>NC_139763.1:111199086-113990739 GCF_965231275.1 Zosterops lateralis
CACGTCAGCCCCTTGGCACAAAAGCTTAACCCACTGCCAGAGGTGTTGTGTAGCATCTCAAAACTGGGGTCTGGTTGCAGCTGTGGTGTGCAGACCTCTGCAAGGTGTGTGCCCAGAAACACTGGTGCTGCATGCCCGAAATAGCAGGTTCTCACTTCATTCTCTGCTGGCACAGTGACAAACTGGAAACCACACACTGGATCCCAGCAATATCCATCTGTGCAGCTTCACTGGAAGTCAGGCTCCAGCTGAATTTCTGGTCTCAGACAGCAATGTGTTGCCCTGTGAGGTTTTTTAAGTCGTTATAAATTTGTTAGTGGTTGATGGTGTTCCCTTGGAGGTTTTTTGGATTGTTTTGTGATTGCATTCACTTGTGTCTGGCAGTGTCTTCAACAGAGTTGTCAAGGGTTCTTGCACCCACACTTGGTTCTTCCTGTACTCTAGTCTTACCAAAACCAATGTCATTAAGAGAAAATATGTGCAGGGTTGATCTTGAAGTTATGACTCCTGTTAGCCGATGTTGAGACACAACTGCTTTGGTCTTGGCCATTGAGATGCAGTAAAATGAGGTCATTTACACCAAGTTATGTTTCCTAAAGAATTATGAAGTGATTGGAAAGCCAGCACAACGAAAGTAGTGTTCAGGGGTTTTGATTATGCTGTATACCTGAAAAAGCAAGTACTCCACTGGAAAATCCATAGCTTTTGTGTGCTGAGTTAATGAGTTAATGTAATGGATGTAGACATTCAGTTTTTCTCTTGTAGTGTTTCCTGTGAAATCCTGTATGAGTTCCTGTTAAATTCAATTTTACTTGGAGTAAAATAATACTTGCTAATACACTATGAAAGAGGTTTAAAATCATACTTCCAAAAATTTATAAAATGCCTTGCATATATTTTAGCAATTTTTATCCAATGAGTTTAGTTTCCAATGAGTAATTATTCTGATGTATAAATGAAAAAGTGCTTTTATTATAGGATAATGCAAATATGGCCTAGATCTGTATTTGGAAAACTTGTACAGGAGTAGCTTAGGTGCAGCTGATCATGAAATCTAAGCAATGGAATTTGCTTCAACTCTTGTAAATATAAAGTATCTATGACTTCACTTGTATTCCAGAACCAGCTATTTTTTAAAATAACAACCTGGTCAATTTATAGCTTTTGTATGCAAATTTTACACAATGTTTTGCTTCTAACATTCTCTACTTTATTTTTTTTTTCATCTGTTATCTTCCTTCAGTAAACTTAAAGAGGAAAGAGCTTCCATGGGAAAACTGGAGGATCTGCCCAACATAGCATCTGTTTTGCAATATGCTTTTTTGAAAGTTAACATCCCACCTCTGTATTAATAGCTCCTAAAAGATTTTCTGTCAGCAACAGAACCTTCTATTAAAAATTTAAAATACTGTATCCCTAAGTGAAGTTTACAAATTAATTAAAGGATCTACTTACAGGTGGAGAAAATCATTTTAAACCTTGTTTTTGCTTATGTTACAGATGAAAATTCTTTGCAGACTAAAATCTTACTGCTTATGTATATTATAGTATGTTTAGTGTGTACACAGGAAGATCTGATATTTGCAAATGCAGATTTTCATGTGTATGGAGTTTTGTATTTGCTGAGATTAAGGCTGGGAAATGAGAGTGTGTTCCAAACACTCAGACGAAAGGCAAACTTGTTTATGGGTGTTTGAGGTTTGCCCACACTTGAGGAACTCCCAGTGTTGCCATGGACATCACCCTCACTGAACCTGTCCTTCAACAGCTCCATTTTGTATTGGACTGACTGTAAATTTGAGAATTTAGGTCACACAATGCATCTTTAAAATTGGCAACAACTGTGGATCTCAGTGTGAACTCTTTACCCAGATCTGATTTTCTTCAGGGTTGTTTTTTTTCCTTGTCTATGATGATTTTCCTCTTGCCTAGAAATATGTTCTTTGTAAAAGCCAGTGCTGTCTGTGACAGTGACATATCTGGAGATAAAGATTATTATTTTTTAAACTGCTCCTTTCTTTTTAGCAAGTCACTGAATATTGGATCACAGAAACATTTTGAGATGAAACCATGGAAATGAGGATCTTTTTACATTTGCTGTCCATACTGAGGATGTGAAAAAATTTCATCCTATTCAGAAAGGGAAGAGGAACTGATGACACTGGAATCCAGTCTCTATGAAAGCTACAAAGCAGGAAGGCAGATTGGAGAAGATGAATCAAGGAATATAAAGAGAAAAAAAAAAAAATAGAGACATTGAGGAACCCGAGTCTCACTGACACCAATGACAAAAATAGTGTTGAATTAATCTGTTCTGAAAGTGAATCACCTACTTATGGAATGGCAGAGAACAACCATCACAGTTCAGTGAACGCTGGAGGAAAAGTGAAATCCTTGCTGCATGCTTATTTTGTTTGGAGTCCTTGCTAAATATACACCAAATGGCCTCATTTAAGCTACTAGAAGAAAAAAATGAGTTTTTAATTCACCATGATTTTCACCTTGTGGCTTGAGATGATGAGGATGGGACCTACTCAGTTTTATTCTCTGCATCTGCCATAAAGTGCAGCCAATTGCTTTTCAGATTTTTCTTGGAGCATGACAATCAAAGCCGTGAGGATAAAAATGGTGCTTATTGATTTATTTTTTTTTTTCCCAAGCCTAAGATATTTTTAGCAAAAGTGGCATCAGGAAATGTAGAATAAAACTACTTAGTATCGACTTCTATTCTGTGGCTTCCCACCAGTCTTAAAGCAGAGATGTGGTTCAAAGTCAGCAGCAAGCGATAATGGTAAAGGAGCCCTTATGGGCTTTGATCCATAGAAGGACAAAAGCAAAATAAATTTTAAAAATAAAAGAAAACCCCTCCACCCTTTCTTTCAGCAAATGGTAACTAATGGGATATTTCTGATTTCTATCTTCTAATTTCTGTTTGGATAGCATGAAAATAATGGCCAAGAACCTTTTTTTCTGCTATGTTAATTGTCACAGTATCAAAGATTTTATTATATTCCTGAAAATGATGTTTGTACAAGAAATTGCATTCTCCTGAGCTGAGTACAGGGCAATGCAGTTCCTCATATCTAATAAAAGCCTGAAAAAGTGAAGCTGACCACGATGTTGTCAGCAGATTGCCTACTGATCACTCACCTTACTAATACTAATTGAAATTTAAAAAAAATGTTAGTTCCCATAGCCTTTGTTTATCATACTACAGAGGTGGCAGTATTTGATGGTTTAGGCAGCTTGAAGTTTACAAACCATCATAATCCCAAAGTCTGCATCTCTGGGATACTAATACCTGAATTAGTCTAACAGTGCAAGGTGCTAATGCACTCCAGTCTTATAGGAAACAAAATCCATTTAGGCACATGGAAACAATTCATGATTGCCAAATGGCTACATAGGTAGATTTATTTGTCTGTTCCTGGAGCTCATTTCATTGTTATGTGATTCCTTTAGAAGGGACATATATAATTTTATGCTTCTGCTGCTGTAGGTTGGATTCTTTGGCAGGATTTTCCAAGAATCTTCATCAGTTTTATGTGAAAAGAAAAGGTGAAAAGGTGTAAAGAAGAAATGTAAAGAAAACTGTGCTTTTCTTCATCAGCCTAAATTTTTCTGCCCTTCTATGCTTTCATTTTGAAATTCTTCACTCACACTTTACCTTTTTTCCTACAAAACCCAAGTAATAGGTTGTGATTGGTTTGCTAAAAACCTTTCTGTTTGTTGAGCAACTGTCATTTTGGTGAGTATTCTGCAAATGCTTCTCTTGAGGGGAAATTTTTAATTTTTCCATTAAAACTCTTCATGTGACTAAGAAACCACAACCGGATCTTCACTGGAAACCTAATGCTTGAGAGCTCACTTTGGCTAAAATGAAGGCAGGCAGTAAATCCAGAACACACGCTACAGACACCCTGTCCCACCTGGGGAACTCTGCTGAGAATTTATCAAAATCACAAAGGTTGATGTTCAGTTTCTGAGGAACTGCTGTGTTTTCCTTTTTTCCACATTAAATACGAGCTCAGTCCACTGATGCTTTGGGAATGCTGGTCCTGGTATAGTTCTTTCTTCCATCCACTTGTACATTTGTAATTCCCTGGCTGTCCTGGGGTTTTGCTCACTGTGCTCTGAGGAGGTTAGGTGGAGCAGCAACATGAGGCTCAATTTAAGGTGACAGAATATTAGTCTTGAACCATGAAAAACCATGAAAAAAATCAGGTTGTCAAACCCAAAAACATTTGATCCTCCTGCCAAGAGCTGATTGAGTGGACAAGAGCTTGGAAAGGAGTTGGTCAGAAATGTTACAGGCACTAAATCTAGAATTTGAACAAGAGAGGGTTGAGGAGGGAGTTAAAACTTGGCTTACATGTGTTTTGTGGTTTGTTTTGGTGGATTTTTTTCCCTGGAAGAAGAACAAGTAAAGACTGTAACATTCCTACTTTATTTTATAGGAATGCTCAGGAGTAACATAAAAACCAAGTAGCTGGTGGGATTGCCATTTTTGGCTACCACAGTAACCATCATAAAATTCTCAAATGAGACATTACGGCCGCATCCATTTTTTACAGAGCTAACAGATTAAAAAGGCGGTGCTGAGAAGATACCAATGAGCACCTCTGAACCCCAATTTAAAATGTAAGTAGGAAAAGAAGGAAGGAATATTGGAGGAATATTCTCACTGGAATAACAAATGAGCTTAACTGTATTTCCTCCAGGAGGGTGCTATAGGCACTTCTGCAGCAGATATGCCTCAGAACAGTCTGAAACCCTGTGGCAATCAGAATTATGGTAAAGTGGGATTAATCTAATGTCTGTCAAGCACTTTGAATATGAATGTTTCTGTATAAGCCATAAGTAATAGGAATACTTCTGTCAGTTTTGCTTTGCAATCAGTCAGGCTGTTTTCTCCATAACTTTTGGAGAGTTTTTACTGAGTTAGTTAACCAGTCCACTGAAGTGCAATAAATTTAAAAAACAAAAAAAGAGGCAGAAAACAAAAAATTGATTTTATGTGGATTCTCATTTTTGTTCCATGCTCACTGCTTGTAGGCTTGCTTTCTTGGTTCCATGCACACTGTCACTATATTTTGACATCATGCCCACACTGGGGAAATGCGGATTCCAAGTGCCAGGAAAACACATATGTACTAATTTCAGTTGTTTTATACTTCTTGTTGACGGGAAACTATGGAGAATGTTAGTCCAGCTAACCAGGGGAAAATTGTGCTGCTATCAGTGATACACTGAAAAAGTTCTTAACGTACATGGTTCAATTCATCCATTTTTAAAATAAATTAATCTCTATATTAGCATCAATTTATAAAAAGGAGAAAAGAAAAACTGAGGTGAAAAATATAATTCGAACTTCCCTTTAAGTGTATGGTGGTTGAAAGGCTCCAGCAATCAGAAGAAAACAGTTCTTGGATTTCTGATTATTGTCATCAAACCAATTTTGTGTTGGTGAAAGGTGGCATGTTGATTTTTTCCCAGAAATACTGAAACTAATGTTGAAAATTATTTCTATTAGGAATTAGAATTAGTTAGGAATCTCATTCAAAAAATCCAGAGAAGCCTTGTGTGACAGATTTGTGAAGAAGATACAAGAAATACTCTGAATATTCTTCAAGTATAATGGGCAGCAAAGTGTCTTTATCCCTTTCTCTTTTCTAATCAGCTGCCTAGAAACTTCAATATTCTGTGAACTTTAGATCAACATTCTTGCAGTCCAATAAGATATGGGAGGGTATTTTCCTCCTCTTTTAGCGTGCAAGTGGCAGAAATCGAAATTTTAAACAATTTTATATTATTAGTTAATCTTCATTACAGCTACAGCATTACAGATTGTGGCCTCTCAAAGCAGCAGAACTCTAGTTTCATTTGTCTGGCCAGTTCAGGTACTTGGCTGCTGTGCACAGGGGCTCTCTGTCATGAGTCCATATGGGAAAAGTGCTGCTGGAGCATTGCTGCCCTGATGCAAATACTACAATATAATTAGTATTAAAATATAAGGCCTAATGCTGTTCAGAGGCTATCAGTGGAGCCCCTCGAGGATCAATTTTGGGACAGTCTTATTTAATATTTTCATTACAGTACTTAGCTCGAAAGCAAGGGTCTGATAATGAAATGTGCTGATCACAGAAGCTGTGAGCAGTTGTCGTTTTGGAGGAGCAGTGGGTCACCTTGAGGGCTGGAGCATTAAAAAAACCCCATAAAATTACCACTGTGTTCACTATGCAAAGTCATGCTCTTAGGGATTAATGCAAATGTCCATTATATGCTGGAAATTCATCAGTTGTAAACAACGAAAATTCTAGAAGCTCCCAGTGAGATGATGCCAATGAAAACAAAGCAAAATAAATGCAAACCTGAGATACCCAATAAAGTATATTTCCAGTAGAAAGAGAGGAATGCAGATGTCATTGTCTTAGCACATATGAAAACACAAAAGTGATGCTTTGTCCAAATCTGGTTGTTTGTGGAGCTGATGCTGTGGGGAAATGGTAGAAAATTACAAGTATCTGCACTCCATAATCAGACCTGTTCCTTGTAAATAGAGGGATTATAGTAGAGTGACTTTCATCCATAGCATGGTGCAACTTTTTAGTAGGAGCTGTTATAAACACGTGGAAAAGACAGCTCTGTGATTTGTTGATGTGTGAAAAATCCAGGATAATTTCTCTTTGGTTTCTGTGTAATTGGTCTAAAATTTCAGTGAAAACTCACTCTTCAGTGGCAATCTGCTGATGGGAGGAAAGTCACGAAAGCAGAGGATGCAACTTTTCCCCTGACATCTGAAACTCTGCTTCTGAAAATGGCTGAAGTTATTATCACATTCACTTTCTGAGCAAGGCATTAAGGTTAATACTTAAGTCAGGCTTTTCCATCTAAACCTTAATCAAAAGATAGAGAAAACTGAACAGTTATCTATCTAAGTGGTTTTAGAGAAATGGCAGAATACCAATATCTTGAGATAACCTATGGTGGTCCACTTGGTATCACTATCAGACAATTAAATGGATAGATGGAAAATAATGAACTTCATTCCTGTAGTAACTGATCTTTTGGAGATGGATCCAGAGTGGAATGTTCCACCCTAAATTGAATGTAAACTAGAGATATTTTAATCTGTTTACAAAGATGACAGCAGGGACCATCTGAATGTCTGAGATAGTTCAGAGAAAGAAATGTAAGTGAAAATGAGGATATAAGAAGGGAGATAATGAGCCCTCCAAAAGTAAAGCTGAAAAAATCCCACTCAGTGGCATGGTCCAGAAAACAAAAGACAACTCTGAGATTATGGAAGCCCTCAGGAGTCTGGGAAAATAAATGCCATGTAAGTGGCTGCCATACACAATCTTGAGAGCAGAAACAAGTTCCCTCTTGTATTGGTTTAGTGCAGTTAATCAAAGCACCTGAGCTCCACCTGTAATTTTGTACTCTGGGTGGGGCTTTTTTGCATGGTGTTATATATTTTGATTCCTTTCCTCTGATTCCTTTCTGTGAGACTGCTGAGGTCATTCAGTGTCTGAGAACACATCTTTTTCACCTGAGGTATTAAGTATGAAAAAAAATTGTCAAATATACTTTAATTATTTAGAAGCCTAGGATTCAGCCCCTGAGCACATTTTACTGCATTCAAATGTTGGCCCCTTCAAACAATGGTTGTGCAATTTTTACCATCTCAGTGTAATTAATCTCCTCCCTGAGTATTTTAGTGTAGCAATGTCACTACCTGCATAGCTGAATGTCACATAGAAAGGAGAAGATTTAAAATAGTTTCTAAAAGTTTTGTTGATATTGGAGTATCAAACAGTGTCATGATACTTAAATGCTTGTGCAGTTGTAATCACAGTAATTTATAAAGCACTTTATAAACCAGTCTGAACTGAATACCCATTCTATGACCAAAAAAAAAAAAAAAAAAAAAAAAAAGGCATTTACATGTACCAAAATATCTATATGTATTTTCTTGACTGTCACCATCTCTCACTGTCTTTGGCCAGTGATGTTATGCATCAGAACACAAAAGCTGTAGCAGGATTTTTCAGAGAGAGTCTACCTATGAACACATCCAGGCATTCCCCTGGCAGACACTGCTTCTCTTTCTCCACCTCCTGAAATTGGCCTTAGTATCCAGCTTGTAGCATTGAAAGGGAATTACACCCCAAGGGCTCTGGAGCAGATCTTTGGAAAAAGTACTTCTCCTGGCAAGTCTTGGAGTAATTGCCTCTCAGCAGCCTGAGCACACTGTCTGGTTTGGCAGTCTGACCTTAAACTCTAACCTCTAGTTTTTTATTATCATCATTGTCATATCTGCTCCTCTGTCATTATGAGACTTTCCAGTTTCACTTTATTCATCTGGGAGCTTTAAACCCTCTGGCCCATAATTTCCTTCTCTTTTTTTGGCATTTCTTTTTCTCAGTCCTTTCATGAAACTTGTCTGCTGAGTGACATGCCCTCTGTAAAACATAAACCATAATTACTCTAGGATTGCTCATACTTGGCATAAATACTGTACTTGCAAGTATGTGGCTTATAGCAACACATGTCACATTTAATTAAATTGCAAAGTTACATCTTATGTTGTCCTTCAGGAGAAAGAAAAAGCAAGGGAGAAGGCAAACTTGTCTGAAAGGATTTTTTCATTCCAGCTGCTGTGTTGAGGCAACAACCTCATGTAAACTGGACGTATACATGCATGGATGACACATATCTTTCTCTTTTTTTAGTTGCCTGGGTTAAATCCATGCTTTTCAGGTAGGACAGCCATATCTGCCTCCTTTTTTTTCTTGTTGTGGTCTATATCTCATGGGTCAGAGTCTTCTGGCATGACCACAGCAATCTGCACCTGAACTGGGACCAGGTTCTGGCTCCCTGTGTGGGAGAGAAAATGTTCCCTTTCTGGTGTGACCCATTTCATCCTAAGATGTCCAAAGCAAGTCAGATAACTCATGCTCTGGCTCTGTGTTCTCATCCTGACTGATGGTGTATGTCCAGGAGGACCAGCTCAGATTTTGGTATCTGCACTACTGATGACTGAACTTGGATGTGGTTAATTCCATTCTTCTCATCTTTATTTAAAGAAAAGTTTCAGTGTTAAGATAAGTTAAGAAAAGTTTTTTCTTTTTACCCTTGTGCTTCAAAAGACTCTCATTTGAGCATCTTGAGTAGTTCCTTCAAAAGAACTTTGATTTTACTTTGTTTTTTTGAAGCTGCTCATTTTGCCTTCATTCTTCTTAGGATAATAAGAATTGCTGTTCTAAAGAAATGCAACAGAAGCATTAGTTTACTGAAAGGTGAAAGTATTATGGAGCTATGTATTCTTCTTTTAAGGCAATTTTTTTTTTTTTTTTTTTTTTGAAAATGCTGAAATGAGTTATTTTGAGTTTCTCATTTGTAACAATTCTGGTTTGTCACTACATGTTAACATAGCAAAAATGAAACATTATTGGTTTGAAAGATTTCAACATTCTCTGGGTTATTAGAGGTTGTTTTTTTTTTTAAAATCCTGTCAGTGGAAAAAATTGTGAACTAACCCTTGGTTCTTACAGGGAGCTGAAACAAACTGAAAAATAATTCTGTTTCCTGTCTAGCTGTGGATTTCTTGAGACACTGAAGCTTAAAAATGCTGGCTTAGGACAGTCTACAGTTCCAGCCAAACCCTTCTGGCTTTATAAAAATGCAAATACGACTGAAATCCTGATCTTGGTTGGCGGCCTCTGAGCAGAGTTTTCATTCAAGATCTAGGTCTGCACAGCTCCCAGACTCTAAGGATGTGAGGGCTGCCTGGATCCATATCTCTGCCTTTTAGGCTACCCTTCAAATTGAACTGAATCATAATCTGTAATAAAAGGGCAGCAGGGAGACAGATGTTTCTAACAGCAAATCTGTAGAAATTCAGTAGGTTTATTTCTGAAGCAAAACACTACAGCAGGTAATTTTTTAGTCTCTTAAGCAAGAGTTCAAAATTTAACGTAATTTTTATTTCCTTGTGGAAATGCGTAAGTATGACTTTGATAGAAGTCAGTATGAACTTGGCAATTATGAGTCACACATTTGTCAATTATACATAGCACTTAGTGACATAGACATAACTTTTTAAACGTTTTTTAAGTGCTCAGAATATGTTTTCACTTAGAGCTGGAAAATGAAATCCTAATGTTGCTGAATTTGAATCACGTTCAGAAATAGTTTTTTCCCAGTTCTTAGTATCAGATCAAACTGATTATGTGAGGGTAGTTCATGAAGAGGTCATCAAAGGTACAGAAAAATTAGAGCAGAGTCTTTACTTCCAGGACACTACAAATACTCTGGTATTTTAAGCCCAGATTTTTCCCAATTCTTCACTGTTACCAAACTGTTCATAATATTTTACTCTTCTGTTCTAAAAAGGCAGCTGAAATTCTATAAACCCTATAAATACCTATAAATCTGGTACATAAACCTATAAAATGCTATCCACAACAGTTTAGTCCTTGCTATTTTTAAGCAATCCCAACCTTCATTGCAAATCAGACTTTTCAAGTGTTTTCTTTTTGGGTCTGTTTTCCTGTTTGAGCCCTGCAATTCACAATTCACTAATTCTTTCTCATACCTGACAGTTGAAAGATTAGGGGTTCCTCTTTTTTTGTACAGTTTTAATGTAGCTCATTTAAAGAGGCATTTGACATGGAATATGGAAAAACTATTTCATTGTTCAGCAGAACACATTTTCATTGCAGCTGCATCTGGCTATGGTAGTTGACCTTTACTTGAATGTAAAAATTAATGCTTTGTCAAAACTAAAACATAGATTATTTCCCTCCAAATTACCAGTAGAGGTCTTTGATAAAGAGTCACTGCACTTGAACGCAGAATGACTTTGGGCATCATGACAATAGGAAAGCAAAATATTTGTTAATATATTTCAGTAGCACATAAGCATTTCATCAGTTGGCTCTGGTGTGTGGATTGTCTAAAAAATAGAAATCCAGTGATATTTACAGACCTGCTGACATTCATTAGTCACTTTTACAGATGTTTTCTTTATTTATTTTTAATACATTTCCTGTCATAAGCGTATCTGCTAAATGCATTGACAAAATACCTGTAGCTGAAAGCTGCACAAGCAAGAAAGCAGTCTACATGAAGAAAAATCTTGAGAGATATGTATATATATATATGACAGCACTTAATAGATTCTCTTTGCTACCTGAATATTTATTATACTTTATTTCATAAATATTTGGCTTTTCTGGTTTTAAGAATTTAATATCTTTTTTCTGCCTTTGATTGTTTTCTAGGTTGATTATTTTCTCACTGATATTGTCCCTGCTGATCATTGTGGCTATTTAATTTATTGTTTGCATATATTCTAAGAGGTGCAGAGATTATTATCTTTTATAGCACCCAGTGAGTGTTGCTTTGGTGTTTTCTGCTCTAGGTAGAAAGTTCACATTTTCTGTTTCTCACTCTACTCTATGATTCTTGTATCACAACTGGGTTCGATAACTGGGTGACCGTCCCTAGTTGTGTGGATCTTATCTTAATCATTTCCCATGTTCAGGCCATAAAAACTAATGGAAAAAACCAAGTTTACCAGTAGAATAATTCTGACCCACCAGATCTCAATTTGGATTCCAAGTAGAGCACAGAAGTGCTCTTCTGCCCTCATACCTTCATAATAGTAGCTCACGTTGCCATCACAGCCAGGATTTTGCAGTGATGATTTCCCTTTGACAGGAACAAGCCACAGAACTGGCATTAGGAGAGCAAGATACACTCTGTAGTCCCCAATTCCAGTCACAGCATGGCAAACACTCAGCCTGTGCAAACCAAGTAATATTGATATCAGCATTAAAATAATCCTTTTGAGTCAGATACATGGCTAAATGACAAGTAATCTCTTGCTGCTAAGCTTGCTCAGAATCATTCAGATTTGTACCTAGTGATGAATAAATATTATGTATTAATGTGAAGCTATGCAAGCAGGACAAGCTTGTAGCTTCTCTACCACTCTTTGATCTCAGGTTTTGTTGGGTTGTTTTTTTTTTTACTTGTGTAGGTCTGTCTCTGTCTATAAATCTCTTGGGAGTCAGAGACTCTGCTGCTCAGATATTGTCTTATCTGCTTCGGTGTGGGATCACCCTGAAGGTCAGGTTACTGGAGCTAATAGCATTATCACGTAGTTCAGGAAAAATGCTTCCCTCCCAAACAATTTTGAACTATTAGGCCTGTTATCCCATGTACTTTCTCACTTGTATGAGCCACCTAGCAGAGATACCAAAGCAGTCTTAGAAGACAATCCTCTACTTAGTTTCAGCAGAATTTGATGTGGTGATGATTACTGTTACATTTTGACTTTTTTTTTTTTTTTTTTTTTTTTTTTTTTAATTTAGTGATTGTGGAAACAGAATTATTTCATCCATAGTGAATGCTTGAAGAATGCCAATGTTGCTTTTAATTTCTAGACTTACGGCACTTCTGTATTAACATAGGGAGACTTTTATAGCCTATACACTGTTTTGAAGCTAAAATAGAGTCAAATAACATTAATAAAGATTGTTTCAAAAGAAATAGAATTGGGCATTTTGAAATACAGGATTATTTCTAGCTGTTCTGTGAAGGCCTGATACCCTCAATAATACATAGGAAATAGCATAGAAGTAAAATTGAAGTAAAATATATCTTTATAACTCTGGGGAATTTGATCCAAATTCTTCATCTCTGGTAGTATTGAATAAGGTATTCCAGGTGGGAATGTTGGTGGAGGGTTATCTTCATAAAGTAAGGAAAATTGGAACATTATGTATTGGACTTTTGGTGAAAGTTCTATTTAATGCTGTGTTGCATAATTATAAATTATAATTATAATTCCAGCTTAGGCACAAATGTGAGATCAGGCCACTGCAAGTGAATTTCCAGAAAGTTCTATTTAGTGCTGTGTTGCATAATTATAAAATGCCCATGAGCCCCTATGTCCTCTGACATCCTGGAAGCCTTACACACCATGAGCAACCAGCACAATCCCTGCCCCTGAACTTGCCTGGAGAGAATGGGGCTGAGCTCAGCTACAGCCTAGAAGATCAGTGCTCAGGTAGCTCTGTAAATATTGCCAGCTTTCCCTTTCCAATAGCAGTGGGGTGCAGGAGTACAAGGTCTGTGTGTTGGTGCCCTAAGCCTGGCTGCCATGGAGGGACTAGGCTTCTGTTCTGAGGTGTTCAGGGTAGGCAGGAATGAAGACAACCCATTGCTTAATTATCATATCAGAAATAGGAGGGTAGATGTATGGGGGGGGATTTAGCTGTGTGGGGTCCCATTAATGTCAGCATCATGTGGCTGAATCCCCTCTATTTTATTTCAAATATTTACCCTACAGGAAGCAATTGAGTCTGATGATGTGGTTGTACTGACTTCTGCTCGCTTGTTCTTGCTGTCTGGTGGTGCAGTTCTATGGCTTTTTGTGCCACAGCATTATTTTAACTGAGGGAAATTACTATATTATTAGCAGAATGATGACACTGTCATAATTTCCTTTATGGATTCTGCTTTTCAAGTTTCATAACCCAGCTCTAAAAATTTGCTCCAGGCACAGGTTTGGTGTATTGTACGAATTAATAGTTTTATTTTTTCTGAAAAAAACTTGAACTGGAAGTTTTCCATAGATGGATAAACATTTGTCTAGTGGGTGGTGACAAAAACAGAGGAGGTTTGTGTATCTTCTTACTTTTCCCAATTTACCTGCAACTTAGGCACAAATGTGAGATAAGCCAGTACAAGTGAATTTCCAGAACACTGCACGAACTGCAGGGATCTCCACTGCATTTCATATCCCAGTTCCTTTAACTCCTCCTAGGGAAAGAGCTGATACAAACTTAGCAGAACATTTCTGTGCCCTTGAACATCTTTGCAGCAACATCAGAGAATCTCTTTGCACTCGCAGCGGCGATTTCTTCTCTACTGAAAGGGAGACATGTGAATACAGCCCACACCAAGCTAGAAAAAGAAGAGAAGGGAACAAAAGGAAAATCGGGATGTGAAAAAGAAAAGATGAGAAAGGGAGAAAGGAGAACAGAAGGGAAAGAAGAAAAGTGTGAGCAAAAGAGCAAGAGCGAGGGAAAGGAAGGAATTTCTCTACCCACAAGGTTTAAAGACATCACTGCAATGCACTGGAGGAGGCAAGGTCTAACCCAGTTAGCAGAGACCCTGTCACTTCTGAATTCTTCATTTAAGAGGCAATTACAGATAATGTCCCAGTGGGTTGGTCTGCCTCATGCACCTCCATGGCCTCAGTGCCCTCCAGCCCTGCTCCCTCAGGTCCTCTGAAGGGAAGCCTGGAGCAATCCCAGTACTGCAGCAGCAGATTGCAGGGGCAATTCTCACTGTTTCTTCTTCTCCTGAGATAAGGGGGAAGCTATGCCTGCTACTCCCAAAGAGTGGGACAAAAAGTGTTTCTGCTCGTTTTCTTGAGGGGAAGAGTTGTTGTTTTGTTTTTTTTTCTTCTTATGTGCAGACTAATGCAGGGTGTAACTAATTGATAATTGTTGCAGTCTGAGATGGGCTGGTGGATGTTTAGCACAGGAACAAGAAAATAGGAATGAAGATCTGTTTAAGACTTTGTTTACATTAAAAATCCAATCCTTTATTTTAAGGTGTATCTTATGGAACAAATGAGGACTGGACTGACTGAAAACTGTGAAATAAGGCTTGCAGAAGGGCCCAGTTCGGGTGCATTTTTTTTTTTTTTTTTTTTTTTTTTTTTTTTTTTTTTTTTTTTTTTTTTTTTTTGTTTTGTTTTGTTTTGTTTTGTTTTTTTTTTGTTTTTTTGTTTTGTTTTTTTGTTTTTTTTTGTTTTTTTGTTTACTTTAAAACATCTGTGTGTATGTCTTTAAAAGCAGGGCCAGTTTTCCCCATGTTTCCAAAAGTCACACATTACTAAGTCTATTAAGCCACTATAACTATATGTATGAGCATGTTTTTGTCACGGTTTTTAATTTGTTTACTCTTATTTATCAGAACTTTTCACTCTCTTAATGTCATTTCTAGCAGCATATTACCACTAACTGCCTTGTAGCTGAATTTTTTAGCTTCCATGCTGAGCAGAATCAGTTCTGCTTTCAGGCAAAGCTTTTCCATGCTGATTGACAGGAATGGATGGCAAGCCAAAATTCCAATTGAGAGCTGTAGGAGCCATTAAAATGGTCATGCTGATTGTTATTTTGAATTACTAATAATGCAAAGATTTGTGTTTCATTGCTGCACTGATGGGAGGGCTTTGGGGAGCTATCACAATACTGAAATCCCTTAGTGGTACTGCCCTGCATCCACAGCTGAAAGATATTTCCTTCCTCTGAGGGGCAGACAAGATAAAGGAGTTGAAAATGTTTATGTGGCTCATTATCCAAAGGAGAAATTAATGCTTTGTAAAGCTAAAAATTTCCCTATGAGACATGGAAGCTTAGTGCAACTTTGTGTACCGTGGAAATTTTAAGGAGATTTGCCTCTTTGGGTTTTCAAGACTGATGAGCTTAACACTTTGAATCCCAAATAGAGAGCTGTTTGTTTTTTGGGGGTTTTTTTGCCATATTTGCAGTAAGTAATGAGGATACAGTGCCATGAGGGCACAAACCTTGTCAAACTAGGCTAGTACACCATGAGATATGCACTGTGATTCTGAAGTGATAGACATTGGAAGAGATCTCTATCTTTTTGCAAGTGCTTTGCATCTACATTTTGATTCTCTAAATCATGTATTTGGTTGTGCAGTACTTAGAAGAGAGATCATGGTGAAGAGGAGTCTATCACATTTAGACACACCTAATTAAAAAAAATAAAAAAAAAAAAAAAAAAAAAAAAAAAAAAAAAAAAAAAAAAAAAAGAGAGAGAAAGCTGATAAGCTGATATACCCTGAAAGGTCACCATCTTTAGAAGTTCCCAACCATGAGCACCTCTAGTTTTTGCTTAGATCGAGAAACAACTTTGTTGGTAGAGGTTGTAATTGGACAAAAGTTGCAGTCAATAATACATTAATGACCTGCAGGAAAAGGGTCAGTTCTGTTGTCCCACCCTTTCTCAGATGAACCTAAGTAAAAATACACACAGAGTACCATTTGATGCTGAAGAAAACATCTGACCTCTCCTTCAGCTATCTATCTCTGGGTCAGGAATATTTCGCACTTTTTTCTTTGTAGAGAAAACAAAGAAATAAGCAAACAGTTGATCTGACAAATATGAAACCTAACCTTCCTGTGACCACAGACAATCTAAAAATCACAGTCAGATGTTATTGCCCCCATCAGGGAGAGAACAGAGATACTGTTGGCTTAATGACCCATAACCGTATACTTATTTCACAGCTATGTAGTTTCTAGCACTCTGTTTGGCTGCAGAGATCTCATCTGAATAATGACTGCACAGTCATTTCTGCCAAACCACAGTGCTTCTGCATCTCTCCTCACCCTGGTTTTTCCACATAAGCCTGCTCCCACTGCTGCACTCCACCATCTCTCCTCCATGCTCTATCACATCCATCATCCTGCCTGTCCACTTCTCTTGCTGCTATTTAATTATGGAAGAGCAGTAGTATGCTGGAGCTCTATAATGGAACAGGAGGGCACTTAACCTGTCCCCACAAAAAAAAAAAAAAAAAAAAAAAAGGTGAAGTAATGTATTGAGTAAAAAGGCAACAGGAAATTGTCAGAGCAGAAATGAGGTTAAAAATCCTGGAACAGAGGTTTGTTGCCAGGATATGGCTGGGGAATTTTGCTGGTGGTAGAAAGTCAGAGCCACATAAATATTCAATAAGCGATGCAGAGATGAAAGGAAGAATAATGTTTTCTGTAGTTACTTATAAGTTTGGCTCTTAGCAAGTTTTCGGTCCAAAATGCAACACTCCCCTATAGGCAGAGTAGGATGCTGAGCAGTTCCTCAGATGCAGTTTGGGGAATATAAAAAAATCAGGAGTGTTGGAGTTGCCATCTCTTCTACCTACCCAGAGCTCCCAGTGTTGTCTTTATGTCACAAAAACATGTTGTTCTTCTCCTAAAGAAACAGATTTCCCTTTTAACACAAAGCTTGCAAAGATGTGCCTGTTATGAAAGGGAGAAGTTATTTTATGTTCTGTCTGGGAAAAGCCTTTCCTGAGCTCTGACACAGTGACAGCTAGCTGTCTTAGAGCTGGTATTTTAACTTTATTTCTTCCATTAATCGAGCAACAGCTACCACAGACTTGTTTCACCTTTGGGTTGCACTTGTTTATAAGCTATTTATTTCTGTGACTTTTTGTCCTCCTTCTGCTGTCTCTCCCCTTTGCACTGCAGTTTGCTCCAGTTGGCTCCTGGGCCAAAGAAAATATCTCTGTCAAACGAGTAAATTGGTAGTCTCAGCCACTACTCTGAGCACTTTTTTAGAAGATGATGTAGGATTCCTTGGTCCATGAAC
The DNA here is from genome assembly GCF_965231275.1 of Zosterops lateralis. Taxonomy (NCBI): domain Eukaryota; kingdom Metazoa; phylum Chordata; class Aves; order Passeriformes; family Zosteropidae; genus Zosterops; species Zosterops lateralis. Next base: position 111,216,511 of record NC_139763.1, read on the forward strand.
TGAAATGAACCTAAAGCAGAGGAATATGTTGCCAGAAGAAAAATAAAAAAGCACACATAAATGAGCAGAGTAACAATGAAAGATTAAATAGTAGCTGTAAGGATGGGAATCTTATCAGCCTCCAGAGAATGTTGGGTTTTTTAGCCATCACTACATTGCTAACAACAGCTTTCAATGGAGGTTGCTAAGAGAAAGGTTTTGGGGATGCTGTATGAGTATGTTGTAGCTGGCATAAGGAAGACCTGCTAGAAGACATTTTTGAAAGGAAACAAATTAATCTTTTCCCTTTGCCCTCCTCACTCTTTTATATATTTCACTTTTTCCATTTTATTTTCCATTTTACTATGCTCTTCCTCCTTACTTTCCTTGCCAATTCTCATTAAAGTCCAGTTTTTTGTTTCCATAATGAGCCCAGTAAATCCTTTCCACATATAAAATCATACTCAATACAAATTATTCTGAGTTAGAGAAGCAGCTACTGAGCTTTTACAAATCATTTAGATCCCAGACTTGCCAGGTGCCAACTACCAACTATTCTCTTATTTATGTTGGTAGAGATGGCATTGCTTTAAAGACCACAGAATTAATAATAGCTGAGATTATAGACCAAAGGGCATGCAAGGGGCTATTTTCACTACAGAGGTAAATGTTTTCTAGTCTGTACATGCATTCCCAACACAATAAGCTATGCAAGCATGTATTTGTGTATATACACATATAAAGAGACAGAAAAACTGCAGCACAACTAGAAGTAAGCCTCCAGACCAGAATGGTATCCTTTTACTGTTGTTGAGCAGCAATATTCTCCTGCCTGTGAAAAGAATGATTTATGTCCTGGACCCTGTCCCAGCAGATCAGCACATCCATGGTAAATCCTGGTACATACTCTGGGGCATTTGCAGGATGGTGGGCTTTCTTTCCCACTGTGCCAGGCTGGCCAGCGTTGCATGACAAATCCTGAAACTCCAGCTGTGAAAATTATGGGCTTAGTCAAACTGTCAATCCAGCCCTGAAAGGCACCTGCTGGTAGAAGTAACCTTGACAAATATTTGTTCTAAATGTGGTAATGTTTGCAGTCTGCAGTAGATGGATTCCCGTGGCCAGGTGCTCATGGAGCCTCTCCTACTGACACAACACACTGCTCCTGTTAGTGCTTGGAAAACACCCATACCCAGCAGACACTCTGTGTGATGTGATGCTCACATTTCTTGACAATTCTTGACTCTTGAGTTCAAAGACCCTTCAGTGAGGGGTGGAATGAACACTGTTATTATGCTGAACTGAATGTACCATTTTCATAATTGAAGCTCCACAAGAGTCCATGTTCTGTTTGAAATCCAACTTCAATTAACATAACATAGTTAATTTTCATGCTCTGTGAAGTTCTTAGTATTCTTTTTGCTTTCTTACAGCTAAATTAATTTTAAATATATTCCAGATTTACTAGGTCTTCATTTTTAATAAATACATTAATTTTAAAGAATGTGGAAGTGCAATTGTTTGCATATGCTTTTCTACTAATAGGAATATAGATGAAGAACCATCTTTTAAACAAAGAAAAGGAAATGGAATAGCTACAGCATAACAATGTACAACCTAAAGGAATTCTCTTTTGGAGGTTCCAAAGCCTGGAGTCTCATTTTAAAATGTCAGTGAGAAACACCAGGTTCAATATTTTACATTCAGTTCACTTAGCTAGCCAGTTTCTTTTTTAACAAAAAGTTACTTATCTTTTTTCAAGAAAATTTAACAAAGCTTTTAATATTTTTAATTTGATGGATTTTGTGTAAGATTAAACTAAAAAAGGATAATTTAATCTTCTGCTTTATGTTTTCTTGATTTCTCTTTTTAAATCCATTTCTTTTTTCTCCATAGCAGTAGAAATAAGAAAATGAAAGACAAAGCAATCAAATATATATGTTTCAATATAATAATGGACATCTTATACCTATTGAAAGCATTTTCAGAACAGTCATGATTTTTTATGCTTACTTATGTTCTTGACTCATTCTTCTCACAGGGTTACTATCCACATCAATTGCAGTTTTGTCATTTCAGACATGGCTTACAGTGCTTACTGCATGCTCAGATTTTTTATTTCTGTTTCTATTTTTTTTTCCTAATTCCAAGATGTGTTGATATATTATCATGATTCTGTCAAATATATGGGAGTTTTCCACAGCAATCTGAAGAAATTTAAATTTGCTCTGAATATGAGAATGGTCAGTGAAACTAATGTCATTATTGTCAGATTATTACACCTTGTAAGGAAGAATATAATACAGGACTCTCCAGCTACACTGCCCTACTTTCTGCAGGTCTTTCAGGGCTGGATGGAGACAGTAAAGAGAGAAGTCAGCTTTGAACAATGTAACTTTGGAATCAACCCTTACTCATAAATTATTTCAGAGCAAAGATAAAGAATGAGTTAAATTGCATTATCATATGAAATTATTGCATTAATTTATTATTACCATGTATCACAGAGTATCCCATTAGATAAACTGCTGGTGGGTGGATAACATAAGCCAATTGACTTCAGAATTTTCAAGGGCTCAGACCTGGATGACAAGAAAAAGTCACAGAGCTTGTCACAGAGAAGGAGTATGTGAGAATGGATGAAGGCTGATACCATAGCACTGTTTGGAAGTAATGCGAAAATTATACAGTCCATAGAGTGCTCATAGTAGCTCTCACTGCTAAGGATTTCCTAGGTTTTATGCTATGGTTTCACTGATAAAACCATGTCAAAATATTGTGGCTGTGAACAACCTTTTTACACCCTGGAAGCACTGTTTGTGTAGGAGCAACTCTTGCATTTTGTCAGGCCCTTCACAGGTGGAATGGGACAGCTGGGACCATACCTAGTCCATGTGTAATCTGTAATTATTACCTCAAATCTTTAGTCCATCTGGCAGGTTTTATTTTTTATGCAGTAGATGGGTTTAATTATGAATGCATATGTACAAAAAGGCCAAACAAAGGCTTACAAAATCTTTGTTGACTATGCTGTATTTTCTCTGAAGGTAATTGTTTGGATAGATTTTTTTCATAGGTACTTAAAATGTTATGATCATAGAAATATCCCTCAGCCTTGCAGTGTTTTAGTTTTATATGCAATAAAGTAAAATCAGATACTAGTCTACTAGAAATGAAACTGTTACCCACAGTATTTGTCATTTCAGCATTCTTTGTTAGCAATGGAACTCTGAGGGAAAAGAGAAGAAAACAAAGAACTGAACACAGAAATAGGAGGTCTTAACATCCTCTTAGTTATTATTATGCACTGAGCATGTTTATTTTAACATTGTTGCTGTCCAGCATTAATTAGTGCATGATTGTAAAGCAAATTGGTAATGGACAATGGAGAGGGCAGTCCCCAAATTGTGACAAAGGTTTTGGTGCTGTGAGGATTCACCCAGTAATAACCACTCCACTGCCAAGGAGTCTGGCAGTGCTGAGGGAGCTGGTGCAGGTTTGACATCTGATTCTTGCTTGGTGTGAGGAGTGTTTCTGCAGTTTTGCAGTGATGACAGCTGCAGAGGCAAATGTTGAAAGCAAGATCGAGTCACTGGGATCTTTCATTCCTCTCTCACAGCCAGGCAAACCATTTTCTGGCCTTGATTATTTTAACTCATTGATCTCTGACAAGGAAATAGCAGAGAGCATCCCCTGTGATTGTGTAACAGAGGGGCACACCCTTTGAATACACACACAAGTCCAGCCTTGGGGTTTATGTCACACTTGACTCTGGAACCAGTTTCAAGCTCTCTCATAAAGCCAGACCTCTCCTCCTGTAATTTTTTCAATAATGGGCCAGTGCTGGTGGCAGCAGGCAGTGAGCAGTAGCCCTGAATAACACAGATGGTGGTACATCTGACAGTGTGTTATTTTATAATAAAAAAAGGTTGTCATTTTTATGCTTGCTATTATGAAGCCACCTGTACTCAGTCTGCTCTCGTGCACTAGGAAGTCATGGGAAATATGAATATGTTGTGCTGAGTCTTGAAAATCCGTGCTCTATGTGTACAAAGATAAGTACATTGGCACAAGTAAATCACTGTGTGTGGACAGGCAGGTTCAGAGGCACACAATGAAAAAGCAGAGAGGTTTTTTCCCCATGGAAAGCACAGTATTTTCAATTTTGCAATTTGTGGAAGCATCTGGTCATATTTATTGGTTATTAAGAGAGCTTTGTTTTAAAAACATTGTGTCTGTTTCCTAGAAAAAGAATTCTTTCACTCTGCTTTTGGGGGCAGGATTCTTATTTAATAATTATGGTTAAAAAAAAAATAGGAATTGTTCAGAGTTCCACAGGATAGGAGAGATGCAAAGCAGCTTTGTTTGAATCCACTTCAGCATGTTTGAATCCACTTTCCAGGCTGAGTACTTCCAGTAGACTCAAGTAACATTAGAAACTAAACCACTATGGTTAGTATAATCAGTCTTGCCACTGACAGTGGTCTCCCACCCTCACCCAGGTCTGTCCTCTATGAGAGGTTCATGAGAACAGCAGGTTGCTTTCTGTGAGAGTTTCTGTCAAGGAAGGTTTTGACCCTGTGCACTTTAGATAATTTTGCATCACTTTTGTCTGTTAAAAATTACTGGAGTCTGACATTGTGTGTGATGTAATACTAATGGTCATGATTCCAAAGAAATGGTTTTTCTTTGGTCATAAAATAATAGTAAGTAGATACTATTTCCTAAATTAAGGGGAAAAGACAAAAATTATAAACAATCCAGAAAAAAAACCAAACCAAACCAACAAACAAACAAACAAAAAACAAAAAAACAAAAAAACAAAACAAAACAAAAAAAACCCCAAAAAAACCCCCACCAACAAAGCAAGAATCCAGTCATATGGCTCAGCTGCTTTTATAGATGGACAACATTTAAAAGGCAAAATCATGTTAAGCCTGCCAATCCCTCTTCAAGAAAAAATGTTTTCATACCATGGGAATTTTGACCCTCAAACCCAAAACTTTTTCTGGAGGAGAACCTAAAATATTTGCATTTTACACAGGATCTGCAGGGTAAGATCTCACCCACTATGCCCTTGCTAAGAAGACCATCTTTGTTCTCAGTCCAGAAAGCTTTTCTAGATTTCTTCATACACGAAATCCTCACATGTTGGAAGTTAACATCTGGGTCCTCACTGGGAGGTTCTCTGCTGTCTTTTAAAGGTCTGGATGTGTACCTGTGAAATCTGCTGTTGCGATTTCTTGAATATTCCTCAGTCTCTGCCCCAATTCCCTGCAGGAGATGTATCTCCTTTCTCCTCCCTGCCAGCACACACGGAGGAGAAAGGAATCCTTGGAGCTGCAGAGATGCCACCAGCACACACAGGTGAGGATCCATGCAGGGGCCAGTGTACACACCTCCAGCCTGCCTTTTGGCCAAACACATTCTACCCTCCCATAGAGGCACCAGCATCAAATAAGAGCTGATGCTTCTCCTGCTACAGCTGGGTCACAGGAGAGTGATGACCCCAGTGCAAACGTTTTGGTCTATTTTAAGTCCGGAGATTCTTTTTACACTAGTAAACAGTTTTCATATCCTAAGCAGGGTAACAAGACTGTAGAGCTTATTTTTTTCAGATCTTCATCTGTTTTGCTGAAAAGAACATCTCTGACTAAAGTGATATAAAAAACCACTGAAAATCAAATCAAGGTCAAAAACATTCTAGTTTACAATAATTTCTGAAGATTCTGAGCCTTTCACTGTGTCATGGTTTCATTTTTAACCATTTTGCTGCCTGAGTCTAAAATGACAGCTACAGGTTTCTCTTAATCCACACGTTTCTGAAAATTCAATAGCAAGAAATCGATAGAGAGAAACAAGTACAAGAATTAAAATTCAGCATACAAGCCTTTACTTGTGTATTGAACTTAGGGAGGTGATAGTCACCTGAGGGATTAATAGTTCTGCAGGACAACATCACTGCTTCTTTCACCTTGCACTTCACAGGAATGGCAAGTTTTCCTCTTCACCCCAGGCCCTAGAAGCCCCCAGAAGGAAATTCCTTTTACACCTTTAGAAATCTACCCTTAGTATTTCAGTGAGTTGCAAAACTGTCTGAACTGCAGTTGCAATGGTACAGACATGAAGCAACATGAAGGACAATGTTTCCACCTTAGAAATAATCATGAACAATGAAGATATCTGGATTCAGGAGATCACAGTCAAGTTACTAAAATGTCTAATGACAGGCAGGATAATCAGAGAGCTCAGCCCATTCACTGTCCATTTTATAAAACTTTTTTTACCAGCTTAGGCCATTGGGATGATTGTGTGAGGTCTCGGTTTGAAGTCTTGTTAAAGGAATCAAAAGTGATGGACACTGACAATAATTTGCAGTATGTTTTTTCCAATAGTGATTCTGTGTCTCGAAGAAGAGGTTTGAGTAGATATTGATAAATGATTCAAAAGCTCCCATAAGACCTGTTCAGACACTGTCAAAAGCAATAGGACTCCTTCTTTTCGTCTTTCAATTGTGAAACTTTAATTTGGTTCTGAAGTTCTTGTCTGGGGCATGGTTTGATGTATTTGAAATCTGTCATAGTATATGTGAGCATGACCAGATCTCAATAGAAAGCTAATGCTGGTCTGATATAAAGTCTAGATAACTAGACAGAATTAGAGTTCTCTGCTAAGTTTATTTAATGAGTAAAGAAAATTTTCATGCAGTATTTAAAAACTTGTCACAGCTGCATTTAGTATTTCCTTTTTCCTTGGACAGAGAATCACAGAATAGAGTTATTTTTAAAAAGAGCTTAAATTCACATTTCCCTGAAGATTATTACCTTTTATTGAATTTTTTTGACTTACATTTATACTGATAAACACTGGGACCACAATGAGACATAGCTTTGTGTGTACAAACTCTACTGTTGTCAAAAATGTAAGTGCAGCTTATCTGGAAAGGAACATACATCTAACCTTTGAACTGGCCTCAAATGGTCTGAGTGCCAATATGTTAACTGTAGTAAGCCAGAGAGCAGAACAGGCTAGCCTTCCTCTAGTTTGCCTGCTCTGTACAATTAATTCCACATTTTATCTCTAACCATAACCTTTCCTAAGCTGGTTAGCTTAAAGGTAAATTAGAGATTCCTGCTGCATCTCTATTTGTTATATAGTATTTCTCTTTTTAATATAAACCCACTAAAAATAGTATATTCAAAACAGTGTTTCAGTGGCCATTGTGTCTTCACATATGGGCCTGTGTCTCTTTTCTCACAGCAAACAGATTCAAACCTGTCGGGCTAACCCAGACAAAACTGAACACAATTCATACATTCAAAAGTTGTTAAGGCTTTCATAGCTGTTTGGAAATACAAGTCTGAGGTTTGTGGAAAAGAGAAACTCCATAATACCCTTGATTGAAAAAAAAATACTAGAGCATGAGCTCATGCCACACCAGACACCAGAGAATCCACACAGGAGATGTTCATTTAAGCAGTTCCACTCCCAGAGAAAAGCTTGCATTGGAGTTTACATCATCCTAGACGTGAAAGTCGATAAAACTTAATCCAAGGAAACCAAGCCTCATTAGTTCTACTTTTTTTTTTCCAGAACAGCAATCTGAGGTCAGATTTTCTGGCTACATTATTCTGTGAAAAGAGTGGTTAATAATGTATGAGATGGTAAAATAATAATTGAAGTAACATTAGTACCGAAATTATAATAAATTAAAGATGGTACAATGATTTCTTTTTTCTAGATGTGTTTTGGGACAGGTTTGATATAACCCTGTATCACAAGGCCATATCTAGCTTATGTTTAAATTTAAAGCTTTAATCCTGTCTGTGTTTAGCTTTAAAACATCATGGGCTAAATCTCCAAATCTTCTTATCTTCAAAATTATGTCAGCAGCTATGACAAAATGACATCTGTTCAGGAGCTGTAACAAGAACATGCATTACTTGACGCTGGGTTCAGTTCCGTGGCAGAGCAATGTCTGCCTCCCACATACAAATGCAGCAAGTCCTCTGCTGAATGGATGTGTTCAGCCAGCAACCCTACTGAGTAATGATAATAACTGCTATCTGCTACTTCTGGCCCAGTGAATAATGTCAGTGCTTTGTAAGTTTGCACTGCTCTGAGGAATGGGAGGCCTTTTTCCAGAAACAGGGTGGGGCAACACTTGGTTTTTTCCATTTCCAGAACTCGGGGGTTGGAGAACTGGATGGCGAAAGTGCCAGCTGTCTCTCCTTGCCATTCATTGTGTGCATTTAGTGTGTCAGAAACGCTCTGCTGCTGCAGTTAATGCTGAGCAGAGATTGATTGCAGGCTGTTGTTCCACAAGACGTGGCTGAGGCAAATTAATAGCTCCTTGCCACTGGAAGGGGGTGGGGGGCTCATTTCCCACCTTTCCTTTTCCCTTGGTAACCCTGGGCCTGGGTTCCTCTCCTTAACCTGCCTGGGGAATTAACTCCGTGGTTTCCTCAGAACCCCCCAGCCACATTTCTTTCTTCAGGGGTAAGGGATGGTGAGCAATCCCCACAAACCCCTGGATGGATCCCTGGGGAAGGGGAGGAGCAGGATGGCCCTTCCTTCCCCTCATGGGAGCAATATGCTTTGGATGAGCTAAGCTGTCTCTGAAGCTGCAGCCCCAGCTGCTGATGGCACATCTGGCCAATGGTCCCTCTGAATTAGGCGGTGGGATGCCTTTGCTCTGTGCAGAGCCTGCCTGCTGTGTCTGGTGGAATCCAAACTGCACAATGGCTCCAGCAGCTCAGCTCCAGAAACGGCTTTCTGTAGGTGCAGCTTCCCACTCCTGGTTTCTGCAGGCAAGCACAGTGATAGTGACTGCTAACAGCCAAAAGGAGGCTGGGATTTCATAGACACATCCCCTCCATACACTAGGAATGTCCTCGCAGCCTCTGAAGTGCCACATGTTGCTCCACAGACCTTTCTGTTTCTCCATGGACTCATTGGAGTCCATGTGTTATTTTTTCTGGTTATTTTTCTGGTGTCTCCAAGCCCTGAGGGCAAGCAGTGTCTGTCTGTTGTGCCATGCCAGAATGGCAGGAGCATCATTGCTGGTCTTCCCCATATTATCTCACTGTGGAAAGGGATATTTGCTTTTTGCAAGAGTACCTGTGACACTGGAACAGCAATGACAGGCCTCTGGTGCAAATTCCCAAGTGTCACTGCTGTCCACGACCTTAGAAATACTCACTGTCTTTTTTGGGGAATTAATGAAAGCCTCCTCACCTCCAAATCACAGTGAGAGTTTTGTCTTGTTCATCCAGAAGTCTCTAGTACTTCTCACATATGTGCAGACATTCTTATTTTTATGATTTCTGTCAAACCAGATGTTATCAGCTTGCAACCTATATTTTGCCAGTCTCAAACTGTAATCTACCCTTGCTAAATATGGAGAAAAGTCTGGCTTTAGAGTGGTTCTCCAAGTTTTGTATTTAGATTTTCAGTAGCTTCTGTCAGAACATGTAATTTGCTGAAAATTGCATAGTCATACCCACTATTTCAGGGATAGTGGGTAGCAAAAATTACTGATGAATTGAAGTATTGTCTAGTAAGGCTGACTAAAAGAAGTGAGTCTAAGTACTCTTGGACAAGGAAATACTGTCACAATCAATATAAAAATGTCAACTACTACCTTCTATTTTTCTTCTAAAAAAAAAGAGCTCCATTCATGATTCATTTTTGGCTGTAAAATATCTTCTGTATATTTGAAATGAACATAGAACCTTGTAGCCTTCTTCTCATGGTTTTCATTTGTTTCAGGCCCAAATAAACTTCAGAACTTCTCGTTGACATCTTTATTTCCAATGTCTTAGGATCATCTGACTTGTCTTCACCGAGAGAATTAATTTCATATTTAATGGTCTCAACCTTTGTGCTTCTTAGGTCATTCCTTACACTCAAGGTGTCAGAAAAAAAATCAGCTTCAGTACTATAATTTTGGCTATTTATCAATATGTATAAGCAAGTTTTTAATATATTTTAAATTTATTTTTATACTTTATTTTATTAAATCCCTGACGTTTTAGTGATCATGGAGGGTACTGAGTCTCTTGATCCTTGTCTTTATTTTCTGTTTCTTGGAGCTTCAAGGAAAAGGAAGACTTGCCCATTGATTTAGCACTTAGCTCTTCACATCCTTTCAATAATTTGTTGACATGATTTCTATGCCTTTCTGATAATTTCTCCAGTGGCTTTATTGCACCTTGCAAATTCTAGTGGACCAAGGACTGGCATGTTCTTAACTCACAAAAGCATATTTTCTCCTCTGAGATTATTCTGAGTTTTATCTTTTCTTATTCCTTTTCAGGAATGCCATGCATAATCTGCTTTAATGGTCATGAACTCTGCCCTTGGTACATTTAACAAATTCCTGCTGTGCTGAAAAAAATTATGCAGCTCTTTCTTTTCACCAAGGGATATTGCCTTGGCCTGTTCCTTTTGCAGCAGCATGTGCAATCTTTTACAGACTCCATTTTTGCACAGGGTATGCGATTCTTTTGATCATATGCCTCATCTTGTAGCATTTTAGATGAATGATTTGATTTCTGAGCTCGTTCTATCAGCTGTTCCTGGTTGATTCACTCGGAAAGACTTCCTGCTTTGTCAGGTTGGGTCTTTTCTTTGGATGAAATTGTAGTTCCAGATTCAGTATGGTTTCTCACTTCTTTATTTTTTTTCCACTTCTGAAATGGTTTTTCAGATATTGAGACATTCAAGTGTTTTTAATCAGAGAAACAATATGGTGGGGAAAACCAAGTCAAAACACCTTATTTTGCTTTGTACTAAGTCTTTTTTTTTTTTTTTTTTTTTTTTTTTTTTAATAAGTAATTTTCATGCTTAGTCCTTTTTGCCTGTATTAACTAGAAAACTTTTAAGGACATGCAAGTATGTCAAAAAAGTCATAGCTGTTACCAGAAATAATATCAGTCATTCCTCAGATAAAAGACAGTGCAACTTGAACAGAAACCTGCTAACAGCAAGGCTGTACAGACTTTTATGGGTTGAGGAGCTTTTTAAAGATAAAGAATAAGACACTGTGGGGATAAAACATAGCAAATTGTTAGAAAATATATTTTAGCCAGTTGTTCAGGAGTCTATGGAATGGACACTGTCAATCATTATAGAGTTGAGAGCAGCTGGTGGAAGTCTTTTCCAGGAAAATGTCACCAGTGAGCGTGAGCCTTTGGTGCCCCAATCTTCCAAAGTATTATGGCTTCATTTTGCAAACTTTATCATTACCCTGCACTGTAAAGGGAAAAAAAGTGCATTGAAATGATTTCTATAAGTAAGTACAAAGCTTAATATTATGTTTTACAGATGCCTGAATGTTTATTTTGTACATAACATACACTCACTCTTGCTACCAGTGACTTCCAAAAAGGATGTTCATATTTTCCAAATATTGTGATTATCTAGGTATTAATATGCAACTAATCAAAATGCACCAGGCAGTTTTAATAACTGAGATTTAGTGGCCTGTAATTGCAGCAATGTTTCCTACTCGTTTTGTATCTTCTACTATATACAACATATATTTTGTCTTTCCTTCTGGGTGTGAACTGCAGCACATTGATTCATGCAAAACAGAATCTCAGGAGGAAAAGCTCAGCCTAAATTAGAGGTATAAAGGGAGGATTTCACACAAATAGTTGTTTTTATTGAGGGTATTCTGCTTCCTTGAATAGACTATTAATTCTGAAGGCCATTTGGGTTAGGATTCTTAATCTGAATTATGCTGTTATTCATGGCCTCATTTTGTGTCTTTTCATCATCTTCTTTGTCTGATAGCTATTTCAAAGAGGGTTTTTAAGAACGGGATGGATGGCAACAAAAGAATGTGTTTACTTTATCCATCATTGTGGCCTGATTCCACTATACTTACCCCCACTGAGGCATGCATTAGATTTCAAGTGTCCCATTCTTCCCAGTGAAACTAATTGCAGAGCAAAATAGGCCAAATGTGAATGAGGATTCAAAGAATCCAGTTTGTAGCGATTATTGAAGCAAATAAATAAGTTTTGTTTTGGTGACTTCTCCTCTAGTTCCTAATAGCTGGATGTGAGTCCTGTGGGGAGTCACTGGGCTCTTGAATAAGAGGAGCTGATGGACAGAAAAGATGTGATTTGGCAAAAAAAAAAGCTGAGCTGATCAGAGGGGATGAGACCTTATGATACTGGAGTTGAAATTCCTTTGTGTGGTAAACACGACCTAATGTATTGTCTTTGTTCAGTAACAGGAAACATTTTTAGAGTGAAAATATTTGAAATAGTGTTTATTTTACTTTTCATGAAAGGATATATATAGAAAACTGGGTAAATTGGAAGTTTCTCCTCTAGAAATTCTTGAGGAGCTTAGTTTTCTGCCCTGTAAGTTTTTTAGTCAGAGACAGATAACATCTGTAGTGGACTAACACTGATAATACAGTTATCAGAGGAGGTGAACTTGCTAGCACATCTTTCAGGTTCAATATAGAAATAGAAAACTTCAAATATAAGCTGAGTTTAACTAGCTGATTCTCAGTTAGACCAGGAGATGAAAAATAATTAGGTCTGTTGGAAGTAGAGGGTGGGTATGTCAGTACTGGGGAGGGATGATGAAGTAGAGGAACAAGAAAGGATTGTTCATACCCTCCAGAACTTAAAGAGATTTGCACAAGTGCAAGTAAACATGCTGCTAGAAAAAATTCTAAACCTGTAACTGTATGAGCTATGAAATTTTCAGCAGATTCACAAAAACTTTTGTTTCCAAGTTCATGTCTGCAAATGTATTACACATTTCTCTTGAGATCAGGCTGGGAGTTCACTGAGAGAGTGATTTCTCTGTGGAAAAGACTCTCATTTGAGTCACTTGGGCTCTCTGTACTTTAATAATCTCCCAGGAGTTAATTTCAGTGTGTTACTGTCTTGGTGAAGACTCCTGGTGCACTGGGAAATGCAGTTGTCAGACCTTGGGTTCCTGATGTCTCTGTTTGGGAGATATTTATTATGCTCATTTTAAAGGTGTGTCAGCAAGTTTGCCAAAATTTACGGTCTGGAATTATTCAGGGCATGTCAGATTGTGACACCCTCCTCCTATACATAAACATGGCCAGACCATTGAAGGGCTTGCAGTCTAAATGGCTGAGGCAGGCAAATACTGCACTGGTGTAACTCAGCTTCCTTCTTCTCTCCTGAGTAAAATACAGCCTGTGCAGTGTAAAGCCAGGCACAGAAACCAAAGCTGGCTCTGAGCAGGGCAGCAGGTCGATGTGGAATTCTGTCCGTGCAGTGAAGTTGAAAAGCAGCCACTCAGTAGGTCAGGAATTACCCAAGGGTGGCACTGCAGGATCCAGCCTTGCTGCATCCAGAGCCACAGCCTGTCCTCAGCCCCAGGGTGTCCCAGAGCAGCCTCCCTGTGCCTGATTTACCTTGCTGCACCCACTCTGCGCCTCCTGCTAGGGAGCTCTTTGTCTGGACAGGACTGATGGTCACTTTTCAATTAAATGCTTGAGCAAGGAGCTCTTCCAAGGGGAAGTAATCAGCACTGGGGAAAGTCGCCGCCACATCTGATGTAAAATGGATTGTCTCCATCTGGTTTGGGCTCTCCCTTGGTATTTTGTGTCTGACTTCTATTATCTGTGTCTGATTTAGGGGATAAACACCCTAGGGCCGTGTTTGCACAGTACCACATGCCGTGACAGCACTCAATAAATTACAGTAGAGGGTGGTCACACAGGGCTGTTCCCAGCTTCCCATCCCTGAATCCCACTATCCACAGACCTCAAGCAGTGCAGAAGGGTGTTTTCTGAGTGGCACTGCTCTACACTTGAGCAGATTTCTCCTAGAATGAATGTTTATCTGCTAAGGCGCATTAAAACATAGTCTTTTATAATTTAATGAGGGTTTGTTTTGCTAGTTATTCATGCCTTAATAATTCAGATCTTTTCCAGACATTAAGACATCTAGGATTGTTGTAGGCAGTCAGAAAATTTAAAAAAAAAAAAAAAAAAAAAAACAAAAAAAAAAAAAAAAAAAAAAAAAAAAACACAAAAAAAAAAAAAAAAAACTTAAGCAATCCCTCTTCCTACCTCAAACCCAAATGACTTCAAAATTACTTTATTTCTCCCTCGATGCTTTTTTTCTCCCTCCTCTGACCATCCCCCTTTTCTTTCATTACACCCCCTTTTCTGTGCTGATTCCCCCACAAACCCAAGCTTCTCATGCAGATTTGCTTCTTGATTGACATAGAAGTGTAGCCACAAATATCCATAACCATCTCCTTCAATATCTGAAAATGCTTAGGCATTACTATAAAACAAAAGAAACCCTTAATTGGCTAGGTTATGCTCTTAATTTTAGCTTATTCAAGCTCTCTTGCAGAAGTCCGATTTTTACACTTTCTGCATTTTTATTATTCTTCCTCAGGCATTAATGAAACACAAAATCCTGTTGGTTTGAAAGGCAGTGTTTACATTTAAGGGACAGAATGCACAGAGTCAATGAAGACTCTGTCTCATACAGTTATTTTAACCTTTTTTTCCTACTGGCCCCTTGGGTTTTATGGCATCCTGTGTTGTTTTCTTCCATTTCCCTAACAAGCATAAAATAAATACAGCAAGAAAAGCTGATTTTTCTCACCACCCTTCCCCCTTCTAAACAGCAAACAAAAAGAACCCGGTCTATCTGTAAGGATATGTTAAATGCTTGCAAATTTTTAGGCATGATGTCTAAGAGGTATGCTTTTTGTCTTAAATGTACAGATTCCTTTAAATCACAAGTTAAACTCTCAGCATTACTGAAATACTCATTCTCTGGCTTTCAGAGACACCAAGATTTGAATGCCTTTCTCCTTACTCTGCAGTTCCCATTAATGTTAACAGGCATATTCCTTTTTGCTTCCATTGGAGTCGACTTGATACACATGTGGGATCCTTTGATAACCTCTTAAAAAGACACCCTTCTGCTTTACATGCACTTTAGAGCTTTAATGAGCTCACGGTGCTGCTTTGTGTCTCTGTGGCCGAAAATGTTATCTAATACTTCTTGTAAATAATACAAGATAGCTTTTTACTCTGTAAGTGACCTCTGTAGCGTGTGCTAACCGTCTATTTGAATATATTTGCCCACAGGGTGTTTTGCTGGAGTCAGGGGAAACCATTAGGAAAGCAAAGCAGAACTGCCATTCCCTCGCTTTTACAGAGCCCTAAAACAACTGTTCCTATTCAACTACTGGGCCAGACAAAACCTGGGAGAAGGAAAGGTGAAAGAAGGAGGAGCCAGTACCCTTATCTTTGCTTTCCAGTTCATCCATGCAAAGCCGTGTAGGAGCAAGTAATTTCTCTTGGGGAGCCTCTGAGCAATTCCTGTTGCAATGGAGATTTTCTTATGTCTGCTTCAAAGGCCACTGTAAACACAAAATGGTGAATTGTAATGTCTCTGCATGTATATTTGGTCCTACTTCTATTTATAAATACGGCATTTAAACCTTTGAGCCCTTAGCTCACATCATATACTAACAGGTTTTGGGTAAATTTTCCATAAAAAGCATAAGATCAGAGCTTTGAATTCCTTTTTCTTGCTGTGTTTTAGATGCATAGGAAGTGTTAAACAACTGTTGAAAAACAGCCTTGTGTGCAGAGCTTTGTGATCTAAAGGCATTCAAAGGGGTGGGCTGAAAGGCTTTAAAGTCCCAGTGTGCACATGCACATCACACTTCAGAATGGCTTTCTCTGTGAGCATTAAGAGTTCTGCGACCTGTGGGTCGCTCAGACAGGATGGCTGTAGCAGAAGGTCATGGGGTGGGCTCATCTGCTCACCCCCTGGCTTTGGCCCCCACCTCTGTTCCCCACCAGGAGCACTTGGGGAGCAGCCCTGTACCCTCAGCTTTGGGCATCAGTCAGCTGCTCTGCATGGGGGGCACAAAGTGCAGGAGAGACAAAGCCTCCCTCCCCTCCCTGAAGGCCTGCAAGCATGTCCCTGTGGTGGGGTCCAGGTAGGAGAGGGCATTCATCCCCCTCTACACTCCTGACCCTCTGCCACTGCCAGGACCCTCCTTTGGCCCATGGCAGGGGTGGTCGAGCTGCAAGATCTGCTGAGTAACTCTGGACACTGCTCTGTACCGTGGCACTGGTGGCTGTTTCACACCTGCCAGCACTGGGACAAATTGCTTGGTGAGTTAAATAAATGGGGAGGGTGATGGGCATAACCCAGATCTGGGTTCTGATGGAGGAAAGGACAAAGGGCGATGCCTGCCACCCATCCCTGTGAGTGAATCTCTTGGAAAGAGCTCCAAACACATGCACGTGCCTTTGGATTCTCCGAGTTCCCAGGCTTTGTTTGATGCCAGTAGGAAGTGTGAAAATGTAAAGTAACAGATCATCTGCATGTGTAACATCAGAAAGCAGAAGAATGAGCTTTGCTCCAGCCCTCCAAATATAGATTCTGTTCTGTTCCTTCTCACTACAGCTGGCCAGATAATTTGCATGTATCTTTTTGCATCTATCTTTTTTCCACTTTCTGTGCATCTGGGAGTGTCCTTGAAAAACTTCAACCAACTGAATGCTGAGGTTACAAACTCTCAGCCTCACTCAGATCTTGCTTTCTCCCTCTAACCTGTACAAAGCTACTGTGACTATTATTGCATTCAGGAAAAATTAGGTAATTAAAAATGTGCTCACCATTTCTGATACTGACAGCAATCCCAGTAAGAACTATGTTTTCTCATGTATGTTTTTTTCAGCATCAAATTTCGATGTTTTGAGGGGTTTTTTTGATAGATATTGGCTCAGTTAGGCACTACATTATGATGAATATTAATTTTCATTACATTGCACTTCCCCATCAATGACAAGAAGAGATTAACTAAAACAATATTTTATTTCCTACTTTAATGATGAGTACATAGCATTAATTATATTAATAATCCAACTAGAAACACTTGTACAAAGCTATTTCAAGCCATTAGTTGCCCTGTTGTAATTGATGGATTACTGCATTACCATTTAATTTAGTATTGTTTTCAAGGCATTACGTTCAGTTTCATTCAAGTTAATTGTATGGCCAAATAAGGAAAGAACTTGCTTTGTGAGCATGAGTGATGCAAGCATGGATTCCTCCTGATTTCAGAGGTGTAATGGGATGTGATCCATAGAGCAATTCTGTACAAGGCCCTCCAGTAAGCATTACCTTGCAATTTATGGAAACAAGAAATGAGGGAATGGACCAGAAGATTGCATGGCATTTGGATTCAACATTGTGATAGTCTTCTCTGCAAATGGAAATTAACATCAATTATTCAAATCTAGTTATGCTTTCAACCCTCTTAATTGCAAAGTGTTTTCCATTCAGTGATCAAGACCAATTCCCTAAACATAATAGCAATTATAACTGTTGCTATTCAGAGGAATCCAGAGGAATCCTCTGAACAGCATCCAGAGGAAAATTTACTCACTTTGGCCCAATTTTCAGCTCTGATATGACCTCTTTACGCTGCATTTTACACAGAAAGGTTGTAAAGATGGAGCAACGGTTTGTTTTTTTGCACAGAACACATCCCAGGGCTGTTGAGAAGCATGGACTATAATCTTGTTTACTGACCCAGCAAAAAAACAGGGGGATTCTCTCCATAATGGGTGGGATTCACCTGCCAGAATACAACCCCAACAAAATACGGCAAAGCTAGACATAAATATATAGATCATTTTAGATGGAACCCTTATGTACCTGAGACACCTTCACAAGGGCAGAGAATGTGGTTTAGGACTGGGGAAGACCCATGAAAGCTAGAGGCTGCCAAATCATTCCTCTAATTTTGCCTGGCAACAGGGACAGCTCTCCTGGGCTATGTAAGGCTAAATGGAAATTATATTATTCTTGGAGCTGAAAATTGCTCTATGCAATGACTTGTATATCGGCATGATGAAGCTTCTTTCTCAGTGCAGTTCCCATTTTTATAGTAGAATAAATTCAGGTCACTCTTGTCCATCTTCTAGTTTTTTGGGGTTTGTTTTTATTTTGTTTTGTTTGTTTGTTCTTAGGCAGAAATGATGATTCTCTTGCTCCGTTTGCATGTTTAGCCCATAGCTGTTAGTGCAACTAAGAAACAATGTATGTGTCTCAAACCATGGTCAGATCTTTACTGAATGGACAATAAACAACAAAGCTGAACATAAAACTCCAGCCCTCTGGTCAACCACAGTAAGAACTTGGTCCAAAGGTGCCATGTCAACTTCCCAGGCACCTTCCCAGATTATTTTTCTGTAGCATGAAAGACCAGGCAGCAGCTGGTGATGTGTTTGGCACAGAGAAGGTGTTGTGTCTGACACTCAGGGACAATTCCAGGTCTCTAATTCCTTTGTCTTTAGTAGACAGTTGCATGAGACATTCAAAATCAATGACATGTCTACTGGCAAGGAAGAAAATAGTAATTCTTTTAAACCAAAAGTAGCAATGTTCTCTGTAATATATTCAGAATTCTTTAGGATTCAAATCTCAGTTTCATTCTCCTTGCTTACGATTATTTCCTACAAGTATCTTATCTAGAGCTCTCATTCTCTAGGTTTTACCACTTTTTTTTTTTGAGAAACAGATTATTTCCTTGCTCCCTTTTACATTTTCTGACGTGAGTTTTTGGATTTTTCTGACAACAAAACCAAACAAACTCATTCACTCATGACTAATTAGATTTCAGCCAGTACTTGTTGGCCTGCATTTGGGCAGTGACTCCTGCTTCAGATGTCTCTGGCAGAAAAATTTGGTTTTTATATTTGTTCTGAACGTAGGTCTGTTGTTTTTTCAACCACCTTCAGCTAAATTGTATATTCCTAGTAGAACAGTGCAGCAGGATGAATAGTCAATGCCAGGGATGGGCTTCAATCAGAAAAGGTGGGATCCCTACTTTGAAACTCCTTTGTGGTGTGTCTTAGATAGGAGATTTTATTGGCTACACTTTACACTTTCTAAAGCAGAAAGACTCTTCTTAAATGCATTAGAGGTTGGAACAAGGATCTGTCCTACCTCCAGAAACAATCTATACAGACTGGTGAAGCTGCCATGGTGGGTGTCACTTTTTCCTTGCATTCAAAGATGGTCCTTCACTTCCAGCAGATTAGCCCAAGGTCTGTGAAACCTCTCCTGCAATGAAAGCTTCATATGGAGGGATCAGGGAAGATTTCTCTTGTGCCTAGAGGATTTATGTTTTGTTTCTTTACAGAGGCATGGTTTTCAAGCTTGGAAAGAACTGGAAATGCCACTTGCCAGAAGGAAGCCTGAATACCACGTTAAGACTTGTGAAGAATCAACTCCTTTCACAAAAGACTGCTGTCCATGAGTGCTGAAAGCTTTGGTTTGTATTAATATGGGCTATTCTGTTTGTTACAATTTAAGCCTAAATGTAATGATAGAGATAGTGAGGTTATAGTTTATCTATTCTTGTAACATGCCACAGGATTTATATGTATTTCTGGTGGAGGATATTACTGGGGTCTGGACAGTGTTCCATGAGAAATGAGATGCAACAACTGCACTAATCAGACTGTTGTCCCAAACTCCATTCAGTACAGCATGATCTGCTCATTTTAATACATGCCTCTTTTACTTGTTATTACTTTAGAATGAATGTCTCATTCAAGGAAAAAAAATAAGGGAAAAAACCTGAAACACAAAGAAATTACTCTAGTGGCAGTAACACTCAGAAACATTTGCCGTGGGCATTGATTGGAGTAGCTGTCATATATTTGTGTCATGATATAATGGCACACTGTAGGCTATTCTTATATGCATTCTCACTTTGAGCTCATTTGTCACTTGTCTCTGTGAATTCAACATCTTCCTCATCTGAGGGAGTTTATATATCTCCTTGCAGTTGACTGTAAACAAATTGCAAGTGCTGCTTGGCAGCTGACAGATAGATCCAGCTGGTTAGGTAAGACTGCTGCAGTCTCAGTGCAAGATGAAAAATTTACACATTTGAGAAATTCCAGGCTGCTGCTTTCTAGTGTAAAATTTTAGATATGACAGCAGATGTCAGATTTAAAAAGGAGAAGAATGAGGTTCTGTGGGGGACTGAAGTAGCTCGTTTCATTCTTATGAAGAAGCAGTGTAGACACTTAGCTGCCTTGCTGCTCCAATCGGTTGCTTTATGCTCACTGTGTGAGGTGAGTCCATATGTGGGGACTGTGCTGCTCCTCTTTGCTAAATCACAGTCTAATTTCTGATTTTCCAGCGTGTCACAGCCCCTGAGCCTTTACAACCCAAGGCTTCCATCAGGAATGGCTGGATCAGGGTGCTCAGACCCCTCCCAGCTTCAGCAAGTCTGCAAACACATTCTGCAAAAGAGCTCACTGCAGCCCTGAGGCCTCAGCCTATCTCTGCCCTGGATGATGGAAAACTTTAATAACACGTACAAAATTAATTTGGACCTTCTCCTAACATGAGTCTTTGAAGTCAGTGGGAAGCACTGAGGGGTTTTGGCATGGCAGTCTTAATTTCTGTGCATTCAGCCACTACACTGACTGACTTCAGTGGGTGTGAGCCACGGTTGTTTCCATAAGCACCTCTGTTAATATGCAAAAGCCATATGTATTTGTTTCTTCTCCTTGAGCAGCCTCTCACTTCTCAGTTGTGGTGAAAGGTGCTATACAAAGAGAATAAATTGGTGATGTAGCTCTTTGTGCCTTGCTAAGATAAGTCACCGGCCATATGGCTCAGTGCTGGGCACAGAGAAAGCAGCTGAGAGACGGGAGGTTCGCTGAGTTTCTTTGGTTGATTTGTTTTTATTAGGCAATTCTCTTAATTATTTCTTTTTTTTTTTTTTTTTTTTTCTT
The DNA here is from genome assembly GCF_965231275.1 of Zosterops lateralis. Lineage (NCBI taxonomy): Eukaryota > Metazoa > Chordata > Aves > Passeriformes > Zosteropidae > Zosterops > Zosterops lateralis. The sequence continues at coordinate 111,237,302 of NC_139763.1, forward strand.
GTGGCCACTTAGAGATGAGACCTTGTGGTTCTGTATGTGATTGTGTTAGCCTTTACTCAGGAGAAACCATATGGTGGTCTATAAGAGCACAGGAAAGGCTCCTGGGGCTGGCAGGGGCAGACACAGCCTGCCTTGTGCTAATGACATTCACAGGTTTGCTCAATTCCCTTTCCAGTCAGACTCTTCGTGCTGCTTATTACTCCTACTAGAAATTTGCTTTAAAACTTCACTCTTCTGGAATTCTCCTCATTTTCAGAGCAAGCTTATTCCTGACTGAGCTTTCCTCCCCTTTGATCGTGTGCCAAAGACCATGCTGTCTTTTACTGTAAATAGCTTTTCTTTTGGATGTTTATCCTTCTCTGCCCCTAACACACGCACACCCACACCCACACATTTGCAATATATACACATCTACTTGCATGAGCAATAATTGTGTTCTCTAAACAGAACAAAGGAAGATCTTTTAATCTTCCTATAAACCTAGAAATCTTTCTTTCTGTTCCAGTATGAAGCTGTCTTCCTTGATTGTCCATGACTGGAACTATGCAAAGTATCACTACAATATTCTACATAAATTGCTGTCAAAACCTTATACAATAGGCTTGATATTGCCTTTCCCTATGGAAATATTTGGTTTACACTGTTATTCAATCATGTTAGCCTTTTTAAAACAAAAAATGCACCAATGGTTCATGGCCATTCTACTTATACATTTAATCAATTCATCTAGTTTATGTAACTAATATACCCATATTTTCTCCTTAGTCATTTAGAAACAGGGATTGTGCACAGTACGTTATAAAACAATGTAGATGAACAACAGAAAAATATGTAATCCAGCACACAGTATAAAGAGTTGGAGACTCTGGCATCTGGCCCCAGCAAATTGTTTCCCCAAAGACAAAGCAGGTAGAAAATGTCTCTTCCGGCTGCATTTTTTGAAAATGCAAATTGTAATTCAGGTTAACAGGTTAACCATTTTGAATACTATTGTATAGTTGACAGGAACCAACCTAATTCTTACTTCATTAGTTGGGAAAAGAGTTAATAATTGCATTGTGTATAATTTTGAAATATTGTGCAGGTCAAAGCAAAGGGCATTTTCATCAGTGATCACTCTTCGTCAGCATTTCAGTGCATTCAAGAATATTTCAGTGTAGTCAAGAATACTTGTGCTACAGATGAAAAAGTATTAGATATTTACTTATAAATGATGTTATTGTCACAGAATCCATCTATTGTTGCTAGCATCATCTGTTCAATGCAATAATGTGTGTAATTCTCATTTTTGTAAGAATTACTTGTGTCTTGAATTTATTTTCCATCTTAACCTTTACCAAATACTATTCATAAACTTGAAGGTATACAGTGCAATAATCACACCAATCTCTGTATTAATTTTGCCCTCTTTGCTTATATCAAATCTGTTAAAATAGAGTTTCATTACAATTTTGAATTACCATACATATGCTTTAAACAGATACTTTATAACCTTCCCCATTTGCATATCATTTGGCACTGCATTCTTAGCATGAAAAAAAAAAACCACACTGACAAAAAAATCCCCATAATATCCTCAATCCCTCTTTTGCATTCTCTTCTTGTGGGTTTGAAACCTGTGCAAATCAGCGTTGTTTAATGTGCTGACCATTTCTCTTGGTGAGAAATTGCATATCTGTGTGCATATATCCAGATAAATCAGGGCAGCTACCCAAAGGTACAGACTGGCTATGGATAAATTATTTATTAAGAGGTAGGATGATCTTATAGTTCATGAGTGACAGAGCAAAACAGAATGACGGGTTGGTATGAAAGCTCATCAATAACTTGAAGTAATAAATAATGTATTTGTCTTCTGCCAATTGAATGTATTTTTTATGCTCTATTAGTAGTTTTCCATATGTTTAATAATTATTTTGGAATGAGATAGGGAATTGCATCACCCAGATTCAAGGAAGTATTTCTATAAAACCTCATTTTATTCTGTGGCACACTTTTGTTTTTTGTTTAAATTATACAGACGCATACTAGGGATATGCAACTAGTCTCAATGAATAATTTATTTGAATTTAACCTCCTTTTCTACTGCTGGAATATTCAAACAATAGGCCACAACTTATTCGGATTCATATGTCATTAAAAATTTATTTGACAGATGTCTTTTTGAGTTTTTATTTTATGTCTTGACAGTGACTATTTGAAAATGCAGCTATGTACTGTAATTCCACTGAAATAAATGGGATGCTTTTTATCTGATCCTTGATTAGCTGCAATTGGCCTCATGAATGCCATGGTGCTTTGTGCCCTGCCTGCATGAGAATACAAGCAATTCTTATGTGAGCATTTTATGTACAGGCAGAAAAGTCTCTTTCTGCGATCCAAGTGTGTAACTTTGAAGCTGCTTCCAAAGAATATGTTGATCAACTGTGAAAAGCTACTGCAGATACAGAATAAAATAACCTTCTCTAAAATTTCAAACATATTATCGCTTCAGGTTTTTAACTCAGTTCGCCATGGAGGCTACATGTTTTGCATAATTTTCCCTGCTCTGTATGTTGTGATCTGCCTTTTCCTCAAGTTCACATGCCTGGTCCTGAGATGATGATCTTCCAGTACCTGCTGGAAGTGAAGGTGAAACTAAAGGTGAACCACAAAAAACAATTAGTTGCTCCAGTACTTAATCTGTTCTTTTCTTCATGTGCTTTCTATAACGACAGATCATTAAATTAACATATACAAGTTATATAGTCCATGAATCCTTATTGGACAGAAAGGTACTGATGCCTTCCACCTAATTCCAGACACTTAATTGATAATTTTAAGTGAGCCTCAAGAGGTAAGCCTCACTCTTAAAATGTTTATTTCATGATAACCACCAGTTTGGGTTTCCTTTTCGATCAGTACAGAGAGAGATGAGAACCACACAGGGACAATTTGGATCACAAATACTCTGGGTTACTCTTTAGATCTCCTTGCTTGCTCTCATGCAATAGCAGGGAGGACCAAATCCAGGATTTCTCCAACTGAAATGTAGAGGACCCAGTAGGCTGGACATTTCTAGACAACGCTCTTTTTTATCCCAAAGCAGCACAGCTCAAGGGAAAATTCCTACATTGACAATATCTGAATTTAGGTTAAGTGAATAAATGCAGCAAGATAATCTATATTACAGATTTTTCTTTTTTTATAATGCAGAGCATGTGAGTTTGGATAGTAACAATAAGGACCCAATTCTTCTTGGAGAAGCAAAATGAATGTTGCCTCACTGGGTCAGCTTTGTTACTTACCTCATTCCTGCTTATGAGAGTTTTAATTGCACTTGCAGGTAAGATAAATTCCTGGTCTGAAGTCCAGGCCAAATCTCTGATTTGTTTTTAACTCAAAACCTCCTAAAATGACCCCATGCTGACTCCCTGATCCAGGGAGTATCCTCTTGGTACTCGACAGTTCCCAGGCTCTCTTGATATGCCCCTGCTGCAAGGGGGCACTTGTTCACAATTAATACAAAGTAATAAAAATGATCTCATAAAATTAATTTGGAGCTATGCCCCCTCTGCACAGACTCCCACAAATGGCTTGAGAAGACATATCTTCGGGATTGTTGGTAACAAGCAGCCTAGTAATGTCATTTTATTTTGTGACAGAAGGCATTTGTGGAATCTCAGAGGCAGACTCCCAGCTAGCATAATTTGCCATCTCTCCCTTGGATTGCCACTGTTTTATTGCAGCTCAAGGATCTGGCCCATGACTACTGTTCCACTCTGACTTTTGTGATTCCTGTGTGCCCCATAAAACCCTATTTTATTGAGCCACACTGAGAAAGAGGGGTAGCTTTCCTTTGTGCCACTCCAGAAATACAAAACAACTTAATTGGCCAGAGCAGGCAGGTTTACAGCTGCTTTATGTTGACAAAAAGGCACAAAGGAGCCAGACAGTACCACTGAAATGAGGTCTGTAGCTCACAGTGGCAAGATGTAGAAAGCAGTGTATGAATTGTAAATACATTCAGATTTGACAATAAGTCTTCTCATGGCCCTTTCCTAGAGCTAGATGCTCATATTCACTGGATTTTTTTAAAAAAAGCATTTCTCTGGGGAAAAGTTCTGTTCTGAACTGACAGAGAGTTCTCCTCTCTGCTGTGTGATGCAGACCGATCCCACCCCATCCCTGAAGGAGCTGGGAAGCCAGAGAGTCTGTAGTGAAACCCTGGCCAGTGTATTTTCGAGTTGTGCAATTTGATGGTCAATCTCTGCAGCAGCATGAGGCAGCTGAAAGATGCTGTTCTGAAGAGTTTAAACCACTTACAGACACTAAGAGCTCCTACCAGAAGCCCTGCTATCTTTAAGGACCCTTTTTTCTTGAAAGAAGCCCTTTTAATTAGGCTCTGCTCCAGTTCACAGACATTACATTTTAGAATACTGAAAATTAGTATTCTGACAATCAGAAGTGTGTATATCACTTCAATATTTTCTTTATTCATAGAACTGCTGAAAGCAAATTATTATTATTATTAATTATAATAATAATATTGTGCAGCAAATAAACTAGTAGAACTATGGGAAAAACTTTCTGAGCACTCATAATTTATTTTTTATAACACTATTTATTGGTATTCCTTCCCTCCACTTCCCCACCTCACTCTCAAAGGAAAAAGGGGTGGAGGAGGGAGAATGAGAAGGAGTTCATAAGCAAATGAACCTCTGTGTCTTCAAGAGACTACAGTGGCTGAGGTTACAAATCACATTAGTCCACAAACAACAAGGAGGATGCATATGTCATCAGCAGCAGTGGGGTTAATAAAAAATGTATTCTTCTGTATCTAGCTTATTTTATAGGTATCTGTGCTTTTTCCAAATTTCTGTAATGAGCATGTTGTGCCTGTCAGGGGCTGGTTTCCTCAGTGAAACCTTCACAGACACTTTCATCCCCAAAGTCTCAAACTTCTTGTCAAAACCTATAATTACCTCCCAGAGTCAAACCTGCCATTAATCATCTCAGAGAGACCTTTGCTAAGCCTTAGCACTAAGAGTGCTGAAAATGAGGAGGGACCTCCTGCATCTCTGCCACTTCTCTGGACTCTGTTGTCCTGTTCTGGAAAAAAACTGAGAATTAGCTAAAATAAGCTCTGCTGAAATAACAAGGCTTTCCAACAATGATACCATAAAATGCGAAGGTAATCCAGATGTCTTTCTTCCCTTTTTACTCCTTCCTTTTTTTTCATCAAAGGAAGACAAGTGCTTTGCTGTAATATAGCTATAACAATTAGAGGGGGCAAAATGTGGGAAATATTTTTCTCAGTGTCTACATTTTGCAGAAAAGACTGAATCAAAAGGCTAAAAAGACAAATTTTTTTCCCTGCTGAATTATTAAAAAAAAAAAAAAATCAAGGTAAAAGCTGTTATAAATGTGAGGTAGCCTGAATAGTAAAAAAAAATAAATGCAGTAATTTTAATGAATATCAAAGAAGAACACCCCCTTTCCCTGTATCTTTAACCTCAGTGTATGCACTGAATTAAAATCACAATGAAAAGGAGAGTTTCAAAGACAGTAACATTTTGGTTTTACAAGTGTTTATGTACTCGATGTGGATAATTTTCTAGCACACATAAAAGAACAATGTGGATCACTAATGTCATTTTCAGGGCATCTGCAGACTGAGATGTCTACACCATGATCATAATGTTAGCAAAGGCCAGTGATAGAAAACAAAAAGGAGTCTTGATTAGTCTCCCTTGATGACTCTCCCTTGCTACCCAGCTTTTTTTTTGCCTTTTTTTTTTAGCACTCAGTATATGTAGTTGATTTAACTGTATTAGATGAAGGGAAAGTTCAGTGTTTTTATGTTTTTCAGTATGGGGACAGTTGGGGGTGTTTTTTTGTGTTTATTTTTTTATTTTTTGGAAGAAGTCAACTAAGCTCTGGGGAGGGTGTTTATATTTGAGGCATTTATTAGGATCTTTTTTTCTTTGAGTGTGTTTGAAACTACTATCAGCATTCTGGTTAGTAAAACCAAAATGAAAATGTGTGATGGAGGAACAGTGGTAGAATAGGGATGATCAATTCCAGAACAGGCAAAAAAAGATTACCTGTCCCAAGTGGGGGATTCCCAGTGCTGAAATTCTCTAAGTGTATTTCTAAGCTGTTCTGATCCCATTAAATATATGGGAATTTCAAAGCTTTAAAAATGCAAGGTGGTGCCATAATTTTGGAACTTCTGCATCTGAATGAAAATTATCTGAAATCCTGAAATTTCCTGAAATTCAGAACTCATCTGAAGCTTTATTTCCAAATCCATCCCTATTGCTGGTTTCTGAGACACTGGTTAGAAAAAAAATATTAAAAACTTCATTGTCCAAGTGGCTGAAGAGTTTGTAGCCATTTGTAGGTAAGTCAGAGGAAGGGGATGGCTGCAGTGAAGGAAGAAAAGGATAAGATTTTGTCATGAGCCAAGATGGATACAGTGGAAGTTCTACCAGAAGAGAGTTATCTGATTAGTGTTTGGATAGCCAGTTAAGAAAGAAACATAAGCCTAATTGGAAAATGATTATTCAGCACAGGCCAAATGCTAGTGAAGATAATGAGAAGGTTGATTAGTGAGTTGAAAGAAACGAGGATGAACCTGCAGCCCCTCTTGATTCCTGAAATGAACAGCACACGGGAAATATGCAACTGGAAATAGTTTAGAAATTCCCATTTGCTGATGGTAGGTGAAAAAAAAAACAAAAACAAACCAGCATTAACGTTGGGAAGAATCATGAGTATGGTCAGGGATCACAGGGTACAAAATTTCAAGCATTTTTATAATGAAATTAATCTCATTTTGTTTTGAATCCTGTAAAAAAACCCATTTTTTTTTTGCAGGCTTTTAATCCTACTCATACAGGTAACTTCCTCCCAGTTCCAGCTGTCTTTGCACTCTTCCACTGCCTGAGACATCTCTGCCTTACTTCAGTGATTGGGATATTTTTTTCTCTCCATACCCTGACTCCCTCAGTGGTGCATTGCACCCTGAGAGATGCACCCCCATTTTTCAATGACTCTGTGATCTAAAATCTAATTAAACTGTCTTCTGATCTCTCTTTCTCTGTCTGTCTGATCTATCAACACCCATTTTCCACTTGAAAGGGTAAACAGATATCCATCTCTACCAAAAGCAAGGAAGAATCATAAGTCTGTAACTACAAACCCTGTAATTCAGCTAAGGAAGTCAGGGAGACTTTAGCATGGCCATCAAATTAAATTCTGAAGCTGTTACTCAAATTCTTTTCTGTTGTGTGTATCTTGCCAATATTTTTCTGTGCAGTAATATTATGCTTTTATGCTTTTTATACATTTTTAATATAAAATCTTTTAAAGTAAGATATATTTAAAAATAATTTTATGAAGAAATATAACATGAAGACTACAGAACCTGCCAAAAAGTTAAGTAAATTAAAGCAGTAGGTAAGTGAATTGGTTAGGCAGAACATTGATTTGTGAAAAGAAATATTATGGCTGACATAGAAATCTGTATAGGAATTACAGCCATGAAATGGTAAGTTGATTCTAGGATGCCACAGAGAGAGTTTACATCTCTAGGGTAGTTAAAATAAAATAACACAGGATCAGCAAATGTTTTTATACATTGGAGATTTCTATAAAAAGGCAGGATGTTTGATACTGGCAGAATTTTAATTACTCAGATGTTGACTTGGATGCCACTCAATTAAAAAAAAAAAAAAAAAAAAAAAAAAAAAAAAAAAAAAAGAGGAGGAACACATTTTAAGAGGCATTTTAAGATTTCTTTCTTCCACAGCTTATTGAAGCATTCAGATGGTTAGAAGCTATTTTGGACCAAGTCCTAGGATATAGACCAAGTATGATTAATAGGAAACACCCAGACATTACAGTATCATTAGTTCAAATTATTCTTGGGAGCTGCTGGAAGCCAAGTGAACATTCTAGACTGCAAGAAAGTTGACTTTGAGAAAACATGACATACCCCAACAGGTTTTGGTTATTACTTTGTTGGTCAAGATTGTATTTTGAAGAGGGAGTCTAGTGGAGACTCTAGGAAGTATTTTAGAAACAGTTGGTTGGAAATCAAAATCCATCCTGGATCAGTCTAGAGGGAAAAAAGGCAACAGATGCAAGTTTGTTTAAGTGGCAGTGTAAAAATAATTATAAACAGAAGGCTTCTTTAAAAATATATACAAAAAGTAGTGAGAGGTGGATTGGGAAATCTCTAAAAATAAGCATAAGTAAGTCAAGAACATAATTAGCAGTATACTGAACATGAAATTGTAAAGGGTATTTCAATGAGCAAAGAATTCTGCTGTTGTATTTACAGTAAATGAAAAAGAAAATGGGAAAGTGATCTACTTAAAATAGAGACTGGAGAACTGAAAATAAAATTTAAAAAAAACAGGTTTTGAGAAGAGACAGGAGATGGCAAGCTGCTTAGAGTCAGGATTAAATCTCCTAATTAAAGCAATTATGAACACTTAACGTTGCATTGAATGAGTAATTCTCCATTTCTTACAAATCTTTCCACACTGGCAGACAGCTTTCAAAGCCACAGTGGTGTCAGATATTGGGCAGTTCCCACCCAGCTGGAGTAGCTGGCAGGAAGGGGATCTCAAGTTCCTGTAGGAACCAGGAAAATGTGAAATAATTTGAGGTGTCTGAGGAGGTGACAACCTGGTCACACTCACTAGAGGAGGGGCCATGTGCGTGCTGATGTCATACAGAGATGGAACCCCAGCAGGGTTCCATTCATCCTTCCTTCTGTTCTTCCACCCTCCTTTCTGTGCTCCTACCACCAGCTGACTTGTATAGTCCAAGAGAAAAAAAAATTCTGGCCCTAGTTTTTAAAATACATGTATCAGTTAAAATTGTATTTTTTTCCTATGAACTTTTCCAGCAGAATCTTCTTGAATTTGAGAAAAAAGTCTGTGCTCTTAAATGGTTCAGGACTGTATTCCTCATAACATAAACCTGATCATAAAGGAAATTTCTAACATCTTGAGGAAAGAGTTTTACTTGAATCCAAATAAGTCATAGTTATGAGAGTTCAAGAAAAATGAAGACAGAAACAGATGAAGTCTTTTGGAAATTACTTTCCAAGTTCCTTGATTTGAGCACAGCACTAGAAACTTGCAAACTTAATGTCATTAGTCTGAGATAGCTCTGTGACATCAATTATGGGAAAAATATTAGCAAAAAAATGTGTGGGGTCAGTGATGGAGCATGCTGTGGTACTTAATTTCTTTACAGAAAAGTAACATAAATTTATGAGAGCTTGATATGGCTTAATTCAATTGCCATTTCTCCCCCCCTCCCTTTTTTTTTTTTTTACTATGTAGTCTTGTCTGCATTCTGTACAGAAAAGAACAGGCATAATTTTATTTTTTAATATATACCATTTTCACCCTGACGGTGATTAATTTCACGCAGGAATTATCTTGGTGAAGAAAGCAAAGATATTCTTACCCTTTTCCTTTGAAGACTGAGCATGTTCTCATTTGATGAGGTGAAGCTTCCAGATGCATGAGGTGAAGCAGCCCATGGGGACTAACACTGGAGACTGCAATTCCTGCAGCAGGAACCCTTTGTTGCAGCCAGGGAAAAGGGAGAGAGTTCATTGCAATATATAACACTTGGCTCAAAAGGACCAGGTGTGGAGATCGTAATGGATCAGCCTTTGAATTGTTATAGCTCATGATGTGAGTTGAACTTTACAGGAATTTCTGTAGCAGGAACCACCTCAATGAATGGAGAACAAGCCCAAAGCAGTGTAAGTGCAGCAGTGACCCACCCTGAGCTGGTTTTGGTGCCCAGTAACTCCATGTCACACACACCTCCCCTGTGGTGGTCCTGAGTCACCACCAGAACAAAGGGAGACAAAAGTCTTGGACTAAATGAATCCTATGGCTATTTAATGGACACTTTGCAGGTGTGGTCCATAGACTAAGGGAATGAATGGCACATATGATAGGAAAGGATGGGAATGGGGAGGTAGTTAATGGGATTGCACTGAAAAGTGTGAGACCTGAGTATGTTGTAAGTGGTATGGAACAGGGAGGGGGATAATGTGCTGGTTTTGGCTGGGGTGGAGTTGTTTTTCCCCTGCAGTGTCTCCACCTTGAACCCCACCCAGTAACACCTCTAGGTGCTGTCAGTATGGACTAACTCTTCCTCCATGGGACTGATGAACCCTGGCCAATCCCTGTTCTCGTTATTCCAGCACAGTTTACTGCTGGTACCACATGCACAAACAAAGCAAATTTTGAAGAATAGTTGACAACAGCATCAAAAAATATTGTGTTACTGGTCCAAACAGGTGAAAACATCGTCTGACTTATTGAGTCAGAACACCAGAAATACTATTTTTAATTATCAACATTTTTGTATTCAGTAAACAAAATAAAAAGGTGAATATGGCCTTGATATCCCCTTTTGCCCTCAGTTTGTGAAGCTGCACCAAGCAGGCTAAAGTGCTCGCTTGTGTGTGAGAGGAAATGGATGACAAATAATAACAGCTATAGGAAACTGAAGACAAAAGAGGAGTTTTATTGTCTAACAGTCCTTGAATTTCTGACTGGATGTAATGGCACTGAAAAAGATAAGTGAACTATAGAGGCATCTCCATCAGAATGCTGGAATTGAAAGCTATTGTTTCAATACAAGCTCCTGGCCAGGCTTCAGTTTGCTCACTGTATTTGGTTTCAGTGACTTTTTCTAGCAAAGAGTAGTGCCCTGCTGAAGTTACAGAGCATGACATCAAGTATAATTCAAAGTGATGGGAAGAAGATGTTTTTTATTGTATATAATAAATAACAGGACTATGACTGGATGTATTGTGGATAGTTATATTTATGATCCAGTAGATGTCCCTGACATGTATGTTTGTGGGGTTTTTTTTCAGAGGAAGAGATTTTTTACCTAAATGGAAATTACTCTTACTGGAAAAGACCGAAGGAAAAATATAAATGAAGTTTCATTTTTTCATTCTTCATTAGATAAAGCATCTTATAGCTGATTATTGCCAAGCTTGAAAGGAGATTCATAATGTTTTAAGCTCCTGAGGAAAGTTGTTAAATACATGTTTAACATGAAGCATGTGAGTTGTATTTTGAATTCTGTGGCTTTACCTGAAGTTGTATATTTCATTAAGTGCATGTCTGGGCTGGGACCAAAGCTCTGTGGGGAAGGATTTGTTTCTGTTGTTGCTTTACAATTTTCTGTTGTTGCTTCTACTGCAATGCAAGTAGTAAGTAGTAGTAATTATTGTGTTGTTTCATGGTCATTATCAAAATAAAACTTTATGTAGCTTGTTGATTGCTTTGGCTAAAAAGCATCTTTTTGGTACTTCGGATTATATAGATTTGCCTTGTTCTTTCAAGGTTCTGAAGCAACTTTAATAAACCATTTCCTTGCATTTTTTTTTTCTCTTTTGGTCTTAATGAGCATCTTGGAAGTAGCAATTAGCAGAACAACTAAAAGGGCAGGGATCAAGCAGTAAAAATTAGCAATGGTAAATATAAACAAAGGGATTTAAAAATAACTGGTGACCTTAAAAGTTAAGATCTGATAGGATTGGTCTTCTCCCCATTCTTGTAAATGGCATTACCTCACATATCATGCATACAGTGGTGTATGTCAGCATGAAATGCCCGCCCAAAAAAGTGGGTTATACAATGCTTGAAATTTAAAAAAACCCCAACAATAAATGTCCAATTTTAGTCTCAGTTTTCTAACAGAGAAAGTGTGTTTGCCCAGCATGACACATTAGCAGTGTTCCATGTGTCCAGGTCTGATTAACCATGCAGTACCTGCTCCACAGAATTGATCCAACTCAGACACAGTAACCTGCAAGAAGTTCACTCCAGGACCCCCTCATCACACCTAGGGCTCATATTCATGCAGTCTGCATCAGTCAGTGGGACTTGTGCACTTCAGAGCCAGTTCACACATGTATGATGCATAGGGTCTAGTGTAAGCTACCATCTTTCAAAGAATTTAATTTAAAAATGATTAGCTGAAGGGGCTAATCATTTACCATTGAATAGCAATATCTACATGTTAACTCACAGTGTTTTCATAGGAAACCCATTACAGCCATGTTCCACCATCACTTACCAACAGTTCAGTGCTTATTTTGTTTCCCTAGGGAAAGGCTTGGTGTAAAAAGCAGCAATATATTTGACAATAACTAATTATTGTCAATTAATAAAACAAATGGCAATTAAAGCCAACATGGTAACAATTTTGCATGGCTGATCCTTCATAAGCAAGTGTGGAATGCAAGGAGGCATTCCAACTTTTGTGCCCCCATGGGTGAGAGAGGCAATTATAGCCACAGATATTTTTTGGAAAGATGAAATTTTATTTGATTGGATGAAAATTTGGAGTATGAAACACAAAGGAAGGCACTCCAACTAGCTTGGATATGTAAGGGAAGCAAATTTTTGTCAGGATTTTGTACCTGGAAAAAATATGGAGGTGAGAACCATGTGAGCTGCTGACAGCCTTAAAAATTGCCCTAATTGAGAATGAGACTGTGAGGCACATCTAAGTGTTACTAGGACCTTGAAAGGACTGACACTCAATCTTCTAATTCCATATTATGGAGAGAACCTGCAGTGTTTGTGACCTTGCAAAATCAGTTTGAGCCTAGCTGACTTTTAAAGCCTTAAATCAAGATCCTGCCAGAATGAGACTATTCTTGTAAGAATGATAACCCCCAAATAAGGCAAAATGAAATCTACTTGGCTCTCGAAATCACTTGGACAAATTCTGGCAATGGAAATGTCAATCACATGGCCTCCTGCCAAGGTTAAATCTCAACTTCCCTGTGATTCAACAGTCTGGACACTTTGGCAATTGTTTCCAACAGAAATACTATGGAAAAGCAAGAAATTTCTGTTAACAGCTGGTGAGAGGTGACTTGAAATAGGCTTTTTATCTTTACTTGGGGAGTGCTAGAGAAAGGGGAGAAAGTAGTTGTTTTGGACAGCAACAGATCTCCAGACACATGGGCCCAAAATTCTTCTCTGTTTGCTTATGTATTTGAAATGTGGAGCCAAGTCAGAGGGCTGCATTTCCCAGCTAGAGCTGGGGAATTAACAAACACTTTAAAGCAGATCTGTTCATTCAGAATTCCAGGTAAATTCTCTTTTTCAAATTTTCATCATAAATTCCAAATACCACCTTTCGCTCAGTGACATTTTCTTCCATAATGTCTCATTGCTCACAAATTAGACATGCCAGTTTTTAAAATGTGAAAACACAAGAACTTCTGCTGAATTCCAAGGGGAGCATAATAACAGATTGCCATTGCTGCTCACCCCGAGTCACAGAACCACAGAATGGGTCAGCTTGGAAGGGACTACAGTGGGCAATCTGGTCCATTTTTTCTTGCCCAAGCAGGTGTCCTAGTGGCATCCATCAGTTCTAAGTGTCAGCCAGTGATGTGCTTCCTTCCTTGTGTTCCTGGCCATAGATGGAAAGCTATAATTAGAAGCACCTCTCTCTTAAATTAAATGAAATTACAGCACAGAAAAAAGTTTTTGGCTGGACTCCAAACTTAATTTTATTGAAACATGGAGTTGTGTTTCATTACATGTAAAAGCAGAGAGGAACGTAGGACTCATTTCCAATCCCTGGCACCTAGTTTCAAGTCACTTATTTATCTTTATGAAATGTGAAGGGTGGGTAACAGAAGTAAGAAATATGTTTACTGGGAACTTTTAAATTCCTATTTCAGAGCTGGATTTGGTATTAGATATGTTTCAACACTTAGTGGGGAATAAATTTCCCACGGTGAGAAAAATTGTCAACACAGGTGGTCCAGGTTTATGTTCTCTCCCCCAGCAGATCTTCACAGAATTAGTTACGTTTACCTTAATATCCTGTAATTCCTAAGTGCAGAGAGGTTCATTAGTTCCTAACAAGGGTTTTTGCTTTTACCAGCTGGGTTCCTCTCACCACCACAGATCCAGGTTCCCCACCATGCCCCACTCTTTTGTCTCTTCCCTGCCACTTCTACCCCTTCTGTACCATGCACCCTTTAATCTTTACCATACTCACTCAAATGGAGTGTTTAAATTATTTGAGCCTTTCTTGGGTAAAGACTGGCCAGTGTGAGCCTTTATTGTCCCTTCCAACACCTCAGCCACGCATGTCATAGAGGCAACACCTTCCTAGAAATTTGCTTCTCTCCCGTTGCCTTCCTCCCCTGTAATTTCATGCTGCTGCCCTGTAGAGCATATTTCCCAGGGAATGCTTTCAAACCTTTCACTGTTTCCCTTACACTCCTTTCTAAATCTGATCTAAGCAGATCAAATCTGATAGGTAGCTGATGTTACAGAAAGAACTCTGCTGGAGTTTTCTGAGAGGCAGAATGTAGTGCAGATCTGTACGAAAATAGAAAATTCTGTAAAGCAGTTCTGTTGGGTTCAAAATAATTTTGTCTGTGAAGTCTTTTTGAGTATCTGCACAAAGAATTCCGGTGGGCCATTTGATCTGGAATGAGAAGTAACAGACACTGCATGGATCAGTGAATTTTTTTTTCCTTTAGGAATGCTTGATTGAGAACTTTCCTCAAAACACTGTGTTTTGTTTCTCTGGGTACCCATACACAGTTGTGCTTGATGTTTCCCTATAATCACAGCAAAAGGTGACTTTAAAATTTGTCTTCCAGGATTCAGAATATATGCTGTGTGATCTGCAATAAAAAACAAGTGCAAAAATTTCTTGATATTCCTCAAAACTGAGCCTTTCTGTTTTGAGAAGAATACTTTCACCACTCTTATGGAATCAGAGCGATATCTGCTTTCTCAGATTAATTCTTTGTTTGACAACATTCATGCAACTCCTTGTTCGGTTGGGTTCTGGTGGTTAAAAAGTCACCAAACGTGTAAAAAGTGAAGGGGAAAAAATAAAAATAAATAATAAATAAAAAGACTTCCATATTCAAGAGTACATTACAGATAGGAAAAAGCACACAAAGTCCTCTTTGGGTGAATCCTAGAAAAAAGATGGCATATCCATCCTAGATAAAAAAATCCTTGGAAAAAAACCCACTAGGTTTTATGAAAACAAACCATCCAATTTCCTTCTCCTCCTTGGATTATGTACATGCTTTTATCTGTGCCAGTAAACTGGTTGTGATCAGGGGCGGCTCCTAGACATGAATGCCAGGTATATAAACATATATTTTCATATATATATGTATATGTATAAATATATATATATGTATGTATATATATGTTCCCTCTGGTTCTGAATAGCAAAGAAAGCCAGCACACCTACCACTAAAACACCAGAACTCCTCTCTTTACAAGGGAAAGAATTTTGTCCACTAAAAGTGAAAATTTAGTAATTTTTCTGTATCTAAAGATAAATAAACTGACCATAACATGAGGATGCATTAACATCCTGCCAAAAGTCTTCATAGAAATTATACAAAGTTGGAAAACATCTCAACCAGGTTTTATGGAGGAAAAAAAAGCAGGTTTCAAAGCAGGATTTTCAGTGTTTGCTTCGTTATCTGTTGGCAGACATTCTGTGCAGTATGTGTGGTAAATTATGCTGGTTGTGTTATTCCCTTTAGGTGCTCAGTTAGATCAGAATGGCCAACTTGCCACTTTTGAGGTTTTGGTTATTTTTAATAAGGAGTTCACATGGCTAAAAAGGTTGCCTGTCTCTGACTGGTTCATAAATTGTGTCTTTTTTTTAAGGGGAACAAGTACAGAAAAAGCTTTTCCTCTTTCCCTTGCACAACATTATGAGACAGGGACATGATGGGTGTCATTGTACATTGTGCCTGCCTCTCCCTTCAGGGAACAAAATACTGAGAACAGGATAGGAGATGCAAAGAGCAGCCATGATCTCCAAAACATTGCTTAACTTCATTCAAAATGTAGATGCTCTACATTTTCATATGTGTTAGATTTTGTGGTTGAAAAATACGCTTCTAAAACTATGGGATTAAAATCTTACTATTAAATTTTGACTGGCAATTTTCTGTGCCCTTTCTGAATTAACTCCAATCTGCTTAGTGAAAATGTGATTACAAGAGTTATTGAAATATATCATTTTTCAAACACTAGCTATTTCAGTAAATTAAAAATATTGATCATGTGTCAGTTTCAAAAAAGAGGAACAAAAAATAAAAGTGAACATGACTCTAATTTCAAATGCTTTGAAAAAAAATTTTTTTTTCTTTAGCACCAGTTCTAAATACTCAAAGCAATGAAACACTTATCAACACCCCTGGGAATATTCCCTGTAGCTGAATCAATCTTATTCTCAAGTGCTTTCCTGAGATTCAGTGTAAATTATCTTTTTAAAATATCATTCCATACCTCCCACATGTCTTGAATGTGCTTTTGAAGTGTTTGTCATGAAGCTTTAGATACAACCATTACCAGGGACACCTTAAGAAAAACAGTCTTGCAGAGTTACAAATTCAGGAAGCCAAGTTACTGTCTTTGCCAATGAAAATGAGCTCCCAGACAAAATTATAACCAAAAAAATGGGATTTTTAGAGCAGAAACATGAGGAACAGATGAGGATTATGATTATTTTCTCGCTGAGAATAAACATTTCTAGAATGATCAAGTTTACAGTCCACTCCTGAAAGAAACAGTTAAATTCTGGAAAAGGTTCAAATAAGAATAATAAAAAAAGTTACATAAAATTGATCATTCTGAGAGATTTTACATGGTCCATTTAATTTATCAAGTAGACATTTAATCTCATCTCCATTTTTTACTGGGATTTTTTAAAGAAAAGTTTCCATAACTGAAAGCTATAAAAAGAACCAACTGGATATTCGATTTGACAATGGATGTAATTTTTATTTCACTTGGAATACCACATATTTTTTGAGATTTCCTAATAATTTCCATCCTAAATTTAAAGGCCATAACATTGTTCTCACTCACTATTCAGGTGAAAATAGAAATTCACAGATAGGCATGATCCCAGATCTTTAATTACAAAGCTTTAAAGATGTAATACTAAACAGAGTTTTTGTGTTAGCCATATTTTAAAATAACAGCAAAGTAGAAAACAGAATGGAAAACAGAACCTCAGTGTTCTTCCCTTTTCAGCTGTTTTTTAATACGACATTTCTCACAGCACGGTAAAGCTTTTACCTTTCAACTTTCCATCAGAGTGGGTTGTGGTATTTTTAAAACTTTATACCTCTCTCTGTCTCTCCATCCCCCTCTTCCTCTTCATTCTCTTATTTTAAACCACCAAATAAATGATTCACTACTTATTTGTGCTCCACACTCTCAGCAGAAAAATGTGCCTTTAGCATTTTCAGAATGATTGCAACAGAAATGTTCAAAGGAATCTGAGTAAATAATATTTCACAGCCACAAGTGAGGCTACATTTAAGATTCAAACACTGGAGTGTATCATTCTGATATCAAAGATATGTAGAAATATTTATTTTTATATATATACGGTGATGCACTTACAGTTTGTTTTCATATGTACATCATCTACTTCAGGAAATCAAAATGTAGTGGTTGCTCAAAAGAAGAGTTAGAAGTCTCCATACCATTCATATTACATATGAAGCAAATGCCATTATGAAAACTTCATTAATATGTAAATTACAACATTTTGATTAGCACTTGCGGACCCCTTTTGTTAAGAAAAGAGATGGAAGGAGCTAACCAGATTGCAATAATTTACATAATAACTCAGTGGTGGCAATGCCACTAAGAAGAGAACCTAAGGAAGGCTATTATGACTTTTTTTTTAACAGCTTAACACGGTATTAAAACCAATTGTACAAAAGAAGGACAATATTTTTCTTTAAACTGACAAACTCTTTCATGGAGTAGTGAGATATATTAAAGATAGTCTGGAGCTTATTTTAAAATAATAAGATATGCATTTGCTAAACAAAGGAATACAAAAAATGTGTGTCATTTTACAGTGGTCTGAAGCCAAATGAAAAGTAGCTTTTGTAACATGTTTCTCTACAGTTGTTTCTGCAGTGTGTTAGATCCTAGTGTTAGCTTTATCTTTTATCCTTTTGGAAAACAATGGATTTTTTTCCATTGACTCCAAAAGCCAGTTTGAAGCTTAGTTTTCAACTTGGAATATGTCAGAGGGGCACGTGAATCTCTCACTCGGATTATCAAACCACAGTATCATAACTGTACAATATGGCATTTACATTTCTAAATTCAGATAATGCATCCAAGGGTCCTCTTCTCTGTCAACACCTATGGGTGGGTTTTATAGGTCCACTAGACTCTGAGTTGCTTAAGCAATATAAGGAAGATAATACACTATGGTTTTGCTAATTCCCTGTATTTTAAATATTCAGAGCAATAAGTTAATGAAGCCTCTTTTTATGTACAATATTGTCATTTTTCTATTGCTGGTCTTTTGAAGGATATTTCTATATTTGGACACCTTAAAGGGAGCTCAGTAGCAGTTGTGTTTGCTCAGCTCTTTGGGTCACTGATTGTCAAGAGACAGTGGAGCACTTACAGCTGGCTTACAACAGCGTGGCTTTTTTTAGTGGTAACCCAGAAAATGGCCTGAAACAGAAAAAAAAGAGAGAGAAAATCATGGGGATTCTGAGGACTTTCATATACTTGCCAAAGTTCAGAGACCTCAGGGCAAAACAGGAAAAAGAAAAGAGGAGAGTTGAAAAGCAAAGTTCAACAGCTCTGTTTGGTGCTACTTAAAAGTGTATTACAGGCATCATAGTAGATTTATCAGAAAAAAATAACTCTGATCTTTCAAAATTAGTGAGCTAGGTGGCACATTCTGTTTGTCACAGTTCCATAGGGACTTTTTTTTGGCCCAGCTGACTTCTATAGAAAGGGTTTCATTATGATGTAACCAAAGCAAATATTGGTTGAAGAGTTAAGAATAACAATACAGCTTTCTGCATTAAAAGGATATTCGGTTACATTGGGAAAAGAGTTCCTGTGAAGCAGGGTGCCCACAGAGAACTTCAGAATAGGAACAGATCAACCTGCAGAGAATTTTTTTTTATTTGGCATTGTTAAATCTTTACAACATTTATAGAGATTTTTAATGTTTTAGAAACCATTGTAAAAAGCACAAAACTTTTGTCAAACTTTGTAAAGGTATTATTTGGGATACAGTTTTAAAAAAAAACCCCAAAATAACTGGTCATGCTTATAGGAAGGATTGGGCTTTTAGCTGGTGATAATCAGCCTTGCTCCATTGAATTCAGTAACCTTAAACTGGCTGTCTGGTGTTGCAGGCACCAGCAGGAAGGAGTTTATCGTGGAAGCACAAACCCAGTTCCAACTAATGGCAAATTTTTTTGAATTGATGGGATAAGACTCATTTACAACAGGTAAATGTATTAATAAATATCTATGTGAAGCATATAGGGTGCATATGAGACAGCGCATATGAAGAAATTACCTAAGAAATTCCTAAATGTAATCACTAGGTATTACTGACCCTTTAAGGCCAGTAAATTTTAACTTGCTTTCTTAATCCTTAGCGTTTATGGCATGAATTCCAAACCAGATTAATCTTTTTAATGGATAACACTATGACCTTTTGGTTTTTAAATATGTTAACAAGCGTGTGGTATTTTGGGGGGCATTTTTAGGCCCTTTAAGAGATATGACCTCTTGCATAAATAAACAAGTCTTAATAATTGGCCTTAGATCATTTTGTTGACAGAAAAATCAGCAGCAACTTCCTCATTGTGCCTCCTTGAAAACCAGAGTTTCTAAGCAGATGAACAGCAGAGGGCAAGCGGTAGTTGGTGACACAGCACACCTGGTACCCAGCCTTGCCTTCCTAGGTTGGAGATGACCAGACTTTTTAAATGTCTGGCCCAGATTCTCTGGTTTGCCTGAACTGTGCATTGTGCAGGCCCAGAAGGGAAAATGTGACATTTCTGTTGCCTTTCTGCTTCTTCTTTCAGGACCTGCCAGGTGCCAGTTAAATCTTTGCCATAAAATATTTAACATCATGCTTGTCTGTTTTATGACCAATAACCCACAGCTGCTGAGGCCATTCCACTATCAAAAGACCAGGAACTCCAGTATGCAGGGGACCAAACAACATCTCCTTTTCAGGTGCATTTTCATGTTGGCAAAGTGGATGCTTTAGGATCCATTGTGCTATTGTTTATGCAAAGAGGTAAGACTCTAATGAGGCTGTGGGGTGAATCAGACTTGCTAATCAGGTCTGCTGTCCTTTCCAGAGCTGCTGCTTCATGATAGCATGGAACAGTTCCTCCAGACATTTTTGTTCAAGATCCTCTTCCTCCTTTATCTGCTTCATCTTTATCTGCTGAAGTCTGTGTTCTATCACTGTTGTAAAGAATTGTAGCTTCTTTCTTCCTGCTCACTGAGCATAGGAAATGGCAGCACACCTTCCTGTATCCAGTTTCAGAAACATGCTACTCCACTGACACTGATAGCCTGTGTCCTAAAGGGCCCAAACTTTTCCTGACAGTAGAATAGCATATTTCATTGTTAATCTGAGGATTCCACCGATCTTATGACTTCAATCACACACACAATGACCAGCAAAGGGATACAGCACATTCAAGAAGATGGAGTCCATTTTATTGAAGATGTGGCACAAGTGTGTCTCTTTATTAATCTTTTAGAGAGACCTGGCTAGTCCTGGAGGATGGCACATGGAATAATCCCATGTTCATACGTGTGACACAGATTTCTGTATCTCACTCATAGGTTCCTCTGGCCTGTCATATAATCTGTGTATATAAAACTTGCCTGATTCATCCTTTTCACATATCCATGCTAATTCTGAGGATTTACCTTCAAATGGGATTCCCATGGTTTTTCATATTCCAGTGGCACTGTTCTAAAATTCTCAGCAATAACCTGAGCTGATATATCCTCCCCTAAGTGGCCACTAAGTGCTCTTGCATTTATGAATGCTTCTTCCTCCTGCCCAGCTCTGGGGTGTTTTGAAGCAGGAACCTCATAACCTTGCAAAGCATTCTCTCATCTTGAGATGGTTTAGCTGTTTTAAGGAATTTTAATAGTTGATACTTCTTGCAGTGAGCCAGAGATGACAGCCTTTTGCATTTGTGCTCTGATAAGGTGACACTTCAGGTTGTGCCTGCGGCAGGATGTGCCAAGAGAATTTGTGAGGATACGGGACTTGTTAAAGGCATAGGACAGCTCTCTGCAGCAGGAGAAAAACCTGGTGCAGACCTGTCTATGCGTCTGAGCAGTGCCTGTGCTGATCCAGCCATGGAGACATAGCTGGGTTTTATCTGGTGAGAGGAATTTACCTGGTTTTCTCCAGAAGGGATCCTGCAGGCATGCAGAGGGGTTGGTCACAGCAAGAAGGCACTGAAATGAAACAGAGAGTCATTTGACTTGAGAGTGGAAATTCCACTGATGTGATCCAGGGGGATTTATTAGAGACATGAAGATGGTACAAACACAGTGAAAATAAGAGTAAGGTAACTGTGCTTGGTCATCTCTTAATCTCTAATTTCATGTAACTCTATATAATTACTTTCGCTAAAAATATTCACTGTAATACCAGCAATTAAAGTCCTGAATTTCAGACAACTTTATTTTTCATTATCGACACGTTCCACCGTTCCCCTTTCACCTTCTCACCCCACAGCACTGATAACAGCAAACAAGTAGAGAGGAGGAATAGAGAGAGGAATATTAAATAATTAAAGGAATATAGAGAGAGGATCTTAAATATTTCTCTGTCAGTGTAGGACATTAACTTTGGTCCTCTACTTTTATTGTGAAGCTTGAAAAAGCATGTCTGTATTAATTGTATGGTTGTTCCATGTACAAATATAATGCTGATTATGCTATTGCAGTGTTATGTTCAACATCTCAAACAGCTATTGTACCATT
Source organism: Zosterops lateralis (assembly GCF_965231275.1). Classification (NCBI taxonomy): domain Eukaryota; kingdom Metazoa; phylum Chordata; class Aves; order Passeriformes; family Zosteropidae; genus Zosterops; species Zosterops lateralis. The sequence continues at coordinate 111,259,174 of NC_139763.1, forward strand.
CACTGTTTTCAAATATAGAGTGGTGCTCATGTGAAAACAAATTGTGGCAAACGACACTCAAAAAAACGTTAATGTGTGTGAAGCAACTGAAAGCAATAACTGTGGCCTTGGACACACAGGCAATCATTCACACAGACTACAAAGCAATCATTTTGTCCAAGAAGAGAGAAAAATAGGTTGAACCAACAATTTGTTCCTAAAAAAATTTGAATCAGTTAATCAATTTGCAGTAACTATCTGATTTATTTGTGTAATAATATGACTGACAATTTACAGCCTTTTCCAATAAATTTCAAAGCCATGATTTGCTGCAGCCATAAGCCATTTATTTTATAAAGATGAACTTTAATCTCTCTGATGATTGATTAATCAGTATATCATAAATAGAATCATGAGAGGTGAAGAAAGATTTGCCTGATGATGACCAATCTTCTGTTCCTAAAGAGCTCTGCAGGTGAATCCAGCACACAGAGAGCTTCATTAAAAACAGCAGAGGAGCACGAAGAAAACAACAGTATTTCTTAATATTAGTTCATTAAAAACCTACAATGATAAAAATAATCCTCCACTTGTAAAGAGTTAGCCTGTTGTTTTACAACACTCTTTAAATAAGAGGAAGATAGGTAATTAACCCCTGGGCAGAGGAGAGAATGGACTGTGGCTGTGACTTCAGCATCCTCTTAGCCTTCCCCACTCTGGGGTGCTGAGTAAGTGCTTTATCCCATTTGGAAAACATTGTTTTCAGCTCTTCTGCCTAAGGACTAGAGAGAGAGAGAGCTTCTCCCACTTGTCTTCTCCTCCTCTTCTGCTTCCTAGCCATGCACTGGGAAGAGGGAATAGCAAGTAAGTATTGCTTATCCTCCTGACTGTTTAGCTAAATCTGCAGGATTATTCACCTGTCTCTGGAGGTGTGTTTCTGTGACATGGCTTCAGCTGATGTAGTTGGCTGTGCTCTCTGAAAAGGGGTTCCTCCCTTCCTCATGTCCATCCCTTCCCTGTCAGGCCTATTCTCCTGCTATTTCTCTTTAGCCTGTTTGGCACTCAGGTGAATGTGCAGTAACTCTTCCTAAAAGAGAGGGGATTACTCAGCAGCTCTTATAGCTCAAGACAGGATGAATGTCAGATCCAGTACAATGGAGGTGTGTGGTGTGGGTAGGTAGCAAAAGTCCTTTCCATGGAGGTGAGAATTCAGTTGCAGGTCTGAAACTAAACCTACAGAGCCTCCAAACTGCTGCTACTTTGGGTCCTTTCCTCCCTGGTTACACTCCCCTTCCCTCTTTTGTGCCTGTGGTCACAGTCAGCTCTGTCAGTATGATGACATGGTGCCCATGGCTAGCCCTTGTCCTAATATAGGTGACAAGACAGGAAGGAGCAAAAGACTCTGGATAGGTGTGTGATTGTTTTACAGTTTTAAGTGTTAATTTTTTTAAAAAGTGTATTTTGAGTTGTTTTGGTTAAAATTTAGTTGCTTACTTCCAAAGAGTGTATTATAGGTTTGTTCATAAAGCACTGCTGAAATTAAATTAAAAAATACCTTCCACTGGGTTGTACTTGATTTGTAGAGCTGCACACGACTGTAGCAGAAGAGATAAATGAGGAACCAGGGCCATAGCGTATTAAAATGAGTGATAGCTGAGGACAGGATGGCAATAGATGGGGAGTAGGTCTATGAAGTTATTCCAGGCACTCTCCCATTCCTAGATTGCAATTTTTTAAATCTTATGAATCATGCAAGTGGCAGATTTGATAATTCTTCCACCCCTTAGCACTATCTGTGCAGGCATAGTCTCTTAGAAACAGCAGGGTAGTAAGTCATCCTAGAAAGGAAGGAGAAGGAGTACAAGCTGCTGAGCTAGGAAAGGGATAGTTGGAGTAAGGGCTCATTCCCTGAGGGAAAGCTGGGCACAGAGGGGCAGTAAAACCCAGAACATGACCTGTCCCATGCTCTCCTCTTTTCAGTAAGCCCAGCAGGCCACTTAGATCTCTACAACACCAGCAGTAATTCTGTAGGCTGGCTGACCATTTTTCTTTCCAGTCTTATGTTTCTCATACTCAGCCTTCTTATACAGGTTATGTTAATATTGATGGCACAATCTTCCCAGATTCTTCTGGCTTTTCAGAGACATATTTAGTAGTATTTGAGCCTTTGGTGAATGGCTCTCTGCAGCCTGTACAAGAATGTCCCAGTGAGGAGTTTTGCTTAGTGATTCACTGGTTTCTGTATTAGAAGCTAGATGAAGTGACAGTGTCCATTTTCTGCTCATGATTTTCACAGACATCTAAAATCTGATTGTTTTACTAGTATATAATGCCCAGGGGAATCATAAGTATCTCTCACAGCATTTTGGACTAAAAGAGAATGCAAAACTTTGGTTAAAATCACAGATGGTTTGATTGTTATGAATGGTAATGTTGTTCTATTTGTTTTCCTAAAACATCCTCAACAATAGCTGTGTGTCATTTTTCAATTTACATGTGCTAAAATGCTGAATTTGATCTGGAAAGAAACTGAATCTCAAGCTTTGGGTTGACAAAGTTCAATATCTGAAATCCAGAATACAAGCAGGCCTGGCCTGAAATACAGTGATTTTTTTGCAACTCCACCTCCTCTCCAGCAGAGTATATGCTTCCAACATATAATTAACTCTGGATTTCACCTCATTAAGCCTTTATTTTTAGTGAAAAGAAATAATATTATTGTCAGTCCCATCAAACAGGCACTGCCATAGGCTCAACAATGCCATGGAGCAAAGCATTTAGAGATGAAACTATTGCTTTATTTTGAGTCTTAGGAGGAGGAGGAAAGTCATTGGGATTTTTTAATGCATATATTAAGGTGGCTGGCAGAACATTTCAACAGGAATGCCAAGCCAGCCAAAAGGCCAGGCCTATAACCTCTAATCTTATGGAGCTGAACTCTATTATTTGCCATAAAAATTAGATGTTACCAAGTTCTAACAGATGTCTTCAGCAGACACACTTTTATTATTGCAGAAGTTTAGGTACATGGAAACTGAGCCCCAAATCTTATTTTGTAGATTATGGGACTACAGTGCTTTGTGGTTGAGGCTGGCATTTTAAACATGAGTTATAAAAGCTTTCAGAAACCACACTAATTGATGTCTCAGTAGTTCTGCTGAATCACAATAAGAACAAAGGCTGCCATGACAAAAAAAATTGTTTCAATAACCAGTTACCCAACAAACAGGCTCATTTTTTGTACAATGACTGACACTAGTTAGTGGGTCCATGTTGTGCATCTCCACGGAAGTATTTTAATTAACTGTTCTGAGGAAGCAAGGAAGGGAGTTAGAGGAAAATTCTTCCTGGAGCTCTGTAATAAAAACCATCTGGAAGATGCATGATGGGATATGAAACATCTTTATGAATATGGCCCAGCACAGGTGTTTGAATAAAAACAGGAGGGATGAAGACAGACTCTGTATTTATGTTTTTGTTCAACCAAATAAAGGTCAGAAACCAGAAGAAACCTTGTTTTGACAAAGCCATTTAAGCTGGGATATTGCATTAGCATGAAACTGCCCTCTTCAGCTTGAAATGTCTAATATAAATCTGAATATATATCTATCTTCTGAAGCATGTGAATACAGTTCTCTGTGCCTCTAGCACTGGATTAGAGACCCTGGCTTCAACCGTGCAGTGATATTCTTTTTCCAATTTAACAATACTATTCAAAGGCACTAGACAGTAAAATGAACTTAATAATTTCAATAATATTCCTCTCTCCCTGAAGGTACAAGGGGAATAGAGTCTTATATATATGGATCATGTTTGCTTTATGAACTTTTCAGGAAAGAGTTTGCTGTTTCTTCCTACTTTGCCTTAGGGCATGCTATTTCTATGATGGGAGAGGTAAAAGCATAATTAAAGAAAGGAGGGTCTTTTTGGTGCTCTGCTTTCTGAGTGTGCTCCAGTGTGACAGCAGTGGGAGCAAGATGTCTGGATTTTGTGAGCTCTGAAAGGTAGTGTGAATGTTGAAAATCAGCTTTTTCATTCTTTTAGAATTATTTCTGCTACATTCATAAGCAATTTTAAATTACACGACAAATTGAAAAATATGATGCTTTATATGGCACATACTTCTCTCAGTAGTGTTTAAAAATAGAATAAAGTAATAAAATAATTCCATAAAAAGAAAGAATATCTTGGTTTTCCTTTCAAAAACGTGCTACGAGGGAGGTCAATAAAACAAGTTACTGAGGTTATTTGTGAAGTAAATCAACACGAATGAGGTGGAGAACATTGCCCTAGGGGAGCAATCCTATCTTTTCCTCTGTAGTAGACCAATCAAGGGTGTAGTCACTGCATGTGAACCTCTTATGTTACTCTGCTAGTGTAATTAAAATCATCATTTTGCACCTTGACACAATTAATTGTTGTTTTTAATTGCTATGGTAGATAGAACAGAAAAATAATGTATTTTCCATCCTGAATTATATTCACTAAGCAAGCACTTTATGCAGAAGGATATACCACTTCTGTACTGCTTTAGAAAACTGTACCTCCTACTTTTAAATTGAAAAGCATTTCTGACTTGGAAGAGGTTGTAAAGGATGTGTTTGTCAGGGACCATATTTCAATGAGCTTAAAATGGCTTTAGGAAACATTTATTCTCTGAACAGTTTATGAGCAATGGCTTTGTAAATACACAGTAGATGCAATCTGCCTTATTTCTATGTGCCTTGTACGTGGTGCCATACACTCATTGCTGGTATTTTTGAATAGACTTGACCCATAAATCCATGACCTGGAGGAACCATGGTGTGAATATACTCCTGAAGGCTTCCATGTTTTAGGTTTTTTTCCTCAGCTTTATTTGTTATCCTTATGAAAGATTTTGTCTGTCCTTTGGAAATAGCCCATTCATTAAGGGATGAGGTTTGATTTATGGGAGCACTGTATTATTTTTTCCCAAAGAGGAAAGTACTTTGCAAAACTTAGGCATGTTTGCCGAGTACATGCATTTTGTGGCAGGGTAGAAAGTGGGACAAGGCAAATGCATTGTGTTAACTTTGGGATACAGAGGGAAACACAGACTGTGTCTTTCCTTCACCATCTGGAGCATGACAGAAGGGAGCCAGGAGCACTGCTACTCTTGTGGAGAGCATCAGCATTTAGAAACTTACACTTTCTTGACTGTAAACTTCTTAATTATACTGGGAGCTGTCCATTGAAGAGTGTCTGCATGAGGAAGTTGAAGTTGGCTCACAGTGAATGAAGGAGACCTTTGTCAAACCTTTGGCTATGAGCAATGGGTGACTTTGTCTTCTGAAAAAGGGTCCATCAGCTCCAGTATGTGTCTCCCTGTTGACAAAGTCCTTGCCTTGGCTTTTCTGAACTTGTTGTCCAAGAGATGCAATGGAAAGGAGACTTATCAGCTCGGCTCCATCCAGAAGGAGCCTTCCCCTTCCTCTTCTGCTGCCCCTTCCTCTGTCTTATTTTCATGGGAGCAATGAAAAATGAGCAGGACAGAGGACAAAAAGTAACACAGAGGTTTAGAGGTGCTGCTGGTCACTGGAGTTAGAGCATTTTGGTGTCCAAAGGGGTGAACTGTGATCAAAGAGAGTGGGGAAACTGAGGCAGTAAAAGAGGGCAGGTGGGTGACTACAGCAAGGAGCTTGTGGGTGGTAGAGGCTTATTGGGGCTGTGGGAGGGACACACAAACACTGGCGGACAAGCACTGCCTTCAATGAGATATTTTAAACCCCTTGATTCTGATTAATCATTTAAAATTAAATAACAGCAGTCCTTTTGAAGTATGGGCTTTACACACAATTATTTCTACAGTCATATAATTAGTAGTTCAACAGTGCAGATATACAAAGAAGAAGAGTGAAAGTTGAACATGCAGCCGTAAATTTGTCATTTTCTGACTTTTCAGTCCTTGACTTAGTAACCTGAATGCTCATCTTTTAAGGTGAGTTTCATGGGGAATATGCTTAAATTTTCTGTTTCATGACCTAGTTTCTTTGTTCTGAAGATTCAGTGCCGAGGTAAACTGTCAGAGCCCTGACAGCTGGCACCACAACAGAAATGCAGGCGTTTTTTTAAGCTTCTCTCATAGATTAACTCCTCAAAGAGCTTGCACACTTGAGTGGCAGACCCTTCCAGATTCCACTTCATCACAGTCAACACTTTGACTTTTGCTGAGGAGAGATTGCTCAGGATTCATTTGTTCTCTGCTGCGTTTTTAATGCATAAAGCTGATTTTTTAGCCAATTCTTTCTGGAAATCGGTTTTTCCTGGATAGATATTGAAAGAATAGTAGACCTGTCCAGCGTGGCTCCCTGGGTAGGAACAGTAGTGAGGCAGCTGAAGATTTCAGTAGCTCTCAAGCCTATTTCTGTAGGTTTAACATGTATTGCTTTAAGATGATTGATGAATTGTTTTTCCATACCAGGGCTAGAGGGAAGGAGGAAAAATTTTAGCTGTGCAGTATTTGTATGTATGTAATTATGAAGTGTATAACACATCCTCAACTACTTCATGTTGTCCTAGGGCAGCTTTCCTACCTGCCTCTCAAACTGAGTAATTTGGGTGTGATTAGGTGCAAAAAATGCACGATGAACAATGTAATCCCAAAAACTGAACAATGTAATCCTAAAAACTGAACAATAGGAGTTCCTACCTCAGAAAAGGTTGGGTACCACAGAAAATGTGCATTTCAGTGTTACACATTGGTAGGGATTTGTTTGAACCATATAAGTTACCTTATTACTGCACTAGAGAAATAGCTCTTTGATCTTTTTACTTTTTAATTTTCCCTTTGTCCACAAGCTTTTTTCTCACCCTTTCAACCCAGCTAATGCTCTAACCAGGAATGAATACATTACTCTACTGAAATTTGAACAGAAGGCTAATTCCTAATCAAAATAGGCACTAATTTCTTTCAGTGCAAATTATCATCATTCATTGCAAATTTGCTCTCCTTGAACTATGCCAACATGTTGTACAAATTTCAGCACTTGGAGCCAGCTTCCTGTGTACATCAAATCAAATAATATATTATCTGTTTTTTATTATTTCTGTTGCATATTTGCATGAAAAAAAATAGTGTCAAAGACAATGAATAAATATTGTTACTGCTGCTGGTATGATAAAAAGAAATATTTAAACTTTTGCTGGATTTTTCTACCAAGAACAGATTTTTCTTTTTTTTTCTTTTCCTTTTATTTATTTATTTATTTATTTTTAATAGGAAATCCACCTGAAAATACTGAGAAACTAAAAAACAGGACACATTGTTTATCTCTTTGTTGCTGAAATAGATCATCCATTGGGAATACAGAGCTTTCAGGGAAAAAGATACTGCTGAGGTACCAGTGGAGATCTTTATTCCAAAGCCCAGTGGGTATTATTTTACAAGCACTGAAAAGATGGCATTTGATATTATGAAAAAGACACAGCGATCAGCCATGCTGGGAAACTGGCCCTCCCAGTTGCTGTACTTATCTGTTTTAAATAGCTTTTGTGGTCTTCTAGGTGTCATCACATGTATGCCTACACATACACCACGTCTTCAAACACCTCTTCCCAGATATAATAGTATTTTATAGCACCATCTGTTCAAAGGATGGATTTAATAGATTTATAATAATGCCATCAGGCAAATAGCTCTGCAAATTGCAAATATGGTTAAAATATACACAAAAGATACAAACATTAAACACAGCAATTATGGGTTTCTTTTTGGTCTTGAGACATGTGCATGTCTGGATACAATTCCTTTCCTCTGGTGCTGAGGTATAGTGCATATCTCCATGCAAACAGGATTTGAAACAAGTTGTTAATAATGGGTTTTGTTCTTTTGTTTGTTTTTTTTTTTTTTTTCTTTCAAGATAGAAATCTCTAATATACCATTCCTTACATGTGAAAAACATTGATTATAGTGTAAATGAAATAATTGAAAATATAAAATGTGTGAAATCTAATTACTTGCTGCTGAAGTGTCTGCTCCAAATAGTCTAGTGCTGGGGCTGTTTTATTCATGGGACTTACCTTGTAGGAGGAAGAAAATGCAAAAATGTGAGGAACAATATATTCCAGAAATTAAAAAACATCTTGGAGGGAGATACCTAAAACTGAGATTCTGCCCTTCTTCTTTTACAGTATTTTAAAATTAGTAAAATATTTTCCAGTAGGAAGTTCATACAAGGCCTTTGATTTGTTTGCTTTTTAGTCCTGGCTTTGGGAAACTCCCAAACAGAGTATTTAACATGTATACAGTTACCTGAAAATGTGGGAGATGGTCTTTATTGTAAAAGAAGAAAGTGATGGGATATTTCCTAAATCCTAGGCAAATCACAAAAAGGCAAGGCTGTATTTCACTTGACAATAAGATGATCTTAAATGCTATAATTAAAAACAAGAGAGTTACTTTCATTAAATAGTGAACCCCCATTGTGCCGATTATCCTCATGATGTTTTGCATAATGCTTGTGAATCTATAATGCTTAAAGATACAAGATGGAACACACTGTAAAGGCAGTGAGGAAAAAAAATACCACCTACCCCTAAACCATTAATTGAGTTTTTCTTTTTGTTGTGTTATAAGATTTCTAGATAACTCATAGGAAACTTCTGTTCATCTCTACTAAGGGTGAATATTCACATTCTGAGGAGAACAAGAGGTTTTCATGAGCAATTTTCTTAGCCATGGAAAAATTTTTCAGGAGGGAGGATTTCTTGTATTTATTTTTTTCTGGCTTGGTAACGCTTTTTTGTTGTTGGGGTGGTTTTTTGGGGTTTGGGTTGTTCAGGTTTTTTTCCCAGGGTGGGTCAGCCCTGTAGCCTCCCCACTGTCACAACCTTGTCCTGTAAAGCCAGGTCAACAGTGAGAGATTAGGAAGGGACCAGCAGTTCCAAGGCAGTGATGCCTTGGAAGGCTGACCTGAAACAGAGACTGGACAGAGCTAGAGAATAAAGTAGGGATTTATTGAAAGGCCTTCAGGACCTACCTGGGGCAGGACAGCAGCCTGACCAAGGCTGCACACCAAATAGCCAGCCACAAAACAGCCAACTGGTCATAAGATCTTACATTTTTTATCAGTTTTGGTCCATTTGCATATTGGGGTTTAATTGTCCAATTACAACTCCAGGTTGTGAGGTCTCATCCTTCTTGTTCCTCCCTTTAGTCCCCAGTTGTCTGTGCTTTTGGGCCTGAAAGTTGTTCTTGGTTCTCATCAGGAAAAGGATTTGTTTTGTCTACCTATCCCGTGGAGAGAGCAATCTGCAAATATGAAAGCTGAAGCCTGAGGCACAGCAGAGGTGAGCTCTTGGCAATGGGCACTGGTTTCACTGGTGCTTGAAGGGGTCTCTAGATGACTCATCCACTGGGTTGTGCCATTACCTTCTCAGCCCTAAACAGCCCAGGCAGGGATGACCACAGCCAGGACTTGTTCAGAAAACAGCCAGCAAGAAAAGGAGGAGGTCAGGCAAGAGGAGCAATGTTGTGAAATTGTGCAGAAATGGTATTTAGGTGCTAAAGCTGTTTCCAGCTGTAACAATGGCAGTGGCAGCAGCGTCCATGGCCATGGCACCCAGAGAGTTGCAGCTTTTCCTCCTATGGCAACGGAGAGGCAGAGTGGAGGCCTTGGGGTGGGAGAGGGGAGGCTGTGACCTGGCTCACAGCTGTCACATCTGTGTCCTCAGCTGCCAGCACGCTGTCTGCTCTCATGGCTGATAAGACATGCTCCCTTCCCTTGGCCTCTGCTGCTTGTAGGCCCTTGGCCAGCCTTGTCTTCCTGTAAGTCGAGGGATAAATCTTCTCATCATCCCTGCCTTTGCCTTGCACTCTCCAGTCATCTCTTATTTTTAGGCATATGTGCTTTTGGCTAATCTCTGCTGCCTGAGGCACGAGCCCTTTGTGTTCCTTTTCACTGTAATCAAAAAGAGCCCAAGCACAGAAGATGCCAAAAGACATCAGTTTCCCTTGTGGGCAGCATAAGCTGAGTGTGTTCATTGGCTCCAAAGATGTTTAACACACTCCTAAGATGAAGTCCTGAATAACTATTTATCCAAACCCTGTGTTTGCAGTGCAAAGGGCTGCATTTCATTTTTATTGAGGATTAATACTATATTTTAAAATTCATTTTCTCCAGCAGCAGTGAATTTTGAGGCTGTAAGGAATACAGTGTGTCCTAGAATCAAGATCACTATGTCGACTAGTCCAGATGAACTCCACAGAACTGCAGGCAGCCTGAATCAATCTCATCAACAGAATTCATTCCTTAAGAAAACTTAAGGAAACAATTATAGGAGCCTTTTTGTTTTCACTCCTGGGTTTTATTATTTGGGGATGTTCTTAATAGCATCTTCCACACATCCTTTCCCTCCTCTTTGCTTTTTACTGGACTGCATCAGTAGTGCTAACCCAGAGTTGTCAATGTTTTGGGGCATACCAATGTTTAAATTCCTTTTAGAAGAAAGGAAGGTAATTAAATAATTTCCATTTAGAGGCTACAGACTGTGTACACAGCTATGAGAGCAGCGGGGTGTTTGTACGTGTGCATCTGTATAGATGTGCAAGAGAAAGCCCATAAATAATAGCAGCTTCTTTCTTGTACAGAATATTTTGCATGTGAGTTTGTTTGTAGAAATGTCTCTATGTATTTCTCATCGTGTTGTGATAAGAGCTTTAGGATAGCAGCAATGCAGCTTCTGGGTACTAGAATACAGTACCACACTGGATTATCTGTGTGGCAAGTACACAATGGCAGTGTTGCAGCATGCCAAAATATCTTCCTCAAGGAACCTTGTTTTACTTATCTGAGTATCTAAATAAATTATGAAAAATATAAAATACAATTCCTGAAGTACATAAGAGAAGTGCCTACAAAGCATGGCAGATCTCAAGGAAATGTTGATGTTTTTAGTTCTGTCATCCATCACCATAATGAGTGCCAAAACTCCTTTGAAAATTAGCTGTCTGTGATTAGGCAGGTTTCAGAGTGCAGGTTGTTTCTGTATCTGATTCTGAAATATATTAATATGAATGTTATGCTAATTTGTCTACTTTTGACCTCGAGCTTATCTCAAAGATTCAAGAGGATATTGCCTCATTAAGTGTCTCACTCACAAAGTAAAACTACCTTCACCTTCTCACTTCATTAGATGGAATCGTTACTTTTTTCTTTTGGGGAAGAGTGAATAAACAAGAGTCCTTCAAGATGTATTGCTTGTTTCTACCTCAAGTATAGTTATCTTGTGCATACATAATGGAAGTATTAAAATTAGTATTCATCTGTAATTCTCTCCAGTCTGACTGATAGCGTTTTGATGAGTTTTGGAGTTTCTGCTCTGTCTGGGAATTTTAGTGATGAGGTAAGGGAGACAGACAGCAGCTTGGTTTTCATAAGCTGTATTGACCTTGCAGGACACAGAGGCATGAAATGTTTATTGTGAAACTGAATAAATGTTCCTAACAGGCAATGAGTATGCATAAAGGAAAACAAAAACACAGACACCTTTGTAAATATCCCAGACTGACCAGAAATTCATATTATTGCATTTCTCTAGGACAAAATCATCTCTCTCAAAATGTATGAGTCACATTTATTTTTAATGTTGTAATTTTGATTTCTGCCTTTTTCTGACACTGCAGAGAGGTTGTTCCCCTTCTCCCTACCCCCACCCAATCAGTGGGACAGTTTAGCCAGATTATCCTCCCTACCTAAAATCTTCCCTCCCTCTTACCTGCCCTCACCTACAATTTGTAGAGGGATGAAAAGTGGAATTTGCACCCATACAATGATCTAAATTGCATAAAATTAGATCGTGTTGAAACCAGTCATTCAACTTTGAACCTTGCAATTTTTTAATTTAAAACCTAATTAAATGCTAGAGCAATACAAAATACTACCCTCACTGTCCGTTTTTAACTCTTCTCTGAGTCTTATATTTGATTGTGAATTTAAATTTTTAAAAAACAGACAAGAAAGCTCTTCCATAATTTTACCATTATCACAAAAAAAAAAGTGTGCAAGCAACCTCTCTGAATATTTGTCTTTTCAGCCCCAGTGCAGAATTGGGGCTGAAATATTCAACTATTGCAAAATCAGATGGACTCCTCTCCTTGACTTCCAAAATCCAATATCCCTCAGTCTTTCTCAAGGAAACTCTCTATAGCACTGGAGATGCCCCCTAATTTTGATTTACTTCTGGCAACAGCCACAGAAATCCAGGGACTTGAAGTGCAGCCCTGTTCCCTAAACTCCGTAATGATTGCTTATATCATTTGATTTAGCCCAGCGAATAGCCCAAAGAAGATTAAAATGCTTCCTTCTGCTGAGCTGAGATATACTGCTTTGCTGAAATATGTCCCTGACCTCTTCTGCTGATCTGTAATATGGAGGCTAATAGCCCTTATGAGTGTTATCCTACCTAGTGAGACTGCAAAGGCTCTACTTCTTCACATGTTCCAAGTGGTTTGGTGTGCCTTTTTCTTTTTCCCCTTTCCCCTTCTTTTTAATCTCAGTAAAACACCTTCATGGAGTCTCCTGAGGGGAGCCTCACATCCCTCTGTTCAAATCCCAGTGTGTATGGCTTCATCTCTCCCTTCTCACAGAAGTGCAGCTGACAGGAGTAATTTCTGTAGGAATGACTCACAGCCTTCAGCCAGATGATGTCCTCGACTTCCAGAAATGTCCTACTGCTACCCTAGGAGAGGTGGGACCTTCCTGCAAGACAACTTGTCCTTCTGGGACAGTTCCAAAGAGCTTCAGGAGCAAAACACTAAATATTTAAAATGCACTTGGATACTTGGATCCATATATTCATTTGAACCAGACTGAATACTTGCAGTACCCAGTCCTGTACTACTCGAACATCCTGGAGATGTGTGCCTCATTCCCAGAGTAACACAGATTTCCAATCAGTGCTTTAAAGACTGTGTTTAGTCCTGTGGTTACTAAAGAAAAATTCAGTCATGGGGTGATCTGTGTGAGTGCAGCACAGTGGAAGTGTGTTGCCCTGCTTTACAGGGCAAATGTAGACCTCTGTAAAGCTACTGTAGGGAAAAAACAATATTTTCTAATTCTGTAAAACTTGGCCTTTATTCTAGGAAGGAACCAAGGTAGTGTAGCAAAGTAAATGGCTGAAGGTCATTGAATGAATGATAAATATCATGCCATGTAGAGAGCAGCACAACCCCCTGATGGAGCTGGAGCAGTTCTTATCTATGCACACTGCAATGATGCTGTTTATTTTTGGGATAAAAACTAAATTACTTGCATATCCTCTTGGCTATCCTTTCCCTCCTACCCTCACATATTTCTCATGGCTTTTATTGCTCAGAACAACAATGCTGAGAGATAAGAGTATATAAATCTTATTTGGGCCACTAGAAAGTATTTGCATATTTTTTCTTTTTTTCTTAGTTACTATGTGTTGAGATAATGTAAAGCAGAAATGCAAATACTTTCACAAATTATTAATTTTTGAAGAAAAACAGCCAAGCAACAAACAAAACCAGAAGAAAGCACAGTAAGTAGCAATATGAAAGCCAGGGCTCAGTCCTGGCTTGGCAGCAGTCAGTTAGTGTTTTAGTCTCAGATATTCCAGTAGATTCTGCCAGTGCAGCCAGGGGTAATATTTGCTAAGGAGTCAGTCAGATGTCAGCTTCAGCTTCTTAAAATTGCTCTATGTGCTGCTGAGAATGATGGCAAAATCCTATTCTCTGTTTCATTATTTACAGTTCACAAATATTTCTGCTGTTTTAATGATCTGTCCTCTACATAATATTTGTGTTGCCATATTCTGGAATTCAAATTTTTGAATGATGCATCAATTAATTAGATGCTAATTTCAGGAGGTTGGGAGGGGCAGAGGTGGTGATTGATGGAGGGAGTCACTAGTGTTTCTCTCAACGAAGTAACAATGCCTGGTACTTGTTATCCTCCTATTTTTTATTGCTGCTTTGCAATATGTTCTTAGGAGCAGACGTTATTTACTATAGAAACTTAAATGCCTTTATTGACAAATAGCAGGAGACAGACCCTCAGGAAGAGTAGCTTCATTAGCATGCAGCTTATACTATTTTTCAAGAATATGTTTGAGCCTTTACACTTTTTTTTTGAACACTAAAATGCTGATAGTAAATGACAGTGGGAATAAGTGCAGCTGGCAGGATAAAACCAATGGTTTAAAAAGCCTCAATCTGTTTTCCTGATCTGTTTTCACCATGTGTGATACAGTCTTAAAAGCTATACATTTTTTAAATGATGGATGCAGTATTTATAGTTGTGATTTTTATATTTCCTTTTGCCAAGGAAGGGCAAAGAACTTAATTTTATATCACACAATTTACAAGCAAGGTATCACAAAGTTCTTTTCCAACGAACTGCTACTGGGTGAGGACAGAAGCTGTGGGAACGTGACTGCAATATTAACTGCTTCATTTCAAATCCTCAGCTTCACGTTTAAGAGCCTCATTTTGTGTAGACTTTTTATTGATGCAAAATGTCAGAAGGGAAAGAGAATGCAAAGAGTGCCTGGAGGGATTTCTTCCACCTGTGTGAGCAGTTACCGCCCCTGAGCTCAGCAAGGAGCAGGAATTCCTTCCCCCTTTTTCCCTAGGAGGATTCCCACTGGCCAGGGCCAGCAGAAGCGTTCCCAGGGGAACACAGCTCCTCTGTGGCACACTCTTCTTTTCCCAGGTGGAATCATCCATCCCCTACCCCAGAGTGCTGATCAGGTTACAGCAGAGGGGCTGGGCTCTCAGGCCATGGTTAACTCTGCGTTCACTTATCTAACACAGCACATATTTTTCCTCTTCACGTTCTTGAGGATCTCCCAGCCTCTGTCTACCCTATCAAGGAGAGCTGATGAATAAAGACAAGTTGATGTTAGGACTCTTTCTGGCTGTGTAAATCACATTGAGAAATAAAAAAAAAATAATAATAATAATAAAAATCTGGTTTTCATTAGGAATGAATAACCCTCTATTAATGGGACCTGTGGCTGCTATCCATGAGCAGCCACTTGAATGTCTTCCAGACCAGTTCCTCTTCCTCTCACTGACAGCCAAATGAAAGCAAAGTCCTGCTTGCAGTCTGTTCTGATGGATTTATACAAAATTAGAGAAGATATCACCCCAGCACATGGAAACAAATCACCTTGTCTTTCCTTATTAGCTCCCAAACTAGTCTACTTCTTTCTTAGGGCTGCTTATTACCTTCTCACTCCTTTCCTTGTTATCAGAGCTGCTTGCCTTTCCCTCCTGCATCTGTAATTCTCCTAAATGCAACACAATAACAGCCATTTACGTCAAAATTGGCATCTAATCCCTGTGTTAATTCAAGAATTAAGCAGTGCAAAGAGATGAAAAACAGGTAACATTTATGTAATTTTGGAACACTGTCACATATTTATTTCTAAAAGACACATATGATGCATGTTTTGTGCCTATTTACACATGGGGGGAAAAGGTTTTTAGAGTACATAGACATGTAGTGACTGTGTTCAGTGCCTTAGTTTGAAAAGATGATCATAAAACAGAAAAACAGACTGCTGTTTCAAAACCAAAGTAAAGTAGTAAAAAAAAAAAAAAAAAAAAAAAAGAAGACAGGATCCTCTTAACTTATTTTAAATTTGTAGGTTTTGAGATAAAATGTTTTCATATATAGTGTTTCCATCACCAGAAGTCTGACATACTACCTGTTAAAATTAATGACAGATTGGACTGAGCTTTGGGCTATCTATTAAATCTGTGGGAATCGTGCCATTACTGCTAATATCAAAGTTGACAATTTTGAAAGCAACTAACATGGTATCTTAGCATAATTTATTAAAATTATGGTAAACTAGATAACAAGATCTGTAAATACGTCTACAGTAAAAAAAAAAAAAAAAAAATCAAGGCTGTTAGTCATGCAACCTTAGTATGGAATTAAATAGATGGTATTAAAGTCTGTAACATTTATTTATTTATCTTTTCCTTGTTTGGTTGTTTTTGTTTTTGTTTTTGTTTTTGGGTTTTTTTTTTGATATATAATGCTGGGAGAAGTCAATGAATTGTGAGAAGATTTCAGTTCAAATACAGGTCTATAGTTACAAGAGAGAGGATGGTTACAGTGATGGTTTAGTTCACTGATATTTTATCAATCTGATACATTAAAGTTAGGACACAGTCACTTATTGATGTAACAGTAAGATGTATCTGCTGTATTAATATATTCAGCTTCACATTTACACTTATTGATGTTATGTCTGCATAATGTAATAACAGAAAAAGTAATTGTGTCTTAATTTTGAGATTTTCAGAAGACAGCGATTCTGTTCGATCCTGAACTGGTACCTGGGCTTTGAAATGTTTTTATAATTTTATACAGAATTTAACTTTGTGACCATCTGGGAGAAATACAAAATTGTACTGAAATGTCCCTCTTTTTATGTGCGGATAAACAAAGTCTCTTGTTTTGGATGCCGTTTTTGACACAGAGTTTGCCAACTTCCACGTGAACAAACTTGTCTTTTCTTCGATAATGACAAAAATTTCTTGACCCAAAACAGTACTTCCTCAAAACAACAGCAACAATGAATGAGAACTTACAGAAAAAAACTTATGGAAAAACGTATGGATAAAATAAATTTGTGTCTGGTTTCAAACTAATGTTTTTTTCTTACTTCTCTGATAATGGCTAAATATGTTCCTCTGCTTTGTGTTCTACTTTAATTCAGCCTACTAATTGTCCAGTAATTCAAGTTTTTACTTTTTTAGCCTCTGATTTAAAAAAAAAAACCAAAACAATTATCAAGGTCTTCATTGCAATTTCACTTTCTGGCTGTGTATGCCTTTGTGTCAGGCAGGCACAAATGGTATTTCTTACACATTTAGGTTCTCACAGGGCAGGCAGGTACATGACAGAATTTCTTCTGACAGCTCACAGCAAATAGATAGAATATAGATGAGTTCATTTAGAAGTTACCATCCT
This sequence comes from Zosterops lateralis, assembly GCF_965231275.1. Classification (NCBI taxonomy): domain Eukaryota; kingdom Metazoa; phylum Chordata; class Aves; order Passeriformes; family Zosteropidae; genus Zosterops; species Zosterops lateralis. The sequence continues at coordinate 111,276,126 of NC_139763.1, forward strand.
CTTCTGTTACTGATTTGTGATGTTCCATCTGCTAATAATGTATTTGTTTAGAGCAAGTTTTTCCATTCATCTTTAGCCTATTAGTGGGTTTTGAGAATTTTTGGTATGTGGTCAGTTATTCCAGAGGTCTCATGGCAACAGCTGGAACACGGGAAAATCTGTGCAGCCTAGAGAGAGTTTCCAGACATTTCGTTTCTGTCTCATAGATTGAAGTGGAAAAAATCTTTCTTTGTGGTCAGTCATGAGAATATTTTTGACATCCACTACTTTATGAGTATGCAAGGACAAAATAATCTGGGTAATGATGAATACCAAGTGTTTTTCAAAGACTAGCACTCTGCCTCATCAACACATCTGCCAAGATCGAACTTTTTAATATTAAGAAAAGAACAGTCTATTTACAGAGTACAGAAATCTTGGGCTTTCTGAGAGCAAATCTTGCCATTCTAAGATGGATGAACACAAATGAGGCAGGGAGCACTGCAAACACAAAATTGTTGTGGGTACATTATATCTTCAATGCTTATGGCATTTGATGTAGCTTCTCAAATCAGTGCAAATGGAAGAAGACCCTTTGTGCTGGGAGTTCTCCGTTGTCCTTAGGACATGAATCCCATGTTTTTTCTTTCACTTTTTGACTAAGAGGAGTTCTGAACTTCTTACATTCAGTCATGAGTGCAGCCCAGATGAATCTACTATCCAGAAGTCTGTCTTTTCAAAATAGAAAACCATAGTTTATTCATCTCCATTTAAATTGAATTCACTCATAATCACCACATTCAAGGTCATTTTCTGAAATCAGCTTTCCTTTTCTATCCTTGCCGCTTACCAAAACCTCATCTGAAAATAGCACAGAATCATCTCTTGCTGACTCAGGAGGTATTTAGTGGTCTGTTTATTACTGCATCCTGAAATACTTGCATCTTATAATTGTACTTAGCATTAATTAGTCAGTCTGTACTACTTGCCCCATTTCTGTTACTTCCACATTTTGCTTTCTAGCACACATAAGCTTTGACATTTGTGTTATAATAATCTGTTCAGGATTAAATTTTGTCTTTTTTCTTTAAAATTAGATGTAAAACCAAGGTTTGATATCTGATGCTTATTGGTGACTGTAATTTCTGGGAGGTTTAACCTTTCTATTCTTGGACCGGTTTGGAGAACTTTCCTTCTAGAAGTCTACACTTGGTGCTGTATTGTCCAGATATTAAAATCATGAAAAAGGGATCCTCAGAAATAGTCAAGCCCAGCAAAAATCCAATGCCAATGTTAACCAATTAAGACCAAATCCTAGAGGGCTTGATTATAGTTCTGTTCCTTTAATATCTGCTTATCCATCTTATGATGGTATTTCATTTGTCTGTTTTATTTACACTGTACACAAACAGCTCAGATGCTTCCCACTGTTCAACCAACTTCTGTCCTCCAGTTCACTGATACTCCCATCTTCACTGCTGAATATCTGCTTACCTGTTATTTTCCTTTTGTGTACTAAAGCCAGATGGTGATTTACCTGACTTTTTTCTCCTGACCTTCTCCCACTACTACATTGTTTCTTTTTTGTCATTTAAACCTCATTAAATGCTATTTAGATGGCTAATTTCTTTTTTTATTTGTCCCTCGGCATTTGTGCCAAGGTGTGTCTGTTGGCATTTCAGATGGAGACCTGGACTCTTGGGACACACATCTTTTAATGAGCAGCCTGTTTGATTAGATGGTAAACACATAGTGAAAATCAATCACTTAAATGCATTTATAACTCAATCTTATTAAAAGTATTTTTTATTTGCTCCAGACACATTCACTTTGTATTTCTGGTTCTGACCGATTCCAACCAGCTCAGTCCAGTTCTAATCAGATCTCACTGGCTCAAACCAGATAAAACCAGTTTGAACAGGATCAAACTGGACAGACAGGATATAACCAGATCCCACCAGTTCAAACCTGTTCCAACAGGTTCAAGCTTGATCCAACCAGTTGCAAACTGGTTAAAACTGAATCCAATCAAAACCAAATCAGATTAAGCCAATCAAACCAAGTCCAACAAGTTCAAACTGAATTTGACTGGTCCATCTTGTTCAAACTAGATCCAACCATTTTAAAGGCTGAAATCCTGATTTTTAGGGCCCAAACTAGGAATGGGGGAGAAATTGGGTGAATTTGAGGGGATTGTGGCATTTTAGGGTATTTGGGTGGCTTTTCATGGGATTTTGAAATACTTGGGGGGAACTTGATGAGTTGGTTGAAATTTTCATGATTTTGTGGAATTATGTGCAGATTTGTTGTGGATTTGGGGGTATCTTAGGTGAAATTAGGGAGAATTTTTGGGAATGTGCACACATTTTGAATAAATCTTGGGATTTTTTTGCAGACCTGGGTAAATTTTGCATTACTTTTGTTGATTTTAGGTGGATTTGTAAGTATTTTGAGTGGATTTTGATGGAATTCAGGATTTTATAAGATTTTGGACTGAAATGGGATTTTTTAATGTGAATATGGGGATATTTGAGATTTGTGGGAATTTGTGTGATTCTTCAGATGCTTTGTGTACCTTTGGAGTGATTTAGGGGTATTTTAATGGGAATTTAATGGGATTTTGAGCAGCATTTGGAGGAATTCCATAGGATTCTTGGGATATTTTTGCAAGAACTTATGTGAATTCAGATGGAAGTTGTGATATTTTGGATGTAATTTTTGTCCATGTGGGAGCATTTTGGCGGGAGCATTTCGGTGGGAGCATTTCATGAATTTTGGTGGATTTTTGTTTTTTGATGGAATCTGGGGAATTTGGGGATATTTTAGGATGTTTTGATGTAGACTTGCATTAATTTAGTGGCATTTGTGCTAATTTTTTTGGCTATTTTGATGGGATTTAGGGGACTTTTTTGCTATATTTATGGGATTTTGGGAACATTCTGATGGAATTTTGGGCTATATTAATGCAATTTTCTAGAATTTTGTGAACTATAGCCCCCACTGAGGGATACCCAGCCCATCCCATTGTAGCTGCTCCTCTGATTTTTCACTTTACCTCTGATTTACAAGGGAAAAAATATAAAGCTGCAATTAGAAAGTGAAGCAAGCTGTGCTTTTCTCAGGTTGAGTTGGGGCTTTCAGAAGACGTTTGTTTTCCCATTCTATTGGAAATGAAGAGCAATAAAGCCCTGTAATCGTCCCTGTTCAACACCTTTGAGAAGCCCAACTTTTCCCCTGGGCTGAGGTTAGAAACACAAGGAATGCCAAAGGATGGTTTTACTCCTGTGGCTGTCAGCCTGGTTTATCCACTGTCCTGCCATAGGTACAGTTCCTGGGTTGTTCCCAGAGGGAGGAAATTTAATAAAATCCAAATCCTTGTTAGTAGTACAGAAAGATCACCCAGGTAGACCTGCTGCTGAACTGCCTCCAGACATTGAGCATGTGCTGTTCAGAGATGTACCCCACACCAGGAAGAAGGAATAGGTTTGGAAATGTGGGAAGAGCAAACCTGTCTTTCCAGATCCCACCACAATATCAACAGCAAGCCATGCTGTAAGGCTGAGGTAGCCTTTTCAAACCTGATTTTTCCCCATCTCCTGCTTTCCAATCCCAGCTACAGCCAGAGAGGGACGTTCATCATCATTTACCATTGATACTGCAGGAGGAGAAGTGGAAGGAGCTCCTGGTCCCATCCCTACTTCCATTTGTCATGACAGAAACAACAGGAAAGCAGAGCTGTCCATAACAATCCAGCCCTTTCCTAAAAGTGTGCATCACTGGCAGTGACTTTACAGCTGTTGGATCAAAGGCAAAAGAGCATGGCCACTGTTTTCCTGAGCTTCCTGAGAAAATGTCAGGCAAATCTCTGGATGGGACATGCCATAGGGTATCCCTACCCTGTAGCACAGAGCCCACCATGGCACCTGTGGAGAGGGATCCCCCCCGGACCCTCACTGGGGGCTGCTGGAGAGTTCAGCTATGAGTGTTTGTTCCCCAGGATAGGGGAGGTTAATTACTGTGTTAAAAAATATCCCCAGGGAAAAACCTTACACCAGATATTACCAATTAACCCATGAATCTAAACATGACAATTGCTGCAATTAATACAATCCTACACTCAAACTAATTACCAGTCTGTGGGAGGAGGCTGGGAGGAAGGGAGGGAGGGAGGAGGGTGCTTGCAGTTTTGCTGGACCAGCAGATTCCAGCAGCTCAGCTGGGGCTGCTACAGGGGGTCCCACCTAGAGTTGTGCCAACATGAAAAATTCAGAGGTAACCAGAGGGTTGAGGGGGTCTCTTGAGTTCAAACCACACTAGGGTGTTCAGGGTTTTCCACAGAACCTGTTAAATGTTCAGCAAACCAAACCTGCTCACGGCAGCATCAGTGTCCCCAGCTAGATGTGAACAGACTGCTCTGCAGCTCTGCCACCACACAGAGAGGATGGGAGAGAGAGGATGAGACTGGGAGAGGAGCTGATCCCATCCCCAGCCTCATCCCCCTCACTTCAGGGGGCTGCAGACCCCACCATAACCGTGCCAAGGAGTTTGGGGGAAGATATAAAGAGAAAAATGACTGAGGAATTTAAATCACAAAGGTTTGTTGGTAGTTTAGCTGAGCTTGGTCAAAGCAGTATAGTCAGCCATAGTATGTGAGCAGTGTGTCCAGACAGAACACTCAAACAACAAGGCTGAATATTTACTTTGTGCTCAGTGTTAAGGATAAATGAGTTCTCTGCTGTCAGCCTGTCATTGTGTTGTGGTATCAAGTCAGCGCCCAGTATCCCCAACATGCCAAAATACAGAATGATTTTCAAACACTCTCTCACACACAGATTTTATTCTTTACTTTCCTGCTTCTATTGATTAGCTTATTAGGGACAGAAGATTACATACCAGTAATGGGACATACAGCCTAGTCAAAATCCATAGACAGACCTTTGTCCTAGAACTCCTGATTTTAAGGTATGTATGTGTATATATTCTTACTGTGGGTATGCAAGGCTCATGTGCCTTCATTCTATAATGTTTATATGTCTGTAAATATGAATATATTAAAAAATAAAACTATGCAAGATCTTTTCTCCTCTGATTTCCTTCTACAACAGGGTGACCCACTTAGTGGGCGGAAAGGCTGTGGATATTGTCTACCTGGAGCTTAGCAAAGCATTTGACATTGTTTCCCACAGAGTTTCTCCTGTTCTCTGACCTATGCACAATTTTATCATAGCTTTTTGTTTTGGGAGATGACACCATGCTTCTAGTCCTGGGAAATAAGGTCCAGGATTTTCTACCAGCTATCATGGATAAAAAAACCCAAAACAAACAACCAACAAGCAAAAACGATCCCACAAAAAAGCACCACAGAGATATATAGACTGAATTTCAGAATTTTTCCTATATAAACTTGGTTGCTTCCTTCACCTTTAATTCTGGAGCATCTTTCCAAAACAGTTTGGTGAACCCATATGTTCTGATAAAGACTATCACACCAGCTCAACTGCCTTATCAGACACCAGATTCTACACTGGAAGTGTGAATGCCCCACTGAAAAAATAGAAAAAAACCCAAACCTGACAGATTGGGAAGATTTAGAAGTAAAGCAAGAAGACACAGGAAGGCGAGCTTCTTAAATTTTACTACTCACAAAACTATTTATTTTTCTTGCTTGCAGATTTAAGGATGTATGAGTGAGCTGTCACTGGGGCACAGAGGAGACATAATGAACCATGAATTGTTCTGTCTGCCTTAGTCAAGTATCTCAGCTCTCCAGTGCTTCCAAGCAACCAAAGTCTCCAAACAAAATAAGTTGCTTTTGTTCTTTTGGTTTTGAATTATCTCAGAAAACATGACTTCATGTTCATTTGTACTGAAAATAAATATGGGATGGTGCCTTTCTCTGTTTTAAAACCTCGGAATATGCTTGTGAAATGAATCTTGCTTACAGTATTATTCTAAGCAAGAATATATTTTAAGTCATATTGTATTGGATTTGGTGCTATGTCTTCTACAACCCTCTTGAAACAGGTTGATTTGGTCCCCAGGCAGAAAATCTCCAGAGGTTTCATTAAATGATACTTCAGCAAAGTATTTTTCCAGTATGTGGTTGATACATCCAAAACCAGTGATATTTTTTTTTCCCCTATATTTAACTCCCCTTCAACTACTATGCCTTCTAATAATTTATTCAGTTGTCCTTTGAATGCAGCTGAACCTTAAGCACTCATAGCGCCCTGGAAAAAGATGCTGCAATGCTTTCCCCCATTATATGAGCACCATCTCCTTTTTCACTGTTTTAAATCTGTCACCTTCCAAGTTTCTTTGCTGTCTCCCCATCTTTGTTCTCCAAGGGATAGTAAGAAATCAGTCTTTATTAATCCAGCCCATGGAGCTGCTGAGGTAATGCTCTCTTCCTACTGACTTTTAAAAAATAGTTTCATTCTATTTTGTAACATGTACCACTGTTGATGCTAATACAATGATTTTTTTTCTCTCTTCAGCTCCATTGGTAAGCTCTGCTCTGAGCAAGGTTGTATGACATACAAAAGTGGGTTGGCTTTGACACTCTTTTGGTGCTGTATTTTGAGTGGTAATTCATTTTTTCTATGTTAAAGGTAACCAGTATTTTATCATGTCTTGCTATTAGATGCATTCTTGCACATATATACACATATGTAAAAACATATTTGTGTAGGGACTGTGTACAAAACAGGTTAAATAGGTTGTGTCTCCACTAAGTTTTTTCAGGGGTTGTAACAGCAGTGTGGTTTTAAATGCTGTGATTGTCTCCTTATGCTACATTTTGGTTCACTTTTCAGAAAGTTTTCATATATCATCTCACAAGCATTTAATCAAGTTTCTTGATAATTTCTTTTAAGTAATATGAATTTTTTACTGCTTATTTGAAACTATAATGTATTCTTACTTATCTCATATAGATTGTGACAAGTTCCCATTGTCTGTTTTATTTCAAATGTTATTTCACCCAGTTGTATAACTTTGTAATTTCACTGCTTTGGTGACTATTAGGTTAGTTAGCAGTAAAAAGATATCTGTTTTAGAAAAAAAAATTACTACAGAAAGCTAAATTAATGGATTATAATGTTATCAGTGAAAAAATATTAACAAGATCTAACTAGAATACATAGAAATCTCAGAGGGATAGAAGATACACCTTTTATTGATACTGTATCTCTATGTTATTTATGAGACTATAAATGGCTAACCATTTTTTAAAAAAGTACAAATTTGAGATAACAGTGCTGAAGGAAAGGACATATACATTGAACTTAGTTCTTAGCTTTAAAGGCAAAATTTTGCATTGGTCATCTTGCTGGTCATTCTTTGTCAAAAAGTTGTTTTGCCAGTGAATATTGTCTAACTTGTTCTTGCAAGTGATCATTGCTGTGATAAAGCACAAGTTCATAACCTATTTATTGCTGAAATCATAGGCCTGAAATGCTCCAAGTCCCCACAAAAATCTCTGAAGGAAGAAGTTTGTCATTAGTGACCACTTTAAAGTGGCCACAATCATTACAGCTGGACTTTGTGTAAATTTTGGTCAGGAGAGTTGTTGGTTCAGCAGAGGAATTCTCTGAGTCCCTTTGGAAGTTGTTTCCTTGTGTTCTGCTGTTTTGCAGATCTCCCTCATTTGCAAGCACACTCAAGATCCAATGTAGGTTCAAGGACTGTTCATTCATTAACCTCTGGTTAGAGTTTCAGGAGATAAATTCATGTGGACTCTTCTGGACCTGATTACAGATTTCTGCTGATGCTTTTGTTTACAATAATTTTGAAGCTAGCTAAAGATAAGGAGAATAATTACTGTATTGTAGATTTAAAAAATAACAGAATAATTAAAAAAGCCCCAACCTACCAACTTTTGAGGGTTTTGTAAAATAAGTTCAAATTCCTGTGGGTTTCTAGGTTGGAGATTCATCTAAACTGTATGTGTTGATCTACAATACACAGTTCCCACTATAGGAAATAATATGAAAAATATTATTACTTTTGGTTTTTCAAATCTTTCTTTTTTTTCCAGTAACAATTTGAAAATTTGGCCCTTGTACTATTTAATTCCTTTCTTCTGTGCTAGTATTTTCAGCTCCTCCTGATTTTCTATAAGCACAATATAATTCTATCATAAATCAATGTGTTTATATAGAAAATAAATATTAACATTTTATCCTGCATGAAAGGTAAGAAAAACACAAAGCAACAATAGCTGAAGATGGGTGTTCTTTCAACACATTCTTTGTTGCAACTTCATTAAATTTAGTCAAGTCAAAAGGAAAATAGCATGAACTTTTTATCATGAGCTTTAACAAAATCCTCAGAAGACATAAAACAACAAATGATGGAACTGAAATCCAATAAGTGAGCATTTGACTTACGAATTAGTTATTCCAAGATGAAAGGCTAAACGCATTAAGTAAAAATTATGCTGGTCAGGAATATAAAATAGCAGAAGGAGTGTTAGATAGTTTAGAGTATGAGCCATAAATCTAAGTTTTTGCATTCACATTATGTGATGGACAAGCTCTGGGCTCAGAGCCTGTTTCCTTTTCCATGTGTGTTCTTGGGGAGTGAGGTTACCAAGATTTTTGGTGAAATTCACGGTGGTTTCTTAAGGACTCTCTTTGCCACAAAGATGGTCTTTCCACTGCCAACCCATGCACATTTCCATGGATTCTCCCAGACCTGCCCACTTGCAGAAAAGCACAATGGAGCACATCAGGAAAGAGTGGAGGGCAAAGCTTTTTCTGTTTTATAATGCACATTTCAGCTGCTGCCATCACAAGTAGTTTGCTGGCACATTTTTTGTGTTAGCTGTAAGGTTCAGTTCAGAACTGAGCCTTAGGTAATTCCAAAAATGTGACTCATTTCCCTTCCAGGACCAGTCAAGAGCAAAGATGTGGGAGATGAATACAAGTATAGAAGAAGTGAGGAGAGACAAAGAGGAAATCAGAGGTTTGTATAGGAGAGGGAAGATGAGGGGATGTAACCTCCTGCTTCAGTAACTCCCTGCTCTGGCAGGGGTTGAATTTGAGAATGAGGTTAAAAATTTAGGGTCTGTTAAAGCATTTTAAAGCAAATGAATGAGTAAGATCCAATTTATAACCCATCCTTTCTACTGGAATAAGTTTATGCATTTTTGATTTCTTGCAGCTGAAGAAGAAAGTCCTAAGGGTAAAAATTTGAGCTTCAGAAATATGCAGGATTTAATAGTTGCAATAATAGGCCTTTTTCCTGAAGGATCTGAAATAGATGCATTTAACTTACTAGAAGGTAATTGCAGCCTTCAATTATGTACCAAACACCATTTTTATTTAGCTCATGCAGTATTTTTGCTTGACTTTTTCAGTATTATTAGCTACACAGTGGGAAAGATTTGTAGGAAAGGCAGTTTGTTTTTGAAAACTTGAGGAATAGCAAACATTCTGTTATTGGAGCAAATTCTCCTGTGCTGAAACATAGGAAAAATATCAAAACTATTTACTAGCAGAAGAAAATGTTCCCCTTTTTGCAAGGCTTTTATCTCTCTCTTAGAAGATCAGGCTTCCTCAATACTAAATACTTTGGCTGTCTTTAAGAAGGGTGGAAAAGTTTATTATACGTTTGCTGTCTCCTGCTCTTCTGGTTGCAATAAAGCTTCACTAATGAGCAACAATGTTCTCCATCCAGACCTGCTAATGAGTCTTTCAATGTGTAGGACTGAAAGTCCATCCTTCAGAAACACAGCCCATAAAGTGTTACTTGTAGCAAGACTATACCCAAAGGGAAAGGAAATAAGGGTCTGTGTTTTATCTTAAAACTCAAAATGTGGCAGTGTTTGATTAATGCACGTGGTGAAACTGAGACTGAAACTGAGGGAATGGCTGGTGTCAATAATAAAAAAAACCCCGTGGTTTTATGAATTGAAGGTATTACTCCAAGCTACCAAGAGTTTTTCAGCATAGTAGGTTGGCTTGCAACAACATGGGAAAAGGTAATTTGAGTTGTGCTTTTAGTCTCTACACCCAGACTAGTTTAATCTTCTAATACCTTTCTTTTCAGTGCATAAATATCTAGTCCTGATTTTAAAAGTATTACCACCTTTTTTGTCACCTGACAAAATTATTTGGGGCGTAATTATGATCTAGGGAATTTAAACAGATAGAAGACCTGGCTATTTTTATTTTTGTTTTTGGCCCCATAGGCTGTATATGCAGTGAATAAATCAAAAGCTCTGCAACTAAACCACAAATTTTAAAGTGAGATTTAGTATATTATCTTAAAAAAAAAAAAGGTCATGCTACTTAATTGGGTGGTTCTGTATGTCCTGTGATTCTTTAAAAAAAGAGATTAATCAGATTGTTTCTTGTGTTAAGTATGTCCTTATCTGGTTGCTATGACAATTGTCTTCCATTTTCTTCATTCCTTGTAGGTTTATCTCTTTTTGATTCTGTAGAGGGAGTTTGCCAAGGTAACAATTAAGAAGTTTCTCTTATTTTTTTTCCCCCTACTTCAAGGACTTTGTATTTTGAAAAGGAAAATAAAAATGTTGTATTCAAAGCCTTACATTTCCAGTGTGCCTATTCTGATTCTGCCTTTTCAGCTTTAATGAAATATACAGGATTTTAGTCTTTACAATGACATAGTTCTTCACTTAAGAGAAAGTAAATGTTTTTGTTCTCATCAATTAAACCTCTAATGACTATACAAATTATTTTTAATAAGAAATTACTGTAGAAAATGCCACATATACAGAGCCCACAGTGCCTGTGCAGGATAGTTTAAGTGACTGTCTTATACAGCTGCCCAGCAGGATTTTCAGTGATGTGATTATGCAGAGAATCTTGCAGAAATCTATTTTTAAAAAGTGTTTGACAAAAAGAACATTGTAGCTGGAAGGAAAAATCAAGCCTGACTTTGCTAAGCCAGATTTACTTGTTTCTTGTTCTCAAATATTGGAAGTGGATACATTGAAATTTGAGGTTTTAATTCAGTTTCTCTGAAAGCTCTTGAAACAATTTACCCAAGTAATTTTGTAGACATCTTCTTGAAGCTTTTAAGAGAAGGGTAAAAGCAAGAAGAGATTTAGTCTGTTCTTTCTTGTGTAAGTAGTGTCAGATTCACAGTTCTGAAGAATGATAAAAAAGGGGATTTTTAACAATTCCTTCACCCTTTCTGTTTATAAATCTCAGCTGTGCATTTGTACTATTCTGCTATTCTTTTCTTTTTACATGTCACATAATCTTTTAAACTCAGAATAAGCTAGCTGTTCTTTGTTCTGGAAATCCTCTTTACTGTTCTTCTTCCCGATCTTTACCTGACCTTCCTTAGCATGTTCACCTTCAGATTCAACTTCTTCCTGCAGACAGATAAGAGCTATTGAAAAACTAAGTAAATAAATGTCATGAAACATCCCATACAAATGAATGGGGAAGTATGTCTTATACACTAAAATATTCTTACATTTATCTTACAAGTTTCACTTCAGCTCTGTAGTGTCTGGTTAATTTGCTACCTTTTCTTGGATTCATTTTCTGCATTTGCCTGAGAAATGTTTAGGATAAGGACATCAGAATATTAATACTGTGTAATACTTCAGTTCAATGAGGTAACATTTGACACTGGCCATTTGTATGTGAATTGAAGGGTGCAATAATTACATTATGTGCAGAATTTCTTTTCAAACTCCGAAAGTTTGTGGCTGAAGGGCTACTTGTGTCAGAGGCTATTTCTTTTCCTATAAGATGAGAGAATTTCCGCCTCTCAAGAATTTAACATGTAGGAGGCATCTGAATTTTCAACATTCACATCATCCCATTCCAGTAAGTCCCAAATCTTAAAGGGGAGAGGATACTTTGTTTTGCATTTTGCACATAAAACCTACTTTCCTAGTTTTAATGTAGGAAGATATAATACTTTCTTCAGGATTTTATTAATGCCACTCATGATTTTATTGATTGTATCTTCTATTTTTTAAATTTTTCAAACTCAGCAGTCCTAGATGATTAAATTCCTTTCACATCCCTTTTTCCTCCTGCCTGAGTCTTTATCTTTTTCATGTTACTCTTTCCACACCACAGATGATCAGAACTTTACATAATTTCTAAAGAAATTACAGATTTATACAGTTATGCTCTCTTTTCTTTTTGTTTGGGGTTTTCGCCACACACTTCCAAGCATTTAGTTAAAAACTGCTATCCCTCCAAGTTCTCATTTCCAAACAGTAACAGGAACTTTAGAATTGAATGCTTCATGTACCAAGCTAGAATAATTTTTGTGCAAGGCTTTACATTTACCTGTCTTGAATTTCAACTGCCATTATTAGCTACGGTCTCATTTGGTTCACTCAGTCTTAATCTGTATGACCGTCTTCAATAATTTGGTATTATCACCAAATTTTGTCATGGCCTTTTCCAGATCACTTATGAATATGCAGGACAGCAAAAAAATAGAACCCTGTGATCTTTTCCTTTTCTATAGGAAAACTTCCCATTTGCTCTTACCTTTTTCCTTTCCTTTGAACAATTATTTATTTATGGAAGATCCTTTTCTCCTATTTCATGATTGTATATTCTCCTTTAGAGCCAGTGGTGAGATCTTTTCTGGGAGCCATGAAGATTAGCATTAACAAGACCTCCTTTATCCATATGTTTTTCACTCCTTCAAAAAATCTAACAATCTGTGAGTCTGGACTTCCCTTTCAGAGGGTGTTTTAATTTTTCTTTTCCTGTTTGTGTAGCAGTCCATCTGTTCCTTGCTACTGCTTCTATTCCTTTTCCTGGTAGGCTTATAAATTTGAAGTTTCATAGATGTCACATCCTCAAATCCATTTGATATTTGGCCACATCCCAGTAACCCAATGAGGATGCAAAGAAATTATACAATACTATTAGTAGCAAGGGTATTTTATTCCTAAAATTCCACCTAAAATGCTGCCTAGACATAATTTGCTGCTGTTCATTTAGTGTATTCAGTCCACAACTTATTCCATCTGCACTCTGATTTAATTCAGAGCTTCTGCTGAGAAAGACTAGAGACCTAAATTCCAAAAATTAAAAAAAAAAAAAAAAAAAAAAAAAAAAAAAAAAAAAAAAAAAAAGGAGAAAAAACCCCCCATTTAATCTTTCTGCTCTTACCTTATATTTTACCAGCTCTGACCCCTAGACATTCTTCACAGATTTCTGCTTTGATATGTTTTAGGAAATGATCTACTGTTTTTGTGATGATATGAAGGAACCAATGATCTAAGTGCTCCTAAAGTAGTGTAGGTTTAATATAATGTTTCTTTCTCAATTCTTCATTATAAGGAGTCTTTTACTCGCAGTTGGTCTGACAAAAACACAAGATAGGGCTTGCAGATATTTGTGAGATCATACACATTAGTGCAAACAAAAAAATGAATGTTTCGCTATTCTCTGTTCATATTCTAGTAGCTAATTTATTTGTGAATGGAGTGTCAACAATGCTGTGGGTCTCTTTCTCAGATATCTTGAGCTGCATCACAGATACTCATTTTGTGCTCATATTGTTCTTCACATTGCGTTTTTCAGCCCAGGCAGTTTTTCTCAGAGATTTAGTAAACCCAAGGGAAAGTTGGATTCCCTCCTTTGAGTGTAGAAGAATACATCAAATTTACTTTCAGCACAGTTTGGCAGACCTTTTGAGTTACACATCCTACAAGTCCTGAAAGAGTGTCTGCCAATTATCCTACATAACCATGTCCTGCAGAGGCTCTCTGGATTTTACAGTTTGCTCACACGGTGGGTGGTTCTTCTCCCACCTTCCCAGGCTGGGTGAGCACCATGAGGAAGCTCTCATTTGGCACCAGAGCAAAAATAACACCAATGAAGAATGAGCTGTACACGTTTCCATGAACACAGATCATCTTCCCATGCTGGAAACTACAACACAGATTCACGGAATCATGACTTAGGTTGGAAAAGACTTTAAAAAATTATCTAGTCCAACTCTGCTGTCTTGAGAGTTCAAGATAAGGAAGAATAGATTTGACTCTTTTGTTGACACTTTAAGCAAAGAATATATTTTAGGAATACAGTTTCTTGCCTGTATCATACAGTTGTCTTGTTTCTCTGCTTCAAAGAAAGGCTAGATTTTCTCACAGTTGCTTTCTGTAATTGAAAGGTTCAGATTTGAGAGAACTGTTTTATTTTCCCTTTGCTGTAGTTAAATTACTCAAATTGACACCTTTCAGAATCTATTTCTCCCATTTGAGTGTCCTGTGGTAGTTCTTTGTTTTGTGTGTGAGCATTAGCCCAGATTTACTGTAGACATTTTAACAAAGGGTAGGCAGCTGTAGCTGTGCCTTTCTAATGTCAAACAATCTCTGTCAGCATGTCTCTTCTTCCTGTATAGATTATTTTAGTTTGTGTTTAGTTTTCTGTGGAGCCACGAGGGATATAACACTTCCCCACCTGCAATGTCTAAACCCTTACACAGTCGACTTTCTCAATGTGCCTGCAGAAAACCAAAATGTGCAAATCCCATATTGGAAGGCTAGCACAAATAAGGTTGGTTTCCACAGCACAGCTTTGAACAATTCTAAGTATTCCTGTCATGTTGCATTTTACATAACATTGCCATTATACACGGAATTCATTTAGACATCTCAGAGGTGAACATAATGGATGTCATGATGAGGAATTAGAAACCATTAGGAATGCTTGCTGGCCCTAGTGAGATCGGAAATACAAAGAATCAATTAATAGCTCTGCCAGTCAGTCTATCGTGCAGATCTCAGCGAGGGAGATAAAGCATTTTTGTCCAGGTAACAATCATGTCTGCTCTGGGATAGCCTGATAAAAATTCTGTTAACATGTTTCTTCTTAAATGGACTGTATGTTTCACATGCTTGCTTTCTCATTACTTTACTAATTAAATTTAAAAAAATAAATCCCAACCTACGAAAGAAAAACTAAACCACACACAACACCCCCTCAAACAATCAAATTTTCTTCTAAAGAAGATTTCCCCAGTCTGCACATGGCTTCTGGTGAGTTGGTGGGTTTTTGCCTTTGCTGAAGCTCGGGATTCTCTTGAGACCTGAGGCCAAGAGGGAAGGAGGAGCAGGACTTGTACTTTTCTGTAATTTGCTCTGCTAAATCTGGAGTTCTCCTGGTTTGTGAATCACAGCTCTGTAAATAGATGGAAATTATGCTCAAAGGAGAGGTAGCAGTTCCTGCCCCTGCTCTGCTTGCAGGCAAGTGGGATCACAGAGCTGGGAGACAACTTCCCACAGAGCCAAGTCAGCAGCCAGAAGGTATCAGGAGCCTGTTTTTCCGGGGAAAATAGAATTCTAGCCCCTGCAGGGAACAGGACATTTAGCTGAGTGCTGAGGTCAGCAGGAGCTGAAAGACAGAAGCAGGTACTTTTTAGAGAGATGAGAGACTGCAATCACAGCTGACTCCCAGGAGAGGCTCTTCCAAAGCACCTGCAGCACTATTCCCCAAAAGAGTGGTGGCACTGTGAAGTAAAAAACTTCAATTCACATCTTAGAAAAAGTAATACCCACATCATGGCTCCCTAAAAACACCTTGTGCTCTATATGTGCTCTGCTTCACACACTGCTTCTTGTTTAAAATGAAAGGCAAATTAATGATAGACTGTGAAAAAGGAGTTAAGTGGTGTGAGAGATTTACATTTCCAAAATAAATGGTGACTTTTTTTTACACATAGGAACCTCCTCAAAGTACTCCATACAGATGGAATTTAGTGGCTCCACAGAAAACCAAACACAAAATAAAATTTAAAAGGAGTTTAGTTCCCTATGCAGATATTGAAATGACTGTGCTAGCCTCTCTCTTCCTTTGGCCATGCACAAGTATTTCCACAGCTGAAAAACATCTTGAAGTGGTATCTAGAATCTTGATGTTTGTGATGATCTCTCATTCAGGTAGTTTGTCCTTCCAAATCAAGGTTTCCCAGCAGGGTGAGACAGTTCTGCAAAATTTACCATGGTATTGAAAGCTGGAAGCACTAAAAGCTGAGCTGTGAAGCAGAGTCTGCTCACAAGATGGATGTTTTATGGGTTTTTTTTGTTGAATCTGATATGCTGAATCGAATGGAGCTTGGAATGGTGCCCCTTTAAATCATACCAAGGCACCAGTTCTCCCAGCAGCTGGCAGGTGACACCTAATGCTGGTGCAGTGGTGTTGGTTGGTCCCTTCCTGATGCTGCAGGAACTCTGCCCAGTGATGGTAAGAGGTAAAATTGATGGTAAAATTACTTAAATCACTGATAAGTAATTTTGTGCAATAGAATGTCATTTTGGGTTTAAGCAGGAAGGTAAATTTAGCTTTAAGCTGGAAAAAAATTCATATTGCTTTAAGTGTATAGATTCTTTTTAGAGTGGAATTAAAAAAAAAAAAAAAAGTAGGTCAGTATGCTTTGCAAATATTGGTGCAGTTCCTCTATGAAACCTTTCATAGCAGTCTTTTTAAAGGAACTTTATCAATTTTTTTTTTACACTGGATGGTAATTTTCCTCGTTATCACTTAGAAGAATTCATAAACATTCATGGCAATCAATAGGAAAACTGATTTCAATTTCCACTCATTGATAAGTGGTCACTTACTAGTGTAGGAAAGGGAAATATTTATTCTAATCTTGTCTGTTGGCTTTCAAATAATCACTCTGGTAATATTTGAAGGTGACTTGCAAATCTTTATATAATATTAGCAGTGGATTTTTTATGTTCTTTTGGTGGTTAACCTTGAGGATCTATATGAAAGCATCAATAGCTATTCTTCAGCCTTTTAATGCAAACTTTTTTTCCTCCTTTTTACTGTAGGTATGAAAGATTGACCTAAATAACTCCTTCATGGGAGACTGTAGAATGTGGGACATGCAGTGCCCATTGCAGCATTTCTTAGGTATTCTGAATTGAATCAAATAAGCCTCAAAATAATCAGAGATACTCTCAGCCCAAATAAAATGAAAATGAACTCTAATTATATGATCAAATGTCTTGCCAAAACCATTATAATAAGAAATAATTTTGCTTTAAGTGATATATTTCCCTTTAAAATACTTTCACTTAGAATATTCCAGTGGTGAGAATCCTAGATTCCACCTTAAAGCTTTAATTTTAACTTTCTCTATGTAGGTTATAGAGTGAGCAGCACTTGGATCAGAAGTCTCATTGTGCATATTAATCTGAGGGGGATATTTTCACTTCTCATACGGGGGTTTTGAGACAATGATTTAAAAAGGGATGGGATTTTTCCGGTGTCCTCTATGGGCAGTTACTATAATTGCCATAAATTTGGCCAGGTGTAGCTAAATAATGTTTCAGGCAAAGAGCTAAGAGCAAAGCTTTTTACACAATAATTTCCTGGGTGAGGTTCAACAAAATGAAAACTCATCAGAAACCCTGCTGGGATTCCATCAGCAGGCCTTTATTTGCAGTTGCTGGTACACCTGCTTACACAGTAATAATACACCAGTGAGTTAAGTCACTATGCCAATGCAAATTAGCTTTATTTCGAATCAAACACTAGATTTTAAAACGTATGATGAAATAAACAAAAACCAACTGCCTTTCTGTAATGCCACTAGATGCATTCAGGAAACTGATGAGACTCAAAAACAACCCCAAAACCTGCACATTTATTCTGGCCTTTTCTGTTGCTGCTGTTTTGAATGCTGATATATCCCATAAGAGTACCTAGTCTATTTATAGGATGTATCTGGAACATATGTTTTCCTCCTCTGCTCTAACTAGATTTTCTTTAGCCAGAGACTTGCCATCTGTGATATTTTTTTTTTTTTTCAAAGTTAGTCCTGTATTTCGGTCTGGGAACAAATTGTTCAAAGGGGCCTTTTCTGTTTATTTAATACTATTTCTGTTTATTTAATACTATCTCTCCTTACCCTCAGATGGACTGTGATTTTCTTAAGAGCAGGATGTCCTTTGTGTGCTTGTGTGTTTGGTGATGCAGTTGTTAATCTTAGAAAGGGATCCAACATCCACAATTCATTTCTTAGCACCATGGACTAATTTCTGGTGTTTGAACCTGAACTACTTAAAAAAAATATCCGAATAAAGTAGGAGCTAATTAAAACATCATAAAAACTTATTTTGTGTACTGGCATTATCAAGGTATCATGGGAAAATCAGCTGCCCAAATCTCACTGAAATTCATCCTCCCTTACAGTCCTTTGAAAATCTCCACCTGTGCTAACAAGCACTCAGTGATCACAATGAGGTGGGGGATTTTGAACCTGAATAGAATAGCAAGAATTCAGATGTCAAGCTATGCAACAACAATAGAGATCTAAATTTTATCCTGTATTTCAGTCTTCAGCACATTTCAAATTTATTCAAACATTCTTTTCCCTTAAGTGCTTTTCCTTTGTTTCCAGGAACTAAGCACAGAGCTACCCTGGATTCTGCCAGCACAGCTATTTCAGTCAGGAGTGTGAAGGCAAAGCTGTGGTGACAGAAGAGCAAGCAAGACACTTGTTCTGGCACTGAGGCCCCTGGCATCTTGTGTGAGCACACATGGAGGGTAACAAATGCTCAGGAATCTTCAAGCTTTCAGAGAGCTCAGTCAGAGTGACAAAAGCCCTTTTTGCAGAGGGAAGTGGCTGCTGGTTCATTATCAGGACCCTGTTGTGCATCCCCATGAGTCTGTGGGGTAAAGTCACAGAGCTCTGTCATCACCCCTGGATTTTGAAGCGCAGGTTTTCTGCTCCAGAGACACCAGTTCATTCCAGAACGGCTCCTGGAGGAACTCAGGTTTGTTCCAGTGACAGGTTGAGTCACTCTTCTTGAGCACTTCTTTACTGGATAATACAGATGAGGCTGTCAGTTTTACCCTCTCTTCTCAAGCTTCCAATATCATCCTTGCAGACTGTACACTCAGTTATTTCAAGTTTTTTTCGTGAAAGTATCCCACATTACTTGTTTAAAAAAAGAGGAAAAACATACAAAAATCCCTAAGACAATGAACAAATCCCAAGCTGACCTTTCCTTAGCAGAGGTTTGAAGTAGCTGATTTCAAGAGGTCAAGATTCCAGCCCCAACTACTCTTCAATTCTGTGCCATGCGCTCTCTACCCATGTATAAAGGGGGATAATAAGACAATAAAGCTGCTGTTCCATCCACTCTGGGATGTTTTTTCTATTGATGGCAGGACTAGTGTGGGGTTAGGCACGGTATGGATTTGAAGGCAGTATAAGCATTGGATGCAGAGTGATACTGGCTCTCTGGCTTCAGGAGAAGTGCAGAGACATTCACCTCCCATTTTCCTTTGTGGTGCTCCTCAAGCTGTGACAGCTTGTCACTATCCATTTCTGCTTTGTAAAGGTAAAGTTACTAGATGCTAAGGATGTTGGTTGTGTACTGTTCTTTTAGTCCTACTGGAAAACTGCATTTGGCCTCAGTGCCGATTGCTCACGTCAAAGAATGCCAGATCTGGACCTCAATTTATATTCAAAATCTGCCCACAGAAAAATAATTTGTCCATAGATAAATAAATAGAAGGGTTTGCAATGCATGTGCAGACAGATTTTTTTTTTTTTTTTTTTTTGTAGCACAGGGCTGCCTGTGTCATACGGAAACCAAGTGAACCACAGGACAATTTGTGTTTTGAGCCAGTTTCATTTTATGCTACTGTCAGAGATTCCGTGGGAAAACCATTGTCATCACCTCAAAGCAACTACGCACTGGAAGTTTCTTCTTGCTGGGGCTACAAACTCCCCTTATTTGGCAGAGTGTGGTACAGTTTCTCCACTGCACACCAAGATACAGAATACCAAGTACTGACCCAGGGTAATATCACTTGTAGTCAGGTTGGATCTCGTGTTAAATCTGGCAAGCCAAAATAATCATTTTTAAGAAACTGGAAATCCTCTGGTGGGATCAAATTCTTCAAGACAGCAGCATGCTTGGTTTCATCCTGCTTTTCCCTCCAAGAACATTACTCAAGCAACAGGAATATTTTTAGTTTAGGGGATACACGATCATAAACACTTTGACAATAAGAAGCAAACATTATTCAAAAATGGCTTTGACTGAATTGGTGATCTCCTGATTAATTTTTCAAGGCTTTTTTGTTTCCCATGGAAGATGTGCATGCACCATAGAGCCTGAGGGTGACTGTGACTCCTTTGTGCTGTTTCAGGAGACCTGTTTGATAAAACGCTTGTATGATTTGGATTGTACACATTTTCAATAGTCACTAAAACTCTATTTCCATACCTGGTAAATAGCTAGTTTAAGTAAAACACTTCAATGCAACTCATTAAAATATTTAATTTGACAACATGGTAAATTCATCAGCTTTCATAGTACTTGGGGATGTTAGCTATAGAAAAAGATCAGTACTCACATGTTGCTTTTCCACTAGTGAATGGACCTAAGGAAAAGATAGTCAATGAGATTGGCAGCTGGATCTAAGCTTTTTGGAGGTTTTCACCAGCTGTTATTAAAAGAAAAAGTCTTTTTCATTCTCATTGCTCAAATACGAGTGGAATAGTTCATCCCAGCATTGTTTGCAAAGAGTAGGAGTGACAGAAAAATTACTGCCACAGCTGGAAAGCCAAAGACAGGTTGGACAAGGGTTGAGTGAGTCCCTCCCAAGTAAGAAGCAAAGAGAAAATCTGCTTGGAAATCCTGCATCTCCTCTGACTAGAGACATATTTTGTTGTAGATGATGAGCTGAGCTGATTCTATTTACAGTTAAATCCTTTACACAAATCTGATAATGTTAACAAGAAAATTTACAGGTAGGCTTAGGTTAAGACTGGTTATATTTGCAATAGCTGTGCTTGTTGTCAAATGAGTGTGAGATCCCTGTTTAAATGTAAAACACTTGACTAGAATCAAGGCTTGACAAACCAAAGAAAACAATAAACAATGACAAATAAATGACAAGCAAGCAAAGCAACTCTGCAACAACTGCAATTGCCTGCTTCAACTTCCCCCTCAGAAAAACCAGATAGAGCTCCCTGTGGGTGTGTCAGTTTGAGGGGTTTTATGCATTGTTGTATATGCATGGTCAGAATTTAAAATGTAGAGTAAAATCAAGCCAGGATTGCTGTCACCTGGATAATGGATGGGAAAAAC
Source organism: Zosterops lateralis (assembly GCF_965231275.1). NCBI lineage: Eukaryota > Metazoa > Chordata > Aves > Passeriformes > Zosteropidae > Zosterops > Zosterops lateralis. The sequence goes on from NC_139763.1 coordinate 111,297,184, forward strand.
TCTTCTCTCACTGAACTCCTATACTGATTCCAGGGTGGGGACTTGTTGACTGACAGATTGCCAGTTCCAAAAATGGGAATTTTGTGAAGGATGACAGTTGTAGATTCATGAGATGGAGGGCTTCAAGGAGTCAGAGAGCAGCAATCAATGTAAACTCTTGCTTTATAACCATGGGGAAATTAGAAAATAATTCGTCCTGATCTAAAAATCAGGCAATTTTTGTTATTAGGGTCTGTAGGATTGTGGTCACATTAAGGAGCCAAACACAAAACATCTCTGATCCAAAAGAAATATTTCCATGCTTCTGAGCCAGATTTTGGCAACAAGATTTGAGCAATAGGATTTCGTTCTCGATTTGAACTAAAAAGCTCTGTATGTTTGAAATATTAAGCGGTTTTTTTATACTTTCTCTATTTAATGCTCTTCCAAAGAAATTTAATGGTCATATCTGTTCATCAAATTGCTTGTCTGAAAGAGAACCCAAGGTGTAGATTTTAACATGTTGATGAACAGAGCACGTAAAACACCTGAAAAGGAGTGTGCATCAACACTGAAGGTTTAAAATGAGCTAGATGAACATAGTAGTTCATTTTTAGAATCCTATAGGCAATGAATAGTAAAAAAACCCAAACAAGCCAACTCAAACTATCATAGAGTACTGCACATGTTCTGCTGATAAATGACCTTTGCATGTAATACCTCTGAATGATTTAATGACAGTACAGCTCCTGCTGCATTTTACCCTTTTGAAAAAGTTTTCCTTCCTTCACGAATGATTATTTAGCATTAGACAAGAAATAAACAATTGAAATAATTCCTTTGTTTGTGTATGTGAAAGTGCAACAATAAAAGTGGCAAATTATTTACAGGATGACACAAAATAGCTGACATTCAAACATCTCTTTCTGAGATGTTGCATTCTCTTCAAAGCAGGAATATTGGAAACATATATTTACAGTGAATAAATTTTACAATACTATCCAGAGAAAAACAACCCCTAGGTGATCTGATTTTTATAAAATACATAAGTAGTTTCTGAGAATTAGTTGTAGAAACAATATGTCTTATTCCTCTGTTTCCCTTATGTAATAACATTGTGGTCCTCAGGGGTGACAAGGAAAAAGAGTTTCATTTACTAGGGCTTGAATTTCAGTGGTTTTAAATCTATAATTTTGTGACTATTTTCTATTTACAATTTTTGTTAAAGACAACAAAAAAGTCTAGTGATAATGTTGATCCTATACATCTTTCCATGGTTGTTTGTGTTTTGCTATTCATCCTCAATATTTTCTTGTATAAATAATTCATACTGTAACATTTACATATTGAAATCTGTAGTAATGTTTTCCTACGCAAGTAAGCAAGTCTATGTTTTGGAATAAAAACCTCTGGATATATATGTTGACAGTGGCTGCAGATATAAGTCACATCACCCCTTACAATGACAACAAACCAACTAAGCCTGTATAAAGACCTTACAAGAAAGGCATTTTCTGCAAGAATTGTGGTGATTTAATTCTTATTTTCTTAAAAAATGCAAGATCAGTTTCTGGGAGGTGATAATCTGAACATTCACTACTATTTCTGCATATACCTACTGTACATCCAAATCCAATGTTTAGACATTGCAGAACATTTTTAATGCATTAGTGTTTTTAATCTTATTTCATAAGCCACAGAAGTATTTAGCCTGGAAGGAAGGGAAAGGTGGTTTAAATCTATTTGTTCATCATATGATGTTTGATGGATTGTAGCTTGTACTTACTGAGGAAACTGCATCTACAAAGGGAAGCAATGCCATGCTTGGGAACTTTGAAATATCGATAAGAACAGGGGACTGGGGTCTTTGTAAGGCAGGAATAGAAATTTAAATGAACTGTTCTGCAACAGATTAAATTGCAATTTTTGAATTTCCCTGTGTATTTTGCTGTTTAACAATCCTTTTGTGTTGCACACTACTCAGACACTGAAAAATAGACAGAAAATGTTTTAAAGAAATTATAATATGTAGCCCATATTCCTTTTTTTTTTTTTTAATGTGTATGTGTGTGCATGTCAAACAACCAGATATTACTTTTTCAGTCCTTTAGCAAGCATTCAACATATCCCTGCATGGAGAATATTGTATTGTTTATAGCTGTAATGCTATTAGATTTTAGTGAAATATTAGCTACGAGTAAGGAGTGGAGGGAACCTCATTTAATATATATATCGCAGGAATCACTTTTTATGGTTTTATATATAAAGAATCCAAGAGAACCTCAGCATAACCTCCACAAAGAAAACTCTTATTGTTATGTTTCATCATTGAGAAATGTTTATGGGTCCCATAAGATTTAACTCACATGTTTAAATAATTTGTGTAACCTTTTGGCCATGTAATTTATTTGATTTATCTGAAATGATTGTAGACAAGAAATTTCACCAGCTCTGCTTTGTTTGAGAGTGTTTTCATAAAGCAGTGGAAAGAAAATAGTTGTCAAATTATGTTAGGCTTGAAATTATTGTAAGCAGCCCCCACAAAAGCTAGGCAAATTATGGGGTTTTCTCTCCTAATTTCATCCATATTATGTGTTAGGCCTAAATGCTTGGCATAATTTGATATGAAGAGACAGAGTAAGGATTTGCCTGCAAAAAAAACCCCACATCTTCTTTTTAAGTGAAAGAAATTTGCAGCAGCACCTGCATGAATCCACAAGGGGATGGCAGTGAAACTCCTTTGGGAGCCCCCATGTCATGGACAGGCACAGATGCATCCAGGTGCTCTCTCAAGGATGGGGACTGCAGTCTGTTTCTCAACATGTTTTTTTTTGCACAGAGTTCCCAGGCAAGCCTTTTCCCTTTATGTTTAAATTAAGTGCTTCAGCATTAATATCCAGCCCTGTTGTTGATTAATATCAATAGTACATGTACTAATTGAGCATGAATGAAGTTAGCAAGCTCTTGTATGCAGCCCTGAATACAGTCTGAAAAGTCCCCTTTCTTTGTGCTGGCACTTGAGGTGGCTGGGTGTACTTTGGGTATGGCATTGCCTGCAGTACCTCCTATTGGAACATTTTTTTTCTCTTCAGGTGCATATGTGCAAAGCAGCAAAGCAGAGAAATTAGGCAGAGCTGACAAAATCTGACCATCTCTGTCTTCAACCAGCTCCTTGGATGAGTTTTTTCCTCGTATGAGAGGTCAGAAGGCACTGATTAAAGGATTGCTTAGTACTAATGAAAGGACTTAAAGAAGTTAGAGAGACCTCTTCCTAAAAGGAGCCCTAAATTGTAACCCTTCTTGTCAAGCCATCGAGGGAGTTTGCACAGCGTATAACTCAGCTTTCCCTTTCAAAAGAGCACACACAAAACCTAGTGACAGTTCCTTCAGGATTTCCTAAAATGTGTATGAAAAGTGAGGACATTGTTGAAATAAAAGAATTTGGATATGGTTCTGTCTGAAACCTGGTACAAAGCAGAAGCAATCTCAGTAAAGTCAGAGGAGTTATTTTGATATAAAATAAGAGCGAAGAGGGCTGAGGCAGAACTATCAAATTAGTTCTCTTTAGTCTCATAGTGATAAAAGCTCATAACTACTCATTATACTTTGAAGAAAGACATTCCTAGTGAATTTATTAGTGAAAATCAGGGGCTTCAATTTATGGTCTTTCCTCGGCAAACATTTTTAGCTAAAATTCCTGGAGGACTCTCAACTGAAAGAATTCATCTTGGTAATAATGTACTAGTGTACCTGGCAACAATGATAATTTTGGACTGCTAAGAGCTTATGAGGATTAACAGGAAAAATGCTTCAAAAGAAGCCAGCATAGCTCAGCTATGGCAAATCAAATCCTTTTGCTTCTTTTAAGATAAATTATTACAAATAGGAGAATATTTGGTGGTGGTACCAGGCTTGGACACTACTTTTGATTTTCTCTGACCCTTAAACACACTTTTTGCCTTGATAACCTATCCAGCTGTGTGCTTTTGTACTGTTTGCACTTCCTCCTCATCTTTTAGAGCAGTCTTTCTTTGGTGGCTCTGCACATAATAGAGAGTTCCTACTCTGATGTAGGGCACAGAAGGAGTGAAAACTCTCCTACGTACAGGACATTTAAATTCTGCAGTGATGCTGTAGGAGGGAATAACTCATGGGGCCATGAAGAGCTGGTAAAAATAGAGCAAACCTTGATATCCTCTCCTTTTGATTGGCCAGGGCAAAATACCATACAGTTTCAGTATACAGGAGGAATAAACTTTACTTCAGCTGCACTTACAGGACAGCAGATTGCTGTTCCTTGGTCTACTCAGCTTTACCTTCTTATCTGAATTGTGTCTACACAGAACTGCACAGATCTGCTGAAAGGGAAGCCTGGTAACTAAACCATGAGTTCAAACTTGATTTGTCTTTGGTGCATCTGTTTCGTGGTAAGTGTTTTGATGAGTGGGAACGGGAAATGTTAACACCTTGTAAGATGATTTGCTATGTGAGAAAACTCCACTTCACAGCAAGATAAATAGCAACCCATCCAACTCTGCAACTGCCAAAGAAGTCTCCCAATAGCCTGGAGAGCAGAGAGGGTAGGTAGAACTCCAGTGTGCCTAAAAATAAAGCAGGAGAGCTGACGATTTGTCACAATGCCTATGGATTACCAAAAGTTTCATTCATGGCCAAAAAGCCTTTGAGACTGAAGTGGTTATAGTTATCTCTTAGAAGTACCTGTCAAAGACACTGAAGTCTATTTATCTTCTACTACATTTTAGGAACATCTTGAATTGTCATATTCCACCTGTTCTCATAACCACAATGTTTTTCACTAATCAAAAACCATCAGATTTGTAGCCTCGAGGCACGATCAAGGTGTCAAACAGAATTTGATTTTTACCACTTTATATTCCTCTGAAGTGCAGATGACTCTGACTTGGCAGCAATGTTCCATACAAAAGCAAATTCTCAGGGCTCCCAGGTACAATAAATGGTCCTCATCAGAGAGTTTGTGCAATACATCTGGACGTAACATTGAGGAAGTAAGTCAGAAAGATTGCACTTTGCAATCACAATGTGTGCCTGATGTGAGAAGACAAGGAGATACAAAGCATATTTAAGATAACAAAGGACAGCTACATTCAGAATAAAATAGCACTTATTAATTTTGTTGTGTTTTGATAATCAAATATGTCCTTTACAGTGGTTCAGGTTATGCTCTTGTTCAGCTGTCTGTGAATTTTATTTTGAAAATTCAGTAAAGCCTCAACCTCAGTGAACTCAATAAGCCATCTGACAAAGAGCAAAGAGGTTTTTGGCTTGAGTGTTGGAAGAGAGAGAGGATCTCTTCTGACAGTCTGTAGAAAATACCTAGGCTATGCTGCAGGACACAGCCTTTAACTTCTAGGAGTCTTGAAAATACCAAAGACAAGGAAGGTGTTGCCTCCAAATTCTTGACTACAGCTATTTCAAAGTAATTAGACATGCACAAAATTTTCTATTAGGGTTTCTGACAACTTTCATTATTACAGCCAATTTTGATGAAAATTACTGTTGTTGAATCTTTTGTGCTTTCCGTCTACTTCATAGCTCTCACAAAACCTGCAACTTAAAATTTTGAAAATCCCCTGCAGTTCCCTATCTATCACCAGTATGTTTGCAGAAAATAATTTCTGGTAACAATGTATTTACTGTAGTTGATCTTACTACTGCCTGTATTGCAATTCATTAATTATTCTTTTTTCTTGACACCTAATTTCTGGAGGTTAGAATTTCATAGGGAGTGTTATTTTCAGCATATTGCATTTGTTCTCTTGTTTGATATTTGTTGGTGCCATTTTCTGCCTCTTTTACAGGAATACTGGAGGTGGTATTTTGCTCAGTTACTTGTTCATTTTTGTGCTACCTAAATGTTTAATCTTTACAGAAGAAAAAGAAATTTCTTCAAATAGCTTAAATTGATGGTATAAGTGTATCTCAATAACCCTTATGCCTGTCCCTAGCATTTTGCCTGAATGTGTATTTTTGGCTAGGTGCAGCAATTGAATTCCTGCTTTCATCAGAGTTTTCCAGTACGGAGTGTCTAGATGTTAATGATAGAGCACTACAGGAATCTTTCTTCCAGAAGGCATAGCCCTCAAACAGCTTTGAATCATACATTTTAATCTTTCTGGGTTCAGGTGGTCAGCAGGCTATCTATTTCAGCCCCCACGCTTCATTATCTGAACATTAGAGTAGTGCTGGAAAAAGGTAGACCCCCCAATGGATCCTATGAAAATATTGCAGTGTTCAAATACATTATTTTATTGGTATTAATAAGATAAAAAAAATTAGACAGTACAAAGCATGCGATGACATTTTTCAATTCACAAAAAGAAGCTTTCTTCAGGATATATCTAAAGGAAAATATGACAGCAGGGAAATAGATCTAAAGGGGTTTTTTTTAAGTTTGCAAACCAAAGAATGATGGTAAAGAATGTAGAGTCTGGGTTAAAACACATCGGTGAAATAGCTGAATATTTCACATAAACAGAAGAAAAGTCTGCATCAAGGTTGCCAAATGATATGTTTTCATACGGAGATGGTCTTCTAAATGAAATTCTAGCATGTTAGAGAGGTGCAAATGAATAAAAGAATAATTGAAGTATTTCTACTTATGAAAGTACCTAGCATTTCACTCTCTTTAAAAAAGGCTGAAGCTTTCTTTACTGGGAGGGATCATATAGCAACAAAGAAAAAAATTGTCAGAGAACTCAAGTCAGAAAACGGTGCTACATACTATAAAAAGAAATGGATTCCATTTAGCACAGTGCATATAATGCAAAGTAGAGGGAAATATGCGTGGTTAATATGGTTTAAATAATGAGTTTCTGGATATTTGTGTTAGGTAGCAGTACTAGGCAAGGTGGCGTATAATTTCTTTCTTCTGGTGAAGGGGGAGTGGCTCTGGCCCCCTGTACTGGGAACAGGGTCACTGCTGAAGCTGAGACCTTCCCCATCCAGGGAAAAAGGCCAGTTCTTTAGGATGTATTTTGGCTTTGTAAATCCCACTGTTGAAGGCAAATCATGGAACACAAAGGCATATCTTTAGCATATTAGAAAGCAGTCACTGTTTCTATGGCAGGTGGCAATAGCACCAAGTCCTGTGTCACCAGCTGTCCTGTATTTTTCTGTATGACCAAGGGGGATGAAAATGTTTTCTCATGGATGTCTCTAACACAGAAAGGTTTGTGGTTTGACCACTTTAACATGGATTTCTTCACAATGCTTCTCTAACAGTGCAAGCCTTCATGTTGAAGCCACTGGGGCATTTTTGAGAACCTTGTAAGCAATATTAAGAGAAGTTGGTTGTTGTCAACAGGAGCTGTGAGAGCAGCACAATGTTGTGTTTGGGTATCTGTAACAGTAGATCATGCCTGGCTTCAAGCAATGAGGAGACTTCACCTAACCAGCACTTGTCCTTACACCAAATTTCTATTGAGAGTTTTTAAAAATCACTTAGGACGTGAAAGTATATATGTTAAGTTTCAAAGTAGTTTAGGCATATTTATATCTTTTCACTTATATAATTTGATATTAAAACTACTGTTTTTATCTGAAGAAAGCACCAGCACTGCAGAAAAGCCAATAATCTCCAATTATATGTGAGGATAATATTTTACTTATTACAATCCATTTTTATTTCAATCTCTTGCCTGTCTTTTCTGCTCCACAGCCTAGGAGTAAAGGAAAAGACAAACAGCTCAGAAAAAGACAAAGAGCACAGAAGTTACCAGAAAGAACCTTAAACAGATCTCAGGTCCCTAATTTTACTGTTCATATGTAGGTACTCTTTTCTTGAATGGTGCAATGAAGAAAATAATGCATGTGATAAAGTAAAGGAATATTTTATGATATACTAATAAGACAGATTCAGATGAAGAATTGTACCAAATGGTACAGTTCCTCATATTTTAATATCCTTGGGGAGAGTTTTGCCAAAACAATTTAGTCCACAGAGGTACTACAAAATCAGATTAGCACAGTGAGGCCCTGCAAATAAGTTATCACAAGTCCTTTGCACTTCAGAGTCTACAGCAAGTACACACACTCCTACACACCAACCACTGACTGGGCTACAGACTGGACAAAAAATCACTTTTGGCATTATACTCTAGCACTTGTTGAGTGGTAACATGGGAACAGCTTCTAATCCCACCGCTGTTCTGAACTGGGAGTAAGACAGGAATGGCTTTGATCAACATAAGTAATATCTCTTTACTTTGTACATCACAATACAGAAGTAAAGAGTCAGAAGACGGGAAGATAAATCTGCCCTGTTTGTTGGTCCTAGAGAAGAAAATTCTCATGTAAAAGAGATTGTTGTTGTTGCTGTAGATGGAGAAAGAGGGCTGTGCTCTAACACAGAAGATGCTAAGAAGCAGCCTTGGAGATGGTTAGGAAGGAAACTGATTGTCTTCCTTCTTGCCATCTATTTTCTGGGGAAATAAATATTTTTTTAAATTTTCTTTTTTTAAATGGCTAAACTAAATACATTTCACCTAAGAAATAATGAACTGTCATTATTTGTAATTCTTCTCAGCATTTAAGCTACAGAGTCGCAAACCTCTTATTAAATTGAAATATGTTGTTAAAGCATGGTTCAACAAAGTTCAATGAACCATTTATGCATTGCACAATCATTCGAACAAGACAAAAATCAGAATTAGACAAAGACAAAATCATAGTGCACTACAGTACAAGGTTACTAATTATATTGGTCACTTGGCAGAGTTTTGCTGTTGGTTAAAGGTCTCTCTGCCTCAAGGAGAACCTCAAGAGGTGTCCCAGCTCAAGGGGAGATCACTGGTGCAGCCGGCTGCTTAGCATGAGAACTCAAAGAGGTCTTGCTTAGACTGCCATAATTATGGGATAAAGTGCTTGGCTTGTAGTCAGACTACATGGGGTGGAAGAGGTATGCATGCGCCTCCTTGTGTCCACAGGTTTCTTTGTTCCTTGATCAGTGAGTCTGGGAAAAGCCACCGGCTATTTATGTGCTAATGGCATGATCCTGTTCCAAGCTCATCTGCATTGATGCTCCCTGTGTCACTCTGCTCCTGAGAGGGTTTTCAGACAGCAGATTGGAACTGGAGAAGTTCTTGGCCTGGTTACAGCTCAGCCCTTTTCCTCCTTTGGAGCTTGTACCAAGATGCTCCTAGTTTGGTTAAGGAGCTGACTGTATCCACCACAGAAAATAATATTTAACTGGTTGAGCCAAAGGACAGAAGTATCAGTAGGATAGATGTAATTTTCCTTCTGAAAAACATATTCGGACCCAGAAGGTGTGGCATGAAACACTATAAACACAAAGGAATCTGGTCAAAACTTAGAACACATTGGGCTTTGTTGCCCCTTCTCAAACATGGTAACAGAAGGAAGGGATGAAAGAACTTTAACACTGATATTATATAAAATAAATGCCTTATATGTCAAGTAAAAAGTTGTAACAAAAAATGTTTAGATTTCGGTGACTTGGTAAAAAATCTTTATTTTGATTTATTCCCAGACAGCTTTCAATCTGTCTGTGAACAATGAACCCATAGTATTAATAGGACACTACACAATGTGTTTTCTTCTTTATAACAGTGTAAAAGAATACAGAAGCATTTGGGGGGAAAAAAAATGAACTTAAGTTTTGAGTGTTTTATCTGGCTCCAGTCCAAAACAAATGGAGCACATGGAGGGCAGTTACTCTGGGGTGCAGAGAATATCTGTCAGGCTTAGAGTACTGAATGGTCTTTGTTCAGCTCATAGAAGAAATGGTGCAGAGCAATTACATAGGGTATGTAGGACATATTTGTATTTTTTTGTGTATATTCGCTGCTGGTTGTTCCAGGAGCACATTAAAAAGTGAGAAAAGCAGAATGTGACATTATCTTATTTTCCACGGAATGTTTCTAAATTAAGTCTGCCTTTCCTGGGGTACAAATTGGTGGTCATACATTTTTGAAGTTCCCACCTGTTCCAATTCTGTCTGAAACTGATTGTGAAGCTGCCACATACAGAAACACAAAGTAACATCCATGGCTTCTATGGTGGAAGGAAAAAAATTTCCATGTTAGCCCAATAGTCATGTTTATTGTACCACTGAAGTTAAAATTTCTGTGTTATGGATTCTGAGGCAGAAACAGGTTAGTGGGCTTTAAAGAATGTTATCTACAAGGAGACTAGGGCAATGTTCCTGACTCTATGCCACTTATTGCTTTCCATGATTTTTCGTGTTGACTGCAGAGACCCCACAATGAGTCCCACTGCTGATATTCTGCTGTGGACTTGAGCCTTACACCCTGATTTTTTTCTTTTTCTTGATTTGTTTTTCACCTCAGTGTTGTTGGACAAGGAAGACACACTGGAGCCAGTAAAAGGGGTTGTGCCAGGGTAGCAACCCGTGTGTCACATATTGCTGTCCCTGCTCGATAAAATGTATGTGCTTTGCGCTCTTTTTTAATGGCTTGTCCATTAGAACAGCCTTAATATTCTTCATGGGTCTTATTTGAGATAGTTTTAAAAATCCAAATTCGAGAAAATGTATTCCCTCCTTGATCTGCTTTAATGGAAGTTGTGCCTGGGGATGAGAGGACAACAGATCTTTCTGTGTCTGACTGAGATTGCTTCTTTGGAGACTCAGAAAGGTGATTTGTCTTTAAAATGATGTTGTTTAAAACTGCTTTGTTTCTTCCTTAAATGCAGTAAACCAGAGCTACTGGCTACATAGAAATAACCAGAATCTTAGAAAAATACTCGGGTACTTGGAAATTATTTGTAGGAATCTTGGAATAGGGTATGTTCAAAAAGAAAAGCTTAGAGCTGTAAAGTAAGCCAGGCACAAACAGCTTCTGTCTGCTTTCAAGTGTTTATTTCCTATGACCTTCTAACATCTGGCAATGAAATAAAATCTTAAGATTGAAATGCAGCACCAGGGCTTAATTTTTCAGAGTGAATGTAGTTTAAGTGAGTTGTTGTGAATGCATTGGAATGAACAGCAAGAAAACATAAAAACTAAGTCACTACTTACCAGGATAGATCTGCCCATGCTCTCTCTGCAATAAAGTTATCAAGCTTAGAAACCATCTTTAGTGTGGGAGCTTAGGTATTCCTAGAAGGATTTGTTGTGTTTCATTGTTTGGGTTTTTTTAATGTCAGGGGTATTCAGAGGTGTTCAGACTTCCCTTTTTGTTCTTTATTCTTTGCTCTTTTGTCCCCTGTTCTGGGCACTGGTGAGGCAGCACCTTGAATCCCTTGTTTTATTCTGGTCTCCTCAGTACAGGAAAAGCCTTGAAGTGAGGGATGTCATGGAGGTCCAGAGGAGGGGAATGGAGATGGGAAAGGGTCTGGAGCACAAATTCTGTGAGGGGCAGCTTGATGGAGCTGGTGAGGCTGAGCCTGGAGAAAAGGAGTCTCAAGGGGAACCTTATTGCTCTCTATTGCTCTCTGAAAGGAGGGTGGAGTTAGGTGGGGATTGGTCTCTTCTCCCAGTAACAGGACAAGAGGGAATCACCTCAGATTGTGCCAGGGGAGATTTAGGTCAGATTTTATGGAAAATTGCATCAAAGAAAGGGTTGACGAGCATTGGAAGGGTCTGTCCAGGGAAGTGGTAGAGTCGTCATCCTTGGAGGTGTCTGAAAGAGGTGTAGATGTGGCACTGGGGGACATGGTTTAGTGTTGGACTTGGCACCATTACACTTATGGCTGGATTTGATGGTCTTACAGGTCTTTTCCAATCTAAGTGATTCTGTCATTCCACACTTAACAAACATTCCCTTTTTCGGAGGAGTGCCTGATTGATTCCCTCAATATTGAACTTTGTATCCTGTCAAGGGTACTCAAAGGAGATTGTAAGATTTCTGAAATACTGATTGGGTTGAAATACTGATTGGGTTAATATACTGATTCTTAAACTCTAAGTTGTTATTGCCTCCTGCTCTGAGAAGGAAGAAACTTTTGTTTAGTGACAGAAATACAATTGGCTACAGCACTCAATATCATGGGCTACACAACAGTGGCTGCCCTGAATAAGAAGTGGTGCAGATGCATCGAAGAGCAAGCAGACCAAATGCTACTGTTAGATGGGTAAAATATTTTCCTGTGGTGAAAGAACCAGACCCTTGTCAGTAAAACACTGGAATATACCAGTATTTGTGGCCTTCCTTATAAGATATTATGTGTTAAACAGAAGTGATTTTTTAATCAAAGAGAATGTAAAAACCAAAATAGAAAACTATTTGCATCACCAGCCACCTGCTTCCAAGAAATCTATTCACCATAACAGCTTAGTGTAGTTCCCTCACAATACAGGATTGTTGCACGTATTTTTTTCTACCTAAAATGTTAAGTTCCCATTTCAGTTCTGTTGGTGTCTCCAGTTTTAAATGCTTACTTTTTAATATATTATTGTTATTCTATAACCTGTAGGGTGCAGTTAGTTTTATTCTCCAGATATCTTATCTCTAGTCATTCCTCAGCCTAACCACTGAACCTAAAACTTTTTTCTGACCACTTCCCCCAGTATGTAAAAACATAGTTTATAAAAAGAGCAGGAGGAGAACATAAGGTCTATCATTCTATAAATAATTTCAACCATGACATGGGAAATATTTTTAAAAGGAAGACATACCAATAACTGAATAGATTTTGGGGGAAAAAAGTGTTTCTAATAGGAAGCTTTTAAAGCTTTAAGCCTAAAGTTGAGGGGGCAATGTTCCTGGAGCCCCATTTAGCAGCTAGTATGGAATAAATCTCATTTCACATGCATGAAATCTACTGTTCATTCACTACATAATCACTTTGCTAGGTGGAAAAGTCAGGATGTAGATTCCAGCCAGAGTCACAGAGCCTTCCCTGCATGTGTGCATCTTTGCCTCCATAAACCCGGGCACAGCTCATGCAGGCTGGGCTTCTGTAGCTGCAAACTGAGACATCAGATGGAAGCTGACATTTCCCTCTCACACAAGTCTGTGCAAATGCTAAGGCCCGTGGCACAGCACTTGCCAAGCAGGTGGTACAAGGATGCCAGTAGGAGCACATCCCAAAGGCATTTCTGCAGCCTGGAATAACTCACTCAACCTGCTGGAGGTTTCTAAATGAAAGATGAAGATACTAGGTTTTGGACAGCTGTTGTCACAGATTCCTATTCTGGGGTTTGTTCCTTTCCATTTTAACCATTTATCAATATGCTCTGTATCGTTTACATAGCTGATGGCTTTGGGAAAAAAATAAAAACCCAAACTAAATTCTTCCAGTCAGCATCATTTTTCTACTAAAACGAATGCTCAGAGAATGATAAATTACATTTCTTCTCCTTCTACTTCTTAGTCTCCTTTGAGAGCAGCAAGTGATTACTGTATCATGGAGTTCTAGTTTTAAAGTCACAGTTTCAAAGTGTTTCTGCTAACTCACATATTTTTCTCCAGCTATGTTATTTCAGGTCTGCAGGTAGCCCTGTTTACTAAGTGCAGTGCAGTCTACTGAAACATTGTGCTATACTAAACTAAACTTTTCTTGTCAAAAGCCTATTTGTTCATAACATTTCACCATGAACTGCATTTACAGCTGTGTATTGTAAGCCATTTTCCAGACAATAACAAAAATTTACTACCCCTGTCTTTTTTATTCTCATTAATTTGGTACTGGTTTATCATCTCTGGTAGAAGAATTACAAATCCAGCCAGTTAAGCCATATTTTTTCCACCTTAATACTGGCACTCTTTTTCCTGAAGGATACTTAATAGCTTTAATTATGCCCATTGTTTACTGAGGAAACAGCAGCATGACACTTAAAAAGCCCCTTTGCCTTATAGTTAAAGGACAAAGTTCATGTAGTTGAGGAAGGAGTCTCTGCGTGCAGGTGTGAAACTTCAGTGCGGCTATTGCTCTGTTTTTACAGCTGTTGATCTTTCACACCTCTCAAGCAGACCATGCTGTGCAGGAATTGATATGTAGAAAATAACTGGGCACCCTGATCAAGTATCACTACCCTTGTAATTCTTCTGCAGCGTTTCAGGATGGTGTTTATGTTTTCTTTCCACTTGTGTTAGATTAGGTACAAAAGGAGTGAAATTGGTCTGATTATTTCAGGTGGAAAAGAGTCAGTGCCTGCTCTATATACAATTATGGTTTGGTTGTTGGGTTTTGTTGCTTGGAGTTTCTTCTCCTTTTAATTTTGCTTATTATTATCATTCCAGCTGTGTAATTTTTTGTTTCTAAGAAGATGAAATTCAGGTAATGATCTAAGAATATTTTACTCAAATCTTGAAGAAGACACTTGAAAATTCCAGGAGAGGAACCTCTTTGAAATAATTAATTCCAAATCTTTGCATAGCCCTGATGAATATTGGAATGGGACATTAGCAGCTCTGTTGCCTATTTGGTAGAGACTCCCTATTTGGTAGAACTCCCCAGCTTGTTGCATCATTTTAGGGTGGTGCTAAGGCCAAATATAGGGACTTAAAGACAGCAAAAGACATTTTTGTCAAAAATAGTGATGTCTGATGAGTCAAAAGGGACTAGAAAAGAAAAAAAAAAAAAACAAACAAGTGTAGAATCAGTTAATTTTTAAATACAATATTGTGTAGAAGGAAAAAAAAAAGCCATGAGCAGGTATCCAAACCAGACTGAAAGTGGTACTGAAGGAAGGGGAGAGTAGCCCAAAACTGACCTTGAAGGTCACAGGCTCTGCAGTCTCTTGGGGAGAATAGGTTTGCAGCTGGCCCAGAGCCTGTGAGGTGATATCTATCAGCTGGGTTAAGGCCTGACCTGAATCTTAGTCCTAGAATTAAAGCTATTTTTCCAGAAGCTCAGGCTCCTTTCTCATGGCTCTAGCCATTCAAAAATCACTGCAGAAATGAGGACAGGGTTTATTTTCTGTAATATATTACCAATAATAAGCTGCAGTTCATATGAAAGCATAGTAGCATCTCTGGTGTAAATGATTATCAGGCAACTGGGTGCATTCTAAAATTAGACCCTAGTGCTGCCAGATCTGATCTCTCTCTCTGGCTTTGGGATGTTATAAACATAATTCATAGATGTTGTAATTTTCACAGAGGGAAATAGGACACAGCTGTACATCATCACCCTGAACTCTCAGAACACTTAGGCATACACATCCCATTAAAAACACATTTTTCAGTGAATCACAAAGAAAAATTTCCCTGAACCTACCTTCCTCTTATGAAATTGCATCAAATTAATAATGCAAGTAGTTCAATTTTTGTGTTATTCCTTGTCCATTTTATTTTAAAGGAAGAATTAATTTTTCTTAGAGTACCTTAAAAGAAAGAAAATTATTATCACAGAAATTATGGAATTTACCTACTATTTCCAACAACAAGAAGTCTGGGTTGGAGGCTTTCATTGTTATTCATGCCATAATATTTTATGTGGCTTTCTAAACTATGCAACCTTGGATATGGAAGTATCTCTACCCTAGGGATGATGGCTGGTAGCTGAGGTTGAAATAAAACTGAAATCTTTTTTCTCTTTCTCTAATGCACACTATTCATGCTTCATGAAACTGTGCTGTTTGACACTTCTCCAGATAAATGCAGAGTCCTGATGATGTGTCATGCTCCATTACATTAGCAAGTTCTGTTCCTTGGAGTTAATCAAAAGGCCAGTGGAATTTTCCCACATCTTTTTATGCAAGTTTCTTTGCTGAAGGAAGACCTTTTATATCCCTCTGAAATTGCTTTTAAGAGCAGTTCTATAAGTGGTGAGGAGTGTGATAAGGTCAGAGCTGTGGGATGTAGCGAGAAGGTGGCCTGGTTCTCCAGCTATTTACACAGGTGCTCTGCTAATGTGATCCTGTAGTCCTTGGGGGCCCTGTGTCTGCCTTGGGACAAGGCTGGTTCTCATTTATGCCACCAAAGGAGAACTCCACAGCTGATCTCTGCAACTGTGGCCCATGTAGAAGGATTACATGGATGCAGTTCCAGGGCAGAAGTAGTAACATGGTAGAAAAAAAGAGGACAAAGTAGTACAATTGTGCATGTCCTGGTAGAGGAATATTATTTTATAGCCTTAGGACCATAAGAATGTATTCAAACATCCAGCTGGTTGTTACTTTGGTGCTTTAGAACATTAAAAGTTCCCAGTGAGGAAGCTGGGGTTATAGATGTCACTGATGTTTATGCATGTACTTTCCTTATTCCACTTTGTATTTACAACACATGTTTTCCCTTGAGTTATTGCTGGAACCAAACCTCATTTTTAATCAGATATAAAAAATCTACTGATACAATTTTTATGTGAGAAAGGTTAGCTTCTGTTCTCTTGAAAGTTAAGAGGCGCTTCATTCTGTATAAATCAAATCTATCTCATCTCAGAAGTCCCATTGGACTTCTGATCTCTTTTCATTTTTTACCAAAAAAGACTAATGAGGTCACCCTCTACTCTGACATCATTCCTTCTTCTTCCAGCAGGACCTACAGCAGAAATACCATTGCTGTGTGAGACGAATTGTCCCTCAATATAGTACCTGTGGTTGCTGTGAAGGGCAGAAAAATCCTTTTTTTGCATCAAAGTCAGAACACCAGAGACTCATAGAATGACTTGTGTTGGCAGGGACCTTAAAGACCATTTAGTTCCAACCCTGTTTCCATGAACTAAACCAGGCTGTTCAGGCCCCCACTTAGCTTGGTCTTGAACACTTCAACCTATCTCAAAATCATTTGTATTTTCCTGCAAATCCAATGAGTACAATTTTCCTTTATATTGAAACACTATTTTATTTCTATTATATTTCAAATTCTTTTTGGTAGGAAGTATTTTGTATTTACATTCTATGAGCATCTGAGTTAATTCCTTAATTCTACTTGGCCAATAAGCCTAGCTGAGTCCTAACCAATCATTAGCTTAGACTGAGCCCAAAATCTTAATAGCAACAAGTATTTGGAGAGAATTTGCCAACTCAATTTGCCACTCAGTCTCACAGCCTTTCCCCAAGCATCAGCCAGGAAGGGATTTTTCCAAGGTTCCCTGTAGCTCAGCAAACATTAGAAATTATTTTTCTATCAATCTCAAAAAGAGAAATGGACTTTTCTTCTAAAAGGGAACTAAAATACATATTGCCTTTCTAGTTCACTTTTTTAATAATGCCAAAACCAGCTACATGAAAATCCATGCTGAAAATCAAGAGTTCTTTATTTCTGCTTCTTCAACACTGAATTTTGTCAAATATCAGAACTCTCGATATAGCATTTGTCAGCTACCTGGTGCTCTGGAACAGCAGAGGGAGCACAAAACACTTTGTTTCCTTTTAATTTCTTGGTGATGATGAGATTAGCTTAAAAATGACAGTCACAAAGGTTACTAGAACCCATAGGTCTTCATCAAGTTATGTATTTTTGTAACTGTCTGATCAGAACTGTTGCTGATGGTGTCTCATCTCCCAGAAAAATCACACACAACTTGCAGGTACTGCTTGTTTTCATCAGGAAATCTGTCTAATCTCTTTATATAGGGTTTGACTTTTATTTTTCAGCTGAACTTTAGGTACCACATCTTTTCATCACTCCCCAAAGGTCCAAATAAGTGGCAAAATAGCTAGAACTATGTGCAATTTTCTGCTTCAAAATAGACTACCTTGGCTGATGTAATTCAGGATCAAGTTAGCCTCGCAATCTTGTCAATTCAGTTTTGTATCTTTTCTGTGCTGTACAGCTCTGTGTGTGTTCTGCAGCTCTTGAAATATCTTCCTCCAGCTTCACTGCCTGAGGCCACAAGTGTGCAGAGCAGCTCTGTCTCCCAAAGAATGTCAAATGTAATGAAAAAATGAACTTGCAAAAGAGCTAATTTTTGTATGCCTTCCTGCTTGTTTCTTCTGCCTGCTCTTTTCGCTTTCCCCTGTTCTCCTAGGGTTTTTTTGGTTGTTTTTTTTTTTCTGCTTTTGGAACTGTATCCAAAGCTTCCTCAGAATAAATTGCTTTTTAAAAGCTTCCTCATAATGAGGCTTGTCACACAAATGGGGACAGGCTGAACACTCACAATGTGGGACAGGCTGACTCAACCTTTCGATGCTCACTCTCAGAATTAGCATTCCTGTCTAACAATGGTTTTCATCCCTTCTCTTTCTGCTGCCAGAGATTGTGACCTGATACATTCAAGAAATCACACTCACAGAAATGAATGGAAAGTATGAGGATGAAAGTGAAGGTTAACCCTACAGAATAGGAGAACTTTAAAGTCAAGCTATCTCCTTCATCCTTTGGACCTAAGAATTATGGGAGAAGCAGGAGAGTGAGTGATCTTGAATTCAGTGCCAAAGGTGAAGGCAACTTTCCTCACAATGGGCAAAGCCTGTGTGCTTTAAGGGTAGCTTCAATCGAATTGCCTCATGGCTGAGGCAAACGGGGTTGGGGCACAGCTGCACACAGCTGCTTCTGCCTCACCACAGAGGGCAGAAGTGCTCAGCACCAGCTGAACCACCCGGGCCCCTTTAGACCTTTGAGCACCCCAGTCCTAGGGGAGAAAAGGTATGAGATGCCTGCTTTGAACTGATGGATGCTGGGAGAGTATAGGCCAGGCTTGAAAGCCTTTCTGCCAGTTTGTTGAAGTCATTAGAAGTAAATAGAATAAAAGAGAGCAGCCTCACTGTTGGAGTTCTGAGAACTGAACAGATCTTGCTGGAGCTCATACCAAATTACTGGTGCTGAGCAGCCCTAAGGAACTGTGTCTGCTCCAGAGTGCAGTGAATCTTACAGGGTGTGGAGAGCTTTTGGGGGCAGTCTTCTTCCCAAAGTGAAAAATAAAAAAGAGTGAGAATTTATCTGAAATAAATTCCGAATTTCCATTTTGCATGTAATCTTGACATTGTAAAGAAAGGAAAGAGACAAAGGGAGGACGGGAATGGAAAAGGAAAAGGGAAAGGTTATCAAGACCCCAGCTCAGGATTATTGAAATGTCCAGTAGAATGGAATTTTTTTTAATTTATTTTTTATTATTATTATTATTTTTTTAATAATTGCAATAACTTTTCTATGTAAACCTTTAGAAATTCTGTGTTACTTCCCATGCTGATCTGGCAGACTTGCTCTTAGGCTTTCAGCCAGCTATCACAAGTGCTAGGAAAGGCCTAGGAGCCTCATCTCAACTAGGACTCTGATGTGATGCATGACGTCCTCTGCTGTGATGCATGACGTCCTCTGCTGTGGATGTAAAATTCTGGTGGCTACACAAGATCTTTTCATGTCTTGGCTTCTTCTGCTTAATATTTTGCAAAAACAAGCAGTCTAGAGGCAACTGTGTATGGCAGACAACATCACATTTCTTCCATGATGTTTTAATCCCAGTCTGCACTGGTGACCTTGCACAATCTTTGAAAACCTCCACTGCTTCACTGATTAAGCTGATGGGACTGATGGTTTTCTGCTTTCTATGCAAAAAATGCGTAACACCTTGCTTGATTAGAGACACAATTGCACAGAATTATTAGCATTATGGAGTAGAAATTATGAAAGTGCAATTTAGGATCATCTGGCTCCCAGACTACTGCACTTTATTAAAACAAGAGAATATTTTGGGGAGGAAAAATAGGATGCAGGAGCAGGGTAGCTGATGATCTCATATTCAATTCCACTTTAGGCAAAAAAAAAAAGCATGCAAAATTTAGCCCAGAATGATTAACATTCCTGGGCTTAGAAACTATACTGAAAACCAAATGCTATGAAGGAAATTATTAGACAACCTTAATTAAAAGCATCACTACCAGCTCTCCATATAATAAACACACTTGATCCAAGTGAAAGAATATGAAGTTAATGGTGAATAAACATTTGAAATAAAAGGAAGATTTTACAACCTAGTGCTGGAGGAGGTCTTCATCCCTTCTCATAGTCCCTGCAGCTCCATTTCGGCTAGTGGTGGTGGACAATCATGAAAGCACTGAATTTGGGAAAAATATACATATCCACTCTGTTCCACAGAGGAAAAAGCAAAGCAGAAATTCCTATTATCCTATTATTAGATGAGGAAGGAGAGGGACAGAAGAGGCAGGAAGGCTGGACTCCCTGACAGCTGGAGGAGGCAGATGAGAGGCTGGGCAGGGAGGGGAGATGACCTGGCACCCCTGTTTGGGAGGGAGCCAAGCCTGGCTGCAGCAGTGAGCAGGAGCCTGACGGGGAGCACCGGGCAGGTGAAGCCTCAGACAAGCTGAAACAGAGGTCAGGCTGAACAAATTTGATTAACTTCTCCTAAGAAGGGACAATGACAGCTGACAGGAGTGCCACAGCAAACATAATCTCCTTGGACTTCAAGAAGCCTTTTGCCATGTCATGGCTGGGTCTTAAAACTGGTATTGCTGGCCAGATTTTACTAGCTAAATCAGCATCAGAGTGAAATAGGGATGTTGAAAGCTCATTTAGATTTCATGTTAATCACCTTGGCAGTGACCCTCTAAAATCAAAACCAGTTTTAAAATAAACTTTATGCTGCTTGCAGCTGTAAGTACTGTCTATACTTACCTAAGCAGAGGAGGTTGACTTTAGTCAGAAAGATGAGCTTGATAGCTTTAATTAATTCTTAATAAAAGAAAAATAAAACAGATGAAAGCAGCCAGCTCAAGAACTTAGAAGCAAGCCAAGAATTTCATACTTAGGGTCTGGATCTTGTGAGCACAAGCATCAGAGTAAATTTATTCCATGTGTGAAAATCAATGATCTTTGTCATTATAATTAAAACTGTACTTAAAAGTATGAACATTTTCATTGCGGATGTTTTGCCTGCCTGTTTCAGTAAAAGTTATTCCACCACTGGCAGTCTCAGGCTGCACATAGATAATAGGCACAGTGGCATTGTCTTATCAAGGTTTGGGCTACCCAAGTACATCTTGTGTCAGGACAGCATCTTGCAGCTGTTTTTATAGAATCATCACATCACCAAAACATCTCTAGAAAGAAAGCATTTAAGGTCTTTTAGTCAAAATCCCAGCACAGAGCAGGACTGTAGCCACTGTGGGATCAGGTCAGCTCTGTCTTAGTCTACATGGGCTAATTTGCAGATTTGACAACCTCCCTGTGCAATGTGCTCCCATGCTGCACGACCCACACAGCTTTGCTGTTACTGCTTTGGTTTATTATTATTATTATTATTATTATTATTTGCCTATAGTGCTTGATGTCCAGGGATCCCTGAAAATTAATTCAAAGGAGGGAAACCTTTATAAAAAACCAGACCTATCTTTTTCTGTTGTTCTCTACCTCAGAAGTATGCTAAGGCTGGATTGTCAGCACTGAATAGAATTCGTTGCCTTTTGTTGATTTCATCCAGCCTATTAATATTGTTGGTGGGCTTTTCTTGGTTGGGTTGTTTTTTTATGTTGTTCCTACTTAATTAGTACAGTGCATTGTCTTGGGGCTATTTGAGGATGAAAAACAAGACTTTAATGATAAAATACAGGAAAAATAGACATGCTACTCTTGTCAGTGTCAGCAAATAAATAGCATTAATCTGTCTTCATTACTGCCATGCATGGTGTAACACAAGAGCCCAGCAGGTGGGAAGAAGTATAATATCTTTTAACTACTTCATGAGTGCTAAGAATTAAGCTGAAACTTAAACTGTAAATTTTTCTTTGATAGGCAAAAAATAATGACAGTCATTTTGTCTCCAGAAGCTTTCTGACATCCTTCCATTAGGATACTGAAGGAATGCAGAATGTCTAACCTGAACTGTTGTCACCAGTTCTCAATGGGAGGTGCCCCACTGTCCATTTGTTCCTTTGGAAACTGTGGCCTGTTTGCACAGTGGAGTGGGATGCTCATTCCAGCTGGAGTTCTATCTCTTCCCTGCTACATTATTTTAAAAAATGAAGTTTTAATTAGCATGTAGTTATGTTTTAGAGTGCTTCTGAGTATGTTATATCCTTAAAGGCTTTCGGCAAATGGATGTTTGCTTCCCCCCTCCCCACTTCAAAAATGAGTTATCCAAGCAATCTGTGCCAAGTGTTTTTGGGAATAAAGGTTGAACACACACAAATAGATCATGTGGAAGTGTAAATCAGAACTGTGCAATTCACTTCAGTGATTTACATTACCTGAAGATCCAGACTATTAATTATTGGAAGCCTACCTTTTTAAAAGCAGTTTTTTAGTCACTGTGACATCTAACCATCTGGCTCCAGTTTCCCTCAGTATGTACTTTCAGGCATGAATATTAGGAAGCTTTGTTAAATATGCAGATTACGCAGGCAGTGTGCAGGGGGTGGTGATAGACAAAGCTCTGTTTGCACAGCTCATTTCTTTGCAAAGTTGTCTTGGTTGAACTTCATACACCAATCAGTAATGGATTTGATTTGCTGGTGTCTTTACTATGGCTTTTACTACAGCTGAAGGTTTTAACTGATGGGACAAGGGAAAGAATATGTTGTTGTGATCATCTGCCACAGCAGCCAGTCTCACTGTGGAGGCAGCAGGAGAGATTGTTTATGAAGTGCTTATGAGCTTGACCTCTTCTGACAGTTTATTGTTCTGGTACATGCCTGTAACATACAGGTGTGATCTGTTTTGGAAAGAATAATGGCTATTAAAGCACAACAAAGTGCACAGCATGGCCTATTTGGAACTCTCTTGTTGGAGAGTGCACATGTTGGTGTTGCCTCTCCCAGGCTGTGGGTGCTCTGGCACCACTGGGCAGCTCATTCCCAGAGCAGATGCTTTGGCCCCCATGGCTGCCACTGTTCCACTTGATAAGGAGGTTGAATCAGCATCCTCACCCTGCAGAGGTGATATTCCAGAGTATTATCACCAAATCAAGAGCAGAAGCTCTGAACTCACAGAGATCCACCTCTAACAAGCTGCTTGCCAGGGTCAGCAGAGCTCCTCAGCCCCAGCCTGAGATTCATAACCTGCTCTTTCAAAGAGCTCCTACACAGGGACTGTAATTTTCTTTGCTGCCACAGAACTGCCTCATTTATAAATAAGATCTAGTGTTTGAACACAGAGTTCCGTTCTCCCGAGGATATGATTTTACCCAGCACAATATTTCCTCAGGCAACAAAGTTATTGACTGCAATAGTTTATGTTGCTGCAGAAAGGAAGCCTTTGTAAAATAACCTTTAATTGTCACCCTGCTTGGTCTTTTTTGTATCTTCAGGAATGCATTTAGAAGGGGCTACAGGATACAGGAGAACCCTGAGGAGCTTTGCAACCAGTCCACTACTTTTTCCTTTGTTCCTGCTGAGATTTCTTCATTCATCAGCTGTGGAGGCAATCTGTGGTCCTGGAAAGGGATATGTGTTTCTCCATCTCTACAGTCCCAAGACACTGTCTCTCCTTCCCCAAAGCAGGACTCTTGCCATCTGACATCCCTGTAGCAGAAAATGCCCTAGAGTTTCTCTGCTATCTCAGCTGTGAGGATGTCACCACTCTTGTTGATAAAGCCTGAAGTCAACTCACTCCACTTGATTAGGAATTGAGGGATGATTTTTAAGTGTTGCTAATTAAAAATAAAAAGAAGCTATCTGCAAAGTTTTTCCCTATAACCTCAGTTTTGTAATGCATGTGATATCCAGTTAGTCTTAACTATCTCATCAAGGCTAATGGTGTATAAATGGCTAATTTTAAGTTCCCTAAGACTGTTCTTAAAAAATGCATTTTCTATTACCATTGTGATTTTTCTCTCACCCCAGTGTGAAATCGTTGTTGAGTTTCTATAGCTTAGATTCTTACACATGTTATCAATTAATTGAAAGATATGTATCTTTGTGTGAAGAAAAATACCTTAGGTCCTGTTAAGACCCTCTTCACCCAAAAACCTGTAACACTGTTGAAAAATCTCTGGTGTTGACGTGTGCAACTGAATTTCCCAACTCAGCATGTGCATCTAACAAAACCCATCATCAGCCAATTGAAAGTCTGATTTTTGAGGACCATTGAACAGTGAACATTTCAGGGAGCTGCAATTACAGAAACAATTGTGTTAAATAACTTTGGACTGATGGTGTGTGAACACCAGCCCTCCCAACTTACCCTTTCTTATTTTGGTTGGAATCTGACAGTGCACAGGGTAATGTTAGGAATACTTTAGGGAGTGTTGATATGCTTCAGAAATTCTGTCATTTCTTCATCTATCTGTGATTTATGCCTGTGTTTTATGACTCCGTAGGCTGAATAGCCTCGTATTTGCAGTTCTATTTGATGTTGAGAAGAAAAAGGGCAGGGTATGTTTTAATGGAGCTGAAGCATCTTATACTCCCCTCACATAATTCCAATTCCACTTTCAGTCATAGCAGCGCGAGTCAGGAGGCACAGCATATTTCACATTTTTGTAGTGCTGGACATATGTCAAATATAAGGAGCAGTTTACCTAAGACAAATAACAGAATGTATTAGAAAATCTGCCTTTGTTTTTTAACCATGTGAATTGTTTATTTTGAATTTTTATTTGGTACAGCAGAAAGTGATAACATTTGTATTACAGTGAGACCAAAGCTTTCTATCATTCCTTAGGAGTTCTGTAGAGCATGTGAACATTAAGTTTTTGTTCTGGAACTGGTCAGTTGATGCCTGATGTTGGTGCACGAGTTGTGCTCTCACATGATGTGCTCAAGATCACCTCACTCAGTTATTTGGAGTCTCAGCACCGGCTGGGGATGAGCAGATCAGAGGCAGCCACTGAGAAGGACCTGGAGGTACTGGTGGGTGACATGGCCCAGAAACCCCCGTGTGCTGGGCTCATCCAAAGGCCCATGGGCAGCAGGGCAGGGAGGGGATTCTGCCCCTCTGCCCCGCTCTGCTGAGACCCCACCTGCAGGGCTGCATCCAGCTCTGGGCTCCCAGCACAGCAAGGACAGGGACCTGCTGGAGCCAGACCAGAGGAGGCACCAAGGGGATCAGAGGGATGGAGCAGCTCTGCTCTGAGGAAAGGCTGAGAGAATTTGGGTTGTTCAGCATGAAAAAGAAAGGGCTTCAGGGAGACCTCATTGAAGCCTTTTCAGTACTCGAAGGGAATCCACAAGAAAGATGGAGAGAGACTCTTTACAAGAGCCTGGAGTGACAGGACAAAGGTGAATGGCTTCAAATTGAAAGAGGGCAGGTCTAGATTGGATATCTAGGAAGAAATTTTTTAGTCTGAGGGTGGTGAGGCCCTGGGACAGGTTGCCCAGAGAAATTGTGTCTGCCCCACCCCTGGAAGTGTTCGAGGCCAGGATGGACAGGTCTCTGAGCAACCTGGTCCAGTGGAAGGTGTCCCTGCCCATGGAAGGTGGGACCTCCAACCTAAAACGTTCTATGATTCTATGATGTTTTATACAGGTCTTGTTCTTGTGTCTGCTAGAATTCTGAATCAAATGCTGCACACTGATCCTGGCGTAGAGTTTTCAACATGTGATGACTCTTCAAATGCCTGTACAGGGACTGAGTGGTCTCCCTTAAATTCACAGATGAGCCTATACATGGAACAGCTGAGTGTAGCTGAGTGAGGCCAAAAGGCTGCCAGTGCTTTGGTTATCTTGCTATGCCTACAGGTAACCCATCCCAGTTGCCTACCCAAGTGAAAATATAATGCAAACATTGCCTAAACCCTGCAAACAGCCAGGTGATCCCTGTTTTAGAACTGCAAACTTGCTACCTGCAGTGAGCTCAGAAGAGGTTTGAAATATTAGGTTACATAATATGAATATTAAATGTAATGATTAAAGCCAGTTAAGTAAACATAAAGCAATACAGTAGCTCTAACAGGCACTTCTCCAGTGCTGCTCAAGTACAGGTGGAAATGCAGGCTAAATTGTGCAAACCAAACCTCCACAAAATAATACATAAATGGTGATGTATTGTGACAAGGTAGTTAACAGAGTGGAAAGATGAACACCTGTCTCCTGCACATGGATTGGCAGGTACAACCAAGGCTTGGAGTGCGTGAGGGTTTATGGAGAAGTTTGCAGAATATTCACTGCGTAAAACCTCTCCCCAGTTCTATTTCTAAAATTGGTCCTTTTCCCACTGCTATTCTAAAAGGATGAAGGATGAACTGATTGAAGAGGACAAGGTAGTTTCTTGTATGCCTATTTGGCAGTACAGGGAATTTATATGCTGATCACAGAGTGGAAATTATTATGATTTAAAGTTAAGATGTCTGGAAGTGAGAATTGGCAGGCCCACAGGGAAAACAGTGAAGGAATGTGAAAAGAGAGGCTGTCATTCTAACTAGAAATATGTAGCTAATAAATAATAAATAAATAAATAAAATCTATTACATTTGGATGTGTTCTATTGTCAATTATTGTTGACCTAAAACCAACATGTGATAAAAGATGTGTTCTATATTTTTTTTTGTTTGGGTTTTTTTTTCCATCTCTGATATTGCAGAAAGAAATGTTTATTTAAAAGAGAGAAAGAGAGATATTTTAAGAAATTGCTCTCAAATTGTTTGGAATTATATCCAGACATTTGAATAGAAAACAGAAAACAACATCTTTCTCTCTTTTTGATAATGGTAATATGATTTCATATGTGCATACAGTAGAAGTGAGCTACTGGTGAATCAAAGATTATATTTAAAATTAAGAGTACCACTTGTGAGGCCTTTGGAAGAAGAGATAGTCAGAATAGTAGAAAGGTAATTTTTTGGGCTGAATTTCTGTTCTCATGCTTGAATGTTATTACATCCTTTGAAAAACTCACATGAGAAAGATTTGAAATTAGAGAATTTCAGAACCCTGCACAACTAATTTAAATAATGTCCACGACAGAGAATAACTTTGTCATATTTCTGCTGACCCTTTTTTCTTAAGTTCTCAGATGCATCATGAGAGAAGGGAGGAGATTTTCTCCGTAACAGGAACACTGGAAAATTCTCTCTGGCAATACCAGCACTTCTGCCTTAGTTCATCTTCAGTTCACACTAGAACAACACCAAGGTGAGCTTGGGGGAAAACTTTCTACCTCTGCTCACTGTAAATAAGGTTTCAAAGGTTTGTTGTTCTCAAAGGGATGGGACCAAGTGGTTGAGTGCACTGGTAACAAAATTGAAAACTTTTCTAAATGTGAGTAGTTTAAGCTATGAAATTCATCATCCATTCAAATCCTTCCTTTCTTCTCCCCTGTACAGAATTAGATGTGTGGCCAACTGAGCTGCATGAGGCTGTGCATAGGATTTCCAGTGCTGGGCTATAGGTCAAGCCACATGCATATTACTTGGTAAAACCACTGGAATATTTCCAGAGTAGGATTACCCCTGAATCTCAGTGAAAATAGATGCCTGCAAAGAACAATGGGGCTTTGAGCAGTACAAACCTATTTGTTTTCAAGTAGGTCATAGATGGATTTTTTTTTTTTTTTTTTTCATGGTAGAAGAGCACAGGAATATGGACCATCTAGGTGCTAGTTGCTAAGGTAACCATAAAATCACATCCTCCAAAACCTTTCTAT
This sequence comes from Zosterops lateralis, assembly GCF_965231275.1. Taxonomy (NCBI): domain Eukaryota; kingdom Metazoa; phylum Chordata; class Aves; order Passeriformes; family Zosteropidae; genus Zosterops; species Zosterops lateralis. The sequence continues at coordinate 111,324,546 of NC_139763.1, forward strand.
ATAATTATATACATCACTGACTAGCTAGTGGAGTAAATTTCTTTTTTTTTTTTTTTCCTTCAGAACTCCAGTTTGAAAAGGAAAAAAAGGCATGTTCATTGCAGTTTAACCTTTTCTTTGTCACTGATATTTTTGGGAAGAGAATTTTTTTCCCTCTTGCAAGCATTTTTAGCTGATGTTCCATCCGGTTTTATTGACATCATAAATTATTGTATTGGGCTGTAGTGCTACACAGTTAAGGGTTAGAGGTTTGTCATTGTTTCTGTGTATTTATAGCCTAATTCTCCAGGCTTCTCCTTAATATACATGATTTGTTTCCAACCTCATGCTATTGGGGCTATATTTCACCTGTGGAAATACCTGCATTGGTTGAAATCCATATCTGCTTGAAGACTACATGAACCACCCCCCCTGTGCAAAGAAAACTTTTCATTTTGCCAATCAAAACAAAGCCAAGATACTGAAATCGAAACTAAGATTGTGCAAAGTCTCAGATGGATTTCTGGACTGCTTTTGTGGATCAGGATGAATGGGCATTAAAGCAAGTAATTCAGATGCCTCTTCAGTTTCTAGGGTTCCTTCTTTATAAAACAGCAATAACTACTGATAACTTTAATAGCCAGGGAAAAATTTGATAATTATTTTAATTTATTTCATTTCCCTACTTTGGTAGATTTTATTACATATATCCCTTTAAATGTTAGTAGAAGAGATACATATTTCGCTATCCTGGAAACAGAAATCCTAGTTTTCTTGCTCTTTTTACAATATATATAATGTGTAGATTTAATTTTTCTTTTCCCTCTTTCAATATTTTTCTTTAAAATATGTTGATTAAAAAAGTAATGAAGAGTGATCTCCACATAGGTATTAGACAGTCATGTTTAATTCATATACTTCTTTGTTCATTATTCTGATACTGCATTGCCACACCTTACCAAAAGGAATATTTTCAGATAAATACGAATATTTTCATAATTTAAAAAAAAATCACACAAATTTGTTTCATCAAATCAAACTACACTTACTTTTGGGGGTTTTCCAGGCAAGAAATAACACATTAATAATTATGTTTATTAGCTACACTACCAATGCAATCAAAATTGCACATTGCAGGTCATTATTACCATTTTGATAAGTAAGTGATAGAATTGAAAGGTTTGTTAGGGTGATTCAAAAAGGCAAACTCTCTGAAATCAACATACAGAACCCCTAAAATGCAGGCACCTTTAGCCAGGTAAGGAATAATAAATACACTGTGTGAGCTTTAAAAAAGTGGTTTACACCCAACATGAATAATATGTTTAAGCCCAGTTCATAATATCCTTTCTATTGGAAAAAAATAATTCAGCATAAGTATAATGAAAAAAAGAATATCAGGTCAGGAAGTTTAAAGCTACAGTCTTAGTAATATAACAAGAGAAATTTATAAAAATTAGTACCAATGAGTTTATTTTCTGCCAGCAATTAGCCTATTGCTGTAATTAACTGTTTTTCTTTCTAATGCTAAAGTAAATTATATTAAAAATGATAAGTGTTCTGAAATGTCTGCTTGTACAATTTGGTAAGCATTTTATGAATGTATGAATTTGTGACAAACAGATGGATGGTTCTAAGCACTTCTCAGTCCAGCATCACGCCTTGAGCTGCAGGTGCCAGTGGCAGCAGTTGTACATATATTATGAAATATGGACAAACTTCAATGTTGGTTTTCACTATTCTCCTACTTCCATTCCAAGGGGGATTCTTGGGTAGTTTGGAAAGATGCCTTCTCTCTATATATGGAATGTACATTATTTTTATCTCCTAAAATGGCATAACAACTTGTTTTTGAAACACCTGTCATTATTCCACATACAATTGCATGGACATTCATGGTTCAAATTGCAGATAAGGCTGGTATACATAAACAGCCTCGTATGTCCATGATTCTCTGGAATTACTGTCATCCTTCCACCATGTTTCTGGGTCCCAGGGTTCAGGCATTGGTTCAGGGCAAGAGAGAAAGATTACAGAGAGAAGAATCAACATCACAATCCTGTTGTTGGGAGGACTGTCGATGTAGGTTTCCTTCCTGCCTGTAGAAATTTTATGTGTTTTATGTGATCTCTGCCCTGCTAAATCTTCCCTGGCTCACATTTCCACATTACTGTGTGTAGTACATTTATGTCGGAGACGTGGTCATTATCCTCTTTGTTATCCTTAAAGCTATCTTTTTACCCTGCTCCCATGGTTGCATTCCTTTAATTAGGGTTAACAGACCACTGGTGACATGTTTATAGCCCTGTGGCCCCTGGTGTCATCCTGTGCCCATGGTTTCAATACCCCTGCAATCACCCCCTGTCAGTATTCTATTTCTTTTTTTTTATTCAGAAGTCATAAACAGCTCATTCTGCACTGAGTACCTGCTGGCTGTTCCCCCAAACAGCTGTTCACAAGCTAAAACAAAGTAGCTAATACTGACCATATCATTGCATAATTATTCTTCCTGCTAAACAAGACTAAATATGTCTCCAGCTGGGCCAAAAAAAAGCTCAGACAGAGCCTGATGGGTGCTGAGGTGTGTTATTGTCCTGGCACAAAACCTGTTACCAACAACACTGTACGGGACAAGGCTACAGACTGCCCTAACCCCAAAGCCCCCACTCCAAGGATCCATGCAAGCCTGAATGAAGTACCTACTTGTTGGTTAGCAGAGAAATATCTATAATACCGAGCACAGAGTCAAGTATCCTGTTTACTTACAGTTCTGAAGTGTGGAATACAGTTATAAAGAAACAGGATAACAAAAGACGTTGCTCTGGCCACAGTTACCGAGAATTATCTCAAATACTCCAGTTTCTCAGGCTCCTTTGTTAGTTTCTGTTGGCTGTCCCCAGTCTGGCACACTAGAGAGAGCTCTTAGATCTGAATGTTTTCTACTTGAACAGCTAATGTTGGTTAGAGAGGCCATTTGGAACAGTTTCTTCTTTGGCCCACAATCAAAGGACCTGTTGTTTTTTTCTCCCTTGTTTACCTACTCATCATTTTCCTGTGTGAGAGCAGTGAGACATTACACGGTGCCAAGAGGATTATGTAATCGCTTTCCCCCATCCTCCCTAAGTTTACTTGATTAACATTTTTATTGCATATCTTAATTAGTAGATTCCTAGCTTTAGGCTTCAGGCTGCTTTCCTCTCCTGACAGCCTCCGTTGAATGCATTGATTTAATTTTAAAGCTTCTGTAACACGAGAAATTTTAATGGTTTTAAATATTTGGTTTGTTACAAGTTTGCATATAAAGTGCTATAATAACACGTTGAAAATTATTTGAGAATTTGCTTCTGAGAGGGAACAGCTTCTTCCTTTACATTCCATTAGACTTCAAGAAACTCATTTACATGAGCAAAAAATTAGAATAAAATTTGCATAGTCTTAATGTGAAAGGTGTAGAAACAGCTTTTGTCATTGGGACATTAGAGACATATTCTTGCAAGTGTAAAAGGAAACAGAGGGCAAGACTGATCCCTTTCTAGCTCAAGAGTTAAAAATGTAGATGATTCTTTGTGTGGGCCACTTGAGGTATGAATCCAGTAAACAGTGTCCAAACAATTTCAAATCTGCAGCAAGCAAAGCTGAGGTGTGCATTGTCTCATCTTTTTAGCCATCAGTTCGCTGATTATAGAACTTACCTGTAAGATCATATGGTGATTACTTCAGCTTATTTTTTTCTACACTGGATGGTGTTTTCTGATCACTGTATTGCAACATATTCTGATTCAAGGGTCTTGCAATCTGTCTTGCTGAATCCTTTGAACACTTTATAAAAAACTTAAATATCTTTGATGGGGCAGAAATTTGAATTCTACTCCAACAGCAGTGCTATTAATATATTAGTTTTCACTCTTGCATTTTCTCCTTTTTTTGTCTCTCAATATTTCATGACTTGGAGGACAGAACAATTTCGAAAGGATTCTATTTCCTAGTTCCTTTTTAAATGTACAGAAAATGTACATAATTCTTCACACTTGTACTGTTTAGTGAACTTAAAATTCTTTTTCATGTGTTTTCCCTTTCTAAATATAGTTGAGGAAGCATCATTCACTTCCTACAAAGGTATGGAGTAAAATTATGTGGTGTGATCTGTAGGTGTGTGTGAGAGAAACCCCTTGTGTCTCTTAATTCTTTCTATGCTACAAATCAGGCAGCCACAAATATATTTACCCCAAAATCACTTTGAGTAACTTCTCATATTGTTAGGCCTTTAAAGGAATTCTGGGACTCCGCATATCTTTAATCCTAGGAACAACTTCTCCTTTGCAAAGCTTTCTGGCTTGTTTTACATGCAAATTATTCTATAGGATGGAAAAAGACCAAATGTTGCATTGACCAAAATATGAGGTGATGAGTATAGTTGGGGATTTATTTATTATGTGTTTTGGCAGCATGATATCTGAATCATCTGCACAGGCCTGTACAAGCCATGCAAGAAAATCAGCTTTCTCACTGGATTTTGTCCCTGAATTTAATCATCCATGTATTGATTCCTCTGTCCTGTCCTGTCCTATCCTGTCCTGTTCTGTCCTGTCCTATTCTGTCCTCTTCTCTCCTCATGTACAGATGTTTGTAGTTGATTGGAAGGAGGAAAACCTGGGAGAACTTGCATGTAAGCATGCCTCAGTCCATCCATCCATCCATCCACCCCTTTCTGTGCAAGGAAGCTTGTAACACCAAGACATCTCTCCAGAGCCCAATTCCTGTGTTATCCAGCAGAATGAGCAAGGAATGGGCTTGGAAATCAATGCAGGTTCCATTTCCAAGTTGAATTTCTGGATCTATTTGGTAAAGATTAGCAGTATTACTTTCCCCTTTGGGATATGTTTGTAGTGAGCCCAGTTGCCTATCAATTCATTTGGTCTGTGGGTTTATTGTCCTAGCATGTCAAAAGTAGAATTTTGGCCTCTCAGTTCACATTTTGAATTGAACTGTTTCCATTTCTTTACATACCTTCAACATGTGGCATGGGAAATATAATTCTGTGTAGAACCAGAGGGAAGAATATAATGATTGCAAAATCATTACATATAATTAATGTTATAATTACAAAATAATTACAAAAGAGCCATTTCTAAAAGTTGCAATTTACTTTGTCAGCTAATTTCACGTATCCTGATAGATTCAGGAGAGGAAGTATCTGAAGTCTCTTGTTCATGGATGAGTAGGAATCAAAACTACTGCTTTTTATACCAATTTTGGATCATGAAAAGTGCAAAATTCCTTTGTGTATGTATTTTTTTGCATTAGTTCAGAAACATATTCAATAGATCCTGCAGAAGCGTTATGTTGGAAAATAATATAGTCACAGGATTAATAATATCGAATATTAGTTATGTGTAAAAAAACCCTACAATAAATTATTCAATGAAATCTCTTTTCCCTGCATGTAGTTTGTAACAACACTGACTTGCAAAAACTGTTTGGCTATTCAGAGTAAATCTGGCTTTTCAGAGTGCTTAAATATTCAGTATTCACCTGTATCTATTATTTCTTCTGAATTCCTTCATTTAACAAATGTCATTTGTGAACCTTTTTTGTAAAAATAATATTGTACACACTAAAACTGATATGATTATACTGGTAAAAATAGTGATACACTATGAAAATGCCATGTTTTCCTATTAAATGTGTATTAAAATGTAACAGATCTCTTAGGTTTACCAAATCAGAAAGAAAACAACTGGAAATCTAGCCCATACCAACTTAAACACAGATTTTACTGCAGGCTCTGCACGCAGCCGCAGCACTTGAGGATAAGAGAACCTTTCTAATGCACTGCACAATTTTAGTCCCAACAGAGAGTCTAAAAATAAAACTGTCGAAATATCTTAGTGCCTCCCACAAAGTGCTGCAGATATTTTAGTAGCAGGGCTCAGAGTAAAGGCATTCAGGCCTGATTCCCAACCCAGTGATGACAACGAGATTTCACATGTTACTTTGATTACACTTTGTGATTGAAAATATGTGGAAATACCAGTACAGCTCATCAACATTCCTGCTGGGAAAGCACAAGGAAGACAGAGAAGGAAGTGAGATAGGGAGGGAGAACTACAATTATTGTCTTCGAACAGAGAATTCTGAAACTGCCTGTAAAAAATCATTGCTGGAAGACTGAGTAAAATTATGAATTTTAAAAGCAGAGAACAATGACTATATTTTATCTTCTCTTGTTTAGGAAGGATAAAATATAAAGCAGAAAAATCCATTTAAAGTCATGTGGAATTAAACCAACTATGACATTTCACATTTTTTATTATTAAAATTACATGGAAAGAGACACCATTCAGCAGTAGCCTGAACTCCAAGAAATCTGGATAAGAGGTTTTTAGACACAGATCAGTGAGAACTGGGTAATCATTTTTCCTACAACAATATGTAATGGAATTATTTGGCAAAAGAACTCAAGTTTTCTTGAACCTTGACAGTTAAAAAGGGAGTGAAGGAGAAAAACTTGAATTTGATATCCAGGTTTATAACATAAATATTTAGTGCACAAATTCATGAGGTGTACTGAGACTGAGGTCTGACCAGCTCATGGTTATTTGATAAGAACTGGATATGAGAAAGTGTATATATACCTTAAAGTTCCTTCCTTCAGGAAGAAAGGCAGAACATTTCCTCCTTTTTATTTTAAATTTGTTCTTGCACAAGTGAAAAATTCTTAAGTTAAGAGAAAGAAGAGAAAACAGCCCTCAGTTTACTAGAGCAACAAGAGGAACTTTCTCTTAAGAGCATTCACGAGGAAGAAAGGGAACATCCTTTCTCTTTGTCCTTTAGCCCAGCAGGATTATCCATTGGGCACTATGTGACCACCTGTCCATAGGTGTATCTTAGGACTTCAGGAAGTCCATTACACTAGGTCTGGAAAAGAAAATAAATAACTGGGAAAATTACAAAGGCTGATAGTTCTTCACATTTTGAGTGGTACACTTAAAAGTAAATTGTCTTCTTATTATTTGGTAATAGTGGTAGATTATTAGGTGCTATTACATCTGAAAAAGAGCATCACAATATGTCTGCAGTCCTCAGTGAGATATATTAGAAAAAGAGTCATGATAAGAAATTCAGAAATTACAACATGTCTGTTTCTACAAACATAATTTTCCTTAGTTAGACTGGTAAACTTCTCTGGATTCGCTGATCTTGCCAGTTAAAAAATTATGGCAATAGCCTGAATGTCTGTATCCCAATATTTAAATTTATTAATTGAACATTTTCCAAGCCTCATATAAGCTAGTACTTTTTCCACTTTCAAAGTTTAACTGAAAGAAAAGCTCTCCACATGAACTACATCATTTAGAAGCTGTCTTCTAATATTCAGCCTTTGCTGCTGTATTTCCCTGAAAAGGGTTGTCACCTACACTGTAAATCCTTTTTAAGCCAAATCGCTAAGTTCACCGAACGCACATAACTCCAATTAACTGCAGCCTGCTGGCTCAAAAGCAATTTGGTCTTTCATTAATTACTCAGGTAAACATAGAAAAAGCTCTTTTAGCTTGCCTGAATTCACAGAACAAACAACCTCCCCCACCCCATCTTTGATGGCCCAAGACAATCTTGTCTTTTGATGTTTATCACTTGGTTGTTCAATAAAATGTAATTAAAAACAAAAGCAACATCCCCCTATCACCAGCCCTGAGTTGCAGTTAATTGTCAGGCTTTCCAACTTACTCTCGCAGTGCAAAGCTTATTGCACTTCAGGTCACAAGACTATTTGTTTAATCTCTTTCCTTGTGGATTGACTCTCCTGAGCCTCACAATGGGATTTCTACAGGTGAAATTCAGTTGCAGCAGCCAGGAGGTTTTTTTCTCTTGGTCTTGTACTGAACATATGCAAAACTGAAAAGATTATGCATGTTTTTATTCAAAGGCTTAAAGAAAACGTTCTAGAAATCCAGAACTATTCATGATGCTTGGCAAGCCATTTGATTGATTCATTCTGCCTTTCAAGATAAATAAGGAAAAAACCTAAATTAATAATTTTTATCTTAATTTAAGGTTATTAAAATTTCCCATAGAAGAAGAAGAGTGGAGGATTATCAAGTATAAATATATAAAAATCCAAGTAAATCCAATCTATGAACCAGTGGGAGATAAGCAATCCAGTGTGATCATGCCAAGAAGCCAATCTGAAGCTACCAAGGCCTTCAGAAACTAAATTGAGCAATGGCATGGGCATGCAAGAAGCAATTATAAAAATTAATGGACTGTTATTCATCTAGGGTTTGTTGTTTTTTTTTTTAACGTTAATGAACAAATTAGTCTTGCATGTGAGTGTGGCACATCTGTTTGTGCCTACATACAGAGAAACACATCCACATGTCACACAAGCTGGCTTGGTTGCACTTTGCAGGACATATTTGTATACATTTTATCACCATTTCTGTAAACAGCAGCTTCCTTCAGTATGTTCCATGCTCTCTGCCTGGGTCTTAATGGAAGTGTTAATTAGAAGCGCAGTGGGGAAACAATTTATGCTTCTAAACATGTCTTGTGTAAGGAGTTTGAGTAATGAGAAAAAACAGGCCGGAACATTTGTATGAGCAGATACTAATTACGGTTTCTGAGCGTAACACGCCCACTGCTTTTGCCAAGAGCACAGCAACAGAATTATGAAGAAGGCAGATTATGAGTGATTTAAAATAATTAAATAATCAATAAAAGGGGGCCAAAGTCACAAGTTTTCATAAAAGTAATTTTGCACCTTTAGCTGAAAGAAGAATGGTGGTTTGCTCTCATGCAACCTCATTCTGCAGTGTCTTTAATTTGCTTCATGTTCAGCATCTACTGAAGTCAGTGTAGACTCACCCTGATGGAATTATGAGGCATCTCTGCCAGGATTTTACCTGATCACAACTATTGTGCCTCATATGTAGTTTGATGTAGCCAAAAGCATCCTTCCATTGACAAAAATCAGGTTCAGAAGCACTCAGCAAAAATTCCTGCCCTGTCCTAAACTCCTGGAAATAACTGAGAATTTATCTGGTTAACAGGACAGACTTCCATGTGATTCACTATAGAGTTCACACTGACGTGCTTGTAGTGATGGATAATTAACTTTATAAACCAAAGCAGGCTTAAACATGAAAGTAAATTTGATGAATAACAAAGTGAATAATTATGTCTTCATAATCCCGGAAGGGGGAGAAAAAAAGGAACAGTATGGAAAATGTAAGGGGAAATATTAGCAATAAAAATAGAAAAAAAAAGGATAGTAGAAAATAAAAGGCACTAGCACTGTATGTGGCTTCTTAGTGCTTTCAAGATGGCAGAATAAATACCAAGGCTAATGAAGAGTACAGTTTGATTATTTACCACCCTGTTTAATTTATTTTTTTACTGGAGCTCACTGTACTTCATATATCACACACAGCTGGAGTGGAACAGTAAGTATATAATTTTCTGCTGCTTAAGTACAGTGTTCACTATAAATTGAAAACTTTCAGCTTGCTTTAACTTTCCATACAGCCAGACAAAGTGATCAACTGTTCAGTCATCCAGGAGTACAGCGAGTTCCTTCAGAATTATATTTTCTTCTTAGTTGTGTGGTGCCTGTAAACTGCTTTTATGGATTGGGGTGATACAGGCTTTTCTCTCTTTCCTCAGAGCTGTGCATGATTATTTACAACTAGAAATAATATAGATTACCTTTCTTAACCTTACAGATTAATTTTTTGCTACGACTCTTTATTTCTGCAGGGTATAGTTGGCACCATCAGAAACCTCTAGCTGAAAGTGAAGTGAAATTTAAGATAGAGATGCAGTGTTTGCATATTTGAATGCATACATACATATGAACTATAGTATTGATAATAACTCTACACACTATTTTTTTCTGTTTAATTACAGCAGTTATATTTTTCTAATTTGCTCACTATCCTGTTAACATGGAAGCCAACAGTGAAACCAATGGGCAGATTTGGACCAACTAAAATTATTCTAAGGGCCCATTAAGGAGATTGTTACCTTGCTTGCAAGGAAGCTAGATGAATTTAAAACTTAAAATATTGCATGTGGTACTCAGACGAGGCCCTTGAAGGGCACAACACAAATAAAATGAGGTTAGGTTTCCTGGAATACTTGATTTCAATACTTCAAAGGGAGGTTTGGGTCCAGAAAATAAATTGAAAAATGGAGGGCTATGAAAGTAGAATTTCAGGGCTAAAGTCTGAAAAAACAGCAATCTTTGCTTGGAGCCACATCTAATGTAAGTTCCTACTGAGGGTGCAGTTTGCCAGTTTGGGAGAATTCCCATATCCTACTATGCATAAGTGCTCATGGTCTTTAAAATGTTCCCTTTCCTTTTCCAGCGGTGATGAAAGACAGCCAGCAGATGACAGAAGCAGGTGGACACTGTCAACAGTAGATGCTAAAGCTTTGTGGTTTGAAGAAAGAGAGAGAGAAGATGGATGGATGGATGGATGGATGGATAAAACAGGAAGATAAGAACATTAAATGAAAGAAAAGATAAAACCCAAGGACAAACCCAGGAAAATAAATAGATCATGAAATGTTGAATACCACAGTAAGAAAAAAGAATTAATATCCTCTCCACTGGCCCATCTTTCCAGATTCTGGACCCGGGTTTTAGGGCTTTCATGTCAAAATTTTAATTTTTTGAATGATTAAAATATAGAAATTCATCTCACTGTCCCACTGTTGACATCGAGAAGGTAGAAGGCTACACCAGCCCTAGTCGCCTGTTTCCCTGCCAGTCAGTGAAGAGAAATGGTCATTTTTAAGGCATGATTCATCTGACCTATTTAAGGCATTTACATCACTAGGAGACAAATTGTGGCGTGGAAGTGCCTCTTTTTTCCACTGCCTGCACCTTTCTCACATTACTGCTTCATGCAGCAGCAGTTACTATAGATCAGATTACTTAGCTTTTCAGTACCTTTGCATTTAAACTGTTTGGTGGCTTGTAAGAGTGGACTGTGAGGAGCTGAGGCTTTTGGCTCAGTGTCAGCATTTCTCAAAGTTAATTTAATCCCAAGCTATTTTTTGTTCTTCCTTTCTCTGGGAAAAATGAAGCACTAACAATAAAGGTATGTTTCAGGTACACCAAAGCTAAAGAAAACTCTTTGGTTTTAACTTTTATCAATTCTTAAAAACATTATTATGGCACCTCTAAAATATATAAATAATTGAATATTTTTAAAATTGAGGAGACATCCTACTATCTTCTTTGTTCTTTGAAACTGCATGGCAAATTCAATCTAATTTTGGCTGAACTTAAAAAGTATTTTTGGCTAATAAAAGATCTGTAGAGGAAAAAAAAATTACCAGCTCTAATGGCCAGATTAATCACGCCTTCTTTTTTTTTCCAAGCTTGAGCCTTTTTTTTTTTTTTTTTTTTTTTTTTTTTGCAAAGCTCTCAGTTGTATGTCTGTGAAATGATTGCTTGCCCTTGCTGTGAGTCATGGCCAAGTACTGCTCACCAATTTGCCTGTGCAGGAGCTGGCAGCCAGGCTGGCTGCAGAATGTCTGTGTGGAGGAGCCCGGAGCCCTGCTAGGCAGGGTGCTAATTGCAGGCTGGCACAGGGCAGGGGAACTGGGAGGAGGATGGGGGTGTTCAGTGCTTGCAAAAAGCAGATTCAGCGAGTTAATTTGAAGAGGGAATGAACCATTCCCTCATCTCCTGTGCTTGAAATACAGTTTGGGTTGTTGCTGGGATGTGTGACACCTGTAGCTTATGCTTACAAGGAAAGCCCACAAATCCTGCCCTTAGAATAGAGCAAACACTGAGTTGGGACAATGGCAGTGGGCTGGGGAACAGGAGGAAGCTGTGAGAGTGCAGTGGGAATCCCAGACTGTGGTCCAAGCACACAGCAAGGAGGAAACACACTCGGTGTTAAACCAGGCAGAAAGACACACCAGTGAAGAGCCACATGTTAGAGCTTAGACAAAGATAAATACGAAGAAGTGACTTGTCTGCAACTGACTGCTCTGAAAAACCAAGCATCTTTATTAAAGAGATACAACACAGAGTATTTATTTCTTTCTATTCTAATGTTAATATTCTTTGGGAGGTCACCTCTATTTCTATTTGTGACTCTGCACACAGGACTGAGATATCATTCTTTTGCTCATATTTTTGCCTCTAACTGTGTCTGCCAGGTAAATACCATAATGACTCACTCTTTGTGTTGAGTCTTGGGCTTCCCCAGTTTTGCTGGCACTCAGGTGTTATTAGCATAATGGATTTCTAGTGAACTCTGTCAGCAGACCACTGTATGGCTAATCAAGCACTCATTGGGGATAAATGGTAGACTTAATATTCTTATCAGGCTGCCGGGGCTTAGAAGTTACCGACCCTAGTTCCACTTATATCAAAGCCACTTACAATGCTACTAGCTTGTAGCAAATTCATTTTCTGTTCATGTCTGGTTGCCTATGATGGTGCCTAGGAACAGAAAACAGGAAATGGAAAGAAATGAAGGCCCCCGTTGCCCGAGGCCTTAATGCGATTGCAAGATATTGATCACATGGGATACTCCAGCCTAATCCCAACTGTTTCACAGGCTTTGCAAAAAATGTTTCTCATAAGCAGATTCTCAATTACATTTCAACCTTACTCATTCAGAAACACTATTCTTTAAGAGGATCTATTTAATAACAGTAGTAGCTGCCAAACAGTAGTAGCTGCCAATTAAACCAGGGATTTTATTAATTTTCTGTAGTGTTTAATCTTGTCTGCTATTTTTTTTGTGAAAGCTGGATAGTCTAGGTCAAGGTAGTGCCACGGATCAAACTCAGGAGCTGCTTCCCTCTGGTGCTCTGCTTTTTCCCCAGAAAAGATCAGGACTGATTGGAAAGGCAGTGACATCTGCCCAAACACTGAAATTCACTGTGTGCTGCCTACGATGTCCTGCTACATATCCCCATTTCTGTGAGTTTCCCCAATCCTGCCATGGTTTCTCCATTTCTGCTTCAGCTCTGGAAGGGCTCCTGAAAGTCTGTCTGCATCTGCAAAGGTGATGTCACTGGCCAAATCACCTTTACTGGTCTGAGTGTTGGGCAGCAGATTTGGCATGAGATTTAGTTTTCCTCTGAGAAGAGAAACCACAGCCAAAGGCAAAGCAAATAATTCTTTTTCATACTAAAATGAAGAATGCTGAAGGAAAGAATTGCACAGGCTGACACATACACAGAGGTCACTAAAAAGAAAATTCACTTGGGACAGCCACTAGAAATAGTATAAAAATGGGAAAAAACAAATGCCTCACTTATTCTATAACTTTGGTTTTATTTCTTGCGGCAAAAGGAACTATGGTTCTTTTCTACTGTTCTGAGATTTTAGGCCAATTAGATATTGTTCAGGATTCTGTGGCAGATCTAGAATGCCTGCTGCCTTTTTGGGTAGGATCAGTGTTTGTGCATCTGTGTGTGTGTGAGTTTCTGTGCATTTTTAGTCATGCACGTGTGTACATATGTGTGCCCTCATCTATGACTCTGCATGTCTGCCCAGGTTGGTGCATGTATCTCTCTGTGTTTTCCAAAACTTGGGCTGTGTCCCTGCAGCTACTTGTGCTGGGTAACAGCAACTCACATTGACAATCTCTGCTAATGTCTTGCCACAAAATGATTTTGCTCTGTTCCAAAGTCAATCTTTACCTGAGCCTTAGTGAAATTTAAACCTATGCATTTTGCAGACAAAATGGTTCTAGGAGCAAATATTTCAGATGTGTCATGATGAGGATGTTTTCATGAGACCTTTCTAATATCAATTAATTGATCACCAGGAGACTTAAGGTACTTAACACTACAGCCTGCTTAAAGGCTAGAGGACAAGACACACATTTCTGCTGCAGACTCTGGATGTTTCTGCCTTGTCCTAAGCAAATTTAATACTAAAAACTACTGGCAAATTTTCAAATATTGATTGTGTTGCTGGTGAATGTAAGTTTGACTCTCCTAAAGAAAAGTCATTCCTTTGAAGGATGGGAGAAGCACAGCAGTTATTGTCCAGTTTGCTTTTATCCAGCACTATTTGCTGTTGTTAGTTATCCAGTAATCAAATAAATGTCCTAGTGCTCTAAAGGTAAGGACACTTTAGGAGAAATCTTAAAGATTTCTGAGAAATAAAGAGACAAGCATTATATACTTGTAAAGTGTTCTGTCTTAGAAGTATTACTTCATCTGATCTTTGTCTCAGTTTATGTTAGTAAAACAATTTCTATACAGCTTTAAATCTGATTTTATCTTAGAAGTGAACAAAACTAAATGAAACTCAGTTAAAATGAATATTTTAAGTTAGCAGTGAATACTTAATGAGATCTATCAAAGCCACAGTAAAGGTATTTAAGTTCTTTAGACCAATCTTTTTGAGTGATCTCCACCAGACGAATCAGCAAAACCGTTCTAAACTACACTGAGCAAGTCACCACAGGATAAACATTTTACAGATTCAGTGACTCTGAAATAACTGTATGTGGGGGTGCTGGAATGGTATCATAAGTTTCTTAGTTGTAGGTTTGATGTGATTTGGACTTTAACCCTAGCCTGGTAAAGTTCCTGTCTTGGATTGTGCTTATCAGAGGTTGATAAGAGTTGCCAAGACAACTCTAATCCTCTGCCCTGGGTTTTGATCATCCTATTGTATTTTCCCCCATCCCATTGTGTTTCTCCCCCACATGTCCACCATCCCCCAGGCCCCAGAACCTTCAGGAGAGGTGTCTGACAGGGATTGGTGGGTCTCACAGGACCACATCCCAAATTCACCTGATTTGTTAATGTTGTGTATTGCATTTTGACCTTACCCACCTGGCCTTGTTTCATTGGTCTGGTAACTGGTGTCCACCCCTGAGATTTGGGGGAACAAAAACCCCCTGTAACCGAAGCCAGGGGTCACTCCCCAGAGGCACAGGCCTGGAACCAGGGGCTGCCCCTGAGTTACCCGAATAAAACCTTTTCTCCCTGAGCCTGGAGTGTCCCCTCTTTCTAACCACGGCCGAGACAGTTAAGGCAAAAGGGCTGCGGAGCCAAAGACCCACGCAAAGGTACTGTTGGGCGTATCAGAGCTAGCAGGGTGGCCCAGCTGACGCTGAGCTGACCTGAGAGACAGATACGCGAAGCAACAGATTGGCGCCCAACGTGGGGCCTGCAGACGCCTTTTGACCCGCTGTGCCGTGGGAGCTGACACGGAGGCCCGAGGAAAACTCGGACCCTGTGACGCAGAGACCTTCTGAGAGGACGTCGCCTTGTCGTGTCCCGAGGTCTTCAGCATCTCACGGAGCCACTGGGGTTGCTAAAAAGCACCCCTGGTGGATGAAGGGAACAGCTCCTGCCCAGAGGAGTCCCTTCAGGCTTGTGGTTGCCCCAGCAACGTCTCCAGTGTCCCGAGGGCTTGGTGAGTATATTTCCTCTAAGGGAGGGGAGGATACCCACCACAGAGGCTTGGGAAGCCTCAGGGAACCCTAGGAGGGACGGGACGGGGGGGACCGGGGGTCCACCCGAAGGAAGCCCTTACCCCTAGGAAAGGACGCCCACAGGGATTTGGGGGGTGGTTTTGCTGGGAAGGGGTGGTGGAAAAGGATAACAGCTAGTCGGAATGGGAAACGGACTAAACACCACCCAGAAAGAGGTTTTTAAAAGTTTAATTGGAGTTTTAATTGTTGCCAAAGTTAAATACTCAAAAAAGGAACTGAAAAAGTTTATTAGGTATTTGTTTTTGCATTTTCCGAATGTTAATTCGGACCAAGTGAACAGCATTTGGTTCTGGGAAAATGCTTCTAAAAAGTTGGAAAAATTAGGGAAGTCAGGAGACGTCCTGGCTGCAAAATTTGCATTCTGGCCGTGGCAAATAAAAGCTGCCTTAAAAGAGATCACAGGAATGCAAGATAACAAAGTTGCATTCTCCCAGAGCATTCCCTCAGTCCCTTCCCCCCATACCCCTCCCCCTGCCTCTCCCGAGTCCCCCCAGCCCCCCCGGTCCCATCCCCCTGCCTCCCCGAAATCTCCCAAACCCCCCAGGTCTCCCCTTTTCCCCTCCCCGAAATCGCCCAAGCCCCCCAAATCCCCTAAAACCCCCAAAACCCCCCCAGGTATTTTAAAAAATGCTCCGGCCCCCCGGGGATCCCCCTCTCCGGGCATTTTGAGAATTCCTGGATCCCCTGCCCCCCGCAGCCACGGCCGGGTTGCGAGAGGCTCCCGGGGCAGTCTGGCTGGCCAGAACGCCCAAACCCCCCCCACGACCCCCCCGATTTCCCCAGCCAACAAACCCAGAGTCCGTTTCTCATTCGCCGAGGAAGACCACCAGTCCCCAACTACCCCGGTTGGGTCCGGCAGCGAAAACGGCTGTGAGAAACCCCCGAAGGGAGACACGGAGACCCCCCCCTCCCCAGAGAACAAAGGAAAAGGCCCCCATAATGGCGGCAGCCACGAGGTGCAGCCTCTTTGTGCCCTTCCCCCTTCTTCTTGTTCCCAGAATGCCTTTCAGCCCCCTCCTACTGGCCCTTCCCTCTACCCGCCCCCTTTTTCCTCACAAGGCCTTCCCCCGCCCCTTCCCCCGCCCCTTCCCCCGCCCCTTCCCCCGCCCCCGCAGAGCCAGGGGTGGGGTTTACCCAACTCCTACTGTGAGGGCACCGCCCCGACTCCGCCCAGAACCTTCCCCCTGCCCGCCCCGCCCCCGAAGTGGGCGGTTCCTGCCTCCGGGGAAACTCCTTACCCTCCCCACCCCCTTTTTCCCCAGCCATGTGTCCCGGGTCCGAGCATTGCCGAGCCACGTGGGCCCGGGGAAGCCCCGCATCCCCTACCTCCCCTGCCCACCCTGGGACCGGGAGGGGATCAGGGCAAAACCCCAACAGTGTGGGGCTCGCCGCTGCCGCCGGCGCTGCCGGCCCCCCCTCCCCCGCCGGGGCTGCCCCCCGCAGCCCCCTCCCACAGGGGGAGCCCCACCGGCACCGCCCCCGCCCTACCCCCCACTCGGGAACACAGTGTCCCCAACTGCACCTCCTTTGGGGAATGCTTTTCCAAGCTTTCAACGGCCACAGCCACCCGTGCCACAGGCAGGCTGGGAGCCACCCCCAGCTTACCACTGGGAACCTGAGGCAGCGGCTGGAGTCCCAGAGGGAGCAAAGCAGGAGCTCGGGGGTGCAAACACAGACGGGGTACCCACAGTTACTCCGGTGACATACCGAAGGAGCAGGGGGCAGGGAACCACGGTAGCCACCTGGAAAGCATTGTCACAGACGCTTGTTAAAGACCTCATGAAGGCATTAAAGGAGTATGGGCGAGATAGCCCTTACTTCGAAGGCTTGTTGTTTACTTCCTTTGGTGGAATCACAGTTGTACCTTTTGATTTGAAGCAGATTTTCAAGTGCCTCTCAAGTAAAATGGAATTTGAGCTATGGGAGGTCACTTGGAGAAAACTGCTGAAAGCTGCATTGCCAGGTTTGCTGGAGGACCCAACCACAGCAACTGATAATGCAGGCAATCCTATTACCCTAAACCACCTGTTAGGTGAAGGTGATTGGAAAACAGCCACAGATCAGGCCACCAACATTCCCCAAAATGTCCTTGAGTTTGTAGCTAATCAAGCATGCAAAGCCTTTCTGAAAATGCGGCCCGATGGCCCCTCACAATATTACTTAGACATTTTTCAGGAACCACAAGAACCCTATGTCAAATTTGTGGAGCGACTTGCTTCAGCTGTGGAACAGCAATTTAATGGAGAGGAGGGACAGAAACAAGTGATTCAGCAGTTGGCTTTCTCTCATGCGAACGAAGAGTGCACTGCTGCAATAAATCTGATACCCAGAGAACCAGGCTCGACACCTCCTCTCAAGGAGATGCTACAAGCCGTCAGTGCCATCGTCCCACGCTGCAGAAAACCAGCCCTTAGAGAGGGGAAAACGCGCCAGAAAATCACCGCTGCGGCTGTGGAAACACCTAAAACACCAGAACCACACAAAAAGAACACTCCTGCACGAGCTAACAGCCAGTGTTTTCTGTGTGGAAAAAGCGGTCACTGGATCAATCAGTGTCCAATGAAGGGACAATTTGACAATTTCTTAAAACAGGAAAGGGAACATGAGGGGAGGGAGAACAAAAAGAACACCAGGGTGTCAAAAAACTGATTCGAGAGCGCGGAACTGCCCAGCGTGAC
The DNA here is from genome assembly GCF_965231275.1 of Zosterops lateralis. Lineage (NCBI taxonomy): Eukaryota > Metazoa > Chordata > Aves > Passeriformes > Zosteropidae > Zosterops > Zosterops lateralis. The sequence goes on from NC_139763.1 coordinate 111,342,691, forward strand.
GACCCCAATCGGGCAGCCCAAGCAACCCAAAAAGAAAAAAGGTCACCTAAATCAGATTTGTCTCTCTCTTCACAGGACCTGACAAAACAAGGGAAACCGAGGCACATAGTATTGCCTGAGCCATCAGGATCCTTGACAACAGAGGACAGGTATGAGCCCTTTAGGCTCCAGTTGGCTGAGCCTCTTCACCTGCGGGACAGTCAGTGGCAAACAGCCATGGTCTCAAAGGAACCCGGCACGTGGCACATGGTGGAGACAAAATTTGTGGCCATTGGGGACTGTAAGTTCACCCCTCAGACATACAGGTCGCCCCTGGGACAATCACAACTGACCCAGAGCGATTTGTTGTGTGGCTCCGCAGTGAAAACCCACCCACCTTCCTACCAAAAGGGCAAATTATTGCCCAGGCCATCCCTGCAGTGCAAGGGCTTGTAGTAAAAACTAGTCCAGAAGAAAGTGCCACAAAGAGTGGCAAAGGAGAAAGCGACAAAGATACCACTGTCGCTGTGGTAAAAAAGATAGGCTCAAACAGACCAAAAGATTTCTGTAAGCTTTCTATGGGTGGGGAATCCAAACTCCTTAAAGGAGCTTGGGACACAGCTGCTGATGTGATGGTCGTCCCAGAAAGGATGTGGCCATCACATTGGGAACTGCAGGACATTGCCAAACATGTAAATGGTATTGGAGGCTTGCAATTAGCCAAGCAGTCAAAAAAGGCAGTGACAATTGAAGGGCCAAACGGGCAAATGGCCACGCTTCGCCCATTTGTTTTGGATTTTGATGAACCTCTGTGGGGAAGAGATTTGATGTCCCAATGGGGAGTCACGATTAACATTCCTGACCCTCCAAAGGTTTTTCGGGCAGTGGTCACTGAGGAGCGCCCTATACAGAAACTGAATTGGCTGTCAGATGAACCAGTCTGGATAGAGCAGTGGCCACTTTCTAAACAGAAGTTAAAGGCGCTCAATGAGCTTGTGGAAGAACAGCTGAAAAAGGGCCACATTGAAGAGACCACTTCACCGTGGAACTCTCCAGTGTTTGTCATTCAGAAAGCAGATAAGACCAGGTGGAGGCTCCTCCATGACCTCCGCAAAATTAATGAGGTAATTGAGGACATGGGATCCCTGCAACCAGGGATGCCCGCCCCAAGCATGCTCCCCGAAAACTGGAGTTTGACTGTAATTGACATAAAGGACTGTTTCTTTCACATTCCCCTCCATCCTGATGATGCCCCAAGGTTTGCATTCTCGGTGCCCACCTTGAACCGAGAGGCTCCACGAAAGAGGTATCAGTGGAAGGTTCTTCCGCAGGGTTTAAAAAATTCGCCAGTGATCTGTCAAAGGTATGTTGCTTCCCTGCTCGCACCTGTGCGTGCAGCGGTGCCCCAAGTGATAATCCATCATTACATCGACGACGTGTTGATCTCTGCACCAACAGACGACCTGTTGGCGCATGCCCTTGACCTCACCGTAGCTGCACTGGTTGATGCAGGTTTTGAACTACAGGAATCCAAAATTCAAAAGATGCCACCCTGGAAATACCTAGGGCTGGAAATTGGGAAGAGGACTATTGTTCCCTAAAAATTGGAAATCAAAACCCAAATTCAGACCCTTGCAGATGTCCATCAGCTGTGTGGAGCTCTGAATTGGGTGAGACCTTGGCTAGGTCTCTCTACCGAAGACCTGGCCCCCCTTTTCAATTTGTTAAAAGGGGGAGCTGAACTGAGTTCACCCAGGGCCCTCACCCCAGAGGCAAAAATTGCACTGGATAACATTCAACATGCATTGTCCACCAGACAGGCCAACAGATGCAAACCTGACCTGCCTTTTCGTTTCATCATCTTAGGAAAGCTGCCACATCTCCATGGGATGATTTTCCAATGGAACAACAAAACCCTCAAAAAATCAAGGGAGGTCCAAGGCAAAGAAGATCCTCTCTCTATTATAGAGTGGGTCTTTCTGAGCCACCACAGGACCAAAAGAATGACAAAGCCACAAGAATTGATGGCTGACCTGATTCGGAAAGCCAGAGTGCGCCTTAGGGAACTGGCTGGTTGTGACTTTGAGTGCATTCACATGCCAATCAAATTGAAATCGGGTCAAATTACAAAAGCTATGTTAGAGCACCTGCTTCAAGAGAACGAAGCACTGCAGTTTGCCCTAGATAACTACCCTGGTCAAATTTCTATTCATCGGCCTGCCCACAAAATTTTCGATTCGGATGCCCAATTTCGATTGGAATTAAAAAGTGTCCAAAGCAAGGAGCCTCTTAAGGCTCTAACCGTCTTCACTGACGCGTCCGGAAAGTCCCACAAATCAGTTATGACTTGGCGGGACCCCGTCACCCAGAGGTGGGAATCAGAGGTGGTTGAGGTGGAAGGATCACCTCAGGTTGCCGAGCTGGCCGCAGTCGTTAGAGCATTTGAGACGTTCCCTGGACCTTTCAATTTGGTAACAGATTCAAGTTATGTTGCAGGGATAGTTTCTAGAGCAGAACATTCTGTGCTGCAGGAGGTTTCCAATGTCACTCTATTTAAGTTGCTTTCCAAGCTGGTCAAACTGATTTCCCACAGGAAGCAACCCTTTTATGTGATGCACACCAGATCACATACAGAGCTCCCAGGTTTCATAGCAGAGGGAAACAGGAGAGCCGATGCTCTCGCTGCCCCTGTGGAGGTGGCCCCTCTGCCAAACCGTTTTGAGCAAGCCAGAATCAGTCATCAGCTTCACCATCAAAACGCGCCAGGTCTGGTCAGGCAGTTCAACTTAACCCGTGACCAGGCCAAAGCGATTGTGACTGGCTGTCCGCAATGTCACAGGTATGCCATCCCATCCATGCCCACAGGCGTGAATCCCCGTGGTTTGTCCAGTTGTGAAGTGTGGCAGACAGACGTCACGCACTTTGCCCCCTTTGGGAGGCAGAAATACGTGCACGTCTCTGTGGACACATTCTCAGGAGCTGTTTTTGCTTCTGCCCACACAGGGGAGAAGGCTGGGGATGCTATCAAGCATCTCATCCAGGCTTTCTCTGTCCTGGGCATCCCAAAGTCCCTGAAAACAGACAATGGTCCAGCATACAGGTCCAAAGAATTCTGCAGTTTTCTGCAACAATGGGGAGTGGAACACAAAACTGGGATCCCCCACTCTCCGACAGGTCAGGCGATTGTAGAAAGGACTCACCAGAACCTCAAAAGAGTCCTCAGCCAGCAGCAACCGATTCTCAAGATTGAGCCACCGTCTGTAAGATTAGCCCGTGCCTTGTTCACGTTAAATTTTCTTAACTGTTCCTTTGAAACCATGAACCCGCCGGTGACAAGGCATTTCCGTGGGAGCTCACAGTTGGAGCCCCGGGAAAGGCCAAAGGTCCTTGTCAAGGATCCAGAGACTTTGAGAATACAGGGTCCCCATGATTTAGTAACCTGAGGACGTGGATACGCCTGCGTCTCCACTCCCACCGGTTTGCGGTGGATCCCCTCCAGAAATGTGAGACCCTATGTTCCCAAGGCTTCGGAAATGAAAGTACCCCAGGTCACTGTGGCCTCCTGGAGAAGGAGGAAAAAGGAGGAAGAGGATGCGGGCCCAGAGGCAAGTCCTCCCAGCCCAATCACTCTTCCCTCCTGGGTTTTCTGTCATGAAGGGGAAGCAGAAGAGCTGTTTCCCCCAGAGGAGTGTTTTCGTTGGTTGTATAACTAAACCTTTTTTTTCTGAGTTCTATCATCTAAAGCTGAGATCATCAAAAAATCAATCCAGCAGCTGCGAGGAATGGTCGAGTCCATCAAGCAAGAAACAGGGGACTGGTTTGACAACCTCTTCAAAGGTGTTGGACTCTCTAACATCGCCAGCTCGTGGATCAAAACCGGACTGTTGTTTCTGTTCATCATCTTAATTGTAGCCATTGCTTCTGGTTTGGTCAAAAGCCTGATCATGAATGCAATTTTCCCCACTACTGCCCCCTCAGTGCATTCAGTGACACCTACCATCGAATTCCCACCAGACTCTGACTCCAGCAGCGAGTGTGATTTAGATATCTACACTCTAGACCAGTGACACAAATAAAAGAAAAAGGGGGAGGTGTGGGGGTGCTGGAATGGTATCATAAGTTTCTTAGTTGTAGGTTTGATGTGATTTGGACTTTAACCCTAGCCTGGTAAAGTTCCTGTCTTGGATTGTGCTTATCAGAGGTTGATAAGAGTTGCCAAGACAACTCTAATCCTCTGCCCTGGGTTTCGATCATCCTATTGTATTTTCCCCCATCCCATTGTGTTTCTCCCCCACATGTCCACCATCCCCCAGGCCGCAGAACCTTCAGGAGAGGTGTCTGACAGGGATTGGTGGGTCTCACAGGACCACATCCCAAATTCACCTGATTTGTTAATGTTGTGTATTGCATTTTGACCTTACCCACCTGGCCTTGTTTCATTGGTCTGGTAACTGGTGTCCACCCCTGAGATTTGGGGGAACAAAAACCCCCTGTAACCGAGGCCAGGGGTCACTCCCCAGAGGCACAGGCCTGGAACCAGGGGCTGCCCCTGAGTTACCCGAATAAAACCTTTTCTCCCTGAGCCTGGAGTGTCCCCTCTTTCTAACCACGGCCGAGACAGCTAAGGCAAAGTTGCTGCGGAGCCAAGACCCACGCAAAGGTACTGTTGGGCGTATCAGAGCTAGCAGGGTGGCCCAGCTGACGCTGAGCTGACCTGAGAGACAGATACGCGAAGCAACAACTGTATGCACACTGCTATGCAAAGCAAATAAGTCAACTTACTCTTCAGATTTTTTTTTTGTACGGTAAACATTTGCAAACTGAAAACTTGAGAAATTTCAATGGAGTGGCTAGCACACCATGAATGCCTAGTCTATATTACTGCACAATAACTAGTGTCTTGAACTAAACAGAAAAATTCATTTTTTATTTTAACACTCATTGGAATTCCAAGAATGGAAGTCAGTATAGAATGTTTTGTTTTGATACAAGGAACGAACCGATCTCTTCTCTTCTCTTCTCTTCTCTTCTCTTCTCTTCTCTTCTCTTCTCTTCTCTTCTCTTCTCTTCTCTTCTCTTTTCTCTTCCTTTTGAGTCTGTGCTGCTTATATACATAAGAAAATATAAGTTTAACAATCATGATCTCAGGAAGCTAAAAAATATTGAGAATAGTTGTTCTGTTCTTTGGTTCTTCTCTTTCATCAGTGTTGATCTTTTAGAAGCAGTAATATTTCTCACAGAAACACTTTTCCTTTATTGATTATGTTACATTTGGGGAACAAAGAAAACAATTTCTTACAATTGTATCATGCCTTCCACCCAAATGATTCCTTAGTTTTTCACCAGCTCTATACTGTGTGATAGTACAAACATCTACAGAAACAGTTGCCTGAGGTAAAGGCCAGAAATAAACTCAGACATTTATACCTCTTTTTCAAAAGAATACAGCTCTGCATTTGTTGTTGAAGCACCTGTGGCTCCTGTTGACCACAAGAGCAGCAGCAGCTGCCCCCAGGCATGTAAAACCACTGCTCTCCAGTCCTGGCTGAAATCCTGTGGCTGCTTGTAAGAATCATGGGGGACTCATTAAAGAAGAAAGATATTATTAATATTGAAGAAAAAAGAGCTTTAGTCTGCTGGAGAAGTGGGTGTTGGCTGCCAGTTGCCCTTGCAGGAGGCTGCTGGTCTCTGCCTGTGGAGGGGAATTCCATCCCAGAGCCTGGTACCAGCAGGACCAACCTCCACCCTCTCTGCACAGCTTGGCACCAGACACAATTCCCCCTCCACATCCTGGGCTGCCATTCCCCCCCAGGGATCAACTGTACTGGCAACTATGATGGGATTTCTTATCTTCAAAGCACTTCAACGTCCTAAATTTATTTCTACAGGCAATCTCTTTCACTTAGTCACATCTTCCCAAGTATATTTGCCAGAGGTTTATTGTTCCCTTTCATGGAAGGTGAAGCATTCAGAATTTAGCTAAAAGTAATTATCTTTCATCTTTTGAGCATTTATTATAAGTTTATTTCCAAATCATTCTTACCTTTCTTCCTAAATTGTGTTGCATTCAATTTTTTACCCATTCTTTCCCCTCAGACAGTATTAAAAACAAATGAAAAATATTTCCTGATTTCAAATGCAAAATATATAAAATGTTAAACAACTGGGTTTAGCTAATAATTTTTGGTATACCACAACTTTTCTATAAAGCCTGCATAAAATGATTTAAGAGTGCAGTTTGCAGACTGGGTAGATAGCTCCTTGGGCTGGAGTCTTTCTTGATTTTCAGGGATTTTCATTTGTTTCTCATTGGAATGTATCACTTCAGGAAGGTATCCTGCAATTCCTATGAAAGGAGAAATATGTTATTTCTTCATAAGCATGCAAAAATGAGACAACAAAGCCACCTGAATACGTGCATTAGGTCTTTCCCTGTCATCCCCTAAACAGTAGGTTTTTGGAAAATGATGTTGTTTTACAGGTTGTACAGAAAGAAATATCTTTCAAAATAGTTGCTGTCTTCCATTTTCCACAATACAAGCGATGTTACCAACTTGCTTTCAGGAGGTTATTTTAGGAGGACAGGCAAATTTGCTGTTTTCCTTAAATTACTGTGGGACAGCCTTTGTGACAATCTCCTGGAGAAGAGATTATGCAACTACTACTCACTGGTGAATTTTTAGTTATTAAAAATGATGGCAAAAACCTATTGTTTCAATAAGGGTCTTCACTGCAGGAAGTTAGAAGGATTTGGTTAGAAATATTTCCCAGAGAGGTAATGTGATCACTAAAAGCAGAGGGTTTGGGCATATGCATGCTCAAACATGCACAGTCCTGCAGAGTGGAAGGAACATGGAGAAAGCAATGGGAAGGTTAAACCAGACAAGAAAAAAAAAAAAAATATTTGGGAATTTATATTTGTCCATGTCCTTCACCTCTGGAAAAGGGGTTGAGTTTTGGTTTTTAATAGGGCCACTTTAGCATTTTTTATTTTTAATGTTAAGTTTTATGAATAATAAAACAACACAAGCATTGCAAGCTTGCTCTGTAATTTGAGCCATTCTAAATCTTTGGTGTAGAGTATGTGACATTTTTTGGTTTAGAGAATAGATTTTAATGAACACTTTTACCTGTAAGTCTTCCAACAAAAATTGTTCTTCATTCAAAATGATGGAAAGTTGATAGGAGAGAGTTTGTATGTCTTGTGTATGATAAAAGGATTGAATTCCAACTTTAGCTTGCACATAAAGCTTCAACTGGCACCTCCACAATGCATGTCCTAAATTCTGTTTGATGTGTACATCAATGTCCTTCAAATACCACAAGCTAAGAAAACCACTGCAAGCTGCCAGGTTTTAAAATTGCCTAGTGCTGGCTGACTGATTAAAGCTACCTTGTCTCTCTGCTGCTATCATTTATGCTATTTAAAACTTGGTCCCTTTTTCACTCCCTGTTTTCAGTGCTATTCTCCATCTATCCTGTTTGACTGGGAAATAATCAACATGAGAAATTCCTTTCATGGCAGATGGGTGGGGTTTTTTTTCAACTACTGCTGTATCAAGAAGACTTGGCAGTGGATTTTATTTGTGCTTGAAAAGATGATGTATACAACTCTCTTCATACCTTTTATATATGTTAATTCTTGATGTTCTTAGCCAGACTTTATGTTCAGTAATTGGAATATTTAAATTGAAACAAAACATTTAATCAGAAAACAAAGGATTATAAAGAACCAAGTTGTGATCAAATGGAATATTAGGCAGAGTGTAAGGTCAGTTGCTCAACTGTAGCTAATGAAAAATATTCTTCCCTATATGGAAAAAAATGGTTGTAAATAAACATTTATATACATATATGTTTAATTATACAATAGGGTAATATTGCATACAAACCTTTTCATTTAAAGAGCAATTAGAGATTTTGACTGTTATCATGTTGTGGGAGGTTGAAATGTGCATTCATCACAAATATTGCCCCCTTCTCAAACACCACACTAGGCCCTAAATGTGGCCACATCTTGCATCCCTTAGGAGCCACCCCTGCAATTAAATAAAACATGACAAGTAGGCACCCTGGTTAACACATTTGAAATAATGTCACAGTGCACATGAAATATCACAGAGAGAAGCACAGAGTCACACGGGCAAATTTTCCATGGAAGTCTGTGTTTGTTGTATTTAAGGGCAAATTTCAGCAGACCAAGTTCATGTTAGGTTGTAGCTGCTGAGAGTTCTTGTTAAAATATTAAATACTCTTACTATTCAAGTTACCAAAGAGAAAATATTCTTACATAGCCTATCTATTAGAGGTAAGAGTAGGAAGGCCAATTCTTTACCAACTGTTTAATAATGCTGAAACCATATTCTGGAATATATTGATGAGGTCACATAAGTGCATTCCTTAAGATTCACGATTTATATCTGGTATTTTATTGGTATTTTTAGAGAACATTTTTAACCCAGTATTTTCAACTCCAGTGTTTTGCAGCATTCATTGCAAACAACAGGGTTGTGCATACATGAATGGAGTTTTGTTGGTTTTGTGTTGTTTTTTTGTTTTTGTTTTTGTTTTTGTTTTTGTTTTTGTTTTTGTTTTTTTTGTTTTGTTTTGTTTTGGTTTGGTTTTTTTTTTTGTTTGTTTGGTTGGGATTTTTTGGGGTTTGTTTGTTTGTTTGTTTTGTTTTATAAAGTCACCATCAATAATATATCAGAGACCCAGATGCTCCAGTCTTAGAAAAAAAGTTCCTTTTAGCCTTACTTACATAAACTATTACAGATCCAAACCAGAGATGAACATCATTATGAAATAGCAGTGAGCCTCCAAAGACTCATTACTGCCAAAAATTAATTGCAGTCTCCACAAACGACTCTTCACTGAAGGAAGTTCATCTCAAACTTACCTTCTGCAAACTTTTCATGGACTCAAACACATGAACTCGGAGGGAAAAGACGTGAGATGAGGTTAACAAGAGAGGGAGGGGAAGTGGCCCGTGAATGGGCCTGTATGTTACAAGGTTACTCAGAATAAGGAAAATGTTAAAAAGCTGTCTAAAGTCCAAAGAAATGTTTCTTTTGCTCTGTGCGACTGATGAAAAAGACACTAAAGCTGCAAACTTGATATGCAGCAACAGTAGAATGCATCTCTAAATATATGAAAGGCACTGGGCTGAAACTGGACAAAACCTTTCAAAAGTCTCACCTTTCAGTTTATTCCCAAGGGGATTGCTGTTTCAGAAACTGAAAGATACTTTTCCATATTAAAAAGCCTTTTTTTAAACTAACGTCTTAGTTTATTGTTGACTCATTCAAGTGGCACCCAATAGAGCAACTGGATTTTATTTGGAAACCCACTTAGGGCTTAACAGTTTTGGCAGTATAACTTTCCTCTGGCTTTGGGAGATTTTTCTACAGCTTTTTGCCATGTAAATGTGCCCACTGAGTGATTCAGTGGGAAATTTCCATGAGAATGCACCCTGACAGCAAGAGCCATAGCTATGTCCCAGCATTCACTTTCACACAGGATGGGCTGAAATGCTTTCTGGGAATCACTAAGCATGCAAACTGATTATTTAAACCTTTTCCTTTCTGCATTACATTTTCAAGGTAAGCATTTGTTTCTAAGTATACCTTGTCAGTTTTAGCCACCAGTGGTTTGAAGCCATTTTCCCACTGATACTGTCTTGATTGATACACACTTAGGGCTGTTCCCACATAGAACTTCAATGACATTTTCTCTGCTGCTTATGATTGTCATACTTTGTTCTTAAACAGTAGGAAGTCTGTGGTTTTATTTCCTCCAAGATAACAGCCTTTCTGTCATTTATGTCTGGGTCTGAAAAGTTTCTTTTACACTGTCTGGTAGTTAATAGAGACACGTTTCTTCTAGCTGATTAATTTTGCCATGCTTTTAGGAAGCTAAATGCTGTTTAAATCTTATGTAGTTACAGAGTATATGTATTTTTAGACTTAGTTACAGTTTCATTTCCTTCTTGATGCCTGGTATTCTAGTTCTATCTCACTGAATAGAACTACTTACATGAGTAAAGTTTTCATAGGTGGGAGTTTTGGATGCTGATTTTTGGGAACAGATGGCCTTGGATATAATTGTGTGAGGAGGGATGGGAGCTGGAAGATCTAACAGATTGAACTGGCTGAAAATTACTGAATGCTGAGGCAGAACTGAACATTATACTTGGGGTCAGAATGGGTTGTCTGGACTGTGATAGAGAAATTTGTTTTGAAACCAACTGATCAAGAAAAAGGTAGTTTTATTAAGGACCCTTTGAACAGCAAATTTGGGATTCTAGCTAGCAGAGTTTGGGGGAGAATGACAGCCCTATTTTGGATTTCATTTTTAGGAGGAAATAAGTGGCATGGACTGGGCAGCAATTTGTTGGCTATGGTACCTAAAGTTATGATGAAGCAAAATTTTTGTTTGTTTTGCATGGGAATTGTTATAAATGCAACGGCAGAAATCGGATTAACAAAGAAACAATTTATTAATAAAACTATCCAAATCACCGATAAAAGAAAAAAACCACAAAAGGATTCACAGCGCAGTGCTGGGTGGAAGAGAAGACCACACTCTAAGGCACGGTTTTCCCAAATCCACCCGGAGCAGGTCGCAGCTCAGCTCGGGGTTTTATAGCGGTTTTCATGTCCCGAGGCAGAACAGGTGCCCAGGATAGTCCAAATAGTCCAAATAATTTTCGGATGGGCTTCCCAGATTTGCCGGACTCTGCAGACGGTATTCCGGGAAGATCCTTTCACATTGCGGATGGAGCTCGCCCATGTTTATTCCAATGTGTATTCCTCGGTGGAGAATTTTCTTTTTCATTCAGAGAGGAATTTCTCTGTCTGGGTGCGGTGCCTATTCTTATCTGGGTTGGCTAGTGTCTTTGTTTCTCATAATGGTCCTTGTCCTGTTCTCTTTGTCTCAGGACTGAGGACAGTGGAAACCTGGCGGGGGAATAGTTTCTACGGACCATACCTTTTTATATTAACACCAATCTAACATATCTTGCTATATTCTTTTATCATGGATTTTTACCCAATGTCACATTTATCACAGGAATGGTTTGCCAAGCAGAAACAATCAGTATGAACTCAAGAACCAGGTATTTCAGGTGGTCTTCAGGTGAAGATAAATAAGGTGTACAAATATATATATGATTTTTTTCTGACTGCAGAACAGCTCATATTGCTATTTGTTCTTCTAGAAAGTTGTACTTTTTCTGCCACCACTGATGGTTTTCCTGCTGTTTTGTTCCCTGTCAGAACTACTTGGCTAAACCTGCACCAAGGTGTGGCCTGTATTTTATGTAACATGGCTACTGACATAATTCTACACTTGTATAAGTGTTAAAATACACCAAATGCAAACAATATGTTAAAAACATATGCCTAGCCTACTTGAGACTGAGAAGTTAACAGTAGCACTTTGGAATGCCAAAGAACATTCTGCAATATGAGAAGGAGGGGACCTTTACGGTATATTCCTTTCAATATCATTCAGGCATAAGCCAAAGGTGCCTGTCTATCCTCAGGAGATCAAGGTTTAGATATATTTGGTTCAAGTGTTTCTCTATTCAACCATTTTTGCACATCATTCATGTAAATCTTAAAATGTTTTCAGCCAAGCATGAATGTTCTCTTTGTTGTTGTTGCTGAAATCACTTCAGCAATGTTCAACAAAGTAATGCCTGCCTGAAAGTGACTTGAAACGTGTTCACTTAACCTTGTAGGAGCCACAGTTTAAATCCTATATGCATGACTTTCAAATATGAACTCCAGGGTCTAAGAATACTCACTTTGAATGCTCCTTCATCCCTTTATAGAAGTGGAGTTAGTATCTGGACTTGAGTGCAGAAATTAAACTCCATGTGCAGTTCAGACATGTTTGGATCCTTTGGTTAACGTCCACTTCTTACCACACTGAGTTTAAAATTCTGATTTGTCACCTAACTTGATTTCGAGAAGTTGTTTCCACAAAAATAATTATTAGATGAGTGACACATTTACACTGATTAAAAAATCTGTCAAACTGTGTTGTCATGATGACAGTAAGGCCAGAGAGCTTTGTGAGACAAAATTAGATATTTTATGGTGTTTTTGAGAGTGGTCACGAAGGCATCCTGTGACATTGTATATTTGCTTCATGTGTGTCTTTTTTGTTTGCTTGGTTGGTTTGGCGGCTTTTTTTTTTTTTTTTTTTTTTTTTCTGGGGAATAAAACCCTCCTGTGCTTCCAGGCATAAAACAGAGAACACAGACTAGAGTAAGCTTTGTCTAAGGCAAGTCATTCTGTTGCTCAGCTTTTAGTCTCAGAAAATGGCAAATGTTAGAGAGGGGTTCCTTGGGATCCAGGCCAAGAGAGCCCATTGACATACCAGTTAATTTCTCATTCTGAGTATTAGTTGTACGACTAAGGAGAAAGACCCTCATTTATGTTTGCTTCTAATACTAAAAAAAAGGAACATATGTGATATTTCTTTCTGGAGAACTTTTTGAACAATAGTTGTTGCCAAACCACACAACTAATAAGTAAGCAAAGGAAAAGAAACATTTTGTTAATGAAAAGCTGTGGTACATAATGTCACTAAAATGATGCCTCAGCAATGATGAATTTTGTAGTACCATGTCCAAGGACATAAATTTTGCTTTCAACATTTGCAGATTATTTGGAAGCCCTCATTTCCTTTGTAACTTTAGTATTCTGACTGTTGTCACTTCTGTTTGATTGTTGCTGTTTTGTTACAAAAAAAAAAAAAGTTGCAATAATGGGCTTTATTTCAACTGTGTTTCACTGTAAGTGAAACATTACTCAATTGTCAGCATACTGACAATGAACCATTTTTTGGGTTTTTTAATAACAGAAGCTCAGTCTCTGTGCATTGACAGAACAGTAGAATGTTGAGAGCATTACCATGGCAGAACAGATTCAAAAGAATTTAATGAAACTCTAAGCAGAAAAAATATTGCCAGTTGGATTTTAAAGTTTGGTTCTTCTGCCCTTCCTGGATTTTTCAGTCATTTTCTTTGCAATATTTATTTTGTGTAATATTGTCCCTAGGTGGTTAATCAGCTTGTCTTCCTGCCCTCTGCATTCTCTTCCAGTAAACATTTGGTTTCAAACCAATCCTCATCTCCAATAGTAAATTGCCCAACTTTATCTATTTGCTGAAAGGTACCTGGTTTTGTTTTTTTTCTTCTTCTTTTCTTATGTCCAATGACCCTAAAGGAAAAAAAAATAGTTCCTTCTCTCACTGATGCCTTTGGTAATACATTCCTGCCCCTGTGATTTTTCAGTCTAGGAAATGAAGCTTAGTTTGGTGCTTTTCTTCATAAAACCAAACTGTTCACCAGGAACTGATATTTCTGATTTTCTGTTACTCCAACCAGAGGTATTTGCATAATCAAAATTTACTTCAGGTAGCTCTTATAATGACAAATTCAAAATGTCTATTTTTCCCAATTAAAAGAGGCAATATTTTTTTAATTCCACATATAAAGTTTAAAAGGAATAATAGTGTACATTTTAAGAGACAATTTTTTAATCACCATTAAATTCATAGTTACTCAACAGTTTGTGAGAATTTATAGACCAGTCATAAATTCATTAAGCAAATCTACTAGGTTTATAAGTCATAAACCTAAGTGTAGCTCTTAGAGGTATTTTACTGTGTTGTTCAGATATCTCAGAATCACAGAGTGGGTCAGGTTGGAAGGTATCACCATTGATCATCAGGTCCCACCTCCCCGCTCAAGCAGGGTCATCCCAAAGCACACAGCACAGGATTGTGTCCTGGAATGGATGGTTCTGGAATATCTCCAGTGAGGGAGACTCCAAATCCTTTCTGGTCTTCCTCATGTTCAGGTGGAATTTCCTTTTCTGCCTCTTGTCTTATTAATTTGTCACATATAGTTTTCCTCGATGAAAAAAAAAGCTATAATTAAATCTCTGCTGAGAGTATTTTGTGAAACCCTGACATGCTAAAAGAACACTGGATGTTCTTTATTTTGCAACTTGAGTACTGTTTCCTGAGTATGGTGGATCTGTCATGGGAAATTCACTGTTCTGAAGTGCAGAAGAGGAAGAAGGTGTGGGTAGCTTGGTACATGTATGGAAGGAGTTGGTTGCAGCTAAGGATCAAATCCACAAAAGAGCTTCAGGAGAGGTTTATGGTGGGGAAGAAAGCAAAAGAAGAGAACAGAGTTATGATCCCTCAGATCGTATCTCTCTTCAGGGAAGTAGCAGGTGGACCCTCTTACTTATTTTGTGGATGCCCTTTCCATCATTTATGTTGTTTCTACTTCAATTGGATCTGGAGACATTCAGATTACTTGCAGCCACACTCTGCTAGCTCTAGGTGAGCCACTGAAGAACTTTTTCCTTGCAAACCTTGGCCCTGTAAAGCAGAATATTTGTCCAGACTCCTTGGAGGTGCAAACCTCAGTAATTTTAATGGAGTTGCTAGCCTAGAGAAACAGGCTTTGGGAACTGTAAGTGGGATCTGAAAAGTGGAGACAAAGGACTGCAGATGAAGAGCAGAAGAAAAAAAAGCAAAACAAGTTGTCTGTATAATGCACGGTATGTCTTCATAGCTGTCTAAAAATAACAGCAGAGGTGCTTGCAAAAGTAACAGCAATTTATGGAGACAAACCTGAACAATCTTCAAGCTAGAAATCTTGGAAGTGATAACTTTACCTCTGTTTCCCTCACATTCCTTTAAAAAAAGAGCAAGACAACATTTCTTGGCTATTCATAGTGGGAAATCTTGTACCATCTCATGGCTATTATGTGATTCAAATAATATTGCACTGTGTGGGACAGCAATTGTAAGAAATCATTGTATATTCGAGTTTAACTTTACATGACCTCAAACAGCTTTCAGCAAAAGCAGCAGAATCTGTAAAGACAGATTCCACACCAGGAAGGGAGTAAACAAAAAAACCAGTACCAGAACACAGTGATTCATACAACCATGGCATCTTGTTGCATCTTCATCAAAACTAAAAGAGCTACAGAGGAAAAAGAGCTGAGGGACAACAAACCTCATGAAAAATAAGAGCAGCAAGAAGAAAGCAGGCTGAAAAAAAATGAAGCATTCTTTAAAATAAACTGCAGCTCTGATATATATACACAGAGAGTAGAAGAGATGTGACACACAGGCTTTTAAGAAATAGACAAGGAATAACAAATGTGCAGTGTTTTGCCCTCAACAAATTAATTTGTCAGGAGCTTGAAGAGTTCTCATGTTTTTTGGGGTTTTTTTTTTGTTGCTTTTGTTTTTTCTTTTGGAAAAAAGGTTGTTTTCACAGAATACACTATGTGTGCATAACAAGTCATTTAAATCAATGTTAGACATTGTCTTTAGGCAATTATTTTCTCTGCTATTTGTCAAAGGCAAGAAGTAAATTCCAAGTTTTGAGCTGCTATTTTATTGTAATTATCTTTCCCTTTTAAAAAGATACTGTGATTTATGATGCAAAATGAGTGCTTCAGGGTTACTTTCTGGCATTCATTATGTCAAAGAAAGAAACAATTAAAACCCAGGTACATGAGAGTGGTAGACTCAAGAGTGTGCAGCGCAGCCTGAAATTAATTTGAAAACTGAAGATTTATTAAATGCACTCTGTGTACTTGATGGCAGCATTAGATCTACTGGCTTCCGTCTGAGCACTGCTGAAAATATTAAACTTTGCCTACATTGTTTGAAAATCTTGTGAGAGTGTAAGAGTGTGTGTGCCCGTGAACAGTGTCTGTGCTCTGCCAGTGAGTAAGAGATCACATTCCCAGGATACAAGAAGGTTAATGGTGCTCCACTAAGTGTGGCTCAGGGGGAACAACATTAATATGGTTGTCCAGAGACGTGAAAAAATGCGTAGCAATAAGAGATATCTTAAAAGGGAGTAATTGAATCTGCTCTGAGGGTTATGTTTTCTGAGTTTCTCCGTTTGGAAGGAGCCAGCTGTGTGATTTCCATTAATATCCTGTAAGAATTTTTACAGCTTCTAGACTACTGCTACAATAAATCCCACTGGAAACGATTTAACTGTACCTGTCATCAACATCTTAGCCTATAATATCCACACTACTTTGTTTTCTCCACTTGACATATCTTCTCTGGAATTCCTGGTACATGGAACCACAGTGCAGTGCAGTCTTACAGAAAATTAAGGAGGCCACAAATTTCCTTTAATTGCCTTCACTTGAATATTAGAATATTCTTCAATTTGGAGCTTGGGGATGTGAAATTATTCATTAAATTAGTTCATTAAAAAAGAAAATAGCTTTATTTCAGAATAAGATTTTTGGGGATTTTTGTTCATTTGTTTGTTTTTGTTAAGAGATGAGAACAATGAATAGCTTGAAAACTACTTTTTTTCTGAAATACTCCACATGTTAGGAACATGAGGAAGTATTCACAAAGATTAGTTCTAGTCATTAAGGGACTAAACTCTAATTTGCAATAGACTTTCAAGAGATAGGTGGGAATAAATAAAAGCAAGCCCTATTTTGAATGAAAAGAGAATCCTCTCTCTTTTTTTCCTACCATTGAATGCAGAGTTATCTCAGGGAGACCTTGTTTCCAAAAATGTAATCAATTGTTTATTGAAGATGGCTTTGCTTCAAGTGGTGAAGCAGGACCCAATGACTTCTGAATATGACTGAATTCTATATTATTGCATATTTCTGTTTTTATCTAACTTCACTGAGAGTATGGGTTGTGATCTTCCTATTGATGATAATCTCCATTCTGTATTATAGCTTAACCTTCTAAATGTCTGTGATTTTGGAGACAATGCTTATTGTTCAAATATGCCAGTCAAAAATAGCACAATGTTTTTGTGCTGGCAAGTATCCTGAAGATGTTTTGGATACTTTGGAAAGCAGTCAAAAGAAAGTACATGTGCATTTCAAACACCATCATGATGCCCTTCTCCACACAAATCATCACTCAAATAATTTTGTGCACTTCTGTACATCTTATCATTAATTTTTAATGGGTACAGTTGGTCCCCTGCACATTTCTGTACACTTGAATCCATTACTAATCAGTATAAATTCACTGATTATACAAGTTGCTTTTTACAAACTCCAGGACAGCTTTGGAGAGCTGATAACATCAAAATGAAGCAAAGCATTTCCTTTTGATGTCAGCTGTCCTGCCACAGCTTGGTGGATTGGTGTTCTGTGGTTTTCCAACCTAGGGTCCTTTTTGTCCAAGTTCTAGTGTTCTCTGATTTTCCTTATTTAAAAGAGTATCAGCAGCAGAGTGATCCCAGAAATCACACTGGTCCACAGTACACTCTGTATTCTAAACTCAAGTAAGGATAATACTTTATTAATTCTAAAAAATTTGGGTCAGATTTTTGTCTTACCTCGTCAGTATGTCAGATACAAGAAAAGGACTGCTAAATTCAATTATCTCAGGTTTCCATATTGGTGATATACAGTTTTTATTTGCTTTTAAAGCACTGAGTGCAGACAAAATAACTCACAAAATCTTCAATTAATATTTTATTGACTGATTTCCTTATTTTGATCTTTGGTTAAGGGATACTATGTTTCATGTAGATAGAGTTCCATAGTGAAGAGATTATTTTCATTGTAATTCAGGTCAGTAATGTGTTGGTTTTGAGGGGGTTTTTTTGCATTGTGTAACCAAGAATCTGAGAAGATTAGGCTGCCATTCATCAGGCAGCACAGCTTTTCTTTCTATTGTTGGAACTTTCCACATACAATTTATGTGTTTGAAATTAGTGTTTGTACTAGATCTCGAGCAAAAGTTGTAAGGCAATATACCAGGAAAAAGCATTGTGACATTATATCAGTTCTAAATCTTTCTCTCTTCCTATGCTGTTTAAGCATAAATGACCAAGTTCCCTTTATAAATTTTTTGTTGAGCACATTCTGGAAATATGGATGACATCCTGATGGTTAGTGAGCTCTATTGCTCTATTCATGTTCTTGTAATTTTCTTGGGTTTTTGTTCTACATTTTCCAATGTTCTTCCAATATTTGCAGTCCATACAGAATGTGTCCAGGTGAGTGTATTAATTCTACTTTGTTCATACTCCTCTCTTGCCTCGACTCTGCTTTGGGTAACAGAGCACCACTTCAAGCACCCCTTCATCCTTGTGCATATCTATCTGCAGCTCAGCCATCACTTCAGAAACCTTTTATCTTTCCATATCTTTTCTTCTCACTAAAAATAAATTTTGCTCTGTGTTGTTCCACATTGCTTTTTTCATAGCCTACTACACTTAGACTTTGGCTTGAGGGTTTGACTTTCTTCTGAGATCTTGTCTTGTGCCACGGATAATAAATGTCCAGCTTGATACAGACACCAATTCCTGGTTGAGAGTGGCTTCCTACAGATTTGAGACTCTTTATTCAATGTATTGGTCAAGAAAACAATTTGAAAAAATAATTCTGTTTTCTTTTGTAAGACATGTAGATCTTCTTTCATGAACATAATTGAATCTAAACTATACCATTTCACACCTCTAGAAAATTTCAGAGGAAGATAGTCTTTGGGGTTTGCTCCTAATAATTTTTTTTTTCAAATAGAGACTTCTTAATCAAAGTTTAGAGAATGAAAGTATGGAAGCCCCTAGCACAGAAAGACAGAGTTTGGTTTTAATTATTTGGAAATAATTTTAATTTTTTTTATGGGTGGAAATATTCAAGTAGAAAATGGAAGTTAATGCAATGTATGTTTATGCAACAATGAAAATTGAGCTTGGGTGTTATTTTCCAGTGGTGGAACCTGTCTGCACAAATGTGATTTCCCTCTCAGGTTGTGTCTGTATGTGTCTTAAATGAACACCTTTCCCTCACTTTTCCTAACAGATAAGCAGTTCTAGTTCAGGCTGGTAACATTTTATTGTGTATCACAAATGGGAACTGGGAACAAAAAAGATGAATACCATTTGCTGAAATAATATTTACTTTGTCAGTTTGAATAACATCTGCACTTGCTGCTTCAGTCTTTCTACCAGTATTTGACCTCTATTTCCTCTCCTATCTCTACTGATTATGAGTTATTATTTAAGCTCTAAACACAAAAGTCTATTACTAGGTTTGACCTTGGTCATGCATGTATCTTCTATATCAAGGTCTCACACTTACCTGTCCTCTCATAAATTAAACTGGATTTCATATTTATCAGGCAGTCAGAAATACAGCTACAGCACAACCGGCCCTTGACTTTTGACAGACATTAAATAATCCATAATGAAAAAGGCAAAGTATTTACAGAAAAGACAATATGAAATATGATCAATTATAGGAGGTCCCTGGTTTTCCACATTTACCTTCTGGACACCTTCCTATGAATTTGAAGCAGGCTCCCTTGAACCAAGAAAATGTGTCACTTTTACAGAAGCAAAATTTCTAGTGAAAATACACAAACAGCCAGCTAATCCTAAAAATTCAGGATCAGGTCTATGCTATTGGATGTAGATTTCCTGTGGTTAATATTTCTGGACTTGGAAGTATTTGCCAAAAAGTAGTCATCAGCCTCAGAGTTATGGTAAAAACTGTAAATATTGTACCAACTGGAATAGTCATGGAGCTTTATGGCAGGAGTGCAAATGGAAAGAGGGAATGGGTCTGGGAAGTTTTCTAAATTTCCCTTTGAGGATGAAGTGTGTGAAAATTTCAAAGTATTCACTCTTAAAGAGAGGATGAAGTCATCTTGATTAAACTGAAGGAAAATTACTGTGGTTGTGGGAGGGGCATCTGAAGAAAGACAGGCACACAAACCCAGACATTTCCAGACAGGTCTGTACTCCATGTATTTGCACTCTCCCCTCCAGGTATCCAGTGGTTTGGGTACCAGCCTGGCCACTGGTTTGAGCTCGCCCAGACAGAGGAAGCTGAGAGTCCAAGTCTCCTCTCAGTCTGTTGCAGAGCGTGTGAGAGGCCTTAGGAACAAAACCCCTTCCCCTCCCTTTCTTCCCAAACTTCTAGCTCCTCAAGTGGGAGAGAAACATTTCAGCAATATAAAGTAATGAGATTGGGAAATTGGTATTATTTGTCAAACAATTTTTTTGTATCAGCTTTATAGAAGTAGCTTCCCTCCCTGATACATGACAGAAGTTTGTACAGTTGGTACATTCTCAGGGCAGCAGTTCTGCTCTACCTGCAATGTGCAAGTAATGTACTCATTAGGGCTTATCCTGAAAAAATCACCTATCCTCCTTTTGAAGTTTCATGCTTGTAATGTTCATGTGAATGATTGAAAGCCATCTTTTTAGCATGTTAATGTGATTTCATACATTAAATTGTCTCTTAATAGCATGTTTTCTCTCATGCAGGGTTTATACATTTGCTTTAATAATTATAAGAGCAGGCCATTTCCTAGATAATTGCAAATATTCACAATTCATATTTAAGTTTATGCATAAGGATGTTATAGGTACTGTGAATCTCATGCTTTATGAAAGGTTCAGTCTGATACATATCTTTTATGCACAGCCATTGATTGATGTGCCAGAGACTAATAAATTTTGTCTGAAGACTTTCACTGCAATCTGATTCCCATTCATTTGCATAAAACTTCATTTTCTGAGCAGTGTGAAAGTGCAAGTATTTCTCAGTAGCATTAAACTGACCTAAATCTGACATGGAGAGATTCCTCCTGGAAGGTGACAGAGCAGGGGTATATAAGCACTGCTCATAGTACTGAGAGGACTCAGGCATATCTGTGGGTGCTGATTTTGAAGATAACACAACATCACCCACAGAACAGGATATAAATAAGTCTGTTCTAAAATTAGAGAATACTTTTATCCTTAATCTCTGAATTCTGATGCTATTTCCAGCTGTAAAGGTGTGTTGTGGTATGGTTTACGAAGTACTTGGATGCTAAGCTAAAGATGAGATAATAAAAACTACATGGGGCAATTAACATTTCTGATTTCAAAAAAGGATTTTTCAGAGTGCAGTAAATAAATCCTAGAGACCTGTATTGGTGTCCTGGGTTGCAGTGTAGGATGTACACAATATTTATTCTATCACCATCTTCATGAACTGTTGAAACCAGGTGGGCTAGTGTTTTCCCAAGCCCCCTGCCTCTTCTGCTAATGGCCTTTGAGGTGTCTTCTGCTAATGGCCCATTAACACCTGGCCCATGAGTCACAGGTAACTCCCTCCAGGGGTTATCTCTGTTTAATGGGCCATCAAGGACCCACTTCACACTCCTCATCCCATTGGGAGATGCTCTGCCCAGGGGGAGGAGCCAAGCATTCTCACCTGGATATAAGCTGGTATGTGGGACAGTGCAAGGGCACTTATCCACTGGATTCCCAGAGGAGCAGAGCTACCAGACCTTTCTACAGGATCACTGCTTCAGGAAGAGCACCTCACCTGGACTGCTTCCACCATCCTGCTCAGGTTGTATTCTGACTCTGTCAGTGATCCTTTGTGTCATTGTATTTTATTTTATTTTGTTTTATTTTTACCTTTTTACCTTTCTTCTTATTAAATTGTATCTCTGACTTGGAGCCTCTCATTCGTTTTGCTTTCAAACCACAACAATTGGGCACTAACAATAAAAGACATCTTGAATAATTGCTTATTTTGTGAATGCTGCAACAAGCAGAACTCATAGAGGAAAAAGGAAAATATAACCATGCAATTTAGAATGTGTCAAATAATTTATGTCAAAATATCAGAAATTTTCACCAGAATTTTGTATTATTGCTTTCTAAGCTTTAAATGTTTCATACTAAGACCTTAAAATGGGTTAAAATTGTTTTTATAGCAATTGTTTATTGGGGGTGGGGGGGAACTGACAAAAACATCTTTGACACCTAGTTTAAGTCATCTTGACCAGGCTGAATCCTGCAATCAACAAAGAGATAGAGGTAAACAAGGAGAGAATCCTCCAAATATTATTTCACCACATTTTTAGATCCAGGATGCTTTAGAAGGTAAAATCTCATGTGACTCTACTGAATGTGGTCAGACAGTACATTTAGAGAGACTATTCATTTTATTAGATTTTCTGTTCTCTGGAAACAACCCAGCAATATCTGTCATGGTTCAAAATACTTATTAACACAGAAAACCTCCAGAGAGAATAGCAAGAATAATATAAGAACTCAATATTTATTAATGTAATAGTATGTAAATTATTATCTGAAGTATTAGAAGATAAAAGTTGGTATAAAAATGATGGAAAGATGGAGAGGTTGGAACCATGGGCTGAGAGGGAGCTTTGCTTCAGTCATATGCAAGGGCTTAAATAGGAAGGTCCTTATAACTTATAACTCATTCTGCAAGCAGTAACTTTGATAAATACATGAAGAATAGCAAATTAAATTAAATACATTTAAATACAAGCATTCTTTAGGGTAGGCCCGTATCTTTGCAGAGAAACTACTTTCTAAGTACTGGCAAATTCTTTACTTTCATTTCATTACTTTCATTGAGGTTTTCTTCTTTTTTTTTCCTCCCAACCCTTATATATAATATTCTTAAAATTTGGATAATTCAGTTTTCAAATTAAGTATGAAAGTTAAAAAATAAGGCCTCTCTTCATGTTTATTGAATGTTATCAGGCTAGAACTGGGCAGGCTTTGGGCCACTACTGTATTTTTAGTGTAAGGATCAATTCACCTTTATCCACTGTCATGATTAACACGAGGTTAGTTAATCTTAATGTGGTAGTTTTAGTAAAAGAAACTATCTTAAATTATCTGAAATAATTATTTATGTTCATCCCACTGCAGTTCAATTTGTAACACCACTCGGTTCTCTTCATACAACTGCTGAACCTTTAGCTCATTTTCTTTGCTAGTTTAATTTTTATCTGTAACAAGCAGCCACCCTTCACCTTTCTAGACTGTGATTATGACTGTGATTTATGCACATTCCTGCCCCTCCACTTCTGAATGAGATCTAATTTCCCAGCAAAGATTCTCCCTGCCTTCTCCCTCCTAAAAACATCTTGGCCAGTACTTTTTTTATTTTTTTTCCCATTGCAGCCATACAACCCTTCTCACTGGCTTTCAGCATAGCAAATTAGAACAGGTCACCTCTCTGCAAGGAGAATTTCCAGTTCTTTGTGCTTATTACCTTGATGTTTAGAACCAATAAATAAGCAATGATTTTCCTTGTTCTTTTCCACCTCAATACAACCCCCATGTATCACCTTGAGTCTGACGCATATTTGTCTTTCCTTCCACCACCATAGTGAGCAGGGGATATTTAAGAAGAAAAAGAGGAAATGTAGGACTGAAACCATCATGCAAAGCATGAATTGTGGTAAGAATGGGCCGTATGATTCCTGCAATGAATCTGAAGGACAAACTTATGGGAATAAATCCTCCTCCTATTTTTTTTTTTTTTTTTTTTAAATTTTTTTTTTTTTTTTTTTTTTTTTTGGCCAGGCCCACATTTTCCTTGCAGGCTGAAGAACAGGGAAGAAGTATGGTGGTGATCTATTTATCAGCTTCATCAGAGGAAATATTACAGCTCTGCTTCCTTGGGTTCTCAGGTGTCCTGAGTATCAGTGACACATGAGCAGTGACACTGTGGTCACTATAAATGCACTATACGCTCAGTCTCATGGTAACATCTGGCCCAGGATTCAGAAACCACTGAGATATTCTGCTCCTTGTTGGAGGAATATGTTATGGGCATGATTTCATGTCATTTGTTTAGTCTGTCCCTGTTTCCCTGCGTTGGAAAGCAATTGTGGCTACAGTAAAGGAATAGGCAAGGTGGCAGCACCTCCTGTGGTGCCAGGTGAAAAAGGACCTGGACATCCAAGGAAACATCAGGAATATATGGAGGAGTTCAGAATGAAAATAATAAAAAAAATGCTGGTGTCATTTTCTAGATCAAAAAAGGCTTCATTTAACACACTGCCTATAAACAGAACACTATAACAAAAATACCTGCTTGAAAGCTGAGTAGGAAAGTTTTGTCTCCAATTTACACCTAGGACAGGGAAAGGTGACAATAGTTGTCAGAGATCACAGTGTGTGTGACAGGAGGATTCTTGCTTTCCTTTGATAGACTATCCCAAGCTGTTAAGAAAAACGAGCCCCAGGAATTCAGTCATCTGATGGAAAAGGATACCTTACTTTACTTTAAAATCCTTACTTTAAACCAGATAACACAGCTCAAATGTCACACCTCAAAGCCTTGCTCAGAAATGAGATATAGGCCAGGACAGTTAATAGGAACTATTCAACAAGTGTATTTATGAGGATCATAAATTACTCACAAAAAGGGAGGAGGGAGTGAAATTAACCCAATCAGCAATTCATTCTGAATTATTTGCTCGCTCTTAGAGGAGAATAACAAGCACCAGGGTTTCCTCCAGTCTCAACAGCAAGGAGAGGTGCAGTCAGCCAGCACAGCCAGCCTGGGGAACAGGAGTTGTAACCAGAGCAGGCTCTGGAAGGGACCTATTTCAGCCTGATTTCCTTGTGTGGGATGCATAGAAATATCCAGAAAGATGGGGGAGAAAGGAAGCAAAAAGAGAAAGGTGAAAACAAGCAAACTAATAAGTAAAATTCAAAGTCAGACCAAAGTGTCCAGGGAATTATTTTCAAATATTAAGGAATTTTCTTTTATGAATTTCCCCCCTGATATTTTAGTTCAGTGTCTTTTAACTTAATGAACTCCATCTAAGGGAATGTTCAGTCTAAATACAATTTTGCCTCTTGCTTTTTAAACAGCTGGAGTCAAATTCTTCCCAACTAAATTTTGGGGAGGGAGATGTTATTTGCTGCATATCTTATGACAAGTTTTATAAATGTCGTTATGCAGTTTGTTCTGCAGAGCTAAATTCAAGTCTGTAGCCAGTTGATTCAGATGTTAACTCTCAGCATTATCTATTCACTAGAGGCCAGTGATCCTGAGGCTCAAGCAAGCTACTTTGCTGATTTTTAAAAAGCCAACAAATTAAAATACTGGAAGCTGATGAGGACCTTATAGTTTTTTTCTATTTTTCTCCTTACATTACCATAATTTAAAATATTTTCTTCTGTTACAGTCAGCTTCTGAAGGAGGTTACAGTCTTGATATACAATCAGCAGGAGGCAGACTGTTCCCCATTTTCACTGCTAATTTTCATTAATTTTTACCTTTCCAGCTAAAAATATATATAGTTTGGGGTTTTTTTCAGTTTCAGCTTTCAGTCATGAATTCCTTCTACATTTCTATTTTTCCCTCCAGTAGATTAAAGAATCCTTTGTTCCCTGGTGTTTTTCCCCCTATGCATATGGTTATAAACCATTATCAAATCACCTTTCAATCTTTCTTTTTATAAACTTAACAAAATGAGAGCTTTAAATTTCTCACTGTAATTCATTACATCTCCAGCCATTAAATACTTTTTATGGCTCTTTTTAACACCCTCACCAACATCCTTTAAAAATATTAAGACCAGAGCAGCACAGAGCATTGCAAAAACAACCCCACAGAGGTAAGCTCACCTCCTTCTCCCCCTGTGTTTATACACCCATGGATGGCATTAACCCTTTTCCCACAGCTCTGCAAAAAGCCTTTTGGAGTCGTGTATCTGCTGTGACCCCGAAATTCCTTTCAGAGTCACTGTTTTACAAGGCAAACTGCTCCATTCTCTAGGTTTCACTCGTGCTTCTCAGTCTGTTATCTGACATTTGGTGAGACAGAACGAAACACATTTTGATTGAAGGGTATCCATTTGCCAAGTAAAGTAGCTCCTGCAGTCATTTTTCTTTTTTCCATGCCATCAGTCCTCACCTCTTCTGCAAGATTAGCAGAAGTGATTTTTTTTTTTTTATTCTCTTCCATGTAGTTGCTGTAAATGTTTTCAAAAATTGCTGCTAAGATCCTCCTTAAATCTCAGGGATACAAGCAGAGAGAGGTTGGCACCTCAGACTGAGAGTGAGCTTTGTTTCAGTCTTATGCAAGTTATCTACTTACAAATGCCTCCCAGCACATCCCCCAAGTCTTTCTTGCTTTCCACACAGCTAAATAAAGGAAGAAAGAACAATGTTAGTAGAGGAAAAGAGGTGTAGAGAAGTCAGTAGGCTTGTTCACAATTCTGTTCAAAACCGAGGAATGGAATTCCTGTTTCTGTGCCTTATTATTTCTAATTCTTGCCTAACCAGCCATAACCTGCCTAGAATTTTTGCCTGTTTCTCTGTGTGTTTTCCCTTCTCCTCAGACACAAAAACAGGGGAAAAAAACCCAAAGAAAATAAAATTGCCATCAGATGGTTCCATTTGTCTGGCTTTCTAAAGGGAATATGTTACCTGAGTAAGAATTCACAGTAAGTAGTGGTTGTATACTTCAATTCTGGAAGTTGCTTTGAGTAGACTATAGTTACTCCTTCTGCCTTTAAAGGAATTTTTTTTTTTTTATTATTTTTTTTATTTTTTTTTTTGTCTTTAAGGGTAATTTGGATGCCTTTGCTAGTGGTCATTTTTTGATAGATTTTTGTGTGCTTTGAGTTTTCTGGTCTGCAGCAAAATAGACTAGTTTGAATGGAGTTGTATGGATATTCATCTGTTGCCTGTTCCAGCACCAGCAGTGTTTTCACAAATAAAGAGAATGAGTGTAAAGGCTGTGAGATGGAACATCTGAGTTGGAGCCAGGTCTGCTGGGAGATTTATGGACAAAAAGTAGAAAAAATCCTGGGAAGGATGAGTCATTCAAGGCAAGGAAAGAGGTATATCAACCTCAGAGAGGAGGTCTTAGGGGGAGAAAGGCAGATCTGCCTAAATGATGGTGCAGATATCCCAATGGGATTAGAGTGCCAGGCTCAGAAACAAAGAGGCTAAGATTAGATTTGGTCCTTATGGTCTCCCCTCCAGTCCTGAGTTCATTAAAGCTGAGGAGCTGATTCAGTGTGTGGAGGTTTCCTGACCTCGAGGTCACACAATAAACTTGTTTCATAAGGCACACTCACTTTCCATCTCTGCTTTCTCGTTCACTTTCTCTCTTGCTTTTCCCTTCCTTTGTAGCCTCCAGTCCCAGACTTTCCCTTTGGGACCTTTATCACATTTCACTGTGCTCATGTCTCAGGCTTTGTCCCACCAGCAGCAGCCTCTTCTCCCACTAAATCACAGCCCTTTCCACACAGGGATGTGATGGGACTGCCATTGCCATCACTGGCTCTCCCTATTTGACCCTGGGATCCTTCCTCTCATCCTGCTGCTAGACTTTATCTTGGTTGTATTTGGGTCTGGGAGGTTTCCTGGAGTCCTTACCAGGATGTCACTGAGACCAGCAGAAGAGACTCAAATTTCAGACATCTGCTGCACCAGGTACAACTGAAGTGTCTTGGAGGACAATTCAAAGCCATTCTTATCCCCAGCAGGAGCACTGCCAGTGTCCCTGCCAAGAATGCACTGTGATTTCCCAAAGATGTATCAAGTTTGAGTAGACTTTTACAGGTAAGGCAAATCTCTGATGAAGACCACTCTATTTTTCTCTCTACCTTCTAATTCCAAATGATGAGCGTGTTGGAGTTTTTAAAATAATCTATTTTCTTTTTATAAAATAAAAACCTGTGGCTTTAAAACAACTTTGCTTTTCTTTTTGCAAAAAAGATAAGAAAAAAGTTTTTTTAAAGGAGTGAAAAGATCATTTCGCCCAACTTGATTTGACTTTACAATGACAATTTAGAAACAAGGAAGAAAAAAGTCAGTATTTTAGGATAAAATGAATCACATCATTTATTCTATATAGCCTTCAATGTAACTAGCTGCTTGAAATTTTGCAGGAAACCAGAATTAACACACTTGGCTGCTGAAGAAAAAATAAACCCAGCACACAAATCAATAGCATTTTCAATAACATCTGTGAATGCTGACAAATCACAGCTCCATGGCATCCTCCCTAACCCAGTGGTGTGACTTTGCTCTAGTGGTGTCTCAGAGGGTCAGTGACTCAAATTTCCTGCAGCAAATGGGCATTTCTTAAAGCTCCTCTACCCAAACATCGGCAGGTCCAAGGCCTGTTCATTTACTGATACATCATTTTAACTTCCAAATTTTTATCTACCTCATGTAGCAATTCCCCGTTTAATGGAGACTGATTTTCATCCTCCTGGATTTATCATTGTTCTGTAACAGTGTTTTAACTGCATTTCTAATCTGTTAAATCATATCTTGCAAATACAATTTATATTGATCTAGAATTCAATTTTTCTTAATTTGGTTTCTGATAGTATTGTATGAAAACATTTGCAAAAGCAATTTAGCATGTATTATAAAAAGATGAGGTATCAAGTCTGAGATTTCTTTTGTTGAATAGATAAATATATATTTTATTCTCTTAAATTATCCTAACAATAATAATAAAAAAATCTGTATTACAAAGGAGCTTTAAAGAATTAGTTGTAAATAACATTCTTTTTGCAGTTATTGAAAGAATTAGTTGCAGATACCATTCTTTCTGCAGTTATGCCAATGCTTCCTTCTCAATCTAGTTATTTAGAGTATTTACAGATAAGTTTTAGTTTTAAATATTTAGAGGCTTGATTTACCTGCTGATTTTTTTACTCTGCTTAAGAAGTGCTGCCTAAACTTTATTGTGTGGCAAGTGATGGAACATATAAACCCTATGAAATTCCAATCCTAAATCTTTGCATCGGGCTAGCCATGGAACAAGCAGTAAATTCATAATAAACATATTGATCTCAAAGTGTGTGTTTTGGGCTGGAAGATTTACATGAAAAAACATTTTTTGGCCTATTGATTTCTGCCAATAGTTTATATTTGCCTATATTTGATCATTACACCAAATTTGTATTTCAACATAAACTTTCTCAAGGTTGAGCCCACACCTGTTATAAAGAATTAGAGTCTAGGAGGTCTCTCAAGTACTAAGTGGACTTTAAAGTCACCATTTAAGAAGTGCTAGGCAGGGAAATGGGAGAAATCAATGTAATTTCTAGAGTTCACTTAGATAATCAAACACCCTAAGAACATGGAAACATCACAGGTGTAGCTTGGTCCACAGTATGGTCTGTCAAAGATCCATGGTAGACCATTCATCTATTTTTTTTAATTAAGTTGTGTCCATGGATGTGAACTAAGAGACTGTTAGGGTAAAGAATGTCCCCAGCCTGTCGTCTTGGAAAGCAGTTTGAAAATTGAGGCACTTCCTATGTCGTTTGCCAAAACAACAAAATTTAACTCAAATATAAATACCATAAATACCATAGATACTCATAAACACCATAGATTTTCCCTCGTCAATAAAAAATACTTAAACTGATATATTTTCTGTAACCAAATTTACCTCTGAACAGTCAGTAAGTAGAATATATGCAGACTACATAAAGGTCTTTTCTCAAAACTCTGCGACAATGTTGTTCTGAGGGTCCAAATTCTCAGTATTCAGTTACAATTTTGATTTCCCTTCATCTGCAGCATATGTACAACATAGCCCCCACTATTTTATTTTGATCAGCACAAACACAGTGCAATGTGTATGACTAGAAATGTGTTTTATGAATTAAAATTTGGAAAGTAATAAAAAAAGTATTCTAAAGAAGGAGTACCAATTACTATATCTTCTAATCAGACATCCATAGTTCAGAATTTTAGGGGTTTATTCCAGTAAACCAGCAAGGGTTTCTAAAATTTGTTTCTCCTGAGATTTAATTACATCACATTTCCTCTATGGCTAGAGAAGTCTAGTGTCTGAAGGCCAACTGATTTTTCAACACTCTTACAAATGCCAGAAACAGGCCATCAAAACCTGTGAGTCAACACCTTCTACCAGTGTTTCTTGACAAATTCCTGGATGCACCTGGCTGCCCTTGGCTCGTGGGAGTATTCCAGCTTTTAGGGATCATTGGAACAACACAGTTCCTTGTGCTCAGAACATCATCCTGGGGATTTTTTCTGTGAAATATTAAGGGCCAGAGTTCTCACCATTTCTATGGCAACTTGGGACACTCTATAGACAAAATTAACTGCCCGGTTTCCTGTCAAGTTTCACTCTTCAGCAACTGTGCAGCTGGGGTGGTGAGAAGTTTGCCAGATTGCAGGAAATAATTATAGTAAAATTTCCCCAAAATGCAAATATGTAAACCAAAGCTAATTAAAGTAGAGAAATGATCATAGCAATTGACCTTTACAGAACTCATACAGTATGGACTTCAAATGGGAAAATAAGTGCAACCAGGTGATGGTGATGAAACAGCAACTGTAATTCCATGGTAACACTCCCTTTTTTTTGCATCTCATTTTAATTTTGTCTAAACACATAATGGACTTTGTTCTTCAAGAGTCCTTACAGAGAATTAAAGCTCAAAATCCTCATTGTAGGTCTTTCTGTCATCTGAGGGGGGGGGCGGGGGTTGTAGGGTTTTTTTTAATGGTGAGATGTTTGGGGGGAGTTGTGATTTTTTTTTTTTTAAGCATATTAAGGAAAACATTAGCACCTAAATTCTTTCACAAACAGTTGATGTGAGCTTGCTTCAACTCCAGTTTTTTTCTTCCACCTATCCATTGAATAATCCCTGCCCCTGCTCAGGCTGCTGCGCCTCATCCCTTCTCAGAGCTTAGTAATGCTGCAGAAATCAATCTGCATCCTGTTCCAGTTATTTAGTGAGTTAAAGTGACTCACACAGTGGTCTGTAAATGGCAAAAGTTGACTGGCAGGACTGTACAGCCTCAGGGGGCTGTGGAAAAGGACCTGGCAGCAAACCATGAGATCACATCTGCTCAATCACAGGGGTTTGCACAAAGAGTCTTTTCTGACAAACTGACTGCAGAAAAAACTCCACAGCCAGTGCCTTTGCTGTTCAGCTAAAAGTTGTGTGGTCTTTTTAAGAAGAATGTAGCATTTCTCTAGGAAAAATCTGGGCCTTACAAAGGAGCTACCCAGGTTTTGACCCCTGCAGATCCCTGTATTGTGTCCTGAAAATTAAGTGGGTCATGTAAGAATTAGCAAGGTTTAACAGCAAAGTGATCCTGCTCATCCTACAGTGGGGGTAGAAAAAGAGCAAAATATTAAGTTCCAAGATGTGACACTTCAACACAAGATGATTGGTACTCACCTCTCCACCTCTTATTGCATGAGGGTACTGAAAACAATGCACTGTGAAGAACTTCTCCAGTAAAGGAGTGAAACCTTTCAGTGAGAGAAAATGCTGTCTTGAAAGAGGAATGCTCTAAATACCTTCATAATGAGTGATAAGACTGCAGAATGAAATGATGCGTTCTCTAGCTAGCAGTGTTATTTAGTAAGGATCAAAAAAAAAAAAAAAAAAAAAAAAAAAGAAAGAGAAGAAAAGCAAAAACAACAACAAAAAAGATAAATGTTGCGACTTGGTCAGAAAAATCATAGTGAATGAACTTTTTTTGTTAGTTCATTGTCTTTTCAAGTGACTTTTGGTAGTTAAGTGAATGGTGAGAGACACAAGGTGGACAAGGAAAGACTTAGAAAACAATGAAAGGAGGAACAAAGCTGCTAAAGCTCCCCTTAGTTACAGATTAGGATTTGTTTCCAGCAGCTGGGGTCTGCCCTAAGCAATGCTTCCAAAATTTGGCTGCAAAGTATAAAACTTTAAATGAGCTAACAGGTGGGGAAGGAGTATATTTTTGTTATTACCTTAATGTGGGGGAAATAAATCTATATCTTCAAATTTTTGTGTTGCATAGCTTGGTGAATCCTTTTGGAATGACCTGCATTGTAAAGATCCTGTGGATTAACACAATTCAGTATTCTAAAACATAATTTGTGAAGTCCTGGCTGAAATCACATATGTTTGTTTAAAGTCATAATCAGGTGAGTTTGTTCTGGATCATCTCTTTACACATGCAGTCTCTGGACTCCTGGCTTTTGTACAAAAAACCCACTAGAATTTAAAAAAATACCATCTCTGTTTTTTTTCCTCCTTGCACAGAGGATTAGACTAATAGAAAGTTTACCTTATTCAAATCAAGAAGCTTTTATACAATATTTTAATCAGGATAGTTGTCAAGGCACTTCAGTAAGTTTCTGCAGGCTGATTTCTGACACACAGATATTGAGAAAACATGTTTATTTAATTGCAGAGAAAAGAATGTTTTGCCATTTTTCTCCAGGAAAGCAAGAACCAACACAGAAATGCGACAGGCTGTAAATTTGATAAGATGTCTTGTACTGCAATTTTTTATTTATCCTCATGGGACTCTTTGAGCTTTCCCAGATCTACCTTTTACCACAGAATCGCCTGATGTTCTTCATCAGCTTTTAAAGCTGGAATTGTTACAAATGAGAGCTTACAGTGGCAGCCCTGGTTTATTTTAGGCAATGCCGCCACATAATAATTGTATTACATAAGTTTGGCAGCATTTCACAGCTGTGTTAAGTCATGTTAATTGGAGGTATCCAGTTCCTAATGTTGAAAACTGCTCCTACACAGAAGCTGATTGAATAGGTTTGCTCACTAGCAAAGGCTCACTCATTTATTTCAGTTTTTAAAGGGAGGCCTGACATTATCCAATTTGTATGTCTGATGAAAGGTTTCATTAAATGGTGGATAAAGTGGTGTGGAATGAGATCTGACTGTTCACAAAGGAAAAAAAAAAAAGACAACTAAATGAAATTTTCATTATAAATTATTTTTTCTAACCAAGAGACCAGAAAGAAGAGCCTTCTTAAGTTACAAATTTTAAGTACTTTCAGGTTTATTTGATACCTCTGAGACTCCACCAAATTTCCTTAATCACACAAGCCTGTCTCCAAGCAGTTATGTAAAGCTCAGATGAGGCCAGAGTGGTTAAGCTGAGGTTTAATGAAGAGCTCAGACACTTGAGGATGGAGGCTGTGCAGTTCAGTAAACCAACAGTTTCCAGGGTCCAGGGTGGTCCAGCTTACAGCAGGTGCGAGGTGTGCCCCTGGGACTCTTTCCCACTGCTGCCTCACCTCCCTGCCAGTGCCTTTTCTTCCCTTCATTCCCACAAGGATCCCCTGTTCACAGAAACACAGACACCCTCCTGCCCATGTGGGGCAAAGAGCTGCTCCTCCTGGCCCCCTGCACAGCCTCAGGCAGGGGAGCCCTGTCCCTGTGATGCCTTGGGAAGGCTGACCTGGAACAGAAACTGGACAGAGCTAGAGAACAAAGCAGGGATTTATTGAAAGGCCTTTAGGGTACACCTTGGGCAGGACAGGGCCTGACCAGGGCTACACCCAAGGTGGACAAAGAATGGTCACAAAAATGACACAAAAATGTCACAAGGTCTTACATTTTTATAAGTTTTGGTCCATTTGCATATGGGGGTTTAATTATCCAATTACAGCTTCAGGCTGTGAGGTCCCATCCTTCTTGTTCCTCCCCTCAGCCACCCTTGTTTGTGCTTTTGGGCCTGAAAGTTGTCCTTGGTCTGCAGCAAGAAAAGGATTTGTTTTGTCTCCCTACTTTGTGAAGAGACCTGACTGGCACTTAATATGAGGCTCAGAACTGCACCCCTGGGCAGCACAGAATCTGAAAAACATGACAGCTGAAGCTTAAGGCATCACCTGCACCACGGCAGCAAG
Source organism: Zosterops lateralis (assembly GCF_965231275.1). Taxonomy (NCBI): domain Eukaryota; kingdom Metazoa; phylum Chordata; class Aves; order Passeriformes; family Zosteropidae; genus Zosterops; species Zosterops lateralis. The sequence goes on from NC_139763.1 coordinate 111,376,164, forward strand.
CTGCCTCACCCCTCTCTTCCATCAGTCACTGTCTGGTTTGTTTGTCCTCATGCCAGCATATACTCCTGCTTCCCAGCTGCACCCAGCATGGATCCTGCCTCTGTGTGCAGCTGGAGTGAGCACAGGAAAAGCTCTCCACTCGTTCTTCTTCCTCTCTCAGAGAAGGCACTGGCCATGTGGAGCAACTTGTAGACTATTTTTGACCTATGGGTGTCTTTTTTATCCTTCACTAGTGGGTAGTGATGACACCATCACCATTTCAAACCCTGAGTGCCTCAGTTTGTGACGTGCTGAGTGGGCTCCAGATGTGAACCTGCAGGAAACACAGCGTTACTGCTAAATTCTGCCTGGGTTCACCACACAGCTCCAGTGAGTCACAGGTGTCTGCATCTGTGCATGAAAACAAGGGAATCTCAGGTTTTGATTCACTGTCAAGCTTATAAAACCCATCGTTTATGAATGTGGATGGCTCTGGGAGAATGTGGCAGACGCAGAAGACTTGAGAACTTGATTAAACATACTGTGTGACAAACCTCACCATAATGGTTCAGTTTATTTAGTGGGATCAGATCACCTGATATTAGTAGAAGGAAAAAAAAAACCAAACAAAAATCAGACCTGAGACAACCCTAAGTGTTTAAAATAATAATCAAGAAAATAAATTCAAGGTTATTAATCTGGTTTAAACCTACTAATATAAGGGCTTACTTTCTGTTTTCACTTTCCCAAAGCTGTGCCTTTCTAAACTGAAAGAGTCAGGAAGCCTATGCTGCATTTCCAGGTCTGGAACCTACATGCATTTTAGAGCAGGAATCAGAGCACTGAGAGCTGAAACAAAGGGTACAGCCTTTGCTTGAAGCAGTAACTATGAATATTATTAGATAAAATAAGTCCGTGGGATAGGAATGGAAATCCAGGCTTTCACTCTTTCCATGAAAATATTTAAACCTTCATGATGGATTGGACTTTGAAATCATCCTTGAACACAGTGACCACTTCCTAGCATATCCTGGTTTATGTGTTGTATTTTGTAGCTCCTATTTTGAGAAGAAAAGTTATTTTCCTGAGAACTACCTTTGAAATACTCAGCTTTATTTTGCCATAGCTTCTTTACAAAACTGCCTGCAGTGGTAACAAGTCTATGCAAGGTCCCATACATCAGTCAGTCTTACAGCATTTTATTGGCAGTGCAGGAGAGACACTGAAGTGTCATTTCAAAAGACATTTGCTGTTCTAATAAAACAAAATATCCAAGTATGGAAAGAGCTATATGAAGCAGACAGCATCTTACAGCTACACAGAAAAATGAAAATGAAATCTATGTAGCTATGAACAAAGGAAAATATATCATTCACTTGTAATTGTAAAGTAAAAAGAATAAAAAATGCTTGCTAGGTCTTCAGACCAGGATCAGGCTAAGAAAGGGAAGCTCATATGTCCAACACCTTTTTTAAGAAATAAAGATTACATGAGAAGTATATGAACTTTTAACACCCTCAAATATTCTCAAGGTTGAATTAAAATATAATTCAACTTTCAGCATTGTACAAAAGACACTGTTAAAATAAATGATGCTAATTTAGTGCAAGGGGAAAATGACCTGATTGACAGCTGTGGTGAATTTTGTTCAGAAAACAGAACTAGAAAGGCAAATTTCCCTACGTTGTCATCATCAATTCACCTTACCTAGAAAGAGCTATCACGGAGGTAATTACTGCGTCAAACCTACTCGTATTTTTTATCTTTGGCTTCTGCCTCACTGGGTTTTAGATTGATACTGTTGAGCTCATTGCATCTAGTCCAGCAAGCAGGCATCCTATCACACTGGCCAGAGTTCTCTGGGGAGTTGACAGATCCCAGATCAAATACTGGCACGTTTCTTGCTTTCAGAAGAGTGAGAAACATCTGTGCAGGACCAGAGGTGCAGCACAGCAGGACAGCAGTTGGTGTGGACAGACATCCCGTGCCCATGGCCATGTCCATGACTGTGTCCATGCTCGTGCTCTGCCTGTGCATGCAGCTGCTCAGACCAGCTCAGCCCTGCTCCAGAGCTGTGCCTGGGCTTGGCTGGGCCAGGATACCAGAACTGGGTACTCTGAGCCTGTGCCACAGTGTGATCTGTGGCCCAGTACATTGGGATGATCCTTAAATTTGCTCCCTAAAAGGCATGCTCTTGGTGCAAGCTGGAAAGCTGATTGTCCTGGCTCCTCCCCACCCCTTCAGCTACAGGTTAATTCCTTGGCTGGAATTAACTGGAGGTGCAAAATCACTGCAGAAGCCAAATCTTGAAGAACCAGCCCAGTGGTAAGGTTTAATTTAAATATTTCCTTTGATTTTGTACTGGGTGCAGGTGTCAAGGAGGGGTCTCTGTGAGGACTGGCTGGAGCTGTTCCATGCCCAACACAGCTGATCCCAGACAACTCCAACTGACCCAGTGTGGCAGCCACAGATGGGAGAAGGGGCTGAAAGTGCCAAATAGAGACAGGGAACAAAAAGGGTCAGAAATAGAAGAGATCGGAGGAGCAGCAAGAGGAAGGAGAGGAGGACAAGGTTCTGCCTGGCCTCAGACAAGACACCCACCTCAGCCCATAGAGATGACCATACCCAAGGGAGTTGCCACCCTGGAGAGCCCACGCTGGAGCAGGGGAAAGATGTGAGAAGGAGAAAACCTCAGAGAGAAGCAGCTGGTTTTGGACTGTGACCCTCTGACCTGCCTGCACTGCTCAGCTGGTGGAGTCTGGGGAGAACCCATGAACCTGGCCCTGGGGAAAGGAGGGGAAGTGTTGTTTTCAAGTTTGTATAGATATTATTTTTGTTTACTAGTACCTGCATCAGCAATTAAATACTTATTTCCATTGACAATAAATTCCATGGCTTATGTTTCTGCACAAAGGTAATTGATGTCCCTGTCTTATCTGAACACATGAACTGTCTTATTCTTGTTTTTCCTATTTTCCTCCCCTCATCCCACTGAGTGAGGTGAGTTACTGAGCAGCTGGGTGGGATTTTGGCTGTTACCCAAGGCTAACTCACTAAAGATTTATTTTATTTTAAATGAAAATACTCTAACATACCTACTTTGGGTTTTTTTGGTTGTTGTTTTTGTTTTGGGGCATTTGCAAATATTCAAATAATTCCAGCTAAAAGAAGACTATTCTTAGTTTGGGATGTTTTGTATTTGAATAAAAGCATTCCCAAAAAATTGACCCTGATGGATAAAAGAGAAAGTTCTTCAAAGACATCAAGTGAAATTAAGTTACTGAAAATGTTTTGTTAAGCTTTGGATGAGCCCCTTGGGGAAATTTCTAAGCAAAGCTTCTGATGCCTCCATGTCCTCTACAGGTTAAAAGAAAATTTAGAATTGAAGTTAATGCTCTTTGAACCTAAAATCAATACAAACTCAGAATAACACAGCAGTGAAAAAGTGATTTTAATTCAAAACAGAAAGCAGAATGCATCCCTGGTCATTTTAGGTTTAGAAAAATTAATTAACTTTGACACAAGTACAAGTGAGCTGGCTCATTGCATGTCTTCTGAAGTCCAAGACAATCTTCTTAACAATCTGCTTAGTATAATTGGAGTAAATGGAGAAATACATTTGAAAATGTCAGAATTGCAATCGATATAATTGACCAGGAAGGGGTAACAGCTTTGTTACTCCCTTATGCAGCCAGTGAAATGCCCTTTTATAATGAGACTGCCTCAGAGAGGTTTAAATTTAAAATTATAAGGAATATGCTCAGCATCCTGCAGAAGGTGAGATGGAATCCCATTCAGTTCCTGAAGTTCTTACTACAGACAGAAGTTTTGATGATAGACTTTGAAAAAAAAAATAAGGTTCTTGTCCCAGTGAGACATTAACTGATCTCAATTACCTTAGAGCTAATCAGTGTTAAGGATGCTGAAAGTTAATAGTTTTTGCTGGAGTACCACAGCTTATCTACATTTCCTTGATACTTGAAAAGAAAATTTTTACATGTGCTTTGTACTGAAGATTAACCTTGTAAATATTCATGCTGAGATGAGGAATGGAAATACAGGATGAAGGCACATGAAGAGCTCTGACAGTCATGTAGTGAGTTTGAATATAGATTAGAAGAAAACTGTTTCAAAGTGAAAACGAGAGTTTAAAAATCCACAATTCCACCATAATTTTTTTATTAGAGTTTCTTTTATTTTGAATAGCTCACATTAATTATTTCAGTTTCAGAAGCTAGACTTATGCTCTAAGTCAAACTTAAACTGGTAACTATTAAGGTGGTCTTCTTAATGGCATCTTTGTCATGAAGTGTATTGGTTTCTTCAACTGAAAATGTGCTACTTTATGACACTGAACAAGCTAAAAACTCAAAGTGAAAATGAAATTGCCCAGTACCACAGAAATAAAAATATCTGTAATATGAATATCCTTTGATTCTTTACATATGAGCTGTTTTTCAGTGTTTGGTGTTTTTCTAGTTGTTGCTGTTCCTGATAGAATGTGATATTAATGACAATAATCATGATTATTTTACAAAAAACACAGTAAACCCAAGTCTTTCTTCAATGCAGAAATCTCACCAGAGCTGACATTGGTTGGTTGGTTGTCTTTGTTATGCTCGGTATTTTTGGTGCTCTGTAGCAGTAGGTTTTCAGCAGCACAATATCCAGAAAGATTTTTTTTTCCCTCGGGTCTGATCCTCAACTGTTGTAACTGTCTGCGTCAGCTGTGTTTGTGCACTCAGAGATGAGCACTGGAAAGAGAATTGCTTTATATGTGTGCTTCATGGAGGAGAGTCCCTATGTTCACAACCTCAGTGAGATTTTATCTGACTTGTTGTACTTCCACATCTATCTTCATACTGAAAGATAACAGTGGGATCCCTTCCCTTCCCTTCCCTTCCCTTCCCTTCCCTTCCCTTCCCTTCCCTTCCCTTCCCTTCCCTTCCCTTCCCTTCCCTTCCCTTCCCTTCCCTTCCCTTCCCTTCCCTTCCCTTCCCTTCCCTTCCCTTCCCTTCCCTTCCCTTCCCTTCCCTTCCCTTCCCTTCCCCTCTAAAAACTTTTCAGAATTTTGACACACTTTCAATGTCATGCCCCTCTTCTTTGATCCCACAGGATCACTTTATAAGTCTCAATGTTTAATTCTTCTTCCCAAGTCTGCTTCAGTATCAGAGACTTTCCTGAACTTTCTACAGATTTAGAAAGCTCTTGAAGACTGCAAAGGTATGAAAAAGTATAAAGGTATGGCTACAAGGAATTAAAGTTTAAAATAGGATTTCTGAAGTGGAGGTCTGCTAAATTAGTGCTCTTTGATCAGTTATTAACCTGAGTTCAGGGAGAAAATTCACAAAGTTTTGAAATACTGAGTACAAGAAATTGATGTTTGAAATATATGTAGCTGCTGAAACTTTTTAAAGTATAATCCACAGAATAATTTAGAGCATGCCCAATGTCCCTAATGTCTGTGATGACATTTTAATCTTTGGCAAAATTAAGGAAGTACGCAGGAAAAGTTTTGCGATATTTGACTTAATGGGCTGACAGCCATTAATCTAACATTTCACAATGACAACTGAAATTGAATGAAATAATGCTGTAAGTCTTTTCCCCCAGAAAATTTTATAGAAATAGATGAAAGAAACCCCTACAAAACCAGAAAACTCCAATGAAGCTCAGCATTTGTATTGCAAAATGTCTTTGTATACAGCCCAACATTCTGTGGGAAAGGTACCTTAACACCACTTCTCATCTGATGAACTAAGGCGGAGCCTCCTTATTCTAAGCCAGGAAAATCACCAAAGTGTGATTTCCTTATTTAAATCTGTCTCCTCGCGTACCTTACCCCACAGCTGAACCTGCTAGAGACTTCTATTCACACTTATACATTTTACCAGACTTTTTCCCACTGGCTGCAGGATATAAATTACTGTCTGCCTCCTGGTTCAGTCTAAGTAAAATATCATGTGTTAACAGAGGTGCTTAATGATGACCAGATGTCAGGATCTCAAGCTCTGACAATCTTTCTTAGGACAATCTTTGAATACTGACTGACTCAAACATCATTTCCCTTTGTAACTTTGGGCAAACTACTTGTGGCAAAAGCTCCACCAAAAAACCCAAAAAAACAAAGCTCCCCAGTGCATTAATTTTATCTGTCCAATTCAGGCAATCTAGAGTTTGAATTTCCAAAACTTCTTAAGTCTTCATGGAAGCTAAAGGGAAAAGTAAATCTGCTGTAGATTTTATAATTATGCCATCAAATACTCAAACCATCTTAGGTGGAAAAATGAATTGTTGAAGAGCAATACAGGAAGGCAGCCAGGTAGCATCCAAAGAACCTACTGCTTAGATTCAAACAATCCAGATACATATTTTAGGCTGATTCCATCCCCTTCATACAGAAAAAAAAAAAAAATCAAAAAATAAGAGCAGAGAAGTGGGCATATGAGAAAAGAGCAGCTCATATTTCTCCAAGATAAAGATTGTTTAGATGGACAGACTTGAGACCCTACAAGCCTGTTCACTTCAACAGGCAAACACAGAGCTGTTCACCTGAATGAATCAGGCAGACTTGAGCGGAAATGTTTTCCTGAAACCTGTTTGAAGTGACTCTTTGGAAATAGCTCCCCCAGGAAAAGAAAACTGTTCCACCATCTAGAGAAAAAATTACTCCCAAAGAAGGGACAACCCCTCAGTTTTCAAACACTTTGGGCTGCACAGAGAGAAATAGATAAGATAATCTCACCACTGTGCCAGCTTCAAGATAAACTTTTTACAAAAGAAAGCTGGCCAGCCCTGGGCCTGAGTCAGTCTGTCCTGCAGAGAGAGGTAATGAAGTGTATTCAGGTGCAATTCTGTCTGCTAGATGTTCATGGTGGACAGTTTGTGCCACTAAACCCAGTATGGTATTTCCATGACCTCTATCCCTTTCCTTATCACCCCTGCATTCTTAATGAAGACAAGCATCTCTGAATGCACAGAGACAAAAATAACAAAAAACACATAACAAAACATACAAAAAAAATCTATGAAAACTCCTGAGCCTGCGCCTCTGATCTTGATTCCAAGAAATAATATTATGTACTGTCACTTGTCATAAGCTGTGAGAATGCTTTTAGATGAAAATTGATGCCTTTTTTGCATAGCGAAGGACCACCAGTATTTCTTATTTGTTTTGCATTGATTTACATGCACAAAGTTCTTCTATATCCTTAACAGAAGCAATTATATGCTATTAAGATATTTTAGTCCATGGAGCAAAATGTTAACAGTTCAAATCCTGCTTAACATTTATACTAAATGCTATATCACTGCTCTGAGTTTTTTTATTTTTGTGTAAAAGTCTAATTTTATCCTCCTCAACATATGTGTTGACACTAGTATTTATAGTTAAATTAAAATTCCTAATAATAAAAACCAGTGGTCATAGCAAAACTTGCTGTTAATTGTTGCTTTCCCATCCTGCTAGAATTGTGGTCTGGTATGTTCATCATGCAATGGAATGATGTCATCATTAGGAAGCTCTTTCCCATATAATTAATTAATTATTTAAACACTATGGGATTGTTATTGAAGAACTTTCATAGCTCCATGTGTAACATAATGATACTACTATTAAAATAATTTTAGCAAATTGAAACAAATTGTCCAAGAAGATTTAGTAAATAAAAGATTATTCAGGCATAAAAAGTCCATTTAGAGTTGCTCAGGTTTGCTATTTTCTCCAAACATGGGTTCTTGTTTGGAAAGACTTATATATTTATCTTCAGATAGTGAAATCTATAATCAAGAAATTAAGAAGCAGCAACAAGATAAACAGTGTAAATATTTGCAAATAACCTATTCAATTTCCAGTCATAGAAGATTTAGAAAGTCAGGCTGTTGCTCTCTGAGGTGTCTGAAACATGGCAATTGTTGCAAGGTGTTAAACATCCTCTGCACTGAAATCCACAGATTGGAAAAGACCTTCAAAACTGCAGGGAAGAGGCCGCCATTAGAAGAGTAGAGGTTTGAAGGACTGATAATTCCAGAAAAATATCTATGGTTTCCTCTGCTGAAAGAAGCAATTCCTATTTGAAGAACATCACGGAGTTACCTACCATTCAGTCAAAGCAGTACAGGAAGTACCAAAACGTGTGATAAAATACCTAACAAAGGAGGAAATCATCAAAATACAACCAACTCTGACAACCTTCAGTGTTGTATTTACATAGTGTTTTGATCCCACAAGAAAACTCAAGAGGGTGTGACTTGAAGTCCACCACGGCCTTGAGGCCAAAATGATGGAAAGTTGTGTAAGCAGTGGCTGGATAGTCAGTGCTTTAATTGGGAGGTTTGGGTCAATAATGGTCTAATCAACAACCTGATCAATACTGCTGTTAATTAAGAAAGCTAAATTTATCAGATTTATCATCTTTCAGTTTTTTATTCCAATATCCCCTTTGCATAGAAAACTCTTTTGGGAGAAACATAATACAACTGTATTTATGCCAAAGGACATGATAGAGACTAAATGGATTCCTTTGGGTTGAGACTTCAAAGTAGTTCCTGAAAGAAACATAGTTCAACTGAATCTAAATATAGAATTGTAGCTCTGACCTTTAGATGTGAATTTCTATGCTTTTATTTTAGATTTAACATCCTTGAAAGGGTATAGCAGGTTGGATATGTTTCAGGAGTCAAAAATAAGCAAAAAAGCTTGGCATGTGACAATCAGAAAGAGAAGCCAATCAACCCAACACAAAGTAAAAATAAATAATGTTGACCAGAAAATATCTAGGATTATAGCCAAGGATATGTGTGCATGAGGTGATTAGGGAACTGTAGATAGCCCTGGATAATAGGTTAATGTCTTGCCAGTAACTTGCTTCCAGGTTATGTGAAATTCCCATATGATTCTGATAGAAGTATTGTTCCACCTGATTTAAAAGGTTCTCCTGGATGAGATAAAGGTAAAACTATATTCTGTGGGCAAGGAATAAAAAACTAATAATCATTGTTCACTGTGATTTTTACTATGCAGTGTCTTCTCTTAAGCTGAAGTTAAGTTAGGGTTATTCATACTGGGGTCATATACCTCTCATTTGAAATTTATCTTGTTCCAGGCCTTATAATAATAACAACCCATGGACAAAAACAATCCCAATTTCATGGAAAATTGAATAATTGTAATAACTTAGGTTTTTTAAAGAGCTTTTACTGTCATTTACATAGGAACTCTACATAGAGTCTCTATTTTGTAAAATGGTTCTATGTGAAGAAATGCACATGCTGCTGACCAGGGAGGAGATGTAAAGATTAATTTATTTGAATTATAGAACTGGAGGAAAAAAGCTCTTGCTTCTCACATCCTCACAGCTGCCTCTTCTTGCACTATTTTAAAAGGTAAGTTGAAATAGGGTTACAAGAACTGTTTCTATGAATTCAAATAAAAAGCTACTCAGGGTTTTAACTAGTGTGGAGACTTCATGAGCACAATTTTAAAAACCCAAACTAGTAGTTTTAAACATATCAAGTGATTACTTGTTTTAGTGGTGGTTTTACAGACTTCACAGAAGATGCAGATTTGCTCTAGGGCTACTTTTTCTTTCAGAGTGAAGGAATTTCACACTAATCTCTTAATATAGAAACTCTCTAGAAATTGCTTTATATCAGTTTTGTTCCCCTTGTCTGCTAAGTGCAAACAAATACCCAGATCTGTTATTCTCCTGTGATTTCAGTTGTGTTCTTTGAAATGACGTGCCAACACTGTGAGTGACATATCCATCCTCTGGTAATTTGTCATTGATAGATTATTCTTTAATTAAAGTTTCAAGATGGATTTTCTTGTACTTGGGAAAAGCAGCTTTACAGTATTATCTGGAGGCATAAAGTAACAGTGCAGATCTATAAGTAGATGTAATTTAACAGAAATATATATAACACATATTTTTACAAATTGCAGTCACAAAAATATTTGTAATACCTTCATCTTTGTTAAATATAGAGAATAATTTGTTAAACATAGAGAATAATAGAGAATAATAGAGAATAATTTTAACCCCAAAATTTAAATACTTTCCTAGACTAAAAATACTGATGAAATCAATGTATGTTTCAGTAGACTGGTATTGGTGCGTGTCTGTTCAACACACTGCTATCTCATCCCGTGACTTCTAATGTTAATAACAAAATCAATCAAGTGCCACAAAAGTGAATTGAAAGACTACTATGGCCAAATTTGAAAGCAGAATTAAGAACCACAAAACTGATTAGCACTGCATAACCTTGAGACCACTTGAACTCCACAAAGGCTGTAATTTTTTTATTTAGAGGGAGACTCATCAAAGTATTTTTAGACTATGACAGGGTCAAGCTCATCACAAAATAAGGTGGAAGACACACTTGTTTAAAAGATGGATGCAGTAAAAGGTATAAGGCCATGATTTACATGTCCCTAACATAAAAAAAAAATTAGCTCATCTCTCTCAAAACAAACAAGCCTCCAAAATTCCCCAAAAAATAAACTAAAAATAGTTAAACAAAGGGAGAGAGACAGGTTTTTTTTTTTTTTTCAAAATAAGGGGCTAGTTGACCTAAGAACCGAGACCATGTTGACTTTTTTGAGCTCTGCATTTTCCCAGCCATTCCAGCCAAGCACCTCTTAACAAAGGAACATTTTTCCAGTGAATTCATTTCTAAGTAGCAGCTAGTTTTCTTTCTGCTTTTTTTTTCTCCTTGCCTGTCGCAAGGTGATGAGTTGGGAGTGAAAAAACTGGCAGATTTTCTCTTCACAGACAGGTGTGATTTAGGGGTATTATTTCTATTTTCAGTACACTGTGAATCACACAGATTTGGAGTGCAAGGTTTGCACAAAATGTAATGAGTCAAAGCCTTAATAAATATTTACATCTCTAGTGCAAAACTAAATAAACTATAGGTCCAGAGCAATGTAACCTTTCATTAAAAAAAATGTAAACTAGCCCCCACAGGACATGTCAGCTTCTCATACATCATATGAAATCCAACACAAACATTCAGAAGCAGTAGAATGCTTTGCAGCATTTATTAAACTTGGTCTGTATTCTCACTCCTTATGATTCTTCTAATAATGTATTTTATGGGAAAAGATTATTGAGTTTGTGTTGGTTTTTTAAATGAAAAATCACAAAATATGTGCCATGGAGACATGAGAAAATTACATAGTTGTTAGGAGAGAGTGTGGAACCTACAATGTAACACAACGTAATTGGTGTGCAAGTTACTTTCCTTACTGATTTCTGTCAAAATCCTAATTCCTATCTGGTTTCTTTCCTGCTTCTTTTTGGCAATTTCATTCTGCGTAGAAGGTGTTCCATTTGTCAAAGGTTAATAAATAAATAGTGGTTAATAAATAACTATAGCATGCTTGTAGTTATCAATAAGTGATTATTTAACATTTAGTAATGAACTATTTATTAAAACATATGTTCTTCTTCTCCCAACATTTTAATTAAAGTCTGATTTATAAATAATCCCCAAGAAATTACCTATTCCCATTTATGAGAGTCTTAACTCTCTAAGGTGTTTATGATTTCCAGAATTCTGCAACCATGCTCACTCTGTTTTGGATATCAAAAATATATTAAACCCACAGCCTTTTGTATTTTTTGCCTAGTTTCCTTTGTCTGCTCACACTTCTCTTTTTCACCATCCTTTTCTGAACATTCATTGTGCTTCTTCAGCCAAAGACCCCAGTTTAATTTATACTGGCCGCCTTAGCCACAAGTCATTCCATTCTGGTGAGACAATATCTTTTTGCTGGAGACAAAAAAAAAAAACCACCAACATAAAAAGGGGCGGGAGGGGGAAGGTGGGTGGTAAAGGAAGAAAATTAAAACTGTGTTTTATATCATTGGACTGTTTCCAGCAGCACAAAAGAGCTTATAACCTGGCCTGGTAGCAGTCTGAAAAGGGTAAGTAAGCTTCAAGCACAGTCTTCACTTTAGAAATAGGTATGAAGACAAATTTATATTCATAAAACATACAAAATCATGCTCAAGATGTTTCAAATCTTTTTTCTTTAACCAGGGAGCAGCAATGCTTAAGTTACCCTTTTCTTCATGAAATGTGTAATGGTGCTCTTTTAAGACATGCTGCATTGTAATTACTGCTTTGCTACTGCAGTGTACTTCAGGGAATTGTAACTCACTGAACAAAGGTATCTTGCTTTTAGTTGCTGAACAGGCAATTAGCTTTCCCCAAAATGGCATTTTCATATCCCAGCAGCCCCATGAAGCACGAAAAAAAAGTCTGTACATCATATCTTGAGCTCTCTCCTGTTTCATAGACTCTGAGGTTCCTTTCCCGCACGCTGCTGAGATCTGCGTTTGTCAGTGAAAAATCAGAATAACAAAGCAACATTCCACTCCCTCTTCTCACTTGTCATATCTTTCCACCAAAGGAAATTTGCACTGATCAGCTGTAGCAATTTGGGAGTGTTCAGCCTGGAAGCTGCCTCCTCTTTCCTATCTTTTACAAGGAAGGTACTGGGTTGTGTGTGCCTGGGGAGAATTGATCCTGAGCCCTAGCATTGGATCCCACAGGTCCCCAAACTTTCATAATTTTGAGGGAAGCTTCCTCCATAAGCATTGCTCCTAGAAGGGTTTCCTGCAAAATATCAGTGGAGATTTACCCCCAGGAGAAAAGAATGTCATAAATTTGTCACTGCTGAACAAAGCTGAAACTTAGAAAGAAGATTTATTCTGACAAAGCAAGGGTTAAATCCAGGGGAAAATATTACAAAAAAAAATAGTGCAAAAAAAATCCGCAAACCCTGTCATCAATCACCTTTATTTGCTGTGTCCTAAGATTTCCTGATGGTATGTCTTGGGATGGAAAGAAGTCCTCCACACCTGACTCCTACCTTTTTAAAATGACCTTTAAAATGAGCAAAGGAAGTTGGTAGCATAGCCTTCTTCACTCCACCTGCTTTGCCTCAGGGAGCATCTACGTATTCTTTTCCTTTTATCTGTGGTAAAACTTCCCCTCCCTTCCTTCCTTTCTCAGCATCCTTTTCTTCATTTTTTTATTTAGATGTGTTCTAAAAATGTAAAATCTAATCCTCCTTCCTTGTTCTTCAGGACTGGTATCCAAGACACATGATGCAGTCATGGCAAAGAGGATCCTTCATTTCTGTGAAGGGTTTACAGTCCCATGGCATTCCTCAGTCTCACATTATTCATATTTATAGCGATTTTCACTATAAATTTCGCTATAAAGGTCAGTCTTCTCCAGAATTCTCACTATGGAAGAAATATCATCTCCTTGTATGAGTGACCTCAGTATTGTCTTGACTCGCCTACACTGTGGACCAGGAATTTAGGGTAACTTTGGCACATTGACCTTAAGCAGAGCCTAGGCCACTGTTGTATCCATGCAGCCTTTTGATAGGGAAAAAAAAAAAAACAAACCCAAAGCTTTGTACTGTGTAACATTTCCAAGGTCTTAAATGAGTAATGAGTTTTCTTCTTGTTGTAAGGGAGGACTTTTTTAGTAAGAATTATCAGTCACTGCCACAAGCTCCCCAGGGATGTGGTGGACTGCCCATCCCTGGAGGTCTTCAAGGTGTGATTGGACAGGACTTGATAATCTGATCTAGGCTCCCTTTCCTATGAAAGATTGGACAAGAGGACCTTTCAAGGTCCCTCCCAACCTGAGCTCTTCTATTATGATTCCATAGGATTCTGTGAGTAGCAGGTCTTTATGATCTTGCACAGGGAGAGGTTTTAAAGATTTTGCATTCCAGTTCGGAACATCTACAGCTGTGCACTAGGAGAGGAAATGTACAACAGCTATCATGTTACCTGAATTGTCCAAATGTTATATTGAAGTGCTCATCCTCATAGACATCTTGACCATGTTTATATCCAAAAATAAACTGTTTAGACCCTCAGCTAACCTTTTTCACTTCAACAGGTGAGCTAGTCCCCTTTTATTATACTAATGCTATTTAACTTCTTTGCACTCTTTTTGATCTTTAATATTCTCTATGGGACTTCCTTGCACACATGCCTGTATTTTAAGTCAAATATAATCCATTAGGCTTCATATTTATCCAGTTTCCAACTCGATACATCAGAATACCTGTTATTCTAACTCTTTACAAAGCTAGATGTGTATGACAGATCATTCCCCATCAGTGACACAGAGTCAACTGAAGCAATTCCTACAATTGCCCTAGGAATTCACACCAGCATAACTATTCAAGGCAAATAAAAAAGATTATTTGACATCAGCTTCCTGAATTAAGAGGAAAAGAAAAGTTTGTGGTTTGGTTGTTTGTTTGTTTGTTTTTTTAATAGAAATTATTCCAAGGAATATTTCAGGGGGAAATTGTGCTCCTGTCTAACAAGAATAACTATGCCACATTGACAGAAATTTACTGTGTGTGGTTATTCCAGTGTGCTGCCACAGATTTCTGGGAGGCTCAGACGACAGCACGCAATTGCCATCAAGAAAGCAGCAACTCCTCTTAGGAGGAGAGAGAGCTCTTAGGGTCTCTGCAAGGTGCTGATGTGTCCACAGTCTTGGTGAACAAACAACTTGCTTTCTGTACAGCTGAAGCAGGCTGTGTCAACAAGACAGAATTTGAATTATTACATGCTGCTGTTACATCTATAGAAGCAGAAGAAGGGAGTGGATGATTATGGCACAGAGGTTGTGGTTAGGGAGGGAGTAATAGTAGCTCTTCAGCATTAGTTGTTGATGGAAAACATCTGCTTCCTTTCCCATCCCCATGAAACAGGCACTTGGGAAATGTTCCCGGATGGTATCTCACTGATCTGGGTCACTCCTCTGCTTGGAAGTCTTATGCAACCTTTGGATCCACTGAGAAATCATTAAATATCAGAATGGAAAGCAGATAAGGGATGTGCGACCTGCATTCCTGCATCATGTCTGACGTGTGGCATTAGCCTCAAAGGGTATGAAAAATGATGCCAGCCCCTGCTGCTGCAATGGGGAGGCACAAGAGGCCCTTTATTACCCCCTGGGGCTGGAGTGCCTGGAGGAAATCCAGATTCCCTGACTGGTTCCATCAGAACCCACCGCAGCCCAGGCTGATAATACTCATCTCCAGCTGCAGCACACTGAGCTCAGAGGTGAACTAGCCCTACATCATGAGAGGGACAGGAATGTCACGCACGATTTTGGACAGGGGCTTTATTTTCTACTGATTACAAATATCCCTTATTTATTTTTTTTTTTCCCTCAGGCACATGCTTTCTTTTCAGAAATAAAGCTCCTTCATGCTCTTCAAGGTAAACCACACGGTGCATCATCAGGCAAAAAATGTCAGGAATGTGATGCAAAGGAGTGGTGGTTTTGCTTAGCCACCATGTTTTCAAAAAGTTTGCTACCAGCACATTTAATCCACCATGCAATAAAAAATAAATTATCCAGGTTGGGAAATAATGACTGAAAAAGAATAGGGATATTAGAGGAGAGACAATTTTTCATTTTGAATCCAAACTTCACCAAAAGGGTGGCAGGATTGATTTCATGGTCTCATGATGCAGTGCCTGCAAAGGAAGAAATAGGGGATTTCCATCTAAAGAATTTCTGATTGCAGAAAGTGTGAATACAGAAGGGTTCCCCAGCCAGTGTATTAATCATTCAGAGCCTGAAGGGAATTATATTTGTATATACAAGCTATATATGAACATACACATATAGAGAGAGTATATACTCTTACAGATAGGAACATTACTGAGTCTTACAGATAAGCATGAAGGAAGATAACAAGCCTTTCTTTTATATTCCTTAATGATATACATAAAGGAATCTTTTTTCTTTTTTTTTTTTTTAATTGTGTGAGTTCATATGTAATTAGTAGATAAGTGAGGTGAGGGAGATAAGAGTTTTATTTCAAGGTGCCTTTATTTGATGTGTGTAGAATGTATCAGTGTTAAAATGCCTGTATATAATTGAGCATTTTATTCACATTGTGTGTATGTCAGATTGGTTACTGTAATCGTGTTCAAGTCTCAGAGCAACTTGGTTTAAAACCTATAAGGACTGTAGTAAAATAGAGAAGGAAAGCAAGTCTTAGAAGTTTCCCCACATATTGGTGGACTATGATAAAGCATCTCTTCATAGCTAAAGCATCCAACCATTATGCTTCATAAATCCAAATCTGTATTACTCACATTTATTTACAATATTTTGGGAGAAACCTGGCACCGTACCAGAAATACAGTTTAAAAAGCAATAAATGTCAGAGAAAAAAATCCCTTCTGTCATCAAGTGATAAAAGAAGAGTTTGCTAAATATATGGTGATGAATTAGAATACTACTAGTAAGACAGTGCCTATACATAATCTTAGAAGAGAAATTCTGGAGATGAAGAGATACTGTAGTTCAAGCTAGCTGTTCTGTAAATAACAAAATAAAACACTACAATGAGCCATCTGCTTGCTCTTAATGGAGACAATTGAAAATTCTCACACTGTATTTATTTATTTACTTTAAAGGGATATGATTTCTTTCATTTATCTTTAAGCATTTAGGAATATTAATTAAAATGTCTGAGGAAGGCATCAGAGGGAGATGGATTTGAAGTAGCAGGTTCTGAGCCTTATTCTGTTCCTTGGTCTGTGACAAATCAATTTTAAAATGCCGATTTGGCTTCCCTGATACACAGAATGGGATAACAAAGGCAAGAAATTGCTCCCCTAAGTACAGGCTCATCTTCTTGATTCAGTGGGACTGTTGCTCACTTCTATTGTTCACCAAAGCCTAAATCCACGACAGTGTTTTGAGGGGAAAAAACCCCAAGAAAACTACAAAGCTCAAAGCTGGGATTCCAAAACCTCCTAAACCCTATTCCTGAAGTGTTGCTAGTGGAAATGCAGCTAAGACAAAAACTGCATTGACTGTTTGCACCCCACCATAACACGGCTTTCTGGTGTGTGGCAGGGAATGCTTTTGCCCAGCAGCACAGCAACAGAGCATTCATCCATGATCTAGGACACTTGGGTTAAGTGTTCTCCACCCACCTATTTGAATACTTTTCTACCATTTAAATATATCTTTCCTCTGTGACACAAAGGTGCCAGCATGCCATTACCACCATTATAGTGACCCACCATTTTAGAATACAATAAACCCCTGGCCCTGTACCTTGTCTCTGAAAGCTGAGGGAAAAAAATCAGAAAAATGTGGATAAACACACTCAATAGCCAGTCAGAGGACCTCCTCCTAAACATGTTGGCAACCTCAAGTAACAAGGCTGCAGATTTTACAAGCCCTGTTTTGATGTGGCCTGGCTCAGGAGATTGCATGTGAGGCAGTTCCCCAGCTGAAATTGTTTCAGTGTGCATGAAATAATTGAATCCTCACAAGACAGAATAAGATATCTTCAGAAAAGTGTAAAGGAATGGCAAAGAAGTAGTCAAGACTGGTGTTCCAATGTAGACTAAAGCAGAGTAGTAAACACTTGAAGGAGTATTTTATGGCCCAATAGGTTACATACACATTTGATGATGCTAAAATGTGTGTTCCTGTATTCCCTGAATTCAGAATAAATGCTTTTATTGTTAGATTGACAGGGAAAACCATCTCTTCACCCGTGTTTTATCAGAAAGTGTTGGATTTAAACACTCAGTACTTTGGCCATTGATGAACATTTGACGTTTTAGGCTTCAATCCTGTGCCATGTACAAGTTAAATTAATGAATTATGCAGGACAAAAGAATGGTTAGTTTGTTAGCCTAACATGGCAGAAGTATGAACTCTTACTGGGCCATGTCTGCTTCCAATGAATAAAAAGACTTACTGCCCTAAGTACCTACATAATCATGAATATTTCCCAATTCTTTTCTTATGTAAACAGTTTCTGCTTCCATCACAAAGGTATTATTGGTGGACAAAAGGAAAAAAATCTGTGTGGTAATGAATGTCAAGCTGGCTTTCATAAGCTATCACACTCCATTAAGATGAAAGATATGCTGAAAAAATATACACCCTCACAAGGTAATATAAATGCCTATAGCATCAAAAATTTGGCAGCTTTTACACTGGCGTTTCTGATATCATAGAGAAGGTTGCTTTGACAGGCATTGCAAATCCCTGTCTCATGGCAAGGGCAATAGGACAAGGAGCTGGGACTTTTTTTTCAGACATGAAAAAGCCATTTCATTTCCCCAGAGGTGTTACAGAAAGCCTGTAGAGAACACTGGTTACTTTAGCACAATGGAGCCCTGAGGGATAATCCAAAAAGCAGACATGGGTTTGGAAAAATATCCTAGATTGCATAATTTCATCAAGGTAACCATCAGAGAGCTACTTGAAAAGCCAAAATGGAAATTATGGCTTTTACCTTATGAAGTGATTCAACACCTCAGGTGTTGATAGGAAAAGGGTTGGGTAGACAGAGGAAGTTATAAAAGTCAAACCTAAATTATATATGTAAATCTTTAGAAGAAAATATAATGTAAAAAATTTGCGTGGAAAAACATTGCTGTAAGAGAATTTTTTCCAGCACCTAAATGCCCCAAAAAATGTAATTTTTTTTAAACAAGGAAGTACATTCAAATAATAGAAAAAAAATGCATTTATAACTTTTGATGTTTATTCTTCTTTTCTTCTAACAGATCATTAACTTATAACACAACACATTTCTGAGTCTGCCTTGGTCTGCAAAGATACAAAGCCCATGGGAATATCTGAAAAGACCTCCTTCAGATTCTGGTGGGCTGTTGTCCTTACTTGCCTAATTTCCTTAAATCCTCTAAAATACTGTGGCATTTCCCCCCCTTTTTTCCCAGAAATGTAAGGGAGTCCAATCACAAGTGAATTGAGGAAAAAGGGCTTGTGACATCAAGTTCAGTGAGTTGCTACATCTTTGAATGAGCATCACACAGTTGAGTTATCAGAGCACTTTAAATATTAAATAAGCACCACTAAAAGACAGCTTGGGATGTCTTTAAAGAGAAAACACTTTTCTGATCCTTCTTTTTTCATCTGTATAGCAAAATTTCCATTAGAAACAATTCTTTCATTTTATTGGCTTCGGTGTGCAATGTTCAAATATAAACAGTTTTTATGGGTTTATGAAAAATCTTCAGTTTATACTTAAAATAAAAAGCACAAACAGAACAATCTCCCCTACCTCTCTTTGAAGTACATAAATATAAATACATATAGATGCTCATGTATACTGAAGGCCTTCCAGCTACAGAAGTGTAGCTGAGATTATTTCTTTAACTCAGTTTACTTGGCATCAGTCATGTATACTTTCAATGTTGTCTTCAGAGAGGAAGATTTGGTTTTGTTTGCTTCTTTAAATTGAAAAATCCATTTCTATTTTCCTTCTGGGAAAGATGGCTGGAGAGCATTAATCTTTGAGCAGAGATAAATTATAAGAGAAGTAATAAAAACAAACAAAATAGTAAATTGTGTAGAGTATACATCAAGACTTCTCTTCACCTTTTCTCCTTACATAGAGAAGGCACAGGTAGTGAAAAAGGAATTAAAATACTGAAATTATTGGTATGGTTAGAAAAGGTGACTAAGCCTTGTGCCTGTACAGCTTCCTATTGCAAGTTTTTTTGCTCCATTCTCTGAAGCAATTGCCTCTGGACACTTTTCCATACAGGACAACAGGTTCCATAAACCTGTTGGTTTGCACCAACTTTTGATTTCTATTGGTCTTTTCTAAACCAGCTGATGTAGGTTTTGTTCCTGTGAGGTCATGTGCACAACATTTTCTCCTAAATTTACCTAAATTCTCCCCTGCTCCCCTTGAGCAGACCTACATTCTTCTAGGCAAGTTCTATGGCACTTTTAATGCCATACATTCATAACCTTTAAAGTGTTTGGATAAAGTCACACTTACCTATTATCAGAGACTCATTGCTTTTTGTCAGATCTTTGGCAGAACCTGATAAAATACTAAATTACTACGAGAAAGCTTTTGCTTTTTGTGGTCTGAAGATCGATAGCAAGTTTAAAAAAAAGACAGACTATGCCTGTGCTGGAGCTGTAATTTAATGTATTGCTAACATCTGCTTCCTTTGCATGACTAGGCACACTCACAATTTTATTTGTTCTCTATTACCAAAATTTTCAGCTCTTTGTATGAACCATGTGTTACTGTCACATTTAATATAGAAACTCTGCATGAAAGTGCTCTCACACATGTAAGTTTAATGCTTCCAGCTTCCATTCCTGCCTCTGAAGGGCTATGAATGCACTTCTCTTGCCTTGTAGGTGAAGGTTTGAATAAGACAGACTTATGTGAGAGCAGACACTCTCATGCCCTTATTGTGATTGTTCCATTTTAATATTAAATGTAATATTAATATTCCATATTCAGTAGAGCAAAATGAGGTGAACAAGCACCTGAACAGAAACATGACCAATATGTTCACTCTTAGGGTACTTTCCTAGAAAAAAAAGGACATGCTCTCACTCTTCCTGCTCCAATCCAAACTTAAAATGCTTAAACTTGTGTCTTGGCATTTCAAGAGGAACCTCAACTTCTTAGCAAACACTCTCCTAACAAGGCGCAAGCTGTGCTCACAGCCCTTCATCTCTGATCTGCACAGAGCTGTTTCAGCAGGAAGGATGAAGACTGAGGAGTACAATAAAGATCAGGGTTTAAAGTCTTCTGTGGAGTAATTAATTAAACACATCCAAGAAGACAGGAAAGATTCAAATATCTAAACCTCTTACTAGTGGAAGCATATACCAATGGCTAATCCACAGAGGAAAAGAGGGTCAGAATAGGAGGAGATTTACTTTTTCTTGCATTGCACAAACACTATAGAAGTATCTTCTAAGGATGAGCCACAACCAGTGAAAGAAGAGAGGACAACTCAGTCCTCTCTTTAAATTAAATGAGCTTTAAATTAGGATAAGCAATCAGATAGTTACATGTCTCAAGAGTCCTTAAGTAGAACTCCATGAAAATTAGTGACCCCCTGATGCTAAGGATGCAGATGAGTGGGGGTCACTTGACTCTCTAAACTTTGTGTCTAAGCACTTAAGACAAGCAAGAGCCTTGCTGGCAATGACCAAAGCCATGTCACTGTGCTTCAAGCTGGGCCAGCATGATGCTCTGGGCTCTCAGCTTCAGCCCCAGGCTGCTCCCACTGCTCACAGGGTGCTGTAGTGCCAGCTGTTTTCCTACAGCATGGATATGCAATTCCCACCTTGGTGCCAGCTCCAGCTCCATCTCAGTAAACATCAGAAGACCTGAGAGATCTTATGGATCTGGTCCAAGTCACAAGAACATAGAGATTGGTCACAATACTGAAATTGCAGTTGAGAAAAAAAAAAGCAATTTTTCCATCCCAAAAGCTTGAAAGTTGTTGAAAATCTGAACAGCAACTGTAATTATGAACTCAAAAATCAAAAAATAATTGCATAAGATAAAAAAAAAGACACAAATCCTGTGTTCCCCTCCACTTGCTCTGTTTGTCACCTTGTGACCAAGCTCTCCAGCACCAAAAATGTGAGCTGTATTCCTGCAGATGAGCCAGTTGATTTGGAGGTCAACATAGTCAAACGTCAGCCTTTCAAAGGCTTCTTTACTAACCTCTTTAGACTGTCTGCAGCCTTAACTTGTGTACAAAACCAGTGATCAGCACAGCAACAAATCCTTAAAGTAAATGGAGGAGCAGCACCGTACATTTAATATGTGTCTAGACAATAGCCACAGTGTTACTTTCTGAATTACAGCATAACAAACAGGGGCATATACAGGTTAATTAGTAATAAAGTTGAACTATTAAAGTGGATCTCAGTTAATTCATTGGTTTTCAAAGTATTTTAGGCTAGATGGATTCTAGCCAAGGCTTGAAGCTTATGAAACAGTGATTCATGGCTAATAAGGGCAAATGCCCTAGAGATACGAATATTTGTTACCCCAACACGCTGACCTTTTCCCAAAGAGGCAGAAATTTAATTATCTCCTTTGAAAAGCACAATTATAGAAAAAGTCAAAACCTGATTTATATTCAGTTTCTGCATTTTTCACAGATAAATAAGTAGGCAGAAAGAGAAACTGAAGGAACACTTGAAAACAGCCAGAACCAAAATTAATATATCTGTGTGAGTACATTTTGGGGAACTGAACAAGACTTCTGCTGCTGCTACTTTGGTTAGTTCTTTCAATTTTGGCTCAGTTTAGGTCATACACCATATGACACAAATCTTTATTTACAACAAAGTCAAAACTCAGAAAACTGCCTTATGTCCCTCTCTCTGTCTCAGTTCTCAGTGGGTTTATTTGCTTCACTGGGAAGGTAAATAACTAGTCAGAGGGGCCAGTGACAGATCCCCAGTGGCAGAGACCAGAATGTAGCTGCCAGTCCCAGATTCACCACTGGAAGCTTCCAGCACATTCCTGCACTCACACGCCTTTCATGGGCTGTTGCTCCAACTCTCAGTGCAAATGCCAAATAAAAAGGGGCTGTCGTCAAAAAACTAAATTCTGTGAAGGTTTACTCAAAGATATGTTTTTCATCTGCTCTACTGTATGGGGAATTTTCTGCATCAATTTTGTTTCTTTTACCAAGACTCCTCCAACAGCTAAAATCATGACACTGTGAAAATGAGTGGATTAAGTCAGGAATTGTCCACACTTAAGCCATCTACATTAAAGCATAACAAAAAAGCCTTCTTAATTATAAGTGGCAAACAAGCTGAATGCAAATTAGCTGACACACTTTCATCAAGTGTGATTCTTTTACAGTGATCTGAGCTCTGATCTACTGTACTCACACGGGAGCCTTGGGGAATCTATCTCCTGTAAGATCATATCTTAATTTGCTCAGGTAATATTTTTAGCAATTTGATGTCTTCCTACCCCCTTCCCCACCAATGAAATAAATCATATTGTGGTCATTAAGTAAACCCATTCATCCAGTTCCATTTGCTATAATTCTGCCTGCTACTGTGTAGCCTGGGGCTATTGATCAAGCATAGCATTCCCATCCAAGAGTGTGTATGTGAGCATGTGTTTAATTAGAAACTTAATTTATTGCAATGACAACATGGAAACTTTTAAACTCAGGAATTTTCAGCCCTATTTTCAGCTCTTAAAAACATGCATGCCTTGTTTGATTGCAGGCAGCTTATTTCATTAATACCAAACAATATTTCCATTATTAAAATCAATTATGAAAATGTTTCATTCATCTATTTTTCATACATTCCCTTTAAGAGTTTATAAGCCTCCCGATGGTAGAAATAAAAGTTACTTGAATGAGTGTATGTCGTATTAGAGAACCACAGAACCACTGTGGGACTGGAGGGCACCTCCAAACCCCTGCAAGATCACTCACAGAGGTGGCTGAGGAACATGTCTAGCTGGCTTCTTAATATCTCTAAGGATGGAGATTCCATAACCTCTGTGGGCAACCAGTGACACAGCCCAACCACCACCCTCACAAAATAAAGTGTTTTCTTCTGATTTGCTGTATTTCAGTTGGTGCCTGTTTCCTCTTGACCTGTTAGTAGGAGACACCGAGAAGAGTCTGACTCTGCCTTCCTTACTTCCTCCATCAGATATTTATATACATTATATACATATATAAATCAATGTACATTGGTAAAACCCCTGCTGAAGTCAAGCTAAACAACACCCACTGCTCGCCCTTGTTCACTGAGTCCATCACTTCATCATGAAAAGTTCTCAGGTTGGCCAGGCATGGTCCCCCCTTCACGAATCCATGCTGGCTACTCCAAATCACCTTGTTTTCGAAATGATTTCTGAAAGACTGAAGTGAGGCTGAGTGGCTTGTTGTTCCCTGAATGCTCCTTCTTGAAGACAGAGGTGACATTTGCTTTCTTTCAGTTCTCAGAAGTCTTATTCATCAGTCCAACCTTTCACAAATAATAGAGGGAGAACAAGACAGTACCTCCTGGCTGTATCCCATCAGGTTCCAGGGATTTGTGTGTCTCCAGGCTGCTTAGATGTTCCTTTACCAGGTCCTCCTCCAGCAAGGGCAAGTCTGCCTTGCTCCAGACTTTTCCTCAGGTCTCAGGGGCCTGGGATTCCAGTAACCAAAACTTATCAGTGAACATCAAGATGAAGAAGGCACTGAGAACCTGATTATCTTCCATGTGTCTTGTCAGGAGGTCCCCTGAAGCATTTTTGCAATAGATGCACATTTTCCATGATCTTTCTTTTCGTGTTGAATTGGGTCTTTCTTTTCATGTTGAATTGTCTATAGACACCCTTTCTGTGGCCATTCAGACCCCTCATCAAGTCCAACTCCTGGTGAGCTTTGTCTGTCCCAGCCCTGTCTCTGCACACCTGGACAGTGTCTCTATATTCACCCCAGGTCACCTGCCCCCGCTTCCACGCCTCACATATGTTTTATGTTTGAGTTATGTCAGGATTTTGTCTGCTGTCCAGGATTCCTGCTACCTTTGCAAGGCATGGAGGAGTCCAAAGGAGCAGTGTGCCTCACTGATAGCACTATTTCAGAGCAGCAGCATGTTGCCATTTTCCACCTGAAGCACTGAAGTCTGTCACAACCATTTATTTGTGGCACTGCAAGCCATGTAACTATTATTTTTCCCCATAGGAATCCACCTCCTGGTGGCTGTGAAGCCACAGCCTGCTGTGGAGACCTCTCCTGTGAGGACACAGAGGCTCCCAGCTCTCTGATGGAGGCCACCATGCCTCCCTTGTGGCCAGGGCCCCCCCTGGCTTTGCTGCAGGGAAAGCTCCAGCCCAGGAGTGGGATGCAGCCAGGGCAGGCTCGGGTCACTGCCTGCTGATCACCTGCAGCATACACATGAGCTGAGTGACAGAGGGAGCACAAGCGTCAGTGAAGCAGACAAATGTGATAAAAGATGCTGTGAGGGTGGCCTGAATAATTCTGTGAAGAGCACTGGCACTGTCATCAAGGTACTAAAACCTTGGAAAATTAACTGTATCAGAGGGATACAGTATTTTCCTCGTTTCTTGGTCATAACATAGCAATCCCAAGGTATATTGCACAGCTAAGACTAAGATTGCAATAGGCAAATTGAGCTTTCACAGTTTTCATTTGGAATATCAGAGTAAAACACCACCCCCGCCCCCTTTCAAATGAGAACTTTCTCTGGCTCTCCTTCATTCCTTCTAATTGTAAAGAGCTTACCCATTGCCTATATTTCCTACTTATTTCCTTCTAAAAATACAAATTTTCCCTAATATTTTTGTAGTAAATGTAACCATGCTTACTGCCAGAGCAGAAAGAGCTCAGTCCTCTCTTACAAGGTTGCAGCTGAAGTGCTTCTCCTAAGATTAAAGGAAAATCCCTCCTAGGTACGATTTGATTTGAGCATTAGCAAAACATCTGCTAAGATATTAGCACAATTATCCAATATAATACACACTCTTCTATTTTACTATTTTATTTATTTATTTCCAACACAGACCGTGTTTCATTAACTGATACTTCATTTCCAGTAACCATAAGGTGTTGTCCAAGATGTTGGCTAAGAAAAAGGCAGAGATAACGTCAAGATTCATTGTCTTCCCAAGCAGCACACTCCTGGTCACAGAAGCTGGAGAACAGAGAGGAAGAGCTTGTGGTCCTGTCAGGAATAACCTTCAACCCTATTTTGGAAAGAAAGGAATTTTACCAATTCCTCCACATGGATGTGGCAAAGCAATGAGAAGGGCCTGTGCTCTCTGCTATTGTTTGACAATTTTATTTGTCACCTTCCCTAGAAAATCCATTTTTATAGATGTTTAACATCTTTTTAGATAATAGGAATGCGACAAAAAGACTCATGCAAAACTGTCAAGCACTAAAGAGATTATGCTCAGTGTCCTTTAGTTTGGTATTTAATATTTCCCTAAATGCATTCATGCTGCTGAGTGGGCTTGGGTTTTTTAAAGAATATATTGGAAAATACATAGACCTCTTATGTTTTCTTATCTTGTGTTTGTTCCCAGCAATAACTGGATCAATTTCTCCTCCCTTTTTGGGGGGAGAAAGCTATCTTTATCACATGAAACATTGTTTTTTGGTTTTCATTTCCAGCTAAGAAGCTCAATTCAAAGAGTTGCCCAGAGGTGCAGATCCCTGACTGGGACAGACACAGCTGGGCTGTGATGCTTTAAAAAATCAGCCTTTCCCTGTTGTGGTTTGTGGTTCTATAAGGAAGACAGCGGCTCGAAAGCAATGTTGTAACCAAGGACTCCAGGTTATGGAAAAGGTTAAATTTATCTTGCATTTTCCATTTTATTGCTCATTTTACTTCTTTTTCGTGCCTCATTCTCCTCTCACCAGAGGCAGCTCTATCACAGGGATATTTCACCCCCTGGTCGTCCCTCTAGAGCAGGCAATAGAAACTCATTTTTCTATCTCATTCTTCAAATGCTCTTTGCTACATTCCCTCTGTTTCTTCTAACAACATGATAGCAGCACCAAAGTTTTGACTCCGTGAGGTTTTTTACTTCTCTGTTGTTGCTTGCAATTAGCTTAACAACTTATCACCCATCCACAGAGGCTTTAAATAATTTATATTTCAGGTTTTGCTTTGCAGTATTTCCTCTCAATCCTTTTGCAAATTATTCTTTTTTTTTTTTTTTTTTTTTGGCCTCGAGAGTACTTTGCTCATAAACACCACCAATCTATTATACTTAATACATTTCTGACTGTATTAAATTGGAACATCTACATGTTAATACACCTGTATTTGTATCCAAAATCCATCCCTAATGATCATGGTACTTACCATATCCATTTTACTTAATAAAATTCAGTCTGAAGTTTATCCTTGCTGAGTTGCCTGTAACACATACTGATATAAAAATGAGTTCTACATGAAACTCTAGTCCTCCTTATTAATGATTGAATAAATTATACAAATTAAAATTCCCCAGCTATCACTGCAGTCACTAATCTAATGCTCTCAGCCATATCTGAGTGTGCTTCCTTACCCTGAACCACAGGTGGTAAACACTTTTTCCTTCCTTCTCAATACTTCAATTTAAACTGAGTCCAAATTTCCACATTCTCCTTTATTTTTAATAATCCTCATCACAAGCTGAAAGGAGTTATTAACTCATACAGCCACCTTCTCCAATTTTCCTTACAAAATATTCTGATGCAGAGGGTGTCCTCCAAATTCTTAATCTAGTCATGACAGCACATACTACACAAATAATAATTGACATGGAATGACTCTAAGTTTTGTAAATAGCTTTAATAAAAAGAAATATTTACAATCATTGCCAATAGAAAGACTATTGAGACCTTTTATAGAATTTATGTGTCCATATGATTCTTCTGTGAACTGATTGAAGGTTAATATTTTAAAGTTCTTGTTTTAATAAAAAATATGACAACCAACCTTATTTTTCTCCAGAACCAATAGGGCAAAGTTCTTGGGCTTCAGGAGAAGAGTTTCTTCTAAAATTCTTTTTAAGACCCCTAATCTCTGTAGCAGATTCATTTCTATATATATAAGAAAGGGAATATAAAATTGAATAAAAACACTGTTGAGCTGCTGCCATGCTGGAGACTGACTCCCTTTGGATCTGCACACTGTCATGAAAATTGCTTTTGCTGCTTCTCCTCTCTCTTCCTTGCCTCTCTGTTTTTCTCCCATATCCTTGTGGGGGTGGACTGGGTGAATGTGGAGCAGCACATTGCTGATTAATTGTTCATACACAGCTATGGACAGACAGACAAGTTATTCAAAGTTTCCCTGGGTAAGAAGTACTTATTTGACTATCTCTCCCCCAACAGTTGTCATGAGCTTGTAGAATTGAAATAATCTCAGAACAGCTCTGTCTTTCCATTTAGTTAAAACTGACCCATGGGTTCAGATGTTAATGGAAAACAGAAGGAGAGCAGAGACACAGGACAGCATGCAAAAACAAACTTCCTTTTTTAGCAGCCCAGGCTAAAAACTAGGAATGTCAATTATCTCTGTCCAATCTACACTTCATTTTGTGCCTTAAAGGGTACACCATGCCCAGGAGGCCAGTTTTACGTATTCCTTCTCTAAATTTAGTAGCGTCAAAGAAAATCATGTCTGTGTTCTGATTACTTGGTGCCATTGAGAAGTACTTCCTTACTGCTTCCCTCATATGCCATAGGCCAGAAATCTCTATTTCTTTGTGTTATATATTTAACAATATGACCAGTCCTCATGCACTATTACTAGTGGACCTTAAAAGACAGATAATTAAAAAAAAGTATCGAAATCAGGCATTTCTTCTCCTCATTCATGAAAAGTGAATTTCCTTTCCCTGTAAAACATCAGAACAATATTCTGGACAGTGAATTTTAAAAAGAAGTTTTCTCCCTGTCTGAGGATGACTTGAAACTTCAGGATGCACAAATGAGAAATTAATATCTGGAGAGCATCACTCCTCAGAACTATGCCTGCACATCAGTAAAAAAGGTACTCGAAAGCCTGGGAAAAAACAGAAGTTTGTCTTGGTGTAATATTGCTCTGTGTGGCACAAGAATGTGATTCTTCCTCTCAGCCTGTCCTTCCTCTCTTATTCTACTAAAGGGGAACATGCACAGAACAAAGGTACCTTGCATTTCTTGCCAGAATGATTTAAAACATTTTTTTCCTTCTTCCTGTGCCAGAGTAGATCCTTGACAAAAAGCCTCTCAACTATAATTTCTTTCTTTACCTCATGCTATTTCACCATTTCTTTCAAGGCTTTACTGGGGACATTAGTAAGTCTTCTGCTTTATTTTAAGGATGGTAAAGTCCAGAAATAGGATCAGAGAAATGGACTGGGACAAGAATACAAACAGTTTCTGTACCCTGTTTTCATTATCAGTCCCTGGCTGGCACACATTTTTCTATGGCCTTACCTCTTCACCATTTTTTCAGGTTTGCTTTCTTCTGGCTCTTCTTTTTCTCCTGACTTAAAATAACACCAATGTTTTAAAATGATAAATCAAATTATTTACTTTTCCCCTCTAGGATTCATTTGACTGATGTACACTCATAACTTTATTATAATTTTGGAGCTTCATTTGCTTTATTCTCGTTCATTTTAAAGCCAGAAGGCTTTTATTATGAAGTGTTTTCTTCAGATACAGGACTTAAAAACTCTTTTTTCTCTATAAAATAAGCACTGACATTTTATCACAATCTTAGGCCTTCAGCTAATTAGAACTTTAGGAGAAACAAAACTGCCACGAAACTTGTGGTAAAATAGAGAGAGCAGCACAATGGTTCCTGGTGTCCATCTTCAATGTGCTAAAAGGGAGACAAGAAAAAAAGAAAACAACCACTCCAGAAAAGCACACCTTGAAGAAATGGGACAAGTAATCCCATTCTCTTGGACTGGTGTGTTAGAAGCATCTCTCCTGTGAATAACTCTCTAACATGCACACGTGTCCTGGTTTGGAAAGGCAGGTGTCTGCCAGGGAAAGCAGGACACTCCCTTGGAATGGAGAATGTAACCCCCCTCCCTCCAAATTATTATAATTTTGGAATTAAGGGGATTTCAGGTAAAGATACAGGAATAGGAATAACAGTTCTTTAATAGGAATATTAAAAATAAAAATGTAGTTGTACAAAAAAGCAAGCAAAAAAGAAAACACTGACAGAGTCAGAATACGACCTGACACCCTGTTGATCCAGGTGTTGATAGCAGTCCAAATAAATCCTCCTGGAGTGACAGATGTGCTTCTGTTGGAGCAGAGATGATGCTGTAGAAGGGTGTAGTTTCCTCTGACGGTCCAGTGGTGGTGGGATAGCTCTGGTCTTCCTCTGGGAATCCAGTGCAAACAGGCTGTCCTGGTGTTCTGAATCCCAGGTTTTATCCATGTAGAAATGCTTGACTCTTCCCACTGGGTGGAGCATCTCCCAATGGGATGATGTAATTGTATCTGTCATGCAGTGAGCCTGGATGGCCCATGGACAGCAGATATCCCCTGGAGAGAGGATGGGTTGTGGAAGAGATAAAGGGCACTGCCCCACCTGGTTTTAACAGAAGGCACCTGCCCCCTCACCCCTGGAGTTATGAGGAATGGATTATACAAGAAATAAAGAAAACACCTCCCCAACCAGTTTCAACAGATGGCAAATAAAATACACACACTTTTGGTTACATCTTGAATTGCAACCCAAGACAACATGGTTCTTGACTGACAGCACATTTTCCTTCTCAAAGATGATGAATTTGGATTAACATATTCATTGTGTCTATTCTCAGAACAAATACTCACATATTTATGTGCTATCATTTTTCCATTGAGTGAAAAACATATTGTTTGAACCTACAGGAATGACCAGTGATAATAAATCATAGCTTGAAACACATTTGATATGTCACTTCTGTCAGAAAGCCATGGGGGAAAGGGAAAAAAAAATTGCCTCATGCATATGTTTTAGGGACATTTTGTTCCTGTTTCTCATTGTCTCACTTTTCCTTATTCCAGTTAGAAACTCTGCAAATGAGGGCTGACTTGTTTAGCACCCTCCAAATGTGCTGAAATGAGTTTAGTCACAGCCCACACAGAATGCTATTTCTGTTTACTGAAGTCCAAATCTGCTCTACAACTGAGGATCGTGGATCAAAGATCAGCCAGCAGGCAACAGATAGTTGATTTCCAAATCTTGCATGCAGAAGACCAAAAAAATTGTCATTTTACCAGGCTTTCCAAAAAATAAGTGTAAGCATCACTCAGGTGGGTTTTATATAAAATACATATAAGGATCAAAAAAATAGGCTCAATCAAACAGCAGAATATATTAATCATAAAAGTGTGACAACTGATTTTGACAGCAAGGTGACTGTCCACTTCTCATTAGGCTTATTCTGTAGCATATTGTTTCAATTTAAGTCCACATTAACTGTTTTCTTTTAGATTACACCATTAAAAATACTATTTCCCTTAAATAGGTTATCTAAAATGCTTTTAAGATGTGTTTATGGCATATCTGATGATATAATGAAGTTCATTTAGCTCCTATAAATATTCTTAAAGGGGTGTTTTCAGCAGGTCATTCTTCTTCCACACCAGGCCATGCAGTGATATATGATGCCATTAGTAGACCATCTTGAGCCCAGTTTCTCCACCAGATGTATATATTTTTAATTATTCTTTCTTTGTCAGAGTGAGTGACATTTTACTGGTTGCTGTACTGAAAGTGGCAGGCAGTTGATAAAGTGCTCCATGGACCTGTCCTTCTACCCATCAATTTCTTGCAGGTGTACAGTTTTGATTTTAAACACTATAATTCCATGTCAGAGGAGATGTATACAAGCTTAGGGGGGCCTATTCAATAAGCCATAAATTCTGTGGGGGGTTCTTTATATTACTGTAAGATGAGGTACCTTTTCTGTTTTCAGCTCAACATAGTTCTTATTTTCACATTGATCTAGAAGCTCACAGTCATAATTTTTTAAAGAAAGGAAAGGAAACTCAGATTCAGAAGCACAAGTTTATTTATTTCATTCCAATAAAATTTGTATTCTCTCCAATTCTACACACGAACAATTCCTACTTAGGGTAGAAACCTTTGTCCCCATTTGCTTTCTGTCTCTTTATCCTAATTGGGTGAGAATAAATGTTATATTACTCTGTGAATGCCAGAGAGGAAAGTATTCTTGATGAGGAAAAGAGAAAAAAAAGAATCAGAAAGGAGAATGAAGAAAATAGAGACAAAGTGGAGTTTTCCTAGATCCCAGGGAACTGGCCTAATTTGACAACAGGCAGGCTTGAAACTCTTCAATTCTTCAATATAAAAGGTGCAAGCTCAGCATCAAGTAATAGTTAAGATTTTTTTGTGATACCCCTATATCTGTACTTCCTCTTATGCACCTGATATTATAAAGATGTGATCAGCTGGAAGGTGCTAAGGACTGTTGTTTGGGAACAGAAAGATATGTACACACCTATTTCAAATTCCACTCCCTTCTTGACAGATGATTTAATATATTTGCTCTTCAGGCTGAATTCTCTCTAAAGCATATGACTATGTCTCAAAACTAGTCAAAACTATTTTTGGTTTGGATCTATTTCCATACTGCCCAATAGAGAGTGAAACAAACTGTCCCAAAGGTGGCACAGCCATGTTGATGCAGAGCTCTGATAATGCCTCTAAGCCAAGTATTTCTTTCATAAAGACAACAGGAAAATGTATCACACATGGGATTTTTTTACACATACTAACCAATTTTTGCATCAAAATTCTGTGACTCTCAAGGTAATCCATGCAACTATAGCTGCCACATATGGCTCTTTTTTCTTTTCCATTTTACCCATTTCTTTTCCATTTTACAGAACAGTTAGTACCTAGGCATTTTTCCATTGGAAGAAATTATCAATATTATCAGAGTAATCTCTCAAACTCCTTTCCCACAAATGAAAGTTGTTTTCTATAATGTCTCTCCTAAAGTACACAGCAGTTTTTACTCAGTGCTCAGCTCTATTTTCTCTCCTTTCTCTGTGTCCTCTCTAGCTTGATAATACCTTGCCCTTATTGGATCAAACCTATGGTAGATAACCAAACTAATATTTTTTCAGAAGTAAAACTCAGTCCTCCAAGCCAACATTTTAGCACTATCAAATAACTCTTAAAAACATTGAGGTGAAATAAAATCTTTTAAATTGATCTAATCCACTGATATATTTTGTGTAAACTTCCTCTATCAATAAAATATGTTAATACTTGCAATAGACATTCAAAGTGCCCAGGCAAATTTAAAAAAGAGGGAATGGACTAGAGTCTCTGTACAAACCTAGTGATTTACAGGTCCTGATATTTCTCAGTAATGTCACTGTTAAAACATTTTGAGGTTAAAACCTAATTATATCAAATAAAACACTAATGGAATTTTAGTGTATGAGCTGAATTTTGCACTAGCCCAAATTCAGGAAATTTGTCATCCAGTAGCAAACTAAAGCACCTAAACTAGGAGAGCCCTTGTTCTTTTCATGGTGAAACAGAATGCTCAGAAATTCAACTCACCTAAAATCCCAGTTTGTACCTGGCATCTCCTTGTAGTTAAACTTAGAACATGGAAAGCCCTCGCTTCACCGCAAAATTCTTGGTCTCCATTCACACAGAGACCCCTGACTACCCAGAATGGACCATGTCTCTCTTCGCTAAAAGGTCCATGTCCATGCTGAATGTTGGAATATTTACTGTGCTTTAAAACTAAATCAAAATCAAAACCAAAATCTCCAAAAAAATAACAAAAAGACCCCAGTAACAAATCAGAACCAAAGTAAAACAACAGCTCCCCCGTACCAAAAAGTAAAAGCAAACCTGAAAAACTCAAAAAGAGTTAAAGAGCAAACCTGAACACTTGTACCCTGATCTCCCCATGCTTCATAATTTTCTCACTCCCTTAATTTGCTTTAAGCAACAAACTGCCCAGATCACACCTACCATAGTCTTGATTACTTTAGACTTGATTACTTTCAGACACAGGGCTTGGTCTCTGGTCCTTTTTAAAAATTTAGCAGGTTAGTTTTATTTGATTTAGTCTGGGTGAACTCATGCCTATGGATTTTACAGCCATAATAAAATGGCTTCAGTTCTTCAAGTGATATTTACTGTGGACCACAGGTACACACACCAAAAAAAAAAAAAAACAAAAAAAAAAAAAAAAAAACAAAAAAAAAAACAAAAAAAAAAAAAAAATCTGCTTTCCTTTATTGTACAGATTTTTGCAGTGGAGCAGCAATAAAATTGTTCTCTTTAATTATTTTATAAAGCAAAGTGTTGCATTTACAACCACAGTGTATGACTACATTATTTGTAAACCTTCTAGTGGGTGTGATGCCTCAGAAAAACAACAAAACCTTATGTTACAAGCCCATCCTTATCTCAACATAGGGGTAAAAGTATATATACAATATATATATGGGTAAAAGTATATATACACTTTTTTCTTTATATACACTTCTTTCTAGCATAAAGTGTCAAAGAGGTCTAGCTGCCAGTAAAGACCAATTTATTGCAGTATGTGGGTAAACATATTGCAATCAAATATTTATCTGTGA
Organism: Zosterops lateralis; assembly: GCF_965231275.1. Lineage (NCBI taxonomy): Eukaryota > Metazoa > Chordata > Aves > Passeriformes > Zosteropidae > Zosterops > Zosterops lateralis. Next base: position 111,410,108 of record NC_139763.1, read on the forward strand.
AGAATTTACTTTTCCTTAGCTTAGTCCTGATACGTGAAATGTCTTACTGGGAGAGAAAGGTAAAATATGACCTATGCATATTTTAACTCACTTAAAATACCTCTGCTTGCTTTTTCCTCAGAAAAAGTAGATAGCCACAACTGGGCATGGCAGAAACATGAACTCTCTATAGACTAGTCTCTCTATTGACTTTCCAAAATCAGCTGAAATAGAACAGTTAAACATAACTAAAGGATTTTTCAGACAGACAGCTAAGCTTCAGTGAAAGCCATTGAAGTTCAGGCTTCTAAGAGCCTAATATATTTATTAAAAGTTACGTTAAGTTCTTAAAAATCACAGAGTAATTTTGGAAACTACACCCAAAAGAAATATTCTCATCTTCTCTTATGACTTTTCACCAAGTGCTGCGGGAGACACCAGCATATTCTCTGTGATATATTACAAAATCAGAATTAGCAAAGTAGAGATAAAATCCCTAGTCATATCTGAAATCCACATGAAGTATGAAACATATATACAGTGTGGTGAGATACTTGTATTATCTATTTGATTGTTTAACACAGCAATACAGTGCACCCATTAAACACAGAAATTGTGTGATAATAATCCAGTAGGGAGAGCTAGAGTGTAATACTTTTGTCAAGCACTTAATGCCAAGGATTCAGACTGCATAATCAATTAGAGAAGACATTGCTACTGTGATATGCATTTCTGAAGGACCTCTCCAGAATGCCTAAGCTCTCTTATTTACATTTTGACTTGTGTTGGTTGCCTCAAGGAAAGAAACCAATATTTCCTCCCTCCAATATTAGGCAGATTTTCAGAGACACAAAACTGTGTCTTTCCACAGTCTTTTTTCCATCCTCTACTGAAATAATTTGCCACAAGCCAAAGGCTATGTATGACACTCTGGATTCAATACCATCTCTAGAACAATGACAACAATAACTGTCAGCTAAGTCAGTATCCCTCTTGGTATATAGTCTCATTTTTTCTAACACTGAACTTCACAATAAAAATTGAATTTGGCCAACCACTGTGCATCCATTGCTTGGATATTGTTGTAAACCAGTCTTAATCATTATGTTCCTTCAGGGGTTTAGGTCAGGAGACTTGTACAGATCTGCAACTTCCAATAAAGACATTATCTGAAATTTGATGAAAACAAGATATATTGTATAAAAATATTCTAGTTCGTTACTTGTCCTTATTTGGAGGAATTTTATGCCCCTCTGCATTTAATATAGCTATAAAGATTAAAACTCTGCATGAGATAGATAGATAGATAGATAGATAGATAGATAGATAGATAGATAGATAGATGTACCTATACAATGAGTAAGACTGTACAGGCCAGGATTCTCCAGCCCAAGGCAGTGTTATTCCCCTTCCTGCTTTCTTCCCTTCCCATGTGATTGAACACCATATGTCTGCAGTGTTGTAGCAGATCTCCCAAATCTTTTCAGCTCTTCTTGCACACTCATCTAAGAGATATGGCTCAGTTACAGCTAGAGGATCTGCTTCATGAAGCAAATTGTTTTCCCCGAGTTCTTGGAAATGCCAGTTGGACCCAGTTATGGTGCAGAGCAGAAATGCATGTGCAGAACTGCCTGACAGAGTGCTGAGAGGCAGGACACACACATCACACAAAGGAAATGTCCTACAAATGTCTTGGCTCCAAGTGATTGCTGAGCAGCCTGCACTGGTAACAGCAGGAAAATTACTGAGTAGAGAGTGAAGCAATTAAAAGCTGCACTGAGTCTGGCACATTCCTGAGACACAGAGGGCAACTGAATAAATTCAATAATGCTGCACTCTACATTTGTCAACACTAAAAATATCCACTCACAAAAGTTATTTCTGTCCAATATTAGTCAGTCCTAAGGCACACAGTTGTTATCAGATTTTTTACACATAAAATCGTTGTACAGACATTTGGCCAGTTATGAACATCATGCAGTAGTTGCTCAGAAAGTAGAGTGATGTTTAGCCAGAAAGTGTATTTATCTAGGGAGATATCCAGAAGGTAAAGAGAGAACACAGGAGTCTGCTAACATTTGTAAAAAATGATCAGTGGTCAGAGATCAAATCTTGCAAAGCTGACTTGTGTTTGACGAGTTGTAATGTGATGGAAGAAAAACATTAAAGAGAAATTTGAAAAATGAGGATTATAATTAAACATGTCCTCTATCTGAAAAATTTTGACAATAAAAAACTACACTGTCCACAGGTACCAGTAATCTCTCTGCCACAGCACTCTCTGTCAACAACAACAACAACAACAACAACAACAACAACAACAACAACAAAACTCTTTTAACTTTAAAAAAAAAAAATTGTGAAAGCCAAGTAAAAACAAAATTTTGAAACAGGATTTGTATTAAGGAAGCAATATTTCCAGGCAGAAATAGATGCAGTGTATGGTGATGTACAGACGACACTGAGCACCATTACTACTGATGCCAGGGTAGAAGTTGTGTTGAAGTAACAAAGCACCTGTCAAACAGACAGATGAAATTACACACTAGTTTATATCTTTCACTAGAAAGTAACAAAACAGAACCAGGATAACAGGCTCTGTCCCCTGCTAAAGCCCTCACTCAGGAAAAGTCAGAGAAAAGCACATCTGCCCCATCAGAAACTGATGCCAGAGTGATTTGGGGCTTACTAACCACACCAGAGATGAAACACCCTCTGTAATTTGTGATTCTGAGAGCTGCTATTGCCTGGGGAAGGCTGAGCTCTCCTGTGCAGGGGGGAGAGATGGCAACTGCAGCTGTGCTGTCATAACAAGGTTAACCTGCAGTCAGGGGAAGTTGTCAATCCAAATGGAGACATACTGTGGAGGGACCAGACTCGGCTTTCCCTGCCTCCCCCAGGGAGGGATACCACAGGAGCTGAGTCACTTCTGCCCAAGGAGGCCTTAGTGAGACAATTCCCTCCTTGGCTGAGCCAAGTGCAGGAGCTCCTGTCCATTTGGGCTGATTCAACTAATGGGTTTATCCTTTAGCAGCAGCAGCACCAGCGCTGCTGAAATTTTAGAGGATGGCAACAGATTATCACAAGAGGATTATGCTTCTTAATTGATATTTCTGGTACATTTGACTGGAAAATGAAAGCATCAGGATGTGGATGCTGAGAGCTGTCTCTGTAAAGAGATGGTTGAAATTGGGGCTTTTGCTATGGCACAGCCACTCATGGGTGAAAAGTTTCTCAGCCTTATGTAAAACAAACTGCCTGGGGGTGGAGAGCACCAAAACAGACAAAGTTCCTTGGTACCCTGGGGACTGTGAAGGGGTTTGGTAGCCCCCACCTGTATCCTACCCCTTCCTCCATACCTCCAGTCCTGCTGGTAACACCCAAGTTGCAAGTAAAGGTAATAAACATTCTCTTTCTCTCTCTCTCTCTCTTTCTCTCTCTCTGATATTTGCCTTAGCACCTTTCATCCAAAATGAATAATATACCTCTGCTGATGTTTCTTTGGAAATGATGTAGCTTCAAGAGATCACATAGGAAATCAGACCAGCTTTAACTTGTAATGAAAACTGGTTAAAATTTATGCTGTTCTTCACTTTTATTATTTATTACATCCTTGCCAGAGTATATTGATTTTGTGCCAACCTCTGTTCTTGTCACAGTTTTTGTCACACAAATGAGGTTCCAGAAATGTAATGCCTATATTTTATGAAATACAGTCCTATGCCATTTCAGGATGACCTTTTCAGTATTCTGCATTCTGATGGGTTGGCTGTTTGTGAGGCAGGGGCCTATTTCCATCTACACCTTATCCCCTCAACACTTCTGTTTTAAAAGTAATTTAAACAGAGGTTGCTATATCAATTTCTTTCGTTTATATTGGCATGCAGAGTTTATAATCTCCTTTCTGAAAAATTGGTGAACTCTGGACAGCTGGCTTTTCGTTGGACGTGCCTCCATTCAGTTCCTGTGTAGGAATGAATTTTTAACTACAGCATTAATTTTTGTATTAGGACATGTCAAACCCATGGGATTGTTTTGCTTTTGCTTCCAAGCCAAACTAAATGTACATTTGAAACGGAATTATGAAGCACTCTAATGAGGTAACAGTTTAGCCAAAGGAATATCCCTCAGCTATAAGTGACTGACCAAGAAGGAGCAGAGGGCCCAAAAACAGACACACAGACTTAGAGGGTCATCAGAGTGCTACCCATAGAATGGTGGAGCATATACAAAATGCACAGAAGAACCTAGATGTTTTGCCCTACAGTGAAAGGGTGAGCCCTTTTGGTGTCTGTAGGAAGAAGGGATGTCATAAATAGCTGTTTATGGTCATTCCGTACTGAGAAAAAGAAAAAGGCACAAAAAAACTTTCTTTAAAAATTATACCTGGTTCTCAGTTTTTTCCCTTTTTTTTTTTTTTTTTTTTTTTTTTTTTTTTTTTTTTTTTTCAGGATGATAAAAGTTCCTTGCAAGATTCATGTAGGCATCTGTTCTGTTTAATCACCCCTATCCCACAGATCACAGGAGCTGCTGATTCTTGATTTCTCTTATGACATCTTTAGCACGTGGTATTTTCCCCAGTACACAATAATTAACTTTTGCACTGAATATTTTAGAGCACACAATAAAAGGCTGTGAAATTATGTATATCCACAAGACAATCCAGTGGGTAAGCTATTTAATCAGAACTCAGGAATTTTGAGAATTTTTGCTAGTCCCTATTATGGCTCTGGTAGTCCTCTGAGCCCATGCCCTGGGCCTCTGCTGCTCTTTCCATCCATCTATTCTGGCCAGCAGCTCCTAGAACGAGCTCAGAGGGAGCTGACAGCCAGCCAGACCTCAGCACAGCAGTGCAAGTGTAGTGACAATGGCTCACCTGTGACAGATCATCTAGTTCCTGTGTTCTGTGGGGACAATTTGTACATGCACAGGAAATTCAGTCCATCCAGGACATCTCTGCCTTGCTGCACATGTTTTTGTCACCTGTGCAGAAGTCCTGACACATCCTGAGCACTTCTGATTCCCAGTGCATGTGCACTTTTTATGTGCATTTGTTTCTGCCTGGAAAATGGATGCTGGGAGACTCTTCAAGGAAGTGCAGTGGAAAAGCAATCACAACAGATTTTTGCCAGCTGAATCCTCTGCACTGTGTACACAGGGTGGGCAACTTGGGCATAGTGGGGTATTGCTTCAAAACATAGGGACTCCTGAAAGCTTAAAAATAAATTTTTTATTATAAAGAAGTGGGGTTTTTCCTACCATATCCAGAAGGAGAGCTGAGCAGGGATATAATATAATAATAGTAAAATAGTTGCTAATATAGAGCAATTGTGGAGCTGCATCAGCTTGAGCTGATCTGCACTACCTTGCTGGATCTAAGAAGTTTCTCTTGATTGTGAGTTCATCTCATTGCACCTTTTACAGGACAGGGTGTTACAGAGCAGCCTGTCCATAATTTTCAGGGAAAATTTTGATAACTTATTTTGGGTATAAAATAGCAGACAGAGCAGTCAAACCAATGAGGCAATTACACCTCATGCTGAAATTATAAAAAAGTCTAAACTGCAGTGCAGTCAGGGAAAGGCCTTCCTACCCTGCATGCACAGCTACTTGAAAGAATTAATTAAGTCAGAAAAAAGCACTCTTCTCCAGCAAACAAGCAAACTTTTAAATAACATGTACTTTAGTCCCTGAATTTGTAGTTAGACCTCTAAGCAGTTAGTTATCTTCACACATTTCAAAGCCATTACTGTGAAAAATTCAAGGAAACATGAACAAAAATATGAAAATGTAAATACATGTGAGGCAAAACCTTTCCTGCAGAGAACAAGAACCCAGAAAAGCTTATAGATCAAACAGTTTAAGGAAATATATTACCATTTCGGATTTGTAAGGGTTTTCTTAGGAGGATTAAACACCTCGTTTAGAAAAAGTTCATCTTAAAAGCTGTCACTTCTCATCCGCATTGTCCTGGAGGTTTAGTAGAGGTCCAGACAGCATTGCAAGTCAGAATTTTATTCAGCATTTCCAAGTCAGTCTCATAAAATTCATGCAAGCCTAAATCAATGTTTGGGAAAAAACAAGTTTTGTTGAAAAACATTCCTGAGCTGTACAAACAAGGACAGCCAAACAGCAGGACCAGGGTGTGGGACGTGGAAAGGCTGTAAGAAATGCAAGACACTTTATGTGTAACAAGGCATCACCAGCATGGGTACTACCTAGAGGAAACATTTTCAACATGTTGTAGCTCCGTTAAAACAGTAACATTTTGCTGATGTAAACACAACAGTGCTAATCTATCCCAGTGAGCACCTGACTCTTGAATCCTGCCATTGCAGGCAAAATAACAGCCAGGCAGAGCTGGACATCCCAGCAGGCACAAACAGATAGAAATTACTCTCTGTAAACTGCACACCACGCTGCAGCTACACCAGCCAGTTGAGTACTTACCCTTTCCCAGTGAGGACAATGAGGCACAGGCCTGGAAACCTGGAAAGACAAGGTCTGAGCTCAGCTGCAGCCCCAGGGAGGGGTTCCAGGGCCACCAGCCAACACACCAGAATCCTGTTGCCCGTGTCAGGTTGGGAAGGAGAAGCTGTGGCACAGTCCAGAGGGTGAGAGCAGCCAGGTCAGGCAGAGGTCCCCAAAGCTGGGAGTGGGTGTGCGAAACAAAGGGTGCCACGTAGCCAAGATTTCCAAACCCGGGCATGCAGTGAATTGGCTGATGGCACCCCATCAGAGTTGTTTTCTCCTGCCAAATCACATTAAAAAGAGCTAAAAGACATTAAACAGCTCCTAATATGAAGCTGCCTCGAAACAATGGCTGGAGTTGTCCCAGAGATGCTGTGTGAATATGGGAATTGCTCCATGTGATCCTGATGCATCCACAAAACAATTTCCCTACTAAACTGTTCAAGCCAGCTGTGTGAGAGGCAAAACAGGCAATGCTCAGGCCAGTAAAACTACTCTGGAAAAGTGCAATGTGCACTGCCCTGTCACCCAGAGCTGGGTGGGTAGCAGCAGCTGGAGGATAGAGGATCCATGCTTCCATTAAATCAGCTGGATCACTGCCTGCAGGGCTCCTCCCCAGTCCCACAGCAGTGGCACAGCAGGAAGACTCAGTGTCTGAGCCCCTCTCCTCCCTGCATGCTCCTCTCTTCATCCCAGATCAGATTTCCCTGGACTTTTGTCCAGCAGCCCAGTGCCTATCTTTGACTTATAAAAAGAGTCAGTTTCTGCTCACTCTTCGGAATTTTTAGGAGTTGCAAACTAAGTGCTGAAATTTTCTCCTCATATTAAAGACAGTTGCTGGATGGAAGGAAGCAGACCAAAGGTGTGTTCCCAGTGCCATACTATTCATTTATTCTGTTTGTATTTAAGAAAAAATAATATAACCCGTGATTCTTCCCTCTAAGCTGTTCTTTTTTGTTTCTGGGAATAATGGATGTTAAAAACCAACCTCAGCTCCCCATATTTCAAATGGCTAAATAAGTGCCATCCTTGCTGGGGGAAGGGGCAGTGAAATGGAAACACTGAAGATGGAACCAGAAGCTATATCAGTGGGGTTTCTGTAGGCAGCAGAGATCAAAAAAAGATCTGTATGGTCTAAACACACAAATATATAAATATTTTAGTAGAGAAAAAAAAAAGATAAAAAACCTGCTGTTATATTCTCACTCTCTAGACATTAAATACAACACACAATGGAGCACAATGTGTTCATTTACCCGAACACTTCCTCATAAAAACAGTTCCACTCCTCACTTCTTCCAGCTGAGCATTATCAGAGTGCTTTCCTTCTATTTGTGGCTTAAAATGTTGATTTTATTCTGTATTCAGAAAAAAAGATGCGAACAAGAATTCAAGTCTATATCTAAATACTCCTGTCACAAAAGAGTCTTGTCATAATTTCATATAAGCAAAATATGAAAATTTGAACTAGCAGCAGATCTAAAATAATGATAATAATATTTAACATATATAATAAATATTCCTCTTTATTTCTTTTTCCACATACTGGCAAGATTGTCCCTTTACTTGGCATCCCATTGGCCCAAATTCCAGACAGGCTATGTGAAGACAACGTAGTTACTCACACCATAAAAATGTCTTTTTACATGTGGGTAAAAACATTATTTTCCTGAATTCTTGCAGGAACTTCCAGCTGAGACAACAGAAATTCATTCAAGGGAGTACCTCAGGTTCCCCAGTCCTCCTCTGTGTTTATGGCCACACCTGCCATCAGAAGTGGCATAATAACCCCTTTATTTTGGTACTGAAGATGATGGTGACAACTACTATTCAGCCATTCATAGACAGAAGATATATATAATAGATGACAGAAGAGATGCCAGGTTTTAAAAATTTTAAGGTATTCATAGCTCCCCAAATTATGGTTTGGGTCTTAAAAGTTGAGTTCTAGCCTTGGGAGCATAAAATTTCACCAATTAAAAGCTTTTCAGAACAACCTGGGAGAGCTGGTAAAGTTGCTTTTAAAAAAAAGAGAAAGAAAAAGGAAAAGGAAGCAAAAAAAAATCTTATGCATGTTTCAAACATTAACCTGACCCCAGGGGCCGACAGTTTAAGAGGAAAATGAGTGTCACAGGACAACTTATGGTAAAGCACGTAAGAGCACAGAGACCATAAATCCAATCCAAAAAGAGCAATAATTGAGTACTGATTATGGAACTGGAACATTGAGGTAAATCTGTATGAAAACAAAGAAATAAAGCTGGATGGCTCTTGTTTCTCCCAATCCTTTTGTTCTTCCAAGCAAAATGATTTCCAGAAGAAAACTACTGACTATGATGACGTTCCCTCTGGTTTGAAAGTGATTATCCTATAGGGATCAGTATCTTACTCTTCCTTAAAAACTTTCCTTCTTCATGTGGATTTCAAATGAAGCATATTAGAATTGCTAATAACATTCCTTACTTAGCTAAGGAATATGTCAGGTCAATTCAGCAACTGAATGAGTCCAAGAACAGCAGAGTGGAACAGAGATAGATGTTTTCACTAAAAAGTATATTTACAAGATCCTGCAAAGAAATGAATATTCAAAACAAACACATTGTCAGGAAGAAGAAAAAAAAAACAACAACAAACCAAAACCAAAACAAAACCAAAAAACCAACAAAACCCAAACGACCCTTATTAAGTAAAGAAAGGAAATACAGACCCAGTAATCACTGTAAAACAACATATTTAATTTCTGACATCAAGGAACAAGGTGAGGAAATGCCTTTGACAACTGAAAGGCAAATGTGAAGACTAGTGAGTCCAATGAGTGACATGAACTGTGTTTGATGTCACCTTATAAAACTCAGCCCAAAATATCAGTAAAACTGACATCTGTTCAGTGGGGGGTGTAAAATGACTTCAGGGATTTCTGTCTGGAAATCTCACCCCCAAATCCACCCTATCAAAAAAAAAAAAGTTCTAAATAATTTGGTTTAGAGTAAATATTCTTTTGCTCAATAAGAGAAATTAATTGATGGCATATAATTTGGTCTACCATATACAGGTGGATAATTAACATCCACTGGTGGCCAATGTGTGAAATTCTCCATAATTTTGCTTTTTAATCCCACAGGTACCTGCCACCTTTCCAGTGATGGGCATCACACTGCATCTAGACAAGAACTTACACAGAGAGGAGAGGCACTATCTAATTTACCAGCTTCTCTTTCAATAATCAGCAACAGGCATGACACTCATCACAAAAGTAGATGTACTTGTTTTTATTCAGTGTGGCAATAATCTATCCTTATACATGGCCCTGGAGCTATGAACTTCAGAGAGGTACCAGGTCACATCCTGTGGGTCTGAGTATATCTATAACATTCCTTGGCTGGAGGAAATATGGCTCATTTTGTTTGAATTTGAGTGAAGGTGTAAAACATGACAGATGGAAAAAAAGGTTTTACCCACCTAAAATCTTAGTCTTATCATAGAATTTTAAAAAACCCTTTCCATCATACACATAGTTTTTACTCATATCCTAGCAAAGAAGGAACTAATGCCAATTTCATGGTACTGTTCATTTTATAAGCTGTACAAAGCCCCAGAGAACTGTACTTCCTTCCACAAAGAAGAAAGTAAATTCTCAGGTAATCGTGCCAGCATTTGGTGTGCAAGCAGATGCACAGATATCTCCTCATACTTTATGACAAAGCTTCAGTAAAGAGGTGTGATTTGCTCATGGCCCAGCCGGTCCCAGTTCCTCAGCCTCAGCCACATCCTCATCCTCTAGCAAAACAGAGCACAGGCACAGAGAAAGTGATTTTTGGTCAAGTCTTTGCCAGATGGATCTAAGGTTGTATCACCTCTGATAAAGGGAAGCTCCTTGTACTGTCTCTCCCAGAAAAGTTACCTGAATGCTGGTGGACTTACAATACAGTTCTTTGAGCATATTTTGAAATGGATATTCTAACTAAGTTTACCAAATGCAGAGCAAATTCATTTTACTTTGAAACTCTAAAAAGGATATTTTGTTGTTCTCTGCATTAAGACTTGTTGGTAATCATCAAAGTGATCATAGGAGCATCTTTGATTGTTTCATTAACTATACCAACAAAGCTTGCTCAAATTTATTTTTACACAATTTCCATGACAAGGCTATGAAAAACAAGGTGCTTCTAGCATTAAACTGCAGTTTCATTATTCCTTTGTTCCGTTATTTCAGACATGCACTGAACATTAGGAAACAATCTGAAGACTATTTGGGATATCAAACCTAGTGTGGCCTTGCTAGAAGCAAAAATCCTCACCTTAATACCCAAACCTTACAGTGCTCTTTGTAGCTCTGTCCCTTGGATCCTTAAAAGCAATTTAATTGGTATAAACTTAAAGCTGAGTTCAAATTGAAAAAAGTCCCTTTAAGGCATTGAAAAAATTTTGAAGGGTAAGAAGTACTTTTCACTTCTCCTGTCAGGGAGATGACAAGGTGGAGAAAGGGGTGTGAAGTTTGGAGTGAAAGGGCAGAGATATTGTAAGGCTCCAGAAGGAAGAGACACTTGGGAATACTCAGGAATAGGAGTGAAAATTAGGTCTAATCATCTCCTTTGTTTTTAGTGGCCCTAGTTAGACGCTGCTGAGATTTTGGGCTCTGGTTTAGTTTACGAGTTAAATTTAAGACTTAATTTTAAGTGCCAAGATATGACCTAGATTGAGGGCAAAGTTTCAGGTTTTAATAATTTGTAGTCTTTAAAATTAAAAGCAGGAGCCTCTCTTGGATTTTATTTTATCTGAATGGGACAAAGATCTTGCCTGTAACAGTAAATTGACTCAACACCTATACAGCATTATTTTATGGTTTACTGGATATTTATTTCAGTGAAGTCTGTATCTGCATTACATTAAAGTTGAAAGGAAAGACACAAATGAAACTCAAATTCAGACCCAAGCAACAGTCAAGTCAGCTATGGAGCTGCTAACTGCATTTGTATTGATTAAATTTACATTCTGGAAATAATGAAGCTACTTCTGCTGCATTTACCTTATCATGATCCTAAGCAAGGCAGAATTATTATGCAAAAGGAAACAGTAATACAAAAAAGCAGGTTCAGGAAGAGAAAATAAACAAAACAAAACACAAACCCCAAACACACAAAAAAACTCTTGCTCTTTTCCTCTCTCCCTCCCCAAAGCTACATAATTTACTCCCAGTCCATAAGGTCCTTAGTTCCAGTGATTGGGATGATGGATGGCTCTACTTCAGCTGCAGCAAGAGGAGATACAGCAATGCATCACTCTGCAGGAAAAAAACAATAGAGAGAACAAAGCAGCAGGACAATGTGGTGGGCAGGAAAGCCAGGGGAATTCTCTGCTGGTGGAAAAACAGACAGCCCTACACTGGAGGGTGTAAAAACACAGCGTGGGGGGTTTGTACTCCCTGTGGCCATGCTTGTTGAAACCTGATTAAGAGGAGTGACCAACAGTTGCAGGAGGGGAAGATCTTTTCTGCTTGAGTTCTGGTGTTTTTACAGTTTTCTGGTGTTTTTATAGTAGTTTTGCCATAGCCTAATTTCTGCCAACATTTGTAAATTAAAATATTTGAAAGTGAGTTGGGTCAGTTCACAGTTAATCTCTGTGAAAGTTAGGTGACTCTGAAATTTACCTATGAAATTCTAGAGCAATTGATAAAAACATTTATGTTTTAATGTAATTCAGTGTTCAAACTCAAATCCAATAAATCAACAATTGCTGTGCTAAAGCTATCATAGTTCCTAACATAAAACTCAGCAACAAATGTAGTCAAAAAAGGAATGCAACTATTAAATATTACATCTTTTTGGCAAGAAGCAAAAGCACAAGTGAAGGCCTGAGGAAATTCTGAAGGGCTAGGTGAAATGCTTAAAACAACAAGACACATCCAAAATATATTCATTATTTATGTATGTTTTCAGCACATAATGCAGTAATAGTGAATTAATTACAGCTTGTAATTTAGATGATTCAGACAGAATATAAGGAGATAAATACAACCATAAACAAATAAATTTACATAATACAGAACACAAAAATTCAAGGGCGCTTTTTAATGCCTGGAGGAGGTAGAAAATACTGAAGCTCTTTGTTTGAAATAAATGCTTCAATAGGACATTCTTACACTTTTTATAGGAAATCAAGTTTGTCATCCAGAGAAACTCATATGGAACTCTAATGATTTTTCATTGCTGAGCACATTAATACTGCTCACTGCTCAAGCTTTCTCTCATTTTCCATGGTAAATTTCCATTTCGATTGAGTAGCATGTAATTTTGCTGGAGTTTAAGCAATGAAATTGCGTTTTTCTCATTCTAGTTTTGAATTCTCATAGAAGATGCTTCTACCATTCTACAGCAAAATAATATTTCACCCACCTGAAGGACTCTGTGAACATTCTTTGCACAGCAATGAAATCTGCAGTTTTTTAGAGAATTTTTATGACAGCTAAAATGAAGTCTACTGATTATTGGATTTCTCTTTTCACAGGATTTCTCTTTTGCTTTTCTTCTGCAACTCAACAGCAATTTACACAAATAAAAAACTTCAGTAATTTGCAGTGCGACTTCAGTTAATTAAAATCCCTTGAAAATGGAGCCTTGCAGAGCAGAAACAAAGCTCTCAGAGGATACCTCCTGTTCTGGGAATGCATGAAGAACTTTTCTGTAAACCCTTTGCAAGGGAGACAGAGGGAATTTCATGTTCAGGTGGAGAGGAGTGCCCTGTCCAGGATGTACATGCCCCGCCTGCACATGCCTCCCACTCCCTGCATGCTCTAGGCAAGGAGCTGACCAGCATCAGCAGGATGTTTCTTCTTGGAGATGGAACTAATTGAGAAAAATGTCTGAGATCTACAGTTGCAACTGAAGTAAAGTTTTTTCTTGCTTTAACATCCAAAACAGCATTAGGTGCTCTCAAAAGCCAGTGGTACATGTGAAGTTGAACCCTAAAGTGAGTGTACACTTTAAACTTTTATCTCTGTGAGCCAGCCCCCAACATCCCTCAGTGACTGCACAGGCAAGATACATTCATTAATGTCTCTAAACCACTAAAACATTAGAATGGTGATAGGAGAGAAAAGCCTATCAGGAATTAATAATTTTTTGCTTTGGAGCAGAGCTTCAATGGACTGCAGTTAAGTAAAGCCTATGACCTTGTATTGACCATGGAAGATGAAACAAAATCTTGAATCAGTAAGGGAGTACACTGTAATTTTGTACACTAAATAAAGAAAAGATCCTATTGACATAATCTACATGTTCATGTAATTACAGATTAGTATATTACTAAATACATAGCAGAGAGACTAAGTCACAATCTTGGCTTTTATGTTTCCTGCCTTCTGAATACTGGATCTGGCAAGGTTTTTATGCTTTTGCATGTATTCAAGATAATTGTTCATATACAACATGAATATTCAGAATTCCAAAGAAATTAAAGTTCTGCAGAGTTGAAATTTGTCTTCCAGTTGGAACCTACCCATCTTGCATTTTTTAACACCCAAATCAGAATATTTGTTTTTATTGAATTGACCTGAAATAGTGCTTTTAAATCTGATCATTGAGCCCCTTATTACACTTCTCTTCTGGTGAATTACCACATTTTGAAAAAGTCACAACTCCTTCTGGTAAGTATGAAAGTAGATGTTAGAACATTATTAGTAAGGTTGTGAAATCAAGCTATCATAACAAAAATTTGAAGGATTTGTCTTCAGCTGATGCCTCATCCCCTCCCCCTATCATCTATTTGCCATAGTCAAATCAAGATAATTGAGAATACATTGTCTGCAATGGATTTGACTTCCTGAAAAATGATTTTTCTTCTAGCAAAGACTGTCCATGTTCTGACTGCCATGTGCAAACCTGGCCATGCCATTCCAAAGTTTACATTTTAGTGAGAGGCAAGGCACTGGGAAGGGGCAGAAAGAATGACTGTCAAGCTTGCTTTTCTATAGGGGAACTGAGGTCAGCTACAACTCTACAGTTTAAAAATGAGATAAAGGAAAGAACAACCACAGGATAATAAATTGTAGTATAGACTAAAACAACTGTAATACAATAATGAACTATAATCAAACAACAATGCCACAAAATCATGAATGGCTTGGAGAAAGTAAAGAGGAAAACATTCATGTTTGTAATATAAGACTGAGAGGGAAGTCAGTGAAAGAAAGTACTACTCATGCTATAATTAGATGATGTTACTCATGGTAGTAGCATTTTTAAATCTGCTTAGAATAGAAATGAGTAAAGAAGAAATGAAATAAAATTAAGGAAATCTCCATGAATATCTATGAAACACAGCGATGCAACTGAACTTCTGGTTCACCAAATCACAAACTACAGTTCACATGCAAATGAATGGCAAATTACAGTATTTGGAGATTATAAAGGAGAAAAAACTACCCCATGTTATACATTTCTTACAATCTCAAAGATCTCATAATTTGACCCTGTCAGAGGCCAGATACTGGGATGGAAGCACCTTTAGTCTGCTCCTAACTGCTGTATTTACTATGTCATAATCCTGGAAAAAGGTTTTAATTTTAATATGCTATCAGCTGAGCTGGCTCCTGAATGAGAAAAAAGCATTCAGTCACTTGAATGCTATAACAACATCTTCCCTGAGGAAAATATCTGCTGTATTCATGAACACCTTGGATTGTTTTTATTGCTTTCATAGGTGTTGATTTTTATTTTTTTTCATTTTAATATGTAGTATTTCTGTTTCATACATGACAGGCCATAGATTTTCCTTCATAGCCAAAACATCTCACTTTACTTGTGATATGAAAGGTCTAGCAGCTGCAGGGTTGACTGAAACTTTTTGAATACGAGTCATGTCTATTTTACTAGGCGATTGCAGGAGGTCAGCTTGGCTCCAGCCTGCCTTTCTTTTGCTTTTCCACTTGCTTATGGTTCCATGTTGTGGAACCAAGTGTAACCAGGGATGCCTCAGAGTCAGAATTCCAGACTCCTGTTCTCTCCTGCCTCCCTTGCTGTCAGGCACCGGCCATGTCTGACGGTGGCAAAGCCATTGGGAAGAAATCAGTCAGGCTCTCTCTGTCTTGCTCCAACTTCTATTTTAATTCCACCAAAGAGTTAATTGGGATTTTAATTCCAATAGCTCCTTTGCCAGAGAGCTCTGACATTGGGCAGCACTCTGCAGGCTCTTGAATCCCATATCAGGCTTAATGCGCCCTGCGAGGTGCTGGGCACCTGACACGGCTCCAGAAGAGGAGGGAAGGGAAGAGCGAATCCAAGTCATTAGCAGCAGTCTGAACCCAGCAGAAACGAAAGCCTCTCACACTCCAACTGTTCTATGCTGTCACTGTGGTCATTAGCTTTGTGATAACAGTAAGTTTGTAAGCAAATTTGTAACTCAGCTGGGGAAAAGATCGGAGTAGGCTACCTTTTTTTTTCTCTTTCATTAAACACTTCAAATACAACTGAGAGGAATTTTAATATTTAAAAAGAGAGATTCAAAAGCTATTTACTTCTGGACAGCTTATCCTAAAACCACCTCAGCTTGTTTTTGCTCCCATGCATCTCTAATAAGCAAATATATGCTCACAGTGAACTCTATAAATCTTTCCTATTTAGTGAATATGGAAATAATTTAAGCCTCTGAAGCGTTTCTGCTTAAAGCTTCTCTCCTCTACTCCACCCTGGCCTTGTTCTTCTCCTCATTGCACTATTGTTAAGATAAGCAGAAGTGCTTTATTGATATTCATCATAAAAACATGGGATTTCTCCCTTTCCAGAAGACATGCCACTACTAATTTGGCCAAAAACCATCACCATGTGTCAGGCTATTCAACCCAACAGAAGCCCACTGCGGCTGCAGGTCATGTTGTTGTTTTACTGTGTATGGCTTTTGTTTCAGCTGCACCACAGAAATCCTCCTGTTCTCCAGCACAAGCAGCCAGCTTTGTGAGCTGAGACAGGACCAGAAAGCAGGAAGAAGCACTTCAAGAAGGAACCTGTTCCCTGGTCTGTGGAAGGATACTGGATGAAGGTACCAGTGAGACTAAAAGGCTGATGTAAGAAGAAAGAAGAGTTCAGGGAATTAAGTCCTGGAATTAAAAAAGCCCCTCAGTATCTTGAGGCAACATATACAGTGAAGTGGTGAAAATACGTAACAATAACAAAATTATTAATATAGGTCTATTGCTAGTTTTTGACTGAACAGCTTTGTTTCACTAGTGAAATAATTTTATTTATTGAGGATAAAAGTATTTCCAGTAAAGCCTTATTGAGCTTACTAAGCATATTTTTTGTTTATTTTGCTTCTTTCAATACAAGTGAGGGAAAATAAGAAACG
Organism: Zosterops lateralis; assembly: GCF_965231275.1. Classification (NCBI taxonomy): domain Eukaryota; kingdom Metazoa; phylum Chordata; class Aves; order Passeriformes; family Zosteropidae; genus Zosterops; species Zosterops lateralis. The sequence continues at coordinate 111,426,896 of NC_139763.1, forward strand.
TTCCCACTACCTTTACTAAGGCTGAGATTATATTCAGAATAATCCTTTAATTATCCTTCCCTAGTACAGTCACTATTTAAAAATCTCAATAGTTAAGGAAGAAATCTCTTTACAGTTACTAATTAAACACTAAAAGCAGATAAAGCATACTGGAAGAGTACAACACCATTTTCAACTGTATTTCCTCTTTGAATATCATCCATATTTTCTCCAACATTTGGCTAGGCAGGTGGCCAGCAGGCACTGTCAAGATAATTTATGTCTCTTGTTTATTTGAATAATTAAAGTAACAACAGCACTGGAACCCTGCAATTTCTGCACAACCCCAGCTTGCACAACAATTTCCCATTCCTTCTACTCTTTTCCTCTTCTCCTATAAAAGAAATTGCATGCGTGAGAAGGGGGCTCCTAATGAATCAGTAAGATCCAAGAAAGTAGACCTTTGTGAAAGGAACAAATTTTCGTATAGTTTACCAACAGGAGAAGAAAAGTCCAGTAGCAACTAATGAATCAGCCTCCTGCCCCATGTCTCAAACATCTCACTGCCACCACCTCAGTTGCTTCTTTCTCTAGGGAGCTCCAAGGGCATCCAGCTTCTCCCAGCCCTGCTACTCATGTGCTGCAGGCACCATTTGGTGACTGACTGTGACTGCTTGGTATGTGTGAGGAGCTCCAATTCTCCTCTTTCTGAAGGACAGAGGAGCCAATGCAAAAACTGCAACCTCAAATTTTTACCAAGAATTGGGAACCAGTATCAAAGGGTTCTGAATCTCACTTTGACTCTCACTCCATTATGGCTTCTCTGTGGCTGCTCACGTGGAAGTGAAGGAGCAACTGATGATGATCTGGATTGATTCCTCTGACCAGCTAAATCTGAAGTATTCCACTAATTTTGGCTAAAAAACTTGGTCAGACTGAGTCCTAACATCACTGACCACAGGACAGCCAGAGTAACTCACAATAGGGCTACACTCTTGACAGGTCTCTACATGTTTTCTTTGTTGTTACCTTTCTTTCCTAAACAGTCCATATTTTCCCCAGTTTCAGGAGATTTTTCTGAGATTCATGTGGTATGTGCTGTGCTGCTGCAGCAAAGTGGCTGGCCTTGCAATGCAACACAGCTGCATTTGATGGGTGTTTTTATAGCCCTCCTATACCTTTTCAAAACTGTCAGGTGGTTGTAAAAGATGAGAAAACAAAGTGATCTCACTGAAAGCCTTTTTTCTTTTTTTAATGTCTGTAAAATAATTAGGAGCCCCAAGTCCTGTGCTCACAAGCCAGGGGCAAAGTCTGAAGAAACATAAATTATATAAATTGCTTTGCAGATGAGCACATTAGCTAAAAGAGAACTGTTTTTTCCTGCTAAGCAGAATTATTTTGCACCTGTATGGGGGAACCAAACCTTTGCCATACTAATCCTCAATACTGGTGGGTGGCATTATAATCCTGGTATTATTGTTTATGTTCTCTGATGACTAATGTCCAGGACTCTGAGTTCCCTTAGTTAGTAAAAGATTTTAGATTGTTGCGTTCACAGAGTTCCTTCTGGTATGTTTTTTACATCCATACTTATATCTTGCTATGAGTTAAAAAAACAAAAACAAAAACAAAAACAAAAACAAAAACAAAAAAAAAAAACAAAAAAACAAACAAAACAAAACAAAACAAAACAAAAAAAAAACAAAACAAAACAAAAAAAAAAACAACCAATCAATGGATAATACTTAATGTGATACTTCTAACACGACCACTCGTTCACTTCCTCCAACAAAAAAATAAAGGATGTGCAGAGCAGGGTTACAATTTATGGAGTATTGCTAGACAGGCACTCAATTTCAAGAGTCAGAATATTCTGCCTGTGTTACCTGCTGATTCATCACACAACTGAATATTTTCCTCTTTTTAAAAGGCAATATTTTGAGACCATACATCTATTTCTGTGGGGGAGTTCAGAGCAAAATCAGATGTCAGACATACACAAATGAGACGCTAAACTATGGTGAGCATATCTGACAGTTCAAAATACATTATTTCTTTGTTGTCTGTCTCAGTGAATATCTGAAAGAGAAAATAATATTACCTCCTTTATTGCAAATTGTATTATGAGACAGAATAGTTTTGTTCTATAGCCTTGGTAATCTTGTGTTTCTACTACTGGAGAAATTGGTTTTTATTCTGGGACATTTCTTGACTTGAATTCTGCTTCTTTCAACATATCAGTCCAGCAACAAGAAGCTTTTATTTTGGTAGGCATCTGGTTTTGGAAGAATGTTTCCTGCCACTTTGGAAACCCTACCACAAATCTCTAAGTTTACAACTTAGTATAACAGTCTTGGTGCTAAACTGATCTTTGCTTTAAGAAAATGCATTTATTAAACGTCTCGGCTAGATTTTTCTTCTGGAAAAAAAACAAAACAAAACAAAAACAAAAACAAAAACAAAACCCACAAAACAAAACAAAACAAAAAAGATGAAAGGATAGAAAAGCACACAGTTCAGACAACTGGAATGACATTTTTCTGGGTATGGTATTCTGCTTATTTTCGTATTCAGTTTCCTATTCTCTTACTTTCTTATTCTGCTTTATTTTTTCTTAGCTTTTGGTATTCATCTTATTGCTATAGAAATCCTATAGTTTTCAAAGTGCTGTTCATTATCCACTATTATTTTGAAAAAAATTACAAGCCCACTTATTTTCTCACAGAGCTGCTGTAATTCAAAGTTGTTTATATACATATTTGTTGAGAAATGTGTATAAATTCCTAGAGGGGGAAAGTCTCCTATTTCAGTATAAATACACTTTAAAATGGACAAGTGCAATTTTAACATACATACGATTACAAAAATACCCCTAAAAATTAATTTTTAAAGGAAATCAATTTCTTTAAAACTAAGGTTCTGCCCATGGCAATCTATTTGATTCAGATGAGGAATTTATCTCAAATGCAAGGCTGTTCTCTAGTTTTGTTAGAGGCAGTCCAAGCACCCCATGTGAGTTCAGGACCCTGTGAGGTGATTTCCTCTTAGCAAGCAGCAATTACAAGGATTAGGGGCCGAGGCTCAGCTCGGAGGAGATGAGAGGTATTTAGCCATTTCCCTGGCATTGCTTTGGGGCATACAGACAGGTTCCCATGGGCCCTGAGCAGTGGAGCCTCTTCCACCAGCAGGCACCAGCCAGAGCAGGCCCCTTGTGCTGCTGCTGCAGCTCCAAATGTCACATACCACAGGTGATGCTCATTACGGAGCTACGGGGATATAAAGGAGAGCAGGATTATTGCTGATGGTGGAGTGCCAAAGGTTAGTGAAAAGCTGGATTGTCTGCTGGACCGGGGTAGATAAGAACACAAAAGGGCACAGAAATGGATTTGAATACAGCCACTTATCAGTGTGCCTTTTAAACTACATTATGCTCCGTATAATGGTGTGCTGTTAGCACTAAAATTGGGAGTCTCCTTTTATGAGTGTGCTAATTTATTAACATCAATTTGTGTCACCATTTTAGCATCTCCTCTACTTCCCTGAGCCAAGGAGTAAGACACCAAGTCAGCTAAATTCAGACAGAATTCAAGTGGCTCTAGTTCTTTTCAAACAACTATTGCTTTCTGCTGATGTAGCTCTCTGTTGGCTGCTGTATTGTTTTCTTCACAATAAAAGCAAAGAAGCACACATAAAATAAAGATGTTTATGATTTGGAATAAATTGTAGCTTTACTATTCTTTATTACTGGAAACCATCCAATTATTATGCAAAAGAATAACAAAAAGGATCATTTATATACCATAGTGTTAAATTTTATATCGAGTGATATGATAAAATAGCCAACTGGGACAATGGGTGGGGAATGGGAGGAATGCCAGATTTTATTTATGTCATGTTTATAGTTAGCTGTGTTTATCCTTTTTTGTCAGTTAAAGGAACATTAAATAGAATTATCTTGGATTTATGGTAAGTAATAAAGAAGACTTTTTTTTTTTCCATGAATGCTCAATTAGATTAAAGTATACAGTCACAAGTGCAAATATGCACCTATTTATTATTCCTTTCCTGGGGCCATCCTCATGTTCCTCTCCTGAGACTGCAAGAATCTGGAAGACTTTGGACAAAACAGTGAATGTGTTTACTGCAGCACATATGTAAGCATAATGCAGGACTGGTGGGACTGAAATGTGGAGTTCAGGGATCATGAAAGAGAATGGAAAGGATGCAAAAAAATGTTAGCAGCATACTTAAGAAAAAAAAAAAGCCACCACCAAGTGGAGATTTCTGGAGGAAACTGTCACTCTGGCTTAGACTCTGACATTTTGCTCAGAAAGGGATCTGTCATCCAAAATCAGGGGGAAGAGCTACATCCCTTTTCCTGGAACATGATATCTCTCAAAATTCTTTTAGAGTGTGAAGATGCCATTTCAAACCGCACCTGGTATCCTTTTTTCTTACTTTAGGGTTGTGTCCTATTTAAGGGAACACCTTTGTGAAGCGAGGGAAAGGTAATCAGGGTCAAGTTTCATGTTTTTCAACAAGGTTAAACCTGCAGTTCAAGTTTGGGGATTTAGTATTTGCTGTTGTATAGACTCATATATGTGTTAAAGGAAAACAAACAAACAAACAAACAATTGTTTGAATCAATTAATCTCAAAACATTCTGTGAGGGTTAAATTCTGGCTCAGTCTATTGATTCCCATTTTTTGATTAGCCGATAAAATACCTAGCCATTGCTCTAAAAAAAGAGAAAAAAAAATCCAATTCATTAAGATAATTTTGTGCTGCCTCACCTGCTGTCTTCAACATAATTCTACACTGATCTGAACTTATTGCACAAGGACTTTGCCCCACATCAGGCAGGTAGAACAGTGATGCTTCTCAGCTCCAACATGCCTAAAAGGAGTTATAGCTGGGAAAATGCCAGACCTCCTGGGACCTGAGCAAGACAGATAATTGATGGTGCCATGGCCAGCAGCTCTAAAACCTGCTGTTTCTCCTCATCTCTCTTTAATCCACAGCAGAACATCATTCACGCTGTACTAATAGCAAGGATTATATCATCACATGCTGTACTTCCAAACAGACTCTTCTCACTGACAAACAAGTGCAGACTTTTAGGATTCTGCTTCAGTTTCGTGCCAACAAATTGTAAAGATGCAAAAACCTCTCTGCTCTTTTATTCCTGAATTTCCCATGGCTCTTTTGTCCATCCTATGTGTCTTAACAGAGATATGCAATCAAGGAGCTATTGTTCAAAATTTTATGTTTCATATACAAAATAGCTGAAGCAATAAGTTTTAAAAATCATCTTGCTTGCTCGCTTTGTTGAAAGTTATCTGGCAATCCCCATTGCTTCAGATTTTCTCAGATCATATTTATTAAAGTGAAATATGTTCTTTTATGATGGCCTAGGATGTAAGTTATAGCAAGAAAATCAGTTTTATTTACCTAGCACAGAAAGGTAATATTTATTACACACACAAGTGCTACACGTTTCTATTATTCATCACATAACCCCATGTGCTTTCATTTTTTATCAGTGCAGAAATACCTTTGATGTTTGTGAGACAAGGAGGGCTGTGGGCTTCCCATTCCATCCAGAGCCAAAGTGACTGACACAAAATGTACAGCAGTAAAGGGCAAAGTTCTTAGATACATCCAGCACCAGAAACTGGTCTGTGCTACACAGAAATCACTTCTTCCCACAGCTTTTCTATGTCGAAGGTACATAATCCTCCAGTGTCTTCCTCCAGCTGTACACAGAGATTCACAGAATCATTTTGTTGGAGAAGAGTTCTGAGATCATTGAGTCTGACCTTTGACTGATCACCTCACTGTCAACTAGGCCAAGGCACTGAGTGCCACATCCAGTCATTTCTTTAACACTTAGGAATGGTGATTCCACCACCTTCTTTGGGAGCCTGTTCCAGCACTTTTCAACCCTTTCTTTGAAGGAATTTTTCCTAATGTCTGACCTGATTCTCCTCTGGCACAACTTGAGGCCATTTCCTCATCCTTTCATTTATTACCTGGTAGAAGAGGCTGACTCCCTCCTGGCTCCACTCTTCTGTCAAGGAATTGTAGAGTAATAGGTTTCACCTTGAGCCTCCAGGCTAAACATCCCCAGCTCCCTCAGCTGCTCCTTACCATACTTGTGTTCCACACCCTTCACCAGCTCTATTCCCTTCTCTGGACATGCTCCAGCACCTCAATGTTTTCCCTGTAGTGAGGGCCCAGAGCTGGGCACAGGATTTGAGGTGTGCCCTCAGCAGTGCCCAGCACAAGGGACATGCCTGCCCTGGTCCTGCTGCCACACCACTGCTGGTCCTGGTGCTATTTGCCTTCTTGGCCACATGAGCACTGCTGGTTTGTGTTCAGCTGTCACCAGCCCTCCCAGGACTTTTTCCACTGCACAGATTTCCAGCCACTCTTCCCTAAGCCTGTAATGCTGCCTGGGCTTGTTGTGACTCTAGTGCAGGACCCAGCATTTGAACCAGGACCCAGACTTGTTGAACCTTATACCAGTGGCCTTGGTGCATCAATCCAGCATGTCCAGATCCCTCTGCAGAGCCATCCTACCCTCCAGCAGATCAACATTCCCACTGAGTTCTCATTCAGTTCCCATTCAGTTGCTTCTGAACTTTCTGAAGGGTAAACTCAATCCCCTCATCCAGATCATCAGTAAAGACATGGAACAGGACTGGCCCTGACACTGTTACCCTTAGGGAACCTTAGCTTACCCCACAAACTACTCAAAAAGAAATAGAGAACACCAGAGAAAATTGAAGCAGTAGCTAACCAATATCCCTTTGTATCTGGAGTAGCCAGCCCTGCTCTGAGTGTTCTCCCAGCAGACACACCAGAGCTGTCACCCAGCAGGACTGTCTCCCTCCCTGCCAGGATCCAGAGCTGTGCCATTCCAGGGGTAGAGAGATTCCTGCTGGAGCTGCAGCCTTTGCTACAGGGCTCGTGCACAGCACACGCCTGCTCAAAGCATCTCCAAGGAATTTTGGTTTTCCCTGCTGCTCCTCTGAACCAGAAGTTGTGATGCTGGGGCTCACACCAGGCTGTTTTAGGCACCTGTATTGTTTGGCTGAGAGACAAACACCTCTCCAACAGCGACTGTAAATAAAACACAGAGCAAACAGATAGGAAATGTCCTTTCCTGACCCGGTGATTCCTGTGAGTTGTGTAAAGCATATGCCTCAAATATCTTCATTCCTGGGGTAAAATGCCCTCCTTCCCCAGAGGGACAGTACTTGATGGCTTCCCAGATCTTACTTGCTTTGCCACTGAGAAAAAAAAAAAAAAAAAAAAAAAAAAAAAAAAAAAAAAAAAAAAAAAAAAAAAAAAAAAAAAAGTTAAACAGTCAGACAAAGGTAGAAAAGTTGGTCAGCAAGGAGTATTATGGCCAGTCAGTAAACAAACCCTCTCTCCCTCAGCAGTGATTATCTGTCTGCTACAAAGCCTTACAGTAATGGTGCTTTAGCTGAAGAACAATAACCTGCCTAAAAGTTATTTGTAGCTTAGGCAGTTTAACTAGAAATTTAAGCCATCAGTAAAGCCTCTTTTAAGTTTTAATTTAATTTAATCTTCTCCTCAGGGCATGGAGTATGCACAGGAAGAAACTGTTATTATATTTTTCATGAGAGAGAAAAAAATAAATAAAAAAATTTTGTTGAGACTGATGGGGGTGTGGAACAATGCTGATGTGGGGGCTGGGGGAAGCTGAGTAGTTCAGACGCCTTCAGGTGAACCCTGGAGAGAAAGTGACTTTTCGGCTGATGGCACCAGAGATTGTGGATGAATGGAGGCAGATCATGAAAGCCAGATATCAAAAAGAGAGATCAGAGCAAACTATTAAAATGTACATTTATATTGCTAAATATTTTTAGGGCTGCTGAGTTGAGACAGCCAGCAAACAGCACATCATGGAGAATATTGATTGAAAAGCTCACTGGGTTGGGAAAGAATTTTTCATTTCATAAGTCATTTGCTGTAACCATTCCAAAAAGTCAGCAGATTTTTTAAAATTAATGAGAGTCGTTCTGTGATGAAGTCTGGCTTGATGGCTACTTCCTTCTCTGGGTTTTCTCGAGAGAACTGAACCTCATCCTTTGTGCCATTAAATTTTTTCGGTCAGTAATGCTAATTCTTTTGGCATGTATACAGCACGAGAAATTATCTTATCCTACTTATAGAATCCCATACAGATACGATGCTTTCCAGAGATTTTAACTCCAACTACAAAGAGCTTTTTCTAAGCAGCTGATACAATGTATTGAGTAAGCAGTGGAGCAGAAGGATTGTCATTACAAATTGCAGCAACTACATTTTTTCAGTTGTGGAGACCTGGAAGTCGACTGTTTTTTAAATTAATACAGTATTACTATTTATTAAATTATGTCCTGGTAGCTATTTAACTCTTCAAACAAAGGATAAAAATTCCCTTGCCATATTCCACTTCTGATGTGGAAAAAAGACACTAGATAAAAAATCAACATGTCTGCTACTGAAAATGGGCATTTTCATTATTCTCCATTGATCACTCTCCAGTACCAATTTTAATTTCATAATAAGGTACCTCAGCATACATACTAGTCAAGACAAAGTTACTTCAATAAAGTAACATTACCTGCCACCTTTTTGACCTAGTATAATACCAAAAGTCATATTTTCTTAGTATATTGTCAAACATTTATTGATTTTAGCAAAATTTAGGACTCTAGGTGTGCTTTTTCTTCTACAAAATACAGGCATTTGTTTCAAAATGAGAACTAACAGGACTAATTCTCAGCAGTAACTTGCTCATTGCAGATAGAAATGCCACGTGAGCATAAGCCTTCTGCTCATTGAAAGTTTTCCTTATAGTAGGATCCAGAAAAACCTCCAGGACATTCCATATAAAGGTGTGAAAGTCTAACAAACAATAATTAACACCTAACATCTGCCAGGCTGTTGGAAATAATCTAGTTCCTGATATTCTAATGAGAAGCAGCAAGGGTTGTGAGGACCAGCCTGCACTGGTGTCCTGTACAAGCTATTTTCTCCCTGTTGCCTGTAAGAGAAGGCCAGATGACAACACTGCAGATAATGTAAGTCAGATGGAATAAATGCCATCCCTAGCTGCTTGTGCATCAGATGTAATCTCAGCCATGCACTGCATTGTCACTGAAATTGCTGCTGTCCACAGCCTCACGAGGGCTGCAGATTTAATTCTCCTTGCGTTTATTACATTTATGACATTTTGTTAACAATGGTAACGTATATTATGTCATCCTGCTACTGTTTGTCTTGCATTTTCCTTCTTTCACTTCAAACACCAGGAAAAAAGAGTGAACTGATTTGATCAACTAATTTGCATATGCATTTTACTTTGGAAATTATCTCACTATTCCAGAGCTTTAACCAGTCTGGACCACTATCCTGTAGCAGTCACAGCAACTGTGTTGTTTTGTCAAATGAAGGAGCTTTTTTCCAACTTTTATTTTCATCTCTCTTACTGAAACAAATGTAATTATGAAGAAAATGAATTTCCATGACAATCATTCAGAGTTGTAGTTTAATTCCTAATGGTTTAATATAAGTTTTAATTTCTGAAATTTATTCTGAGTGAAATGTAAATGTAAACAAATATAGAAGCTTTTAAGACAATTTAATCCACAAATTTTCTGTTCACAAAAATTAAGTCTTGCCAATCCTCTTTGTCAAAAGTCTCATTTATATCTACATATTGCGCAGTCAGGAATCTGAAATCGAGAAAGTTTTCTTTAGAAAGAAAACTTAAAAGAGGATATGCCCAAGGGCAATTGACTGAGGCCAAAATCAGTAAATATTTTTTAATGTATTTCTATTTACCTCTGCCTCCTATGGTCTTTTTGAAGAATCAGGAAAAAAAATAAATATCTAGGAGAACCAGAAAAACATGACTATGGAGAGAAAGATAACAGAAGAGTGGAAGTGAGAGGCCAGTAAGCAGAGAGACATACAAAGAACTTGCACATTTGGGCCAAACAGCATCCTCGGGGTGTGGCAAGAGAAACACTGTAAGAAGAAACATGGATTGTAAGATTCCTGGCACCTCTTTTTTCTGTCGTAGTGTATTTTCTGTATTTTCTTGTCATAGTGTAGGTATTCTTCTTACCTCAGCTCAGCCTCCCTTCATCACACTTTCCCTGTGTTGCCAGAGTTTCCAGGCTAGTCTCATTCCTCAGCAAAGAGATGGAGGGCAGGCAAAGCTAGAGAGAAAAAAAAAAACAAACCAAAATAAAAATCTGCATGAAGGCAGGAAGAAAGTGCTACTGCACTCCTTCCACAAGTCCCTGATGCTCTTCTTCTCGCACCAGGCACAGACTCTGACACTTCTCTTCCCCTCCGCTCTCTCAAAGGCCTCTCTGCTACACCACGGTGCCTGTGGCTCACCCTCACTCTTGTGAGTTTTGTCAACTACTGCCACTTCAACACCTTTTGATTCTTTTCACAGAATTCAAAGACTCTCTAGGTTGGAAGAGACCTTTAAGATCATTGAGTCCAACCCAGCCCTAACAGCTCAACTAAACCATGGCATTGAGTGCTATATCCAGTCTTTATTTAAACACATCCAGGGATGGTGACTCCACCACCTCCCTGTGCAGATAATTCCAAAGTACTTTATCACTCTTTCCATGAAAACCTTTTTCCTAATATCCAACCTATATTTCCTTGGTGCAGCTTAAGACTGTGTCCTCTTGTTCTGTCAATTGCTGCCTGGAGAAAGAGACCAACCCCCACCTGAGCACAACCGCATTTCAGGAAGTAGTAGAGAGTATTTTATTGACATTTGAATGGGGAAATTCCCCCTACATATCTCACTACAAAGTTGCTTGAATGGGAACACAGCGAATTTCTCTAGATTTGCCAACACATGAGCTATTTCTGAATCAGGATCCTCATTTCAGGGGCTACCCACATTTTCCTCTTACCTTCCTATAACCTGAGGGAGGCTGAGTGGTTGTGACCTTCCCCTGCAGCCTAACATCAGTTCTTTGGGAGACAACACTGTCTTTTTTTGGAAGTGGGGACACACTCCAAACCAGCATCACCTCATGCTGAAACCTGCAGTGTTCAGGAACATCCGTGAGGGTTCTGTGGCTCCTCCTGACTATTCTCCTCTGCTCACAGCCTTGTCCCTGCCTCTCCTCCCACTCCAGGTCACTCCACTGTCCCCCCAGCTGGTCCCTTCCAGACACGCTCCCCCTGGAGCCCCCTCTCTCCTCTCCAGACTGCCTTTTATATGGAAAGTGCCTTCCCCACACGCTGCTCCCCAAGTTGCTGCTCATTCTTCTCCCTTTCAGGCTGTCTGCACTCCGTCTCTCAGACAGGACCTAATCCCCCACGCTTTGTCTGCACATGGACTGAAAACTCTTCATTTGCTACTGCTGCTGTCATGTATTTGCTCAGGCCTAAAAGTCATTGCTTTATAAAGGACCAAAATCATTTGCTTTGCGTTCAGAACTATTAGTCTATTCAGGTACCAATTCAGACGCTATTTAAATGACAATTGGGTTCACAGAATATGGCTTCCAAGTATTTTAATTTGATTAGGAATCAATCCTTCCTAATTACTTTTACAAATAATTCCCATTTTCCAGCTGGAAATAGAGATAAGCTTGTGTGTATATATATTTTTTGCTCTGAGATTGAAAAAAAAAAAAGGTTCTATAATTATGTATCTGATAAATGGACAAAAGAGAGATGATAACTTTTAAAAAATTTAAAAGCAGATCTGATTCTGGTAATAATCCCTAAAAAAACCCCACTAATCACATTAGCAGAAAATAATCTGTAAAGAGTAAAGTAAATTAAGTGCACGTCAGAGCAAGGGAGAAGTTGTATAATTCAGGGGATAGATAAGTGATTACCCAGAGAGACAACTGGATTTAAAAAAATGAGACAAATATCTAAATTCACAGCAGGCGTCAAAACCCAAAGACGCCCTTATAATACATTTTACTATTTTATAAAAATGATGTACACATGGTTAGTATAAAAGTATTGGTCAGATAGTCCTTAACATGCTGAAACCAGGCCACTGAAATACATTTTATTTCAAAATCTTTATCTCTATAGTACTTAAAAGACAGGCATTTGAAAAATTACAAGAAACATTAAAGTGTTATAGTGCATGTTCATGTTTTTGCCCCTCACACTCCCAAATGTGATATTAAATAACTTTGTGGAGGAGCTATATAAGGAACAACAGATATAAATGTATTAAATTTTAAACATGTACAAAGACTAAGCCAACCATTGCTGTTTTTTCCAGGTCTGGGGTAGACATAGCAGGAGCAGCTACAGTGTCACACAAAGAACAGCTGTGGTACTGTACAAGAGAAAGAATAGAAGAGGGAGTGGCTGCAACCAACTGCATCATGGAAAAATTATATCTCTGAGGGTTTCTTTCCCTATTGACTAAGAATGATAAATGATTCTTTAAAGAAATCATAAGCTATAAAAACGTATGTGAGACTCATGTTTCTTTCCAGTTTGTTCACTCTGAAATATAAACAGAGCACATCTTGTAACTGTGTATAGACATATTTCTTGCTTTTAATTTTTTTTTCTGGATTTGAGGAAATTTCTCCTGGAATGACAGGCAATATACTCCCATGCCTCATGCACAATAACCTGGTATACCTAGGAATAGAGATGAATGGAATCCAGTGCTCACCTGACTCTGAGGTGAAGATCTTTTCCCATGGCTGACAAAACACACAGCTAAATCATCTCCATACAAATCTAAGTCCCTGCTGCAGCTCTTTGCTGAAGTGCATCATGAGCATATCTCTGAAAAAGAGACACCACCTACAGTCATAACCTTCTGACTCCCAGAGAGAAGAAATGGCACAGGCTCCTGTCTGTTTCCACACCTTCCATCCTTTACCTCTCACCTCATTGCCAGGCTCTTCCCTGGCTCCCTGAGGGCAGTGCCAGTGCTTGACTGGTCAAGACAGAGATAGAATTAAATAAGCCATGTTTGTGGAGAAGAGAGAGGCGAGATGCCATTTGCTGTATTTGCTCTGTGACCAAGTAAGCACAGAGAATCCCACCACAAAGGTGCTCTGAATTGCAGAGCCCTTCCACGCTTACTGTTACAACAAGCCACACTCCTGAGATGTTTACTTTTCCTTTACTTCTGCTGGGATTGGACATTGACTTACAGAAAGTTTTGCTAAGATTTAAATTAACTGCAAGTATTTAAAATTCAGTGTCAAACGTGGGAGCTAAAATAAGAAAAATCAGAATAAGTAAAAGTTAACATTTGTACTGACAATGCAAACACACGTATTCTTTTTGACAGTTCAACCATACAGCCTCTGTAGGAAAAACAGTTCCTAAACCTCATTGAGATGAACAGGAATATATACACATGAAGTGTATATATATGTATATATATATATATTTGTTGGATCATATTAACCTAGATTGAGGTAAGTATTGGGTTTTGACCAATAACTCAGCATAAAACATACACGTGACACAAAATGAATCTTGAGTTCTTTAATATTCAGCATCTGGTCCAAGTTATGTAAAAACTTCAGGACATTCCCAAATGCATACCCCAGCCATTTCCAGAGGCAGTCAGGATAAGATCCAAGTGAACTAAGATACCCCTCAGCATGCTAGTTTAGACTGGAGGTCTATTCTGGACAGACAAACTAGAAGGCACATCTAACAGCCCAGCATTCCCTAAAGCATCTGCCTCCTAGAATTACAGAATTACAGAATGGTTTGGGTTGAAAGGACCTTAAATATCATCTAGTTCCAACCCCCCAATTAGATTCAGTTATAGACACCCCTTGTACATACACAGCCCTGTCTGTCTCCACTAGTGACAGATAACAACTTCAATCACAATGGCTGTGGACCATGTATCTTCTCTGCTGGGTGGAAGAATAGATTTTCAATGCTTCTGAAAAGGAAAAAAAAAAATTGGAGATCTTAAACAGTTAAGAAACAGGAATACCCTTATTTTTAAACTACATCATATTGAACTACAGCCTCTCTGTATAATTGTTGTTTAGATAAAGGGACGTAGGAGCCAAATTTGAACTTTTTGGGTTGGTTTTTTTTTTCCCTAAACAAGTCCTGACATTGCACAAAAATTGAACTTAAGACACATGACCATACACATGTACATATGTACACAAGATTTTGTATTTAAAATAAAAATATAAATTCAGACAGATTTGCATTTTGGCCATTTTGCTATAGGATAGATATGTTTGCTTCTGCACTACTCACTAAGGCAACAAAAGCAAAAAATTAGTTTGTCAAGTCAGTCACTGAATGAAAGTGTGAGCATATAATTTCATTTTTTTTCTCTTTTCTCCAGCTGGTTTCAGCACACTAAGAGAGTTTCACGTGTTCCTTGGGCTCCCAAAATGGCTTCAATATAACCTGACACAGACAATTTCAGTCTAACAATAAAGGAAATCAAAATACATAATGCAGAATCATTCAGAGCTGCTGGGATTTTAAAATCCCATGCCCTTTGAGGAACTTTCAAAATAAATGAAATGTTTTATTAATTCTAACAGCTTAATGTACAGAACTAATAGAGGTGTAGTCCATTCATCATAAAAATCTTTGTCTTCTCCCATAATGCATTAATTTCTTTATACAGACAGATTGCATGGCTATGTTTGTATGACACTTTTTTTCCCACTCAGATCAATTCTAAGACCTCTGAACTAAAGAAAATCATCTTTCTAAATGGAATACTAATTTTAGTTAAGCTGCTTTTGAAGACTATGCTCTTAAAAAAAAAAAAAAAAAAAGCCAAAGCTCCATACAAAAGGTAGGGAGAAGAGGGAGAGTGTAGCTGATGAAATGCAAATGAGGCTTTTCTCAGACAGCTGGCTGCTTTGGGATGACATGTGTGATGAATGGCTCTTAAAACATGAGCAGGCATCAAGCTCCAATTCAGTGTCAGACTGGCAAAAAACAGCAGTATTACTGGATGCTTCCTTTAATTAATGCAACACTCCTGCATTAGTCCGGACACTGCCGATAAACGGGGAAGAACTGATATCAGTGGTAATATCAGAAATCTTTCAACCTTGAAGCTGGGATGCATTAGCCAAAAGCTGCGGTATCATAAAAGGTTTAATTGTATTTGTAATGTACCAGTGCACCGTGACAAAAATGGGAGATAGTGTAGGCAGGACGGAGTGAGCCAGTGATAAATGAGTGTGAGTAAGCGATTATAAAGCAGGGAGGAGTGTGGACACAGACAATAGACAGCAGAGGGAAAGGGGCAGGAATGGGGGGCGATGATAGCAACAGCTACTCTCATGTGGAAAGCAGGTAACAAGAGAAACCTGGTTACAGTTTTGAGAAGGGCAGTTTAACATAAATCTTTCCTCCTAAATAGGTTTCATTGACAAAAGTGAGATTTACCACTGCACCTACTTCTGGCAGGATTTCATGGAGAAGTGAGCCAGTTATCTACTGCAAAGCATTACAACTCACTAAATCAAACACAAAGCACAAGGTTTCCTATTAATTGCATACCAAAGTAATAGGATACACACACTGTTCATCCACTGTGCTGAATTTTATGTTTTCTGCCACAACATACCATAAAACTCCTGTGCAATTTTTATACTGCCACATAGTCAGCAAGTGTATGTAATAACAGCAATAACAGCTTTCTTGAGATTATTTGAAAATAAAGACTAATCTTCCACTGAAAGTGTCAGACCTTTACACACAGCATTGGTGTCCAAGGTGTTCCTGTTTCGTGATTGCCATCAGCTGCAAACATTTCTGAAGACTCCATCTTCCTAGCAAGTGGGCTAAGGCACATAAGATTAACAACAAGTTCTGGTGAGGTTCTTGAAAATGGTCTATGCTTAGTGTTTCTGAGAAAGGTGAAGTATTACTGTAATGTGCTCAAAGTGATTTGCTGTTTCTTGATGACACCTTTATTCATATGGTGGCCTTTTGAAACCATTCCAGTTGTTCTCTCTCTTTTTCCTGCACACACGAGAGGTATTTATTGTGTGCACCAGGTGTTTACTCTGTAGTTTCAAAACTGGTGTTTTTTTCCTCCTTAATTAAACTTTTTTCTAGGAAGCCAAAAAAGAAAACAAAAAAATCATTTAAAATGAACACCAAGATGGATTATTGTCAATGCTTAGTTTCAGGTGTGAGGAGAAAGCAAAGGAGAAAGAAACATTTTCAGGCATCAAGAACAGATGCTGAAAATATATAATATAACATAGGAGAGGGCTTCTTTGATCACAATATAGAAAAAATAATATTTTTAATATTTTTATATGTACTGTGTATTGGATCACAGGTAAGAAAGTGTTTATCAATTAAGAAACTACCGTATAAGTATATTCTTCCTTGAATTGAAGCTAAAGATATTTTAAAAACCTCATAAATTATTTTTCAAGTATAGCACACTTTCTTAAATAAAAAGAACTGTAGAAAAAAATTTAAAATATAGATATTTAATTAGTTCTCTTTATTTAGTCTCTAACTTGTTTTCCTTATTAAAATATTTCTGTATTATTATGCACAGATATGTTTTAATACTTACAGAACGTCTGAATGGAAGGTAAGCTGGCCAGTGTTATGGCATGAAAGTTTTGCCCAGGAGAGAAGGGCAATAGAGGGATAGTGGTTTCATTTCTTCCTTGAAACATCCCTTTTTGTTAAATCTTTTAAGTCTGGTTTTAAATACTGTGTTTTAGATACCACCACAGGTACCATGGTTTCAAAATATCTCTGTAGCTCCAGAAAATTAATTGGAAACCAGCTTAGTATTGATTAGCAGGGGAGTTAAACAGAGAAGAGGGTTAAAGATGTTGGGATCAAAAATTTGTTTTTTGAAATCCCCAAACAAGTTTAAGAACACAAGAAACCAAAACCCAATGAACCAAACAAAAAGAACACCAAAATCCCAAACCTACATATTTCATCAGTTACCAGATCTTACAGAGATGGACCTTACTATCCGTATTTTTAGAGTAATAACTTGTCATAGAAGTGAAAATGGTGGTGCCAGTGTTTCCCTTGTACCTGTTTATTTCCCAGGCCCAGCAGCTATCCCAACAGGCTTATAATCCTGGATGTAAAGTGCCCTGTCATATCAGAAATTTCCCCTTGATGTAGGCAAGTCATCAGTCTACTTGCTTTCACAATTTTGCAGGAGAAAACTCCATTATAATAGATTGAATGAATTCCAGTGTTTCTGGAATCTTTTACCTAGTCATGAAACAGTGAAAGTATAAAGGCAGTCATGACCTAGCTTGTCTCAAAATTGGTAGCCAGTGCTTACTGTAATGTGCATTTATTCAGGAGGTCTATTTTCATTCTTAACTCCTCAATTTCCTCTAGTATACTTTAGCTCCTTTATTATTTACAAAGTACTTTACCACAGGCTAGAGAGGCTATGATCCAACCATTCTCTTCAGCCTGCCATGGGGAAGACCATTTAGTGCCCCTTTTCCTCCCTCCCTCATCTCATATTTGATGTACAGGATGAGGCATTCATTTGTACTAAATGAGAGATGCCATCAGATGTGAAGGGTGCATGTTCAGCCAGGATTGGATAATGATATGCTTACTCATGCTTACTACATTAGGAAGTTTTAATAGGACTACACGAGGATCAGGTGCTAATCGCTGGAACAGCATCAGATTGTAGTCCATAATTTGGCTCAGTCCTTCTGCAGAGCAGCTATTCAGTGCTGATGACTGAGTTGGATCCTCCTCTGGAAATTCAGGAAGGCAAAATAGGAATAGGAACAGCATTTAAAAGATCCCTAATAGTGTGTGGTTTCATGTCCAGAGCAAGGCTATCAGGTAATTGTGCCTGTACTCAGTGGTGGCTGGGGTGCTGGCTGTGCAGAGAGCTCCTGACAATGCCCCATTGTGCTCCTCTCCCATGGGATTTCACTTGGACAGCATTTTCCACTAATGGATGCTGGTCATGAACAAACAGCTATAAATCACTTTGGCCAAGTTAACCCAAAGACATGCGCCAAATTCTATTGTCAAACTCTCTAACACGCATTTCCTAATAAATAGAAATGTTTTTTTAACAGAAAGAAAACAACCAGCAACATGGGTTGGGGATGAAATCATCCAAGTGCCAGGACAGACCCAGATGGCTCTGGATTTCCTGTGCAGTCCAGAGCCCAGCCCCAAGCAGTATGGAGGGACGCATGCCTTTGCTGTTCTGCTAAAACAAGAAGTGAGATCAAGCACAAAAAACTTTGATGAAAGAGAAACATCCTGAAGATGAAGTGTTTATAGCAAAGATTTTGATGTAACGATTACAGGCAGAAACAACAGATCTGTATGTATAAAATATGTGTTTTATATAATAAATACTTCTAGGACTGTGCTTTCATTATATCCCAATCCCCTAGTTCCCTGAGCTCTAATGATAGGATGTAAAGATCTTCTTTATAATCCAGTTATATGACCTATAATATTCAGTACTGACAAGAGGCCAGGAGTCCAGCATAAGTAAGTTTGTAAGAATGTATATATCTTATAATTGTGAGCTGAAATCATTTTGGCGCAGAAATTTTGTGGAAAAGTTTCCAAGATTATTTTAATAGCAGATGCTTGAAAACACACACTTTCCTGTGTATTTAAGAATTGTAAGCCAGGCACCCAATCAAGAAGCTGGCCCTGTTTTCCTTGCACTAGTGCCCAACACAAGATAAAATGCAAAAGTAATGTGATATTTTTTCAGTTCACAACAGTTATAAATTTTATACCTTTTATGTTTCAGATGCTGCAGATTTTGGAATAACTATAGATGGAGCCTGCATCTGGGTGGGTGATGACTCTTACATCAAGTCACATTTCAGTTGGATGTTAATCATGAAAGTTTTTCATTAAAAATTTTCATGAAAGCTATTAAGCTTTTCAACAGAAAGGAGACAGAGAGAAGTATAACTGTATACTTTAAACTGCTTAAAAAAGAATATAATAATTGATAAATCTTTTGGAGCAGATGGTCTTCTAGCTGATTTAAGAGGTATGGGGTCCTTGGGAGCAATTGCTCCTGGACCATCAACAACTAATACCCATTCTTCACATGTTTTGAATTCTGCATTCTCTGGAATGCTGCTAATTGTTTTACTTTAGTTCTGGTCTCAAGAGAAACCTAAATAATTTCATTTCACTCAGACGTTTATTCATAATCACTGGAACAACTGAATTTGGAATCTGAAACTACATTTTCTATGTTCTACTTATTGACCATTTTACATGCTTGGGTAATCACATTGAAATTATTTTGAGGGAAATCAGAGAAATGAGCCACGGTTGGATCACTTGTGTAATGCACAGATGATTTCACGCTACCCCTGCCTCCCCAGAAGAAATTAGTCAGAGCAGAGATGAGGTGTGTGCTGCAAAAAGTGGCGTGAGTCAGAGCACACAAATGGAAATCAAAAGCCCTGGTAGCTGGCTTATGGCTTGTCATTTTATTCCTTATTGACATTTTTATTTAGATAATACCCTCTTTTTGGACGGTGCCGTGTGTTCATACTGTGCTTTCCACGGTGCTGTCCTTAAATCAGATCTCTGGATGCAAATTAAGTACAAACATAAAAGATCACGGCATACAAAATCAGTGATACTGTTATCAAAATTAATTGTCATTTTTTTCTTTCTGCATGGCTTGAAAATGTCCTGAATTAAGATTTGGGTCTAAAACCCATTTACATTTTTGTGATAGGGGAGCAGAAAAAATCAGGTTTTTTTCACTACAGGAGCAGATTAATCAAACTAAAAGAGATATAGAAATCAAGATTCAAACAGACATTTCCCTTGTTTTGAGCAGTTAGTCTAATCCCTCCTTTGCAAAGAAGGGGCATGAACCAAGAACAATCCAATGCAATATGGGTAGTCTTCTTGGTTTAGTCAACAAAGTACCTTTACCCTTCTAAGAGAATTCTTATTACGAAGATTGCTCTTGTTATTATTTTCATTTTACAAGTCTATTTTGACAAGACATTACCTGACAGACCCCACTTGCAAAAAAGTAATGAATTCATAAGTCATCTTTATCATGATAGTTCCATAACTTGCTTGGCATAAAAAACCCACTGTGTTCTCACAATACTACTACATCAATTTTAAGACTAATCTATCCTCATTGTGTATCACTGCACTGAATGCATCATTACACTCTAACTGTAAAAAGGAAGATTAAGGTGTGATAAGGCCTAAACATCTTCATAACAATTTCAAGTTTGCAGATATGTAAGATGTAATTGTCAGTTGCAGCACACATTCACTTTAAATAATAGCATTTTAGAAAAAAAACCCAAACACCAAGTGTGCCTGCTTTCCAGGGGATTTTTTGTTTGTTTGGGTTTTTGGGCTGGTTTCTTTTTGGGTGTTTTTTTGTTTGGCTGGTTGTGGGTTTTTTTTGGGTTTTTTTTTTTGTTTTGTTTTGTTTTGTTTTTTTTTTTTTTTTTTTTTTTTTTTTTTTTTTTTTTTTTTGTTTTGTTTTGTTTTGTTTTTCTGCATTGGGTTTTGATTGAAACCTTATTCCAGTTATAGTTACTTGGAAATAAGTGGGGGAAAAAAAATCAGCATTTTTCTGCAACTTCTTCTTCCAGGATTTTTTCATCCCAAAACTTCAAGGCCAAAGAAATGCAAAAACTCAGAAGAAGAATTTGGTTATTCAGTTGAGATGATCTGCAATGCACAGTGACTTACTCAAAGAGCAAAATGTTTAAATTTTGATCATCTTTTAGCAAATGTCTTACTCATTGCATGACTGAAGTACATTTTTATATTTTTTCATCTATTAAGAGAAATACGGTTCTAAAGAGAAATTGCCTTTGATTGCAAATAATCAATTGTTCAGGAAAAGTTGCACAGGAGTATTTTCTGTGGTATGACAACTGGCTTAGACTGGGCAAATCCTGGTCAAGATGCTCACTCAGTCTTTAAGTAATCTTCAAAAGCTCCAAAACATTTGGCAGCCCTCAATTATTCCTTCATTTCCCTTTGCTCGGGGTGAAGTTGTGCTGGTTGAAGTAGATGCACTGCTGGGGTACATTCACCTTAATTAACTACTTAGCTCAGTTATTGTGACCATGCAGTAAGATGGATGAATGTTATACATCACCTCACCACCATCAATTGTTCACCCCATTAGAGCAGAGCAGAAGAATATAGACAAATGATTTATTCATCGAAAAAGAGCAGGTTCAGCTGACCTGAAAAATAGTCACAAAACTGGGTCAAATCCATCAAAATGTTTCTACTGGATTTCTCCCTCCCTCACACATACAAATACACATTCACATTCCCTGTGAAAGCCAGAAGGCCTGGGATTAAGTTTTATCAGTGCTGTGGTTGGGACAATCTTGGAGGAAGTGGAAGACACCAAAGTTTATTTTGCTCTTCTGCTCAGACCCGTATCTGCTGCTCCTGGTAGGCCCAAGCCATCAGGCTCCATGATCTCTCACAATACCCCCTGTTTACAGCTTTCCTACATGGTGTGGGGTAATAACATATTTACTGGGGCCCAGAGGATCAAAAATAACTCTCTCAGCAATGGCAAATGACCCCAGTGCAGGAGTTGTTGAAATGTCAATGGCCCAAGGCTCGGCTCAATGAATTTGGGTCTCCTACTTTTTAATAATCCCTATTCTAGGCTGACCAAACCTCCTATAGCCATGTCTTTACCTCAGCTGGTTGGCATTAATTAAAGACTCCCAAAACAGGACCAATATATTTGCTCCGAGGAAGGATTTGATTAATCCATAAAATGTTAAGGGAGAGAGTTCAAAGGGAAGAAGTTCACACTGATGAGACTAAAACCATCATGTTTTTCTGCTCAAAATGTTCACATTTCACATCCCAGGTCAGAGGAAGAAACTGGTGCTTTCCTGTGCCTTGCTGACTTGTTCCAGTGAGCAAAATTGCAGGTGATCCCTTGCAGAGCACCACTGAGATCACTTCCCATGCTCGCTATTCCCTTGAATGACAGGTAGATTGGATTCTGATTCAAACTAATTTGTTCACTGGTAATGAGCTGTGATATCATCACCTAAATATAGAAATAGGTATTCAGTGAAGATTTTAATAAATGCAGGAGTGGGAAAGAATGTCTCTTGCCTAGCCATAGTCCTTTTGAGAAACTAGAAGTCTAATAATGGGAGTTGTTTCTTCTAATGCTTCTAATAAGATAATATTAATAGCTTTCAATCAAATTACCTGCTGATGCTGAATACCCACTAACTTGTATCCCATACTCATTTTTATTCATTTTTTTTCAGTAAGACATCTTGTGAATTGACATTTTAAGGACTGTGTTCCTGAAATAAAACTAGCAGATTCTATTTAGATTGTCATCCCTAAAAAGCAGCAAATTCTCAGACGTTTTTCACAGGACAAGAAAGTACTTCAGTTATTTTGACAAAGAATTAAAACTCTACAAAATGCTGTTCTACTGGGGAATCATAACAGAATCTTCCAGGAATTTCCCAAAAGTATGAACATTGTTCTCTGCACTATAAAAATAACTGTAAGTGTTCACTGTCTTCCTTTCACTGACTATAAACTTTTTAACAGAATATTTGTAAATCTCCACAGTATCATTTGACAAGCTTGGGCAGGTCTGACTGCATAGGCCATTAGGGACTGGAAGTGAGACATAAGAAGTTACGTTGATGGTGCTGGACTATTGGCAATGAAGAATGATAAAAATAAAATTAAATTAATTGCCATTCATGGTACACCTTTTTTCTTCAGCTGAGTCCCAAATCAGAAGTTCATCCCAAATTTACATACCACGAAAGGCCAGTATTTGTGTTTACAGAATTATGAATGTGACAAAAATGTTGTCTTCAAAAAATTATTTTCTTGGTAAGAATGGACACAAGCCTGTAGCCTACTCTTTGGAAACTCTTTGTGAAGTTGTCTAAATTTTTAAACTGACTTGTCCTTCTGTCTCTTACAGTCCTACAATTTAAAAGAGACAAACTTACCGTCAATAAAACTTATTGCTTCATCTATCAGAAGATGTTTGCCTTATAAGACCTTCAAACATTTTTTTTAATCACACTTTCTTCTTTTCATTTTGATTTTGGTTACTAATTTAACAATAATCACAGGTCAAGTAATTTCTATATGGTTTTATTTAGAAATTTTAAAGTAGTTCCTATCATTGATAGCAACAGTTCTCTCAAAATACCACTGATTTATGATATGTTTAAGAGAAAACAAGGAGAGAAAAAGAGTTCAACTCTGATAACAATGTTAACCACACAGTTGCCTCAGAGTCACAATTTGGTCAGCTTGGCTTTCTCCCCTTGTTATTCACCATTTCCTATTCCCTCTGTTTTCCAAATATTTCCTTCACACGTCCTTCATGATCCCTCCTATATGAAGGAACACAAACAAACAAAACCCCACCAAACGTCTTGGCAGTTTTCCACGTACATTTAAAAATCAAGGTTTTTTCTAATCCCCCAATAAACCTGGGAAAACCACACTGAGCAAAACTTGACATTTGTGGGGAATAATGACTCCTTTGATCAAAAAGAAAAGGTGATAACAAAAAAGAACACCTAAGAGCTTTATATCGTCTTGCCTCAAGGGACTGAAGTCCAGAATATATGAATATGAAAAACAATGGTATTCATTTTTGCATAAAACTTTCATATTTATAATCTCAATATTCCCTTTTATTCTTTATAATTGCTATAGACTTAATTTTGTAAGTCAAATTCTGGCATAATTGAATTGGTTTTCAGAGGAGAAAATTCCTCAGCTAAACTTCTTCCCTAATTTTTAGCTCACAATAGGACTTTTCTCTGGATGAAGAGACTTTCTATTGGAACAGAAATAAGCTTTGCACAGTCTTCAAAACATATACACTGTCACCTAGACTGTAGCACTGCATTCTGTCCTTACACTCCCCGGGTACCAACAGACCCTGTTGTGTAATATTGCCCAAGTTTGTATTTCCATATATATAGGCACTCAGATCCATTTGGACAAAAGCCCTTTGTCTGTGGAGAATACTCATGATTTCGAAGTATGGCCATCTGTTCTGAGATTTTAAAACTAAGGCTGCGTGACAATGAGTGGGTTTTTTTCTCACAATAGAAGTGCTATACAATGTTTATTGCTTATTGTAGAAGTTGTGGCTGAATTGTGGTTTTATTCTGTAGGAAAGTTGTGGGGTGAGGGGCCTGTTATGCAGTCAGTGCAAGAACAAATCTTGCAGGTATTTGGAGAGTGTAAATGCTCCTCCATACCAGGAAACCACTGATGACATCTGGCTGTGCAGTAGTTGCCTACCCAGCAGAAGCCTACATAGATGTCAAAAGGTTTACTCAATTTCTTGTCAAAACAATTATCATTATTCCCCTCCTCCCTTCCATATACACACACCCATATGCTTTTTTTGCTGGGTTGGCTTTTTTCTGGACAGCTGCATGGTGAATTAACACAGACCTAGTGTATGGACACCATGCCACTCCAGTGTTGCATAATCTCCTTCTCCCAGGTGGTATTAATCATTAGCCAATTGCATTGAATAACAAAAGAAAATCCATGAAGGATTAATCACAGAAATTAAGTTTGGGGTTGATTTCTGAGTAAGTCGTAATCTGTACTGAAAATGCTTCATCCAAAGATAATTGGCAAATTTTTTTTATTTATTTATTTTTAATTAAATGTGGAAGTGAAAGGCCATGAACAATAAGAATATTTCCTAGCTTCATCACCAAATCATTCTTTTCTGGTCAAGATGAAGTCCTTTATCAATCAAGCTCTCTGAAGCTCCCGTTTGCATCTGCCTGCACACTGTGCATTGCACTAAAAGAAAGAAAGGAAGCTTACACACATAAGTTATTTATCATCATCTCCATTTAACTTTGTCTTGTAGCTGTGCTAAATGAGCAAGGGCTGCAAGAGGAACTAACATAGTTTATTTCTTAACAGAAAAATACACCCAATTTTGCATCCACAAACACTTCCTTTTTCACACCCAATCAAAAGAAGGATTTAGCTCATAATTTGTAGAAGCTACTACTATAGTCAGAGGATCAGACTTACTGTAAGAAAAAGAATGGCATTTTTCTCATTACTTTCAGCTGAGCAACAGAGTCTCTTGGTTCAGCACATGCAGAGAGAGAAACCATTTTGAAGCAGAGCATGGGAGTTTTCACAAATCATCTAAGTCACAGAGGCAAAGGTAGGACTTACATCTCATTTTTAAGTGCTATCATTCAGCAGAAAAGTTCTTAACATTACTGAAGTTATGTAATAAGTAATGAATTATTTTTTTCAGATTTCAAAACCAGACACTGAGGTGTGGTATAGCTGTAGAATAAATTTTTATCACAAGGGGGTGTTATCAGTAGAACAAATTTTTGTCTTCTGATTAGTCCATTTCTAATCAAAAAAACACTTTAGTAAAAGGCTGATAGGAAGGCTTTGCTCACTTCAACTAGAATAAAGACAACATATATCATGCCTAAGGATAACAGTGAGGGAACATGGACTTTAACACACACAGGCCTCAGTAGCATTAAATCCCACTGATATCACTCAATCAGTTTTTTCCCTGTAGATCACAAAATTAGAACTCCATTCTGTAAGTGGACTAAAATGTACCATTTTATGCAAGATTTCCGATTTTAAAAAAACCCACCCAAAAAACAAAACAAAACAAAACAAAAAAATCCCCAAACAAAGCACAACAGACACAGACACTGTGTGCTTCATGCAGGTACATATGTATTATTAAACACTGAATATAAATGCAAGCAGTATTACAGCTACTGGCAGAAATGTGTGTTTAAAGCCATCCACCACTAGAACTTCAGGAAAGTTAGATGATGAATTGCAAGCAGCTGCATCTGTACTGCACAGTCAGGATTTTATAATAAGCCTGCAGGTTATGTTTCTCAGCATAATTTTCTTACTCAGCTGAAAAAGAAGGTCTTTCTTGGGAAAACCTCAAGAATATGTCCCATGGGGAATTAAAAGGGACTGGGCATCTAAAGTTTAGATGATTTATATCCTCAAAAACTATCCCTAGCCCTAATGACCCTGCAGAGCCATGCAACCCAAACTTTCCAGCAGAATAATCCCCCACATACCTTGACATGAGGCAGCAGTCTCACATCACACCTTAACCATCTGGCCTGATGGTCAGGACATGGACAGGTGCTTAAACACAAATTCTGTAAACATAAAATCTGACAGACATCAGAGCAGCTCCAACAAAAGGTAATAAGTGTGAAACCTCGGCCTAGCCCACAGAGTGCTAATTAGGGCACTCCCCTGGGAGGTTTCAGTTGAAATCCTCTCAGATAAAGGAGGCTGAACAGCATCCTGAGTGTCCTTATCAGCCAGAGACTATACAAAGAGAGCACCCAGACCAGTGTTTCACAATATAGCCCTAATTCCTCACTGGTTTTAGAAAGGAGAGATTTTCACCCAACCTCTGTGGGATATTTCAAGGGCGGAAGGGGAAGAAAAGGCTGTGCATTAATTATGTCCTATCCAAAGTAGTATTTCCCATTAAATTCTCTCGGTGACTGACTAACTGCCCTGCATTTTTGCAGCACGCAAAGCTCCTCATGAACAATATATGAAGTCTATGCACTGCTTTGATATTCTGCAAGTCTCTTCCATATTTAACTATGATAACACTCTAATTTTCTTTTAATAGCTGACTTTTCCCCCAAATATGTCTCAATTGTTCATTTGGCCATATTTCAGGCAGACTAAATATATCCAGAGAGTCATCAAACTATTTCAGACTGTTTAAACACTTTGAAATGTACATTACAAAATAATTGTTCTGGGCCATATTAACACTAAAGTTATGTAAAGAGAAAGCTTTTATTTTCTATGTGGTATTAAGTGTCAAGGAGAAAATAAAAACCAAGTGTAATATATTATTCATTCACTACCCCAGGTGCTCTTTTGCCAGGTCAATTTGTGGAGCTCCAAGTAAGCCACAAATGTTCTCTCTCCATGCTGAGCAGTGAGTGTTGCTCCATGACAAACCCTGCAGTCATTGTTCCTGGGTGAGAATCTGATGGAGAGAAGAAACCTGGAACTGCCCTTCATGTCCATTTTTGTTTCCAGAAGGAAACATTAATTGGTTCCAATTGCTAATGCTGCCTGTTTGCTAGAGAGCAAAGATCTGACCCAGCCTTTCTTCTGTGGAAAAGTTTCTCCAGCCTTTCCACTGCACTGTGGAGTATCCTTTCATCATTCAGTTACTATTTCCACCTTGAAATAATATGACCTATTATGAAATCATAGACCTCATGTGTCTATTTGCACATATGGCTGTGCAGTCTCACCAAAACAGAGACTAGGGACAGAAAGCCATTACCTCCACCACCTACAGGTGAAACTTGCTATGCAAGCAGCATCCAGAGCAATCCATTAGTCATTGAGTTACCCCTGCAGCCCAATTAAGGGTACAATGTTCTGTGTTCCAGGAGGTTTCTGTGCTATTATAGGTGCTTTATATTTTGGTGACAAAGTTGGCTTCCCTATTAATCCTAAATGATATTACGTCTATTTTTCAACTGGGAAACTGTTACATG
This sequence comes from Zosterops lateralis, assembly GCF_965231275.1. Classification (NCBI taxonomy): domain Eukaryota; kingdom Metazoa; phylum Chordata; class Aves; order Passeriformes; family Zosteropidae; genus Zosterops; species Zosterops lateralis. Next base: position 111,454,495 of record NC_139763.1, read on the forward strand.
ATTTAAAACAATGTTTTGCTCAGGTTCTAAAGGGTCTGCCTGTGGTTTTAGACTTAAATTCTTTGGCTGGTGAAATAAAGCAGATATGCAAGTTATAGAGGTAGCTATGAAAATTCATTGCCAAGTTAATTGCTAAATAGTCACAGAAAACTAACAGCACTTGAGTTCCTCTTTCTGAAAATCACCCTGAATGGAAGAAATTCTGTTATTCTGTTTATTGGATTCACACGAGTGCAGCATCCCACCACACACCAGTGCCCCTGCCTATTTCTTAAAGGAAACCCCCCTGATAAAATACCTTTGGGTGCCAGGAGCAACACTCTTCTCTTTGTTGCTGCCACAGCCACCTCTGTCTTGCCCAGTGAGTGAAATCACAGAACCCCCTTCCAGAAGGGTCAGCCAGCACTCAGAACTCAGAGCAGCTCCCCACACACGCCCAAACAGGAGGTATGCCTCCTCCAGGCAGCCAAGCAGAACTGCTTAGTGGCTGTGATGCTGAAGAAGGTGCCCATTGGAACACACCAGACTGTCAAGCAGCAGAGTGTACTTGGTTTGCAAATCAGCAAGAGATTTTGCAGATATTGAGGTCTGAGTTTACAAGAAGAAATAACTCTGTCATTTAAACTTTTTCCTCTCAGAGACATTTGTGGATATGAATAACACAAATCCCACCTGACTCCTCCCACACCACGGCAGTATGAACTCAGTTAGATATCATGCACCTGATGTGGTAGGCACATCAGCTGCCACAAGCCTTGTCTTTCAGAGCCCTCCTCCAGCAAAGAGCAGCATGAGGAACCTGCAGTGCAGCCACTCCAGAGGAAGGGATGTATGGTGTGTGCTAACCCATGGGTATGGTTTTGCTCTTACATAGCCATTCACTGCACTTTTATTAATCAAGCTGTGTAAGGGGAAATTCCTGTTGCCAGGAAGTCAACAAAAAGTTATGTCAGATGCAAAAGACCAGAAGAAATACATTGCATATTTTCAGACTTTTAAGATGTCTGGATATTCTAATTTTTTCCACTTTCATGTCACTCCTTATCTTTGCAGTCAAACTGAAGCAGGGTATTTTGCTGACAAAATGGTTTCAAAGACTGTACTAATAGCCTAAGCTCTTCTCTCCTTCTCTTCCAGGTGGTTGCTTCGGTTTCATGTGGTGCGCTGCGGTGCTGTTGTATTTCTCTAGCAGGGCAGCTTCAAATGCTTAATGCTTTCAGTGTGTTAGTCAATCCTCTCTTTGTTTCACTACACACATAGATACAATGCCAGGGAAATGGAAATTCAAACTAGTTCACAGGATTTCTGAAAAATAGATGACATAAAAGTCACTTGCCGTAGTAAATCACATCCTGACGTCTTAATGTCCTGCAGTAATGAGAAAATTCAAAGTTATTTCTAGTGACAATTGATCATGCTACTACAATCTTCATGAGAAACATTAGAGAAAATGGAAAAGTGTCATGTCCATCTGTTGAGGAAATATCTCTAAAGCAAGTATAGAAGATGACACCCTAAATCAATTGATTGAACCTTTTCATGAGAAAAAAAATCAAGTCAGATTTGATCCCAAAATTGCACTGTTTATGATACTTGGACTTCTGAAAACATTTAGCTTAAGATCAAAACCATCCAGTCTGCTTCTCTCTTTTACTTGCAAACAGATCTGTTCTGCTTGGGTATGAAAGAAAGATGGTACAGAAGGCAGCCACAAAGGAAAACTTCACATTGCAGAGTGTTCTTGCTGCTGAAGGCAAAAGAAAGGTGTCATGAACAAAGAAAGAAACCAGCACCTGAATAGTTTTCTGCATATACTTTTCATGCAGCTTATGCTTTTCATCTGGAAGATAAATGTGTTTTTAACATCTTTCATGACAATAAGATTTTCAGACTCACACTGCTCTTTCCTAAGGCACATCAACTGGAGAAAATGAGCAGCACAAAAGGAAGTAGAACTTTATATGTACCCATATCTGAAGGTGTCAGGGTGTCAAGAGGATGGAGCCAGGCTCTGCTTGGTGGTGCCAGGCAATGGGCAGGAACAAAGCCCAGGAAGTTCCACTTGAACATGAAGAACCTCTTCACTGTGCAGTGACTGAGCACTGGAACAGGTTTTCCAGAAAAGGTGTGGAGTCTCCTTCACTGGAAATATTCAAGAACCATTGGTCACAATCCTGTGTAATGAGCTCTAGGATAATCCTGCTGGAGCAGGGAAGTCAGACAGTGCTCCCTTCCAGCCTTACCCATTTTGTGATTGCCTGGAATCAGTGAATATTGTCCTTACTGCTGTGGGGCAGAGGGGAAGAAGACATACCCATGAGGGTCAGATAGTGTGTCTGTGATCTCTGGTTGGAGTAAATGCAAAGCAAACCCCATGGAGGCAGCCCCAGTGCCAACCAACCCCCCATGCCCTCAGCCCAGCCACCATCCACTGTCAGGCACTTGTGTGGCTCTTGCCAAGATTTTAGTTTCTACTCCTCCTGGCAGCTCCTCACTCCGGCATTCCCATTGCAGTGCTACAGCAGGGAGAGAGACTAATGAAAGGTTTCATGGGGGATTGAATGCATAGCTGAAATTTATTATTGTTATCATATTTTCCTGTGGCAGTCACCAGACAGGGCCTGGGGCCACTGTGATATAATCTGAACAGGCATAAAGAAAAAGTTGGCCAGGGACCTCCTGTGGAAAATACAGTTTTGATTAAGAGAGTTTAATACTTAAATCTTATTTAGAGGCAGGAGAATTAGGTTTAAATCAGAAAGTCTTGAACACACTCAAGCAAAGTTAAAAGAGGAATTCCCACTGCAAAATTGAAATCTCACGTGACATGGATGTCAGATGTGTCGGACAAGACAGTGGAGCAGGAAAGCACCTATTTACAAACATTCTGAGAGAGAAAAAAATGTATTTTTATAAAACAGATTAGATAAAGAACAAACATAAAGACCTGTATTAATTTATTTTATCTGTAGGACTTGATGCAAAATCTTAAACCCCTTGATTCAGTAAATCATATTGAGTCACACTAAATTGAAACTTTCATTGTTTTCCTAAACTTTGTTAACACTCATTACATGTATCTGTACTTTGTTCTTCACAATCTATGGTCTTTCTTTTACTGAAACTACAGGAAAATGAGTTCCAAACTTGGGCTTTGTGGCACTCACTTTGTTAAACATAAAAATGTCTGTGCCATAAGAAATTTATCACTATTATGACTTCACCAAGAGAAAAAACATTATAATGGGAAAGCCTTTCATCTAGAGCCACCCTGAAACTGTGATATTTGCATCACAATCTTGAATCACAGCCTAGTTTCTGTAAACATTGTGACTAACTATGTCAGGCATCAATTCTAACACAGTTCCTGAGATGCTTGTGTGTTTCTGTGTATATTTATGGGCAGAGCTACCTAAATCCCACTGAGCCTCTTCTTCACTGAGCTTTAGAGGGTGACACACCCCAGCAGACAGAGCAGTTATGGTTTGAGAACAAAGAAACCAGGCTGCTGCTACAGGCTCAGTGCATCATAAATGCTCAGCAAGGTCATTTGGTTGTGCTTGGATAGCTGGGCCATGCCCAAGGCCATCCCATTGTTCCCTTCCTCTCTACAGCCAGCATGTTTCCCCTTATGACTGCAGACCTTACAGTAGCTCCTCCATCTGGTAACCCACAAAAACAGAATATGGTTTGCCAGGCCCAGATTCACTGGAGCAATTTTCACTCTTGCAGATCTTCCCACTCAAACCACCAGAGTTATTCTCATGACTGAAGGTCACACTGAGAGACTGAGGCAACTGAATTCTTTTAATATCTGAGTTTTAGAAGGCACTTGGAACACTCTGAGGTCGCTGCTAAAATATTGCTTACAAGGGAGCTACTGCATGTAGGAGGGATTAACAAAAACAGTGGAGGAAATAAACACACAGGAGGGAAGACAAAAGTAAGTTTTTCCTAAGGCACAACTAGAACTACACAAAGGCAGTGCCTTGAACTTGCATCTTTGTTAATTAAGTGCATTCTAAGTGATATAATTGGCTGGCTGCAAATCAGAAAAGAGTAGATGGTAGCTGCCAAGGTTTGTTGTTTTAATGGAAACACACTGTAAAGAGATTTCAAATGGTGGCAGGGCTGTACAGTCTCTTTTTGTGTAGAGCGACTTTGTGAACATCTTGTAAACGATAGCAACACATTTCATCTCTGAGTCAGAACACTGGGAGAAATGCCAGGCTGGCCCAAACTGATTTGGGTACCTACATCACTTTCAGCAGATGTCTTCAGAGTGTATGCGCTGTTAAAATGGCTATAAAGAAAGGGATGTGATGAGAATACACTTTAGTGAACAGGAAAATGGCCCATTCCGTACATATACACATAAAACTACATAAAAAGGAATTGTTCAAAGGACTTTGCTAGGACTGCTAACTGTATAAACTAACAGCCATCCTTTTAAAATAGAGTTCTCTTCTAAGCATCATTTGCTTTGTCTCCTCCCTCCCCTTGGAGGCTTACAAAACCTGGAGCTGATTCCTGTAGCCCCACACTCTGTAGGTCCTTTCTTCTGGTGCTTCTCCCACTCTCTGCCTTCCTCCTCCCACTTCTCTCACCCACTCATGGATATCTCTAACCCAGTTTCCTTTTTGTTCTGCCATTGTTCCCTCAGTGGTTCCTTCTTTTGGAAACTCCAGCACTCTGTCTTTCTTCAGAAACTTGTCTAGCTTGTCCCTGCTGACAGTAGTTGAAGCAGCCAGCACACACATCACCTCAGGAAGAATGAGTGGATGGGACTGGTCCCTCTGTCCCTGCCAGACTGATGCTGTCTTGAGAGACTTGAGACCAGGTGGGTCTCTACTTTGCACAATATTTTCAAAATTTTAGAAGATACGTGCTACAAACCTCTCTAGAGAAAGTCTGGATGTTTTTTGAGGAGGTTGAAAAAAGCAGACGTCACCCTTACTGTCACATGCATAACAGCACTCACACTGTTGGAGACAGAGGTGAGGAGATTTCAATTTTTTTTTTTTCCAGTGGAGAGAAACCCCTTTTATCTGTGCCCTCTTTCCTTGAAATAGCACAACACTTTTGCTGTCCCTCCATCACCCATCATCACTTGCAGCATGCTATGAGCTCCCAGCACAGATCCCTATCACCTGTACTGCAGGATCAAGTGCCTTAGCTGGAAAAGGCCAGCCCTGGCCCATGAGAAAGGCAAAGACTGGAACTGCTGAGAATAACTGTGAGGAGCCAGGCACAGCTAAATTCAGCTGTAGTTATTCCTCACCTTCAAAAGACTGTGGCAATTCTTTCCAGGAGACTCCAGTGAAGGGACATGAGGAAGATGTGCAGTGGGAAAGATGCTCTCCTTCCCCCCATCCTTGTTAAGGCTTTGGTACCTCTCAGGAATAAGCAAGGCTGCTGCAAGTCTCCTGGTGAGGGAGCAGGGCTGGCTCTGTAGATGTCTCCTTCTCAGTTACTTGACAGGTTGAAATTTCCCTAAGGAATCCAAGAAAAATAAGCTGAAATGAAGTGCTATACATGTGAAACAGCGTGGAGTTTTCTCAGGTAAAGACAGGGCATTTTGTATAGCCAAGGGGCTTTCTTCCTCCCAGATTTCAAAGGTCTCCTGTGCACAAAAGCAGTAGCAAAGTGCTGAAAGAAAGGTTACATGCATTTAAAATGTAGGCTTAGGGAACTTTGCTACAGGAGTTATTCCTGGCTCCCACTAAGATTCTAAATATAATATTCTTTGTGTGTGAATTTTACATATGTTCTTGTTAAAAGGAAGGTCACACTGTGAGTTTGTTGTATTTTTACATTTCTGGATGTAGTGGAATCCAGAGATGTAAATTTTCCCTTCAAAAATACTACCAACTATCACAATTTTTTGCCTGAAGAAACAGCATCTTTGGCTGTTTCCAGCTGATAGCTACAGATCAGTGCTGTTTGAACATCATTTGATCTACTGAGATGGCTCTAAGTGAGCAGAGTTGATGGTTTTGTGGAGCTCTAGTTGTCTGCTCCAGCTGAAAGCTAGTTGTCTGCTTCACTGGAGATATAAGCTGAAAAAGCTGATCAAGACTGAGATCTTATTTGAATAGTTAAACACTGGCTTCATCTGAGCATTAACTAATTTGCATGGCAAAATTCCAATTTACCATCTATCACTTAAATGACAGCTTGTGAAACAGTAGTTCAGTGTACTTCACTTGCAGTGTTAGATTTCTATTCAAATCAGGAGAGGAAACATATGTGGAGTGTGTGTGTTGGAGCAGTCATTGTAAAACACACACACAACGCATACTTAACACCAAAAGCTTCAGAAATGCAGAATATAAATACAGAAATTATTCTGCTCCATTAAAAAAAAATACGAAACAAACTAGCAAACAACACAGCAAATAACTGTTTGAATTTAACAGAAAAAAAAATAATATGTTAAAACTTTCTCTTAATCCATAGGACCAGATACATGTGGAAAATATAAATGTGTTTCCATGAGCATAATAGCAGCATTCCACTGACTTCTTCCATAGAAACTAGAAACATGCCACACACATACACACACACAAAAAAGAGATCTACCCATTTTCATAAAGTGCAAAAAGCCCTGTGCTTGTTCCTTGGTTTGGGGCAGCTAAAGCACCCAGTTACAGAAGAAGTTATTAAGGGTAATCCAAAATCTGCTGTTATGCATTGTCACGCCGGTATTACCCAGGTGCACTGGGCTCAGAAACTGGATGAGATCTCCTATCTGAAAACATTATCTGCTTGGGGAGTATCTGTATCCATTACAAAGCCAGCGTGATCTAAGTTTGTAAATTGACAGCTTAAAAATAGGAGCAATTTTGGGGAAAAACAGGAGCAATGGTGCCCAAAGCACTGCTGCATTCAGACTGTTATTGCAGAGCCAGACACCCCTCTGAGGTTACTCAGAGCCTTATTTCTGCAGAGCCTGGACACCCTCAGAGGCCCCCTCAGAGCCAGGAGGGTAACACAGCCTCCCATCTGTCGCTAGAAATTTAGAAAAAGATGCATTTAGACTTCAAGGAGGTTGAAAATTATTGGGATTTGTTGTTGTTGTTGTTGTTTTTGTTTTTGCTGTAGGGATAATCTAAATGTATTGCTACTCTGTTCTATATCAGGGTTAAGCAATATACACAAAATTCCCACTGAAACAAACACACTTTCTCACCACTGTCCCAAGTGTTTCTGCTGCCTTGCAGGTCCCGTGGCTCCCATGAACTACCTCAGTTTTGGGCTATGAAGACATCCATGGTACAGCAGGATTCTCACTGTATTTCAGACACTGTAAACTCAAGGAGAAACCTGCAGAAAACAATTAGGTTTGAGCACTGTGGAGATAGCAGGGGCAGCCAAGCAGAGCAGTCAGCAGGCTCTACGGGAGGCTGGGGCAGGGCAGCACAAACACAACTGTTCTGCATCACTTGGCCCTGAGGACAGGGAATTGCTGGTCCTGGATGCAGCTCCCATGCCAATGTGCCCAGTGCAGATGCTCAGTACAAGCCACTTTTACACTAAGGTAGCATATCCCCTCTTTTGTATGCAAGTCACAAGCATGAGCCTCCCAAGGACCTTTTCTGTGTAGAAATAAATGCAGCCTTTCCCCAAACCAGATCCCAAGAATTACAGCAATACTTCTTTGTATTGTAGAGGTGATCTTACAGCACCAGCAGATGCTCTGAATCCTGCAGGAAGTGGAAAGAAACCCACTTTTTTCTTGTAAAGCTGAACAAGGTTGAAAGCTGTGGCTCAGATTTCCACAGAAGAAACCAGAGAGCTCCTCCTCTGAGAAGAATCAAAGGTTTTTTGCCAACACACTCTGTGTGGGACCCATGCCTAGGAGGGTCATTCCCCTCAGACTCACTCCTGACCTGAGCACAGCCAGTCTTTTTCCCAGGATGATGGGTTAGCCAGGCCAGGACAAACCAGCTCCTCCTGCCTTACAATCCTTAGAGATGATGGAATGAACTCCTCTTGTTGCTATTTCCAGTCCACTCTGGCCCAAAGGGCTGCTGAAAACCATGTGCCATTGTCTTCCTCAGGCTTTTGGGTGCCTGCAGGAACTGTGGAGTAGTGAGGCTCCTTTCTTTGGTGTTCAGTTCCCTGAGGGAGCTGGTCTTTTAAGCTCTCAAGTGTTTTTTTCTTTTAAATAGTACCAGGCATAAATAATAGATGATGGGTGCAAGCGATGCCACCAGTTTCATGGGGTCTAAATGCCAGTAACATACTCTGGTGAAACAGGGCTGTTTGTATTCCACATGAATGAATTCCAGGAATTTGCTGCCATGTTTATACATGCTATGGTGCCACTGATCTTTTTAAAGAGGTGGATCAAACAGCCTTTCAGCTGTTTTCACTAAAAACTTAAACACATGATCTTAAAATCTCCCTTCTGCACAAAAACCTAACCTGGACTTATGGATGGAAGTGACAATCCAAATGACATTATGCCAAAAATCACAGGATGATCAGCTTTTTCCCCATTTCATAGAATCCTAGAATCATAGAAGGGTTTGGGTTGGAAGGGACCTTAAAGACCATCTAGTTTCAATTCCCCTGCCATGGTCAAGGCAGCTTCCACCAGACCAGGTTTGCTCAGAGCCCCATCCAATCTGGCCTTGAACACTTCCAGGGATGAGGCATCCACAACTCCTATGGGCAACCTTTTCCTGGGACTCTCAGTAGAGAATATTTTCCTAATATTAAATATCTCATACTCAAAATGCTGAATTTGGCATCATGTATTTTTTTTAATGTGTGAATCCTCCTCACCCCATTCACTCAGGTAGATCATTATGAGGAGCTGTGCAAGTGTCCTGTGCCAGAATTACTGCAGTAGGAAAATTCTGCCCTCTCTCTGTGTGTGTATTTATGCTGGAATGTGTCTGGTTCCAGTAAGACATATATTAAAAAAAATTAAAAACACGTGGGAGAAAAATCAGTTCTTAAAGTCTGTGGTCTCATTTCAGTATTTTCATTCTTGCGAGACACATCGGGAAGAGGAAATTAAGAAACCAAAACCAAATACACACAGATGAGGGAAAAATGAGCTTAGATGCAAACATATGACCCTCAAAGAACAGATGGAAAAAACTCAGCAGCCCTGTATTTGCCTCTGAATTTAACCAACATTTATGATTAAACAGGTAATCACAAAAGCACACAAAAAGTGTGCCCTGTTGACATGCTCTTAATGCACCAGGAAGATGCTGGTGCTCTGTGGGCTGTTTGCTTACAAAGAGGAACTGCTGGCTGTCCCATCTTTTCCCAGAGGAGATGGGCATCCTGCCAGTGTTTCATTTTCAAGTGCCATTGTTCACCTAGGGCTTTAGGAAAAAAGCTTTTGCTTATTTATTACTAATCCTAGCCTAAGTAATGATCTCTTTAAATCCTTTTACATTTTAAACCAGATTTATCAGACAATGACACCAAACATGATGTTCCCCCAAAACCTCTGGTATTTATTTTTTCATTTAATAGGTAATTGTGTAATTTGCACATCCATGGATTGCTTTACTCATTCATGAAACCTGCTAAAATATAAATTTTACTCAGGTTGTGAGGGCTCTTTTCCTTGTGTTTTTGTTAGTTATAATCTTGACAGCAGAGCAACAGAGAGCAACAATTTCTGTTGCATACTTTAGCTGTGAATCTTCGTAAAATGCTGGCGTATTCATATATTATTCAGATATGTATTAGATAGAATGCATGCTTTTGATAAGTAATAAAGTATTTTTACTAATATAATATTTCTTTATATTCATGACTTGGTATTCATTCATGGTATAACCTTGACCAAAACCAGTTTGAGGTACCCAGTTTAACCTGATCCCATCTGTTACTGGTAAATGATGCTGTGAATATCAGCTGGCTACTTCTGTAACTCTGCCAGCCTTCCATACAGTGCTGCCAGTCTGTGATCTACTCTGTGCAACAATTCACCTGCCATTTCACCAGTTTGGTGTCAATAGACAACACTTGCCCAGCAATTTGCAGCAACACATCTGAAATACTGGACTTTTCAGAAGGGTAGGAATAAGGCAATTGGTGTAACAACAAATACCAGCAACAAATCCATCCAGTCTTCAAGTTCAGCAGTGCAGCTCTCAAGAAAACAGTAAAAAAAAAATCCCATTACCTACTTATATAAAAAGTTTTAGCAGATTACCTAAATAACTCGTGGAAATGAAGATTTGCTTGTGAAATCTCTGTGTTCCCAGCCAGCAGTGCCAGAGGACAAGAGCATCCCAGAAACTGTCAATGTGATTTTGTGGTTCCAGTCTACACGGAAACCATTATCTCATGCTGGAAAAGGGAAAATTAGAGCACAGCATCTCTCTGCTGTGATTGATTTTGTTTATCTTTGCACCAAGGAGGCTTTACCTTTCAGCATCCAAGCAGCAAAAATCAGAATAGGAAACATTTCCATAACTTATGCCAAATGGCACAACCCCCACAGGATCTCGAAGGGGAGGCAGTGGGAGTGAAGAAGAAAGATCTGGCATACGGGACAAAGAGAAGGAGATCCAACTTCCTTGTTTCCAACACCCTGATAGCCTCTCAGTCCCCCCTAAAACCAATAGACTAAACCATACTGGTAAAGTATATTATCTTAGCAAAAATTCACTTCCTTTTCAATTACATTTAATTTCCACTTCATCTCTCCCTTATATTTATTCCACAAAAAAAGCCATTGTGTTATTAATGATTCAGAGTTCCCCAAATCCATATGTTTTATGGATTTTATGTCAAAGTGGACTCATAATACTTTAATGAGGAAAAAGAATACTGTTTTACTGTACTCACATCTTACACTCCCCAGCCAATAGGACTGTAAGCAATTCTAAATCTCTCTGTAACAGCACCATGGAGACTACAAAAAAGAAATAGGCATTACCAGCATGCTCTGCCCCCCACCCCTCAAAAAGATTGATGTTTTCCTGCAAGACTTTTTTAAGAACTGGTATGTTTTTAGCAGTGCTTTAATTCCTCTCCTATGGTTTACACATACATACAAGGTGTAAAAAAATCCTTTAGGGTTCTGTAGCAAGCAGAAATCAGGGAGATGATAAAACAGGGCTATCAGTCACATTAGCAGTCAAGTGAATTTGATTCTCATTTTTCTGAAGACATCTAGTTTCTCTGTGCATGCTCAGAGATTTAGCTGTTCATGTATTAGAATGACATATTTAAAGCAGTGAATTTCACATTAGCAATGCAGATGGAGGAAGGCATAATCTTGGAAAATTAGATGGTGGGAAGGCTGGTGTTGGAGAGTAGGATAAGAGTTGGAAATCCTAGATAAAGCAGAGAAGAAGGTTAGTAGAGGGCAGGCAGAATGGTAAAAGCAAAACCATAAAATTAGAAAAAGAAGGAAAAACTGCCATGAAAGAGAAGAGTAGAAGATATCATAAAGAATCTGCGGGAAAGCTAAAGTGAACAAATAGAGATTGGCAGCTAGCAGAAACATTAAAATGTTCAGAAACCAGCATTTCAATGACACTAATTAATAAGAAATGTGTTCTTAGGGACAAAGTCGATGCCATTTACTCACAGAACAGCTTACTGGGGCTGTGGTCCCCAGCCCTCCAGTTGTGCCAATCACTTGCTGGTAGATTGAGATACCAAAATACCTCCTTGTATCATTCAGGTTAAACTCTTTTGTACACACACAGGCACATGAAGAGAAAAGTGCTGCAATGGCTGCTTGGGAGATAAGGAATTTGTATAAAGGAAAGGGGGAGACTGGTGAGGGGGAGAGAGGGGATAAGGCAAAAATCTCAGGGAAAAAGATTCTAGAGACATCAGTCTTGAAATAAGCAGCTCATTAATTCTCAGTTTATTTTCAGTCTCTGTGGAGATTTACCATATGTGACAGCCACTCAGCCCCGGATTAGAACAGTTTTCCAACTCCCAGCAGCCTGAACTGCCACCCCAAAGCCTCATCATTTTCAGCAAAGTTTGATGAGCTGGTTACCCTTTCACAGCCAGCTTTGGTGCACTCAATTGCAACTGGCCATCCCTTTTTCTCATATCAGTGCTGACAGACGAGCCTGATTATCACCAGAGATCCACCTTGCTCCTGCTCCTTTGGACAAGAGAGATAGCAACTGAACTGGAAGGAAATTCCAGGAAAAGTAATTGAAGAGAAATTTAAATTTTCAATAGATTCTCTTGGAAATTTGCCTACAAAGCAAATTGTTTACATATCCCCCTCCATACAGAAGTTTGAAAGCATATCCCAGGATACCTGCTGCTAATGCTTGAGCCCCTGCCTTGGCCAGGTTTCTCACAAAGCTCCTGGATGCTCCAGGCCAGGATCAATTTGTCAATGCCAGGTTGTATGATGATTTATGACTACAGCTGAGTGAGGATGCTGGCCATGTTTTGTCTCTCCCTAACTAGCTGTGCTGAACTCAAGCCATCCCAAATCCCTTATGGGCTGTGAGGATCCATGCTCAGAGAGGCTGAGGCTGTTTATTGAATTCCCTGGTAGAACTTTTGGACTTGAAGCAAAATTTCAGAAGAGAAAATGTGAAACTGTTCATGGCTGTGTGGCACTTGGTAAATACAACATAGCACAAAGGGAGATAGGCTTGCCTAGGAGATGTGTAAAAGCTTCTCAAAATCAGAATTTTATTTGGCCAGGACTTTTCACACCACACAAGTTACCTGGAGGAAGGGACATCTGAACATAAAGCAGATACATCTGTAAAAGTGGCAATAGGTATCTTAACAGGTACATAGGGGCAAAAAACCTGTAAATTAGTCTGCTCTGGGTGAACATTAGGCTCTGATTTTCCTTAAGTAAACAGCAAAGAAGTAGAGCGGGATCAAAGGACAAAATCATATCTTTAAAAAATAAAAACCAAACCAAACTGAGGATAATAAAATTAAGAATTCTGAAGCCAGCATACATTAAAATGCTATATTCCAGATGGTAGGAAATAATAAATTTAAGAATAGTGGTGTGAAAATGAATTATATGAGTAAGGCAGGTCCAGGTGGTTTGTATGAGCAGGATGAGATAGACATTGCACTCTGAGCCAACCCCGCTTTATTGTTTGGGACTGTTGCAGGTAAGATGCTGCTAAAAGTGTAGGAAAAGATAAGGATCAGACCCCATCTGGCAGTGAATTAATGCCTGGATCAAACTATTTCTCAGAAGGAAAACTTTATTTGTTTTTCTGAATAAGAAATTCCTTTCTGAAGAGATGTGAAAATTGACAAAAGTTCAAGTTCTATAAAGAGAAGCAGGAGATAGAGCTTCTTTTACTATCACTGGCCAGTTGTTATTTGTTTTGGTTTCTTTCTTCAGTGCAGCCATCCAGGAGTGCTTTATCAGCAGGATTGTGGTGATAACCGGATGCACCTCAAGTAAGATCAACCTGAGTCTATTGCAGGGAAGTAGAAGACCAAAAAAAAAAAAAAAAAAAAAAAAAAAAAAAAAAAAAAAAAAGAAGAGGAACAAAGGGAAAAATGTTATTAGCATTTCCTCAATATCACGGAACCTAGTAGCAAGTCAAAGTTGTAACAATTTCATTTCAGAACAAAAAAAAATCCATGCTGAAGAAGGATGAAACAAGAGCATGGCTGCTTCAGGTGTTATGACACCATTATAGCACAATAACATTATTATTCACTGTAGTTGTTCTTTGCATGTCTTGAGCACCTGTGACAAGTGTTCCTGATTGTGTGCACAGACAAAACCTCAAATTAAATCTGACAAACACAGAAAGTGTCTAGAGCTAACTTGTCCTTCCTTTGCAGTTGTTCATTACAGAATTGTTCATTCCCTACTCTTTTTTGTGCCCAACCTGACCCACATTCCTTGTAGATTGTGTTTATTCAGAGCTGATAGCTACAAGTGGTGACATTTGGTAGGTTTTATATACCTGGAAATTAAAAAAGAACCTGACAAAGACATTATAATAGCATGAGAGAACCTCCCTAATGCACACTGTATAAATGAAGAGGAAAATTTAGTTGCTCTATTTTCAGAGGCTCTTTGTGGTGCTTAATTCTCATTGTATGAGTGCTACTAGATGTGCAAGCACTTAACTGTAGATATAATGTCAAAGTCATTCACATTACAGCAAGGTTTCAGATGCTCCCTAATGAAGGCTTCATCAGAGAGTGAAAATTATTGGCTCGCCTGTTGATGACTTCTACAAAAACCGTAAAAGTAGAAAGTTTGCCAGCTGGATTCATCTTCCTGTGCACAGTCATTTATGAAGCTTTGATATTTTAACCATTGGCAACAATGCTATAGTTGAAAAAACTCCAAGAATATCTGTTCGATGACAAACAATGGTCTGCTAAATAGAGACACTAGCTATCCTGACAGCTCCAGCTCCAGCTCTATGGCATGATGTGTGCCAGCAAAAGCAGAGAAGACATTCTGTAGAATCATAAAACTGCTTCCAAAAATGAGCACCCTGCAGCTATTAGAAACTGCGTGAGAACCACCAAATGTCAGCCTCATGCTCAACAACGCTCAGTTTAATAAACGGATTTAAGGAAGTGAACAGCATAAGGTGCTTCAAAACACCCTTAAGACTACAATGAAAATATTGAGTAGTAGAGGGAAAAAAAGCATCTATTTACCATAAAAAAAAAAAAAAAAAAAAAGGGAAATTTTCATGTCTCTTTTTTGTTCCCTGGGACCAATTAGAAGCATTCTGTCATTATTAATGTCAGCACTGGGAATAGCTTACAAATGATAATCAATTAACTGACAGATCCTAATATTGATAGTCAGAGGGCTGCACTGAGAACAGACCTACATTGTTTTGGTTTTTAACATAAGGGGTTTGTTTCTGAAATTTTTCTTTTCTCAGCAAGTATTTAAATTCATCCAAATCTAAAGAAAGAGAATGGGCTGTGGGCAAAACAATTTCTCTGTACTAGATCCACAATGTGCTACAGAACTGCCTAGGAAAATAAAAAGTTATTTTTTGTACTGAAAACTATTGTTGAAATACTGCATGTCCTTTTCTTCTCCTTGCCCTCCACTCCCATGGCTGCTCCAGCTCTGAGTGTCACCAGTGAGGTGCCAGGGCAGGCACAAAGACATCGCTGCCAAAACAAACATTTCCTGGCTTATGACATGTATTCACTAAAGGGTGTTGAGTTTACCTGGATTTTACTTTTTTTAGAACTTTTTTTTAACCTTTTATTTTCTTTAATTATTCTTTTAAATTATCTTTTCTCTTTTTTTTCTTTTTTTCCCAAGAGTGCTGCTACTGTTGTAAAGGCATGTGAGATGCACTTGTCTCACAAAATTCCATATACTGGTCCAAGCAGGAGTTTCTGATCAAACCAACTCAGTTTCAAAGTAAAGTTTCTTCACCCAGAAAACTCTACCAGAAATATTACCAAATGTTGTAATTCTATGATCCAATTAATTAAGCAAAAAGTAGTTGTACAAGTACTGAAAGGTTTTAATTCTCAGCTAGAGTACAAGGGTACTTACCAGATCTCAGAGGTCTAGTACTTTTACTGTTAAGTTTCCAGTTAACTAATTGATATCGGTTTCTATGAAAATTTTGCCTCCTAAATCCCTTCATGAAATCAGAAGTGTAACATATCAGCAATCAAAAGCTGAAATTCATATCTGTTCTCTTTCATGGCTCTGGAGGAGACGGCAAAGTATATGAGAATATAAAAAAGGGTTATTCTTTGAATATTCTTAGTGATAAGTGTTTGTGAAAACACTTGGGGTTTGGGTAACCCTCCTAAGATCTAAAAAAACATATGGACTATGACAGAAGGGAATTCAAAGCCCCATGTTTGGAAATGGGTTTTTAATGTACCCAAACATTCATGTAGAGACAATCAGAATGTGTTTGAATGTCTCAGGGCTGGAAAGTGCACAGAGCAGAAAGGCAGTCCTTTGATGGGCAAAAATCTGCTCATACATGATGGAAACTGATCCTCCATCTTGATTAAAGGAAAGACTAAAATTTTTTTTCACAGATTTCACCAGACCCATGATCTACTTGCAGGTCAGCACAGTTCAGAATGACTTTCTGTTCCAGCTGTTTTAAGGTGCATTTCTGTGCTCACTCTGATGCAGGGAATCACGTGTGGCACAGCAGACACAGGTTGTGACACACGGCCAAAATCTCTCTTCAGCTGTAACCATTCCCCTGGATTTCTCAGGTTCTGGATACAAGGCTGAGCCACTCAAATCAGGGCTCATCCATCAGTGGCTCTCCCTTAGTTACAAATGCTCTAAAGGCACCCAGTGACCTAATTTAAACTTAAACCTCACAGAGCTCTAATATGAAGTGAACTTTTATACATCCCTGAGTGTGACGTGGCTAAGACAGCTTTCTGGGCAAAGAAAGACAAAAATAGAAAAGCCTCATTATATGTCTAACAATAAGGTGGAAAATATGCAGATGAAGTTTATGCCTAGTGGGAAAAGAGAAGGAAGAAGGGGGTGGGTAGACTGAAGGTAGTTTGAAGTCCGTGACACCAGAGTAAATACAAAATACTTATTCATCAGTGTCTGCAATTCATTGGGAGGTTTGAGGGACTGGGAAAGGAGTGGCAGAGGTTTATTTTAAATACAAAGTGGATTGGGTGACTGTCATTTTAATATTGGGAGCAGGGGAGACAGGTCTGCAGTAGCTTGGGAAAGTGTTTCGGGCAATTGGTGATTAATTGTACCCTGCTATGCCACATCTCTTTTTATTAAACCTTAGATGGCCAAATCTGTTTCCTAATTGTTTTTGTGTTTCTCAGTCTTCCTTTGTCTCGCATAGGAGTAGGCAATTTCTGTGCCATCAATATCTCATTAAGGTGCCTTGGATCTGAAATGCCTTGTTTTGTTTTTAATTTTGTTTTCCAGGCTTTTTGCTACATTTTATGACACGGCATTTTTTGTTTGCGGTCCATTTATTCTCTGGCATTCCCTTTCCCCAGGTTATAGCTTTATTTGTTTCTCTGCCTGTTGGCACTCGAGGTGTATGTAAATTATTGTTGCATGCTTCAACATCACCACCTATTGCTCTTCATTTCCCCTAATGACAGTCCCATCTGAATGCTGGTGCCTGCTCAGGTTGTACACGTGTAGAAAATAACTTCCACTCATCTGTGAGGTCTGTTTTTTAAATTTTTCCTTATTTTTCTTTTCACCCTCTTTCCTTGTTGCTGTTTGTCTCAGACTTGTATTGATGAGGTGAGGAATAGAGCTGCACGCTTTCTGCCCTAGGGCAAAATCCTGCTGCCACTCAGTGCAAGCAGCAGCTCGAAGGAAAAAGGAACGGCATTCACACAAATAGCTAATCAAAGGGTTTTTAATGATACTCATTAGGAAAGAAATTCATTAACAAGCCAGCACAGAACATTCCCTGAAGGGAGAGTGATGTTACTGGTCACATCAAAGCCCCCACCTGACTAACACCTTTATTGCTGTTCATAGTAAGGCCAAGTTAGCAGCAAAATCAGTCGCATTCAGTTCCTGCCAAGCAAAAAGTCATCAAAGCATGGTCATGGAAACTGGATCAATTCTGGTTTACTAATAAAAATGGCTTTTCAACTTTTCATAGCGATGTACAGTTTAGCACCCACCACTGATGCTTTTGAATTCACACAATTTTCCATTTCCTACCCTTCATTCTTCCCCCTGCTCCTTCTCTCTTTTAATTTGGGTACCTCTGACCATGTCTACAGCGTTGCTCCTGGCAGTGGTGTAGTCCTGCAGCAGCACAAACCTCAGCTGGATGGATGCCAGTGCCCCTTTTCCAACAGAAGTCTGCAGAAGGCAAACTCCGGGCAAGGTTCAGCAGGGAGCCCCACTGACCTGTGGGCAGCTCCTTCAGCCAGACAAAGCACCAGTGCAGGCCTGCCAGAGCTTCCCCCACTGCCCAGGGCAGATGCAACCTCTGAGCATCAGGGCTATTTCCAACCAGCAGGCGTGAAACTGCCTTTTTTTTCTTTATGCTCACACCATTACTTACCTATAAAAGGGACTCTATTTTTCTGCCAACTCATTCCTAGAGATTAGTATCGGTACCTTGGGATGCTCATTTGCTCCGTAAAAATTAGGTTTTTAAATAGACTGGAGCAGAAATCTCACTTTTATTGTGCTGCCCTGATACAGTAGAGCTCAGTTATTAGAACAAATTGTAGCAAGCAGCTTCCTGGTTGTTATACCCGCATAATTACTACGGGCTGCTACAGGAAACCCTGCTTCACTCTTATGCTTAGAGGCAAGATCTCCATTTTGCAAGGACAGAGCAAGTTCTATTATGCATTTTACTGCCAAAGGAGGTCAATTAACTTTAATTGGTTCTAATTAGCACTTGCTCAAGCTGTTATATTCTTTACCTGCATCCGAGTGGCTCTCCAAGTGCTGCACAATGGATTCCTGCTTTCGAACACAAAGGAGAATTACTAATGGCATCCTTGAAGGCAAAAGATGCACTGATCAGCATAAATGGGGAACAAATATCAGCACAAATAGTAGCAGGCCTTTTTAGAAAAAAAAAAGCCCCACAAATATTTTGTGCCCATCTGGTTTGATCAATTGAACTGAATGCAACTGTGCACCTTGTTGCTTAAAGTTAGAACAACGTAAGTACACAAATGTCATTATTCTCTACCATAACTTCTTTACAGATGAAAGATAAGTACTGGAAAATGCAGGGGGTGGGGAGGGGGGTGCAGGGACAGTGTTACAGCTCTGAAGAAAATGGATCATTTCAATGGTAGCTTAAACAAAATACCGATAAAAAGAAAAAAAAAATGCCAAACATACATCTGAAATGCTGTTTTCTAGAATGAGCACTGTTTTAAAAGTTTCGTGTTAAAGTGAAAGGTTTAAATTTTGGCGGGTTTTGGGTTTTGCTTGGTTTTTTCTTTTTTTTTTCCCATTCTGCTAAAGCAAGAGGAACAACCTCACTTGCCTGGACATCAGCATAAGCCATCTGAGCCCTCAGGATGTGGTGAGAACTCAGCAGTGAACTCAGGGCTGCCTACAACAGACTGAATAAGGAGCCACACACCAGAAAAGATGCTGCAATGCTGAACTCTGCTCTAGGAACTTGTTTTCTGCTCAGTTCTTCCTGGATTTAGCTACATAGTTAAATAAAAGTCAGGCTAAAGAGGAATCTAGTCCTCACACCAGCTGTGGAACTCAGAGCTACTTCTCCCCAAATAACCAGTCCCCTGTGCACGTAGGCATGGCCCTACATCTCCTGTGGGTCCCACGAGATGTCTCTGAGTTGTACCTGTTAATTTGGGTGGAGGAGTGTTGGCAGGAAAGAGCTCAGTCCTGAGGAGAAGCAGGGAACAAGCCAGACACAGCAGAGCAGGAGTTTGGTGCCACTGCTCTCCTGTGTCCCTGTTCCCCCTGAATTAATAAAGCATTTATCAATGTATCCAGCCACTCAGGGCATGCAGAGCACCTCCATGGCTCTCCTGCTCTTGCAGCCCCCATAGCAGACACCCCAGATCCAGGGAACAGCATCAGCACTGGGTGCACAGACCACAGCAAGGAGAGCACTGAGAAAGAGCTGGGGAGGGCAGTCCCAAAATGTGAGACACACCTGCCTAAGTGAGCTCAGTGCAAACCACCGTGGTGCCACTGCACTGGAGACCTTCCCTGCCCTGAAAACTCCATCCTCAGAGAAGTGACCTTCCTCTGCATGCTGACCTAACTGGGATGCACTGAAACCCACTGAGCCTAAAGCCAGGAGGGCTTCTCTGCTGGAGCCTTCCTGGGCTGTGAGCAGCCAGGGCTGGGGGCTCGTACAGCCCCAAGCATTCTCCACTCTTACCAGCTTGGATCAACCACACGTTTAAAACAAAGCACCAGATTTAGTGTCCCGAGGAGCCAGGCCTCCTATGGACTTTGGGTAATTTGTTCTTGTATGGAAACCAAAAGCAATCAAGTTTATACATATTATTGTACTGTTCAAAATCGCATGTGAAGCTGTGGCAGACTTGGCTGTTTCTAAACCAGTATGTGTTCCTTATTTCAGTATTAATTTTTCCCTTTTTCCTGCCATTTGAATGTGCCTCCTATATGAATTGTCTGCTGCCCACATGGTTTTCAAAAACAATTTATTTTTTAGCTAATGTGTTCCAGATAGATGGAACACAAAACACATGTTCAAAAATTAAAAATGAAATTAAAAAATCCTCCCTTAGCAAACAAGTACCCCCCAGCCTATACAAAAGAAGGTCAATTTTTTCCTTTCTAGCTCCCCTCCTAAAACTCCACAAGGCCATTAACCATAAAAAAACCCCCAAACTGCATAAATTTTAGACAAGCCAAAGGAGCTGCCTGTAACTTTTTTTTTTTTAAATAAAAGTTCCTGCCAAAATCTCCCCCAACCCTATTCCCTTTCCTCTTTCAGTTGTGAGGACTCTTTTCTCAGCCTCAGTACACACCTCTTCTCGTGGCTGGCAATGCCTGGGCTGAGACAAGCCTAAACCAGCATATAATTATTTCAAACAGTCATGTCTTCCTTTTGCACTGGTGTGTAGTTAAATTAATATACTTAAAAACATTCCATGCACCTTATCTTTAGTACTTTTCACAAGGAATGGCGTTTCTGCTGCATTTCATGTGACAACCAAAAGGTATTCTAAAGGTTTACTGACTTGGAGATGTATTTGAGTAATAAAGAAAAAAAAAAAAAAAGAAGAGGAAGAAATATCCAAAAAGGACATGTCTGTTCCTTGCATCACTAAATGGCTGCCCATACAGCAATACACCACTGAAGCACATGGAACAATTCATTATTTGGTCCTTCAGCCCTCCTGCTTTTAAAATTGAGCATGTATTTAGTGTAAAGATGGAGAAAAATTGACCTAGCACCTATCCTAGCACCTAGGTTTTGGGGTATTCTGTACTGGGTTGGCAGTAGCTCCACCAGCAGCAAACCCCAGGTCTGAGGGTTGACATATCCACTGCTTCAGCAGAGCCAGCTGTGCCCCCACAGTGAGAGAACACAGCTCTGAGCAGAATAGTCACTGGAAAAGCTGTATTTGTGTAATTACAGTGCTACAACTGTTCCAGTGGAGACAGGACATTAAACACAAACCCCTAGGACAGGCAATGTTTACCACTGGCTCGTAGCTTAGTTTAAAAAACAGGGTTTAAAATGTTCCTTGTCACCTGTAAGTGGACAGTGATGATTATAGCTCAGTCTATGTTATTATTGCCTGATTTTCCCCGTTTGGGTTTTCACATATTGACTCCTTACTCAAGGTCTTTTAACATAGATTTGAAATGTGAATATGTTTTATTTTTTCCCCAGTAAATATACAATACACACTTCAACAGTACTATTAACCAACTTCTTATGCCAATTAAACTTTGCTGCACTAACAATACCAATGAAACACATTAAGAGGTCATACTTTTTCGTGAACAAACTGTAGCCAATAAACAGGTTTTTTTTAAAAAAAAATTAAAAAACAATTCTAAGTGCTGCCACAACATCCCTTTTCTTTAAACACATTATTCACAATAAATGTTTTCATTTTTTTTTTAAAAAGAAGAATACTTCTTTTAAAATAGTAAATTAAATGGCATTTTAAAAAATATGTACTGTGGTTCATTGGAAGTACACTGTATAGAAAAGAGAGAGAGAAAAAAAAAGAAGAGACATCACCTGTAAGATAATGGAGACACTTTGCCATACACAACAACACCTTATGTAATATTGTAAGCAAATTATTAATGAACAAAAATGTACAGAAGCAGATGGACAAGTTAGTGAATATCATGGTACTGAACAGCTTTAATACTGACACACATTTACTTTCCAGTGGAAGAGATAAAACACATATTTGAAAGTAATTGGAATGGCTTTATCAACCTCTAATGATACTGAATTTTGAACAGAACAGAGTGAGTAAGGTGTTCCACCAAAGCTCAGCACAAGCTTTTGAATTAAATAGGGGAAAAAATTGGTGACTGAGTTAAACAGTTAAACATTTTCCAGAGAATTAAATTTGAATTGTATGCTGAATAGTCTTCTCTTCATATGGTAATATCAAAATAAAAACCATGCACATGTAATTATGCTGCATTGTTTATCTTACTTGGACATTTTTGCACTTTTTAAAGTTATGCTTTTAACTGTAATGTTTTAACAAGCAGGAAAAGGGCATAAACTCATTGGTCACATATGTAAATAAATTCATACTCTTTTTTCCTCAACTTCTTTTGTTTGTAACTTGCTAAACAACACGTCTTGACCATGAGGGTGTTAACTAGCATTTTTCAATATTCAATAGTGCTGAGTTACAGTTGATGGCTGTAGTGTTTTATCTTATCATGGAACAAGTTAATGAAATGAAAAGCAACACACATTTAGCATCGTAATTTACTTTTTAAAAATTCTGCCATGACAAGAAGTGTTCTTAATACTGGTGAGATCAAAGGCAAAATATAAAACAACATAGACTGGTTATATGAAAAGGGTATTCAATGAAAACTTGTGTTCATGGTCAGATAACTAACAGAAATAAGCTGTAAGATGTGATATTTAAATTAAGCATCAAAGTAATGGGTGGGTTAGCCACACACAATATTCTAAGAAAAGCGTGAGAATTTACTCTCTGAGATTTGAGAGATAAAGAAGACTTGGACAAAGTCATGAAAATTAATGAAGAGACAGGATGCTGTCATTAATGTCCACTTACAGAGTCTGGTTTATTCAAAAAGTGTATAAACATGCGTTATTTCCTCATCATAGCAGAGTTTGAAGCCACTCACTAAAACACAGGACAAAGATTTCCTTTGCTTAGATCCAACTTTTTGGATGTATTGTATTGCCAGAAATATACTTAATGCAAGCCAAAAATAATTTGACCATTGCTTTCCTTCCAAACACTATACTTTCTACTACAAATTTAGTGGATCCAATTTCAGCTCTTGCAGACTTGAGGTATGGAACAGAAAGGGTTGTGTAGACTGCATCAAAACAATTAATGTCATGAATTTCAGTGGTGCAGCTTTATCCTCTATTGTACTGTACATGTATTGGAAAGAAAAACTAAGATACTCTGAAATTTCAGTTTTTTGGAAGCAGCCTGAGTATGTCTTCATAACAGATTCCATCCTTATCTTCTTACTAGGTATTCCTTGTGTTTATATGGTTTGTTTCTCCTGGAAAATCTCTGTCCTACATTTTGGGCTGGAGAAATTAACGGTAATAATTCTTTTAAAACTGCAAAAATAAAAACAGCTTTAGTGAAACACCTTAAGTTCTTTTGTTTGTAGCAAGGTCTGTTTTTCTTCCCCTTTACTTAGTGGCATGGGATGGCTAAAAGCAGATACTAAGGGTATCATTCTAGTGAAAGGGTCTAGGCCATCTCATGCTACCTTTAGTTTTCATTTTCACTCATTAATCTCACACTTCCATCTTCTGACCCCTTCTTAAATAGGAAGAGCAACTATGTTGCTTGCTTTTAAAAGGTTTAAATTGCTTGCTTTTAAAAGGTTTAAATCTGTCTCTGATGTCTTCACTGACATCAGTTTTGCCTGTCACTTTCTCATTTCCACACTCCAATGGAAAACCACCCAACATACTCCTTTACATACAGCGTTATCCAAAGTAGCTTACAGGACGTAAACCTACTTCACACATTCAGTCTCTTTTTTTTCTTCATGTCATGAGGAGTAGAGTTTTGTGCTTATCACCAAATAAAATTGCAGTGCAAACTTTAAACATAAAAGTTACACAATTAAAAGTTAATATATGGCACCACAGCCTATTAATTCACATATAGTACAACAGACCAGTAAAAACAGACATGAATATGAACATAGCTAAAAAGAAGGTGAGCTTGCATAGCAATGCAACAAAAGAAATTATATACAGAAGGAAATCCTTTTAAATCCTGGAGGGTGATCTTTTTTTCTTTCTTTTTTTATATACTCCTGACAAGGAATAGTTTAAGGTGGATGGTGTATTAAAGAGAAGAACACAAGTAAATTATCTGTGGGATATGTGTGGCTGTGTGTCTTTACATTGCATTTACAGTTCTTTTAATAGTACATAAATAAAGAAAATGTTCATTGCACTGTTTAGTGTCATCACTTCCATGAGTTCAGACCTGATGGTCCACCAGAGCAGCTTGCAATGTGTCTTCTCAACTACTCTATAGAGAGAAAAAAAAGAGAGAGAAAGAGGTTGTAATAAACCACACAGAATAAAAAGCCTATGGCAATATTACTGCAGCACAGGATGAATATTCAATAGGCTGTGAGAATAGGGTTAATTGCTTCTAAGATGAAAAGTGAGGGATGCTAAAATTTAGCACTTACCAACACCATATCTGAGAGTGCACATTTCAGGGCTCCTGGGTCACCATTAGCTCTCAAACAGCTACGGGGCAGTGACTCCCAGGAGGTGCTGAGGGTTTGACTGCAGCAAGAGGATGCAGACATGCCAACAGCTCCACTGCCTTTATTACCATTAATAAGTTTATTAAACACACCAGTATGCCTGTGCATGGTGGGGTTTTGATGTACTTTTTCAAACAACAGAGTCAAGTCTTTGGGCAGCTGGAACTGCCAGCATGAACATGGCATCAACCTGGTTTTATACAAAGTTTAATAGATATTGAGTGATAATGGAAAACAATTTCCCTGTCCTGAGATGCTGAGGAAAAGAGTGGAGATACAAAACTGAAAAACTGGGCTATGCAATCAGGAGGACCTCCATCTAAGAGAATACTTCTACCAAGCAACAGGAAATTATGGAGAAGGCTGAGGAAATCTGTCATTGGCATTTCCAAGATAAGCACACTATGCTTTGCCAAAAAATTTTTCTATTTACTAGAATTCCTTCTCAATTTTCCCCATGCTTCACTAGCATTACACACTGAGAGATGTGCCATGTAGCTAACTCTGGCATGGCTGATACAGATTTGAACTGGTCCAAAGCAAGAAACAGAAGGCCAAGATTTGTTTGCCATCACATGCAATACTCCTCAGAAGGCAAGAAGTTCTGGATAAGGCTTAATCTGATTATCACACACAACTTCCTACTCCCTTCACAACAGATTTATGATTTTTTTTTTTTCATCTATTTGAGAGATTTAACTGGAGCTAGAGGTAAACTTACATAATTCTCCAGTAAACTGTCCTTGACTGTTTGATCCCACATAGCCTATATCGAGAAGGTCACTGGCATTGCGTTGGTGACCTCCTCGCAAGACTTCACCTTTTCTAGGTCCAGTTGATCCTTTAGAAGAAGATGTTCCTGAAGAGCTGTGGCCACCAGGGGATGGGAAGTTGGGTTTACTATATGGTACGAGTGCCTCTTCTAGAAAAGCAAAACAAAGCAAAATAAATGCCAATGAAGTCCTAGAAGCAGGAATAAACAAGCTATTCATTTATGTACATCATATTAATTCATATCTTTCTTTTGTCTTGCTTTATAGCATAACAATTTTACCCAAGAAAATACACAACTAAGAGTTGTATCCCAAGGACAGAGAAGCCAGTATGAATTTAAATCTTGCTTCCTCGTGAACTCCTAAGTCAGTTTGTATTAATTATAAAAAGTCTAGATCCATTATGAATAAGAGATCATGAATCATAGATACTTTAATAAAAATAGGTGAACACGCAATTTCCAAAACAATGAAGCTATGATTAGATATTTGCTTCAAGCCTACATAAATGTGCTTTTTCCTTTTCTTTAGCCTAAATTATGGAAACATTACCTCAATCAGTTTAGATAAAGAACTACAATATCAGCTAATTTAATTAGCTTCCAGCAACTCAGTAATTTCTAATGATGCAAAGTACACTGACAATATTTTTTAGCTGGCGTTAAATTACATTGGAAAATATTATATTATATATTGCAGTTGTAATATTTGAGGTGGATAAATAATCCTGCAGCTTGTTTCATGTTCCATTATGAGCAAAACGCTTACTTTTGCCCACTTGGATTCCCTTTCTGTGAAGACCTGTAATAATGAACTGTTTTCAGGAGCAGGATTAATGGCAACAAGGCATAAGACTATATGTCTTCATATAGCATGAAGTAAAACAAGACATTGCTTCTGATTAGAGTTTCCTGGAGATATTGTTGCAATAATACAAATCTAAGAAGCATAACAGCAGCACTGATTTAACACTGAAACAGATACACTATTTTATTTCTTTGCTGTCTATGATCTACTTTTGCCATCTTAGAAGCTGAAGAAAGAGATCTTGCTAAATATAGTTTGATACAAGAAAGAATGCGAGTATATATGCCTAATCTCAAACACAGCATTGTTCCTTCTGAAATCAGTGGGATTTCTACTGCTTGAATCCTGCCTTTTTTCAAAGTGAATTTGGGCCAAAAGGGTTTTCTTTATTTTGGTTTTCTAATTGTCTTCTCTCTTAAGCTACCTTTTGAAGAGAAATGGACTTTCTTTGACAGAGGGCAGGAACAGAGAAGGGAAAGTCGGTGGGGATGGTTGGAAAGAAAGAGGAGATAAAATCACTTTTATTCGCAAGCTTGAAGCCTTTGCAAAGACTACAGAAGAGGCATAATTAACTTAAAGAAGTGCTAAACGAGAAAAAATTTGTGGAAGAAACTCAGGATTTCATTATTTGCCACAAGAGAGTAGGATGTGGGGATTCCCCACATGAACTGCTGTTGAACTGAGCCTGTTTTTAAGGTAAATGTGTTGCAGAAGAGGGCAGGCAGATGACTTCTTTCCCTGCCAAAGTATCTCCCTCTGCTCCTGCCCAAGGGACCAGAATATTTGTGCTGCAGGACGTAAGGGCATTATCAGTGCTTTGTGCTAGGACTGTGTGTTGTCCTTGCTGAAATAAAAGGAAAGGCTTGAAAGACACTGTAAAATGGCTTTCAACAGCCCACAGTCTCTCCTAAATTATGTTACTTGTTTTTTGATATATCAAGACCTGACAATAGTCAGGTGCAAACCTGGTTTCCAAAGGCTGGGTAAAATATGGAAGAGTTTGCATTAAGGCAGCAATAAAGCAAGCTGCATAAATCAGTTCAGCAAAAAGCTGGGTACATTTTGAAAGGATGAAAACAAAAGTCACTAGCATTGCAAAAGAGTTGGAAGATGACATATATAGTCAATTGATTTGTTTTTCTAGCTTGTGGACTCAGGATAAGGCCTCCTTCGTGTTCAATGAAATATTGAGAAAAAATGACCATGAATAAATATAAAGTGCATTATCATTATAGAGCATATGGTATGTTAAATTATCTGTTGTGCCCTCAGAAATAAACATAATCCATAAAATAAGGAATTTTGACATAAAATAAAAGCTAGCATTTCTAGCACATGAAACATTCTAGCAACATTCTAGCACATGAAAAGTAGTTGTCTCCAGTCTTGAGAATGGGCTCACATTTATTAAACTCTCCAAACAGTTCCCCATGTCCAGGCCAGCAAAGAATAGGGGGAGGCTTCGCTGGTGCCTTTCTCTTTGAAATACTGAGCCATTAATTTGAAGATCTAGTTCTACCCCCTGTGAAATCAGGATATGTGTGTGTAACAACGCTTCTACACCTCAGAAAATAACCAAAAGGCTTTTCCTGTTATCAAAACTATTGTAACCTGATCTAGCACTGCTTTCATCAGAGGGGGAGCTAAGAACGTCATATTTGATGTGCTTTAACTCTAGTTCTACAATGAAGCCACTGCCAGGAACTCAGTGATCTTGTTTATACTGAAAGCAACCAGTGGAAACAGAGATCCCAGACCTAGGTATTTTTATTCTATTCAACTTCAAACTAAAGGTCTTGCTTTCAAAATTTCACTCACAGCTTGGTAACATCTGAATGAAACCCCCTGAGTTGCAAATTATCTATTTTCTGGAAGCTGTTAGCTAATAACACTTTTTGGAAATGTATTGAAAACTGGGACAGAGTGGATTTTCAAAGAACTATGCCGTTAATAAGGGAAAGGGGAAGAAGCACAATTAATATTATTAAAACACCCAAATTTAGTGGTGTAAACCAGCATCACACACAAGGGTAGCCTTTTTTAAATCTACCAGAGACAAGAATGCAGAGCAAGAAAGCTGCAGAGCAAGAGGCTGGAATGAGAATGCAGACAGAGAGATATGAAGCCCTGGCCCATCTTGTGCACAAACTTTATGAACTCCTCACACCAGGATAAACTCATAACATCTCCTAGAGGCATCCTTTTTTATGCATAAAGGATACACACTTGCTCTCGGCATCCTGAATTTGACAAGAACAGGATAACCTTTAACCACTTCAGTGTAGGGCACTGCGCGTGTCAAGATCAAATTCTCTTTATTTATGAACAGATAAATGCATACCCTGCAGGACGGGAATTTTACTACTGTGTAAGCTCTGCATCACAGAATAAATGAAAAATTCTATTTGTATACTTGTGAGGCAGAGGAAAAAGAAAGGACTTCTTTCTAAGCAGGTCAGAGAAGCATCCTTAATAATAATTTCCAAGAAAATAAGAAGTGTAGGGTATATTAGGGCTATTTTTTTATGTGTTTGTACGTCTTCCAAATTGCAATTAACATTGCCATTTCACCAAGCAGCATGACTTTCACACACTATTTTTAAACAGTGACTTCACATTGTGATTTCAGAACATGAGCAGCCACTCACTTGTTTATGCAGCCAACATTTTAGGGGGTTTTAACAGTACCATTATTGTTATATTTTTAAATAAGGATTGTATTTAAAATATTTACTACAAATATTACAGGTAGCAGTATTTTCCCTAGGAGGACTTTATTCAGTAAATCCTGTCCCCATGACAGATCTTTCTGCACACTACTATTTTATTTTTTTAGTATGTCAATGGTATTAGTGTGTGAGATTAACAAGGAGCTTTAAGGGTGAATAAAATCAAGAAAAATATGGATGATAAGAGTACCTCTAGTGTGATTGCGGGAGCTACATACATAAATGAAGAAACAATGTAACCCTACAAAAAACTTCACACACAGTATAATTCATTATTTAAATCTTATTTGTCCTCTTGTAACACTCTAATCAGCACTGCACTGGGATGAGGTGATTAATGGGTTAAATGCTCTAGGATGAAACAGCAGCTTTTATTTGAGGTCAGGCTGAGAGAGGGAAACTGTGAACACTGTAGAAATACAGCTCCAGCCCAGCATCACCTCCTGTGCACATTTGTGCAGACTTGAAATCCATTTAGGTGCTAAAGTCAGCCTGGGGCAAGGTGCAGGTCCTGCAAGAAGGTGAAAACCTGTGCTGTCATCTTGCTGTGCTTAAAGAGATGAATGCTACTTTGTCATATCCTTGACTAAAGAGAAGAGAGGGTTTTTAATACAGCTGAAAGGAATGTCAGTAGCTCAGAAGGATCAGCCCTCTTGCAGACATGTAAAAAAACTGCTGCCAACTTGGAAGCAGGTTGAAAGAACTGGAAAATATGGCCCTACATGTAAAAATAAATACATCTAACAAAAGATACACTAAAAATCTCTCTCCTTCCCTCTGGCCTGAAACTATTCCTATCTTCTCCATCGCTACACTTGAGAATATTATTAATTTCCAAAACACTGCAAAGAGTGCACCAACTCAGGTGCTAATGAGATTTCACTGTTGCAGGAGGGAACATAGCTGAATCACAAGCTCTCCTTTCAATTTGCCTTTCCTCATTTTCCAGCCTGCCCCTCACCAGTGAGGTGTGAGGTGACCCCAGAGCCCTGCCAGGCACAGAACCCTGTGGGCCTGATGTTTCTGAGTCTGAAAGATTTTTAGCCTACTAGCAGCTGCTAACTTTTCCCCAAATTTCTCAAGAAAGTCCTTTCTCAAAAACAATCTTGGCAAACAACTCTCCTTTCTCAAAACATTCCTTCTTCAGGTGGTGTTTTGCTGTTTCTCTAGTTACCTAACGGGATTAGAGAGGTGTTGCTCCTATTCACCCATCATGTTAAGTCCATATCGGAACACCTTATAAAAGGTAGTAAGAATTAGAAAATAATTCTTTTTTTTCTATGCTCTATTCTTCTTTTTTTTATTCCTTTTGCCTTCTGAAATATTTGGAGCCTTTCTTTGGTGTCCTAGAGCTGCAGAACCCCTCAGCAGAGGGGCACAGCCTGCCTGGCCTCGGCACACACCTGATCCGAAGGCTTGTTTGTGTTGGGCTTTCCTGAAATCCTCTTGGCGGTCTGTAGAGCTTATCCACTCCTGGGCTTGGCGCTGCCACTCTAGTGATGTCCTAGCGGGCCGGTCCAGGGAGCTCTTTGTGTCATCTACGTTGGCTGCTGGATGCTGCCTCTCCAGAGAGCTCCCCTTCCTCTCTGCAGAGCCTCCACGCTGGCCCGGCGCTACGGGCTGCCTTAAACCCTGACCAGGGGGCGGGTCAGGTGGTGGTGGAAGATCTAAAAAACGTGAATAACATTCAGGTGAACTGATGTGGTTGTGTTTTTTTTTTAAATTGAAACAGAAGTTCTGGTTTTGAAGCTGAAAAGTAAAGTGCCTTGCAAACGGTACGAGCCGCTAAATCGGCTGATTTTGAAAGAAGGGAATTTCATGTTAATCAGAAAAGGGTTTTGACTTCCGCTAGCTCTTTATTCTTGTGGCTGTGTTTCTACCTCTTTCTAACTTCCATAAAAATCTGTAACTCTGAGCCCTGACTTACACTTCCAAGCATGCGATTTATTTTCTGTGGGGTGTACTCCAGCTGTTTTGTTCAGTAAATGCAAGGATTTAAGAAAGGCTGTGGAAAACTGGCCAGTGCCAGCTGACAATTTCCCTCCACAGTACTGAGGCTTGCTTCATCCTGGTTTTGGGCTACACTTTAAGCTCAAGGTGTAAACTCAAAAGCGAATATAGAACTTAACCAAAATTAATAAAATGCTAAAAATATTGGGAAAAAAATTATTGTGAAACAGACTGTCATTGAAAAAGCACCAGTACCTCTCTGACCAATGTGTTTAAATGAAGCCACCGAATAACGGGTGAGCATTTTAGTCAACGAAATGAAGAGCTAGTCTACAGAGACTAGAGGATGGCCACTCTTAGGTTTAGCAGTCTTGCAAATATAACCAATTAAAACACAACTTCAGCTAATGGAAAGACACTTGCCTGGTCTCTAACAACTTCAGTCCTTTCCAAGTTTGTGACTTGGAGCACTATGATGCTTGTAGAATTGAAGGTCAACCTTCTAATCACATTTGTGGGGGGCAAAAGTGAACTTTTTTATTAGTCCATGACCCAAGGTAATGATAGACTCAGGATAATTGTAATTCTAAATGCAACTTTTTAATGTAAACTATATGATAGACTCATGATAGTCAAGATTATTTAAAGGAAAAAAACAAAACAAAACAAAACAAAAAAAAAAAAAAAAAAGAAAATGGAAGCACCTTTAGTATAATAATGAAAATCCTTCTTTATCATAGACACATTTTATACAAGGAACACTTTTTGATAATTGTGTTTTGGGGCAATGGATAGCCCAAATAAATCTCTGCAGCCACAACATCTTCACAAAAACCTCTTTTAGCCTACAGTAGATTTGGGTCTGACCTGTTTTCTTGTCCTTTCTATCTTACTGTGTTGTGAAGGTTTATCAAGGAATTGAACTTGGCTCAGTAACAGGCATGGAAAAATAAACCTCTGTTTTGCCTGCAGGGAAGTCTGATGATTATAACTCTACTGCAACTGAAATTCATTTTATAAATTGGTCAGGAGGCCTGCAAAGGGAGTTTATTTCAAAGTCTGTAATCCAGCTTTATATAATGCTTTATATAATGCTACACAGAATTGTTTTTCATGTCCTTGCTGTTAGAGGTGATACTTATACCTCACATATGGAGCAGAAATGCTTCCAAAGCTGCTGAGATGTCATTCCAGTCAACACTGTCTCTGACAGATAAATGAGGATGTGCAGGCTATTTGTGTTTGCAAGAGAAAAAAGTTGTATCCAGTGATGATCCTGCCCCTTTGCTCACAGCTGAAGTGCTGTGCCCCAGATTAAGATAAGCACCCTCTGGCAAGAACAGCCTTTTAATAATCTGTCAGTGAGCTTGGTGCATGCTTTATGTTCAGCACTAATTTATTTGAGAAATTTTTCTTTATGAATATAGATGCAACCTTTCATGACAATGACTACACTTGAGTTACTGTAGGTGGAAGCAGGAGGGTATGGGAGCTTGCCAATGTTAAAATTGCTTTATAGTGCTGGCTTCCAAAATGGCATTTCTTGTAATTGATTTTATTGCGATCATAACCAGTTAATGCACAGAACCACAACACTGGCATCTGCTTATGCAATCTGAAAGAGAGATTACTGAAGTTGTGATTTATAAGCACTTTGTGGAGATGCATTGAATCCAATAAACACAGCCCATAACATGACATTGGACTATGCAATTTTCCCAGATAAAATATTTACCATTCAATATGAGCAAAATTTTGAAGTAGTAGCATAGAAAAAAAAATAGTTAAAATTATTGCAGTATTAAACTTTAAACAGACTACCCTACTTCAGAAATTTCTGTCTAATAGTTGTTATTAATTAGATACTTAAAAGGAAAGAAGGCTTGTACTTAAACTATACTGCATGTTCTAGAGCTGGAATTACTGTAGAGTTATGGTGTTGATCTACTGTTAACCTGATTATTGCTTTTATCCATCCGCAAAACAAGCATCAAGACTGACTTATACATAGAAATGAAACAACATGTTTGTAAATTTCCTTGGGTGCTTTAAACCTATGGATGAGTTGAAGAGAAAAATAAAATTTATCTTGTAATGAAGCTTCACAGAATTCTAGAAGAACTGAAGGTACTTTGGAATTAATATAAATTGGCTCTGGCCTCACTACAAACTTATTCAGGTGTGTTACAGGTGTCTGAGCAGATCTGTAAAAACAGTTACTA
Source organism: Zosterops lateralis (assembly GCF_965231275.1). Taxonomy (NCBI): domain Eukaryota; kingdom Metazoa; phylum Chordata; class Aves; order Passeriformes; family Zosteropidae; genus Zosterops; species Zosterops lateralis. The sequence continues at coordinate 111,487,376 of NC_139763.1, forward strand.
ATTGTAGCCAAACATCACCCAACTGAACTGTTTCTTCACCTCCTTACTCAGGTTGACAGCCACAGTAACACCTACCTGTCCTTTTTAATAAAAGAAGCTGGAAGAGAGCTTCATTTGGAAATGTGGCTTTTTATTTGCTCTGCAACTTACATCCTGCAATGTAAAGCGTGTGCCTTAGTAAATAACTAAATATTTTTTGCTCTTTCCTGGGTTGATATAAAGATCCCATGTATCTGGAGTCATGACTTTCTTCCTCTAACTTCACTGAGAATAATCTTGCCTTGCCTTGGCTTTCCTACCTGTTAAAGGGGTAACAGATGTCATCTGAGTCAGAAATCTCAGATCCTCACAGGAAGACTTATTACCACATAAAGGCAACTATGTCAATCATTCCATCATGTCAATTTCTTCAGAGAAGTTATGAATTTAGAAATGTAGGGACTTCAGTGGGATTTTCAGTGAGGATACCCATAGTGGTAACACTGATTCACCCTACTTCCATCTAAATCCCATTTATCATTTAGGTGGTTGGGAAAATACCTGAAAGCCTGCACTGAGCTAGTAACTTTCTAGGTCAGTAGGATGTCATCCAGACTTTCATTTTGAAGCCTCTAATGGCAGGATTATCAAACCTGCAAGGCAATTCATAAGTGCACTGGTGGGAAGGTGATGGTCTTATTGATTCAGTAATGCAGGGATTGTGATTGAGGAGCTGTAGGACAGCAGAGTGCCTGATAAGGGGGAGATGGATATTTGGACTGGGATTACTCCAGCCCTTCTTTAGAAGGCAGAGCATTGGCTAAATGATTCAGGCACCAGTCAAGGTTTGGCACAGACTCTCATCATTAACTGGAAAAAGCAGCAAGTTAAAGAACTACAAGTATAAGGACACACCTTTCTACCCGTGTCAGCGATTTCTTCTCCTAGGGGTGATAACTACTGTGACATTTAATAAGCCTCTGAAACACTTTCCAGCAGAAAGTAAGTATTTTCTCAACATTAAAAATTATTTTTTAATACACAGTAGGAAGTTAGTAGTAGTAACCAGGCATGGCAACATAGGTCTTATGTTCCAGTTCTCCTTTTCAAACCCAAAGCATATTTCCCTTCTGCCGCCTCTTTGATTTTTTTTTTTTTTTTTTTTTCATATCATGCTCAGTTAAGAAATGGCTTTTAACTTCAGTCACACAGTTACCATGCTACAAACTATATGACAGATTCCACTTTTTTGCAATTCATGACTGCATTGTTTCTAGGAAAACAAATTATTCCTTGAGCACTAACACTAAAACCCTCCTGGTTGTTGTTGGGTTTTTGTTTGGTTTTTTTTTGTTTGTTTGTTTGTTTGTTTGGGGTTTTTTTTATGGTGGACTGTGAGCTCAGAATGAAAGTCTTGATCATTTGAGAGATTCATAACATATTCTTCCTCTGTGGATTTGCTGTTGTCTCAGTCTTTCAGGATGTGGAAGTGAAAAAACAAGTTGTACAGCAAGAGAAATATGAAGACTCCATCTAGAGACAGTCTCTAGAGGCTTCTGACCTGCAGCTGAAGGAAATGGGTTTTAGGGGATTTGTGTGGATTGCTGTCAAAACTAAGCATGAAGTTGAACCCTCAAATGCTTACATTGTCCGAGATGTGTGTGCTATGTGTTAAATATTACGGTTTCTTAGGTCCTTTGCACTGTTCCACATGGTTACAGTTAACAAGGAGGAAGCACACATGATGTGTATGGGAATGGGCAGAGAAAGCTGGAGCTTTCTTGGTCAATGGAAATTGAAAATGACAGACATCCGGTATGTGATGAGACTAAAACACAGGATACCAGGACTCATCCAACTCGGAAATTTGAAAACAACTGGCAAACCCAGTATATTCTCACAAGAGAAATCCAAGAGGAAGCAGTTACAAGGGGCTAGATTTGAGACATCTGAAAAACCAGAGAAAATGTATAGTGATGCTTTTCACAGGAATCAGGATGACCCAGGGCTGAATAGACTGGCCTGGATTAGGACTTGGAATTTCTGGACCTATCCAAGGCTCTCCAATTGCTCTTTCTAGCTATAGCTTAAGGATAATGGCATTGTCTGTTTTTGCAAAGTTCATTGCAATATTTCACAGAAAGCACCCAGTTACCATTTTTAATTTCTGCACACCAGAGATTCCTAAATTCAATTGTTTACATACATGCAGGTGGCAGCAGCAACTTTTAGCTTCCTTAATTGACAAATGATCTTTTGCAAATTTAACTATGACTCAGACTTGACATTACACTTTAATGACTCATATTCAGTAGGAGTTGAAGCGGAAAACTGTACCATTTGTGTTTGTTTGTTTGTTCCTGTGTTAATTCAAGATGGGAACAGCTCCTCTATTGCTCCAGGACATTATAAATTTTTGCAACAAATAGCAAGGACTTTAACTGGGTTTATAAAAGACAAATTTTAATCTAATGGCACTTGAAAGCTGTTAAGGTTATTGCCCATGCTTGAGAGGTTGAAGGAATTAGTGTATCATTGGTATCCTGATTTAAATATAGGGAAGAAACTCTGGTAAGATTAGTATTTTATAAAGGATAAATAAAAGGCAATAGCAGTTTCCTCTCTTAAAATGAATCTTAAAATTGGATCTCTTTCACTAATTTCAAACAATGCCAAATTTTATGATGGAGTCACTCTCTGAGGAGCCCCACTTCCATCTGTCTCATGACCTGAACTGGACCCCCATTAATTTTCTGGCACCCACATTATTGTAAAACACTTCTGTAGCAATAGTATTTAGAAGCAGAAGGATTAGTGTCCACCATACTGAGTGCCCTACAAACTCACATGTACACAGAATTTGTGGCCTAGGAAGCTCAGGGTGACAGGATATGGCACTCCGAAGGGTTAACAAAACACGTACAGCAAGAATATGACCAACACTACACGTGACATCCATAATTTTCCAGTTACTCTTCTCATAGACACATCTATTCAATGGATCTGTGAAATAGAGAGGCCTCTGTAATATATCCACAAGGTGAGGGAATGAATGTTTAAAGGAATTCAGATCCATAGGAGCAGAACCTAAGCTACTCTAAGCTGTGACAAAAATTATCATAGTGAGAATGAGCCATATAGCAGGAGATGGATCAATAACCCCTTTGGTAGCCAGCTGCCCACCTTCCCATCCAGTCTTCCTCAAAAACTAACAAGCACTAACAGTGTCTTTTGCCAGACTCAAGTAGGGTAGACAAAGAAAATGGAAGACAGAGCTGATATTAATTATTAGAAGAGCAGAACAGACACGCCTGAAAATTCCAGATGGGAAGTAGTTGTAAGAGAGAAGTGGAGATGTAAAAGAGGGAGACAGAGTCACTGAGGTCAGTGGATGCCAGGACTGAAGCAGCACAGACAAGAGGTGAGGCAGAATCATGGGAAAACACGGCACGTGTTGCTGTAGCTGTTGGGTGTCTGTCAAAACCAGCACAAACCAAACAAGTCCTGTGGGAGCAGCTCTCTGCGTCTCCTTAGGAATTCATGACACACAGCTACTGCTAGTGGGGGCTACTTCCCTAAAATGTAAAATTACCCTCAGGTCATTTTGCAGTGTCGACTCATGTGCAGTGCAGTGATTTTGGGATAGGATTTATACTGAGATCTGAGAAACCCTTAGAGCTGAGGACACGTTCAGAGCAGCAATGGGGACAGGCTCCTTGAACACACTCACGCAAGCCCCACACTGCTAGAGCTGCAACACTGCTCACATGGCAACCCAGGGACCCCAACTCCACCAAAGCAATAATTGCCTGTAACCCACACTCCCGAAAAGATGGCTCTGCCTTCTCCTGCTGGGCACTCCTGCCTGCAGCAGGTTTTCCTGCAGCACTCACCGTCCGTGATTCCCTCCCGGCGATGAGGCAACGGGGGCTGCTCCAAACGTCCGCCCTTGTGTTTTTTCGTGGGCCTTGGCCTCTGACCCTGATTGACAGCTGCACTGGTGTTGCTGTCAGTAGAAAAAGGACTGCTTGGCCGAGGTCTCTGAGAGGAAGAATATGCTTTGCCTAAAGAAGAAAAAAAAAAAAAGAGAAACCAGATGAAAAAATGTCATTGTCTTGAAATGGGCTGCTCTATTAATGTCTGCTCCGAAACACTAAATCAGGTCTAATTCTCAGGGGCAGGCAAGTGTCCCCTCAAGGTCCCCACTGACAACAACTGGTTTAAGACACAGCACAACAAGTGAAGTAGAGAAACTTGGCATTCTTTTGTCTTTAACTTTTATAATTAAAACTATTCCATCTGTTGCGCTAAAACTACTGTATGCCATGTAACTCCTACCTGCTCTGTGCGCTGAGCAGATGTGTCATAACAACTCCTCAGCCTTCAACAGGGAAGGAAAACAGTTTTGCAATCGTATCAAATTTATCTCCTCCTGCCTTCCACTTCCATGTTTCCTGAGCCAGATTCCCATTTTAGGGGCTCCCATATGCACTGTGAATCTGGAGTAACTCCAGTGAGATAAACACAACTGATTTTGCAAGCTATATAGCATTGTAGCACTGCATACTTAAGGGCTCTCTTTTCTCAAGAAATAAATATGGGGGTATATTTAAATGTGAAAATTTTCCAGCTAATTTTCTATACTTTTATTTGTTAAAAATACATATTCTGACCTCAGATTTATTTATATATATTTTTATATCTGCTGTATATATAGATATACACACATACATACTACATATATATGTTGTGTATCTATATATATATATATATATACACACTATTCAAGCTATATGATTTCTCTTAAAGAAATATCTTTGATGCTGTTCTATGGAGCAGATGATTAAATGTCTTGGAATTTAAAGAGCACAGTTCATTTACTACACTCAGGTCCTTATTCCAATATTTTTATTCTGTTAACTAGGCTTAATAGTTAATGATAACTGATGAAAATTTAAAATCACCATCTTTGACTTTCTTTTGTTCATGTGTATGTCATTCCTGTGAAATTTGGGAGATGTTAACATCTGAATTCATTTATAATTGGTAATTAAAATTCTTACATATTTTAATGCTATCTGCAGTGGAAAACACATAAGCCAGTCCGAATTTCTGCTCTTTCAGTGCTGTTCTAGACCCAGCTGGTGTAAGAGATGATAGAAAGTGTTAAAATGGGTGATTGCTATTTTTCTGGTCAACTGGGCCCATGATAGGAGGGAGGTCTTTTTATCCTGGAGTTAACTTAGACCATGGTCTACCTTGCAGTGGGTTATGTTTTCTAGTAAAACCTTCCAACAGATGTGCTTACTTCCCCAACATGCTGTCACATAAAACCTGATCTAGAAAAGTCTAGTTGGGAGTAATATTCAGCACAGCATCCTATTAGAAACATCCTCAGTGCCAAGAGGGCAAGGTGAAGAAGTAGCCATAATCTCTCTAACATGTTGTTTCACATTAATACATACATGTTAGGATAATAGCTCACTGTTTGACCTCAGAGATTTCGTGACTGTCTCAGGCTTGATCTTCTACCTTCTGACTGTTGTGCACCCTGAGGAGGGCAATGCTCTCATGCAGGCTTGTCCCCAGCTGCGCATCTCTGACAGCTATTGGAGTTTACTACCTTTGAAGCCCTCATTTGGGCATCCCCTAACCCTCCTCTACAAAAAACAAACAAACAAAAAAAAAGCTCAATTGAATTTACATAGTCTGACAACAATGCCTTTGCTAACCTAGCTCATTTTAACTGAAATTGGGTTACAGAACACCCGCCCAAGCAGCTAATTCTGGAGCTGGGAGAAAGCAAGGAATAAGCACTTGGGAACATTAAGCTCTATAGCTGGCACAGCTGCAGCCAAAGACAAGTGATCAAGCCCTTGTTTCGTGGATCAGGATAACACAGCAGATGAACACATACAAAATATTAAAATTTCATTTAAAAATAAAAATTTTTAAAAAATACTCCTAATGCAAAGAAATTCAGATGTGAGCCTGAAATTCCATCCCAGCTCACATCATGCTGCACAGCTGTTTTGCAAAAATGAACTCACAACATGTAAGTGCAACTAGTGAGTGCAGGATGCAGATTCTTCACACATTCTTTTGACTACAGAAATGTGATTATTCATTCAGAATGCTGGTTTTAAAAAGAAACAGGCACCAAACATTCTCTTTTATCCCTTCATGAAAATGAGGCGAAATAAATAGCACTGACCTAAATCATGCATGGGGCAAACAGAAATGATGTGCAGAACTCCCTTAGCACATTTTTCAATGCACTTAATAACTGATTACAGCATCTTGTGTTTGCATGCAGCCCTTCCAGTAAGAACTGCTGAGCAGTGTCAGACTTTCTGCAGCAGATTTAGTGTGTTTAAATGGAGACAAGGATGAATCCACTAATTCTTGATTTAATTTCCCAAGGGTGTTTAAAAGGAAAGCTGTTTGAACTTCGTGGCAAGTCACATGATGGCTTCTGGAAACTGGAATCAAAGTGTCTGGCAGGAGAGACACACTGCATCTGGATTCACCAGAGGAATCACACTTGGCAATCAAACATTCCCACGTGAGCCTATCAAGCTGGACATCTCCTTTAGTACCTACCGCTGAAAGCACTTCACAGCTGTTCTAAATGGGTGAAAATAACTGTCCAGACTGCAGAGGAATAAAGAGTCAGGACCCTCAGGCTCCCTTCAGAGCAATGAGCAGGATAACACTGCTGCTTCTGCACTGCCAGACAGCATGCTGCACTCTGGGGGCTGTAACAGGGATGTCCGACCCAACCACCCTGCCCTGCCAGGTGACACATTCTAGTGACACTGCAGTGAGCAGGGGGGTACTTCTGTTTGCTGAGGTCTCTGCCAGGAAAAAGAAGGGAGGGCTGTTTCTTTACATGTGGATTTTTATTTTATTTCCATTCTGCCTGCTGGATCGTTAGGAGAATAAGAGGGATGACTTAATCATAAAGTCTCTACCACAACTGCTGGATCCTTTTTTGTGCCCTATGTTCCAATTGTCTGTCTGAGGAATTACACACATACTCACTTTAAGTGCATCTGTGACCTAATCAAGCTAAGAAAATACAACTGACAAGGGGGCTCTCATCCTTTCCTTCTAGTTTCCATTCATACAGCTACAATAAAAAAAATCATATTTATTCTAAAGTCTCTGTATTTATGTGTCCGTTTACTTCTGTTATGAGTGTGTTTGTGGTGGAAACTGCATTTCTCAAAGGTTTGATGCAAGTCACAGTAATTTTGGTGAATATTTGCATTAACTTTTACTGGAGCAAACACCACCAAAAAAAAGTTGGAATTTATTTGCTCCTTTCATTCAGAACTTGGGAGACTCTTCAAGGAAAACAGTATATTTTAAGTTGCAGTTTGGCCAGATGTCTCCATACCAGATAAGTTAAGGTCTACAAGAGTTTTCTTATTTTGTTTTGTCTTTTTTTGGGGGGTGTTTTTTTTTAGTGATAAGACAGATTTACTCAGTTTTCCATTTATAGAAGGCAACAACTGAGGGCTTCAGCTATGGTGAAATAATCTTTTAAGGATGAATATGTCTGACCAAAACCAGTGATAAAAGTCCCAGTGATTTGAAAAAAGCGGGATTTTAGGACTTTGACATCAACTCTTTCCTTTATTCCTAATGTTCCTAAAAGACAGTCCTTGCCTACAGTTATTGAAGTTATTGCCTACAGTTTTCAGCCCCAACATGCGAGACTTTCCCTTAAATGCGCATCTTTTACTGAAGGAGAGACTTCATACCAGACTAATAATCTAAAAAAAATTTAAATGATAGAAATATTATGGGACTTGTCATCCAGAATTAGCTAGGAAAGCATAGCAAAAAATATGATCCAAGTTCATACTCTGCTATTAGACTTGTGAATTTTTACTTATTGCTGTTATTTTGACAAGATGAAAGAAATGCAAATGTATCCTTTTTTATAGAATAAAGATAATATTTCTTTATATATTTTTAGTAGAAATAAAACATATGAAACTTTCAAAATAATAACTCAAACATATTTAGTTTTCATTAATTAATTTCAGAAGATTGGCTGTTTTCAAGTATAATATCCACTTCACCTGTGTTACATTTTATTTGGCAGATTCAGTTGGCATAACCAAAATTAAATATTATCAAAATGTATTAACTTATTGAATTAAGGATTTTTTAAATCAGCTATTAATTAAGCTTTAAACAGTTTGTATTGTTAACAATCAAAGCACATAAATTCACCCCATGCTCAGAAAAACTTCACAGAAAAACACACTTTTGCAAGATGAAATGCAACAGAAGAGTATGGATAGAGATTACAGTTTAAATGTGATGCTCATCATTGGAAATGTGAAAGATTGTGAGGAGATTGTTCAGAAAATGAAATCATCAAAGGCTATCAGGCAGAATTAGTAATCTCTCCACCAAAACATTAAATGAGCACGTGTCAGTAAATCCAGAGCAGAGTCAGCACTGAGGGCAACTGCAGCAGACCAAAGGTGCAGATTAAAAGCTTGTGCTATCCACTACTCCAAATCACTAAAAATGAAACATAAAGCAAGATTTTATTTAAAATACACCAATACAAGTACCTCCATCCACCTTATCCCATGTATCCCATGCATGTTAGACAAGTGTGAGACGCACTGAGACGAGGAGAGGCAGAGACATCCTTCATGCAGAAAGCGTCGACTTTGAGTCTACAAACCTGTTCTTGTCAGGCTGGTCCCATCCAGCCTAAACCCAGCTTTATCTGCTGCTGCAACCAGTGCTTGTGCAAAAGTGCCGCTGGCAAGGATGGAGTCATCTGAGGAGCTACCTACACTAGATCTATGGCTAGAAAAGTTACGGTCCTCGTCAGACGCGGAACCCCAGCCATTTACCATTGAACCTAAAAACAAATGTAGGGCGCCAGTGAGTGGTGCACATTTGATACTCTTTGGTCATCTAAAGCTTAAAGACCCATTTAATACGTCCTTTCTCAACAGGAAACCCAAAATACATTTGACAGAGCTTGGTACAGAAGAGAAATATTCATCTGTAGCTTAAAGATCCACTCATCGTGTCCTTTCTCAACACAAACCCCAGAGTGTATCTGACAGAGTGTGGTGCAACAGAGCACTATCAGAGCTAGGTTTGCTTTGCTCATGAGCTTTTGCTCATTTGTAGCTTGTTCCATATAGCTTTACTCCTGTAAACAAAATAATACACATTCTCTACAAATGCAAAGGCTCCACAGTAAATTCTTGTGAGAATTAATGCTTTTTTCCCCTGTGATTAAATTGAATGTATCTGGTTTTGTTATTTTTGTTTGACTTGACTTGTTACAAATCAGTATCTAGTTTGATATTTGCCAAACCAAGTCTTAGTTTTGGACTGCATATATGTAAGTCTCAGTAGATATGGCTAAAGTCACACCTGGGCTTCAAAAGCTATTCTGAACAAGACTGGCACCATGTAATTTTGTCAATCAAAACCTTAAAATAAATGAGCGGGTTTAATGGCCTGAAAATAGCTGATCTAAAGTAGTTCACTCTAGTGGATAAAAATAACTTTTTTAAAAGGTTAGAAATAATTAAGATTCAAGAGCAGAGCAAATATATGCTCTGATTTTACACTGAGTCAGTCTCTAGACCAGTGTTGGCCCCATGGTATTTTCTAACTATGGATTACCACCAGTGCAGGAGAGGAAGGTGATAAGAACATTATAAAAATGCAGTCAGAAAACCAGATACCAGAAAACCCACGTGAAAGAAATACAGAAATGTTGACATAACTAAACTATAAAGAGCAAAGTAGAGAAGGAAGGATAAATCTTATTTGCTCTTCACTTATATTTTATTTTTTCTGAAGCATGAATCAAACATCCATCAGCTACCCATCAATTTCGCAAGGTATTGCTTGGTTCAATTATTATTTTTTTCAAAGTACTGTAGTTCTGTTTCTTTCAGGGTTTCAAATGGAGATAGTGGCATTCTGTACTTCTAAAATGTCCCAGGGTCATCCTGCACCAGGCAGTGGAGCAGGAGGCAAAGGGAAGGGCCAGCAGCCAGTACTTTGCTCCAGGAACAGGGCAGCCCTGTTAAATGATGTACCAAACCTAGGCAAGTGCAGAGCCACCAGAGTGCTTTTGGGACCTGAGCTACTGCCTGGCATTGCATGGTGCTGTGTGGAAAAAGTGTGTTCTTCTGAGATAGTACCACACCCATCTCAAAATACCTGAAATGTGCTTTTTAGCAACAGCTATATGTTGAAAAAAAAAAAATAAAGCCCAGTGAACCTGTGAGAATCTGCAGAGAACTGGTTTTCAAAGGCATGAAGACATGTGTGGAGGGTTGCATCATGGCCCCAACTTTACTCAGTTAGCAGAGCTGAATTTCTGTAAATGCACATAAAATGTGTGCCAGTATAGAACCTTTTTTTTAATCCATGTCCAAGAAAGCATTTCTGTGTTTAAAATTGTTAAGTAGTAAATCAATAATGACCTGCTTATTGGCTAATTGATAGGCTAATTAACTAATGGTGGTGTCAAATATTAAAAATGTCCTGCAAAAACAGGTCGGGAGTACAATAAATGAATCCTGGAATTCAGTAGCATGCTGCACCATAGGGCCCAAGAACAACGGATTATTTTGTGATGCTGCAGTGACCAAACCTTTTAATGTCAGAGAAGTGGCAGGATATAATAACAAAAACCCCTGTGCACTCCTCAGATACAAGAAAAGAAACCAAAGAGGTCTGTGGAGGTCTGACAGGCAGAAAGGGTGTGAAGTGCAACAGAGAGTGACAGAGTTTGATTCCGCTTGCCAAAAGCACACATAAAATTGTTATTTTCCAAACAGACTCGACCTGATGCAGACAGATGTGAGGGAGCCCAGATAACAGCAAGAGAAGGCTAAAACTGAATTTCCTCTGAGAAGGCATTTTCTGAACTAACAATCAAAGTGCAGTAGGACATCATAGAGAATGGAGAGCAAAGAAACTTAGCAGCAGTTATTGATGATGTCTGAAAAGAGATACTACAGATAAAACACTTAATGAAGATGTAAGAAAATGAAATGCTGTAGCTGAGGACATTTTCAAACAATCACTTATGGACACATTCCACAAAGAATGTGAGCACAAGCTGAAACATAAAAATGTAACTAGAGCTACACATATCAAAAGATGATACTTAGATGCTAAAAATTCAACATGTGTGCTATTAATTTCAGGCTCCAAGGGTTTTGTGTCGTATATTCTATTGTCTATGTAGAGACATATAAAATCCTATACAGAGCACTTTTTGTTGTCAGTGTCATGGTCCATGAGACTAAGGATGTTTTAAAAGAACTTTTAATTTCTATTTGCTCACATTGCTTTGTCCATTTGCTAACCACAGCTGTTACACAACATACGATGTACATGGTAATTTGGGGGTGACACTTTCAGGGTATGTGTAGTAGTTGTTTTTCATTTTCTTTGTTAACCAAAGTAAAAAAAATTATCTCATTTTAGGTATGAAATACACTGAAAATCTGCAAAAGAACACAGTGTGTGAATACAGCTATTGTTCTACACACTCACAGACATGCCAGTTTTTCTAAAATTACCTACATTTTTATTATCAGACTGCCAGTTTTCAAGGCCTACCCTATAAAAAAAGCTCTGTTCCTTAACTCCTCCACATTCCCAGGGACAGCAAGTATTAGCAAGGCTGGGAATAGTGTTCTCTGGCTACAGATCACTCCTCCTTCCCCTCTCCTCCTCCAGCTGTTCTAGGAGGGGCCTGTCACACTGGAAGCTCTGCTCTTGCAGGGCCATGAGTGTTATTGAGATGTCATGACCCCACCTGGAGTTGAGCATCCATTTCTGGGGCCCCTGGCACAAGGCAGACATGGCCCTGCTCAAGGGTGTCCAGAGAGGAGCCACAACAACCATCAGAGTGTTGGAACCCTTCTTCTGTGAATACAGGCTGGGACACCTGGGGTTGTACAGCCTGGAGAAGAGTGGGCTCTGGGGAAATCTTCCTGTAGCATTTCAATACATAGAGTGGGGTCATTACAAAGCCTTTCTGATAAGGCCTGTAGGGACAGGACAAGAAGCAGTATTTTCAAACTGAGAGAAGGTTTAGATTACATATAAGGAAGAAATTCTTTACTGCGAGGGTGGTAAGGCACTGGAAGAGGTCACCCAGAGAAGCTGTAGGTGTTCCAGTCCTGGGAGTGTTCAAGGCCAGGCTGGATGGGGCTCTGAGCAACTTGGGATAGTAGAAAGTGTCCCTGTTCACAGTAGGGGGGTTGGAACAAGATGACCTTTAAAAGTCCCTCCTAGTCCAAACCATTCTATGTTACTTCTGGTTGCTGGGAGCAACTTTTTATATAGAAACTTCTTCCAACTGCTGAAGTCAGCAAAACACCCTGAGCCATGCACAGCACCCACAGCTGTGTGTGACCAGGGAGCTAAAGGCAAAATCTCCACATTATTTCTACTGATTCCTGAGCTATTCAGTTTCCCTGCTTAAACAGCTTCTTTTCTCCAGCAAAAGCTGCAGCAGTAAATCCCATTTTGCTGTGACCTGCAGAGGTGTAGATATTGCCCAGGAGGCATGGGAGTGCTGGAGCCCAGCCTGGGCACCTCAGGCCACCACACAGCTGTGTTAACACAGCACACATGGGGACTGCTTGTTTAAAGGCATGCACTGGCCTCTTCCTTTCCAAATCAGATGCACATTTGTTTTTCTCTGAATAAAGGCAGAATAAGAGATGCTGACGTTCCTTTCAGATCAACTGTGCATTTTTGAAATGGGATGAAACAGGCTTTTAGTGTCTTCTTTACATGCAGCTCACTGTGTGTTTTCCAAGAGCACATTTGAGTTTTTACGCTTTCTGGCAACTGTAAATTTTACTCTTGCTGACAGCAGCAGTAAATGCTTTATGCAGAACAAAATCAGCTCTGTGAAAAGTTGAACTCTGTTTTCTTGCTCCATAAAATATCTCTTGGTGCTAATGCAAACAGAAAGCTTCTTTGCTCTCAGGGAAAGGTGAGGGAAACAGAGGTGCCAGCTTTCCAGTAGACTACATGCTACTGCTTTTAGTGGCATTTTGCTGGCAATAAAAATGCTATTTTTCTTTGTAAAGTGTACTGTTGCTTTACTTAAAAATAGTAATAATAGAAAGTCAAATGCACCTGTGAAATAAAAGCTGCTCACAACAAACCTGGCACTTCTGAGAATTCCATTAGATACTTTTCCGCATCTACCAAACTCTGTGTGCTTGCTTCATGTGTTTTCCTTTACAAGACCATCCAGCACATATTAATGTTAAGCCCCTGGTTCTTTTCAGTTTTTAAATGGAACAGGGATAGACTGCTTAGGTTTCTGAAGTGTGGGTGATGTCCCTGGGGACTGATGCTACTTCAGCTGAAATCAGTCACAGAATTCCTTTAGCCTTTGTACAGGAGAAAGATATTATCCTCTCTTGGATATGTCTGACCACTGTTGTGATTACACAGCAGGAATGCCCACTGATTTTGGATTTTGGTGAAATTTGGTGGATAATGGAATAGAAGGGGCAATAGCCATTATACCATCAAAAAGAGGAAGAATAATAGAAGTGTTTGAAAGCAGAATCTAAATATGATCACACTTCCAAAAACTAGAGTTTGTTTTAACTGTCCTCTATCATAAATGCCCATGTATTTAAATGCATACACCTGGAATAAACCTCTAAGTTTTATTTTTGGGCTGAAAATACTAAAAAAAGGAGGGAAAACCATATGTAGATATTCAGCACTTCACAGGTCCAATGATAATTAATGACCTTCATAAACATCTAATGAAAAATGAATTTATGTCACTTAGCCAAATTTATTTCTGTTTGCATTCCATCCTTCTAGATTTTTTTGGTTTCCATATTGCTGAAAGGCACAAAAATTTCTCAAATTTATTCAAGCTGTTAGAAAAGAAATGCACACAGAACATTAAGTAGTTGCTCAAATGTTGCTGAGCAGTAAAATACTATGATAAAGTGGCAACTTGCTGTGTCTCTATTACTTCTTCAGCACTAAAATTAATTTATGATCAGTCATCAATTCATTTACATGTCATTTTATGCTAAATCTATCGTTGCTGATGAATGCATATCCCTAGATCCATTAAGCTAGAGTAAAGTCTGTGCTTTATAATATGACCCTGCTAATTGTTGCATTACCATTTTTATGAGATACAAAAAGTAGCAGTTTCCTATTTTCTGAGCACATATTTAATCCATGAAGCACATTCTTCCTATTAAATGCAATCTGTCTAACTGCTTATAAAATAGAATCTTTTGCAATAGGTATCCCTAAACAAATCAATACAAATATTGAGCTCTGCTCTGGTAAAATATGGCTCATGAGAATGATATTGTGCAGTTTTCAAGAATTATTCCATTTGTGCTCAGACACAGTGAATGAACAACTTTTTCCATACAGACAGTGGTCAGTGAGTCTTTTAATCAAGACCAAAACATGTCAGATAAGGGATATTCTTCCTTGCTGACCTAAACAATCTACAGAGATTTTTACAGTTCAGATCTATATAATTCTACTGGAAAAAAAAAAAAAAAAAAAGGTGTCCATTTGTTGAGGCACTGTTTACAAGAATATCTCTCTGTTTATATCAGCTTGTATCAGTGAGGTAGAAGAGGTCTTGCTCTAATTTCCATGCTAGTTAATGTGTCAAACTCTTCCCTCAGCCAAAATGCACCAGGACTGAAGATACAACAGCTCTGACAACCAGCTTCACTGGTGCTGCAGGAGGAGGAGGAGATAAGGAGAGGGCAAAGAAAGCCCCCAAGCCATAACACTTTGACCTGAAAAAACCTAGGCTTGCTCTTAGTGATTTCAGTGAGAAGCAAATTAATTTCTTCTGCAACCGTCATATGCAATTAATTAAGTCTATTTAAGTAGAATAATGCAACAGACTCTTTGTGGCCATTCATGCCATAACTCTGCACAGCAATTCATTATAAAGGCAAACATTAAACATAAGGAAAAGAAAAAACATACTTCAATGTGTCTCTGAAAGCAAAAAATAACCCTAAATAATTATGAACTAAAATTTAAGGGAACAAAAATTTTACCAGTGTTTTTTAGTTCTTTCTTTCTATTTTTTTTAAAGCAGATTCAGTGACTCAATATCCTAACAAACCATACTGGGAATGAAGCAAAACCTTGGCTTTAATTTCATATTACATCCCACAAACTTGCAAATCTCAACTTCCCTCCCTGAGTTCTCTTTGTGATATCTGGAGAATGTTAAGATACAGTTCCTGTGCACTCCTCCTTTCTTTTCATTTTATTATACATGTCAACATTATGTCTCTGCCACCTGCAAAGAGAAAAGCTTAATAGTGCAGATTAAATCCTTGTCTGAATCTTCAGTTAGCTGTGACTAAAACTCAAGGGCCTGGAAGACAACTTGACTTTTAAACAGTTTAAAGGAGCAGCATTGTGGTGTCAGAGGGATTCAGCAGTTTGTGCTTTGGTTCACGCAGTGCCAGCGCTTCCCCTTGGAGAATCCCACATTTGGCGCTGCAGGAAATCCTTGTTCTCAGCTCAGCCATGAAGAACAAAGCCCATTTCAGTCCAAGTGGGGGAATCTTTGAGGCATGGCTGAGGCTTGCTAACACTACAAGGTGAGGAACCTCGCCCTGCTCCCTCCACAGCAACTCTGTTTGGAGGAAGTCTGGACCAAGGGATGTCAATTTAGATTTCTCACAAACACTGAACTCCCTGGGCACTTCAGAATGAATAGAAATGTTGCCTCATCTGGGTCAGCTGTTCTCATTTGCCTCCACTTTCAAGTAAATTGAGAGAAGTGAAAACGTGAGCTATAAATTTCTAGAAAAATGCTGGCTGAAGTCACCAAAGGTTCTGTGAAAAGAAGTCGTTTATATATTCTCAGCACAAGAAAGAACAATTCAGTTGTTCTCTGGTATTTTAAAAGCAATCAAATTGAAGAATGAGAAACAGCTTGGGAACAACTGAAGCAATTTGCTCTACACTCCTTACCACCATCAAACACAGCCTAGAAGAGTTAACAGAAACAGATGAACAAAAATTAACAATTCTCTTTTGAAAAACAAAATTTGGCCAAGTATAATAGGAAATTTCTTTCCACCCTTAGAAAAAAAGCCAAGCCCAATACAAACTCTTCTAAAATCAAGGATTTTCCCTTATAGTAACTGAGGAAAACAGAAGTAGTTTTGCTATTTGGAGATTTTGCCATCTTACAGACCCTTTAGGCTAACACTCTGGGTGCAGTTCTGTAAGGCTATCAAACCTTAATTAAGTAAGTCTAAATGTTGGCCAAGTGCTATAAGGGCAGTTTATAATTTTGCTTCCCCTTCCAGCTGCACATTCCTTCCCTGCAGTGCCAGCACACACCTTGCCATGCAGTGAACCAGAGCAAGGAACAAATCCACCTGGTAATTAAACAAGTTAAAGAAAAGGCAAAGGAAAAGCCTTAATTTTCAACTGGACGAGGCCACACAATGTTAGCGGTGGTGATGAATGGAAGTGTATTTAGATCACCTAAAGTATACTCCCAGTCCACATTATCAAGTTCTTACCTATTTCTTCCAAAATATCAAGAAGCCTTTAACACTCCAGTAATTAGACATTGAGCACTCAAAAAATTAAAAAAGATTTTAAAATATTATAACAAGTTTGAAGGTTATTCATAAAAGTATAAATTTTAATAAGCACTAAAGTTTCCAATTAGAGCAGGAATACAACTATTACTTATTTGCTCTAGGGAGGTTGGTCCAAACTATTAGATGAAGATGCAAATGTGGAAACATTCATTTTCTGATTTACAGATACACAAGAACTGCCATATTAATATATACCAAATGAAAAATGTATACCAACCAGTTTTTTTAAAATTTATTTACTGCTCTTCTACCAGTGCAAAATTCTTAGTGAATTGCTAACAGAAAAGATTCTGAGCCACTAGTGAGATATGCAAAAATATGCAGAATTATAGCCTGAAGGAGATTACACTAGAAATTCAAGCAGAGTGAGTTAACATACTCATGCACTAAGAAGTTAACCTTCTCAATTCAGGGATTTTAAACTTTAACTCTTTGGCCTTCAGTTGCATCTGGATTTCAAATCACAGCAGCAGAGATACGATTCTTAAATCTTAATTAGATTGGCAAGCAGTCTGGCTCTAGTGTGAAGGAAAACCTGGGAGGTGGGATTAAGCTACAGACTATTTCATTCAACAAGGGAAAGGAAGAAAATGATTGATGCTCCATCACTGTCATATTCCTGCAGTGTTTTCAGATTAGCAATCCTCAAGTATGAGCGCAGAAGCACTGGAATTTCAAAGGTCCAGACAAAGATGGAATTCAGCAGTGCCATGGCAGGAAGTTGTCCTGAACAAGTCTCCCTTAAGGTAAAGCCAACAATCAGTGTTCATCGGCTGAGATCACAAACTGAGGCAGCACCTGTTAACACTGTGGCATTGGGGATATTTGGGTCTCCAGCACACCTTCACATTATGAACACAGTACATTATACAGAGGCCCTGGTTCAACCTAAAGAGAACTTCACTGATGCTGACAAAAAGGACATGATGTCCATATAAAATCTGTGATTTTAAAAATCAATGTCTTTCACTGCCTATATTTCACCAACAGCAATTTAATCCATTTGGATTCCATGCTTTATTTTATTATAGCAGGACTTTCTAGGTCCCCTTTGATGATGATGTAGGCATGCAAAGGACAGGAAAAAGTGAGGGAAGGAGGGTCAGAATTATTAAACAGATTTTCTAAAAGGGAACAATTACTAAATTCAGCAATACAAAGTAGGTTCAGAATACACATTTTCCTACATAAATGGTGTATTTCCTCTAGAAATAAATGTTGTGCTGATTTAGCTACACTTACTCTGAAGTGTTTTAACTTCCTTGTGTTCATCTAGAAAAGCATTTGCCCAGCAGAATATCTAAAAGTGCTTTAAGATAACATTTTTTATGCTGCTCCTGATTTATGAAATAAAAATTGCTTAGCTGAAGTCTTCCCCCTCCTTTTTATGTAACTGCCTTGCTTCTCTAATAGAATGAACCTTTCATGAAAGCTAGAATATAACTGAATTTTCTTTCAAGTCTTTAAAGCTTTTTAAAATTCATGAATTTCCTTATCATTTTGCAGCAAAGCATTTCCAAATCCTTCTTTAACTTTAGTGTTTGGTATTAAAACGTTAAATGTTACAGAAATCGAGTGGAATAAATTTTCACTTAGAAATTGTCCAAATGGTGATGTGTTTTACTGGTAGTACCAAGCTGGTGTCACTGTGTTTGGTTACCTGTCACAGAGCTGTCTAGATTGTCCATACTGGAGCCTGGAGTATGCTCTAGACCTCTTAGTGGCCTACTGATTTCTACAGTTTCTTCTTCAAGATCATCCTCATCATCGTCGTCATCTGGAACGTCTGTTTCCAAATCTGAAATGAGGTTGCCAGATACGTATCCTAGGGGAGGAACTGGAGCCTGAGGAGGTTGTGTATTGCTTTGGATGTGCCTACACAAACAAACAGGAAAAGTTATCAGAATGGATGACACTTTGCAGCTCATGGTCAATAAAATACAAGCCTTTGAACAAGTCCTGGAGTAAATTTACAAAGCATGCTTGGTTAGGCCAAACTTGAGAAAAGTCATTTAAGTTATTCATTTCAGCTTCTAATACCAGAGTGCCTGCACACTTTCCAGTCTTAAATAAAAAGAATAAAGATATAATCCTCTAGGATGGGGAAGTTCAGGATTGTATTCTCACAGATGAAGAGTGGCAGCCACAGAGGCTACAAAAATCAGGTAGGAAACGCATGGAAAGGAACAATCCTGAATCCCAGCCTAGTGTATATGTGTCTCACCCAATATTCCCCCTTGCAAATCACATATTGAACCAAAGTAAAATCCCACTTTTTCCACTTAAAGAGATGCAGTGCCTGAAGAGGCACCCTAAAGAGGAGGGAATGGCCAGTAGGACAGAAGAAATTTTCAAGTCCAATGAGCACATCAGCAGCGAGGCCTTTTCATTTTGCTTTATTCCAAGAAGTTTAATTGATGTAATTGCAGCAGTATTAGGGCAGGCATGTGTGAAATTACTGCATGCAGCAATCACATAAAACAAAAAAGAAGACAAAAAAGCAGTCACAAGATAGCTAAATGACCAAAGGCAAGCATGGGATTCAGAGCTGGATTTGCCTGGTTTCTGAGAGAAAAGACCACCATCACCTTTCAGAGCAGCATTCCCCACAGCACAACAGGTACATAACAAGCTGTGCCAGGGGAGCCTTGGCACAAGAGCATGTACCACGCTTGAAACTGCTAACCTAAGCACGTGGGAATCCTTGGGTGGCTCCATGTGAGGTGCCATGACCTGATTTGAATCGGCAGCACTCTGGATGGGATCCAGGATTCTGCTGGTCTCTTGCTTGGACATCAGTAAAACTGAAGAAATTACAATTGTCACCTGTTTGGCTCCCAGCTATAATACATTTTCAGTGGAAACTTTGTGCTGAATTATTGCCTACATGAATGAATTCTCTTTATTCAATAAGCCTTTTTTTAAATTTTATTTTCATGATGTAAAGCTATCAGATATGAGAATGTCATGGTAAACGCTACGTACCACTGGTAACTTTCTCCACCTCAGTGCAGGTTTTAACTTATTGCCTCTTCTGAGTCTTATTTCCAGAACAAGTGTTTCCTTTCTGACATACAATCCCCTTCTGATTAACAGTTATTGAACACTCTTCTGCCTGGACACCAGGTTTTTAGTGTTCTACATAGTGTTCAAAACACTGGGGCACTAAAGGGCATTACCATCTAACTAACCCTCAATAAACAGTGTGATTAGCTCCTAATCAAGCAAAATGCTTAAGTATATGTTTAATGTTAAGCTTGTGATAGAACAATTGAAGTCAATTTCTCATGTACTCATAGTTAAGCATATACTTAAGTGATTTGCTGGATCAAGGCCATAATGATTATGTACTTTTCCAGTAATCTCTAATGGGCTCTTTCTTAAATTCCTAGTTGGCTGATCTCTGTATTTCTCAGTTGTTATTCCCACAGTAACCTATCTGACAGGTCTCGTTTTGCTGTTTAGTTTTCCCCTGTCTCTACAATGGACAGGTTAACTTTGTGAAAAAGAGACTAAAAAATATTCCTTGCCAGTCAAAACAATGGAGGACTTTCTACCAACTTTGACTAGCATGATATATATCCAGCCAAACAACAAAAATTCCATGTCATAAAAATCACTTGTATGTAAAAATCATGCTCAGAATTTAGCCCAATACCCAAAAGGCATGAAAAAAGGTTATGTCCTTGTTATTTTTTTTTTTTTTGCAGAGTTTCAGGCTCAATTACTGTGACTTTACACAAGAGCAACATTAAAATCTGTATAATCCTAAGCACATTATGAAACTTCCCAATCAATTTTCATTTCCCCAAAAAGGGAGCAAGACCTTTCCTGCCAGCTGCATGAGGCTTCGGTGCAGCGTCCTGCTCCATTATCCATGCCTGGACCGCTTTGGAGGGCATAGGAAGGGTAACAGCTGCACAATGCAGCAGCCACTGCCTGTGCTGGCAGGGTGTGCATCTGTGTGCTGGCTCAGAAGCCAGTACCTTCCACAGGCCAGGTCTAGCTGCTGCCTGGGATTTGGGTCTGTCCCACAGGCAGGCTGGGGTCGGCGCTTGGCAGCGCGGTGCTGCAGTGGGACTGAGCCACGCTGTTGACTGAATGCAGACTGCAGACAAGCCCCGAGGCTTCCATGGTGCCCAGGGAAAACAGCTGGCTTTGGGTTGGCACCGCCTGCCTACCTGCCTGATGTATTTATGGGAGCTCAAGCTGAATAGCTCCGTGGCTTTATTTACCAGGGAAGAAAGGCTGCTCCTCTGCTGGCAGAGTGCCATTCAGTAACTAGCTCTGCTCACTCCGCCGAGAGTCGCGGGCTTTGTCTGGGTGGAAGAGTTGTAAAAGGACAACTGCTGCTCAGGGAACATCCAGGAACCAACTGACCTTCACCACATCCCCAGCCTGGTGCAGTTGACAAGTTCTTTTTCAGTCCCTGAAGAGATTGCTTCTGTTTGTTTTGCAGGGGAAATGTTACTGTGGTATTTGCTTGCTCTTCCTTTAAAGAGGCATAAAGCGCTCTGAAACACTAGATGCATCCTGTAAATACTAACAACTTGCTTTCTGCTGTTCCTGGGTTTTTCCTATAGAGAAATTCTCTTGGTAGTTCAAAGTACAGAGATGCAAATACTTCATTCTCATGGGACACAGTGTAAAAGCTGCCACATGGCTATTCCAAGAGACTGTCATTATTTTTGATCAGGAATTAAGGATCTTACTATTCTTGAAAATCCTAAAAAATTCCTGTTTTCTGCTAGCCTGAAAAGAGAGTGGTCTCAACTGTATGAAAGCTGTCAGGAGGTTGGTATTCACTACTTAGCTGAGCACATGCAAAGTTTTGGAGAAATATTGTTTTTACATGTTTTTAGAAAAAATTTAGCATATTACCAAGTATTATGATTTAAAAAAGCACATAGGGATGTGTTTCCAACTGTGGCCTGACAAGTTTTGCTATTTCTTCTTCCATTTTACTTATTTGGAAACATAATTGAAATGCTGTTGAACACAAATCATTATTTACATCAAAAAGGAATGTACTGTTATTATTATTATTATTATTATTACAAGTATTTAATTTCCCCTGATCACAAGTGACCCCTTCAAACATTTACCATGTCTGCTTTGCTATATCAAACTGGTAAGCCCTTGTTAACTCATCGAGGTGAGCTTGAAGCATTGGCTGCATCTCCTCTCGTGGGGAAGGCGTGAGAGTTGCAGTCGACTGCTGCCCAAAGGAGATGGCAGGAGATGAAGCCACTCCCCGGACAGGAGGTGTGGGGACACGATCATCATCTTCCTCAAGCTCATCCTCCATGCCCTGATGCAGGTAGGTCTGAACTGGCAAAGGTGGACACCAACCATCACTGTCATATCTAAAACAGAAACCAAACAAATTAGTGTGCATCAAAACTCCTCCCTGCTGCACAGTAGAGGGTGTAGGGGGTACACAGGATTCCTGCTGCAGTTGGAAACCTTGGACACAGTCTGCATTCTAAAAATTAATGGGAATAGGGTTGTAGTTGCTTACATTGTCCTTACTGAGTCAGTTTAATTTTTCCCACAACTGATAGGCAACTGGAACAAGATATGCAACAGAAAAATTACTGACCCATTATTGCATTCATTAATGGTGATTAGATAAAGTTGCACCACAATCAACAACAAAAATGAACTAACACACTTCCAGGATCATTAATGTAGGGGAATGAATATTGACTTGGACATGAAAATAGCAGCATTCTTAAAAGGTAGAGCAAGCTTTATGTAGTAGCACTTACGCACTTATTTCATAGAATATTTCACAGAAAAAGCTGAGTTGAAATGGACCCACAAAGATCACCAAGCCCAACTCCTGGCCCATCCCCAAGAGTCACACCATGACCCCAAGAGCATTATCCATTTACTTCCATCCTCCCCTTTATCTGTCTATAAATTTACCATTTTTGTTTCTGGTTTGGAGCTTAAAATAAAAAGCCACACTTTCCTCATAAATTCTGGTCTTCCCACCCTGCACACGGGTATCTCCTCTGATGTGCAATACATCCCTGTCACAGCAGCACTGACCCCAAGCATATGCTGTGTCACAGCACCAGCTGATAAGGTACATTAGCACACATGTTGACAGCTCTGCCAGCACCCCACCTCCTACCCAATCTCTACTGGGACTTACCTAGACAGTGCTACATTTCTGAACACTTTCAACACACCTGCCCAAAATAAATGGAAATATTAACCACTAGGAGTACTCTTGAATACCAAATTCTTCTCTCTTCAGACATAAAGAGTGTCCTGGTAGGAGTTTGTGCTTTTTGCTGCCTTATACCAAAGGTGTAAGGATGGTGCTATACCTGATCAGGACTAAAACCAAAACCTTTATATTTTATTACCACTTCTTACGGAAGTTTTGCCAGCAAGTCAATTCTTTTCAGTCTCTGTACTCATCAGAGTTTCAGTTTGGTGTTGTATTACAGTATCATCCTGGGATGCTGTCCCTTAGAGACTCTGACATCATTCCAGATGGATAGGCCTTAGTGACTGTGGTCATTCCCTGTGCATTATCTCCCCAGAGTAACTCCCTAATCTGAGCACAACTTCAGTTGTACACAGCTCTGCTGACAATCACACCTCTCAAATCTCAACTGTCTACTTTTCCCATCTTCAAAACATCCAGTCAGGCATCAGTCCCTTGAGCATCAGCACACATTTCTTCTTAACTCCTGGTGCATTCCAAAACAACTCAGGATACACAGTTGTTTTTTTTTTTTTTTTTTTTTTTTTTTTTTTGTTTTTTTTTTTTTAAAAAAAAAAAAAGCAATCAGACAACCAGACAGGCTCCTTCACTGTCAAACCATCACACACTCTAAAGGCCATTTCCCAAGCATCATCTAAGTCACTTTATCTTCTTTCCACCTTCAAGGACTGCTGACAAGGTCCTTTTTTCTGCAATGCAGGCAGGCAGTGCTTTGCACTATACAGTTAATTTCTCAAACCAGCTTAAAAATACTCCTTTAAAGCTTCTGATTTGGAAGGAAGGATTTACCAGTTTCCCAGAGAAAAATGAATTACTGTCAATTTTCTCAAGTGTGAAGCCAGGTAACAAAAAGGCTGGGAACACTGAGATGGAGAAGTTGCAAAACCTATATTATGAACAGAACATTTACTTTCAGCAAAACACAAAGACTTCTTAAATTAACGAAAGTACTTTTTCCTTTAAATTAACAAAACTATTTTTTCCTTATTCAGAAGTCTGTAGTCTGTATTTAAATGCAAAGATTCAGGACAGCTAAAACAACCTGACTTAATGATCCAAAAGCCCATGGAAAATATATCTGGTAATTCACACTTGTATGAACTTAAATCTCTATAGATGTAGGTATAACCATAAATATACAAACACATATGAGCAAAGAAGTAAAAATAAAGGCTGCTTCTTAACATCTGGTCTCTAGGAGAGGTTGAGTGATTGATCATTACCATTTTCCTAACACAGAGATTTAAGAAAATGTTACATGATACACATTCATCCTTAGCAAACAATTAAGATATGACCAGATGTAATTCCTCTTTCCAAACAACATTTACTCAGGACATTTACAACTAAGGCTGAAGGGACCATCCTAAATCATGCTGCTTAAAAATGTGCAGTGCAACAGTTCTCTCACTTCCTTTTGCTCTCTCAACCTCAGGCTTTGCTATAATGGCTTCTTCTTTAAAAGGGACAGGGGAAAAAGACACTCCCAGGTGACTTTTCAGTGGTGAATAAACGAGCTTTGGATGTGCTCGCCTTCTGACCCTACTTGCTTCAACTCCCCAAAGGTTCAGCTTGATAGCAAAAAGGTTTCTTAGTAAAGAGGCTTCTTAGTGAAAAGTTTCTGCACAAGTACTCTATCTTTACCCAAATTTTGTTTGAAGTGGAAAGCAGCCTAAGCCTGAAGTTCAGGACATTTGAGATTCAAGATTTCAGGAACCTTTGTCTTCTTCTTACTGCAAGGTATCTGAAAAGCCACAAGCCCTAACCTTCACTTTAGAAAAAAAGCCCCACAAAAACCAAAATAACACTTTAGAGAAAAAAAAAACCAAACTAAAAAAAAACCCAAAACCAACAAAGAAAAAAAAAATAATAATAAAAAAATAATAATAATAAAAAAGCAAACCTAACAGACGACATGGTAACTACTTATCACTTATGTCACATAAGTGATACAGTTATAGAAACATCTGGTACCTGGTACCACCATAATGATTACTGGCCAAATCCATGTCCTTTTTCATCTTCTGAGTAAATCCAATGTGATGAAAATGCAACTTTTTTCAAGTACCCTCATTGAAATCTAAGTGCCTTAACTTCATTAGCAACCTCCGATTGTAATTCCATTATAATTAAGACCCTATTAAGTTCTGGTTAACAAACATGAGTGTCTATTTTTCCAGTGAGTTTTATTGTATTGTCAGCACTTCCATAGTAATGTTTTACTATTAAAAAGCCTGATTCATTACACTAATGGATTTCTTCCTTCCAAATATAAAATAAAGGTAATAGATATAGGGCTCATTCTGTAAAACTGTGTTTCCTCACATATATTGTTGCAACAAATGAAGCTTCCATCCCTGGAACTCACCAGAAAGGACTTTTTGAAGTAAAAGGTACTACTTCCTTAACTTTTCATAAAGACAGACAATAAGTATCAAATATATTGACATTCAGCAACTAATATTCCATTTTGAGGTGTAATCAATAGCAAGAAATAGAAATAACCAGATAACAGTATGCTGTCTGTCTTTATTGGGTTGGGTCAAAATAATGCATATTATTGGTGAAAAATCAAACTAAAATTTATCGAAATAATAAATAATATTATTTATTAAAATAATAAAAATATAATAATAAAATAATAAAAAATAATGAAATAATAAAGAAACAAGCATTTCTTTACTGTCAAGTTTGCATAAAATCAAGCAAAATCATCTTCTCTGAAAAGGGTGAAAAAGGGAGCCTGTCATTTTAGGAGCTACTACAGGAAAAGAGAAACTCAATTGGCACAAATAGGCTCTTTGCTGAGGTTAAACAGGAGTCTAAGAGAGCCCCAAAGCTCTACCATATTATATAACAGGGCTAGTTGGACTAAGGTATTCACTTTTCCTTCTGCAGCTTATGGAAAAATGAAGGCAAATGCCAACCTTAGTGCCTCTGTGAAGATGATACAGAAAACTAAGTCTATTTTTTATGTGATATATTAAATTTAGGTGGGTTTTTTAAAATATCATTTGCTATTTTGGATTATCTTTTGCAACTTAGAAGTCCACGAATACTTACAAGGCCATTAGTGCTAATCTCTAGCAAGCAAAACCAGGTGTTTTTGAGTTTTTTGGTGATAATTAATTGTAATACGAAGACACAAAGATGCCATCCTTGTTGTTTTATTGCCCTAAACGTTTGTATTTTGTATCATATTGTGAGAATTTCATTAATGTGTTCAGTTTTTCTGACTGGAAGCTCATTTTTCAGTTGTAATTCACAATATAATTACAGCTGCATGTAACTAATTCTAAAATTAAAACACTTTGAACTTGTCACAGGTAGAGTAAATATAAACAAACCAAGAAGAACAAAAGAGTTCAAAAAATGTGGAAATGTGGCTTTTTTTTTCTTTTTAACCCAGTATGTCAGTGTTAAAGGCAACATAAGGAACGCTGTCTATGATTGTTTCCCTTTTACAATGGTGAAAAGCACAGAAACACAAGATCAACTCCTAAATACAGAAGCACCATTAGTATTGGAACTATCCTGAGAAAGTCTGAGCATTGCAGATTCAGTCCTCATCAAAGGTGGTTGCAAATTACTGTAGCTCCAGACTGAGACTCTAAGTCAAGCCTTCATATTTTTTCTGTGTTTGGTAAAATGCATGTTACAAGCCTTGCTATCCCCAATGCTAATGAGACATTACAAAAACCAGAGAAGAGTAATTCAAAACATAATCAGAGGAAAAACTAAGTCTGAATGGTTGTGAACCTGGAGGCTGGTGGTTACCTTCTCCTTAAATAACCAACGCTGTCTTGGTGACCAACATCACTCCTTCCAGCTAAATTACAGGTGCTTCATGCAACTGAGGAGTCAAGCCCTGTGTCACAAGGGATTTCTCCATAAGGTATTTCCATTTACCTTTAATGCTATTTCATTTTTCTGAAGAAAATCCAAGTGGTTTGCCTTCTATTGCATAATTGTTTTAGTGAAAGGGCCGCACATGTGTTTTAAGGATATAAACTGATAAAGACAAAATTATTATATGGTGAAACAAATTTAAATTTATTTTAGCCTCTTATAACAGAATACAGAAAACAATGATTATATGAACTTTTTGCCTTGAGATTTAAACAAAACTCACAATCAGTAAAGTTATTGATTTCCATTATTTCGAAATTCTAACTCTACAGCCTGAATGGGCCTTAATTTTAAAAAGAACTTCCCTGACTAACAGTCATTTATTGCTAATTTTAAGAGTCAAAGGAGTTGGTATAAACTGGAACAATATGGAATTTTTCTAACTTTAATTATGAAAGTAGTAATGATCAACTCACAGTTACAATTGAGATAACACTTGAAATATTTTTATTCAGTAAAGCTATTACAATGTATTCTCAAAAATGTTTAATCCTTAGGAGATATTGATTAATCCATGTATTGAAACAGACAGAAACTTGTCCCTGAAAGAACAATTATTCTCAAAGGCTCCAACAGAGCTACCCACAGCTAACTATGTTTTTATATACTCTGATTTACCTCCAGAGTTTGATAACCTGGTATATCACATAATTACACTTTATAAAAATCATTTTTTAATTGTTGTCTGTGTAGGAAATGTCTCTTTCCTCTCATTTAGCACTTCTTGTGTGATTCCATGTCCTTGAGAACAAGTCTGAGCTACGCAAAATTATGTGGAAGGTTTCAGAAACTTGAAAGTTGTTTGAATAATAATAAAAAAGCCTATAATTGGCATGCCTTCCTCGACTGTGAAATTTCTTCTAAAAGCCGATGAGAAGATTATTTTCCATTGGTTGATCTTCAAAAATCAATCCAATTTGGTGGAGTTTTTTTTTTGTTCTGTTGGCTCTAATATTTTTAAACATCAAAGCGGAAAAAAAATGCACAGAACCAGACTATGTCATCCTTACTCACTCTGAGTCCCATCAGCTGCATGCAAACCCAGAATTCAATTAAGCTACCTGTGAAGTGATATACTTCTCAGCATGAGAAAGCACTGAAGCCCTACAGGATGATGAAGCAAGGTCACTTTTGTTTCCATCTTCAGTCACTATCCAGAGGAGCTATTCAAACATTCCTCCTCCACAGCCTTGAATAAGTCTACAGGATAATGTGTTCTCTCTTTATTTTTTTTTTAAACAAAACAGAATAATATTGTCTCTTAGCAAAATTAAAAAAAAATAGAAAAGGACTCATTTCTGCAAATCACAGATTTTTCTTCAAAAGAAAAATAATAAAAAATTACCCTGCTTCTTGCTGATCCACCCCATAGTGCTCCAGCTCTGTGCCTGGAAGTGGCTGCACAGGAGGGGGTGGGAGGGGAACACTGGCCCAGGTTGAACCATTATTTTTCTGGGGCTTGGCAGTATTTTTGTTCTTCTTCTTTTTCCCTCCTTTGCCACCTGTGAATCCAAAAAAGAAAAATAAAACGTTAGAGCTATAAAGTGAGGAAAAAAAGCCAGCTATTTACATTTCTTTGACAGAATTCTGATTCCAGAGCACATGCCCCAAAAAAGAAGATGTATTTATATCTCAGCAGAATCAACATCAATGTGCTAACGCTGCCACAAGGTTTAAAGTAATAATAGAATGGCATGGGAAAATAATCCGAGTATTTACTGAAAATCACTTATTTTTAAACCTCTGTACATTTGCAGCACAGTAGTGCAAAAACAAGGAAAATAAGGTTTTCCTGTATAAGAAATATAATGAAACATAGCAAATTATTTCAAATGTCAGAATCCAGTGTAATTATAAGACAATTTTGCATAATCACTTTCTGTGGAAAACACAGAGATAAAGGACACCATCCAAAAAATGGTCACTGGAGTCAAGAACTTTCAAGAATAAATTGTCAAAAGAAAAGAAACAGGGTTTTGTTGATAGGAATTTCCTAATTTCTGTTTTTTTAAAAGAGCAGGAAGTCACATGCAATGTTTTAGGACTGACTGTTTCACAGGATTCAAATACCTTGTGTCACTAAGGAGAAGAGGTCCTATTTCTGATATACAGTTCTAATGGATAAGGTAGAAATGAAATGTGCAATGCATTTTGGTTAAACCCTCTGCTCTTCTCTTATTGTCCTTGCATCCACTTCTCCTGAGACAGTTCCATTTGTGGGAGAGTGATCTCACAGAGAAAGCTCTCATCCCACTCGCTTTGCTTCTTTTAGTTTGTCCTGACTTCTTTTTCTTGTCAGGAAGAGGAAGAATGGCTCAACATTTTGAATCCCCTGACTGCTTGGGGATCCATCTATTATTTGGAGTTTTGTTGTGGCTTTCAAACTCTTGGTTGGGTGGAGGAATGGTTTGTCAGATGCCCCCTTTCAGTGGGGTACCCAGCTGTTCTCACTGATCCCTGGCCTGTTGCAGAAAGCACAGTCTAATCCATCTCACCCACCGATGTCTCCTGATGATTTATAAGGATCAGCCAAAAAAACCCTCACGTAAAATGAATCAATGAATCAAGAAAGTCACAACTGACTGACCAGGGAGGGTGGCACGGTGTGCACTGGCAGGCACTCCCTCTTTGCCATGGCTCTAACTTTAGGCACACAGAAGGAGGTGCAATTCTAGGAGCAGAGACAAGCTCCTATCGTGGGACTTTTTATCTGTGAGATGGAGGCTTTCTTCTGTTACTTCCAAACATCAGCTGGATGAAAACAGAAACAAATAGTGAGGGAGGAAAAACGGGATTCTGTGATTCAGAAGTAGCCAAGACTTTTCTTTTCACCTCCTGTTCTGCCTGCTAGAGGCAGGCAACAAGCCCAGCAATGTTTCTAATCGACCTGGCTGGCAGCTCATCTCAAGCAAGACTTTGTTTTCCACTACTCAATTCCAGACCAAAGCTCTTCCTTCCTTGTTTTGGAGTATTTATAGTGAGTCCAGCCAAGATCCTGTCATTCACTATGTGTGAACTGAGCTGATATTACTTCTGTTAGGATGGAAAACAGGCTCTTCCTACCGTTTGTAGCCTGGCAGAGAGGGCAGCTTTCTTGAAAAGGGAAAGAACATTTTGACCAGTGAAAAGAAACCCCAGTGACAGTGGAGATAGAGGAACAAATACATTAACCCTCTAGAGGGAAAATGAAGCTTTCAAAGCACAAGTAAGGCAAAAAAAGTGGAGTTAGAAATAGGGTCACTGAACAGTGCAAAGGATGTAGGTTAATTTTAATTTGTGGGACATGGGGAATTTTTTTAAAAGTCAGCAGGAGTAGGAGCCAACAAGAACTAAGGCAGGAGGGGTGGCTTTAGGAGAAAAGCACATGCATGCGTTGCAGGAGGATTTAAACCAGGAATACACAGAGAAGGGAAATGCAAAGAACAACTTCAGTTTAGAGATTAGTTGAGGTGGAGAGGAAGATTTTGGAAGTGTAGCATCTTGATAATCTTAGGAGACTGGTAAAATCTAGGTTGGATGTGTGGAGTGCTAGTATGGGAGTCACGTGGATTTTTGGGGTTTCAAAGAGAGAAATTAGAGATAATGGAGATATTAGAAGGAGTGAAGCAGAGAGACAAGGGACTTGTTTAGATGAAGAAATGAGAGAACTCCAAGGTCATTACTGGTAGAGAAAGCAGCCTACACTGTACAGTTGGGCAGAAGATTTCTGTCCCCATGGCAGAGTTGCTCTGCTGTCAGACTGGTGGGACAGCCTGATTTGTGTTTGAAAACTGATGCACCAAAGCCTTGTTTCCCCATAGCAACAATGCTTGATGCTTCAATGTCGCCTCACACTGAAATTCAATTATATTGTTTAAATCTCTAGGTGAATCAAGTGCTGGAGAAAGAATTTGCCAGTTGGGCTGCTGATCCTAGTACAGACATAATCTGTGCAAACTATAGCTACAAAATTTCCCTGCATCATAAAGCAGTCGAGGTTTTAGCTGTTTTCCATTCCACAGTGGGATAGGAATTCTCATGATATTCATGTAAGAGAGACAGAAACTTAGTCAGAATAATAAGTAGTAGTTAAAGTACTAACCAAGGAAGTGAGAGAACAAATCCCTGCTCACCCTGATGGGGACTACATCATCAAAGCTGGTCTCTGACTCCAGTGATGCTCTAATTATCAGCCTATTTGAAGGTCTCCCCCAGTTTCTCATGCATTACCAACATAATTATCCTGTATCAAAGGCATAATTAGTGGGCAAGGGAGGGCAAAATACTGACTCTGCAGTCCAGTAATCTGACACTCATCTGAGCACTGGGGCATCTAGTTGTGAGCTGCCTTCATCACAACAAGAGTGCCCTGGCCATAGAAAGATTGACTATAACCCAAAATTTCCTAGTGTCATCAGAAAATTCACTTCTGACTGAGAAACACTGCACAGAATACGTTGCGTTTGAAACATTTGATGGAAGTCCAGCCTTTGATCAATGGGCATCTTCCAGTGACACTTCCTATTTTCTGAGAAAATTCTTAGGCAGCCTTAGCTGTCAACATATCTAAAGTGTGATATTGTCCTCTGATACCTGACATATATGTACCTCAGCACATCAATTTCTGCATTTTCATGCAGCCTGGGGAGCAAGCTGATTTCCTAAGCTACTTGTCAATATATCTCACATGCAAGGAACAAGAACTTTTCTTCACGTATTTAATGAACTCAGCTTCCAGATACCTCTCTGACAATACCATAAAGCCTATTTTTTGGTCTCAGTCAAATCAGCTAATGCTCCTCCTTGAGAACACAAGACTTGCAAACACATTTGGCTATTTGAGTCATGGGCCAATGATTATAGGCTTCTTATCCCAAGATTCAATTTGAATAGCCATTTAAACTGACATAAAGAAGCCATTTCTAGGTTTGGTCTGTAAGTGGGAGGCCTGCTTCAGCTCAAAGTGGAAATTCAAAAGGCTGTGGGTATATTCTGAATATCAAAAGTAAGTCCTTTCAGTGCTCTCATATTTCAGCTAGGTGAAATCACAGATTTTAAACTTAACTGCTGCCTTTTCAGTTTTTGTCTTGAGAAAAAAAAAGACAGCTATACATAACATAAGCAACAAGTAAGCAAAATTAAAGAAATCAAGAGAAAAGGTGTGTTCAGATATAATACACAACCACATTTACTATGATCATTTTCATCTGATGAAAATGCATCATGTTTCCAATAGAACATGCAGCACACACATAAAATTTACATCCTGTTTGTATGCAGACTTGGCACAATTTATTGAAATCCCAGTCGCCTTTCAGGGCCCTACAACTATTTGCAAGCTGCTTCACTGAGGAACAGCATTCAGAAGCAGCTTGTGGGAGTGGGGGATCTGTTAACAACTCAACAAAAATAATAGTCTCCTAATGAAGTTCAGTGTGGGGAGACCTATAAACTGAGGATGGATGCAGAAATATATTTGTTCCAGAAATGGTGTCAGGGAAAGGATATGACAAGATGACAAGCACCACATG
The DNA here is from genome assembly GCF_965231275.1 of Zosterops lateralis. Lineage (NCBI taxonomy): Eukaryota > Metazoa > Chordata > Aves > Passeriformes > Zosteropidae > Zosterops > Zosterops lateralis. The sequence continues at coordinate 111,519,700 of NC_139763.1, forward strand.
GAAGGACTTTCCAATTATCTCCAAGCAGGTTGTGCAGAAGGCTTTTTTGTTCCAGCAGAGTCCCATGTGGCATTGTTTGCTGATGGGCAGCAACTCTCATGGTTATCCTCAACTGGTGCCTGGGAGGTGCTCTGCCTCCCTGGCCAACACCCCTCCGTCCCTCGCTCCCCTGTGCACGGCGATGGAACCAACCTGACAGGCTGCCACTCCTTTCGGAGCTGTTGTGGGAGCTGGTGGTGCTGAAATCCTGTGACTGGTTGTGTGGCAATCTATTAGCCAGTCCCTCAGCCACCCGGTAGTCAGGGATGTAAAGCAAGGCTAAGGGTTAAACGGCAGAGGTCACAGTGGCATCGTGGGATTAGTCAACAGCACAAGCACATGCGACACATGCAGTTAGCACGTCAAGGGCAGATGGGGTGGGGTGGCAGGTTTTAACTTGGTTATTTTTAAAGGTACACCTACCCTAGCCTAATGGAAGGCAGATGGCTTGGTGACCAGCACAGGACAAAGAGCATTAAAAGCACAGTGCAATGTGTTTTGTGATCAGGTGAGGTTCAGCATGCATGCAAGGTGTGCGAGCATTAGTTCAGATCAACACAAACAGTGTCTCACAGAGCTAAAAAGAATTTTCTAATTCATGCACAGATGATACAGTACACAAAAGCTCTGGAAAATAAGAGCTGTAATTACCATTGTTGCCTTTGCCTTGGTCTGGGAGAGAGTAACCAAATCCCATGAGGTCATTTTTTTGCTGAATTGAGCTTTTCCACTGTGGATCTGGTAAGTCGACAGCCAGCTCGTGGATGCTGTTGGAATGCAGGATCTGGGTAGTGGCATATGGCGTGGCCTGAGTTATTTGGCTGGAGCTGTTGTAGCTGGTTTTGGTGGTGAAGTCGATGCTGCTGTAAATGGCCCCATCAGAAAGCATGGTGGCAGTTTTATCTCCTTGCCCTGGCACTGGTGGCAGCACATCTGTGGAATGAAACAAATCATTGATGCATGGGAAGCCTGAAAGTACTGAGTTTTAAGCTGAGAAATAAATGTGTCGTTTTGCACGTTTGCATTTCAGCTGAGACAGGTCCATGAGCCAACGAAGGGAAGATGATGTACAACCATGGCCAAGCTATCAGCAGCCGTGACAGGCCTACCACTTGTCCTTCACGTCTCACTGCCTAAAACCATCTTTTTTTTTTTTTTTTTTTTTTTTTTTTTTTTTTTTTTTTCTCCCTCATACCTTCAACTGTGAAAGTGAAGTTTGGAATGTTTCTCTACTGAAGAATGTTTTCAATCGTTCACTCTGTGTCAGAACCAATGAAACTGTCTGGGCTTCAGGGACATGATGAAAGAATTTACAAATCACAGAGGGAACTTGCCTGGCAAACATGTAGATAAAACTCTCAAAGTAATTTTTAAGGGCATCACCTTGATTTCCTTGAAGTTTTTTGCATCAGCTTATCTAATTTTCCTTTTGACATTAGCCAGTACATTTCTTTTCGACAAAAAAAAAAAAAAAACAAAAAAAAAAAACAAAAAAAAAAAACCTGACAAAAGCAAGTTTTTCCTGATATCTGAAAGAAAATCTGATATCCTGAAAGGATTTAGGTGATCAGTCCATCAAAATGGTGAAGCTATATTGATAATGGAGAACAATTTGGTAAAAAACTCCAGTACATTTGCCTGAAAACCATTACAGCATATTTAACTAAATATCTCCTGAATTTTCTCTATATTTTGAATCCTATCCCACACTGCAATTTGTATCTTTAATCAGTTAGATTGGCAGTCTCTCTCCTTACAAAACACTGAAGTGACCTTTGCTGGTGGAATACTAGATCCAGAAACTGAGACCAGTGAAGTGTGAAGAACCTAATGATGACTGGCATGATGTCCCAAGGAGAACCACATCTCAGCAGATAACCCTCCTTCCTGCTCTCTCAGAGGTCAATATATCAAATGCTACTATTTTTACAATTTATTTAGACTCTGAAGGATTGAATCAATTCCAGGATGTACTTCTTTAAAAAATCCTTCATTTATATGCCATTTTCTTTCTACAGCCAGATGGCAGATACAGGTTCCAACTGTTAGATCATACTTGAGATAATGCATACTCCCATAGTGAGGATGCTCAGATCCCACTCTTGGGATCACAGCCATTTTTATGTACCTTAAGCCCCAGAAAGAAAAGATGATTCTTGCACCTTTCTTTAAACCTTTCAAGGGTTTAAGCTCAGTTCCAAACTCAGATGTGGGTTTTGTGCAACCTCAAGATGTACATTTGTTCTCTCACTGTCTCAAAGACTTATCCAGCAATGGGATGTGACACCATGGTCTCCTCACACTAATTTGGTATTTTTTGTTTACTTCCATTGATATTTTTCAGGTTTAGTTTAGTTTAGTTTTTTTTCCTGGATGAACATTTAGATCACAGAACTATTTTCTTTTGCATTCAGGTGTGCTACAGTGAATTTTTTTAACAAGGACTCTAATAACATCTTCAGTCTCAGGGCAGCAACATAATATTAACAATAAATATGGCAATAACAAATGCTCAGCAGAGACACTGCAGAAAGAGAGATTAAATTTGGGTCTATCAGCATGATCTGGTTTTGCATACAGCAGGGAAATGGGCACAATCAAGTATTTAAAAGACCTTAATTGTATTAACTTATATCTGCAGATAAATTGCAAGTGCAAAAAAATTACAATTAATGCAAACTACAGCGCATATTTCAAAGTCATGTTGTTAGTATCTGCACATATGCAATGTGCCTGCCAGGGGCAGTACACAAACAAAAACGCATCTATGTGCAAATACAGCATGAGATGTGAGAGACAAGTGCAGTCCTATCCTTCTTGCATTTCATCCACAATATGAACATTTCTCCTTTCCACAATCGGTTCCGTCAAAGTATAATGGCTTGGAATTTAGTAAATAAATTCTGTTGTTGATGTATAAAGTGAAGTAAATCCAGCTCAACATGTCTGTGTTGGATTTGAAGGAAGTAAAAACTAGCAAAATGCTCATCTCTGAAGTACTCAGACATGCATCTGTCTTTTAGAGCATATTTCTGGCAATTGAAGAGGTATCATCTCTGTACAGTCATTTCAAAATGGAGAACTATTCATGTGCACATACTTGAAAGGGAAGTTGCATAGCTCCCCACCAGCGAAGGACTTTCAGTCATGTTTACTGATAAGCTGAGGTTCTCCAGACATTCTGGGAATTTTCAGTACAAGCATGGATTACTTTTTTTGACCCCAGTGAGATGTATACATTTAAGCACTCAAAGAGCTATTAAGCAGAGATTTTACAAAGTGCCATAGTCACCAAGCAAAAGTCAAGTGTGATTTTCCTGGCAAGCTGTCATTGCAAAAACACCACACTGTACATTCCAGGCCAAAAATGAAGAATGCATTTCCCACTGGAAACTTTCCCCCAAAACTCTACTAAATCCAAATTTTGTTTGTAACTCTTGAGATAAATGAAACAGTGCTGAAATAGTTGTGCAGGGAAGCTCTTCCTTGCTGCCTTTGAGATGCAACACCATTTTGTGGCCTTACACTCCAAGACTCATATGTGCTCCCCACTCACAGTCCTGTTCTCAAATGCCTGTCCAGGACAGTGGATCTCACTCTTAAGGGAAATTTTAGGACTTCCTGCCTCAGCTTCTGAATTTCCAGGGTGACTGATGCCACCCTACTCTTTTTTTAAATTCTTACAGAACTTTAATGTTATCACACACCTTTTAACCAGTAAAGGGGGCTCAAGTTCTATCCATATAGTTAATATTCCATTTCTACATGTTAAAATACTTCTAACCCATCTTTAATGCAGAAACATCTAATCTCAGTGCTAAAACAGATAGGGATACGTAATCCCAAACCACCCAGAAGAGAAGTTCTAGCTCAACTGTAAGGATCATGGGTAGAATTAAGCAGCTGAATTTTGAAGTGTAACTGTTGTATCTCTTGCATGAATTTGGACCTATGCCTCATGCACACTGAGGCAAAAGATTAAAAAAAAAGTTTCCAATTCCAGTCATATAGAGACAAATTCTAAAAGAAAATGGTAATTTTTCTGTATTTTGTGGGCTTAAGAAAAGATGGAAAATTACTGAAGGGTTTTATTTTCAAGATACTCACAACAAAGAAGCTGGAAGAAATTCAGTTGCCTTGTAAATATTATCAAAAGTTTTGCTTACTTTTAAATATCTTTGACAAGAACTTCATAACATTTTTATACAGAAAATAAATATAGTGCATGTTGTTGTAATTTTAAGTCACAGTAGCCAAACCACAGGCAAGAGGCTTTTCATGGGAATGTATAACCAGCATGAGGGATGGTCTTCAGAAGCAGATTCTGGTACAGTCCAAAACGGAATTATTTTCATATTTACCAGCTTGATGGTTTTATAGGTTTTCCTTGCATTTTAATGCATTTCTGATTTATAGGTTTTCTTGATTTTTATTTATCTATGTCTTTAAAACTTTTATATACTCATTCACATTATGAAGCCTTCTCCTGACCAGCATGCAGAATTACCTGTGTTATCACAGAAACCAAGGAAGTATTAGAGAGATGTGAATATTACTATGAATTTTAAAAATCCCAATCCTACATCTTAAAATTCCCATTTGAGTTAAATGTCTGAAAGGAAATAACCCCTCTAAAGATCCATCATTGTAACAATACATCTTTACCTCCTTTCCCCAAAGGTGCTTTCTCAAGTCAAAATGAAAACAAATCTGTAAAAGATCTAAATAGTTCCCTGTTATGTACCCTTTCCTTCAATGAAAAAGAAAGTTTAAGGCTTAAGACCTTTGAGGTTTTCTTCACAGATTCTGGTTGAAACTGAGAGCACGAAGGGGATGGGTAAGGTGACAGTAACCAAGTTCTTGTGTTCTTTTGCTGAAGGAACATCTTTCCTGCACCTCCAGAGTTCTCCTCTGCTCTTATGGACATTCTCCATCCCTGGCTATACTGCCCTGCACAGCACATTGCTGACCTCCATACAAAAGGAAATGAGGTTGAGGCACAAATACATTTCTCTTGACATCTTAAACAAACCCTGTCTCACCACTGTGGGGCAAATTACCAACTAGACCAACATTTTAAAGAAGTAAAAAGAGACAAAGCAAAAGGAACATTTTAAAGTCAATTTTCAATCAAATATAGAAAGAAATAAACACGTAGAAAGAACTATAATGATAAAAATATTCTACAGCACTCATCATAGATGTTAACTAATGGAAGCCTATTTTATGATATTGGGTGACATAATAAAAGGAAACCTACCTCCACGACCAAAATTCCCAAGATCATTGGGTCCACTGGTGCTGTTATTTACTGGCAGACTTGTGGCAGGCCAAGAGTCTGCAAGCCAAGGATAACTGGGGTCACTGGCATTCAACAGACCTGGTCGACTGAAGCAGAATAAGAAAAAGAGATATACACACAAATACAAATACAAATACATATACATACATACATACATATATATATATATATATAAAATTACAATATCTGTGAGGTAAGTAGTGATGGAAGAGGGCATATTACTGTTCTTCTAAAGCTATAAGTAACTAAGAGTTTAGGAGACTTTATTTCAAATTACAATTGTATAGCCTTTGATGATTTAAAGACCTTGAACAGTTAATTAAGGTTATATACAAATCAACTTTGTCAGTAGAAGTAGGACTAGGCACCCGTGGTGACTGTGCCAGAATCCAAATGAACCCCGTTGTCTGTGTGAAACAGGAGTTAGGCAGCACCAGCACGGGATCCTACGCCAGGGCTGAATGATAAATTACCACCTCGAGGGAGCCATCACTCAAACTGATTGCTCCATATCAGCCATTTCCAGGACTTTGGGCTACTATTTCTTCCTTCCCTTGCATCCCAAATGCATGCCTGTCATCTGCAGGCTGGTAACTCTTTCTTTGAGCACTCTGGGATGGTTTAGAGGCAAACAGGTTCGAGGAGGATTAATGGAAAGTCCACGGCTATCTCTGTGTGCCACTACTGCCTGGCTTTTTACATCCCTGTAATTCCCAGCTTCCAGAGCAGCGTTAAACAGGGAGTGTGGTGAAAGGGAAGGCACACTCGTGTCCCTCTCACCCCAGGACAAACAGGAATGCAGCAAGGCAGGTGGATTGTTTGTATTTGTGTTCAGCAGGGGAAGCAAATAATTTGCTGCAGACGCCCTTTTCTCTCGAAGGAAAACAAAAAGCCGTCCGCAGTTCTGCAGTTTTCCCGGGTTATTAAAGCACTCCTGAAGTTGGAGCAACATCTCCGATCATTGAGCATTATAGACCCCTGCCTGGAACAATCCCTAAGAGAAACATCCGTTTCCATGGAAACGGCAATAAGACGACCCAGCCGCCTTCTTGCCACATCTACTCGCTCTCATTAGGCCTAATCTCTTTTTGCTAAAATATTGATTAAACAGGAGATTGGAAGTTATTACCAGGGCCTAATTACAATCTCCATATTGGCAAAGGGAAAATAGATGAGGATATATGGGCCCGTTATCAGCTTTTATCAATTTCAATTGAGTAGCCAAAGTTGTGGAATCCAGTCCTATCAATCTACAGCCTATTCATCATCCATGAATCATTTATTTTGTGATCGATTAAGTGTAATTGTTCACTCACAGCAATTTAGGAGGAGCCAATAAGGAGTCTTAAACAACAGCAACTTCATTTGCTAATGTCGAATTAATGCAATAAACATCCCAGTAACAAATGAACACATTCTTTGTGATATTTACTACTCATTTCTTCCAGGACATCTGGGAGATATGAAACATCTGGGCTTGCTTCTCCCAAAGTGCACAACAGATAGGTCATTAAACCTTGTGGTAAGCTACTTAACTCCTCCTAGTGCTATCAGTCTTCCCAGTGATGGGATATGGCCCAAGTGCATCACCTATAGCATTTCTCAGATCCCTTATTTTAAAAACAAACACAGTGGAAAGACCTTTATACAAAGAAACATACCTTCCATTGCTCATTAGTCCTCCATCTCCTCTTTGGAAGGTGACTGCGGTTTGGTTGGAAAAAACAAAACAAAACAAACATACACACACACGTACACACATATAAGACAGGGAAAAATCAATTAGTAATAATTAAAAGTAACAATTCAAACTGCTCAGTGTCCTCAGGTCGGAGGTCTCTTGGCATCATCCCATAATAAAGTACAGAAATGATAAGAAGAGTCTCAAGCTCATTGGGGCTACAGTTCATTTAGGATTTCACTGCACATTGCTCATTGACACCACATTACTGATTGCTCTGCACCTCTCAAGGCAAAGCAGCCACACGGGCAAAAGGCCTGAACTCACCACAGGCCCCTTCATGTGACTTTGCATTGCAAGTCTGAGCCATGTGATGAAATTGTTTTCTTGGCATGCTTCTGCTTCAGTACATAATGACATTGCACCAGCGAGTTAATAACATCATGTCGTAATGCAGTAATATAATGTCACCACGCAAATATGTCATTTCCCAGGACAAACACAAAGAGGTGGCAGCTCTATTACAGCTGAAGGGATGGAAAAAAGCATCCAGCTGCACCTTTTCCATTAGAAGTACAGTTTAAGAACTAGCACCCACACATAAATGCATATCTATGCCAGTGTCACCAGGAAGAAAAAGTGTTTCTAGTCTTCCATCCATGGGGGATGCCAAGGACATAATCAGAGGGAGACAACTGTTTTTATGTCTCCATTCATGGGTGTTTGACAAAAAACAGCCTCCCCCTTATCTATCTTATTAACAGGATTACATTTCAGGGCAATACAGGTAAGCCCACAGTACTGGTGATATGCTAATTGACAACATTTGATGATCTTTTCTGAAACACTGAAAAAACATTTTGAATCAAGGCCAACAGACTACTCTGGTTCTCAGTGGCAGTACCCTATTATTTATCGTCAGGCATAGATAAGACAGACTATTAAATTATACCAATGTCCTGGACACCTGCACCCTTACAAGCCCCTGACTGGATGAGGGTTTGAATTTCAGTGAGGAATGGAAGAGTTTGTGACCAGCTTGATTTAAAATAGACATTCATTTGGAAAGACTATTTACCTTTGCAAAGACAGGTGCTCTCATTATTAAATTACAGGTCCCAGAGTATTTGCAAGATTTTCCAAGTATTAGTCCAAACTACACTAACTCAGGATCAGGCTTTCTATTATACACTATTCCAATCAGACAAAATTATTACAGCCAATGGAAATTCTGTGTTCATTAAAAAAATAAGCAATGACATAAAGCCACTGGGAAAACTCTTCTGATACCTTAGAGAATCCTTATTACTTTATTAACTCCTAGGGTAATTCCACAGTGTACATTCTGCAAAGGGGACTAAACCAGCCCCTCTGGAAGCTCTGCTGGAAGAATAGTAGGGTGATTAATTACCCTTCACTGCACAGCAGACTAATACCAATATCAGAAAATCACTGCAGTCATATGTCACATCAAAATGGTTAATAGCTGAATTTTGAAAGGGTGTAATCAAACCAATTAATGAAAAGAAAATCAAAATGCAAGTATGGAAAGTACTAAATAAAGGGTCTGCTTTGAAAAACAAGACGTGGTAAAACACTGTGGGTAATTCATTTAGAGGCAATGCTACTCTCATTCACGTGGTATCTAACAGGCTGTCAAATGACTACCACTCGTTGCTTAAAAGTGAATAATCTGAAGTGCTGTGCATATCATTTGTGATTATGCAAAGATGTGGGTACTGCCTGGCTTTGTTTCCAAGTATCTTGGTCAATAATCCATTAGATGCTGTTTCCTTTCTCCCTCTCTCCTCCAAATTTAATACTTGATTTCTCCAACTTTCTGCCTTTGTCAAGGTGACAAAAATAAGAAAAACGAGAAATAGAGGCTTGTTTGATAACAACCCTTATAAATAAAGTTTACAGATCTAAGGAATTGCAGTAAAAGACATTTTCTGAAAACTGCTGGGATTAATGCTCTTGTTTAAACCACCATCTACCAGAAATTATTTTGAGGTAATTTTGTTGTCATTTGTATAGCATGTACAGGTATGTGAGCTTTTAAGTGTGCATGGCATATGGAGAAAAAAATCCCACAACAATATTTGTAGTCTACAAAATATTTATATCCTTGTGTACCTTTATAAAGCAAAGCTAAGATCAAGGAGCTTGCAGGAGATTTCAGCAATGTTTGCCTGAAACACTTTATTTTCTGTGCAGGCAGGTGTGGAAAAACTCCCAGGCATGCCATGAGAACTCCATCAAGAAGACATGACACACAAATCTCTTTGCCAGAGCCATAATTGCTGCAGGTTGGCTGTGGTAAAGGAGATTGTTGAGAAAAAAAACAAGGATCACAGAATTTGCTCCTTTTTCTTCTGCGTGTCCTGGTGGGAGGAACTGTTTCCTGTTTTGTTTTCTTTTTAATTTCCTGTGTTAAATCATCTCCCACCTTCCCAACATACACATCATCTTTAGAAGAAAAGTTCAGCTTGCAATGACATTGTTTTTCCTAGGGAAGACTGAGTCTGGTTTATGTGATGTGTATGGAGCTAGGAAGGGAAACAGATTTTTTTGTTTACCCTTCACCCTGTACTCCAATGGTTGCATGGTTGCAATCACAATGAGAAAATAAACCAGAAGGCATTGTATTTATTTAATGTGCTTGGTATGAAAGGCATTGGAATACCAACTAAGCTTGCCAAAATTCCTCTTAAAGCGTGGCCATGTCACTGGGATGCTACAAAAAAACTCCCATATTCCTGATGCCATCCATAAATGGGCTACCTGAGGCTGTATGGAGAAGGTGCCTTTCTTTTAGCATCAATGTTGTGAAAGGCAAGACAGCTAACAACACGAGATATGGTCAGGCTGCCAAAAAAAGCACTATGTTTATCACTCCTGCCATACATTTTGTCAGCATTTTTTCCTGCAGTTTGATTTCTGCAATTACAAAACAAGCCTAAATGCCTGAATAGGAGCATACTTAATGCAGTGCAGGCTTGTAGATGTCACTGTAAAAATAAAACACACAGACAGCTGGCTTTATTCATCCTGTCTCCACTTCAAAAAGCAGCAGAGCAATTTCAAGGGGCAATGTAAGAGGAGGAAGGGAAGGATGTCCCTATCACTGACCCACCCATCTTCCTTGCTTTTTATCACCAAGGAAGCAAAAAAGCTCTTTCAGCAGTCTTTGCATCTGATGCATTTTCTTAAAAAGGCTCAAGACCTGCAGGGATGAGATTGGTTTTCAAAAGAAGATGAAAAAATAACCCCTGCATAGAGAGATTTTGAAGGAATCCCCACTAGCTTATACTTCAAGGACTGCAAAAATGCAGAAATATAATCCAAAGTGCATTTTAAATGCATAAATATTTCAGGAAATTATACTGTATATTTGTATGAAAAACAGCATATGTTAAGGAGCTTTTCATATGCTTTTTTATTAAATATATAAGGAGGTACAAAAACCATTTACTAATATTATCTGACAAGGTTAAACTTAATCTTCATGCCTGCTAGAACTGGAAAAATATGAATGCATAGTAAGTCGACATTCTGAGGCAAGGAAGCTTTAGAAAGCTTTAGAAAGCTTTCTGTATGCCTATCTCTAGTAGGCCACATTTTCCTACTGCAAATGAAAACTTTAATGTTGCCAGACAAGTCTCATTCCTTTTACTGATAAGCTGTTCCTCAAATATGAATGTAGATTAATCCTCTTTTAATAAGCATTAACTCAGAACAGATAATCAGCACATAAAATTCCATCAAATCTTCTGTCTACCTTTGGACGATTCTGTCATATAGTTTATCCTCATTTAACAGCTTCAGGACCTGCACATAAAATGTGTAACATTCTCTATTTTAAATTTGTTTTCTGTTTACTAGGTTTCATAAAATCTTTAATCCCAAGGAGCACTAGCCATTAAATAAGCTTACCTACTCATAAGTTAAAATACATATTTACTTTTTTTGCATGACTGATGGCCTAGACAGGTGTAAAACACCTGAATATTCTGGTGAGTCGGTACTGGCACAACAAGTTTGAAGCAGAGGTAAGAGAAGTATAAAAAAACCCCCAAAAACCCAAACCAAAACAAACAATCCAATAAACCAACCCAAACAGTGCAGCAGTACTTTAGCTTTCACAAAAACTCACAAAGGTGAGACCAATCCATCCACCACATTAGAGATGGTTGAAAAGGAACAACGGTTGTGTTTAGTGTCCCTGTCCCAGATTTGGTTTTGCTGAGAATATGTCATGGTCACAAAAATGCATAGTCCTTGTACAGCTGCAGATGATGACACTACTACTTACTCACAGTAATATAACAAACTTATTAGCTAAATTTTATGTTTTGTAGAACTGATATTACTGAGAATCAAGGCCTGGCAAGTCATGGTGGAAAGGGAAGTGGAAGAACAGTGATGTACAGAATTGTGGCTCAGTAACCTGTGGAGTCAGTTCAACTGAAAATCACTAAAAATATTTAGCTGTCTTTATCAATGTCACTTTATTTGTGACCATCGGAGCCATTGATCAGTGCTTATGAAAATGTTCGCAAAGACAAAAAGCTAAAAGTGTTTAACTGGATCAGTTATTCTTCCCTGACACAAATCATTACAAACTGCCTGACATTTGCTGTTTGCTCTTTTCTCACACCTTACAGAGGTTTAATCACAAAGCAGAAATTGCACATCCTAGGAGTCTAATAACAAAATACAAATAACAAGTGGGCCTAGTGAATGACCCATAATCTGAAAATGACCCAAAAGAATATTTTTAGCAAGTAATTATAAAACTGTGCAGATTTAGACTTTTAAACAACTATTTTTAGTGTTCTGTGTTCTACATACAGGCAAATTCAGATGAAGAAAAATTAAACAAAAAATATTCACACCAGAAATACCAGGGATTTTTTCTGAGTGTGAAATAAACTAGGTATATGATTGTTACACTAATAGATTCAATTCTCTACCACACAGTAAAATCTGTATGTTCTGCAACACTCTGAAGGAAGAATTTAAAGCAGGTGTCAGAACAAAAAGTGTGTACCTTCTAAAATCTGAGTACATTGGGATAAATTCATCTTCAGTAAAAATTCATCAACAGCTGTCTCTGAGCAGATTCTGAACCACTGTCTAAATAACTGTATCTAAACCCAAACTGTTCATGAATCATAATTTTGAAGGGAACAACATACCATTGTGAGTGTCAAACCTCCACAAGCATAGGTATGTCTTTCTGAGCGATATTATTAAGGGCAAATTCAAACATTAGAGAGTTAACAAACTCTCTAATTCCATAAATGTTTGTTATGGAACTCCAGGTTTAAAGCTACGAAACATGCACTATGTTCTGTCATAAGGAAAAGACTTTTTTAAATTAAAAAAAAAAAATTTTGGACCTGACTACTGGAGGACTTAGATTCTCAATTCCTCCAAAAATTATTATAATCCAGGAAATAGAATAATTCTACAAAGTCCACAAGACATCAAAACTGGTTTTTAAAAGGAACATTTTTGGCAGTACCTCTGATATATATCCCAGTTGCCCAGTACATGTGGATCAAGAGCAGGAAATCATGCTCAGACCCTGTGGCTCCAGCACAACCCTGTGTCATGCCAATATGGGCTACAAACACAACAGTGAAAATGGACCACAGTTCAAGACAGCTGACAGTGGCATAGTCACAGGAACCAAATGCAAAGATGGATTATTTAATTTTGGAAAAGACTCTACATTGTGTCTCAAAGAGAAGGCAGTAGGGTGGAATGTGTTGTGCCATAGCTTACAGTAACCTGACCAAACCTGCCTGGAAGCTTGAGGAGCAATCCTGAGCCCCCAGAACTTTTCCACAAGGACATTTCTGCCTCAGAAGGTCCTGGGCTCCTGGGCACACACCACCACCTTTGGTCATCTGCTCTTTCCTGCTAAGCTGAACATAAGCTGTGGCTGAAGACAAGCAAGGTTGAGAAAGCAGCTACTGATCATGAGGAGACAGCTCTGGTAAAAGCAACTGAGGGGCCAAACAACAGCCAAAAAATTTGACAGATTTCTGCTGGAAAACACCAGGATTTATCAGCCTTTAACACTTTAAAGCTGAGGTACAATTATTATTGAGTTTCTACATCTCGAGATTAGGCATGAGAGGAGAAACTAATTGTTTGTATTAATTATTACTATTAATTGTATACTCTATTTTTTCCTGAGTATCCATATGTTGAATAAAGTGTTTGCAACCTGCTGTTTCAGTCACTCTTTGTTTATCTTTCACATCTTTAATCATGCTTATGATAATAGTCTACTGTATGCTATATTTTTAAAGATAAGAAAAATAGGATAGCAGCTCTGAGCTGGGTAGTAAGAAAATACCCCAAATGCTTTAATTTCAAAAACCCTGTGAAGTTAATGAATAAATCAGTTAGTGATTAGATTGCTTGAAGGTCTGAACACCTCATGATAAGGCAAACTATACTTAACTGAGAGCTAAAGTGGAATAAAGTTCCATTTCTCCACTTGGATCTGCTAAACTGTTTGAGCTTTAAAATCAAAATTCAGTTATATATGAATAATGCTTGTTTATGTTAAGTTAGTTCAAGCATCTGGTCCTGAAAATTACTTTTAAAATTGCATTTCAGAGTTAAGTATGCAGATTTATAGTGACATTAATGGTGGTAGATTTTACCCTTCCCTGGAATCAGGAGGAGAATGAATGCTGTATTTTTATCACAGATAGGCTGCCGGAGTATTTCTCCTTGTATTTCATGTACCTCACATGTTCATAAACACTTTGATAGCTAATGCTTGAAATGATGTGTTGGTGAGGTAAGAGACAGACTAATGGACAGTACCTGCAGGGGTGAAGGTGAAGGACTGAACTGCAAAACAAGAAAGCAAACACATTGTGAGTTACACACCCTGACACAAAGCGCTAATTGCAGGGCACGAGTTTCCCCTGGAAATTACTCAGTTGGGGTTGACCATCAAAAGCAGGACATAACAGCTGAGCTTAAAGCACCAACCAGCCAGCAGCCAATGAGAAATGATGGTTGGAAAGATGAGCAGTGAGTTTTGACAGTCACATTTGAAGACTCTCTGTGCAGACATGCTGTTCTCCAAGTTGTAAACATTAAGATGAACTTTGAAGCATGATCTGTTATCTACTTTCCTTGCTGAAAGCATACACAATTTCATGATGCAATCAATGTTCACAACACACTTAGATGCAGCAAACACCATGAGACGAAATGAGTTGCACAAAACAAACTGTCTATTTACAGCTATGCTCCTCAAGTTATAACAGACTGCTCTCAATTCTCCCTCACCCCAACATGCCAGCTCACATACAGGATTAATAATCCTCCTTTTTAGGAAAAATCTGGTCTCAGCTTGTGTTCAAAGCTTTAGGTACGACTACTTCCTAAGTGAAATAACAGCAGAGCTGTCTCTAGTATGAAAAAAAAAATTCTTGGGATCTAGAATGATATTTCATGTCAGCACATGTATAAGTGTGTGAGATCTATATTAATTTCTCAGTTAAAACCACCCCACCTCTCAGAAAGTAAAAGTTCCTGCTATTAAAGGAAAGAAAAAAAAACACCTTGGGACAAAGCACAACTCATGAATGACAGAGATCATGTGGTGACACAAAGTGAGGTTCCACAAGAACCAAGAAAGTCCAAAAGCCACTGGTCTCTCCTTCCTCTCTTTCCACAGCTCATCTGATTCTTCTTGTCCTTTCGCTAAGCCAGCAGAAAACAAATGCAGCAGGAAGGATTGAAAATCAACATGGAATAGTTTCCTGCTGGTTTAGTGAGCCCAGTCAGGCCTGAGGAGTCTGACTATGGCTGTGCTGAACTGGGAACAGTTTGGCTATGACTGATTGTGGGTTTTTGGCAAGTTGTTGCTCAGCCATTTAGGGAACCCGAGTCCCTGATTTCGCATTTGATAACTTTTAAATAGAAGGGCACTTGGGTAAATTCAGTGTGATACAATGTCAACATTAAATATGTTCTGTCCTCAACTGGGCAAATGTTTTCTCTTTTGAGAACCTACTGCAATATTTGAAGAATTGGGATTTTTATGTGTTAAATTAGGCTTCAGAGAAACCCATTCTTTGACAGTTAACTGACTTCCCAAAAAATCCATAAGAATCCTGAAAACAGAATAATATACACAACAAAGGTTGGGGAAAGATGAAAATATTTTCATTTGGCCAGTGTATTTAGTTTTCCAAATGTAGTTTTCAAAAACCAATTTATAACTGGAGCAAAAGTTAATGAAACAAAACATTGCAAGATGTTCTGCCTCCAAGATAAAACTGTTCATGGCTTCTGCCTTTGGTAAATTTTGACCACACTTCTCTGTCTAATACATCACTCCTCCAGCTACAGGTATGAAGTCACTGATTAAGCATCTTCATTTATTTGCCAGGCACACGGCTTCAGAGACATGGAAATGCACAGGAATGAAGGAGAAGACAAAAACTCTTTAGCCATCCTTGTAAGGGTCTAGTTTAACTTATATTTGAACATATAAATGATGCAGAGTGCCTTCTGAGCAAGGGGCAAGAGGAAGAGTTCATCCTGTTTGTACTTTTTTAATGCTAGATGTGCTGGAGATGTAAAAATACTGCCTTATGATAATGATGAAATGCAGTACCGAGCGATGCATTTAAAGCTTCTCATACACATTTCACAGCATACATTTAAAACAAGCACACAGAAGTCACCTAGAATGCTTTTGTAAGTTCGGTGTGGGTTTTAGGTAGGTTTAGTAGCCCCTGCTCTTTTTACCACCTGCTGAGGTGGCAATGAAGTCACTGCTCTTACCAGCATAATTGCTGAGCCCCTTCCTCTTCTTTCTTCTCCAGTACAGCCAGATGCTGAAACCCATGAGAATGACCCAACATGCACCACCAATGCCAGCTATGAAGGCAGGCTGCTTGACCACATCAGTGATCTGCTCAGTTATGCTGTTGTTATTCTCAGTGATGACAACTTCGTTACGAGCTCCTGCAGGAGAGAAACAGAACAGTATGTGGTTATTCTGGATTCTGTAACACACAGTGGAACCAGTACTGCAAATTACAAGTTTTTAAAAAATAATAATGGATCTCAAAAGAGTTACCCACAGTAGAAGAACTTTAAGAAGCAGCAATGCACACCACAATCTCAGTGTTTCTAGAGTAAATCCATAGCCATTTGGTAGATGTATATTTGCAAAGACAGACACAGCACACTCACAAGTAATCTAAGAGATGCCAATCCAGAGCCTTTTTTAAACAATATACATATTTTTTAGTTTGTTTTTCCATAATTGAAGACAGAATACAGTAAGGAGAAGACAGATCACAGGAAACTAATAAAAAAATAAAACAAGCAACCAACAAATAGTTTTTTTCCAAATGAGTAATCCAAAACCAAAATATGCTACAACACCAGAAGAAGCCGAAAACTTCTTACTCAACTCACTTGTTTTCCCTGAATGGTAGCTTCCAATTTTGAAATAAACAATAAAATAGATGCACTTTCTACTGGGGCAAAGATGCATTTTCCAGCAATTATTTCAAGGGGAAAACAGTTCATACAAATTCTAAATGTACCATCTTTGACACGAAGCAAGAAATCACACAGTTCACTGTAAGCACTAAACAACCACAGCAACAGATGCTATTTTATTCATCTAGAATAGGCATACAAATTCTTAACATCAACCTGCAAGAAATAATTATAACTCAGAATACCAATTCAAGTGACATGCATCAAAAAATTACTATATAGGATCTTAAATTGTATATTACAGTAGAAAACTGTAAATTCCAGTGCATGGTCCCATTTTTTTTTGTCCCTGTTTCTCTAAAAGGGAACTTTTCTAAAAAAAAAAAAGCTTGGCATTTGGCTTGAAAACAAATGCTCATAAAAATCTGAATTGAAATCCAGAAAATGATAAAACATATAGTTCTAGTTTCAAATTGTCAAAAATAGTTAGCTTTAAAATTAGGAAATGCAGAACATATTTTTCTAAAAAAAAAACCCCAAATTTTATTCTGTGTATATTGTATATAAACTTCCCACATCTGCAGTTCTGAAATTCATGAAAGGTTATCCATCATTTCCAGTAAAAGCATTTATATAGCTCAATCCTTGAAATGTTTATGCAATATTACCAGATGCCTGCATGCACGCTTAAGAGCTGAAAGAGTAGCTACTCTACTGAGACAAAGAAGATGCAAACAATATGATTCTCAATTATGAGAGTCTATCACACACATAAAGATAGTTGAACATTGCAATAAAACACTGAAATGGTCACTCTGAGGAAACTATTAAAAGTATTGCATCATTACTCTATGCTGTGAAAATGCACATATTCCTTTTCTATAATTCAGCAGTGGTTAGAGTTACTTCTTCCAACAGAGCAGCTCACTGCCTTCAGCCTAAAGCCAGCACTCAGGGTGTCTGGCTGAAGCAGATCCCAGAAGTCTGACACTTCCAGTCCCATTTCCACAGACACCTCTTTGCAGGTGACCAGAGTTCACACAGTCATGTTTTATAAAAGGGGCTCCTTTGAGAAGGTCCCTTTGGGACTGCCTCTGCCCAGCCCTGCCCCTGCCAAGATGCAGCTTCAGGCCCTCAGTGGTGACCCCAGTGAGTTTATTGAGCCTCCTCTATTTCAGCACCATGTCAGTATTTAGTACTGATAACTGACTGCTTTTGCAATCAGACTGTGGAACCTGTGCTACAGCTTGGCTTGCTTTCAGTCATTCTGGGCAAGGAACAAACCAGGCTCCCCACAAGCAGAATAGGTCCCACAGAAAGATGCTGCCAGATGCACAAAAAAGTGCAGCACCATTACTGGTGTCCTGCACCAGTCTATACTGGCCATGCTGGGAAGCTTTACCAGCATCAGGCTCTGGGAGCTGCAGCTGTCTTTTGCCATACTTGCATCTCCTGTCTTGCCACTGCCAAAGACCCCCAATGGCTTCCAGGCTTGATTCAGTACGTGAGAAAGAAACTGAGTGAGCAAAGAAAGAGCAGGCAGCAGTGGCTGCTTTATCTGATTTTCCATGTTATTTTCTGCCCATGGAACCAATCCACAGGTGCACCCCAGTGCTGAAAGAGGAAGGGCTGACAGTAAAACTAATAGAAAGGGGCTCTCCATGGCATGCTCTTCCAGACACAAAATCGATTTTCTAGTAGAAATCAGCATGGGAGTTGGAGTTGCTCTAATTACCATTAACATGCAGTTAATTTCTGTGCCCTTTGGAAGAGAGGCCAAAGCAGTGGGACAGTGAGGAAACAGGTAGTCTTGGCACTTCTTCAGACACAGCCGTGCTACCACAGGGAAGAGCAGGCAGGGAAGTGCTTTGGAGAGAGCAGCTTTGGGAGTGGATGCTCTTGGATTGAAGAATGAGTTCTTTTCACTAAAGCCTCCATAAACATCTGAGGATCCTCTCTTCTCTAAGATCAGAAAATAGTATTTTGAAAATGGAGGACATGAGAGCAAACTGCAAAGAGCCTGAGAAGAGGTTTCAGCGGATTCTATGCTCTGCCTCTCTTCTAGGAGAAGATACAATCTGTCTCCAAATTACCTTCTAAAGTTTGCAGTCTGGATGTTTGCTCTTACCCTTCCCTGCCTAGCAATTACAACTGCAAAAGTAATATTCATTTAAATGTCAAAATAACATATGCTTTGTGAATTTGATGATGGAAAAAATAAATGGAGACAGATGAACGTTACCCACTGACTTTTGATGAAATTAATATAATTGTTGGGGGTTGGGGAAACAAGCTGCATTAATCTTGTACTTCTTTATATAATATTTAAGCAGAAGTAATAAATACGTCATGCAAGGTACCAGTGTACTATTGCATATACTGCAGGTGGTTCTGTAACAATGCTGTCAGTTCGACTAATTAGAACACAGACAAGGGAAGTGTGCGACCTGTAACGCTCCATTGTTCCTGAAGACAAAAACATAATGAAATATAATGTCTTCCTCCCATTGGAGAGTAATGAAGAACAAAACTAATTTGTCGGACCAAAAATTAATTAGACACATCAGATTCGATTGTACCTATTACTGTGAAAGTTTGCAGCTGTTCCTCATATTATTATGCCAATGATGGAATGTAAGAGGGACCAGGCCAACTGATGAAGAGAAATAATAGCTGCAACATTAACCAGCATTGCCCTTATCTCCAATTTTACTTCTGGTTTTCCAAGTGAATGTTTTTTAGCATGTCATAAGTGATCATAAAAGTTTTATTCGTGATTCTTTGAGTCTTCCATTAAATTTTTCAACATTCTGCTTCAAGTATGGGCACAAGATTCCTGTAACAGTGAGAGAATTTCTAACTGAAGAAATAATATACTTCCTACTGCTTCCTATTCTCTCTTCTGTTCAATTACTCTAGGAGGCCAGTAGTTGATTATCCACCATGAAAACCAGTTATTTTCAGAAAAAAACCCTGAAACATTTTTAGAAGAATGAATCCTGTATTTAAAAATAACATCTCTTTTTATACACTGTACTCTGTATTTCTATTAAATTAAACTTTGTATGACTACTAAAGTTTTTACTGCTTAGAAACACATCTTAACTCTCCTGCACCACTGACCTGTTCTCTCCACAATACAGCTTTTCTGGAGTTGTTCATTCTGTTTGCAAGTTGTTAAATGGTATAGATAAGCACCAGACCATATAGAACTCTATTATAATAACTCAATAATGTTTTCCCATTAATATTATGTTTTGATATAATTCATTAGCTCTTTTTAAATCCATGTAAATAAGTTCTTTAAAATTTAGTTAACTTTCACATTTTACATTTTTGATTCCCATTCAAATATTGAATGGTGCCAACTCAAGTTTTTCAGAAACGGTATCACTTAAACACTGTTACATTTATCAAGCAAATTTATAGTCTGAGAGATAACTGATAGCAATTCATAATCAACAGCAAAATTGGACCTAAAGAAAAGGGAGATACAGACCATATATGTAGTACACATCCAGCTTCAGGTTCCCACAAGAGAAGCAGAAATGACAACAGAAATATAACCCAAACAGAAACTACTCTCTGTTACTTTTCATGACTCTGAAATATGCAAAAATGTCACCAGACAAACCTGTTGAAGCAGACGTTCTGGGATCATTTAAGGAACAAATAAATATCCCTAAGAATTCTGGGAATCATCCAGCAAAGACCTTTGGTGCAAGTATAACTCACAACTCATTAAGTAACACAAGGCTACCTATGCACTTAAAATGCAACACACTTGTTGTGCTTTGCTGGAATAAATGCAGTGTGTTTTGTGCCTAGTTAGATGGACTCCCTAGTGAAATAAGAAAAAAAAAAAAGGTCCTGGGTTTCTTACATTTTCAAACCGCTATTTTTTGTTCTCACTTCTGGATATCTTTTTTTCCCTCTTCTCTTTTCTAAACCAAATGCTACCTTCACTTCCACTCTTGTACTTTTGTCTCCAATGAGACTTCAAAGCTGGAGTATCGTAGCTTCTGTTTTTGCTGAATGGGGCATCAGAATATCAGTAAATACTTAAGCAATGCTTATGGGATGGCTTTTTCTGAGGGTTTACACATAATAGACTAGTCCACATTTGGGACAGGATAGTGACAACATTTCCTAGAAAGAAAATATTTAGTAACAACAGAAGTCTTCCAAACAAACAAAGAAACAAAAGTCCATTTAAATAATAACTTAAATCATACAGATAAAGGCACAAAATTCCTGTACTGTGCACTCAAAAGCGATGCTGCTTTGCACAGCTCATTTCAGATTTGCTAAACACAATTACTTCTACTCTTCCATATTGTTACTGCCTTTATATTTTATACTCGGGAAAAATTTCTGAAGAAACAAAACCTGTGTTTCCCTCAGGTCAGGAAATTAGTTCTGCATGGAGGCCACTACCAAGAAACAACTATTTCAAAGGCTGGGATGATAATGCTACCTTTGCTCTCTAATTGGTCAAGAGATCACTTTTTCTTTGACAGAGGAGGCTTGTCTTCTTGGGACACCTGAGAAACACTGACTTTGGACATTCAGAAAACAACGGTAAATAGTGCCTTAGGCACCAGTGGAATGAGTAAGGCATTATTAACAGAAGGAAAAGGGAGGTGGGGCTGTTTGTTCCACACATATGCCAAGCTCCAGAAGTGGTAAATTAGTTTAAAAAAAAACCCAAAACATTAAAACAGTTTCACTAGGCAATCTGCACTTTTTCATGTCTTGGGAACATACTTCCCTTCATCATCTGCAAGATCTCTGCAGGAAGACAAAACCATCAGGCAGTGAGACATAAAATCTAACTAACCAGCTCTAGTCAAACTTCCTCTTTTGCCCCACAGACTTTTATCCAGAAATGATGCATGAAAGCATTTCTGAGAGAAGAAAACAAACAAACAGACAAACAAACAGGCAAAACAAAAGAACAGACCAGACAATAACTTACCAATTATTATGGGTTGTGGGTCACTTTTTACTCCCACACCTGCACTGGTGCTGGCAGCAACTTCCACACGGTACTGGATACCTGGATATAGGCCACCTATTACTACAGACCGAATGGCTGCATCTACTGTTTTGTTGATATGAAATCGAGTCTCATTACCTAGGCACCAGATCTGGGACAAAAGTTGACGTGTTAAAATAGATGGAACTCTTCACATTGCGCAAAGATATGACATATCAAGGTATTTCATGGCAATCACTTATTTGGGACTTCTTGACACTCTTACTTGTCCAGGAATAGTTGAAATTGGGATGGTTTAGCTCAGCAAGGTATCCCAGATTAGCATAGGACCACCAAGCCAGCTGCAAAGACTGCTTGCAAATACTTCTCTGGGCTCTGGCTCTCCATGGAGTATAAATTCTGGGCTTACATTTCTTAGAAGCACAGACCAGATCATCCACGTGGAAAAGAGGTGTTATACATTAATCCAAATCTTGTTTATCAAACCTTTGGTTAAAAAACCCTACATTTTTTCTTCTAAATTTCCCGCTGAATAGCAAAAGGATACCAAACAATATGAGCACAGGTTGAAACACTTCTTAGAGCACTAAAGAACAAACCATTTTCATAATTCTTTTCAAATTCCTTTCATTGCACAAGAGGGATATTTGAAATTTCTCAAATGGAATAAGCACAGACTCACATTTACCGCTGCCTTTGTGATTATTTACATTATTTAGGAATCCAGACATCAGTTTCCTACTCAAATATTACCTAATTAAACAGAAAATCCACCCTATAATCACAACTGGCATTTTGTGATGAAAACAGTCTGTGAATTCAGAGTGTTACGTCTTCTTCTTGCTTTTTTAATAGGATTCTCCAAAGAGTTTTTGCAACTAACTTCTAGGAGCATTTCTTCAGTTAATGCTATCTGCAAATACTGCTTCTGTATTACTAAAGAAAGCTTTTACTACCACACAAAAAATTCAATGCATAAATATATCACATGTACACTTACATTAAAATAACAGCAGAAGAAAACTCCATTGGTGGAACCACTATCAGTGACAAACTAACATGGCTAAGCAACAGCAGTAGTATCTTCACACTTGCTTTTGACTCTGCTCAGTGTTTTACCACACCTCATCTTTTTTTTCTGTGAAATGCTGAGAAAGATTTGAAGAGGAAAAAAATTCTCTTGTTTTCCTAAACCTAAGGTGATCCTATTTGCCAGCGAGAATGCACCAAGGTGTGTAACTAGTGCATTCATTCATTGCATTCATTCCTTCACTCCTTGTCTGTCCTGGTCTTAGGTTACAAGAGCTGTGAGATGCCCCAAATTAAAAGCATTTAATTCATGAATGAATTTACAGGCATTCTGATGCTTGAAGTGGAATCAACAGATCTACTTTCAATTTCTGAGAAAATGCACTGTGGAACTTCAGCAATTCTTTTATACTCAAGTAAATCTTAGACTCTCTGCACCATTCACTATAGCCAGTTCAGCACTCAGGCAGCCACCTAATCTAACACAGGAGGGCTGTAATAGGTAGTGACTCCAGCTGGTTTTACACACAGCCCAGAAGCCTGAGCACTCACCTGGAACATGGCTTTTATTAGCCAGCAACCCACTTGGTTTCATATCTGCATGTTTTGTGGTTTAGAAGTGTGCTTTACCCATTTGCCTATAAGCCCTGGATAGTTTATATTGACTTTATTGGAGTCAGGATCAAGATTAATTAAGCCAAAGGATAATTATTAATTGATATGAAAATCTGATCAATAAAACACTGGAATTAATGAATCTTGATATTGACTAAAAGCACAACAAAGGAACTGCTATGATAAACATAAACATTGTGAGCATTTGCTGCATCCCTCAGACCAAGTGAAAAGCTGGAGGAGGTTGAACCATTATCTGATTTAGAAGCCAAGCACTTTCTCCCTTCTTCACGTTCTGTTCCCTCAAGACACAGCAGGAGAAAAAAAATCTTTTTATGTGAAATAAGCTGCAGTCACCACTTCCATCCTTTGTGGGACTGTCAAGAAAGCTGCCTTGATCCATTTCAATTAAACATTTCACACTTGGTTTATAGAGGCCAGCCACAGCAAGGTTAATTTACCAAACTGTGCTCCATGCTGTGTCAAGGCTGAACCTCACCCAATCATTTTCTCCACCTGAATAACAGAGTGCATTTTTTTCTAATGTTGTGAAAATATCCTTGTGCAAAAGTGATCTTAGTATGAAATTACAGACTACAACAACATTTAATGTATAAAGAGTGGGTATTTTGAGACATCATAGCAATAAAAAGGAAGAAAATACAACCAACGCAAGCAACTCTCATATAGCAAGCTTCAGATATACTAGTTGTGTTCAATCTGTTTTTAAGAGCAAACAGCCTGGCACTTTAAATTGTGAAGCTTGACAGAGATAGTACTTGGAAGAAGCCTTGAATTCTCCCAGAGCCACAGTCCTTGACTTTGACCTTGAAGTGTTAGGATTAGCACTTTTGCAGAGGAAATAAGAAGCAAATTTCCTGCCAGCT
Source organism: Zosterops lateralis (assembly GCF_965231275.1). NCBI lineage: Eukaryota > Metazoa > Chordata > Aves > Passeriformes > Zosteropidae > Zosterops > Zosterops lateralis. The sequence continues at coordinate 111,543,753 of NC_139763.1, forward strand.
TTGCTGCCAGATTGAAGGTATTTCAAGACAGGGACTTCACTGCCTGTCTTTAGAAGCCCCTCACGAAAAATACTCCCTCTTCTTCTTGTTCCACAGCAGGAAAAAACTAGAAATATAAGAACTGTAAACTGACTAGAAATTACAGCCCTCTTCCATATCAATCTCATGGTGTTTTTGCTTTTTAGTATAACAGTAGCAGTAGTAATAATAATATAATAATTAAAAAGAAATCCATAAGCAGTCAGTCCTCTTTCTCCATATAATTATATGGGCAGCCATAAATGCTGTCAGAATCTAAATCCATGAACAGTGCTATTGTTCTGTAATTCAAGCAGGCTGTTTCCCTAACCCTCCCATCAGACACCGTGTGTACCTTGTACTCCTGGATGACTCCATTTTGGTGATCCGGAGGGGGAGGATCCCAGGAGATGCTGATGCTGGTGCTGTTGTGATTCCCAACTGTCAGGACAGTGACAGACTGAGGAGGAGCACTTGGAGCTACACCAAGGAGAGGGAGCAAACAGAAGTAAGGCATTAATCCATTTGCTAGGGCACACATTTTGCTGAAGCAGTGCAAGAACAGACAGCATAGAAAACTCACACTCCCTGCAGGTCTAGGGATGCACTTTTCTCAGGCTGTTGAATGTTGAAAAATGCCCTTCTGAAGAGAAGCACAGGGCTGAATGACAATGTAGAATTTGTGGCAATAGAGAATCAATACAAATCACTCCTCATTTATATTTAGCATTTTTTTAAGTTTCCCCAGAATGTTCTCACATTTACCTTTGTTTTCCATAATATGCATGAATAACTATGGATATTTCAACTAAGTCACATGTGAGGCTGCTTCACCTAGCCTGAAAACTGTTTTGGTTCTTCTATTTTTACATGGTCTAATAATGATGTGAGCAGCCAACATTTAATGACCCTTTTTTGTTTGCTGTCCAGGAAGAAAATACCAGGTTTAAACACAGAACTTGCAGCTCCAAACTGGAAAAGGGTTAAAATGTTCATGGCTTTACATCAAATACCAGTGAATAGAGCAGGTGCTAAGTTAGGTCACATATATATTTATGTCCTTCTCTGCCCCTAGGCAAATTGCTTTCTCTTCAGAGTCCTGTTCAGTTCAAGCATTCACAGCTGTTTGGCTGGTCACTGAACACCAAGGCCAATTCTACAAGACAACTGCTTGCCAGCCCTGCTTGTTGTCTAGAAGCATGAAAAAAAATTAAAAATCAGTTATTAGTGACCAGAGCTGTGCTGGCAAAGCCCCTCTTGCAGCTACACCAGCAGCAGGGTGCTTCTGCTGGCTCAGGACACACTGCTTGGGAAGTGATGCGAGAGCTCTGCTATGGAAAAGTCTCTTCTGTGAGCATTTGCTCTATCCAAACTGGGCTCTTCCAGCCTGGCTGTGGCTGTCATGGCAGAGGACTGTCAATATGATCCTGCTCAGCCACCTAAAACTTCCTGCAGCCCCCCCTCATCCTTCCCTTGCTCCCAGGCAAGCATTGAAACTCCACCACAGTGGCGAGCTCAGCCACCGAGGTCGACTGTATTATATTAAGGTATAGCCCCTGGGGGGAAAAGCTGATGGATAGCAGCTGCTTGGAACTGGTCCTAGAATTTATTTATTCCATCTCTCCCAGTCCAGCTACCCAGTCTTCAACAAAACTAATAGAAAGAGGCCAGAAAAGTGTGAACTCATAAAGCAAGCATAGAGTGATACCTCTCCAGGACAATTTTCCAGTTCACAGGAGCCTGTTGCTTAGACACTTTCTGCTCTAGGGAGGGGTCTTTGTGTTTAATAAATACTTATGGAATTTGTCTTCCATATATTTTTTCATTGCTTTTAAACTGATATGAAAACATTTCATATGAAATACGAAAGCAGATTTTGAAAACTTATGGTAGAGATCATACCTGAACCTAAAATATTTATCACTCTCCTGCCTCAACTTCAAACATAGATAACAATGTGGTTTGGGGCATCTCACATCATGTGTCAAGGCTCTCTGACTCGAGCCCCCTGCTCAGAGTGACTTCTTCACTGCTAAACTTAATGGCTACAGAACTCCACTCTTATCTTTAACAGATATCCCTGAGTCCATGCCCATCCTTGGACCACACTTCTCAGAAAAGCCAAGAGCCCCTGGCATCTCTGTATTAAAGCCTGGCAAGTTTAACACAAATAAGCACAGCTATAGATATCAGAAAGGCTCAAGTCTCCCGAGTCAGTTCAGTTATTCCTGCTGTTCTCCACACCCTCTTTGAGGCTGGCTGTGTTCCCACATCAGAACCTCCTCAGCACTTGACCTGGCACAGGCTCATGGAGCCGAGATCAAATCTTTACCCTGATAATCCCGAAAAATTGGAGAGCTCTGCTGCAAGGATCACACAACTTCAGACTAGGGTATCAGAGGTGAGGACAAGGAACCATACAAGATTACAGCAGGAAAAAAAAAATTAGATGGAAAATGAAACACACATTACAGTCCTGGGAGGCTTCACATTTCGACAAGTACATTTTCAGATGCTGGATCAGCTGCAAAGCTAATAGTGCTGGGTAGAGTCCTTGTGACCTTGCCTGATGCACAGAAACAGTGAACTGGAGGGAAGAAATGGAGCTGTACTGTGGACAATTTGACTCTCAGCCAGCTTGAGTGAAGCGTGGAAAGGTGGCCTTGGGCTACTCCTTGCAATCGTGAAAAGCATAAAATTGGTGAAATAAGTAGTGGCATTGTGTATTTTATGGCAAGGGAAATAATTTGCCACACAGTAAAAAATTAACGTTTTAAAAGTCTTCAAGTTATTCAGTAACAACAAAACCGTGAAAAAATGTATGTGTGTGATATTAATTAGAATATTTTATGTGAAAATAATGATCATAAAAATGGCCAAGCTTAACACTGCATATTTCATTTTTGGTTTTAAGTACAATGAAACTTGCTCAAACATATTTAATTTCATTACCGAAACAAAAAGGGCATTCAGAAATACAATGTCTTATATTCACATACCTGGGGGGAGAAGGGAGTGTGAATGCAAAAGAAATGTAAAATGAATACCATACTCTATTTTTTTTTAAAAGTTACTGTATTCATGTGTCTTTTCATTTAAACTGCATGAACACTCTAGTTAATATTCTACCAGTGTGTGTTGGTGGTTTTGAGGTTTTTTGAGGACATAGGATAAATTTGAAGCAAAATTAAAATTGCAGCTAATGAATGTAGCTGTGGAAATATCATTTTAAGTGCTGCACTGAGGTGAGGAGAAACTGACAGAGAGCAGCTGATAAAAGCTAAGGAGACTTCCCTTCCTGTCATATTTTTGTGGTGACAAACAAGAGGCAGGACAAGTACTACTCCACAATGTTATTCCAAAGGAGATTTAACAGTGCATGCAACTGGGAAAAAAAAAAAATCTGTCTCTGGAGAAAGTATGATAGAAATAGTGAAAATTATAAAACAAAATCTTTGCTTTAGCTCCCACTGTATGCATTGTACACATGTTTGTATGTACCAGTTCAGCCTCCTGTCTCTGATAATATCACTCTGTAAGCTGGCACTGTGATATAAATTAAGCCACTCGTCTGACACTGCTGCAGTTATTAAATAGATCACATTGAAAAATAACATTTTTAAAACCGTTTTCTCATTTCCCTTGCTGCTGGCTTGTGGGGAACACCTTGCCTGCTTCTTGACAGGTCAATTATTCCAGTGCTCAGCTTCTTCTCACAGATATGAAAGAACCAAAATCGCTTCTCATCTTTTCCAGAGGCAGCCAAACAGAATTCCATTTGTTACCTTCACAAGGCCAAAAAGGCAGGAGATGGATGGATACTGAACTGTGACAAATGTCTGATCTACAGGAAAAGTCTAACTGCAGCAAAATTGATTTTTAAAGGTAGGCCTGAGAAGTAACATTGCATGTAAAATCCAGTCCAGCAGAAAGTTGCCACTACCTCTTGGTAGTGCCTTTACCTTCACCAGGGATATTTGCTTTGCTCTCGCAGAAAAACTTCCAACACTCGTATCACTTTTCCAAATTACGTTCTAAAAACAGTATAGCTGACATTTTTCAAAAGTCAAGGCTAAAAAAAGCTAATTTTCAAAATGGAATCACAGGCAAGACAGCACCTTTAAATAGACTGCCATCCTTCTTCAGTGGAAGGGAAGCAAACCACCGTCATTAAACATTTAGTCGATACTATTTTTGAAATACATGAACACCAATATAATTACAAAGATAATATGAGGAATTAAAGGAAATATCTGCAAAACTGCATCTACTGAATGTCTTAATTTTCTCATGGAAGTACCTAATTTTATCACCCAAGGAAGAATTTTTTTACAGGAGCTGACATTTTTCTGGTGATACTATTACAGGTCCTATACCACGTTTTTTGAGAGGAGATACTTGTAAACAGACTCCTTGAAGGTTATATTAATCCACAAAGCAGATCCTAGGCTGTGAGCTATATGTATCTGCAGGCAGGAATATTTTTTTAAAATCTTCACTATGTGGAAAGCTATTTCCACATGAACAAAGTATCCTTTAAGGTAGGAAATTACCTGACAGACTCTGCTGGGAGCTAAGGTTTATAAAAGAGAATGTCATTCCTCAAGTATTTTATAGAGATAGACAGGAGGTATAAGACCTTCTCTCTTTTTCAGTAGTTCTTAATTTACCTTTAGCAAGAGACAGTTAGATGAACTAAATAAACACCAAGAATCAATTGAAATTGGAAATGAGGAAAATCTGCTAGTGAGAGGACAAGATCCTACATTTTAACCCCAGAGAAGAAACTTTACCTGTAGAAATTTTTAAAAAATATTCATTTTTAATTAAAAAAACTGTTCCGAGTGCTGCAAACATATTCTTCACCAACTGATTTACGCTTTTTAGTTTGAATAAAGAACTGAGAACCATAAAATCCCAAATTCCAAATCAGACTTGAAAACTGCCTTCCTGCAAGCTCTTCTACATGTTGCAGGACACTGAATTTCCTCATCCATAAAGTGCAAAGTGCAAACAAGTTATCTTCAGTTTTACTTACTTGTTGGATAATAATCATAACAAATCAAAGAGAAAAGTGAGTAATAAGTATGTCTGTTCTAGAATTAAAGAGTACTTGGCAATCAGCACTAAATTAAACCTCAGGAGACTACTGTAAATGATTAAGATGCACTTTCAATAGGAAGGAAAGAGTGCACTCAAAACCCATTGAGACTATATGAACATTTCAAAACTTCACCAGTATTTCTTTCTCTTGCTTTAAAAAAAATTTAAAAATCAGTGACACAGAGAGAAGATGAACCCTCACTGTTAGGACCATCCTACTTTTACGGGAGAGATTCTCCAGGCAAAGACTTGCATTACATAGGTAGAAAGGTGGGTTTCTGACAGCAAATGCTTAAAATTACTTACATCTCACCCCAATGTCTTTACTTTTCAACAAAAACCCAGCAGCCCTGGAGTGCACATGCTTTAGCAAAACTATATACAAGGCTATATGCTATGGATATAAAAGCTTGAGCATTTCAGAAGTATAAACTTCACTCTGTCTGAATCCTGACTGATTCAGAGAGGCTTGAAAGGTGCTCAGGGGAATCCTCTGCAGTACTGAACGGAGCAGTTTCATGAACACTGCTAACAGAAACTGTGAAGTGGTGTGCCCTTGAGACTGGAGTTTCTCCAGACTAGTTAAATGCATGTCCTTCACTACTCCCCATTTCCCAACCAACTGTTCATCTACATTATTACCCCTGCAGAAAGATGTGCTTAGTATCAAACACTCATCTTGCATTTATTTTATTTTCAAAGTGCAGATCAAAGTCTTTTATTGCAGCAGCAGTGGTGACAAAAGAATGGCTACAGCGCACACTTTTTGGAAGACCAAAAGCCTCCTGTTCCTTAGAAGAGTGTATCAGCTAGAAGAATATAAGACTAGAATATAAGGCTTTCTCAGTGAGTATTTACAGCACAAAGCGGAATGTTATGTCAAATTTTAATGAGTGTAACAAACAGAAATCATGTGGAGGAAACAGATGAACACACGCACACATAGAATAGCCTCCAGCATCAGCTACGAAAGCTCATTGCTCCTCTGCCCCTTTCACCAACCTTCCTCTGTGGTACGAGCAGACTTGGATTCGCTGTCCATTCCCTGGAACTCATTGAAGTAAGGGCGGACCTTGATCTCATAGGTGACCCCCTTTTTGAGGCTGACCAGGACAGCGCTGCGCTCGGTGGGCACTTTGACCTCCAGGCTCTGCCAGGGCGCCGGGGCGGGCAGCCCTGAGGTCTGCCGGTATAGCACCCGGTAACCCTGGATGAACTGGGACTGCCTGTCCACCTGGAATGACAGCAAACAATGCATCAGTAAACACATCAAGGTAAAACAAACAAACAAATCTGCGTAAAGAGAAAACAAAATGATTGCTTAGAATAATTCTGCCCTCATCAGGAAGAGAAAATTCACAGTTGTGATGCTGAATTTAATAATCTAACTACCTTCTTGTAAGTCACTGTTGATCAATTGTCTGCAAAGAGCATGCCTCACATTACTGGTTATAGAATATTTCTTTCTGTTTTGCTTTCTCCAGCTCTATATATCATGACAAATACCACCTTAAGCCATAAAAGGGCCCCCATCCCTGCAATAAATCATGAAAAGAAAACTTTGGCATAAGGCTTGCTGCATGTAAACTTACTAAGCACATCTTGGCTACTGATGTGCTGAAATAGGAGAAGAAAAGAAAAACAAATTCTTTTCAGAAAAGGACAAGTCTTTGAATACACAGTACATGCTTACAATTAGTCCACTACTTGGCTCACAGCTCATGAAATGCACAGCAAATTAAAATAAACATAAGACAGATGTAGAGAAAACAACTTCCAAAGCCATGTGCTGTTTCTTGTGTTCACAGCCTGAGCAGCCCCTTTGCATCCTGGGGTTGTGATGCTCTCTGGCCATCAGATGGAGATGGAATGTTGGTTTTGGTTTATGTTTTATTTGTTGCTAGGCAAGCAGAATACAAGATTGGACCATGGAAGTTTAACAATTTCATCCTATAAATAGGATTTTTATTTGAAGAAAAATTTTATATGTGTTTTATCTTGGAGAGGTTGCATGCATCTATTTATCTTCCAAAAAAAACCCCAAAACCAAGGCATTATGATTCTTGCACAAATTTTTCCTGGAAAAAAAAAACTGCCTAAAACCCCAAAACCGATTTGATTGCTAAAAGTAAACCAAACCCAGCTGCTTCTGTAGCTGCCAAATAAGGAGCAAAGAAAGTGCAGCACAAATAACAAGACTATACAGCTGGCTGTTTGGTAATTCTGAGTTATAACTAAGACTCAACAAGTAGGATATTTCTGATGTTTTTGTAAATTTGCCTGCTCAAAGATATTCTGGAATTAGAGAAACATTTGTTTGACTTCTCTTAAGAATAAATGAATTTAAGGCTGAAAACACAAACCACGCTCTATTACACTCCTCCTATAATCTTGTTACAGTTTATTGAGGCATTCAGAGGGGACACAGATTCTTAGACATTAAAAAGCAAGGCAAGCAAGAAGAAAGCTTTATTTATGAAAGCAAGGCAGAAATGTCTTTCATCAAAACTGTCACTGTTAAAAACCTTGCAACATATGTTACAACAACATTAAGCTTGCATTTTATAAACTTCTCTGCATTCACTTTAAGTGAATTTATGCACTGAAAGAGGGATATAACTCACAATAATAGCTTGTTAATACCGAAAGAATCAAGCTGTGTTTTTAAGAAGAACATTAAGCAGCTGTTTCCAGATGAAGGGAGTCTGTAAATCAGAGTAAACTGTTTTTATCCATGTTTGACTTTGATTAAGTAAATCATAAAGACTTTATGAACCTCACGTTTACTACAAAATTCAGCAAAAATAATATTCATCCATTTTGTAGTACAGATTTTTAACCTAAATTACAATATAAAGTTATGATGTTTAATAATCAAACCCTGAGTTGATTCTTGCCTTACTTCTGAGTTAGAAGCTACTCTGAAAGGTGGCATAACTTTGTTAGAACTTTCCATTTTGTCTTTGCTCTATTTTTAAGCTCTACTGACTGCTGCCTAGTGGAGACAACTGAAAATTCAGAACTGACTTGACTGAACAGCAGCATTGTGTTGCTACAACACAGTATGGAAAGTGTTTTTGTACAGCATGGCACAAACACAAATCCACCCCCCAACTCACTGAGAAGAGCTGGACTCCTAGAGAACATCTGAAGAATACAAATTTTCAGTCCCTCATAGTTTTTTATCTACTTCCATATAAATTGTCCATACACATCTTTCCCTCCTTCTAAGATCTTCACTTGAAAGACTAAACAATAGAAGGAATATGAAAGCAGAATGCAGCAGTAGTAGTAGAAGGCTATCACATTTATGGGTGCTATAAACTAGCTTGATTTGGAGCTTGCTTCAGTTTCACAAAGCTTTCAATTAGTAGCTTGATTACAGCAGGGCAGAGTAATCAGCCCAGATATCAGATTATTGTCAGTGATTTAATCATTCAGAGTCTGGGAGGATATTACAAAAGAAAATATTATGCATTTTTAATGTTTTCTACAAACATCCAGTCACATTCAGTATCAAGAAGACGACACAAAGCTATCTCTCATGCCCAATTAAAGCTAGTCTGAATGAACAGGGCCCTCTGTAAGGTCAAAATGTTGGGAAACAACTCAAGAGGGCACTTCACTTACTGAGAAAGGTGGATTTTTTGTTTTGTTCAGGGTTTTTAAACTAATGAAAAAAAATTACTCTTGGATAATTAAATGGATTAACCAGAAATATTTGTGAGGGGTAGGACAGGTATATTTCACATATACACAAACACACACACGTGCATATATATTTGTATGTCTACCTACAGTTGCACACACAGTTACATATAACACAAAGTGACTGTGACTGCACAATTTTCTCCATTTCCGTGGTAATGATGTGTCATGCCACGGGCAGACTACTAAAAATATCCTTACATGCTTAGCATTAAAGACATTAATTCAGATATGCAACTCCAAGTTTGGTACACATTCACACACAGGCAGAGCTGCAGAAACATGCACTCTGGCTTTATGAAAGGATAAAGAATGTAAATGGTTGCCACTTCCTTACACAAATTACTCAGCATGATTTCAGCAATTGCAGGAATTCTCTGTGTTGAATACTGGGATCAGAGAGTATTTCTAGTCAGTGATATCAGCTAAAAAAATCTGTAACAGTGGCCGACAGAAAGACGCATTTGCTCCCTCAAAGGACATGGCAGAACATGCAGATGCTCCTTAAAAGGCAGGAGAGGGCAGTTCCTGGGTAGGTGGAGCTCAGCACTGATCTAATGTGGTCTACAAGCAGAATTGGTTCTGTGTGTTCCTTCTCATCCCTTTTTATGATGAGTCTGTGGTGCAGGAGGCATCTACAAAACCATTTCTGCAGACCAGGAAGCTCATTTTCCCTGCACATGCCACAGCTGAACACAAGATGGGTTCAATGCTTATCAGGTTGTTAAAAGGATGGCAAGAAACTCAGAATGCAGCTTATGCTGCAGATACAAGCTCCTTTCAGGGAAACCTGCTAATCTGCACCCTAAACACATTTTGCAATATGCTCTGTAGTATGCAAATTTCTGTCCCAAAATATCCTAAGAAATCCTCTGCTCCCACAGCAATACCTACAGCAATTCTCCAGCTGGGCAGAGTAGCTTGCACTCTGTGCTGAGCTCCCTGGCAAGGACTCACAGGAGTCCCTGGAAATTCAAACTGCACTAGCAGTTATGTGTCCTACAGGAACAAGGCAAATGGGGACAATAATCTGGAAGACTGTCTAAAGGACGTAGCTCTTGAAACTTCCAGTGAAGTACATTCATTTAAAATTTACATCAAATTAAAAAACAGAGGTAAATAAGTTATCCTTCTGCCTGGCAGCCTCTTAGAAGGCAGTAAGGACTTCAAAGCAGCAATATTTTTGCCATGTTGAATAACTGATTTTTGATTCCTGCTTGTGCCTCAGGGCTTCTTTATAATGCTCGGGAACATTTCATATTTGGTCACTAATGAAACTTTCAGTTTAATGCCCACTGAGGCTAGAAGTGCTGACCCATAGCTGAGGTCAGCTAAAAACGCTCTTGGAGTACAGAATATGCTCTTGCAATGTGAAATGTTTTAATAAAAGTAAAAATAAATCATGCCCAAGGCTTAAAATCAGATGTTTGATAACAGTGGGCATATCTGCCTCCACAAGTCTCTTCAGCAATAACTATCTCTGCACCTCACCTCTGTATGTGTAAAGTTGGGATAATGACACATTTTTATCATTGTGATGTTAAATTCAGTATTATTTGTGAAGCATACAAATGTTACGGTTGAGAGCATGACAGATAAGCAAGCATGTGAGACAAAATAATAATTTTTTATTCAATGCAAGGTTTCAATGGTATGAATTTAATAAGACCTGGCACCACACAGAGAATAAAGAAGATAAAAAGAAATGTTTAATAGCTCCATGAAGAAGAGATCCTCTATGTGACCAGATAATTACAGCTATATTTTAATATCTATACACAAGAGGAATAAATTTAAGCGGCAATGAAAACCTAACTTTTGACATTCCTCTTCTTACATTTTAACACTGACATTGTAAGTCTGACCTTCTTTTCAAAATAAGTGTGTATATGTCTGTGCATATTTTTAAATTGCAACACAGCCACAGGGAACCATTTCTGAAAATTCAAACTCAAATTTGAAAGAAATAAAGAGAAAGCAAAACCAAAACAATCTCATAAAGGAGGGAAGAAAGTGGTGTTAATTTGCTCTGAGTCAGGATGCCAGAAAGACAGTAACCAAGGACATTCCTTGGCATTCACCCTTTGAACTGCATAAAGCCAGCACAAAGAGTCTTATGACTCTCATGGCACTTCTGTCCTTTTGTATGATAGCTACTTTATCTATCCATTTCATGTTAATAGTGTGGACTTTATTCTCTGGATAGAGTGTTTTTTTTTCCTAGAGACTATGGTTAATTAATTGGTTTTGTTCTGGTTGCTGGATAGTTTCCAATTAGCTGCTTCAGAGATCTTTCTTTGTGTCTTTCTTCCCCTGGGCAATTCCAAAATGCCTCTGCACTGAGGTCTGTGTGCTTGTCAGGTGGCACAGGGTCACTGCTTTGAGGGATCTTCCCAATAAGCTGCTTCCCAATCTGTAGCATTTCCAACAATTTGTCTTTACCATTTCTTCACTCTACTTATTCAGTAGGGGCACCAGGAAATTCTTTTAGAGGAATATATGTCACATACATACATATACACATACAAACACACACATATATATATACATACTTACATATATATATATAAAATATATAATGACATTGGTTACATGGTATAAAACTGAATTCTGTTTATATTGGAGATTCCTTTTGCAGTATATGCTAAAGCATGGGCCAGCCTGTGAACCTGTATTTCTGACAGATGTCACACCCAAAAGAGGACTTGAAGGAGCACTACATGGATGTGATCCAGGTTTACAATTACTCTCTGCTAACATCCAACATTTCTACTACTGATCCATCTGCCTGGGCAAAAAGGTTTGCCACAAAGATTAGTCAGCCTGTTCTGGCGGAATTGTAGCTGAAACATGCAGCATTTTAAGAAAGCCAAGCTGCATGCTGACATCATTGATGGCAAAATGCAGTGACACATACTCTAAATAATCTTCCATGAAAGACAATTTTGTGGGTTTCTCTATTTATTCTAATCTGTACCCTGACCGCTGAAATCTGTCAGAACAAGGCTGGTGCATAAGCCCCCATAATAATGGCTGAGATGTGCAAAAACAACAGTAATCCTTATAATACACAATCTATCACCACACTTCTTATCTCCTCTTGTGTAATCCCCTGCCACACATTAAGCTCTTAGCAATATGACATGTAGAAGAAAAACCCTGAGCATTGTGAATGCCCCTTTATAGCAGAATTTATCCTATAGAATACAACTGTTTTGATGTTGTGCAGGGCAGTTTTTCTCTCACTCTTCCACTCGTGACTTTTCTTCCTCTGGGCAGATGCCCCAAGAGCAAAGCAATTCTTTTCTGGTGTGCAGTGCCCTGGGAATTCTCTCCCACTCTTACAAATCCTTTCCATCAAGCTTTAGGAAGGGAAACGGAGCAATTTGAAAGCCAAACAATATATTAGAAATTGTACCCAGTAGTTTGACCCCTCAAATAGAAATGTTGTTAAGCACTGCCCAAGAGACTCTGGTCTTCTCTAATGAAAGGATATCCACTCATTGTGGGTAAGGCTTGTGCTGGAAAACCAGATGATACACAGTGTGTCAGGCACTAGCACCATGTGCTTCTGACTTCACTACAAGTGCTCTGTAGGAAAGATATTTTAGATTTTTGGGTCACTAAATAATAGGGTATTGTCAGAGGTCACTATGACTTGAAGCAGAAAGTACTTTTTCATACAGCAATTTCTTGTTGATATTTAACTTTGATTATTTTTTGACACGCAGCGTAAAGAATCCATGGATCAATTATCCTTCGAGCATATTCATTTTTATATTTTTCTAGCTAGACAGCTCACTTGCTTCAAGCAGAAGACTGAAGACATTGAACCTGCCTGACTTGAAAGAAAAAAAATGACTATTTCATTGCCATATATATATATACACACACACTGCTCTATGTTAGATTGTCAGAGCACTCACATTGGGGTCAAGGCTGGATCTTTTCTGGCTGTTAAACCAGAAGGTTTATCCACTGAAGGAATAAATAGGCAGAATAAGCAGACTGAAAGTACTGTAAAGGTAACAAGAGCAGAAGCTTTACCGTCCAGGTGACTTGCACTGTCGTGGGTGTCAGCACAACAGGATTGTGTAGCCGTACAATGACATCTCCCAGCTCCTTCTGCACCTGCCTGTGATCCACACCTTGTGCTGGGGGGCTGATATCTGCCAGGCACACACATAAAAGCATCACTTTAATGAGAAAAGCTATATATAGCATCAATAAAAGTTACTGAGAAGCCTAATGACCTGACTTGAACATCCTTTATAGCACCATTTAAAAAAAAAATACAGCACTAAGGGTGAAACACAAACAAATATCAAATAATGCAAACAATCCACACATCTCTAGCCACTTAGGAAAGCATGAGATATAAATATGTTTAAAAGAGTGTTCTGACTAGATGGCAAAGTTTTCTCAGCTCTGGTAAATGATGAAAGAGATGCAATGCTCACTAGTTCCAAAGTACTCAGAAAATAATAATGCTGCACAGATGTCTGGAACCAAATTGGTTAGTATAATTGAAGAAAATGAACAGTGTTTTTTTCTATTTTGCTAGAGCACACATGACATTAAGTCATTATATGTTTCCAAACTTTCACTAAGCTTCCCCTCCCCACATGCCATGCACACAAGAAACCAAATACTAAAAATAGCATTTTTGCCCTGCAAAGCAAATTTTCCCTTAATAGACATAGCTAATGAAATCTAGTGCAAACATGAGGAAAAAAAAAGATTTAATTTAGGATGCCAAACTGATTCTCATCTAGTAAAAGGCAAACAAAAACAATCTACCACAAAAATTTTCTATTCAAATTATGTGCCCTTCAAAGTGTTGGGGGAATTGCTTCTTCTAGTCAAAATCTGATTATAGAGATATTCAAAAAAGGACTGATAAATTATGGTCATGCCTGTCCAGGCATTTCTGAATTCTGCTTGGTTTTCCGTTAGGATTCAACAGTCAAAGACACTTCTTCATTTTTTGGATCAATATCATATCCTTGTGAAAAAGTTACATACACACGAGTTTCCCGATGCACTCAGATATGGGAATAGGCATCATATGATTTCTTTTTCTCTCCTAAATGCTATTTAAAAGAAATAATAGCTGTCTTAAGAATGAAGTCTTTAAATATAACAACTTTAATAATATATGTCCAGATCTTGAAATAAGTAGTTTTTGATGATCAATAATTTACATTCATAATTCTGGATTGATATGGGTTCTGAGTCACCAATAAAAAACATAGCTACAGGCTTCTGTTGATATCCAAATTAAAATGGGTCCATGGATCTCCAAAGGGAATATAATCCAAATATGAGTGTCAGTGAAGGTGGTTGTCTAGCAAATTATGTTTATTTGAAGCAGCCAAGAAACAGAGATATTATAAAATAAAACTGCAACTCAGACTGGTCTAGAGGATGATCATTTATGCTTCTATCCACAAAAAGCTAGGATTGTTGCTACAATAAATCTACAGCTATCCATGGCTACATTTTAGGTTAAGTTATGGTGGGGTATACAGCCAACAAAGTCCCTGTGTATTCCCTCAGAGGAAAAGACATTTCCACAAAGTAGTTTGCATGAACAGCATTTCATCATTTTGATGGCACATGTGTCCAGAAGGAACAGAATAACAGGGACTACTAACAGTAAGAAGTGAATGCCAAGATGTACATGTGGAATTCAGTTTTCTGGTATGTACACTTGAAAACATGTGTGATGCTCCCAGTGTAATGTCGTTTTCATATATCCAGGAAGCTCCTGGTGGAAAGGCAGTTGATCTATCTCTAAGGGTATGATAAAATATTGGAATAATAGACTCATGACTCAAACAAAACTGGTGCAAGAAGTTACATCCTGATCACAATTAAATTGGTTAGATATTTTCTCTAACAACTCTTTTATCAGCTTTCAATGAGTATACTATTATTTATTATTATTTAGATTTCAAGGATAGGAATATATATATTTTTGGAAGAGTTTTTTTAGTATATGGTTTCTTCTATTAACAATCCATCAAGAAGTCAACTCCTTCTTTACAGTAGTTACTGATTTCTCCGTCCTTATTTGACATAAGTCATATAAGGTAAACCTTTTGACAGTATCTGATTTTCTACTTGCAGTGAAAATTTACATGAAATCTTATTACTTGTATTTGCTATACTGAATAAATTTAATGTTCATTAAATGTTCAGCTATTAAAGCTACTACAGACACCTGTTGCAAATGACTATTATATAGCACTGCTATAGCTGCTTTGTTATTTCTCCATGGTCACTGTGAATAGGCTTTCCACCATGTGTCAGCTTCTTCTGTGAGCCTGAATTGAATTCAGGCATAATTAGAAATCACATCAAAACATTATGTTAATTTTCAATTGATTTTATGATTTAATTCTATTAAACTGCAGGCTTGCAAAGAAGCCATAAATCCTGTACATGTCTCAGTGTGCTTGACTGCTAAACAGCTTCTGGAAATGGAAGCTGCAACACATGCTGTAGCTAATTAAAAGACATGTTTTTACTGAAATCAAATTGCTTGTCAGTATGTCAGATAAAAAGTCTATACTTGACACTCAAATGCCAAACAAAGTTGTTATTTTTTTAGTTAGGTGGTAAGTTATGCAGACTAAAAGGCTGTTGCAATGAAAAGCGTGAGTCACCCTATAATAATGGGAAAATAAGAAAGAAGGAAACTTGTGATACTCCATGGATAGTCAGGCCATGAAATCCCTGCACAACTTACTGCTCCAGCTTTTGAGAAGGCAGCTCTGTTTTTCCTCTTCCAGCCATAATTACTATTTTGAGGGTATAACTATTCAGGACAGATTTATTCAGGCCTGGGCTGGAATGAGGGAGGCTGGAGGGTTATGTGATAAAGAAATACCACCCTACTCTTGTTTATCTCCTTCCATCCAGCAAAAGACACAAACAATTTACAACAAACATGCTGGAGACTGACTCAGGGTGTGCTCTCCCATGGGCACCTTCAGGTCTTCAGGGACAAAAGTCTCTGAATAACAATAAACAGAGACAGAGGATTTAATTTTAAATTAACTGTGACAGGAGCTATTACTTTAGATTCAAAAAATTATGATTTCAAATAATTATGAATTTCTGTATTACAATACCTTCAACACTGAACTACACTCCGGAATTAAGTATTCAAGCAATGTCTTGTCAAAGCAAAAAAAAAAAAAAAAAAAAAAGAAAATCCATGCTGTGAAGGGAAATTTGTTTGTGGTAGTTACATTCAGTTAGAGCTCTGTGCAAAGTGAACAGACTTCAGTAGCTGATTCAGCAGCCATGGAGGATCACGGCTTCCAATCCTACCACCACCCTACAAATGAGGGATTTCACTTCAGCCTTCTCTCTTGGTTTAATGGATTAATACAAAGAATTCAGAAATGCACGTATATAAATAGAAGGCCCATGCCTTTCTCAGTATAACTATATATTCTTAGCATGCAAATGCCTCAATTTACATGAATTCTCTGCCTCAATGTTGGCTCACATTAATCAACACGTTGTACATTTCTTTTGTTTAAAACTAATTCTAAACACAGTGTCTTGCCTGTTGTAAACACTTATTATCATAGTATATCCCTAGTAATGGAGAGGAAGAAAGAACATGGAGTGGAAAGATACCAAGGAGAGGAGAGTGCTTTTCAGAAAAGCTTAGGTAACTCACATTACTTTCAACAGAAATCAGGGGCAAACCAAAAGGCCTACACTGTACAGAGGATTAAGAACATAACCTTTCTCTCCTAAGCCCAAGACTGATGCAGCAAACATTGGACTACTTCCATCTGTATTGTTCAAACTCAAATCGTGATTCCTTCAGTGAACGCGCTAAAGCCAAATGGCCCAGACTGACCTATCAGTCAACCCCCAGTTCCTTCTTTCCATTTCAGCTCAGGCACAAAAGCCTTGGCCCTGCCCCTTACCCTGGGTGCGGACTGGGTCTGACATGGGGCTGGGGTCACTCAGGCCCTGCGAGTTGATGGCTCTGACCATGAACAGGTAGATGGTGTTGGGGCGCAGCCCTCTGACGGTGAACAGGGTGCTCTTCACGTGGTTGGCCAC
Organism: Zosterops lateralis; assembly: GCF_965231275.1. NCBI lineage: Eukaryota > Metazoa > Chordata > Aves > Passeriformes > Zosteropidae > Zosterops > Zosterops lateralis. Next base: position 111,560,676 of record NC_139763.1, read on the forward strand.
CGTCTGCCAGCTGTTGCTCACAGACTGACTGCAAGGAAAACAGTGTGGAAGATTAGAAACTAATACAAGAGAAAAATAAACATGTGAAAGGACCTTTTACATAATCCTGGACTGACTCTAAGTGCAGAAAGAGGTAGTAAAAGTGGGATGAAATTAAAAATATTGGTTTCGGTTAGCGCATCGAGACACGCTAAAATTCATCACATAGCTGTCAAAAGTATTTCTCTTTGCAATAAAAGTAAAACTTTTTGCTGTTGCTCTAAAATGCCTGCAAAAGGAAAGGGTTGAAAGCTGTAAAGTAAATTTGAATGATAAACAGGCTACACTTGAACAAAAGCCACAGAAAGGAAAGTTCTCTTGGAAGAATAATTTTCTATACCACTAAGTAAACTATTTAACAAACTGTCATTGGAAGAAAAGTAATTCTCCTTGAACTAAATTCACACTCAAAGTTAAAAATCAATTTTGAAAACATGCTTTGAAATGGAGGAAATTACATGAATATTTTTTCTGCCACTACATTTTCAATTCTACATTATTATAATTAGATTACAATCCACCATATGAAAAGATTTCAAATGTGATTGTTAAAACAGCTTTTATTGAAAATGTTTGGCTTTTGAAAAAGTTATCCATTAAAGCTTATCTAGGGTGAAACATCAGAAAAGTTTAAAGGGAAAAATTTATTTTACTATGCTTTGTTATATAGCATTAGTAAAAAAACCTTTAAATATGTGAAAAGGGGAAAGCAAATGGAAAGCTGCAAGGTTTATGCTGTTTGAATCGCTTCATTCATATAGTGCATAAAGAGAAAGTTCTAGAACAAAACCAACAAACTGCAAATTTGAATAAAGATAAAAATAAAGAACTCTACTGTTCTTTACACACATAACATTTGAGATAAAATTTACACACATATGATTATGAAAAATTCTTGTATGAATTTTAACTTAGAGATGAACTGAAGTATTTGTAATTTTTTTTTGATATCTGGATTAAGGAACACATTTAAGAAGGTGCAGAATTTTAATTTGAAATGTGTTCCAGAGATACATGTCAGAGTATGGCTCATGCTCAAACAAACTTGCTGAATTGGAGCCCAGGACTTCTTTTGTACCACACAGTCAGTAACTGCTGCTCTATGGAGGGGAGCACCTGGATTCCTTACAGCCTCAGACTGCAGGACAAAATCCTAAATTATCAATATTGGCCTTTTCAGTTAGAAGTTTTCATCTATCTAAAACACTAGAAAATAGAAATTTAAAGCACTTTGACACCTTAACAGGCACTGCTTTAACAAGAGCAAGAATTAAAGTTTGCAGAGAGTTTTCAGGATTACCCATTTGTTTCCATTTTATCTGTACTATGATAGCCAAAAACCTGCAGCATTCCCACTGGAGACTCTCACAGATCACCAGTGTTAAGGGAAAGGTGACAAATAATCACTGCATTGTTCTGTTATATTCCTGTTGACCTGAAGAAATAGTCAGATGTCCTCCAATTAATCATTTAGAAAAAAAGTGATAAATTACCAAAAAAGGAAAAAAAAAAATCAGTGTAAAGAATATGAATCAACGCCTTCTATGGAGCTGAGTCATTTAATGAGCTTCTGATGATATGTGTAGGGTCCAAAAGAACACCACAAAACCCTGGTATCAGGGCTTAAGCAAAATTAGAAAGAAAGGAGCTTAAAAGTAGTACAATTCACATACCTAAAAGCCTCAATGATATATGCACTAGCTGGTAGGCTTCCAGGGGTCCCTGGCTGCCAGGACAGGGTGACACTGTTCTTAGTGACATCAGTGACCTGAGGTTTGGATGGTGGCCCAGGGAGGTCATTTATATCATAATTTTTACTGACTGCTGCTCCACCAGATTCTGTGAAGGGCAAATACAAAATGATTACTTTTTATCCTCAGTTATACAATTTGATCAAAGTAGAAGATTAAAATGAAAAACATGGCAAACATCTGCAATGTCAACATAATGGATGTTCCTAATCTACAAAGAACTAAGTCAACAATTGCATTACTACCATGTGATTTTGGGTGAAGAGCCATCATTAAGTACATAATGAAAGAAAAAAAAATGCAAAACTCAAAAGGGTATATATAAATATATTAAAGAAAGAATAACAAATAAGCCCAGCTTGCTCAAATGTACATAAAATACTAACAACTCCATTGCTGAGAAAGTTCCTGTATCCAAATCGACTGCAGTACTCACTTTGGACTTTTCTTGCCTAAGCCAATTACTGGATAAATCCACATTTTATTAATACTCCTATTAGAAGAATTAAAGCATACTGCAGTCACTGGACACAAACATGAAAGTTGTTGCAATGTCAATGGGCATTATAAAACAATAGCAACGTGAAGGAACACAGCCTTCTCACTCAAAACTTCCCCATGCCTAGCCCAGAAGTTCTAGAAGAGATGATTTGTCTCAGAGTGCTGTCCCATGGCCCACACCTTCCTTATGTGCCCACATCCCTGGGCATTGCTCACCTGTCACCTCCAGCACAGCACTCCAGGACGTCTCCCCACTAGAACTTGTGGCAACGCAAGTGTAAGTCCCAGTATCAGAGAGCTGGACACAAAAAGAGCACAAGGGCAGCTTTAACAACCTTTTAGAATCAGCTGAGAATCATCTTATTTTCTTTTTCTAAATGTTCCTTGCTAAGAAGGACTTAGCCTACATTTTACACCAGACTAGAAGGCACCAAACATTTTCAAACAATCATTTAATGGTGGCTTGCCTTTAGAGAAACTATAATAAGATTATCTGCTTGTAATACTTTACTAATTCTAATTTTCATATTGTTAATGGTACCAGTACTGTAAATGCTCCAGAATGGATGTTTTTGACAGTATTCATGTTGGCACTGGTTAAAACAAATGCAGGTGAAATCAGGTAACAATATAAAAACAATTATCTCTTAAAGGGTAAAATCTCAGCATTCATTGTCCCATGAGAACACAGAGGTCCCATTTCCAGTGCCAGGAAGGATGTTACATCACCTTAAACTCTTATGAAGTAATTAAGTAATTTCTATACACCCCACGTACAAATGCTGCTGAAACTTAACAGTGTTTCTCCCTCCACAGACAGTCTTCCAAACAACCTCCAAAGAGCATCATTAAATTAGATCCTACACCATGCTTACCCTTCTTCTGTTTCACATGGAATTTTATCTCAGGTTTGCAAGGCCCTTTGGTAGCAAAAACCCCCCACATTTGTATAAAATTATTGTGATTCCCTTATCAGTTCAAATATTTTAAATTTATTTGGGTAAGCTGCTTTGAATTAGATTGCCAATATTAATCTCATCGCTGTATAAACTGTCTTGCTAGCAAATTTGCCAAGGGTTTTCCTATTTCCTACTTAGATTTAAAATAAAGATTTCTGAGTCGGGAACTAGTGAAGACTACAGGGATAGATGGAAAATGGTAAAGTCACAAAAGCACAAATCATATGGAGGGGTTCTCCTTCCACAATAATTAAAGCATGGTAATCTGGAGGCAGAAGAAGAAAAGGGAGAGTGCTGACTAGTGATTAAGAAGACTTTTATTCACCATCCCATGACTTGATGGAAAGACAACTGCATCCAAGAAGCTTTAGGAATTGTAATGTGTTTTCTGTTAAATGCAGATTGGCACTGTAGCATATGTCCTTATGTCACTGTTCAAGAAGAATGTCAAGGCAAAAGAGCAAGATGTTCTTTAGATTACTTGTAGATATATATTTTAATTGATTTTTAGTTTTGTCATGTACGAATTGTGCTGCTATTCTCCTTCAGCTACATTGAGACTGCAGTGTGCCATTCATAGGGGAGGAAGCAACTCATCAATGCCAGCTCAATTTTCTGAACGAGCATAACTTGCATTTCAGGAGATGGTTATTTGTGTGAAATACAAGCAATAATGAAAACCCCTCTGACAATGGCCCAAAGACTCAAAATATAGCAGTGCTGCTACAGAAATGAAAAAGACTCTTTAAAGGAGAAAATTTCCAGAGGAGAGAGCCTTGTAGCATTCTGAAGCAGTGTTTTATTTTGCTTCCTCTGAGATTTTATTAAATACATAATTCTTCATTAGGTGATAATGGGGAATATTTCTCAAGGCTATGGTTCTCAACTTCATTTGTGTACTAGTGTGACAGATGGTGCATGGCATACCCAATGAGGTATTTGGTGTACACAACAGAGTAACTTGCAGAAGGCAAACAACATACAAAGCAAGCTGGAATTACACTGTTTCTTGAAAGCTATGGCAAATTATCTAACTTCCAGGCTGTGAATGGATTAGATACAGATTTAGTGTGTTGGTAATTCAATTATTTATACTTCTTTTGTACTACTTTTTTTTTGGAAAAAAAACCAAACAAACAAACAAAAAAACCCACAAAAACAAAAACAAAAACAAAAACAAAAACAAAAAAAACCCAACAACAACAAAAAAAACAACAACAGAAAAAAAAAAAACAAAAAACACAAAAAAAAACCAACCAAAAAAAACACCACACAAACCAACAATAACAAACAAGGAAGGTGAATAGAAAAATCGTTACTATTCAATAAAATAAAGTTTTGTTCCTTAGTTAATGCAGGTGTCTAATCCTGGTGTAGTACCTTTCTAGAGTAGAAAGGAATTTTCCATCAATGTTGACCTGTCTGAAAGGGTATTGAATGAGTGACATATGTGAGTTTTCAGTTCTCTTCCTCAGGACAACTGAGAGATTGGCTGATCAGAAAAATCTCTATGTTCATGTTACAACTGTGGCCCATGTGACTGTTGCAGGCTCATGAATCATTTGATTGTGCTGTAACAGATACAGCAGTAAAGGATCAGAGGATGGTTTGTGTTGGAAGGAACCTTAAGGATCCTCTCATTCCAACTCCCCTGCTATGGTTGTTCAAAGTTCCACTCAACTAAACCAAACTGTTTCTCAAAGTCCCATCCAACCTGGCCTTAAACAGGGATGGGGAATCCACAAATTTTCTGGGAAACCTGTTCCAGTGCCTCACAGGGAAGATTTCTTCTTGATACTTAATCTAAATCTACCCTCAGCCAGAAGGCTGAGCAATGTGATTGGCAATTATTAATTTATTTTAAACTTGGGGATATAAGCATATTTGGACATTTTTGTGGCCCTTTTTCTTTAGGAAGTGGTGCTAGTCCTTGTTTAGGTAGAGCTGAGCAAAAAAATAAACATTCCTCATTTAAACCCATGTTTAATTCATAAAATTTGCCAGGCACAGGAGAAAAATTGTGTTTATGGTTCTGTGTAGTTTTTGTTCCTAAATCTGAGTCAAACAAACAGTGCACATTACTGCTACAGAGGCGTTTCTAAAAAATTTCTTTCTGAGCCTTTAAGGAAAATTGGTTACTAGTGAATGAGCCACTTAAGGATCAATACAAGCCTCATGTCTTTCAGAACCACGCTCACTACAAATACTGTTTTCGTCCCCTCTTGCAAGCTATTTTATTTTCCTTTAGTTTACTGACACAGCCTCTAACAGTGAGATTAATGCGCTGGCACGATTCAGAACCAATTTCATTGTTTGCATAGCAGCATGCAGACAGGTATCCCAAGAGCTTCTGCCTCGTGGACACTCCACAGAAGCCCATCATCAATGTCTGAAAGTTTGTTTGAAATCACTAAGCTTCCACCTTTAATTGCTGCTTTCTAACACTACTGGGGAATCTTGACTATTCAAGCGCACTCTTTAATCCATCTCTACAGGAAAAATGCATTAACCTTCATGGCCTAAACCTGCCTTCAGCCCAGGGAGCAACGACAAATTGTTTACTCAAGGCAAGCCAGCATAATTTTTTTAATAAATTCTATTTTGTTCCAAGGAAGTTCACAATTCATCTACGATCACTGATGAGATGGTATCGGAAAATAAAACTGCTCTTTATTTCTTGTCATTAGTACTATGTTAATTAGCATTTTTTTGGATGGGAAAATTAAGTGCAGACATTTCTGCTGACTAAATTAAATGGTTTCTGAAATTATCTTCAAGTTCTTGACAAATAAGTACCTTTAACTTACTATTTTTTCCATATGCATGCTTGTCCAAACACACACAAACAAATGTTTATTTTTGAACAGGGAAAAATTAAAAGCCAAAGAAAAGATTTGCGATGCAATATTTATCAAAAACATATTACAATATCCTATTCGAAGTATTATAGAATATTGCACTAGTTCATGTGTAAAAATGTAAATATTACAATAGGCATTTAATTTTTAATAGAAATCTCTCTGCATATGACTGCACGTATGCTACAGTATTAGTTGTCTTTTCCCATTTGCAGCCTGGTGGAACATTTCCAGGAAACGTAACACTGGAAATATAACACAGGAAACATAACACAGGAAACAAATCAGCCAGCTCAGGACTGATGAGTTGCTGATGGAGAAAGCTCATGGTCAAATCCTGATGAGCTCTAGATCATGTGCAATGATCACTTTCCAAGTACTAGCACAAGTAGTTGGAAAATTATGATCAGGTGTTGCCAAGGAATTGCTCTAGGTTTTGATAGAGAGGCCAATGGCTTCAGAGTAAGACCAATGAAAAGATAAGGAAGGAGTGCTCCTTTATATTCATATCTACCCCCAACTCATGTGTTCTATTGCAACACGCATGTGATTATAAACACCAATTCCGTTTTTAGGGAATTCTCATGGAATTTGTTCCTATCTCTCCTACACAAAGAATGGATAACGACTTGGTGAGAAATGCACAGTAGAAAAGACAAGTCAATTTTGAAGACAACAGGAAGGTGGCAGAGCTGCCTGAGGCACCCACACCAAGAGCTCCAAGCTGGCCGCGCGGAATCCGCCGCGCTCCTTGTTCCACCTTTACTCACCCGCAGGGCTTTGATCTGGAGCGTGCCCTGGTCCTGGATGGATGTCCGAGGGTCCCTGCCCAGGAAGGTAAAACCTTCCTTGAGCCAGCTGATGACAGGAAGGGGGTCGCCCGTGGCCTTGCACTTGAGCAGAGCTGTGCCATCCACTGCCAGGGTCTGGTTGACAGGGCCCTGGAGGATGATGGGCGGAGGTCGATCTGTCAAGACTAAAACAGTGGCACAGGCATTGACATCCACACCTTTAACCATCCTCTGCTGCTGCTGTGAGCCCTATCCTGAATGCCTTAAGCTTTAGCTTTCATATTTGCAGATTCTGTGCTGCCTAGGGATGTAGTTCTGAGCCTCATATTAAGTGCTAAGCTCTCTTCACAGAGCAGGGAGACAAAACAAACCCTTTTCCTGCTGACACCAAGGACAACTTTCAGGCCCAAAAGCACAAACAAGGGTGGATTGAAGGGAGGAACAAGAAGGATGGGACCTCACAACCTGAAGCTGTAATTGGACAATTAAACCCCAATATGCAAATGGACCAAAACTGATAAAAATGTAAGACCTCATGACCGGTCAGTCATTTTTGTGTGACTATTTCTAGTGGACCCTGGGTGCAGCCTTGCTCAGGCTCCTGTCCTGCCCAAGGTGGATCCTAAAGGCCTTTCAGTAAATAGCTACTTTATCCTCTAGCTCTGTCCAGTCTCTGTTTCAGGTCAGCCTTCCAAGGCATCATTCCACCAAGCAGGACAAGTTTTAAGAAGCTGCTTGAAGTCAGCCTCTAGAAGGCTAAAAACATTATTTTTGGAGGAGCCATAGATAGAGGTTATCAATTAGTTGGCATATTTGAAAAGTGGTTTTTCAGTAAGAGTTATATTTCACCACTGCAAGGTAACATGGAGATACAACAATATCTGTTAGCAAAGATCATGAGGATCATTTGGTTAACAGGGTGAAAATTAAGATCTTGATTCACAGAAGAATTGAAGTGCATCACTCTTTTTCTTCCAATTTGGGAAAGCACTTAAAACACACCTTTGATGTCACACCAAAATGTGTTTAACTGCTTGCCCAATTTATGGTCTAAAATAGAAAATTTATTGAGTTAAAAGTGAAACACTAAAGCTATTTTAGCCTGGGTACCAATCACATCCCCCATTCCCACTCTATTTGCAATTTTTCACCAGCAAAAATATCTAACAGTTTTACAAAACATTTTCATAATCTGAGTGATCTAAATGATGGAAACGTTCTTTCCAGCAGAGAAAAGCTCAAACTCAATCACACCATTTAACAGCTTACTTATCAAATAATTTCATCACCTTTTAAAACCATGAAGTCCTATTTTTTCCCCCTGATAATTTACATCTGCATGCTTGCAATACTTAATAAAAGACCCTGCAACCAGTGAGAGAGTGCATGGCTGCCTATAAGCCTCATTCCATGACCAGTGGGATATCTTGAAGATGAGATGAAATGCTCATGATCATTTTTCTTGAAAGATCATTTTATCCCAAATAATTCTGTTGTTGAATCTTTTCTCTGAGCCATCTGTTAAACAACAAAATAAAACCTTTGTTTCTAAAGAATGTGTTTATACAAACTGAATGGGAAATACTTGAATATATCCAAGGCTAGGACTGCTGCAAAAAGTCAGAACTGAGAATTCTTTTCTCTTTTAATGTACCTTTATATATTTACTAGCCATACTGCTGTTGTTTTAAATTTTGAACAATTAAACAATTGTGTGACTGGTATTAAATATTGTAGCAGGCAGGATTAACTTCTAAACTGGTGCAAGTTAGCCTGCATCTGTTGATATCAACTGAGTTTGAATCATTTATTCTAGCTGAGAATCTGTTTATTATAGTCCATACACAACACCTGACCCTAACAATGAAGTGAAAACAAATTATTATGAAGCAATACAGCTTCTGTTGTATTTGAGTTGTTTGAGATGCAAACCTCTGGAACTTTCAATAGATCCAAAGTGCTTTCATCATGCTATTTAATAAATAAAACATATCAGGGATATGTTAGTTGCGCATTTTATGCCTAAAATAATTGCTTCTGAAATTTTAATATTGCAAAAATACTACCTACCTTTTGTTAATAACAAGTTCCACAAAGATCAGAATCATTAATATTGTCAGAATCACATCTTGGAGCGTGAGCTCATCACAGCGATTGAAATTGAAACCAAAAATAGAAAGCCAATGCAGATTATTTCTTAACACCAGGATGTGAAAGCTGTTTTGGAAATTCTGTAATATCACCCACTGAACTTAAGAGACAGGACAGGAAACACTATATAGCAAGAAAAATATAATGCATTTTCACCTTGGTACAAAATATTTAATCTCATTAAGGTTTCTTATGACTACATAGTTCAGCCATTTGGCAAAATAAAAATTGATCTCAGCTCACATGTACTATGAGGGTAGCTGCAGTGTGAGTATATTCAAATCAAAACTTAGCTGTGTTTAAGTTATCCTTTAGATTTAATGCAAACCAGCAAATCCCAGTATTCTAGGCAGCTAAAAATTAAGGAATAACTATTTAAGTTGCTAGCTATTCCATTACAGTTATTTGCTTCATCTAAGTGTCTTTCAAATGTGTAGTAATGTAGGTATTTTCAAAATCTACTAAAGATATTGTTCTTCAGCATGTAATTAGATTTTTTTACAGCCCAAATGAGGAGCTCATAATCCTTTAAATAGCTCTGATCAATAGTGTAATTGAAAGCCTCCTGGCCAGAAGGAATCTTCATTTTCAAGGGTGTTATGGGTGAAAGACCACTACAGGTTTCCATGACACTAAGGCTAAAGGTTAAATGAACACTTAGAGGTTCCACTGATCTGTGAACAGCTGTATTGTCTTCACAACTATGACTTGTAAATCTTCTCTAGAACATGTGTGTGCTTGCATTCCTACCACTTAGGTCCTCTTTAGTAAGGATCCAAAACTTGGTTAGAGTTTAAAATTATATATATATCAGAAGCATTATGAAGAACAGAGGGCTAGTGCAAAATAGCCACAACATGGTGTAGGGATTGTTAGTTGCTTTTAAAACATTTTAATTAATTTGTTTCTTTTTATTTACATAATTTTCTCCTAGCTGGAAACTTCTATATCTGTTCCACAAAAACATTTTGTGTGCTTACAAACATATTTCCATGGTAAAACAGAAATGGTGATTCCATGGTAATTCCAAAATTCCATTTCCAATGGTGATTCCAAAATTACTTGAATTTTAAAAATGGTTTTGAAACTATTTGCCAATTTTCATAGATCTGCATATTCTGGTAACTGAAAAATTAGCAGATTCCTTTCATGTTAAAATGCATCTTAATTTTTTAAGAGATTATAGGAAAGGAACAAACTATATTTGTTCATGAGTAGTTTATTCACTACAAATGCAGTTTGGATCAACAGAAACCATACTTAAATTTGGGGGATATGTCATTAAGTTAAAATGGAAATTAAAAGAAGAGAAAGACACAATGAAGTCTTTACTTTGGCACTTCCAAAATCAAAATTAAAAAAATAAAATAAAAAAATCCTGGTGAAATAATGGGTAAAATCAGACAAAAGAAAGGAAATTCATATGATGAGCACTCATGACAGGGCAGGGTTCTCTCTGAAAGATGGAAAAGCAGAGACCAATCCCTCCTCTGTCCTTTTTTTCACAGAAGAGCTTCACAGGAAGCTGTGAAGTTGTTCTGAGTTTCTCCTGTTTGAAACTGCCACACTTGCTATAAAACATACTTTGGATGAGGGCTAAGAGTCATGGTGGTGAGATTTCTAGACAAGTAAACTGTGAAACACTTATTAATAAACTTTAATAATTACTGAGGAGAAATTAAGATCTTCTCCAAAATATTCTGTGCATGATTGACAAATACTAACACAATACTAATTGGAAACTATTCCTTTTATGTTGAGCATAGACAGAGATGGAAGCACTTGGTTTATTTACATGATCTGTCATTTTAAGATTGTGAGCTGCATATTCATTTCTTGGGTTTGAAAGGATTGCTAAGATTCTTCAATTTTTAAAATGATTTTGCCTTTCCAGATGTGCGTTAGGCAGTGAATTACATGATAGCCTTTCAAGAAAATACAAGATTTGAATTTCAAATACGCTGAAGGCTCTTAGCACAGTCCATAATCAGCAAAATTATCACTCAACTCAGCACATTTCATCACAGCTAGTAATCTCTTCTCATGTGAACACTTGAGTTAAAAATATTTCCAGTAAAGACTTGTAAGTGCAAAAATGTAACAACTGAAACACTGCTATATATGGTATAATTAAGCACTTGTTTTTCTGCACATGACATGTTTTCATTCTGTATTGGAACTTCAATTGGATCTAAATTACTCTGGATCAAACAAAAATGTGTTCAAAATGAAAAAGATGGCTCGCCACTATTATTAAATCATTAACCAAACAGAAAAATTCTGGGCTAGGAAGTAAAACTGAAATCACCAGCCAAAAACTAGAACACTGATGCTTAAGCATATAGCTAGCACGCACAGCATTTATCTTTTATTCTATTCTTAAAACTATTAAATCAGATTTCCCCACTGATAAAAGTCATTAGCTCCCATAACTTCTGCTCAGCATCAACCAAAACAGATTATTTCGACATTTATGGTTAACTTCCTAACTTAAAGCAATTAAAAAAATATATCTGTGATCTAATGATGCATTTATTCACATAATCTCAGCTCCACAAGGTTGTTTTGGCACTTTTGTTCTGACCTCACCCACCCTTTGACTCCGGGATGAAATGGTATTTCTATAGAGCAATCTGGTATTATTTCATAATGATCATGTTGACAGTGGTTTCTGGAAAGCATTTGAGGAAGGCAGGCCCTGCACTCCTTGAGCAGCAGAGCCACCAGCTAATGCCCTCTCGAGCTGTGTGGAATGCACGCTGCCTTTAATCAGAATTAACCGGAGATGAGCTCGCAGCTCGGCAGGGACCCTTTCCCCTGGCTTGCTAAACAAACTAATGAAAACTCTAAAGAGATCAATTAGGATTTATTTTTTCTCCCACACGAGAAATAGATAAAGGTGGACCAAAGCCCTTGGCTGTCAAAAGGAAGAATTTCTCATCACCAGCATCCTTGAACCTGATTTGATCCACTCAGCACCTGTTGCTGTAAATCTGTGCAGCATCAGCAGGTGTGACCATTTAACAGCTCAGTGTCCTCCCAGCCAATGTTTGTGTGTTCTATTTATTCCAATCACAGTCACGGCCCTGAATCAGGCAGCATTATGGACAGATATTAAAAAATATTGCCTTTCCATTCCTTTCAAATGACCTTTTAATCTACATTTAAATTTGAATTGAATGAAAAATGCATAATTTTGTCATAGACCACGAGAGAAAGGACATAGAGATTGCAGAGCAAATCCAAGACTTTAGTCTGCAGAAACTACATAAAAGCAGTGTGCTTGAAGAGATGCAAGGATAAAGCAGAAACTATTTCCCCTTGTCATAAAAATATAGGCAGCTTTTGGAAAACAAAGAAAAGGCATCAAATTAATGCTCAAACCTCTATAACACGAGCCTGAACCTCTCTACCTGTCACTTGTGATGAATATGCTCTTGTGAAAAGGCAGATTATTCAAAATTAGACATCTTTTCAAACTTTCATGGTGCAGGCAGGTCTCTAAGGGAATAGTAAAAGTAGACCTCTGCATATAACAACAGTTTTAATGGCAAAAATTCATCAAAGTCTGTCAGGAGATATTTAATGTGTCAGTTAAGATAAGGAATAATGATGCTGGGGAATGCCACCGTCTCTGAGTATAAGAGGGATTCTCTTGTTTTCTTCACTAACATTAAAGAATGCAAACTGCCTTCTATCCACAATAGGATGAAGAGGGATATCAACAGGATTCCTGACATATGAAAAGGATTCACGTTTGTAGTTGGGAAACCTCAAGGCAGGATGAATTTCAAACCCAAAAAATTTGAAATGAAAAGCATCAAGACAGACCACATAATTCTTTTCCTTTCCTGAAAACTCTTCTCTACCTATGGATTTTCATGACTTTTTTCACACCTACCCCTGCTGAGGCATTCTCAGAACATAGCTCTGAGGCAGGTGCCCTATTCATGGAGGGACTAAAGGGCTACATGTTGTAGACATTCTAAACCTACAGAACTCCACCACCTTCAGAGCAACCATGTTGATTTGAGTTAAGGACACATCCCCTACTTGTCTAAAATAGGACTGAAGACTGGTGGGAACGGAGATACATTTTTCTGCACCCCAGTTGATTGCTTTAATCACAAACATATTCATTCTCCATAATTTTTTTTTCCCAGTCCTATCTTAGCTCTAGCAAACCAAGCAACTTCATGTCTCACCAAACCTATTCTGCACTGGTTTGTCCCTTTTCTCCATTGTTAACAAACCTCCAGAAGGCAAGCAAGAGGCAAACTAGACTTTGATGCCTTTTTTACTCCACAGACAAATAAAGAGATCTTTTCTCACTTTATTTTCTAGAGAAAACTGTCCATTTACTTGTATGATTTATGTGATCTCATATGCTTTTATTTACACTGCTTTTAAAGTACTTTTGACAGGAAAAAAAAAATAAAAATAGGAATTTCTAACAGCTCACCATCAGTAACCTCCAGCTGAGCCTTTGCTAAAATGCTTCCAGCAACCGTCAGTGCTTGACAAATGTAGTAGCCTGCATCAGACCTCTGGATGTTGGTAATGGTGAGGTCCCCCGTTGGTGACACAGAGTATCTGCTGTTGGGCTGCAGAGGCTGGTTTGGGAAGAGTAGGTTCTGCAAAGACAATTCATCTCACATCAATTCAAAACACAAAAGCACCACTTTTCCTTCAGCAACAGAGACAATGATTTTTCCCTTAAAAGTGCTATAAATAATCGAGGAGGAAAAGCAAGTGTGGTTCTGACTTTATGAACAGATAGAGATGCTTTCCCTGCCTTGGGCAACTCACAGTTTAAATTAGGAAGAGCCTTTTGACAGCTCACAGGACTGTGTTCTGACTGGGGTGTAGGCGAGGGGACATTTCCCAACAATCACACTTGAGGGATTTATATTTGTGACACGTTCGTCTTCCTTCTGAATGCAATTGTAATAATACACTCGGCTTTCAAACCAGAAGGACATAACACTACAGCAAACACTAGAAAACTAGCAGCAAGCATTGAATCCTGGGGATTTGAGGGAGCAGAGCACTATTGTTTGGCTGTGAAAATGTTCTGAGAAACGAAGAAAATAAGAGCATGGCACATTAAGTAAAGCTGGGAGGAAGACAGGAGCATGTCATGAAGTAGGAGAAGCTGGCAGAACATGAGAGTTTAAAGTAGAAGTAAAAGGAAATTAAAACTGTGATAAACCAAAGGAGAAATGCAGCATACAGCCTGGAGGGTGAAGAGAAAGGGTATTAATCTAATGTGGAAATCATCAGAGAGAAAAAATAATTTCATGTAGGATAAGATATCAGTTAGCACAAAACAGGGAGATTAGTTTTTGCCTTTGGGCTGGATTGGAGAAAAGAGAGACGTCAATATTAATAACTGGAATGGCTCTAGTAGTCATTGCATATGATGAAGGACTGAATGAATCAATACTACAGACCCAAAAAGGTTTTAGTGGTGAGAGGTGTGTTTTCAAGGAAAAAGCTATACCCTCTGGCACAGCTCTTGTGAGTAAATGAGGAAAAAAAAGGCAACGTGAAGAGAAAGATCAGCAACACTGCCCAATGGGAGAGCAGCTTAAACAATAATTAAACAACAGCAATTCCAGCAAAATAGGGTCTGGATTTTATGTCAACTCAACAAGACTCTATGAAAAACACAGTTATTTGCATCAGGAATACCCCAAAACACTGCTACCATGCTGTGATAAGCTTTCAGTCATTACTGCAGCTTTGTCTACTTCTGCTGTGCTTTCTAATGAGGACTCCCTACTAACTTTTAAGCTTGTCTGTATTGACTGAAAATAAAATCTAAAAGTGCAGAGTAGGGTATTAAATGAATTTTCTGTGGATCTCTTTCTTCTGAAGCAGACCTTAATGGTTTACAAAAATTATTTGGAACTGATAAGGAACAAACTGCTCTAAGAAACAAGTAAGAATTCAAATAAGAAACAAATCCTATTTTTAAGTGAAATTCATGCCTTTATCTCTATGGTTTTGGCAGCAAAGGAAAGAGAAAGAGATATGCTTTAAAAGCACGCAAAAGAAAAGGAAAGAGATATGCTTTAAATAAAATCCAACATTCCAAGTACAATTGTATTAACCTACTTGGTTATTCATCACACTAGGCTTTTCTTTTACTGACTTTCAATAGCAATATTTAAGAAACTTACAACAGCAAATTTTTCCTCAAAAATCAATATTCACCCAGTAAACATGTCTGATAATAGGAAAAAATGTGTTAAAATTCTGAAACATTTTGAGGCTATGGGACTAAGTGGGTCTCAAATAATTGCCCTGTTTTCTGAACTGCTTTGAAACTTTCAGAATTACTTCCTGAGACAAGATACCTACTGGATGAGGATATATGAAAACTTCAGTAAATATTACGAGAAAGAGGAGAAATTTGACATGGCTGATCTTGACTTCATTTATCACTCATTATATAAAGTGTAAAAAGAAACTGAATCTAAAAGACAGTGCTCCTGATTAAGATTAAGCTCCTAATTCTTAAGAGAAAAAGAGTCCAGAATCCTCTTTATCATTCCATTACATTACATCCATTACAAAGGGAAATCAATCCTTGTTTTTATCTTCAGTGTGGACTTCTGTTCTGGAAAGGTATCATGACCCAGTGAATATTTCACACATCAGGAGGAGTTCACCAGTCTCATAACTCCTCCCTTCAAAGACCAGAAAACTACGAACTACAACTTGTCCTAAATTACAGCACAACCCCTTTTTAAATGCTTTTCACAATTTCACTGGTTTTAATTAGCTGTCAGGTTGCTCATCTGGGCATGATGGTGGCATGCTGGGTTGCAAACAGAGGGATCAGAGCCACCCCTGATAAAGTACCACTGAATTTATCTCAAGGAAGAATTTAATCCACAGGGCCTAAAGGTTGCCCACACCCTGCCCTCGCACGTGTCATCGGCTGTTGGGCTCTGGGGAAAAGGCTACCCAGCACAAAGCACCAGCTGTTTATACACAAGCTGGCACAAAAAATTACTCAGGAGGGAGCAGCTCCCCTCCCTTCCAGCTGGTTGTGCTCAAAAACGCAGGATCGAGAAATGGATTCACAACCAAAACTGCCTTACAATTACTGGAGTGGGATAACATGACTGTGTAACACTACTTTGAACCCTGAAAGGGGTGCTGCAAATAGTTCCCCTAAAAGCAGAAACAACATTATAAAAACAGGCAACAATTTATAGCAGGGAGGCAAAGGTGAAAAGTCCTTTTATTTGGCAAAACATCCACTCTCTGCTGCTCTAATGATATACACTGTGTGGAAACTCACTCTGTGGCATCTCACTGTAAAATCTGGCAAGCTATGCTTTGAGATGGCAATCCCAGCCTGTGTGACTTCTCTGATGATCAATTAAGACTAACATGAGAATGCTGTAAACCACAATGAGCCATGTTTCAAGGTTTGATTATAAACCATACAAGTATCATTTTTTATGTTGCATTTATTTGCCAAAAAAGACTATTCTAACCCTGAGGGATCTGGTTCTCAATATGGTAATTAATTTTCCAGGTTTGTAATTAAGCAGCTTCAACATAGTACAATCAGTAGGTAATAACATTCAATTAAAGACATAAGATGCATTTTCACCTTAAAATGTTTTTACCCTTGAAGTGATACCAATGGAAGAGGATAAAATAGAGTATTAACACTTTTCAATTACGCTAAATGACTTTAATCCTGAAAATGATGTCCTACTTTAATTAGAAGCTCTTCTCTTTATTACAGCATGATGGATGTCCACTTTATTAGATTCAAGTGTGACACTATAAGCTCACTTTACATAAACATTACCATGTTATTAAAATGCTCTACAAGGAAGAGCTTCAAAATGCTTGCTTGCACATCAGTACTTCCTACTTTAATTTCAATATGCTATTCTGCCTTCCCCCTTGAAAAAAACGTCACCTTAGTGAGACTCAGAATACTGTGTTTGTCCAGGATGTGATCCTTGGAGGCTAGATCTGAATTTTTCTAAATATTACACTGAGAGATACACACTGAAGGTTAAGCTTGCAGTCAGACAATAAAATAATCACTCCCATAAAATAATCCTGCTGTGCCTTTGTAAGCTACCAAGACAGCAGAGTACAGAATGCTGTCAGCCTGGTCCTGTCACTCTGGACCAGTTTTCTGGTCTCCTGAGAAAGGTTGAGCAGAAGCAGGTGGGACAGAGCAGAAGATCTGTGGTTCAGCTCTTATATCACATTTTACCTGAGCTGGTACACACTGTGCCTCCAGTAAAGAAATGTTGTGGCATCACATTCAAATACTGAGCTATAGAAGTTAGTATGGGCTGCTGGCAGCAACAATCGCTGCTCACAAATTTTGTCTTCAAAGATAATCAGATAAATATTTCTAAAACCATATCTGGAAATTTCTTGAGATAATTTTATTGAAGAAAGTATCTGTGTATTCAAAACCTGTATGTGTATGCTCTATAAGAAAATGCCAATGCAAATCAGCTTGCTGGATACATTCTGCTTGATCATGTCTAGACAGGTTGTGAACTGTAATTACTGGCTCTGATTAGTTCAAAATTGAGTCATACCTTTTTTAATCTACTGTGCCTGTCTCACCCACCTGTTTGTTGGGGGCTTCAGAACAAAAAAGCCTTTAACATATATACTGTTTCTTTCTACTCATCTATATAGTGCCTAACACGGGTTTCAACAACTTAAATTACCTTTGTGTTCTTTAAAATAGTTTAAAAAAAGTGACACAAATTTCAGCAGAGAATAATGATAGTTTAAAAAGACAAATTTCTGTGAAAGATGAAAAGAACTGTGAAAGACAATGTCAATAATTTTCCTTAAAATTTAAAAATATAACTATTTAGAAAGACTTGAAGGACTTATAGGGTGCTTGCAACTTACCTGGCTTCCTTCTTTTTGCCAGAAAACAGCTGGCTGGGGATTTCCTTTAGTTTCACAAGGAAAAGTCACTGTTCGACCCTGGGCTACAATCTGGTCTCGTGGCCTCACCACAAACTGTGGGGGAGCTACAAGGTAAGAAAAACCATGTTTAGGATATTTTGCAAAGGAGAGAAAGGGAATGTAGAAGGAAAAAGACAACATTATGGAGATTGGTTTTATGTCAGAGGACATGACACCAGAAACATTCATTAGTATAGACAGAATTAATATATAAACAGAAACAACAACAGCGACAAAGAGAGCAGCAATATATGTATGGGACATCCCCAGTTATTAAAAAAAAAAAAATTAAAAAGGAAAGAAACATTACAACCATACATGCTAGAGTCAATTCTGATGACATTAAATGCTAAAAAGCAGGAGTCAGGTGTTTATATTGCTGACTGGATGTATTCTACCTTTGCTCTGGAAAAGGTATCAGCACCCTCAGATCCTCTCACACTTCACAAAGCTTAATGGAGCTATGGTGTATTGCTAGGTAAGTCTTTCTCAGTCTGCCCCTCTGGACTTTTAAAAATGATTAAGAAAGGAGAGAAAGGTCTGGATGACAGCAAAAGAACCCAAGTTCAAGAACTCTCTCACTCCTCTTAGAAGCAGTGCATCAAGAATGGCATGGGGAGGAGGACTTGCTGTACGAAGAATGGTTGCTAAAAGAACACAAACTTGGTAAATCCAGGTTTCAGCCGGTTTAAAGAGTAGAGAGAAGCAAAAGTTTAAGAGTTGATGAGGAGAGGTGAGTGGTGAGTAAGAAGGAATAGGTATTTCAGGAGGTAAGGAAGACACAAGGAAAAGAAGAAAGGAGACTGGAGTTAAGACAGAAGCAGCAGGACTGGCTGTGTTTTCAGTAGCTGGCATTAACAGTGTTCAGTTATGGAGGACCAGGAAGCACAGTCGGAAGTGAAGAATTTTGAAGAGAGGGGCAGAGTTTGACTTATCTGGAAAGTAATGGTGGAGAATAGAGAGTCAATGCTTGGGAATGTGAAGGTAGAGAAAAGGTGCTAATGAGTGGAAAGAGAGTGGGGAAGAAGTGTTAGAGGATTTGAGATAAAAAACTTGAAATCAGTAACTATGTTGAACCTGATGTAGAAGTAAAGCAAATGATTTTTCTATGCTGGACATGAAAACCCTCCACTCTTGGTTCATCACTGGAATTCACTGAAAGGTGATTTGTACTCTTTTGAATATTTAAAAAATGCAAGCAGCATCTACAAATATTCTTATGAAAGGACTAGCTAAGTTTTGGGGAAGGCAGAAGAAAGGAAAAAAAAAGTAAAAAAGAAGCTCAAACCCCTCACCCCAGCCTTGTTTTCTTCTATTCCACTATTGGTTTTGTGGGTGTGCAGGGGGATGGTTTAGGAACACTGAGCTTTCAGGTAAACAGAATTTAAGTGTTTTACAAAACCATATTTTCAGCATTATAATTACAAACTATTTAATTAGGCACGAAGAGCAATCAAGACCCAGCTTCCGATTACACCTGCTGACAGCACAGACGCAAACCTGCTAACTGCATAGAAATGTGAGCAGACCTGATTCTCTTGAAACACACTTTGCAGTTATCTCACGAGGTACTTCCCAAGGCTTTACAGATCAGTAGGAGTCTAAAGAGCATCAGTTGAGTAGTGCTGGCAGTCTTAAAACGAGAACTGTAAAGCACTTAATAAACATGAATCACAATCAGTTTGGAAGGTAGAGGGTATTTTTTTCTGTCTCACACTCCTACAGAGAGGTTTGGGCTTCTCTGGAGAGAAATGTCCACCTTTTCCTCCACCTTAGGAGGTGTTAATCTTATGAGCAGGCAGGACTAAGGGTGAGGTGCCCTCTTTGCTGCCTGCTTACAGACACATATTTCGAGGTTTCTATAAAGAGTTGCTGAACATACTCTGGGAACTGAACTCGTGCTCTACCACTCCTCCAGTGCTGAGCTGAAGTGAGTTACTTGGGTTTCCCTCACCTTGTTTCACCCAGAATTATCCACGTGCAGCCCCCACAGGTGCCAGGCAGGGTGGTAATCAGTGAGTGTGATTGTTCAGTGGTACAGGAAGGGGCAAGGAGCTGTCAGCTGTGAAGCAGAAACCTCCCTTCCTACAGACACATCTGACACTAAGGTATCTCTACACCTCTGACCACCTGCTTAATAAAGGTCACTGAATTAGCCCAGCTCAGCTATAGAAATTATACAGAAGTTATATATAGAAGTTAATTGCCCAGGATATTAATATAGGATCAACATTGACTTCAGGCTCAGCAGAGAGAAGAAACCCCCTAATCTCCTCAGGTGCTACACCTGCATTTGACAGGAGTCTGACTCCTGTCTATGCAGTGTTGTGGGCAGCCTCAAGACCACAATCCACCTAAAAACCTGGTGTCAGGAGACCATCCCATAGATCTAAGCAGGATGGATGGCTAAATTAATTTCTTAGGCTTGCTAGGTGCCCTGGGGTGTGCATAGACAGTGCTCTCAGACAGCCCAACAGAAGCAAGAAGGGCATGGCATTTCCATGAGCCTGTCCTTCAATAGTGTAACTGAGTAAATGCAAAGTAGGCAAGTTTGAAGGTTCATCTGAAACATCCTCACACACACAGGTCTCTGCTGTAAATCAATAATTCAGAGCTCTAAACAAATATAACACAACTGTAGCAGACCTTACAAGGATCAAATTAAGGTGATTTGGTAGTCAAGGAACAATGAGAAATACACACCCTGGTTTCTACCTAGTTTCCAGTTTTTGACCTGTTCTTAATTTTCAACATCTCCCACTTTCCTAAGAGCAGAAAAAAGTTCCCCTTTTTTTTTTTTTTTTTTTTTAACTTCCCAATCAGACAAGGAAAATAAATCTGTAGCTCTGAAATGGGCTGACCCTGTTGCTCTATTCTCTCCCTGCCACACAACAAGTCCTCCCCACCATTTGACCATCTACATAAGCAGATATTTGGCCACACATTTACTAGGTCAGGCTTTCTGAAGACTCCAGCAAACAAACACATATAGATGCAACAATATATTTTCTAGCTTTGTTCTGCAACCTCAGTTACTAAAAATTCATTATAAAAATAAATTAATCAGAGCTTTTACTCAGATTTAAACTGAGCACAAAACCAGTTTCTCCAGCCAAACTACTTAGCACCATAATTTTAAAGGATGTGAAAAACATGATGCTTGAAAAATAAAACTTTGCATGCATTTAAAAAAAAAAATATTCAAAGATGGAGTTAAATAATGAAGGAAATCTTCATTTTGTCATAGTTTGTTGTCATATTCAGCTATTACTCAGTTTACAGACAGCCTCTGATAAAAATACCATTGCTAACAGCATTTAAACAATGTTTTCACCATATCAGTTTTATCTGTCAGTTCCTATTTGAACTTGAAAACTGAAAGTAACAGCTAAAAACTGCAGGAGTAATTCCTGGTCAAATGTAACTACCCAAAACACTGTGCCTGTCATTATCCCCAGAGAATGCAGCATGACCCTGCTCAGAGACAGCAAGGCTTCTTTGACAGAACGAGCACTTGGGTTCCTCAATTTTCCTAAAAAGAGAGCTCATTATGTTCACATATGGATGCTGTTTATAAAGACAGACAAATATTACTACTTCCATTCTGCAGAAGGGTTAAGTGAGATCATGACTTGCTCAAAGAGCAGCTTCAGTGGAACATGGGGCAGAATTTATTCAAGCCATTACTGCTGCTCTCAAAGTAGGTGAATTTCTAAAACATTCTGGAAACGTACAGTTAAGAGAAGAGAAACAGCAGGCTTGACATGCTTCAGCTGCTAAAGTGATGTGCTACTTTAATGCTTAATTCAAGCTAAATATTAAGATCATTAGAAGGATCTGTTTAAAAAACTTACAAAGCAGCAAGCAAATCAAGTGTTGTGCCTATCAGACTATTAGTTTTTACTGTTTCAGATGTAACATAAACTGGATTGGAAGAAGCAGACTGGAAAACCTCTTGCTTAACTGACATCTGAAAGTCAAAGACAGTGGCTCTAAAATGAACTATATTGCTTGGATTCCAGCAGACTAACCAAAAATATGGGGAAAAAAAAGAGAACAAGTAAGATTGCAGACCCGATATACTCCTATTGAAACTTCTTTTCCTCTTTTTTTTTTTTTTTTTTCTTGAGAAATTTTAATAGTACACAGTAAATTAGATTTGATTTTTGGCAAATTATGCTTTGATACTGCATTCAGCAAGCGCTAGCTTCAATCAATGTCACACTGGAGCTCTGTTATGCTAATAGAAGATATGGAAATCAGATGGTTGAACATGAATAGAAAGCACAGGCCATGTACGAGGGGGCTTTGAGATGAGGGGATGGGGGGACCCTAAGGTTAATCACATCATGTTCAGAACTGTTTTTACAGCACAGAACAGCATTAGACTGCAGGAATTAAAATGGAGATAGAAAAGCATGAGCAGTAGTGAGCATTAGTTATGTTGTTCAAAATGGGAAGAGTGCATTCTGTTGCACTATTTTAGGATGTTGGTGGTTTATGCATGACTGAATGGATCTCTTATGCTGTTAATAAATGTATATGAAGGTAGCCCCTGCTCCAGTACTAAAGAGCTTTAAAAAATAAAATTAAAAAATAAAAAAAGAGAGGTGCATATAATTTCAAAGGGATTTCTCAGCTCTACTCCAATCTTAATAGTTAGCAGAACCTCTAATGTGATAAGATGGATTTCATGCATTTCTTCTTAGTACTGCTGCTGAATACTAAAGGTTACACTGAGTCAACAGGAGCTGATAAAGCTGCTGATGCAGAGGAGCTTGACTGAGACAGAGAGTTCATCCCTTGTAGGTGAACTCTGGTCATCTGATAAGAAATGTGGCAGAAGACTCAGAAGGGGAGGGGAAATTTAATACATAAAAATGTGAATTCATTGCAAAAAAGTACATTGATCCCATATCAAGTACTAGCAACATATTTTCCAGTGACAGTTTTCTCAGCTGATCTTGTGATTTGGAGTTGACACGGAATTCAATGATACTGCAGGAATTTTATTATCATAAGTTGCTCACAGTACCTTCCCCAGACCAGATGCCCTTGGGTTCACACATTATATTGGTGATTTTAATATTATATATAGATATTGTAGCATGTTCTTTTTTATATTTCTGCTGCAACAGACAGGATGAATGAATTAAGGCAAACTGTATGAAGTTCAACAAGGCTAAGTGCTGTGTCCTGAACTTGAGTCACGACAACCCCAGGCAGTGCTACAGGCCTAGGGAAGAGTGGCTGGAAATCTTCCCAGCAGGAAAGTACCTGGGAGTGCTGGTTGACAGTGACTGAACACAAAAATCCTGTGTTCATTTTTGGGCTTCTCACTGCAAGAAAAGCATTGAGGTGCTGGAATGTGTTCAGAGAAGGGCAACAGAGCTGGGGAAGGGTGTGGAGCACAAGTTTGTTGAGAAGCAGTTGAGAGAAGTTGGGGTGTTTAGCCTGGAGAAAAGGAGGCTTAGGGGAGACCTTATTGTGCTCCACAGCTCCCTGACAGGAGGGTGCAGACAGGTGGAGGTCTGTCCCTTCTCCCAAGTAACAAACGATAGCTCTAGAGCAAATGGCCTCCAGTCATGCTAGAGGAGGTTTAGATTGGGTTTTAGGAACAATTTTCTTACCTAAGAGACTGTAAAGCACTGGAGCAGGCTGTCCAGGGAGGTGGTGAAATCACTATTCCTGGAAGTAGTTTAAAGATCCTAAAGGTCTTTTCAAACCGAAACAATTCTATGATTCTACCAGGGAATATCAGAATTTATTCAAACCTCACTAAAGCTGGTAGGAATTCTCCTATTGGCTTATGTGGACTGTGGATCAAATCCACTGAAAAAAAACATGCATTACAGGAAATGAGTGACAGCAACAAATTTCAAGGGCTTAAATTACAGATTTGACAACCTTTAATTACAACTAATTTCAGTTGATAGTGAACTGCACATGAAATTCATCATGGAGACTATTTAGGCAAGCTAAAGTGATAAAGATAAAGGCTTAATTTTAAACTGGAATTGTTTATTATTGTTTATATTATTGATATATTTCTATGACTGGTTCAAAGAGGGCAAGGAGAAAGATGCTGACTTGCAAATACACTAAGTAAAATTCAGATAATGGTAGGGGAAAAGGCTCTGAGGAACAAGTAGAAACACAATGGCTGGTAAAGTAACAAGGTACTGTAATACTCAGTTCTGCTTCCAGCAGGGAAGAGACAGCAGGCAAACCTAAGATTTCCACCTACAGTCTTTTTCAGCATTGTACATCTGCAGCAATCAATTAATTTCATTTGAACAATGAAGGTTACACCTGGTACAATGCTCAATAGATCTGTCTGCAGCTAAGAGTCAGCTGGATGACAAGATAATGTCACCCTCCCCAAACTGCTTTTTGACTTTGGAATACCCATCAAATCTTCTTTTGCAAAGACTTGGAGCTGGTACCTCAGTGCTCCTCTCAAATCCTTACTGCAGTGACAATATTCATGTGGCACCCTCAGCTGCCTTTGATACACATATTTTAAGAGATATTTTAAGAAATCAAACTCAATTCCACTCTTACAAGTACAAATCAAGACTTGTCTCTAAGACATTTACACAGAGGACAGGAGAAGCCTGCAGAGCTCCATGTAAAGTAATAGGTATTTTCAAAAGGGAGGTAACCCTTGACACCATCTACAGAATAGAACTACTTATCTGTAGGATTGCTTTGCTGGTTCCTGATACCAGCTTAAATGACAATTGAAGGCAGTACAGGAGCTCTTTAAAGGAAAAAAAAAAAAAAAAGATCCTCTGCCTTTCTGTGTCATTGGTTAAATTTGTCTGGCAGATATTGGAATTTTCGATGATTTTGTGATACAAATACAAAATAACACTGTAAGATCCTATTTATACACCTTGTAACAATGCTTAGCATGAGCTGCCAAGAAGTGCAGATACAAAAGCCTAGGCATTTTGAAAGATCATTTGCAAGGCTACTATTGCTGATGGAGTAAATAGAGGAAAACAAACTAAGTGCAGCCTCAAATTCCAGAAACACGGGCTGATTCAGCAGTTCTTCCCTCAAAAGTTCAGATCTTTTTAACGGGTACTACAAGAGATGTGTGGTTGTTAGGACACAAAGTTATTAGTGCATTATTAGCTGTGACTAATGATAAATCAAGGCTGTAGCCTCTGACACAGGAGCCATTAGAGAAGACAGAGGATGATGGCTTAGACCTACTACTCAATCAGATCTTCCTTATCAAGGATAAACTAATGGAAGCTAACAATAATAATTCTCTTTAAACAGAAAAGACATCTCAATCTTATGGTGTTCTCCAATGATTAGGTATGCTCACACACAGGGAAGGCAGTAACTTTTTCGCAGTTGAGGTACAATTGAGTTGCCTGGAAAATGAGTTTTCTCTCTTACTGTGCCACTCCCTAGGCTGTATGAGTGCAGTAGCCTTTTAAACAAATGCATAAATCTCATTTGGTAGATGATTTTTGTTTTGTTTTAATTATGTCCTCTTGCTTTATAGTGTTCCCTGTCTTTCATGATTTCTTCTTCAGGTGAATAGCTCTGCCACAAAAATGCAGAAGGGGTAGGTTGTGGGGATAACAAGTGACTCATGAAGCCCTTCACTACACCCAATATATTATTTTAAAATTACATGTCTGGAGGGGGTAAAGCAGGTGCTTGGTTTGGAGTCTTCTGGAAAGCAGCTTCCCGTAAGCTAGAGAGGCACAGATAATCCATAAATAAAAATACAGATAAACCTTTAACACTGACACTGCTTCAAAATTATTCCTCACATGTCCTGCAGCAACAGGTCAAATACACAAAGGCAGAAGCATGTGGCACAAGTGGGGAGAACTTTTGGCAGGCTGAATTAAAGGAAACACTGGGGAAGAATCACAGCAAGATGAAGAGAGCAGGGGGAATTATTACCAGGACCAGTTCTCCTGTTAGTGTCCTTCACACTGCTGTTGTCTCACAGGAACTGAGAAACTCCTTTTGTTTCGGTTTGTTGCTGTTTCAGATGAACCATGTGTAAACATGACATTGTGAGAAGAGCACACTTTGATCATTTGAGAGTGTTAAACCTTCTTTCATACTAATTGTTCTAATTTTCAATTTAAATTCAGGTTCTGAATATAACAACATTTTCATCCTTCAGTTGCTCGGACACACTGAAGCAGATAATCTCTTAAAGCACAGAAGCATAAGCATTTTTTCCTTCTTTGCAAGAGGTGAAAGAAGCCTAGAGAATCAATAAATAAAAACTGCTAACTGTCCCATATATTTTGACAAACATAATCTCTCTTTTACCCCTGGATGACCCAAAAGAATGACGTGGGATAAATCTGCATGGTGGAAAAAAAGATTTGTTCTTCATTCTTCCCTAGGACTAATGTCAATAAAAAAATACACTGAGAATCATTACTAAAAAGAATTCAACTCTGCCCTCTACATAGCCAAAAAGAAAGGCATCTATTTTCTACTCCCCCATCCCATTTTCCAGTGCTCTGACTTCAGGAGCAGCACTTTTCCTGGGCTCTCCCTCCTCTTTGTTTTACAGTGCATTTAAATACTTAGTTTAAATATCTGTCTTAATTTCATCCCAGAGACTGTAGTCTGTTCTCATTTAGTCATATATCTGTATTTTATAACACCTTGTCCAATCATGTCTTTTAAGCAGCCCCTAAACTTAACAGATGCTGTTGAGTCTAGTAAGTTCTTCATTTAGTTTTGATGTACATAAAGAAAAGGAGCACTGATTCCGTCTGCCAAAGAACTTCCATTACTCAGGACTTTCTCCACTTCAGACAATGCTTCATAATTTTTGCTTTTTCACAAGTGCCTGAGATTCAAGATGCACCTTTTGCTCAGATCACATAGAAAAGATGTGCTCTCCTAAAATCTTAACCCTTTAGCCTGACTTCTTAAATACTGTACCCTCAGGAGATGGCTTGGGCCACTCCTACCTTCTGTGAGTTTATCAAACAAAAAATTCTGCCAACAAAAAGAAATGTAATATGCCTTGATTCCTTTTTTCAGGGGACATAGCAGGATGGTTTGCTGGCAATATGTTTAACAAGGAAAAGCCCTTTCTGATACAGTAGGATTTCATCAAAATAATGAGTGTAATCTGGTTACCTCCTACAAAAAGACATGAATTCACATGCTGCAGAGAAGAGCCAAGGAGATGATGAGAAGGGCAAAGAGCCTGCATAGGCTCATAGGCTACAGTGAGAAAGGTGACAAATTCCTGGTTTGTTTACCCTTGAGAATAAATAAGGCTGAGAGGAGAGACTCTGCTCAATTTAGAACACTGTTAAACCAAAAGAGAAAAAGGAGAGAGGAAGAAAAAAATTACTATTTATTCTGACTGACAATGTTAACATTCAAGGAATAGGGCATACAGTAATTTTGCTGTTGAGCAACACTGAGATCACATCCGAGCTGTAAATCGGCTGGCAGCAATAGAGCAAAGAAAGTAAAGGGAAAAGTGAATAGATTAATATATTGATTTCCACGTTCCTCTTGAAGGAAAGGTAACCAATTACTCCTTTTGCTGAAAGGAGGGTAAAAGCTTGGGGAGAGCAACACATCAACAGATCTTTTTTATACACTAATCTTCAAAGACATGGATATAGTCAGAACTCAGGAGCCAATGAAATAGGAAAACAATTCCCACTGATCTGAACACACTTTAAGAAACTTTGAAAGTTTAAAAACAAAAGTTATGCATTAAACTTCTTAAAATTTCCCCAAGCTAGAGCTCAGCAATTAAAAAAAAATTAAAATAATGGGACTCTTGGTCACTTCCTGTACCTCAGTGATTGAACTTGATAGGCAAAGAAGATATGCTAAGGACTTCAAGATTTTTACAGTGGCATTCAATGGCTACAAAAAATTGTAACAAGTCAGCTCCATATTTTAATCTCTTACTGGTATACAAAGCAAGCTTAATTTAATTCTAAAGCAACCTTTTATCTTTGAATCTGAAGAATCTCTGACTTTTTAAAAAAGAATGATGTCTTATTCTTTCATTTAACAAGCCCAAAAAATTTCAATGTCCATCGTTGTCCTTACCCTCTCCTGAAAATTTCTGTAAGTTGTACCAGACAGGCAAGATTGCACATTTTGATATAAATTTGAGATTTCTGCCACTGAAAGATGGCATCACAGCACCAAGAATGAGCTCATCTCTCCCATCGCACACCAATCCACATTACTGATATTTTATAAATCCTCAGTGTCTCAAGTGAAGGTAATATGTTCATGAACGTAATAAATATAAAAGCATTCATTGTATATAGACTTTCCCTGAACGAGTCAGAGTGAAGAAGAATAAAGATAATTCCTTCTCACTTACCAATCTGAACCATCTGAGCAATGTCACAATACTAAATACAACTTTCTATAAAATACAGCCCTATTTTTTTTCCATGCTGCACCACTCTTAACAGATCATTAAGTCAGGCCAGGCTGATTTATGTGATGAGAACTTCCCAGTGCAGACTGAAATGCATCATACAGTCATATTGCATGTAAATTCCAATAGGCTGCATTTAATTAATAGGAAACTTGGAAAATTCATGACAGGTGTCTTAGCTGTCTGTCTCTTCACCATCATGATGGGGAAGTGCAGTTTCTGAACTTGGTCTCCCTTTAGTCCCTCAGCTAAGTTCAAACACTTCACTTCTATTCCTGGTATTTGCTGCTGTCTCTTCTTTTTGGGAAGATGAGCTGCAGCATTTGACAAAAAGCAAGCAAGCAAACAAACAAACAAACAAACAACCTAAGCAAACTTGACTTACTGCAAAGCAACTGACATGCAAATAACTGTATTTTCACTAGGACTTAGTTGAAATTAATTTACAAGCTGAGTAGTACTCTGTCAGGGACATCAGACAGATCTTCATAGACCTTCCTTTGGAAGGTCCTTCATCTCAAAGCAGTACAGCAACATCTTTTGAAAAGAGGGACAGTGCTACTGAAACTTTTGGGCTCTTCCCAAATATTGTGCCTCTTTCAGCAGCTGTGCTCCTGCCCAACTGCCATAAGAAATAAAGCAGAGTGCAAAAATGAGAGAATTCTAACTTGCTCATCTGGAAAATCTATCTAATGAGTGAAATAACTATAGAAATGGTCTAAATAGGGATAAATATCTCGTTTCCTAAACCCATCTGTTGTAAATCCTGTCAGAAATCTTTTCAAAAGGTTATAAATAATCTATTTTAGAAACAGGCAACACATTTATTCCTAGCAGCAAATTCAAACATGATGAGTAATCTGGCACAGAGCTTTTAAATTCACCAGCTGCCACCCACCTCAGGCAGCACCATACCTCATTTTATCTGTATAGTATGAACCATTTGTTAATAAGTGCTTGAACCCAAGACAGTCACTGGTAATCCTGCTCCTGAATTTTCCACTCAAACTGAAATTAAAATAAAAATATCATACCTAAGAGAGTACGAGTATTTGAAACAGGCAAAAATTGAGAAGAAAATGAAAATTATTCTGTTTGCAACAAGAAATACAAATCTGAACCATTAAAAATGTATTTCTCTATTTTTCATTGGAAAAAAAAAAGTTTGGTCCTGTTTAAAACCTAATAAAGACAAAACATGTCTGCTTTGAATTGGAGACAGTGATGGAAGATAGAAGAACCTAGATAATTCTGTGGTGTTATGAAAGAATATAAACTTTTAAGTGCTTGCCTGCACTTTAACATATACATAAATATACAAATATACTTCTGTTAAAATGTCATCCTCCTAGAAAACTGTGAGTTGATGAAACAAAGTAGTGTTTTCTTTAGGTTCCTTTAGGTAAGGAGAGGTATTTGCATTCCAGTTAACTGCATTCCAGTTAACTTCGTGAACAAAAAAAAAAAAAATGCTACAAGATTTGACTCACAGTTCTTGTTAAACGACAATTTTAACAGAAGATTGCTTGGGTTTCTTGGTAGAGAGGGAAGTTACTTTGGTTTGTCTTACCAGACTTTAATTTAAAAAAAAAAACAACCAGGATGGGTAGCCACCTTCTTTGCCTAGTCTTGAATGAATTAGAGCTATGAACTGCAGAAATTAGTTTTATTTCAATACTTAAGAAAAAAGTCCAGTACAGGTTCATGCTATCACTGTCTTTCTACAGGTACATGATTAGATAAAAGTGACTGACTTTGATCTGTTTATACACAGCAATCTCCACATACATTTGTATGGGAGTTCTTTGTCCAACATCTTCAGGGTTAGACTTATTTACTCAGCAATCCTTTCACAAGTCACAAAGATTATCACTAAATTAAATAATTTGATAAAGATCATGTGCTCATATAGTAATTATTTCAAGATCAACCATTCTAATTTCAGTTTCCTGGATAAATTCTGTAGAAGAATAAATTTCTTTGGCACAGTTGTTCTGTTTCAACAAAATAAAATTGCCTAGGCAGGGACTATGTAGAATTGACCACTGTATGATCACACAATCATATACCTGGACATAAAGCAACTTGAGACCAAGACCTGCTATATAAGCTTTGGAGATGGAATCAGAGATGACTCAATGGCCCGAAAAATCTTAAAAAAGAATCAGTGCTCTGAAATAAGACACTATCAATACTGCTGAAACCTATCATTTTCTTGTGAATCTCCAGCCATTTATTTTATGTAGTTTTCACAGAGCTTGAAATAGTCTCCACTTGTTTTTTCCCTTGCCTGTCTTTTAAGAGTCAGCAAAGTGAAAAAATATATCTACAAGCAAAATACTTTTAATCTTGTAGCATGTCTTAGTGAATGAAGAAGCACACTAAATTCACATCCCATTTTCCAAGCAAAGGAAAATTTTCTCACGAGTTTACTGCAGTTTTACACTTCTGCAGCTCCTGGGAATGAATTACTTGAGAGCCAACCTAATGCTAAAATAATACAGTAGTGATTTGGGTTTAAAGCTTGCTATCAAAATCCCAAATGGAGAAGAGTAAATTTCTATTCTGCAGAGGGAAGTCTCTAAGGTGTGGATAAGTCCTGCTGTGACTGTGGATGTATTTGGCTTGGCTCCATGGATATTAGTTCAGGCAAGTTAGTAAGATGTGATCACCCTAGTTCTGGAAACAGAGGCCTAACCTGGATTTTATCTTTAAATTACTCCAATCTTTCTTCCTCCAAACTCGGAAAGAACAGTGAAGAGCTGAGATGAATTCAAACTCACAAACTTTAGTCAAACACATATCTAACAAAAGTTTTAACTAAGTAAATAAAGACCAAACCCCTCATCAACCTCAATAAACATGAGCACTGACTTTTTACACTAATCCAAAAAAATCAGAGTAACCATATTATTATTCTAAAAGATACATTTAAATACAAACTACAAATATCAGAGGAGCAAACCAGCTCATTAAACTAAATCCATGCAGGCACAGAGTAAATATTCATGAAAGAAAATTGAATCGTACGTTCGGGATGTTTCTGAACACCAGAAGTAAATTGCAGCTTCTGACACTTGCAAATTTTCCATTATCCTCAGTAAGATTTTTATGCATTTACAGAATTTCAAAGGCACAGGAAATAATAACATTTTCAGTGTGAAAATTAAAAACCTAGAGGTTGTTCAAAACAGTCTGCACCCTATGCAGTGCACTCCAAATTGCACTCCAAGATGACCCAAGGGCAGAAATCAGTGATGAACTTCCTCAGCAAGCACAGAAATCTACCCCATCCCCTCTTCAATTTCAGGACTTCTTGATCTCAGAGCTCTTTGAACGATACACGAAAGACAGGACATGCAAAGCCTGTGCTTTTACTGCTGTGCAGGAAAAGCAGGATGAGCTGATTGTTTAGGGCCTGGGAGAAGCTCACCAAAATCAACAAAAACCTTTCTGCTGATTTCAGTGGCTTTCCCACCAGACCCAAAACCACACCTATACAAACATCTCAACGAGTGACTGCGGCTCAGTACTGGCACACCCACCCCCTTTCACTGATCAATACTTGCTGGTGATTTGACAAATGTGCTTGCACATGACACAGTAGGAAATACAAGGTTTGGAAAGAGCACTTTGTCAGACAAAACCGCTGGCCTGGTGTTAGACAGATACAACTGTTTAGCGCTGGCTGCTCATTCCAGCCACTGAAATGCTGTTGCAAATGAAAAGATGAAGCATTGCATGAAGCCATGCTAGAATGGATAGAAGGATGGTTACTTACCAACGGGGCGAGCTGTTGACATTACAATGGTGTAGTGAGAACATAAAAAGGAAATTAAAAAAGAAAAGAATATCTGTCAGAATGCATGACGTGTAATGTTACTTTCCATTATGGACACTACCATGAGTGCTAACCCCTCAAATGGCAGCCTAAGTCAAATGTTCACTGCAGTTATTGCTTAGGCATGTGACACTATCATCCCATTTACTTGAACAAGCTGACTGGAACCATTATCTGAGAAACATTTTTATTATCTTCCCATGCCATCATCAAGTATCATTGTTAATGCCTGATAAAAGAAAAATTGCATTGCATTAGCACAAACTTTTAGATCCCAATGAACACATCAATTTAAGCCTCACACTGCCTAATGTCATGCAAGGCATTTGCTTTCTGAGTCAAATAACAACTGAATTTTAAACATGACCAGTTAGTACAGCAGTAAGGGCTAGAGAAAGCCCAGGACAGTTTTTCTTATTCAATAATGGGCATGAAAGCTTCCAGCACAGTGCTTTTTCATCACTGACAGTGCTGATGAAAATATAACAAATGGGCTGAAATGGCCACAGGGACTTCAACCCAGAACCTCCCAAATTACTGCTTAGGTAACTTCTGCTTCCTAAAAAATTGCTGTTAAATGATTGACAGGTTAATACTGTTCCAGCTGATACAGAGATTGAAAGTTGCTGCTGCAACAAGTGATTTCTTGGTTATAGCAACAGCCCTTCATTATACTTGTGCTGGGGAAGAGAGCTGTCAGTCCCTCTGCTAATAAAATATAGATATCTCTTTCAGAACAGCTGAAAACCTGGACATAAAATTGACTCCAGGTTGCATCTGTGTAGGCAAAGCTTCCCTTATTTTATCAGCAGCAATAATTACACATTTCTGAGCAACTGCACAATTTTTATTTTTTTTATTTTTATTTTTTTTTTACATTTTTAAGATTATCAGCCCTGTGTGTTTATGTGCAGGCTAGGGTCAAATCTCAGACATGCAAATTCAGGTAATGGAGCTTGCAAGGGCCTTCTTAGCTCTCAATCTTTCCATGACTCTGTCCCCATTCCATTTAACTGTGTCTATTCTGCTGCCGTTCTCATCCATCGTCTACTGGAACACTTTTTGACTTCCAGTATTATGGGCACAATTCTTTTTCTGCAGAAAGATGAGGTGATAAGCATCTTTCCAAGAGAGAAGATGGAGTTTGCTGTTTGCTGCTGTTGTTTGTGACAGTGTAATGCAACTTTCCTGGCTGCATCCCCATCCCCCCATCCTCTGGTTTAAGAAGATGGAGCTGTGAATGAGGGAACTGAGGATTACATGGTTGTTGTCAGGTGTGCAGATGGAGCTACATGACACCTGCAAGGTCCAAGACACGCTCAAGGTAAATTTTGAAATGCTAAGTGGTTTTGCTCCTTTACATGACATAGTAAAACCAGTGTCAGACAGCACTGTTAATTAAGAATTCAGAATTAAGGCTTTCTCTAATTAAGAAGTCCACTGTTCATCATCACTTTAAAGTCTATGGGAGATTTCCCTGACCTTTGTTTTCACAAAATTCAGAGTAATAGCTTTCTCCAATGAATTTCTTGGTTTTTAATTTTCTGTCATATCCTGAACATGTAGTATATTTCTAATATCATGGCTTCCTTTGTATTGAATAAACATTATGTATTTGACTGTAAATGACAAACCCGGGGGAAAAATACACAAGATAATGAAAACATGCTTTTATGGGGGGAACATTGATTAAATTACACATTTCCTTGAGGTTTTTTTTTTCCCTTTAATTTCATTAGGTTCAATCTTTGATAATTTCAAAGAATTTTTTTCTGACTTCTAGCTATTGTTTACATTACAAGTCAGGGTAGCAAATCCAAAAGGCTTGCTCCAGTAATATACACAGTGGACACAGTTCTAGGAGTGTTTAAAGGCCAGGGAATTGGTAACCAGAATTACTGGACATTGTGATCCTGCCTGTGACAAAAAAGGAACAGAGTGAGACTGTTTCTGGGAGTTGGCTGTGGTGACTAATTTTCCTGTATTGCATAAGGGAAGAGCAATCTCTTACACACCTGTTTCTTCAGCTTAAAACGGGAAGAGCCATATTGTCACTTGCAGTCCAAAGTGAACACTGAGATAATATTTTAACAGATAACCACAACACTCTCTTTTCTTTGTTACATACTAACATCTCTCCCCCTACAAAGCCACTCCTTGGCTTTTTTTTTTTTTTTTTTTTTTTTTTTTTTTTTTTTTTTTTTCCTTTGAATTCAGCAAATTAAACTGAACTGTGTCCATGCATTAAATGGATGGAAATGGAAGCTGGCCTCTTGGGTCAGTTGACCCCAGTTCTAATAAAGCAATCCATTGAGACTTTGAACATTTGATTTAATGTGTATGAAAAGAGGAGGACAGATAAAGCTAAAAATGTTTTTATTA
Organism: Zosterops lateralis; assembly: GCF_965231275.1. Lineage (NCBI taxonomy): Eukaryota > Metazoa > Chordata > Aves > Passeriformes > Zosteropidae > Zosterops > Zosterops lateralis. The sequence continues at coordinate 111,595,354 of NC_139763.1, forward strand.
ACCTTTCACAGCTCTACTGAAAACTGTCAGCATGCACCACTAAACTGTGAAATAGTGTCTGCATGATATCCATTGTGCCAAATTGCTGCTTATCTTTTGGAATGAAGTAATAACTATTATATTCTATTTACTCAAATAGAAATATTAGCTTACAAACTTTTTCTTTCCCCATAATCTTTAGGACGTCTCTATCTACTGTCACAAAAGATATTTTGTCAACTCATTATTCCACTAGCCTTAAAACCTCCTTACCAAATCAAAGAGCAGCACATAAACAGTGAATGGATACTAGAGAACCACAAATATTTTAGGAGAGAAAAATTAGTCTTTACCTTGTAATACTCACAAAATTTAATTAGGATTTTCTCTTTCCTTTGGCTACAGTTTATTTTTTGGATAAAGGGTAGTGGTAGAGAGCTTAATTATGGCAGAGCTAATCCCATAATAATACTATCTGTATTATGTTTGTGATTAATAAGTACAGTTACTCTACTCCTTATACTTCTTAGAGAAAGAAACGTGACTAATAGCCTGAACTGATGGCTCACATATTAATGTTTATGCCCACGGTTATGTCGTGCTTGCTTATGCATACATGCATCTGCTCTTCAATAAAAACACACTGGGACAGGACTTTTAACTGCAGGAGGATCCTATCCCACTGAAATCAATTAAAATTTCACATGAGATATCAACAGGACCAGGACTCCACCTGCGCTGTAAACCAGTGTGGCGGCCACCACTGTAAAGGGAGCGTGGAGCCCAAACAATGGCTGGGAAGGAGGTGGCCCATCCCATCAGGAAGCAATGATCCCTGTGGGACACAGCCCTGTCCCCCTGAGAGCACTCACCTCGCACGGTGAGCGTGGCAGAGGCTTCCACCTTCCCCACGCGGTTCTCAGCGATGCAGGTATAGGTGCCCTCGTCCGTGCTCGTGGCTTTCTTAATGCGCAGCGTGTAGTCGTCCTTGATGTCATACCTGTGTCACAGCAGAAGAATGAAAACTCTTTTTGTGGGCAGCAAAAATGGACAAAGAAACTATCACCTGGAAAACGCCAAGTCTGAATCTATCTTGGAGCCAACTTTGGAAGATAAAGTGTTATCCAGCATTAGATAATTCCATGAAGCATTAATCTCTGTGACATTTTTATTGCACTCTGCATTAGTTAGAAACTTTACATAAAATTAGTATTGCTATGTTCAGTATTAGGGCTTTATTAATAATATAATTCACTTTGTCCTTGATCTAGAGCAATAAGATAAAATTAAGGTATCAGACATCAGTTATCAATACATGACAGCTCAGGTTTATCATACCTTTAACTGAGTGAGCTACACGTTTTACCTTTTGCTGATTTCAAAATTTCCTTTTATATAGAGTTTTCCCCTGCAGCAGCAATCCCTTAGGGAATGGTGAGCATGCTTGCAGGATCCCATACTACCCAATTGCAAACAATAAAAAATATATTCAAGCTCTGGAAGGTGACATTTATTGAAGAGGGACATTAAAGCAGATTTATCAATTTCACAGAGATACAACAAAACGATTCAATAAGGGTGGACAATTACATTTTCTCTTTCTTAAAAGAAATTAGAAACAGGTCAATTGTGCTTTGTCCATTTCTTTGTTTCTACTGTTAAAATAATTCTAAAACTATGAGAATGTGTAAAACTTAATTAATACAACATAGTCCAACACATAGTGAAGATTTATTCTTAAGGCATTTAGATTGATTATACCCAGAAAAATATTTTCAGTTAAATTGTTATTATCCTCAGAAGGCATGGTTAAAAAAGTATTTTAGGCTCTGATCCAAAGCTCATTAAAGTCAATGGGAGACTTCATGTTGTGTAAAATGTCTTTGGTTCCCAAATCAGGAAAACCCTGCTTATCAGCATAGATATGTAATCCTTTAAATATTATTTTGTTAAATTATTTTCAACAACATTTCTTCTCAATATAATACATTAAGTCACCTTGAACCTAGACTTGGCTTCAGATTCACATGTATTAGTGACATAGGAACAAGAAACTAAGGACAGATCTAGACTTCAGGAGGTGTCAGTACTATTTCTCACTGTATACACAGTCATGACATAATTTTAGAAGGACTCATTTACATTCTTTCTGTTATGCACTAAAGGCCTTATAGACTTGTACAGGAAACACATTGAAATCACATGGAAGAGCACCCTTAAGTGTTTGGATGAATAAGGATGCAATGCAACAAATCAGAGGAATGTTGTCAGGCTCTATGAGCATTTTTTGATCCTTTGGGAATGTGAAATGTAACTTTTATTTTTTGTGTACATGTTGCACATTGCTATTCCTTCAGTATAGATTTGTAGAGGGAGCACCATGTGCTAACAGACTTCACAGCATCTTAACTCAAAGATCCCATATGGTGAAACATTTACATTTCTGTTAGGTCTAACTAAAGCTCACAACATCAATTAGAGCATTCCTAGCAATTCCAAGAACAAAGAGCAGTGAAGACATCTTTTTACACTCACCACAACACAACTTCTTTCCATATTCAGTGGGTCCATTCTATCAATTAGCAAGAAATGATGTAATAAAGATGAATTTGAGGCTAATCATTCTGTTAGAGTTAGCATAAACACATATAATACCTATTTCCTTAGGAGTTACACTTAATTGTATGTATATGCAGTACCTCAGATTTAACTGATTAATAAGAGATATGTCAAGGGGAAGAATAAGTGAGTAGATGCCATGGCAAACTTTAGAAACTTGTAGGGATAATTTTTTTGCCAGCACAGTGCCATTGGTAGTGGTGAGGGGACAGGTAGTTATGGTGTTAGAGACCCTAATATGCCCTTTCTGGAGAGCTACACATCTATTACAACTCCATTCAACAGCCACATGCAGCTAAAGACCATTTCTTCTAGACTGCTCACAAATTATGTCATTTTGCACGCTGTGCTGCATTAGTCAACGGCAAATAAAAATCACTGTTTTCATAAGACAGAAAAGGCAAATTGTCCCCCTTAAAAATCTCAAGAATATGACAACATTATCCCACAATGATGGAGCAGTTATTTGTCTTTGGTGATTACAGAGTTGCAGACAAGAGCAAATGCTTATTTTCTTGACATGAGGCCAGCTCTGGAAGACTGAAAATATAAATTTGTATTCAGCTCCTGTGTGATGAAAAAACTAAGTTAAGTTGTAATATAAATACAAATTGGACATCAGAATCAGAGCTATAAAGCTGGGCAACAATTAGCCACCTATGTAATTGATTTTTTTTTTTTTTAATTCATACAACAGATAACATCCTAATGCTGCCGAGAACAAAACAGGCAGGCAGCAGGAGTGTATATCTGAGAGAGGAGCTGCCTGAAGTGGGATGCAGGCAGGCTGGGACAGGGAGCTCCAGCGTGCTGTGGGCTGCAGCTGACTCACTCCGCTTCCTGTCACGGATGTGCTGGTGCCGGCATGCCAGCCAGCTGCCTCCCAGGCTCTGGCAGCCTTTATCCCTGCACCTGCCAATCATGCACACTGTGCCAAGGCTGCTGGGCTGAGGAGCCAGCTGCATGGCATGCCAGGACGCAGGGTGCTGGTGGTGGTGGGCACAGCCACCAGCTCCCACTTGGGCCACCAAACGGAGGGTGGCGTAAACATGTCACTGTCATGGTCCGGTTAACAATTAATTCAAGGAGAGGTTCAGCTCTCCCAGCCTGCTTCTCCAACAGGCCAGGCTTTTGGAGCACCCTAACAGAACGTGCCATCCAACAATTAGATTCATACATGGATGGGCCCGTGGGGCGTTAGAACCATCTGCTGTCCTGCAGTACTGATATGCTGCCCGTCAGTCATCTGTTCCACCCTCACTGTCCCCAGAAGTCACCACAGTTCAGTGAAGAGCTTTGGCAGATGAAGCAGACAGGAAGGAGAAAGGAGGAAAACTGGTTTTTAGCCTGACCTACAGCAGCACAGACAAAATAACAAGGAATCAAGACTGAACATCTTTTGAATTTCTCAATCATCCACCTGCTCAGCCTTGAACAGTGCCTTGTCTCCTCTCTGTCCTGGAGCCTCAAATCCCCATAGCATGATCTTTTCACCTCATTTTCTGTGGAAGTTCACTCTCATCTGGATTAGTGCTTCTGAACACTTGGGAATGAAGATCAGGGTCCTCTCTGCTAACAGCAATCACAGAGAGCATTTATCAGGTTCCTGGACTGACAATGGAATGCCAGAAAACCAGGGTGCAGTGGTTAAACTGCTCCTTAATGTTGCCAGTACACGAAGAAGGCTGTGTCTTCAAAATATGTGCAGTGTCAAGAAATAACTTGTGACACATTGCCCAAATATTGCTGACTCCTAGCCAATTAATGCAGCATTGAACTAAAACCACAGGGCGTCAGACATCAGTTTCACATGTTTATGGCCATCTAATTGATTTTAAGTATTTCTTTTCGTTAAACATTCGGAGGTGCTTAACCTTTTGGTTCAGCTTAGACTTCAGCCATCAGACTGAGCTGGGAGAGATCTTTTAAACAGCCAGTCAGTCTGTGCCAGATATAAACCAGCCACTTTTGGGCACCACGTTACATAATTTCTGTTCCACAAGTAATAGAGCAGGTCTGCCTTTAATTAAGCATAAAGGAAGGGGTTGGCAGGGGACTGGCAAAGAAAAAAGAAAGGGAGAAACAAGAGGCACATGAGAAAACACTGCTGGTAAGGAAATTCTAATAGGAATTGGGTGATTTTGAGTGAAATCTGGCAGTCTCTGGCACATATGAATGCATTCATTGTTGCTAGTTCTGATTAATGACAGTTGTACAATAGTGTGCTGACAGTCACTGCCATACAGACACAATTTTTTTTTTGATATGAAACACTGCTGAAAATGCAACCCAATCAGATTTGGCCCCTGAACAACATGTGCTATCATCACTGTACTGTGAATTGAGATTGATTGGTAACCAGCTGTGACAAAGTGGGAAAAAGAGCCTTGTCTTTTTCAAGAAAAGAAAAGAAGAAAAAATAAAAAACTGAATTGTGTCAAAACCATTACCATCTGCTCAGCCAAATAGCAAATAAAACAAAACACATTAACTGTTTTTAAGTATCACAAATTAATGTACTGAGGTTGGATTCATGTGTTAACTTAAGCATCTAAGAATAAACTTAAATTGAACTGGTTTTCTCACAGTTGGAATTTCTTTCCCCACATTTGAAAATGTATTTGTTCATACTCAGCCATCAATCTTCCTCATGATTATCAAATAAAAAATAAAGAGAGAAAAAATTACTGAAGTTAGAGATATTTAACAATAATTTTTGGGGTTTTTTGCATTTGATATAAATCTTCCACGGTGTTTTGCAGAACCCCTAGTTTCCATCTTTTCAAAAATGTGCATGCAGCTATACATAAAAAAATGCACCGCTTTTGTTTTTAACATGCATAGATAGCAAAAATGCATCTGCAGCTGGAGTCATTACATTCCTAAATATCCAAGCAGGCCTAACTGGTAATACATCCATACTTGCTTTAGCAGTGCATTTTAAACTCCACAGAATGCATTGCTGAACTCAACAAATTCAACTGAAGAAGTCTTATTTCTTGCTAATGGGATATTTCAAGAGGAAAAAGACACATCTAAGCTGTTAAAGACTGATGCCACTAGCCTCAAAAAAATTTGCAATAATCTACACCAGGTATATATCTTCATCTAAAACATTCTTTAAAAATATTAAATAATAAATTAGAATTTTTGTTTGTACACATTGTAGGCTTGCTTTTTTTTTTTTTAAGAGATGGCACAAAAATTACTTTGCCCCATTTTCTTTTGCCTCTTTGCCAGACTATTTTGCAGAACATGCACAAAGCTTCAAGATTGCTCACAACATCAATGATTAGGGAGCCCAAACAGAGAGATGCTACTGGCCAAAACCAGGGTAAACAGGAGGCAGTTAAGGAGGCTTAAGCTTCTGTCTCCACTTCTGTTTTTGTGGTGCTGGCACTTCAGCTCCCAGCATAGTGCCACAGCTTTTCACTGGCTCCTGCAATCCCTGTGCCAGATGGAGGGAGCCAGAGGGAAGCTGCAGTGAGATGGGAAGTGTGAGCTGCTACCTGCTTCAGGCTTGTGTGATCCAGCAGCAGAAGGGAGAGCCTCCATGCCCACTGGCAATGCATATCTGACACAAGCTGAGGTTTTTTCACTTCCATCCCATGCACTGGTAAGTGGAAGAAGAAAGAAGCCCAAACCTATAGGGTAACAGCTTTCTGGGGGAAAGATATAGGAGTGTCAGGTTTTCTTTCTCTAGCAAAACCTAGAGACAGTTATGGATATATTTGTGTGCACTGATCTCAAATTACTCTGTTGTGCCCCTGAAATCAAAAGCTGCTTTTTGCTGGGTGGCTCTAGGACACTGTTTACAGCCATGAAACACTGAGCTAGCAGGGAGCTATCTCCAAGGTGCTGACAGGATGGCTACTCCTCACATCTACATGTCCAGATACCCATTTATTTTTTGATTCAGCCACTCATGCCAGAGAAAGATAGAAGACAATGTTATATCACTTCAGATTTCTTTGTGTGATTGCATATTTTATATCTGTCATATAAAAGGGCCTCTATATTCCATGTTTCCTTATTCTATACAACAAACCAGGAAAAGAGCTGTGTGACACAAGCCATTTATTCACTATTATGATTTTTCTTCAATTCTGTTGACACAGGTTCTGCTTTAGTCCAAAACCTCTTATGAGTTGTGATCAGCAGATTATTTCTATCTGTTAAACACTCTCAATTGCATTAATATAAAACAAACCCACACTGCACCGTGTTTTAAAGCAAGGCATTCAATAAAATGGTCTGAGTCTCATAAAATATACGTACAGCTGTTACAGTTACTGGGCCAACATGGGGAAACCATACCTGTGTCCAAGGATATACTGTTTTCCAAATTACCTGGAAGCATTACACTCCACAGCACCACTCTTACATGCAAACAGAGAGGTGTGACTACACATAAAAATGTGTAGTCTCTTACAAAATCAGGAGCCATGTGCTCAGAAGAGAAACAAGACAGAAAATTCAGACTGACTTTTGAATCTCTCTGAAATAATTTGGAAACAAACAGCAGTTAGGAACAAAACATATATCTGGGAATCAATGACTCGGTAAATCCTATCTAAACTTAAGCAGGTTCCATCTTTTACTTTGACATCTCTGTTTGGACATGGAAATGTACTCATAAAGAATTACCATATGATAATTACCCTAAATGGGCTTCTGATTTGATTTGAGTTCCAGATAGAGCTCCACATTCCAGAAGCTGGAGCGTTGGTGGGAGTATGATCTAAGAGACCTTGTAATCACTTGGCATGGAGAGCTATCCTCCCATCACCAGGAGCAGTCCTTTTCCTCACAGATGAGACACATTTGTCAGGCACTTGGGGAGATTTATATTATTAATGCCTATGTCATAAAGTCATCCCTCAGAAAAGCACCCTTGATGCTCAGAGTTACCTGTTTTCGTCCATTTCAGCTTTTGAAAAACTGAAATATTACTGCAAGGACTGGAACATCCACCCACTAAACTTGGCCTGATGCATTTTCTTAACACCAGCACACAGATCATGAGTAGTTTGAAATAAACATAATTTGTGTTTACCTGTTTATTGTTATCTGCCTAAAGCACATGAAAGATGACTATAAACTTGTCAGAGAAATGAAATATTTCCTAATCTGTATTTTGCATCAGTAACCAACCTTGAAGTGGTAATTAAAGATGAAGTCATGTTAATGTTGTAATGAAAGTGCCTTCAATACTGTAGTTGAGCCAGAAGTCATATTCTTAAAAAGTACATTTTGCTAGTTAAGCAGTTATCAACATGGAACTTACTGAGAGGAACTTGAAGTAGTTTTTAGGCTGAAAAACTTTAGCATTAAAGTGTTTTCACTGAAAGTGTAAGTTAATTTTTTTTTAACTCAGATGACAAGTTTTGTATCCCATGAAGAGATGGAATGTGTTAAAGGAGAAGAAATCCCTGCAGGCCAGACATTCCAGTAGCATCAATGGTGAGAGTTCTTACTCCCACTTGAATATAACTAACAGCTTCCTCCTCCCTGTTTTCCTGAGGCTTTTGTGGAAAAAAATGCATAGTTAACAATACTTTTTAATTCTATGATTTTAACGGTTAATAAACTGATAATAGAAAGAAGGCTACCTTAATATTCTAAAATTTGTAACTACAGTATACAAACCATGTGATTACTAAGCTTTTACTTAGTACACTTTGCTTTTTTTGATACTAAAGAAATATTTCAACACTAGTAGGAGTATTTTGAATGAAATTCTACATTAAATTTCACTGTGTACCCTTCCTGCAAGACTATTTTTTTACTGCAGCCTTCTGTGAGTGGAAATTTCAGATAAAAATTCAGAGGCTACTACAACTGGCATTACATTTTGTTCCTGAACTCTTCTAGTGACTTCATTAATTCTCTGAAATATAACAATTTTAGGCTACAGAATTAGAATGGATAAGAAGAAATAATAATATTCTCCTGTGACAATACTGTTTCTAGTGCACTGTCAGTGATCACTTCATAGATCACCAACAGTTCACACAGCACAAAGAGAAAACATGCAGGCAGGAGTGGTAGTTGACACAATTCCTTTATGGTTGCTGTCCATGGAGTTGTAAAGCTATTTTTCCAACCTTGACCCTTATGTAAGCAACTGGGGAGTATTTCCATGAATCTGCAAACAGACTGGCTGAAACAATAGCTCTTCTTCAGCTCTGTGGTGAGAACTGACACTTAACATGAAGCCAATTTAAATGTCAACGTCATTAACTGTTTCTCTGCTGATCAGTCTAGCAGAGCCACACATCTACCACTTTTGCTCACAGCATTTAATATTTCAGACAAATGGAATGGCAGGCAACTCCTGGGTTAGACTATAAACCTCTGGGGGAACTGTGGGACAATGCAATTATAGGACTTTATTCAATGTCAAGTTTTGAGGGATTTAAAACGTAAAAAATGCTCTACACATTCACTTGGGCATGTACTCCTCATATGACTGTAAGGAACATGTTTCCACTTGCAGAGCAGGAAGGGATCTGTGACAGGGAAAATAGCAATCAGAGAAAAGGGATACTCAACCAAAAGTACTACAGGAGGGGGCACCTCACCATCACTGGGGTCGATCATCTTGATGCTATATACCCAAAAATTAACCAACCCCTGCATCCATTTTACCTCTCATCACCTCTCTGTCTCCAAATGGTATCTCTGATTTTACAGAAGCTTCCTCAAATGGTTCAATACAACAGCAGAAAAGACCCTTATTCTGCACTTGGCTGAGACCTGCCAGTGTTCACCCACAGACTCTGCAAGTCACAGAGCAGCTCTCTCTGTGCCAGACATCTACAACAACATCCTCTGCAAACCTCCTCTTCTGCCTCCAGATGTATGTAAGGATACAAAAAAACCCCCATATTAAACCGCTGTCTTTCACTGTCTCTTTTTGACAAGCTATTAAGAACATCCAATCTTCTCCCCTCTGCTCCTCATAAAGGGACTAATCTCTCCTTAATGCTTTAGCTTAAGGAAAAGAAAGATGGGCATGCAAATCATACAGGATCTAACCAGAGATGACAAATAGTACATGTGATATGGCTAATATGAAAAACATCCTTTTCCCCGACCCTTTACTTAAAACAGTTAATTGTTATTAATTGCAATAGAAATTTGGTGATGTAACCAAAGATGATATTCATTACACTCCTAAAACACACTCTTTAATTAATTTTCAATACACATTAGACTGCATTTTGTTACAATCTGAACAGATATTAACTTGAACAAAGCACACAGCGCTGCAGTGTTATTAACTCATATTTCATTGAAAGGTCATCCTCCCCTTGGTTGTATCTAGAGGGGGCTGGAGTTAAATACCTCAATATCCTATCCACAGAATATAAATGGAATTATGGAGCGCCACTGTTTATTCTTAAAAATTACTGTCTCTCTTGCTTATAGAGCCTCATCTTGTGGTCATGATGTGGTGGGTATGTGCAAGGTGCCCACCAAGGCTCTCATGAGAGAGCAACAGCTCTGCAGACATCAAGGTCAGTGAAGAAGGAGGGCAGGAGGAACTCCAGGCACGGGAGGAAACTCCTCTCTCTGAGGAGAGAGCAGTGGCAGAGATAAGGTGTCTTTGACCATAAACCCCTAAACCCCTTTCCCTGTGAGGAAGAAGGTGGGTGACAGTTTTATTTCCCATTATCCTATTGTGATTAGATTGATAATAAAATAAACTTATTTTTTAGCAGGTTGAGTCTATTTTGCCCATGACACTAACTGATAAGTGATCTCTCCCCATTCTTATAATTACCTATGAGCTTTTCATTATATTTTCTGCCCCCTACCCAGCTGGGGAGGGAATAACAGAAAGGCTTTGGGGGACACTTGACATCCAGCCAGGGTGAACCCATCACAGTGCAGAAATACAAATGCAAAACTTCTCAGGCTATCAGGCTCTTTCTGGATCTCCTCTTAAAAAATCCAGCTTTTCTTAGTTCACTAGGTTTGCTGTCAGTTCTGTTTAAATCCATTTCAATGATTGGCATCTGGAAGACAGTAAGATTTTTTTTAAATGCCATGCTATACTCCTAGTTTTGGGCTCACAAGAAGCCATGGAGGAAAGCAGTGAAATTATAGGTGTGCCTTTTCATTAAGCTCCATCAGAAGCATGGCAGACAGCATTTCTGCTCAGACTATGCATATGCATAAAAAAAACCTGGCCAGTTTTAAAAACATAGCAAAACTAACACCTACACAGGCTTGTGCTGTTGCAGCTAACACACATCTTAGACTACAACACTAACTCTGTGCTTTAAGAATGCTTATTCCCAAAAACCTTTTAATGAATGTTGCTATTCTCCAGCCAGTAAGAAATCTTACTGTGCTGCTTATGATTTTCACTGCTCAGTTTCACTTAATAACCTGCAATCTCTCAACACTTAAGCAATGTACCTTGTGTAAACTACACACCACTTTCCTTCCGAAGCATCACTCCTGGTTTTTCTGCCCACACTCCCATTGCGTGGGTGGCACATAAAACAAATACCTCTTCCTGCTGGTGCAGTTACCACTTTTCATCTCTAGTACAATATCCATCTAATCAGACAGAGCCTGTAAATGCAACTTAAAAGAGCAGGTTATAATTTCATTAAAGATGTATTTACTGAACTAAAACAGCTGTTCTGGGCTGGAAGGCAAAAAAAGGCCTGTGTGATTGCTACTCAGTCATTTTTAAGGCAACTGAAAAATACATTTGCTGAGCTAACCTCACTCTCCCGAAGAGCTTGCACTGCTAACTTCTTCTGTATAAAAGGTTTAAACAGTTATTATAGTGTGTCATAAATTTTGACTTGTAATTGAAAATCTCTTCACTTCCTAAAAAAAAAAAAAAAAAAAAAAGTACTTATTACTTGCTGTATAATTACAGACCATGCAGCTGCTCTCCTCAGCTTCGCTAGAAAATTTGAAGACATGAAACACTGTACAAACCTTATTCAAATGTTATTAAATTGCTAGTCATAGATCTGCCATTCTCATACTGTAGGCTCTCAAATAATGTCATTTTCTTCCTGTTACCAGGGCTAAAATGTAGATGAATGAAAAGCTGATCCAGGCCGTATTGAGTTCCCTACCACACAGGAGACCATCAGCTCCTTGGAAGGGAAGTGTAATCTCTATTTCTGTTAAGCAGACATCAGAGGGAAAGATACCTGAACATGTGTCTGGGAAAAAAAATTCAATGCCTAAGGACGGATTTTATTTAATTTTCAGTAGGTCTTAATCATTATGCATGGCCACAATTATCCGAGTCACTTTGACACAATCTTTGTGCCACTTCCTTATGCCACTTATAATGAGAAAAAAATCTATTCATGGACTAGTGAACCTCATATTGCAGCCAAAGGCACAGGACTGCTGACCCCACAACATCCTGTTCACCTCCAGTAGTTTGACATGAGTCATACTTGATTAACTATTCCCCACCCTTTGTGTACTGGGGAGGCTGTGGTGTGAGGCTGAATTTTAAGAGCAATTAAAATAAAATGTACACCATTTGCCTCTGCCTTTGATTCACAATGCATTTCTGTCTTGGGTCACTGATTTGAAGTGGACAGCTTCTGGAAAAAGGCTTTACATACCTCAGATTTCAAAATGGATTTTGATTCTCCCTGTTGGTGCAGTATCAACAATTGGATCAACAAGATATTAATTTGCTGGGACCAATTTAGGCTCTAACAAGAATTTTAAGCACTGAGGAATATAAAAAATTCTTTATCACAGTGGTGCAAAAGAATTATGAAAACAGTTATCATGCATTACTCATACTACTGTTTTCACCTGGTATTTATAATTTTTTTAATTCCTGCCCAACAAACACAGAGGAGCTCCATGACAAATATCAGTCTGAAATCTCAAGTCAGGTCAACAGGACTTTGGATGAGTAACTTCCTTTGACCAATGTTTCCCACGCATTTAAAAAACTGCTACTCAAAGAGCCACTTTAAGGTTTTACATTCAAACTACAGACTATTACACTTGGTTTAGATCATCAGTTCAAAACAACTGAAATTGGAATGAAGTTTTGCACTGTCAGAATAAACTGTCTGTTCTCAGATTTGAAGCGTGGTCATTTATATACTCCTGGGCAGTTACACAGACAATTTGACAAATAGCCAAATTATTTCAAATTATTTTTTTATATAGAGTCATGTTTTCAAACGTAATAATTTCTTTAGAACTTGGGGTTTTTTTCTTCCTCATTTCAACCAATTGTAACTGGAAATGCTTACAGTCCATAAGGGACCTTTATAATTAGGACTTTAACAGCCTGAAATTATTTTCCAATTCCTACTCAATGCACTAATCGGTGCAGCAACACTGCTCACACTTGTCAACAGAAATCACTGCTTTTACTTTTCTCTTTGCTTTCACATGGGTTTACTTAAAATAAAACAAGGTAAAGGTGGAAAAATAGACAAAGATTTCTGAAAGACCATGGATCCACTATCACTGATTCTGGCATTCACCAGGAGCAAATTACAGAAAAAAAATGCATACAAAAATTCAGTTCGTCCCTCTTCCCTGTCAGTGAACTAGACAATTTAAAAAGCTGAATGAACAACAGACACATTGAAAATTTGTTGAAACAGGTACCTACTATATTTGTCGTGCAATGCAGGGACGAAGCCAAAATGAAATTATTGAAAAAAAACGAAAACAGACAGACGTGCAAAGAACATTGTTAGCTGTAGAAACAGGAAATTTATATTGAAAATTATAAGACAAATTGCTCAGAGATCTGCTCAGAAGTATGCATGCATGCAGGAAGAATAACAAAGGGAAGTCCTTGAGGGTTTTATATTTCATTATAGATGTTAAAACACTTAAAATACAGGAGCTCAGAAGCTGAAAGATAATTTGTCTTTTACCTAAAAAAAAAAAAATCCCTCAATTTCAACAAGGAGGAATCATATTGACATTCTTTCCTAATTTATAAAATTTTGATATAATAATTTTCTCACCCATCCATTTATTTCGACTACACCTGGGCAAATTTCTTTGCTGGTATTAAAAAAAATCTAGAAAAAAATCAATAGTTTTTGTTTTAGAGGTTCAAAGCTTATCTTCCTTGATTAAGCATCATGGAAATGTCCACTTCTTGGACAGTGAAGATCTGCTCACATATTGTGCTACACCAATAAAAAATTTATAGAATAGAAAGCATACGATGCTAATTATCACAGGCATTTGCTTCCAAAGTGCCGATGTTGGAGAAAAAGAAGGGATATGGTCACTAAAAATATCTAATGGAAATGCAATCTAACCAAAGACACTGTGGGCTCATCATCTGTTACTTCTGCTTATGAGACGTAGAAGCAGACATGATTTAAAACAACAGTAATGCAAAAAAGCAAGAATAAATCACAGAAACACAATGCATATGTGGACTGCTCTACAATACATAGTTAAAGAGGAAGCAAAGAGAAAAATCCGTCTTGACACGCAAAAGTCTTCTCTTGAAAATAATATTTTATGTATTACATTCATACACGCGTAACTATAACAAGCGAAACAGCTATGTCACTTTTTAAGTTTGTTTTAATTGCAAGAAAATTATTTATTTTTAAAGTACATATATATGTATATATACACACACACATATGTATCCAACTTACATAGAATTTCTTTTTCTAGATTATGTATTTTCCTATTAGTGTATTCAACTGATGGAAAATATCAGCTATGGTAAGGGAAAAAAAAAAAAAAAAAAAAAAAAAAAAAAAAAAAAAAAAAAAAAAAAAGGCCCTATTCATGTCTACTGCTAAAATTAAAACTGTGCAAAAATAAATCAGGACTAATAGTGCCAAAGGGACTTGTTGGGTTGTGGAGACCTGGGTTCTAATTCCTGTTCCCAGAGCTATTTCCATGTTGAGATTTTTTAATGAAATAATGATTCAGCATCAAAACAAGAAAGAGTTCCAGAAAATGAGGACCAAACACTGCTCTGTTAGTTGAAAGGAGCCAAACTAATTTAAAACCCTTTTGCAAGAGAGACTCCCTTCCCCTGCTCACTAAAATTTTCTCCTTGTTTGCTCCAGACTAAATTAATCTTTCTTGAACACAGGGGGCCTGTTCCAGATTTCAACTCTGCTTTACACTTCTGCTAGTCTGGCTTTTTGTTTCCTCAAGAGGAAGGTTTCTCTCCAAGACTTAATAGACATGAACTGAGGAGCCAGCAAAGCCCACCATGCTCCACTTGTAATTCACCTTGCCATTGCACCAGAGCAACTTTCCTGCCAAGTTTTCTCCCTCTTGGTATCAGCACATCATCCTGAAGGCTACTATCACTATTACAGTCCTAAAACATCTTTACTGCCTCCAATAAATCCACTCAATACCCATGTGCTCACAACACCAAGACATCACTTTTCTTTATTCCACAAGAACCCATTACCTGGACAATTCACCCAGGCTGGGCTTCCCTGCACAGTTGCCTCTGGAACAAGATTTGTAGTGCCAAAAAGAGCAGCAATGTGGGACATAAATCTTGGACACAATGTCAAAGAACAAACTCTTAGCAGCAGGGGTGGATTCCAGCATTGTGCAACAACTGAAATGTGAAAGTAAACGTGGCTCTCACCTTCCTCGTGGTAAGTCTGCATCATCTTTCTTCCACCGGACCGTGGGCGTGGGATCCCCCTGCACCTGGCACCGGAAATCCACAGCCTCCTCCTCCAGCACCACTTGGTTAATGGGTCGCCTGAGAAACGTGGGCCGCTCTTGAAAGAGACATTAAAAATTCCACAGTGAGTCAGAGGGCTGAAATGAACACTTTCTGACTTTTCAGCATCTTGTTGCCTACCCATCCATCAAACAGAAAAGGAGGCTGAGCTCCACAGATTCAGACAAGTGGGACTGATGATGTGCATAAAGAGCCAGGGAGAGGGCTGCCAGGCTAGATGAAGAGGCAGGGGCTGTCCCATCCCTCACTCCAGCAAAGCCACCCGAAAGCAGCCTGTCCCAGGACTGACCGGCCACCTGTTGGACAGTGGAGAGGCCTCTGAGGTCATGCCCTTCTCTGGAAAAGCTGTGGCTCTGCAGTGCTGCCCATCCAGAGCTAAGCAGTGTATGAGCTGCCAATGGAGTCTGCCTGCCTTTAGCAGTGATCAACATCTTAGTGCTTCAGAGGAAAATTTAAACTCTGTCTTAGGCACCTCAGGCAATTGTGAACTGTCATGCACAGGACAGAGCCTCCCTGATCCCCATCACCAACTTCACCACAAAAACCAAATTAAGGTCTGAATAATAACTTCTGTTTACCCTTGTTATGTGAGGCTGCATGGCTACAAATAGTATTAATCACCATAATGTTGTACAGGCCTGCTTAAAATCCAGATGCAGAGCCACAATCTCATCTCAGTTATAGTGGTACAAAATCCAAGTACTGGTAATTTCATTTGAAAGGATGTCACTGGGGTTAGTTTCCAAGTTGCCTTTGGACGCCACAGATTTTGTTCTGTCCTCTCAGCCATACCACACTTTTATTGTCATAAATTATTTATGCTAGCCAAACCATTACAAGGCTGGGTTTATATGAAACAGTATTTCCACTCAAGATGGGAATTTGTCATAAGGATATTTAAAACTGGTTACACACTATGTTTCACATTTCACTCTCAGCAAGTGAAGGGATATGATGTCACTTTAAAAAATTCCTCAGAATTCACACAGATGCAAGCAATACCAGATTCTGACTCAGGCAGTTTGTATTGATAACTACAGAGCTAATGTTATAGGTTTGTTATGTATGATTATTATATGCAAATATATATTTTTTAAAGTTAAAAGAACATTATTAAGGTTGAAAGATCAAGCAGGCCACACTTACTGACAGAATTAAGGCTGTCTGCATGTCTTTTAATCACTTCCTTTCTGTTTATGATGCCTTATGGGACTGGTTGCAATTACATGATCACACACTATTTTTTCTCCAAACATCTCCAGATTGTTGGTATTCAATTAATGAGCAGGTGTTTAATATTTTGCTTTAGTTGCACTGTTTAGAGGGTGGCTCCATGTCTAACTACTCAAACTGCACTTCAAAGACAGAATTATTAATTTCCTCATGACCTCTATTACAGGTATCTTACTGCTTTATAATTACCTCACTTATTTTCACAGCTCCTCTCTGAGGTACGATAGAGATCTTACAGAGCAAGGTAAAAAGTATCTGCTAAATTTTGACGTTCAGTCTGAGCCACAAAACTGACAATTTTTTTTTTTTTTGAGGGAGTTGGGCAGAAATGAAGTTTTAATTTTGTGTGTTCAAAGCTCAGCTTCCATTAATTCAACTGCTGACAAAAAAGTGCTCACCACTTTTACAAATCAGAATAAAAGTCAGAAAATGAGGAAAACAAAACCACCTGTTAGTAATTATGTAAATGAGTGACAGCATCGCACAGGAATTCCTTGTTAGCAGGGAAACCTATTGGCAGGGGAAAACAAATTTTGTCAGCAGAAGAATAGACATGCTCAAAAATCTATAGCACTTTTCCAGATGATAGAGATGAAAGCATGTCTAACGGGCAAAGATTCTTCTCCCCGAGCCTTTGCTTTTGTCCTATTCCTATTCTTGCCCAGGATGTGCAGATTCCAGCAGTGTTTGGGCAAGTAAATTCATTTCTAGCCTCTCTGCTTATATTGAAATCTTTATCATTTCCCATTTTAAGTCTGTGTACAAGCCATATCCAGCTGCTGACTGTTTCCTTAGTCGTTTTATCTTTTTTTTTTAGCCCAGAAATACCACTTTTCACACCTGGAACCCAGGAAGTTCACAAGTCCAATTCCCCTCCCAACTATCCCTGCCTCTCCCTTCTTCATACCTCAACAGCAAATGGACTCTTTTCAATTGATTGTTTGGTCTACATTGAACTGCAGCTCCTTTTCCCCAGGTCACCCAAATACAGCCCATCCACAAACTTAACACAAGAAAAATCAGCTGAAATACCCAAAGACCCTCCCAGGAGAGTGACAGCAGCAGGAACACAGTGCAGACACAGGAAAATGCTTCCCAGATCTGCATTTATTGGTTCTCTGGTATATGAATGGATGACTCTATTACTTTTTTTTTTTTTTAGGAAGGTGCGTATTTGGCTAAATTTAGTGAAAATCCTCTGGACAAGTCAAAAATAAAGCACATCTCTGCCATAGTGTAGATATTCCCAACATATTTTAGGTACCTGATATTCAGTATGAGGCACCTGCACTTCTCAGGACAAAAACCTTCCTCCATTGCTGCCATTCCTGCCCATTTCACTCCAATTATCCCCTCTGCCTCCAAACTGCAAGAACTTCAACATTCTTAGAGAAGAGGGAATTATTTTGTCAATTTAAGTTTGCCAGCTAAAATCAGTTTTCCATTTAGGCATGGAAATTTTTGGATAAAGACATTTTAATTTGATAAACTTATTAAAAATTGGACAAAGAAGAAAAAAAAAGAAAATCACCTCACAAAAAACCCCAACAAAAAACCCCATCGAAAACTGAAAACAAAAAAAACCCCTCACAACTATTATTTTCAACGCTAATGCTAAGCAATGTACTTGGCCCATCTGTAACTATGTGAATATGGACAGGAATATTTTAATGACATTTTCTGCGAGTTTGCAACAGCATCTTTTTCACAACTTCTGTCCTAAGAAGAGCTTAGACCAACTCCTGCTTTCAGCTCATACACGATACTCTCTTCATTTCAGCATTTGTTTTTCAAGACATGATCCTAAACAAAGAAATTCAGATCTAGATCAGCACTCTGATTGGTGATTTAGAGGCCCTGGTTCATCCCCATTGAATTTAAACAACTCTGTGTGTGTCTGTACACTGGCTTAGTCTGCATACAAAAATCATTTTAGACCAGGTTTACAAAAGCTGCATGTAAACAGCTAAAAAATTAGCATGTGCATACTTATGAAATTGCTACTTGTGGCTGTAAATTCTCCTATACAGGAGATGAGAAAATAAATCTGTCTCATTTTGAGGAGAACCCAGCTGAGGAGAAAGTAAATGCCCCTGAGGTCATTAGATAAATCACTGGGTTCCACATCAAGGCAATTTAGGAGAATACATACATTAGTTTCATATCAGCTTCTAAAACTGTATATTTTCAAAAACATTTAGGAAGTTGCTAGAAAATTAATAGCTATGTGTAAGGGCAGAGCCCAGTTAGCAACGACAAGCAAATACCAACAACTGCTGCTTCCATTTTCCCATCATTTCTGCATTTTGCACAGCATGAATCAGGAAAGAACAAGTTCTCTCTTATGTTGTTTCCTGTATTTGTATCACTCAGAAAACCCCTTGAATATGTCCAATAGCTAATTATAGAGCTATAAAGTGATCAGAGTGAATACCATTGCCAATGCAATTAACATTCTTTATGTGAGATTAACTGGATTTGAGTCACCTGCATAACTTGCTTACAATGTTAATCTCTCAGGAGACAGAGCACTGCTTGCCCAAGCATGCTAAATAAAGAAGGTTTCTTTGCACAGCCAGGTCAAATTTAGTTTCAGAGCTAATCTTGGGGGGGGGGAAATATTTTTCATATTTTTTCTTCTGAAATGGTTTGCCCATAAATAAAGCCTTGTGGTATAATTAAATATTGTTACTCTGTCAACAGCATCCAGAGCACAATATATTTGTGAAACCAGAAGAAAGGGTGATAAATTAAAATCATAGGCATATATAAAAATTTTAATATAGTTATTTTATAAGCTTTCACTGAGTAAATAAAGTACCCACTTCCCAGACTTTCTCTGATGAATATTAAAAATCTTTGAAGAGAACTATAAAATAGGTCATGGTTATATGTCATGTCAACCAGTCATGCTATTACTAGCATGACCTTTATAACTTCAGAATAAACTTCGCTTGCAGTTATAAAAGGGGATTGTTAATGCAATCTGGACACACACCTACAATCTGTTGCAGTGCTTGAGGTATGTGCTGCAAGGGAACCTACAGATCAGAGCCAGAAACAGCAAAATACTTTCCTTGCTTTGGGTGCTGACACAAGCTAACCTCAGAACTTAATTTTTCCCATTTTAACAATTGGTCTGAGTATCACAGTCTATTAAAGAGACTCAGATGACCTTCAGATGTATTATTGCCCTTTCCCTGTTCCTCAAAAAGTAAGACAGCCATATATGGGGCCTCAATCTAATTAAAATGATCCTAACTACTTTAATATATTTTCTCTGCTGAGGCAACTGCTAGAGTGAAGGATTTGATGGTCCTCATAATATAGAGCCTCAATCTGAGTTAGAATTGTTCTTGTTTTCTCTGTCTTTGCTGGGTAGAAGATATCATTTTTCCAAAATGTTTTTGTGTTCTAAAAAGAATATTAAAACACAAATTAAAAGGCTTTGGGGAGGGATTTAATAGCAAATAGTTACATTTAAAAGCTCCTGATTCAAAAGGGGAAAAAAAGGAAACATCAGATGGCTGGAAGTAACTTTCACTTCAGAATGCTGTCGATAGATATTTCATAGATATTTCATTAAATAGCATAGATATTTCATTAAATGCAACATGATCTTGATGAAGTAAACTCTCTGCCAAAAAAATAAGACAGGACATTACGATCTCACTGGATTTACCTATGTTGCCCTAATAAATGAAAATAGAATTGCAAAAGCAGGCGGTTTTATATTTATAGACATTCTTCTACTGCATCTTTTTAGCACTATTCCCTTTCTCATTTGAGAAATAAGCCCTTGTGTAGACAGGGCAAACTCCTACCGTCTAAGCAGCACCCAAGGCTTTATGGGTTTGCACAGTAAAGTCATGAAACTCCAATAATAAGCAAATGCTGTAAAATGCAGTAAAATGAACATTATCACTTGCTAGTGGTTTTCTCTTTTTATGTACATCTACAATCATGTTAATTACAGCTTTTACTGACTGTTACATATAGACTTTGGGGACCACATCAGACACTTTTTTCAGAGCTATATCATTATCCTATAACAAGTTCTTGGTATCTGAGGATAACAAATATTCTAAAGATAAACTGGCTTTTTGCAAATGCCAGAAGTAGACTATGAGTGGAAAACACAGGGATTTGAAGAAAACCAGGAGGAGACTTGATCTGAAGGACAAAATATACACTGCTGACTTCTGTGTCTTGACCTGTGAATGTATACCCGGTTTTAGTAGATTTTTCCACATGACTGGGAAAGTTTTCCAGGATATAATGGGTCAAGACTCTGCTAAGTCCTTTCACATAGGCAGAGCTCAAGAAAGTAAAATGGGGCACAATGTCTTCATTAAAGGGTTTTTGGTTTGTTTTTTGGTTTTTTTTTCTTCTAATGCCATGTCATCATAGTATATTTTTTCTGAAACTAGGGTTTCTCTTTCAGCCTGACAATATCTACAGAACATCAAACACAAATACTTCCTCAAGCATCAGACAAAAATACCTCTTCATCCCACAGGACCTTATTAGCCAAAAAAAGGTTCAGATACCAAAGATAAAATCAAAGATTAATCCGAACCAATCTTTAATATGTCCAAATAGACATCTCTTTTAAAGATATTTTTGTACTCTTCTTACTTATGCTTTATATTCTTTTGAGGCTCTTCTAAATATATCTTTTTCTACTGCTTGATGCCAGTCTCTTGAAGTTGATATACTAAGGCTTTCATTGATTTCACTGAGCTTTAGAATCAATATACAAGACATACCTTTGTACATTCTCTTCAAACATGCCATTTTAAGTGCAAAGGGAAATAAAAGAGCATGAAACACTTAAAACAACTTGAAAACTTATCTCAGCATGGTGAAGTAGCATGACAAAATGATAAAGGTTATCATAAGGAGTAATTTTTTCTTTATTTAATTTCTGGCTCCATATTATGCAGTCACAAACAAAGCTTTCTTACAAATTGAAATGAAACTGTTTCTGTTTTGCATCTTGCTTTAATTCTGTTCAGCCAAGGGCTATGAGCCCAAGCACAAGCAATGCAGCCTAATTTGTATCACTTAGACTTCGGAAATTGGCCTTTGGAATAGTGTGCACACAATAATCAAGTCCCATGCTGCCTCTTTTTGTGAACATTAGGACTGAGGTTATTAACTTCCTTTAAAGTGCAGCTTAAGACTGTGACAGACCCTGTCTTTCTGCTTCACTCCGAGATTACACATTGGAGCCTCATAAAGGCAAAAACTAGCAGTAATGCTTGAAAAAGAAGACTAACAAAATGTAGTGCATCTTCATCACTATTCAAAACATAGTTTTGGATAGCACTGCTTATATGATCTTTTATGAGCTTGCCAATTTTCTGCTAATAGAACAAACCATGACTTGAGAACTAAACTAATGCAATCTGCCTAACAGTATACTACCAGTATGCTGTTAAAAGTGTCTAAATGTTGAAAACAGTGTTTCCTCTGCAGATAAGCTTGGAAAGAAAAATGTGAAAGTTCTACATGCATTGTTCATAACTATCTCTCAGTAAAGGTTATTGAATGGGTACCTAGCCAAGTGGACATATTCTACACATGGGAAAATTTTATTTTCTCCCTCTAATGCTTCCCAAGGTTCTTATGGCCCATTTTATTTTATTGTTTTTAAACTCAGGGAAAGTGTAATCTTTCAGGCTAGGCTTCCACGCTGTTCCCTTTGGGCCACCAGTTCCCACCACACTGAGTCAGTTTTTCCAGAGGCAATGCCTCAAGCTAAATTTACTGTACAGGGAGCCAGAGATCTGTCACAAGTTACATGCAGAAGTTAACTTCAGGTATTACAGAAAAACTTGCAAAGCCAAAAGTAACAAGTAGATGGTTTGGAGAAAGTTTTGAGAGCTAGTATGAAACAGTTCCTTTTCCTGCATAATGTCTTTACTAAGGCTCCCTTCACACTGTGGAAAGGGTTTGGAGAGTTGTTATTTGGGAGAGGAATGAAGACATGACTGATCAGCTAATTAATATATATTCCTTTCCAGAATCAGCACCAGCTATAGCTTTGCCAGTTGCCTACTAAAACTTTCTAAGTCTCTCAGTCAAGATCTGTTTTTTTTAAATTGTGAAGTCCATTTTCAAATATGCTCAAAGCAGTTAAAGTTTGGCACGTGGATTGGCTATAAGTATTTCTAGTATATTTTTCATCAACATTTGCAGTATTCCCATGTTCCTCAGACCCATGAGTCATATTAGAGGTAGCTGTGGACCTGACATATGATACTGGTGGTTTTGCCTGTGTTCAGTGAAGCCAATTTGAACACGCGGAGCCAGTCTGACGTTTCCCAGAGTCGCTGGATTTATTGGATTTATTGTGAGTGCTTAGGGTGATTGGACTGTCCAGTGGATACATTGCTTCCTGGAAATATCATGGGTAATGCTCTCCAGTCTCTGTGCACATCCCTGCTCACACATGGGAGTCTAGGAATGGAATATAACTACTGGAAAGCACGGGCAAATCCCCTCCTTTTGTATGGAGAGGACCAGGACTACCCTGGACACGATGTTACAGTGAGCCCAGTGCACCAACACAGAGCTGCAGGGCCAGGAAATGGGCACAGGGCAGCCAAAACATCGTGTGAGACAGCAGGTCTCACCTGAGCACCTGCTTCCTGCATGTTGTTCTTGCACGGCAAAAAAGAAGGTGGGGAGGCATCTGGGAATACCCAGATAGGAGGGGAAATGTAGATAGGAAGACACTGCAGTAGGGAATTTTAAATACAATTTTTCTTTTCAGGTAGTCTAAAGCAATTAAGAAGGATTAAAATATCTAATTTCATTTATTGCTGATTTTGTTTGGCATTCACCAAATAGTTTTAGATTGTATTCTGCAAGTTGATTGCTATGATTATACCCTGTAAAAAAATCAGAATATTGTAATTGGCTATGTATTATTTTACATATCCAGACGAACCTAATACGTTTCATAGCTCTGCAGGATATGAAATTACATGCACATTTCAGTCTTCATTCCTACAGTTCAATGCTTTTTAACAAATTATTTTCTTAAGGATTTCTCAAGGCTTTGTAGTTTAGGACTGCAATCTGCTTGCTATCCACAGGGAGTATTACCAGAGATTAGCAGTACTTAAACTGATGAAGGAGATATGTCATGTCTCTTTTGCATCTGTATAAAGCTACAGCTCTAACAGATTGGCTGCAAAGGGCATAATAATTTGACAGAAATCCTTTCTCTGCTTTCTCTGGGTTGTTTTTTTTTTGTTTGTTTCTTTGGTTTTTTTGGGGGATTTTTTGCAAGTTATAATAGTTCTGCCTTTAAAAGCCACATGTTTCCATGAATCCACAACAAACCAGTTGGAGTGGAAACCTTTTCAGTCTTGAAAAGGAGGAAGGCAGCATATCCTCAGAAATTCATGGATCCTGTGCAGGAAAAATCTTTCTCTGCCTTTTGTGAATCACATAATATATATATATATTCTTTTTAAGTGGACAAACAATGTGCTGAATTGCACATACATGCAAACACAGAGATGGCAATATTCATGACTGGGTTTTCCACTGCGCTATATTAGGCAGAAGGTGAAAAAATCAGGAGCATCTGCTTGACAAAGGACCGTAGGATTTCTACTGGAAGTCTCTCTGGGGTTACAAAGGGTCTTGTTTGAAATTTCAGTACTGTATCAAGGATATCAAAGAGGTGCAGCGGGAGGGAACATTAACACTATTTCTCTCTCTCTTGTCAGCATAGACATGTTTTCCTTAGCAGCGAGAGCTTTTTCCTTATTGATCTTCCTTTGTTTACTCAGAACCTTTTGACTAATTCCTACAAACCCACAACTAGAGGATGTACCACAGCATGATTTGTGGCTTTGCTTCTTATCCAGTTGTTGGCAAGATGGATCCAGCTGTAGGCTGGGTTGTTACTCTGTTCTTGCTCTGGACCTAGCCATGGGGCAAGTGCTCCTACCAATCAACTTCTTGCCTTCCCCATTCTTTCATACAGGAAGCTTATTCATTTTTAATTCATTCAGAAGGACCAAAAATCTAAATGCTGTTCTGGCTTACAGGAGGAAAAGCTGTTTCAGGTTCTCTTAAAGATGAATGCCAAAAGTTACTGCTATATATTCAAAACTTTGATTTTGGAATTATCTTGAATGTTGTTTTACTGCTCAAACGAGGTTTTTTGTGCTTTCCTACAAAGGTTTGATTTCACAACCCCTCGGGAGTATGGAATTATTTAAATAGGCAATCCTGGTCTAAATCTCTGGTTAGCAGGCATTGCCAACTGTATTAGAAGTAGCTTAATTACATTTGGCCTTTCTGTGAGGGAGAGCATTGTCCTGCAATAACATCACTGTGGAGCTCCAGTCAGACTGAAACTATGAGCTGGAGCTGACAAGGGAAATATCGAGTCACCATAGCTTCATCATTTATAAACTGCAGCTTTTAAAACCTGGTCTTCCTTCTGAAGCTGTGAAATGCATCTTGAGCAGTACTACTGTGTTTGGTTAACCTTCCTTTGTCTTGTGTTTTGATGAGCCACCCAGGGTAACTCAGCCTACAACATTTGTAGGGAAATAAAATCAGGGGTCTCCTTACCAAAGACAGTCAGCTCTGCAGGGTCACTGTCACGCTCCCCCACCATGTTGGTCCCCACACACGTGTACATCCCTGCATCACTTTTCCTGGTGTTGGAGATCATCAGCTTCCCACCACGGATCTGTTTCAAAACAAGGAACATATTTTTAACTTCAGGTAAACAAAATACATCAGAAAAAGTGCTACCTTCTTGGGCGACAAGTTCCACAATCAAGACATCCTCAAATTCTTTTTGTAAATATATGTATAATTTTAAATTATAGACTTTAATATTTAAATATATTTAAGGTGTTCTAGAACACATTTTTATCCCATTGACTAATTTCAATTGCATTTGATTTTGTTCCTTTGGCTTGGATTAGATTCTTTATATTTCAAAGATTACATTTCTTGCTGCCTCTTGGCAGGACAGACTACTTTTATTTCTTGCATGGTGATATGTAAAGCACTCTTGACGTCTCTCTGGGAAAAAAAAGTCAATCTGACTTAGTTTTATTTAGTTAATTTTATTTTACTGATGTCTGAAGAGTTTCCTTGATCACTAATAAAGGCAGAATTTCTCTTTTTGTTGAGGCAAACTGACTGAATCTGGCCCAAACTGGGAATTCACCTGACACTTAATATTTTCTTGGCTACAAAGGGTGCTTACAGAGTGAAAGAGCAGGGTAGTTGGAAGAAATAAAGTAAAAATTTGTGGCTTGTGAAGTCACAGTGTCAAAGGTTAGACAATGAGGTGCTTCAGAATAAGCTGGGAATTTAACCAAAGAAACTTGAGAGTCAGGCAATGATAGCCACTTCTCTGCCACTCTTTGCTCTTCTACTCTTCAGTAGAGCCTAGCACAGACAGCCTGGTCCACAAACAGCAACAGCTCAGATTCTTTGGCTTGAAATAATTCCTTCAGCATGCAGAGCCAATAATAATCTTCCTGATAGTAGTTCCGTGTTGAATAAGGTCAGCACTGAATCATTCCATAGAACATAAAACTTTATTGAAAAAATATTAATGGGGAAAAGCTAAGCATGTAAAAATTAGGAATGAAACATGTTCTCACCCCCTTAATTTACCCCATTTGCTTGCACAGACCATGATTTATCTCTAATCACTTGATGAGTTAAATATTTCTGCTGGATCTATTTTCATTCAGTACAAGAAATGAATGGCCACAGAATTCAACCAGTGTTACCCATTTGGTCAACATTTATTCCTTTTCAGGAACCATATTTCTTTAGAGTTTGACTTCAGCCTTCATTAAGACACATCCAAATCACTGCAACAACTATAACATTACTGGTACCACTCTAAGATGTTGGGGTTTTTTCCCAGGGATTATTTGTGCATCTCCTAGATTTGACTGAATTTACTTATAAACACCTCTCTGAGAGAGAGTTTGGAGTTTGAAGAACTGAGGTGTAGAAAAGGTAAAACCAAAAAAGACATCCACTAAGCCCTTTGTCTAACTGAGCACCTTCTATGGCTGAATCTCCAGCTCTAATGGACCTCCATCACACTGGATTTACAAAACAACCCCCAAAGAAGCCCAAGCTGGAGAGCCAGACTGAGAGCAATAAACAGCCTTCCCCCCTCATTTGGGAAAGCCTGGGGAGGCAAACTGCCAAGAATAACCACAAATCCCCACGGGAAAGGCTATAAAGCTGTACAAGTTCTTTGGCACTCTGCTGTGGGCCATGTGCCTACACGGATAAACATCCACCTGAGTTGTACTCACACTGATCCTCTCCTCCCTGTCGTCAATACGGACTTTGTCCTTTTTCCAGTAGATGGTGGGCTCGGGGTGCCCTCGGGGGGGCTGGCACTCCAGAATTGCAGGCTCTCCAGCTGCCACCACCACGTCCGTAGGGTTTTGGCGGAAGTCATCCCGAAGCACTGCAGCAACAAATGAAGGGAAGAGGAAAAAAAAAAAGATTAATAGAAGTGATGGCATTGTAAGTGGGAGAGGAAAAAAAAATAGGAATGTACAGTATTAAGCTGTTGGAATCCTAGAAACTTAGAGTTTGGGGTTTTAGTGTATATTAAGTAAAACATATGAGTCAAGATAGAGGATTTTAGGTGTTGTCTTTGTCCTTCTTCCTTCTTCATAGATTTGGGTGGTGTTCTCCAATTAAGTGAAAAAGGTCTGCATTGCGAGCCTTAGGTGGTCATTATTGAGTCAAAACCATAATAATATAGATGTCACCTTAGTATTGGGTATTTCTCACTTAAATAACCTTAGGAAGAGTTAGAAGCACTCCATTTTTACCTCGTTTCTCTAACTTGCTAGTTAAGCTCATGGCATGTGAGCCTGTAAATACTGTATATAGATAGGATATAATAAACATTACAAGTCCAAACTCAACTTCATGTTTCCTGACCTGACCTCAGCAGAAAAAAAACCCAAAACAAAACCTTTATATTAAACAAACAAGTCCCAACCATTATTAAGTGATGACTTTGCTTCTTATATTGACTGCAAAAGATCTCAAAAATGAACCTGGGCAGATACGCCCTTTCATCTAGTGGAGGCAGATTTCATGTACAGGGCTTTTGTTTTCTCTTTTTTGCCTTTCCAGATAAGAATACTGCTCTGTATTTAAATTATAAAGACATGTAGCACCCATTACTCCTCCTAACCTTGACAGAATCACGTTCTGTTACATAAATTCAAAAAATCACATCATTACAAAAGCAGCACTGCAGGTTGGCTGTTGAGCTCTTTTCATGACAGAAAACAATCTGCCTTTTTTGAGTCTCGAATTCCAGTACAAGCTTGGTAAAGAAGGGACAGAAGTAATAGTGAATTGCAGAGTTACACCTTGGCTAAGGGCATTGCCATTATTATGATCATGGTATTTCTGGCACACACACTAAAGGGTCACCAGTTCTGAAAGGTGTCAGAGAAATATAACTAATAGTAATGTATTACTATTACCAGCATATTTATTTCTTCCTTCTATATTTTTAGTTCTAATATTTTTGCCACCTTGACCAGCCCTATCCCACTATATTGAAAAGAAAGAGCATTTAAATCACCAAGCTGTTTGAGAACTAAAGTAGGCAACACAGGCCAGTTTCTAATGCAAATCAAGCTTCTGTAAAGGATTATGTCCAACTAGCTGGCTTCAGTGTGTTAGAATGATATCCACTTCATCCTTCTTCTTCCATGTGTGTCCTAGTCTCTAGGTTAATTGACATTCTTATAAACATAAAACTGAAAATAGCTCTAGATGAGCTACTGAAATAGAATTTAGGGCAATGCCCCTCCTTGAATTTCAGCTTCGCATGGCTTTCATTACAGCTTTAAAACAGTTCTCGCCCTTAATGGAACCAGGGCCCTCTGAGAAATTAGAATACACTGTATCCTAGTGAAGGGGCAAGTCAGGAAGAGTTCAGCAGAAATTGCTCAGTCTCATTTCATAAGCAGAGATAATTTACTGCTTTCAGTGTTAATAAAACGTGCCCCATTTTAACATTTGGAACTGAATATTTTTCTCTTCTGTAATAAGCCAGAAGAAAAATATGATTAATACATACAAGAATTGGTCTCTGAGTAGTCTGAGGTTAGTGGGCTGTATGTACTTGGCACTCGAAATGACATGGAGGTAACTTTTATTGTTCTCCACTTTGGGATACACAGGTAGATCCCAGAGGAAGGAGGGAATTAATTGGAAGTTAATTCCTTTTCTAATACACACACACACACAAAGAGTGACTATTTAGGTCTCGCTCCTGAAGCATAAAATAAAAGTGACAGGAGGCAGCTGGCAACAAATGCAGCTCTGGCAAGAACCCACAGTCTGCTTAGGTGACACACCTAATAGACAACAAAAAACTCAATCCACAAATATTTCTGTATAATACAAATCTTCTGATTCACAATAACCTCAGTGGCAGAAATGGATTTTATACAACTTCAAGATCAAGTGGAAGAAATAACTCATGCAATGCAGAGCACAGAATTAATATGATAAAGATCACGGCTGCTGACTATTGGCAGTACAACACTTTGCAAAGCCAAGAAAGTCAATATCAGGGGAATGTCAGGGAAAGAACCAGAAAAAAAGTCTTAAAAATCATGGGTTTTAGGAAAGCAGCTTCATGTGTCTTTGTGATTCCTATGATACACAGGAAGAAAAGTACTTCTAGACAATGTTATGCTCACATTTGTACAAATGGCAAACAGATAAAAATTAATTTCTGCTATTGTTATTACACGCAAAATAAATATTAATTTTATTGGCTTGATTCTACTTGCAATTACAGAACTTCAGTGCAAATCCATTAGTGGAAAATCCGCAGAAAATCAGCAGATGCCACCACATAATGGCTTTTATATTCCTGACTCCCAACTGCTGGCAGCAATATTAAGGAAAGCATTTTCCTTGAACATTTCACACTGCTGTATGAACCTGACAAACACAGTTTCATGGAGTGATACACAGCAAATTACATTAACTTTCTCTGAATCATCCCAGCAACTGTGTAAGGTTCCAATCAGCCTCAGAATATGAGGCTAAGAGGTGATTTGATTTTATCACATTCCTTTACCCAAAGTCTCACTGCAAAACTGGCCTGAATAGAAGACAAAATTGATGCTACAGGCTTTGCTTCATCTCGCTCTGTACCTCAGTGCATACGTGAATCTTGAATAGATATATCTCACCATTTCCATCTAAAGCATTCTGTGTTTTGGAGGGGGAAAAAAAAGGTGGGAGAAAAAAGAAATAGGGAAAAAAATAAAGCCGTTACAAAAAAGCAAAGATAAGAG
The DNA here is from genome assembly GCF_965231275.1 of Zosterops lateralis. NCBI lineage: Eukaryota > Metazoa > Chordata > Aves > Passeriformes > Zosteropidae > Zosterops > Zosterops lateralis. The sequence continues at coordinate 111,625,273 of NC_139763.1, forward strand.
AAAAATGCACAAAATATAAATTAAAGTGAGAGGAGAGGAAGGGGGCGGGGGGGACATTAACTTTAGGGAAATGAAAAAGAAAATGCCAGGGAAAGGAAGGGAAATAAAATAACAAAAGCAGAGGGAAAAAAAAGCTAAAGAGCAAAGAGCACAAGCTGCCATTCTCGTGTTTCAGTATTTTAATGCAATCTAACAACAATGAAATAAAGCACAGATGTTAATCTGATCAGCCCAGTCACCCCAGAACATCCAAATATCATCCCAAGAGAGAGGGAGCAGGGAAGAGGAGGGCAGAGCATGAGCTGGTGAGCTTGGCTGTCCTCCTGGAGTGTGTCACAGGAAGCCACAGAAGGCAGAACCATCGACTGGAAGTTGAGTTCACACGTATTAGCACACTAAATGGAAAAGTTGCAGCACAGCTTAGTGCACTCACCATATCTAATGGTACAATCATCTGTGAAAACAGAAAAATGATTGAGAGCTGCAGAATATTCCTCAGCCAATTATCCACAATTGCTGGATACTTCCAAATAACTAGTGTGCCTGAGCAGATCACCCTCCCCACAGACAGGCAAAAGGCTTTTGTTCACTTGGGAAGCCAGCCATCCTCAGGGCCCTTCTGGCAGGGCACAAATACCAATGTTGTAAAAATTCAACACAGGCAGCACTATGTTGCCACCAGCCTCCTCTTCCTCATCCTGTGTTCCTGCTTTGCTTTGTTCCAATTTTACACACAGCTCCCTTCCTGCTTGCATGGGTGTTTCCCTACATTTTTGGGTGTTACTTCACATTCTTTACTGTGAGGGTGGCAAAGCCCAAAGAAGCTGTGGCTGCCCCAGCCCTGGAAGTGTTCAAGACCAGTCTGGGTGGAGCTCTGAGCAATCTGCTCTAGGAAAGGTGACCCTGCCCATGGGATACAGGGTGATCTTTAAGTCCCTCCCAAGCCAAACCTTTCTGTGATTTTATGACTGAACAAGAGTTGTCAAAGGGGAAGATGCTCCTCACACTGCACACCAGCCCTGGGACTGCAGCACAGCCATGCCCCAGGGGCTGCTCCCCAACACCAGCACAAACACCCTCATGTCTCAAAAGGCAAAGCCTTGCAAGGGCAAAAGCTTCCAGATGGCCCAGCCCCACTGTGTGGAAAGGCACCGAGGGACAGGAGAGCTGCAAAGAGCAGCTACAGCACACATACAGCCTACAATGGGGCTGCAGACAAAAGTTAATTAAAGTTTGATCGGCCTCTCTGCGGCTCAAATGAGCTGATGCTGCACAAACAAGATAGATGTCTGTGAGCAGCCACGGCAGTCTTCAGGGCAGCCAAGGCCCCTACGGCCCTTTCCAGGTAGCCAGGAGTGTAAGCAGGGAAAGCGAGCACATCCAGCAATGGGATAAACACCTGGAGCACGCACCTGTCAGAGCCAGGGATGAGGGGCAAAGGAGCAAAAAGGAGCCCCCGCTCCCAAGGCAGCTGCTAACCAGCACCTGCCAGCTTAGGACCAAATCCAGGCCTCAGTCAAACTGATGCTCATAAACTCAGGGAATTACATGGAAACCAAATTAATTTCCTCGGCTGAGGTTCCAGCGATTTGTTTAAAGGAAGTGGAGATAAAGCCACGATGTTTATGGGGTAGGAGGGAAGGTGGCGGGGTCAGAATTATTCTAGGCTAGATATCCATGCCTTAATCCTTCCTCCCAGCTTTCAGGCCCTTAGAAAGAAAACATTTTTATAGGATTTACATTTACATGATGATTACAAATAACCATCTGTCTGCTTCCAGTTTTTCAATCTGGTCCATGTCCCACGAGCCCCCAGCCTGTGGTCAGAGCAACTAAGCTGGAAGGAAGAAGTGGATGCCCGTCAGGAGGCTCTGGGATAATTGCATTCTTCTCCCACCAGCGCTTGTCTCTCTACCTCCTCCTCCTCTGTGTGCACGGCAAACATCTGAAATTACCGGGGATGGGAGGGAAGGAAAGAGTATCTTTGTTGCCTTTTTCAATGAATTATAATGTCTTAAAACACAGCTACATCTGTTGTGCTGACTAGAGGGTATAAAGGGATATTGAGTAAATATTAATGTGCTTCTGGAACTTGGGTCCTGGTAGTTCATCTTCCCCCTCCTGTTGTGTTTTGTGCTCATCTCAGGATAATGTTATCCTCATATAAAGATTTTAAACAGCCTCATTGGTGGTGGTTTGGTCACCTGCCACACCACAGGTAGGTCTCCCCACATCCAAGGCACTTCCCAAAAGGCATTTTCCCGAATCCTCATCTCTCTGTCACTGCTTTGGCACTTCCCTCCTCTGATACATACCGATACGAACAATCAACAGGAATTATTAAGTCAAATAACTACCCAGATGTCATGCAGTGGACAGATTAAAGGATTATTATACTTCAGGTAGCATATGGTGCAGGGAGGTATTTTAGATCTTGACTAATGTGTGTGATCTGCTGAAATGATCCCTGAGCAAGCCAGCACTACCTGCAGAAACAGGGTGACAGAAAAAAAACAAATCCAAGGGGTCACAGACAACTTCCCTTGTGAAGAATAATAATACACTTTGCTTGAAGATGCTGCTGCCTGACCTCTTTGTTTCAGCAACTGTCTCTGCCTCATTTTGTAAGGAAAATTGTAACAAAAACTCACAACCTTGGCAATAGTCCTAGGCAAGACTCTCAGGGAGTTCTTGAGCTCCCTCTGCATGTGCAGAGAAAAAAGCTGCAGCCAGGAAAAAGCTGCTAACTTAAAAAAAAATGTTATAAGGAGCTTTACATTTTTTCCTCCTGTTTTTTCTCATCCTTTGCCTATCTACTGATACTGATACTGCCTAGCAGACACAAATGTTAGTTAATACACCATGACTCAAATACGTTCAGTAAAATGGAGCCCCCAGTCCATGAGAATCATTTTCAGAGGTGTTAGGATATTTTCAAGACTCTAGTTGCTTTAACAATGTTTGATTATTAGGGTACCTAGAAATCAAAGTAATGATCAGCATGGAGACACCTGTATCAAGAACCAAAAAGAGAATCTTCTTCCTTGCCAATTCAGCAACTTTCTTTGGCTTTATCCCTTTTTCTCACTCAGTATTTTATGTGCTTCTGAACTTTATAAATTACCCAGTGCTTACAGCTCAAGGGAGCTTGCTCTTTATTCTCAGGCCTCAGTAAAGACAAAAACGTGGAGAAAACCCTGACACATTCTCTACAACTTTTAACTGTTTATATATACAGATACAGACACACAAAAATTATGATGAACATTAATGTCTAAATGTAAAAGCATTGCTTCTAAAGACAGAATATATTAAACCAGGTGAACAGAGAATTACAGTGTTGAGGTGGGTGAAGTGACAGTGACAAGTAAGGAGACATTCTAAATGGAGTCAGTGGATGAGAGCTGGCTTTTTGCCTCTCCTCTAAATTGCAGTCTGAAGTATACCCCAACTAGCTGACTTTCTTTAGGAAAGAAGACAGACGTTTTCCTTTCTTATTTACAGCACACAGTACCAGGATTCAGACTTTGAAATCTTTCTAGCCCAGTTAAGGGCACTGCCAACCTATTTTCTCTTTTGCACAATTACACATGTATACAAGTGATAGTTACTGCAGACTTTAGTTTATGATTTTTTTCTGATTTTTTAAAGGCTGCTGTTTGGCTGAATTAACCATATGCAATGCAGCCTGAATATACTTGCTGAAAAATTGTATAATCTCTCTGCCTTTCCTGTGATTCATTGTGATCACTTGAACGCAATCTGACATCTCCGTAATCTTTTTTTCTGAAAGATTTTATATGACTACTAGATAGCATGAAGAGCAGGGATTTTTCTAATTTAGAACATAACATATTTATGTTTAAGCTTCCTGATTGAAAATGAAGTTCTATCACCTGTCTTCCTCGCAATGAATCCCCAATAACCTTCTCCCTTTTTTAAACTCCCACCTCCTTCCACCAGCAAATTCTGAATGCTGCAGTTAACAGTCAGCAATCTCATTACCCATCTGCTATAAATCTTCAAAAGCATCACTGTGTTTTGACAGTCAAGAAAGGCAAAGGGAAGCAATAAGCATAACCAAGTATTCTTTATGAATGCAAATATCCTGAGGACCACATTTAAGTAATTTCAGAAATCTAAAGCTATACAACGTAATATGTTGAAAAATTTTCTCTAGGATACAGAGCAGATTTCTTTTTTCTTATTCTTAAAGCATAATCAGTCTTGATGAATGCACTGCACAGATTGCTAATGTGAAAAAGAGACACATTACTAGGAGTTTTATTTCACTGAAACTGAAAGCCCAACTACTTGCTTAAAGTTCAGAGACTTTCTAGAAGAACTGATACCGTAATTATAGACAACAAACTTTTTAAAAGTGCATGGTCTGCTGTAAGTCTTCAAATTTAACAAGGATCAGCCATTTAGCAGTTTAACTCAGATCTGAAGATAGCTTTTACCATGATCATCGCTTTTAATGGACTACATATTCAGAAAATCATGGGTGTTACATAAGTTAGAAAAATTACTTATTTATTTTTTAACCAACTAATGTGAATATCAGATGTGGAAGCAAACACAGTTTAAGGAAATACCACATGAAAATTGAATTGACAATTTTTCTGGCACTTTTATGGCAGAAAGTTTTCTTTTCAGCAGGAATATGGGACAAGTTTCACCAAAACCACTAAATCAAATCCCATGAATTATGCTTCCTCCCATATCCCGTGAAGTATAATCCTCCCATGCAGTAGGGAGGATTGTGTTTAGGAAAAGAGGAAATCCTCCCCAATGTCCTAGTCTACTGTTATAGAAGGATAGTTTGGACTCTGCCTGTTTGGTTGCCAAAAAAAGAAACTTAAAAGAATTATGAATATATTTAAAAATTTCAAAAGTAATGCCCTCCAAAAAAATCTCAATAACCTTGTTACTGATCTACAAACAAAATTCTGGTGGGAGCTTTTCACCAAGTGGTTGAGTAGAGCACACAAGAAATTGCATTGTACATTTTGGGTCTGGGTGTACAGCAGAGAGATTCCCCAGAAAGTGCAGATTCAATTAGTGAGGTTCAGAAACTGCAGTATATTAACATGCAGGTTTGCTTTTGTGAGTACAAAAGTTCTACTGCCAGGTACCAGCAGCACTGTACTCAACCTAATGAAATTGACCTAGAGTTTGACACAACACTGAGCAATTGCATTTTTTCTGTTTCCAAACTGAAGCTGGTTCTCCTACAACCACTTTAACTCTATCAGTCCCCTGGGTTTCCAGTTTGAGCTCAGCCAAAACACCTAAAATGTACATGTGCCCTCAGTAAAACAAAGGAATAAGAGCAGCTGAGAATCACAAAAATGAATACAAATGAATGAATATTTCTTGTATGAGAAATATAGAATGTTACATGCTTCATTTAGCCAATATAATACGGACTGCAATCTCAGAGCTCCACTGAAGTGTGAACAGCCTCTAATAAACTTCTTGTGTACACATGCACAACACACACACAACAGCTGGGATGCTTTCCTGTCTTGGCAGGGGGCACTGCCACATTACTGCTACACTTCAGACACATTAGGCAAAGCATCAAACAAAACAGGCCATTGCGCAACATAGGAATCCTCTTCAATCCATCCTCCATTTCTCCATGCCCAACCATGGCCTTTATCTGTTAATTACAAGCTAAAACTCATCTATTCATTTTTTTTTTTTTTTTCTTTTAAATGTGCTGCTCCCTTCAGAAGTCAGGATTGGAAATGAGATATGTGAGCAGACATAGCAAGGCATGTATTCCTCAACAAGCTTTTGTAACTGCACCACGAGGGGACTGTGCAGCCACACTTCATCAAACGTGGAGCGTGAGATGCATCCACAGCTGGTGCACAAAACCAGAGGGAGCCGCCCGCTGCTGCTCAAATACCTCCCTTCCCATCCTGCAAACTGTCCCCACATTAATGGGCCATTTTGAGTGCTTGCCAGATGCCATTTCAACAGGCTCCATAAGCCTGGCTGGCCTCATGCGCTCTGTCCCACCAACAGGCACATCATGGCACACGGGCTCAGCAGCAGCAGCTCCTTCTGGACCTGACCTTCAGTCCTTCTGAGAGGCTCAATGGTTCCCTCTTTTTATACAATTTGTCCCAGCAAATACAAAATGGAAACTAGAAAAGCATAAAATGTGTTCACACGGCCATTACTGAGGCATGTCCAGTCAGCATGTCCAGGCACCTTCTCTGAAAGAATTTATAACAAAGCCCCACCTCCTAAAATTCCTCTATCACTTATGTTTGCATATTATTTTAATTCAACCTTATTTGAATGATATTCAATAAATAAAAGAAGCAGGGACACATGGCCTAGAGAAAGTGTTCTTTAGCACATCTACTCTGTCATCTCTTAAAACAATAAAAACTTTTTCTTCTTCCAGTGTTGTCTTTTAAGTCTCATCATTGGATTCTTCCTTCAAAAAAGGAATTTCAAATTCTTTAACAATGGACCAAAAGAAGGTTAGAGAACATATTTTCTGTATTATCTTGACAAATGCAAAAGAATTTATCTGTCACTTGTTATTGAATCAGTCTGAATAATAAATTTAAGTTTCCTTCTAAAAACAGAAGAAGCAACATGATACATGGAACTTATAATAAAGTGCTCTTAGGATGAAGAGTTCTGTCAACATATTACTAACTATGAAATAATCCACAAACATCTAAATAAAACAGTAGTGTGCTGTGGTCTAAACATGAAAAGAAAGCCTCAATTTTAAGATTTTATGCAAAACCAAGAAGAAACTAGTGTAAATTTGCCAGTAACCTTTTGCAGTTTTGATCTATTCAAATAGCACAAGGAATTACTTCTACACAATATAAAATATAACTGTTCCACTTATTTTCAAAACTAAAAAAAGAATATAAGAGTTCACGTTGCCCTCATTATTATTCACTACATGATGCAAGAGGAAAGAAATGAGAAAAATTAAAGAAGCGGGAGCAAAGACCAACCATAATAGCCTGAAGCAACAATTTTGAAAAGGGATCTTTAGCACCCAGAGACCAGAACCTGGATGTCCAGCTTCAGCCTCCAGTCACACTGTGCTGTGCCTGAGACTCCAAATGACCTTCAGCTGAGGGGTTAAGACTCAGACACACTGTTGAAAATACAGTAGCATAATGTTAGGGATTGCAGTAAATAGGAAACTTTTCCTTTATTTTTTTTTTTTTTATTTTTTATTTTTTAACTAATAGCATTGTCCCAAAGTGCTAGTTCATGTACAACAAATTTTACATAATTAAAAAAAAAAACCCCACAACTATGAGTACAAGAAGCTAGAATAATAAAACTCCCCACATGCCATGCATCTTTCTAAACCCTTGGTGCTGAATATTCCTCTGCCAGTTCAGTACAAGAGAAAATCATAGCAACTACAGATCTGCTCACTCCTTTAAAATAAGAGAAAACTGACCAAAAGCACAACACAACTGTGTACGCAGGACAGAAAAGCAGCAATCTGAGATGTGCCTGTGGAACAGCCTTTAAGTTACTCAACAGCTGGAACAGCCCTTCCTATGAAGGGCTCACATTCCTCTGAAGGGTCTGAAAGACCTCTGTTAATCCAACATTAGAATACAAAATCCATTTTACAATCTTTCGTCTTCCTCTTACCTCCCTTCCAACTGCAAGTGTAACAAAGACTCTGTTCCAGCTCAGGCAGCATTCCATAACTAAACCTTAAACAGATTTAAACAGAAACCTCCCAGCACATTTGAGTCACTCCTTAGCACAGAGTTTAACTAGACATGCAGTGCCTGTGTCTGTAGTTTCCACAAACCAGATAATCTGTGTACATTTACAGGACACTATCATTCTTTGATTGCATTGGAAAGCAAGAGGCTGTACCAACTAGATAAAATATTCAAGCACCATCTGATAGACAAAGCACAATATTGAAAGAGGCAGATTAGATCATTAGACTCGACAGGATTGGATGGAGGGAATTTTTAGCCTCCACCACAGTATTCACTTGGGATAGATTTTAGGCCAAGTACTACAAACATTTCCTTCCATGCCAATTAGAAAAGAAAAAGAAAAAAGCAACAACTCCTGTTGCTGAGGATCTTTAACCCAGATCACTCTACTGGCCCAGTTCACAGCCCAGATTCATAAACAACTGAGAGAATGACAAGCTATTACAAGCAGAGGAAATAAGTGGCCAGGAGAGAATAGCACTACTTAAAGCAGATTTTCCAGCAAGGAAAATGTGTTGTTAAACTATGCAGTATGCTTCCCTGTATTTAGACTAAGGAATTTAGAATAAGGAATATATAAAATGCAATAGCTCAAATAACCAGTGCACGCTGTGGGATTTCTCTGAGACCAGGAGAACTGGAAACATTCTGTAGTTCACTTGTGCAGCTTCAATTAAGGCAAATTGAATTAAACTCTCCCTTGAGGAGGACGTCTGTAGCTCTGCTCCTCCTTTTCTGAACAATTCCAGATGTAGGTGTAGAACATTTTCAGTTTCTCTCTGAAGAATCCCACATGCCTGGCTGTGCTCACATTCATACGAAGAGGTGAGCTTTTGGGGGAGAGAGGATAGGGCACTAACCAATGCTAAGTCAATAGCTGGGACATGTCTGATTTTACAACTTAATTCTGTTCAGAGAGGCTTCCTTCCTTAGGAACGGTCAGGTCTGCTGAAAAAAAAAACCTCAGAAGAGATGGAAACACTTCTGCTGCTGAACAAATGGAAATCTAGTAATGTGTGGCTCATATTCACACAGCCAGTGGCACTTTGTTTTCCTCCTCTCATATCCAGAATTTATTTCCTGCTTAATAGTTCTTCTTTGCTCTTCCTTTCACCTAATCCAACCCAAGGTACTACTCAGGCTTCCTTTCCAAATGCCAGCAGTACCCTGACTTCTGTTGTAAGGAATCATCCTCCCAGTGAGGGTTTGCAGATTCACCTTAACATTTTGAAGCTCAGAGACCAGAACTGCCACTCTTGGGATACACTTTTGGGTCTGGCTTGAGAAAGAGTGACAGAATTCCTGCAGGTGGAATTGCTGGCCACAGTTCATGATTTTTTCTCCCTCAAGGAGACATCTGGCTAGAAAGTTCTTTCCCCCCCAAGAGCAGGGTTTAGGAGATCAGCTCCATTTTACTGAAACTCATGAAAACTTTCAACACCCGCAGAGGCTTCCCTCACTCCACTAAAAGGCTGTGACATTAGTGAAATTATTTATTTTTAAATAGCAGATCACAGAGCTACCCTATGGACAAGAGACTGTACAAAATCAGCACAACTAATACCTTGCTTAAGACTTTTCGATTTTTTTTTTCTCATTCTTTTCTAATCAAACATCTGGGGCCACTGAGCTACAACCCTCCCTTCCTTTGTCGAATGGCTGAACAGAAATTCCAGCTTTGGCAAAGCAGTAAATTCAACGTCTAGTTGAAATTACTGAACATGAGCACTTTAAATCCACATCATGCAGGATTTCAACACCTAAACATACATTTGAATTAAAATTCAGCCAGCGTAGAGCTGTTAGGTGGGAATTTGCCTGTGATTTCTGGGCATCCAGGAGCCTGGACCGAAGACATTCATCACTGTTACAGTGGGCATGTCAGGAGAGCTGGTAGTTTGAATTCAAATCCCTGCCAGTTCTTTTTAAAATAATAAATCCAAGACATTTATTCAGAACCTGCCTCCAGATCCTACTGGCAATGGTAAATCCATTAAACTTTGCTTTCACTGTTCACAATGTTTATAAAAATAGTAGGTGGAATTACGAACCAGCAATACAAAGCTTGGTATTTTTTCTCCTCAGATGTAATAATGAACTGGATAAGAACAAAGTTGACCCAGGGATTTCAATACAGAAACTTTCATTGGAAGCCTGAGCAGTAGTGTGCAAACCCATGTTTTTATGTCAATATAATAATGGCATTTCTACGCCCATATAGATCTACTGCTGGATTCATGGTTGAAGTGACATCATAAAATGAGTTATATTTCTTCTTAAACTATATAATTAACTCTTAATGAACCCTTTCCTTTTCCCAGTAAATTCAATTTTGTCTAATCCTCGGGTTTATGGTAATGTTGAGCTCATTAAAATGTTACTTAAAACTCATTAAAATGCACACTGAGAGGTAACAGCTTCATTCCAGTAATATGTTGTAAAAGAAAAAAAGAATGCTTTATTATCATTTAATTGTTTCCAAAACTGAATACATTTGCATAGTGATGAGGTTCACAGGATATTTTCAGTAGTGTTCAATAATTAAGCAGCTCAGTAATTAAAAATGCATTTTCTAAAAATAATTTTATGTTCCTGCTTACTCCCTGTTGTTTTTTTCAATTGGGAGAAGTGCTTATGGTGATACAGTTTACAGAACTGAGAAACAGTGGTACCTGAATTGACATTAAAAAAAGATAACAGTTAAAGCCCTTGGTAAATTCCTGTTTCAAAATAATAAGGTAAAATTGCCACCAATATATATTACAAGTCAGACTTCCTAAGTCACATAATATCCCTACAATCACTTTTTCAACACCAGGGACAACCAGGAATTATGCAGGGACCTTTCAGTTGCAAAGCCTTACTCCAATTTCCATAGTTTATTGTTGCCATAGGTTTGCAAATGACAGAATCCCCAGGCAGAGGTCAGCTGGGCCTTGGACTTGGCCTGGGCTTGGCCAGTAAAAAAATTCTGCCCAAAGTGTGCCTCAGGAGTAGAATTTTCCTGTACTGTAATGGTGGATATTATTATGGTAAGGTATGTGGTTCATAGATTTATACTAAACATGCAAGTCTAATCACATTCATTTTAACTTTCTATTGGAATAAATTGCTGTGCTGGTTTAGAAAAATACGTGGTAATTCAGAGTAAAAATGTAGTGACAAAACAGTGGAAAGCTAGGGATAGAAGTTACATCTTCTCAATAATCTCAACACTAAGGGTGTCTGGAGTCCATTAATTGCCATGTGACATTAGAGTGGAAGATATTTTGCCAACTTTCATTTTAACTCCTGAAGAAGGGTTGATAGAAAAGCCTGCGAGGGTACACAGCCCAGACTGTTGGATGGGAAAAACAGAAGTTGGAAGCCTTGAGTCATTCAAGGAACTGTCTAATGCAACACCATTTAAGATGTCTTGAAGTATTAATTTAATGCCAATCACTGTTCTTTTCTATGGCTTTCAAATATTAATTCTACTTCTATAAGATACCTTTTTTCTTTAATGTACAGATATCACAATGCACTCAATATGGATTTTTCTGACTTGTGAAAGTTGATTAGCATGCCAAAGACACAATTAAACTTAAATACAGATGCAGCACATTAGACATGTTAGTGTAAGGGGAACAAAAGAGAAAAGTGGTCTGTGAGCTTTCAATCTTTATGCCATTAGTAGGGAATAACAGACTAGAACAAAAATAATTTAAAGGAAAAAAAAAAGTGAAGTACTAACCAGATGAAGGAATTTGACCAGCTGAAATTATTGTTTGCAATAGGACAGCATTTCTATGGTACCATGCTGGAATGTACAAAATGAAAACCAGTTACCTGGTTTACTATAGATTTCCTGGGTGAGTCTGGACAATTAACTGATCTCAGATCTTCTTTGGCTCTTTGTGCTGATTATTTAAATAGATTGGTCTTGTCAATCTTTACAATCTATGTACATTCTACAGTTCCTCACACTGGAACTGTGGTCCAAATGATAATTCTATAATGCCTAGCTTAATAAAATTTATAAAAACAAATCCAGAGCACTTTTTCAGTTAAATATCAGTATGTGGGCTGAAAATTGTTGTTTAATACAATAAGTCAGGTCATATTTCCTAATTTTGCTTTTGATACTCCTTGATAAATCTAACTTTTCTGATGGAGATTACTATTTCTACACTAATTTACATCTCATGTTCTCAGTTGTTTCAAAAGAAAACAAATAACTTGTCTTTTTAGAGGAGTAAACAATCTCTCATTTTATCTGTATTGCCCACACTAGGCAAGATAAGTTATGTCATTTCTCCCGAACACTCAGCAAGATGGAAATAAATAATTCTGAAAATAAGTAACTGGCATAATAAGAATTAATGCTGAAAACCCTCTCCATTGAATTCTATTCTATTAAGTAAAAATGAATTATATACCATAAATATAAACCAGAAGACAGATAGTACACTGAGAAGAGAAAGAAAAAAAGGAAGAAATTACATATTGTATTTACTAGTTTTCTTCAACATAAGCACTGTGTAAACTGAAAAATCTGCAACAAAGTTTCTTTAAAAGAAAAAAAAAAATAAAAAATGTAGTAAAGCCTCAGTAAAATAGATGGAGGGACAGCAGAAATATGTAGGTACAACTGATATTAATGCATGATTTATGAAATCACGGTTGTGCATATTCAAACCTTACAAGCAGGACCTCACATTAATTTTATGAACACAGAAGCAATCATTTTTTTTTCAGAGCTGATACAATAATTTTAAAAAGGGGAAAACAGAAAAACAGTTCTTGCTGGCTGCCTGAGTTGTTCTGTTCACTGCTGCTGGGGGATGAAGCTGGACTGAGGTGGGATGAGATGAGCTCAGCAGCAGGACAGGGTGGCAGCTTTAACACAAGTAATGTGCTGCTGGGAGCTCCAACTGCTTGAAGAATTTCAACTAACCACTTCAGGTTATTTCTTAACTTGTAGCAAGGTAACCGCCAGATACAAACAGCATTTTGTGCTGTCTCATGGTATGATATGGTGGTATGATCAGAGCTCTCTTTGTTAAAATATTCTACAATGCAGTCCTCTTTAGTGCCTCCTTGCTGGGGTTGTGCTGCATGTTGCTCTTTCCAAACACAGGATGACTTTTAGCTGATGGAATTATCTCAAAAGGACCACTGAACACCCTGTGGGTCATCTAACAAAAAAACGGAAGACTTGAATGAGGATTTTAAAGTTTTGTTTCTATTTTTTCTCCATATCAAGACTAAAGACACTTGAGTCATGCAACCTCCACGCTGAGGAAAAGCATTTCTCCAAAAACATTGGAAATCCTTCCATTGCCTGCTTGGAATTAATCTCAGTCATAAAGATGGTTCCTAAAGTGGATATATATACCCTGACTCAGTTCAAGACTCAGATTTTTACTCCCACATACTGTTGGAAAATCTATAAAGTAATAATGGAAAAAAAGAGGGGGAGAGGGAGAGGGAGAGGGAGAAGGAGAGGGAGAGCCCTCTCCAAAAAAAGCCAAACCCAAACAGCAGAAAGAATCATGAACTGGATCTCTTGCTAAGAAAAACAAGACTGGTTTTACATTTGTTTTCCTAATATCTTCTGCAATAGTCAAAAAACAAGGTTCACTGGTGAGTAACAATAATCACCCTCAGGTTCTAAAACATATCTGGAAAGTAAGAACTGTATTTCAAATTTTTTAATTATCATGGCTTCTGTGTACCTTAGTCTATATTTTACATTTCTTTCATGAAATACCAATTCTTCCACCTCAGTACTTAACTGTCAGAGGTATTTAGCATCACCACTGAGAACAGTCTGCTCAAGGCCACACACCAGCCTCAGTGGTGTCCTCCCCAGCAATACACTCTTTCACAGCTGCTACAGACTTTCATATGAATGCAGAGGCAACCACATCCCATTCTGCTTAATCTTTTAAAGTTCTTTGTATTCCTGAATATTTAGAACTTATCAAGCTTCCCGACCTACACAGTACTAGAAGTTTCTGTACAAGGGAGAGTGTCCACAATTCAGCCCAAATCATGACTAGAGGGACTGCCTATGATCAGAGGATGCTCTGAAAAATGACTGCCCAAGACTTCCTTTAACTTTTGAAACACTGATTTGATTTCTGTTGTCTTTATCGTTCGCGTAGATTTCCTCTGTTGAGATTTGTACTTACTGCTGCTTTCACACTTTGTAAAATGGCATATCTGCCAGAGATTTTAGAATTCTTTTTTAGAAATATGGGGGAAAATATAGAAAAAGCGAAGGAAAGAGAAAAGAATGAATGGGGTGAAAAAAAAAAAAAAAAAAAAAAAAAGGAGAAAGCTAGTCTGGGTATTTTCCCATTTCTTATTTAAAATCCTAAAAAATCACCTGTTCAAACTCCCCATTCTCCACCCCCTAATGAGAGTTGTTAGTAAAAAGAAGTGGCCCAGCCCACCCCCTGACGTCTTTAATTGACTTCCCATGGAGTGTTATCAAGAGGCACTGAAGCAGTGCTAATGGTGCCTGCAGACTGCTCACACATGGCATGGCTGGCATTCCTTGGGCCTTAAAAGGGCTAATAGGAGAGTGTAATCTCCACTCAGCATGGAAGCAAAGACCACGAGTGATCTGGAAAACACAAGTAATTAGAAAGTATTCTTCCCCAGATGGAAGGGAGGTGGGAAATGAAGACAAAGCTGGTGCCCAACCATGGAATCTCCTATTATGGAATTTCTGAGCACAACAGAGCGTTATTTCAAAGCGTGTGACAGTCAGTACTGAAAAGAATAAGCCCATCTCACATAGAAATGTAAGCTTCTAATTTTTACCTGTGACCGAACACTTCACAGAGACATATACAATGGGAGTTACACAGAGAGGGAGCTTTTAAGACTTTTTTTTCTATCAGCATTTCTCCAATAACTTCAGTATGACCTTTGAACATCATATGTTTTTCTAACATTGGCAACCTTTGAAAATCTAAAATATTTTCATACTTGTGACTCTGAGCACTTCATAGACTCTGAAGTAGCCTCACTGACCACTAAGGAGAATGAAGAAATATTCAAGTGTTGCTTCACTAAAATAAAATTGTAGAAATCATATGTAAAGCATTCAGAAATACCTGGGAGTCTAAAACAGGGACTGCAATGCTACTAATTCAGGCTGCACTAGGAAATTTGATGATTAGTGCAAAAAAGCTACAAAATGTCTTTACATTAATTTTCACCATGCAACAGGCATATTTTTATCCTCTAGGTATTCCTAAAATATATTTAATAATTAGAGTACTTTAAAAACATTTCTGAAATGTTTTCAAGGAAGATTAGCAAAAACAGAAAATCAGCTGTAAGTTCAACTTGCTTGCCCCACTGTGAAGGTAGTGATTCATGGATGTTAAAAAGTGGATCTAAATAAAAAGGCAGGATGCCTTTAAAATATTAAAATATTTACACACATAAACACACACACATACAAAAAAAAAAAAAAAAAAAAAAAAAAAAAAAAAAAAAAAAAAAAGTGAAGTAAAGCAAAGTAAAGCACCGTAAAGTTGACCTTCATGAAAAAGAAACTAAAGGTGCTGTGGCCATGATGTCTTCATTTAGCTGTAGAGTAGCTGATAGCATAGAAACACACACACTGATAAAGCTGGACATCCCTGGTGAAAAACACTGCCTGCCCCTGCCTTATTTGAATTGTTGGACATTGTTAATGAAACGGGGAGAATGGTGGAGATTTGGTAGATGTAACTTACTTGGCTTGACAAAAGCCTGTGATAAGATTCTTGACAGGAAACTATTAAGGAAAATAAATAACCACAGGGTAAGAGGTAAATTCTTGTTGTGGATTAAAAATTAGCTAAGTGAGAGGAAACAAAGAGTGGTAATTAATGGCTGCTTCTCCAAGCAGAGAGAAGTTAAGAGCTGGGTACCTCGGGGATCTGAAACAGGACAGGTGTTCAATACTTACAATTAATGTGTTCAAAGTGAAAATACACTGAAAGTAAAAGCAAAGCAGTGAACAACTCAAAAATGTACTCTGAAGGATAAATATTGCAGACATCCAAGGATCTCAGGATCCATACAAGGATCCATTGAATTTGAGATACAATACTGAAACAGCAGGCAACATTTAATTTTATACAGAAATGAAGGTATATACATTTGAGAGGGTTACTGAAGGTCACCTATGTGCTCCAAATACATTTGGAATAACAATCTAACTGGAGATAAAGGGGTGAAACAGTCAGGAAAAATAAAAGCAATGAACTGCAGTCAATTTAGATTATTTCTGAACTCCAAAATAGTATTTTACAATTGACACACAAAATTGCAATTGTCTTTTTGTTCAAATACTTCTGCATTTTCCCAGCCTAATCACTATACTAAAATGAGAACTTTTCACAGCACTTTATTTTCAATAAATACAGTTCACCCAGCTGTGTTCATCCTTTTGTCTAGCAGTGCCAAAAGTGCCATACAATTATCAACATCTGTTAGAAGTGCTTTCCAAATTTGATTCCAAAAACATTTACTTCTGTCTCCTGCCTTGAATCCAAATATGGAAAGAATAAAAAGCAGCACAAACAAAGAATCTATCAAATACCAGCTGCAATTGCAGGGCACAGCTACAGAGACACATTAAAACTGAGTGTGATCCACCCCATGTATTTACATCAGGCTAATCCAGCAGCCCCAGACAACTCTACAGTCAAGATAAACGACATGAGTTTTAGCACTCAGTAGCAACCCTGGAGTATTTGCCAGGAATCCTGGGAGAGTTTACATCATGTTGCCACCATCGAGTAATGCCTTTGCCATGCAGACATACTCAAAGAGGACAGCTGGACTGAGGCTGATTGTTTAAAAATTAGTGTAGACAGTTAATGAAGTTAGAGTAGCAAATGCACAGAACATCCAACTGGTAATGTTAATAACTTTTTTGATTAACATTTAAATTTTATGGCTACTTGGAGTGATGACCAAAGCTTAATCTGAGCAGATTTTCATTTACCCTTCTCCCAAAATACATTACTCATTACTCATATTCACTCATTTTAAAAATGGTATTATACTATTCTTTAAACCATAATATATGCATAATTTCTCCACTGCACCTCTCTACAGTCATACAAGTAATCCTGACAGTACACATACCCATCAATAATCTCAAAATAAGAGTTTAGAAAGACTGAGTTGGATTGTCAGCACTGATCAGATGTGGTCCTGCAAAAGCCTGCTTGTTTTAAGTGCCTAAGGAAGGTATTTAAAAGAGCAGAGCTCTCCCTAAAGCAAGACTGCTGATGCTCTCCAGCTGTCTCCTTGACATGGAGCACTGAAGTAAGACTTGATTTAAAACATATGTAAAAAAATGATTTCTATTTAGTTCTTTTCCAAAGAAAGCTGACCCCTTCAGAAATTATACATCCAGTTATATATGTTTCAATAAGAATGAAAATTCAGCAGTTCTTCATCCATTTAGGTTACCCTAATTGCCTCTGGTAGCTCAGTGCTCACGCACTCTGCCTTCCCACTGCCCCATTTCCATGCCTGGTGACATAACTCCATCCTCCAACCTTCATTGCAGGCTAACCCTACTACTCTTCTGCTCTCTATTAAACCAAAATTCCAGTGAAGTGGGTCTCAGCCTCACCCTCCATCACCTCAGACCCTAGGCCAGAGCTTGTATGCATATAGCAAGCTCATGTTTTTTCCAGGAGGTCAGACTGCTCTGGCAGTGCTGTAACCTCCACTTGCTGCTGCCTATGGAGAAGGGTGGACATCCTCAGGAAGAGCAGCCACAGGGCAGAGACCCAGGTTTGGATCTGCTTCATTCTTGTCCTTGTACACCCAGGGGCTCAGAGTGGATGCTGCACTGGATGGCACAGAGTGGGAGGGAAGAATGGGGAAGGAGAGAAGAGGGAGAACTGGGTGAGAAGAGGAGCAAAGGAGGCAGAGGTAGACTCCTCAGGATGGAATTATCTTCAACCTTTCTCGGGAAGGCTGATTTAATGAGCTAGTGACAATGTGAAAGGGGAGAAAATCAATCCTGGTTTTGTCCAGGTTCACATGTGAACACAGTGGGAACAGTATCTGCTGCCCTGGGGTGATCCATTTGTACAAGAATGAAGAATCAACATGTATGTTTGTACAGAACATTTCCAATTAGCTTAACACATCACCTTCCTAGTATTTTTTTCTTAATGTTGTAAAAAGTATTGAAATGAAATATTTAAATAACTTTTTTTTCTTGTATGGTTTAGCAAATACTGTTTTTACCGGTTTCCAATGGAGCCTGAAATTAATATTTTTTTCTTTCTGATATTTAACTATTTCAGTTGAATGAATGGCTCTGAGTATGTTATTTTTTAATTGAATATTATTTCTGGTCACTTTAAAGAAATACATAATTTTTTGTATCTTACCTTTATTTCACAAGGGCCTTTGACCACAGATTACAGATTGTCTCTTGTACTTTCTGAGAATTAAATTCTTTCTCCATATTTAGTATAATGATTCAGATATGATAATATCCACTTTGCCCTTGAAGAAGAAATCTCCACAGAAAAAGAGAAATGACAGCAAACAAAAAGAAAGCTGTTGTAGATTTTTGGGGTAGAAAACACCTGTTTTAACATTTACCAAAACTCAGCGTAAAGAGAAGAAATCTCCTTAGCTTTGCTTTATAGCAACATTTAGCTTTTTTATCTACCTGTAATGACCTGTTTATTAAACATTTTGCTGTAAACAAAGAGCTTTTTGCATGATGAGCCAGTACTGTGAAATTCAATGTGAGAGGCATTCCATCTCTACTTTTGAGAAGTCATAAACAGTAAAAATTACTTTTAAAAAATCCTGACCATAATTAAGTTACAAACTCATTTATTTTAACATTTCATTTCAATCTTCTTGCCACTACCTAACAGATTTTAAGCCTGCCTAAAAAGGTAGTCTGAGATGCTTTGTATTAAGCAGCTGAGTCAGCCATTACTATGCTCACAAAATATGACAGAACAATTGATTACTGCCTCTTTTTTTTTTTTTTTTTTTTTTTTTTCTTTTGTGCCTTCCAGATAACTGTTTTCCTTTGAAGTCAGAGGCCAAGAGATAAAACATCTGTTATCCTCCAAAGCACTCTTTTTAACTGGGGGTGTTCCCATGGCCAAGGAAACAGTGGTGTAATTACTATTTTGCTCCTAATAATTAGAAAATTGCTGAATAGATGATGTAAGTATAGAAGAGCTTTTTAGCATGTACAGATATGAGGAAGTAAATTGGATTTATTCACTTTTGTGCTCATTTTGCAGGAGTGAACAGCAGCGAGCTGGAACCACTCAAATATACACTGATGTGTGTTGATGTTAACACTGGAAGGTGTTTTGTCCAACTAAGTAAAATAATGCACAGTGGACTAACAGCACTTAATTTACCAGAGAAGGTGCACAATTTTCCTCTTACTAAAGTGAAATACAGTAGTGTTGTAGGGAAAGCAGAGGAACAATCCTTTATAAAAGAGACACAAGTCCAAAGAAGAACAGGGCACAGGAGCTTTGCTCTCTTATGTTATGCAGCAACATGCAGGGATGTTTTGCATATTAGGCCATATGTGACATTAAGTTTTGTTGTACATGGAGAAAATGTGCAATCTCCATTACACAAAAAAACCTTGAAAACCTGTCTTCTCTAGTTATCAGTGCACATGAAAAGAGAGGATTAAAGATACAGAACAAATGGGAAGGAAAAAAATGGTTTACTAAACACATCCAGCGAAAAATTAAAAATTTATTCTTTGCCAACTGTCACCCCACTAAGGGATTTGAGATGTCTGAGTTTTCTCCATCTGTATAGAAGATGCTCCCCTGCACCCAGGTCACAACTTCTGAGACACTGAGTCTCTAGGTCTATGTGCATCATAATCAGACCTACCAGCCTCCTGAAAAAATTACATATTAAATAAATATGGATTCTCTTTCTTCCTTTCTCTTTCTTTCCCCGTTCTTCTCAGCATTCAGTTCTCCCTGGAGATTCTAGGTAGGATGGAAGCAGTGATCAAACTGCTACAGTGCCCCCTTCGTTTCATCCCTTCACCTTGTGACTCGGGCACAGCTGGCTGGATGTGCAGAGCAGTAATGGGGGCCAGGAAAGCTCTGCTAGGGAGTGCTCTCGTCCCCACTTTGACCCGTTTTATCCCTGTGATTGAGAAAACAGGAGGACAGGACAGTGCAGAAATGGAAAATGATCAAAAGTGGGAGCGAGGAAGGTGAGAACTGAAAGAAGAGGCAGGTTCAGTAGCAGAGCAAGTGCATGTCCCATATGTTCCAGTGACTTTTTAAGCAGCAAGGCTGTGTTGGAGAAGGGGCAAACTACTTGTGTGGGATAAAAGGGATGCCAAACATACAGTAGAACTTCCACAACTGCTAGTCCAAGGACCTGCCTTCCTACCCACAAAATGTAACTAAAGACATTGTCTTGCTAACAGGAGAGATGGTATATCAACCTTCCTTCTATAGCCCTAAGTCCTACATTTCCTTTAAAAAAAATTCATTTATTTACAGGATCTAAACTTTGGACTTTTTCTGTGTACTCACTATATATCAGCAGACCTGAATTTACCCTGTGTGTATCTTTACCTACTCTGGAAAGTTCGTAAAGTCTTGCCATTAAAAAAAAAAAGTTTGGAAACACTTACTGTAGGATCCTTTCAGCAGATATTAAATAGAAATGCCTTTCATTCAGTTACATTTTCTTCAAATTCATCATTTGTTCTCACCTTTCAAGCATCTAAATCTTTTGAAAGATTATTATTTTGCCCCAATCCTCTTTCTCCTTCCCAGTTCTTTAATATATATGTTAAATATTGCTGGAACTAGTATGAAACTCAAGACAATTTATTTTTTTATCTTATCTTTGTGATGAAAAATAATTCCTTATTCTTATTTCCTAGTTTTGGTTCTTTTTTCTAGTTTGTAATCCAGGACAGGATTTTGTCTTTTACATGCATGTTTTTAAAGCCTGACACAAAATTTCAATTTTTTTTTCCTGCCATTTAATAGTAAATTTAGAGAGGCAGGGCTCTCCTCAAGAAAAGTAATGACTATGTTATCATTTACAGATTCTTCTTTGATGTTCTTTTGTTTACTATTAAATTTACTTTGAGTTAAGGATCGTGGTTACCCAAGAATGTTCCAAAACCAATATTACTGACAGTCACAGTATCTCACATTTTCCTCTACACACCCCAGTCGTCCTAAAATGCTGCAGGTGCATGACGGAACATACCCCAGATACCCCAGGGTATATCCCAGCATTTCAGAAAGCTTTCCAAATTCTGAAACTCATCCCTTTTTTTCCTCAGCTCTCACCTTAATATCCCACTTGCAGCTTGCACCTGAAATCTGTTCCTGGCACATATGTATGTTGAGTCATTCAGAAACCATAATCACATCATAATTAGAATGCAGTTATCTTCTTATAACTTTAATGACAGTCACACTAGTCAACTTCCACATAATGTTTAAGTGATACAGGTACTAAACAGGTAAAGGTTTAATCCATATTTTAATCAGTAACATATCCAACGTGGCAGGCATAAAACAGCCACTGCTTTCCTTCCATTTTCATTATATACAGTGGGAAAATTGGCAAATAAAATAGTTTCCACTGAAAATAAGGTCTTTAAATTAAAGGACTCCTCTGAGATTTGCTGTTTAAAGTGTTGTGTATCCACAAGGAGGAGTTGAAGAGGGAAATCTAGAATTGCAGCAAACCACTGCTTAGACAATAACACTTTGGCAGACGAGCCCCTCCAGATTTTGTGTTGCTCCAAGCCACAACCAGATTTATTAGATACTGTAGAAGACTCTTACAGCATGATGTTAAAGAAGAAAAAAAATGGAAAAGAACGTAAGAAAGCTTAACAAAAATATTGAAAATATTGAAGAAAGAATTATTTCCTCCACTGAAAAATAAGTCTTTCCACATCTCTATTAGCAGAAAAAAACCCAGAAAAAAATAGACTTAATGGTTTCAAAAAACATTGATCAGAAGAAAATAAAGAAGATAGAGCAGCTATAGAAGTATTTTGAGGACTTCAAGATTCAGCTAGACATACCCCTGAGTAACCTGACCTCTTTAGTCCTGCTTTGAGCAGCAGACAGGACCAGAGAGCTCTGAAGGTCCCCCAAAGCCTCAGTTACAGTGAGATTCTTTGTTGAAGAACTGACTTATATGAGGACAGACAAATCAGAATAACCACGTCTGATGAACTTCTAGGAGAACATATGTCATAACAACCCCACGGCTCCTTCAAAGGAATAAGAATTCTGTGTGGACACTGACATCCCAAAGAGTCTTCAAGACAAGAAGAGAACAAAAAGAGGAAAAATGGATGTGGAGGAACAAGGCCAGCCTGAACACTTCCAGTCATTCCCACAGCAGCATCCTCTGGATGCAGAAGGAATTGATCCCTCCTCACTTTACATCGACAGTTCTATATTCCTTAGTGCCCCTAATAAACACATTAGGAATTCTTTTGTTTGGATAGCTACGAAACAGCCACCTCTACAGCAGGTAAAGTGAAGAGGAGGAAGAAGAGGAAGGACTGATTAAAAAAAAAAGTTTCCTGTGCTTAACTGGGAAATCTGCTTAAACGGGATGTCTCCCAGGGAACTAATTTAAACCCGATGATACTTAATAGCTATGATTGGTGCTTAGTAAGTAGGGTAATTATGTTTAATGGGGATGCCTTAAGGCAATTGAGTGGCACTTAAGTCTTTTGTATGTCTCAATCTCATGGTACTTCTATCCATTTTCTCTTCCATAACAGCTATAAATGCAGAAGAAATATATCCACCACCACCTGTTTCTCTGAGTTTGTCCCTTCTGTGCTAAATGCAGGGTCAACCACACGAGGCAAGTATTTGTTGCCTCCTCTGTTCCCATCACTGCGTGAGCCACAGCACCCAGCCAAAATATTGGCTTCTCTTATCATTAAAGACTTATCTAATAACATGATGCTTCTTACTGCCTCGCTAAAGCTAATGGAAGTTTTCCGGAGGCAGAATCAGATTCAAGCTGAGTTCAGCTCAACCCCTTCCAGCAGCACTGTGCTCTGTAGCAGGACTTCCTCTCTGCAAAATGAACAGGAATATTCTACAGTTCTTGAAAAAAAAAAATCTTCAGAAATGTAATAAGGACAGGAAAATTGTGGACATTTTTCTCCTGTATTTAAATTAACTATAGGTTTTGCTTTACTATAGGAGGTGGTCTTTAAGACATAATGTAGAATGTTATGCCTTTTCTAATATGTAATCCATAACTATGTATGTAAAAATAAAAACAGGAAGGAAAAATAGCTAGTTAAACTAAGATTTATATCAAAGGCAAAAAAAAGCCACAGGTAAATAAATTTATGTTAGAGAACAAGAAAGCCCCTTACCAATACAGCTACCAGGTCTTCAAATGACTTTGTAACAAGCATAGTGAAGGTACAAAACAGATTTTCAGATGGAGCTCACTGAACAACTGTGTGAAAGAGATGATATAATGTCATGTCCAGAATAGCTGGTGAATAGATTTATTGATCACAATGTGGGTCTCAATCCTATTTTCCTAAAACCATTTTCAATGCATGAGTGAAGATATCAGACAAAGCAAAATAAACCATCTTTACTTCAACTTAGTGACACCATTGTGTCAAGGAACCCGACGGCATCCTTTTAATACTGAATTATTTCTAGATTACCAGCAGTTTTACTTTTCTTGTCCAAGAGTCTAGCTACTCAGTGGAATACTAAATCTCACCATTTTTATCACAGCAATGACTTGATATAAATAAATTGAAATGTTGCAAGCTAAGCACATGGATGCTGCACTAACCACTTGCAGCCACAGAGTATATACATTTGAAATTTAATGCAACAAAAAAAGAAGTTGCAAAGCTGTTACTGTTAAAAGGGACCAGCAAAGTGGTTTTATGAGGCTTCTCACTGAGCTGTGATAGACATGTGATTAAACCACAATTTTAATAAAACTCACAGACCTACGATTAAAGAGAATTACAAAAAAAAAAAAAAAAATACACACACATTTTACTACTTTCAATATACCTTTGCCAGATGGATAAAACACCCAATTTTCTGCCCCAAACCTGAACTGCAGAAAGACCAGTTCCCAACTGGGGAGTAAAAATACCCTTTATAAATCCATTTGCAGACCACACCGTGAGCCTACATAGACAAACTTTCTAGTCAGTATATTATTTTTCCTTTTATATGTATTTCAGTAATTATAACATATGCATATTCTGTATAAAATTTGTCTCTCCAAAACATTTACCAGTAAGAGCCTGAAGACATCATCTGTTACTGTATTCAGTTCTCATGGATTACAATATTCCAAAGGGTTCTATGTTTTACGGATCTCCCAGCTTCCCACTGTGCCATGCCTTAGAATCAAACATCTGTTTGGCAAAGTTATTATGTTTCTAAAGAACAATTAAAAAATAATCTATTTTTGAGTTACTCTAAAATCCACAGTTGTATTTCATCCTGAAACCCTAAAAGACTATCTTAGCACTAGTCTGTTCCTCACAGCTCCTGTGGAAATCAGCATAGATTTGTGCAAAGGAAATCACTCAAATAATGAGAATTCTCATGTTGGATTGTTTGATTTATCCTTAAGCAATATTCCAAAGTAAACTGGTTAAGTCAAAATGCAGTCCATTTTTGGATAGGGATTGGTAAAACTGATTACTGTTGCTGTCAGCTAGCAAGAATAATGATTAACATTAATGTTGATATCATTACCAGTATCGTCTTCACAGCAAAGCAAAGCCTGGATAACTTAAACTGTTAAACATCTCTGAGCTGACTCTTACTGCTTTTCTGTATAAGAAACTTGGACTCAGTAACAGACTGAATCACTTGTCCATGTTGTACATCATGTGAGTGGCACAGCCACCCCCAGAGCCTAAGCCCACTCTCCTGTTCTCCCTTCTCTAGTGTTTTTCTCCAATATCCTTTAAATGTACCAAGCAGTCTGAATCCTCAGCTTTTAGTCATGTTCAGAAATATTTTCCTTATAAGCAGTACCATTATTTCAATGGGAGTAATGAGTAAAATACAATTTAACATTGTGGTTCTGTCAAGTCCCGAGTTAAAATCAAAGTTCAGAATGCTAAAGAAAAGATATACTTGAATATTTTCTAATAGAGGCATCTGTATGATATTTTTTTACTTTACTGTTCTAGTCTTCTTTTCTATGATTGTAAAATTTTTGGGTCACATGTTAGATTTTAAAAAAATTAAAAATTTTAAAATTAATGAATTAAAAAATTAAGAATTAAAAAATTAAAATGTGAATTAGGTGAGAAGAACTATAAAAGAAATTTTAAACATAAAACTTACTGTTTCTGTGTTTGAGTTTGCATGTACACATAAAGTTCATCAGTAATGACTGCAAGAAACAAAACTAGCAGTTCCTTGGAGCAGATAGTGCAGAGGAGAATGGTACCAGACAGAGATGGATTTGGATGGTGCTTCCTCCATCCTCTCTCGTTAAAAAGGCACATCTAGAGCTACCAAGAAGTGTCTATCAGTTTAAAAAATGGTGTGCCCTCAGAAAAGTTCAAAGCATGCTGAAAACATTGTTGACAACTATAAAT
The DNA here is from genome assembly GCF_965231275.1 of Zosterops lateralis. Lineage (NCBI taxonomy): Eukaryota > Metazoa > Chordata > Aves > Passeriformes > Zosteropidae > Zosterops > Zosterops lateralis. The sequence continues at coordinate 111,650,665 of NC_139763.1, forward strand.
ATATGTGGAATCACCAATATGAAGACTTTAAGCTTTCCTTAAACCCACAAAGTATCAGATATAATTTTGGGGAAGAGTTCTGTATATAAACACTGTCTGTATCCTCCCCTAATGCACTTTAATTTATGTTGTGTTAATCTGTGAGAGCAATGGGATTAGAGAGGAAAAACATTCACAAATTTTGGTGAAACTCTTTTCTGCACTCAAGTCAGAGGTGAATTACATTATATTGATTGACTCTCAGCTCCACTGCATGTTATGGACAGTCAACAAGAAGTAAGTCACAGGTTTTGCTGAGTGACATTTTAATTCCTTTAGAAGACAAACAAGCTTGTAAATGCCTGAATATCTGACTTGTTTCCTGGCCAATGTCCCCCAAAATATAAACTCCAACATGGGCAAAAACGTACCATGAAAAGATAAAACAGATCTACCGTCCACTAAAGCTTTTTCCCCACCATTTCCTTTAAAACAAAGAGGAGTGCTGCTGCATGAGGAATCAATACTCTAAAGATAAATAAACGTCCTCAATTACTGCAAACAGCTAGAGTTTACTAAACAGTGCTATGAGTGCTCTTATTTGTGACTCTTCTGGCACTTTCAGCTACACTGCAGTCAAATGGCGCATGAACAAAAAGCAATATAAACATCATTCCTAAGCATCCAAGGCCAAAATGCATGTGATGAGCTCCTGACATGCATGCACAGCAAGCTGGTGTGTGCTAACAGAGGACAACAGCAATTTTTACAGCATACATGAAAGGCCTCCACTACTAGACCAGTCTGGTGACAACAGTAAAGAACCTCACTGGTTGCACTGCCTATTAAAAATAATAATAATAAAAATAAATTGAGAGAACCAGATGTAATTTAAACAGCCACGTTCTTTAAGGTAGAAAATCTGCATTCAGTGCAGTAAGTACAGCTTTGTGCACAAAGACTTAATACAGCCAGACCTCCAAAAAACACCAGTGTGATCCAAGAAAGCAAATGGCATCTGACTGGCTTGTTTACACATCCTCATTTCCCCAAACCATTTTGCTTCATTTACTACACTTTGTCACTATGCGAGTGTTTGGGGGATTTCAAATGGACTCATTCTGTTCTAACAGATGTCAAAGAAGAGGTACATTGGTTTTAGTACCTATTTGGGGACATATGGGAATAGGTTTTTCCCTGTGTAGAAAGTCCACAGCAGTCATCCAGCAAGGCCTGTTTCCATTCTTTCCTATGTTTATATCCTCCTAGATTTTTTGCAGAGTTATTGAGTCACTGTTGTTTGCTAAAGCACTTCTGTTCACCTATTATTTTCTGAAAGCACTTCATTGTGGCAGTATCAGTCAGACTGCAAGAGTGAAACTGTCACAGTTTTATAACCACCACAACTCTGGACAGACAAAGCCATTTGTCAAGAGCGAACACTTCTGTTTCTGGAGTGAAACACACCAAAAACAAAAGTGAAACTCATATACACAAATGACTTTCCACCTCAAACATTACAAAAGCTCAACTACAAATCAAAGTCATTGTTATAATTAACCAAAAAGTTAAAACTCTTAAAAAGTCAAAACTAGTGTAGCTTTTTAGGGAAAACTCCTAAATTAACTAGTAAGTAACATAGCCCACTGCCATAGAAACACATTATACTGTGTGTACATTACATATTCTTAAGAAGCTCTCACCTTCTATTTTTTCCCAAAGAAATGTGGAAACAGCTTAAATTTCTAGGCCACAAGCTAAAATTTCCCTTAGATGTAAGAACAAAAAAAAATTACAATAAATTTTAGAAGCACATAGAGTGCATGTAAGAGATGAATTTGTCTCCAGCTTAGGCTATTACCTAAATATATTATATATTACATCCTCCCTCACAGCCCTTTACAAGAGAAAGCACAAGCCATGAAAACGTGCAGTCTGCCGGCTGTATGTCACCACGGGATGCTTGGGGTTTTTTTGTCCTTTTCTTTTGGCTTTTACTCCCACTTTTTTTCATTCTTGTCTTCCCAAGAGATTCTTCAGCACATAACACTGCTGAGAAATAGCTAGTGGCCTACTCCCAGACACAGACACACAAAAAATCAATACAGATTTCCCTCACAATTAGCAAATAATTCTGTGATCTCTTTTTGGTCTCAGAAAGAAAGGTTATGGTATGTCTCAGTTGAGACAAAGATCTTCTAGACCCACTTTAATAAAAAGCTTATCCCAACAACTTGACAGATTCAAGACACACCTCCAAAAAAACCCAACACCTTGGGGTAACTGAGATAGAGACCTGATTGTGCTAAGTCCTACTCAGCAATTCTATAACTCATGTAGCTGTTATACTCTTCAGATGGCATCCTGTCTTTTGTTGTTATTAAAAAACTGTCCTGATCTTGCAGATTTTATCTCTTCCTTGGCAGTGTAATATCAAGCAAGAATAAAGCAGTAGTTACTCCAGCTGGTGAAGGAAAGCCTGTGAAAGGTGTTCACCAAGCCTTTTACAGGGTAAAGATCTTCTGCTGTGTTCACTGGACCATTAGGTCTTATTTGCACTCACTAAACCTTCCCAGTGTTTCAGTGTCTTCATGCAGAAATGAAAAGGGGCAAGACTGGATATGAGCAGTCATCTAAAGGTGTATGGCATGAAAGATTGCCCAAAAATCAAATTATGTGGGGTTCCTCTTAATGTAAGGATGAAAATAGTAATGGCTTAGCAGTGTCCTTGGCAAGAAGCAGCCCAGCTACTGAGAGAATTTAAGGTGATGAGGAATTCAGTATCCTGTAGAAGGGAACAGGACACTGTGTTCCCTTAAAACCTTTTTTAACCGAGCTATAAAGTTCTAAACATCATTATGGAGCTGAAGTGGGGAGGAGGAAGAGGAAGGTCAAATTGCAGGCCATACTTCTTTCTTTGTAATGTTGTCTGAGAATTATGGCACTGGCATAAAATGCTACATTTCCTTTGAACGTTACCATTTCATCTTCAGAATTTGTTATGTGACTCATATTTGTACTTCACTTCTCATTTCTTTTATAACAAATTATTCTGTGCCTTTTTATGATCTTGTAGGAAGTCAAGGTTGAATCAAAGCCATTGTGACTGCCAAAGTGCATGTATAAAATTATACCACTAAGCGTTAACCTTGCTTTGTAGGTTCACTTACACTTTTCAATTAAAAGCTATCTTTAGTATTGAAGCAAAGTACTTTATAGTTTTTCAGTTAAAAGTCACCTTTAGTATTTAGACAAAGCCACTTTTATGGAAATTCACACTTGCATTCTCAAAAAACTCTTCTGCCTAAAATGGCTGTAGAGAGACCTTGTTCCATCCAAAGTTTGAAAAGAACACAGAAGAATTGGTAAGTGACATTTTACTTGTATTTACTTGACTCATTTAGTAAATGTGGGAAAAGGTGAAAATCAATACATTAAACAAACCCTCTCAATTCCCCACAGATAAATATTGTACATGTGGGCATGTGGGCCTGAGTGTGATTGTATAGCTGGGTGTATCTGTGTATTTTTAAATACAAATTCTATAACTATATGACATTATTTTTTTCTCTTTCAAAATGCCAGTTAAGCCAACAGGGGCTGCCTATTTTCCATATGAAGTCTAAAATCACACGTTAATTGATACATCTACATCTGCAAAATAAATATTCTCTTGACTGTTTAAAAAAATACCCAACCAACTCAACAGAAAACAACTGCTGAAATCAGAAACAGAAATGGCTGTGCTCCTGCTTTGTTCTGAACCCTCAGATGAGAAGAAGAAAAATGAGTTTCTCCAAAATAAGGTTTGAAATACTCATAAACAGAGAAAAACTCTACAGACCTGTATGTCCCAAAGATTTATGCAGATGTTTAACTATACCCATTGTCAGTAAACCCACCGAAGTCAACAGGAATACTCACTGTGCATAAAGCTACAAACATACTTGAGACTTCAGCCTCAGGGACTGACATTCCAGCAGTTACTTTGCTGGAGTGATACCCTGAGGATCTGACTCCATAAAGGCTGTCCAGCTGTTAAACTCCTTCTCAATGACTTCTCTAGAGAATTGCTACCACTCACAACTCTCCTCTGGGGGAAAACTACTGGCCTACCTCTTACTTTTGACCACGAAATACTTCCATTGATGTTTTGTTTCAGTTAAATTAACATCCTGAATTACTCCTGGAAACAGCTGACCAACAAGCCTCAGTACACAGAAACAAGCAGGACTGGATGATGAGAAGAGAAAGAGTGGAAATGATGAGGTAGGAAAACAAGATACTGTGTGTCCAATACAATATGGGATTTTCATTTACAGAGTAATAGGGATGGTATTAAGACTAAATCACCAGGGTGTCAGAATGTGCATAGTGATGATAAAAGATTATGTGCTTTGTACATGACTGATGGTGACATCGGTTTTAGAAAACATCTGAAAGGGAAAAGACAAAGTGATGTCTCATGCAACTTATGAAACTGCAACATTTAAAACATGTCACCCTCAAATTAGTGTACAACAGGAAAAAAATGACCCCTTCAGTATCAATGCCCCCAGCTCTTCTCTTACAATGGCCTTGACAAGAAACCCATTTATTTTCTCCAGAGAAATTGTTCTCAGGTGGTTGTTAGGCACAGTGGAGGCTTGACTCCTTAGACCTGGGCTGGATTAGACAGCCCAGACGAGATAAAACAGAAAACAATGATGTGTGTTTGCCTTACACCTCAGAAAGGTTATGTGTGTTCTCTGGGAAAGGTGTACTTAATTTAATTTGCCTTGTAGGGATTTTGAATCCCAAGATCTTGGCAGAAGTTAGAAATTATGCCGAGATTGATAATATTTTCTTAATGCTGTAGTGAGAGTCTCTCATAGGAAGGGCAAACGAATTAAAAAGTTCTAACAAAACAAACATTTTAATACAAGACACAGCATACAGTAATTCTCCATCCAGAAATAAGCTTAGCTGCACCTTGGCTTCCACTAAAGAGATCTATTTCAGCTCTATCTTAGAAAGCATAATTTGGGAAAGATTCACCTGTACCTACTGCTGTTTTTAAAGATTTTCTTCATTAAATAGCTAAATAAAGAGCTATATAATTCCTTAAACAAACTCATTTTGCATGGCACACGTATTTTACTTGTAAGTCAGTAATTAAGTTATAATAGTAGCTTATTTTAAATGTAACATTTTGCAAAAGGAGGTATAGTATTTTGATACATAAGATTGTATAAAACCAGGAGTTTAGAGGAGTCTAGATGTAATTCACTAAATACATCCTCATGGCACATCTAAATAAATGTTTGAACTGTTAACTAGCATCTTTGAAAATCACCCAGCCAAGGGAGATGTAGCAGCTTATTTTTAGGTAAGAAGCTCTGAAAACCTTCTATCAACATTGCTATTTTCTCATATGCAAGACAAACCTTAGTCCAGGTCTGTATGTAAAAATGTCATGCTATATTAGTAGCCTGTCTGCTGCAGATGCTTTTTAGACCGGTATAAAATAAAATAAAAGGTCAATAAAGGACAATGAAGTTGTCCTCCCTGGCTGGAAATACACTGTACTGGCCAAATGCGCTGCACTGATTGCACAGCTCCCACTGAAGTTGCACAAATTAATTTGTACCAACAGACTTGGGTTTGAGAGAGACTTCAGCAACAGTTCTAGAGTCTCTCAGCAGCAGGTGAAAAAGCCAATCCTTGCCTCAGTCTCCTTTCCCAAGGCACCTGTGACATACCAAAGCCCTTTATCACAGTCTGCCATCGAACAGAGTCAGCTGCTTTGGGAGGCAGATAAAGTTCCCAGGCAGTCACAGTGATAAGAACAGCTCCGCCTGCTGAAACTCTAGAAACTAAGTTAATTGCTTGTTAATGATTTACAAGGTTTGACTAATTTGTCATTATTAAAGTAAATGGTTCTCAGCCAGCTGTAGATGATGTAAAGTATTCTTCTTCATTTACACTTAAGGGATGTACCATTCCTAAGTGTCTTTTTCTACCCAAACCACTTGACAACATTCCCTGAGGGAGTAACAGCAATAGCCAGAGCAAAACCGCAAGAATCCTTTCTTTCTTTTCCTGTAACATCTATCATATAAGTTGATAAATTGCATCAGGATAATATGAGGGTTTGGGAATTTGTTTACCAGCTTACAGTTTCAGCACAACACTGCTTGGAGTAACTGTTCCCACACTAATTTCCATCCTCTCAAAAGGACAATCAATTCTGCAGATTTCTGTGCAGACACTGGACTACTCTCCCTCTTCAGCATAGAATGTATCTTTTCAATCTGGCATTTACCATCAAAATATAAACACAATACAACACAAATTTTTCTACCTGTGTCAAATTTCCTCTGAAATTATGAGAATCAGAGCAAGAAGGTCAGTAAGCAGACGCACACAGGGACTAACACTGAACACATATGCCTCACTTTCCATACCAAATGATCAAAAAACTCACCTAATAATTACATTTTTTAAATACATTGGCCAACTATGAGAAGATATTAAATACAAAAAAAAGACATCAACTTCAGTAGAACATTACCTCATATTACGTACAGAGGAAATGCTTAGTAATTCTGAACATTATCAAGGTGATATATCAGTAATGTTAATATTTATCAAGAAACCCTCCTAGCAAGAGCTATGAAATGATTTGGAAATATGTTCTGTTTCCTGAAGCCAGCATGACCTAGCTGTGGTCCACTCACACTTTCCATATGAAAGTAACTGCTTAGGGAAATTTGGTATTTTGAATTCGAGTTCTCAGTAGTGCTCAGAAACCTCCACAGGTGCACAGAAGTTCAAGACCTACAGAAACATCAGTGTGGCAGGAGGCTCAGAGCTGTGTCAGAGTGTGTCACTAGGTCATGTTCATCCAACATTTATCACAGCACCTCCAGTGCACGTTCACAGCGAAGTCAAGCCCCTCTTCTTTCTTTCTCTTACAGTCTTAGAAATATTGCTATGAATCTTACAGGCAAAAAACTCCAGAAGTGCTTTCACCTCACAGGAAGAGACACAAGTATTATTTTAAATAGGTGTCTGTTATGTTATATAGCATAGATGAGATTTTTTGACTCCCCCCTCAAAAACAAAATTAAAAATGCAGCACTCTCATTTTTGTGCTATTTAGTCAACTTTTCTTTATCCCAGCAGATTAAAACGTGAAAGTAATGAAGTCTCCCTGTGAATTTAGTGAGACCGTGAACTCCTAAGACAGTGATTTTTAGGAGGGTCAGCACCTTGCAAAATGGAATTTAGTTAATGTCATTCATGACTGCAACAAAATGAAAGAGGAAATTACAAATGGAAACACAGAAAATTCGACTGTGATGTTTTAAATCAAAATCTTAATTAGTATGAAAACTTCCTAGTAACTTGCAATGAGCACTTAATGTGCCACAGTTTCACTAATCATTTAACTTAGTTTGTATAAATCCAAACCCCTGGGGAGACAGATTTTGAAATGATCATTTCAGACACTGTGTGCCTCAAATTAATGCATTATTTGGGATATTTCCTACATGGTTTATAAGGTAATGCTCATAAAAGAGAAAAATGAACGGTATTTCTAGCCTACCTTACAAGCTTGGACAAACTGTGATGAACAACGTGCATACAAATGACAAAGGATTAATCATACCAAGAAATTGAAATTCTCTGTTTATTCCAAAGGCAAATAGGGTACATCAGTAAAACAAAGAATAGGCACCACACCTAATTTCTCACAGGCAGTAAACTTCAAAACTGACTGATGGTCAAAGCAGTGATTTCAATATCCTTGTCTCCTTTTCTGAAAACTTCACAGGACTTTTAAAGAGTAAGAACTGGTTTTCCAATTATGACTAGGCTGAAAAATTCAATACAAAACTAATGTAATCTCTCCTTGAAGAACTGACCTATTTATTCCATATTTATTTCTTTAAGGCAGAAGTAGAACACATTCTAAGAACAGTTTTTTTTTTCCATAAATACTTGCATTATATTAAGAAATTTTTAATTTAGATTGATTGTCACTGTTGTTACCTAGCACTATGCCAAGAGGCATTTTTCCATTTAAATTTAAACTTTCTCTTTACACTGTCTTGACACACCACACCTGACCACCTTAAAGACCTGAAATCCCCAGGGTGTTCTACTGTGAATAATTCACATTATGAAGAATGTTATTTCCAAAAGCAATTGTACTACATGCTGGTGTAGACCATATCCCATAAAAACTACCTTGTCCCAAAAGGCAGAAAAGAGGGATTGAGGTAAAAGATGCAGATATGGTTTCCCTTGCTGCAATGCCACTTGGAACCAAAACAGCTGATGGGCTTTGAAGAGATACAGTGACTGTGCATCTCTAACTCTAAACTGTGCTAAATCTGATTCCTCAGAGGGGAGGCCAAAGTGGCACCGTGGTGAATTGTTCCTCTGTGATTATGCTGGAAGAACAGGCACCCTCAACCTTTTATCATCCAGCGTTAGGCAATTAGCTACAAAACATGGCAAAACCTGAGGAAATCATAGCAGTGATGCAAAAATGTGGATTAGAAAGCTCTGGAAGCAATTTTTTTGAATGACACCTATTCAGCAGCTCTTAAAAAAAGGCAGCAGTGCAGATTAAACATTAATTTTTGGGATTAAGTCCTAAATTATAATACTTGTGTGGAACAGATATCCCCCTCATCGTAAAAGTTAAATTTCCAAAGCAGAACGAGGAAGGATTTAGAAGGCATGAAAGCTGTAAGGGATTAATCATATTATTGTAGTGTTTCTCCTTATTTAAAATATAAAGCCCTTCGTCTCAGAGGACATTGAGGACACGAGAAATCCGTGAATGAATAACACATTGTGGTACAAGTACACTTCAGGGCTGTTGTCAAATTAAACCAGAACATACCTACTTACTTCTTCAGTGTGCAAAGCTGAAATGTAACAGAATTAGAATCTCTCTGCACCACAAAATAGAAATTACAGCCATCGAAACAAGGGGCTGAAGAATTTAAGGGATTAAGAATTTTTGAATATTTGAATTTTAAAATGTTCTATTATGTTAGACAAAGAATAACATCTTTCAGAAGGTAGCTTCCACTTTTTACAAACATGAAGAGCTGTAGGCAGTTAATTATTTCAAACTTGCAGGACTTTTTGCAATCAGCACGTTTACTGAGTAGACGCTGAATTCCCCTTAAATCTCTTCAAAGAGAAACTAAAGCTAATTGTAAAATAGAGTATGTTCTTCCTCTCTGACATGGGAAAACCTGTTACTGGTGGATTCTTTTACAAATGCCAATCAGGTCTACTTTATGATATGTTCATTTCATTGTCTCCAATAATCTGGGACACCCTGTTCTTTTGCTGACCTTTGATGACCCTGTCTCATTCTTCTGGTCTATACCACACATCTCCATTGATCTGTAGACAAAGCACTGTCAGATGGAATCAATACATCATTCCTTCAGCAACAAGACTGGCTTTTGCTCAGTTTACTTTCATTTTTTTTTTTTAACAGATCAATAGTGCTAAACTGATGTATTGTAAATTGGGGTGTAATTAGTACCTGTCTACAGGCCTGTTAACAAGCTGGTAAAATATTATGCAGACCTTTTTAGTTAAACTGAACAGTTCAAACTCTTTTCAGCTATTAGTAGGTGGCTACTTTAAAGAAATGCAGAGGACAATAGACTCAATAAAAACCATGCCCCCAATGGTTACATAGAAAGTTTTCACTCTGTATTAATAATGAATAGACACAGTGATTAAGAAAAACACATAATAAATTAAATCATCAAACCTGAATGTCACCAGTGAATACAGCTAAAACTCTCCCTTCCTTGTATTTAAGATAATTTTGAGTAACAATTTTATACAGAAATTTCATTGCATTGCTAAGCCTACATAATACTCTTAATTAAGTCTCTGACATCACCACTTCAGTTATAAATCAGGTATGATTGATGCCATCCAGTGCAAAATTTTTTGCAATACACTAATTCTGTCTCAGTAAAAGTAAAATAAAGATGATCTACCACTACAGACATTTACAGCAAAGCAGATTTACTAAAATCTATAAGCAGCACTACGTCAGGGACATGGAAGATGCTGAGCAGTATTGGTGTGTTTTTGAAAAAGAATAACAAGAAGAGCAGCAAAACTGAATTTTCCTCGATGGACTATCACTTTTCAAGTTTCTCACTGAAAAAGCAGAGACTCTGCAGAACCACAAACCCCTTGCAACAGCTCCTGGTTATGAGTGTTGTGTTCAAAAAACCTTTAGGCCTGTTGATGGAGATTATTGTTACTGAACTTTTATTCAGGAAAAACCTGATGTCAAGGAGAAAGACATGCTATGTATTATTCTCTGTTGCTTCTTCTCTTCTACCCTGGCTTGTCTCTTTTGCTGTATTTCCCTCTCTCACCTGCCCAAAGCTATTCTGCTGACTGCTTTCCCTGGTGTCCTGCTCCTATGCTCACCTAAGAGCTGCCTTTAAACGTCCCCTGAGATCTCCAATTTCCTCATCTCTGACTCTGTTATTCCTCCACACTGTTCTTTTGCAGGTTCCTTTAATAAGCTCATGGAATTGCTCTCTGGAAATCATTGGTTTAAGGAACGCAACTTGAAATACTTTATAGGGAGAGGCCAGGCTCAGCAGCATCACAGGAACAGACTCAAACCAACATGCTCAGTCCCCAGAAGAAGATTCTGCCACACCATTGCTCTGCTGAAATTCCAAAGTAAACTCATATATTCTGGTTTTGTGTGAATGCACACCTGATCCCAGAGATGTCTTAAATGGGATGTCTTCCTTTTCTACCACTCATCATTATGAACTCATCTCCAGTATCACATTAATTCACATCCCAAGCCCACAGTGTTTACTGAAGTCTAGGAAAGGTTGCATAAGAGGCACAGGTAATGTAATAAAATCTGTGCTAATCTGTGAGTCCTGCAATTACATCAGACTCTCCACTCACACTGAAAGTGTAACTTTAAGAGGGAAGAAAAATATAAGTCACCTGAATAGAGAGGACAAAAGTCCTGTAAAGAGAAAAGAAAAAAAAAACCTAAGCAGAGCAGTGACTCCACTTTTTTATTTTTCTTGAAATAAACATAAATTGAAGGGAAAAGTGCAAAGGTGCCTCCTTCCATCAGATAATGGGTACACATGAGAGAGCTGATCACTAACTTTTCATTTAGGTTCAACTACACAAGCTCCAAGTGACCAACACCCCACTTCATGAGTATTCCTGTGGGCTTGGTGGGAAAGCAGCCGTGTGTCCGGGCTGCCCATGCTGGGATGAGGATGCTGGAGGAAGTGACAGATGTCTGAAGGTGAGCAGGGAGCAGCACAGGTCCTGCTGTGCCTGTGCTGCTGGGGATGGCATCTGCTGCTCTGACACAGATGGCCAGGGCCAGCAGCCCTGGGAGCAGCCGGGCTGGGAATCGCTGTCGCTGCGCAGGGCTGCGGCCGTGCCCGCACCTGGAGATTTCCAGGATCAGCTCCACAGCCAGGAGCAGTGGCTGCCCTGGAAGGCAGGTGTCAGCTCAAGGAGACAGCACATGGCTCTCACCCCCACAGCTATGCTGAGTGTGAAATTTAAAGCAATTTGTTCAAACCCACCTATTCTTCCTTACCAGGAAGGGTTCTGTCTCCTGATGCTCCCAAAGTTCTCTCCCTGGGAGGATGCTCCCAAAGGTCCATTAGCACAGGAGCTGCAGGATTTTGGTTCGAGGCTGTTCATCTCTGTGAGATTTCATGGAGCACAAGACCCTGCAGACTCACTGCCTTTTCAAAGGATGTCAGCTGTGCAAGCTCCAGGGGGGATAAAGCAAGATGATGCTTAGGGAAAGGAAGAAAAAGGTCCGCCGAACTAGTGAAAGTGCGTTTGATTGAATACACTGTTCCAGGAAACAAGTGAAAATTTTGACTATCCTTCCACTCTGGAACCTTATAAATGTGAGGTTACCTTTATCTGCTTCAATGTATTTCTAGGTCTAAAAATTATTAATTTAAAAAATCTCTTTTACAGCGTGATTAAATATAGGGAGTTTTCAAATTCTCTTTTTGTTTTTCACAGCATTAGCAAAAATGACACATTTCTCAGTTACTCTTTATTTTGTTTTAGTTATAGGCAATCTATCACTCCAACGATAGATCAAATATAGACAACCTGCTTTTTTCATTCAATGTTATGCTTTGAAAGTTCCTTGCATGAGTGCAAATGACACCATTGGTTATATCACTAATCTTTTCATCGTGGGAAGGGAAAAAATAAAAAACAAAAACCAAACTGAGATAAGACTACAACCCTGTGCATTAAAAAAAAAAAGATTAAACTAATTTTTTGTTATTTTGTATCTCTGTCCAGAAGCAGTCATCTCTGAACAATATTCTGATGTCTATTTTCCTTTAGTTCTAATTACTTTCTGTCACAAATTGCAAAAGATAATTTAATGGTTTGACTTTTACTTTGTTGGAGTCCAGGGCATCCCTCTGGGCACCCTGGGAAGTCACAGACCTCGGTAGAGAGGTCTGGGACCCGAAAAAGAGGGTCTGGGGTCTGTGCAGGGGGGTTTGCCTGGCACAGAGCCCAGGAAGACACAATCTTTGATTTTGGTCCATGAGAAAAACATCTAACACAGAGAAGAATTGCAAGTCACAAAGGTGTTACTGAGAGTAGTGTAGTTTATCACTGTGCAGAAGATTTTGTAGTTTTGGGTTTTTAGAATGTTGATGCAAAGGGACAAGATGGTGATTTTAGGGCGGTGCCCTGGGTTCTTCTTCTTCTCCCTTGGCATCCATCTTCTGCAGTGACATGGGCACAAAGTAGTTTCAGTGGATTGGATCAAAGTAGACATGACCCTGTTAGTATAGGTGATAGACATTGGCATAGAATTGTAAACAATGGGTACGTAGTTATCTGTATAAGAGGTAGCGACCTCCCATCACAGGAGGGAGTCACCTCATGTCCAGGCTGCTGTGAACATCTTAGCCTGACAGAGAGAATTGTAAGATAAGAACTAATAAACAACGCGAGAAACCAGAAAACCAAGACCTTGAGACTCCACATCATTCTCACGCCAAACACCGAGCACCGAGCTCAGCCCAGAGACGGACAGACAGAGACACAGAGTCAGACAGCAGACCCTAAATCCTTCAGAGGTCAAGAGGGAAAATCACTCCCTTTGTGCCCACACGAACCACCAGCCAGCTTTGGAATCTCGGGTGAGGAAACAACCAGATTAAAAATCTGAGATTACTTCAATTTAGATTTGGAAACAGACATGCGATAAGATTCTTAAATGTGCCACACGTGAAATACTCTTGGTTTCATTTAATCCTGCAGGGGAACTACTTTTCACACTGCAAGAGAACTTGAAAGCCACTCAACTGGATGCTTTTGAAAGAATTTTTAATTCTTTCTCGTGAAAATGACTAGGAATGTAGGAGCACATACACCCAAATGTGTGTGTGAAGTCCTAGGTAAGTCCTAGGTTCAGAGAGAGGCAAGGCCTCTCTGAATGTCTAACCAACATTCAGTCTCACTTGTCAACAAAAGGAGAATCTGAGCTGCATGTGCTACTTTATGCATTACACAGTACAATTCTCCTCCTGTGCAGCATTAACTCTAATCCAGCCAAATGCATTGTGTATCTCTAGAAAAATACAAATTCAAGGCTTCATCACTGCCTGCTGTTCTATGGTACTTTTTGCATCCTCCTCTACCTTTATCTGTCACCCTGCTCTCTTGGGAGGGACCATGCCATGCCCATGGGGTGGTTCTGCATGGAGCAAGAATCTCTAGGAGGAATATAGTCTGAGCCAAAGGCAGCTCCACACAGTCCTCTCTCCCTCCCAGCAGTGTTTAGTGGCAAGTGGGTGATTAACCTGGTCTTTCTACTCTTCCTCCTCGCTCTGCATTTCCTTTACATTTCTTCCCCTGCATTTTAATGCCACTAAGTCCAGAACAGTCAGGTACAGAGCTGCCTAAGTAAATAACCACAAGGTGGTTTTGGCCAACCACAGGCAATGAAATAACACAGCACAATAATCTAATTTGCCTTATGGGGTATTTGAGGCAGATTTTGCATATTCCCTGTCCTCAGAAGGAATGAGCATACAGCCATTGAGCTTGGTTTCATAAAGGACATGAGTAACAGAGCTCATGTATGCATGCAACTCTGTCTTCACCACTCTTCCTTTCACTATTTTTATGCCTCCTGGAGTGACTTCTGTCAAACTGAAAAAAATCAAGCTTCTTTTGTCCATTAAAAGCAAATGAAAAATTAAATTTTAAAAAGTCAAGAGAAAAAGCCAATACAAATTATCTCCTTAAACCTCACAGATTAAATTATCCTCCTTTATATGTTAGTCTCTCTTACATTAGTCTGTACAGATGTTCCAGTGTTATGAGACTAGTACACATAACCCTGTATAATAATCATTCTTGAGAAATATAAGGTACAAACAACCAATAGTTTAAACAATTCATTTTTATAATTCTGTAAACTATCTAATGGAGTTAAAGGTGTTAAAAATTTGTCTGCCCAAATGTAAACATTGACCACCAAAAAACTGATAAAACTAAACTCATAGTTCAGATTTTTTAAACAGAGAAAGCAAATTAATTTTTGCATATTAAAATGATGAAATTGGTGCAGTACAGAAGTATTGGGTAAAAGGATTTCATGTTCTGTGTTCAAACTGAAAACTTAAACAAATATAAGCTGGCTGGTTGATTCAGGTGAAATGAGTCAACACAACACCAGATGCAGAGACCGCGAGTGTGACAGTTAGGGAGCAAATGTTTTATGGATCCAAAACCCTGCTGTGCTTTTTTGTCTATTCTTCTTTCTGCCAGTACTCACCATCCAGCTTTTATCTGCAGGAAATGTCCACGGTTTCAGCCTTGGGTAGCTGCTTTCCCTCACGTGCAGCCAACCGTCAACAAGCAACATTTCCTCCTGCTGGGAGGATGCTGCACACAACATATTTCATGACTGCCAGCAATGGGGGTTCATTAATCAGCCTTTAGGAGGTGCTGAAACAGGCAGGGACAGACACAAAATGAAAAAGAATAGCAGGAAAACCGAAAATTTAGAGTAACCCCAAGGTCTTCTCTCCGGAAAGTAATCTTGGTAGGTTTGGTTTAATGCATCAGTTAAAGCTCAAATACCTCAGTGTTATTTCCAGGGTTAGACTTCAAATGAAGCTCAAGACTCAGGCTTCCAAAAATGCTTTCTCCCTTAAAATGGTGCTTGGAAGAAACTGTTCAGCATCAGAGGCAATGCCAAAGCTGCACTAAAGTTACTAACAATACTACCAAAAATTGCTACCAAAACCATTACTACCTAGTTACTAAAAGGAACACAACTCCAAGTATTGCAGAACCAAAAGCTTTCTGTGGTAGGGCTGAGAAGCACTGGTTGAAACACTGACCTGTTTTATTGTCTGTTCATGATGACAGTGATTGCCCACGATAGGCAGGATGTGAACAGGCTCTGTTACCTTCATATACCTGTGTTAGTAGTACAGCTTAACCATTCACCCCCTGAGTTTTCATACATTCCTGCCCTTTTCTCTCAAATTTGGTGTATTCAAATTATATATGACAATTATTTTTTAAAACATCACTGATGCATCCAGTCCACCAAGCAAATACTCCCATCCTCACAGAACAATTAAAAAGCACATATAAATTTAATAAAACCACACTTTTGTCTACCATTTTTAAGGTTAAGTAGCACAAGATTGATTTCATATATTAGCAGAAATTATAAGTAAGAGCAAAGCCAGAACCTTAATTAGAGAGAATATAAACATAAGATCCTCATATCAGCTACAACTAAGCATAGCTTAATTATGCTCCTTTTTTATATTTTCATCAGGCATTAATAAAATCCCTGTCATAGTACAGATACATATATGGCTCTGAAAATTAAAGCACCTTCAGATAATCAAGACTGTGAGAAATATTGCAAAGAAACAAGAAGATAAGTTGCTTTGGGAATTACCAGTCTTTCATTAACCTTCCTAGCAGGCAAGAAGGAAATGCTGTACCTGGCTGTGTGAGGACAGGAAGGCTCTGCAGAGGGAATCTGGATCCACAGGTGAGGTCAGTGGGCTGAAAGGTTCAACGAGGCCAAGTGCTGGGTGCTGCCCTTGGGTCACAACAGCCCCACACAGCTCTGCAGGCTGGGCCAGAGTGCCTGGAGACCCTCCCAGCTGGAAAGGACGTGGAGGATGCTGGTTGACAGTGGCTGAACAAGAGCCAACCAGTGGCTAAAAAAACAGTGGCACCTGGCCTGGATCAGCAGTGGTGTGACAGCAGGAGCAGGGCAGGGATTGTCCCCCCTGTATTCCTCACTGCTGAGGTCACACCTCAGTCCTGTGTCCAGCTCTGGGTTCCCCACTGCAGGAAGGACATTGAGAGGCTGGAGAGTGTCCAGAGAAGGGAACAGAGCTGGGGAAGGGTCTGGAGCACAAGTCTAGTAAGGGAGCTGGGGGTGTGGGTTTGGCAGTTCTGTTTAATGGTTGGACTCAATCTTAAAGGTAATTTCCAACCTAAAGGATTTTATGATCCAATGATCTGGAAAAAGAATTTCACTGTCCATCCAGATTCACAAACTGGTATGGGAGTCAAGAGCACTGTGAGCCATTTTTGGTTACCAATATCAAAAAAACTTTGAGATCCTCCAATACCTGGTAAGGATAAAACATTACCAATATATTTTATCTTTTTGTGCATAGGAGGAGGATGTGGGTAGGCTGTGAATGAAGAACTATGGATGTTAACTCTACCAGATCACCTGCTAACTGGGCAGCTGGAAAGATTTATCTATCAGTGTCTCAGGATTCCTATTATTAAAGAAGAAAAAAACCCACTAATTTCTTGAAAAGTGTTTGAAGGGTCACTGTTTGGGGATGAATATATATATATATATATATATATTCTCCTACAGCCTTTTCATAACACATATGGAAGGAATACCTTGTTAAAGAAATGCACAGACTGATAACAATTTCATCTGCGTAGCAACCAGCTGTACTTTTATTCTGAAAATTTAATTTTCGTGTTAATTTTTTTAAAGACAGGTTAAAATACTCTTAAACAGAGTTCCTAATGTACAAGGCAGCTGGCTGACTTGAAAGAGACCACATTTTTTTCTGTATAACAATTGCTAATAATGAATAATCCTCTCCTTTGCTTCCTGCAGCTCCTCTTTCTGGGGGGTTTGTTTTGCTGAAGGCTGGTGGTGAGAAAGAGGTGGAGCACTCACGGTGAGGAATAATAAAGGCAACACGCAGCAAATTTCTGACTAATTAAGTGATATCTCCACAGGAGCACCGGCTATACAAGAGGAATACTTGAACAGAAGAGTAAACAAGATACATTTTCCTTCAGATTCACAAAAATTCCTCTTTACTATCACTTGGCTGCCAGACATAATTCCACCTACTGATGTTCCACGTGAGCCTATTATTTCTGAGACTAAATAAAGGGTGACCAAAACTGGCCATACAAAGCAGAAAGAAAAGCTGGTCTGGCTGCAAAAAGTTGGCCTGTTTTCTGCTCATAAAAAACCATTCAGAGTAAGAATATTAACATCTACAAGTCTCAGATAATGTGACCCCTCCAAGAACCACAAGTAAGTCTGACTTGGATGCCTTAAATAAATCAGGAAATGAAAGCCTACCTCCCTGTTTCTTATTACCTGTTCTGTGGCCCCTCCTAGGATCCTCACAGAATTGGTGACTACATCAGGGTTCAGAAAAAGTTTGTGCACCTTTGTGTTCCAGCAAGAGGACAGATCCTACTTGCTGAAGGCTTCGTTTTGTAACAGCCTTGATGCTGAATTGGATTTAAGCAGAAAACCTGGAAGTGAAAGACTACCTGAGTAATCTGCTTTCTTCTTATCTCATTTTAATATTAAAAATAAATGCTACCACAAATAATACAGCCAAGTTTGAGAACAACTCTACTTATAGAAAAAACCTGTGATTCACCTGGTGTATCCATCTCTAACAGTTGTTCTCAGAGCAATAAATTCCTGTATTACTCCATGCATATCAATGATGATGACAAAGTGAATTTAGATGCTGCCTTTTATTCTGGAAGCAGGGCAAGAATTTACAATTTCAATACGTATGCACACAATGAGGCCAGTGTTGGACTTCCCACAGAAACAGAGCCTTTTGTTGTTATTTGTTAGGACAGGGCCCATTCACCATTTTAGGCGGGTTTCCATAAAGCCTTTTTGTACTTGATATCTCAATTTTAATATTAAAGTACTCCACACTCTGCATGGGTATCAGAGACCCTAGAGATTATACAAAGTAGGGCACAGTATTACAGCTCTGTGCTAGCAAGCTAAGCAGTTGGCACTTTTATGAACACACAGTGTAAAGTACATTTACTTTGGACTTCAGATTTTCTGGGAATGAATAGCTACACCAATCTAGCCTGTATCAAAAAAAAAAAAAAAAAAAAAAAAAACAACCAACCAACCAAACAAAAAAAAACACACGTCCACAGTTCTTTGTGTAGCTAGCAACCATGTCATTAAAGCAATCACCAGTTTACACCACAATTATCAGTGCCAACAGTATAGCATGGCATATACAGAAAAAATAAACAACAACAACAACAACAACAACAAAAAAAAAAAAAAAAAAAAAAAAAAAAAACCACCAAAAAAACCCCAATAAAATAAACAATAAAATCATCTGCCCAACAACTACTGCGGTATCACCAGTAAATAAAAATAATGGCTATCACTAGTAGATTGAACAAAATAAATGAATGCCATCACATTTATATCAATAACTCCCTGAAGAACAAACCTCACTGCAAGTGTGAAGACTCAAAGCTGGTATTTTCACACTAGGATAACACAGGCACAGGACAGTACCTCCAGCAACTCTCAGGGAAATACCACAAAAATAATTTCAGGCTACCAGGTGGAACTGCTGCATGCTGAAGTTGAGTCTCTTCCCTTTTTGTTTAAACTTTGCTTGACACAATGAATCTGAATTATGATTGATTCTTGTAACACTTTCCTATACCCCATTAATGAAACGCATCCCAAGCCTCACGTATGTGATATTAACAAAACACTAAAACATTTGGAGCTGTAAAGTGGGAAGCAGTCTGGATCAATGCAAGTGCATGAACATTTTCAGATGCCACTTGAAAGTATTAACAACTCGCAATCATTTGCTGACGACACGTCGATTCCTCCTCCATCGAAAATTACTGGCCATAAATCAGGCAAACATTTACAGGAATCTGCAAATGAAACAGCTAAATCCATGATGACAGAGAGCCTCATAAAAGCAGCCCATTTATTCCCTCTGAGCACTCATCCCCACCAGAGGGATCAATAGCAAACCTCATACAATATACTGCTAAATGTCATGCTGCAAATCCTCTTTGCATTTATGCAGACGGAAAAGACCCTCCTTCAGCTTTAGAAGCTGAAATCAAGTGAAAAGCATATTAAATGTCTAAAAACCAATAAATCTAAGGGAGAACCTTTTATTCTTAGGCCTGTGATTTTAACACCTATTCTTAAAAACCATAAGGATTATAACATTCAGGAAGATAAAGACTGCAACTAGAGAAAAACAAACAAAAAAAGGATGTTGAGGAATTAAGGAAATGTATCTATTCACTGTCCGGCAATTTAAAAAGCCCAGCAGGCAGGGAAGTGATATCAAATTGAATACTGTCAGTCTCAGTTTCCCTGGCTTCTGAAAACTGAGGCAGGCAGTATTAAGAACAAAACAAACAAGTTGTAAATACAGAGTCTAAGTAAAAGGTTCTGTCAGACACTTGAAACTTTATGGCAGAGTTGAACAAAATACTATTCCTGGAAAAGCAGGGATGAGTGATCAAAATGTCACTCATGTCCATCAACACCTACGTCAGTTTTACAATTAACAAAACTCACGTCAACTGAGAGCAAAAAAGTCCTTTCCTAAATTCTGAATGTTACATTTTTACTACCTCTTCCTATTCTTTTTAAACCTATTTTTTTAATCTGGGAGTTGCATGGAACCAAGTCTCCAGTAAAGGTCTAAATTCCTCCCTGGCATAAGATACCAGTCAGAAGCACTGGATCAGGTTGAGGAAGTACAAAAGGAACAAGGGTTATCGGTTGACAATGTATTCATACTAACAGCTAATTAGAAAAACTAAGTCATTTTATTTGATACATGACTCAAGATCATACGGCAAAGCTAAAAATTTAAAAGCCTAATAAAATGCCTTCTGGGATGAATACTTACTTTATTAATGGTTAAAATAAATCTGTTGTATTTCCTATTAAAAAGATGAGCCTTTCTGTGTAGTTATATATATATCTAATAAGCAGTTAAACCCATTCTTTTCAAAAATAAAATAGTCTCGAGCATCTGAAATATTCCTTACACAAAGAGAAAATGTATCCTGAAGGACAGAGACCAGACATAACTCAGCAGGGCCTCCTTACTGCTCCATGAAGGCCAAACTGTTTCTGAGGAAAAGCATGTGTTTTTTTCTGAGGCAAACAAAGCCATGTTGCTCTGAGGCAGCTCTTCCAGGTACGACCATATATATCTTTTAATTTATATCACACTGGCATGTCTGTGCATGAACTCATCTTCCATGAGTGTGCATCCCTCTTCTGTGTTGACAAATGCAATGCATTAAAAGGAAAAAAAGAAGCTTCACACAAGCAGTTGGAAACAAGTGTAGAGTACAAATTTAATCCCCCTAATCCCTTGTCAATTACAAGGAATGTCCTAGAGTAAAGTTGTATCAACAGTGCAGTTTTCAAACCCATAGAAAAATAAATGAAGCCATTTTTTCCCTTTTTCCACTTGGACCGTATTCAGTGTAGCTCCCTTAAAGGATTAGGAACACTGTCTGCAATAAACATGGGCATCAATTTTTAAAATCTGCTCCGAAAATGGCAACATTTCACAAGCTGTGAAAATGCTCTGGTTTGGGGCATGGCCTGAGAGGCAATAGGCCAGCAGGATAGCGCTGGGATTAGCCCTAATTACCTCATGTTTCACCTTAATTAACTACTGATACAGAAGGTAAACTCTGCAGGATCCGTGGCGAGACCTTAGGCCAGTAGGCAAGATATCTAAGCCGTCATTGTTTATACACGATAATCTCCCTTTTGAATTTGCTTTAATTGCTCAAAAAGATTAGCTGAAGGATATGCATTAGGTATTGATTAGCAATGCTAACTAGACACTGTACAGTTTTTGGTGTGTGCTCCACAAATGCAGCCTGGCAGGTTTGGAGGCACATTCTTTATCAGCCGACTGTCAAAGCATCAGCGTTTGACTTGGGTTATGGCAACATCAGTCGTGAAGCAGAAGAAGAAGAAGAAGAAAAGCCCCCAGCCTTTGGTAACATGAATGGAGGGAGAAAAATATGAAAAAATTCTTACTCAGTTGTAGAGATAGCATTGTGCTCCTCCATTGTGAGAGGTAATCCCCTCCCACAGGCATCCCTGCTCAGAGTACAGGCAAACTGGAAGCAGAGGGGAGCAGCAATAAAGCACACAGAATATATCTATTTTAAAAATAGATCACAAGGTTGCCTTGTTTCTTGCCTCATTCACTCTTCATTACTTGGATTCTGCTTTCTTTTTTGTTTTGTTTTGTTTTATCCGTTCTCATCTGCTCTTGGCAGGCCTTGAAAATTACTGGGCAGGCGGATTTTGTAGGAATATAAGCAAAAAGTGATTACAGAATCTGCATGAAAAACCAAGGAAAAAGTTCCCTGCTATGTCCTATTGCTCTGTCTGCTGGCAGAGAAACCAATTAAAAATACACCTTTTCAGTTGTTCTGTGTTTTATTAATAAAACCAAAACAAAATATGAGTTTCCAAAGCTCCTCTGACCTGAAGCTCTTTGAAAAATTAGGAATATGTTGCCTTAGGAAGGTAACCTTGATTTAATGGTAAGACATAAACTGATCAAAACAAAACTTGGCAACAAATTATAGTGCAGCATAAGGGAATAGGAAATATTTATCTCAAAACTCTGAAATTTTAAATCAAATGCATCCACTGAGGCCTTAATTCACCTTTAAAGCTTGTGACCTGAGACTTTATCTCTACTGCAAGTGTCACTTAAAATTACAAAATAAAGTTTTTTATGTAAGAATTTTTATGTAACCTTAAGGACAGAAGGGCATTTAAAAAAAAAAAAAAAAAAAAAAAAAGTTTCTGTAGAACTACTTCTGCCATGGTCATTTTTCTACACAACATTTTACAATATCTGCATCCTTAACTACCATCCAAGGTTGTCCTAGCTTCTTAAGAGACATCCCAGAGAGTTTTCCTAATTCCTTAATGCGCATTTTTATTTGCTGCTTCATTTAAGGCTTGCAGTGGCCAGGAAATGCACACTGCCTGTTAGAAAATGCTCACAGACCACTTGCTACTCACTGGAGGTGGCTGAAGAGCTGAGAACTTTCCCTGGGATCTCACTTTGCACGGATGAAAAGCTGCCACTGAGGTCAGGACAATGTAATTTCACTGGTGACTGGTGCCTATTCCAGATCACTGCTTCATTTCACTTGAGGTGTCATCTCATGCTCTGAGCAAAAAGTTTGTAACTGCCTACTTGACTGATAAGGTTTTGGAAAATTTTCAAATTTAAAAAAAAAAAATTGATATATAATCCAGACAGACCCCTTCACTTTTGCAGAAGGCTAATACTGAGATAAAGGCTCCAAAGCATTGCTTTTACTGGTTGGTTTTAAAAATATATTTAAGCTATAATTGCTCTGAGGGACTTTCCAGGCTTCAGAAACATTTGAGTTTGGTGGTCAGAGACAACAGTGGAAGGCAAAAAAAGTTGAATCTATTCATACAGGGTGTCCTACTGTAATTGATTTTACAACAAAACCACAAATAAGAGTCTTAAACGAATTAATATTGTGAGACATGCAGTGAATGGAAATAAAGAATAGTTGCCTTTCTATTGTAAATTAACATAGTGGAAGGTTTTGCTTTCCCCAAATGGCAACCTCAAGATGTTTTCAATCTATATGTTAAAAGCACCATACATATCTCTCTAAAATATTGAATTTTTCCCTCTGTGCTTTAGTTTGTTTTCTCATGTGTCAAAAAAGGTAACAATTTTTCAGATTCTGTAAATCTGAATGCAAGGATCCTATTTTGTATAAAAGGACAGAAGGGCTGTAGCTTATGCATATATATTTATGCACAGCCTAATCAGGCTTTTATGATGGTCTGCTCTCTGAATATTTATTATTTGGCTAATTACTGAGCTTAATTATAATCTGCTTTTAACACATTAAAAACGTGTTTGAAAATGCTGAAGCAAAGTTTCACCAGCAAGCAGGGAAAAAAACCCCAAACTAAGTACCTTTTCAAATAAAGCAAACTTTTTTTTTTTTAAATAATAGATCTTGACAGTGAATTGATTACTTACATGCCTATAAGGTGAAACCTGGATTTAGAGAAGCCAGGCTTTCTTCCAGCGACCTATATAGCTGGGTTATTTATCTTCTTAGAGAATATTTGGCCTGCAGTTATCTGATATCAAGCTGTGATCTCATCAGCTCTCACACACTCAGCAGGGAGGGGCTAAGAAAATACTTCAATGTGAAATCTCTCAAAGCACCCCGAGGGCACTGCAGCTATGGAAGAAGGGAGGTGTTTCAGCTGCTGAATGTTTTCCCTTTGGCAGGAAAGCTGACCCAGTGCCACACAATGATGCCCATATGCCACCCGAGGGTCATCTGTACAAATGAAAGACAAACTAATGATCTCACTACCTGCATTTGGAGAAATAAAGTATTTCCTAAATTGAACACACCGACATTTTTTGTGCTCTTGCAGAGAATTGAGGTAACTGCTTTGGCAGAAACCTCTTTCCAGTTCTAACCTTTTCTAAGACAAGCAGAGCTTTGTGTTTTGTTGGTCAACTACTATCTGCAAAATGAGGTATTTGTAAGAAAATAAAATGCTTAATAATTCAGTGTATGCATAAAACAATACAAAGAGGACATCTTAAAAGTTCAATTGTATTTTTGGATAGACCAACGGGTTTGTTTATCATTATTTTCCTTTTCTTGCCCCATGCTCTGCTTTACTATTTGAGTGAAAATACTTTAATGTAGGGGAAGGAAAAGAAAAGCAATCAAACAAGCCCTCAACTATTTAAATCGCTGTTTTACTAAAAACCATCTGGCTGACTGTTTTACTGATAAGCTGCCTGCCTGGGTTTCTCAGTCACCTGGAAACAAGTGGAACATTTGTAAAATATCTACCAGTTCTCAATGGAACATTTTTAATGAATCCAAGATCTTCACACAGCACAATGACATTTGGAAAGGATCAGCTAGGAGTTAAAAAAAAAAAAAAAAAAAAAAAAAAAAAAAAAAAAAAAAAAGGAAATTCACAGAGGGGAAAAAAAAAGTGGTTTTCATTAGCCAAAGGATAGAAATTCACCTTTAAGTATGAAACTTGGAATAACTTTAGCACAACGAGTCAGATCCTCTACTCTGTACAGTCAGTGACATGGATAAGTACAGGGTATTCACATTAATAGATCCAGAGAAATTAAGACCTGACTTCTATCAGGACACACATGCAAAAATGGTCAGAACCAAAATATCAAATTGCACTAGCAAATTGAATCAAGCCATTGAAAATCTGAATGCCTTTTATAAGCCTCTAGTGAATTAAAATTAAGGTTTTATGGTCTCTTTTACTCCCACTGAAGTCAAAGGTTCCACAGACAGGGAACCTTTATTGTGTCTTTCAGCTTTTGGTATTCTGGCCTCACTTTGATAGGTGGCACTTTGTTATTTAAAGACAGAAAATTAGGAGAAAACAAACAAAAGTGAGTATAAAGAGACAGAGGTATCCCTCCAGGTTCTCTCTCTTTTTTTTTCCTAAAATGAGCTGTTTTTGTAAAAATAATGTGTTCTAGAAGCCCCTGGATAAAAATAACATTGGCAAGATGGGGCATATACCGTGCATTTTGTTCCTCTGCCTTCCATTTTTACAAATGTTCTTACTCTGCCAGTACCTTGGCTTGTAAGGAAAGCATAATTTGTATCTCTGTTCGAAACACAAATTACTCCTCTATGCACAATTAGGCTTGCTCCTCCACTAGATTATGTTTGCATGACACAACATCAGAAATTCATTTTCTCTGATCCACTGAGTGGTCCAAGGCATCCAGGCATGGATTTTTCACCACCTCATTGGCCACAGGGCTCTTCTCTCCTACAGCAAGAGCTAGAAAAGAAGTTTAAGTAGGTCCAAGGAAATACTTAGGTGGTAGGAGAATACTAACTACATAGGCATATAACTAGACTGAATTACTTTGGCCAGTTCTTCCTTCTTTACATTAAATTAGGTTTAGGAAAGTCAGATCTTGTATTTTCTTTTCTGGAAAGCAGATGTAATATTTAAGTGTGTGTCATTTGCACAAACAACTTCATGCCTGTTGGAATTTTGTTTTCCTGGCTGCTAACTGATGCAAAACCTGCACTGCTGAGATTAGAAACAATTTGAAATGTGTATGCAATAATGGATTTTTGGAGAATGGACAGGATTTGCAGCAGGCAATATCCAGCCAATGCTATGGAGATGAGATGTATGGCTTCAAATTGGTTTCTGGAGTAAAAATCCCCTAACATTACTGACTTGGTAATACTACTACCACTATATATATAACACTTTATATTTATAAATGTAAATGGATGAAGCAAGAGAAATGGAAATCTAAGTCCTGCTGATCAATTTTAAACTGCAACTTTATAACATCTAAACTCACACATCTTGAAGACCAAAACAGAGTTTATGTTAATAAACAAAAGGACTTGCTTACTGATCACTCTAACTTGGTGACTAAGTTAAGAATTAATACAACCACTTTCCTGTTGCTTCTATGCTAGAAATACTTTGTAAAACCTTATCTTTCTAGTGCCTGAATTATTACACAAGCAACTTTAAATGCCTCTCCATTAACAGCTTTACTTATTCAACAATAAGAGACTTATATTTTTTCTAATTTCTTTAACAGCAAATTCAAAGGGAAGTCACAGAAATCCGAAATTCCTTGAACTTTTCACTTGGTCTCTTAGGATAGGAGAAATGATACAAACAGTGAGTGTTTCATAGAAATACAAGAGGAAAAAAATCAGTTTTAATAGTGAATAACATACTGCAGGGGATATAATCTAAAATAAGTAGGCATAAAGATGAAAACTCATCTAAACCACATTAATACACAAAAAGTTAGATATACGTTTGAAGAAATGACCACAGAAAGTCTAAACCAGTTTTTCTTACACCAAGATGTGTCAAGAAGCAAATCCAGAAATTTGGACTCTTGTGCTAACAAACTAGCAAACCCACATTATTTTCTTAACTATTTTTAAGGAAAACTCATACTGTTAGACTTGATAGCCTTGATAAATATGACACTCAATATTACCTGCAAAATAATTATAAAAATATTTTTTAAAATCCCGATTTAGAAGCTGCAAATACAAATAAAGCTCTAAATATATGCTGTAAAAGAAAAGCTCAACTATTCATTATGAAGCATGTTCAAACAGTAATTTCATTTAATATAATGTAACAAAGGGTAACAGGGTATAGGAAAAAAAAAAAAAAAGGAAAGAAAAAAAGAGTCTTAAGAGGAAGAAAGAAGACCGATCAAAATTCCTGACAGGAAGATACATTAGACCAGTCTCTCAAGGGATGTGATAGAAACCTAGGCCCTGGAACTTTTAAGAGCAGAATGGACAAATCACTGGAAAATATACAGTAGGGAACAATCTTTCACAGGTAATGAGATGGGGAGCAAACCAACAGAGGTTTTCCAGTTCTGCCCTGACTTCCTAGCATTGATTCCATACCACTTAGTGTTGTCCCCAGAAACTGATCTAAATCATTACTTAGTCAGGAATGCTGGAGAGGGGGTGGGGACAGATATCAAAGAGATTACAGCTGCACAGCAGTGCTTATCTGCACAGAGATTAGCTGCCTTTTGCATCCTCCACAAGATTTTACTTGCACATCCCTCCACAGAGACAACATTTTTATCTCTGGTCAATAATGTCTTTCTGGAGATCAATACAGGTCAGGTGCCCACATGTTTAGGAGAGCTATCAGTTCCTGATGCAAACACTCCCGAGCGATTGCTGACTCACAGGAGAGGGACCAGGACAACTCAGCTGCCAACAAGTCACCCAGGCTCTCACAGAGTCTCCTAATGCAACATCCAAGGCTTAAAGGACACAGCCAAGGCTGAGAAGAGTTTGGATTAAAAACACCTTAAATTGACAGAAAACAAGCCCACATTCTTTTTTTGGCAGCTCTGATATGGACAGTACTATAATGTTGTAGCTGGTGGTGAGACAAAGACCTCATGCTACATGGAAAAGTAACTCCAGAGTCCAGAATTGCCTCGAGAGCATTGGCAGACTTTGCCAGTAATTAGCCACGAAACGCTCGTGAATGAAACAAATTTGAAGCCCAGAAAACAGAGAACAGATGTTGTTCAAAAACGGCAGCAGGAAACTCGCTGTAGTTTAAAGTGTTGCCTTCATCTGCTCTTTGCAAAGGAACTCTAAGTTTTCTTCGGTGATAGGATCTAATCAAAGCAAATTCAGAGTTCTCTCAACTCAAGTACTCATGCTGCAGTAGTCTTTTCAAAATTGCTCTTCAAGTTTGTTCAGAAGCTTATAATGAACAAGGCTGTGGACAAAAAAACTGCTAAAAACTATCCAGTTCTTACTGCTTTTACAGGTGGAACTGCATTATCATCTCATTTGCTTTTAGGATGGATGCCAGGATAATTAAAAAATAATTTAGGGCCAGCATTATTTATAGAACATTTCCATAGATATTTTCACTTGGAGTTAGGCAACTTTTTTGTCTGAAGAGTTAAACACTGTATGTCCTCTTCCAAAATGTCTAATAAAATTATCCTGCAGAAAATATATGAAAATACTTTCTTCTGAGCTAACTATCACTATGTATATCAACTCAGAAATGACCAAGTTCAAATTAGTGTATCCCTGAACAAATACAATCTATGCAATTAACATCAATGTTATGAAAAGGAAAAAAAAAAAACAAAACCCACCACATAAAAAACATTCACCTTCTTTCAAACTGGATACAAATAACACTGAGTTATGATTTACAATTTCCAGGCTGAAATTTAGGTGAATATGATTAACACATACACCTGTTTCTTGTTTTCATCCCTTTAAAGCTTGATGGTTGAGATCTGCCATCCTTATGTTGAACTTATTACTAATCACCCATTACTTATACAACAGAAAAGAAAATCCTCATTTGGTCCTGCAGCATTGCAACATGGCTTTGACCAGAAAAGCACCTCCATTTCCCTCGTTTGCCTCACAATACGGGATAAAGTTGGCAAGATGAAGACAAATGGCACAATTGCCTACTGCTGATTGGCTGAAGTATTTTGTACATGTTGGGAAATTCAGGACATCCATCCTAATAGGCAGTGGACAGAACACTTTAGCAACTGTGACTGTGCAGGACAGCAATCTGTCCCTCGTGGGGTCAGAGGCTGAGGTCAACAGGACAGGGTGGCCACGTTAGTGTCTGACATATGGGTTATCTTCTACACACTCTATGTGACACCATGGCATGTGGTGAACTCTGAGATAGATATCAAAATCTGCAGCTCAACATGCTGGGCGAGTTGGACAGGAGAGCAGAGAGTTACTTGGAGCATAATTAAGTGCCTCTGTGGTAAAATAATTGATGTGAACACAATGACAGAGAGAGAATTAGTAAGGCCAGAATCAAGGTTTTGTACCTTTATAAATAGAGGGTGGACAACTGACTAAAGAAGAAGAAAAAAACAATTAGTAGCACTTCTTATGAATTTATAAAGCTTACCTGTAATAAAAAGTGCATTAAAATCAGACTACAGACAGACAGGCCTGAATAACGTTGGTATCCTTTGGAATTTCTAAATGATATTATCATTAAACTCCTTTCAGTTACTCTACAATTTAAAAAGTCCTGGTATAAATCTGAAAGCACTAATTAACACTTGTTGGCTCCAAGCTTCCCCAGTTATGTACAGCTGACAAAAGGTACCATGGTGCCAAAATTTTTAAGGCAGGTTGAATAATTTTAGAAGCCATTCACATGGGAACTTACCTACACAGCAATGTGGAAGTAAATGTAACTACCTACAAAATTGAAAAATAAATATATATACAGGAACAAAACAGGTTTTGTCAGTTTATGAGAAATATTCTCTATGCTAATCAAACAATTGGGTTAAAAATAGGATGCTTAGACTTTTGGCACTGCCATTCTCATGACCAAGAAGGATTTACAGTTACTGAGGTGGAAAGTCAGTCTTGCTAAGTATTACTGAAACAATACTGAACATTCTTTATATATGGGTTAGGTAAGAAATTCCTCTTTACCAACCAGCACTTCATTGTCACTGTGAGCATTCTAGAAATTATGTAACTCCTGCCAAAGTCACAGAATTTGTTTGAAAATTATGTATAAAAGTTCCATACATGACAAAGATAAGAATCAATAATATTTTTTTCTATGCCTTTGAGTTCACATTTTCAAGCTTTCCTTCACAGCTCTGGGTGTTTGGATTTTTGTTGCTTTGTTTTTAAAGATTTAGCATTTAAAAACAAAGGGAGGTCAAACTGCTTTAGAGGCAGTAAATTCAGTACTCTACTACTTGCCCTAATAGACAAACTACAGTTTAAACTACAAAAAACTACAGTTTCTTAGTGTCAGCTAGTAAAGAGATGAAATAGATATTTACACAAAGGCAAATTCTGTCGTACATACTTTTTCTTCACAGGTTTGAGGAAGTAATCAAAAATATTCTGTTTCTTCACAGAAGCAATAATTTTTGGAGTATTTCTGGAATATTAATGAATCAATTGGGCTAACTTGCTACCATGCTATTTGTTGCACTCAAAATGAAAGGATAAGTCTGAGAGACATGCAGAGATTAAAAAAAAAAAAAAAAAAACAAAACAAAAAACCCTTCATTTGAAAACTTGGCAAAACCTTGCTGGAGCAAACATGAAATTGCCTTAACTTGCATCTCAGCAGATTGTTCCTGCTGTCTTTGACTTCTCCATTTCTAAAACTGCTGAAGGGCTTCTTCAGCTTCACTTGGCCTTCTTTCTAATGTTTCCCTGAGCACATGCAGCTTCATACATCCTTGTTGTATTTAAAGTGAACAGCACTGAACCTAATTAATGAAACAAAAATACTTTTTTCTGCCACGAGATGCCACCTGTATTATAGAAATGTTGCTACTTCACTTCCAAAGACACGAAATACATCACTTCCAAAGACACGAGATATATAATTAACAAAATAAAATCCTAGGACCTCATGGAGCAACACACATTTTTGATTCAAAGACTATTTAAAGAGACGCAAAGTACCATCACAGTCATTTCCCACTAGTAACGTCTCTAAAGGCCAAAAAAAAAAAAAAAAAAAAAAAAAAAGAAAGAGGTAATTGATGGCAAGAGGCCTATAGCAAATTTTCCCTTACTGGTGAAAGGCTAAGGGTAGAGCTGTCAGAGTGTGATTTTTTATTGTAAGATCTGGAGAAGGATGTCTGCTCCTCCAAGCCTCCTGTCTCCAACAACTCGTCACAGGGAGCAGGTTCCCCGGGGGCCACGGCAGCATCTGGCTCCTCGGCTCTCTGGTGGCAGCTGCAATCATTTCCAGGATAATCTCCTAAAGGCGGCGTCTTTATTCAGCTACAGATGTCTTCATCTCACATCCTGCTGGATTCCTCAGGCCTAACACTGCCTCTGTACTCTGGCTTCAACCCTTTGGGTCAGTTTCTCAGTCACTGCCTCACTTGAAAGGTACTGACAAGCATTCAAAAGATGTGCTAGGGAAGGATTTTTTTTTTTTTCTTTGCAGTTCATCTGTTGGTTTCCAGTTTCTTTTCGAAGATATAAATGAAACGTTGAAAAACCATCTAAAAATCCAATGCTTATGTGTACTTCCAGGTACAAAGCAGAAATTTTCTCTTGTGCAAAGAGTGTTCCCTCTTGTTTGTTTTCTACTTGCCACAACAATTTAATTGGTTTCTCTGGCGTCTCTCTTGATACACTGACTACTTTGTTCTGTACAGAGTCAGACAGATTATTTATGTGGAACCCCAGTGGCAAGAAAGAGGGATATTTCACATCTCATGTAGAAATATATGGCTTAACATGAATCATTTTTTCAAAAGTTACTTATTTCTGATCTCTTCCACATGTACTGCTGTAGATTCGGTCTTGCATATTTAAGGGTGATTGGGGAGAAAATCATAGATCAAAACTACCTTTCTCAGGGACACAAATGCAATAATCTCCTAATCCAGGCCACATTGATACCTGAATGAAGGCTTGCTTTGGCATACAAAAAACTGAAAAGGCTTTGTCAATATATTAAAAGAAACCAGATATTTCCAGTTTCAAACTGGCTGCCTTACAATGAATGCCTTATCTTATTGATAAACAGCAAAATGACTGTACTTAGCCAAGGAAAGATGTAAAAGTAACAGGTATTTTGTTTTGTTTAAGAAACAGCATTATGGTTGAAAGTTTTTTGGTTTTATATTGTCTTAGATATCAGATAAAATACGTATAATATGTATATTACATGTACATATTTTGGATTATTTTGCTGATGATTTCCTTACCATAAAACTATTTTTTATGCCACCTTTTTTCCAGATAGCTTAAAGACACACCTTTTATTAGCAGTCCTCCTCCTTCCTTCTTTGCTGGTCACAAACAGTCAAAAAACAATCAATTTTCTCCCAGCCAGTGTATGTTTCCATTTCACTAAATTGATTTCATCACGTTAGAGGAAAACTTGGGCTTAATTTAAAAGTCCACCATTGAGTGACACTCAGCAACTAATACTATTTGTTATTAACAACAAGCATTAGTTCTACAATATTCTTTTAAATTTGTTTTAAAAAGGGCAGCTGATGTTATTTTGATGCTGTCTTTGCAAATGGAGACACCTTTTGAAGATCGTTGTTATTATTATTACTATTATTATTATTATTATTTTTGACTAGGACTTCCATCCGTCACCCTTCTTTAACTGACATTTTTACCCCGTTATTATCCCTAATATATTCCACTGAGGGTTTTCTCTCCCTGCAAAGAGGGGGAGGAGATCAGCCAAAGGCATACCCTCAACAACCACTGCCTTCTAAGCCTGCTCACTAGTCAGAAGTGGGTCAAATGGTCCTCACATGAAAGCATCTAACAAGGTCCCAGAGGAGGCTTCCCTTTAGTGACAGCAGTGAAAAACACTATTTCTCTTCAGAGAAGATGGATACTGTCTTCCTGTGCACGACTGAGGGACTGATACTTGCCACTTTGAGCTTCTTATATTCCTGGATGCTTTCTGAAATGCTTATATAATTTTTGGGAATTAAGGCACCAAGATCAGGGACGCTGAGCAGTTGAAAAGGGTCTGTTCAAAGGCTAAAAAATTATGGAAAAAAATGGAATATATTTCAGAAGTTTGGCACTGATTTGCAGAATAGCACTGAAACGAATAAATTTTTAGCCTCTGTTTGCTCAATTTTATGCACAGACCACGACCCTGCCTCCTCTTCTTTTAAAACTGATTTAGTTTGGATTCAGAGCTCACAGAAGAGACTTCATATGGTTAATACAACATGAGGGAATCTGGGGTGAAACTGAACTGATAAAGGAGTAAAAAAATTATTTGACTTCTGTAGAGGGAATGTGTGCCAGATTTTAGTGATTAGGGTCATAAGTAAAGAAAAAGGAGGATCAAATCAATTAAAGAAATAAACTGAGGCAAAATTGCATCAAACCACTGATCTGCAGCTGAGCCAGAGGCTTAAGTGAAAAGAGTTCTTCACACAAAAGGGACAATCTGACACTAATCATAGGATAAACCTCACACACGTGCATTAACACAGCACACAAGTCCTGCATTATTTTATGCACTTTTATGTGCTAAAACACTCACAGGTTTGGTTATTGGTTACACCACTTCTTCATCTCAGTAGCAAAGCCTGCTGCACCCACAGGTCTACCTTTATCACTTGTGCAGTCACATAAATTGTGTGGATTAAACTGAGCAATAACCTTCTCTTGAGGATTTTTTTTTTTTTTTTTTTTTTTGCAAGCTGGGCTATTTTTACTTATTTTCGTCATCATGAAATTACACCTTTCAAATACGTGTTTGCATATGAGAAAATGGAAAAAGCCAAAAGAAAAGGTCATAGAAGGAAAAAAAGAGGAGGTGTTCTCCCCACCTTCCCCCACGCACTTTAAATCCCATGAAATGAATGTTTAGCTCAAGGATTTGCTGTTCATCTTGGTGCCCCTCAAGCCTGAGGCAGGATTAGGCCAGACTGGTGTTTGAACAACTGGAGAAAATCAATGGATTTCTCCTTATCAATAATTAAAAGACTTTGAAGTGATTAAAACTGTGTACAAAATGTATGAATTATTGTAACTGGAAGTGCACATGTGCAAGAGGCGCTCTGAAACAAGAGACTAGCTAATGGAAAAGAGCAATTTTCAGGGTATACTGTAGTACTCAGAAGAGAAATAAACCATTGAGCATAGTGCTAATCAGGTATTTACATGTAGCTACACAAATACTTCTTCATGAACGTTAATTGAAACCTTAACTAACTCCTAGGTGATGTTACAACACGCAGAGTAATCGAAGGCTGAATCACATTCTCTAAACAGCCCATTTTTTGATAGCTCCTTCTGTCATTAAACAGAACAAGGAAAGCACAAGAGAAGAACATTACAATTTTCTGGGCTAATGGAAAATTTTTAATAGTAGTAGCCATCAGGTATATGTTGAAGCAACCATTTTTTTTTTTTTTCTTTCTCTCCCCTACGCACAGGAGTAACAATAGCCAATGTTTTTGCGTGGCCATTATTGCCTATTCAGACACTATTAGAACACAGCAGAATGTGCCATGACATCTGAAAGCTATGCTAAAACTTAAGCACTCAGTTTTATCACTGAAATAAATAGCTGCCCTACTTGCTGTCTCAATAAGCAAGGTTTGGAACGACAACTTTGAAAGATCAAATATCCTGGTTTGATTTAATCTTTACTTCATTTACACTTTGACAGTGACTATCCATAAAAAGGACTATCCATGAAAGGGACTTCTGCTGTGCCATTTAGTTTGGCTTCTTCATATCATAGGATAGGAAAAAACCCTCCTATACTTCCCAGATTTTCAAATGTTACTTAAAATATTTCAGCCACTGAAACATTCCAAGTGTGTGTTACAGACAGACAAACAGCAGAAAGCTTGAGTATATGTGGGCACTTGAAAAAGTAAACTTATTAGCTGAAAAGCACCTTGATGAGACCATGAAAACAAACCAATGTTCACATAGCCAAGGGAACCAGAAACTTCCCTTTTGCTGTCAGAAAATTTTTTTTCAAACCCCAAGCATGAGAACAAGACACAAATTCAGCCCTGAGAGGTTTCTTTGTACCCTTTCAGGATACATTTTCCCTGTGCATCACACACACAACTGTCACAAAACATGTGGAAGGAACAGCGGACTGGAAGCGAGAAGTGTGAGTTTCACATGTGTACAGTATAATATATATACATATATGCTATATATGGATATAAAATGCACACACACATTTATGTAAATACAACTCAACTAAAAAAGCTGGAGCTGTCGTCACAATTTACCTTTCAAATTGTGTAAACCTGCTCTGCCCACCAGGTTTCCACCCAGCCAGCTTGGTGCCAATAAATCTCTCCCATACAAATCCCCCTGATGTAGGGAGTCAAATGATCCCATAGCAGGCTGCCAAAAGGAGGACAAACCTCTCCTGGTGCAGGAAGCCCTGTTCCAAGTTCTGCACTAGCCCTCTCCCCTTGCCAGCTGAACCGGCACTTTCCCTGCCCGGATCTCATTAGATCAGGATGTTTGAGCAGCTGCTTGAAGAGATTTAAAAAAAACCCCCACGATTTTGGCTTGATAAAATCCAAATCCACTTCCCCACGTCAGCATCCCACGCTGCTCTGAACAAAATCTACCCTCGCTGCACGGAGGTCAGGCTTAGCCCTTCTGCTCTTTTTCACTAGAAAGGCGCACTTGTCACTCGTCTTTCTGGCAAGAGTTAACGAGCCACTCCTGCCATAATGAATCAGCAGGAACCAGTAAGCATCTCCACAGAGAAGTGTAACAATTGCTAACAAGACAGATCTACAGAAGAAACCTTTGCCCCGATATACAGTCGATTTTTTATTTATTATTCCGATTTAATTTGGAGCACGCAGATGACAAGAATCTAGGAAAATGGGAAGACTTGGGAGTCTTTATATCCCTCAGGATTTTTTTTTCCCTCTAGTACACATCACTGGTGTATTTTTAGCTGTACTATAGCACATTAAAAAAGCAGCATAGCGAGATTCGTGTGTTTGAATTAAAGCTAAACTATAGGCATAGAAACTTTTTGTCGTAGGATTCTGCTTTCCTCTGTTTCCCTGCCAATCCCAACAGCATTTTTCAAATCCCTTCTCACTATGCACACTACCTACTTCTCCTGCCTTCCCCAAAGTATCACCATCTAGCCCAGAATTACCCATCTGGAATTACAAAAACAATTGTGGTGTAGGGGAAAATTCCATCGAAGAGACAGTCAAGTGAAATTAAATTGGCAATTCACAGAGTATGTGTAGAAATTACATCTGAGATGCTGCAAAACTACTTCTCACTTGACAAAAAAAAAAAAAAAAAAAAAGGAAATTGGAAAATTAGTATGAAGGAAATGAAACGCATCACTGAGGGATTTGACTGTGAGAAAGCCCAAGGTAATGACAAATGCAGACCAGCTCCTGGCCTAGTGGACTTTAAACCCTGCAAGGCATAATTCTGCCAAGAGCAACTCTTTGGCAGCTTTCTAAACATGGCACTGTCAATTCATGCACACCTCCACGGCTTTAATGGAGACCTAAAACTGCTAAATCCCCTCTCCATTTAAGAGTTACTTTTCAAGAATTTTACTCCTTCACGAAGAGTTTTACAGTTTCCATTTGGTGCACTGAGAGAGGTTTTTCCTGATTTACAGTCAATTTACTGTAAAGGGCTGGCTGTAAAAGGATATAAACTGAAGAGCTGTGATAACGTCCCGGCTCAAACTGGAATTTGGCATTTATGCTCAACACAGTAAGAAAGATTATCCATAGGTGAGAATCTTCCACAAAACTAAAAGGAGCCCCGTTTTCCTCCAGCAGTTTTGAAAAACAGTCTTGATTATTATTTATAAAATATAAACCATAAGGAAAGCCTGTGCTGGAGACAGTTAACATTATTGTATTGAATTGGTTCACCTTATTGCTGTCTTCAGTTGCTGGTTACCAGAAAATAATATATAATTCAGGAAACAGAATGAACATTCAGCACATACCGAGAGCTGCTGAACAATTACACTTGATCTTCAAAAGTATTAAAAACATTTAAGTAGTGGAGGCTAATTCCTGTGCTTAGAGGGTGTCCAAACATACAGTAGGTCATTATAAACAGTAGAAACCTGACCCTACTGAATTAAATAACTGAACTTCCACTGACTCCAACAGGGTTGAATGTCACACACTGTAAGTGAACAATACTTCCTTTAACTTTCCATGTTTAAAAAGGCTCTACCGACCTGCAAAGAGTAAGAAAAAGAGAACTTAAATATTTAACAATGTTTTAATACTATCTAATTATAATTATCCTTTTTCTGTTCTGGTGTCTTTCTTACTGTTCTTTAAGAGTGTAGATTAACCTGAGAACCCCTGGCTCTTGCTGGTTTTGCTTCAGCTTTGCTTTCCTTTGCTTCAGCACAAATCAGGATTGATTCTAGTAGAGAAGAGCAGAACTCCTGTTCACACTTTTTAGCCAAGTAACTGCTTGGGCAGGATTTAGTGTAAAATGTATGACCTTAACATACAGCTATTTGTCCTCTTCTTTAGCAGCAAAACCCCTCATCTGACAAATTCTGTGGCTGCTACTTCTGCAGATTTCCAAAAGCACCCCAGCAGATTTGTGCATGTCCTTCAGAGGCTTCCCTGCTGAATGCTGGGTCATAGTCATTTGTGCCTTGATTTTAACAGCAAGTACAGGCTTACCTGCTGAAGGGTCTACAATGCAGCTCACGAGAAAAAGAAACCAACCCTTCTCAGAAAATGGTGGGAATCAATTCAGGGAATACTGGAACAACTTAACTACAGTGCCCCATAAGTGCTTTCAGCAAGGGAGCTCAATGGGAAAAAAAAAAAGAAAGAACAACATCTATACATGCACTCAAATTTCAGATCCCTTATACACCATATGGCCACAGAAGGCTGCAAAGGCAGCAAGAGAAGCATCTAAACCACATCAGGAAGAAGCTGTCAGAGCTGGTGGCCAGGCTGAGCCCCCCCTGCTGCCTGTGGCCAGGCCAGCCTGCAGGTGCCAGTCCCTGCAATGCCTTGGCAGCCCTGGGCCTGCTGCCCACAAGCCCAGCCCAAACAGAGGCCCTGCCATGGCACAAGGAACAGGGTGACAGAGGGACAGCAAAAGGGAACCTTAATTTTTGTCTTTGTAAATCCCTGCTTGCTCCTACAACCAGACCTTGTGCCAAAAGGCAGCCAACATCAAGCCTGGCAATCTGCTGTGACTGAGGATTAAAAGGATTTTGGAAATAATGCATAATATGGAATTCTGACCACTCAGGCCATCCTGACATCAAAGTACCAAATACCTACACTTCAGTTCAACAGCTACAACTGCTACAGAGCTTGTGCCACAAGTGCTGCTTCCCCTGATGCCGCTTTCACTGCTCCCACAGCTGTGCCAGCACAATAGTTTGTGAGACCACACCGTGACACAGCTCAGGAAACCAGATCTAACAAATCTTCTCTTGTGTCCTCCCTAAAAAATATGCTGAGTGACTGCTCAGTGGAACTGTAGTTCCCAGCATGGGGCCACGGCTGTGCCTGCCAGCACACCTGACAGAGCCAGTGTGCCAATAGACTGGCAAGGAGCAATGGATGCATCAATATTTTCAGGGGATGCTGCTGCCAAACATGGAAACTGGCTCATAATTACAGGCTGCCTAGCATAGCCTTTCCATATTTCATGACAAATTGCTTTTGTCATAGCTCTTTCTCTGGTAGTACCACCCCAAACTGCAATTTGCCTGTTCTTCCAGAAGTGAAATTTCTGCTCTCTAGTCCTACAGTTACAGACTCTAATGATCTCTTCCTTACACTCTGGTCTCCTGCGTTCTTTTATTTGCTATGTTTTATCCTCCTTTTAAATTTTACATGAACATTTTAAATGAAATAAGCAGAGCAATTACATTTGTGCACAGAAACTATGTCATGCCTTAGCACTGCATAACAATCAAGCAACTTAATGGTACCTCAACTTTGTAACTCACTAGGGAACACTTGAAACACATGCTGCAGAAAAGGAGCCTTAAAAACAAAAGCTTTCTAGTAATTACATTCAAAGATGGTGTGTTAAAAAAAAAAAAAAAACATCGGCATTACAGTACACAGACTTTTTTGCCTTTTCTGCCCTCAGGTTCAAAGCCTGGCTCCACTAAAAATAGTGGCACAAGTCCTGCCTTAAACATGACTATGTTTAAGTTTCCTGCACAGAAAGAGAGCAGACATGTCAGACCACTACTCAGTGGTCCTGGTAGCCTGGATGCTGCACTGCAGCAACTCCAGACAAGTTGAGGGAAAGGTTAGGAGAGGTGGATTTGGAAAAAAAAAGCTATCTAAAAAAGCAAAGATGTGAAAACAGAAGTTTTGGAAATATATTCTTTATGTAAAGTGGCTGTACAGCTTCCCTCTGATGCTATCTCAGTGCACTCACTACAAGAACACTTTTTTCAGCTTTTTTTCCTTTAAGAAGATTTCACTTTGAGCAGTCACAAGTCCAAGTTTGTGATTATGTAGCTGTAGGTGTTGTAGATGCTGTACTACTTGCCTCAAGGGAATGACAAATGTCAGTAGCATGAAAAAACAGACCCAGTGTGAAATCAAAGGAATAGAGGAAGTTTAGAAGGTATCATTTAAGAGCTCCTCATGCAGAGTTGCTCAACTGAAAACAGCTATGCAATATCCTCAGAAGATCTAAGTGAGACACAAGAGACTGAAAATCTGATAATGGCTTTAAGGGTTGGCAGAGCACCCTGGAATACTTTAAACCTCCTATAGATTCCATGGAAACAGGAAATGTAAGGACACCATCTTAAGCATTTTAAAAGTCTGATTTATGAAGAATTCAGGAGAAAACACCGGTGTCTTGTTAGGGGAAAAAAATTACCCTGTGATCTCAGAGTCTTTGAGCTGAAGGGAAAAAGGGGGCATCAAAAGCCCAGGGTTTATCACACTTGCCATTTGGGACTGTGCTAATCAGCAGAGGGAAACAGAAGCACATTCATCTTTGCACAGACTCACCACTGAAATAATCTCTGCAACACCCACTGCTCTGATAAAAAGGACACTTTAGCCTAACAAAGCTTTAAGGCCAAGCAGTACATGAAAACAAAGCACGGTTATTTCTGTTACTTCTTTGGTTTCCCCAAAATCCCCATCTGCTGGGGTTTCTTTATTTTTTTTTTTCTTTCAACCCTTGCTTCCTTTGTGTTCCTTTATTTTTCAGTTCCTCAATTTTATGCATTACTGGAACCGTTTTCCCTT
Organism: Zosterops lateralis; assembly: GCF_965231275.1. NCBI lineage: Eukaryota > Metazoa > Chordata > Aves > Passeriformes > Zosteropidae > Zosterops > Zosterops lateralis. The sequence continues at coordinate 111,690,417 of NC_139763.1, forward strand.
ATTTTCTCTTTACTTCTGCAGCTCTGATCACTAAAACGATACCTCTTCCTCTTCTGAAAGAACCTAAACATCTCAATCCTGACATACATAATTAGCTGTTTTCCCCTGAAGTGATACATTCAAGAAAAAATATGTCTTATAGCTGTAATTTCATGACAGATTCAAGGACACAGATTCAAATCAGCACTTTACTTCACTCACACTGAAAACCTAATCTCAGAAATTATTTATTTTTTTTTATTATTGGAGGAAGGTCCAAATTTGGTAAAGAAAGCTCAAAAGAAGAATGCAGAAAAGCAAACATATGAATTTCAACTGAGTTAGACAAACCCAAATGTAATTTTCCTTGGTGTTGTCAAAATGCAAACTTTCCCATTCACTTCTGCCTGCTAAGCAGGGCACTAAGGTGAGCTATAAACCCTGTGTTAAACACTGCAAAGTTCTGATAAAATGCAAATTTTGATAAATCCTGTTGTTCTCTCACTACAGTTACAGCCATTTTAATTAGTTTACATTTTTATTTGTAATTATCCAGGAGCTGCAAATTATTCAGAATTGTTTCTTTCAAAAAAAACCCAAAACAAAACAAAAAAAACCCCCACCCCTTTGGGGGTGCTGGAAATGTTGTCACACAGACCTAAGATGATCACACTTTTCACTTTGTTGATCCACTAATAATCCTTGCAATATCTTTGGGACCTTAATTCAAAGTAGTAAAAATGAATGTAGCACAGATGGAAAAGATGAGAAGAGACTGTACGGATCACTTTTTAATATGCTTTGGTGGTCCATGGCAGAGCCATGCACAGGTGACCTGTCCAGGAGCTATTTGTGAGTGGCATGGACTGGCACCTGCAGAGGCAGTGCAGGCAACTGCAGAATTCTGTGATCACACAAAGCTACCAGGGTTTCAAGGGAAGGCTTCACAGCTATTTCTGCTATTTCTGCAGGCACAACCCACGAGTGGGGAGAGGCCACGGAGCAGACAGGACAAGATCATGCTGTTACAGTCCAGCCTCTGATCCAGAGATTCAATGCTGAGTTCATGTCAGTTGCCACCAGTGGAAATTAATCTGGAACCAAAAATGAATCAAACTCTAAAGTTTCTTTGCACCTGGATTTTCTTACTGAAAAAATAATCTCCATCTCACAGTTAATTATCTGTATCTCCACCTCATTGTGTGCCGAATGGCCTTAAGCACCACTCTCAGCTACGGAAGCTGAGCCAGAAAAACCATTCTGGGGAAGACTTCAGCAGGTCCTTGTTAACATCCCCAGAGCAAGGGCTGGGAGCAGGGAGAGCTGGCAGGTGAACTGCTGGGTGTCCCAGAGGGAGCTGGCACAGATGGGAGCACACCCTGCCCCTGTGAGGCTGCAGCCGGGCCCGGTCAGTGGCACAGTGACAAATCTGGGTTAAACGGGGCTCTGATCTGATCTGTCCTGACAGCAACCACAGACCAAGTGTTAAAGAAACAGCATCAAATCCAAACTGCCCCCAAATAAGGTTTTTGAAAAAGCTATCCTTCCTAAAGTAATAGGAGGAGGAAGTATCAAAAACCCCGACCCTAAGCATATCAAAACTCATCAAGTGCCTAACATGAAACTTTTTATTTAAAGTAATTATTACTTTGTAAATATGTTTTTTTAAGCTTTTATTCAAAATACAATGTATTTAATAGCAATAAAATTTTAACAACACAGTGTCACTCTACAACTTTTAAATGAACACTATTTTGTCTTATCTAGTTTCATTTATTACCTGACAGCATGCTCTGCTACCCATCTCACTAAATAACTGACTAAATACCTAATACTTGTATTTTTACTGCCAAATTACAGCAACGTGAATGGTAAAAGACCAGTGAAAGAAGCATGATGTGTTAAAAGTGAAATCTCTTTGTTTCTGTTTTGAAGAAGGATATGCAAACATGAATCATACATCTTGCTTCTGCTACAGTAACTCAATATCCTCTGCTTGGTTAAATAACAGACACTTGGCACACAAAAAATTGACATTCTTGCCAAGAACTGAAATTTTCAGCAACTCTGAGCTCTGTTGAAACCCCAGTGTTGATACTTAAGTTGCACACAGCACTCCACCAGGATCAGCTGCGACATGGTAAATGAGTATTCAGCATCAGAATGACGATTTAAACCTCTCTCCATCTCCGAAACACTTACACTAAAGCTGAAGAGTTTTGAAAAGATCTTCAGAAGAACAGAAGGTTCTTTATGCATTTGTACACCATTAAAAACACCAGAAAAGTATACAGAAATGCCAGAACTTTTGTGTGTTCTGAAAGTTTGGCTAATAGTTGCACCAGCACCAAACAAATCCAGGTGGTGCTCCAGAAAAAGGTGAAAAGTCAGAGGTGCTACAAGCATGTCTTAAAATAAAAATAAAAACCCCATTTGTCTTGTACTTTTTAATCAACATATCTCAACGTAAGTGAAATATATGAAGACTGTCTAGACATCCAACCCTATCTCTGTCAAGTTGCTACAGGAGTCCAAACAGTTGGCAGTGGTTTCTTCCTGAGTGCTACAGAATCTGATTTCTGAATTCCTTTTGCCCTTTGAGAAGAAGCAAAACAGCCCTTGGTGTAACCAATTCAGCGCTCAGAAACTTCCTTGCTCTGGTTTAGTTCGAGGAGAACTGACAGAAATGACTTTAAGATCCCTTTTTACATATCTTTTCACTGTGAATAAATACATCTGTAGCCTCTTTCCCCTTCAAACCCACTGCAAACTTAGAGTTTCAAACTTCAGCAGAGCTCAGTCCCTGCGTGTGTGGGGCAATTCACTTATTTCTATACTCTCCTGCAAACATCTTCCTGATTTGCATTTCTTTATAGCTGTGAGTTGTGCAGAGGGTGCCTGTGTGCACTGAGCAGGGCTGCATGCAGCACTGCCTACTGCCCATTTAGAGGCACAGCCAGCATTGCCTTTACTTTGAGTTAGGAACTATACACAAGAAGACAAAAGCAGGATTAACATATCATTTGGGGCAGCTACTAATTGGAGAGGGAAAGCTCCTCTAATTCTTCCTGTTGTCCTGATTATCACACTTTATGATTTAGCCTAGGATGCCATTAATCTTTTGTTAGGAGAAATCGTGACTGTTGCCTTTTCATTGCAGAAGAATGATGCTGAAGGATAACAGAGGTAGATAATGCTGCTCTTGTTTCTCAGATAGGTAGATTAAGGGTAGTGGTGTGTTGGAGCAACTCCAGTTAAAATAATAAATATTTCCTATATTTTTTTGGTTTTTTAAAATTTAAATTCACATGACTACAATTACCTCTCTTACATGAAAGACTGTAACTACAGTAAAAGAACCGAGTTGGACCTGACTTTGTAACTCTGAAAAAAGGAAATAAAAAGTTAGGTTTTACTTTCCTACAACTTCTTTGCTGTTAAAAGAATGAGGTTGGCATAGGATTCCCTAAAATATGGGTGCCTTGTACCATTTTAGATATCTGGGTGTACCTAAGACAGCTGCATAGGGCTGGCAGATATGATTTAAGGGATATCCACTCCTAGATAGGTGAAAGTTGCGGAAGAGAGGAATATGTGATGGTTCTACTAAAACAGAATGCTACCAATGAATATTAGCCCAGTGATGAGGTCACTGAGTAAGATTAAAGTCAGATGATGGGATCCAGTACAAAAGTCGAGGGCAACATGCAAGATCAGTGTCTCAGCCAGTAAAGATCTAGTCAATACAGTCCCACAGGTCTAGGAGGATTCTCTAAGCCAGCCAGAGCTGCCTGCTTTAGGTTATTTCCTTGGCTCTGTTGGCTTTATTGACTGTAAAGGGAATTCACACACAAAGTTCACCTAAGCTGAGCCTCCCCAGCTATCTGTGCACACAGCCCTTGCCTTGATGAAATGTGTGCTTTCCCTCCTCACTGTGCCCTGGAAAAGGGTGCTGTCACTGCCCTGCAGAAGGCTTTGGGAGTGGTGGTACACGAGGCTGTTCCAGAGCATCCTCTCCCTGCTCCCAGCCCTGCCAGCCTGGCTCTGCCTGGGGGGGTCCAGCTGGCCGAGGGTGACTCAGGTCACCTCTGCTTCCTCCACACCTGACAATTTGTCCCTGCAGTGGCCCTGCTCAGAGCTGTAATTTCTGCAGCTTGCTCCATCAAAACACTTCTCTGATACTCCCTGTTCTCCAGCCATAGCTGAATGGGAGGGATATAATTCATTTGCAAAATGCCCTTTATAATGCCCTGCAATTTTGCTCTTAAAACTGTCAGTAAAGAAAGTAACTGTCACTGTTTAATACCCATTAAACTATAGCTCTAATTAAGAATTCTGTAATCGAGTTATAAAGTTCCATAATGATGATGTCTCACATGACTATTATTTCTGTTGCAAGAGAAGCAATTTCTATGATATAAAAGTGTGAAATAAAGACTTAAAGAAATAAGTCAGTAGTTTGTATGTGTTTATTTAAAAATTAAAAAAAATGTAAAAGAGCATTGGAAAGGTCTAATTAAGAGAGTTTGCTGTGTTCATTTCATCTCATAATTAAGACAAATGTGTAGATTATTATTTTTTCCACTGAAAAAGTCCTAGGTTTATTACATACTGCACTTTAATTATGCACTTACTCCAATGAAATGCCATATCTGACTCATGATTTAGATACTGTGCAATAACTAAATAGAATTACTGCAGAAAAATCTCAACTGCATTTTAAGCATCAAGGAGGTGTAACAATCTTTCTTAATTCACCCAGTTTCTAAACAGGTATTTACCAGGACACTAAGGAAAACTTGGAGAGCTTTCACTGTTTTTCTAATAAATTTCTTTGTCAGTTGAACTGTGGAAAATCTAGGGAGACACCTTGCCTGACTTCTAATTTTTGAGGAAAACTAAGCCCAGACCTCCTTCTCCACTGTTTCTTTCCCTTCTTTCCTCAGAACACTACTACAAATTGGGAACTTCTGCAAGATGTGTGGTTTTGGGGTGATGTTTTGTTTTGTTTTTAAGGGCTCTTTTTTTCATGGGATTAAAAATATCCACTTAACTGGCTACAGAAAAAGAAAAACGTGGCTAAAGCGTCCTTAAAGCAACATCTACATGCTGGGAGAGAAGGAAGGGGCAAAATAATAAAATGCTCTCTTCCATTTGGAAATCTTAAATTAACTTCTGAAAAACAAGCTTCTGCAGGTTAGGATTATTGCCTAAATGCTGTACCTTGTTTTCCTCACCTCTAAACCCTAAGAGGACAGGCTCAGAGACAAAGGCTGGTCACATACACTACTCAGGGTTGAAAAATAAGGAGTTAAGGAGGTCTTGATTCTTTCCTTTCCTGCCGTTGTGATGTTAATGAGCATTTTCAACTGTGAAAAGGGACTGTAAAATGGTTATAGGGTGCCATTGTCTTTTTCTTGTGCATTTTACTGAGACAAATTCATCTGAAGCAAACCCAAGAATCCAGACCAAGCAAAGAATATCACTGTTTTGGAGCAGCATGTCCAGCAATGGAATGAATACCCTAAAGGAAAGCAAATTATGGCTGCTGCCCTTACAATAACGATCAAAGCGCACCAGGAGCTGGTTAAAGCCTATACATTCTGCTTTAAAGACTCCATCCTTACTTTTGTTTCTGTCTTCTTCAGGTTGTATTTTTTAACTTATTCATAACCAATTTAAGTAAAAAGCTTTTACTGACAAAAAGACAGAACCAGAAGCACTTAACTGAGACTGTGATTTTGCAATTCTCACAAGTGTGTCCTCAGCTAAGATTGCCTTAAGCAACTGGCCTCAGGGAAACTGACCTACAAGCATATATTTAAGTTGAGTTTAATGAGATTTGGATGATACTCCAAAAATAAGGAGTGTAATTTGTAGTCCTTGAGAGAGCTCAATAATGTGTTTCTGTAATTCCACAGCCAGTACACCTTTCAAAATGTTTACAGAAGAGGGTGCTCCAATTGTAAAATACTGTCCTAGTAACCTCACCTTAAAAATGCATGACACTAAACCCCCATGCAAGCTATTTCTAACAACATTTCAGATAAGAAATAAAACTAGAAAGTAGAGGGGGAAAAAACTGCAAGGGAAAGACACAAAAAAAGCATGAATTGTCAATAAAGGTGTTCATTTTTTTATCAGAATTAAACTATTATAACTATTATTAAACTATTAAACTATTATAACTATTATAAACTATTCACATTTTAGATAGATCAGTACTGAACGATGTCCAAGTATGTTATTTTACACAAAGCAGGCAAAGTCAAGGAGAACACACCCCAACCAAACAGACTGCTCCCCTAAAGTTCTGTGTTCTTGATGGAATCTGGGCTGGATTCCTGCTTTCCACTTAACAAGGGGGAATCTGAAATTTGTGTGAACCTATTAGAAATAGTGTGGGTACACAAAGAAAAATCTCAGGAGTACTTTTTTCTGGCAGAGACAGTGGGATTGAGTGCACCCTCAGCAAGTTTGTCAAAAACACACCAAGTTGTGTGGTGTGATCAATACTCTGGGGGGAAGGGAGGCAATCCAGAGGGACCTGGAGAGGCTGGAGAGGTGCCTCTGTACAATCCTCATCAAGTCCTGTTGGAGAGAGTCCAGAGGAGCCACAAGGATGCTCAGAGGGCTGAAGCACCTCTGCCATGAAGACAGAGTTGGGGTTGTCCAGCCTGGAAAAGAGAAAGCTTCAGGGAGATCCAGCAGCCTTCTTGTACCTTCAGGTTCTGGGGACCTACAAAGACCTGGAGAGGGACCTTTTCCATGGGCATGGAAGGACAGGACAAGGAGGAATGACCTTAAACTTAAGGATGGTATGTTTAGATTGGATATTAGGAAGAAATTGTTCACTGGGAGGGTGGTGAGGTTATGGAACAGATTTCCTAGAGAAATTGTGCATGACTCATCCCTGGAAGCATTCAAGGAAAGGTTGGATGAGGCTTTAAGCAACCTGATCTAGAAGATGTCCCAGTCCAAGTCTGGTGAGAGGGGACCAGATGATTTTTAAGGTCTCTTCCAACCCAATTCTATGACATTCATATGACCCTTTAACCCCTGGACATGCAAGAAGCATTCTTCCATAATTAACTCTTAACTCATCTCATCAATACTTATTAATAGTCTCATTAACAAATTACCAGGGACAATATACCACAGGTAACACATATATTAAGGCTCTTTTGTGTTGCAACTTATTAATCAGATTATCATTCAAATTTACCGATAAGAAACATTTCTCTCTCTCTATCCCTGCTCTCAGAAAACTCCTGCAGAGATACACACATACACAGAAATACAGAGATGCTGTATCATAAGAGCTGTCAAGCACTGGTGAACTCTGGAAATCCAAGGGTTAACTGGAACCTAGCATTCCTTTGAGAGGATAAAAAAGAATAAAGTTCTGGAAGCCAGAGGTAATATTTCAGCCTCAGATTTTATTAGACTCTGTTTCATTCCTAAGCATTGTATGTCCCATAGAGCTGGAGAAATTACTGTCTCCAGTTCTCAAAGACTGAAATCCTTCATCTTTCTCATAATCCCTCAGTAGGAAACAGAAAATCACTTTCAACATCTCCATAACACCTTTAATTTTTCCTGTTGAATGTTCTTTTTATTGCTCACCTAAGGAAGGTGCCAAAGTCTCAGTTTATTAGTTATTAGTCCATACCAGTTTATTACTTGTTTTAAAAATATGGTGCTTCCATTCTCCAGCTGTTTGCTTTACACACCACTATATACATATCAGCCCATCATTCTTTCCTTTCAAAAAGGGTTTGGAGAAGGAGCGGAAAGAGATGTGTGACACAAGATCACATCAGTCCAAGAGCCTATATATGCACCTAATTTGGTGTGATCAAATTGAATGCAAATGTCAAATTCTCCTTCAAAAAAAAAATACAGTGAGATGAAAATGTGTATTTAAATCATTGATTACATTCTCAGTAACTTCCATACATGGTGAACTATAAGAAATTTTTAATGGGAAAAATACTGAGTGGAAAGATGATGTTAATGTAAGAGTTCAGTCCCCACTAAATGCAAAAAAAAATAAAAATCTGAAAGTCAATGGTTTTCCAAGGAAAATCAACAATAAAATAATTTATTTTTTTAATGGAATAACATATTCCACAGAAGTCTCCTGTTGCGCTAGGGCTACCAGACCCATGGATCCCTATGTCAGTTCAGAAACCCTGATTTTCCCACATTTTAAACAGAGGAGGGCAGGAGGAAAAAAAACCAAACCAGAACAGCCCCAAGAGGCAAAAAGTGCACAAACAGGGCAGAACTGTGTTGTTCTTCCATACCACAGCCTCTGTTGCTGAGGTGAGCACTGTAATGTCTAGAAATGCAACAAAGAAAACAGCTCATCATATTAGCTCCTCTCTCCCTAATACTTAAACAGAAGAACATCCCAAAACTGATGCAATGATGATCAGGGTTTGAGGTTTGTTTTGCTCTATTTTAGGTTTTTTGTCTGAATTTATTATCTTGGTATACTTTTGCATGCTTTATGTAACCAGTGGGTTCCCCTCCATGCCAACCTCATTTTCCAACCAAAGAAATCAAACTACTTATTCTTCAGGAGGCAGACACAAATTCATTTCCTGCTATTTCTGTTTTCTGGCTTTTTGAAACAGACTTTGGCCTTTAAGTCTCTCTGTATCTTTCACCATAATATAACTGTTGTCAAAAAAAGTGATGTGTAAAAGTAATTCTCTTTCAAATTCACATCCTGTATTAGTCAAAACTTTCCAGATCTTTTTATTTTTCATTCCCTGTTTATTTTCTTTAAACAGAATGAAAGCAGCAGATGTAGAATAGACTGAAATTCTGTTTAAACATTTTGTGACACTCCAATATTCCTTGCCATTTAGTGGTTTTACTATCTAGATGCTTCAAGTCTTTCCTAAATTTCACCTCACCTAGTGTCAAAAATATAATTTGATTTCTCTTCTGAAAGAAAATATTTCAGAAAATTCAGCTTCCATTCCTTAACTTTCCATTTCTGAAAACTTTAACCAGACACTTAAGCCCACTGTAACAGTCTATGCTTAATAAAATATCTGAGTTTAATTCACTTGCTTTTAAAAACTTCCACTGTTTAAAAGAAGCAGAATGAAAAAGCAATACAGGGAGAGTAAAGCAACAGCAACATCTGCATCTTCAAGTCTATTTTAGATCCACATAAGTTAGTAGCTTAGTTTTAATGGCACTGAGCTGCTTTATGTTGATGGCCTGCTGTTACTGATCCTGAGAGCATAATGAAGAGCATTAAGTGTTTAAACATAGATGTCAATAAAATACACAGCAAATAATGGCCGATAGTGGGGGTTTGCAGAGATCTGCTATGCTGATACAACTCCTAATAGACCATTAATGAGGAACAGAGCAAGGGAAATTCTGATAGCAGGGATTGATCACAATAATTCATACAGCCTCCCCATTTCTGATAAAGGGCTTTTCCAAATGAAGACACTATAGCCCAGAGGAGTTGGCTGTGAATTTACAGCTCACTGGTGACTGCCCACAGACACTGCACATGCTACACTCAGGCTGGTGACACTGGGTAAGCCTCCCCATGCCAAGTGTTTGGAAGTGCATGAAGGTCAGAGGAAGATCCTGTGTGGATTAGTTGGGATGCTGTGAATTCCATTACAGCTTATTGCAAACCAATATTTCCTTAATTAGAAACTGAAGTCTGTACAGCTCTTGTCACAGCTCTTTCCTATGATGAACACAGATGTGCACACAGACAGGATTTGAGGGAAATGCTGGGAGACTATCTTTATGTAGGTGCACGCATGTATCAAACCCTGAAAACTAAACCATTATTTACTGCTCTTTCTATTTCTCTGACTGTCCAGGTAGCAATGATGCATTTAAAGTGCTAATCCAGATGAAATCCCTCATATTAAGCACTCAGTCTCAGCATCATAACTTCTCACTGGAGGACAGGAAATGTTCTTCTCTGTCTTCAAAAGCTGCAACATTGCTCAAACTTTAAAAAAAAACTGATGCTTATCATTGAAGGGTATAATTACATGTTCCTCACTGAATTTAATGGTATTAATCATATGTGCCTCTGGAAAGAAAGTATCACCTAAGACTGCTGCAGGAAACCAATGGGTTTCAATGCATTTACTCATAACTATTTTGGCTTCACATAAATTACTTATTAAGACTTCAGGTACCAAGCAGCAAGCAGCCAGACTGCTTGGTAGTGACCCACCTAAAATGTTATTTGGAAGACAAAATAATATGATTTGTGCAGAAAAGGAGAGAAAGAGGACTCAGCTGTAAGGTAAAAACAAGAGGTAGTTTCTTGGTATTCAGTGGCACATGATTCTTAATGTTTAAGAGCCTCTCTGCAACACATCCCTGATATAAAGTGCAACACACTTTGCTACTAAAGCAAATATATATATGTGCACACACAGAGAGACGTCTATATGTATATACACATCTATAAATGAAAGCAGTGAATTACAGAATTTCCAGCGTGTAAGAACACATCCAGTACAACTCCAAGCCATGGGAAAGGAGAGAAATAACCAGGGAGAGATGGTATCTCATCCGAAGTTTAATGACACAAGAATCAAAGAGCAGCATGTGAATACTATCAGCTCATAAGCTCTACTCCAGCCACAAGGTTGTCATGGGATATGAACTAGAACATGAATATATAGAATTCTCACTATGAAGAGAAAGGTGGAAATTGTCAGACTACTCCTACTTAAAGCAGCAGTAGTAATAAGAATAACAATAAATCCTTTAATTTGTTTTGTGTGCTGAGTGGAAGGAAACAGGAGGAATACAGAAGGTAAAAAAATATCTGTTTGAAAAGAATCATGTCAATAAACATCAAACATCACGAACACTTTCCAAGCTTTCGTCAGGAAGATTTAACTGGCTCCACAAATTCTCTCCAAACACAATTAGTCCTGACAGCACTTCTGACTTTCTGTCCCTCACTGTTTAACTGATTTCTCAAGACTAAGAGCAACAGTCCTCTTGTAACACTGGAAAGATAAATAATCTATTCATATCCTTCCTAATATATTAATATTATATTTTCCCCCCAATTTTCTAGTTCCCTCCTATATATTGTATTTTCAGAATGATGCCTCCAAACACCATACTGAAGAAATAAAGGTTCTTCTTGCAATTATCTCTTGCAGTGTGACTTTCCTTTTGAATGGATTCTATATTTCAGCTGTGTTTCATGCACATTTCTAAAGTATAACCTCATTTTCTTATTCTCATTTCTTTCTCTGCCTAACCATTACTCACAATCCTACATTTTCTGCAAAAGCAGATGATAAATACAATTCCAAGATGCAGAAAGATAGCGACACTTTCTTATTCTTGCTAACCTTTTCTCTACTTATACAGATAATTTGTTGTGTTGATAGGAATTATAGCCAATTTCAGAAACTACATTATTCAATATACACTGACTGAGCATCTGAACTCCAATGGAAATCAGTGATTTCTCCTGAAATACTCACCACAGCTTGTCATTACAACTTGTGTCATCATCTTGCTCAAAAACTCACTAAGAATTAGTCTGACTACTTTATCATCTGTAATGTGTAGTCTTTCAGAACTACTAGACTCAGAAAACCATATCAATTCTCTCTTGCTCCCTCTCTTTTTGAGCCACTGGTTCAGTAAACCTTGTGGTGAGGGTAGAACTCAAGATCTGTAACAAGCATTGCATTATAGAAAATTCAAAACAGTAAACTGAAAAGCATCTCTCTATAACCTTTTGGGATGGAACCACATATTTTTCTAATTCATTTTTTAAATTTAATTTTCTAATTTCAGATTTTTAATACACAGTGTGTAGAAGAAAAGATATTCAAAATGCACACAAAAGAGGTTTTCTACCTTCCTTTTTCAGTACCATGCAAAATACAATACCCAAGACAATATGGCTGAGCATAATTTAAATAGAAACTAAGTGGAAACTTAATGCAAAAAAACCTGAAGTGTGGAAAACAGTCTGGTTGTGTTTGCTAAGTGGCCTCACACTAAGCTTTTGATCCAGGTGTTGTGGGAATGGAACTGACACATACTACACTTCCAAGATTTTAATGATGCCCAGAGCTTTCATTTTCTTTTACACTCTGACAATGGGCAACATGGTCTCCTTATGTACGACATAAAATCTAATAAAGAAGCCAGCTGTTCCTTCCCTGGTGAACCCTGCAACAACTCCAGTCTGAACACAGGCTTTCTGAGAAAAAAATGTGGAGTAATTGCACTGTACCTGGGCGAGTACAATACACTTGACTCTTTTTACTGTCTACATATATCAAGTACACAGAAAAAAAAATGCAGAGTGGACCAGCAAAATAATCACCTGCTTAACAGCTAGCAGGTTTTACATAGTTTCTTGGCTTTCCCTATCAGGGTACATCCCTTCCTTCCCAACATCTCTCAATCATCTATTGCAATAATGCAAACTGACATATCTGTTCTGCCAAATGCTGGCTGCCTCCTGAAACAGCCAAAGCAAATACTGTACAGTAAGTGTGCTAATTGAGAGACCCTCCAAAATCACAGGCCAAGTTTTGCTCTTGGCAACAACAGCAAACACTGCTATTTTTGAGACCACAATCTCAGGACTGCTGCATTTTCCCTTCTTCCTTCTTGCTGTGGTCTAAAAAATTCAAGAGATTGTTACAATATGTGTATTGCAGAGGAATGCTTTCCAGCTGCAGAAATGTTGCTTTAAGTGCCATCATGGGGACATATCCACACTCTATGTTTGGGGAACAAAAGAGAGAACCATCAGAGCTTGCTGCTCCTGTATTTGAATTGCAATCCTTGATCTCGGCTCATCAGTGGCAGCAACAGTGAAGAAATCTTAAAGAAATACAGTTTTAACAATCAGTTAAGCTCAGTTTTAACTGAGCATGCACATGCTCTTCTGGTAGGTCACGCTTCTAGTGCATGCCAGGGTTCTCTCCCAGTCTTTCCTGCCGGGGACAGTCAGGAGCCCTGAGATGGCAAAAACAGGATACAGCCTGGGCTTGAGATGAGGATTCCTGTACACATTCAGGTTCAAACTCCAGATGGATAGACCTCACACTCTTTTCCTGCCTCTACAAGAACCAAAATAAAACTACACAAATACACAGAAACTTCATATTTAGGGAGGGGAAAAACCAAATAAAAAAACAACGAAGCAACCCACCCCACACCAAAGCCAGATCTCTAAGCACTGTAACACTAATTACCATACTATAGAACTTGCCATTGGTTGGCTGTGGCATGAAGTGCAGCACTAATATTTTTTAATCTACGCAGTCTCATCCTTCTGCTACTGATGTTAGAAAGGGGACTCCAAGAATTGTCTCGACTTGTAGTAATCTTAGGGGGTATTTACATGCTCATACAGAGCAATTTGCTGTTGTCTGTACAGACATATTTACTACTGTAAATAACAGTCAGTGTGGTATCCAGTGGATATTCACCCACTGGATGGAGTGACCTCAGAAAACAGTTTTTCACATCCCTGAACCTTGCTTTGCTGCCCCTTCCCAATCATCTTCCTCACCAAGAGTTTCCTAGGTCAGCATATACAAACACCACTGATATTGAAAAACTGCAGTGATTTAGTGGCTGAAGACAAGATTGTTTCTCTTAATTTTTTTCCTCCAAATCCCTGAGTATGGAATTTACTCTCAAAGACTTCCTTTTCCATTGCAACTCCTTCTTCATGTTTATTCATGAAGATTAAATAGATTCTATAATGCAAGCAGTTGAGCAGGTGCTTCATTTATCCTATTACTGAGGCCAAAATATGGCAAGATACATTTTTCCTTGGAAAAAGGAAGAATCAGGCCGATTCTAACCTTCATCAGCCCAATTTGGTGTTTGCTGGATTCAATACCAAACGTGTTCTTATTGTTTCTTTGGAAATTAACTAAGATTCTTTTACATTCTAAATTTAAAATAAATATTTTTCAAGTAATTTGGGTTCACTTACCTATAGAAGTTATATCGAATTCAAGCAATTTGCACAGCAGTTCAGTTATCCATGTTAGGGACACATCACCACGTGGAAAAGACATGAAAGAAAAGGAAGAAAAAAGAAAACAGTAAGCTATCCTGCTCCTTTTCTCAAATGAAAAATGTACTAAAACAAACCTATAAATAACAATCGTTGTTACCCTCTGCCATGAACACAGAATATATTCATTTAAGCAGGTACCTGCTAATACTGGTTTTTTCTTCTTACCATTCATTACAGCAAGTGGGTTGTTAAAGTAGCTGTTAAAAGAAAATGTTGAATGGTACTCACACGCCACATAAACAAAATTTGAACAATCCTGTTATGCTTGATAGCAGGCTACAGTCAAACAGTTTCACAGCATCCTTGTAAATGACTTGAATGCACTCTTTATCTGAATATCAGCAGGCAGAAGGCCAAGATGGAAATTATGGAATGAGAAGGAAATTGAACAATTCAGATATGTTTATGGAAAGCTCACAAATCAGGGCATCTCATTTGGCACCAAATAAAGCTGTTATTCATGATGTGCAGCTACAAAAAGGAAAGCTGTTCTCTGCTATAAAGTGTAGCCACAGTAGTACGAGCTAAATGAAATGGTTTCTCAGTAGGAAAAGTAAAGGTTGACATTCTTGGAGTGTCCTGTGCCGGGCCAGGAGTTGGACTTGATGATTCTGATGGGTCCCCTCCCAGCCCAGCATGTTCTGTGCTTCTATAATTGTCATAAAAATATGGCAATAACCACTGGACCACAAGCATGATCCTGAGTGTCCATGACTGCTTTGTCAGCTGAAATCAAACCAAGAAATTTTACTGGCACACCTTTTCCTTCCACAACACTTCTTAGATATGGTGTGATGATCCCAACCAGCAAACTTCATCTCTGAGTTAAATAAATATGCAAGTTCCACATCACACCTGAAGACACTGATTTGCAAAGAGCATCCCTTCATAGGAACTTCTAAGATCATTTGCCAGGCTACTTGAAAGCTACAGTGACTACACTGCTTCCCATAGTTGAATTCTGATGCATTCCAAGGTGTGGCCTGCTCTTTATATTTGTCAAATTAGATTTTATCTTGTAGATCAACATGCTAAAAAGCCATTTAATATGGTTTATACGAGTTGTCACTAGAAATTTTGGATGAACTTTGGTACCTATCAAATAGCTGACTTTACCAGCGTATATATGAAAGAGAAAGCACCCTGCTTTGTTGTCATTCTTCCTATAGTAAGTGCTTTTTAAAATACATCAAAAATCAGCGCTGAATAAATTTTATTATTGATTCATGCATGTCAAAATTTATTTACAAGACTAGAGGAACAAATACT
Source organism: Zosterops lateralis (assembly GCF_965231275.1). Lineage (NCBI taxonomy): Eukaryota > Metazoa > Chordata > Aves > Passeriformes > Zosteropidae > Zosterops > Zosterops lateralis. Next base: position 111,705,754 of record NC_139763.1, read on the forward strand.
CAAGCAGGTGAGAAGGAAGACTATTTGAGTTTATTCTGCATTAAAGATGGACCTTAAAACAACACCTGTGATAAAAGGGTTACTTCATTTCTCCAGGTTTCCTTTTACTTTACAGTATTTTAGCTCCTTTGCAGCTTATGTATTTCAAACACTCAGCCTACCCAGAGGCCTCTAAGCTGAGATGTGTGGTGATCTCTTTAGATGTGTCACACAGATATAGGCTGCTTCAATTCATTTAATTGGGGAGATCAAGGGAGAGCCCTTGTATTCATATTGCTCCACTGTCTGTCTGCAGTTCAGTCTTTGCTATCATGAACAACACAAACAAAAGGCATTATTAAGGGGAATGTGCTTTGCTCCTCTATGCCTAATAACGTGCCAAATATCAGCCTGCAACCTTGAAGCTGAGAGGTCAACCTCTGGAAGCATCAGGAAAAGAGAATTTCCTCCAGTAATCTCATCATTCAGGGATGGTACCAAAGTAGGGATGGGGAAATGTTATATTCTATTGGTTTTATTAATTGTGGACTTTTATATTCTCTTCTAATGTGTGCACATCACAAGTCATCAGTGTATTCTCTCACATGTTTTACAAAAAGCAAAGAATCATTATGAACGTGCTGATGCTCAGGAAACAGTTTCAATAAACTTCCTTTTCTTAAAAACAAAATAAACAAGCCAAAGAAGCAAAATGTTCTTTCATAACCACCCATTTCTTTTAAAAACACCAAGATAAAATGACAACAATTACCTGAATTGGAAAACACTGTTGTTACAAAACAACAAAAAAAAAAACCCCAACACTTTAATATGAAAACACTTATCACCCACAAAAAGTCTTAACATCCCATGTTTCCCATGGTTTGAGTGATATTTCTAATTATTCTTTCTATGAATTCCTGTGACAGGCTAAAAAAAATAAAACAAGTCAACCTTTTCCCTAGAATCCTTTAGCAGTATTTTTTCTCTCTCTCTTCCCACAGTGGTTACAAATACCAAGAAAAGCACCACATTTTGTGGACTTTTGATTTTTTTTTGGCAGTCATAGACCACTCAAAGCTGTGGCTTTTTGGTTTGTATAAAAAGCCACAGCTCAGCCGAAGTCAGTGGTGAAGCTTCATCTTCCATCCAGTCATGTACATGACACTGAAAATGTTTGTTATGGAAATTATTCTGCCCATCACAGCCCAGATATTCAGGAAACTGTGGCTGCTTTCCTGAGGACCAGGAGATATATGAAACCACCTTCTTGTTGGTTATTGTGTGCACATTTAAAGTGCAATAAAGGGCATTCATTGCCAAAGAACACTGCATTTGTACCTCCATTTCTCTGATAATCTGTGTAATACCTCAGCGAGGATTAAGCAGCAGGGAGAGATGCACAGAGAAACCAATGGTGCTGCCATTGTTTCCCAGGGAAAAATTACATTATCTTTTCTAGTTTTTGACAGAAAATTACTGACTTAAACATTTTTGCAAGTTTATCAGCTTTCAAGGGGGTCATTCAGAGGTCTCTACTGTTCCCTTTCATATTCTCATGACAGTTGACTGAACCCTTGATCTTTGACCTGGACAGAAATTAACCCCCCAGACTCCACCTTCCACACAGAGACATTAATATTCCTAATAATGAGAAGTTATTAAAATCCTAAAAGTTCAGTGGAGCATTTCAAGGACAGTGGAATTAGATTTCAACAAATACCTACAGATTTATTGCATAATGCAAACCATTTGATTTGTTTGGATATATGCTCTGAGGTTACAGTTCAGCCTGCCTTTGCTGACTGGAAAAGGGCCACTTGACTAATTTGACTTGATCTGTGAAAGAGGGAAAATCCTTGTTATGGACATATGCAGCTATACATTATAATTCCTCTCACCCCTTCCCCACCCTGACCTTTGGAAGGAATATTATTTGTAAAGCAAATCTAAAATACAGCACTGAGAGATGTGATGCCCAAAATGCACAGGGATATGTGGTAAAAAGGCACAATTTGAGGTTCCTAATTCACTAGATTGATCTCAAAATTATTACATCACTTTCTGCACCGTATACATTTAAACCTTTAATTTTTGGAACAGTCCTTCTGCTAGCCTATGGCTGGTCAGCTTTTCTATTTCACTCAACTGAAATTCCCTGGTTGGTCCATGATAAGAAGTCTACCTACATATTTTCCATGACTAAAAGGATTGTCAGGAACAAGAGGAATGACACTAACAGAGCAAACTGAGACCTGAGTAAAAAAAAAAACTAAAACTGAAGTGAAACAAAAATAAAAATTATCATGAAGAGAGAAAATGGGAAAAATAATCAGGATCCTCTAGAAATTAAAGCTTTGTGACCAGAAGGATCAGCAAATACACTTATGGAGGGAACAAGCGAAACTTGTTGCAATAATTATTTTGAGGTCCTGTCATTCTGCCATCTGAACCAAAAGTGGCGCAATAAACTGTAAGAAACCACACCAAATTACCACTTTTGATTGCTGAAATGGGCTTTGATGCAGGATCCCATCTCCCATCGAGAAAATCTGTGCCTCGCTACAGAACTTGGAGAAATGCAGCTGGTGCGATACATGGAGTTTATGATTGCTGTTATTTTTAATGACTGTTCAGCTTGTCTGAAGATGCTGACAAAATCCATTGTCAGGTTCCCATTAAAGTAAGTATGAGATAAATGATATTGCAAAATAAATATAAACGTTTTGATTCTTTCCTTCCTTGCCTTCTCATACTCTTATAGTTTCCATGAGCAAATTAAAACACATTCTTTTAAACCTGTTACTCCACATTCAGCTGTGATATGGAGGCTATGCTAGCACTCTTCTTAACAAACTCCTCATTAATGCATTTGTGATATCATACATTTATGACATGCTTTTAAATTCTGTATCCGTGTGAAATCCCAGCTCCCACCTCCCTGGCATAGGCTTCTAAATCTGCAACAGAGCAGTTTCCAAAATATCAGACTTTGCAAAGGATGGAAACTCTCAGAACAGAAATGTGCTCAATATATCCACCATAATTCTCCATATTGCCAGAATATTCTGCTTTAAAGGCTGCACGAAGAGTGAAGAAGAAAGCAGTTCTTCCTCCTCTGCACTGGCTGCTGCCATTTTCCTTCCAGAGGTGCCAGGGCACAGTGGAGCAAAGAGCAGCTCCTAAACAAAAGCATAAACCCAGCTACTGAAACTGTTGTGACACTGAACATTACTGGGGATTGCAGCCAAATATACAGACCAAACAGGATAAAATATTAACTATTAACAATTGCTGTAGGGGGTAATCACACAAAATTACCAACACAGTACTCAGTTTGCCATGTCAGTCCTAACTAATTCACCACATGTTAAGTTGGGAAAACAAAGGTAGAAGAGCAGCAAGATTTGTGAAACCATTATGGACACAGTAATTCCAAGCAGAAATTTTCTATGACTGACTCTGGGAGTCACTGGCTTTGGCAAAGGTAAATTAGAAAATTTGAAAGAAAACAGTATTACCAGTGGGAGCACACTTTTTTTTTTTCCCATTAAATTGCTTTATGACTTAATTGAAGATAGTTTTTTATATTTTCTCTTTGGACCAGACATTCACGTTTAGGACAGCAGAATATTTATACCTGCCCAATTAAAAATGACATATACCTAGCAGCTGTGAAGGTTACCAGAGGTACATTTTGAAATCTATTTGTAACCTTTATTAACACAAATAGGTTTTGGCCAAGTAGTCAATGACTGTATTGAAGGGATTCTACATTAATCTCAGTTCTGGTGATTAGGCATCACCGTTGTGACTGAGTCAGACAAAGCTGGAAAATACTCCTCCAGTAGTTGCCTACTGCCACCATCAGTTCTTGATCACACCAAAACCAGAAGAAAAATTTAGGTTTCAATCTCCTTTTCTACCCATCACAAAGAATGGCAAAATTCTTTGGAACAGACACTGGCAAGTCTGCTGTAATAGAAGCTCAAGTCAGAGGCAACTAAAGCTGTATACAAAGTAACAAGATACAAAAGAATTATTTTAAAATATCAGCATTATCCAAATAGTTTTTGAACATATCATACAATGTAGCAGGTGTGATAGGACTCAAATGTGAGCACAAGAGTTAATTTACTCAGTATCTTTCAGAATGTTTTCTGTATTTCTGTTAAAACTGTATCTACAGATAATCTAAAGTTATTGTCCTGTGATGATTCATGTATAGAAAATTATGTGTGCTTGTATATACACACACTTCCACATATATTCCAGCTGGACTCCCATTTTTTCATTAGAGAGACAGTAAAAACACTTTCCTTTTCAAAGACTGAGATGCACAAATGACATGATTGAGAAGCAAGTCCTGAGGAAATGCAGACTAGCTGAGACTACAACAGCACCCTCCCAAAGCACCTGGGATCCTTGTCCCATGAAAAGCAAATATGCCAAGCTCAAGGTCTTTGTCTGTATTCTCCAGGCACCCACTAACCTGAGGCTGGAGTGCATCTAGGACTAATTGGAGCTCCAAGTTAGAATCACTGCATAAGTGACACTGTGACTTTCTAATAAACATATGTATATATGATAGACAGGCAATTTAGAAACACTAAGATATCTTAAAGATCAGAAAACACAAAACATAGGCTATAAATAGGAATATTTTTAAAAAAAGAAATAACATCAGAAATAGAATAATGCTTTATTTATTAAAATGAACTGCTAGTGTTAGGTTACTACCCATTTATTGTCACACAGCTGACATTATTCTCCTTAATAAAGACTTTTTTTTTTCCTTACCTTCAGGGAAAATAATACACAGTAGCCCTTTACTTCTGTTTGCTAGAACTTGGAGGGCATATAAACCACATCCAGGAACATACCTCAGCTTTATTGTTCTTTGTTCTATGAACTGTGTGTGTCCTCAAAATGTCATCAGCAATAAACTGTAAAAGGCATCACACCAAGTCATTAAAAGACACTCCCTAAGGCAAGAGGCCACAAACTGAAATTTCCCATTCTCTCATTTACACATTTGGCCCACCAATGTATGGCAACTTTGCAGTCTTTTTATTAAATGCACATTTCCATACATTACAAGTGTATTTAATTCCTGGCCAGTAGAGAACAATGGAAGAAACTATGTTTATTTAATCACTGGGTTAGGTTTTCCAGTGCTGAGTGATCACCCTGGAATATGATGGGGAACATGCCGAGGCCCCCGGGGCTGTCACCTGTCACTTGTGGCAGCCAGGAGCGGAGTGACAGCCATGCCACTCGGTGTGACAGTGAGCCTGGGCTCAGACATACCTGCCTTGCCCATTCCTCTTCTCTCCCAGGGAGATGGCGTGCTGTCTGCTGAGAACTCGGTGCTGCAAAAGGCAGGTAATCAAACAAAATCACCCCCTTGCTATAGAGAACCTGGCAAACAAAGGACAGCTTCTACCCAGTAACCCAAAATCTGTTCTGGCTTTCTCGGGAGTAAATCAGGATAAGATCCATCAGAAACATCAGAGATACAGAAGACTGCAAAAACAAAGTTGAGAAGAGGGAAAAAAACCCCATAATACTTGAAAGGAAACAATACCAAGTCCTCTTTTTTCATACAAATTCTCATTTTAAAATGAGTTTCATTGTTTTGTTTTGGGTGTTTTTCAGACTATGTTTGTATCTCAAAACTGACTGTAAAGGTTCTAACCAGCTTCAGGTTGCCAAATCAATTGACAAGCAGTTATGGAGTAGATGCAGTTCTCAATGTTAAGCCAATTTCCAAGGCAACGAGCTGGAGTTCCAGGTATGGGAATATCACCTGGCACTCTTATTTCCTACTCTGAACCCATATAGAAAAGTCAGTGCAGTCTCAGGGCCCAACGTAGCCTCTGATCCAAAGCAAGTAATATCTCTAATTCTGATACTTCAAATGCACACACAGACACTCGACAGGAGTACAGCAGTACTTGCTACTGAAAACTCCATCAGTATGAGCTCTGATGTTGCTTGACAAAGCACTGGTGTTTTCTATTTGAATTTATATTACACTGCTGTTAATTTTTCTGAAGCTTTTGGACATTAATCACCAAGTTATTACATTTTTTTGTTTGGTTGGTTGTTTTTTGTGTTTTTTTAGTGTATAAGTTTAACTAGTCCACTTCATGTCTATGTTTTACTAGTCCTACACAACTTGGCCAAAAGTCAAAAAATGCAGATTAAGTATAGATCACTACACAGGGATGACATGTGGAAGGTGATCTCTGCAGAGATTTCAGTAGCAAAATTGCCTGTCATAATTCCTTTCATCAGTGCAGGTAAATCTAATGATATATATCACCTGATGTCCTAATCAGAAAAAACCTACTTTTTGAATCCAATGAAGGAAGGAAAAGGAAGACTGTCTTTAATTGATTCTTGACAAGAGCAGTATTTTCCTTCCCTTTTCTAATATCTTTTCCTAAGAAGTTCCCATGTACAGGTTTGGAATAATGCTACCCACACGTTAAATCTATCAAAAAGAAGAAATAATCACAGAGTTACAGCTGCATTTAAAAATGGTCTTCAAATGAAACAGGTCAATGGAACAGGATAGTTGACAACAGCACGAAACAAAACATTCAGAGAAAGGAGCATCTCTGATTATTTCAGTCTCACTTAATTTGTGTGGTTTATCTGCTAAACAAAGTTGTCACTGAGCCCCTAGTGCTAGAAAAGTTATAATCCTTATTTACAAAACATTTCTCTGATCTAAAAATATGATTATTGTCATTTTACTAGAAGAGCAAAATACAAATACTGTCCATGGTCACAGTTTAAATGCAGATCATCCTTCCTGCTGCAACATTCCTTTATCTAAAATGAATAACTAGATCACACATAAATAAACATATATCAGTTACACAGACTTTCCAATTTGCCTGCTTCTCTGGCACTTGTTTTTGACCTTAGGTAATTCACTGTCTGTGGTATGAACAAGTCTGATAGTATCTTGTAGGGTCTCCACTTGAAGGGTTTTCAAACCCAAAAAGTTTCCTTTAGGAACAGGTATGAAAATGTACACATGCCATGAGTGTTTGCCACATATTTTTCTTTCCATTGGTATTTTGCGACTATTGTTTTTCATCATTACACACAAGTTAAGAGAAGAAGGGCAAAGTGTCTGTCAAACTTTCCCTTCACAACCACTCACAGAGATAGCTCTTGCTCCACCTGGAAACAGCATGTTATCTGCAGCTTCCAGAGAAAAAATTTGACTTTGAAATTCTGGAGAGATCTGTCAGGTGCTGTTTTGCTGGAGGATGATTCTTAAGTAAAACCATCAGAAATAACTTGCTTTAAGGGATAAAATTCCCCATTTCCTAACCTAACCCTGCAAAAGCAAATGATAAAGATTTTGTTGACTTCAGCGGAGCCAAAGTTTGAGAACATGAAGTGACTTCTGCAAAACCTTCCAAGTGATGTCATCCAAGATGAGAGAAGGGAGATAGGAGCAGAAGGCACCTTGTGTCAGCCCTTTATTAATACAAAAAGCAGAGCATAGCACACCTACCACAGACAGAGAACAGAGACATTTCCTCATGATCAGCATGGCAGAAACCAAAATTGAGCATGCCAATGTGGCATTGGAGAAAACACCATGCCTAAAGCGAAACTGCTGAGGACCATTTTTATTCAGGTGAAAACATGGTATCTGTAATCCTGCCAAGGCCACTAATACACAGACTGGGCTAATGCTGAACTGCTGCCACACAAGTTAAAGCTGCCCAAGGGCTTCTGCCACTTACAAGATTACTAAAATTTTCAAAGAAAAATGAAGAAAAATACAAGTAGAACATGACAGCCTGCACTGTTCAGTACTCCTCTGCAGATTTCTCCTTCCCCCTTTAGGATATCCACAGCATGTGGTATTGTCCCAGATGCGTCTCTATGAATGTGCCCTAATATCCTGGAGGGAAATGAAAGAGCCCTATCATGCTGCTTTTTTCATTTAAATTAGAGAAAATTCTGTATCCTGAATGATCAGAATAGTGTCCTTAATATGTACAGCAATGAAGTGGCTGCCAGTGAAGGCAGGATTCCTGATTTCATGGACCAATGGTCTAATCTACTAAGGCAAATTCTTCTTCCTACATATGACAACTGTGAGCTTTAGCCATAACATTCAAAACAATGAGATCATGAAAATTCATTTTTGAGAGACAGATGGATGATATCCATTATTAATGGAGCCTCAAACAGAACCTGTCCCTAAACAATGCATGTAGAGCCTTTATCAAGATCTGTCAGGCAAAAAAACTTGACACAATAAAAATGATAATAAAAAAGTTCAGTTTTACAAGGATAAATATTACAGGTAAATGCATGTAATATTACAGTCCAGTTATTGACAAGAATTCAATAAACAGTTACCTAGAGACATTCAATAGCTTCACCTAATTAAACTCCCACAACTGCAACTCTCTTTTCATATATTACATTAAAAAAATTGTGGTGATGGAAGAGAGAGGTCCTTTCCTTTGAATTTTCTTATGGTAAAAACAAAATGCCACCTTAAAAAGCCAGGAAGGTGATATAACCACACCTCAGTATAGACACCTGAATAAAATAATTATCTTCCAGAAGCCCAGTTATAACCAGGGGAAAAAGAGCAGGGCTGGGAGAGGCTGGTTGAAGGCCCAAAGTTGGGTTGCTCCAACATATAGCACTTCATCAGAGGACAACACAAAACACTTAAAAACAAAAGAATGCCACCCACTCTGCCTCCCAATCAAATTGACTGTGTTCATGTATCCCATGGGACTAAGAATAGTACCAGATTCCTCCTACAAAGTGAAGGGCTTTAAGCCTGGACACAGCAGTTTAATTTTTCTAGATGCATTATGTGAAAACAAGTGACTTTTGATCCCTACCTCATCTTCCTTCAGTCTTGAAATGATAACGACCAACCTGACAGATTTATGAGTTCTGTCCCCAAGCTGAGACAAATGACAATGATTCTGCCTCTCACAAAAACAACAATCACTATTCCTGGTTTTCCTTCTTTCCAGAGTATCTGTACTACATGAAGAGATAAAATATTGACACAAATAAAAGAAGAAATTTTTGTAAGGGAATCTTATTTCCCAAAGACTTTGAAGGCGTTTTTGCTTGTGATAGATGAATGTTCCATGTGTGTAGGATTAATCCCTTGCCTAAAAAGGCACCGAATTCAGCATGCCCAGGCCAAGAATAGAAAATTCTTAGGCAATTCAGTAACTGATTAAAAAAAAAATAAATTAGTATTTCGCCACTGAAGCAAACAAGACTCTTTTCAAAACCCAAAGACAAGTGTGAAAGTGTCATACGTGTAGTTACATGGATAATTGCTTCCTATCCAGACAAGTGCTGTCCTTTCTTTTTTTTGTCTGCCGATTTCCACTTTCAGTTCCCCCAGTATTTCATCTCTTGCTCCATGCATCTATTCATCTGACCTATAATTATAATTACGGGTAAATCTGAATTACTGATAATCTTACTGGTAAATTCCAATGTAAAAGTGTTAATATCTTCTCCAATGCAAAAGTGCTAATGTCTTTGAAACAGTGACCATTGTCAGCCAAATGTGGACAGTCCTGATAACTCCAAGTGACAAGTAATCCCAATATTTAATGGCTTAAAAACATACCAAAGATAAAGACAGAGAATTGGAACTGCTTTTTAAGTAAAAAGGGGAGAAATGGTATAAAACAGCCCTTCATTCCTTTCTCACAGCTAGTTCAGCTGTGTAATGGGAATTATTATCTGTTTTGCATCAGTGATACAGCAAAGGTGCTTCTCATTTTCAAAGAATCCTTTTCCATGCATGTCCTCTTCATTCTTCCTACCTCCCACATTTGCTTCAAAACCATGAAGAGTTTTGTACTGAGTCAGAGCTGACTTCAAGTTAAGACAAAATTGTCAGGAATAATGAACATTTCCTATCACTGAATCCTGAAGTCAGGTTTGCTCAAGTGGCTACAGCTGCTCTGCTTCTTCTATCTTCCCTCATCAGTAAAAGTAAGAAAGCCTGGCCCCAGTTCTGAGTCTTTGCTTTTCTGTTGCAAACGGAGCTTGGTATCAGTCAAGTCTCAGCAACTCCTTCCCTGTTTGAAAATAATTATTTTCATTTTCCTTAAGTGACACAAGACTGGAGCCATCTCCTGCTCTAGGGTATGATCTGCAGGAAAACAGGTCCACTAAGTCAGCCCCTGATTCAAAATCAAGTGCCCATTTAACTACAACTGCAGGTGGTAATAATTGGCAAGTTATATTTGGACACACAGCACACTTAACACATGACTGGAACCCTCCAATTAGTACAAAAGATTGCAAAAAGCAATGTGCGCATGCACATCAAAGTCTCTTCATTTTCAGTTACAGCTTTTAAAGTTAATCCCTTTTTTCTCCTTTGTTGGTGAACAACAGCAAAACGTAGCAGAACTTGCCTCAGCAGTAATGCATTAGCTGTCCTGTAAAAAGGCTGAGGTAGGTGGCACTTGGCCAAGATATTTATGATGTGTAAGTTGTCCCAGACTCAGCAACCACCTCTCTTCTCTAGGGCTGGGGACTGAGCTGAGCTAACACAATGTAGGAACTGCTAGCTGGGCACATGCCAAGCATCTTTCCAATTGCTTCGAATTTTTAGCTTGCAATTGTTCCCCCAATCCAAATTTAGCGTGGCAAAGAAGTCCTTGAAAGAGACTATGTGGTGATTGTATTCTAAATTTCAATCACAGATATTCTTGCCATGGCAGAATCATTTCAAAAATATATAAACAATTACCAGGGGGGCTGTGGTTTTTATTCATCACTCAGAAACCTGTACGTGTTGAAAACAGCTCATATTGTCACCTTGTTTCTCCTTTCATAGTTTCACGACACCTTAGTCCATGTCACATCTTGGTCTTAAGAGCTGCAGTATAACAGGGGTAGATGTGTAGAATAAAGGGCTTGGCACCAAGAATGTAATGTCCTACCAAACTGAAGGCTTACAGGCTGCTGAAACACATTAGAGTTTCTTCTGAAACACACATTTTCATTTAGTTCCTCCTGAAAGGAGCAAAGCTCCCATGGCCAAACATCTCTCTTTAACAGGAGCTAGAGGACAGTAATGGATAATCACATTTGCTTTTCAAGAACAGCACTTCTGATCTATTCTAAAATGCTGAAAGTAGAGGAACTCCCTCATTTCTCTTAAGTTTTTGCCTCGGGTGGTAGGCTGACTTTCTGCACCTGCCTCAGATTAAAACCAACCAGGTAAGATTTCTGAAGAGCAGCTCCCTACCATCACTTACATGGCAAGACTACATTCAGTTCTAAAAAAAAACACTAAGAAAACAAAGAAATCAGTACACACAGGCTTAAAAAAAAAAAAGAACCGGGAGATTAATTCATGCAAACTAAAAATTAATAATAATCTTACAACTTTTGAGGAGACCAGAAGGAAGCAATTACTTCACTGCTTTTAAGGACAGAACTCCACTGACCGTTCAGTCAAGACTGAATTTGGTTCATGTACATTAATAAAGCATTTCATATTTCCAAATATTGTAATTCTGAGCCTGTCCGTCACAGCAAACAGTAGAGGACAGCAATCACATTCCTTTCCACTGTAGCCTCATGCCCAGCACAATCAGATCAGCTGTGGATCCTGGCAAATAAAACCCCTTCCAAAAATTCAAAGGTGAAATGAAAAAAAAATCAGATATTTTAATACCTACAGAAGTTGTAGATGTCAGCATTTAGGTCCTCTTAAATAACACGTTTAAGGAAAGGAATTTAAATATATACAAATAATAACTGCTACAACCTTAACTGAAAGTACTTTACTGGAAAAAGCTGTCAACATTACAACATTCACAACTCCAGCTGCACTTAGAAGGCCTCAGCTTCAACATCTTGGCTACCATTCTGCTGTTACTTGGAAAAAGTGCAAAGTGTTAAGCATGAGGCCAGGCAGTGGGGCTTGGAGAGTGGGAATACTGTCTAACCAAAGCTTTATCCAGTTGAAAGTGAAGCAATCCTATTTCCCATGCTTTGCATATTATTACCCTTCCTCTGCGGGTCACTTACTCAAGGCATCACTACTTCCATTAGAAATATCTGCTTCCACTTCTAACACAGAAATATTTATGCTACTGCACATTTTAAAGAAGTCTGAACTGTACCATTCCATTCCGTGCTGTATGACTGCTAAAATTTACATGAAAATTCAGCTCTAGACAAAAAAAAAAAAAAAAAAAAAAAAAAAAAAAAAAAAAATCTATTGGGATCTGGTGAGTGAAACAAGTAGTGTGCCTAGCACATCACACGGGAGATGCTGCAGGAATTAGCTTGTGTTGAGTTAGTTCATGTCCCCAAAGAGTTGTGTTTGAGCTTTTTGAAGCTGCTCATTCAGAGGGATTATCTCATTCAATCTGCTTTAATCACAACTAAATGCTTTCAATTGGTATATACTGGGACAGAATTAGAGAATCAGAAGCTCCCAAAATCCATGTGATGGGCTTAGGGCAGTGGGATATAAAAGAAAAAAAGAAACACTGTAGAGACTGGAAAAAAAAAATCTTTTTTGTTACTCCATAATTGAAGCTTACATGTTTGATTTACTGTATGGTAATGGAGTTACACCAGAATAAATCTTTGAAAATTAAGTGGGACATAGGTAAAGCAACTGATACAGCTCTGGGGGTTGAAATGCTGTATGCTTCATAAATATTCACTGTGAGCATAACAGCCATATTATCTTCCTACTTCAAGAGTCTCATCTCAGCAGAGAATTTTCAAGAAGGCCATTAGCAAATATAGATGTAATTGTGATTACATGTACAACAAGAAAACGTTGCCATCACCAAATTTACCATATGAAAACTTCAGTGGGAACACAATGGAAATTGCAGTGCAGTATTTTCCTAGAAAACCTGCTGGGTAGTAACAGCAGCAGTTGAACCACAATATTAAAAAATCTGAATCATCCACATGGATTTCAGAGTGAAGGTACAGATGGGCTACGGCCACATTTCCTGCCCATGCAAGTGTGTGCTCACCATCCCGTTGTCAATTCTCCCCGAACTGAAGGGCTCAACAATTTGACTGTTTGCTTATTGCTGTCAATAGATTCATACTTTACTCACGATTTAGAGCTATCAAATAATTTTATGCTGACATCAGTTGCCTCCCTGACAGCTCTAAAACACGAAATAACAAGCAGTTGGTGTCAGCACTCTTAAATCAAGCCCAAGGGCCCCCATGGCACCACACCATGGCAGCTTGTTACCGCTAAGCAAATGTCAGTCCAGTCAATGCGTGTAGGAGGTTGTCAACTCCCTGGTTTCATCTGCCCTAATAACTAGTCCCCTGTAAGGTGAAATTCATAAAGCTACCCCACTGCACTGCCTGAAACCCAAGGTGATGGAGGCTGGCACAGATAGCATGGCTTTCCAAGCCCAAGGAATGGTTGCCAGTCTGGCAAATGGGGCTCTGTGGCTAAGCTTTAGAGAGGCTGTTATTCTGCTGCTGTTTTTACCACAAAAAACAGTCATTAACATGCAGGGATATGCTGTTTTTTAATCCTCACTTTCTATATTCCGGTGTTAACAGCAGGGCACTTTTATCACTGCAATCTAGCCAGGGGCGTAGCCAGGAATCTGGAAAGTATACACACACATTGGCCTCCCTGTTGGTCCCCTGCCCTCACCATTCCCATAATCTCCCAAGGTAGACATACCATTACACAGATCCCCATCACTAGCACAGCAGGTGCTATTAGATGGGGGATCTAGCAGCATGCTCATAAAAGGCCTGGCAAAGAACAAAAATACCCCATTGCCCTCCATGAAATTAAAATTGTATGCTGTGGCGTGCACAGCACATGCCTGCTTCCACTTGAATAACTTTTTGAAACATCTTGCAACACAAAACAAATCCAAAAATCTAACAAAGAAAAAAGGAGCCAGATCTGAGTTCAGTCATACTACGGCAAAATTTCAGTTTTCCAAATTCTAGTACATGGAAGAAGGCCTGAAGACTCTAAGAACTATAACATTTCTTTTTATTTAGCTTGAAAAAGGGATTACATCTGCAGCAGAAGGCAGGATTTGCTTTATAATTAAGTATAAGACAATACCTTTTGCAACTCCATTTTAAATACAGACAGTAATATTTTGAGTCCCTGGGTTATATACAAAGTAAGAAAAGGACAAAGAGCACTGTATTTTCCAATAGATATGTACAATTTAGTATTTGCAATTCATTTACCTTCATTTTTGTAGCTTACATGTAATACTCACTTTTAAGAATTTATGATCATCTACCATAGCACTGTACATGGATCAAAATAGTTTGTTTGAGGTGATCACTCCCTAAAAACCATAAAAAACCATAAAAGCATGCTTTATTTCTCCTCTAAGAAAAAAGTACACTGAAACAGTCAGAGCACTGACCCTGAAATGAGAGAAATATTCCCATTTGTCCTAAGGTCCTCTCCAGGATACCCCGCAGCTCGCTATTAGAGTTAATCCGATAATGCTCCATGAGCAATGGAGGATGTGCAAGCTGCTCCCCTCAACAGTGAATTCCACAAATACACAGGGAAATCCAGTTTAGGCTTCCCCAAGTCTGAGTCCAGTGATGATGGGCAGCTAAGGAGGAGAGGGATCAAAGGGAGAATGCTTTGAAGGCAAAAGGCACAGGGGTTTGAAGAGGCAAATAATCTTTGTAAGAAGAGGAGGAAGGTGCCTGTCACCTCAACAAGACTGGAGACAACACAGTATTCCTTGGGTGACATTTTTATTTTGAATAAAGAAAAAGAAATCTGGGCTTTAGTGCTGGGCAAACAAAAGAGCAACAAATGGGATTGGGTTTAAAGTGATAAATGGCACAAACAATTGTGACATTGTATTGTAAGTGTTTCTACTTTACCCCGGTATGCCCTAGTAGTTTTTTCAACACGTGTTGGAATTTACAGAAATATTAGTGGGCGCCATTCTCATGCTAAATCCTGGGATTTTGTGCTTTCTACAGTGTCTTGAGAAAAATCTCCCACACTGGGATTGACTTAAAGAGCTGAAGTTTTACCTTACCAACCAGGAGGAAAAAAAAAAAATAATATAGCTTAATATCTCTTCTATTTCTTTCCATTCTTCCCCATCATCTCAATTTTTTTTCCTCCTCATTTTCTTCCCTTTTCCCAGCTGAAAATTTCTCTGAGTTTTGCTTTTCTTCTTTAAGTGAAACACTTTTTTCTTTTCACAGATTTAGTGACAGTGACATGCCATTCCTGTTTGTACTAGGCAAGTATGGAGGCTATATTGATCATACAAATTAGGAGAATATTGCTGTAAGTAATCTTGGCCCTTTAGAGGGCAGAATTAAAATACCACTTTCCTCCATCAGAGCATGTCTAATTAAAAATAAGTCCAGGAAAGGAGCTGAAGAATGCTTTAGCTGAACTGTAACATGCTTTTCTACAAAGCTGTGTCTTTAGGCTTCAATACTCTCAATGCATTACCTTTTACAAGGAGAAGAAAGAAATCCAATTGTAAAAAAAGGAAAACATAATTGCTTTCTATTTGACAAAGGGAAGCACGAGAGTTTATTCTCACAAGTAGTCTGAAGTGCTGCATAAGTAACTACTGTAATTTGTGTCTCTCCAGGGGCAAATGCATGGGAATCTAACATCAGCTCTGAAATAAGAGGAAAGAAGTCAAGAGAAGGACAGAGACAGAGCGAGTAGCAGCATCCCAGAGCAATTCTGCTCCTCTCCCATCTGTCACAATCACCACCAGTCCCAAAAGACCCGGTTTAGAAAGGCCACTACGACTAATGAGCACTGGAGAAAGGTGGAATCCTGAATCAAGCTACATATAAACATCAAAAAGCCAAATAAACCAGGCAAAGCTCTTAATAAACCCTCAATGCAGCATGACAAAGGTCTATCACTATTGGTCCCAGTGGTAGCTTGTTGGAGCTCACACTAAACCCATAAGAGATGCACATATAGTTAAGGAGAAAGACTCTCATCTTGGGGGTTGATTAGCTCTGCTTTTTTTTTTTTTTTTTTTTTTTTTTTTTTTTTTTTTTTTTTTTAATTTAATGCTTTATTTTGTTTTTTAGATGAATGAAGTATGCTATAGTCTGTGGCACTGAAAATAAACCCCCAAACTACAGCATATAGCAACAGAAATCATACATTTTTATTGCCTGCAATACTAATTTATCTAGTCAGTATTTTAGGATTTTTTTAAGTAGAAATTTCAGCATTTCTGACTTCAGAATATTAACATATGGATTTCTTTTTTTCCTCTGCTTGTAAGAGGAAAAATGACAAGTATCAGGTAGCTGGTGTGCTCTCTTTTTGAGATTGTATTAAGAAAAAAAATGAAATGCTATTTTTTGGCCACCATCAAAAGGTTATGGACATTAGTACTATTATCAAAACAGAACATGATGTTGACTCTTAATACAGGAATACTTGATTCAGCTGTAAGTACAGAAAGGGAATATTGCCTGAGACCTCTCTTTTCTTTCAGGAACTACAGTACTTTCTGCTATGATGAACACCTGTAACTATGAAAATCTGATCTAAAGCCCACTAAAAGTGACAGAAAGACTTGAACAGGCTTTGTCCCATACAGTGAGGAACAGCATTGCAACCCTTACATTTCTAGGTTAGAAGGAACTTCAAGTGAATGATACTTTTTACCTCAAGAACTGCAACTCAGGCTCGCTTTCCTAGTGTGCTTGTCCACAACTTTTAGATTAAATTATTGCAATACTTTCCTGAGAAACTGAATTTGCCTCCTTCAGACCTTCCTACCAAGTGAGAGGCTTTCAAAAGACTGCCAGAGCTCAGAGGCCACAAATCTCCAAGAAGGAAGCAACTGTCTAAAAAAAACCCCAAAACATCAATACAGAAGAAAAGCTCTGAATTCCAGCCAGAGCAAGTCTTTGGACACAGGCAGACACCTTCAGGAGTTATTTTAGTACCAAATGCACATGAAAAGGTATTTGTGTGGTGGACCACAGCTTACAGTTGACCAGCAGAAAACTAAATGTTTGACAGAAATGCAAAGGAGAAAGGAGATCTTGCATTTTAAACACTGAGAGAAGGCCTGAGCCAATTTAATTTCAAAGCTGTATCTTTCTCTGCTGGCTGTATAATGTCTAATGAAAGTATATGGTAGTCACTCTCCTGTAAAGCATTTGTTCCTGAATCCTCCTCCTGCTCCAGGGGCTCCCATCTTATTCCAAGCCAGCAAGTCCCAGCAATGCCATCCTGACTGGCATTAATGTAAGCTCAGGGTCAAAGGGAAGTGTGTTCCAGGGTGTATGGGGAAACCCTGCACAAACCTGCCAGCTTCTGACAGCTGAGAAAGCGAGAAACTCCAAGGAATGGTGTGCATGAGCCACAGAAACAGGGACAGGAGAAGCCAAAAGGAACAGCCACCACCTCTTTCCCCTCCCACTCTTCCCAAGGTCTGTAAAACCCCCAAAAGATCCATCTGCAAAAGGTTTCCTTGGCCGGCTGGAGTTGTAACTTCATTGACGTAGTGCTTCCCACAGGAATTCCCAACTTGCAAAGCAGCAGAACAGTAAATCCTCCACCCAGCAAACACTTAGGTTTAGAAATATCATATCTATCATCTATACATGTGTGCATATGTATGTTACATATATATGTATGCACATACTTATAAACATATTTAACCACAGAAAGCATTATTTTTGATGTTCCTATAATATTTAGAATTGCAGTAGATATTGAAGCAATTTTAAGGACCTGAAAAATTTTTTCCTCTATAAAATGATCCCAGAAACAATATGTTGGCCTTTAAGAAATTCCTACTGATTTTTAGTTCACCTTTTACTCTAAATAATCTGTAACAATTCCTTTGCTTAGATGAAGAGATGTATTTTGTAAAACATATCAAGTTAAGAAAAAACACCAAACAACACTTCATTTCTATTCTTTGCATTTTTCAACTGAATTTTAATGTCTGAAGAACTAAGATTTTATCTTAACATAGGGTATTGCATAGACAGACACAGAGCAGCTTCTCCCTTCTCTCTGTCCTAGTTTTCTATCCCCAAAAGCTTACTGCTTAAATGTCATAACCCTGAAGACTATTGTGAGATGAAATGCTCCATATCCTCTGACAGATTCACATGTCTGGAGAGACCCCAGCTAAACATCCAGACTTAAATTCAGAATTAAGTTTTGACATAGTTACAAAGCATACAGGCAGTGGGAGACAAACTCATGCCTCCATTCCTGATAAAAGATATAAATATAAATGCCTGTGTCTATTCTAATATATCTTCCATATTGGGTTCCAAAGTAGAATATATAAAATACGCATGCAAGTAGATTCAAATCTGAGTGTTGTCCAATAAAAGTTCCACAAATTCACTCAAAAAATTCCTTAGCAACTAAGTGAATGCACCTAAGGGAATAAAGCCAGTCTAACCTATCATGTCACCATTTTACTGTAGATTCTTGTGCAGTTTCTTTCCATGAATATTGTTTTTAGAATTCTGTAATGATTCAGTACCTGATGCCTGGCTTTTTCAGGTTACTTGGCAGGACACCAGGACGTTTGTTGGTACCTTTCAGTACCCAAATAAAATTCACCATCTCAGACTTCCATCCTAATCCAAAGTGCCAAAAGCATCTCAGCAGAAGCAACATCCATCCTAAACATGTATGTGCCTGAAAATTTAAAAATATCTGTTAAACAGGCTCCTTCTTATAATTTAATGAATAACTGCAATAATAACTGAGACCACTACCTTAGAAAAAAATGTGTATTTAATACTACTAATAATAACAAGAATCTGAACACTGATAATCCTTAAAAGTAAAATTCCACAGAAGAGATGTGATACATGTGGCAAATGTGCTGTCCTTCCCTGACTTTGAAAAGATCACTTTGCTGTTATCTTTAGAAGCAGTTTAGCATACATAATGGTTGCTTCCTTAACACTCCAGTCTTCTCTTTTGAACTTTGACTGAAGTCATTTTGGCTGGTTAGCACACATAAAATCCACAGTGCCATTTAAAGAAACCTTCTAATCTTCCACTGGACTCCATACATAAAAAT
The DNA here is from genome assembly GCF_965231275.1 of Zosterops lateralis. Lineage (NCBI taxonomy): Eukaryota > Metazoa > Chordata > Aves > Passeriformes > Zosteropidae > Zosterops > Zosterops lateralis. The sequence continues at coordinate 111,724,839 of NC_139763.1, forward strand.
TATAGATGGTTATTTAAATGGAAAAGTACTTCCCAGTGGATTGAAATGAAGATCTGATCTTGCCCAGTAATAACTGGTTGTGAATTTTAGGTATTATGATCCTATGTTAGCCACTTTTTCAACTTAAAATACTTTCCACTCCACTAAATAGGCAAAAGAAATGTACTTCCTTTCCTGTTTGTTTGATGGGCAAAGGATGGTATGTATTACTTGTGAAAAGATATTACTGTGAGTTTGATGTAGTGTCAAACCAACAATCACAAACAAACGCCTTCTTCAGGGACAGTATTTTACATTCCTTCTGTTCAAGAAAAAACAGTTTCCATACTGGCTGATATACTCACAAGTCTGTTCCAGCAAAGACTTATGTCTATGTGCAGTGCTTTCTATCAAGGGAAATCATTATTTTACATACAACTGAGTTCTGGGTATTGTTCTTTGTTTCCTAGTATGAAATTAAAATCTGCAAGTCTTTCTGCTACGGTTGCCCAGCAGTAATTGCTCACTCAAGAAGAGAAAACACAGTGATTTATTTACAAAAGCAGCTCTTCTATATTCCTGCTCAACCCAGCACCTTAATGACCAATTGTACTCCTTCCTTTACAACTCATCTGTCAGCACCACCTCAGAGGGGTCACGTACATCACGGCTTCCAAATTTCTGGCTCAGAATTCTTGGATGAGCTCTCCTACCTATCAAGTGGGTCTGTGCTGCTACTCCTCTTTTCCGGCGACCTGCTGAGACTTGGGCAAGCACTTCATCATTATAAACAGTGAAGTATTTCACTGCTGCTTTCTTAGAGCTGGGAGGAGGACACAGGGCAGCCTGCAGTGCTGTGCAGCCTCCCCATCTTGCTGATTAACGCCTCTCTTTACCCTTGGCCCACACAATTCACAACTGCTTTATAAACGTACAGCAGCTAAAGCCCTGTTGACATTAGCACTCACTGCCTATAGTTTAAAGGCACTATTTTGAAAGTTCTGCATCCAGAAGAAGCTTGTAAACTCTAAAAAGGGACCTGTTTTGTTTTTTCTCTAAAGCTGAATTTTCAGCTAAAAGAGTTTATGCACTAAGACTGCCTGATCCTGCCCTTATAATACACACCACCTGGCCTACAATGAGAAACCATGACCATTTTCCAGACATAGTTCAGGTGGTCGAGTATTATGGTTAAGCTTTCTATGAATTTTATCTTGTTTCAGCTAAAGGATGCCAGAGTTTTCCATGGCTTTTCTTCACCCTGCTGGTTCTCTTTGCCAGTAAGGCCTATTTAAAACCCCCTGGTTGGGTGTAAAAGAAGAACAGAGCCCTGTAACAGACCCCATCACTTGGCTATGCCAAAAGTTGGATTTTTTTCTTCCACTTTCTTTAAAAATTCAAGCACATACTGTACTTTATAGGATTTTTTCCTTGGGCCCATTAGACAAATGTGACATTTTGCTATCTTGCCCTACTCTTGACAAGAGAAAAGATTTCAAAGAAACTATTTCATAACAGCTTGACATTTTTTCAAATGCATTCATGAATAATTTATAATTAGAACATATTTTATATTTACCAGTTTAGATAATGTTGTATTAAAATATATTTAACATTTGTATGAATGCCATTAGGTTGCATCATGGGACCTAATTTTTTTAGCTTGAAAACACAGGAATAACCCCAAAGCATTGAGTACAAACAGTGAATGAGGTAATTATGAGAGTTTACTGGAACTTTCCAAAAGTAACTCAGCCAAGATTGCAAGAAGATTTGAAGCCCTCTTCATGTGCTCAGCAAATTTAGGGCAGAAAAAGAGAACACATGGTGAGCTATGTAAAGCAACTGAAATCTGATGGGCTGAGCAGCTGTGAAACTCAGATTTGACTGTTATTATTTCCTTTGTTCCAGAAAGGAATGTACAGCTATGCAGAAAAAGCTAACTGTCCTTGGAATCTTACACTTTGAGTAATGAAAAAAAAAAAAAAAAAAAAAAAGTATATGCACCAAACAGACCACATTGCTTCTGATTTTGAAGGTTTTTTGTATTTTGGTGTATTTCACACACTCTGCCCCTCCTAATGCAAGACTATCACTGCTGCATTCCTCTGAATTTATCTGTAAAGCCCTGCATGCTGGAGTCAGGCATATGGGGAGAAATGCTGAGTGCAGGTAACAGCTGAATCACACCAACTCAACTAATCACTGTTGATCTGCTGACATTGTTTAACTGCATCCCTCATCATCCTGCCATGTTCCCAACAGAAATCATGCTTTCCTCTTGCCTCTTACAACCTTCCAAGCCTTTTCTGCAAGCTCCAATTTGATACAGATACATGAAAAGCAGCATAGAAAGCACTACAGAGGCAGAAATGAGAAATAAATCCCAAACAAATGGGGCATTGACATTTATAGAAGTCAAAGACAAGCAAGCAGGGATATAAAAGCTAAAGGTCCCATATTTTGAGTTACTTTGGCACCTATTTCCCCCTGTTGAAAGGGCTTTACAAACTTCAGTCCCAGTGGTCAGATGTTCAGGGTCAGGATCTAAGTTAGAGATGCACAAGGCAGACGCTGAAAGCAAAAGTGGGAAGTGTTTCCTTTTAGGGGTGCTAGAAAGACAATGGCTGTAACTGCAAGGAGGGTTAACATACTAACCTGACAGTCATCTTTTCTGACAGCCTGGAAATGAAAATATGAACTCTAAGTAGGGGCAGAGAATACAAGCAATTAGGACATGAGAAGTGTATGACTTAACTTGTCCATTTATTCTCTTTATCCTACAGGTGTATTTTATTTCCAGTTCCTCCAGGCTAATTACTCTCTCCTTGGCAAAAAGCAGTATTCATAATTACGGACAATTATGAGATCCCTCTTAGTTATCACTTCACCAAACTTTTCAAATTCAACATCCTTAGTTAATTGGACCTTTAAGCCCTTTAATTTGTTCTGTTTTTAGGTGAGCTCTCTCCAATGTCAGTATCCTTCTGGAATAATGTTTGTTTGTTTCCCTCTCAATAGTCACTCTAAACCTAAAAGATTTTCTCTGTACCACTGTGAAATGTTTCCAGTACACCTGTAACTAAAAAGCCCATCAGGCTTCTCATGTTCACAATTCCAAAAAAAATCTAAAGCCTAAGCTAAACTTAAAAGTTGCACACAAAAATGCCAATGGAAGTTCCATATTGATATTTCCCTCTCTACCTGATAATGTCAGTGCAGAAGACAATACATTGACTCCTAATGATTAGTTCTTCAAATTTCATTTCAAATCTGAAAGTTGTCCTTGTATTTTTCTTATCTCACCTCACCATTCATGACAAAAGCTTTCCTAAACCAGCTGAGATTCCCTGATACAGCTGTTTGATTTCCACTCTGCCAAAAGGCACTGAAGTAATTAATGGTATTAAGCTTCCCATTATGGACTCCTAAATATGGGGTCCAAATGCAGGTGGCAGCACATGGGGTGAGTGTTCTTGGACAAGTGAGGTATTTCCAGAGGACAAGGCTGGCTGACAAAGGGGATCTGCAAAAGGTCCTTGTGCTGCTGGATCAGCAACTGGAGAACAGCATTCTGGGATATTCCAAATGTCAGCAGGTGTCTACATTTAGGAAACTGAATTCTACCTGCCTGTCTTTGCAGAGACAGAGGAATGCATTATAAAGTAGCCCTAAATTAGGGAGCTGTGGAAACCCCCAGAGAACCCACCACACATTCATCTCCTACCTAGAGGTGTCAAACATCAAAAAACTCTCAGAAGGACTAACCTATTCTCATATGTCTTGCTGTTTACAGGGATTCTTGACAGCAATTGCTATTTCTTTCTTTAAAGGCAACTTATAAATTAAAGCATTTTACAGAACTGGTTGACTGCACTGACCAGTAAAAAAATGGTGCTAAAGGGACCTGAGTTGATGGGGCAAGAAAGCACAAAAACATCCTAACCACAGAAGCTGGTGTGGTGGGGATTCACCATGAGAGTTAAAATGCCAAGCTCAGCTGGAGCTGGTCAGAGTTTTGTGAATTCTTTCAGTGGAATCAGGATCTGACCATAGGAGTTTGGTTGGGGTTTTTTTTGTTTGTTTGCTTTGGTTTGGTTTTTTATATGAGCTAAAAGACTACATTAGTAATGTAAAAAAATATAAAAATATCCCAGTGATTCAGCACAGATGTATAGATCAAAACAAGCACAAAAACTGATTTCAAAAAGAACAGAACACACAGACAGTAAAGTTTAGTTTAATTTGCAGAAGTGGGTGCTAAGCAAGAATGCAAAGCAGTGAATGTTACCAGTCTTCCCAGAAGAATCTAAACCTTGCATCAATGACTGACCATACAGAGTTATCTAACTACAAGTTATTATTCCAGCTAAAGAGAAGCGTATTCCAGCTAAAAAGGGTTGACAAATCCAATTAAAAACAAAGGAAAAGCTGACAAACAAATTCCTCCTTATTGTTTGTGTTGTGGCAGTACCCAAGAGTTTCAACTGGTGCCAGGCTCCAGTGTCATGCAAACAGCTACAAGTCACTCAGGTTAGGTATTCAGTTAAAACTACAAAGTACCAGGAAACAGGGGTTTGTTTAAATGTATTAAACAGACACTGTTGCATCTTCATCCATATCCAAGCACTTGAACCTGACTACTCGACTTTCTTTTCCTTGCAGAAAAATTCAAGAGAATCCCTTTTCCCCCCATCCAAAATCAAACACAGAGCACAAAAATATCAAATAGTTTCCAATTTAGTGACACCATCCAAAATGCAATAAGGTCCTCCATGCCATGTTCTTATTTCTAATTTCACTGTTTTTTCCTTCCAGTAGAATTGCACACAAATGTTCTCCCAAGAGAGCTCAGGAAGTCTCTGCACAGAGTCTGCATCACCACCACTGAGGTAACCCTGCTGCTCCATCCCTTCGTTTGGGAGAATGATTGGGTGTTTCTCACAACTTTATTTGGGAATATGAAGGAAGGATAGATTATCAAGGGGGGGTTGGGTTTTTTTAATAGTTTGCACAAATTACTTTTTTTTTTTTTGTATCAATATATAAGTTTTCATTAAACATGCTTGCTCTGTAATAAATAAACCTTAAGAATTCTCCTAACTTAAAATCAGCATGAACTAGTTTTATAAGTCAGGTGGTTTTTGCTCTTTTTCCAGAGAACAATTTGTAAGAGATCTCTTGGTCTTCTGAGAATACTTAAACCATTTATTCAGTGCTTTCCCTTGAAACAACAAGATTCTTAAGCACAAAGTTGAGAAAATACATCCACTTATAAGTTGGTAAATGCAAACAACACTGAAATTCCATCCTTATGAAAAGTATTTCCATTTGTTCTTCAAATAGAATGTCTCACATGGGGGCCCTATGCTGTTAAAAGCAGTTATAATCAAGCATCAAGCTCTAACAAGAATTAAGCACATGGATTTTTCCCCTTGGACTGATACCTTGGATCATGTAAAACAATTTGTTCGTAAAGAAAACACACTTCTCTCCACGAGTCTGAAAAAGTTAGTTTAAAAACCTGAAACATACTTTTAATAACTTTTGTAGGAAAATGTTGATGGGAAAGATCAATTGTTACTCTTCTTTAAATTAATTGTTTCTCTTTCTTGCTTCTATGGGGAATGTGGTGATTTTTTTCTTGTTTCTTTCAAGATTGTTTCCTTTCTAACTCAGGCACTTTGCCCACTGCAACAAGAAGATTCTCAAACTTCTAGTAAGAAACAAAGACAAGAGACCAGCTGATTTTGGAACAATTCAGCCCTGCTTTCCATGAAGAGATTCAGCAGTAACCTTTCTCCAAATGTTTTAATTTCATCTTGATACATACACATATACTACCTGCATGAATCCACGGTATTAAATTGAATGCTTTAGGGCTAAGACAAAAAAACAATCTGCACCAGGTGACTATCAAAGAGTAAAACCTCCCACCCCAAAACTCCAGCAAATGTCATCGTTCTTCATGAGCTCCAATGCATTACTGTACATAGAGTCTGCCAAAGATTAGACTCTAGAAACTTTAGATTTTACAGATTTATACAAATAAATAAAAATTTCCATTTACTGTACATCTGTACATGATTTGTACATCTGTAAAGCAAGTCTAGAGAAATCATTACTATTTTAGAGAAACTGGAATAAGAGGCTGGAATGAGAAAGGAGAAAAATAAAAGGTTTAAAATATCCAGATCACACAAAACAGCTTCTAGTCTGTATTGCAATGGATCCTAGGGGGTAAAAAATTGAGGTAAGAATGCTTTGCATTGTGTAATTTAGGAACTCTGCTGGAAGCCATATAGTAACTAGGTACAAACCAGCCAGTACCTAATAAGTTTCAATTTTAATTCTAATTGGGAAGCAAAATATGATACCAGGGTAGCTAATACTGAAACTGCTGCCTGAAATTATGTCTGGCTATAAAATACAATTAAACATACTGCCCCACAGAAGTCCCTGTTAAGCTATAAAAAAATACCCAGGGGGTGTAAAATAAAAAAACCTTTCTTTTTTCCCCCTTGGTTCTGTTTTAAAAATCAGTTACAATAAAACCTTCATGCAATTTACTGAACTAGAGATAAATGTACCTAGAGTTTCTGTATTTAAACACTCCTACTCTTTAGAGTGTATTGAGAAAACACATATTGTGTTTAAAACATATCACTCCAATTTCACAGTAATTAAGGATGCCCTTTTCAACACATAACAGACAAATATGGTCAGTTTAAAAGACAAGTCTTCCAATTCTCAATATCTGATTTATACACAATATGACAACGTTTTGTGATGATAAGAGACACATTTTCTAATACAAATAAAGAGAAAACGTGGTGGTTTTTTTCAATCTGAGGGCCATAAAACACTTATTAAAGAGAAAAGCAGGTTATTTGGCTATATTGGACTCTGCAAGATGCAGTAGGTGCAACAGAATAAAATAGAAATTTCAGTGATATAAAATCATCCTCTCTCTTGATAGTATAATAACCTTTTAAATCATGTTTGACATTTGTAAGCTGAGTGAGCTGGCAGCCCTGTAAAATCTATGTGGTAATACATGTAGTAAACCCTTTCTGGAGCAGTAATCTCATTGCTTTGTCTAATGGTTCTCACTTCATGTGGCCCACTTGTCCCCAAGAGACTTATTTGACTCTGCCTTTCCTGAGCCACTGGTTGCTAATGTTCCTTATTATAAGGAAAGTGCCCAAAGGCAAGGGCCACTCTGCTTGTGGTACAACCACCAGCAACCTTCTGCTGAGGCCTTTTTTTCCTCTCCTCCCTAAAAAAAAAAAAAAAGCCCCATAAAATATGCACATGTGTTATAAAGGGATTGCTTTGTGTCTCGAGGAAAAAAAAAGGAAAGGAAAAGAAAAAACCCAATATGACAGTGCTCTCTACACTGCTCCAATTGCTAATCTGACAAGCTCCATCTGGTAGGCAGACCTTTTATCTTTTCATCACTCTAAATCTCTGAAGGAAAGTGGACACTGGTGGCATATGTGCATTGTTGGTTCCTGTGCTTAATGAGGGACACAATTTATGGGTCTAACTGGGGAAACGTTATTTAAACTTGGATAAGGAAGGAGTGTGAGGGCAGATTTTTTTTCCCTTCTTTCAGCAACCATTCACCTGGACAAATATTGTATCATAAAGAAGACCAAACTGTGTTATAAAACCTCATTTAATTAATACATCTACACTTGAATTATCAAAGGAGCTTAAAGCAGATTTACCTAAATGTTTTCTTGGCAGTGACCCAACTACCTTCCATAGCTGACCATTTCATAAATTTATTAACTATTCTGTGCTGTGAACTGAGGGGGCTTTTTTTTTTTTTTTTTTTTTTTTTTTTAATTAAGCTTGAGGTCCTATATAGAATGGCATCTCAAGGAGTTTGTAAGATACACTGCTGTAAAATCTGAGATGCACTCAAGGTGAGATGGTTATGTAATTATCAACCTACAAAGCATTTCAATTAAATCCAAACAAGGTTTTCTTCATTTGGGGCAAGATTTAAACACATGTTCCTGCTTCACTCAAGTGCAGATAGGGTCCGATATCTTTCAGATTTAGTATTTTGATATCTAAACAAAGTTTCTTTAAGACCATCAACCATTTGTTTTGTGGGTTTTTTTAAATGTACCAATATCAGGGTATTCTATGGTATTATGAAAGTCAATATATTTTCTATATATAATTGTATCACCACTGGCTGAACATTTCCCTTATGCCATAGTCCTACACTTTACAGATTTCATTTGAGTGAAAAGCATACCTGAATGCTTTTGACCATCCACACTTACACCCAAAATATTTAATGTATTTTAAGAGCTAAAATAACATTTCTGAAGCTATCCCTTTTCAAGTGGTATAAAACACAGTAACAAAACACACACTCTGAAAACACCACGTAGCCTAATCCCCAGGAAATTAAATTATTATTGTGCTCCAAGCACGGAGAGGAGTTTCAGTTTTTGATAAGTTCAGCTGCTCAATGCTGGGATCTGGCTCCAGTCTGTTGTTATTTGGAAATAGGAACAAGCTGGTGCCCACACCAGTCCTCTCACAGAACTGAGGGGAAACTTCCTTTCAGTCCTAATAACATGGTTAAGTTTTAACTTCAAGAATCTTTTTCACTCACAATGAGTGATACTTGTTGCATTACTTTTTTCCTTCCATGAGACATTCTTTAGCTGCATCCTATGATGCCTGTTACAGTCATCATCACTTTGAGGCAAAGAATCTCATAAAATTAATATCCCAAGTTGCAAAGGCAGTATTGGTTAAGTATTGTCTCCACTACCAAGCAGCAATGATCATATACTCTAGGAGGAACTCCAGCAGGATCCCAAACCCTGTGCAATCGCAGGCTGGATTGCATGGGATCATTCTCTAAAAATGAAAAAATCATACTGCAGGTCAGTTCCTACAGTTTTCTCTGAAGAAAAGTCCTAAGTAGCCACCCAAGGGCTCCGGGGTGAGCCCTCTCCTCCAGAGTTCACACATTTCTGGTCTCTGCATCCTACTTCTCCAAAGGCTGGAGAAACAGCCTCTCTCGGCAGTCACAGACCAAAAGAAAAAGGAAGCTCTAACTGCTCAATGAAGACAGAAGGAATTGGGTTTTTTTGTATTATCCCCTTATTTTTCCCTTCTCAATACTTCTCCTTTCCATTTAATTTCATTTTCTCCATCTATATATTCCCTCCTACCCTAAATTTTACTCTCTACTGTTCTTTCTTCTTCCCCTGCTCTCTCATTTCCCTCTGTTTATCCTCACCTTCATCTCTATTGTCTACCTTGCAGTCTGTTGCCACTGTGCTCACTCCCTCCTTCTCCAGCTGCCTCCTGTGCACAGGCTATTCTTGAATTATCTGCACCCATCCATTTAATTATTTTAAATTATTTTAAATCTCTTCTCTCGGCTGTCACCATTGTTTTCCCTCCAATACTTATTGTTTTTCCATTTCTTACATTATTTTTTCCTCTGCAAATAATTTGGGGAATTCCCAAAGTACCTGAAGTTGGTAATTTCTCATACAAACCACCCAGGGAAAAAAAAGTAAATGAAGGAGTTAGATATTGATGTTAATGTCACTTTCAGGTTAGGGAAACAACTAATAGCTTACAGCAATTGCCTTGATTCATTTCCCCCAGAAATTAGGGAGAATCTGGAAAGGTTATTGCAAAACACAAAGGACATGTCTCAAAGCACCTCAGGGCTCAAGAGAGCACCACAAGATCAGGTAACACAGCCAGCACAGCACAGTCATATGATACAAGGCACAGCTCATCTTCTCTCTCTAGAAGATATGATACCATAACCTCCTACTAGCATTAAATCAAAAGCTTTTCATTTTCCCAGAAGAAATTTGTTGATTCTTCTGCTGGCCAAGACTCGGGATGCATTGCCATTGCCTGCTGTCTCCAAAGATCAAGTCAAGGCTCCAGAAACACAGAGTGCCCCAGTCTCAGCCTGGATTTTGGAATATATATGAGCTCTCTGCTCCAAGTTGAGCCTTGGTAGTGACTGTCATGAGGACTTTCAGGCATCCATGCTTCCACTTTTTTTTTCAGCTACAGAAGCTGCTAACTTCTGATATGCATGCTAGCTGTGCAGCAGAGATTCCTCAGGGAATCTCCTGAAGAAAAACTGTTCTGCCAGAATATTCCAAACTAACTCTACTTCCAGTTTAAGAAGGTAAGTCAGAGAGAAGATGGAAGAGGAAAGAAAGTTGTCATCACTTGCATTTTACAATTCCTCCATTACTTTTCCAGGAAAGCAGATGCACTAAAGAATTTTTTCTTGTCCCTAATTACACACACAATAACCTGGTTGGGGTTTCATATGGCAAAGATACTGTGCTTTGAGTGATCCACATCATTACAGGTGTTTCTAAGGATAACATCCCCATCCTCTGGTTGTTTCCCATTCATTATTCATTCTACTGTCCTTTGCCAGAGCCCTGAACAAAAAGTCAAATAAAGACAGGTAACTTCCACCTTGACATATCTGTCTCTAATGCAAGCATGAATAATGAAGAAAGGCAGTACATGAGGCAAATAAGATCCTAATATAATGGGTCTTTTGTTCTCTGTCAGAACCATCCATTATCTTTTGCCTTTGCAGGAACTCAAATGAAAATGTGTTTTCAAGACCTAATGTATTCGATTCGATACTGGCCATAAAACTGGCAAACTATCTGTCATCTGCAACAGGGAGCACATAACCCTGCCTGGGAAATGCTTCACACATCTGAGAGCTTCTGCCCCCGGATATGGGCACAATTGTCCACCATCTGACTGTGCCATGGCTGAGTCACACCACCTGTCCCTTCCTTGGGCTCTGGACACAGCAAACATGTCATTCCATCAAACTCTTGGCAGAAAAAAAACCAAAAAAAATGTAAAATATTTTCCAAAACACAGTTCTATCTCATTAAACATATAAAAACATAATATGGGAGAACAAATTATTCCAGTTTTGCCCATCTACCTGCTCTGTTGTTCATCTAATTTTCATCCCCCAAGCCTTTAACACCGTCCTCCTTGCAGACCTTCACAAGCTGTAAAAGTGTTATGTTACCAAGGATTCATTGGAGAAGAACTGCAGCATAGCCTGGCCATAGCTCACTGGGACAGTTTTATGACTCCCAAGGTCCCAATTCCAAACTGGAAGTAACAAGTCCCAAAACAGGCAAATCAGTTTCTTTTTGACTCCAGACAAACATTTAATTTACCAGCACTTTTCTTGTAGTCTGAAGGGGAGATCAGAGAGTCTATGACTCAGAAAGCTTACTTAGCTCAACCCTAATCATATGGAATCACGTATATAGGCTTCATGATCATTATAACTTGTAGATTGATGCAACACATTATTATGGGCGTGAACAAGTTCAAGATTATTCTTTTAGCCCTCCTGTGCATGCATTGCTGCTCTTTTCCAGGAGCTCCTGCCAAAGTCCTGCTTATCCCAAGTGCAGGAAGAGAGGATCACATCTGCTCCAGATGCATTTTGTGCACATTCTACTGCAGCCAGCAATTCCTCAGCTGCTTACCCACCGAGGCCATCGGGCCTGTGGCTGTCACACGGTCAAACAAGGCAAACAGCACAACAGAATGTTAATTAGTACACCATAAGCACCTTCATAATGGACTCTAATTGCTCGTCAGTGGCAGTTGCCATAAGGCGCAAGATCTGCACCAGTTCTTGCACTTGTGGCTGCGGCTGCAGGTATTGCCAGAGCTAAACACCCAATCAGACAGTGTTTATTAACATTAACAGTTTATTGCACATAGTTGTATGTGTTATTCTTAACATTTAGTGCTCTTCTGTTTCTGAGCATCACTTGAAAAAACATTTTTTTCACAATTCTCCTGAATTTCTGGCCATTTGAACCATCGCCCACAATACTGAGAAACAATTTCAAGCTTGACCAGGTTTTTAGCCACATACTTGATCTCAGTATTATCCAAAACAACTAGGAAAAACAAACCAAAGTTTGTTCAAAGCACTGAAACACAACTGAACTCAACAGACGCTAATGGTTAGTTACAAAACATTAGTTAGCCAAACACCAAAATAGTAACAGTATTTTTAATCTCATTCTCTGTTGAGATGACAATATCTTTCCTCAAAACTTAGCATTCTTGCAAGCAAGCCTTTGAAATAAATGCCAAACGCAAAGATCAGACATTGCTTAAGCAGATTCCATTACATTTATGATATCACCCAGACTCCTCTAAACAGTGAATATAAATTCTGCTGTATAACATCACAGTCTGAGGTGATCTGAGGAGGAAAATGGATTATGATGTGCAAAGGATGGAGAGAGACATCAAAGCACTCAGTTACCACATCTAAACTGCAGTCATCTTTTAGGATGACACTCCAAAGTACTGACAGGATAGTGAAATCTGGGCAAGTTGCTATCTGAAAGACTGCAAATCCCTCTTTCTGAAGAGGAAAATAACACACTTTGCCACCCCCACGCCCTGTCTTCTGTGCCTTCCAACCTTTCTAATCACATCTGCATCACAAAGGGATTTTGTTGGTGTTTAGAATCTCAGCTTTGCTGCAACTGCATAAAGGCATGCTTTCATGTGTATTATTATTTCAGGTACTAAGAATCAAGGGATAATAAAAGTGCTATCCTATGTAGAGATGTTTATTTCATCAAATTCTTTGCACCTCACATATTTAAAAACACACCTTAAAACATACTTTGACCTATGCTGAATAATACTAATGAAACCCAGCCAAATGTAGATGAAAAATTTTACACATTATAAAAACAGCCAAACAGTGAGTGGTAACATCTCCATCATTTTTCACATAAAGAAAGGGCAATGACAGTAATAGCTCAACAAAGCTTATTTTATCTTCACATCCTTAAGAGAAAGGAGGAGAAACAGTAAGGGAGGCTGTAGCTTCTAAAAGAGAGTTGTAAAAAGGCAAATATTTCCCATTGAAGTAAAAATGCAGTATTTTACTACAGATACCATTCCACCTAGAAGGATGAGTAGCTCATGGTAGAAAAAAGGAACCACATCCAAGGGAACAGTTATGTCTGAGGTCGACATGGCCAGAACAGGGCTAAACACCAGGTACAAACACTGGTGCATTTATTGTTGTAGATCTACAGCCAACAGTCCCACCAGGCTCTCGAGGACAAGGATTGCACTGGACAGTGATGTCCTACAAGCACTTCCATATTTCATTAAAGAAATAAAATGTCTTTTTCATTTCCAGATACTTTGTTTTCTTTTCCAGCGAGGGTGCAAATCCTTGCTTAGGGAATGTTAACCTAACAAAACTAACTTGCTTTATTTCTGCTTTTAAAGGTCTCTTTAAGCTATTAGGTTTTTATTCCTTATTTAATTTTCCCCTCTCACCACCCAAACAGAGCTATAAAATGTAAAGTAATTAATAAATCTCAAACAAACAAACAAAAAAGGACATTTTCTCTGACATTTCCTACACTTTTTTTTTTTTATATGCACTACCAGTACTTATCACACTATTTCTTATTCTTTGATATCCTTATTCTTTGGTATGAAAGAAAAAACCAGCATTGTTCAAATACTCATCACTGAAGACTTCAGTAAATGTTTAGTCTATTATGCTTAGCGTTCCATGAATGAAGGTCAAATGAAGCTACTTGGAAGGACACAGTGAAATCATACATTTAAAACTTTGGAGAACTCAAATCTGACACAACACGGCTGTATTTCCATTTTCCTCATCTTTGAATCGTTGTCTTCCATTTTTCTCTTTCTTCCTAAAGCAAGTAAGTGACTCAGCCTGTAGACTAAATTGCCCTGTTATCCGCAGACACATCAATCCTTTTACATCTGAATGTTCTTTCCTAAAGTGGAGATCTAGATGAGAATACCACTACCTGATTGCAAAAAAAAAAAAAAAAAAAAAGAAAAAAGAAAAAAAAAAAAAAAAAAAAAAAAAAAAAAAAAGGAAGAAGACTGATTGATGTTCCTAAAGCATCTCACACTAAATATTAATAAAGATTTAAATTTAAGTGCTGGGTCTTTTATGCCCCTGCTCCACTGTTTTTTCTTCTCTTGATATCAATTTTCAAATGTTCCAAGCATCTGCACAGAAAATATTATACTATATATTAAAAGCTTTATTAGGTTGTCCCTAATTTCCTTTTCAACATTTTATTCTTTCTAATAGATTTAGATAATTTTTACTATTTGAAGAAATAAACTTATTTCTGCTTTCTTTTAACTGAAGTTGAGCTATTCAAACACTCTCCCTCTGCAAGGAAAGGTAACTTTGTGGAGCAATCAACATCTAATCAAGCTGCAGAATTAGATTTTATTTATTTTTAAATTGAGAATGTGCATCTCGGTTTTTCTCTCAAAAGAGCTCATCTAGCAAGCAGTATAAATTGATACCAAAATAGATTTAAAAATTAGCAGAGTTCTGCTGTTTATAATGGTTTTAGGAAATGGAGATGACGAAAGTGAAATTTACACTGTGAGTGGCTCCAAAAGTAACTTAATAGCAAGTTTCTGATATATAACCCATGTTTAGCCATGAAAAAAAAGTTTTGAGGATTCAACCTATTCTAGAAGAAATAGAACATGTAGCAAGATCAGCACTCAAAAGAGGGTGATCATTTTATTATTTTTCCTTTGCTTTCTCCCCAATAGCTGATATTTAGTTCTGAGCATTAAAATCTACCCACCATATACAAAGAGTAACACTTTTGCTATTAAAATGACTGGACTGAGGATGTCAACCACAACTCTGCAGTACATTTACTTCATGACTCATGTTTCCTGGGTCCTTTGATGAGCAAGACTTTACTAATCATAAAGCCACTGACCAAGGCAGAGATTAGCATCCTTTATGTTGAAAAGAGAATATTTTTTTACATTATTCTGTTGTCTATGCTCATACTGTATCCTGTTGTCTCAGTCTAGCCAGATTACTCAAGAGGAATAATTCTGCACCTCTACAAGTCCTGGACCCACACAGCCAAATTAAAAAACCACTGACCTGCCCTTGGTTATTAGACATGCATTACACACAAGAGATAGAAATCTTATGACATGAAGATTGTTTCAAATCTGTTCCATATGAAACACACCATCTCTGAACCCCACTCCCAAAGACAAAGATATGTTTTCGAAAGTATCCGGGATACAAGAAAAAAAGAGCAGTGACATTTTTGTAAATTGTGTGTTTTGATTGCCAATGATTTAGAAAGCAGTTTATTTTTAAAACAAACATTCTCCAAATCTTTGATGGCATATTCATCAATCCATCTGCTTCACTGTAAATTCTTTGAAGTGCAGGTGGCTTGTAACATCACACTACAGCAATTAATGAAGTTCTTAAATCTCTCTTGCTCTTTCATGCCCTTTTGAATGGTTAAAAAGGGTAATCATCTTGAATTTTCCATCCAAACAGTATTCACAGATATTTTCATATTTCTTTCAATAAATACACGCATTAAGTGTTTTAATACAAAGCTGCTGAATGCAATCCAACTACATCTTAAGAATTATCAGGATGATGGTTCAAAAAAATAAAAAAAAGTAGATGCTGATTTACCCCAGAAGTAAAAACTGAATAAACAATTAAAAAAAAAATAAAATTACCCCTACCACGTAACAGAGAACTACAAAACTGGGTAAGTTCCTGAAAGAACTCTTACATTTCACACTGTTCTATAATAAGCTATTGGATATGTTGTTGACTTCTCTCTCAGCTGGAATTAGACCTGCCTAACTCTTTCTTGCAGGCTTTATGCAGCTAATAAGGATTCTTCAGCAGCTCAAATGACACACATTCCTTCAAGACCAAGTTCAGAGGTCTGTCACAGTGATGTTCCTAGAAGGCAGCATCCTAAAAACTGAAACCTTTTTGGCTGTGCATATATTGAGTGAGTAATTCTACACATTCATCCTGACATTAATTATCAGCCGGTTTGGGTTTTTTAAATATATGCCGGAGGATCTTATCACAATCAAAAGTAAATTTTATAATTCATAGGAGAGGCCAAAAATAACTGAAAGGTTTTAGAATCTTCTGCATGCATTTGTGCTCTGTACAGATTTAAGACAATTCAATGAGTAGTCCATAGTGGAACAATTGTCTTTGATTTGGTGGTGAGGAGGGGAAGGATGAAAAGAATATCATCCCTGCATTCTTCCCACTGTCAGTTCCACACTCACTCCTCTTGAAAAATAACTGGAAATCCCTGGGTGGCCTGGAGCAAAGCAGCAAATGGGAAAATGCCCTTTAGTGTGACAGTTGTGCAATCCAAACTCCAGACAGATGGACTTTAGGTGTCTAAATTACAAAGAATAAACCTGCTGTTCATGGTTGCCCCACAGCGTCAGTACATCTTAAATTTTCAAATTTTCTTTCACTGCTTTAGTCTTTTGGTTCTAGTGGCTGCCTTAACCTCTAGTGTTTTTTTCAACTATGACTGGATACAGAAGAGGAACAAAAATGCAATGTCTAAACTCATCCTTGAACCAAACTGGGAAAACATAACTAACAAATACAGGGCACTGAAATCAGCAAAGGTATTCCCAAATGTGGGTCAGGGTTTACAAGGCAATACTTCCACACTGATACTGAACCACAAGTGGAATTTAGTTAAATTTATAGGCACTCAAGGAAGTTTTAGGCAGCTGGGTTGAATATATACTCTCTACATCCTACAGTCCTTTCCTGCAACACAACAATCACCTTTTAGCAGACTCAAAGCCTACAACCAAACAGTGAAAAAGTGCCAAAGACAGTGAAATTTTGCAGTTTGAAGAACTGTGATTATATCTAAAGAAAATCTAATTTAAAAAACTGAACCCCAGTGTTAATTTCTTGCATAACCATAGCAATCTCTTTCTCATGCTTGTGGAATCTGATTTACAATTTAGTCAAGAATGAAGTACCAATTTTGTCAGTGCTTGAGTTATTGAATTAAGAATAAGTTAAGTAATTTAATCATAGTGCATCTCAATTTACAGGAAATGTGGGCATACATGTTATGGTTAAACCAGAGAACAGAGCCACATGCTAACCTTTGCTATGCACATATTATATGCTATTATAAGAATATAATGTAAATGTTGGATCTTGTTAAATATAGTTGATTATGCATATTAGTTATCTGGTTCATAAACTTACACTTAATCATACATGTCCTGTTTGAACTCCATTTTTTTTTATCCAGACTAATGCAGATAATGAAGAAAAATCTGAAGGTAAAGCAAGGAAAACAAGACCAAGTGTAAAGCAAACAAAACAAGACCACAGCACAAGTGTGATAATTTGTCACAGGTAGAGTGAGGGGGAAAAAAGAAAGAAAACAAGCCTAGAAAATAAACACTGTACAGATATAATCATTTCAGATGGTTCATAATACTATTAGCAATAAAACCTGATTTTCTTTTCACGGGCAATGAATCTTTTGACGCCCTTTGACTTATCTAACTATTTTTTTTCCCACCAAGTATTTCTTGTCTTCTTCTAGCAGGGAATTTTATATTACCTTTTAAAGGAAGAATTATTTTTCTTGTGAGAAAAGAAGATATCATGTGTTTTGTAAGCACAAATATGAAATGCTTAAGTATGTGTAGTACATATCAATTAGCTGGATGTGCTGCTTCCTGATTTAGCATTGTCTCCTTTCCAAATACAATATTATTTTATATTAAACTTCCTATTTCACCCTTTGGTTTGTTTTACAGTTCAGGAAACTCCCACTCTGCTGAAAGAGAGTTTTTCCTTTCCATTGCCTTTTTTCTTCAGCTGTCCTCAAGGTTACTCTCATGAAAACTCCTGACCCCTGTGATTTCAGGCAGGCTCAGAATGATAGAGCAAGTTTTCAAATCAGGAGCAGTACAGCCTCTGTGGAGTGCAGTGCTGATTGCTGCTACTGCAAGAAATTATGTCATAACACATCTGCACACCAAATCTGCTTCTGTTAACCCATCACACAGTCAACACAAATTTTGGGTATTTCCATCAGAGTTCAAATCAAAATCAGTGTTTTTCTGAAGCCTTCTGCTAGTTCTCCAAGTACTCCCACAGGATTTAATTTCATTCTTATCAGCCTGTTCTGAACATGGGTTTATTACTTTTTCTTTTTTTATAGGTCTGTTTTGGGGTTTTTTTTCCCCCCAGTTGCAGAGCTTTATTGTATGATTTAGCTCATTCAGCTCTCCACATTTTCCTTTACTGAGCAATTGCATATTCTGTGATGCACTATGAGAAGCAAGTATGCACAAGAATAGCTCTACCCAAAAAATAAACAAGGACTCATAGAACACTTTGGATTGGAAAGAATCTTAAAAATCATAATTCCAGCCCTTTGCCATAGGCAAGAACCCTTCCCACTAGACCAGGTTGCTCAGATCTCCATCCAACCCAGCCTTGTACTCTGCCATGGATGGAGCATCCACAGCTTCTCTAAGAAAACTGTTCCAGTTTCTCACGCCCTGTAAAAGGGATCCAATTAATTCTTGCAAGATTTTTACCAGCACAGATTTTTTTAAATTAAATTAAAACACTTCCTATAATACTGGAGACCATTACTTTCTCCAAATATCAAAACTCAAAACAGGAAGAGGCAGTAAACTTCCACTTCTTCAAAATCAAGATGGAAATGCCCTACCTTAGAAGTTCCTCCACATACAAGTATAAAATCTTGGCCATTATACATACACTCTCCAAACAATAAAACATGAGGATAGAATTTGCTAGACCTGCATAGAACTGGCAACTTTCTTTGGTATCAGCAAGAAGCTAAAGTAAAAAAAATAATTTTAAAAAAATGAAGTCTTTTCTCTTAGAGAACAAAATACTTGACAAGACGCCAAAAGTAGATGAAAACAGTTTTACCTTTTTTCATTCACTTTTAATTATATTTTGGTAAAATTTAAGTTTTTTGCAGTACACAAGGCCTTTACCCTGAAGAACTTCTAATTTAATAGCAGGTTACACCTGATCAAGTATACCAGAGATGGAGAAACATCTTGAGTTTTTATGCATCAAGCTATAGATTTCTTATGGCAGTGACAGTCCCTTTCAAACTGAACACAGCAACTTTATTTCATTAGTTTCTCTACCTACCACTAACACTGATCAGTTTCTTAAAGAGATAAAAGCAAAAGTCTCAATCACAAATCACTACAAAGGTTTCTAATAGTTACAGAAAGACGTGATGCTTCTCTCTTCTTTGGCTGATTTTTACACATTTCTTCAGTAACTAAAGACTGGCAGTCTGCATACATCCCCTTAAAAAAATCCAAAAACCCAAAAGGTGTGCTTCTTCCTAGAAGACCAAAAAAGAAAATGCTCCACCACAAACAGTTTCAGGAGCAACAAAAAGTAACTGTTGAACTCTGATTTTCTTTCCCAAATAATTCTCTTTATTTCCAGGACCAGATTGGCACTAGGTCTTTCCCACTAACAATTCATCTTCCCAGGGGACATGAAACACAATATCCAATTCAGCCATAGCATACTCATGGATCCCTCTATTGCCATGGCTTCCTATCAGGAGCTGTCCAACCTACTCCTAGATTTGTCAAGCTCCAAATCACTTGACAGCAATAAAACACACCTTTTTCAGACTCTTACATACATCTTTGTGTCTGAAAATGGAATTAGTGGAGTGCTATTAATAATTTTTCAACTATTGGTGGCTGTTCAGAAAAATTAGACCTTCACTGGTTGGCTTTCCACTGAAACCATGCAACTCTTATTCAGGTAAGATGACTTGTCAGTTATTCTCAGTGTGTTTTAAGGAAGCTAAAAATACATTCTTGTATTTTTGGAGTTGACAACATCTTTTCAAAAGATTAAATTAAAACCAAAGACAAAATTAAACCAATTACATTAAAAAGGTGAGCAAGAGAATTGATGCAGGCTTAATAAATTTATATTTTTCATAGAATGACTGTACAGCTCAAGTTCAACAGTTAACACAGTTTTGCCTAGCTTAGCATAAAAACGTTTTTATCTCTTCATTATAAAGACTTTCTAATATGCATGTGCTGAAGTCTGGGAAAATCCACACAGATGGTCTGAAATTACTGTCTCTAAAATAAAATATATTACTGGCAAAAATTAAAATAATTTCGGGGGAAAAAATAAAATGTAACTTCTCAAAGAATCCTAAGACACACATTTATTCAATACAAAATTGCACTTTTGCCATCTTCACTGCAAGAGCTATTATCACACTGGTGCTCATGAAACAGAAGAGACAATTTATTTGGAAAGAGGTAAAAGATTTTACAGTTATATGCACTGTAAAATTGGCTCACATTAAGGCATAATGTGACTCCCATTAAAAATTTGCCATTTACCACGTGTTATGACATAATTGATATTCATGATACCATGATATTTCTCTTTTCTTAGGACAGCAGATGATACAGTTGATGTAATTGGGTGGTTTTGTTACTGAAGAGCAACCCCTGTCCATTGCTTTATTTAGAATAAGGAACTACTTGCAATTTTCAGAGAAGAAATGATAAACTGGGTGCACAGAATAAGGAACCTGTTATTGAAGAGCACATTCAGCAAGAGAATGTTGCAATTTGCAAAGAGAGTCATAAAGGCATATGCAGAATTCCAAAGCCACAATAGGTGTGTTATTTGATTTTAAATCCACGTGACTGATGAAAAATTCAAAATCAATGCTCCTCTTAGATACAGATGCCCTCCTGCTTTCCCTAATGCTACTTTTCTCTTTCAGTCCTTTCCAGGAAGCTGGCTTTAATTTAGCTCCTTTGATCCAGACCTGCAGTGGGATCTCCACGAGCCTCCTGAATGGGCTGATGCTGTGATAGTTAGTGAATCAATTGCCGTTCTCTGATTCTGCTTTCTCAGCTGAACCACCATCCAAAGTGGCTGCTTTTCCCTCTATCAAGCTGTTTTAGCTGTCTTCTGAGCTGCTAAAGTGTGTCTCATTTCCCTCAGTTCAGTACAATTTCAGACATGGTCCCACTGCTTTCTTTGCTCACTAGAGATTAATTAGATGGCCGAGGTAAAAGAACAACGTATTTCCAGGAATGAACCATTTACATAATTCACACTTTGGGTTAATTGTGCAGTATAAAGTTTGAAATGTTAAGTGGCAGTCAGGTGCTTACAACATGAATAGCACAGAGAAACTTGAGTATAACATTGAGGGAGCACCTCCTGAACTACAAACAAAACATGAGACGTATTGCTAAATATCGAGGTGCAATTTGGCAGGGATTGCTCTCTGCTGAACACCCGTTGCAAGGTAACTTTTGGGATTTTTCTTACAGAAGGCCAATTTTTGGCTTTCACTAGTAATCCTGTGGTTACCACAAACCTTTGTACTTCATTAGTATCGATGCAAAAATACCATTGCCTGTGAATTATCCTAAATGCAAATAATTTATTTTTCTTCAGCATCACAAAAATAAAACAGAATTCCCTTTCCAGAGCCCATTTAGAAATAAATATCCTCAACTGAAATGAAAGCTTTACTTTCAGGGCTACACAAGCATGGCAATTAAAAACTTCTGGTTTAACTTCACAATTCCCACATAAAATACAAGCATGGAGAAAAGAGCCATTCTATGCAACACGATAATCAGCTCATTTTAAATGTAAATTAAATCAGAAATACCCACAGAGAAGTTTATTCTTCTGAGATTTCCAACTTAATATCCAAACAAAATGGTTATGGATATGTGCTTAGGTAAGCAAACAGACTTGGAAACTGATGACTGAGTATCTTCAAACTTTTTTGTTTAGTAAATTACAAAGGATTATTTTAAGGGCAGCAAGCAATTTGTCAACAATGAAATAACTTATCTGACTCCCATAACTGTACATAAACTGCACAGCCATTCTTAATGGAGGGATTTAGAAGTTTTTAATCTTTCAGTAAACATGGTCTATCCACTGCTTACACAGAGAAGCAGAGGGGAGAGATTCCATACTCTTAATCCTTATATGAGGCTTTTTTCCCCCCCATCTGAAAAACTGGCAGGTGAATCTGCCTGCGCCTCAGTTTATCTATATGGGAAAGGGAATTTATAACAAACCTGGATATGCACTTCATTGTTCTCTCCAAGAGAGAGAACACAAATAAAGTCAGTATAATTTCAGCACCTTAGAGCAAAACTTTCACAGCTTCCTCAAGGTCACTTAAAGCAAAATATCCAGAATGGCCCCATCTTCTATCAGCCAAGTCATAAGGCAAACAACAACACCAGCAAGGGAATGTTCTGTTTCATTTTATTGTGAGCTTGTATCTTGCCTCTAGCTATAACTTTCAAATCATTTTACAGGTCATTCTTCTAAGATCTTGAAAAGACAGTGCAATAAAAATAATTGCAGGACCACCACTGAAATCTTCACCTCTTTTCCCAAAGCACAGATCACCTGGATACCAACCCAACAGAAGCACTAAGCTCTTTTCCTAATTTTCCTTTCATCATTTCTACACATTAGCAAAGAAAATGGTCTCTTGTTCTTTGTTATCATAATACTTTAATTCTCTGAAGAAAAACTCATAATATTCCGGAGGAGGCACCTCCAGAACAGTTGTTCTTCCTTTCTTCCCCTCATCCTCAGAACTTATTTAAAATTATTTATATGATGGCCTAACTTGAAAATGCAGAACACTTTGCAGAAGCGGAACATTTTCACTCAGAAGGAAATCAGTTACCTTCTCCTATATCAGTGCTATAATTAATTTAAAAAAAAAAAAAAAAAAAAAAAAAAGCTCCCTTAAGGTACCTGCAGGGGAATGTATGAGTTCATTAAATGAGCAAAAAAACAAGACAAAAGAAAAAAAAGAACTAAAGCCCAGAACTATATGCTTAGAAAGTATATATATATAGTATATGCTTATCATGGACTGTTCCTTTGTTTGCTTTACACAACTCTACTGTTCCCTTAGTTCTTCAGCTGCTTCTTACAAATACTCTTCTGGGTAATGCCTGACACTTTAATTTCTGTCTAGGGATAAGGCTCTGTTTTGAAACCAGTATACAAACAAATACACAGAGGACTCTTCTTTTATATTTCACCCAAGAAAAATACACTGGGAAGGGACTAAATCATGAAGGAAAACAAACTTCTCCATATTTATACTGTCACAAGCGTCACAGCATTGATGAGAACAGCAGTAGGGGGTTTATGGCCTATCAGTATTTTAACAAAAAAGCAAGTTGTAGCCCAAGTTAAAGAACATGCAACAACAAATAACAACTTTGCAGAACCTGCTCAGTCCCCCTGAGATTCCTTCTATTCCACTGAGATGGCTCTGGCTGTTGCAAGTAAAACTGAAGATTAAAATCTCTGCTCTAATCAGCAGAAAGGGGACTCTGAAATCAGAGAAAAAGAAGATGATGGGCCTTAGTCATATTCTTCTTGAAACAAATGGCAAGGACTATCAGGCTGTGTGCATTGAATTAAAATAAAGCTTAAATACAGAAGTATTAACACAATCAACCCCAGTGCCCTAGCAGTGGCCACATTAGTGTCACCCCATTAAGTGCACTTAATAGCTCATGAGTCAGCAAATACAGCCCAGGTGATGGCCCTGGTAATTTGTCCATAAATGTGAAGATGTCTTTTCAGGAAGAAACCATGGGGTATCATTACCGCAGTTAGAATAACCCCAAACAATCCTCACCATCTCTCAGTAAAGGAAGTAAATACTTGGTTTTTTTCCTAGCTTACTTTACCAACAGAGAAGTCTTATTTTCATTATGTGTATCTCAAGTGCACTAAATTGTGCACTAAATTTCATGGAGGAAGAGAAAATACAATACAATAAAGTGCTTCACGTTATAATGGTAAAATACTCTGATTTATTTGGTATTACTTAGCTATTCTGCCTGTATCATAAACAAAGATTATGGTATAATAAATTAATCTTGAAGGAAGTAGCTGAAATTTACTATTAGTGTCTTTAGAGCCTTCGGCCACAATGAAAATGCATCTGAAATATATAGAGACCTAAGCTGTCCTTTTTTTCTTATTTATGTGTGTCAACTTTCTCTTCAACACCAATTCAATTACTGTGTCTTCAAGATAAAAGCTTACCATGAATAAACTATAATGGGAAATGAAGAACAACAAAAATAAATCATAATTCTGCAAGATAGATCTTTTTACTCTCCTTGGTTTACCAGTTTTACTAAGAAAACCTGTTTCATACACTAGATTTCTACTCTGACTGAAAAAGTCCCTTAAAACAAAAGGGTCTGGTGCAGCTTTTGATTTTATGATCTGTCTACTAGAGCTTCAAAATCTGTTCACATAGTCCCCTTCCCTTAAAACGCATAAAATTTGATGATAGCTAGACAGTATGATTTAGACAGTATGATTTTAGACAGTATGATTTAGACACTGATGATGGCATCAATGAAATAACTCTAAATCTAAAACCACATAACTGAAAATCCCCTTATCTGATTTTTTTTTTTTTTTGTCCCAATTATTCAGCTGATCTGACTGTAAAAGTGGTTTAAGCTGCAGGATAGAGCAGGTTGACCTATTCCTTCTTTACCTTCTCCAAAGACAAATAAACCCCAGCAAAGCATAAAACTTTGAAGTGAAGCTTTATTATATCAGTAAACAACAAACTCTTACTACACTTTGCTATGTCACAATTTTGTGGGGATTTTTTTGTTCATTTGTATATCTGTTTAGGAGATGAGAAGAAGTAGACATCAAACCTCACCAACTAAGGTGATAAAACTAAATAAAACTCACATTAAAAACTGAGGCATTCCCAAGAACAACAAATTGTTCAGGATTATATGGTATATACTGGGGCATAAGGAAGAAGAGAATTCAAAATTTCCAGTGCCCACTTTGGTGCAAACTACTTTTTTTTGTTGTTTGGGGGGGTTTGGTTTTTTTTTTTTTGGGGGGGGGAGGAGGTGGGGTTTTTTTGTTTGTTTTGTTTTTGTCCTCCTCAGACAAGTACAAGTGGCACAATTCCAGGCTGTGGTCCAAATGACTGGTGTGTAACAATCCAAATGCTGCATACCACAACACCCAAGCTGGAAAAGCTGGGCAGTAGCTACTGAAAACTCACCACCTTGAACTGGAATTGGGTTCATCTTTTCTGTTCCCTTAATTTACATTCACCTGTAATAAACATATCTAGCCTAAATAAAGCTTCTAAAAATAAAAAGAATATATTTTTTTCAACCAGTATTTCTAATGCCCAGCCCAAAAACTCAGAAAACTGAGCAGTTGCCAGAACTGTGGTTGACAGAAAAGATAATCTGTTAGTGCCTCTCAAAACCCCAAACTCATCAAGGACAGCACATTTCACTGCGTGCAGCATGGCAGTGATAATATCCAAACTGACACCTGGAACTCACCAGGGTAATGGCTTTCAGCGGTGTGCCTGCTCACTAACACAATTTCTTCCAGGCAGCTTTCTTACAGCTTCTTTTATGATCAGTGGGAACAAATGTCTTTCTCTACCTCCTAATATTTCACATCAGCCAGTCCCAGACTTTTGTTGACACTTGCATTTTTCAGAAATACTACTGTAATATGATAGGCAATCAATCTGCATGATACCAGAACACTTCCCTATAGTTTTGTCAGTTGGTTTTAGCTGTAAAACATTAAATAATTTCTTTATGTTGTTCTGCTTTCTTTCTTTCAAATGGGGTTTGTCTGATTTGAGAGGGGAAACTCAGGAAACAAAGCCCACTCAATCTGAACCAAGTGGCCAATACAGAAACACAACCGGGTGCAATATAGAATCACACTTGGGAGAATAGAGTTGAAATGCAGATGAAATTCTGACCAAAGCTCAATAAAATGCACATTAAATTATAGGCTGGCCCAACTCAGTCAGAACATATACTGAAACACATATACGGCCCTTACATGGGGACTAATGCATGGAAGATAATTTAAAAATGAGGTTTTCAACTGCTTCTGGTATTCCAGGCAATGGTGAAGACCTCTGCCCTTGTAAATCCCAGTGCCATCAATGTTTTTAATATCATCACTTTAATTGTGAAATAATAACCTCAGGAGGGAATGCTTATCACTAGCTTCTGGTTACATGGAATACTTCAAGCCTGAAGACTTGTAATAAAACGATGGTGCAGAGGCTACAGCACAGAAATAAGATCCATATGAATAAATCTGGCAAGCCTACGGGCCTTAGCACATGTGACTGAAAACAACAATGTGCGTGATTAATGCGCATGATTTGTGCTGAAATAACCTCACTCTCTGACTACCTCACATCACAAACTGCTAAGGAAGCAGTTCTAAGAGAGGAAGGCATGAATTTGTTCATTTGCATCAGCTTGCCATGAGCTCCCTTTTTTTTTTTTTATACCATAATAACTAGCTCAGATTCACTGAAGAACTCCAAATTGCTCTGGTATTTTTTTCCATTTTCTCCCCCCAGATAATGTGCATGAAACAAAAGCACCACCTATACACAGGCTTTGAATTACAGAACTGATTTATTAAAAAACTATGGACATTGATCTAATACCAATATCCAACTATGACGGACAAAGACTCTCTAACAGTTTAAAGTTAGAAAGTGTATGTTTATTACGACGCCGGGCAGCGTGCGGGATAGCTCCCAGAAACACACGCGCAATTTACAGATCATCACAGGGCCTTTTATCTACAGAAGTATTGAATACACAAACTACAAATGCATATTCATAGCTCTGATACCTCCCATTCTCCGCTTCGTATGGTAATTAGCCCAAAAAGCCACCAAGCATGCGTAGTTTGTTCTTTGAAATGGGTCGGTGGTCTTTTTAATGGGGTGGGGTCCCAAAATGATGAAGTAAGATTGTCTTCCTCAGCTCTGACTTTTTAACCTTTAGTGTTTGTGACAGCTAAATCCTGTTTTTCCCAGGACTGTTTGATTTATGATTGTATTGTATTCATGGGGTCTATTGATTATTCAGGATGCAGAAGCCCTAGTTTGACAGCTCCTCTGATTGATCGGTTCCTTCCAAGGATTATCAGTTCTTTCAGTCTGGCTTCTGTTAGCAAAAGGGAAGTCCTAGCTACATTATCTCAGCACTATCTATTTTGACTACAGTCTTTAATTCTTCTAAATCTATGCCTCATTTTCCCCACTTCTCCTTTTAAAGTGAGTAAATTCTTTTACTCAAAAGTGTCTTCTTCATCAATCCAATCTGTACAGCTAGTGTCTTTTAAGATCAAGCCATACGCTTTTGATAATGAGGTTAAGGCTGCTATTCGTCGTAGCATCTTTCAATTTCAAACAAGCATCGCAACAGATAAAACTAGACTTATACTAACTAGAATAAGCAACACAACTATAGGGTGGAGTAAGGCATTTAGTATACCAGTTGCTGTTGGAGACCACCTAAAAAGCACATCCCACCAGTGATGAGACAAATGTTCCTCAAGCCTCTTAAATACTCCTTTGATGGTTTCTGTGTCATGGTGAATTGTAATTAATGTCTTTCTTCTTTCTTCCTTAATTTCTTTTAAGATTTCTTTCAATCTGGGATGTTTCATCAATTGAGCGACTAAAGTCAAATTCATTCCTATGGGTACAGGCAGTATATTCTGCACGGTAGTTAGGTTAGCTTTTATATATTGATGTGATATTACAGGTGCTTGATAGTAAAAATCACATCCTTTAATTCTGACAAAATTGCAAATACACAAATTGAATTGGGTAATTTGGTTGTCTATTTTTATGATGTGGCATGCTCTCTTTGGACTGACACAACCTTGCTCTGTATATACCAGTGAAGTTTTCTGTTTGTCTCAAAGTGACAGATCTTAACTGTCTTCTTGCAGTACAGGGCTCTAGATTAACAGTTTGCTATTTTCCTTCAATTTCTTGTGCTCACATTCGGTGTTCAGAAGGGTACAATACAGTTCCCTCATGATTTAATCTTTAGGGGACTATTGGCATGTATAGTTAAAACAAAGGCTGTCACTGTACTAGACACAGGGTTATAGGTGAAATACTCCTAACCCTGTTTCTAGCACCCCAGTGAGAGATCTCTAGATGGCACCTGGGGATCACAGCCTTTCTATTACAGGTCATACTTTTTTATTGCACACCCCTCTATTTTGAGTCTAAATGGAGGACATTTCCTTCCCCTAACCCTTAGCATCTTATTTAAAGCCTTACGAGAGTAAGCATCATAAGCTTTTCTTTGGCACCTGTTTATCTCAGTCACATTGTACCTACGCAGTATTGCATTGACCCTTGTTATGGTTAAGCTTATTACAGCAATAATTACAACTTTCCACATAGTGTCTATAATAACTATTAGTCCATCTATTTGTGGTTCCGAGTGAGTTTCACGGTGGTCTTTTAGTTCATCTTCGCCTGGTGTGATCTTCCAGATTCCTTCTGGGGCTTTCTTCACTCGGGAGTGATGGATCCAGGCCTTCTGTTCTTTGATCTTGATTGTAGTGAAAGTAGTAAGAAGCATCTGGAATGCTCCTTCTCACTGTGGTTCCAAGAACTTTTCTGCAAAAGACTTAATTTCTAGGTTGTCTAATTTTTTGTTTTGAGCTCCAGCGACATATTTCTTAAATTGTCTATTTAGGGCCACCATATACTTGTGGCTCTCTATCTGGGGATATGGTGGCTGGAACTCTACCCCCGGTATTATTTTTGCAACCGTGCTTTGGTTACTTCTCGGGCTGTAGCCGTTTTAGTAGGCAAGGCTTCTGGCCATCCTGAAAAGGTATCAGTTAACACCAATAGGTAACGATATCCCCCCTTCCTGGGCAGCTCTGTAAAATCAATTTGTTATTGTTGCCCAGGTCCACAGCCTTTCTCAATTTGTCTCATTTTAGGCTTTGGTGTATTTTTGGAATTAATTTGGAGGCAAAGACTACACTGACGGGTTACCTGTATCACTGTACCTTGTAACTTTCTGGCCACAATTCTTTCTTTCAAATAATTATACAAGATGTCTATTCCCCAGTGTGTTTTCCCATGTTCTCTTTACACTAATGGCCATAACAAATAGGATGGTACTACAAGCTTCTTTTTCTCTGTCATGGCCCATCCTTCCTGATTATAATTTGCTTTTTCTGCTTTAATAAGTTTCTTACCCTTTATATTATATACTGGCTTACCTTTAATTGAAAATTTTTTCCATCTGGGATAAGTGCTACCTCAATTGTTTCATCGGGTACCTCACCTTTAGCTGCGTCTTTTGCCTCTCTGTCCGCCAGCATATTCTTCCAATTAGAGCTCACTTTTTGATGCGATCTGTGCCATCCTCTCAAGTAGCTGCACAGCATCTAGCAGCTTTAGGATTTTTTTTCCAAATGGCTCCGTGTGCAAGGACTACCTCAAAGGCATACCTTGAGTAAATGTCCAGCCTTCTGTGCAGAGGTGTTGGTGGGCAATGGTCCAGACTCTATTACCTCTCTGCTGATGGTAACTGCATACCCAGCATGCCTCTTTCCACTGACAACGTAGCTGCTTCTGTCAGTAAACCAGGTTTCAGCATTCTCAACCGGAGTGTCCTTCAGATCCAGGTGACTGGAGTAGGTGGTTTCGATGGTCTCCAGGTGGTCGTGGATCACTGGTTCTCCTACACTCTCGCTGAGGAAGGAAGCTGGGTTCACAATGTTAGTTACCACAATCTTAACATCGTCTTGTTCTACCAGTACAGCTTGGTACATTAGGAATCTCTGTGGGGAGATCTAATGTCCTCCTTTTCTTCAAGGACTGCAGACATTGTATGGGACACTAGCACAGGCATCTTCTGGCCTAGAGTGAATTCTGAGGCACTCTGGCCATCCTTTAGGAGCTGTGTCTAGTTGTTTGGAAAGATAGGCCACTGCCCTCCGATATGGGCCAAGGTTCTGTGCCAATATTCCCAAGGCGATTCCTTGCTTTTCGTGAGAGAACAAGAAGAATGGTTTGCTCACATCTGGAAGTCCTAAAGCTGGAGCTGACATGAGGGCTTGCTTTAGCTGGTCAAAGGCTCGAGTAGCTTCCTTTGTCCACTGAAGTTCTCTAATTCCATCCATGATCAAGGCATATAGAGGTTTAACAAGCAATCCATAATTATAAATCCACAGTCTACACCAACCCGTCATGCCCAAAAAGGTTCTAAGTTCTTTCACTGTTTGAGGCTTTGGAGTCTGGCATATCGCCTCTTTGCGGTCCTGCCCCAGAGTCCTTTGTCCAGCACTCACTTCATAACCCAGGTAAATGACTGTTTGCCTCACCAGCTGGGCTTTCTTTTGGGATACTCGATACCCCTGTAGGCCCAAGAAGTTTAGGAGGCTTACCGTCCAGTCCACACATGTTGCTTGGGTCTGTGTGGCTATCAGCAGGTCATCTACGTACTGGAGTAGCTGTCCTTCTCCTGGTGGGGGTTCCCAAGATTCCAAATCCTTTGCAAGCTGTTCCCCAAATATGGTGGGGGAGTTCTTGTAACCTTGGGGAAGAACGCACCATGTGAGCTGAGTCCTTCGTCCAGTTTTGGGGTTTTCCCACTCAAATGCGAAAATTTTCTGGCTGGCTTCATGGAGAGGGAGGCAAAAGAAGGCATCCTTCAAATCTAAAACGGTAAACCAGGTTAACTCAGGTGTTAAGCGAGTCAGCAGTGTATAAGGATTGGCAACTACTGGGTACAGATCTTCAGTTATTTTGTTGACAGCTCTTAAGTCCTGTACTAGCCTGTATGACCCGTCAGGCTTCTTCACTGGCAAGATAGGAGTGTTGAAATCAGACTGACACTCCCTCAATAGTCCTATCTCCAAAAAATGTTCAATAATTGGACTAATCCCTTTCCTATCTTCTTTTTTTTAGGGGATATTGTTTAACCCTTACTGGCTGTCCTCCTTCCTTAAGTTTGATCTGTACTGGTAGTGCATTCTTTGCCCGGCCTGGTATGTCAGAGGCCCACACTTCCGGAAACACCTGATCTATTATTTTACTGAAAGTTTCTTTATTTGCAACTTCGATTTCCTTGGTTATCATCATTAAACTTAATAGTTCTACATATTGTTGATCTTTTACCTCCAAAATAATTTCCCCATTCTTAAATATTATTTTTGCTTCCAGCTGCTCTAGCAGATCTCTGCCCAAAAGTGCAGATGGAGCATTAGGCATATATAAAAATCGATGGATTCCCCATTGTTTCCCCAATTTAAACTTCAATGGTTTGCAAAAGTAAGCCCTCTCAGGTTGGCCAGTCGCTCCTCTTACCATAACATAGTCATTGGTTACAGGTATTAGGGCCTTATTCAGCACTGAAAATGTTGCCCCTGTATCTATTAAGAATTTCACCTCCTTTTCTCTGTCCCCTAGTTTGACTATAACCAGAGGGTCCCCTAGGGTGGGGCCCTCCGGTCCTCCTCAGTCTTCTTTGACATGAGCAATCATCTTTTCCCCTTTTTGACCGCCTTTTCTGTGTTCATCACCCTTTCTTAATTCTGGGCACTGGTTCTTCCAGTGCCCAGTTTTCCTGCAGAAGGCACACTGGTTCTTTCCCAGTCGGGATGGTCCCTGTTTCGGTGGACCATGTCCATGTTTTCCTTTTTCCCTCTCTTTTGCTTCTGCTACTAATTTCTTCATCCCTTGTTTATATCCTTCTTCCCGATTACTAAAAACTCTCCAGGCCTCATCCAGTAAAGCTTCTAGATTCCGGCTGTCTGGACCCCGGATCTTCTGGAGTTTCCGCCTGATGTCTCCTGTAGACTGTCCTAAAAATAAATTTATTAATTGCTGTGTTCCTTCGTTAGATTCAGGATCCAGGGTGGTGTGTCGGCGCATTGCGTCTCGCAGGTGATCTAGAAATTCAGAAGGTGTTTGGGAGGGGCCTTGTTTGACAGCATATAGGGCTGACCAATTTATGGTTTTGGGGATGGCTCTTTCTAGCCCTTTTACTATCAATTCCTGGTATCTCCTTAACCGTCCCAGCTCCTCATCCTCATTAGGATCCCAGCCTGGGTCCTGCAGGGGAAATACATCTTTGACATCTTCCTGTGTTGTTCTACAATCATCCTCGGCTAGATCCTTAGCTACTTTCAGAACTAATTGTTTTTCAGTTTCTGTTAAGGCATCAAGCAGCAATTGGAGATCTGCCCAATCTGGTAAATGCTGCTTGATTATAAACTTCATTTTCTTAGCAACCCCTATTGGATCACTTCGATAGCCCTTAGCACTCTTTTCCCAAATCTCTAAGTCAATTGAGGAAAAGGGGACCTTAATCAATTTTGTCTCTCCCTCAGAGGTCATTACTTGTCTTAGAGGTGCTTGTATGACTCCTCTGATTTGTTTTCGGGTTCTTGATGCTATAGGCCCTTGTGGGGAAAGTTTGGGAGCTGACGGGGAAGGTTCAGGTTCATCCCACTCACCGTCACTACTAGGTAATGGTGGATATAGTTTAGTTGCTGTGGAAGATGAAGTGGGGGAGGTTGGAGTCAATAGTGGTCCTGAATCTGCATTTTCCACCACCCTCCTCCTTTCCTGTGTTTTTGGGGGTGGTTTAAGTATGTCTGCTGTCTCTCGTTCCAAAGCCTCTACTTGGTATACCTTGTCGGGATGTGTGCACCTCTGATTTATCGAGCAGGTGCTGCAACAACGTTTTGGTTTCCCTTTAGTAGCTTTATTGTCCTTTTCAAGGGCCAATACTAAAGGATCAGATGGTGGTCTCATTCCACAATCCCTTTGCCACTCAGGGTGATTTCGGAGGCTGAAAAACATATCTGCATAAGTCACCTCTGACCACTTTTGTTCCCGCCGCAGGAAAAGCATTAACTGTAATAGTGTCTCATAGTCAAGTGTACCATTTGCTGGCCACTTCACTCCCTCATCAAGTTTATATAATGGCCACCACTGTGTACATAACTTAACCAGCTCTCTCTTGGTTTCTGCACCATCATAGCCCGCCAGCTCTTTCCAGTGTGTTAAAATGCACCCCAAAGGGCTCCCTTTAGGGACCTCTTTACTCTCATTTGCCCCCATGCTTAGAGATTTTTTTTTTTTTTTTTTTTTTTTTTAACCAGAAAAAAGGAAAAAACAAACAAACAAACAACAACAAAAAAATCTTAGCTTGTTCCTTAAAACAAGGCCCGAAGCACCAGCTGTTGAAGAAGAATTTATGTTTACCTAAAAAGGAAAAATTCTTTTTATTTAAAAGAAAAACCCACGCGATTACCCAGACATATAATTCAAATTACTGGTTATTAATTTTTAGGGTTTCTGAAATTCCATCCCTGGGCAGGGGAACTCTTTGAACCAGCTTTCCAATTCTTGTGCTTGAAACAAAAAGTTAACAATTGAAGAAAATTTGCAATCAACTTCTTATACACTGTCCCCCTTCACCAAAACCTGTTTATGGGATAGTAATTTTTTAGGCTCACAAAACAATGGGTTCAAAAACACTCCACAAATTTTTGCACTGAGGAAAAAGCGGGGGGTTTCTCGGTCAGGCAGTTTTGGCTCTTTTTACAATTAAAACTGTATTCCACAAACAAACAATAGTTAAAACAAACACATCAGGCTTTTCAGAATTTCAAAGATACAGCCGGAGGTGACAAATCCCGGCTCCCTGCCGGTTACCGGGACAACCCAGATTCCTGCCTGATCACTGTGATATGTCACAAAAAAACCACCCAAAACTTTTTTTTTTTTTTTTTTCTTATAAACAACAAACAGCCTATTCACCCACAGATGTTTTTCTATTGAACAGCACACTGATTAAAATCACACTATCAGTTATGCAGTCAGAAATTACAGCGCTCTCCGTGACACCCTCCAGTCACGGCCCAAGCACATCCCCCCCGAATTCCTCTGCTTTTCAGCAGAGATATCCTTCCGCAGATCGGCGGGGGTTTTAAAATCTCTTAAAAACAAAAACACTTACAACACAAACTTAAAAACAAAAACACTTACAACACAAACTTTCACAATTCACACACATACAGTCACTCAATCACAAAGAAAACCCAAACAGACACGAATACACACACATCCAGCGTTCGCGACCGCAACTCAAAACGGGACCCTGTTCACCTTAAAAATTCAGGCTAGCCTCTCAGATTATGAATCACCAAAGTGCACCTTTAAACTACAAGCCAAATTGGAACCAATACAATAGCTCTGTGCTGCCGCTGCTTTCCCCCTTGAATGCAGCCTACAGTGACCAGCGTTACCTGGACAAACCAAAGATGGAGCTACTACGCTCCCGACATCAATAGCTCTGTGCTGCCGCTGCTTTCCTCCTTGAATGCAGCCCACAGGTGACCAGCTTTACCTGGACAAACCAAAGATGGAGCCACTACGCTCCCAATACCAGCAGCTCTGTGCTGCCGCTGCTTTCCCTCCCTGGAATGCAGCCAACAAGTGACCAGCTTTACCTGGACAAACCAAACATGGAGCCACTACGCCCCCAATACAGCATCTCTATGCTGCTGCTGCTTTCCCCTCCTGGAATGCAGCCAACAAGTGACCAGCTCTACCTGGAACACAACAACACAACAACAATACTCCTCGGAGATTCCAAAACCCAGGCCTCTGCTTTGCATAAGACGTCTCTTATGACTTATAAGCCGCCTCTATTCAAAGGTACCTTCATTCAATACATTTTTCTTTAAACATACCTTTTGTCCGAAGCTCCAGGAGGTTCAGGTCTTTCCCCGGGTGGACGGTAAGGTCTGAGGAGCCCTCACCCTGAAAACTCCGGGCAGGCGCCTTGAGGGGTCCTAGACCCCACCGGCCCCACGGCCAGAAAGAGCAGTTCTCCTGGCTGGCTCGCCAAAATGATTTATTAAAAAACTATGGACATTGATCTAATACCAATATCCAACTATGACGGACAAAGACTCTCTAACAGTTTAAAGTTAGAAAGTGTATGTTTATTACGACGCCGGGCAGCGTGCGGGATAGCTCCCAGAAACACACGCGCAATTTACAGATCATCACAGGGCCTTTTATCTACAGAAGTATTGAATACACAAACTACAAATGCATATTCATAGCTCTGATACCTCCCATTCTCCGCTTCGTATGGTAATTAGCCCAAAAAGCCACCAAGCATGCGTAGTTTGTTCTTTGAAATGGGTCGGTGGTCTTTTTAATGGGGTGGGGTCCCAAAATGATGAAGTAAGATTGTCTTCCTCAGCTCTGACTTTTTAACCTTTAGTGTTTGTGACAGCTAAATCCTGTTTTTCCCAGGACTGTTTGATTTATGATTGTATTGTATTCATGGGGTCTATTGATTATTCAGGATGCAGAAGCCCTAGTTTGACAGCTCCTCTGATTGATCGGTTCCTTCCAAGGATTATCAGTTCTTTCAGTCTGGCTTCTGTTAGCAAAAGGGAAGTCCTAGCTACATTATCTCAGCACTATCTATTTTGACTACAGTCTTTAATTCTTCTAAATCTATGCCTCAGAACAATGACCACCTAAATGAACTACAGTTTTTATACATTTTCTAAGTACACAAGTATATAAAAACTGAGTGCTGACACACTTCTTATTCACACAAAATCCAGTAAGTTTTGTCAAGAATAAACTTAGGAGAATCATTAGAAGTGTCTTGCACCAAACTGCTACACAAAGCTACGCCACAGTAAAAGAAATTTCTAAAAATAGTGTAAAATGCCTCAGCTCTCCCTAGAGAAGTCACACCCTTGTAGCCAAACGTTTGCCCAGCTAAGCCAGCACCACTCTGTGGAGAGAGAGGAATAGTCATTATTTACCTGGAACGGTTTCCTTCCTCAGATTTTTTTTAACCTAATGAAAAATTTCAGCCTTTCTGTACTTGTCTCACACAGACTTGTTTCTTTCTTTGTGTAGCTTGCTCAGCTTCTTATATAAAAACAGTTTAATGGCAATAAGTGACTGTCTAATAGGGCTACTTTGCTGCACAAGAGCCTACAGCTCCTATTGCAGCCACCAGTGCAGAATCCCATGCCAGCCCAGCTGAGGAGCAATTGCAGCACTGTACACTTTAAGGAGAGTGCGGGAAATGAATTGCAGCTGTAATTTTACTGCACACGACTACATTAATGAGTACATTCAGGGAGTTTCTGTGAGAGAAAACTGTTGATCCATTTTACCAGATTATGGAGAGATTGTCAACAGAGAAAACTGTCTGACAAATCTCTGTGCAACTGAAGTCATGCCTAGCTCATGGAGAACTTGCTGTTAACCTTGTTAGAATACAGGAAGAGTAGCAGACAAGGTAGTCATTAGGTACATGAGGTACTTTGCTGTGTTTCACTGGCGGTATTTGGGAAATATGACAGTAATTTTTACAATCCACATGTATATTTAGAGCACAGCTCTCGATAACGTCACACACACATTAAAGTTAGAGAATGCTCCAAGCGGATTTGGTTTATGCACACCATGACAGGCCTGCAGGTGGTCCTACTTTGTGACATCGTGGTCCTTGACAACTAGGCTAGGTCATGTATTATTTATTTCAATGTGTGTGAAAAATGCAATGCAGAATGATGTGCTCTTTTGTATGTAAAGGGTTAAGTTATGGCCTTCGTGAGCCATTAGTTGCAGATTTATTGGGGGAGTTAGGAAGTCTATAGTTCAATATCTGGTGACTGAACAAGGACCATAGGTGCAGACACAGAGAGAGGAAAAGAACTCAGTCAAATGATGCCTCTGGGGCTTTGCAACATATGGCCCATCAGTCAAGGGTCAAGCCCCCTCACAAATTGCATGCACTTTACATAGCCATCTGCATCAATAAATTACTAGTCTTCTGAAGCACAAGCACTAATGTATGAGCTGAAGGGACCACTCCATTTACAAAGAAACTTTATTATTATTATTATTATTATTATTACTATTATTATTCACTTTATCCATGTACACCGGCCTAGCGCTTCCCACAAAGGGATTTTGTTGCAGACAGATGTACTAACAAACATATCTCAGCTTGTTCTGCCTGCCTTATTTGCTTCTCAAGCATACACAGTCTCCTACCAGAATGAGACACAGCAAGTTATAAGGTAGAAATATGTGAGCTTCAGAAGTGGGCTTTAACAGCCTCATTTTTCTGTGTGTGCATTTATACAAATGCCCAATCCTGTATTGTCAGCTAACGATGGTGACACTGCTGCCTGCCAAAGGAATTCCACCTTTCACACTTCCACTTACATCACAGCCCAACTTTGGATCTCTTAACATATCTGAAGAATGGAATGACAACACCTACACATCAACAGGCTTTTAGGTGTCATCAGCTGTATAAAAGAACTTATTTTGAATCCAAAATTATCCTGTGCCACTTCCTTAACTACCTAGAGGTCAAAGGTGATTAAGAGTAACTATCTAACAGGTTTGTGTACCTCATTCCTAAACCAGACTATGTTTAAAATCAGAGTTGCACCTCCTCAGTTTTACTAATTTGTTTCAGCTTTTATAAATCTTATTGGATCAAATTTTAACATGCTGTCGCATTTTTGCTTTTTCAGATGATTTTATTTCCTATCTACCAAGAGAGATGGATAGATCATCTGAACAGAGAGGTATTATCATCTGAACACAGATAGAACATCACTGAACAGAGAAGTATTAACTTTCACATCTTTTATCTAACCATGTAGGATAAACAAAGCTTTTAATAACCCCTGTTTGGTCACCTACATGTAATTTCTATTTTCAATCAGATTCTCCCAAGCAGCTCTCTACAGGACAACACAATCTCCATGATATCTGGTATTAATCATCACACTGTACCAAGAAGAATGCCATAGACTGGATGAACTTAGAAAAAAACTTGTGTGCAGTTTGAGACTATATTAAACCAACACCAGTAATAAGCAAAATACTTTATTTTCATACAGTATACTCCTTAATTAAAAAGAAAATTAAATTATTTCGGCCATTAACCAAATAAAGCAGAAAACCAAACACTTTATAACATAACTACTCAAAAGCCACACTTTCAAAAATCATCTTGCTGCAAGCATTGTTTTATGTCCCTTCTTTGCTACAGTCTCTGTCTTGGATGCAGAAGATAATGAAAAGGTAAGTGCACTATCCTCATGCAGTGGTTTTCAGCATTCTTTAATTTATGGACGATAACTTTTCCCTGTGAAATGTACCTGCAGACCTCTCCTTTACCAAACATACAACTAGCGACAGATTTAACTTTCTTAACTTACTTAAAACAGTCATGTGAACACTGGTTAGACAATGCTGTTCCATGCAAAGTCTTCAAAAAAACAAGCAATACCATTTTAATGTTCATATTAACTGCAGAAGTGTGATAGTGTCCCACATCATTAAAAAATGGAAGGCATTTATTTAACCCTCCCTAGCTAAAGCAGCTAAATTCAAATGTGAATTGACATAGGCAGTATTTTTAAATGGAAATGAACTTCATCTCCACCAACAAGGTTACAATGAGGAGCCAGCAGACAGACCTTTATACCTTTTATTGCCTTCAAGCTCCTAGAAAAAAAAAACCTTATTTTTTTTAATGGAAGACTTGGCATGTTGAAAAACTTGTTAATGTCTTTCCAGGTCCCATCATAAAACCATACAGAAGTTGGGCCAATTACTTCAAATAAGAGAGAAGTGATGTGATGAGTGAACATCTGAAGCATCTGGGCATGTAAGTCTCCTGTTAGGATTATGGATGTAAATTCTAATTTCTTAATGGCTCTGTGTATAGATAGAGATACATAAGCACATACACAGAAAGTGCTTTCTGGAGGATATTACATCTCCACAGGGTCTTCCCTTTGAGTCCTGAACACAGGTACTCTGGAAGGCTGAAGCAGACATGAAAAGGTCATCTTTCTTGCTGTCATTCCTACTCATGCAAGACTTGTTTCCACAGCAGAGCTGCTCTGTGCATTTTACAAAAGTTAGTGAATGTACCTGTAAAAGGTGTTCAATGACATTTTTGCCAGCTAAAGACAAACTGTACAAGATTGAAGCAGTGAAAACTACACATGGCAGCCTCACAGCATTATATTTCAGTGGGTCTGAGTCAAATCCAGCCAGACAAACAGTATTTTACTGAGCACCAGTAAACTCTCTGCAAATCTTACCCATACAGAAGATGAAGTCTGGAATGTGTTCTTTGGCATCAGAGCAACATAAAGGAGCTGCTACACTTTATAAGGTTTCCTACAGATGAGGTAACATGTACTTTTTACTTATTACTGGGTTTTTTTGTATGTGTGATTGCCAAGTTCCAAAAGGAAGCACTTCCAAGATTTCAAGTCTTATTTTTTAAGCCACATTGCTGCAGAGACTAAAACAAGTCTGATGATCCAGTTCCCTTTACTCATTATTTGAGAAAACAAACATGTTTGAGATAGTGTTCTTTTAACTTTAGTCAAAGATTCATTTGAAAATGGAACACCTTCAGAGTGTGTCAAAGATTTTTTAAAAATCTTTTGAAATCTTAAACGCAAAGGTTTCGGGAAAAATCTTAGTCATTAGGACTTAGGCACCTTTTTATACAACAGACTTTCCAGTTGTTCACACAGGAAATGATAAAATAATTCCAACTTAAGAGAAGGGAGACAGTAAAAGAAGCCTGTCTACAGTAGCTTCCTAAAACATGACCTAGACAGACTTTGTCTAAGGATGGGAGAGTAACTCAGCTTACAGCCTTTGCTCTGTCTTTTGAGCATGAAGATGACTTCAAATATTTTAATGGTGCTCTCAGATTGTCAACAGGATTTGAACCCAATTATTGGCTCAGCTCACACTTCAAAAAATATGTTCAGAAGTTTTTGACTGAAGTATTTCCTCATGCTTTACTGTGGTTCATGCAGGATTACCAGTTTCTTCCTTAGTCTAGCCTGTTTTCACATCCTCTTAGATAATGAGGACTAGGCTAGAGAGGATGATGCTGAACGCTGTGCTGGGGTTCCACAACCAGCACTGCAGTGAAGAAACAACAGAATGGAAATAAGCAGAGAAAGGAGGAAAAAAAAAAAAAAAAACAAAACCCAAAAAAAACCCCACCATAAATTAATCATCCAGAAAGCATAAAGTTGCTGTGCTCCTTTGTAATTGTTGCTTCCACGTGGCAGGAGAGGGCTGTCAGGGTCCAGCTCCCAGCTGTCCACATCCCCAGCCCACCAGTACTCCTGCTGCTAATTGGCACCCCCGGCACCACTTGTGGATCGAATGTCTTGCTGAGTTTTCAGAAGGATGTGACCTGCTCGTCACCCCGAGTTAGTGTCCTGCAGGTCAGGCTGGGAGCAGGCTGAGACAGCCCTGCCCGGCTGCTCCCTGTCCTCACACAGCTCAGCCGCCTCTGTCCGTGGCTGTGCCAGCCCCAATTTTCCCTTCCTGTCACTGAGGCTGGGGCAGGCTCCAACCAAGAGGACCCAGGCTCTGCTCACGGCCAGCTTTGGTATTTTATTAATAAAGTTTCCAAGAGGGCCTGGGTCTGCATAGCTTGCCAACACATAACCTTGTGTTAACTCATGTTACTCAGGCAGCTTTCCAGTGTTCTAAAAGAGATCTCTCCTCTGAGACAAGTCCTCTATCACTTCTAATCCTCAAATTGGTCCAACCCTCCCAATTACGTATTTTCTTGACAGGGCACACTTGTACTATAATACTGAATTTTTGGGCATTTTACAATTCCATGTCATAGAAGCCTGTTTAATTTTGAAGCAATTTATATACATTAAAACTACATCCCTCAGCATAGTAGGGGAAAAACTAGAAAGCAATTAAAACTACAGGAAATCCACCACACCTTTGTTGTTTGTTCTTGGGGATTTTTAAAGAACCTTACCCATGAACAAACTGATGAGTATTACTTTTTATCATATTAGAAGAAAGTTTTTTTTATACACTACTTAACTTTTCACTAACAATCCAGTACACCTTTATTCTTCTCACCTAACACTTGCCACCTGCTCTGGGAAAAACTTCAGAGGTACTATCAAATAATAAAGAGATAAAATAATACAACTATGTGAAGTGCTTTGAGACAAGAAGATAGTAACTTTATTTCTGACCTATAAATTATCTTCAGAGCAAAAAATCTAGAGCAGACAGTGTTTATGTAATATTTAACATGCCCAGTGGCATTCCCAAATTTCAAGACCAACTGTTCTCTTTTTTTCAAACAAAGTATAAATGGAGTTGAATCACTCTCACTTAAGTGATTCAACACAAAAAACATCAAGGATGAGAAGGGATTGTCTTAAGGAGTTTGGCCCAGCAAGCATCCCATGGGCTGCTCCCCTGTCCAGCAAAGCCAGAAGTGAAGACAGCTAGGCACAAAAAAAGAAAATGTCTAGATGGCACAGCTGGAAAAATGTGTTCCTGACATCTGCACCTCGATTTTGCAGCCACTACCAGCTGTTATTCCACATGTTTCTGTTAAGTGCTGGCTCTGGAAGGGCAGAGGCAGAGGTCAAACAAGAGTCTCTTTGGCACTCGAAAGAGTGATGCCAAAGCTAAACACAAAGTAACAGATTTCCATGAATAGAGTGCTGTCAAGTTTATTAACACACATCCACCTACTCATTTGCAAATCCAGGATCCTATTTTTGCAGGGTGACACTCTTCATTTCTAAGAGGAAATACCATTGGAAAACAAAACAAAACAAATTATACCTATAGTTTTGTATGTGCTTTCAAAGCAAGAAGTCACAGCCTCTAGCTTTTTTAATAAATGACAATAGTATCCTAGTTTTGCCTGCCAATACCTAGGTGTCTGCTAGCAAGTAGGCTGGTGATCCCTTTTCAGTTTGAAATGTGCACTTTTTTCCAAGTATTTTGATTTTCATCTAGATCATAAAGGAACATGTATGGCAGGGAGAAAAGTCCACACATGACACAACTGAAGAGATGGCAGCCACGCCCTGGAGCTGCTTGAAAACAGAACTCTGGCACACAAAAACAAAGGGGGATAAACCAAAGATTCAGTCTTCTTGATGTGATCAAGCGTCATTGGTTTTTATAGATAAAAACAAGCTCCCCAGCCCATCTCTGTCTAAGTGTACATTTGTACTTGCTTGCACAACAGATAGCAGTAAATTTATCTCACAAAGTATCTGCAGACCTCAAGAGCTGTAAATTGGGATCATTCTATTTAAAGATGAAAAATACTTGGGCACTCTCAATGTTGAAGAGAAGCTGAACACAGGTTTCAGTTATGAAATGAGAGAGGCAAGTGGACTTTCTTATACCAAAGAAGATGAGACCTCTTTATTTTGGGTGATTTATTATCCCTTTTAGTCTCTGAAATTATCAATTTTATAAAAACACAGTAAAACTTATTTCCTAATTTCCCTAGTTGAGGGTGTTAAGTAACATCACGATACTATTACTTAAATGCCATGACATTAACTCTATTAAATTTTTGAGCCTTTTTATTTAGATGTAAATCAGCCATGCCAGAAAATGCTGAAAATTGGCTTAACTAGAAAAAGTTCCTCATTAGGTGTTGCAGAACATGGTAGTTCAAAAAGGACAGACTAGTTTTGGTTTTGGAATTCTACTCAGGAGCATTTAAATGCAGCAGAACTTCACAGGACAGTGATTTCCTATGTTGCATAGTATAGAATACTCCTACTAAATTGTATACATATGCCTCATATCTACAAGATAGTCACCCTGATGAAGATAAAAAAGGTGTAATACCATGCTGACATGACCAAGTTAATAACACTATTCTTCTTCCTGAGCACATCAGGATTTTAATGGAAAAGGCATTAACTTTTTGAGGTGTTACAAAAATTTCTCTGTAATATTTTTATCCCTTAACTTCAGTCCTAATGTAGAAAACACAGCCAGAAGTTGTTGAAGCATCATGGCAAAAAAAGGCCAGGAAGACATTAACATTAGAGGTTACACCCCTTCTATCAATCACAATTCTGAATCCATGGAGTCTAATCTGGACATATTTCCTGTGAAGAGAACTGAACAATGAGGTACCAGTGCAACCTCAGCTTCCCTGGTGTAAACACCAATCGGTTTGCCTTGTCAAATATTTGTCTTTTCAGGGCCTTTCCATTCATTTCCTATCTACTTATTGAAGGGGAAAAAGTTGTGGCTTGATTTGTAGATCAATAAAGTTACACAACTGGAATTAAGAAAACAAAGGGAACTGTGGGAGGCAAAAAAAAAAGAAAAAGGAGAAAAGGATACATGTCACTAGAATCGTTAACCATTAAGAATTACATCTTTCAGCACGTAGAGAAAAGAAAACAAGCAAATTGTTGGCAGCAGTGTCTGATAAGTGCATCTGGTTAGTCTGCCTGCTTCACCCAGAGAGACATCGCATTTCAGCGAGAACATTACGTTTTTTACACAGCACTCTCAGCATCTAGAGCAGTCTTTATTTATTCAGTGCACTCTTCCTAGTACTACTGTGTAGCTTATTATCTCTGCTAA
The DNA here is from genome assembly GCF_965231275.1 of Zosterops lateralis. Classification (NCBI taxonomy): domain Eukaryota; kingdom Metazoa; phylum Chordata; class Aves; order Passeriformes; family Zosteropidae; genus Zosterops; species Zosterops lateralis. Next base: position 111,768,179 of record NC_139763.1, read on the forward strand.
CAATCTTCTATTCTTTTCCATCCTAAGGGGAAAAAATAGGGAATCAAAAAGTACTCGCTCATTGAAGCCAAAGTGCTGCTTTTTGCATAAGTCAGTACACAAGAGAGTTCTCTCTGCTGTGTCCAAACACAAACTAACATTCACCTAGGTGCTTCCAAATCCAAATGGGATGGATGCTTCACCCCACAAACTGTCATGAGCAGTCATGCCAAACTGTAAAGCCTACATAATTCCTTGCTGTTCTTATAAAATCGTGTCTCTTGTGCAATTCCTCTACTTTGTGCAAGTTTTTTCCACTATGCAGCAGAGCACTGCACAAGGTGTTCCTCTGGACCCTCCTGCTCCATTAAGGGCACTCTGTCCCTTCTCCTGTAATCCCTTGACAATGGCATGATCACCTTTGGACTAAAGCAGGACTTTTTTTGCCTCTCTTCATGCATATTTGTACCCTCTGACACCATTATAAAGCCCTACCAAGTGAAGGATACAAAACCTGAGCAGCAGAGCTAATGGTTTGTTGATTTTTTTTGTTGCAGAAACACCAGGTTTTAAGCCACTCACAAGATTTCTTTCAAAGTTCAAGATCATAAAAGATACATAGCTGAAAAGGGAAGGAAGCATCCTTCACTTCAACAGCTGAAAATGCTGAAAAAATAGACGCAGAAAAATAGATAGTCCTGGACTGATGAAAATAGTTTTAAAGCCCTAATATACTTTATATGATTGCAACACCACTGCTTCAACTACTAATATAATAAAATCGTTAGTTCTTGCATTAACCTGCTGACGACCATGGAAGGATTTCTGCTAACTCAGATATGCTCTCTCCTGATCAAAGGAAAATGTATTCCTTCCTTCTATTTCTCTGGCCCTTTCTTCTCCTCAGAATCCTTGTTCTTTTGAAGATCTGGTCTCAGCCAGCTGCTGATGGTGTATACTCACAGCGAAAATAAGCAGAGAAAAGAAAATGAGGGAGAGGGGGGAGAAGAAGAGGAAGGCACCCACTTCACAATTTTTTCCTTCAGGACTGTAATTTTTCTCTTCCTCAACTCCAACTGCAGAACTCTAGGGATGCACCTAAACTACCTTCCTGTTTCTACATCTACGAAATCATTACAGAAGTGTGGCTGAAATGAACAGCAATTAATTCAGATTTTGTCAAAAAGGCTTAGGATGTCCTAGATGTTTCCTCACAAGGTGTGAGGAAAAAGGCAAGAAACCATCCCATTAGCAGAGGTGAGTTTTGCATTTGTTTTTTTTTTTTTCCTTTTAAATGAAGGACCCAAGCAGGTAAGACATATTCTGTGTCATGGTTTTTCACTCATGACCAGTAGCTAGGGATTAAAAAAACCTTATGGGTTTAAAGATGCTTTCCTGTAAAGAACAATGACATTCTCCCCAGTACGCTGCAAATGTGAAACCATCGGAGTCTTGAGAGGTAGATGAGTAACAGGAAACAGTTCAAAATGAACAACAACAACAAAAACTCTCAGGTTTGCTTAGGGTTTACACTAATATTTAAATTACAGTTCTTGTTGTGACAGTCTTCTACTATTGTGCTAAAATTTCACAGTGACAGACTCCTGTTTAGGCCCCGCAGACCTTTATGTGGGAAAACAGGCAAGAAACAAAAAAGCCAGCAACTCCCCCCACACACACACACACATTTCCACGAGCCTCCAGCCATGGGTTAATTTGCTCTTAGAAGAGAAAGAGGCTGTCTCTGAAGGCTGAGCAGCACAACCATCTGCTCAGGTTGGGAGTGAGCTGGCTGAGCTCAGCAGCAGGCAGAGCCATACGCTGATTTAACTCTGCCTGCACCACCAGCACCAGGGCCAGAGGTGACAGCAGCACCAACACTGGGACAGGGCAGTCAGCTGGAAAAATCACCACTTGGGAAGGGCAGGGGAAGGAAGGGTTGGAAACTGAATATCTCCAAAGGACATGCTGCATTTGAGCGAGCCCCTCCTGCCTTATGCCATCTCCCAGCTATCCAGCACTCTCCTTGGGCTGGTTTCACTTCAGGGAGGGAGGGAGCCAGGGCACAGGGCACTTGCCTGCTGTGAAAATGCCCCCAAAACAGTCCTTTCTCTAAAGGTCACAAAATTACTTCTTTCAAGACTGCCACTAATTGAGTATTGTTTTTCTCCCTCTCTCACTAGCATGTCTTCCCAAGCCAGGTATAGGCTATCATCAGGTCTTCACCAAATGAGTTGCTGAGCCAAATACACTTGCAAATACTCATGTTACTAAACCAGACAATAAAGAAGTATTGCTGTGTAACAGAAGGACAGAGAAACACTGCAGAATATCCAAATTAACACACTTCCTCCCTCCAGAAGGTCGAGAAATCTGTTTGAGAACTCCTTACAAATTTTCTGTAAAAATGCTGATAAGAATTTTATCATCTGTTTCTAAATAATAAACCTCTCCAATCACTATAAAACACAAGAGATTACAAAAAAAAAAAAAAAAAAAAGCTTAATACTTTATATGAAATGTTTGTAATCTAAAATCATCTGACTTGATGAAAGGGCTAATCAAATCATCTCCAGAGACATTAATGGGCAACTCACCTGGTTTGCATTAAGCTGTTCTTAAGTATTTTGATGATCAGCAGCATAATGCTATGCAATCTGCCTGATCTGTTTTCTCAGTGCAGTTGTTCCTTCAGCTGCTCTGCTCAGATATCACGTCCCCAGTTATCTGAGGTGATATAATCGTATGCCATGATAGAGTAAATCTGTCCTCAGCAGGCTTCATGCTGCACCTGCAATGCTCTGTGTATGGTACTTTAGCCACAGGCTGAGGGCAGTTAGGTGCATAAATTTGGCACAAATTCTCTTATCATGTGCTACAATGAATTCAGGAGAACTTGTGGTCACAGCCTTGATTCAAAGCAAATAGTCACTGCAAAATAAACTGGCTTAACAGGGAGGAGTATTAATGAGCCACAACGCTCTTACTGTGTTTTATTAAGTCCCTCTTTTACCAAGATTGTCAGTGGAAGAGCCCGCACCTGCCAGGGTGCACTTGTAGGGGCTTGAAAACCTAAGATAAGGTTACTTGTTCCTCCCAGGTCACCTGAAAGTCATTCTAAAGTGGAGAAGGATACATGCAGATCTGACACATCAAAGAACAGGAAAAGATGCTAGGTAAAATGCCAAATATAATTGAGGGATTCTGCTTCTTAAGGAATCTGACTTAATTTCTTAGAAAGTACTTTTTTCCGAATGCTTAGCTAATGAGAAATAAAGTTAACCAGGATGAAAGAATGTTGCAATAAATATTGAAAAAATGCTTTGGTAAATTTTTTTTTATTATTCTCCCTGGGTTCAAGAGGTTGATGGAATATTTTATCAGATCTTCTCTTGGAAGTTGGGCAAGTTTTTAAAACATTTCCCTAAGTTGAAGCATTTCCACTGTTCCTGTATCCTACTCACTTTTCCAGTGACCATTTAGGGAATGCCACCATCAGACTGCACTTCACAAAGGCTGCCATCCAACCACCGGGCCACTGAGGCGCATTTGCTTATTACTTTGAAGAGCTAGTAATCATCACATAGACATAGATCTTCAGAGATTTCAGCTAAGTGAGTCAGTGTGTTAATTATATGCTAAGGGAGTACACACAAGAAATGGAAAGTAGTAGTTTATTGCTTTCCCAAGTTTCTCAGGTAATTAGAACAGCTTCTGGAGACACATGGCACCGTACCAGAATCTATCATCACAATGGGCCTCGCTGTAAAATGCACGGAATTAATTTTTTAATGAAAATCCTCTACTGAGTGTCAGAGCCAAATTCACCTGATAAATGTCACTGAGCAACGTCATTACTGGCTCATCAACACAGGGTGTTTAAAGCAGATGGTAGAGCAGTGCATCTTCAGCACTACAGCCTGTTAATATCAGCCACCTCCCATAAAAAAATTAAAATTGGCCCCCTGTCAGTCAAACATGACAGTACTTTGGATTTCTCCCTCATGATATTCTTTAGCCTTGAGGCAGATATGACAGGCGCCTTATTAAATTCCAAAAATAAAATGTAGCACAAGAAGGCAGCGCATTCCAATGAGACAGCAGACTTGTTAAAATGCAACATGCATAAAACTTACTTCATTTCATTTCAGCTATCATCAGTTTCATCTTTTAAAAAACCCAAACAGCAACTTTAGGAACGTGGTGTTTGTTGTATATAAATTAAAACAACATGTCATGCCTTATACTTCAAAGTCGTTAAAAGCCTTTATAGGCGTTGCACAGATATTTTGGTTATTTTTATGAAAATAAAAGCTGGGATTCCTATTCAATGTTCTACGTTCAGTGCTTGTGTAGCATCATTATTGATCCCAGTCTGTACAGAAGGCATGGAAACTGACTATGCTGTTAACCAGGAGCATCACTGAATCAGGACAACTTTTGCACAACCACGAGGACTGGCCTATATGTATCGTGTTCTCCAACTTGTTAGAACAGCAAATGAAAGCTAATCTAATTTAAAAATCTTTTAAGAAGAATGGAAAGACAGTTGAGAAAGCACAGCTTCCCACACTAGAATTCAGACCTCTAAATCACATAGGTTGGTTTAAAATTCCCTAACGTCAGGTGGAATCCTGGGTGTTGTGAAGTCAACCAGAGTTGGCCTCCAAGGCCAATTAGACAGATATTTCTTAAATAACACGAGACCATAAAAATTTCTCATGCTCACAATAAACACATGAGCAGTGGGACAATTCCACCAGAAATCTGGCATATTTTCAAGTAGCTCAAGTCATGCATCTGTTGAAATTTTGTAGGATTCAGGGTGAAGCTGATTTGCTTCCCTTCCCAAGGCTTATTAAAGGTTATTCCATTCTCTGCAAATCTCCAAAGAAAGCTCATTCATGCCTAACTAAACTTCCTGCACTGATTTTTTCTGTATCTCAATATTCTACATACTTCAAATACACACACAAAAAATACATGATATTCATGCCAAAGTCACATCTTGCTCCCTCTTTTCAAAACTGTGGACAAATGGATAGCTGTAATGAACACAGCCTCTGTTCTAGTTTGTGCCACACTTAATTTTTGAAGTCAAGTGAGGTTTAGGTGGTCATGAACTTACTGACAAGAGACTCTCTATTCATTCCCAGGCTTTTGTATGGATTGCACAAACAGCTTCTTCATGTCTGTGACACACTATACCCCCATTTTTCCGCTGCTTTGCCTCCTAGACATAAACTTCTATGGCTTTGCAAAACACATGCCAAAAATCTTCTTTCACTTTTGAAATAAAATGGGACTGATCTAAAACAAATGCTTTCAATTTGACAACACATTTGCACAAACAAACTGTGTAAATGTTGATGTGGCAATAACAGAGCAAGACAACTGAGTGCTGGATTTCTCAGGAATTGCCCCCAAAATGTCAGCAATTGCAACTCTTGCCAACACGCTCTGAAAATGAAACAGGAATGGGTTCATCTTTTCCAGCACAAGTCTTTTATGCCTGCTCTCCATGTACAGTAGTTGGTTTCAAATGCTGACTGTATCCTCAGCAAAATCCTATTTTAGGAAACGTAACCAGAGTGTTGCATGATGTATAGAATGACATTTTCCACTGCCAAAAGCAGGCTCTAGAAGCAAAACAGAGCGGGAGGAGGGGGAAAGGGAATCTATTCCCACAAGGCCTAAATGTTGTTATCTCTAACTGCCAAACATATGACACCTTGCTGCCACTTCAAAGCATTTCCTGTGTGATGCTACTTCTATTTTTTTCCTACATCGAAATGACACTTCCCAGTCCCACTTAACCTGTGTGTTTAACACCTTGAAAGGCTGTGCCAATAGCAAACCATTTGGCAATACATTCTCCATCACCTTTATGTGTGTGTATGTGTATATATATAGATATAAAATCTCATGGAATCGCAGAAAAATTTGTGATGTAAGGCCTTGTGGAGGTGACCTGGTGAGACACTCCTCCCACAGCAGTGATAGCTTCAAAGCAGGAGTCATTTTGCTCACAGTCTTTTCCAGGTTGGATTTTGACCAACCCAGGAATGGTGATTCCAGCACCCCTCTGGGCATCGGTGTCCATGCCACAGATCTCACTTCTCACCACGAAAGATGTTTTTTCCTTATGTAGCTGAAACATTCTTTGCTGCAACCCATGGCCATTGCTTCCAACACACCTCAAAGGAGAGTGGGACTGCCTTATGTTTATAATAGTAAGTAAAAAAGCTCTACAAACTACTCACCAGCATATCACAGGGCTTTGTAAAATATCTATTTATCATAAGATCTCATAATAATGGAAGGTAACCTAGTGGTATGATGGCTTTAGAGGAATGCATCTGTACTTAAAAACAGAGTTCCAACTTGCATTCAGATCAGAGCAAATAATTAAATGTACAGCCTCTTCCCAACACTTCTTTTACATGGGTGTTAATATTAACGCTGGGGCTAAAAAAAGCCTTAGATAAAAAAATACACATTACATTTTTTCATACACAAATGTGAATGATACCACAGTTTTGTGATAAGGCTAAAAAAGAGCTTTGAAGAACTTACTCAATGGATCAGGTTGAAGAATCATCTGCAAAGGAACTTTGGGGGGGGGCAATCTCACAGATCTAAAATAGTCTATTTTGTTGGTATCTAGTACTGTAAGCTGAAAAATCACCTATAGTTGCTTTGCAGCTAAAGCAGTCTTCCAGCACCAAGGCAAAAATGGCTTGTCATTTGGGAGCCATAATAATACAGCTTTTCTCCAGAAAATCATTCTTATTCCTTTGTACTCCATAAATCTTTGGAGCTGTCTGTTGAACAAGCCTTCTGCAATTCTGTTCTGCCTTCACAAGGCTTTGATTTCCAGCAACATTGAAGATCTTTGTTGGTTTCTCAGCATTGAAGTACCTGGTTTTAATTAGCTGTCACACCAGCATTGTCTTTGTATGCTTTTATGCACCCACATCACACTACCTATGATTTTTCTTCTAACATAGGTAACAATAAGGAGGATAGATTTCCATAATGTAAAAAAAAAAAAAAAAAAAAAAAAAAAAAAAAAAAAAAAAAGGCACAAGTCCGACATAAACTGTCACCAAAAGAAATCACTTGACAATCATCATTTTCAGGAGAAAAGGACAAAAGCTAAAATCATTGTGTCCGTATGAGTACAAGCAAAAGATCATTTTAAATGTGAAGGTGTGTTGCTATTGAGGAAGTGACACACTAATGAGATGCTGTAAACTTCAGTGTGAAACCAGCAGTACCAACAGCTGTTAAAGCTCTGACTGTACTCAAAAGTACAATTACCATCGTCCTGAAGAGACAGATTCGTGAGCTGAGGGATCAGCTTGGGAAGAGCTTCTCAGATCCTTTTTCTCCTCAATAGGTTACAATATTTAAAAATAACACACGAGCTGCATGTAACATTTGTCTGTTTAATCTTTGAAAAGTATATGGAAAATCCTACAGCAGAACCTGATATCTACATGTGTGTTGATGGGACAATTCTGTTTACGCCCACCAGATAGAGGAGACAAACTCCCACTTCATAAAGGCCGGCACAGAGAAGGGGAATTATGCCAAATTCATGTCAAAGACAAGAACTGAAATTAGACCTCTTGAAAATACTCCAGCATCCTAACCTCAAGATCCTTATTCTTCTCTAAATGGATTCTCCAGCTATTAAACCTCCCAGCAGCTAACTGGATTACCACATCAGCAATCAATCACATTTATAAGGTATTAAATTTATTTGGAAACTTGATGGCTGACTTCAATCTAGAGGGACAAGATCAAATTAAAATTCCTACTACACTGTGTGGAGCACTGTATTTGGGTTTTTGTAGGGAGAAATTAGCAAATTGCTTTTGATTTCTTGTTTTGACATGTTACTTGGCATATTAATAAAACAGAAACATTATGCTGCTTAAAGTCATGATCTCATTTTCCCCAAATTTATCTTGATGCATTGTATGAGAAGAAAATGGGTTATTCTTGTTCACTTACTAATTTTAATTTTTTATTTTTCTTACTTGAATGGAATTTACTACAATAATCCACCAGACCTAAACCACTACTAAGACAACCTTATCATACCCATTTCCTTATTCTAATTTGTAATCTCAAATGTCACCATGGGTTAATATTGCTGTTCAGTTTCATAACTCACAAGGGTTACATGTAATTAACTACAAGCTTGCTCAAGATGAGGGCGCTGATATTTCAACTGCACATCTCAAGCAAACATGAATAAGCAATGAGGAATTAAGCAGAAGGGCATACTGGGGAGCCACCACCACTTGGAAAACCAGGCACTTGAACAGAACTAACTGATATTTGATAGCTGCTCAGTAGACAGCTGGTAAGACCAACTTCTGTGCCCACAGTTTCCAGAAGTGAAGGTGAAGGCTGCCCTGGCCAGGAAAACTGCTGTGGGAGACTGGGAGCACCACTGGGAGCATTCCTTCCAACCCTCTGCTGTCATCTGCCCAGGTTACTGGGCCCCTGAGAAAAGGTTGTGCCCTTACAGCCAAGCCTCTTGCACTTTGGACATGTTTCCACTGAATGAATCACTCCATATCAACTGACTAGGAATTGCCATTTACTGAAGACATCATAATTATAAGAAGTTGCATGAAAGCAGCAGCCATACTAAACTTACTACAAATATTATCTTTCATGAGCAGGATTTAGGTTCCCAAGCAGCTTGCATTAGCAACACTAAACTTTAGCATCCCATATATAAAATATTTTCATTCTCACAGGAGGACAATGCAAAGATTCCACTTTCAAGAGCAACTCCTGCGGGTGTTTCTGGATCAATTAACTTTTTCTGGGTCTTAAAGAGGGTTAAAGAGGCATCATGCAAAACAGATAAAATTTTCAGCCCTGTAGAAAACATGCAATGTCTAAGAAGTTTAAATCTCCTCCAAACAGGCCATTACACCTTGCCTGAGAAACAAAAGGTAGGACAACATGAGTAGACAGATAATACAGTGAGAATTTTTATCTGAGATTATGAAAACGCTGCAGGGACACAAGCAGAAGATCCTGTGAGATTAATAAAAAATGTAGCCTATGCTTCCACTCTGCAGTTTTTGGTGGTGAGCACAGAAGTCAGAGATGTCCTAGGCTGCACTCTGGTTATCCCCAGAGGGCACTAGAAGTCCTCAGTCCTTGTGGTACCTCCATCATCAGGTAAATTCTTCCCTTGTCCTGAAAATACTAAGGGGAAGACATCTCCTTACATCTTTCAGCTACTGTTCCAGTCCTGGATAAGAACATGCTATAGCCCTTCCTATTTTATTTTATTGTAAAGGATAAGGCAAATACTTTGAAAGAAAACTTATCCTTCCACTATTAAATACTGGCATAATTTTACAGGAAATATATGTCCAGGTGAACCAGATAAAACAAACACACAAAAAAAAGAAAAAAAAAAAAAAGAAAAAAAAAAAAAGAAAAAAAAAAAAAAAAAAAAAAAAAAAAAAAAAACAAAAAAAACAACAACAACCAGTTTTAACTGTGTAGCTATCTAAAATAAATTAACTTAAAACCAGAAAGAAGCAAACAACCTAACACCTTGAAAATATTCCCACCCTGTTAAATAACATTAGCACTCATCACACAGTAACTCAGGGAGAGCTGAACTAAACTGTAACCACAGAAGTGCAAAATGTCCACCTCTGATCACACAACATCTCCTCTTCATTTCTCAGGAGTGCCTTATGTCATATAAAATACTTGTTAAAACCTCATTATGAGCTTTGAGAAAATATTAACATTTTATCAGTATGCACTCTTCTGAAGTTACAGAAAAAAAGAAGTTCCTTCATATTTATTTTATGAAATGCAGAAGTTGAAGTCTTCAGCAGTTTTAATTTGTGTAATTAAATTTAATCAAACAATAATGTAATTCTTTTAGAACAAAACTGAAATAAGTGCTCTACTTCGTTGCTATTTTTGTCTTTAATTCTAGAACATTCACATACTTACAGAATGCATACAGTGGCATTTTCTAACTACTGAAGCAGAAAACCTCCAAACCCAATGTAATTTTATTTAATAAGCTACAACATGGCCTCATGAAATGAAAGAACCTATCTACAAAGCCATGTAACTTGTACTGTTAAAATCTCTGAACAAAACTTGAGCAAGATAAAACACCTAAAGACTGGGACAACTGCCTTTATAGCAATACTGATACCACACAGCTAAGCATTTGGACAGCCTGTTCAAAGCACTCCCAATTTACAGCACTATAGAGTTTACAAGAAAGGTGTACTCATTGCCCATATGAATTGAATCTCTATCATATTATGTGCACACTGTCCACTGACCGTGCATCTTGTGAAATAAATTCATCCCAGGAAAGATGCTTCATCCCCAAAGCACTCAGGCCACCATAAAAACACGAGAGAGAGAGAGAGAGAAAGAAATAAAGACAGTAAAAACATGTAATGAAAATACAATACAGAAATTACACATATCCTCCTATTTCCATGTCACATCATATTCTTCTTGGAAGATACATGTTCTCAACTGGGGAAGATAAACTCTATTTATGTGCATTGTTCATTTCAGGCAAAACTCATAAGAAAAATGAGTCCCATATATTTTGCTCACATTTTACATGGCTTTTAGTCATTCACATCCTGCAGTGTTTCTCCAAGAAAGAGGGATCTCCCTGCCAGAAAACTGGGTCTTTTTCTTCATTACCACCTGGGATATCAGCCTGCTTTCCACCACGGGGCTAATTTCCCTTCATTTCATCATGATCAACCTCAAGGGTGCCTGAGATGGCAACAATGACACTACCCCCGATGGTGGAAGGGGAAGGAGAGGAGGTCAAGGTTTGATTCCATCTGGCAGCATCAGCTGTTGCTTCCCAGTGAATTCTGATATGGTGCCCAAATGAAGGATGGATGCTTTTCAAAGGAAGCACAGACAAAGCAAGATTAAATATTTTATTTCCCAAAGCAAAGAGCAGAGTCCCAGAGCTCTAGGAAGCTAATGGACCTCAAGCTATCTAAGATTCTAAGGAGTAAATTTTAAGTAGTAAATATCCATGCAGAATCTATAGCAAACACAAAAGTTTTATTAGGGAAAGGGGAAAGATACTTTACTGAGAAATTCTATGCATGTGCAGACATTTGAGATTATACAAAGTTTAAAAAAAAAAAACCCACAGTTTTTATTCTCCCCTGATACAGTCCTCCTCCTTTTGTCTCTCACATCAGGGTGGATTAACAGTCAGCACTAAGTGTACTGGAGCAATTTCAGCACACTCTGGAGCATTTTGCCATTGCTATTAATTTCAAACAGGAGTGAAGATTGTACATATACTTCACTATTTTAAGTCAGTAACAGACAGTTTTACTCAAAACCTTCCACAGGAGCAGTGAAAGGAGAACTTCAGTTTTCTGTCAGTGGATTTCCTTCAGACTAGTGGCCATTCCCCTGTTTTCTCCTGTTTATCATGTGCACACACACAGAGATATTTAATTTCTCCTTTTTCTTATCAAAGAAAGGCAAATATTTGGGGGCACTGCTGGCCTAGAAACACCACCATCATTCATCAGGGCTTTGGTTCAACCTGTGATGATGATACAGCTTTGCACAGTGCGTAACACCTACCATCAACTTTGGAACTTCAATTCAGATTTGAAGAGTTTTTCAGGTCACATCTCTGAATGAAACCGGATGCTCAGGGTATTTGTATGGGTGACCTGACAGCAAGTGAGAGTCAAGCTCTGTGATGCAAGGGGCTGGTGGAATCTCTCCCAACACACACAGAGTATAGATTTTGAGAAGAACAAAACAGAGCTCTGTTCAGATGCACTTTTCATAAACAAAACTCTTAGAACAAACTGAATGCTTTCAGCCAATGCTAAATTTTCACCTCACTCCTGCCCTTATTTCCCACATTTCCTTAAAAACCATCCGGATGAAACCTTTGGATGCAGAGATATCACCACAGTGCTTAAAAGCAAGAGAAGGCCTAAGACTCCTTGCCTGCTGTCTCCAGATTGATCACGTGTGAGATCCAGAAAACTGAAGCCAGATGCTACTTTTATCCAACTGAGGATTGCTGGGGTAACCATTATTTATCATGTTTTGATATTTATACTTTACCCGATAATTATTTTCCTGTTATGGCAGGTGCTAACTTATCATTTTCCATATGGCCAGAAAGGTGTTAGACCTTCCTTAATTAGAGATAAAGCTATATTAATGGCTGCTGAGCAACAACATTATCTGTGATGCTGAAAAAAGCCTATGAAGTCTTCCCTCCCACAGCCAGGGCATAAATAGAATCTTACAATAGACAAGTTTCTGTGCACTAAAATACCAAAGTTTCTTTAGAGAGAATGAAAATGCCCATGGTTCCTGGATCACAGAACTGATAGTATTTGCATATTTTATGGCTATAAAACTTGGATGTTTGTCCCAGTCACATCAGACATTCTACTTAAACCTCCTGCCCACTTTACAAAACTTTCTTCTGCTCTACAACATCATATCTAGAACGGCAAATCTCTGTAGTCTTCTAACAACAGAGACAATGCTGCTGTTGTTGGCCCATAACATCAATGCCTGGTCATCATTTGCATCAGAAGAAGGAATACTGAAGCATAAATATTAAGATGACTACATACTCTTGAGTATGCACACAAAAAGGACACACAGCTACTGAGAGAGAGCAAGTCTGTCTGCATTTCTGCACGTGCCTTGACAAGAAGACATTTTTAGGCCTTTTCTACCTCCCTCTCCATTTCTTCCTTGCAGGCTTTGTCCTGTGATCACACTCCTTACTACCAGAGTCCAGACTCTGTATTTCTCCAAACCCCATTAATTCTCCTTAGCAAGCCTGAGAACACATCACCCAAGATGAGCATCCCCCCCACCTCCTCCAGGAACCCTGCACAGCAGTGACCCGTGCGCTGATCCTGATTGTCCAGCCACTGGAAAGGAGGGGGAAGGCTGCATGATGGGAACCACTGGAATTTACAGGCATTTGTTTTAAATCATCCTTGGGCAACAACTGCCTGGTAGACTGGAAACTGATTGTGCTGCTAAAAGGATGATCCAGTTTCTGAGAGTAATTGTTGTAAGATAATGGGCAAAAATGCAGTGCAGGTATTTGCTCTTACACTGGTGCCTACTCCACCAGACACAGTAGCTATCATTAAGGTCTTCAGCCAAATAAAAAGGTGTTTGGCAATAAAAAATACATAATTTTCTTCTCTTTTGCTTTTCTTTTTTTTCCTCTTGCTGCAGGGCACTCCTACTAAATAATACTCAGCTACTCTGTGTGCAGTGTGGGTCATGGCATGTGCTAACGTCTGACTAAAATCTCTGCACTGTGTTGTATTCTGGAAATTGTTCTGGAATCGCTTTGTTTTCCTTGCCAGATGATTTTAAATGTTCTCCATATGGGGATTTAGGAGATTATTATTTCAGCACGTTCACCTGCTACCTGCAAGAGACATCAAGATTTTCTTGACAGCCACAGCAACTCAGGCAAACAGAACTCAGGCGCTGGTGGCACAAGAGTGGAGAGTGGTCATGTTTTCTTCCATGGGGCCTAGATCAGTGCACCGTGGATGGGAGGGATGACTATTCAGGCTCCCTTTCACTTTCTGAGTGGAGGCAGACATAGGAGAGTAGGAAAGAGGGAGAGCTACAGCTTTTCTCCAAATTGAATCTGTTTTATGGGTCACCAGCTGGTTGGCAGAGGAGCCAGGTCAGCTCTTCTGACAAAGAGAAACCATCAAGGCAAAAATTATTTCCAAAAGTCTAATTATTTCCAAAAAACTAATCTCAACTGCCATTGCTAGATTTGGCTTTATCATCTGAACAGCCCTTTTGTCATCAATCACTTCTGACTTTGAATCACTAGACCTAGAGAAACTTCACTGGGTCCCACACAGTCACATCAGTGTATGATTTTTTCTTATTTAGAACAACACAAAATGAGTTTGCTTTTCCAAATACTGAGAATGAACAGGGGTCATAGAGATATTGAATATTTTTCATTATTAAGTTCTTCTTTAGATATTACCTTTGAGCTCAAGTAAATTACCAAATTTACAGAGAAAAATGTATTTTATAAGGCATAGTGCAGGAATAATAACTCCCTTTCTCTCTTTCAAAACATTTTCCATAGCAGTTTTGAAATACATGCTTTTAAAATATTTTCTTTTCAGAATAAAGCTTCGTGGTTTTTTTGGTGGGTTTTTTTTTTTTTTTTTGTTTTTTTTTTTTGTTTTTTTTTTTTTGTTTTTTTTGTTTTTTGTTTTTGGTTTTTTTGGGTTTTTTTTAAGTACTAATGGACAATGTAATGAGATATAGATTTTTGGGCACCTTTGTGTAAGAGAAACCCCACACTCCAAGCCCTTGTAGAGAACTGAAGAACCAAGTACTCCCAGCACCAGATCACATTCAAGTTGCAATGCAACTGAGCACAAGTTGCATAATTGCACATGAATAAGATGTTCATAAAACAGATACTGATACACTCCCTCCTTCCCACCAGTACTCTACCCCAGCATCTCTCCAGATGTGTACGTTTATTCCACTACAGCAGCAAATATACATCCAGATTGCACCCATTTAGCTGCAATGAAAGCAGCTTCCCCACGGAATATGATGGTTTTGCTAGGCATAAAGTGCATTTCAGCATTTGCATATGTAATTTCAACCTATGTACAATAGTATGGAAAATGCCAGCTGTGTCTTTGGGCATTCCTAATTGTTCCATGTCAAAAAACTGCAGGTCCTGACAGTTCACATCAGGATTTAAATCAGAGAGGGAGTTCTTCATTGCACCAGAATTCCTGCTTCTTCCCATATTTTTTTCACTGGACATGCCCAGTTTGGCCAGCCATGGCCCTGGTCAAGTACTGAGCAGAAACAATGCAAAGGAATGTGCAAGCCTGCTCTGTAATGATCTTTATGCTTTTCTTTTCCCAGTAGTTCTTCCTCTTCTGCATATGACCATTCTTCTAACCCAGAGACACATTAATATGAATTTGTCTCTGGTAGGGAAAATACAGTAGTATTCAAGCATTTAAAAAAATCTGTTAGGATTTGCCTTAAGGAGTCCCAGAGATATGTAAACTAATACAAAATTCATACACCCTAACATGCATCTTTCAGCTTTGTACAGTCCCATGCATACAATTCTATCTCTAATAACTTTTTAATATAATTTCCTCCTCTGCCTTCAGCAAGCCCTACAGCATTCACCTTTGTCCTCAGAGAAATCTAGGTTAACATTACATTTGTGTAGCAGGTTCTACATTTTTTATTTTATTGGAAAAGCAGTCTAGCATGAAAGAGTGAAGGCACAACCTTAGAATTACCTGAACCAGTAGAGAGAGATACTTCCAATCACCAGGGAAAAAGCACTTAATACAGTTCAGTCCTCTTATGAGACAATCTATTTGCCAGACAAAGCAATTATTTCATTTGGATAGTCCCTGCATTGCACTATGAACATCAAGGCTGAAGTGAGGTTAAACATTCATGTATTTTCTTGAGTATCAGATAGCAAATAACCCACAAAAAACCCACAATATTTTTGTTTAATAAGAAAAACCAAACAACCTAAATATTTAACAAAGAAAATGTTACTTTCTTTTTAAAATTGTCCTATACATTTAAAAACAAAAAAAATTAAACCACATCATACTTAACAGAAATGACAGAAAATTAACCTGAAACCCTAATGTACTTTTCCACTTTGGTAGGCTGATATATTCCTCTTTGCATGAATTTGTCCCAGTCCTAAGAAAATATATCAAAAGCCATTTGCACCTATACCTGCATTTAAAAGACAAGTGCACCTACAATGGTACCCATAGACCTCTATTATTTTGGAAAAGCACAATATCTAAAGCCATACATGTTTCTCTTTGCTTTAGACATAATACACCAGTGAATTTATGCTTCAGCTGCTCGTTTCAGAGAACCAAAAGGCTAAATTTCTTCAGAGATGAGAAATAAATCAGTCTTCATGCTAGCTCAGCTCTGTGTCCCTCACGGGTGTAATAACAAAAGTGCTTAGGTAATTCTCAGAGGTTTCTGCAAACATCCTACGTGTCAACCTGCATTACACACACCTCCAGAACAAATTCAGGTAAACTCTAAAGGCTGAAAGAATTGTTCTTGCAGTTCTGGAAACTCTGGTATGAACACTAGACACAGTAAAACTTCAGAGAAGATGCTCACTACCTGCTTCCCATGTCACAAAAAATTTTGATCCCTTGCTCGTGCCTCTTCACCAAATGTTTTACAAACATACCAGCTGAGCTCTTGCACGGGGAGCTACCCCAGACCAATGCTGACCGAACATCACTGCTTTAAACTGATCTGCTTCAGATACAAACAGCTTTTTGTTATAGATTTCTGCACTTCAGTGCATGAATGTGTGCAGAGGGGTGCTCATTCACAGAAACAGCTTAGGACACAATGGAAGCAAATATAGCCTATGAAACAAAAAAAAAAAAAAAAAAGGGCTCAACACCAGTCCCAGTATTTCTATTCCATGAAATAAAATACACTACAACTCTCTTTAAATTTCTTTAAAACTCTCAAACTCTGCAGATTGTATTACTTGATCTGTCTCCTGTGGAACCCCTCATATCATTTCAGTATACTGGAAACACAGAAGCAAGTACAAATGTAAGTAAAACTGAAATGAAAGCTGTAGTTTCCGCTCCTTTTGAATTTTTCCCATAAAAATTAATTAGCTGAATTTGAAGTAAGCAAATCCCACTAAAGACAGTGTTACTCCCAGCAGAGGAATGCTCCAAAGGCAGAGAATTCCACAGCATCCCTTGTCTGAGTGCTACCATGCGAGCAGCAAGATGCAAGTGTGCTGCCTGTGAATTCAGGGCATAGATGCATCCAGGTCACTAATGCCTGGGGGAATCCCTGCAGGCCGTCTCTGGTGAGAACTGAGACCTCCTGCAGTCCCTGGGGGAGAGGCAGAAGGTGGCTCCCTGATGGATGACAGGGTCTGTGCCAAGCTGCAAGCATGGGCACAGCCCTCGATGGGCACAGCTTATCAGGAACTGGCAGCCTGTAGGATTGCTCCCTGCCCCTGCTCCCTCACAAGGAGAAGAGAGGTTACAGGCTTTGGGGTGGAAGGGGTGGGTGGGGCAGAATTAAGATGTCCCCCAGTACAAATTTAGCAATGAGTATTACATATAAATTTTATATATGTGTATATATACATACAGAGACACTATTTTCCAGTTCCTGTGCTGCTGCTTTGTCCTTGTAATTATGGGCTTATAAATACCAGCGTCCACCCAATCTTACCTTTAGCATGGTGAACATCTTGCTGCAATAATGAAATGAGCACAACATAAAGACTTATCTAGATATTACAATTCTAGCTGTATACACTTAGCCTGCAATAAGGGATTGAATTTAAATGTTTATAGCTTTCCAAACACTATTATGCGCTTGCAAATGTTAATTCAGTTTCAATGAAAGAGTCAATTTTTTTTTAACAATATAGAATGCATTTTAATACACTATTACGCACAATAGGCCGACAGTGAATGGACTCATAATTGATTTAGAAGCATGTTCTACCACCCTGCTACCTCTATCTCTTTAGTAAATCACTTTTTAATCAGGCTAGTCTAAGCTGACCCATACAGAGCTTTATTTAATTTATTATGGAATTTATATATAAGGTTGACTAGTAATGCATGGCTACAGCAGCATTAAACAAATTGTACAGTGAATAACAAAGAGGGAAAAGAGAACAAGAATTCAAATAGCCTAAGCATATTGCTGAGGTTAAGACAGGTTCCAAATGAGCAATGTTATTCAAATGTTTAAGAACGGGAAAGATGGAAAGGGCTCTGACACCATTATGGTTTGTTAAAAAAAAAAAAAAAAAAAAAAAAAAAAAAAAAAAAAAAAAAGGCTGGGTTTGAGTCAATTATTGAAGAAAAGATAAGGGAGAGAAAAATCTCACAAAATGCATTAGTTGGCTCTCATTCCTCCTAATGTAAAGGAGGATAATTATAATAAAACATGAAATAGAGGCCTAATAATCACTACAAAGCTCTCTTTTCCTGTGTGCCTACAAACTTTATTGAAAATACTACCAAGGACAAGGCACTCACTGAATCAATGCCACAGCGAGAGTTTTTCTGTTACCCAGTAAGTGCAGGAAAAAAGCCTAGCAAAGATTCAGAATAGGGCCTAGCAATCTAGAGCCAGCATTTCAGAAATTATTTGCAGAATACTTTAACTGAAGATGTCTAAGCGTGTGCATATTTAGAATACACATGCATGCACACACATTTACCTCCATAGCAACACATAAATATTATTTTCCCCAGTTTTTAAAAAATAAAGATCTCCAGTCTTTTCCTTGGAAGAGATGGGAAGCATCTGCTCAAGCATCAGTCTGTGCATGACCTGCTAATGAACAGGGAGAGCCACCACTGCCACATTAATGCACACACTTTCCATTTCCTTCAGGAAGCTCACTGTTCATAAGCAGGGTTCAGTAAGGAAAAAAAACCCTGGTGTACACGTCATAGTTAAATACAGTTCTTTTCATAAAATTTTTTGCACACACACGTTAAATTTGCAATTCCCGATATAAAAGCAATCCCAACTCTTTATTTTTTTCCCCCCAGATGCATAAAAACAACGCATTGAAGACCTGATGAAAATGAACACAGAACATGCACAAAGAAAGTCTCTTCCAACAATGAAGAGCACATGCCCCACAAGCTGGATGGCTCAGAAGATCTGTAATAGGACAGGAGCATTTCCTCAGTGACCACTGGCTTGAAACCACCTCCAGGTCATTATCGAGTTGCCATCAGTCACATCTGGTTTGGTAGTCAACTTGAAATGAGTTGGTCCTCTCGGTCCAAGGTCCACATCATAAATTGGCAACGCTGAGAGAGTCTTGGCAGGGAGGTCAAGGATTGAATGGGCACAGAGACTCATCTCTAAAGGTGATCTGTCTAGGTCAGGGTTCAGGCATATTTGTGAGAGAAGCATGCCTTGCTGTTGTCTCCTGCTGTACAACTGCAGAAAAATACAGGAATTCATCTTCAAGTGCTGTCACAATCCAGTACCTTTCACAAGGATTAAGTGCCCATTAAAAAAATACATTCATCTGCAGCAAGACAAGCCTGTACCTTTTAAATCTCACCTATCGTTACAGCAATACTTTACATTGTAAAGTTAAGAACAAACAAAAACCAACACAACAACCACAGTCCATTTTATTTCAGCCTTAGAAAATCAAATCACAGAGCTCATACACAATTCTGAGTTTTACATTTTCTGCAAGCGGTCTTCCTCCCATAACTGTGGCAGAGAAATCCATAATCATATCAAGACTAGTCAAGGCCAATCCTCAATAGTCAAGGTCAATAACTCAAAATACTTGCTGAGACTGATTTCAGAAGACCCTTTAGAAACCACTTTCCACTTTAGCTCATCCACAAGAAAAACAAAAAGCAAAAAACACAAAAACCTCGCAAAAAATGAGATCAAAGAACATGATTAATTTCATTTGACACAAACTGTAATTTCCACTGAAAGGGGTACATTTACATGACAGGTGAACTGCAATGTGACTATAAACCCAAAGCCTGTTTTCCTTGAAATACCAATTGTGTGCCATGCCATCCCAAGAAGCTTCTGTTACACAGGACTCCAGAAGCAATTCAATCACTAAACTCCTTTATCTGTCTGACCGAGGAGTGGCCACTTGCCACATGCTTGCAGACCCTCTTGGCTGGGGAGAAAGTATGAAGATTAAAGTGCTGCTCTGATTATCACTGTTAAAATGACCTCCAGGGTGATGCAAGCTTGCTTCCTTCAAGACCAAAAGCCAAATGACAACTCCAGAGATTTCAGGTGCCTGCAGCCCTCCAGACTGAAGGTGAGGAAGGGGGACAGGTACTGCATTAATGGTATGTTTTACACAACCTGCAGAATAAGGCTTGTAGCTTGCCAAGTTACCTCATTACATTCCTTTATCCCTAAGAACCAAGCTTGTGTTTTAAAAGATGAATGTCATATCCTGTTTAGGGCTAAACGAATAAAATCTATGAATAAATGAAGCTACCTATTACAAATATCACATCCTCTATAATCTTGACATTTCCAAAGATTTGAATGTATAAGAAAGGCCACACAGCCACTGCAGCTGCAAGCATAAGTAACTACTCCAGTCCTCCACACTACACAAAAGAGAAGGTCAGTAATATGTTACACTTAATGCTATTTTGACAGGGTGGATTACCTAAACAACAGTTCATGCGTATTTAAACAGAAATAACAGAGTTGTCAGGGATCTGCAGCTTTAAGTGCCCAAAACACCAGATGTCTGCAGTGCAATAGGCCTTCATATTCAGAAAAGAAAATAAATTGGGACTCAACTGTCTTATTGCTGAGATCAGTGTCAATTCTACAACAGATTAATCTTTGATCACAGTATGCTTGAGTTCTGCAAAACCCAGCTAGATACAGAAAGACATTAAAGAAAATAAACAAGAGAAACACCAGTGATAATATAAAAATAATGCTAATGAGATATATTGTGGAAATAAGTGAACTATCCATATTAGGTTTTTTCTTAAAAGTATATATATATATATCTAAACCACTTGAACAAAGCCTGAGCCACATGCAATTGGTGTGCAGGAGGAGAAAAGCCTGGGACCAAGGAACTCAGCAGAAGAGACAAAATACAGACACTAACCATATAATCCCAGTCCCATGAATCCCTCCAGACCTGATCCAGGATGCTGGATTAGGATCAGTATTCCCCCAGCCCCACTGTCACAGGGAATGTTAGAAAAGAGATGCAGATCCAGGTGGGCTCTCCCACTTTCCCCAGCTCACAGCAATGCAATCAATGTTTTACAGCATCTGCAGGAACAACTTTACTGCTACTGTGGCAACAACTTGCAAGTATCTATCAAGGACCAAGATCTTTCATGCAAGTGACTACACACACAGATGAAATCTAAAGTTCACTCCCACTCCAACTTTACATTTACTAAGCTGTAACACCTCTAAAGAGCGTAACCCTTTCATACTACCTCTGGTAGCAAAATTCTGATGGGAGACATGCTATTTAGGAGGCAGGGATGGCAAAAGATCCAGCAACCCTGAGTGAGGAAACCTCGGACAAACATACCTTTCATTATGGGTATAAAAGTTCAGCATTTCCTACCAGGGTGGCAGCAGATATAAAAACAGATAAAACCCAAAGAATGTGAATGAAATGCCCCAAAGCATGACTTGAAAAAAGGTTTGTCCTTGCTCCCCTTCTATCAAGCCAGAAGCATAGGTAGGCTGCTGCTCTGAATGTGACTCAAGACATTTACTAATCAAAATATGCTAAGAACTTCCTCATCACTGAGTTGCAGAGTTATTTATACTTCAACCGGATTATGCCCCTTAGCCATTTAGAATAAAAATGCTGCTGTTTAAACAAGTATTCTCATTATAGATATAATAAAACTCTGAAGCACTATTGAAAGTTATGCAATAATTTGTCTCTTAGGGAAGATGAATGGCAAAGTTGGGTGCCCAGGACTTAAAATTCATTAATGTCTTAATAGTGAAACAGATATTAATCTCTCTTCATTAGCTTGCCAAAATGAACCAAGGCAAGTTAGAAAATGTTCTGAGACATTATTTGATTTCAAATGAATATGCCTCAAGTATTGCTCTTTCAAAAAGCCATTATAAACAACACAGAAAGGGGAAAATCATTTGAAAAATTGCTTTGACATTGTCCTTTAATCATGCATTGTGTTCAGGAAAATTATTCTAATGCATCCCTTACATGACTAAATGGTTGCAGTATATAAATAGCATACTCTCCAGAATGCCATGCGGAATATCTGATGATATAATGCATTACACAGGAACCGAATCACATTTAAAAGAACATGATGATGGAGTGAGATGCTTTTAAAACATAATATAGGTAAAGAAAAACAAAAATCCCATGGGTTAGGGTATTCTCTGTAGTGTTAAAATACTATCCCATTTAAGTAATGATTATGTTAAAAATATCTGCATCACATTATTGTTGTTTACCTATTCAAATGGGTTTTTTCCTGCTGATTCAGCTTTCATTGCAATGTTTGAAGGGAACAGAATGAAAATTTTAGTCGCTGATCAGAATTACAATCATTTTCTGGAACTTGAAGAATGCAAAATTTTGAAAGGGGTAAGAATGTATCCTATTATCAACCGCCATAAGGACAACCAATTGGACAGATTCTATTTCTGCATGCAATAAAATAATATAGAAGTAAATAATTCTTATAAAGTAACAAAAATTTAGGATCTCATGACTACTGAACAATACTCATTCTTTCTTTCTATTAGGCTGTATGAGATCAAACAAAAGACAATGTCCTCTAGCACGTGGATTGCAAAGAGCCTGTCAGAATGGGAATTTCAGGTGGAGGAGTGTCAGCTTCCATTAACATTATGGAGGCTGAAGAAATTCTAACTTCTGCTCTTGAAATTAAATGTAAAAATATAATCATTAGAAAACAACAACGTGCACATTAGGTACAATTATTATACATCAGGAATTGGTTAGACAACACGGACCAGAATGACAAAAGAACCTAATTTATTCCTTTTCTTGGCTTGCTACTGCATGGCTTCTCCAGTTCTCATTCAAAACTAAGTATTTGATTGTTTGCCTGAGCTATCAGGCACCAACCACAAACCTCCCAAGTGTATGAGGAGGACTCAGGCGACTCCTGTCCCAAACCAGGAGGTGAAGACAACTGCCCCACCATGGCATCACGAGCTCACAGCATTGCTTCTTGATGACTTTGCTGCCAAACTTCAGGCATGCCACAGCTGCAAAAAATGAGCTGGCTATTTTACCCTGCTATTTCTTTTCAGTATTGCTTCAAGCATCTCTACAGTGCTAAAATTATGTACTGGCAAGCACAGCAGGTGTTTATTTTTAAATATAGCAGCAATTCCAGAAGACTGGAGATACTGACATAGGGCAAGGAACAAAACTATGAGGTCTGCACCACTCACAAGCCAACATAAGATTGATGGCCCATTTAAACCCGAATTATAAGTAGCTTCAGTCCATTAATATTAATTAGGTCAAGACTAATAGGCTCTCATGAGTGGACTGTTTAGCAGGTCAGAGGCAATGAAAAGGTGGTAAACAATTTACTGCATAATGAAGTTTGCAGGCACATGTGCACACGTCTCTGCCACTGTAACTATGCACTTCACTCAAAGTCAGATTGCTAAAAGCTGGCCAGACTACTTGCCTGCTCAGGATTTGGCAAAATCCTATTATAAATATAACGTTTTCACTAAAAATGCTCCAAATTCCAGCTAGGGAGCACTGTCAGTGTGTGTGAGAACACAAGGCTGGGGGTTTTGTGGCAAGAGGAGCTGGGGAGCATCCATCAGTGGCCGTGTCTTTTCACACCCCTCCAGGCAGAACACTCCAGCTCCTCCTGCAAAGTGCTCCCTCACAGGAAGAAAGGACACTCAGAGCTCACCCTTCACATTCATTGCTTGGCTTGTCATTTGTTACCACATTAGATGTTCCCTGGCCAGTACAACTTTTAACATGGACATGCATCCAATTAAGAAGATCACTTAATGTGCAAAGATCAAGTTCAACGTTTTCCTAATTGGATGGTAATGCATTCTGATCAATAAAAATACAAAATAGAAATGTAAAGAGCAGTCATACAGGACTTTATTTGTGATAAATATCTTGACACAAGTACACAGGAATGTTGATGAGCATTAAAAATAATTTTATTACTTTATTCTCATAAGTGGAGTCAATTTAAATATCTCATTTAATAATTTTCATCACAAGACATTTGCGCTTGTCTGAACAGAACAGTATTTACAAGAGTGCTCTACATTTATATTCCTCTTCTTATTTGTATTACTCACAAAGAGAACACAGGCTCCTTCCATAGACTAAATTTCTGTCTTTGTGCTATGTTATGAAACTCTCCTCATTGCCACTATTAAAGTCAAAACTGTGCAGGAGGACTGCCCAATGCATCCTTACCACTTAAGTTCCACTTGAAATCTCAGAATAGCATTGAAGTGGAAGGAAAGTACAGCAGAGGCCAAGGGTGGGCTCTTTCCAGAGAGATTAATTTCAACCACTGGCAAGAATAACAGGGCAAGTCTGAAACAGTATGGTTCATATTGGGAGTCTTTATTATTTTTAATTTACCTGTGATTTTGAATGTTTTTACATCAGGAACCCCTGCCTGCTCTTCTCCCCTTTTTCTCAAAGGGCATAATTTTCCAGAAATACTGGCCATCTCCCTTTGTAAAGCAAATACTTTAGAGATGCCTCAATTCAGACAGGAAAGAGATGAGATTCCTCAAAAAATTTTGGACAATTCTGAAAGTCTTGCCCACACTGTTTTACTTCAAGCTGATTTTGTTTTTTCACAATGCATTAATTCTAAAAGAAATAGTTTATTATTGCTTATATAAAAGTGACTAAATCCTCCCTTTCACCCTGTGCCATGACTTGCCTGCCTCCAAGTTGCCTATCAATGCTTGGCACGGATCAAGGGCCAAGGAAGGATGTGAAGGTGCAGGTGCAGGTGCAGGTGTTGGTCCTCAGGCTCACATGCACAAACTGGGTTCCCTGGAACGTGATACATCTGAGTCAACTGAATAATGCAAAGAGACAGAACAGTTTTGAAAATCCAACCTTTAGCAGAAAAGCAGTGGGAAAGGACAGTAAGTAACAGAAAGATTAAATGTGTAGATCTTGCAGGATGCTGAGGCTCTCAGCATCTTTAGAGTTTCCAAGCACATGGTCAGTAATCAAAGCGACAACATAAGAACAATAACTTAAAAAAGGCAACTTGTAGAGTCCTGGTGTGTTTAATAAGAAAATAGGCCAGACAGCATGGGGAATCCTCTCACAGGGTGGTGTACCACCTGCCCACTTCAGGGGTTTGTGTGCCAGTGCTCTGCACTCACAGCTGCAGAATACACAGCCTGAACATATCACTGCTGCAGGAAAATCTTCATAAAATTCCCTCCCTAGCCACTACATGCCTACTGAAAAGCTTTAAGTGTGTATTGCCCTTCCATACTTTACAGCCATGCCAAGACACACATAAACTCTACAAGATGTATGGCCTTGGGCCTGCAGGCTGCTACTGAGCCCTGTGGTCATGTAAAGACACAACTTGAGGGATAACAGCTTTAACACAACCAATAACTACCTACTGAACATCTAAAAATGTAACTAAAGCACCTGTTGTGACAAAATGGAAGATGATGATACCCTCTTACTCACTTCCCTAGGAATCACTGCTGTCCATTGATCTTCTACTGGAAACACACCAAAATAGATTAAAACACACCAAATTTGCATGACATATTAACATGCTATGCACAAATGGCACTTCTCAAAACCCAAGTATCAGCATGTTGATGATACAAGGGGGGGGAAAAGGTAATCCTTTTTTTTCTCCTGTTTCTTTTGTGCTAAATTTACCCAAGTCCCTGAAAAGCAACTTTCTGAGAAAATCAATCCGTTCCAAATATCATAGAATGTGATGCATATGTACAGCCAGAGGGAAATCTGCCATTTCCTCTGGAGTCACAGAGCATCATTCTGTCTGCCCCTGACAGACAGGAAAAATGCTTCCCCTAATCATGCAGATTATGGAGCTGGTTTAAGACCACATGAGGCAATAACTGCTGGCATGAGGTCCTGGCACATCCCCACCTCCAAGAGCATTGATCTGACTAATTAGGCTACCTAGATGTTACATTTCCTCTTCTAAATAGTTAGTTTCAGTTGGATACTGTGGCTGACATGCTCTCAATACTTTGCAACACTTGTAATACGGCTCAGTGAATGCTGTTATTTCCCACAAGCAAAATACACATGACAAAAGCGATATCCTCTCTTCTATAATAAAAAAAACATTACTTTCTTTATCACAGAATTTTGATCTTTGAGAAGAAAAGAATGCAAAATAAATTCTCTGTAATATCAAACACTTCTGCTACACTGAACAGCATTTAAGGATTATTCCTGCAGCTGTTCTTGTATCCTTTCCTGCCAAAGGCTCTGTGAGCAGAAAGACAGAATTGTGAACAGTTTACACCTCTCAGTACAGCTCCAGTTTCCTCATTCTAGAGGCCCTGACTGTGTCATGGTTCCCTGAGAAACTTCAGTCAAACTGAGTTACCTTATCAAAGATGGTTAATTTTACCTCAGACATAGCTACAGAATCAGCAGCATGAGGAGATCTAAGCCAACAGAAAGCTTGTGAAGACATGCCACAGAGCAATTTGGACAACAGAGTCTGACACAGCCTCTAAGTGTCACTGGGGAGCTGTGAAACCACACCTCAACTCCTCAGCAACAGAATGGTCCACCAGCACCACAAAAGAGGCACAGATGCTTTATGTAAGCATATGAGTATCCTTGGTGTTTGTACAATCTCCCTTTATCCACAGAAAACAAATAACAAGTGCAAAATACTGCAGAGAGTCTAAAGAGAACCTGCTGCATGTCACAGAACTGGAAAGAAGGCAAAAAGATGAGGCTTGCTTAAGAAGATTATAATATAAATCACGTATCATTTAACTTACAAATCTAAACTAAACATGCTCCAAACAAACACAGAATTATGACACATTGCAGTCACCAGCTCCTTTTTGCTTCAAGCAACAGCATGTACAAAGTGACTCGAATACAAGCTCCAGAATTGCAAAATATTTGATCAGAAATTTATCTTGAAGTGTACCAGAGTGCAATTTGACCTTGTATTTTCTTCTGCTCACAGTGCCAGCTTCCAAAATTACACCTTGTCCCAGCAATGCCCCCCTGTCACCCGTTCTGCCATTTTCTGGCTTCCCCAGTTTTGCCAGTGGAGCTGTCTGGGGACATGATGAGGCAGTGTTCTGTGCTCTGATCTGCTGGAATAGTTCAGCAGCAAAGAAACCAACCAACTCACACCACATTATGCTCTCACAGCCATCAGCAACTGGGGTGTTTCCCACCTATAAAATGATGGTGTCCTCTTAAGGGAAATACTTTGGGTTTTCTTCTCAAGGGCTGTACTAACTGAGAGCACAGACAGTATCTCACCCATTTCATTATAACCATGCTACTCTCTCTCTAAAATTACCCTTGAAGTATTTGTTGTCACAGGGTCACTGATATTTTGATAAACTTCCCTTTCATCACATACACAGTCAATCACCCTTTGCATATGTAATGCAGGGCACATAAAACCTGCCACAAGCATGAGAAAGGTCGGTCTTGAGGGTCTGTATTTATAACTTCCTATAGCCCAACTCCTTTAAGACAGGCTTAGCTTTGCTTATCTGATCAAGGAGCAGGGCTGTAGACTTTGTTCAGTGAACAAACTCATTCCTTCCCAAGCAGCAACTGGAATTAAGGTCTAACACAGGCAGTGCACTCCCAAACACTCAACAAAAGATTGTTTCACTTCATTTTACACTGCAAAAGGATTATTACACATCAGTTATTTTACACTGTTGCTTTGCATTAAAACACTATGAAAAAAGACTATTTCCATTTTTGGAAGGGAAATCTCTCCTCAGGGTATTTTTTCTTAAGGACATTAAGGGCAAACACACATTAATAAGACTTTTCCTCCCTTCTCAGCCCTATGTAACCTCTTCTGAAGGTTCACTGGAAAATAAGCTACAAACCATCCAGTACACTACTTCTGCTCTAGTAAGATGGACATGTAATCAAAAGAAGCAAATTGGTATAAGCTACTATAAGGCAGAAGTGCTGCATACTGCAGAAAATGCATTTATTCCAGTTCACTATATGCAGTCAAAACTAGAGGGAAAATCCAGATGATCAGTAATTTCACAGATGGCTGGCTTCTCTCCTCTTTGATATTATTTGTAAAATCTTTCCTTGGCCTCTAAATGTGTGAGCAAAGTAATAATTCATTCATTTACTTATGGGTAGGAGAAATTAAAATAGCTCACTTTATTGAAGATGCTGAATAGACAAGAAATACTTATAACATTCTCTGAATCAAATTACCAAGATATCATAAATTATGTTTAAAAATACTCAACCATCTACAATGCTAGAATATCAACAAGAAGCAAAACCTAAGAGAATGGTTTGAGAAACCTAATATTGAACTACATGAATATTCTTTGTTCTGGACAATACCTAGATTTGACAGAGGAAAATTAATAAAATCCTGGAAAACCTGGGCAATTATTTATATAGTTTATCATGGCATCTGTTATGCAAACAAATGTTTATATAAAAGGTAGGTCTGGTATTCCAAAAGAAAATGTATGACTGAAATTGATATCTAACACCCAATTATTTTCCCCTTTTTCATTCAAACGTGAGGTTCCCTGAATGGCCACGACAAAACTAAATGATCCAAAGAAGTGTAACAGTCCCATATGTAATTGAACTGTTTTGCATTTTCTTGGGTGAAGTCCATAATTGTGGCAAAGCCTCCACGGAGGGCGTTTTCACCCTCTACCCCCTTCAGGTGTGGGAAGGGCAGCTCTCACAGCAGCACAGGTAAAGGCATTGAAACCCAGGTGTTGGCAGAAAAAGTTGGCGTCCCACATGAGAGCAGTGGGAGCTGGCTAAGTCCAGCGTATCCTTACAAAACTGCCACCCTTTGGGGGCCTCCACATTCATGTTTTGCTTTTAGAGCAGGAGGGTATTTGTGAAGCAAATTCCCTGCCGGCTCCTCCCCAGCATGCCCTGATTCCAGCCACAAGGCCGGTCTGGAGCTCCTCAATTAGCTTGCTTTCAATGAGATTGTGTGAGGCTAAGAAAGTCTGCAGCGGGGAATTTCCTCTCACCCCTCAGTTCCAAACAACAGCTGTCCCGTTTTGGGGGTTTTTTTGAGTTTTTTGTTGTTTTTGTTTTTTTTTTCTCTGAGGAAACCAGCCCTGTTTTGTTTTGTGTTGGGGGGGTGGGAGCCTTTTTGTTGTTTGGATTCTTTTTCAGTAGAGCACTTCATCAATGCATTATGCCGAAATGAATGGCCGAGACCAGCGCTCTCAGCAATTCTTCCCAACATAAAGTGGTTACTCCCGTAGCATAAACAGCTTTCTAAGAAAACATGACCTGGAAGTTGAACTTGCTTACAAGAGGACTAAATCAATGCTCAAAAAAGAGCAACAGCTTCACATTCTGAAAAGTCGCCACTTAGCATCATTTGCACATCTTGTAATAAAAACAAAGTGGAATGCTGCGTGATGTATTTACGAACCTTTTACTGTGGGCAAGACATTTCACAAGGAGAGAGCTTTACGAGTTACCAATTAAACATTCTGGCTTTCTCCAACATGCGCTCTCAGTAGGAGAACCCCAGAAAACAATCCCAGGAGGGGTTGGGGGGTCCCCCCAGCAATGCAGGCTCTTGGAAAGCCTCCTGCCAACAATGGAGGCATTCTTGCAAAGAGATCTCTCTCTTGAAATGGGCAGTGTTAAATTCCTCCAAGGGGAACCCCTAGTGAAGGGAACTTTTAGGAGAGGGACACGCTCAGAGAGGTGAAGAAGAAGAACCACAGGGGACAATTTGCTTACAAACACATTAACTCAGTAATTTCTATAATTTCTGTAAAATGTGTAATTTCACTTTGAGGCTATGATTTACACAGATCTTCAGCCTTTGCTTCTCAGCTGGACTCATTCCATACGAGCAAATTACAACTATTCAAAGACAAACACTGAATTAGGCATCAAGCTGGGCATATGCGTTGCTTTTATACAAAAGAAATGAAGCCTTTAGATAAATAGATAAATAAGTAGCTAAACAGAAGAAAAGACAGGCAGATGATTTCGATAGGCAGACAAACATTGCTGCAGAGGGAATTCTTCCCTCTTTGCAGCACGATCATTTAGTCTGATCTCGACTTGACTTGATGGGTGTCACATTACGGTGCCAAATTCACCCCGCTTTTGGGTTTTGGTGGGGGTGTTTTTTTTGTTTTTTATTTCTTGCCAAACAACCAGGAAAAAAAACTGCAGGAAGAGACAGAAGACTTTCTCCTAACAGCATCTGACTCAGTAATAGCTGTGACAACACAACACACTGTCAAAGGAAACCATCACATTCCTATACAAAGGGCCGTGAGCGCCTGGAGGGATCTGCCCACATGTCTGCAGCTTCCCTGCTCGTGCCCTGGAGCAACCCAAGCGAGCTGCCAGCAAAGGCTCTAACTATATTTGATTAGTTTCAGCCCTTCATTTTTAGCGAGTCATCACCCTCTTAACAGCAGATGATGCCCTCTAGTTGGAATCAATGTGAGTGACCAGCTCACAATAGGGCGGATTAATGATGAAAAATGTGTAGTCAGCCCGGAGGGCTTTGGACATTTATCACCCACCGGCTCTGCCAAGGGCTGGGCTGCCCCCGGCTCATCAGCACGACACCCTCGCTGCCTTGGAGCGGGCGCCGGGGCTGGGATTCTGCTTAATGAGCCTGGGGTGAGACAGAGGCGGAGTGCCAGGGATCAGGCATTTCCATCCTGCACTCACAGCCTGAACTGCCCTCCCTTCCTACCACCTGTATTGCACAGGCAGAGTACAGCGACTACAGAGAATCTTTCCAAATTCAACGTCAAGTCGCACTGGAAAGAGAAGAGTTTCTTATTCAGAGAGGAAAACCCAGACAAAACTGCGCTGTAAATTTTTTCTTTGCTAATCCATTCAAGGGAAGCAACTTTTTGACAGGCGGGTGAAGCCTCATTACAATTTCATCAACATAATGAAAGGTGGGCAAGTAGATTTTGTGCCTGGCTCATAAATATTCATGCGGCTTTTACATACCAGAGAAGCAGTATCTCATTAAAGCAGCGGAACCTGCATCATACATCATAAACATCTTCCTCTAAACTTCCGATGCCATGAAGGGCTGCCTACAACAGGCAGTGGCAGAACTCACATTAAAATAGAGATGCACCAGCATCTCTATATACCAGCAGTATTCACCAGTATGTGAATAATACCTCCAAAGTTATCCTTCCTTCCAGTTGCCACAAAAAGGGTGATGAGATTTGTGAACATAGTGAGGCATTGAAGACTGTAGTCAAAATAGATAGTGCTGAAATAATGAAGCTAGGACTTCCCTTTTGCTAACAGAAGCCAGACTGAAGGAACTGATAAGGAACTGATAAATCATGAGAACTGTCAAACTAGGGCTTCTGCATCCTGAATAATCAATAGACCCTATGAACACAATACAATCATAAATCAAACAGTCCTGGGAAAAACAGGATTTAGCTGTCACAAACACTAAAGGTTAAAAAGTCAGAGCTGAGGAAGACAATCTTACTTCATCATTTTGGGACCCCACCCCATTAAAAAGACCACCGACCCATTTCAAAGAACAAACTACGCATGCTTGATGGCTTTTTGGGTTAATTACCATACAAAGCGGGGAATGGGAGGTGTCAAAGCTATGAATATGCATTTGTAGTTTGTGTATTCAATACTCCTGTAGATAAAAGACCCTGTGATGATCTGTAAATTGCGCGTGTGTTTCTGGGAGCTATCCCACATGCTGCCCGGCGTCGTAATAAACGTACACTTTCTAACTTTGAACTGTTAGAGAGTCTTTGTCCGTCATAGTTGGATATTGGTATTAGATCAATGTCCATAGTTTTTTAATAAATCAATAGTAAACAGGAACTGCAGAGGTGCTGGCAAAACATGCACTTTCATGAACAGCAGCACAGGGGAAATGAAGCGCTGCCAAATTATATACATCAGAAGCTTCTGCTAGAGACCCAATTAGGAACAGTAACCATACAGTGAATTGTAAAAAAAAATAATTTAAATCATAGACCTGGAATTACGCATGGGGTGATGAGAGATGTTCTAGTATGTAAAAAAACTTATTCATGTGGTTAAATGCTTTTCTGTTGAGGCCTGATACCTCTATCCATTCTGTATCGATCTAGTCTCACAATCTTCAAAGAATGTCCTGTCAAGAAAAAAGAATTAACAAAATGGACTTGTTAGCACAGCTAACAGGCTCGCTCAAGGCTCATCTCATTTTTATGAGGAAATGACAGCTTTGTTCTTCATTAAGAAACTGTAAATGCAACCACACTGGAATTTTTAAAAAAATTGTAACTTTAAGGGATCATGCAGCCTTGGAAAAACAAAGCAAGGTGTTCCTTACGAAGAATTTACCATCCATTCAAACAGTTTTCAGTGCTTGACAAGAAAACACATTATTATCTCAAGTGACTTTTTCATTTAAATATATATATATATATATTTAAAAGTTATACTAAAGTCCATTAAATGTGAAATCTCTGTAATCTTGCTTTCCATAGCAATCAGATCCGATGAAGAGCTTTGGTTTGGCAAATATCCTAAAGATCCTACAAAAACAGTCCTTATGTTTTGAACATTTCAAGAAGATCCCTTCATATTTAATGAAGTTATTTGCTCTGCCATACTACGAGAGACACAGCAAATTCTTAAATCATAAACTAAGGTTCAAATTGCTAATCATGCCTATTAAGAAAAAAAAAAAAAAACACAAACAAGATTAGTAACATTCTTAAATTACAAAAGAGCTTGTTCAACCTAACAGCATCAAAATCTTTAATAGCTACCTTAAACCCCCTCTACTGCTCTCAGCAGTCTTTCCCCTGACAGCCATTTCCAAATCAAAAAGGAAGACATTGCCCATTGTTTTGGTTTTAATTGCAGCCTCACCTCATGCCAAACGAGGAGCAACATCCCACCACACTACAATGGGATCAGACCTGGGATCAGATTGGCCTCCCCTCCCAGGACAGCCACACATTGATGCACAAATACAAGAAGGGTCTTGTGTGATCCCACAGCACACACGGAGTGAAAACACTCTGGTAGAGCCAATACACTAGAATATCATTTCTCAAAGTGATCCATCAGCTTCCATCCAGCAATCCTGATAAATTGTCCTTTTTGTTTAGCTCACTGCACACTATGAAATGAAGAATAATCATCTGCAAAATTAGTGCAGCCATTCATTTTCCATGTAACACATAACACCTTAAAATTATTATTTCATAAAAAAAGGGAAACAGTAAATTTGCTGCAAAATGAAATCGATCACCTAAAATTTTCTCTCCTCTGTTGATTGTTCATTTCATACTATAAAAGTTGTTCTCAGACAAGCCTTACACAACATATTTTGTTAAGTTTCCTAAATTTATGCAATGTGGGAAAATTCCCAAACCTTTCATTCAAGTCATTGCTGGGGGCATTAGCACCATCTCCATTTAAGCAAAGATCTTAGTCATGTCCACAGCTGTGCTTTGAATCATCAGGTCATCATCTTTCAAAGAGGAAAATGTTATTTCACCGTTTTTGTTTAGCGTATTTTACCAGCCACTTTTGTTGGTATCACACTGGGAGAAACTGAAAGAACCCCTGGAATTCCTATTAACAGGAACAAGGATTCTTAAAAGAAATTTGGCTTGGTTGTTTTCTTTATGACTGTTAGCCATAAAAGGAAATGGTCATTTTTTTAAAAAAATAAAAATAATAGATTGTTTTCAGTAGCAAGTGCCATGCCCAATGCTGAAGACAGGACAACTGCAGATGAAAACTACAATTTAGCTTTATGGCAAAGCACAACAGGTCTGATCAAAAACTACCTTTTGAGTTTGGCTATTACAATTTCCTCTGGCTGAGTTTGTTCCACTTTAAATTGATTATTTCTTCTCAGCAAAGGAACACTTTTGTCAGGGCTCCCATTCCCTGGTCAAAGGGAAACAAGTTTGGGTTAACGGTTATTCTGTTATTCTTCTCTCCAGTAAAACTCCAAAGTATATTATGGGTTAGTAGCACTAGGTAAAGAGCATCCTTAATTAACATTACTACAAGGAAAAAAAAAAAAAAAAAAAAAAAAAAAAAAAAAAAAAAAAAAAAACAAGTCTTGAAGCTAAAATGAAAAGCAACAAGGCTTTGGATGAAAGAACACTGGGGAAGAGATCAGAGAAAGCACAAACCTGTGAAGTTTCTCTTCACAAATGGACAAGACTCCAATAGAGCCTCTGCCTGGGACACAACCAGGCCCAGCCAACTGAAAGGTTCAGGATGCCCAGGACAGGCAAAATGCGAGCATACAACTCAGTTCTGTTAAAAGACCTCAAAATGAGTTATGGCCACAGAACTAGAGAGGAGATGCCGAGAAAATAAAGGAGCAGTAAGGGAAAGCCTATGCTTTTTCCAGGATGAAAGGCAATGCTTTCTGCAACACTGAAGAAAAAAAAATCTTATCTGGTTTAGCATTGGACTGTGAATCCAGATGAGTCCCACACTATTGCTTTTGTCCTAATTCTCTTTTCTCTGTTTTTTCTTTCCTTAATATATATTCTAATTATCAAATTTACCATGTTATGAATAGTGTTAAGTTGACAGGAACAAGAAAGAACACTGTGCTTCCTAGAAAGGAATTCTGAAGGTGATCTAAAGTTGTAACTGCACACCTCACCTATACTTGTTCCAAGCATCTCACTCACACCTATCAAGGAGGAAAAGGATAAGAACAATAGTTACACAGCTCTATAAAGAGTACCTCCTTGGCTTCCACTTTGGAACGGAATCTTTAATCAGAGCTTCATTTTACTTTATACTGGCCTTCACAAAAGGAGGGAAACATTTCTATAATTAACTTTACCCCGGAGCAGGCAGGGAAGAGCTGTCTTCATTCACAATGAGAGCTTTTTTTTTTTTTTTTTTTTTTTTTTTTTCTTTTGAGATCAATATATCTGAGGAATGAAGGATTTCTGTTTTTACAGTAAATACCATCCAGCTCTAGGCAGGAGGTGGGCAGGACCACCTTCCCACTTTCAGATACTTTTCAGGATGGATGGATACTCCACGAAAGATGGTAAAATAAAATAATTTGCTTGGTGCCTGTAGCCTGTTCTCCTTCCTCAACCCATCCCTACAGCACAGTGTCTGCACAGGAAAGGACAAAACCAGGAATTGTCCAACAGTTGTCTCCTCTGTCTCCCTTTTTCCATGATGCCTTCCCTGCTAGGTTTCAGGGAGAGCAAAGACTAAAGGCACATCTGGCAGTAACACACTTTCTTCCTATCCAGATTTGTACCCCTTGAGGATGGGCTTGTGTGATATGTGCTGCCAGCAAATGTGGCAGTTGTGTCCCTGCTGCACTCTGAGCAGAAATTATGATTGTCTGAGAAGTAGATAGAATTCTCTCCCTCCCACACTCCCCAGATGAATTGTGAGATAAAAGCTTAAAGAAAAAAAAAAGAGGCTAGTAGGTCAGGTTTTGTGTACTCTGCTTTCAGAATGATTATCCTTGTCTTAGGAAATTTCTGGTTGAATAAGCTACAAATCACAGCTCTTTAAGGGAACATTGTATGGCTGGGTAGTCACGCTCCTCAACGTGTTACTTCACCTGCTGCAAATGAAACATAAAGTAGCTTTCAAAGCTGCACAATGACATACATCTTCAGCTTCTAGGATGCTTCATTCCATTTCAAGTTCCTCATAAAAGTGTGTTTGTGTTCAATTACTGACCTTTCCATTTATACTTCTACTCTAGAAACAAGTGAAGTGTTTTCTATAATATAAACAGAGGATAACAGCCTGGACCTCATTTATGCACGCTTTGTACTGCGTGGTCTGATTTAGTTATAAAACTGTTCTGAAAATATTGGGGGGAAATTGATGGAACCAATTATAACTTCAATCCCACATTGTTATATTCAAAGCACACAAAGTTACCAGTGGCTTGAAAACACATTGTACTTGAAAAACAAACTTGAACTATTGATTTTATTACAGGTAACTAAGCAAATCAAGTAATGGAGATGCAAAACTCTGAAAAATTCACACTGCATGGAAGAATTTTGCATTTTCTTATGACAGTTATTGGCTTTCTAAAACAATTTGCACATCCAGGAAGAAATAACAGTGACAAGCAGCCCTGAAGCCTTGTAGTGAGAGAAAAAAAACAGCCTATGAGCAACCTTTTCCCATGTATAAGGTCACTTGCTAATCTAATAGCAAAGATCATGGAATTACTTGCAGCAACAGTAATACTAGTACCTCTTTTGGCTGTTGGTCTAGGGGAGCTAGAAAAATAATAGTTTCTATGGGAAAGGAAAAAAAATAAATAAAAAGAAAGAGCAAATGCCTGCAGCTAAAGGTAGATTTTCAAAGAGATAAAAACTAGAAAATGCAAAGCCCAAGGCTCACAATACAACCATATTTCCCTTTTCACAGTTCCTCAAAAACTAGTAACATGAATTATGAGGGAAGGGTTTTGAATTTTTTAAAAATATACTGCTGATAAAATCCATTATGTGAAAAGCCCTTTTGCAATGGGACCCTGTGTCTGCCAGGGCTTTGAAGAAGCACTGCCTGCATTTGTTATGTTTTTTCTCACAGAAAGCTCCTTGAAAATACCAAGAGGGCTTACAAAACCGAAGTCCAATTTCCACTGGGTTTGCTACCAGAACAAGTAATTTTTAAACTCCAAAACTTGGATAACTTGGATGACTAAGAGAGCAGGCTAGACATAAAATGATGCTTCAAACAATGCCCACTATTAACTGTGTCTCCAAGAGAAGTTAATTTTCTTCAGACTTGCTTAATGTTGTCATGAACAGCCAGGACAAAGCAAACAAGGAACCTTCTGCCACATCACACACTCACCTATTAAAATTCATCGTATCTGTCACAGCTGTGTTCAGAAGGGTTTTAATTTTGCCCCAACAGCCTTCACAGAGGTGTGAGAGCAGCAGGTCCTGACCACACACTCAAGAGCCCAAGGAAGGCGGCAGTGCAGGCAGGACAGGTGTCCTGGCAGCTGCTCGCAGCTGGATCATTTTCAGTCTGTTGCCTCCATCTGCACAACTTCAGCCTGGGAAAAATAAAGGTCAGGGCACTTGTGGCTAAGTTGTCTTTTTAAGGAGGCAAGTGTCCTGGATCATCACCAGAGGAGGAAGTTTTACATCACATCAGGTGCCACAATATTAAATCAACAACTAAAAAAAAATCACTTTCAAAAAATCCTACATTCTTCATGGGAAACAAGATTTTTTTTATTATTTTTTTTTTTTTTGCCTAGAGACAAAAATGAGTAAAAGTACTACAGTTACTATTATTAAAAATAAACACTATTAACTTTTTGATGGTCAAAGATAATAAAACCAGCCAGCAACATGCACAGAGTGCAGAGCACGAAATACTTGGTACTGCAACTTAATCTGACATCTTGAATATCCAGACAGATAAACTGTTTCTTCTTTTTCTTCCCCTAACTGAAATATCCAGACGTATGATAAATAAGCTTAGTTAAGAGTTAAAAAGCTCCTGTAGACACACTTAAATCACTCTGAACAAAGTTCATTTGGACTTGACAGAAGTAATTATGTATAAATTAATCTAAATCTACACAAGAGAACTGAACCTCAGCGGAGCTACACTGAGATGCACCAGTTTATACTCAAATCACTGAGAAACTTTGTGGGTAAACAAAGTAATTGTTTAGACACACAAGAAACTGGGAGAAAGGTATAGGTTAGACTATTATAGTTCTTACAGCATTAAGCATAATTTTAAACTTTTGCAAAAATAAATTACCCTACTTTAAGTTTCTATAGTCTGATAGCATCTCATACTAAAAAGAGTTTAAAACATCTATAATGTTTTATTGTAGCTTAGGACAAACAATCTAGTCCCACAATTTTACCAAACTCTTGCATTCTAAATATACTATTCTCTTCATTTTAGACTCATTTAATACACTGAAAATCTACAATATTGTTATTGTTTTTCATTGAAACAAGTTCTTTGTTACTATTTTAAATTCTACAAATCTCTTATCTAATGAAGAATTACATACTCCTACAAGAATTAATTCTGCAGCAATGTACTACCAGCCCTCAGAGTAGCCCTTTTCTTCCCAGGTAAACCAAGTTAATGATGGAATTTCATCTTCATCATTACATTGCCTCACATTTGGGCATGTTCACACATAGGCATGATTCAGAACACATTCTGTAATTCTAACATGTCATTTTGCATATATATATGAAAGAAAACTATATCACACATTACTGATGAGGGAAACTCAGAATTAAGTTTCAAATATCAGTGACTCTACCTGATTATTAACCTCATAATTGAACTCAAAAGGGGGAGAAAAATTTGGAACAGTTTTGACGATTAATCTTCAGTTGGCTTTTGGTCTCCCTGATGAATTATAAAAGACTACAGTTACAGTCCAGTTTCAATTTTAGTCCTTTTTACACTCATTACAGCTGGAAACTATTGCCATGCCAGAGGCTTTGCTCTTAGAACTATGAACTCAATAGTTAATTGAAGTAAACACTATAAAAATTGTAAATACAAAGTCACTCTCCTCTGCAGGCTCACCTAAAACCATAAGAGTCTGGAGTTTAGGGACTTCAGGTGCACTTTTTCCAGGTGAACCAGCCAGCTGATAATCTTAGTACAAAATGCACAAAATGGTAAAAGTCTTATTTGTAGGTCATATTCTCACACATATTTTAAACCATTAACCTGGTCCTAACTTTGTACTCATGAGACACTACCTTAGTGCACTGTAAACAAAACAAATCATTATATAAGCCTCTTCATAATAAAGCAGTGCCCTGGAGGAATTAAGAAAAAAAGAGCTCTTAGAAACACTGTACAATTGCATGGATCCAGTCTTATAATTTAGTGCTGTAACCAACATTATAAACATCTCTGATAGCATTTTTATACTCTTTCACATGAAAATTTCCACAATAGCAAAGATGATGATGACAGGGTCATTTTTCCCCTTCTGTATCAAAAGGCAGATACAGAGTTGTGTCGTTGAACAAAAATGCAACAGTTCAGTATTTACTGACCAAAAATATTTCAAGTTAATAAACTATGACATCTGATGGACAGTAAAATAAATAGGCCATCCGGAATGAATAATGCAAGCTCACCACCAAAAATAATATAGGGTGTATACAGGACAAGAACAAGCTATCTTCAGTGAACATGCTGCTTCCACACTTCACTAGATTTAGAGTGATCATTGATGGCAGCTTTTGGGTTTTTTTTTTTTCCCTTGCAGGAAATTAAAATCCTCATGCTTTCCAAGCACTGAAAGAAAGCTAAATTACTTGCTGATTTTAGATTTTGCAAAGCAGGCTAATGTAAGCTGTGTAGGAAGCTAAAAATACACACTTGACAATTAATGCCATTGTCTCTTGAGAGGCAGGTGTGTTGTCCAGTGATATGGATGCCTCTAGAGTAATTATTCCTTACACCTTAATGAACAGGATGGTAATTATATATAGGCATTCTGGGCACAAGTTTGCTCAGACAGATTTAATACAGCTCACTATCTCAAGTCTGCATAAAGTAGCCTTCTGGAACAGCAGTTAGCCTTAGATCATAAGTTAAGCCACAGACGTAAAGGATTAAACGAAAATTGACAGGATCTCTGCCAGAGATTGCCTAGCCAACCATGGTTAGCAGATTTCAACATTTGTTCTACATAAATAGGAGATTTTAGCAAGGTTTCTCACAGAATTACTTGCTGAAGGTAACTAATCCCACTGGTCTTTATTTATACAGACACTACCAAAAAAAAAAACCCAAATAAAACAGAAAAGCCACCTCTCTCACAGTTAGAGAGGTATTGCTTTACATGATAGAGGGCAAAGTGAGGAAAGAGTGAAGGCTGTACTTTCTGGTACCACTGTCAACCCAGCCCAGTCTGCAAGCTGCTGGTTTTGCAACCCAAGAGTCAGGAACACAGATGTGCATCCTCTTCCCCACAGCTGCATCCAGCCCAGCATTGCTTGAGTTCTTTCCTCAGCTGTGGTCTTCCTTATGGCCATGATCTCAGGAGGACTGATGGAAACCCTACTGCACAGCCACTGCATTGTGGTGGTTCTGTTCAGCTCCTACCTCCAGAGCCTGGGCTTTGATCTCACAACCCACAGTTCTGAGCAAGACCATGTTTGCATGGGAGTCCTCCAAAGAAAACACAGGTGCACCAGGAAGTCGTTTCATGGTTCAAAGCTGACACTGTTCTCTCTCAGGGACAGATTAAAAGCAGGGGATTTCTTACCCCCATGAACTTCAATAGAACCTGAACCAGAGCCAATGTGATGTTCAGTCTGCACATCAGGGCAGGAGTGAGACAGCACTGCACTGCTATGAGCCCTGGGGTTTTTGGCAAAGTCCTCTTGTTGTTGTGGTATCCAAATTCCAATTTATCTAACCACCTACTAAGAAAGAATCTTCTATAGGTTCAATTTATTGAGTACACACATTTACTTCCTGTGTGATGTACCATTAATGAGTTATCTTTCACTCTGAAGACATGCAGCTTAATTGTGAAAGACACTTGAACGAAAGTTTCTTCCAGAAAAAAAAGCAGGACACTGACCAGAGCACAGTATGAAAACAAAAGCAAAAGCAGAATAAGGACACCAGGTTTAAAATGTTTGTGACAAAAACCGAGCTTTAAGTCATTTCAAGAAAAATATGGAAGTTTCTTGCAGTATTTCTACTCCTCCTCCTCCTCCTCCCTACAGGCCCTACCAAGATACACTAATTGTGTGTGTAATTAATGCTTAGACATTAAATTAAGTCTTTTTACAAGCATCAACTGTCATAAAGCACTCAAAACGACCCATCTGAAAAAAAAGAAAAATCCTACACCAGCAAAACCCAGCAAGCTGAAAGCAGAAGCTTCATCTAAACTGATGTTTCAGTCTGGGGCTTTTGAGCCTGAAGAAAATTCAACACTCCATCACACATCACTCATGTTGGCAGTGGCCTGAAAAGGTTAACAAAGATCAATCATCCCTGCCCACCCTTGGTGCCACTCTTGATGTTGCCAATCTCAGAGTGTACTACAGCAAATGTTCCCTTACTTTCCTCCCTAGACCATGGGGGGCCCTGAATACAGCTCTGTATATCATTTATTCATGAGAAATCTCAGCCTGGGCAGGCTCCCCATCTCCCTGAGCCATGTCACATCTCTTCACACACACTCTCCTTACACATTTATTGCCTAGAAGCCTGCCTCCAAATTCTGTGCCATATTCCATGCACTGAGCAGAGATTTCCATGGAGTCCACCTCAGCTGCTTTCAGGACTTTTGTCCAGGCCCTGCCTGTTTACAGAGGATGGTCACAGCACAACAAAGTTTCCCTGACACCAGATAAAATCTGGAGAGACACACTGTTTTGATTCTCCCCTTAAATCTATTTTGATAAATTATTCAGTGCTCAAGTACTGTTCTGGCTTAATTAATTTAATTAAAACATAACACTGAACAGCTATAAGAGCCTGAATACATCTGCATGAGTTTAATATCCTCTACACTAGCTCGAGGGTATTCTGTTCTGAGGAAAACATTGCCTTCCAGCAAAAGGAAGAACAGTATCACTTAATGTCAGCAGCAGCACGGTGGTGCTGGTTTAGTCCATGGCTCCTCTGGTGTATTGCTGTGCATAAGCCCTCTCTTAATTACAGCCAACCATCAACAGAAATAAGCACACACATCCCACCCACCCAGCTC
Organism: Zosterops lateralis; assembly: GCF_965231275.1. Classification (NCBI taxonomy): domain Eukaryota; kingdom Metazoa; phylum Chordata; class Aves; order Passeriformes; family Zosteropidae; genus Zosterops; species Zosterops lateralis. Next base: position 111,809,800 of record NC_139763.1, read on the forward strand.
CCAGGAACATTATAGGTGATATCCAAATTATGATGAACCTCTCCAGTAAATGGGAAAATTAAATGCATTTTCCCCAAGGAGTCCCACCTCTGGGTGGGCTTTGTCAGGGCCAGATTGCAGTTTATACTCTCTCATGCCATGGACACAGAGATATAGGGAATTAAACCCCACAATAAGGTTCTTGCCTTCACATCAGGCCAAATTCCCACAAGCAGATAACACAAGACCAGTGTGTATTTCCTTAAAGTAATGTCCTTTCTTTTTCCCACAAAACATTCCTTTTCCTCCATCAGCATCTCTAGTGTAATTCAGAACTTTGGTCCTCAAGTTTCTGGACTTCAAAATATATCCTTTCCAGCCTTCCACCTCTGATGAGAGTTCAACAACCTCCTACTTTAAACCCATGTCATTTTGCTCTTTCCATTCTGCCCCACTCTGAAGCTTCTGGGAGCCTCTCCTGGTTTACACATCTCTTTGAAAGTAACTCTGGAAACCTCCTATTAGTCACAATTGACACAAAACATGAAATGGGGCACCATCCTCCATGAAACATGACTATCATAGTGTCAGAATGGTTCCAGCATATATGAAAATGACAGACCAAAGGCTTACATGATACACAAAGTTCCTTTTTTCAAATTTCAGATAAATACAGAAAAAGTCATTACAGAGTTATGCCAATGGCCTGGACAGACAGAGTGTCACTGTTTTCCCATGTTGAAAGGACTGGAGCATTTTTAAAGGCAGACAGAGGCTCTCAGCAGATTTACAGCAGGGTTGGTGGAACTGACCTCCTCGTGAATGACCCCACTGGATGGACAGGGCAGCCTAAACCTGAACAGAACCCTTGGAGCAGCCATGTAATGTTACAAATACTTGCTAATCCACATTGGCTTCAGCTAAAGCAGTAACAAACACACATCCCACAGTGCTGAACAATAAGTGCAATTAGAATTCAGAGGTTGTACACAGATTGCTCAACTTTCCTATGGAACAGGAACAGAAACTCAATTAATTTTCATGCAACAGGAATTCCAAAATGGGAAACAGCATCTCCTTATATGCCTAATGATAAGAGAGGATATTTTTAGGGAGACTGGCCAACTGTAATGAAATTGGTAAGGTTCCTAAACAGATGTTACTTGACCTCTTGTCGAGGATTTAAACCACAGTTAGGGTTAGTGATGATTCAGGGAACACTGTTTTCTTTGTGGTATGACTCTTTCCTACTGTAATTATTTAGAGTTAATATATTTCATTCCACAGAGGACCCAAATCACCACTGGAGAGGAAAAGCACATGTTATGAATGCATGAAAAGGCAGGGAGTGAAAAACCTCATATTCCCAATCTCCTAAATTAACTTAATTTCTGCACCAAACCTCTTGGCTGTATTTTTTTTTCCTGGCCAAGATTTCTCTTTTAGGCACCTGAATGAACCAATTTCTTGGAAACAGAACTATGCTGAAATCTCACAAATGCATTCCTGAAAGATGTTTAAAGATTACTTCAGTTACTGTTCTCTCTCCTCTCCTGCATTTTTTCCTTTCCCATTTGCTGGCTTACACTTGAAGCTGCATTTCAACTAAAAATTATTAGTATGTAGTCCTGATGCAAGGCAAACGGCACATCTCCTGTACGTGCTCAGTAACTTTCTAGACACAACAACAAAAAATAATTCAACTTAATTCACCGCAAGAATAAATCTAAAAATCAAACAGCGTTGATAAAGCACTATTGATAAGAAATCAGTCAAAGCAAAGAGGAGGAGACTGGCGACAGAGATCTGCAAACTGCTTGCCCCTGGCAACTGTGGACTCCCAGCAGCGAGAATATACAAGTGAATAGATGTCCCTTTCCATCTAGAGCACATTGCAGAATTGGGACTGCTGTAAAGTTGGAAAAAGAGTACTTTGATTTAGTCACCAGGTAAACATCACACGTACCTTGAAGGAAAAAAAAAAAAAAAAAAAAAAAAAAAAAAAAAAAAAAGTCACTCATCAAAGGTTTAACAGATTGCCCTGAGCTACAGCTTACAGAGGGAACAATCCTCATCAAGTTGCAGCTTTGAACTGGGTCACTGCTAAAACAAAGCTCTGCTGCTGGAAAGCCATCAGAGAGTTACCCTTTTGTGATGCTGCATCCTCCTTACAAGTGGCTTTCTAGTAAACATAAGATTAAATGTTCGCTCTAGATCTCATCAACACTAAACAGGAGGCTGAAATGCCCGTGGCTCACTTCCAGGCAGCAAATTAGGGAGTAATCGGTGGTGTAACTCCAAACAAGGCCTGATGCTTTTATCGACTGCATCACCATCTCATGCAAAACCTAATGTTCAGTCAATAGCTCTCGTTGGAGGGGAGCCACTAACTCAGTGTTCCTGTCAGTATCCCTTATCTCATTACAAATGGACTGCAGTTAGAACAGCTCTATCTCCTCAGCACAGTCGCCTCAGCTGCAACTTTCAGCATGGGCTGACCTACAGCTCTGCAGCTGTGTCAGCCTGCTCCTTCTAAAAATTCCCCTTCTACTGCTCTTCCTACTCTATTTCTGTGCAAAATACACGGTCATTCAAAACCACTGCTTCAGGAACGGCAAGGGAAAATTACCGTTGCAAAACCTCTGGAGACCATCCAGTTTGGATGGACAGTTCATCCAAATTATAAGCAAAGAAGCTAATGATCGAGTTTGCAGAAGCTGAAATGGGGAAAATTAGCAAGGTATGCATTTTGGTTTGCTTTGTAACTGCGTAGTATATGGTATCTATGGTATGGGTAAAGCCAACCACACAGAACTGCCACATATAAAAGGCCACACACTTTTAGCTGCCTCCCAGCCACAAAAGCATGTCCCAAATTGCACAGCTAAATGTGATTTCAAATAAGGATAAGATTCAAAGGTGAAAAAGTGTATCACAGTGTTGAGCATTTCTTTGACTGATGTTTGACATTCCCCACAGGCAGAAGCTATCGCTCTGCTTTAGGGAAAGGTCTGCCCTTAAACTAACTGAAGGAAAACAGGAGTCTGAGTGGATGGGACAAAGTCTCTATAAGCACAAAGCTTTTTAAAACAACTCTTTGTCCAGCCTCAAAAAAAACCCACCTTTTTTTTTTTTTTTTTTCCTCCTTTTCTTTTTGTTTTCCCATTACTGGAATCCATTTCCCTCCGCTGAGAAGTAACACAGAACTGTCTCACAAAGACTGGCACTTAGGTCTCTTCTTTCACCAAATAAACAGGGGTTGCAAATTCCTCTCAAAACAGAAAGAGAAGCAAACATGCTCACAAAAGTGAGATGAGTAACTTAACCCAGCTTGAGCCTAGGGAGCTCAGCATTTGGAGTTCTCACATGGGAGACAGGAGCTCTCTGTTTGCAGTGCCCCTGAGGAGAGAGAGGAGCAGAGATGTCAAACCTGGGGATGCAGGAACTTGCTTATTTCTCCCCAATGGATGATTCAAAAGTCCTCAATGTAAAGAGGGAAGACCAAAGACTAGTGATGAAGCTAAGAAGTCTTGGGGAAGTCATGGGAGGGCCAAACAGCAAAAAATTTCCAAAGTGTTAAAGCTACCTTCAAAATTTTAACTGTGAATTTTGTGTTTTCATTCTCAGCTTTGAGAATGAAAATGTAATTCAGCAACTAACAAGCTTTACTGATCTTCTACACATAATGGGGTACAAAGGCTACTGTTGTATTAGAGCACTCCAATGAAAAAGCGGACACAACAGGGAAAAAACAGGAGAAGAAAAAGTATGAGTCTCTCACAATCCATATGAGTATTTTCCACTAATCCTACTGGGGCTTATGAAAACTCACTGCTGGGAAAGGAAAGTCATGGTGAATCATCAGAGAATCCAAAGCTACTGAGTTTGTTGTCCAGAGCCCTATTTTGCAATATGTATAATGATAACATGTTACTGGCTCATCAGGAAAAAAAAAAGAAAATTAAAGACACCAGAATTAATCTGGAAAGTTCCATACCATCTCTGCCTTTTTAAACATTACTGAAGCTTACAGATTAGTCAGTGAAAAGGTTAAGTAGAAATAACTACCTAAATATTATGAACTAGTATTTTAACAAAGAAAGCAAGCAGTATTGGCTGTGGAGATTTCCTAATAAATTCAGTGAACCCAGGAAGTGAAGTTCATTTGCTGAATTATGATTTCAATTCAGGCCAAAGATAGAGTGGCTTCTCTTCTCCTAAAGCTGACCAGAAACAAAGGCAGAAGAATATAATTTGATTTGATTAACCAATTCAGATAGCACAACAAACTCCATTTCTGCCTTTTCCCAATGTCTGTGTGCTGTCAGATTAGTTTTTCAGGTGATGTAACACTCCCCTCAGGTGCATCCTGTGCCACTACACTTGTAACATGAATAAGAAGGAAGGAAGATAAACTTAGCAGACCTTCAACTCACCAAGACACTTATTTACAAAGAAAGGATGAGATGCAAGGAAAGAGCAAAGGGAAAACATGGATGGCAAGGGCAGGTACAGAGCCCAACGTTCCAGAATTGATATCTAGCCACAGCTGGGTTGAACAGAGTTTATGATGTGGGAAAACACCACTTAATAAAGTAAGTGTGAAATATTTTGCAAAACTAATAGCAAAGTAACTGTATAACTTACCTTTCTACATTTACACTACTGTCTTCTACTTTAATGGCTGTGAGCTCATATCAGCCCCGTTGCCCTGTTACTTGGATAACCAAGATTTAAAAAAGGATATTGTTCATTATCTAATTCTCTTTTGTTTATCCACAAAATCGCTGAAAAAAGTTTTTAAAAAGATGCTTCCTGTACAATGCAGTCTAATATAGTCCCTTGTCCTCTACTGATTACAGAGTGAAAAATTATAATCTGTTTTACCATTATGCAATCAGGATAGACGAGTGACAAAGTCAAAGCCTGAGAATTTTAAAAGGTCTGAAATAAATAAAGAAACTGACATTTAAAACTACCTTGTTACCTGATATATACAAGCTAGTGACCCCGAGACACTAATACCAGTGCAAAGTACCTTAAGAACAAGACACATGTATTTTTCGATGGCTAAACAAAACATTCCTTCCATCAGGCTCAATGCAAATCGTCAAGGTTAATCCTATTTTGCTGCTTAATGCACATACTGTTTTCATTATACTGTTACATGTATATATTTTTTATATGTGTGTGTATTTATTTAATATATATATATATATTAAAAATCTCGCTTTTCCATTTAGTCACAAACTTCTAATCTGCAAAGCATTAAAATATCTTTCTGTAAAGGACAAGGCTGTGGACATTCAGATTTCTCTGACATAAACCTCTATTAAACTTGGCTAATCAACAGAACAATAGAAAACCTAAAGGCCATTTTCCTAAACCTAACCAAGTCAGTCAGGAATACTTGGCATGTTATCTCCATATGAATACACTGCTCTGTTGTGTTGAGTATAGGGGTTTGTAGAAAGCAGAGCACAAGGCTGCTGCAGTAAATTTAAAAAGGATTTCAAAATTCAATTAAAAAGCCTGAAACATCCTTTCCATTTAGTGTCTAAACCACTACCAATTAAACAAAGCCAACAAAAAGCCAGGAAAACTTTATCTCCAAATACTTTTAAAGCAACACATGCAAAACAAAGGGTTTGGTTTTTTTCAGTCTACTGATGTCTGCTTCTACCACAATATAAATTTTAAATAAAACAGCATCATAATGAGTACATCTTGTAACTATTTTACTTCAAGTTTTTTTTGTGAAAAATAATCTGGTGCTAAAAAAATGAGAGGAAAAAAAAAAGTAAACATGTTTTGGGTTTCTTTTCTTTTGATACCAATGTGCAATAACACTGTCTTAGAATATGTAACTTTTGATGTCCCTGGATGGATAGAGCAAAACTCAAGTCCTTCCCAAAGACAAAATGCCAGAGAGCTCAAAATACCCTCTGTGTCATGAGTCTTCTGGCCACTCATCTGCAAACCTATTTTTTCAAGATCAGTTTTCTGACAGTTATTTAATGAGGAGCTTCTTAAACACAGTCTGTGCCCTTGGCTATTTCTGCCCAAATATTTTTTAGCCCCCACACACACTGTGAAGAAAAACAACTTTATAACAAAAGAGCATCATGAAAAACATTGGAGGCACCATTTCATTCCAAAGCAACAGTACCATTCTTACAAGAACATACTTGTACATCACAGGTATCCTGTGATACTTCAAACAAGTATTGAAGGCTGGTTTCATATTTGGGGGCTCTGTTAAACTCAGAAAATTGAAATCTGAAGGATCACCATTAATTTTGGAATCATACTGCTGACTAAAAATGAACAATATGTTATTATATTATAAATGACTGGTGAGATTTGCTGTGATCACAAGAGATAGTGGAAAGCATCCAGATTTGAGAATAATTCCTCTCACTTTCACTCTCTGTGGGTTTTCTTTTCTATATACAGGCAGATTAAAAAACTGAAAGATCTTCTGTGACCTACAAAAACCAGCAAAAGAACTTAACGCAAGTCTATAATTAAACAACAGTTAACTTAAAAAAACCAAACCTAGAACAAATAAAAGGCGCCTTTGAACAGCTCTCCCAGATGATGTGGATAAAAAAGTATTTTTATTCCATTTTTGTTGCCTTGTTTCTAAACCCATCAAATTTACTCTTACTATATATGCATAGAATAGAAAGCTTTCGTGCTCAGAGATTTCTTTCTCATGAAGCCTCTATTTTCAATTTTCAAGAGAATTAGAACTGTAGGAAGAAAAGCTTTCTCCTGCTGAGACATTCACCTGCAGCACAATTTCCAGCAGTAATAAAATTATGCTTCCTAACACATAAGATGGGTTACAAAATGAATGTTTTAGGGACAGAGATGATCTTTGGCTAGTTACATAATGGAGGAGGGTTCATTGAGAAAATAAATACAAAAACCCCCGACAATCCTGTTGAAAACTGTCTTGTTCCTTTTCAAACTAAAAACAGAAAATCATGCACTGCCAAGGAAAAAAAAACTTCCTTTCTGAAACTGCAATAATGGCAGGGAGGGGGACTTTAAACCAACATCAGACCAGGTAACAGCATCTGCAATGAACAAGCAATAAACAAGTAACCAGTAATCTTTTCATTTGAAATCTATTACTTTTGTGAGAAGGAAGCCTGTCACACACAATAGCCTCCCTTTTTTCTTAAGCTGTTTGCCTCAAGTCCTGCTAATGAACTGAAGAAATGTTAATGCAAAATTAGTCATTTAAAGGATTTCAAGAGCCAAGGGAAGCTATGAGATGAACAATAACACAGATGATCTTAGAAACTGAAGGTGCTCCTTTGAGAGCCTGCAAACTCATTTGCAAGAGCTACACTGTGCTGAATGAGTGAAGATGAAAATGAAAGGTCGTGAATGTTCTGATTACTCCAAAAACTTACAACTGCATATGTAATCTATCTTAGGAAAAAAATAAAGCACTCAAGGAAAAAAGGTGCAGATCTGTTTATCATGCAGTGTTTCATGACACCCGAAGGCTAAGAGCATGTCTAACACAGAGATCACACTGAGACTAAACAACTGGGGTACAATTTGTAAGGATGGCAATTTTCCCTGTCACTTAAGAAGAAAAGTGTTTCAAGTCCTATTTCAGTTTGGGAAATCTTACATAATCCCTACAATATCTTACTTTTCAAATTATTTACAAGCCTCACACCAAAACTCATTAGGACTAATTCTTCTGAGACAGTTTTCAGTAGTTTGACCATCTAAAGCTTCCCTAGATGATTTAGTAATTCTAGAATGATGCTCAAATTAAGCACCCACAAATGGCAGTTATGAAACTCTGCCATTATTTTCAGTTCTGTTTACAAGTAGGGCCATTAAAGCACACACCCAATCTTTAATAAAATTGCCTGGATAATAACAGAGTAGCTTTCTCCCACTGTTTTGAGAAAAATACTTATTTACACTGTAAATGCTGTAAAAAAACCCTCAATTTAATGTAGCAGAAATTAATATTTAAGAAACACTGTCAATCAAAAGTCTGAACTTTCACCTGAAGATGTATTGAGATCATTAAGTCTGAACAAATGTATGCCTTGAATAATTTGGTAATAATAGAGCATTCTGTACCTTGTCTGTAAAATCCTCTTTTTTTCTTTTTCTACATCGCATGTAGCTGCAATAATGCTGCAGATCTAATTGAGGTGAAAGACTGCATAATGCTACCATTTTGAAAACCAGAAACTGCTGGTAGCCTCATGTCTCCTGTGTTCTTTTACTTTAACCTTGGGAGCCTCTTGAAAAGGCAGCACAAAAGCTTTCAGAACTGCTAACACTCATTTCCACATGGCTCAGTCTGCAATGTCAGTTTACTCTGTCTCCTTACCTGACATCTCCACTCCATTCAGGGTTCATCAAACACAGCCACTCTCCTGATTAATGGCTAATTTATTATTTGCCTTGCAAATGTTTATCTGCTGGGAGATGAAGTAAATATACTTCAGCTCTGACAAGCACCATGGCCACTCTCTCCCTGCCTGATGGAATGGTCAGTTGATGGTGTCCCAGAGGAGTCGTGCCCTGCCTTAGGTTTCCCAGACAGCCCTCTGAAAGGCAAAGCATCTATTTTTAATGAGCGCACTGCAAAATCAATTAGCTGGTGGCTTAGAAAAAAAAAGAAATTAATCATCATACTCATTTGGTGTTTTCATGAGACCCATCAAAAATAAACTTTCATATTAATTGCATGTACTGGTATTTTTATGCAGGACGATGAACCATTTGTTTAAAATAAAAGCACAAAATAAGTCCCTGTACTGCTACATCATAGACTTTCACAGCATCAACCTGAAAAATATCCTAGCACAGCCAAAAAAAAAAAAAAAAAAAAAAAAAAAAGCACTCAAGGAAAATATAATTTCAGGAAAAAAAAAAAAAAGAAGAAACAGAAAAAGGGAAGATAAGTGTATGATGTAATTCTCTAATGCCATTCAGCTGGGTGACAGCCAGCTTCATATGTCATATTGTCTCTCCACTGCACCAGGCAATTCTAGGTGAAACATCTTACAAACTTTTTTTTGTACCCGGAAACCAACAGGTGACAAATCACGACCTCTGCTTGTAGAGATTTCTCTAAGCTCCCCAGTACAACCTTATTGTGCTGGGAAGGAACACTAAATATTCAAAAATCAAGAAAACAAAAAACTCCAACTTCCACAAGCAGCAGTGTCATTAGAAAATGCTGAAGTAGTAGGTAAGAAAAATACAGGTGGGAAACAAGCACATTATACAGAAAACTACAAAGAACTTGCATGTATATAAAATGTGTAGGGAAAAAAAAGGAATAGAAAATAGAAAGAAACTAATATATCAAAGTAACTTAGCTACCACATGGAAAGAGGTCAACAAGTGAAAATAGGAGAAAAAGGGACCTAAACTGAGGAAAGTTAACATGTGTCCTACATACCTACCACACACCACCGGCATCTGTGTAAATACATATTGTGCAAGGTAGAGAGCCTAACCAGCACTAGACTTTCAGCAGGTGTGGAAGGTGCAAACACTCCAGCAATGGGGTTGGAGTAACTGTACCACTCTGCCTGAAAAGCATCCTGTCCATTCCTTATTGCACCAGTTGCTCTCTGCATCATTTTTTCCACTGATTAGATGTGGCGATCATGTCTGAGAGGCACCATTCACACTCTGTTAGTGTAGTTATACATTTGTCTTTGGAGAGGCATGACTTTGTTGACCACTACTACATTTTATTTTTAATCCATGACAGGTACAACCAGCGATATAGGCCTGTGGGGAGGAACAGGATTGTTCCTAAAACCACTGCCTCCATTTTCTCTCCACGATTCAGATTTAGTGACACAGGGAGCTGAGTTCTCTGCCCTCTCCTGTGCTTGCTGCAGGAGATCTTGGGAAGCACAGCAGAGGAAAGTCTCAACAGGATGTATATTCCAGGTAAAAGTTTGAAGTAAATGTAAGTGTACTGTCAAAACAATAATTGAGGTTTGAAGAGAGTACGTCTAAAACACTCCCTGAAAAGGTCTGCTCAATCTAGAGCTTCTGGCAGGAGTGGCAAGAAGAGCAGTAAAGAGTTGAATACAGATGATTGCAGATAAACCAGATGTGCTCTGTGCTGTAAATCTAACATTTAAGTCATTTCTTGGATCTCTTCTTTCCTGATAGCCCCATTCTCACCTCAGCTTCCAGAAGCAAGAGGAAGTGACAGCTGCTAAGGTAATGCACAACTGGATTCACCAGTTCTCAGTATGCACCACTGAAATCTTAAGTTTCATCTATGATTTCACACGATCAGGCCAAAGTTTATTGCATATTGATTTGTACTATTACAAGATATTAATTCACAAGCAGTACTTATGTACACCTACTAGAGATCTATGTAGTGTAAAATAAGGCTTTCAAGATGTAGAGTTTAACTCAGTCTGTGTGCTCTGGCCTGGCAGGTTAAATACGTAACACAAACACAAAGTCTGCCTGATTAACACCTGGGGTAGTCAGAAGGAATTCCAACACAGGACTCATGAAAGAGCCCAGCACATACTTCAGCACATTGCTCCCCTCTCCATGTTGAAGTTCTGCAGAAAAGCTCTCTTATTTTTGAGGAGAACCACATGGAAATAGCATCCCTCGATGTTTAATTCCCAAGTAGACTGCTAGTGACTTCTATCAACAATCCATAACCTTCCCAGAGCTAATTTCTGTGTGGACTGAGGAACACACAGTGTAGTTTATGTCAGCATCTGAGGCAGGACACTCTGGCCTTGTTATTCAGACATCATACATGTAACTAGTCCTGACAACTGCTGATTATATCTTTTTTAAAGCGCTGCTGCCTTTTGTTGTTTGCCAGTTATCCTCTGGTGTATATGCCAATGCAGACAATGTCCCATCGCTGTAATTGTCACTCAACTGTCTGTCAGTGATGAGAAGAAGAGGGTGACAGCCTTGACATCCCACCAATCATCCTTCTGGAAAATTGATATCGTCCTCCCCGGTAAACAACAGCTAAAGAATCGACCAGCCTTGCCGGGCCGTCCCTGAACAATCAGCTTCCATTAAGGGCAGAAGGCACACATTTATCCCCCCCGCACTCCAATCAATAGCGCACGGCTTGTTCTGCCTTCGGCAGTGCGGCTGCTCAAGGTCTCCATTTAGCACTGACTACCTTTCAAACACTTTCAAACTTTTTTTAAATGCAGGAAGCAGATTTTGGGGTCTTTGCAATGTCCTCTATTTCAGTTTTAAAACTGCTTACTCCCAGCAATTTCACCTATTTACTTCACACAAGGTTTGTTTTCTCGATTGTATTCTTTTTCTTTAACCACAGTATACAAAATCACTGCATCTTTTTTACTGCTTACCCCTTGTAGCCTGGCATTTACATACAGCCATGCTTTGGAGGAAATAGATGCATGTTGTGCAAAAACTGACCTTATTTAAAATTAACTACCACGTGTATACACACTAAAAACCCTGTCTGGCAATCAGAACAGTTTGTTAAACGCGAAGTCCACAAACATTTATACATCACCCAGTAACCTAAAACTGTAGACTATTAGCCTGGTAAAACAGTAAAATGATCACAAGCTGGAACATAAAGTCTCTCAAGACGAGAAAACCAGTTATTTACAACTCATGGAACATGAATCTTCCAAGACAAAAGTCCCAAACACAGGAGGAAGAAAATACTGATGTGGAAGCTCACTTCACAACTCACAAAAAAAATTTAAAAAAATCTTCAAGTGCAGTTGTGGTTGTTATTACTTCACTTTACTGCCTGGCATGAGGAGCTAAGGCAGCAGCGGTTATTGTTTCTGCTCATAAAAATCTCTTCTATACACAGTCACACAATCTAGAAATCACCTTGGGCTAGTACAGTATCAAATCTCCTACACAAAGCACTGACCACTACCTTAATATTCCCAAGGCTCTCCATATCTACCTTTGCAACTTGACTGTCCCTTGTAACCTTGTGACTTCTCATCAGCACACACCCTGAGGATACTGAGGCTGCTCCTACTACCCCAAGTGTTCTGGTCACAGCCCTGCACTGGGATTCTGATCACTGTCACAGTGGGTTCTGTGACACAGGCTGGTACAGATGCCTGGATCACCCTCTGCCTCTTGGCTTTTAGCCTGCAAGTCCAGCCAAAGGGATCTTCACCATACAAGTGCCTGGGGAAACTCCCTAGTGTATTGCAGAGCACGCTGTCCAAGGATATTCTTTATTATTTTTCACAGGCAATCACTAGGAAAAGATCTTCTTTTTGTCCCCAGTTTATTGGATTTTTTTTTTTTTTTTGGGGGGGGGGGGGGGGGGGGCAGGGGGAGGGTGGGAATTGTTTGCTTGTTTTTTCCCCAAGGTAACTTTAAAGTTTTCAGATGCCATCAACTCCAGACTCCATTAATAAAGCTTTGTGCAACAACATCTGATCATGTGCCTGAACACCCTTTGTGAACCACCAACAAGGACTGATGGAAGATAAAATCACACTGGTAATCAATGCAGAAATAAAATTTTCTGAAAGTACAAGGAGCAGAATTTGAATTTCCAAACTGTAATCATGATCACAACATTATGTCTCCAGATAAAATGATACTATAAAACTACATCAGTCATTTATGAGATGGGACACTCAGTAGTTATCTGTAGTGCTGAGACCCTCCACCATTATTTCAACTTGGGAACATTAAATTCTTCATAGATCTCCATAAACACAAAAGGCTGCATATTCTGCCTGCAACAGCTTTTGGTCTTCAGAAGAAACATACTGGCATTAATAATTACATCATTAAATTCAAATTTTCAGGAATTTTAAGGCTTATCAATGGGTTTCCTTTGTTTGGGGGTCTAGACACTACTGGTGTAATGTGTAAACCATTAGGGAGTTCACTGTCCCCTTCACTTGGCTAAATGGACACAATCAATACCTTAATGGGAATGTTTCGAAGCATCCACAGGCAGACCAAATTGGCACATTACAACACTTTTCCTAGCCTGTGCATTAAGTTCATTAACTTTTCTAATTTGAATTACAAATTTCATTCCTCTGATCAAGATGAAGACACAGGTCTCATTTACAAGATCAGATTTTTGCTGTGTTAATGTTTTACATGGAACGATAAAAGTTAACGCAGCGAAGAGACATCATGTCACCCCTATTGGTAGACAATTATAAATAAGGTTCCAAATTCCAATAATCCTGATGGGAGGCACACAGGAACTTCCAGAGAAGAATGATAAAAATATTAAGCAGAGAGGCCAAAAGGCTAATCAACCCTCTTAGAAACATCTTCGTGCTTGTCACAACAAGAGCACACTCTACAAAACCAAAATGTGTTACTTAATTTCCTTTAATTTAATGGACAAACACAGTCCTATTCTCCTTTGTGTTGATCATTTAACTGCTATTTAAAACCTTTTAGAAAGGTTTAAAGTTTAGGTGAAACACTTCTCTAATTTTATGACACTGTACTTAGGAGAGTTAATAAAGCTTTGGAAGAGAATTTTGTCTTACCAAAACTTCCTTCTAACTTCATCAGTTCACATAAAAGATAGGGTTCTGTACCAAGGCACAACACACTTCTTCCAAGAAAGTTTAAAACAGTCTTTTGAGAATGTTTTAAGATATTTCAATTAAGAATTAAGAATCAAAAATCAAACTTGGACGTTTTTCACCTCGAATTCAGTATATTCAAGAAATAAGTCAGGGCAAACTCTATGCACACAATCATTTATGAATTCAGGAATTATTCAAAGGTATTAAATCACTACAAAGTGTTTCTCAGTGGCTTAGAAATAAAGACTTAAGTGAAACCCAGGCATTCAGAGTTACATTTTAGGTTTTCCTTCAGAGGCAGAAAATACAAAATGTTGTAAAATTCCAACATTCATTTCTCATCACAGAAAGCATACATGTTCCTCCTCATGACTGTGCCATAACTAGAATGGCATTAATTATACTGAACTCATGGCAGCTGCAACAGTTATCACCCAAAAATACCTCACTAATTCTCTAAAACTGTTTCAATACTGCCACTGAGGCTACAATTCCATAATTACTGATAGCAGATGCATGTTCTTTCTCACAGTTGCTCCTGATCAGCACAGACACCCGGGCAGATTGCTGCAAACTCCACTACAGCACACAATATGAAATCAGTGCTGGCCATGTGGGAAGACTGACAGCATGGCATAGTGCCTGCTGCTGTCATCTTCACCTATCAAAAATGTTTGGAGGAATTGGAATTAGCAGCATAAATTTATAACTAACCTGTATTTTTATGTCACGTGGCACTAGGACTTTTGAAGGAATAAGAGGATCCTCTTACATTCAAATTGGTAGCTCTCTTCTTCTTGGTGCCTTGTACATCCAAAGACCACTTCATGTAAAACCTGTTTCCCAGACATCAGTGGAGAATCTGCCAGTGCACTCTCCTGAAGACAAGCTCTGTGAATTTCAGGCAGCCTATGATGAGGCCTGATACAGAGCAGATCCTTTTTCACATATGTCCATGGATATAAAAGGCCTGTCACAACCCAGCCTAGTGTCAGTAACTACCTAATACTGTATATAGCAGTATCACAGAAGGATAATTTTTTCAGAAAAATCACACTTGACTGCTCTCTCACACTCTCTTTCATAATCAAGGGTGCTAATTTTGAATTTAATTTTAATTTCAAAGTAGCTAGACTGGCCCCATTTAAATTCAAAACAAGAGGTATTTAAGATCATCTCCTCTTGTGACTAATAAACTTTGGCTCCCTTAGCACAGATGCATGGAGGCAAAGGGGGAGAGACAAATGTCAGTGGAAATTAATGTACATGGGACTGCATACTGTTCAAAATCAGAATTTCAGTAGGGGTAACTGACCTTTGTTAACTGATTATAGATTTTTTAAAAAATAAATGACATTATAAAATACAGAGCATAGGACGTTACACTGCAACATAACTTCACTGTTACACTTTGCCTGTTTTACGCTGGAGGTTTAATAAGTGATGAAAATCCTCTGCTTGAGACCTCAGCTGTTTTTATTATATTTTCTGACTAGTGGGAATGGTTAATTCTCACTCATATAATATTCATGGGGGTTTGATTTTTAATGGGGAGCTGCACTTACAGGCTTTTTTACAAATTCTTCATTTCCTTATCGACAGAGAAAAATCTCTGGATGCCTTTAAAACAACTACAATGAAGGGAAAATGTATAACAGAAATAAAGGGCATGGGGACAAGGATTAAAAGGATTCACTGTAAATTTGAGTAGTTACCTACCTATAACATTACCAGAGTTTTCCTACCCAGTCACAGCTATGCACATGTACTGAAGGAGGGCTGCTTAGGTAAGTGGTTTGTTTTACAAATGGAACAATATAAAATACTAGATATACCCCGGCATCAAAGTTATAAATAGAATGATGTAAAAGTACCATTTCCACTCTGCCTTTTCAAATCCTCTTTCTTTCCATACAGATACACTAAAAAATGATCGTCTTCACTACTCAAAGTCTAAATTAATTCAGTTCTGCAAATATTTACAGGTATACCATAATGTGAAGGATCTTTTGCACTAAAATAAATTACTGAAAGTAATTTCCTTAATAAGAAAGAACTTGCATTTTTTTTTCAGAAGGATTTAGAAAATATTTAAACCTTAAGAGAAGAACTACAGGAGCTGAACCATGAGTTTTGTTGTCTTGTGTAATTGGAATTCATTTAAAAAATCTGCAACAAAAGCCACATGAGCAAAATATTACATGAAACAAAGAATATCCTGTGTTGGAAAGGACACACAAGGATGACCAAAGTCCAATTCCTGGCCCTGCACAGGAGAGTCCCATCAATTCACTTGTACCTGAGAGCATTGTCCAGACACTCCTAGAACTCTGGCAGGCTTGGTGCTGTCACCACTGCCCTGAGGAGCCTGTTCCAGTGCCCAGACACACTCTCTCAGGAAAAGGGAAGAAGAACCTTTTCCCGATACCCAACCTAACCCTCCTCTGACACAGCTTCAAGCTGTTCCCTCAGGTCCTGTCACTGGTCACTGCAGAGAAGAGGTCAGAGCCTCTCCTCTTTTCTTCATGAAGATGCACATCAGACTATTTTCAGAAGTAAGTGAATATTTCATTATTCTGAAGGTGCTGTAACTTTTTTCTACTGTTAAACCAAGAAAACTACCACACACCAGAAGCAATACACCTTTTAAATTGCTTGCGGCTTCCTTTTTGAAATCTGCATAGACTTTTTGCACTACTGTTTCTAACTCCCCATGAAAAGGCCAAAGCCTCCAGTAACAAACCCCTTCAGTAATTATCAGTTAATTTAGAAACATGATGAAGGAGAAACTCATAGTGGCATGTAATGTACTCAACAAGTGGGTCCCACAAAATGAAATGCATGGTCCTTTTCACTGCCAGTATTCACTGCCTAGCAATTTACCTGAGAGACAAGGCAAAATACATGAGCATTTTTTCTGGCCCACCCGAGCCTTTAAAACAGAGTTCAGGGCCAGGACTGGACATTAACCCAGATATCTTTTTTTTGCAGAAAAAGATCCAAGCTTACTCAGGAGAAAAGAAAACAAATATTGATTGTCAAATCATCCTCAAACCATCAGATATCTGTGCTCTGTCAACTGAGATCACAGGGAGGTAAGCCATGAAATGCTGTAACTAATGTAACTAATAAACAATGTAAAACTGCATTCATAAGCCTAACATGTTTGATAAATGAGCTGTAATAGCGTTGCCTGTCGATTGTGTCTGTGTTTCAGCTGCTTTACATTGCTCCATTAGCAAATGAAGCATTATAAAATTATGCTGCGTTTGCATTTTCACACAGAGAATGACTGTGTGATATGGACACAAATATCCAATTCAAAATACATTATTATTATTGTTATTATTATTATCATCATGTGTTGTATTTGAGTTTTTCTCTTTTTTTTTAATCAATTCCTAAATAAACAGCTCAAAGCCCCCGGGACCTTCATGCCTTAGACAGTTCTTACTAAATCCCAGCCTCCTTCAAAGACCACAAGCTACAGTGCTGAAGTAGGCTTGCAATTGCCAGGCTTCCCTAGTCCAGAGTACTCTTTTACTCATGTAATCTGTTAACCATTCAGTTATATAAAATGCTTTAATAATATTTTACATGGCCATAATTCTTTGTGGAACTGAGAAGTCCATAAATTTCAGCAGCAGCTAAAAAAAGTATATGCTGTGGTGATTTCAGCCCAGAGAAGAGTTCTAACTCACACTTTTTAGCTGTTCCCAACATGCTACTGCTGTGCAACTGCATCATAAAATACTCTCTACCAAGAGTATTCATTTCACATTTCTGAAGATTAATTCTTCTCCACACATTCATTTCTCAGAATTTTGATGCCCCTTGAATGGGAATATTGGAAGATTTACTCTGGGAGAAGGAGTCTTACACAGAAATTCTCATGGATTTATGCTGATGGACTACACACCACATACAAGCTGGAGTTGTAGTTAGAAAGACAAAGCATCCCATGTTTCATTTTCAATACACATCTGCCACTGTCTAACCAGAAAGCCACTTTCTCTGCATCCTGCCATCACCCACCCAGAAGCCCCAAACTTCCTGTGTATTACCTGTTTCTCTCATCACTGGATCAACTGCTGATGCCTTTACTTTGACCATTTTTCTCCTGAAGCCAATACTAACGATGCCTAATGAGGTCAAAAATGTAAGAGCATACTGGATTTTGGTTTCTCATGCTCACAGGCACATCCATTAATTCTGTTCATGAAATGATAAATCATTATCTTAAATCTAGTAACAATTTCCAGCCCACTACTCATGTTAGAAGCATGCTCCACAGCAGAACACTGCTGGAGATTTTGATTAAAACATGAGAGAAAACTACCAGCAAGTTTTTAATGAAAGCAGTCACTAAATCCACACTGAAAAGAATACCACAGTTTCCTGCATTCCTCTAACTGATGTGCAAATGAGTTCTCAGGTGGAGAAGAATGGAAAAAAGTCCTGATCACACCTTACCATACACCAATGAAAAATTACTTTAACCAATGAAAAATTACTTACCCTGCTGTGACACTTTATGAGCTATGCAGACTCTGTGTGTGGGGATCTACATGTGTTGGTACATATAAATGTAATAAGGATGGAAATTATTATTACACACATTTGTGTGCATAATTGTTTTTAAAACTAATTAATAATGGTCCCATGTTGGTTATACTCGTATTATGCTAATTTAAACATCCCTAGAGAGAGAAGGAATCCTGCTGGATACTATCAGCTTTGCCACAGCAATAGTTCAACTACTCTGCCTCCCAGACTATCCTGAACGAATTTTTATTTTTGCATTTCTCCTGTGATTTGGCTGAAGAAAATAGTTGGACCTTGTGGAAAATTGTGTCATCCAACTGATTTTTCAGTCAGGTGGGCAGAAAGATTGGAATATGAAAAAACAAAACAATCAGAAAAATGTCTACTGCATACTATTACCATTATGCCAATTAAATTTCTATTAAACCATACTTTAGAAGTTTTTTATTGTTTAAGACCACATCCATGCTGTTCCCTAGAACCACTTCTGTGAGGGTTACCTACTATGGACAAAGAGGAATTAAAAAGAAGAGATATTTATTTCTGCCACCAGCAGACCCAGGAGAACACACTGCACGCAGAAAAACGTGTCAGAATCCCTTGAACTCAGGGAATAAAAGCGGATTTTAATAGAAAATTAAAACTACATCCCAAGTAGTGATACAGATTCATACTTTCTCTTATTCAAAACCTCACACCAGCTGGGGTGTACAATTTGCATGTAAACTACAGAAGGGAATAAACTACTTCCCTCTTTTCTTTAGGCAAACATTAAAGAGGAACTTTTATTGGAAGTAGGTGATGTGTAAGTTCCCTTCCAACCCAAACCACTCTATTTAGTGTCTGGACATTAATATTAACATAATTCAGGTACTCAAAGTCAGACTGAGTGAAACTTCTGCAGTATTTCCCTTTAGAAAATGTGCCCAGCTCCCATAACACCGATCAACATCTTCCCTCCAAAAGAGAAGCCTCTTATGTGTCAAACTTTTTACTTAGCTTTCCTTATGCCTGTCTTCCCCCTTCCCCCTTTTCTAACAATTTCACATCAGATCCTAAACTGTCAAAATCCCATGATAATTAAAACTAATCCTCAGATATTTTAAGACTTAAACCCACACACCACTCTCCCATGTTAGCAATGAAAAGACATCCAATATCTTGATTTACATCCAGAAATGCCCAGAACTTCTTGAGAACTCATGGTTTGTTAGTGCCAATACCCTTCTGAAACAGAAACATTTCTTTTATAACCACTAAATCATGTCAGGTCATGCATTTGCATGCTGTAGGTGATAGCAAGTGCTATGTGAGTAAATTAGATGTTAACCAGTTTTGAGTTGTATTAAACCAATTTTTCTTCCCTCTTGGAATGACTATAATTTGACAAAACTACAGAATTTAAGAGCAAGAGAAAAAGCTGCATTAATGGCACTTTCAATGAGTGTAAAACTCCCATAGTAGAAAGAATGTAAATGCACAGTTCTGCTTTTCTCATCCATTAACTCGATAATATCCTTATTTTCTAGGTCCTGCTCACAGAAAGTAGCCATGCAGCTTGCAAAATACCAAACACTTACCTGGATGAACTTACTCAAAGTCTCTGACACATTGGAGAGCATCAAAGCAGGCAGGAGATGAATAAAGCACAACACTGTCCAATGCATTGTTGCAAGTTATTTATTCCCATTCTGATACTGCATGCATGAACTGCCCCTGTTTGATGAATCACTGAGGAGAATGGGATCTGACAAACAGCCCCTATGACAGCATCAATAGAAAAACACATCATCGGTTCTAAAATGCCAAATTTTTGCCATTTACATTGAATAAGACATGAAACTCCTTCAGGGAAGCGGCACTATGTTATCATTAAGGCCTGTTGACACTGTGGAGGGTGTGCTTTGAACTCTGTCCTGTCATCCCTCTTAATCTGCAACTAATCTCATTCCCCTCTGAAGAGAGGGAAGGGCCTTCTGCACATTGACAGTATTGCCAGTGATGAAATATTGCCCCCTTTAAAATCTCATTTGCAGATTGGTTTCATTACCCCCCACAGCTGGCTGGATTCCTGAGGGAACACACCTGCTCTCCTTAGGGCCAGGGATGTCTGCTGTGTTAGCAGGGCTTCCATGAAAATGGGGGGGACACGGAGAGGAAAGCTATGGCAAGTGCCTTTATCTTCCTGCTGACTGGCTTTCCTACCTTCATTTGGGATGTAACACATGCACAACCTAGTGATTACTCCAAGAGGCTTCTGGTGGACTTGACTGTTTTGTAGGAATGGATTTGTTCTGCGCTCTTTTCCCTTTTCTGTCATGCAGCATTTCCAATCATCATCTAATGCACATGTTTGTTATTTTCTACTGCAGATGAGTCCCTTAGGCTAAGCAGTCTTCAAAATGTACTGGCTGAAAAAGTGAATTCCAAACTAAGAGTATTTAGATTTACAGAGAACCATTTTTTTTCCTATAGAGTTCCTGGGTATTTAGCATTGTGGACTCATAATATCAAATAGGGATGGTTGTTTTCTGCAATTATAGAACAGCTCGAGTTGGAAAGGACCTTAAAAAGATCACCTAGTTCCAATCCCCTTGCCATGGGCAGGGGCACCTTCCAATGGATCATGTATGTGTGTGCCAGCAAAAAAATCCCGGGTTTACAGCTGCTTTTATGTTGTAATATTTATTTCTCTTGGCAAAATCAGGAAGAACATAAATGTTAAGATCTAAATTACTTCCCCCCCCCAATTAATATGGTTCCTTTTCTGTATTACCTCTAACTGTAAAAATGTATTTATGAATTCAGTTAAAGAGGCTTGCTGTACTTGTTTTCAACTATCAGGCATGAATGAAGATAAACCAAAAATAATGTTCTTAAGTCTGGACAGGAACATTTATTTAGGTTAAATTACTTTTGAAAGTGCTTTAAGTTAAATCAACAAACCTTTGCTATATATTTAAGACCTCTATGAATCCATATAAACCAACAGGAAAAAGGGGAAAGACAGAAAAGAATCATAATTAAGAAAGTCAACTTCTTTGTTCCCTTGAGTTGAATATTCTACAAGTTAATCCTTAAAGAGGTTTAAACTCATTCTATAGTTGAATTAAAATTCAACTGAGTTTTGCTTATAAACAATCTGCCTTTCTTTAATTTTCTTCATTAAAATGAAATAAAAAGCTAAAAATCAGCACCACTATTGAAACTCTTGGAGATTTCCTGGGAATGTCACCCATTTAGCTGCCCATCAAGAAACCCATCATGAAAACTACTTTTCATATTAAACCACTATGACTGAAGAGATTGAGATTAGACTGAGCCCAGAAACAAAAATTAAAAATCCACCTTCTTTGCCCCTTCCAAGAAAGGATGGAAATTATAGAAATTTTCAGTGGGCATTCAAGTGTCTCCACTTTGACCAGCTCAGCCCTTGGATACAATAATGCACTTTACTGGATCCAAACACAGCCTGGCTTTCAGTACAACAGCAGAAGGATTAAGAGTGAGTCAACACATTATTTATGATACAGAGCTGCAGACATCCAAGGCTCTGAAAGAGGTGTTGCTAAACATACAAGGATGTGGCATCTGTTTCCAACATCTGTTCTCTTAACAATGCTCTCAACTTGTCCAAAAACCCTTCTAAGGCCCTGACATTAAAGTCCACATGACATTTAAACCACAAACAACTTTTTTAAAAGTTAACTTTTCACATAGGAAACTTTTGTACTCCTTAATTAGCTCTTATCCAAGGTAGGTAACACTGATATTATACCCAGAATCATCCTTTCACTGCAGACAATTAACTGGAACATTTTGGGTATAGACAGTTTACAGCAATGTCATTCTAGTACATCCATCCTTATTACAAGGGTCATTTTTAAAGCATATTTCTGTTAAAGCATTTAAGCAACAAATAATAAATAAGAAAATAATACAGCAGACAGTTTTAGGGGAACTCAGAGCAACATTTTTATCTAACTATATGCAATTCTGAGATTATTTTGTTGGTTTTGGCTTATGAAGTGTTTTTAGGAGAATATTAAAAACTTACTGTCCCCACTAAAATAGAAGAAAATGAGTCTACAAAACCATCAGAATATCAGATGATGCAGTGGACTTGAATGAACATGAGTATTATCTGTGTTTGGGTTTGTTCTTTGCTTTTATAAATAGATGAGTCTCTGCAGCCACTTGCTATAATAAAAGAGAAGTGATTTAAAGCCTACAAGAATATTCCACTCCCAATCTAGTGTGGTAAGAAATGGGCCAAGCATGAAATGCCAGTTTTAGATACATTCTGGTTCCTTCCCCTACTCCTTGGTTAGGCCTAAGGCAGTCCCTGTACAGTGGATTACAGAGCACCTTTTCCTTTCCCATTCCCCTCCTTTCATAGGAGGCCTGCTAGGAAAACCACACTCCTCAGCCCTCTGCATTTAAAATCAGATGCTTTTAAGAGCTCAAAGGCCTTAGTACTCAACCTCCATGTTTAAGAAAGTTCCCCCAATTTTGCTCCCCTAAGCTGCTTTAAAAGCCCTGCCTCTAGAGAGTATTGCATGTGTGTTTATTCTAATTATTTTTCTGGCAGGAAATGAAGCTGTTCTAGGCTTAGGGTTGTAAAATGCAACTTCTCTTTCCAAGAGAAGTAAAACAGCCTCATTCACACTTTTGCCCTCTACAAGTCACACAATCTTCAATCAATTACGCATCTTGCACTCACCACTTCTGTGAAATATAAACAGATGGGTTCCAAATGATTTTTCACAGAAATAGAACTTTCATTCTCAGATGACTACCTGCAATATATCCTTTAGAATGCTGCTCTGGAGAGCTTAAGAGAAAAAGAGCTTGATATATCTATCACCCACATACTTTTTCTTATTCAAAATCTCCCTTAAAATCAACTCCTTGCCTTAGCTACACATTAGGCTCTCTCCAGTGTTATCTAAACAGTCCCTCCTTTCTGTAACATGGGTTTTTTTAAAACTTATATAAATATAAACACTGTAAAAATAATACCAGAAATTATATTGGAGTACATACTGTAGAATACAATACCTCATGCAAAATTCTGTATGAGCTTTTTAATGATTTTTTTAAAGCATTATTTATATTTCCCCCACTATCTAAACAGCACCTGTAATACAACAAAGAAGCTGTGGGTGTTTTGAAGGTAATAATTATTACAAGATTCAAAAAAAGTGAGGAATATAATAACAGTAAAGACTGGAGAGCACATTTTTCATTATACTCTGTGTTTGAGCAGTACACGGGAAGTCATGATTCTTGTAGGTAGAGCAGACCTGTAGGTATTGCCACAACATAAATAAAGAAACATAAGGTTAATATTAAAAGGGAGATTTATTGTGTATCAACACCAACACCTTTTTGGCAGAGCACGTTCCTGCAACCACTACTAACAGCAGTCTGAAGAAAAACTCTTGTCATAATCATTCTGTAGGTAGGGTTTCACTTGACATTAGGACATCTTATTTTGGTATCTAAGCAATTACATCCATAAACTCCTGCTAACCCAGACTTGATTCCATCACCAATGGACAGACAGGCTGAGAATTGAGTGTTGGCAGCTCCCAGAATATTCCCTGTCTGCCAATAGGCTGGGTAAGAGACAGGGCTGCCCAGCAATTCCACAGTACAGTCATTAGAGTGACCACTGAGGGATGATTAACAGCAAAAGCACTGGGAAGCAGAAGAAAATTCAAAGAAAATAATGAAAATGCAAAGATGACTGGGAAGGAGAGAAGAAAGGGCCCCACAGTAATACCTGCTGCCATTCCCTCTGGCTTTTGAAAGGTTTAACAGGGAAGTTGATGAATTCATGACATTTATAGAACCCAACAAATGGTAAGCTGTGAATAAGCAGCAGGTGGAAAACAGTGATGAACCAGCACTAAACCTTTGATTAGATACAGAAATAATTTGCAGTGCATTTCAGAATGTCATCCTTCCCGCCTCCCTGTTCTTCCATAAAATACTTATTATGACTTTATCTTCTTTTAATAACCTAAGTCACATTTAGCATTACAGCATCATTTGTGTCTCCATCCCTCAGGCCACACTGGGCACTTTTTTGTGCCAAGAGACTCCTCTCTGAGTGCCTTCTGGTACATTCCCGCCTAAGCACAGGGTTGTATCAAACCTCTTGTTAAATTTACTGCCAAATGCAGATCTCATTCACCCCAGTTCCAGCTGACTTCCTCTGCCCTGCATTCTCCAGTTTCTCAGCCCCACATCATCCCCTGTGCTGGATCACTGCAAGCATTTGCGTGACCTGTTTGGAACTGGCCTGGGGAGTAAATCCAGTTTAAAAGGGGTCTGGAAAAACTTCTAAATTTGGCTAAACATACAGATGCACTTTCCCACCATAGAGGACTTTTTTTTTAATCTAGGTTAGATCCCCAATCTGGAGGAGCTCTCTGGGTATGCAACTCCTGACATGAGAAGGGTTAACTGGATTAACAGGGTTTCCTGTTCCTGGCAGGGAACAAGGAAGAGGTAAGTTGAGACTTCTTTGGCTGTTTCTGCTGGTTTACATAGTTTGGGTAAAATAAGGTTTAAACCTCTTCATACTAAAATATTTTAGAAGATATAAAATTTTACATATCAGTAAGATTTTCAAAATTAGTACAATTGCACCAGTGTGGTTCACCCCAGTGACTACGAGATTCTACCTTCCATCTTCCTCCTAACATTGACAAATCCTCCCTGTGGGAACTAATCTCACTTGTTATTATTTTAACCAATATGTTAAGATTTTTGAGGCAAATTCCAGTAGTGGCTCCATAATAGGAGTACATTTGGTATGAGGGCACAGAATCATGAAGCAAGACATGGATAACATTTACACAACATTAGTGCTGAACCAGTAACAACTCATTAAATTTATACCATCTGCCTCCCCCCCAAACAGCATAGAGTTCTTATCTTAGATTCTGAATACAGATCCAGTAATAATAAATGCTAAACCATAGCCTTGAGGCAGCTCATCTACAAACACTTGGGAATAATGCACTTAGTGTGCCATCCTTCTGGAGAATGCTTCAAAGGTCTGGGAGAGTTTTCCACGTGAAGTGGAAAACATCCTCCCTTAAAGCATTCTGCAGCACAGAACCTCTGAGTACAGCACAGTGCCAAAATTACAGCAAAGGAAGGGAGAACAGATTGTGAAATAAAAAAGACACATGGCAGAGTTATTTCCAAGTGCTAGATGGGTTCAGTGAAAGTGGCTACAAGTTCCACAAATCTCAGGGTTAGCACCTCACTAGGAACTCTGCTGAGACCCATGGGGTTCATGCTCCATGTCCAGCTCCTCCAAGCCTTTTACACGTGGAATTCAGAATCAAGGGATCAGCATTTACATCTCGATAAAGCACTAACTGCTGACAAAATGTATAAAAAATAAGAGCAAATGGCAATAGAGAATTATATTCATAAACAAAGTACATCTTCACCAGTCTGAAAAATCATAATGGCTGTGTGTAGGTAAGTTGCAGATAGACATGACAGGATGGTTAGAAAGCAGGAGCAGGTGTTTCTTTTGAAAAGGCAGAAAATGTTACTCAGCAATGAGAAGCAAAGTGTGTGAACTATCTCTGTGAGCATAAAGGTGTGAAGATGGGGGAAAAGCAAACTCATGGTCAAGGTAACTGTTAAAAATTCTGAGAAATCCTCCATACCTGAAATGACACACTCTGATAAAAAGTACACTAAATTACAGCCCCTTCATCATTTCACCTGAATGTCTTATACTTATCATCATAACTTCCATACATTTCTAGCTGTGTATGTAGCACAAAATGACAGAAGATAATGTTTCCCATGGTTTCTAGTGAGTTGAAATTAGAGTTACTGTGGAGAGAATAGTATATACCTTTCCTAATAGGTTACTGTACAGATTTGTATCAAGGGGGAAAAAAAGAAATCAAGACTGATAAGAACAAAATATAAATAAAAATCTGTGTGTTAGCACCAGAATAAGAGCAGAACAAAGATTTAAAATAATGGCCTATATTGATACTGAAGGATGTTATTCCCAGGAATATGGTTGCAGGATATGATGTTTATGTTAAGATCAAAGATCTGTCCTGTTATTGTCAGTCAAGAGGAACTTTCATCCCTTATCTCCTGTGTCTTGCACAAGTGATCTGGATCTGACCATGCAGACACAAATATCTTCATCTGAGTACATATTTTGAAGCAAGATTGCATACAAACACCTTGCTTCAACATTAGATAAGTAAATATCCCCTTCCCCTTCCATAAGATCTTGCTCTGCGTTTAACTATACCGATTTCCCTACATTATCCTAATACACATTTTGCATTTGAAACCATATGGGAAAGTAAATGGATCTCCACAGCACTCTAAATCAGATCCCTAAAGGGATCTCTATATTAGCATGCCTCCCTTCCAAGACTCTCATTACTGTGAGAACAGACCTTTCATTTGTATAAACACGATGTATTCAAACCTTACAACATGATATTAATAATGCTGAGATCCATAAAAAAGCAGCTGACACTGAGAGAAACCAGAAATAACAGTAAAAAACCATGACAGAAAAGACATTTGGGCAAAATGCTTCAAACTCTGGCTTGCAGTGAAGTTCTTGTTCTCACTAAGACAGCTGATGTTACTGATTTCCACTATTTTTGGGTACAGAAGTCCATTGTAGGTGACAAGGCCATTACAAGCTATACAGCCCAAACTGGGAGTCCACGTGAACAAGTGGAGAAGGTTCAGCACCCAAAACAGTCATCTGTTGTTAAACAGCAAGTTCACTGCACTCCAGTAGGCTCCTCAGCCTTTTTGAAGCCACCATATATATTCCTGTATTCTGTTCTTTCCACACTTCTGTGTGCTTTCTCTCTCTTTTTTTTTTCTTTTTAAGAATCTAATTTTATTTGTTTATTCACAGAAAATACCCTGCAAAGCAGCATTTTGCTGCTTTGTTTTGGAGATAGAATCCACCAACTACAAACAGATGTAACAGCTGAAGCAGCATTGTTGTCTTGTAAGGTACTCATGCCTCAAAGGTGCTAAAATTGTAATTTTGATCCCAAAAAGACTAAGACACTTGAATGCATAATTTGGATTTTAAATATACAAAATAACCAGATGAAATAGTTTTTAGTGCTTGAAATAACCTTACTATGGGAACAGAGAAATAATCTGGATATTCCTCAACTAGACATAATTTGGAAAGCCAGCCAAGCAGAAATCTCCTCTGTGGTCAACATCCCTCCTCCTGAAATATTAATCTATTCCCTACTGAGACAGGCAGACAATATCCTGGTAGGCAACACACTAAGCACACCAATTAAGAGTGACTTCACTTAAAACAATCGAACTCTTAAGCAGAGATACTTTTACTCATACAGGGTTTGTTCTGGTGTAATCTACCCCACATATTTTATTTTATACGTCTTTTTCAGTTTACTGAATGAGACAGCAACATGAAGCTGTGAGATTCTTCAGATACTTTTCCTGGATTCCAGACCCATCAATCATTGGTGATCTTAGTGGTCTTACATCTCCACCTAAGCAATTCTGTGATCTCCAGGTACACAACAGCAAACTCTGGGGTCACAGGCGTGAACCCATAGAAATTACCTTGGTCACTTCCCCCAGAAAGGCTGCACACTATCCATAAGGGTGTACATTAACTGTATGCACACTATAACTCAAAAAAAAGCAGTTAATATTTAGTGTCCATGTGATGCTGGGAAAAGTTAATGTCTTCATCTTACAGATTGGTTACTGAAGCACAAAAAGGGTATAGAAGCCTTGCTCAAGGTCAGGGGAATAGCTAGGGAACTGGAATTACGCCATTTCAAAATCAGATCTAGCCAAAGTGTGACAAGACAGACCTTGATGAAGACACTGAGAAAACCAGAACACTTGCAGATTTAATGAAGGAGTTGATTTAGAGTACTTTGTTCAATAGTTAAAACTCCCTGATGTCCTCAATGTACACGCCTGCATTGAGCATCAGAGACAGAAAAAAAAATAACCTATGTTTGTTTACATGATTTTAATTAAAATAAATGCAGAAAATGCTCCTTTTTTGACTTAGTCTCTCCAGCAAATCACTTGTAATAGCTATGATCACCTTTTTAAACATTATAAACATTATTTTCAAGGAAACCATGAATAGGGCTAAAAAAAAATCCACAGAACAAATGTATACAGACACATTGCTGTAATCAGGTTGTTGTGCCATTAGCTACCCTTGTTAAAATGTTAATGAGTAGCTTGCTATAGGCTTGCTGAATTGCAGTTTATTTCTGAACAGGTCAGCATTTTACAGTCCCTACCCCTCTGACCCTGTTTTAGAGTACTTTGTTCAATAGTTAAAACTCCCTTAATGAATGCTGCTTCTTTCAAGTGAAATAGGATCACAGAGCATGCTGCACAAGGGCACATTTGAAAATGTCACCACTGGAAACAAAACAAATTGTTTGGGTTTTTTTTTTCCTCTGGGTATTAAAATTAAGATGTTAAGGATCAATTTATTCACATTCTCACACAGAAAGATACCAAAAGCAGCCATATCCCAAATGCCCAATTAAAGATTTCAGCCATTAACCTTTAGAGAGAATTCCCTCTCTAACAGAGTTTCGAAGTATGTCTTATTTTGCAACCAAGTGTTACTAGAAAGATATTCCCATGCCCCTGCTCCCACTCTCCCCACAGCATTTAAGGGTAGTAAGTTCCAGATGTGGCCTTGAATGTTATTGAGGCACACAGTGAGAGGTGCATCTGAATAACAAAATTATGATAATACAATTTGATTATAGGGGGGAAAAAATAAGAATAATCCCAAAATAAGATTATCTGGGTGGCTCTAACTGGGAGCTACCATGACTCGGTAAAGCATAAATTAAAACAAATAGAAAATCATGTGGTAAACTGACCAATATTTCTCAGTGTGTTTTCTTTGCAGGTAATTCCTTTTCTTCAAGGTCCATTCCTGATGTTATTTATTTCTGCTGTAGGGTTTCACAATGGGCTGCATGATCCTTGAATAAAATCTGCTCCCATTCAACCTTTACATCTTCTCAATCTGAGAAGGCACTGAAGGAGCCAAAGCCATCTTCCAAAAGAGAAACACTTCTAAAATGAAGTGTATGAATTAACAGCACACACCTGAGCCTTTTCTTTTTTTGCCAATATTGCACAGAGTAAGGAAAAGCCACAAATTTTCATGGATCCCATTCAAACAAGCCTACAGTTGTTTTTGAATTCTTCTGTAAAAAAGAAAACTCAAAAATATTAAACAGAAGTTACTTCCCATCACCCACACCATCTTTTAAGCCACCTCTTTCATACACAAATGCATATATATTCAAAGGTACAGGTTTACACATAGAAACAGAACGTTAACTGATTTTTTTCCTTCTTTTCTATATTGCAATCTTCTAAATTTTCTTTTGTTCTCAATGCAAATGGTCATTGGTTCATCTTCTTTCACCCAGGACGGTTATGTCACATCACTTGACTAATATGCATGCATTTGCCACTAAAAGACATTTTAACTGAGAGCTGTCACATCCGTCATCTCCACTCGGGCTGGTTAAAATTTTTATCTGCCTTCTTGAATTAATTTCAGCTTGCCTGAGCCCAGCAGGGGACTTTAGAGTGGTTTAGTTAAATTCTTCATTTTGAAAAAGCATTTTAGAGTCCTTCTATTTAGATTTCCCTCTTGCATCTAATTTTTGTTTCACATTACTGAAACAATGAGGTAATTATACATCCAGTGAAGGGGGGAGGAAAAAAAAAGCAGACAGATGAGAGAGAGAAAAGAAATTATCCAATTTTGACATTTTCCTGGGAAAGCATTTTTCCCTTGCTTTTCTGCTTTTTATGTGGTTCCCTGTTATTTTACAAATTATCTGTAACCATAGTTAGAAGTGATTAAGCTAAAAAGAAAATATGCAAAATGTAAAGAAAAGAAATTGAGAGAAGAGAACACTAATTGACAGCCAAAACAAGAGAACGGAAAAGATAAACTAGAAATGAAATATTCTGTCATCAAAATATTTTATACAGATCATGTCTGTGATAAAGCTGGATGTAACCAAGACAGTAATCTATTCTTCCTAAAGCATGCCTTCCAAAGTATGTTTTTCAGGCAGCATGGACATGTATTAGTAGGTAGGGAGGTTCAAGCTGTGAATTGGATGAGAAGGATGTTAGAGACTGAGTAATGCTAGTAAAGGACCTAAATCTATTGAAGGATGTAGAAAACAACAGGGACCTGTGGGAATATATTCCCATAACTAGTTCTGGACTCTTGACAAATATGCTGGTGACCATCACTGTGTTGCTGTATGTCCTGCACATGTTCATAAATACTAAAAATCTCACAGGAAAAGTAGTCCACCATGGCACAATGTCTACTAAACTGTAATAAATACTAATGTTGACACAAAAATGTTCCTAAGACCTGTAAAATTCACAGGACTCCCAAACACCTCATTTGCATCTCTGGCTTCTTTATGATCTTTTATGTTCTTGGGATAACAAGCCTGCAGATACACTGTAGCTGAACAGGTGAAATCCATCTCCAAATACAGATGTGACGGTTTAAAGAATTTTCCAAAATCAAATTGACACACAGATTTCCAGTGCCAAAGAGAGAAAATGAGCTTACTATCCTTTAAAAAGCTTGAAGGAATACCTCAAAACAAACAGAAAAATAAATTAAAAAAAAAAAAAAATAATGAGTCCTTATATAAGAAGAGTCCAATGGGAACGACTTTATTCCTTAACTTGAAATTTCCATTTGTAGCTGCAGTATCTTGTGAAGCTGAAATTCCCTTTGCGATTTTATAACTAAAGTAGAGGAACAGATAAGACAGGGATATAGTGACTCTTCTCCAACTGTGAAGCTTACTGAACCTCTGTTCATAATAGCAGAAATTCATGGATGTCTTCAGAGTCAAACTATCAGCAACAGGTCCCAGGTCTCTGCAGCCCTGGCAGGGGCACCCCATAGCACAAGACCATGGCTCTCCAAGGCATATGCTCAGAAAAGCTGCAGAGAAGGCAAAAGTTACCTCTGGAAATTTTAAACCTGCCAGGATTTAAGCAAACTCCCAAAGGCAAGCAAATGGTTTTGTATGCAGTGGTTCCACTGGGAAGGAGTCAAAATACAGGTAAATTCCCATTACTCCCCTTGAATTCAAAAAGGGTTCTATACCCATGCCTTTGAGTTATTGCATTGCTCTTCCTTAGGTACACACAGTCAATCTGATCAAAACAGCTGTCAAAGAAAAAAAAAATCTACTGAAAGGCAGCTGCATTACAATACATGGGTAAATGTGAGGAATAAAGAATATTTCTAATAAATTCTGATTGAAAGAAACATCTAAATGTGTTTTCTCTCAAGAAAGATAGGCATTTTTAAAAAATCTAAGTATTTTTAAGCTTAGTGGACTTAAAACTTACCAGTTTAACCATCTGGAAACTACAGCTGTTATTATAAGTTCTTATTTAAATGGCAGTAAATTAGTCATGCAAGGGCCTGCAGATGTACATCTTTCTGCCCAAGCACTGAAACTCTGAATGCAAAGTCCAAAAGTGTACATTAGTTCAGGCTGTGTGGGGCACAGAGACACAACAGTTCCAAGACTTCCTTGTGCAACACAAGAGGTGGAGTCTTCCCAGAATTTATTACATGTATTCAATTGCAAATGCTGCTCTACTTACTACAGGGCTGACCATGTTTTATCTACCATAGATGAATGTGCAAAATAGACCTCAGAAATGTGTCTTTTTCTTTCTTTTTATTTCCCCTTTTGTCAGAAAACAGCTGTATTGGACAACAGACTGGAGGTAAAACATTGGAAGAAGCTTATTAGAAGCACTAGCTCATTTGCACTAGGAAAAAAACCACAGAACTTCCCTGATACAGTAATGAATCATATAAAATAAATCCACTGTAATATGCTAAAATACTTACTGAAATTACATTGCATAGCATGAAAATTTTACCTTGTGGAAAGGTTTTACAGGAATACTTAAAGCACAATATGAATTTAATAACAGGAGTTCATTTTGAAAACCACATTTAAGACCCTTCTCCACATAAAAGAAGCCAACATTCCTGTTGCAGAGGAACATAAAAGTTTTCACCATCTTAAATTATTGTTGGTTCTCATCAAGATATAAAAATAGCCCTAAAAAAGGACAGGGAGAAAGGAGGGATCAGCATCACACTTGTCATTAGGTGTGTATTTGGCAGAAAATTCCACTGACAAGGCAAGTTAAGATTTATAGTAGCTCTAAGTTCATGAAATTTGGCAACTTGTTACTTCATTTACTCGCCTGTAATTCTGTGTATGAAAGCTTCTGTTAAGTTAGAGTTGCAATATTGCAAGAGTATCCTTGGATCCTCTGATAACCCAAACCCCACTTTCAAATACAACAATCACACAGGGTCCATGTTCTCAAAGGTATTCAGATGTTTAATCTCCCCCTATCTCCTTCTGAAGGACTACACACAAAAGACCCAAGCTTTAGGAATTTAAAACAAGCTGGCATTAATAAAGCTTATATATCAATAGAGAATGCATCATTTCAGAACTAAAAGTTTTCAGGCATTTTCTGAATGAAAGCAAAGATTACTTGACATATTCATATAGTGTAAGGCTGGTATAAGTCTGATGCTAGTTAATACAGCTAATATCTAGTTATGAGGGAGCTTTATCCCACAGCACTTTGTTATTTAACTCTAGAATGGAGATTATGTTCCTATCCCTTGCAAAGAATCACCCCTACCTCAAAAAAGCCACATCATGAGTAAGAATATCCAAATTAGACATTATCAGTATACAGTGCTTTGAGGCAGTGTGATTTCCAAAGCACAGCCTGAAGCAAGAAGGAAAGAAACACATGGAAGAACCAAAAAAGTTGGACATGAGTGATGGTGTTTGATATCTCTGTGCCTAGAAGATAATAATCAATTTTCTTTGGGCAGGTACAAACAAGAAATCAAGAATGTGGCCCTGCACCTACTTTTATTGGGTTGACCTGGAATAAGCTCTTCCTATACCTTACTCAAAACACTGAAAAGACAAGAAATATACAGTACCACGTGGAATCTATTTTCTTCTGCTTCTGCTCCCACACACTCATATTGGAGATTCGGTATGAGAAATGCCTAACAAAAAAATTAAAAAGCCTTTGATGAACAGGGTTAAATGCAGCATAGTAGGGAAAAATCAGAGGACCCTCTTCTGTAACAGTTGTAAACACAGGCCTACAAGACCCAGCAGACTGGGTAGACTAGATTTGTAAACTGATATCAGGGTGGATTCTTACTTATGCTGAATAGCACTTT
This sequence comes from Zosterops lateralis, assembly GCF_965231275.1. Lineage (NCBI taxonomy): Eukaryota > Metazoa > Chordata > Aves > Passeriformes > Zosteropidae > Zosterops > Zosterops lateralis. Next base: position 111,843,277 of record NC_139763.1, read on the forward strand.
TATCAGCTTTTATTCTAAGTAAGGTTCTGTTGAAGAAAAGTACCAATTCCCCCATTGCCTACAAAGGAGGCAAGCTTTTTGCATCAAAGATCAAAGCCATGAGTTAAAATAAATAGAAAAATCAGATGGCTTTCATGTGCCACGATCAACTGTCCACATCTGTTAAAATTCCCGATCTGATAACACGCTGGTGGACTCTGCCAATGCCTCCTCTGCCTCCACGGCATCACCGCGCCTTGGCTCCTCCAAAGCAGCCTCATGAAAAGCGCCTGGCAGTGACTTCCCTCCCTCCCTCCCCCTTTTCCTTGCCTCCCTGTCAGCTCTTTGGAGTCAAACATGCCCAGCTCATGCATAAGCAAACAGGTGCAAGGCAGGGCTCTGCCAAAGCCCAGGCAAGCACGAGGTACACGTGTAGCTGGCTGATTGTGGCGTGCTCCTGATAGAAGGCGACACGGGCAGACAATAGGTGGGGTCAGTAGGTGGCTCTTTGATTTCCCTGGCTCTCCACACAACAGCGGCATGGGAGTTTGCCTGTGGGGGACGGACGTTGCCTTTCCATGGAAAACATGAAAGCGCTGAGGCTACAGAACCAAACGAGCGTCTGGAAGAGGCGGACTTTGTCTCCTGTCGGGAAAACCGCTAATGCAAATCAGGATGTGCTCACCCACCAGCCTCGTCTGCTTGGGATGGGGTAATTAACTGTGAAAACTTCAGAATGAAACAAACTGCTCTGTGTTTATTATGAGTTTCTCCACATAAAATGAGATACTTCAGCAACCAAAATGTAAAAATTGACTCTTTTCCATCAGAAGGTTACTCCAACTACCATCTTACCTCATCAACACGTGTTGTTACTCCTTTTACATCCATTTTGGTTTGTTTCTTGGGGTTTTTTCATCCTACTAGATGCAGTATTAAGACATTACAAACAACTTCAACAAACATTCTGTTTCAACAGATTACGCTGTCTCAGAAGTATTGACTGTGTTTCGATGCTGTTGGTCAGTGAGCCAATACTGTCTCTATCTCAAAGCACATGCAGAGATTTTTTTATAGTAAGATGACACGTTCATAAAGGTTTAAAAACCAAAAAACCAAGGCAACCAAGCAAGACAACTGGTTTGGTATGGTAACAAGGAAAACTGAATGAAATGCCTGAACTAAATAACTACAGAAACTGCACCAAGCCCACCAGCTTAAATGCCACAACATCAATTTACTACTTTTTTTTTTTTTTTGCACACCTGCTTGTTTTTCATCTAACCTTTTAATTAGCCACACAGTCAGAAAGGAACAGCTGTTTTAAATCATTGATCTGGATCACTATGAAATAGTTATCAAAGTTTATATGGTATCAAAGCACATATTCCAGTTATATTCAAAAATATCAATTTAAGAACAGCAGAGATGCAGAGCTGAATTATCTGGGTAGAACACGACATTCCTTGATTACCGCACTCCAGTATTTCAAACTATTCACTCTCAGAAACTGCAAAAACCTGGATCACTTAATTAAAATATTCAAAACTTTAAAATACAAAATAAACACTTCACATGACAAATACACCCCATATACTGGTATATGGCACAATACAAAAGCACCCAGATCCTCCAGATCCCAAATCCTCTATGTACCCGAGAATGGCACATTGAATTTAGCAGCACCAAAAAATTTATGAAAATCAAGTAGGTAAGATCTTAAATTTAAGTGCTGAACCTTACTTAACCCTAAGTAATCATATTTGAGAATCCTGCTTTCACAAAGTATAACACTTGTTGTACAGTTCTTGCCTCACCTGTGACACGAGCCCTGAATTACCTGCCACATGGCCTGAGATGGCAGAGACACTATTGAAACACACACCTCGTGGAGCTGCTGCTGATTCTGGGAATGTTTTCAGCCCTGGGCCTCTCATATCCAGTTTGTCTCAGCTGAATTCTGAAGTAGAATTTGGGCTGATTAATGGACATTTGTGCTGGTAAGTTTTGCTAACAGTGGGAGCTCCTCCCCTTCTCAACCTTTCTCTAAGATACTTGTACGAGACTAACCAAAATATGGCCTTTCACTTGAAAAATTTACCTGCCAAACTTCAGCTGTCAAATTATTACAGCAGGTTATATTTTCTATCTGCTTTTAGCTATCTCCATGAGGCAGACTATTAAGATTTAAATGACAGCTATGCCCTGTAAACTCCAACTTTCTTACTATCTGACCTATTTTCTAAACGTTTCAAGACAGATTAGGGTAAAACAAAACAAACTATCAGGAGGTACCGACAGCTCATTTTATCAGCATGCTCCAATAAACCAAGGCATTAATAAATAATTACATCCCTCTCTCACAAGTATCACCAGTACCAGGGGATTTGATTTAAATATGTTTGTCATAAGATTAAGCCTCAAAATACAAAATCAGTTTTTATTTCCCATATGGCTAAATTTACAAACTTAAATAAAACTACAAATCCCTGTTTACAACTCCAGTAACCTCTATGCTACTCAGTTATCCAGAACCCTATTTACATTCATAACATCTTTCTCCCTTCACCATCATTTTACTTCTAAGGCTAACAACCATTTGAATTCTCAGCTTTAGAGGTTGAATAGCAACAGCTTAGGCAAAGCCTTAAAAACAGGTTATTTGTAGTTATCTTCAACACAGTGACAAATATTCCCCCTTCATTTGGCAATCTCAGATTTCATATAGCAGAGCAAGAATTTCACCTAAATTAAAAAGTGACTTGAAACTCAGTATTTTTGTCACAATGCAAAAAACATACTAAGAACAATAGACATGAGAGCCCTTTATCTGTGTATGTATAAAACAGGAAAAGTCAAGATATAAATTGAAAAGTCTAGATATAAATATAAAATGTTGCTTTTTCACCATCAAGCGTCCTCCACAAAAATTACGCAGAAATAATAATATGGATGTAAAAAGACATCTAAAATATAGATCACATTTCATCTTGAAATAAAAGGTGTCACAATACAGGAAGCATCTGGTGACTCTTATGGATAATTGGCAATGTAACTACCAAACTATAAAACTTTTATTGAAGTGAACTTTCAATATGTTTTACACCTTTTTTTTTTCAGTTTTCATATCCAGCACATTCTTACATTATCTTAAGTGTCTAAGCACATATGTAGGACAAGTTCTGTAACCCAAGTTCATAGTTACCTTATTTCCAAAAAAAAAAAAGAAAAAAGTGCAGAATCAAGTTGATTAATTTTCATATTTTCATTTCAATTGGTAAGCTATTTAATCCTACACTGGATAAAGATCACTTTTGTAAAAGTAGTTTAATTAGAGCAGAAAGCAGAAGTAAGCTATTAGCAAGTAGTTAAATGAGGACAACAAATATATGACTCCCCTACCACATAAGAAGACAGTATCACTGAGATGTGTAATGCTTAGCAGGCTCTCCTTGGAGTCTCCTGAAACTTCCCCTACTGTATTATTTCATAGCATGCATAATCAGTAAACACTGAATATGGGAGAAATATGGCACATCGGTGTTACTCACGGGATTTTACCCAAGGATGCAGCAGAAATGAGCAATCACTCAGCAAGCCTGCTTGGCCTGCCTCTAATTTATCATGGCTTACATCTCATGCCTGCCAGCAGAGCTGAATTCATATGTTATTGTCCCAAACCTGTCACTTTCTGGACTGCTTTTTAATCTTCCTCCTAGAATTACATTCAGAAAGGTCACTGCTACCCAATTAGAACCTTATCAAAGATGCACATGCAGGCTGGATTCACGCTTATCGAGAATGGGTCATAAATCCAGAAACTGCACATCACACACCACCATTACCATAATGAATAACTCCCATGGAAAAAAGTGTCAAAAAATGCTTGTGTATTGCCAGGCAAGTGTCTGACTGTATTTCTTTATACTCTAGAGCAGGTGAATGAGTGAAAGGGTTATTTATAATTACAGGAAGGATGGAAATCAAAGATCATCAAATTCAGGAACACCTTAAATTTTACATAAAACCTGACACTGCATATGTTTCTACAAACACAGACTTCCCTGTTTTTTTTCTTTAAGTCTCCAAATGTGTGTTTTCAAGATGATTTGTGAGGATGGCTATCATTAATATACCAACATCTATTGCTTTTTCTTCTATCTCGAGGTCTTTGAAACTTATGAAGAATCACACGCGTAGTCTTTTATCAATTAATTTAATCAAGCTCAGAACTTGAAAGAGGAATTTGCTTTCAGTCTTCTGATTCAGGTACATCAATCCATAAATACAACCCATACATTTCTACTACTGACCTTTGTAAAATAAGTTTTTTCCATATGTCACCAATAGCTTGAGAAATACTGTAGTGTTGAAAAGGGAATTATTTAGTAAATACAGCCCAGGAACATTAAGAGTGAAAGGCATTAAATACAAACCACATTTTTCCATTGCTTGCGCTTCCAAGATTTCACTCAGTTTTCTATTCTGACAAAGTGCATTTTCAGTGTTGTCCATTCCAGAAGCAGGAAAGCAGCACATCTTTGTCACTAAAAGCTCCACTTGGTTAAATAACCACCTGGAAACACCAAACACTTTCAGTCCCTCACACTTGTTTGCAGGGATTATACTGATTTACAAACAGGATCAAAGCAATTCTCTCAAGAGGATAAGCAGATGAAAGAACTGAGTACATTTAAGGACTCCTGTAAGAACCACTCGCTCTTTCTCCCACCCCACTGCCAATTTCCTTGGTCAATATCTGGGAGAGGTCCAAGTAGAGGAAGAGGAATATGGAATAAAGTTTGTTTGTTTGGAATCAGAACTAGCCTCTGAATTAGGTATGCATTTTATTTAAGAGTATTTCAGGCAAAGATGTCTGTAAGGATTTGTCTTAATTAGGGCATTTCCACTCTTAGAGAATGACAAATGGACTAGAAGTATATGTTTAATAGCCTGGATATTAATGTTCCTTCCTGGAACTTAAACTGGCAAATATTTCACAATATAACATATATATTGCTGACAAAGGCAAGGTATCTGAAGCACTGCTCCTTTCCCAGTTCTTTTCTGTTTGAACTTTCATATGGCAACAAAGAAGTAAAGCTGTGCCCCATTTTTTTTTTCCATAATTAAATGTTAACAAGTATAACACCTGTAGGTTTATTTACTCACATAAGAGGCTGTCAGAATCTGCCTTGATTGGAAAGTAATTGAACTTAGTTCATATTTATAAAAAAAATACAGACAGAAAAAAACTGACTTGAGAAAGGCTGCTGCTGCTATCAAACTTTGTGATAAGTAAAAAAACCTGCACAGATTTTTATACTCACCACAGCAAAAGGAATGCTTAAGAATGCTTTGCCCTGTGGTTGCACATGGTGACTATTCAGTTACAGATTTTTGTATTTACATTATATTGGTGACTTGCTATGCAGCAATAATTTAAACTGAAATGTAAAACCTGGTTTAAAAGAGGAAAAAAAATCACAAAACCCACACTAACCAGAGCATCAAAAGTACTCAAACAATTCAACCCACAGTAATATGAGTGCCTCACATGGAAATATGATGGACAATCATCTGTAAGAGTGCCATGATTCACAGCCTAAGAGTTCAAGTGTAAGTTCTCTGGGAGAGAGATGGTCTTCTTGTGCTTTGGCATGGCTCATAACATTGGGAACCCATTTCTCTAGGCCTCAGTGTAGAATAAATTATAGTCAATGCCAATAAAATCCAACTTTTAGGAGAGAGTAATGGATCTCCTTATTGGCAATCGTAACAGAAAGGTCACAAATTACAGGACATGGAGCAAGAATTCCCCAATCCTGCCCAGAGATGTATCCTCCAGGTCAAGGTTAGGGTGTATTGGAAGCACCACAGCATTATTTCTTTTTTTTGGTTTTTTTTTTTCTGTCAACAACATCCTGATCCTGTGATAAATTAAGGACTCAAGGCTGAAGGTCACTTTTGAACCCTTCATCAGTTATAAATTCCCCTTAATAATAAGCAGACCTAGTGATTTACAGTAATAAGGATGCTTGTACCATTTTTCCAGAATATGTGTCAGTTTATTTAATAATAGCTAGTATTTACAGAGCACTTTACCAACATAAATTAATTAATTATATCCTCAACTGTTTCTATTCAAAATTCTAATGATGTAGTATCATGAGCAATTGTCAAATGCCCACTGAGACTTCTATTGACTCACAGTATCAGACGAGCTCATAGAAAGCAACCAGCAAATCCAAAAGGATTTTTGTTTATTTGCATCACCCAGTTATGTTCTACCACCATTCCTTCAACTCCCCAGTGTAATCCTGTTGGGCACATGAATAATTTCAATAGCAGCATTTTTTACATTGGACTGAAGAGTGCATCAGTACTCTGAACTCATTTTTCAAGAGCTCGTAACTCAAGCACAGCGTTTTGGTTAGGACCATTCAAGTAGTAAAGAAATGCTCAACCTTGATTAAAATCAGACTTAAGGTTACAAAAAAAACCCAAAACGAAAAAGCAAAAAACAAACCACAGAACCCCCTCTAAGAGTCAAGGATATCCTAGAGTTACTGCTTTTGTAATCTATACTGATTATAATTTTTAGCATCCATATGTTGGAAATTGTTTCCTGACATAAACACACCCTTCTACAGATGAAGCTTTGCAGGGGTATAAAAATGGAGGCATTCACTACTCTTTAGCACACCCTGGAGCTCTGAGGATTAGAGCATTCTCTCTCTCACAGCTAAGTCAGTGCCTCCTGGCTATTTCTCCTATGATGTTTACACTATTGTCCTCCCAGTGGAAATGCCAAGAGGAGAGGGAGGAATGTTAACTTTGGATACGAATTCCAGCTGGGGAAAAATTGTCAGTGAACCCGTTAGACTACAACATAAAACCAGCATTATGAATTGAGAGAGCAACTGAAGACCAGTTTTATCAAAATACATTGGAACTTTCACTCTGAGATGAATCTTATGTTTTCATGAAAGAAAAAAATATTTAAGCAGTCATCTTTATGTTATCAGGTGCTGTTAAACCTACATTATTACAGAAATTCTAGCAAGTAAATATGTCAATTTTCTTTATATCAGAAACCTCAAAGTTTCAAGTGAGGATGAGAAGCAGAGAAATACACTAAATGCATAAAGATTATAATTTATAAAAAGTAGGTGACAGCTGAGGTCATGCAGATTTCCTACATGGAAAGCAGTTTGGCCCAGGGACATTCTGTATCCTCTAAGTGCTGTTCAGAGAGATATTCAGCCAAGGACAGAACAAGAGCCCCCTCTGTTACTCTAACCTTGGGTTTCCCAGGGCCCTAAGTGCATTCCAACATCTCCAAATTGCACAAGCCAAAACAATGTCCAGAGGACCTGAATGAGAACATTTTGTAAAGAAAAAACATTTTTAAGAGAAATAAGAAACGTTTTAAAGAGAAAGAAATGTGTATAAGAAAATCTTATTCAAATAGGTCATTTTAGGGTCAAAATAGTAATTTAATTATCAAGCCTTTTTTGTCAGCAGCCATTGGTGCTAAAACAACAAAATAAATACAAACCAATACTTAAAGCCATAAGAAGGAAGTCGCTGAAGAATTTCTGTCTTATAAATTGGGTGATGTTGCCACAGCAGATTATTTCACTTTCTAGCCCACAACAACCAGGTTTTATATGCATTTAAGGCAGTTTCATCAAGGAAACAGCACTGGTACAACTTCAGTGTCTCTCACAGCATAGGCAGCACGCTCAAAAGCAACACCAACAGGGAACACCTTTTAAGCAAAAGGTGCACCACACAGACAAGACTTTGCTTTCACAAAAGAGAAATCAAAGTGTCAAATAATCCAGAATAAAAGCTCTAAAAACCTGCTGCTCAGAAGGAGGCTGATGACTATATCACATCTCCCCCTATTATGATGAACACACTCACAGAGAGGAGGTTATATACTCAGTGAAGCATTTGACCGCATGATATTTGCATTAGGAAATTAGCATCCCACAAATTAAACTTGGCACGTACTAAGTGGATTTGAAACTGGTAATTGATAAATCCAGAAAAAAAGAGATATCACTGGAGAATCAGCAATGAAAAAAGCAAGTTCCTAGAGGAGTCGTGATGGTATTGGTTCACACCCTCAAAACAATTCAATACCTGCCAGTAATCGAGAAGAAAATACAAGGTCATTACTAATCCAATTTTCAGACAACACACATTGCTGGATAATGAAGTGGCAAGCAATCTATACAAATAAACGTTGCTTTGTAAACTGGGCACAGTGCAAGATTTATGGTAAGATCATATTTCAAAACAAACAAAAAAAGCCACAATAACAGAATGGAATATTGTATCATAGAGGAAAAGGGAAAAAACCCAGGGAACACAACCTCCTGATTTAACACAACAGATAAAAATTACTGAAATGATATCAGGATATAAGAAAATAGCAGCAAAGATGTTTACCCAGTAACTGCCAATGATTAGGCTATTTCTATGACATTTTGCCCAATATTACTGTCCACACTTTTAAAACACACTAAAAGTCTCACAGTTTTCAAATTATTCAGATGTCCTTTCTGTGAAGTTTGAAAATACCAATCTATAATTTGATATTTAAAAAATTCAAGATGCTAAAATAATCTAAGGTGGTAAATATTCATGCAGGTTGCATTTTTCCAAGGCTTCTTCCTTAGCCCCACATTCCCATTCCAGGATTAGAGTATTTCATCACTAGAAGCTGGGACTAGGAAAATTCAAATTGCAAGTTAAGTTAATGGATTGAGGGTTTGGGATTTTTGGGTGATTGTTTTGGTGTAAATGAAGCACACCTGCCAAAGTATTCTGAAACCTGAAAAAAAATTTAATCACTCTGTCTTCCTTCCCTCAAAACTGCCTCTGGATCCAAAGACTGTGGATTTCAGGCACTCCAAAACCATCAGACTGCCATCCAATCAGTTCTTGAAAGCTGCACTTATGAGACAGCACCTGGCGATGTGAATCCCATTTTACAGGGAAAGTAAATGTCAACTGCATGGAACAGCTGCAATATTTAAGACATATGACTTCTCAGAAATACTCAGAATGTGGTGTGGGCAGCAAAACTTTTTTTTCTCTGCAGAATATTCAGTTTGTATAATTTAAAAAGAAACGTGATCCAAAGCCTAACAGGAACAACTAAAATTCATGAAGTTTACCTTTGGGTCATCTCAATATTAAAACATCCTAAAGGAGATGTGATTTCCCTCGCTTGAAATCTTTACAGAGGCATTTCAATATTTATTGAAAACAACCTATAACAAATTCAGGCCCTTAAAAAAGCATGTATTTTTGCAGCCACACATCATTGATCCTCCTAATGAAGTTGTGGTGTGGGTTACGCAGGATGTCAAACTACATGATTTTGAAAACATTGACTTAATTTATTCAAATTATATAATTCAACACCAAAATGGCAATTGAATTTGCCTTGCTCAGCAAGAACATAATTAAATAGCTTTGAAAATAAAGCTGCTTAAGTAGATGCCCACATACAGGGTAGGTAATAGTTCTGGAAAATAATAATAATTATTAAAAAGTGTGCTATGTTTACACTTTTACTGCAGTTCTGAGGGAGAAACATAAATTTAAAAGAGTTGACTTGTGTGACTGGCTCATTTCTTTCCAAAACTCACCTGCACCTGATATGTTTTCTACAGCTTGAAGATATCCAGAAGGAAAGCTGCCCAGGCATAGGCTGCTACTCCCATGGTGGAGAAAAAATCCCAGACAGTTATAAAGTCTTGTTTTGCTGTTTGACAGCACTCATGATAAATTAAACACATATAAACAAACATTTGTGTGTCTTTATGCGACCATTCCCAAAACTATCTTGAACAGCACTGAAACTTGGGTAATTCCCCTCTCTACTCCTATTTTCCCTCCCCAAAAATTAAATTCATTTGAGTCCATTAAGTTTTCTACTGCCAATAAATTGCAGAAACCAAACAAATAGAGGTAGCATCATCAAAATATGTTTCCACCAGTATCCTCTGATTGAAGAAAACTCAATATTGCTTTACTTTTGAAATATAAGAACTGCCTTCCCCCCCCCCGCCCCCCATCTGCTTTAGTGTTAGCTGACCTCTAAATTATGTTAAATATGCTACCACCACCACAGCACCACCAATTGCAAGTTGCTCTTCTAGTCACAACTGCAAATGATTGTCCCATCATTTCCTGCTTTTGAGGCTGTCAGGAGAGTTGTCAAAAGCATGGAATTGCTGCTGTGTGAGACCCTCACAACCAGCCTCTCCTCTGATCTATGGGACACCTCAATTCCACAGCTGTCACAGTGCTGACACCAGCTCCAAGTAAATGACACCGTGTCACCTCCCTGGCTCGTTTACCTGCCCACCCCGCAAACAAATGGAGACTAGAAGGGAAGATAGGGAAGTGAGCAGCAGATACCATATTCATCATAATCACTATGATACACAGTAGAAGAAAATCAATTCCTCTTAATCGAATAGAGTGACTTATTAAGGGTTATAAGTCCTGGCTGGAGAGCTGCACTGATTGGATTACGCTGGGAGAGAAATTAGCAATGAGCTCTTGAACTCTCTTTCCTTTTGTCTTCTGGCTCAGAGCTGCTATTAAACGATTATCTTATGAGGATCTTAGTAAGCAAGTCATGCTCTGATATGGGAGAGCAGCAGGAAAAAAGGGGACTGAAAAGGTTCCTGAAGTGTTGACAGACAGTGATGTGAACAAACAAAATATGCCCATCGCAGCATTTCTGACTCGACTGAAAGAGCACAGCAATGGTACCTGAGACAAACACTTGAGACTTCTCAGAACAGCCCTCTTCAACTCAGTGCTGCCCCAGCCACTTGACAGATTGATAAGGAATTGCTTTGATTGTGATATACTGCAACTGCAAATTAAAACTGTCTCAAAATCCAGTTTACAACAGATTTCTCTTCATTTAGCATTTATTTTCCAGACTGTATAATTGGTGAATCAAACATAAGTCTTTACGAATGCTACTTAAGAGATTAGGAGGCAAATAAAGGCAGAATAGAGCTGGAAAATAAACATATAACATAAAAACTAGAAAAAAGAGTTTCTCTTCCTCATTAAAATAGCAGATGGTTATCCTGCATTTGAAGTCTTTTAAGTATTTTAAAGTCTAACAAACCCTGATAGAAAAGCAGGGACTAGGGAACTTGTGTATTTAAGCTGGAGAAAAATATGCTGTCCTAGTTCTGGGCAGGACAGAGCTCATCTCCTCTCCAGCAGCCAGGTGCAGTGGTGCCCACTTGTAGCCCAGCTGCCAGGAGGCTGAGCCCACTGGAATGCTTGAGCCCAGGAACTCTGGGCTGCTGTGCACCGGGCTGAGTGGGCATGGCCACTCCTGAATGTTATTTAATACCATCTTACCTCAATGTCAGGGGGCTGGGCAAAGGGACTCACTCACTTCCCAGAATAAAGTTTTTCCGCTTGGTGAGCGTTTTGCATGTAAATCACCCTCTCTTTGTACGCTGTTGTTAGCACTATTTTTTGCTGTTACTGTTTGCTTTCTTTCTCATTACTGTTTCCAGTAAATTGTTCTTCTCCTACCCCTTAATTTTTACCTTTGTGTCTCCAATTCTCAACTCCATCCCCAGAGCAGGAAGGGGTGGGAGAAGCAAGTACCTTGTTTGGGAGAATCTCTTTTGGGGCACTGAGCTGGGGAGTACTACTCCTAAATCATGACACACACATAGAAATGCTGCTTCCTTTGACTTTTCAAAGTGAGAATAACTGGAATTAATGGAAGTTCTGTGCCAGTAATTTCCAGGATTACCGTGACTGCTACAGAGGTAGTGAAGGTGCACTATAGCTTTTATTACCAACAGTAGGACAGGCCATCCACAGTGCATTCCTACAGCAAAATTCTAGGGAAGCAAATGATACAGAGTCCATGCACATCAGCTGAAGATCTGCTCCACTATCTTGAAGCTCTTTTACAGCCTTCCTGACACATTAAGACCAAAGTATTTAAGAGCCCAGCTATTTAGGCCACATAATTTCAATTCCATCCATCATTACAAATTCCAAAGGGGAAAAGCCTTGGGAAACATAAAATTTCATTACTGCAGTTCTTAAAACAGTCTGTCTGGAGTTTTAGGTTTTGTGCAATTATCATAATCTAATGGAATAAAAGTTAACTGAAAAGACATAACAAGCTCTGGATCTTCTTTTGCTCCCCTACCATAACAGCTTGTGCTTAACATTAGTGTTCTCATGCAGTAGAAAACCAGTACTAATATTTTCCACAAAGCTGTATTGGTAGCTTTAACCACAATGATTTTGCTACTTACAGTAAAGAAATATTATTAAATAAGGATTTAGAGATTAAAATTAAAAGTTCTGCCAGTTCCTAAAATGTCTTTACATTTGTCCCCTAAGACCACCAGAAACAGCAGCAATATCCATGTGATGAATTATATTTATCATGCACCTTTGACCACACCTCAACTGCTCCCTGCATGCTAATCCATCACTTTGGGAATTATTCAACCATTCCAGGCCCCTGAGCTTCAAATGACCACCATTAGAACGAAGTTAAAATTGCAGGGAATAGCTTGTCCACCAGGGATTGAACACAAGTAACACTGATGAAATCTTCAGGGTATGTAACTGCTTAGGAGCCCAGAGTCTGGCAGTCTAACCCCGTAAAAAGGGATGTCTTGAATGGATTTTGATAGCTAAGGGAAAGGGAAGTTTCTAGTCCTAAGTACCTAGGTACTTCAATCTGCTCCAAAAAATCCTTCCTCAGGAAGGACTTGGCATGAGGTATTTAAAAGATTCTGGCTCATGAAACGCTCATTTTTAGAAAGGGGCGGCATTTCTGCCTTGTTTCCTTCCTTTGCTTTCCCCATCACAGCACTCACAAGAAACCATCCTGAAGGCAGAGCCAAACTTGGCTCTTCAGACGAAGCCACCAAAACTCAATAACGTGACTGACAACAGAAACTACTCTCACCTTGGAAAAGACGAGTGGACAGTGCCAAGATGACAATAATAATTATCTGGAATATAACAGATACATATGTACCACACATGTACATATACAAATTTACAAAAATGTACCAATACAGACACTTCTACAATTCTTCCCCTTTAGTATTTCCTACTATTTTAATACATTTACTGGTTAATACCAACAGAAAATTAAACACTATTGCAATTTGTCAAAGAACTCCCTGCTCTACATAAACACAAAACTTAATAATCTATTCACTGATCATATTCACAGTTCAGTCTCTGTTTTTAGATGTTACAGTAAATTAGCGTTTCCTTCTGTTGTATGACAGAAAAAGTTTGTTGAATGAATGCCAGCAACTGTACTATTCTGCAAGGAGTAAGTGTACTTTTTCTGTAAGGTTGGAGCCATAAGAATCATTTAACTCTCAACATAAAACCAGTTCTGTCAATATACTTCCCTTTGACGACTGTAACGATTATATCTATTTTGATTATAACTTCAAATACAACATAAATTGACATATTACAGAAGAAGTTCCGTATTATTAAGAATGGCCAAGACCAGCACTCACCAGTAAAGCCTGAACTTGGATCATCTTATTGCTTTATTGTGCCAAATTCTTCCAGTGCATTGAAGTTAGGAGCAAGAACTAATTTGCAGTACACATTATTACGGTATTAATCAAAACCTTGATACATTTTATTCCTGATTATACAAAACTGTATCCTTGTCAACAATTAATCCTGTTTATGATAAATAGATCAAATTGAATACAAAACTGAACTAATTCTCACTTGTAGAATAATTTGGAGGGTGTAACTATAAGAATGTATATATTAAAGAAAGAAAGAAAACAATGTCCATTTTTTAGATATTAATTTAAGAATGTGTACCAGACTAGCAACTCAGCTCCTTCTCTTTGGAGCATCTATGAAACTATTATTTGACTCTAGTAAATCTAAGTTTCCCCTCAACTAAAACTTCACAGGTATACATGAATAAAGGCTCTGCTTTCACATTCTTCAAGGGTATGTTCATATAGGCAGCATATTTTCATAAATCTTGCTCATCAAATCCAAAAGAATAAACTCCTTAATAGCATTTTTGTTATTAACTGAATTAAGACTACTCTTCCTAACATATTAAATACAGAATGAATGGAAAAAAATATATTGAAAAGAGTGTTTCAATTGAATTTCTTCTAAATCCATCTGCAAAATTAAGTTACAAATTAAAATTTAGGTAAAGAAAGACCTGCCAGTCATTTTGGCACTTTCTTTGGGCCAACTTATCTGAGGCAGCTGCAAAACTACATTTAAGGGTCATATATTTTCTTTCAAATCAGCTTCCAAATGCATCTGAGAGAATGGGCCATGACAATGGTTTAAAGCTTTATTCCCCTCTGCAGCTACAAGTCATCACAATGCTGACTCTAATCAGGTTACTCTGCATCTGTCTGCCACAAATAACCTAGTAACAACTAAATGGATTGCCATAAATCTTTCAATTAGAATTTATAACTTTATTAGCACAATATTTTTGAACTGATTGCATTACTTTGAAGAGCAGCTTTCATTTATTTTGTCATTTGAGGGTCAAATGTGTACAATGGCTGAGAGCTGAATACACAATAGGAAGAGTTACTTCAGCTTCATGGTGGTCTCCAGAATTTCCCTTCTCCAGAGACTACAGCCAGTTTTTTAAAGGAACACTTTGTTTGCCTTGTTGAGGTTGAACCACTTGGCTGAATGTGACCAAGTTTCCTCATGACACACAGGGGTCACACTGCCAGTTTTATGGCCTGGATAAGGCTTCATTAGAGTGATTTGCCATTGAGTAAGTTTTCAAAGGATTGTATGTCTCTTTTTTTTTGTTTTGTTTTGTTTATAGCTGTTGAAATCCATGCCATGGATCATATCTCTACACAGGAGATGAGGATCAAGGGATACACAGTGATTCTAACAAATGTGGCTTGATCCATCGGTATCTTTGAGGAAGGGGGGAAAAAAACCCAAAAGTTTCCTAAAAAAATTTAAGTATTTATTTCACTGTTATATAAGTACTCTGACTGTATTTTCTTTGTTGAAATACAACAATTCCAAACAGCATACATTATGATTAAGGAGAGGAAATAAACTAACCAGTTGACTTAGATGAATTTAACTCAGCATTTTGACAAAACAGCTATACAAACACAAATGTTAAATACATAGCCACACATACACCCCCCAAAAAATCAAGGTATAGCTTAACTGCATTTTTGTTTTAAGGGGTTAACTTCTACAAATTTTAGTGATAACAGGCAAAATTTGAAATTTGGAGAATAATCTAATTTTAAAATTCAGGAATGAAACTGTATTAGGATAACAGAAGCTAAAGGTACTTTTCCACCTGAAGACTTATAAAGATCAGGAGTTTCAGTGGAAAAGAGAACCCTCAGAAGATGAAACTTCAGTAATAGCCATACATTCCTTTGTGTTTTGTTCATTATTAAATGGGAGTTTGCAGGGTTCTGCAGGGTTGTTAATATACATTGGATTCTCTGGCAAGATCTAAGGATAACTTATCAGGTTTTACTGGCTGCTTGGGTGAAACTGTGAGCACAGACACAAATAATAAGGTCATTCATTGCTGTTTATGCTTTAAGATGTGGGTGAAAGGTGCAAAACAGGTGAAAAGTGCATGTACAGAGATGCCATGCCTAACTAGGTGCTTCAGATCATACTTAGATGCTACAGGAAAAAGCAATTAAGTATCTCACTTGCTAGAAAGATACTGAGTCATCAGTTTCGATTTTATTTCTGCCTTGCAAACACAGAAAAATCTGCACAAAGAAACCTTGTAAGTAAATTATTACAGAACGAAACGGGTTTATCACAAAGCTGCCCCTGCCACACCCAAATTGAGAACAGATCTACAGATGACTGTAACATAAGAAGTGAATCTGCCCTGGTTTTTGTTCTGCTAACTTACACTATTCAAATGGGGGCTTGCAGCCTTAGATTTGACACCCAAACATTCCCAAGCACGCCAGAAAATGAGTCAAGACTTGATATTTCTAATAGCAACACAGATCTGGCACAACAGGAATAACCTCTCAAACATGCGTGGCAACCAAGAGCATATAAGAGGCAGAAATTGAAAATCAAAAGGACAAATCATCCTCCTTCCTGCTTCCACACACCTCTAACCTTTAAATAACCTTTCACCCAAAAGAAAATTTGTTCAAGGTAGCCCAGGAATCTTGAACTGGCTCATGTCTATGATGCCATGGAAGGGTCAGTTGGTAGAGATGACACTGCATCAGTTTTCAAATACATGTGCCATAAGGAGCCAAAATAACTTCTGGTTTATCCTTACACACCTTTCTTTTTCTGTCATAAAGTTTAGGAATAAGCCTTTAAAAATGTTAAAGAGTTAATTAGAAAACAAATAATACCCACTAAAAAAAAAGTATAGTAGCAAGGTAATTATCTTCTACACTAGAACACTCAAATCTCTAAAGAAAACAGGAAAAGGTACTTAAAATAGTAATACATAATGTTATGTATTGTATTCACATATCTACAAACAACAAATTCTTGTCATAAAACTGCTCTTCTGTTCAAAAGCACCTCCACAGGGATTCTTAAGGAAACAGTGTTTAAATTCCTTAAAAACTAGATAAAATAGATAGCATAAGCCAGTTTTTTCGTCAAAATGCTCACAGTTTGCATTTAAGGAGACATGGCTGGATCCTCCATTCCTGGTTGCTCTTCAGATTTAATTACACTCCAAGTCCCACTCTTTCAGAGTGCACAATTCCCTGTGGCTCCTGGCTGGGCATCACCAAAGAGTCAACATTTGTCTGTGTTGCCTATAGAGAGTACAGGCAGTGCAGGCTCAGCCCAGCCTCTGAGCCTGGAACAGGGAGCAGAGCTAGGAAAAAGGAAATACAGGCCACCTGTGTTCAACTTTAAACCTGTCAGACATGGTTTGTGACATTATTTCATCAGACCATGGTGCTGTCAGGATAAGAGATGACAAGAATTTCTTTTGAATCTACTTTAAGGCTTGCAGTGTTAATAAAACACAGTGTACTGAACAAAAACGTGAGTCAGACCGTAAAGTTTTCACACTCTTGGCATAAATTTGAGGTGTCTTTGTTTATTCAGCTCTGAATCTAACAATGTAAGCACTGCATCTGCTTTTAGGAAGCTTCCTGAATTTTCTTCTCAGTATTTAGTTAGGAAAACACATTAATGCACCTGGATATTAGAGCAATGAGCATCATCCACCCCTATAAATAACTATTACAGATCATTCTCTTTCGGAAAACAGCTTTCATTCTTAAGGCCACCTAAAACCTTGGTCAAAACAAACTCTGCAAATTCATAAAGAATTAAAAACTATTTCTTGATAAAATGAGCACATTCAGTTTTAAGAAAATCAGACAAAACTTCGATATCTAATTTCCCTCCTGTTTAAACTCCCTTTTTATTTAAAACGAAAAGTTTTCATCAGTTGTGACTATATGTTTTAAAAAGTTTATTTTTAACTCAAGACCGTATTGCTGTAAAAGCAAGAAGTACTTAGTGTACCTAAAACCTCATTAGATTGATCTGTATTATCCTTAACCACTGAAATGGAAAACCAAGAATATTAATATGGCAGCTTTGACATCACAACAATTGATGCAAATTCTAGGGTCTAACTTGATAATTCCTGCATGCTTCCCCCAGTGAAAGAGCAGAACTATTGTCATATTCTGAGCATATGTGCAGTTTAACCTTACTTCGTTTTTGTAACAGGGAATTGTGACAAAGAACTGGAATTCATTTTCTAAAATAACACATCTTATGTGTCAATAAAAAGAAACAAGAGAAGTCATGAGAATTAATGAGGCTGATTATAAGTCAGAGATCTCAAAAGGATATTATCAAATCTAAAGCAAGTCAAATGTCAAACTTGGGTTAAAAGTCATTTCAAGTACTGCATATATTCTTCCACACTTTGGGATAATCCCCTCTAGATTAATGCCTTCTTATCATTTTTCCCCTCACTTTATTCAAAACACTTATCAAAAGCAAAATCAAGCAGGCAGCAAAAGCCAAGGTACTTTTGCAGTAAGAAAATTAGCAGGCACAGCACGTGAAGTCTCCCAGGGTTAAAAGAACAACTTGTGTCTAAAGCTGTGTCTTGTGGATGAGCACTGATTAGATCCAGTGGGCAAACACAGCTCTTGTATCAACAGGAGCACAGTGTCCCACAGGTACCTCCTGCACCAGCATTACTGGGGCATTTCACACCAGCAGCTCACAAGCTCTATAGGGATGAAGAGATATTGCCCAATAGTTTGTAAAATAAGGGTGGTAACACTTAAAGCCTGTAGCAGAGGGAAGAACTGAAACCATAGCACTTTGTCTTCCATTCTAACCAAAACCTGGAAGGAATGTCAGCTAAAAGGAGAAAATAAAAATGTGTACTAGTAAGTACTTTAAACAATGTATATGGCAGGAAAAAAATAAATTCTACAGTTTATTCATTCAAAGTTTTAACTCAGATTTATTTTCTTAGTGACAATATTTTTAAACTCATGAAGAAACTTTAGATCTTGAAACAAGATCCATTCATTGGTTAACTGATACAAGCACGGAATGTAGGCTTGGGCCTGACTCTTATTTCAGTACTAGTAATAAAACTGTAGTTTAATCCTCTGAAAAAAAATATAAAAATCAATCAATTTCCTGCCTCTCAAAGCATCTTTTCCCCTTGGCTGAACATGACATTAAAGGTTTCAAATGTCATACTTGTAAACTATGTGGAATTAAAAGATGTCTCTATGGAACTGCTATATTAAATGGATCTTAAACTTGTTTATGATTCAAAAGAATAATAGGAATTAGGTACTTGAAAAACCTAAAAAGTAAAAAAGGAAAAGAAACAGGCTTTTAAGCATTCCAGAAATAAAACTCACTAGATTTAGAACTGTATGAATTAAGGATTATGACTCCCTGAACCTTAAACATTAAATTCACTACAACTGCAAAATATTAACAATTTACTTCCATCAAGACATTTGCTACAAGCTAGTATAATGCCAATACAGAAGTTTTATTAGACTTCAATTGATGAAAGCAACACTTCCCTCCAAATTCTCTCATCACATTTCATGATGTCCAATAGATTATAGATTAAAAGTCATATTTGCTCACATTATCTACACAAAGTCAATCCCCATTTTGGCTCTGTTGTCTGGACCACTTTGTACCTTGAAGAAAAATGACAACAAATAAACTTGAAATGTCTTTGCTGTGTTAGATTTCACTGCACTACTGCAACCAGCATCATTCTCATCTTTGATGTCAACAACCCAAAAGAGTATCAGATAAATTTGCTTCACTCTCAATGTAAGAATACCATTACAAGTGCCATGGGAAGGGAAGAAAAAAAAAAAAAAAAACACAAACAAAACAAAAAACTCCAACAAAAAAAACAAAGCAAGTTTGATATTTTTCCTTTTGCCATTTTTTCCCCTGTTAATTTTCGTAATTTTCCTAAACATTAGGATCCAGAATTTATTTGACTTGCTTTGGAAGCAAATCCTGTCCATTATTCTCTTTATACTTCTTTTATAGTACATGATGTGTATGTGTTATTTGGGCTAAGAAGCTGGTGCTAGTTCTATTATTTATGAACAATGTTTTCACTTCCTTTATTAAAAGTTCTTACCATGAGACTGAAATCACATGGACGTGTTTAAATCAAGCAGGAAGGACTGGATTTCCTACATCACATTTTAACACTAAGATTTTTCCTTGTAGGTACACACCAACTTCTGAAAATAAAAACATTAACATAGGACCATCAACAACTTACTGATCCATAAATAATAAATGTTTTATAACCTGGAAGTACAGTAGTGTGTGCCACTTCCAACTGGGCTTGCCCCTGGACTGGCCTCCATAAAAATCCCCCTAATCTTAGATAGGCTGTCAGATAACAATAATGAGATTTACTGTGTAACAGGGATGATATTAATTCACCTCTAAAAATATACCTGCTTTGATACAAATTTGGAAGCTTTAGACTTCAAAAATCACTGTGTATTTTCTGTCTTATAAGTGTCCAGTAGCACTAAAGCCACAGCTAATTTCCTTCTGAAAAGCGCTTTTATTTCTGGAAATGCTCCAAGAAAAGACAACTATCAGTGCATTACAGCTTTGGAACTTACTATGTTTGCCACTGGCCCTAGAACACTCTCCAGTAGTTTTTGTAATAAGTTTGTTTTTCACCAAAAGAGATGATGCCCTTCTAATTCCTGTGACATCTGTCCTATCAATCCTGAGCACAACACTGCCAGTTCCTAGACCCACGATCACACAGGTAGCCGAGCATGTTACTGCTCAGGCAAATGTGTTATGAATTCTCAGATGATGAACTATGGCAAGGCTGGATGTCAGAGGTGATGAAACTGATAATCCATCAGTAATTTTCTAACCACCCCAACATCTCTGACCCATTGAACTAAATAAATGTATTTAATCACTGACTAGTCAACTGATCAGAAGGTGCCACAGGGTGAAATGAGTGTCTTGACAAAGGGAGGACAGGCACTACCTAAACCACTGTCACAACAAGCATATCTTGTATCAGCCACTTACCCACAGGCATAGATTCAACTTTAAACCATACTACAGAATAAATTTTTTGTTTACAACAAAAAACAAAACTGATCTCATAAGATTAACCTTAAGAAAATAATTCTGGCAACATGTTCCAGACTCCTTTCTTGTAAACAGACTAGGTTAAAACCACAAAAAAACCCCAACCTTCCAATCACATTTGACAAATCATAGCCCAAATAACACAACACGAGCAAAGGATGCTGCTCCCATAGAAGGTTTTCCAGCACCTTTCTGGATGATGTGTCCTACCTCTGGCCTGACTGCTGCCAGCTTCATGACTAAGAATAATGGCAGGTCAAATCCCACACCCTTCACAGAAGTCTTAAGCAAACTTTTCTTGGCATGCAAAAATCCGACTGCACAGAAAGTGGTGCTTTCCCCAGGTGCTCCTGTGGCAAAACAACAGGCCTGCCCAGCACTGGGTTATTAATGCCTCATTCTCCTGATGTTCTGTGTTGGCAGCCATGACAGAAAGCTTTGAACTTGTTTATTCACACTTGTTTAATCCTGTCTCCACACAGCACATCACAGCCTGTGGGGCTCAGAAGATGGATGAGTGAAACCAAGGCCACGAGGGGGTCAGGGTCAGGGTTGTCGCTGAATCTCAATAACTCCATCACTCACTGCAGCAGGCACTCCAGAGGTCACCTCAACTGAGGAGTTTGGGGAAGATGTGGAAAAACAGCTGGCACAAGCATGCACATATTCCCTGCAGTTGATGCTACACATGGAAAAAAGTATAAATCCTTACTTTCGCTGTGCCTTGTGCTGGTTTGAGTCTGCTTGGTTGTAAAAAAGAAAAAAGGAAAAAAAATTCTTTAAAAAGAGCTGGTAGGTATCAAGCAGCAGGCAGAGGCAAAAGACAGGAAGAGGCAAAAGAAAGAACCACTTAAAATCAGACAATAGATATGGCAATTTAATATTTGTGCTGTAACTATGGGAAAGGAGCAAAAAGAGCACACGATGTTGCAGGCTGGTTCTAGTACACACTGACAGTGGAGGGCAACACATTTCATCCCACTCCTGCTGTGCACACCCATCCTGTGTGCCTGACAAAGGAGCTCCTTTGAAGCACAGATGACACAAACTCCTACTCTGTCCATTATGCAGGAATGTGCATCAATGATAAATCCTAATTTTTAAAAGCTTTATGTATAGAATATATATGTGTTTCATATACATACATATTTCACGCATATATATACACAGATATATTTTTATATTAATAAAATTATATCTATAAAACATAGGATAGTTAAATAGCTGTACACTGCTCAGGTTCTAAACTGACAATATTCAATATAATTTGAGAGGTTTTAGTCCCATAACTTTAGCAAATAATTATGTTGTTCATAACTATATTGCACACTAGATCCTGTTCGTTCACCTGTTCTGTCACTGGCAAGAACTTAATCACATGCTGATACAAAACTGTTCCTTTCTTACAGCTCTGAACTTGTGCTTTCTACATCCACTTCATAATAGACCACTCTGCAAAAGTGAAATTATTTCCAAAAGAGATGGAAGTTAGTATTATTAGCTATCTTTAAACACATGTGCATCACTGGAATTAAAAGCATAAATTTGATCCAACCAAGTTCTCATTTTTTCAGAATGCAGGTGTATAGTGAGAAAAGTGACACAAACTTAGATCTGCACATATGCACACAGTGTATTTATGATAGCCAGTCAAAATATTTTGATGAATAGGGAAATTAGCAGGTGAATTATAGAAAGAATAGTCAAAGACAAGCTTTTATACTAGAAAGAGAAAAAAAGTCCTTACAATCTGACTAAGCTATTTGAGAAGAAAATCTAGATTAAAAAAAAAGGAAAACCATTAACAGGGCTCTCCCCTAGTCTCTCCAAAAAATGTAAAAGCATAGGCTTCATTGTAGACATCACTTAGACTAATGACACTGGCAGGGAAAGAAGTAATGCTACATTTGAATAATTTGAAGATCCAATTTTTATGACTTTCTTTTCTTGGAGGGAGAGCAGTGGAATGGTAGTGATTAGGGTTCTGATGTATTTTTTTTTTTTTCAGATGGTTGGTTTGCTTTTTGAAGTATTTTTGTAAGATATCAATTTCTAAAAGACAAAGGAAACCTTTTTGTTAGGATTGGTGAAACTTCTTTCCCCTATGGCCCATTTTCTGATAAGTTTATTTATATGAAGTGCTCCCAAGGGGGGAGGATTGGAGTAAGGGACTTGTATTTCCACAATTTTCAATAAGACTA
The DNA here is from genome assembly GCF_965231275.1 of Zosterops lateralis. NCBI lineage: Eukaryota > Metazoa > Chordata > Aves > Passeriformes > Zosteropidae > Zosterops > Zosterops lateralis. The sequence continues at coordinate 111,866,172 of NC_139763.1, forward strand.
ATACAATCCAAGTTTATATAACACATAAAAATCTATTAGGAAGTCCAAAATTTGTAGTAACTGATACTTTCATAATCAGATGCTGCTCAAATGGGAACACAATCTTAATAAAATCATGAAGAAAGCCACATGTCTCTTCATAGTAGGCAGAGGAAGGCAAATAAAATGAAGAATATCCCTCATATTTTTAAGATATCATGCTACCAATCAAAATATTTGGCTTCTGCCTGTGGTTCTGCAATCAACATGATACATGGCTTCAAACAGGTGGCTCTGAATCTTAAAGAAAACATGACTGATGTTCAGTATTGCCACCACTGACTCCAGATAGGCATCTGCAGGAGAGGAATTTACAGGTTTGAAGCAGGTAATTAAGTTGCTTCTGCAGTACAATAAAAATTGTTTAAATGCTAAGGGAGGGACTGGAGGCTCTGAGGTACAAATCTTGAGCATCCAGAGTGACTTCAGCCACTTTTCCCAGCTGAATGTTCAGACTGCAGGCTATTTAACTCCTCCTCCAACAATCTGAATGAACAGTAAGAATTAGACTACTTGAAGAAAACATGAGTTCTAGTTGCTGATTCTAAGTTTGAAACATAAAAGAAATATATAAAAACGAGAAGAGAGAGTTAGAAACAATGTACATAGAACACAAAAGCAAATACGTTCTCAAAACTAGTTCAAGTTAATTTTTTTTGTCATGTGCTTACTCATTAGTAAACAAGATGCTCTGCTACAAGAAAAACCCATTCTGACAAACATTGAAAAGTTTTAACTTTCCAATTTGTTTCTACAACCCCAAATTTACACCCAGACTGTGCTTTGTTATCAACCTAATTTTAAAACATCCTAAATATTCTGTACTTCAAGAGAAAAGCAAGGTGCATAAAAACAAATGAAGCTTGACTTCCGGCATGCATCTTTTACATAAAGACAATTCTTTCACTAAAGATAACACACATCTCAGTGGCTAAGGTGACAGTGTTTCACCCAGATGCTTTCAACTACTCCAGGTTTTCCACTCCCAGTGCCTTTTTTGGATTCCAGCCAAGAAAAACAATTGTACTTGTTCAGAACCCATGAGGTGAATGAGCCATTTGAAGTGCTCAAACTTCAAACACAGGAGCTTAAACGCCTCATGTGCTCTCTAAATCAGTGGTTTTTTACTATCCAAGATGGACCATTGCACTAGATGGAACCACTGGTGAGACCCAGTGGGTCATTATGCCACTGCTTCCCTTGGGAAATAAAAGACATGATATATAACTACCTTAACAGTGCTGCTCTGGAGAAAATACAGGAATTCTCACATTCTACATACACCCAAAGTTCCATTCGGCATTCATCACTGCTAAAACACAAACTGATTGTCCCATTATCTGTCAGCTTTACGGGATTATAACAGTCAGCAGATAGGGAATTTTTTGTACACATTATGACCTGAAAAATAATTCCAAGCTTAGCCAGTGTAATTTCTTTCACAAGATTGTTGCTCAATTTATCCCCTTAAACTGAGGATATTTTTCCTCAGGTTCTCATGTATGGTTTGTTTTGAGATTATAACAGAAAGAAACCACTTCCTTCCCACAAGCAATGTTTATATGGCTCAGCCTTGCTGGGTTGGTGATCTCTTCATAGGCTGACAAAAATTTGTTTCCTTCTCATTTATTTCATCAAATGATTTTGCATACAAAGTGAGCAACAGGCAGGTTTGAGCCTGATTAGTAGAAGAAAAGTCCTCTAGCATGATGCAGGTGTTTTAAGGAACTGCCAATTTTGAACACCAAGGCCAACATCTATTTTGGCATACAAGACTGGGCAATGAACCCAGCAGGACCCAACAGGAGGATCATTAGATGGAAGAATGGGATGACACTGAAAATTAGTAAAGTAGACACTAATTGAAGTGGAATAATAGCAAATGCCAGGCCATATTTTTTCAAACCCATCACAAGGAAGTTTATGGCAAAGTAGAGTTCATCTGTTACAAATTACTGAGAAAAAGAAAGATCTGTGTCTGATTAGTATAGAACAACTATGAGCTACAAAATGCTTATAAAAAGTTAAACATGACTGGTAGATCAGGGAACAGTGAAGACTGTTAGTAACATTACTTAATCATGCACAGCATGCAAGTCTTGAAATATTACATGCAATCTATCCACTCATGTCTCAGAAAACATATGCAGAGTAGAACAAGACCAAGAAAATATTTTCGAGGAAAACTCATGAGTTTTTCTTGTTTAATTTAACAATAATGGAGTATTGAGAAGTGACACCACAGTGGTCTGCAAATACAATGGAGAGAAAACAACTACAGAAAAATCAGATCATAGAATCATAGAATAGTTTGAGTAGAAATGAATCTATCTAGTCCAACCCCCCTGCAATGGGCAGGGACATCTTCAAGTAGACCAGGTTGCTCAGCGCTCCATCCAACCTGACTTGGAATGTTTCCAGGGATAGGGCATCCATCACCTCTCTGAGCAGCCTGCTCCAGGGTTTTTACCACCTCCACAGCAAAAAACTTCTTCCTTATATCTACTCTTGATCGACCCTCCTGCAGTATAAAATCATTACCCATTGTCCTAATGCAACAGGCACTGCTAAAAAGTCTTTCCCCGTCTTGCTTGTAAGTCCCTTTTAAGCATTGAAAGGCTGCGATAAGATCTCCCCAGGCTGATCATTCCTAGTTTTCTCAGCCTTTCCTCATAGGAAAGGTGCTCCAAAATCACAAGAACTTGCATAAATCAAGCACATTTATGTTTACACTGGAAACATGAAAACTATTTTTCTCACCATTATAAGTTCCAACAGAGGCTTTCAACAGAGACGGAAAGGAGTGAGCTTGGGCGTGGGGGGGAAGGCAATCAAACTGCTTTTCAGAGTGCAGCTTGAAATGTTTCTGAAAGGAATTACAAAGTACAGCTGTGTAGAATACAGGGACTCAGCGATCCAGGACTCCCAGTTCCTTACAACTCTACATCCCTTTGTACCGTGGCAAACAGCAGAAAGTGACAGTGCACGCCTCCCTTCTCTGTCAAAATGAAGCCATTCCCCAAGTATCAGTACACATTCACATCACTGCCACTTGAAAAATTCAAGCAAGAAGAGTGGAACAAAACCATCCCTTCATTTCCCACATACATTCCACATATTGGAAGCTTATGTGAGGTATAAAATCTGTGGGAACTTTTGAAGTAGCACCAAAGCCATGAATAAATTTCAGTCCTCTAAGAGCAAGAGAAGCTCATGTCTGAACAAAGACAGAGAAAAAAAAAAAAAAAAAAAAAGAAGAAAGTTAAGGGTTTGGAATCTTCAAAAAATAGAGTGATTATCAGAATAAAAATCTATTTCCATATATATATATAGAGAGAGAGAAATAAAGATGCGTATACGTAAAACATCCACTAATCTCACCCTGATAATTACTATCAATTACCACAGTAATGAACCTTGTTAGAATTGAGATCATGAAAAATTTGCAAAGACATAGTCTGACCATTGCTCCAAATGAGTACCTTTTTCAAGCCTTACACTGCAGAACAATACAACATGAATAAAACATATGCCAATAGCTAATATTTCAATTAACATTCAAATGGTGCTTATTGGCTACTAAGCAAAGAGAACAGAGTTCTAAAAATTCAGCGTTATCTTGTTCTCCTTCATTTCCCGCATGAACTCAAAATCAGAGAAATGTCAACCAAAAGAGTCATGATGATGTGCCCACTAACAGATCAATCAGGAGCTGATTTCTTTCAAGATTTCTGTGAAGTCATCCTTGTTTCTTAGCTGTCAACATTTTATCAGGTAGAGCATTCAGAGTGATGCAAACAGCATATCTGATTTTTAAAATAAAATCAAATCAAAGTTAAGGGCAAGAAAGAAGCTGAAAAATCAAGTAAGGAACGGGCAAGAAATTATTAGAAGCAGAATCAGATCGACTGTAAATACATCCTAGAAATGTACTACAGGGTTCTCTTTTAGGTGGGGAAAATGTCCTGGGCAGAAGAATTCAAGGGATAAATGAGACATCCTACAAAAAAGCTTCTCTAATAATTTCTGGCTGTGAGAACTATTGCTGCTGTGGGGATGATACGAGACTGTGTGAACACACAGTGCATGAGAGCACATGGCAGAGACTTATTAACCTGTTCTCAAGTATTAATTCACATAGTGGAAACACCTTCCAGCTGTTAAGCAAATTTTTCACTAGGCACACATAACCAACTGAGTTTAAATACTCACAACAAACACTTTTCTGGCACATGAGTCTATTTGTTTTGTGTGAGCATCTGTATCTATGTTTCTTAAGCATTCATTGTGCTGTGAACATCTACCAAAAAAAACCCCCAATTTTGATTATAAGAAGACCACAATATGAAAAGAAGAAGAAAAAGGAGAACAAAACTAAGACCTGGAGAAACCTACAGGCACTGTACAGCTTGATATTATGAGCCATAGAATTTTAATTATCTTTGGATTTGCTTAAAATGTAAGGAGTCCTTAGGTCTTTTAGCCTTGGAAACTTTTAAATCTGCACAGCCGGGCAGAGCTCAAAGCATAATAAATGAAGATATAACAATGTGATGACTTGTCTAAATCCTAATGTAAGATGGTGGGAAGTATTCCTTCTGCCCACATGGAAGGCAACAATGCTGAAGCACAAACTTAAACAGTTTGTGAGAAATGTGTAAGCAACAGAATTTAGGTTATCCTGATGAAGAGCACCTTTCTCATAAAAATTCTAGTTCTTTCTGGCTACTGGTACAAAAATCACATCCTCTCAAATATGTAGATTTCTTGTATCAGGTGAAGTCAGAAGAAATAAAAACACTCAACTAAAAGCTAGATTAATAAAGTAAATAATCAGAACTTTTTTTTTTATTCCCTCAAAAGGAAACTTTGCAATGAGATATCAGGTCAGGTCTTGATTGATCTGATGTGTCTTTACTCATTTATATTTAGCAACCTCTAATTTCTAATAGTGACTAAGAATTACTGCCCCACACAGAAATGCCATTTTATGTAATGTTTTCAAACAATGGTGTTCCCCACTGGCTTCATCCTAATCCATAGAAAAGTCAACAGAAATTGCTTACTGCAAGCTTTAAGAGTACAGAGAAAGTTTAAGATATTCACATCGTCTCATGAAATCTGCCTTTTTTCCGGCTTGTCTAATCAGATACAATTTTATTTGTTCTCATCTGCAAGGGGAATTTAATTTTCCTTAAGCCTGCTGTGATAATAGCCATGATATGTTAAATTTCTTCCTAGAGAAAAAACGTGATGAGAAAAAGCATGATGCCTTTCAGTGTCCTGATATTGCTCATAGAGCAGACCAGTCTTCAGCATCCCATTTCTACAATAATTATTCTGTTGTGATGAGAGCAAAAGAGTGCCAACTCAAACAGAAAGCCTTTCCTACTCTGTTTAGAAGGATGAGGGTGAGAGAGATGTAAGTAACAGGACATGCTCTCCACACGTGAAAGTAACCTCAAAGCAAATCAGACTTTAAAATTGACAGTAACAAAAATTAATAATGTGTAACTATCATACATTAAAAAGAAACTAGATAGAAAAAATCATCCACCCATTTTACAGTCACATACACTGTGCTCTTCTTTTCACTCTGAATATCTCATAGGAAATTATTAACTCCATTATTATGAACATATTGCAGCCTTTTGCACACACTCCAGCAAATAGTCATTAGCATTATGATGCAAAGGTGATTGCATAGCATATATTTTATATCCCTCACCCTTTATTCACTGAACATTTCAATATATCTAGTTTATTTGTAAATTTACTGTCTCCCATGTTTACAATCTGGCTTACACTTGCTTTGCAGAACACCCATGACTTCACACTAAACTCAGTGTACTACTCTAACCTCTCTTGTTACAGATAAAAACATAATTCAGTATTGAATCTAACACAAACAGGATCATTATGTTTAGTGAGTGTTCCAAAGCCTGCTATCCAAGCAATCTGTGGCATATAAATAATGCAAGATCTCTTCTTTCTCCAAATGACTTCAGCTCAGGCAGAGACTCAGAAAGATGGAAGCCCAAATTTATACTGCCATTACAAAATTCAATCTATTTCTGGTTCTCCCATTGAATTATGACTCAGAGGCTTCCACTATTTTCTGCACCCACCCACACGCTCCCAGTCTTTGCCAACCCATGCAGAAAAGGATCCTATTTGTGAATATTCCTGAGCTTTATTATTATTATTATATTAAAATGGCAGCAAATCCCAACTAATCTGAAAAGCTTCATGTTTTCTGTTAAAGGAAAGTAAGGTAGAAAATGGGTCTTATTTCCCCTCCCCCCTGACCTCTGAACCACAACCTCCTCGCCACTAAAGCGTTCAACACCTCATTTAATCTCTCCTCGCTGCATTGGCACAGCACTGCAAAAAGGAAAAGGGAAAAAAAAATAATCTGGGGACTTCATCAATTTTTCATGAATTTTCATTTAGGCCAAAGCCCCCTGTAACAGTGGTCGATAGATCAAGCTGCTGTCACATATTTAACACCTGGAGCTCCAGCTGCTCTCCCCAGGGGCTGCCACTGACTCCGGCTGGATCAGAGGCAGCGCGGGGACCCCTCGCTCCCCTTCCCCTGCTCACATGTGGCCCCCCAGTGCTCCCAGCTGAAATCCAAGCTACACTCACTGCTGAAAATGTGTTTCCTGATATTCTCGCTGGAAAACTCCACCAGGGAGCTTCAATCGCCTCAACTGGTGCGTTGCTAAAAATAAAAAAAAAAAAGTGCTTTTATTTTAAGACTTCTGGTGTTTGAATACGAAAGCAGTTTGGTGAAAGATCAAACTATTTCAAGCTTACTTCCCTTTCTAAATTCTCCCAAGAAAATCTGAACATCAACATATTTCTAACAATGTCAACCCTTGTATAATTTCAATTTAAAAATTCGAATGGACAAAATCAAAAGGCAGATGTTTTACTCTTTTGAATACAATTCTTCATAGAGGTTTTAAGGCTGGAACATCTGCTTTTAATGATTAAGCCATAAAACAAAAAACATGAGAATTTGCCATGTACAATTTGGAAGAATTATTTGACTGGTTGTGTTAGGATTATTTTTTTCCTTCTGAGGAAGCTCCTATGGAAGAATCAGCAACTTGAAAAAAAAAAAACCTCACTCAAAAAAAAAAAAGGGGCAAAAGGACAGTGTTCAAAGTGGTTTGAACCACTCTGTGTCCCAGCTGAATTTAACTTCTGTCTTTACACATAAATACAGATATATCAGAAGACTTTCAATCCCACTGCTTTTGTGGCAGGTGTCCATGGAGGGGGTAAAAAAAAAAAAAAGGAAATAAAAGAAAATGAATCATAATTAACACTGTTTATCACATTAATGCATAAGCATGAACACATCTAACATATATACAAACCTAATAAATATATCTTCATAAATCACTCAGAAGTTGCAAGAGCACATTATTAGCAACTGCCAATTTCATAAGTGAAGTAAAACAATTACAGTTTCTTACCCGAGAACAGCACACTCGAACATTTTAAACCTGTGAAAACCAGCAGTTTGTCCTTCATGGCTCTATTTGAGGCCACCTACAGTCAGATAATAATCCAGAATCCCGCTGTCAGCAAAGGACAACCGTCCTGTTTCTGGTGGTGAAAAGAGCTTGGCTCAGTGTGGAAAGAAGGGTTTTCAACACCATGACAGCGAGCACGAGTCAGATTGGATCACGGACAGGGCTGCAGCATCCAGGAAACTCAACCGCTTTCCAGCAGGAGCTGAGGACAGGTGAATGGGAACTCACTGCTGACACCAGCCTGTCACCAACAACTCATTTCCCAAGTGTGCAAATGGGCTGATACAGACCTGCTCGTCTTCTTCAGCCCAGAGATGCTGACGGTAGAAAAACAAGTAAGAGACTACAACTGTTTCCAACTGATAGTCACTTGAAAACTTTATTTATGATCAAAAATTATCTCAAACCCAGGTAAAAACTGTTTGCTGTTATCTTCCAAAGGATGCCTTTGATACATACTAAGCACTGGCACATGCTTTTAAAAATTATAGCAGAATCTCTGAAATTAGGTAAACAAGCAATGTATGTACTACATTTTTTTTCTTTGATTAAGACCTTTTGGTAATTGCAGCCATGGTACTGCTCAAGGAAAGATAAAGCACTGTTGAAGTGAAATAGGAGAGCCTGCTTTAGACTGCTAAACCCTTTAATTCGGGGATTCAGGCAGTTAAATTTCAAAGCTATCAAAACAGTAAAAGCACAATTTTATCGCAAAATTTTTGGCCATAGTTTCAGATGTCAGTTTCACATTCACATTGCTCCTGCCGTAATATACCTGACAAAAGAGAACAACTTTATTATTTAAAAAACTTTCTACTATCTCCCATTTGATTCATGCCTGATCTGCCACCAGCTACAGAGGTTAAACAAACACCAGAGACTGGAGATGGTTTAACAGGAGTCTTCAATAGTCAGTGAAGTAGGGTTCAGTGAAAACTGACAAGATATAGAGCACATTTGAATTTCAAAGTAATCAGTCACTTCAATTTGATGACTCAAGGTACAACTGGAACAATCCTGTGAACTTCAAGAGGAGATCCTGAATCTCAACAGGATTTGAATAAAGATTTCAAGTGTTTATGTCTCTCTTAGGATTTCTCAACAGTTAAAACACATGTACAAAGACATAAACAATCCAGTAAATTTATCTAATACTTACCCAGATTTCAGCCTTCCTTAAACTGGTTTCTCCTCAACTCCCAAATACCAGCCAAAACTGAAAAACTTTCTGTGATGCATTTACTGGCACATTTACTTCTGCTTTGATAGTGTGCCAAAACTGTTTTCGTTTTTTTGTGTGACACAGTTTTGAATCTAGGTTACAACAGGTGAAATGTAGCAAATAAGTCTGTTCTACTTGGCTTATTCTGCCATTTAAATATTTCAAAACATGGCATTTTCTGCAATTTCTGAGAAAACAGAAGCCTCGAGATCACACCATATTAGCTATAAAAGTCTGAAGACTGCAATAGGAACAAAGATTTCTCTTCTTTAAACATACCATCTACTGTGGACTTAAATCCATTCTTTATCAACTAAGCAATACAAATTTATTCTAAAGCCCTGTTTCAAACACATTTTAGGGAAACTACTGTCAGATGAAGAGCTGTGGGGGAAAAACTCAAGCCCAGCAAGAAGAGAGTACTCATAAATCTATTAAAATACAATTCTATGCGAAGATGCACATTCTGAATAAAAAGACCAGTGTTGATTCAACCCATATAACTGAGCAGCAAAAAAACCATGTGCAACTGATTATATTTTACATCTGATGAGTTTGTTTTCTGTGAATATAATAAATTTATCTGCTAACTCTAGTGGAAGCAGACTACTCATGCCAGGTGGGCTCTGAAACAGCCCTTTTGACTTCTCTGTTATGACAAAGAGAATCGATAAAAAGACCAAGACTGCTCTGGATGATATGAGAAATGGCCAACAATTTCACTTGCCATTCACATAATGAATGAGGGCTGGGTCAAATTTATGATCAAGCAGCATATATATTGAGGTTTCCAGCAGTACAGAACATGAGTCACCAAGATGCTGTCTGCTTCTGTTGAGGTAACAGATGATGAGATGAAGAGAAACAGACAGTGCACCTTAGATTAAATGATAGGTATTTTTCCACATTAGTTCCAGTATAACCAACTCTAGACATCATTTAAAAATTAGATTATTCTTCAGAGGAAGATTATCCTTTGTCCATGTTTGTGCCAATCATGATTATACTCTGGCTAGAACCTCAAGTCAGAATAAATCACTTATTCTATATAGCCACCGCTGCTGACCAAACACATGTAAAAATGCCTTGACTAAGAGCAACAGCTAATGAGAAAACACTGTACTTTGTAACTGCAATCCACATTTTTTAACTCCCAGGACGCTGGCTGGCTGCGTGCAAGCGCCGGGTGACAGCACAGAAGCCATGACGAAGTTTTAAAGAACACCAAACAAATTAAAACTACTCACATGCCACTTCCAGGGACGCATTCCGGCTCACAGCTTCTCCAAGGTAGTTCCTTGCCACGCACACGTAGCTGCCCTCGTCAGGTTTGCTCCTGCGGCCATGCACGATGCGCAGGAAAAATAAAGATCCGCTGGGCAGCAGCATCCGGTGGGAGCGCGGGTCGTCCTTGTCCGTTTCCACCCGCTCGCCATCCTTGTACCACTCGATGGTGGGGGTGGGCCTGCCCTCTGCCTTGCAGTTCAGGGTGGTTGGCTCTCCCTTGGACACGATCACATCGGAAGGATGCTCAACAATCCGTGGTGGGAAGTCCTCTTGGCGGAGACGGGATCCTAAAGAACAGGAGAGGGAAGAGAGAACAATTTATTCATGCTTCAGGCATCACAAAGAGCTCTCGCAAGTTACTCCTTTAATGTCACAAAAACTTTTAAAAACCCCAAGATATACAACATCTGAAATTGCTTTGTCTGATATCAGACACTCCCCTACCTAAAAACCTAAGATGGAGTAACTGACCCTCTATAGTGTTATCAAACCAATACCAGACTGTGCTCAGAGGAGGATCCCTTACACATACATGTATGACAATATTTTTTTCCCCCAATAATCTTCCTATTTACGTTTACTTCTAGATCACTGTGTGCCCCTAGATTCCCCTCATAGCTACTGCTTTCTCATCCTTTCATCTGCCAGATTTAATAGGAGGATATCCAAAACCATGGTATCTTACCACTCCCATTAGCTCAACAGTTCTTTGCAGTTTAAACATGTATGTGATATATCTCTTTGCCACAAACAGACCCAGTACAAAAACAGAAGGAGAAAAAAGAAAGCCAAAAGAGAAATCTCAAATGTCAGCTCACTTGAGGAATTTTCAGTTTCAAGATTGCATGTATATACACACACACAAGAGAGGCAGGGAATCACAGAATGGCCTGGGTTGGAAAGGACTTCAAAGCGCATCTCATTCCAACCCCCTACCATGGGCAGAGACACCTTCCACTAGACCAGGCTGCTCAGAGCCCAACCCAATCTTACCTTGAATACTTCCTTCCACATTAACCATACAGACAGTCTACACTCCTGCATATCTAATTAGACTATGTGAGCCTGGCAAAATGTTTTTGCAACAATCATGGCAGTTTGTACTTCAAAAATAATCTTTTCTAGCATGGATCCTGAAAATCCTTTGAGTGGAGCTGCCATGTTGCTAAAATTGGTCAGTATTTGTTAAATACAAGGTAAACCAACTTCTGCAGGTTAGTGAAACGTTTGTCTCAATTTTCTGATCAGCAGTTTTGCTGAGTCCTAAAAAAGCAATTTAACATCAGTGTCTTAATTGTATTCTAGGCTCTACATACTTTAAAATATTTTCAATGCCTCATTTACTGCAAAAGTTATGAGGAAAGGCATAAGGATCCATTCAACAGAGTGAATCCACCTTTGGACTTCTGTTTTACTAACACTCAGGTCATTAAACTAAGGCTGCAGTTAAGTGTTACATAGCTACTGCACAAATTAGCTCTTTCAGTGGCTTCCAGAATCTATTACCAGAACAGAAGAAATTCATAATCTGCAATGCCTGTACATGAAAAAAGCCGCATAATCTATAGCTAAGCACAGATGAACTTATGGGACATTTGGAAGAGAAAAACATATTTTATTCTCCCTTCTATTGACCAAAAAAAGGGGAAAACAGCCCCACCAAATTAAAAAAAAAAAAAAAAAGAAAAATTCTAACAGAAGAAGCTGAAGTTAAAAAATATCCTAGTGCATGACCTAAAACGCATAATTGAAAAAGACTGAAATCACCATTTAAAGACGAACATTTGAAAGCAGGTGGGATTGAAAGGCCAACTCCATACGTTGACTAGAGACATTTTTATTTAGAACACTCACCCAGATAAGTCAATCAACTTAATTCATTGCTTATTCTAAAAAAACCAAACAAAATCCCACTAGTTAAAACATTTCTATTCACAGTGTCAGGAGGAAAAAGAAAACTGAGGTGTTTCTGAGACATGAGAGGGACTTAAGTCAGAGAATAGACAACTGAATTTTGATAGATGGTTAACACAGGATAACAAAATTAGTAGCAAAAAATGAAAATCCAAAATATTAGTTTTCTTGTACTCAAAGATCTGTTGATAATGTTCAGAACTCCTAAAAGTATATCCTATACAGACTTACAGGCCATGTTTAAAGCTGTGAAAAGGGCTTTCTCCCATAAAAAAAAAGTTTAACCTTATACAACCCAATTCGAAACCACTCCTCAGGTCACAATAGGGCTGATTCTTCCTCTTCAGTACTGATGTCTATCACAAAACTGGTGCTTATTCAGCATACCCTAATTAAGCAATCTGTACACAGGACAGTTGAGATGTGAGCAGCAGGGACCACGCCAATGTGGAAGAAGAATGAATGGCTCAGGGGGTGTTTCAAGGGCCATCACCCCACACGTTCCTGCGATGGCTGGGTGCACTTTTAGCTACCCAGGGCTGCAAGGAATTCCCTTCATCATGCTCTTAGAGGAGGGGGGGAAGCAAAACACACAGGATCGTCCACAGAGCACACCAAACTCCCTCCTTCCAAGTGAGCTGAGCACCAACAGGTATTCGCAAAGGTTATGCTGATTTAGAAATAACAAAGGAAACCAGAAACCTGGCTCCATTGCCTGTCTCTGGACACTGGCTGCATATCAAAAAGAGATACATGCAAGTAGTGTTTGATTCTAGATTTGATTCTTTCCCTACGGTCTCCTCCAATACTCTTAGAAGCACAACCTCATTTAGAAGGAACAGAAATTCTATTAACCCCAGGAGCTACCTGGGCAGAAGATACTTTTACTGCAAAACAAGATGGTACCATGACCTTAAGCAGGCAGATGTGGTGCATCCTGGGCTGTCCATACAGCTCCTTTTCCATTCCTCTCCCCAGGATTCCCATCTGGTGCATGCATAGAGCATATGAGCAACCCCTGAGTTTAGGAGCCCTTAAGTCTTGACTAGGACAGACTGCAATGACTTCACATGAGCTATTACATGCTGGTGGGCAAAACCAAAAATCGTACAACATTAGAATTGTTGGAGATACTCTGCAGGAGGGTTCCAGTGCCTCACCACTTCACAGTCAAGAATTTCTTGGGACTAAGATACTGCAATACAATGTTCTGTCACTCTAACAAACACAGCTTTCATTTTCAGATACCAGAGCCTGCTAACTACTGATAATTGCTGGCCTGATAAATGCTGACTGATGGGAAACATCACAGTTCTCATAATAACTGGCAACATTATAGATCTGTGATAAACTGCCACTTCCTAAGTAAAGAACATTTGCATTCATATCTACCTTTAGGTGAATCATTTCTGCAGCAGTCACTGTTAATATCCTTTGAGGTCAGGACAGGGAACAGGGGAAGCCCAGCCTCATACTGGAAGTGAGCAAGAGGAAACTGCTGGGGGACATATATTTGTCAAAAATACAAATAAAACAAAAGAAGGCTCCAGTTATTTATATGTCCCTGTTCAGCACATGTATTGAAATATATTCACCAATTCTTCTTACACTCTCCTACCTGTCTTAGGAATTTATGTACATATTCCTAATCAAAGTAGGGAAAGAAAGTAAGAAAAGTGAGGAACATGGACAAAAACAGAAAAAATAATGTAGCCTGCACATTGTACTTCAGGTGTTGACACTCTGCTCTTCCATTCCCGTACTTTAAACTTAATTCACATGTGTTGGACAACACACTCCTTGAGAATCACCTCCAAGACTACTCCTTTGGAAAATGTAAAAGACAACAATCACTCAGTGATTTTGACCAGCTCAACATCAGGGTGCCAACTAACTCAGGTTGTCTCTCACAACTATCACCACTATTAAACCTCATGGATTTATTTTTATATACTCAGACTTCCTCACAAGTCTCCTGAGGGATCCAGTCTACCTTACAGCTACACTAGTAGCATATAAACAGAATGCCTATTATTTTCAGTTTAGCCTGGCTCATCCTACAGTAAAATAACCCTAAATAATTAATTGGATGCAAGAATTTTTATTAATAAATGAAACAGATTTGCTGTAGACACATAGAAGCAAGCAGGAAAGGAGACTAAAGTAAAGAGTCAATACTCCTTTTTTTTTTTTTTCTGCATTTCCTCAGAGTCACTACGCAATCTCTATCCTAAGAGGAATCACAGAATGCTCTGGGTCCTTAAAAATTACCTAATTCCAAACCCCTGCCATGACTCGACCAGGTTGCTCAGAGCTCTGTCCAGCTTTCCAGGGCTGGGGTATTCACAACTTCTCTGGGTAACCTGTTCTACTTCCTCACCACCCTCAAAGTTAAGAGCTTCTTCCTAATATCTAATCCAAACACACCCTGTGTCAGTTTGAAGCCATTTCCCTTTGTCCTATCACTCCATGCTCTTGGAAAAACTCTCCATATTTCTTGCAGGCTCCCTTGCAGGTAGGAAGACCCGGAAGGTTTCAATTAGGTTGTGTGCTCTCTGTGTAACATACACAAATCATCATAGAAAAAGGCATCTGGGAATTCACTTTCTAGCTCTCCTAGTCCACTATCGTTCAAATTTCTAGTAAGAGACTTTCATTTCTTGCACTTCACATTCCTCCAGTTTTAATTTAGTTGACATAAAGACCTAACATTGATTTAGTCTATTAAGCCTACTCTCTAAATAAGCAGCTACAAAGTTTTGGTCTGTCATACCAGAAAAGCAATGGTACAGACTAAATAGAATGACATTTCACTCATTTCTCAAGTTAACAAAACATTCATGGCTACTGGGCCAGTGGTGGTTAAGAGAGAGGACAGCAATTGTATAGTAACCATTGAGTAATTTTAAAGAAAAAACAATATTGCATCAGTTTGCATGTTAATAATATGAGATGCTATTTCATAATACAGATTTCTGAACTACCTCCAAGAGCCTTCTTAAAAGTCTCTCTTCCCCTCTGATGTTATCAGCACCTGTCATCACTTGTTACTGTCTGACATCCCATTTTGTCCTATTGGCATCTCTAATTCTTTTCCAACTTTTACCTGCCTGACTTGCTATGTACAGAAAAGTTCTTCCTCAGCTCACCTCCAAGACTGCTACTCTTTTTACATCCTTCCTGAAGGCTCTCATTTTGATTCCTTTAACATTCCAAACACAGCTTTGATATACCTGGATAAAAACAGAAAGTTGGGACTAGATTTTCAATAACAAGACCAACAGTCAATTAACACTATGGATACCAGAGATCATCCTTAAGACAGAGCTGCCACCTACTCTCCAATCTGCCCTACTGTTCTCATACTATTGGCATAAAAAGGATGCTTAAAATATAGGATGTGGTATTTTTCATTGTGTCATATATTTGAAATATTTCCAGTTCAAGAGTTCTAACAGGTCACACTGAACAAGCACATTTTGTATTAAGTTCAGAAAGAAAGTATTGTCAACAAGAGCAACAGAAGTTGTTGCAACAATGGAACTTCAAAGACAAATTCACATCACAGTCACAAAAGCCTTTAGGTTGGAAAAGACCTCCAGGATAACCGAGTCCAGAATTTTACCAGCCACCACCCTGTCAACTACATCAGGGTGCCACATCCAGTTATTTCTTGACCATCTCTAGGGATGGTGACTCCACCACCTCCCTGGGCGGCCCATTCCAATGTTTAACAACCCTTCCTGTAAAGAAATGTCTTCTGCTGTCCAGCCTGAACCTCCCCTGGCACAGCTTAGGGCTGTGTCCTCTTCTGCTATCACTGGCTGCCTGGGAGAAGAAAGTGACTCCCACCTGGCTGCACTCTCCTTTCAGGGAGTTGTAGAGATTCATAAAGCCACCCCTGAGCTTCCTTTTCTCCAGGCTAAACACCCCCAGCTCCCTCAGCTGCTCCTCATATGAGTTATTAGTTGTTTCATGCCTCTGATAGCATTTTGAATGCATTCCCTCCAAGAGTTTGCCAACAACACATGTTCTCCCTGAGACAGCACAAAAGGACTGTTTATCAAGAAGACAAACAGCAGAACTGTGATAGGAAAAAATAAATCTCCTACAACAGAAAGCTATAGATGGAAGAAAAGGCCCTGTGTACACTTGATTCTACAAAGAGGACATCTCCAAAGTGATATTTAATGCCAAAGAACCTTTTTAGTGCTAGAATCTTGGGTTATTTTCACTGCAACAATTAAGAAAAAAATGAAAGCAAGGTATTAAAATCCCAGTTGAAAGAATAATGTGCTTTAAATAGATGGACAGTCACAGAAGTGTCTGCAAAATCTCTTCTGTCTACATCAGATCTGTCACGTGGCCGGGCTCCAGCTCTTTATTTGACTTATGCAGACTCTACAAAGACAATCCCACAGCTACTTGGTTAAATCTACTGAAGGACAGTCACTGTTCATTTTCCCACTTCTTCATATGCCTCATTTCACAAAAGAAGTACTTATCAGAAACACTTATTGCACACATTTGTTTGATGTAATGAGTAAGTCTGTTGCTTTCACCACCCTTTTAGGCACAGAATTGACTGAAGGCACGCTGAGATCTCAAGTAGAGATCCAGTCAGTCACATCTTAGTTCGAACAAAAGATAACATGGAAAAAAAAGTCAAGATAATGAGAAAATTCTACCATAATACAGGCTGATGCACCATCACCAGGCTGATTATTCCACATGCATTTCTCTAGGCAAAGTGACATGGCAAGGACAACATCTTGAAAATTTATACTTTATAGTCTCTCCCTCTCCTCTGAGATTTGGCAGATGGGAAAAGACTCCAGTGATACGACTGTTTCCAAGGTAAGGTTTTTGTTCAAAGCTGTGTCAGCCATGACAAGGTCCTCTGAAAGCTTTTCCTTGAGCAAAATTAATCCATTAAACAACATATCCTAACTTCCCCAGGACATGTGCCTGCAGATAAGTCACCTTTCCTATAGAGTGTGTCTGCCAAGAGGGAGAGCAGGAATTGCTGACGAGAGAGATCAATAACTGTCATTAAAAACACTGACCAAATCTTACTGGAAGGTTGATTTCATTAAGTTTCTCTTGTATGAAACTGCGACTTTGCTAAACAAGGTGTAATCAACTTTACTACTAAAAAAACACTGCAAATAAAATTCCACACCCCCCCCCCTTTTTTTTTTTTTAACTGTGGATAATAATCCAGTGCCACAGTATAAGCACCCCATTCCTTATATAAAATTATTTCAGGGGAAGCATTCCAACACTGACAAAGGCTTAATGTAATTTTACTCTAATTCACAATTAGTTAATGTAATTTTACTATAATTCACAATTGGTTTCTCATCACATACCAGCATTCAAGTGTCACATTTCACTTCTTTTTCTTTTGCAGAGTCTTACCACCCCTCAGTATTTATTTCCTGCACACTGCCTGGGATGGAATAGCACTTTAGGGATGCAGTCAAGATAGCAGGAGTGAGCACAGTAGCCCTGAAAACTGGAATATAGATTCACAGGGGAATGATTAATCTTTTTTTCCCTAGGTGAAAAGTGATGCTATAAATACAAGTCGCAGCTTCAATGAGAAAGTTACATCGATTTGTTTATTCCAAAGCAATATGGTTTAGAGTTCAAGTCAAGAAATAAAATATCTAGCAGACCTGTGCTCCTGAATGAAGGTAACTGACAATTATTTGCTTAATAACACACCAATACTTAATAACACCAACACCCACACACATACACACAAAAAAACCGCACAAAAACCCCAGCAAACCCAAACCACCTTCACTTGTAGGTAGTTTAGCAAAAAAGCTCTAGGTTTTACAACTAGAACAGCTTCTCCAATTCAAGTGTGGGTTTCATTAATGACCACTGACTCCAAATAATGAGATGATAAAAATTACTTTAAGAAGTGAAGAAGATAGGGAGAAAAGAGGAACACTTCCAGCTATTGAAAGTAAAAAGGGCAATGTTTATGTGTGCATATATGTCTCTTATTTATATGCTGTGTGTAGATACAGACCACATCTGTATTTACGCAACGTACGCGCACACACCTGCAAGTGCCAGGTGACCTCCAGAGGTATCTTCTAATCCAAATTATTCTATGATATATACACAGCATATAACAAAAGCATCAAAGACAAAAAGAAAAGGAAAGAAAAAAAAAAAAAGAAAAGAAGAAAAAAAAAAAAAAAAAAAAAAAAAAAAAAAAAAAAAAAAAACCCTCTCTCTTTTTATCCAGAAGAACTCAAGCACAAAAACTCTTCCCTTGGGAGCCTCTCCAAATCACTCTGGAGTTTAACAAAGAAAAGCACAAGTGTATGCCTGACTCTAAAAACATCTTTCAGCTCTTTCTCAGGTCAAGGATGGAAGGTAGAAAAGCAGGCATTGCTTACAGCAGCAAAATAATTTTTTATACAAGGGGAATGTTATCATAGCACTGGAGAACTGGCAATGGCTCCTTATCAGCCAGGCAAAGGGAGGCTTGGCAGCTTCCCTAATACCACTGGAGAAACCAATGGCTCATTAGAATCAAGTAAACTTTGCTTTTGCATAGAAGGGTTGGTAACCACAGGCTCTCCAAAGTCTAAAGCTTTCCACTGATAGATGGTAATGACCATTCAAGGCAACATTAAAAGATACCAAATGTATCTTTAAAAGCTTTAAAAATTAGCAATTAGAAAAACACATCAATTTTAACAGTGTTAAGCTAAAACAGCAGCTATAAAAAAAAGCTTTTAAATGACAACCAGGTCCAGATCCCTTCAAGAACCATGAGTCAAATAGTTCTCAGATTAGAATAAAATTGTCACAATCTGTGGAATCATTTGTAAATAAATTCACCCATCTGAAGCAGTCTTAAAATAATATTTGCAGAAAGGAGGGTTATAAGCACAGCAGGCACTTTATCTTTAATGTCCTGAATTTTATCCCACAGCCACTGTGTTCTTTGCTGCCACTGGTCACAAAGACTCCCTGAACCACACCAGTTGTGAATATCTAGGGAATTTTAAGTACACAATATCAATACTTGACTTAGAACTTGACCCAAACATCCTAAAAACACCTTTTGTGAAGTTCCAAGTAACTATCAGCCAACAAATATTAATTTTGAAGCAAAGCTCTCAATAAAATTTTAAGGACTATGACAAATATCGAAAACTCACTCCAATATCTCGGTTTAGAAATCTACAAATTACATCTTTGTGATCTGTCAAAGACTCTCTTTGGAAGCTTCAACTGGTTTGGAAAACTTTTTCCAAATATCTGTGAATGAAAATATAGATCAAGCTCTAAGAAGAAACATTCTAACCCTACACTTTTTCTAACCCCAAATTGAGTTAATAAGCTCAAAAGTAAATATGCTCAGAACTGGAAGGCTTTTGGAATTGGCATGAACTTCCTCCCAAGCTGTATCTCTCCTACCTATGTCAACAAAAAAGAATCAGGTAAACAAGTACCAAGACTTGGGGGGTATGTTTATAATTGCCCCTTCATTTCACCTTTTGATAGCTGGCATTTTAAAAACTCATTCCGCCATCCAAAGCTTGAAAACAACCAACTTCTACAGAAAATTCAGTCAAATACTATTTTCTGCCTATATTGGTCAGGTTTATAAACACCTCATATATCCCAAGCACAAAATATCACAATTTTTATACTGGTGCTTTACAACGTGCATTTGTGGTTTTATATATGTAGAAGTTTGGTGTTTGGGTTTTTTGTTTGGTTGGTTTTCCCATGTTTAGAAAGTAAATATTTTACTGCAAATAATGCACCTTTTTTGGTTGTTTGATCATCAAAATGTCACCAGCTTTTCAGTGGTTATCACAGTGATATCTGAAGTCATACTATTGACTCTCTTTGTATGAGGAATTCTCACCACTAGTAACGACAAACTTCACACAGATTTCAAATTTATGCACAAACATCTAAGTGTCCTAACTCCAGTTTCTCCTGATGTATTTATAGCAGAATTATATATACTTTCATCTGGATATATATATTTATATATAATGTGAGATAGCATCTTCTATTAAAAGACTATTTGGAGCACCTTGTTGGAGGAGCTCCTACACAGTTAGAGGCCCCAACATTCTCTCCCACATGTGTGCCCCTCCCTCCCCCCAGGAAAACAAAACCCAAAAAAACCCCCACCTTTTTCCTTGTTGCTTTGTTTTTTGTTTGCTCTCCACACGTTTCACAATTCCTTACTCACCTCATTATGTGTATTTTGAGGTCATTTTTCTATCTTGTTACTATTAAACCTGTAGCTAATAAAATTACTTTTTTAAATCCAAAACAGTTCATCAACTCCATTTACAGGGTGAATTTTTCCTCTTCCATTCTGCTGTTTAGAAGCCTTACGGTTATCTGTCCCATTAGATAACAAAACACAATTCTGCAAATTCTGCAGCCAAAACAGGATTTAATGCTCTTGGGCCTTGTGACAGAAAACAAACACTCTAGTATCTGTGCCAATTTATGGATTTTTTTCTTTTTTTTAAGCAGCCCTCAGTGATTTTTCTCTCACCTTTTCTGTTCCACGTATTTACACCCAAAGTTGGCACAACTTTCCTAGTACTTTAGGCTGAAGGCATAGGTCCAGTGAGAGGTTTTATTGGCCCTTGCTGTTAGTGGTGGAAGAATTTTGCCTTTCAAAGAATATGCAGTTCACAGGATCTTTCTGCAGCATTATTTTACCCTTTCTATATTAAAAAGGAAGAGATTTTTCAAAACAGTAAAGTTGCAGACACTGATTCAGAAACCTCTGTTGTCTATCCTGTTTTTATAGAGATCTCTGTTGATTCCACTAATGGAGCATGGATTACTGATAAACAACTACTCCTCAGAGCTGTGGAATGGCAAGGGGGCTGCTGTGACCTTCTGAGAGCTTCCTTCCAGCATATCATTTATTTACACCATGTTTTTCTACATCAAACAGCACTATGCAGAAGCACAGAAGTAGGAGTGTCTGGCAGCACAGTAGGCAAAACAAACAAAAACTCCCAGGCAGTACTCAAAGTGTTTACTGCAAGCAGGAAAATTTGTGAAAATAGCAGTAGAGGAAGTAAATAGAAAATACAGAGGAAGTGGATTCCACCTTTTCAGCTGTAACCTAAAACTTCTAAATCACTATATTTAGTAACAAATGCTGCCTAGACACACTTAGGAAATAAAATTCCATCTTCAAACAGTGGTAGGTTGGCCCCAAATAACAGCCAAATCCACCTGCTCTCTCACCACCCTGTCCCAAGGGATGGGGAGAAAGTAGAAGGAAAGCAAGAGACTTGTGGATTGAGAGAACGGCAGCCAAAAGGTAAGGAAAATGCTGCAGATACAACCAATGCAAAAAAGGAGGAATTCATTCACTACTCATCAGCAAACAGATGTCCAGGCACTTCCTGGCAAGCAGGGCCTCAGCACGCAGGACTGTTGCTTGAGAAAACAAATGCCATAACCGTCAATGTCCCTCCTTTATCTTCCTTTCCATGAGTTTTTACTGCTGAGCATATGATGACATATGGCACAGAATATCCTTTTGATCATCTTGATTCAGCTGGCCCAGCTCTGCTCCATTCCAACCTCTTGCCAGCCCATGCCTACTACACTCTCTGCTTAGAGGTACAAATCATAAATTTTTCAGGAGACAGGACAGGATCTTTTTTTTAATGACTTATTTTCGACAGATACAAAATCCTCAAACATGATAAAAGAACCTTTTCTTTTGCAAAGTAGTTTGCAGTGAGTCTATTTCCTCCAGAACATATAAGCACAGTGTAAGACATCCTTGTAGACGCCTTTGTCATTTTAGGTTCCACAAAGAGAGTAGTAACACATTTTTATATCTAATATTTCTCTGATTAATAACTACAGGACTGCAGCTACAGTCAGCTTCCTAAGTGAAGAAGAATCAAAGCCTTTTCGCCATGAAGAAAAACATATCAAATATATATAGGGAAAACACAAGGGAAAGTTTAAGGTTGACACTACAATGGTGCTCACATTTGCCAGTGTCTGCACTCTGTGTATCATAACACAGCCTTTCAGCATCACACCTCTGTGTGCATCTGAGGAAGGAAAGAGTGAAAAGCCCTCTTGACTTTTGCTAAGCATCCTTGCATTATCTCATGTTCATTTCCAGAAGACTGTGGCTAGAAAAAGAATTTAACTCGATTCCTTCACAATCCTGGTATATTTGTTAACCACTTTACTTTTTTGTTGTTGTTGTGTTGTTTTTGTTTTGTTGTTGTTGGTTTTTTTTTTTTCCCCTTGTTTTTTCCCATCCAGTGAAAAAACTCAGGTTATGATTTTGGGTCACTTTTCAAAATTAAAAAATCCCCACATATTTATCTTCTAGAGGAAGAGAAATAAGGTTAAAATCCAGCAGTTCTGTCATCAGCCAGTTTCGCACACCTGAGGACATGCCCCACATCAGGTGTTTCGGGTACACCACTTTTCTTCCATGCACGTATTTTCTACCCAGGATCTCAGAGGTGCACACATAAGAGCTTCCTTAGTTTTCTCCCACTATTAATGTCATAGCTAAAGTCTAGTCATTAGCCACAATGCTGCGCAACTATATGAAATAAAATATATTGTACATTTTTAAATATGTGAGAAAGAGGCTTGTTAGTGGTAGCTAGCTGTAGAGATCAAGGCAGGACTTCAAAAACTATGCTGCTGGATTTATGAGGACTGGTATATTGCAAAACAAAGCCCAGTAAATTTCATTTAGGCCAAAAGCAGCACCAAGCTTGAGGAAAATGACAAGGTCTAGTGTAACAGTCAACCATAACTAGCTCGGCTAAAGAGAGATTTCCATTTCTTGGCACAGTAACAAATCCTCAAGCAGAGAGGGGCTACAGGGGTGAGATTTTTTCCTCTGTAAGTAACTTAATGAATGAAGTACTAATTAACATTATGGCATTGATAAATGGAGAGAGAGATTAGGGATGTACTCGATATTCAGGCCTTCCCAGATGGACCGTCAAAGCCACATTAATTCCTATCTCATTGGAGCATCTGCTTCTCCCATAATCCATTGCCCCTTGGTACAAACAACACAAACTGTTGTGACTCAATTCGATTTATATCAATCTAATTTCTTTTAATCCAATTTGTATTCCAATCTACTACCTTCTAATCACTTAAATCTTCAGCCTCCATCTGGTAAATTTTCTCTCAAAATTAACCGAGCAGATGCCTCTGCAATTGTCTTCCACAGTCAGGCTAATCATGCCCTGGCAGTGGCCTACAGAGCTCAGTGAATAGGTACGTGACTTACAGCATTGCCCTTCTTATTACAAGCATGGCGATGCAGGAAGGCCATTTTGTCTGTCATTAATTGGTTAATTTGCATAACACTGCCAGGGAAAGATGCCTGGGAAACAAAAGCCAAGAGTGGAAGGCTTCAAGAAGGCAGCATGACATGCTCCTCATTAGTGATGTGGCCATTACACTTTGAACCATCTTATTGTTTGAGGTAACAAACCCCAAACTGCATTACAGCTAAACACATAACAAACATCTACACACGATCTTGGACTGCATGAGTTTTGGCACTGCTGCCATTGAATGTGCAGAGAACACGGGGGCTGCCCAAACAAAAATCCAAGAAAAGGGCTGGATGCTGAGAAAATTAGAAAGCAAGTTGTTTTGCCAAAACTTCCAATCCTCTCTTAAGTAAATTAACTTCCACGATGCTACAATCGCACACGCAAACAAAGCCAAGCTTGCTGGCTATGAAAAGCTTCCCAGGCCAAAATGAGCCACAGGTTATCCTATACATGATAAGTAGGAGGAGTAAAAGAATGAAGCTAACCTTCTCAGCCAAGGATAGATAAAATTCTCAGCTCTAAGCAAAATGCAGAAAGAAATGCCAGTGCTTTAAAACTGGGTGCCTCAGTAAGAACACAATGCTGGTATTTCCCCTTGATCAATGCTATGACATCTCCAAAAAGCTGATGGTACGTTGAGCAAAAAGTGGATTTCATCACTCAGGTGCAAAAGTTAGGAAGTTTTTTCAAATCTGTTATTCAGAATCCTGGGAGAACAGAAAGGAAAACTTTCAATCTGCCACTTGTGCTCCCCAAGCAATGTTAAGAGAGAGACATGATGAAAATACAACAGGCACAAATAGTGAGGGAAGCTCATAAGAAAGAACAAGCTGGGCCAGTGGAGGAGGAATAAGAGTAGCAGGTACAAAAGGAGCAAAGAAAACTTTCACTGGGCACTCAATCCTTTGCATCATGAGCTACATTCTTGTTGGCCCACAATCACTTACACAAGACCAGCTATTAACAGTCCTCAGATTTAGAGAGAGGTGTAATGCCCTTTTGCCACTACAAGTTTATATATAAAGTTTGTTGCTTCCCATTTTTTAGAACAATATACATCAGACTAACATGGAAGAGTCAGCCTGCCAACCTCACCTTAAAAAAACAATAAAAAACAACTTGTGTCATCCAAATTTTCAGTAGCTGAAAAGTGAGCTTACCAGAATGATTTGCCTGGAGCTCACTACTGCTTCCTCCCCTCCTCTCAATCTTTCACAAATACACCTGAATAAGAGGTTTCACTTACCAGCTAATAGGTACCTAGCAAATTTTTTATAACTTAGGGACAGCAAATAGTATAAATACAATAGATCCAAGCCAGAGGATGCTGAAGAAGGAGAGGGTGTGCTTGCTTAAGGAGGGGGTGGAGTGGGCAGTCTTTCTTCCCCTCCCACAAGCTGTCAAGTCCTTCTGTGCACACCCCCTCCCTCATCCCTGCTAAAAACCTTCCTCCCTCTGCCTGCCATGACAGGTGGTCCAGATTTTCACTTAGAAAATCTGGCCACCCTATGTTTGCAACACCTCCCCGCTTAGCATCATCTGTGAATTTAATTAGCATGCAGTTTACCCACTCGTTCAGATTATTAACGAAGACGTTAAACAAGACACAATCCAAATAAAAAGATCCCTGTGGCAAACCAGTTGATGCTTTTCTTTACATCAGTTTATTGCTATCTATTGTAACCCTTTATTTACAGATGTCAACCAATGATTCATCTACATGACTGCATGGACAACCAAGCAAATTTGCCTTTTGTTTTCCCAGCTAACAGGCTGTGATACACTATATATTGTAGAATTGTACATAATAATTCCATTAAGTAGATGCGTCTCATCTACTACACATATAATTTCATCACACTAAAATATGTAGGCCCTTGCTTCTCCTGCCACTCCTCAGCCATGTGCACAGAATCAGTGATGGTCAGGAAAAATGAAACCATTTGCGATCATTTCTAGTGTCAATCTAAAACCAATCCATGGAAATCTTGCAGAGGGAGGCAGTCGTTAGAAAAGATAAGATTGTTAAATGCATTGACTCTCTCCCAGTTTTATAAACCACATTTGAAATGAAAGTTTAGCAGCAGTGGGAACTATGCAAGGAATATGTAAAGCAAAAATAAAATTATTTTTTCTTTCTGAAAAAGAATGCAAGAGCACTACTCTGAGTTAGTAGCTTCAAAAAAGATATTATTACAATTTTACTCATCATATGAGCAAAACTACAATGGAGTGTCTGGGTAATGGTATTCATGTTTAGAAATTAAAATACATGTAACAGTGTTTCATGCATAAAGCAAATCACATTTGGGAAAAAGACAAACAAGAATGGCAAACAAAACCCTCCATACAACTGAAGACTTAAAAGTTGAGAAAACTTCACAGAACACATCACTGGATTTACACGCATAAATAAATATATATATATTACGGACATACATACAGCTTTACTCATTGACCAAACCCATTTGTAGCTTAAAACATTAAGCAGAGTCCTCCCTCCCTTGCAAAAGTACTGTGATACAAGAAACAAATGAACATTTGCACATTCAAAGCCAAATGCAAATTCTCTCTAAAGCAGGTGGCTACACATACCAGAGTCACAAAAGCTCTCTCTGAGCTTATCTATGGAGTACTAGTTTTTATTATAGACCTTATTCCCTGCAGGAGTTGTGGATGTCCCATCCATGGCATGGATGTTGGAACTGGGTGACCTTTAGTGTCCCTTCCAACCCAAACCATTCTGAGTCCTCTTCCAACCCAAAACATTCTGATTCTTTTCTGCTGAGTAATGACAAAAAAATTGCCTCAAAGCAGTTCTGGTAAAATTAATTAAAACGTTAGAACCACCCTATGAATATTACAAAGGGCAAACAGGAGAGTTTTGGCCTTTCCAGTGTGACTTCCAATTGCCAGCATAAAGCAAGACATTCTGATCTTCCCAGGTAACACCACATTACAAGTGGAGAAAATAATACAAGAAGCACAACAGGTTTCCAAAGCTATCTTGTGACAGAATGTAAATAGCTTAAGAAGAGACTAAAATAAATTCACGAGTCTATAAACTCAGTTTATGCTGAACTAAAAATGAAACTCTCAAGCGGAGAGAGTCTTACGGACCAGCAGCACTCCTAAGCAGCTCCTAAACAAAACCATATCATACACACTGTGCTTTTACAAACTCATGGATAGGAACATAATTTACTTTAAAGACATATTTCAAGCAACATAGTAGCAAACAGAAACCTAGCAGAAGGGAGAGTACAAAACACTGTGAAGATGCTTAGAAAAATACTAAAACAGTAATTTTTGCATGCTAATGTAATTCTCAAGTCAGTTTGCTAACAGATATACACTTGATGCCCATGTCTGCAGAAAAAACTAATTTTACATTCCCTGTTTCAAGGGACCTAATGCACTCTGAGTGAAGCACAAGCAGAAATTGTTATTTTCTTTCCTATCACTTAAACAATGCCAACTGACACTTATGTTCAGAACTCAGGTTCTGAACATACTCAGGCATGCTTGTTTCAGTTTACAAATAAATCATATGTAACTTCCTCTGGATAGAAGTTATCAAACACACAGCATGGTTTACCACAAACAGGAAAAACCCCAGACACTATGGCTATATTGTGAGAGACTTCCACTCTCCAGAACAGACACCACTACACACTAAACCAGCTCAACATGAAGATCCTGCAGATATTCACAAAAAAGGGCCACTGTGTCTAACCATTAACAGGAGTCAAAGAACCTACAATGCACCAGTGCCACATCTGCTGCCTCTTGCACACCAAGAAACAGTTGGTGCTAATGCACGATTAGGAGCTGAGAGGAATGCAACAAAATGTATGCAGGTGGCAGAGGTCACTGAGGGACAGAATAAAGGAAAGAGAGGGTCAAGTTATTATCTGGAATGCATCCACAGGGCACAGCCATTTTTTAAATCAGCTTTTATAATAGCCATCCCTGCATTGATTTAATAATATCTTTATGCTATGGATTTACTGAGTACTCCAGGAAGAAGTGCATCAAAGACTGAGTTATGAAACTAGGGCTTGTTTCTTTTCCTTACACAAGGTAAGGAGAATATGTCCTACCTTAAAAGCCTCCATTTGATCTATTTTTAATGTTTTATTAGCCTTGTTTCCTATACAAAGGCAAAAGTCATCCAAACATTATCAAGTCTTTCAATTACAAGTCTTTGGGTAAAATAACACAAACATCATAAAAACTAAATTTGACTTTTAAATCAAAGTGACTGATATGACTCTGTGTATGTGGCAACTAAAATATTGAGTCTTTTACCTTTAACCCTATATAATTATATACATAAAGGTGAAATGGAATGGAGGGAGAACATCCACTTAGAAGTTTGGTTGCATCATATTGGGCAGTACAACACTTTGGACTATCAGGCCTTTAAAGACAAGTTCTCAAGAGTAAGTAGGCAATGTAAATTATACAGACATGGCAGATGAAATACGCATAGACACTATTATAAAAGTATAGAGACAAGCAGGCTAAGGCTAGTGCTTCACTTAAAAGAAGGTGAGAGCAGGCTGATGCTGGCTATAGGGAACCATTCCCAAGTCAAGCCTCTTTGGCACTTACAAAGCAGTTGCCAAAATCCTGTTCCTGGTGATCAGTAATTGCTACTGACTGCTTGTTCCACCACTTGCCTCCCTCCTCCAGAATGAGAGGAGTAAGAGCAATAGTTCAAAGAGGTAGAAACAAACAATAAGGGTCATTTTAGGCCCTAAGGTCAGGCTTTATGTTTCAGGCAAGGGGAACCCGAACTAAAAGAGTTACAACTTCCCAGTGACCCTGGAAAGGAAGTTACTTAATATTCATGTTGACAGAAAAGAAGAAAGGATTAATCATGTGGAATTAGCATTTTCATTGAGGAGCTTGGTTGAATCTTGTGTTCTACTTCTTTAAGAGAAAGACAACAGCCTCACACCAGCATTTTACATCTCTCATTTATCGAAACATTGCAGCTTGCTCCTGTCATTAAGTGATGAATGATGAAAGATTTCTTTATTTTTACCTCAGATTAATCATGCAGCCCCCTCCATCTATCCCTGCCTGAATGGGTGGTCTGAACTTTTTTTTTAAATTTTAATAATTTTTAATTCATGTGGAGTAAAGAAAACTGTTTAATTAGATTTCAATTCTATTGGGAAAAAATGGTCTCAATTGAAAGGGCACCACCTAAGTATTTTCACCTCACGGCTTTAAAGTGCCACCACGCACTATCATTTCTCAAATTGTGTCACATCTGTGCTAATTTCAAGCCATTTCTTATATTATACAAATAAACAATTTAAAAAAAATCATCCCTCCAGTTACCTAACACAGACAAAAATGATGTAACAATTAAATGAAACAAGTACAACATGTAGACTTTATAATTTCTATCACAAAGTAAAAATAGAAAACGCTGTATAGGTAATATATTAATGTCTCTCAAAATCAGCAGGCCAAGCCAAAACAACGCTTTGCAAATCTCTTCCTGTTTCCTCATGACCTTTCTACAATCCCCATCTTCCTCAAAATATATCAATTATATAACAAACCCAAGTATAGCAAACATAACAGTACAATACAACTTTGTTCTCAGTATTAAATGCCTAAAACATTGGCCCTAAAAAAAGGTTTCAAAATTCAGTTGGGGCATGTAACTGAGGATGAAATCAGTATATTTTCTTTTACTATTAAGCACCTTGATCCATCACCTGCAGATTGCTCTCTGACTTTATTCTGTCAACTTTAAAATTGCTTAAATGGAAGATACTTCCCATTATCTACCAGAAAGAAGGTTCCACACTGGATAACATCATGCACATAACACCAGAGCATCACATCCACTTGGGCCACATTCAGTTACTCTTCTCAAACAACTAATCACTACAGCTCTACATTTTAACATTTAACTATGCATTTCCTCACTGTGTTACCTCCAATTTTAAATTTCAAGGGTTGGTTAAATTACTTGCAATGTTACATCAATATTTTTTTGTAAGATACAGACACATTTAAAATTTTATCCCTCATCTAAATTATTTTCACTGAAAAAAGGATGAAATGTATAAAAAAATAATTCAAAAATAGCAACAGCCCTCCCGATTCTTTTTTTGTCTCCTCTGGCATTTTCTCTTTCAGTTGCTCATAAAACTTCTTCCAAGTCCTCACTAATCTCTTGTCATCACCTTTGAGCTGTCTCTACTTTGCTGACATGGTTTATTAAATCATAAGACATAGGACTGCACATGCTAAAAAGCTAAATGTCCCCCCCATCTGCAGAAAGCTGGCACAAGCCTTCCATTCCAATGAAGTTTCAGCTTCACTCTGTTCTCTTGCAAAGCTGATATAATAGCTTGTCACTGCCAAAAATGCTCTTCTAAGCCACATCACTGATCTCCCATGTTGATCCTTGTTATGTATGATTTGACTATTGGTTGTTTTTTTTTTTTGGATAGCAACCCATTTTCTTCCTTAACTTTATTACAAACTTCCTGAAGACCTTTTGTTTTGATAACTGTGTGATAACTTTTGTATTGATAACTGTGATCCCTCTCTTCAGATCTAAGAGCCCAAATCAAAATTTTCTTGCTTATTTTAGTGTAAAATTTTTCGTTTAACATTATCTTTATTAAGAACATTTCCATCTGGACTAAATTCACACATATTTACCACTAGTCTTTGCTTTTTCCTTCTGCTGCTGCTCCCTAAAGGAAGGGGTATTATCACAGTCTGCAGAATGTGCTCTTTCAAAGCAAAACTGGTAACTGACAATTTTCAAAGGCTATATTAAAATGTAATTAAATAAGTAAAATTGTGCCTCAAAATTGAATATGTGATTCTCTTCCTAACGAAAAAGCAAGGCAACATGTATTTATTAAGCAACATGAACTGGATCTTCACTCTTCTGCTGTTATAAAAACTGTAACTTCCTTGACCATCACATATATAATTTTCCTTTAAAGTTCTCTGGAAGTACTTTCAGACTTAAACTGGCATTAGATACTATTTTCATTCATCTTACTGGTGCTCAAGTAAGCTGGACACTTCGTCACAGAAAGAGTGGGGAAACAGAACAGCACCAAATGTTGATGTTTGTGGGCACAGCCCCATACACACAGATTTGCTATCCTAGGGATCAAAGAAACAAGATTCTGTCACTTTGAGACAGGGTATCATATGGTAGGACAGCTAAACACAGTGGGAGCTAAAAAACAGCGTTCTCTATTTCTGTCACCCCTTTGTCCTTCCTGTAGATGACAACACATTTATTTGCTTGGATTCTATGCTCATAAATTCTTCCCAAGCCACACTCATTTTGTCAGGGTACAGACACCACTGCAGCACCCACATGTGCTCCTGAACACACGAGAGATGAGTTCAACTCCAGACTCTACCATCATTATGACACCTGGCAGATATTTCACCCTCCTCAATTTTCCCATGCAGATGTGGCCACGAGTCTCCTTCGTGAAGCATTCTGAGATCCACTGATGGAAATCCCATGAAACAAACAGCACTGTCAGCTTACCAAGGTGTCCTCCTGACCTGTGCCCTGCATGCACAGATGGCTCACAATAATGTCACCAATGTCACTGTCCTCCTGCCATGCCACTGAACAGTCATAGGCAAGATATACTTGCAACTTCTTGACCTGCTCTGTTTGAGTTTTACCCTCTGTCCTCCTGAAATGTCAGGGAGCTCCAGGTTTCTAGAGCCATTGAGGGGCAATTTTGGTTTGTCAAGCTGATTTCTCTAATTTTACTTTAGTCATAAAAAAAACCCTATTTCATAGTTTCAAACTAGTTTTACATGCATCACACAGAAATTCACAAAGTACTGGCTTTTAATACTATAATATCTTAACCAATTTATATCTTTGGAGATGCAAATAGTCCACTTAACAACTATATCTATTCATTATTTTTTTACTTTATATATGCACATCTATAGAGAGACACAAAAATTCATTGCTATATAATCAAGTTTTTTGGGGTTTCTTTTCCCTAAAATACCAAGAGAAGAACAACTTATCTGCTTTAAAGTATTAATACAGGGTAAGTCTGGAAGAATAGTGAGTATATTGATGCAGCAGATGTAAACTGATTGAGAAATTAAGGTCCATGAGGCTTCAGAGCAGGGTTTATACCAAAAAATAAACCTAGAATTCAATCAGGGTCTGCATGTTACATCCTCTCAATCTAGAGGGGATAATGCCCTCATTTTTATTACACAGAATAAGCAAAATGCTGATAGTATCAACAGTTATTTTATTTACTGATAAAGCTCCTCTGGAAATAATTGCTCATTTCTTACACTTGAATAAATTTATCAATTTCACAACTGATTTTCAATAGGAATGGATTACTAAGCAGCAGCACTTCTTTGTTAGTTTTTCACCAACATAGAATGCAATCTGTGAAGCTTTCCACACTTTGTCAGAGAAGGCCAACCTTCAGACAAGTTAAGACTTTGCTATATGTTGCAAACACAAGGGCACTGCCTCCCACCACAACACCTCAGATTGTAGAAGGCACTAGAAAGATCAAGAGAACTTTCCATTTTGAACGACTTACGGGGGCTCTGTAATTTATATTTGCTTACAGGACTGCACATTTGTGTTCCTGTCACCTTTATCCAAACAGTCAAATGTTGTTTTACTGCCTGCATTCTATTTCTCAAACAAAACAACAAAAAGCATAGCCATCTAATTACACTTCAAACATTCTTAACGTTAAACAAGTTGATTAAAAAGCAACAAATAGAATCTGCTGCCATGTGAGATGACCCCTCAAAGACAAATAAAGCCCAGCAAGCACCAAGCACTGAAAGACTGCTGTCCTTCATCAAGCACTCCTTCTCTGCAAATCCTAGCACAGTCTCCCAGGCACTCAGTAGCTGTAACCCATCTTTGCAGTCTGTTTTCATCCCCTCTTTTAAAACTACCATGCTGCTCTACCCCATCCCATTGAAATTTAAGACCGGCACTGTCCAACTGTTGAAATAATAATTTGAGAGAATGTTACAGCCAACAGAAAGGTGGATGCAAGTGGAAATGCGTCTTAGGTAGGATGCTGTTTTTCACCATAACTCAAGACTGGATTTTTTTTGTCAAAATTAATTATCACCAATTCTTACCCTAGATAATAAAGGTAATAAAGAAAGCTTCACACCAACAGTCGTATCACAACATGCATTTAGCACAGGATGGTGGTCTCACACAGCACTCTCTCCCTGCACTGCTCATCTGTGCTCTTCAGCAGCTCTGAAGCTTCCAGGTTATTCCCTCACATCAGTACCAAGCTTTTGCTTTGAAGCTTGTTCAGTTGGTGAGTTATTCTCACTCAAAAAGCTCAGAGTGATTTTTCTAACTTTGATAAAAATGACTCACTTCCTTAAGAGATTTTGTGCATCTGAGATGAGACCTCATTAGTAGGCACAAGAGGTATGTAAAGCCTCTCCCAGAGCCCACTCCATTAGTACTAATCAATATTAATTTAAAATTGCATAAAGGCAGCTTGTCAACTAGAAGTGATTTCATCCTTTCTCCCCCTGCCCCGCTCCCCAACAAAAAACCCCACAGCTTCCATTATATTTGAGATACCAAGACACTGGGTCTCTGTCCAGAATTATTTTACAGATCATGGTCATATCCAGAATGGCTTACCAGGTAGAGATGATATTAACCAGAACAGCTTGGTGGACCCTGCCTTTCACTTCTTACCTTGAAAGCACATGAATGTATCCAAGGGTGAGGAATAAACTGCTTTGAAGAATCAACACACCAGGACTAGAAAAATGCCATTGCTGTAATGCTCAAGTGGGAACCACTGATGTGGCTCAGGGTGAGTTTCAACCACTTTCCCTCCCTGATTGCCTCAAGGAACTTCAGCTGCTGCTGCACCTACAAGATCAATGCTGCTAATTGTGAAGAAAATTATTCAGGACAGCACAGAGCCTCCTATTAATGATGCCTGCCAGTAGAGTCAGTTTATCAGCTATGCTAAAGGTTAACATCAATATCAAATGCAACAACCTCAAATGATTTTATCACTGACTTTTTAAAGAAATTCACTATGGTGGTGCAATAAACTTTGGAATTGGCTGCACTTTAAAACCACTTTGTTTCCCTGCTCATCGGGTGCCCTGCTTATGTTTGTTGGTTAATATTACTTCATTTGACTGTTGCAAGAAAAAAAAAAACAAACATGCCTCTAGCAATTCTTTAAATTCTGTCAGTGTTCTTTAATGACACTGGGTTCAAAAGAGCCCATATAGGGACAGATATCAGTTCATAATACAGGAAATATTTTGCTGGAACACTTCTGTTACTTCTAAACAGAAAAACCTCAAAAAGCAAAGAGCAAATAAGTGTTGGGTTAAAAAAAAAACCAAAAACAACAACAACAACAACAACAAAAACCAAACAACTGGCTAAATTCACAAAAGTTAACCACAAGGACAGCAGCTCAGGAAGTCAATAAGCCAAAAACACTTAGAAGCTGGGAAGATTCAGAGTGCTTGTCCCACTTTTTTATTTTCCAAAATGCATTGTTTATCTACAACAAGACAACAAACAAGGGTCTTTTATGGTGTGATCCAAGACGCACACTAAGAATTTTGAGAAAAGCTAATCTTACATAGAAATGATTGAGAACTTTCATTAGGTTGAAATAATAACAATAACCTACAAAATACAAAACCTACAGTAATAATCTATAAAATAATTTACATACAATGTATATGGGAAAGTGCATAAGACCAGCATTAATAACTTGCAAGACCAAAGTGATTTAATATACTGGAAAACTTAAATAAACCTCTTTTTGAATGCCACACTCTTAAAAACCTATCCAGCTTTACAGAACATATTCTGGTTTCCCAAAGGAATACCTTTACCCTTCCGAATTTAAAAACTACTTCTTACCTGACTCTCCATTTCTATACTGAATCTCCTCAAAACAGAGGAGATGTTACAAACACATTTTTACTCAAAAAGTTACCTCATGCTGTATTAACCAAAATCTGGCCTAAAATATCTTACAATCTGCTTCAACCCTTTTGCAGGAAAGATGCACATGAAATAGAGCTTCAGGAAGGCTGTCTCAGTACAGACCCTGCAGCTGATATGGTAAAAAAAAAAGAAAAAAAAAAGGCAAGAGAGGAATCAGAGGCAAACAGGAACATTTCTTAACTGCTTGATCTCAGCCTACAAATTTATCGTGTTCCAACAAGATCACAAATCCTCCAGGAAAGACCCCATAATTTAATGAAGGGGGCTACCCTATCATGTGCACCTCCTGCTCTTCCCAAATAACAATGACACAACTCAGCACTCAGAGACAGACTGACGGTGAAAGCAGCTGTTCCCACATCTTCCTACATTACAGTGGATAATCTTCTTGCTCCTGCTTGGGCTCTGATTTCTTGTTCCCTTTTTAAACCTTGATCATGCTCACCTGGCCTCCAGCTACAAAGCTAACAGGTTGTTTACAGAATAGAAGCAAAACAGGAGTATTCAGTTAAGGATTTTTTTTTCCTGCAAACTAATGCCAGAGAAGATTAAAAAAACCTTCATCGGCCTCTGAAAATAAATTATATACTGGCTCAAGTAGTGGGATCTAGTCCTAAGCATGTGAAAATGAAGTATCAGAAGAACAAAAACTGCACAGGCTGCCCTCAAAGCCTACAGTTTGACTGCCATGTCTCTGTTTCCATAGACTGTACCTCACTGACTGCCAGCTACTCTGAAACTACTACACACCACAGGAGAGTAAGATCCAATTACATTTGTACAATAAACTAAATTTATAAGTAGAATGAAAGGGGGAAAAAAAGCATTTAGGACAACTAGACAGAATAATTTCTGGATCAACAATTCACTTTCCTTTCCCTCTGTGTGTCTAAGTGCAATGTCTTCATTAGTAAATCCTCTGTGTAAGGTTAATCCCTTTCAGCTACTTAAGGCTTAGAACAGCTCACATCTCCCATTCCTGCCAGTAAGTTCCACACATGATAAAGCAAAAGACTCAATGAGACGCCTGTTTTATTAAAGCTGCACACCTAAGGAATTGTAGTACAAATCTCTATCCATTTCCTATCCTTAGAAATCAAAGCAACTAAGCAGCATGAATATCATGATAAAACAATTCATTCCATGTTTTGGAGGGGATTTTGATAACTGGAGAAAAGTGTTTTGTTTCCTTTTTTCTTCCCATTCCTCTCTCCTCCTCTCTTGTTCACGCACACACCAGTTACTGAAACAAAAGGTGCACATCTTGAAACATGTTAAATTTGACCAAATATGTAGCCCAAACTTTACTAATTTACCATCTATTCTAACTTCTTACATACATAATGTGGCAGTTTCTAATTCCTTTAGAATTGTACGTGTCTACATTTAAACATTAACCAAATAGTATTATGTGAAGTAATTTTCAAATTCATCATATAAAGAAACATCTGACAAGCTAGAAACATGGTTTTTTTCAATTTTTTTTTCTTTTTAATATACCAAAGTAATGAGATTTGTTTTCTGCTTTCAAACAGGAACATAAGCATATCTGCACTAGAAAATGCTGTAATCTTCCCTTACTTTTAGAAAATTGTTCCCTTGCTAGCTCAGAGATGTATAGAAATACATGCAGTTTGATAACTTTCCATTTTGAAGTTGCTTCTCTTTCTGGAAACACAAGACTATAAGGAGAACTTAGTGCATACCCATCATCTTTCTGGGAGTTTTTCCTCAATTCCTACATAAATATATAAAAAATATATTTAATATTTTCTATAATATTTATTATTATATAAATATAATATTTATTCTATCTATATATAAAACATTATGTTATTTATATTTATTATATATGAATATAAAATATATTTATTGTTATAAATAATATATATATTACATATATATTATATTTTTATAGATATAATTTTTTTTTCAATCCTTTACTCATCTAAAGATTTTGGGAAAACACATCCTCTAAGTATGCAAAGACAACACTTAGCACACTGACACCTGGAACATTGCCTTGGATAGATAACACCACGCAGAATGCTGGTCAAAATGTGAATGCAGCTTCCTTCATTGCCTCCCAACACCTCCCATCCCACTTGGGGTAAAAAAGGAGGCAATGAGTAAAAGTTTTTGATCTTTTTGATCTTTCAGTCCTCCAGATCATCTGAGAGCTAAGAGAGTGACGCAGAGGACTCTATAGCTCCAAAGGTTCAGCCCAGAAGATATCAGAGTAAGAGCAGCAAAACAACAAAAACTCTTCAGCCAAGAGTAGTATGATACAAATGGCTTTTTCCTTAGAGGAAGAATCACAGAACCATTTGGGTTGAAAAATACTTTTTAGATAATTGAGTCCAGTAACAAACCTAACACTGTGAAGTCAACCATTACACCATGTTCCTAAATGCCACATCTACACATAACAGAGTCACGGAATGGTTTGGATTTGAAGGAACCTTAAACACCATCATGTTCCAACCCTTTTGTTGTGGACAGGGAAACCTTCCATTAGTCCAGGTTGCTCAGAGACCCATCCAGCCTGGCCTTGAACAATTCCAGGGATGGGCCACCCACAGCTTCTCTGGGAAACCTGTGCCAGTGCCTCACTAATAACAGAAAAAAGGATGAATTCCAATTCCTGTAGAACCTCCAGTGAAAAAGGGGAAGGAAA
Source organism: Zosterops lateralis (assembly GCF_965231275.1). Taxonomy (NCBI): domain Eukaryota; kingdom Metazoa; phylum Chordata; class Aves; order Passeriformes; family Zosteropidae; genus Zosterops; species Zosterops lateralis. The sequence continues at coordinate 111,903,265 of NC_139763.1, forward strand.
GTTACATGCTTTCCTTTACTGAAGTTCAACCTAGTCCTTAGAAAATTATCATTTATCCTATATTAATTTATCTTTCTGTCCACATGCTCATCTTTCATAAAGTTCAAGATCATCATTGAAGGCTGTCATGAGAAAAGGGCAAGTTAGGCAATTTTAACATCTCTGAGCATCTGAATTCCTACCAGATATAACAAAATAAGGTCCAGTCTCCTACTGATATACTTTCTTTAAACCAAAAGTTTTTGAGTTTGTTTTTCTGTTGTTGTTGGTTTTTTTGGTCGTGTGTTGTTTTTTTGTTTTTTGTTTTGTTTTGTTGTTGTTGTGGTGGTTTTTTTGGTTGTTTTTTTTTTTGTTGTTGTTGTTACATTATTTAAAAGAACAGCTATAACACTTAAGACATTTCTGACAAATCTGTCAGGTAGGGATTATTAAGAGAGGCAGGAGCAGATTTCCTTCACAGACCCAACAAGGACATTTACCCTGACCTACAGGGAACACCTTCCTAAGCAATAAGAAATAGTCCACTCTCGGTGACAACTCAGTCCTAAGAGAATGCCAATTATGCCAAGTTTGCACAAACAGATGTACGGCAATTTTGCAATATGGACTACTTTACACCAGGGACAGAGCTAAAACCATTTATCTCAATTAACTTAGGACCTAAGGATTAATTTCAGCTGTTGCCTTAAAGGTGAAAGGCCACCACTTGATCCAAATATCCACCCATACCTCTTATTTACAATAAATCTAAATCTCACTCCTTCCTTTTTAAAATTATATCTTTCAGATTACTTTTTTACCCTCAAAACTCTATGTCTTCAATGTCTTGTACAAAATAAAAAGGCTAGCGCCATTTTTTTCAGTGACTGAGTTTCAACAGTCCTATTATGGTTTGAAAAGACGGCCAATTGCCCCCAAATAACAAAACCTAATCAATAGGAGGCATGACTATAATTGAAATTCCTCAAATTAGGAGATCACTTCTAGCTTACAAATAACGCTAATAAGTGAGATCAGATTTCCACCCACCTGACAGCTGCTTGAATTGAAAAGCATTTTGAAACACACACAAACACAACAGAATGAAAAAGTAAATGAAGGAACATAGATTAATGAATGAAAGAATCAATTCCTCAAAAGAATATTCCCACGGACAAGAACTGTCTGTAATATAAAGGTTCGTAAATCCACCCAAATTTATGAACCTGGCATTCCTGCTGTTTCAACCCTACCAATGCATCATTCAGCAGTCAGACAAATGCAACATCACACACTTCTGTCAGTTTGGAGCCTACAATATTCCTCATGGTTTTGACCAAGAGGTAGTAAAAAAGGAGACAGTCTGGCATATCCTGTGTCACACAGCCACCACTGCAGAATTGGACAATTGCCTCCTTCACCTACAGCATCCTCACACCACAAAAGAGCTGCTGCAGTTCAATCTTTGTACAAAGCGAATTAATGTGACAGGGCATGGCTAGAGGAGTACTGCCTATGAAAGCCAAGGTATGACATCAATATATAGGCCCTGATTAACCAACTTAATTAGAATTACCAGTATTTTATAATTGGGGACCAGCAATTCATGGAGTACATAGAGTTAAGACACCAAGTAGTTATCTATATCTCTATTTTCAGAGGCCTCTCAATGAAGAGAATGCAAGCAGAGCAAAGATTTAACTCCTTTCATTTGTTCTTTTAAGTGCTGGATTTGAGATACCACAGTGATCCTTCTTTTAGCACTTTGTGTTTTAACATTACGTGAATGTCCAGCTAGTGAATAGTGAATAATCATGTGCCTAGACACAATCCCAGTTTTGCTACTGCTGTCAAGACTTATACCTTATTTTCAATATAAAACCAGATAAATATTCAGAGAATTTTAATTTTATACTGTTCAAGTGACAACTTTATCTATGGCCCAAAAGATTCTTTGCCTTGGTTATGTAATAGCTCTCAGAACTGCAGTTAAGATTTATAACACATAAACTCCATTCCATTCTCTGTAAGTTTTTAACAAAATCCAAGGTCCACTATTTGTGGGCATGAAAATTTCTCAGTATTTTTAAAGCGCATTTTGAAATCTATTCCCTATCTGAAGATATTTTTTTTTGTCTCTGTTTTCACTTGGATCTCTAAACATGAAATTGTATCTTACACCATAAAATCAGTGTTGGAGATAAATAAAAAATAAATTCTTTCCTTGAAAGGAGAAGCTTTATATGCCTAGTTCTGCCTTGGCTGAGATGAAACTTAACTTTATAGAGAGATTTTTTTTTCATTAATCCTTCCCACTGTGTAGTTTAGAGATTTTCTCCAGTTTCTACAGCAAGGCTAAGTTGATTGCTCCCACCACTGGGAAGATTAAAAATAAACATAAATACAGATAGTAAGGTACACTGTGAATCTTTGCTTATACAACCAAAAGTTACAACTCTCTAGCAAAAAATTCAGCAACTGTACCACTCTCCATTTACTATTTTTATTAATAAATTTTTATATAACAACATTTTATAATAACAATGCCTTTATTATTATATAATGAAGGAATCTCATTAAGTCTCAATATTCTGAATTGTCATCTCACTCGCCTCCAAAGTGTCTCACTGGTGTGGGCAAGAAGTGCCAGGTGTTCAGGAACACCATGTTTTAACAACACTTCTCTAAAATTCCAAGTATTTGGTTTATCAAAGAGACAGCCATGGTACCAGAGAGCCAGGTCTATCATCACTCCACCTCATTTTATCACGACTAGGATTCTGAAGCACAGATATTGATTCTCCTCCATGAGCAGGAAGGGGAACAAGAGCCAGTGACATCTACATTATATTAGGTACATATTCCATGAACACTCAAACACTTCAGTGGACTGATGTCTCTTATTTTTGCCATATTTACTGGCAGTGAGTAAAGCTTCCAAAAATCCTTACAAAGCAAAAGCTCTTCCATTACTAGAAAACGAAAACAAAACCAGCAAGATCTACTTTTAAAGAAGATGTTACTGAAACTACAGCAGAATTTTTTGCTGATTTTGATGTATTTGGAAAGGAGCAAAAGAAGGTCTGTAAGACAATATTTATTTTTCTGTTTGTTTTACTTTGTTACTTTTTGAAACTGCTACTATGATTTTTATTCTTTTTTTATCCCTCTTGTATATGTCTTTTTCACTAAAAAACTCACAGTATAAGCACTTGGAAAAGTGTTTACAAACCCTCTACAATTTTTTTTTCTTATCTTTGGTCATTTGTACTGACAATTTATCTACTTGTCCCAACAGTCAAATGCTATTAACAAATATTTTAACAAGGACATTCACAAGTTTCCTCAAAATGATCTAAGTAAATACCCTCCAAGCGATTTTAAGGTCTGTTAACAATAGCTGCATTTGCCATTTAAAGCAAAAACAAATGCAAGTGACAGTAATAAGCAATATCTATTTATAGCTCTCCAAGACAGCTGCAGCAAGAATACAACATGCAATAGAATAATTTTTCTGATTTATTCCTTTGGCTTATAACATCCAGTTAGGTTTTATTTATATCACATGCATATGCAACCAATTCATGCCGATTTATAAAAAAACTTATATATATAAGGAAGTAAACTGTGATCTGAAAAGTCTTCTGACACATAGAATATTAAAGAATCTATTTTCTCTCCAGGTACTCAGTGTACAGGCTGAGAAATATCTTCACTGAAAGGGCTGATAAACATTGGAATGGGCTGCTCATTGAAGAGGTGGAATGACTGCTCCTAAAAGTGTTCAAGAAGTGACTGGAGATGGCACCGAGTGCTATGGTTTAGTTGACAAGGTGGTGATCAGTTAAAGGTTGGACTTGTTCACCTTGGAACTCTTTTCCAACCTTAATGATTTTATTCCTTTTAAATGTCTGGTAACTCCTGTATTCCTGTAAAAGAAGAATTACAACTTATTATAATTATTCACGAGAGTTGTAACTCCTCATCCAAAGAGTGACATAATTTATTCCACCCTCACCCGTTTTGGTAATATCAAGCAGTCTAGTTAGTCACCTGGACAAAAATGCTAAGAGGCATGAAAGGAATTTGTTGTAAAATAATGCCCCTGCCTTTCTAAGTTGCAAATTTATTATAAGTTGGTTTTAAAATAGATTTTTGGCTGCTCTAATAGTAAAAATTTTAGTCCCAAGGACGTATGGTTACCATAAGTCAACAGCCTGCCTCCATTTGAAGATGAAATAAATGTACTTTCATGGTGTAACAAACTACTTTCTCAAGCTGCTGACTACACTACTTACTGCTTAATCTGGTGTACATCATTGTCTTGGTTTTTCACTGGTTTTCTAATGGAGCACAGGTGAAGCTTTTGGTATCTGTTAACCTCCTGATTCCAACTTTATATTTAGTTTTAGGTCACTCTCTTGAGCTTTGTATAATCATAAAAAAACCCAAACCAAAATGAAACCAACAAACAAAACTTCCTTCTCAGCATTAACCTCCCACATTGCCAACCACAACAAAACCAAAACTGTGTCCTCACTGATACTGATGACAAAATTCCCAGCATCTTCTGCTGAGTCAGGGCTTCATCTACATTGCACTGCAAAAAGTAAAATTTGTTCTTCAGTAAGATTAGGAATTAAAAAACACAAAACAAAACAAAAATTTCAGCCCAAAATGTTTCATCCAGCTTACCTAGTAAATTAAGAGAATTCTCCCACAAGATATTTTGTATAGTACATATTTAATACTTACTGCATTATCATAGAATCACAGAATATTCTGAGTTGGAAGGGATCCACAAGGATTATCAAAGTCCATCATAATTTACTTTCCCATATATAATACCAATTTATAGACAAGCTTATATATAAGAAAGTAAACTAAGCACAGGACAGCCCCAAGAATCCCACCATGTACCTGAGAGTGTTGCCCAAAAGCTTCTTGAGCTCTGTCAGGCTGGTGCTGTGACCACTGCCCTGGGGAGCCTGTTCCAGTATCCAGTCACCCTCTGGGGGAAGAACCTTTCCCTGATATCCAACCCAAACCTCCTCTGACACAGCTTCAGGCCATTCCCTTGGGTCCTGTCACTGGGCACAGAGATCAATGTCTGCCCCTCCACTTCCCCTCATGGGGATGTGGAACACTCCAGTGAGATCTCCCCTCAGTCTCCTCTTCTCTTAGACACATATATCATGTATAGATTATATAAACATAGCAGAAATAAAGTCCTGAAATAATATCAATTAGTTTAAGAGTAGTATCAGCACAATAATTTCCTCAAATGTTGTTACTTATCAGTTTATGCCTGCCCAGTATCTCTTACCTTTTAATGTGATTTTTTTCCTTCAACTTTGTAGAATATTAAAAAACAGCCACTGATACTTATTATTATCCTTCTATGTCTCAATATTTCATAAATGGAAAAAAGTTCAATCGTTTGCAAGAAAAGGAAACTTTACAAATCATGTATCAACATAGTTATCTGTAGTTCTCACTAGACTGAGAAAATTCTCCATGACAGAGGAGAAACTTATGTTTCAAAACTAAATGGAAGACTTCAGACATAGTTTAATTTTCTTTCCAACTTCACAGAAAATCTGGCTTGCACACGTAAATTCTGTAAGTTTATTTTAATTTGTTTTAATTTCCTCAAGGCACTAGTTAAGAATGGCAGAAGATTATGCCTCCACAGAACTTTTATCTATGCAGAGAATTCACCAAGTAACGCTGCCAAAGGGGCAAGTTTCTTATAAGAGTACTTCCCTTACCAACACTGCCTTCCCCCCCAACCTTTGGTGTCTTAATTCTCCATATTCAAAAAAACATGGTTAGAAAACAGCAGCCAAAGGAGAAAGAACAGAACAGAAAAGGAGCTGGAAAATAAACTAAAGCATCTGACAAGAAAACAAGATAGAACAAACTCTTCAACTCGGAAATATAAGGAGGCAAGTGACATGAATAAAATACACAAGATGGAGCAGATAAAGAGCACAGGGAATGAAAATCCGTAAACACAAGAGCACATTTTTCTCTCTGGCCTAGAATACATCTAGAAGTTTCAACTCCACTGATTTCTCTGTGGTGGGCTAAGGCATTTCTCATTTTCTGGTCTATGCAGAGGAAAACGCTCTACAATTAGACATGTAAAGCACTGAGAGTGAGAAGATTTCATATTTGAAAGTTGACAAGAAAGTCACACATCTTTCATCCTAGCAAAATGCTAGGAAATAGAAGGAGGGGAAGAAGAAAGTGTAAGAAATGGTCAAAGATTTGTCTCATGTGAAAGAAAAAGTGTATGCAAACCTGCCTTCTTTACTTGCTTTTCCACTTCAATATCACAGCTATAAACTGCTCATTAATTAAACAGATGTAGCCTACTTGATCTGAAAGAAGTTTATCCTACGAAAGCACAGGGCTCTGGAGAACAGACAAGATCTCTGGGGAATGGTCCTTCCTTCAGCATGCTGAGTTGCATGAAAAAGGAAATGAAACAGAAAAGACATTCAGCTAAGGGTCACCATTTACAAGAGGTTTCCTCTAATTTCAGACAAGCCCACAGCTACCACTTCTTTCCTGACTCCTTCCCTGGCATATTTAGACTCCCAGAGGCACACACCCCTAGGACTGAGGGGAGATACAAGGAAGGACAGGCACTGCTCAATGCTTCACCACAGCAATGCCTGCTCCCCCTACAAGCCCTGTCCCAAACCAGCAGTGCTGAATCTCCCTCTATCTCTTTTCTCCTTCATAATTCAGTGTGGCAGGACTGTCAAGTAACAGGAAGGAAAATGATTACTAGAAGGCATATTTAATGGTCTGCCATTCTTCCATTCTGACCCTCCTGGATCTCAAAAGCTGCTTTGTTTTAGATGTCAGACAAACAGATGCAGCAGCAGCAGAAACAGTTCAAGTCACCCTTCCTCCTCAACTATAAATGACTGCACACCTTTCCCACCATCAGCTGTGTTCTCGGAGACCAGATCTCACTATTCCTTCTGCCATGAAGTTCTTAAGTTGTACTGGGCACATCCTTTATATCATCATATTAATAGCTAATCCAAATTCATGAGCCAATATCCACGCGCAGCGACAAAACGTGTCTGTTTCCCCCCATGCAGGTCCCAGCAGGAAGAAGGACTCAGCAGGAAGAAAGACAACAGTGCTTTGGGGGTAGCACTGAAGAATGACTGAGGCAACATCTGCTGTGATTTATGGAGGGAAAACTCTTGGTCTCAGCACTTGCAGCTTTCATGGATGTAACTGAAAACTCAGCTGTACTTTGGATGGTATTTTAATTACTCCTAGGGTCTGTGTGGATCAGGAAATAAAGTTTTAAAAAAACCCCACCACACACGAAAGAACCACACACACACTCCAACCTCCATTAGCAGCTCTATCTGTAAGATAGAGCCAGTTCCCATAATTTAACTTGCAACTCTTCCATCTTCATTTTTCCCTGGGGGCAAATTCAGCCCTGACCTAAACAGACAGAAATTCCATTCAATTACACTGGGACTCAATCCAGTACTGCCAGGTCACCCAATAGCCTTGAAAATATGGGTGAAACCCATTTTGTCCCTATGGGAATAACAAATCGTTACAAGTTGCCGCACTATTTTTCCAAGTACATCATCACTGAATTTCTCTATTATCTGCATGTCACTAAATTGAGTCAACACAACATTTTAAATTGGTAATGAGACCCTTGGCCACTCACCACTTACTCCTGGTGAGGAATGATACAGGGGCCTGTTACCACAGCCCAAAGCACAGATCCCTGCAGCCACATGTTCAGTTTCCTCATTCACAGGACTCACATACAAAACCTCTTCAGCAATCTTCCTTGAGACATATAATTATTACTTAAAGGCTGCTCTCCAGGCTAAGTTTCATTAAGCACTTGAGGAAAGAATATATTGTCTATACATTCACCCTGCAATCAATTTCAAGTGAAATCTGCCATAACTCTCGTGATTTTGACAGTCTGTTAATACAAACAATATTGCCAAATAATTTATACCCGTTACATCATCACATACAACTATTTCTAACAGACAAGGTTTAAAAATAGCCAATGACATTTGGATAAGGCAAATTTTAGATTACTGTAGGAAGTGATGGTCAAGTGATTCTTGCCACAGCACACAATTATTTGAAAAAGCATGGTTTAAAAAGTGAATAAAGTATTTCACAAACTAGAACAAGAGTACCACAATTATTAACAATCCTTTTTGATTTTAACACACATAATGCAACATTGCTACTTGAATGCTTCAAGAACACTGAATATTCTGCTGTTTGAAATAGTTTGTAAACAACTTCAATATCTTCCATTTAAAACTGGCAGGAGCACTAGGAAGAATTTTTGCAGGCTTTTCTAGCTCTAGGCAAAACCAGAAGGTATCAATCACCCAGGTTTAACAGCAGCTGAGTGAAGCCATTCATTGAGTTGTGCATTGCTACCACTGTGGCCCCATGAATAAGTCTCAAAGTCTCCACCTCCTTTTTTTGTTCCTCTGAGTGGACACTTAACAGCAGATTTTTTTTTTTCTTTCTGAATGGCTTCCAGAGATCAGATGGAAAGAAACACCATTAGTAAAAACAAAAGTTTTCAAAGAAAAAGTGGAAACAAAGTGGACATATTAGAGGCAAGTTGAGATTCACGGCCCACACTGTGCTTTGCCCCTCTCTTTACCTCAATACACTTTCAATTTTACTGCTGGATAAGAGCAGGGCAGGCCACTGCACTTCTCCTAGCAACCAAAAATCACTTTGGCGGGCGGGGGGGGGGGAAGGCATGTTGTCTGCTGCTGGAAGGGGGAACAGAGATATTTGGGGTCATACAAAGACAGACAATGTCCTTTTGCATTTCATTCTAAATTGAGCAGTTGTCAAAAAAGAGTCAGTAAATAATAACAATAATAAGTAGTTCTGGCTTACACTGATTCATATTTAATTAAATATCTGTTTGCCTACTTGTCACTTTTTTTTTCCTTTAATTCCGCGCTTTAATGGTTCCTACTGCTATTTAGAGTTATGCTTTCAGGGACATAAATTCCATCCCTTACAGTTTCTAAAGTTATTTTCTATACTTACCTCCATGCACACTCCTAATAATCTCTCCACAAAGTTGTTTTGGGTATTTATATACTAGAACTACACAAAGAAAATTATTCTTAGGGATTTAAGCACAACAGCACTAAAAGACGATTTTATCATAGGATCCTCCTATTCCAAATGCTTAAGACTTTACCCCATTGGTAGGATTTACATGTTACAGAACACATTGTCTCATCTCATTTGGTAAAGACCACACTGCACAGTTTAAGATGATGAAACAAGTTTAAGCAGAAGAAAAAAATATAAAAAATAGAATTTTGGAATTCAGACATACTATCTGAATAGCCAAGCCACATTGACTAGCTTAAAATCAAAGCATTGTAGTTTAAAATCCAGTCTGGTGACAGAACAGATGCATAGATCAAGGATACAATGCAGCCTGAAGTATTTCTGCTAGCCAATTTTTTGCACTGAAAGTCCTTTGTTTAATAGCTGTTGCCTTGACGTAAACCAACCGTTTTAGTTAGTCCACTGAATTCCTCTTACATATCATAAAAATACAAATACAAAAAGCCCCAGCCAATTTATCACAGCACTTCTGCAGTGCATCAGGTTAAAGCCAGCACAGACCTTGGTTCATTGCATCAAACTACACATTAGCATTTCTTCTTAGAGCCACTCCAAACAAAATCGGACTAAAACAATTTAACAGAAAAGCTTATTCACTTCATGTATAAGTGATGTACAAATGACATAGCAATGATAAAAGCCTGAACATACCGAGTATGAAACCACCCTGAAGTGTTCAGGGATAGCACTTTCCTGGTAAAAATGACAGAGCTGCTTTGCTCCCCTGTTCATTCCCTACATCTAACCCAGCTCCTCTGCTGAGTATTTCTCTCCATCAAGCCATGGACCTGGAATCAGGCTACTATTCCACTCTTTCTTCCAGCTAACAGTGTTAATTTCTCTCTCCAGAAAACTGTCAGAGCAGGGCAGTGCTACTGTACACGCAGGAACAACAAGCATCTTCAGGTCTCAAAGGTGACATAATTCACTCTGGAAAGTGAGAAGGAGGATGCACTCACAGATCCTTTTCCTGCAGGTTCTGCTATGGAGTGACAATCTCAAAGAGATCAAGTTCTTTAGGGAAAGGCAACCCAGGTGAAGAAATCACACTTTTTCAACAAGCTAGGTCCAGCAGCTTTGGTATGCCATTTGAATTTTTCATAAGATTGGAAGAAACGATTGTCCATCACTTAGTTGCAGAATTCTCCTCAAGATAAAACAAACTGTTAAAACTGGCCATGCCATGTGCCAGGATGAAGTCATCTAGGCCACAGGATATATGGACTTTGAAAACCACACAGAATGAGAACCCATGATTAAATGGCTCCTCTAGCACTGAATACTTTTCACAACTGCTTTTTAACTCTTGACATTTTCACAGCAGTAAAAAAGTACCTCTGGTACCCTGGCATGAACTGTCCCTGCATTCACTACAAACGAGGAACAAGCTGATGCTAGTTACCTGACATTTTGGTTTCAAAAGGTTAAAATTTTTCCACCCAGTTTCTCTTTAATCAATGGCAAGTGATTAATACGAGTGAAGCACAGCTCACGGTGTTTTACAACTTGTTGCTGGCCATCAATACCTTAATTATTTGTCCAATCTGCATTTATGACAGGCACATCACAGAGATGCTCCTCCCTCCTTGGCACACTGCACTGAAGCTACAGAGGCAATGCATAAATACAAACAAAAAGACCATATGCTGCAACAGACAGGGTGGCACAACCATCTAGGTAGTCTATAACGAGTGAGACCGTACTTAGCTCCTGGCATCCCCACTCGTCCTACCAGTTCATCTCCACATATCAGACCAAATAAACTGTTCTCCCAACTAATCTGAGGAAAAGTGATGAGAGAAAGTAAAAGCAAGATATAACAAAGTATAAAGTGGCACAGCAGTGAGTCCTTTGCTGTCATCAGACTGAAGAATTCTGCTGGAACTGAAGTGGTACAATGAAGACTCACTGACAAGAGTAATTCTGTAAGCAAATACCACATATCATTAAGGTTGCTCCAAGCCAAGCTTGGAATAGTGTCTTCTGCATTGAGCAACTGAAAATGGTGAGGAATGAATCTGGAGATATTTTGCATTCTTCCAGTCATCCCTCAAGGAGGTAGAACTGAAGGAATATCCCCACAACCACGACAAACAATAGCACTGAAAGTCTGCAACAGCACCAGCATGCACACAATCTTAATGGGTTACAAAATACACACTGGAATCACTAGATAAGAGTGACTTTCAGTTATCAGCAAACCAGAGACGCAACGGTTCCTGGTAGAAACAGCAAGGCAAACAAGCAACACTGTTTGCCAACCTATCTAGTACATAAGCAGAAAGTTCTCTCACAACCCAGTTAAACAGTTGTATTAACTCAGAGATCTGCAGATAATAAATCTTATTTAGTTTAGTTTACAGAAAAAAAAAATTGCTCAGGGAAAAAAAAATCAAAAATGACTGGGGGAGAGTGGTAAAGAGCTAAAAGTTCAATGCACATGCAGAAGATACCTCTGCCTGAACAATGTTTAGATGAATATCCTCATTCACATTTGTCCAGAACCCAGAGATGAATCTCAGTAGCCTTAGCCATCAGAGCACAGCAGCTCAATATAGATATCAGCAGGTTATTACGTGGGTACTACTGGCTAGTTTGTCCACTGTTGTTCATGTATTTATTGATGAAGCCTATTATTTTAATAAAATTAAGAGCGCATCTTGGATCTCTTCCATGGCAGCAATGCCAAGATAAGCTGCGGAGATGGAATTAAAAAGCCATTTTTTACTTCATGAACTTTTGGCTTAGAAAAAATACTAAGAATGTATATCTTTACATACACACCACAGCAAAAGAATCAGCTGTTTGGTTACTAAGGGAAACTCTGCTCTAGTAAAGAGATCATTGTAGAAAGGAGTGAGTAGAACTGAGGCATTAATATGCACTTGCACCCTCTAATATTTTTGTAGTTGTTGTAGTGCTGCATGTAACAAGGAGGCAACTTTATCTTGCGACAAGATTACAATGACAGTGAGCCAAGATAAGATCACCTCCTTTCTCAGTGTTCTGTGAACTCAACAGCAAAACTCATACAGATCTCAGTGGTGCAGATCAGAACCTAAATTAATGGGCCTTATTTAATTATCCACTATAACAACAAAAGTTATTAACCATGGGAGATTACCAGTTATTTTGTTAATAAAAAGGTTTGAGGTGAGGAAAACCCTAAACTCAATCTCATTTCTGAACTTGTAATATCAGCTGTTCAATTGTTGTCCACAATTTATAGCAGAAGTCAGGTGTGAGAGTAAAGATGGTGAGACCAAAATATACATCTGCAAATCTCTATTTCTATACAAACATTTCGCATTCAAAGATCTCATAATTAAGAGTCTACATACTATCCTGCATAAAATGTATCCTCAACGTTCTCTCAGAAGTAGTGGTTTAAGATCAGATCCTTGCCCGTCCATGTTCCAAAACAAGTATTTTTGGACAATCAAGGCATGTGTACCGCCAAGTGTAACTGCAAGAAACCTCTTGTAAGAATAAAAGGGTTCTGTAAAAATTCAGCAGTTACATGTAAGAAATGTCTGTTCAGTCAGAACCAAAAAGCCAAGACATTTGATTTATTTATTTGGCAAGATCAAATACTTGATTTCTTCTGCCTCCTTCTTGTGAAATAAAGAGATTTCTATAGAAACTCAGAAAAACACACCAGTAACTGAGCCTCTTGGCAAGGAACAGCATCAATATGATCACTAAGTATCCTCCCCAAGGCTGGTGTGAGAGGTGTGAGCCAGATGGCAGCCACGAGAAGAGCAAGCTCTGCCATGCCAGCTGAGATAACAGATAAAACCTGACAGCAGCATCCTCTTAGGTGGCTGAAACAGAATGCACAGAACCTGTTAGCAATCTATTTAGCCCAGATCAATATATGAATAGCAATTCAAGGGTAACAAATGGCTAAAAGGCCATTGCATACTCTTCAGCAGTTTCCACTAAATGGTTCAGCAGTGGACAGAGCACATCTTAAATTCAGGGCTATGAGCCCACATAGCATTGCTATGGAGAAGTGACCTCTGAAAGTGGAGTGGACTGGATAGACCAGCCAAAGCCTCCTTTTCCTCTCATCATACTTCTTGGCACATCTCCTTGATACTTTTTATGCATCCTTAAAAATGTATTTTAATTCTTTTGTCTACTTTTAAGGTTGCATATCTTTAGCCTGCACTGCTAAAACTCAATTTCCCTGAGCAACATCAATCTCATCATTTCAGACAGTTCCTAATGGAAGGATTATTGTAGTCAGTGCAACTCACATGAAGGCTTAAAAGCCCCTGATTTCAACTTTCTAGAAAGATTTGTGGAGTATCAGACCTTTTGCAGAGCTCCAAATTAGCAAAGACACAAACCAAAGCAACTGAATAATCATATTACTTTTCAAGCAAATCCATCTCTGGAAGTATGATGACAGGATTCCCTCATTGTTTATCTTCTGCACATGAACACATATTTTCGCAATGGCGACTTACAAGACAGGAAGTAAAGAAAGCAAAATCTTAAGACTAATTCAGCAAAACCTGTCATCATAGGCATAAATTCATCCTTTCTCAGTGAAGTTTTAAAGCCTGATTAACGTGGAACACATGCTTAAATTCTTATTAACTTCAGTAAGACCATAGGTAAGAGATGGAAGCATTTAAATACTCTGCAGAACTGGGTCCTATGATAAAACAAGGTAAAAGAAACAAAACCGCAAACTCTCCAGAATTTTACTCTTAAGGCATCAAAATGCACACATTCCACAGAAGCAAAGGTTATCATCAACAGCGAAAATCACATGAGAGATCAAGACCCTGTCAGCTCAAATATTCACTGGAAGAATATACTCCAGCTTTATATGTAAGCCATGTTCTCCAACAGGCAACAAGGACCTGCACAAGGCCACAGATGCTCATTGGCATTAAGAAATAAAATGAATTTAAAAAAATAAAAAGGAAAAGAAATACAGAATGTTTCAGCCACCATGTCATTTCATTAAGAAAACAAGTGCTTTTGAAATATAGTAATGCGGTGATAAAATGCTGGTTTAACAGAATTATTCTTAAAATCTTTACGACCTTCTCCCATTCAAGAGCATCACACTTGCAGTTTTCAAGGGACTAAAAGCCAGCTCTGACATAAAAGACTGTCATTTTCATTGAAAGTACTTATAAGTCCTACCAGGCCAGGGTCTGGCCCACCAATACCTATGTTCACATCAGATGTCACCTCTTCTGTTAATATTTGTCCTTTTAAACTTCATTAATTACTGGAAGAAGGATAACAAAACACAAAACTATGAAAGAACTCAATGCTCAGTGAATCAATCGAATACTATTAAAAATCCACATGTAATTAGCTCTTTTAACTCCAGTAGCTAGTGGCTTACTTCACAATACAGACTTTGTCTAGTGGGGTGTTTTGTTGTTTGTTTGGGGGAGTTCTCTGTGTGTTTTGGTATTTGTTGTGTTTTGTTTTGTTTTTTTTTCTTTGTTTGCTTTGTGTCAAGAACAATAACCAAGACTGATAACTAAAGAAAAAGAGAATTGAAGTTATTCACTCATCAGAGTGCAAGAACATGGGCAGGGTTACAGGAAACCCAAAAGCACAGTAATGAAACCGCTAAAATCTACATATGTGTATGTACCACGTTTTCTGTCACTTTCATTGACTGTCTAATTTTCAAGTGTGCTAAAACAAGGGACAACAAAAATAACTTTAGAAGAAAAAGATTATCACTTTGATCTATACCGGTTTTGAATCACTAAATAAAACTAAACTCCGAAGAAAAAGGATGGTTGATATGCCTCAAATGTTACAGTGTCTATGTCTGGACCTCTTGCCAAGAGAAAAAACAAAAAGGCCCAGCCAAGCCTAACAACAAAACCCCCTCGAACCCACAAATGCATTAAGAGGTAACTTTCAAACACAGAAAACAAGACAAGGATCTATTAAAAAAGAAGTCTGTTGGGTTTTGCCTTTTATTCTTAAACTAAGGCATCACAAATGGTGCTGATGTTGATAGAGATCTTTTCAAAGCAACTAGTGGTATATGTCAGCCTAAGATGTGATTGTAATTACTATGCTTCCAAAGAGACAAAAGCACTGTGTGCCAAGCTTGCCTGCCAGTATTTCTTCAAAGCTACTTGTTAGTCATTTCGACAATAACAGCTTCTCTCTACTTGGTCATGATGTGCTATCCACAAAGCTATTTATTTATTTATTTATTTATTTATTTATTTCAGAGAGTTGTTAATGCAGGCAAACTTGACAGTCTCTGCAATTCCTTCCCTCAAAAGGGGAGTATCACATACATTCCAGAGGCTTCTTGGCCATTTTTTCTAGTGGTCTGGGTCTAAATTAGCTGTGTGCTTCACCTGCACTGCCTCCCTCTCATAAGGCTAAACCAGAACAAACGTTCTACATGTGTTCCCCATGACAAAACTCGAATAAATTATGTCATGCTCCTGTCGTTCCAGCAAGCTGGTTAATTGCATTTGTTTCATATATCTCCAAACAGACTGGTACTTTAATTACATTCTGTAACACCAAGCTCCTCTGATTCACTCTGTCACTTCAACTGAGCACTTTAATTGTGTTCCTTCTAGCTACATACAATTTTAAACACTTACTAATAATTACATTCCTATAATCTGATGTTTGCAGTTTGTACACAGATACCTCCAATATCACTAGTCTTAAGGATCTTTTGTTACAGCAAGAAAAAAGGAACAAAAATAGAACAAAATCCCTTGAAAACTACAACTGTACTGACAGACATGAATGTTCTATTAAATCCTTTTACAGTTAAAATTTCTCCTGTTTAGTTTAGCATGTGCATACATCATGTAGAAATTTTCTATCGACTGACCAAACCTAAGATTAAACTGCAGAGCATATCATGCATCCACGATAAAACTGCACTTGAATCTGTCCTTCTTCTATTTTGCTGCCTCCTTTCTTGCTAGGGGGTGGTGGAGAAACACCCAAAGCAGCCTGTGACTGCAAACAATAAACCCCGAGCCCTGCCTCGGGACTGATACAGCAAATGCTGTGAACAGCTTCTCGGAACAAAGTTTGCTCTGACACACACAGGCAAACACGCCACCGGATTCACCCCAAGCCTAAAGGGCTGCTCTGTGCGGGAAACCCCCCATGGCAGCCGGGCTGCCGAGCATTGGGGGCCAGCACACCCCGTGCAGAGCTGGATGCTGGATGCTCGCTCCTAGTCCTGCTGTGCCTGAGCTGCTCCAGTGCATCCACCGCCTGAGCAGCAGCACAGCGCCCACCCCTACCCTGAAAGGCATTTACCCTCGCACTGAAGTTCTCGCCCTGCTAAACCGTTCTTTCCCAAGATGATAATTTACAGCTCCCCATCCAATACTTAAACTGGAAACCACAAGAAACGTTGCAGAGCACACCCAAAGGACTGGGGAGGTGGGGCGGCGTTGATGAGCAAACCCACCCTTTCCCCAGACGTCGCTAAGCTCCGTGCAAACCCGCCCTCCCTCCGGGCAGCTCGGAAGGAGGACGGAGCTGGCGGGGAGACGCCACAGCCCCACCTGCCCGGCGCGGCGGGGGCGGGGGCGGAGCGGGGTGGGGCGGTCGGGGCCGCGCTGCCACCGCCCCGCGCTCCCAGCCCGCCCCTCCCTCCCTCCCTCCCTCCCTTCCTGCCGCCCGCCAGCGCCGAGCCCGGCGTGTGCGACTCTGGAAAGCCGCCAGTCCGCCTCACCTGGAGCCCCGGCAGGGCTAACCTATTTATTCCATCAGCTGGCCCTGCCCGTGCAAAGTTTAACAATAGAAGGCGGCAAAGTAATACCAGCTTATACAGCAGCGTTCTGCTTTTCCTCTCCCCGCTCCCCACCCCCAAATAAAAGATCTATCACGGTAGTTTTTTACTCCTTGCTCGCCACCTCAAGCTGACATTATTCCATTCATAAGCTGCTTTTCCATTAAGTTAGGAGACGGGAAGGGCTGCTTATTGGAAACATATATTCTCCCTCTCCCGATCCCTCCCTCCCAAAATACCATTTTTATACCAGGAACAAACTTAGGGCTCCGTAACGTTAAAGCTTATAATGCCATCCATGTGCTGTCCCAAATCAATTTCAGATGAAGGGGATTTCTGCACAGAAATGACATAGCTAAAATAAGCGAACTTACCATAGACTTGACAAAATGCAAACCCGAAGAGCAGGAGTGGCGTCAGCAGACCCATTTTGACATATTAAAAACAATCCCGATCGCTTGAGACACCAATTCCACAGAGATTATTTTTAAAAAATTTAAAAAAAAAAAGGAAATAAAAAGAAAAATAAATGAAAAAGTATCCAAAGCCAGTAAGAGGTAGGTCCAAAAGTTTTCAGTTTCCTAGCAGCTACTTAAAGTGGAAAGGGAAGTCTTCAGTTCAAAAGCTGGAGATGCAAAGGTCTTGAATGTGACACTTTTAGATCCACACAGATTAGAGAAGCAGCGAGTGAGCTCCGAAGGCTTCTGCTTTGCACACACGCTCCTTCCTAAATTCCCACCAATCCAGCCCAAGCAGGGGAATTATTCAAGTGTGTCTAAGACTCTCTTTAGGATCCATGGCAATCCAAAAGCAAGCTCTTTCTTCGGAAGACAAGGAGAGACTCTGAGAAAGGACCTGATTCCTAGAAAGTGCTCCACAAACTTCCCGGCACTTTGCAGGAAAACCATTGGTTTGGTTCGGCTATTTTGCCTTCCTCTCGCCCTCCCCCTACCCCTTTCTCTCTCCCTTTCTCTCCCCAAATCAGTTCAAGCTGCAGAGTTTCTCACTTAACTTCCATAATAGGAACGCCCAGGCAATGTGCTACACGGGAGGGGAACGGCTTGCTTTCTCAGCATCCCCTCAGAAGAAAAAAAAAAAAAAAAAATTAATGAAAAAAAACACCCTAAAAAAAAATAAAATTCCGTGTCCCCTACAGGTCCCTCCTCAGTGGCAGCGGAGCGGGAACTGCTGGAGGGCAGGAGGCGGCTGTGCCGGGCGGTGGCGGCGGCGGGGGCTGCGCGGGGCTCGGGCTCTCCCGGGCGGCCCCGAGTCTCCGCTCCTCGCTCCGCTCCTCGCTCCCCTCCTCTCCTTTCCTCTCCCGCCGCCTCCGCCTCCCGCCGCCGCGGACACACCGGCTGGCAGGGAGAGAGAGAGAGAGAGAGAGAGAGAGAGGGAGGGAGGAGAATGAGCGCGGCTGCCGAGGCTGCCTGGGGAAGGGAGGCTGCGGGGTGTGGACTAAACCACTGCGCTCCACACCCACGCGTCCCCCTCGCTCCCTCTCCTCCCGGGCTGGGGAGATGGGGACGGCGATGCCAGCAGGCAGCCGCAGGGCTGGGAATCGGGATCGCCGCCCCCCTCCACAGTTGGGTGTAGGTAGGATTTACATGATTGCTCCTCACCGCTTCCTCTTTAATGGGCAGCTAATTTTTCGGTAAGTGATTTCACGGAACTGTTCATTTTCCCTCTCGCGCGCGCACGCAGGCAGGCGCTCGGGAGTGAGAGCCTCGAAAGGCTATTCCCCAGGGATTTCTCTGCTGGCCCGCGCTGTGGAAGAGGAAGGGAATGTGGCAAATAAAATAAAACACAAAACAAAAGATCGCACGTGTCCCACAGAGCCGGCGGGCTCCGCCGAAACCCGGGAGCCTCCGGCCTCCCTTGGGCCCCTTGGATGCGGCGCGGCTCCCGCCAGCGGGAAAGTTTCGAGCTCCCCGGAGGCGGCAGTGACGGAGGCGGGAGAAGGAGTCGCCTCGCCCCCCAGGAGCCGGGAGAGCAGCCCCTCTCCCACAGCCGCTCGGAACAAACCCCGAGGCACCGCAGCAGAGAGAGGGAGGGAGCCGAGGGAGGGAGGAAAGCGGGATGTGAGCGGCTCCCGGTGCCGGAGCGGGGCAGAGCCCGAGAAAGGCACAGGTATCCCGCAGGGATACCCACTGAGGGGGGAGCACTGACACCCCGCCATGGGAGCTGAGGGGACACACACCCTGTCAGGGGTCACTGCCAGCCCGTGACGGGGCACAGACGCCCCTAAGGGGTCACACACACCCCTAAGGGGTCACCGACACCCACTGGGGGTCACACACACCCCAGAGGGGGCACAGACGCCCCGCTGAGGAGGCGCAGACACCCCGGTGGGACACAGACATCCAGTGGGGGGTCACAGACACGCCAAAGGGGCTCAGACACCCACGTTTGAGGGGCACAGACACCTAGTAAAGGGTCACAGACACCCCGTTAGGGGGTCGCGCACATCCAGTGAGGGGTCACAGACATCCAGTTCAGCGGTCACACAGACGCCGTTCAGGGGACACACAAGCCCCGTTAGGGGGTCACACGCAGGCCCGGGGGAGCACACCCACCCCGCGATGGGGACACAGACGCCCCGCTCGGGGCTCACGCACACACCCAGGGCGGCCCCGTTGTCCCGCCCGTGGCGGCGCCTGACGGTGAAGCCCGAGCGCCCCCTACTGTCGGGCTGCGGGCAGCGGCCGTCCCCGCGCTGCCTTTTGTCGCCGCGGCCTTGGGGTCCCGAAGGTTTCCTCTCGGCTTGCTTTCTTTGCTTTCCCCTCGTCTCTTTGTTTTGCACATACTAGAGATTTATTCGTTTAATAATTTGTTCACGTAAAGGATGCGAACCATATCTCTGCATAATGTACGCTGCCCACACACGCTCCTGTAAATGGTCTGCAAGTTAATTCTTCCTTAATTCTTGTGTGCAGTCAGTGACAGCTCTTTTACCGTTTTCAAATGTTACAGTGTCTGGGGTTTTTAAGTGTCTGAGATGATTACACCTGTTTCATACAAAGCCTGATAATAACTCTAAAGCCTCTTGATGCAAATCAGGAATAGTGTCCCCTTATTTTCTCAGAATTTGCCCTGCAGATGAATACCATAGAATCACAGAGTCTTTTGGAAGGGACTTTAAAGGCCATCTAGTTTTGAATCCCCTGCCATGGGCAGAGACGCCTTTCACTAGACCAGGTTGCTCAGAGCTCATCCAGCCTGGCCTTGGACTCTTCCAGAGATGGGACATGTCCAGCTCCTCTGGACAACTTGTGCCAGGGTCTCACCAGCCTCACAACAAAGAATGTTTTCCTAATGTCTAATATAAAACTATTTTCTCTCAGTTTGAAGCCCTTTCCCCTTGTCCTGTCACTCTATCCTCTTATCAAAAGTCCCTCTCCATCTTTCCTGTGGGCTCCCTTCAGGTACTGGGAGGCTTCTATTCAGGTCACCCCAGAGCCTTCTCTTTTTCAGGCAAAACAACCCCAATTCTCTCAGCCTTTCCTCAGAGCAGAGCTGCTCCATCCATCCCTCTGATCCCCTTGGTGCCTCCTCTGGCCTGGCTCCAGCAGGTCCCTGTCCTTGCTGTGCTGGGAGCCCAGAGCTGGATGCAGCCCTGCAGGTGGGGTCTCAGCAGAGCTGGGCAGAGGGGCAGAATCCCCTCTCTCCCATGTGGGTCATGTATTACTACACCTGAAGATAACCTCATGAAGTAAGCTATAAGTAAGGCTAATTAGGCTAAAGTGATCAAAAAGTTGTTCTTTGTCATTGTGCTTGTGAATTGGCAAAACAAAAGGACCGTAACTACCTGATGCCAGTCTGTATAACATACAGGAAATATTAAAGTGTATTTCCCTTTGTAGTGAACATTTCAAATACAATGGTGTTAGTGAAAATGCTGACTTGTTTAAAGGCAAGTTTTAAACTGTAAATGGATTAACAGTGTACAGTTCTTTTCCTGCTTCTCAAATAAATTTAAGATAAATTTAATAATAGCTGATATAGGCCAGAACACTTTGTAGATATATACAGTCTTCAAAACCCTTAGGTACAGAGGTACCTGTAGAAAAGTATAATGACTCATACAAACGTTCCCAGTGAAATCAGCGGATTATCCATTATAGCTGCTATTTTATTCATTCACTTCCAGAGAACACTATTTTTCAACATTAAACACTATTGAAAAGCTTCAGCCAGATTTAACCAAGCCTTTTCATGAACAGATTTTGCTCGTGTGTGTATCACTGATTTTTTTTTTTCTTTTCTTTTTTTTCCTTTGAGAAGATTTAGCAGTTCCCCAAAATAATCTGAAAGGTCATCCAAAGAGGTGCAGGATCCGTTCTGCAGAGGTACAAATGAGTTATGGTTTACGAGCACAGGACAAGTCACACATCAGAGTCACTGGCCTGTGAGCAAGGTTTGCTAGGAACAGTGTGTGCTTCCATTCTAAGATGCGGTCCAGATACTGGAATAAAAAAAACATATGCTTGTCTCTCTGGTCTTTCAATAACCTCCAGTGAACAGGGCCAACAGGACAGATGTTCTCTGCTTGAATAGCAAAGTCTGTACAGAGGAACTGAATGTTCCAACTATTTGTTTGGCCACGAGCAATATGCCACCTGATTAAATACTTGTGTGAGCTGGATGAGGAAAGACTTGTCAGGAGCGGTGCACATAAAGCTTCAGTTCAAAAGGTGTTGTTGAGGGGGAACTTTAGAACAGGAAAATGGCACAGTAAGATTGTACTAACTCATACTCAGGTCAGTCCTCAAGTCAGGCAGGACTAATTTGGTAAAGCAGCAGGGAGATCAGCTTTGTCACTGTTACAAATAAAAGTTTCATTGCTTTCCCAGTCTGATATGTCATATCATTGATTCCTAGACCTATACATCTGCAGTAAAATATATATTTAGTGTATGAAAGATTGGATCCAGTATTTAAAGAACCAGTTTTCTAAGCATAGCCCTCTCTTTTCTACCATTCACGGCATTTTTCTTTTAAACCAACACTACTGTTTCTGGTGTTACATATATAGATATAAAATACTGTACTTTTTGGTTTCCATAAAATCCTCTTGTAACCCTCTCAAAGACAAAAGGTTTAAGTTGAGGTGGGTCATATAGAATTTCTTGTGGATACCAGAGCTATTCATCCAGGCAATCACTGAAAGTGAATAGAGATTTTTAATATAAAAAATGTACCTGTGATGTGATGAGTGTGTAGTTAAAATGTAGGCAACTAAGTTAAGTTAGGAGGCTGGTCCTTCTAGACTCTGTGGTAGAGCAAAAAGCAAATCCGGAGGCTAATTCAGAGCTTGTAATGTTAGGCAACATCAGAAACACAAAAAGAGGAAGAAAAATGAACACAGTGAGCACGGACCTTCCCAGAGAACAGACTTGTGTCTTCCTCTGTGCTTTTCTGTTCCAGGTCACTGGCTTCTGATGCCATCTGACTATTGAATACATGATGAGAGAACAGAATTTATAGATTTTATTCCTTATAAATGCTGAAGCATGATTATTATTCCTGCTACAATCAATAGGGTCTTCCACAGGAAGACTGGTCATGAGAGGTAAATCAGGAACTGGGTCCAGGAAAAGAAGACATGTTGGTAGAAACAGTGTAAGTACTGTGGCTAGGTCTATCTCACAGAGCCCCCTGAAGGGTAGTTTTCCTGCTGTCCCTGGATACCATAACTCTGATAACTCTGATTAGTCTGCTTTTCTAAAACCATGCTTGTGGATTAAAAAGAAAAAAAAAATATAAGGTGCCAGAAACATTTACTTCTTTCTCTGTCTCACACGAGTCTCTTGCAGCAGTGTCACCTTCTGCTACAACATTAAAAATCCCTGAGCTGTGGCATCTGACTTCAGAATTTTTCTCTGGAAATATCAATCAGGCCACACTAAGAACCCTATTTTGAAATATCCTTACTTTTTTAGATTGAGTTAGTATGTCTGCACTATTTTCAGTTACTAATACAGCTACAGTGCTTTCCACAATTATAAGAATGCTCTACACCATTGGTAAGATAAATATTTGGCAAATTAAATTATTGCAAGTTTTTCATATACATCATATGCTCAATTTAGGGTTTACATCCACAGCTCATTAAATGTGCAAAAACTGGTAAAAGAAAGATGGTACAGTTTCTTGATAATTATTAAAACAGCCTCACCTAAAATAAGTGCTACTTGATTATTTTGGAGTGAGATTCAGAGCAGTTAAGAAGCACAAATATTTCACTGCAATGCAGGAGGGTTCTGCTCAGGTGTCAGGAAACAGGATTTACAAACAGGTTCCCAAGGGGACTGTGGAATCACTGTCCCTGGAGATATTCAGAGCTTAATTGGACAATGTCCTAGACATTGAAGGTGAACCTGCTTTGAGTTGGACTAGAGGATCTCCAGGGGCCTCTTCTGACCCACATTTTTCCATGGTTCCATGATTCTGTCATGGGCAATACTGACAAAGCTCCAATCATGCAAGTGTACTTCCTTTGACACCAAACACTGAGGTTTCTTAGTAGAGAATTATGTACTCAAATGCTCAGTAGCATTCACTTCTGTTGTAAATTACATAAAACTGCACATACATGCTATACATATAAGAATAGCTTGATTTTCCTCAAATTTAAGCCTGTTGCAATAATAGGATCCTTTGCTGAGACACTCCTATGCAGACTGAACAGGGAATGTTACAGGAATAGAAGTGCATTCCTTGCTCTCTTGTGATTGGAAACACTTTCCTTTGGAACTGCAGTATTTAGAATTAACAGCCTTTCTGCCAAGTGCAGTAAGTTGCACATCAGGCTTTTATGCCTGTCTCCACACTAGACTGCAGCATGAATCCATTATTTGCAACAGGTCACTGCATCCCTTCCAGTCCTTCCCCTGACTACATCTAGCTGGCCTGCCCTATGCCAGGAATTTCCTCTTCGCCACTAATATCTTCATGTCTTATCTCCTGTTTGTAAGAGCTGTGAGTGTGCTTGTCTGCTACATCAGGAACTTCTGTTCCTTCTCTTATATCCATAACTCTGTGTAAGTTATCAATTTCTTTGTCTAATGGAGTAAAAGTCAATTAATTAATAAGATGAAGGCACCAATTATGGAATAAAGAGCTAATACATGTAAATAAGGACATCAAAGACATATTTTATCAACTAGAAATAAAATAAGACTCCAAGAGTAACTTTGTTTATTCTTTTGATAGTGTGTTCTTTATCTAGACATTCATTTTAATTAAAAAATAACAAAAATTCACTCTGCCCCAACTGACACAAAAAAACAAAACCATTCCTTAAGTGACAAGGAAAGCTTAATTTCCAAAGACAGTTTGGCTTTCCAGGGGGCATAAGGTGGCCATTGTGTCATTCCAAAAAAGAATGAGTGTTTAAAATTAATGACTGGAAAGTGATAAAATCTCACCCTGTCTACAGGAGAGATGCAAAAGTGAAATTCTCTCTAGAAAAATGTATTTTTTATAGTGTGGTCAGATGGATTCACATGAAATTTAAGTGTAGCTGCTGCACCCTGACTTCCAAGGACCAGAAAATCAGGCTATTCACTTCAACACATTTCTAATTGTACACAATGATACACAAATAAGCCTTAAGCTGAGCTCCATATTCCTACATAATTATATTAGAAATAGCATGTTACACTCTTATTAAGTGACATATGTCACGCTTTCCATAACAAGTGCTTATTGACAGCCAACCACATTAGCCAACAATATTTACACTTTAATTACAGCTTTTAAAATGGAAATATGTAACTATAATATGTACATAAGTTAACAGTTGGGCTTGATATTTTAGAGGTCTTTTCCAACCTTAAAAATTCTGTGATGATATGATGATATGATATGATATGATATGATATCATATGTTAACAGGGCCAAAATTCATAAAAGTAGATCTTTGTGTAAATGTCCATTATGTAGATACCCATTTGCAGATGGGCAAATATTCTTATAATAGGCAGTGTTTAATTTAATAATGTAGGAAACAAGATTTATTATGTCATTAACAAGTCAATTTACTTGGAAATTCTAATAGACACATCCAGTATTGTTGTTCAATCTTTAATGGCTTTTGAATTTAGCTGGATTTTGTAGTGATCTGCAGAATTCACACTTAGTGTGTTCTCTTTGTTACCTCTGGCCTCCAAAGTGTCATCAGCACAGATAGGTCATGCTTAGCATAATTTCTGCTTAATTTCAGTCCTTAACTGCAATCATATATTAGTCAAAGCAAGGACCAATTGTTGCAGCAGAGAGCTTCTGATTTACGAAGATGTCAGCTCCCAAGAACCTGGCCCATCATTGTGGTGGCACCCCTAACAGAGTTAGAGCGTTTTGCTTGTGTCTACCAGTGGATTTGTAATGTTCCCAGCAGGCTATGATTCTTTTTTTGCAATATGATGCTGTCAACACTGTTCTCATCAGTTATACATATCAGTGGATTATTAACAATATTTGTCGGACTTCTATATTAGTTTTGTCCCACAACAGCCTTGCCTCACTTCAGCAATAGAATTACATTTTATGTTGTCTCAAGAAATGCTTTTAAATTAGAGTTGATGTTTCAGTCGTATGATTTTCCACTTCTGAGGTAATTTAGTTTTCTATCTAATTTTTTATATGAGTATATGACTTATTTTTCAGAAGTGTGATCCTATTAAAGACAGCTGAAACATAGGGAGCTCCCACAGCAGAATTTGGGCTAATACCTCTCCCACGCAAGGCAGACTAGAAGAATGGTCAAGACTTATATAAATTTCAAAAGTAAATGGAATAGAAAGAAAAAACTTGAAGACTGAGAGCAACGCTTCTCCTTAAAATGTATGCATTTAATCAAAATGTGAAATACAGACAAATGTAAACACCACGTATCTTGTAGAGTCACTAGAGGAGCTATCATATTTTGTATATTTTGCAGCTAAAGCCATTATAGTATTTGATTGCCTAAACTGTATATAAAATCACCAAACTTCTACCAGGAGAATGTTTTCCTCTATGCTCCATACCCCATTATACTGGGAGCAGCTGTGCCAGTACACAGCCCCTTTAAAACAAACAAAACTGAACATGCAAAGGGGCCAGCTCAGAACACAGAAGCAGAAGCCAATTTGAATGTCTGTCTCTGAACTGAAACACAAAATAGCAATTACCTCAAAGCTGCCTGCTGCCACAGCTAGGAAGACTCTCTCACATTTAAAGCACACTACCCACACGACAAAAAATAGGATTTTTTCTCTTTTTTTTGTATTCATTGTACAGCTTGCAATTCTGGGCTGATGGTGGAATTTAAGCACCTTTCAGTCTCAGGCACCAGTTCAAACCTTGCCCATGCTGATGGTGACCAAAAGTTATTACTCGATTCCCACTTAAATTATTTTACCATCAGCTCCTTGTAGACAAGAGAAACACATTGTAAGCTTATCTTCCCCAGACAATCAGCAATAGCTCAGCCTTCTAGGACAACCTGGAGAAGAATAGGGCATTTCGCACTGCCATGGCCCAGAAGGTTCTTATCTCGGGAATGAAGAAAGAATTGGGTTTCAACAGCATCTACCACAATGAGATCCTGTTACCAGGACTGTGTATCTATAGAGTTCTGTAATATAAATAGTAATTAAATCCCACTGCCCCCTTACCTGCTGAAAGAGTTTCTAAAAGAAATGTGTCTTCCACGATTCTGGCAAAAAAAAGTTAGGTAAAAATTTTACTTTTAATAATTTCCCAAGGGGAAAAAAGAGTAAAACAAAACAACATGCTCTTTAATCTCTAAGTGGGATATCTATTAAAATGTTAGATTTAAAGAATATGAGCCAATAAGATAAGTCACAAGATTAATTTTAGGTAAAAAAGGGTAAATACCACTACACATGAAATTCTGAATTTTGTAATAATGCTTATAGATATGTAGGCGGCATCAAATAATGAAGAATTGTGCAGGATTTATTATTTTTCTATTTAAAAAGAAACAACAGTCCAACCTGAAGAATAGAAGGAAGGAGATATTCTTATCTAAATTTGCCCAGAATTTACTTCAAAAACTTCCACAAATGCTTACAGGACTTGAATTCTCATGTAACAGAAAACACTGTAAGTCTTTTTCCAGTATTCTTTGGAAGAAGTAGCCCAGCTTATCTCCAATAACTTAAATAATGCAGCAGACCACCTGGGAAATTTTTCCTCTGGGAATTATAGAGAACCTTTCAAGTGACCTCAATTTAAAAAAAAAAATGGCTTAAAATCCAATGTTATTTTACTGTTGACCTTCCTTTAGTGCTTCTGCAGGCATAGGATAGAGCTGGTTATATAGTCACAAGTAGTACTGGCATAGAAGTCTAAATACCACTTTTTTCTTTTTTCCCTCCATAAATCCATTTTTCGCTTTCATCAGAAACTGTAGTGATAGGACAAGGGGGTATGGCTTCAAGCAGAAAGAGGGCAGGTTTAGGTTAGATATTAGGAAAGAAATTCTTTTCTGAGAGAGTGGTGAGGCACTGGAACAGGTTGCCCAGAGAAGTTGTGGATGCCCCATCCCTGTTCAAGGCCAGGCTGAGAGGAGATCTGAGCAACCTGGGATAGTCAAAGGTGTCCCTACCCAAACCATTCTATGATTCTACTTAATTTTCTTGACACATGACCTGGAAGTTCGTCAGTGATTCCACGCGTGCTCTGGTACAAGTTTGAATCCATTAATTTACAAATGCACGTAAATCCACATTGCCCAAGTGAAATGTACGTCATCTTCTTAGTCAAGAAGAAGCTTGAATCTTAGCCATCAATAATTTGCAGTGTCTACCCTTAAACTACTTAACATGAAAATACAAAGGATTATATTTCTAAAATTTTGTGGAGGCCAGAACACATCAGTAATCAGCATATTTGCAGAAAAGTTTAGAGTTGCTTAAGTCATGTCTTGGACAAGGAATATGTAGAAAACTGATATAAGCCTTCCATAACATCAACACAATAAAAAGAAAGGAGCTGGTGTCTGATACACACCAAGATGTCTCTTTCACCAGAAATAAGATTACAGATGCAAGTGTGCCATAAGAAGGCTCCAGCATCTGAAGCACTAATTTCCTGGATTTGTAAGCAGTGATTTAATCCAAAGACTCCAAGTGAAATCACAGTGGTGGACCAAAAAATTGATGAAAATACTCCTTGAAACAGTGTCAAAATGAGAAAAAAATATTTAATGAGTGCTGAGTGACAGCAAGTAAATGTGAAGAACCCTTGGCATCTTACATGGATGTCTTGAAACATCTTAAAATACATTGGAAATTTTGAATTTGAATTCTTTAAGTCCCTAGAAATCAAAGCTGTAATAATTAATTACCACCTTTCATAATCTAGGCAAATAGTAGATGATAAATGATTCTTTTCTATAGGAAAAGTGTCCCTTATTACATTTTCCAAAGTCTTGCTTACCATTAACGTTTTAGATCTACATCATATTTAAGATGCTTAAATCAAACTGCTTAATATTCTAGACTGACAGGCTCATTAAGCTGAACAGTAGGATTGCTGTCATTGCACTTCAGGCACTGACAGTAGAAAATTTTCTATTTTTAATTCCAAATGTTTAAAGGGAAATTTTTATCATTAGAACTGTAACTGTACTTCTTTTATTTGAGAGGGATTACTCGTGCATTCAGCACCTCAATTTTATTTTGGTGGTCCCTTACATTCTGAACTATTTAAGCAAAGAGTAGTGACAGCAACAGCTTTAGTATAGTAGTTAGCTTTTTTTTTTAAAATCCATTCATAATCTCTAGTAATTTCTGCCTGTCAATATTAAAGAACCATCTACTGCAGCTATAGCTGCTCAGATTGATACCACTGTATGCTAAGTTCCCATTTGGTCTGTATAATTCTAATGCATTAAAAATACCTACCAAATTTTATTCAGCATTAAGAGCAAAACAATTTTGCAGAAAAAAATGTTTCTCTGAGGCCAGGTTTATCGAAATCACATAGAGGTGCTTCACAGTGCTGTAAGGAATCGTGTGGAAGCCTCATTAGTGCTGCAAGTCAGTGTGAGTTCAGTTTCTAGCTGTTGGTTTCTTTTGAAGGCTCTTAACGAGCAGCTATCTAAACATCTTTTTCTGTCCTTGTGTAGAAACTTCCCTCATCAAGATCATCCTTGATCTGGAGATCTAGAAGATAAACCAAAGACTTTTTAAAGGAGGTTTGGAGTGCTAAGTACTCTTCTTTCAGATCAAATAAAAAGTGCAAGTACAAATCTCTTCAGTAGTAAGATACCTGGTATTGAATAGGAATTAGCACAGGATTCCTCAGGCAGCGTGGCTAGGCTGGGTCAGAAGCTGTGCTCTGTGATTACTGATGAAGAAAGCAAAGACGAAGGCCAGGAGAAAGGGAATAAAAATGTAATGGATAAAAACTGACATGAGCAGGAGCAGAAAGATAATTCCAGGAACACAAAGGTAACTTAGTAGACATCTGAGGAAAGAAATTACTCCTAATGCTACTTCTGTTATTTCCACAGAAAAGGAATCTCATATAGTCTTTGAAGAAGTCAGGAAGGAGTCAACCTGCTTCAGTGTCACACCCCCACCAAAAAAAAAAAAAAAAAAAAAAAAAAAAAAAAAAAAAAAAAGCCACAGAATACATGTAGAATTTCATCTAGTCATCTAGTGGCCACACACTGTTCTTTCATATTTTCAATAAGGCAAGAAAAGAATATGGATTTTAGCAAATATTTTATCGGAATATTAGATCTCTACTCCTAAGTTACAACAGCAGCTGATAAAACCATTCTGTTTTTTCTACTGTCTTCTCAGGAAGAGATTATAAACTCTGTTCAAAGAGTCTATTTGTAGATCAGCACCTTCACCATTTTCCCCCTAATTATATAGAAGCCAAAATTGTATTATGAATAGTAGCTAAATCTCCCTGCCACATTAAATCTCAGTGCCATGACAACATGTTCTTGTTCCTAGAACTAATCTGTTTTTTTCTGTCTCTTTCTCCCTTTCTTTGTTAATATCCAGTGAGAGGAAGAGTTCAGCTGGATGACTCTACTGCTGCTTTGGAGGTTTGACCATATGGTTTGCTGAGACTACTAAGGAACTTCAAGATAAAATATCCTACTATTTTTCTATTCTTGTCAAAAGTTGTTTCCTTTAATATTGCACCTTAAAAGGGTAGTGGTGCCCTTTTTATTCATGCAAGTATCCGTAATTTTGTGTTTGTACTCCTGTGCATAATTTCGGGATGTTGCTGCCATTTCTCCTATGATCAGGTTTCTGAACTGAGACTCATAGCCATACCTGATTAATTTAGGTAATTGAACTTCTTTTTTTGCAATAAAAGCAGTCTAAAATTTGTCTAATTGGTGATTTGGGTTTGTTTTTATAAGACACGGAGGCTGTAAAATAAAAAAGGGTTCTGTTAAAAAAATCCATTGGCAATCTCAATAATATTGTTCCTTCTACTTATTTTGGCTCTTTTTCTGCAGTGTAAGGTTGCATACTGGAGGCATTTCCTCTTAAAGTTAAAAAGTGAGGTCACTGAAACCACTGTGATAAGATATTCTTTCTATGTGAAATTAGATACGTCTGTCTTATCTCTGTGTTTGATTAATTCCACTGCAATAGAGTCATCTCTTGTGTTCATATAAGCTCCTTTCAGCTTCCATTTAACTCCTTCCTTTTTAGTTTACAAAAAAGATATGTATTTTAAAAGAATAATCAAAACAAAGCAAGATTTTAATGGGGACATCTACACACTTAAAGAAAAATTTCCAATTTCACTCTTGAAGAGGGACAGCTACCTGGTAGATCAGTTTTAATTTTCCTTCCTGGTCTGCTCAGGGTGAAAACTGCTAACTAAAAAAATGCCTATGTAATTTGAAAATCACAGAATCATAGATGGCCTGGGCTGAAAGGGACTTTAAAGATCATCTAATTCCAAGCCCCCTGCCATAGGCAGGGACTCCTTCCACTAGACCAAAGTGCTCAGAGCTCCATCCAACCTGGCCTTGAACAGGGATGGGAGCATTCACAACTTCTCTGGGCAGTCTCTGCCAGGGCCTCACCACCCTCACAGGGAAGAATTTTTTTCTTATATCCAACCTAGAGCTTCCTTTGTTCCCATTGATGTCATTCCCCCTTGTACTGTCACATCAGGCTCTTGTCAAAAGTCCCTCTCCAGCTCTCTTGAAGGCTCCCTTCAGGTACTCTAAAGGCTGCAATGAGGTCTCCCTGAAGCCTTCCCTGATCCATGCTGAACAATTCCAATTCTCCCCCAGCCTTTCCTCAGAGCAGAGCTCTCCATTCCTCTGATCCCCTTGGTGCCTCCTCTGGCCCGGCTCCAGCAGGTCCCTGTCCTTGCTGTGCTGGGAGCCCAGAGCTGGATGCAGCCCTGCAGGTGGGGTCTCAGCAGAGCGGGGCAGAGGGGCAGAATCCCCTCCCTGCCCTGCTGCCCACGGGCCTTTGGATGAGCCCAGCACACGGGGGTTCCTGGGCCATGTCCAGCCTCTCACCCACCAGCACCTCCAGGTCCTTTTCCCAGGGATGCTCTGGGTCTGTCCATCCCCAGCCTGGATTGGTACCAGGGGTTGCTCTAACCCAGGTATAGCACCTTGGACTTGGCCCTGTTAGATCCTAAAAGAACTCAAGCATTTACTTTTAACAGATACAAACTCTAGCACCACCAGATATAATTAATCTTGTTTTCAACAAGAAGCAACTACCTTGACATAACGGAGCACAATAATTGTGAAAAACGAGGTTCACTTTTTTGGTAAATTTTAAGAGATAGATTTAATAAAAAATTAAAACAATTAGGAGATAAAAAAAGCAAAGTACAGTCAGTTGGGTGACTTGGCACTCAGACAAGTCCACACTTTGTCATATTAGAAATATTCTTTAAATATTTTTTCTATTGCATTAGTCTGTTGAATATTCATATTCTTCCATAAACTAGTTTCTATATTTCAGGAACTGTTTTGTATGGTCTCTTTTTGAGTTTGCCTTTTTAGAGCACATGTGTTTCATGGCTGTGTCTTCATTATCACTTCTAGTTTGGGCTTTGGTCTATACTTTTTTTAGATGGTAGATGCTGATAGTTGGTATATCAGTAGTAGAGGGTTTTTTTTTAATATGTTTAGTGGATGTTATTTCGACCAAACAGAAGTTTAAGCATACTTATATCAACTAATACCACTATGCCTAGTTTTCTTTATTAACAGCGGAAATAAAAAACTTATATCCTTACTACAACGTTATTAATCATAGCACACATCTTGTGAAAAGCCAACTTTATAATACACATTTATAACAATAATTCTTGCCTAGGATAGTTTGTATAAAGCACAGCACTCATTCTGTATTAACAAAATGCTATAAAACATAAGACTTTTACCAGGCTGCCACTAGCGACCCTAAAATACATCTCCAAACTTCTTTTACTCCCATTTGATATTAAAAGGAAGATACACCGTTTTTAAGCCCTGTGTTATTTCTCACAGAAAGCCATGGGGAAGTCCAAACATTAGCTGTAATATGAATTCAAACATAGTCATCATGGAATCACAGAATTACAGAATATCCTGAGTTGGAAAGGACCACAAGGAACATAAATGTGCAACTCCTGGACTCACACAGGACAGCCCCAAGAGTCCCAATATGTGCCCAAAAGCATTGTCCAATCACTTCTTGAGTTCTGTCAGGCTTGGTGCTGTGACCACTGCCCTCGAGAGGCTGCTCCAGTGCCCAACCACCCTCTGGATGAAGAACCTTTTCCTAAAATCCAGCCTAAATCCTCCCCTGACACAGCTTCGAGCTGTTCCTTCAGGTGCTGTCACTGGGCACCAGAGAAAAGTCTGTCCCTGATGAGAAAGTTCTAGATTGCAATGAGGTCTCCCCTCGGTCATGAGGCAATTATAAAGGTTTGAACACAAAGCATTTTCCTTTTTGCACCATTCCTCTCATTAAATTTAAATGATTCCAAGTAACACTTTTAAATAAAAATTAAAATCTACTTAAGAACTCCTAGCCTAGTCTAAACATATGAGACAAGTCTGCTTAGCAAGAAGGAAAAGTTATAGGAAAATTGTAACTTGGGATTCAAAGTTTTGAATAGAACCCTCTAACTTCAGTGCACTTTATCCTCTATGAAATATAAACATGAAAAATCCAGCTAAAAATATGTCTTACATTTCATAAATATATTATAATCTGACTATGGGATGGACCTGAAGAACAAAATCTGCATAGTCTGCTTTGATTCAGAGAAAACTACAGCAACCTCTGAGAGGTTCTAAGGAGAACCATGAATGAAAGTGAAGTGTACTGTTAATATATCACTCACAGACAATGAAGAGATGTAATCTCTAATATATTGTAATTTTTGGGATGTGCATGTTATAAATTTGAGACATACAAAGGTCCCTACCTTAGAAATTAGTTACACACTATTACTGATGGTGTTATTCCCTCACTCTCTGCATATATATACGTATTTAAATACCTCACTTAAATAGAATTAACCATGGCTATATTAAAAAGCACATGGGTATGGTACAATAAGAGTCATACCATGCAAATTGATTTTATATTTCCTGATTCATTTCTTTTAGAAGTTACTTGCTCATTGCCTTCATGGTTGGCTGAACTGGAAGAGGAAAAAAAGGCATACCTTGGCTGTTTTCTGCCACTTACTTAAAAACATCTTTCATTTATCTTGTATAGCCTTACGACCAATTTTTTTTTAAAAAGCTAGCCTACTAAAAATAAAGTGAAATTAAAATACTAAGCCCATTGAATAACCACACATAATTTCTTAAGGGCAAAACACTTCCTTGGTATGGAGAAATCACTCTGTGTCTACTAGGAATCAGTATGGTGCAGTCTCTGCTTGGAGTGATAAATTAAATGAATGTAGACAACAACAAACTCGTTTCTGTGTTGAAAGTGAATGCTAATGACATTTATCCTGCACTTCATGATGAATTCATTTAAAAGACCAAAATGCTGGGGGGAAGAAATCCTGCATTTTAGAAATGGGCATAAACTGTCCTTTACTTGCTCAGTTACAAACTGCTGGGAGTAGCAGTAATACATATTTATATTGTTCTTTAAATCCTTGTGTCTATCTGTTATATGTCTAAAAAGGTTTTTGTAAAAGTGTCCTGGCTTGCATTTTCAAACTGAAGAACAGTTAACAGTTCATGCTGTATGAATAACTGGTTTTACAAAAAAAAATAGATTGGAGAATATATCACCATGCAATGGTCTCATGCTCAAGGCTATTCAACTAAGAGTCTGTTTGTTTCTATTTAGCATTCCTTTGTCACTTTGAGGGTGATGTTACATGTTATGAGGGAGCTGATCTGCTTCCTTACCACTACTGCCAAGTGAAGAATCTGCCTCCTTTTTCCCAGGCTCTTGTCTTCCAGGAACATGGTCCTGATCACTCAGGCCCCAGGTTTCCTTGTGTACCTAAGGCGTGTGTTTTCAGTCTGGATTATTTTTTTGACAATTTACCGTGGCTAAACACATGCCTGCCCATGGGAAGCAGTATCCTTGTTTTGCTTTGCCTTTGCTCTCCCCATTAAACTGCCTTTATCTCAACCCAGCAGCTTTCTCACTTTTACTCTTCCAGTTCTCTCTTAGATCCTGCTAGTGATGGAGTGAGTGAGAAGTTGCGTGGGACTCAGTTGCTGGCTGGGGTTAAATCAAGACAAGCTCTTAAGCTTGAGCTTAAGTTCACATCACCCTATCCACCCTGAGCCTACCCTCCACAGGACAATGAGCTGATTAACATCTTGTTCCTACAGAGAACAGTCTGGGAACATTCCTTTCCCCTTCCCAGCACTTAATTCCTCATCATTTCTCCTTTCCTTCTAGCTACACAGTCTTACTTCCTCCCCTTGATGGAACAAATCTAAGGCACTAAAATCAGAAGGCAAAAAATAAAAAGCAAGAAACTTTTGTTTCTTTGTGGTTGGGTAATTTTCTGTGATTTTAGAGAATTAAGCAGGCTTGCAGATGGCCGAGGAAATCAGCAGCAAAGGGAAAGGGAAGATGGATTAGGATTCCTAGCCAAAGCTGTCCTGTAAAGCTGTGACTCACAAGCACCTCAAACCAGCTTCAGCTTCACCCCATCCTTATCCTGCTTTCTCCCTTCACTGGAATTAGTGTTTCTGTCTATGCACCATAAACAACTGATAAAGCAAAGTTTTTCCCTTTTGGGGCTTTTTGGTTTGTTAAATTGGGTTTTTCAGATTTTTTGGAGTATTTTTCCCTTTGCTTTAACTCAGATAAGCCTTTGCTTTAACTATATATTTTGGGGAAGAACTTTTTTTTTCCCCAGAAAACTTTTTTCCCTCTATTTTCATGTTATTCAATAAGTGCAATGAAGATGCATAATCTCCACATTTGCTATCAGTCAGAAACTTAAAGTGTTTTATGAATTTCCTTTTTGTTGCCTTTTTAACATTCTCCCAGGTTTAGCAGTACATAACAAGTTGTATATATGGTGGTTTAATTTTATAACTGGCATTTCTCCAAATTTTTCAAGTTTGAGAAAGACAGAGAACAGGAAAAAAATTAAAATTAAATAAATTAGAGAATTTCTAGGATCATCCATTCTGCTGGGTTCAGTATAAGAGGCAGTGATGGGAGAGGAAAAATAATTTTTAAAAATCCAGGTATCTGTATTCACATGATAATCTTATACTTAGATTTTATATTATAAATATGAATTCTCAAAAAACTATATGCGCATGGAAGAAGAATCAAACAGCTCCTATTGCCTGTAGATGTTTTCAAGAATAGATGAGTTTTGGCATTTTGAAGAGGGAATTAACTTCACCTAGCTCCGTGATCTGTTTAGTGGATAACTGGGTTTTTTTGAGGAGGAAAAAAACCCATTGAACAGATACTTCACAGTAGTGAAACACAGTTTAGCAGGAATGTGGATTTAGATCTACAACAATACTGAGCTCCAAAGCAGGGTCTTTGAGATCCTGGGAAAACAGGGAACAGCTTTGCCAGTGTTCCTGTAGTTTATCAGAATGACCTGAAATTCTTCTGCTGAGGTTCTAAGAAAACTCCTCCTCAGCTAATAAATACCTCTTGTCTTGCCCTGCCAGCTCCTGTCCTTTTCAGATTCTACTGTGCTTCCTTTTTCCTAGACTCTTATTGAGTTTGTTACTTTATGTGTCTAAAAGTACTTCTGCATTAAAATCCCTTAAATAACTAATTTCTAAAATGCTGTATTTACTTGAGAAGCGACTTTAAATATACTAATGGGATAATGAGCACAGTTTTCAAATGCTGGTCTTTATTTTGAGGGCAGCAACTCTAAGAAAAAAAACCACGCCAACCCAAAGTTGCTTATTAAGTATGGCCAGGTAAGTTTACTCATCCCTCTTGCTTTTAAAGAAACTGACCCTCTCCTATAAGGCATTTTTCCAGTTTTTGATGGCTAGAACACAGTTCCTTAGAAGTCTAGTAAGCTGAATTACCAGGCAGTCCTTTTCACTGCACAAGTCACACACACAAAAAAGAAAAGAAAGTAAAGAAATCTGAGCTCATAGTCCTGTATAAAGGCTGAGTTTATAGTGCCTGTTACAGTGGAGGAAACAAGTAATTCTTTGTTGGCAGTGCATGTAACCTACTGCAGGAGATAAGAGGTTTGTTGACCGCTTGAAAAATTATGTGGGATACAAACAGCAAATGGCAATGGTCTGCGATCTGGAATTTGTTTGGATTACTTTACTGGCATGTTTTCAGGAGTGCCACAAGCCTCCTGTTGAAGGTTTACCTGCTATAATAGAAGTACAGAGAGTGTGACCCTGAACACTGGCAATAGCTGGCTGCAGAACTGTCTCTTGCCTCCATGGAGAGTATCAGAAGGTCAGTCATGCTTCTTTAATGAATTCTCAGAACTGGCATGGTGTATGACTAATTATCCATCTAAAAATGAAACAGAGCTTTAAAAAACTTAGTCCTAGATGTCTGCTGAGAGAATAGAAACTACTACTGCATTCTAGTTTTAACTAGATGATCTTGTCAACTTTTTCTATTGTTATCATTTCAGCTGTGCATTTACAGATATATTTCAATCAAAGGTGAGTTTTTAGTATTACTGCTGTGAATGACAGTACTATGTATTATAAAGCCACTAAATGCAGTATGACAAGACAATACAAACAGCTTACATCTGATGCATAATAAGCTACTTATTTATTTATTTAGAAAGCAATAGTAGGTATAGATCACTTGATACACTTGGTTGCACCATGCACAGGATCAGGATGGTGTTAAAAACATCCAAAACACAGAAAGGATATCTTTCCATTTCTCTCACAGTATTAAAAAAAGAAAAATCAAAGCAAAGACATAAGATTGCTTTAATTGCGTTGATTTCTGGTTTCAAAAATAGTTTTTGTTTTATCTCCAAACTTTCTGAAATAAAAGTGCTGTAGTTTTTGGATAATAACACGACATATGGTTAACTACATATGCAAGGCTGGAAGCATAGAGCTGAGATGTGGAAGCAAAGTGAGAGGAAAAGGAATGAGATGTCAGCTACATGCTCAGTGGTTTTTCAGGCAGCGTGTTTGGATGAGCAGGACAATACTACTATACACTGAGTTATTATTTGCTGCATAATACCAAGGCATGGATTCAGGCAATTTGTTTGCTATTGCAATCTCTCCTGGGTAATACACTTTCAGAACAGGAGCTACTGCTAATATGTGGCAGTATATTTGAAGGATCTGGTGAATATCCTGGATTTAATTTGCTGGGCACTATTACATGCCTGGTGTGTATATCTGCCTATTGTTGACCTGTACCAACAGCTTTGCCAAGACTTCCTCTGTATCTGTGCTTTTTAACACTCCCTCTAACTGAACTTGTTGGCTTCAATGCCAATTGTTAAATTTTAATGAGATTTCTGCCATTATCAAGATGCTGTCAGATATGCTAATATTTTGATCATGTCGGGTCTTTGTCAAAACCATACTATCAGAACTATTGTACTGTAACCAAACAAATTAAACATTTAAAAATGTGTTTACATTAAAAATGTCCAATTATGTATTAGCCTATTTTCATTTTAATTATCTTGCATATAATTTTTCATTATATACTACCTAATAATACTTCACACATAGGATGCTTTAGGTGGTCCATGTGATCAATACTTATATTTAAAAAAGCCAGTTAAACAGGCAAATCACAGCATTGCAGAAGGAAGAAATTACAGAGGAGTTGGGAATTTTTTTTTTCTCTGTGTGACCTGAGAATCACACATCAGTGGCATGGTCACTCATAAAGATCATGGATGCTTGTAAAGATACAGAAGCAAAGATGAGAACACTGTTTCATCTCATGTCAGACAATAGAGTTCTGGATCAGGCTTTAGCTTCTGCATTCCCAGTTAGGAATGATTCAGTGGAGACATACTAAAAAGTTTGTTCAGGGAGTAATTTAGAAAACTTGAATGTAAAGATTTTTAAAAAGATGTAAATATTAGTATTCATTTATGAATCTTTGCTCATAGGAACTGAGAAAGAGTTGTTGTGGTATGCTTCTACTCTGTTTGTTAAAAAGTCAGTCCCAAACACTCAGCTTTTACCCAAAAGTGTGTTATTCCCCACCATCTAGAACTGAGATTGAATGTTCTTCTGTGAGACATCAGATCAGAAAAAAAAAGTAATCATGGAAATTGTCTGTAGAGATTATTGAAGGGTGCATAATATCTGGTTCATTACGGGAAATCAGAACTGACAATGTTATTTGGGCTTCAGTCCTAGTGTTTATGGAAGTGTCCCTTTAGCTGAAAGGAAATTTGAACTCTGTCATTCCACTTCACACGGGAAGTTTTAATTAGATACATCAGGTGCTTAGAATATATCTTGATTGCAAATGTGTACAATCTCATATTTGTATCCTGCTGTATCTCATGATAAGTCCCAGTGAAAGCAGCAGGTCTGCTATGGAATAAATCTCATCCAGTGTGGTCTTGCCTCTTTTATTGGTTGCACATGCTCTCAGTTATCCCAAGTCTGTAGCAGAGTTCTCTGAATGGAGATGCATAAAGACAAAATGGAAGTTGCATGTTTACACAAGCAGCTCCCCTTTTACTCTGGACTGGAAAACTTATGTTCCTTTTTTGTAATCTTTTTGAGGACAGTTTTGTTGCTTGTATACCTTAGGTGGACTTTTTAGAAGTAGAAAAAAAACATGTTCTTTCATATAAAGCTTTTTACTGAACAGCAACAAAAATTGTAATATCTCTTATCATATGCAACCAATGAGGTAAAATCTCTCCCTATACAAACAGAGGGTTCTACAAGTGAAGGTATTTGTAGTCAATTCTCCACTACTTTACACATAAAATAAAAAAAAAAAAATGCATTATACATCAATTATCTATCTTTGGTTTTATTCCCCCTTGTTGTCTCCCTTCTCATTACAATTTTTGGGGTTTTTTGTCATTATTATTATTTTAATTATTAAAATATTCTTATCTCAACCCATAGGTTTAATTTTTTTTCTGATTTTCCTCCCCATTCCCTGGTGGTGGGGGTTATGGGGTGAGTGAAGGGCTGTGAGATAATTAGTTTCTGGATGAGGTTATAACATGACAAGTGTCAAGTCTGCAAATAAAATGACTTTTTATTCATTTTTAACTGCATCGAGTCAAATAGTGGACAGCCAAAATAAATGCTTTCAACTGAGATGTAACATATTTTTATATACAGGGTCCTACTGTCAACTACATTTGATGCTATTCTAAAAATTGTTGAAGACACTACCAGCCAGAGTGTTGGAAAAGGGAGTCATCAAAACAAGTTCACAGGTCCAGGAGAAAGAAGGAGATTCTCTGATTGACAATTTCCAGACCACATTTCTGACGAAGAGAGAAAGTAAAAGATCACACTGTGGAACTTATTTACTTCTTGAGTTAATTGTTGAGCTGTTTCCATATATATCACTACATTTATAAAAAAGAACAAAAGTATCACAGTAATTGGTTCAGTCCATTAATTCACTTCCTTGTCAATATGTACTTACGACAGACTTTTAAAACTTGTGTGTCAAAGTCTAATTCCCTTACCCAAACTAAATTCCATGTTTCAACATCTGTAAAATTAGAGGAATCTGGCAACAACAGATATACCAGACCCTATTTAATACAAGATAAAATGGTGCTTATGTCTTAACTCTATTTTGTACTGAAAAGATCTATAATCATCCCATTTGTTTATCAGTATCCTGGGAATGCCTTTTCTCCGGTACCATTTGTGATGCACTATACTGAGGAACAGTGTGTTTCAACCACACCTCTAGAATTATGTTTATGATCAGAAATTGCTTTTAGATTCTGAGAGAAAAAAGTGTTCTTGAAGGCTTTCATTGAGCTGCTGGATTGTTTCAGTGAGTTCAGTAGGTCATGAATCATATGAGCTTGTCTGCCACAATTTGCAATTCTTTTATTTAAGATCAGAATTCCACTGTGGTCTGAAACACATTGTAATGATCATTCATTGTAATGGTCACAAAACTATTTTTAATATTTATGGAATGGTACTGCAGATCCCACTATAAATTCAGAGCATATGTTTACCAATGACAAGAAACAGAGGAATGTGCTAAATTTTATGAACTGTTAATGAGTCAATAAATTGACTGCTTTGCAGCCATAACCCTGTTACTACTGACATTGTCCAACATTCCAATGTGGATTTCTTATGGAGAAAGATGTTCTGTTCCAAATTTTGGTGGGGTTTTTTTTGGTTGTTTTTTTTTTTTTTTTTTATTCACACTGGAGTCTTGTGTTTTAGAAAGAAATACACAGTTGAATGAGAACCCCAAGGTATGTTTATCACTCTTGTAGAGATGGGAAGTTATGAGAATATAAGTCTATTCAGCGTCACTTATTTAATATCACAATCACATCACATAATCCTCTTCATAAACTTTACATGCTCCACTTTAGATGTAGTTGGGCTGTAAGACAGTCCTCAAATTTTCAGAGCTCTAATATTTAGGGATATACCTCCTTTATTCCCAGCCATATAAAAATATGCATGAGCTCTGCCAATCTTTTAAAACCTTCAACAGCTCTTTACCCTTTTTTGAGTTTTTCCCCTGACACTTAATTCCTTGGTGCTTCTCACTGCTGTTTGCTGTTTATCCAGTTTCTCACCTATCCACAAGTTTTTTGTCTACTAGCTCTGAATTTCTCTAATTAAGCATTTTTAATCTGAAATTCATTAATTCCACTACAACCAAATTCCCATCTCCCCAGTTAAAGCCAGGATTCTTTTAGTTACCAGTAGGATGAGCACAGCTAGAGGTGTATGAATGTCTGGAAATAAAGATACATACAAATAGTCCAAATGGGATGACAGTACTGTGAGAGGAAATATGACATGACAAATACAAAGTGCTTCTCTAATATCCTGTTTGTTAATGCTTTTCTATAACTGCTATAACAGAATAATGACTTTAATTCTGTTTCAAAAATTCAACCAGTTACAAACTATGCTATCAGAAGTATACTAGCAGTAGTGTTGCCTGTTTCTCTCGCAGTAGGAGTCAAGTGGAAGACCTAAAACAGCTCTTCATTTTCACTTGGATTTCCTTGTGTTCTGTTTCTTTCAAGCCTCACTTTCCTGCAGTCCATGCACTGTATTTTTAAATGTGTTTAAGGCATTATTCTAGCCCTGCTGCATGCTTGTCAGAGAATTTAATGCTGTCCCATTGCAACATTTGTCATTAAGATGCTTGACCAAGGAGCTAATCTTTTCATTGCCATTTAAATCCACCAGTCACAAAGATGTCTCCAATATGCTCCTAATTAATTGCGTCATATACTTTTATGTTAGCTTCACACGAAAGACACGTTAGCCAGCATATTCCTTATGATTCAGTTGTGTGACTTACAGTGAAGTGTCACTGAATATAAAGACATATTTTATAGTGTAGCTGGATTAGATCTAAAATATGTAGAACATGCATGGTGCAAACGCACAGGAAAATATGGACTTCTCAATCTAAAAAGGATATTCTACTCTAAGAGAGAAAATACAACTGGAAAAATGGAAGATAGGAATAAAGGAAGACAGCCATCAAGAAAACCACTATGTTTGTAGAAAAGGGAAGTTCTTTAGTTTACAGTAGAAAATGTGAACACTCATCTGCACAAACCTATTTACCTCACCTTTGCTATGGCAAGAAGATACTACAATATTTTTTCTTACCACCTCATAGGACAACTCCCAGCTTAGAGTCATAGAACTTTTCCAACCATGTATTTGGGTAGAGTGTTAGGAAATTATTTTGGCCTGTCACACTAGGATACCAGAGAGACCTACATTAAGAAAAACAAACACTATTTCAGTACGAAATAGGAAGTTTAAACATTTTATTCATTTTGGATAAGAGAGATAAAAGAGAACTGTGCAAACCAAAACACTGTGAAGACACCAGAACTGACAGAAACATGTCAAATGAGGTGGTGAAACAGTGCATGACCTTCTGGGGCAGAAGTTAACTGCTGAAACAATCTGCAGCTGACAAACAAGTAGCACCTCTGAGAAAGATCATGCCAGTAGTTCAAATTATTCTACTGGCACTTACTTTTTTATAAACAGAACAATTAAATGGCAACAGCTTGGGATGCTACAATTCAATGAGAAATTATTTACATCACTTTCGTGGTCATATGCCAAGGCCATCTGCATAGCCAGCCTGGCCACAAAACTGAGTTAAAGCTATGGCTCATATCACTACATCTACTGGACCAGCAGTTGTCTTTTCATTTCCAGAGGAAGGAAAGTTCCCTCTTACCTCTAAGAGCTTTGTTTAAATGTAGAGACTATTTAGAAAATGAGGAGTGGCCAATATCACTAATAACATTTTACCTATTCACTCTTTTATCCATCTTTTCCTTCTTATTCTGATCAGGGAAGGGCATCTGTACACATACCTTAGGTGTTACATTAATCAACATCTCCACAGCAAGCACGAGCCAACACAAGCAACCTGATCTAGTGAAAGTTTCCCTTGCCCATGGCAGAGGGGCTGTGCTGGGTGATCTTTGAAGGTGTCTTCTAACTCAAACCTTTCTTTGATATTTAAAAAATTTAGTCCTTAATACATTTACTGAGCAGACCAGGGTTCCTCCAGGGCAAAGACACACTTTCCAAGACAAGAAAACCTACAGATAGACAGAATACACTACTCAGGGTTTTGTTATGGGAGTGGCTTGTAATATAAAGCAGTTAAATGGGTGGATTTTTAAGTCACCATTCACTAAGTGTTGCAGTTGCACTCCTTTGTGAAAACTCCACTAGGAGCCTGATGGCAGCAGGTGTT
Source organism: Zosterops lateralis (assembly GCF_965231275.1). Taxonomy (NCBI): domain Eukaryota; kingdom Metazoa; phylum Chordata; class Aves; order Passeriformes; family Zosteropidae; genus Zosterops; species Zosterops lateralis. Next base: position 111,946,594 of record NC_139763.1, read on the forward strand.
CATGCACCACTGCTAGTTTCAATATTTCTCACACTAGAGGGAAAAAAACCTTATTTTTAGACTGCAACATATGATCATTCACCAGTCTTCTAAGAGTTAAACATCTAAATTCCTTTTAACATGTGGTATTGGATATTAAAATATACAGTTGCACTTCAGAGCAGCAAATTGTTGGTTATAAGTCTCAAATAACGTACTTTCATATAAAATTTCTCAAATAGAAATGACATCTATTTGGTGGTCATGCCTATTTTCCTAAGAAGGCGCTAAATTTACTTTCTTAGAAATCTATTAATTGTGATATCTTAGGGTGAATATTATTTTATACAAATGCTCACTGCCTAATAAAAAACTGATCACCTAATATTAGTTTTCTACTAAAAGTACAGGAGAAGCCAGAAAGATGACAGATTTAATGATTCCTCACTTACATTTTATTTATTTTCCGTCAGAATTGGCAGAAAAATAAAAGGTAGCACTCTGCTGGAGAGCAGACAGTCTGTAACAAATACTGCAAAGCTCTGCTTTGAGGACACTGGTGAATACATTTCTCCTGAGGGTTAAAATTAGCATCCATGGTGGCAAACACCAGGATGTAATCCTGCCTAAACTGACATCAAAGGAAGATTTTCTCTTAATTTCAGTGGAGCCAAAATTTCTTCTGACGAGTCCCGCAACAATGGCAGGAGAGTATTTCCTACTGAATGTGTAAGACAATAATTTCAGCAGTAAAATGGATTTGCACTCATTGTATTTATCTCTTCCTAATGCTTTTAGTTCATTGAGAAGGCTTAAGCCAGGACTTTACCCTACTAAACTTAAGAAAAAAGAAATTGTGAATGATGATAATGGAAAAGTAATTTATTTTCAGATTTCAGTTGCAATGATAGCTTTGGTAAAAATTCCACAAATACCATTCTATATGCATCCTGTCCATCTCTTCTTAACATACAAATGAAAAGATTATGTAAGAGCTTCTGTTTAATCTCCTCCACTGTCTATTAAACATTCCAGAAAAAGAAGCCATTTTTCTTGAAACAAGGAGGTTATTGACCCAGATGGCATAAACCTCACATCTACAATGTCAACAGAAAAAATTACTGCTGAAGACTTGAAAGTACTATTTGCCCATGTAAATTCAAAGGCATGGCCCCTTTTTATCCATGTGTTTTTCATGTTCACTGTTATGTGAAAGTCCGATTAAAAGCTTTTCAAAATAACCTGAGTGTGTAATTAGGGGGCACACAACTCCCATCCTGAGGTTAATATCCTCACAAACATGCAAAGTACAAATCTAGCAGAGAACCAATCTGCTTCATAATTCAGCTGCAGTGTCTTTCCCCTGCACTTAAAGGCTTACAGTGTTTCACAGGATGATACACTCATTGTTGGTTTATCAACTTAGAGAATGAGTAGTTGTTGAGATATTCATGTTATACATACTAATAGGCTGGTATTAATATTAATAAGTTGCCATGTTCATTTTCATCTGGATCTGAAGGCTCATATTTCACCTAAAATTCAAGGGGTTTTTTTTTTCTCCCTTTTTCTCCCTTGCCCTGTGCCATGATGTAAAAATATGTTTCTATACAGTACACTTCAGGAAGTCATAAAGCAAATTATTGTTCTACAGAAATTAATAGACATTAAAACATCCAAGAAGTGGTGGTTTGAATTCTGTGGAAAAAATTGAGGAAAAAGACTTTTCCTGAAAGACTCAGAAAGGGAAATACCAAATATTGATAGGATCTGAATAACCTATGTGTATTGACAAATAAAGCTAGTATTCGAGGAGGCAATTCTTTATTACTTTTTAACTGAAAAAATAAGGATGAAAAACTCCATCAAAAATGTCTGCAGTCATGAAATGGCAAGACTAAATAAATCTAAGTTCTGGCTGAAATGAATAGATCTGTAGCTTTGCTAGCTGCATTTATATCCATAAGATGTAGGGACTTAAACCTCTCTTCAAGATGAAGTCATGAATACTCATTTTACAAATACAGACAAAGGTTAGTGTGAAAAATAAAATTCACCCAATGACCTGTACTGAACCATGAAAGATGGGACTGTGGCTCCAGATCATTTGGCATCAGATCATTTTATGTCATTTAGCTGCCTCTGCACTTTTCTGTACTTCCTTTTCTATCAGCCTGATCACAATACTTGTGTGTTTATAGAAGATTTCTTCTATCTAATTTATTCTTACTATCTCTCACAATTAATTCTCTCCTTAAAACATCAAATATTTTAAAAAACAATGAACTTCTCTACCCACTAAAATGAGAGTACATTTCCCACAGAGGAAGATGTAACAATAAGCAAACATGTAAAATTATATTTTAAAAGTTATACTTAAGAAATAGAAAGGTAAATGGGAAGGAGAAATGCTGAGCTTGCTTCACAGAAGCAAGAAGGAAGATTATCTTGGTATAAGTATTTTCTGAACTGTTATTTCTCCCCGATAATTTTCCAAATGAAGTAGTTTATGTTAGAGTGGTGGGGGTTTTGTTGTTGTTGTTGTTTGTTTGTTTGTTTTGGGTTTTGTTTTGTTTTGATTTTTTTAGGGATGGGAGTAGTTTCTTTATGTCCTTGTCATGTATTTTAACTTAAGTGATTGGCATATGTTTATGAGAAAGAGAAAGAAATGAGAGGTGATACACATCTTGAACTAAGAGGTGGTGAGTTCAGTCAGCAATAATAAATAATAGGCTATTTCAGTAAGAAAATATAGCAGAGCAGATAAATAATTCTGCCAGAGAGATCAAACCCCTTCCATCAGGTTTACTCTGCGTTGTCTTTCCCAGACAGAGGTATCGAGTTTTACATTATGCTGATAGAGTAGGAGAGATTCTGTTAGGAGTGGGTTTTCTGGGACAGCATCCAAGACTTGACAGTGAGCCAGTGGATCAGAGAGAGCTGCTCCATGGGCGGTACAGGAGGTGAGCTGCTGGAGCTGATTGCACAGCTCCTGCCTTATCAGCCACAAGTAGGAGTGGAGCAAGAGCCTAGCAGGAGAGGCAGTGTGTTATTAAAAGCTCTGTCTCAGGAAAAAAATGGGAGCAATCAAGACAATTTATGCTTGACAGTGGGATTCAAGATGAGCTTTGGGGTCTCTTCTGCAAGAGAGGGGTGTAAAAGCTGCTCCCCTCCGCTTTAACTTGTATAAAATATCCTTCCCAACTGCTTAAAGCAGTGATAAGAAATTGATAGGGAAATGTCAATGCAGGCACATGAACGAAGACTTTGTTGTGCCACTGATAAGGAAGCAAATGACAAGGAAAAAGTGAAGATCTGCCTGGAGGCAAGAAAGTCATATCACAGCTAATGAAATAGTTCAATCAAGAGGAAAAGCCAGACAAAACCTGGCTCCCTTCCTGCCCTTTGTCCTGTTGCTCTGGGTACAGGAGCAATGTTTATCAACAGGAATAGTATAAATAATTCTATGAACACATGTTCTTCATAAGTGACAAAGATCTCTAGAGGACAGTGCATTAAATTGTGGATATTATCTATCCAAACCAAAAATCAGAAAAGCATGAAATTAGTAATTGACTCAATTTACCTCATTTATTAGCAGCCTAGACCTCTGTTTGAATTAATATTGCCCAATGGAATTTCAAGTGGCAGTGACATGGCGTAGCACGACACAAATTAAGGCTAGTTCCCTCTACTGTACTGCAAACCACCCATATCTCCAATTAGGTTTGTCCTAATCTAATCTGCATGGTTTCATCACTCCTATTGACAATAAAATATGACTGCTTTGCCCTTCCTTCTCTGATGCCAGACTTGTTTTACCAAGTAGCTGATTTTCCTAATAGCATTTGCATAGAAGGCACTGATTACATTTTCTTTCTGATGATCATACACTTGGTTGCTCTGGGCTGTACTGTAGAGCACATCCAGCCACAATTAAAATTGTCATTTTCTACACATGGTACAGTAATGGCCTGAAGAGACATCTGACTGCAACACTGCCTATCATTTTACAATATAAAGTATACAATTTAATGCTTCCTTTTCCCAACCAATAGTGGCATTGCCACGTTTGATATTAATCTTCATAACTAACTTAAAATGAAAGGGTTTTGTTTTAGTATGAATTAACCTTGACAATGAACTAGATACCCAAAAAGCATTTTGATTGCTGCCTGTACATGGGTACTGATCCACAGGAAAAAGAATAGGAGTCTTTCTGTTGGTACTGAGGGCGTATTAGGTCTCTAGAAATGTCCAAACACCAGTGTTGTTGTACCTATATTACATGCAGTATTTTAAAATAAATTATTAAAAAGGATGAAATAAAGTGAAGCAAGGTGCTTTTTCTTCCTTTTTTTTTCTTTTTTTTTTTTTTTTCTTTTTTTTTTTTTTTTTAACTTTAGAAAAAAGGATTGTAATAGCAATCGTGACCTTAGCATTGGGAATTTCCTGGGGATTTAATAACCAGCCAGGGGATAATGGCCCTTGGCTTTGCCTCAGGCCATCAGCTCTCCCAGCTGGTTATTAATCCCTAGAAAATGTTCTCTATGTCAATTATTAATGTCTTAAGTTTTGTGTGGGCAAATTCTTGCTTTATTCCACAATTTTTAAGCAAATAGAAGTAAAGAGTCAAAATCATGTGAAGTGCAACATTGGGGAAAAAAAGGTGGCAAAATATATTTTTATATTGCTAAATAAACTCAATATATTGATCTGAACTAACTCATGGTGGCTCTATTTAATCCCATCATCTTTTGCTCAGGCCCAAGAAGTACTTCTATGACTATAGATTTTATTATGTCATAATTGAAATTTCTTGTATACAGATATCCTACAACGGTGATTATGTGTTTCCTTCATTTTGTTTCCTTCAGAATTCATTGTTTGTTTGTTCTTTCTTTCCTCCCCAGGAGTGAATTTTGATAATAATCTTATCCTCAGAATGAAGAAACCCAGTAGCAAGACTATCATACCTATGACTACAGAACCCTTTTTTTTCCCATTGAGAGAAAGAGTTTGCATCTCAGTTCTGAAAAAAACTAACAGGAAATAGAGGTGAATTTCATATGCCTGTTCTGAATCAGATTTAAGCCTTGCTATGTGGAGAAAAAAAAAATCTTTGAGGAAGACCATAGGTTATTGATTGAACTGCTTTACATTAACATGAAAAGCTTCTAGTAACACAGGAAGAAAGTAGTAAAAAAGAGAAAAAGTGTATTTTATGTGATATAATGATCTTTCCATCTTGTGTTACTTCAGAATAAGTTGATCTATGATTGAAATTGATTACTTACTTATTTTGTTATAAAATTGAAGATTGTTGGTAAAAAAGGAGTCCTTCTTTACATTTTATTTTATAATGTAATACCTGAGGGTTTTATAGCAGTGGCTCCATTTCCTATCTCCAGAATATTTACTGTGTACATTTTATAATTAAGCAATGAGATGAGACAAGCAATACACTTCTGCAAGATTACAACATGCCTCTGGCGGTGTTATATGGGACAAGGTCATATCTAGAATTACTTTAATCACCCAAGTATAATAATTGCTTGGAAATACACTCCCTGCAGTGTCTTATTGCTAATAGAATTATAGCTGAGTCACACAATGCGAGCTATAGTTAAGCCTGGATAAGTAATTCTAATGTAAAGACTCTTTTTTCAGCTGCTTGCAACTTTCAAGCATTGGCCTTTTAGCCTTACCTTTGACTGGCAGAAGCTTTGTGGTTTTGAAGTGCTCAAGGCCACCTCACAGAATCCATTTTTATTGATAACCATGCCCATTATTTGGGGGAAAAAAAAAAAAAAAGAAAGAAAAAAAAAAAAGAAAAAAGAAAAAAAGAAAAAAATTAATTAAATTTAGTTGAGGAACATTTGTGATGGCTTGATAAGGAAAAGAATGGGGATAAGTCTAAACCACCTGATCCCAAAGCTAAGGAGAATTCATGGGCATCACAGAGACTTCCTCAAACTTCTATTTCCTCTTTCTACAGACTAAGTCACCCTGTTGCCAAGATCCAGCCAAAAGTGCGTTTTATTGCTGAAGTCTGGCCAACTTTGTCCAAGTGTAACTTAAGATTTAGCTCCTACAATGGGAAGAGCCAAGGAGAAAGTACTGGCAAAATAAAGACAGTGGCATTGTGAAAACTTGGCTTACATTTCTGGAAAAAAACAGGTTACATCTGCCTAACAGTGATGCACAAACTCCCTACAAGCCAAGACCAACAGCTTTTCAGATTTGGAAAACTCAAGCCTGAAGAAGTGTTGCTGAGGTTTGAAAATCCATCTGAAGATGAAGTGAACACTCATGCACAGGTATGAGAAAATGAATCTCTTTTAGAGCTTAAGACAATAACTGCTTGGGAGGTTGTAGTGACATTTCTGATGGTGAAGAACCAGAGTAGGCTAAGCCTAAAACTCTAAGTGAGCAAGACAGAGGATGACAATTAAAATCCCATGTTAAAGAAAGGATAAATTATAAAAGCTCATCTGGACATCCATTAAAAAAAAAACCAAAACATCATCCTTACAAAAAAAAATCTCTTTTTCTAAATAACAAATAGATACTATAATAAAACTAATATTGTCTGATCAAAATAAAACTAATTATGTGAGACATGACACATCAATTATGATTGCACCAGAGGAACCACCAAGTGTACTGTGCATTTGCAAGGAAAACCATGGCATTTCAGCTGAGTTATAGCCTACTTGTCTCTGTCTGTGCATTTTGCCTTAAACCTGTGTTTCACCAAGGATGAGGAGATCATGGACTATGAGCCAAAAAATAACCAAGTAACAGATACTCAGTGGCAATTTCAGCACCAGCAGCACTGTGTGGCCCAGAGACACCTCAGAAGAAAGTGTGGAGATTACCAATGAATAAAGGTTTTGGGTTGTTTTTTTCTCTTTTTACCAAAAGCTTCTGTTTATAACTTCTTTATCTATGACTTCCTTTTAAAGAAGTTCCTAAGGGGTGAGAAAGAGGCCAGTATTGTATTTCATTGTCTAGCTAATCTTTAAGTCATAATCTTAGTGCTCCAGCTATTCTTGTCAGGTAGAATTATTATTTCTCCTACTTTAACTTCAAAGGGGTTTTTTATATGCCTGTAATGAAGGGAACATAGTCACATACTTGGAAATTTTACATGTCAAAATCTATTATATTTTACACTGTCTCAGGAAACAATTAGATTCAAGCCACTGGGCTGGCTGAATACAGATAACTTGCACTTCTCTAGCATTATATAAATTTGAGAACATTTCCTGAGGTATTTATATAATGTGAGTTCTTGTGCCTGTATTCCATTCCATGAGCAAGAAACTACTAGTATCCCTGTTTTGCAGGTAGGGGTATAGGAGAGTTTATGATTTGATCAACAAGAAATAATCAAATTTAGGCCTCCTAATTCCCAACAGGTATTCTTTTGCACTCTCAGTCAGCTTCATTTAATATTGCTTAAAGGTGTGCCTGGGACAGATAGAAGATGTGGATATGGAGGACAGAATAGCAATTTTATATTTACCAGCAGGAGTTAAAGTTCATCTGGAAACTTTTTTGAAGTCAGGTATTTAGGGATAGATCGTGAACTCGGAGAAAAATGATAAGAATGATCATGAATCTGGAAGACATGTCAAGACTGAAAAGGTGTGAGATTGTTTACTGCTGAGGAAAGAGGAATAACAGCTGTCACAGTAATCGTGTATGAAATAATGATGACACATAAAGTTTCTCACATGGTAGCATGAGAATAAAAAAAGCAAAACAAAAAAAAATGTTTTTTTATAAAGACATATTATCTGACTGAAGGACTGATTACTGCTGACATCAGGAATACAAGATTCGGAGACATCTCTGCCGAAAATATTTTGTTATGATAAATACTTGTAATAAAAATGTGGAAATAAATTACACTTCTGGGTTTAAAACAACCTTTAAGTATAAGCGATCAGTGTCAGATTATCCTACACAAGCCATCTGTTAGGTTATTATAATCTTCCTTAAAAGCATTTTCCATAGGCTGTTGCCAGAAGAGAAGGAGTTTGGATCTGAGCCAGTATTCCTATTCCTACACTCTCGTGCAGAATTATCTAAAAAAGTGAGGCTGTCACTTCTTTACCGTGCACCCTGAGAGAGCACAACCACACATTTCTGGGAGAGATGAAATTCCTGGAAGGATACTGAGTTCCTAAAATAATAACAGAGTGGAGAAGCCCCATTTGCAAAAGTAAACAGAACTATCTGTAAGGATGGATCCATAAGGATCACACTAGGAAAGGTCACCATTTGAGCAGTGCAAACTTGCAAACTCATTTTAAAGGGAATTGATAAATAGAAGAAATATGATCTATCCCACCTGAAAATAAAAATTCATCCATTACAGGTTCTCTTTCCTTCTACCTTAGCACAGCACAGAAATACTGCTATTTATGTTTGTCAATATCTAGAGACACCATCTCAAACTTTCCACAGAAATTTCCTTAGAATTAAACAAACTAGATTTTGCTGACATCTATGTAAGCACATCAGCCTTAGGCAGCAGGGATTGTTGCTTCTTGTGGGTTTAAAATTATTTAAAGAAGAACATTTAATATTATTTAAATATTTAATTATTTAAATAAAAGTCAGAAGGAGGCAACAGAGTGATACCTAAGATGGACACATCAGTAAACAATTGGGTTGTTGTTTTATTCTCTGGATCAGAAATAGTAAGCTTAAATATTACTGTCACTGTATTCAGCATACACCTCCATATGTTAGCTAGCATAGCCTCACATAGGCATGACCACATTTAAGTATGATTGTGAGGGTGGTGGGATGGTTTCATAGGTTTTTAGTTGTAAGTTTGATGTGATTTGGACTTTAACCCTAGCCAGGTAAAACTCCTGTCCTGGAATGTTCCTATCAGAAGTTGATAAGAGTTTCCAAGACAACCTAATCCTCTGCCCAGAGTTTCGGTCATCCCATTGTCTTTCTCCCTCATCTCAATGCATCTCCCCTCCCCGCCCATCATCTCCCAGGCCCGAAACCTTCTCGGAGAGGTGTCTGACAGTGATTGGTGGATCTCCGAGGACCCCACCCCAATTAACCTGATTTGTTAATGCTGTGTATTGCATTTGGCCTTACCCACCTTGCTTTGTTTCATTGGTCTTGTAACTTGTGCCCACCCCTGAGATTTCTGGTAAACAAAAACCCCTCGCAAACGAGGCCCTGGGTCACTCTCCAGAGGCACAGGCCTGGGACCAGGAACTGCCCTGTGATCCCCAAATAAAACTTTCTTCCTGAGCCTTGAGAGTGTCCCCTCTTTCAAACCACGGCCGTGACAGCCAAGGCAAAGGTGCTGCGGAGCCAAGACCCACACAAAGGTACTGTTGGGGCGTATCAGAGCTAGCAGGGTGGTCCAGCCGAACGCTGGGCTGGCCTGAGAGAGAGATACGCGAAGCAACATATGATCACAAACCTTTATAGGACAACAAGGGATGATCATAAACCAAAATAATCCCTGGGAGTGGCATAACATAAATAGCAGTTCTTGAGTGATCTGTAGGATGTATTGCTCTTTTAAGATCATTCACTACAAGCTTGATCCTCTCTTTTTGCAGGTAACAGTTTCTTTTGTGCCACCTTTTCAAGCTGAAAAGAAAAGGAAGTTTAGATTGTAATTCTGTAAAGCCCCTACTGCCATGATAAGTAAGTCCTCAGAACTACACTCCTCAAACACAGGCAAGAAAATGCCATGTACTAACGGGCTTTGCAAGCTGTGATTTAAGATGACTGCTTCAGAAAAAAGTGTTCATGTCTAATAGCCATCACCTTCTCCTTGTTGAGGTTGTCTGTCCCATTCACTTCATCCCATAATCCTTATTCCATTCCATTCATCTGCCTGAGAAAACAACCATCAGAAAGATGCCAAAGCATGCAGATGATACAAAATTATTCCTCATGGTCAAAAATTATTAAAAAAAACCCACTGAAGGGTTCAGAAAGACCAAATGCATTTAGGGAGTCATAGTTAAAATAGCAATTACAATTCTTTATCAATAAATATGATGGCTAATAAAAAAAAAAAAAAACCAAACATACACAATGCTGGATTTGATTTAACTGTTACCCATAGCAATCAGGATGGCAAACAGATTGTTGGGAGTTATTGGGAAAGGAGTCTGGGTATAAACAGAGACATATTAAACTGCTTGTAGATCTTTGGTGTGCCCACACTGTAATTACTGTATGCAGTTCTGGTTATGCTGTCGGAAAAAATCATATGGTCCAAGTAATAAAAACATAGAAGGCTGACAAGTGTGAGCAGGGGGTGCAGAACAAATTCTGCAGAGAGAAAAGACTTGATAGTCTGCAGTGAATAAACGGGCAACTGGAAGGGTACTTGAAATTAAGGCAAAGGAAATCCTGAATGGAGTGAAGCTGATCATTCAAGAAACATTGTCCACAATATAAAAGAATTGAGTCCAGCTTAAAAAATTAGATAATAGTTTTAAAACAAATGAAAGAAAACTTTTTTTTTTTTTGTACAGCAATGTCAAAGCAATGGCCATACAATATTCAAAATGCCAAAAAGTACAACACACTTAGATGAATTAATCAGGAAAAGATAAACTAATGGCTCTTAAACATGACCATCCAGGCTGTGATCCAAAGCAGGAAGTTCTGATGCTGCTGGACTGGGAGGGTGTGCTAGCAAAAGACATAGATATGACTTAATTTTAGAGTCTCTCTGGAAGTATCTTGATTAATTACTGCAGAGACAGAACTCTGGGCTAAATAATTCTAATCACTCAGAAAGGAGTGGGACTGAATGTCACATTCCTATTTTCTTAATATTCAATATCTGAACAAACACAGTTTAAGTTTATATCACCATCATATTTTAAATAACTATTGACTTTATTATCCTCATGAATTGTTATAAAATATTAGTTTTGCCTGTTTCTAAGTGGGTTGTATATAATTCATGGTGGCACCCAAAAACTATGAACCAAAGATTGAGGTGGGCTTGGTTGTTCATATGCTAAAATTATTCATCTCTAAATGATGGGGTCTTTACACGAAACTATTTGAGGTATGAGGCATTCTTCTAAATTAGGATATCCTTTCTGGCTTCTGAATTGGTTTTTATTCATCTTTGCTTCTCTCTGGGGCTGTTCCCAGCTTGTCTTCCTAAAAGCTTTCACAGAATTGTTTCCAGTGAAAATCTCTCCTGTGCTGCAGAACTTCCTATCCCACACTGTGGTTATTTAAAGCATGCACAAGGTTGTCAGGGTAAGGGAGGTTCAACTGACATACCTGGAGTTGGCAGATACATTTTAAGCACCTCTACAGTCTTCTGCCTCTTAATTTAAACCGTGTTCAAAGTGGGCATAGTCCCTGCAGCACAATCCAGGTGTGCCATATATTCCATGGGAATTTCATTCCCTGGCCAAGCAGAACATTACCAAATCCAACTAGCAAGTTGTGTGTACAGCAAAATGTTGACCAAACTTCAGAAAATTAATTATAAGACACAGACACAAGGAGAGGAACACATGTATCAGGGCTTAATCCCATGGGATTTTTTGGAAGGGAATCAGGCAGCAACTTCAGAGGCAGAATATTGAAAACTAGCCTGGAAAATTTTAGCCTAAGATATCTCGAGCTCGAGAATAGAAATTATAGATTATTTCGTAATTTTTTTTGCAACTTATTTCTTGGATTTCAAGGGAAACAAGAAACACAAAGTCATTTGATACTTGAGAAATGAGGTCCATAGAGCACGGTCTGCCTGAAAGTGGCTAATTTATGTTATTCTTTTATAAATGCTCCATAGAAAGTGGAGAATTTGGAAGTTAAAGGGAAATTACAGTGGTCTGAGGATACATACAACTGAATAATTATGAACTCCACTGAAAATTATTCCATCAAAAACCAATTAACACCCTTGTCTATACATCTCTTTCAAAAGCCTGGTAGTAGAAATGTCTCTTTTGGTATTGATTTCCATTGACTCTCATACACTTGCCTGCCATGTAAGCTATTTAAGTAAATGATTTTTTTTTTTCCCCAGGATCTACTTTTGAACAATATTGAAGTGTTAAAACATAGCAGCATTGTCTATTAAACCAAAATACCCCATTAATAACATTGAGTACTGCACCTCTATATAAAACAGGGAAAAAACGTGTGTGTTTCTATGTGGTTTTGCACACACTATTTTTCCTGAGTGTGGCTGAACATCTCTCTGCCATCCATCTGGGATACACTAATCACAAGAAGAATTCTCAGTATGCATATGCCTATATATCTGAACACAGCAAAGCAAAGAAACAACCCCACCTGTATAACTAAGGTATTTTTAAAAATGATAAGCAAGAGTGAAGACATGGACTTTTAAATGAGAAAATTATACATAGAAAACTTTACTTTTTTCCCAATAATTCAAATAATACATTTCTGAAGACAATGTGCTGAATTTTTTGCTGTAAATCTTATCTATAAGGTGCCCAGACATCAACTCCCTTTCCCTCCTGTCTTTAAACAGGTAACATCTCTTTTTAATCCTTCAAAAGACACACAGGGCACATTTGAAGATGCTTTTCAATCTCTTAATTAAAACCTCAGCGCGGTAATTGCAGGTGTTAGAAAGGTAAGAATGGGAGGGCTGATTTTGGCAGTGATGGTTACTGGGGCAGCACTGGAGGCACTGCTCTTCCCAAAGCAAAGGGAAACACTGCCAGGAGACTTGCACATCACCTCCCTGCCATGGCAGCTTTGACACCTACCTAAGGAACTAAACTGTAGAAAATAAAAAAACCCATAATGATCACTGCCCTATTGTATTGTAAATACAATAGGTATCATGCACATGGTCTTTAAAGGAGAGCAGGAAAACGGATATTTTCTGCTAAACGGAGAAGGCTTTTCCAAAGAGTTCTTTTGTTTTTATTTTTGCACCCAGGGCAGCTGCTAAAGCGAAGGCGAGCTTTGAAGAACATTGCATATATTTTAGAGATTATGATATCATAAAGGGAAAGACTTTTAAAGTTGGTGAAAAGAAAGGACAGAATTTTTATCCATATTGCCCCAAATCTTTTCTGTTTGCATTTTTTAACTCAAACTCTTGGCATTCACTTAGAAGAGAGATCTGTGGACTTGTTGCCAGAGCTTTTATGTGCAGAATCAAGGCCTCTTGGATTTTCAAAAGAAGACAAAAAAGCTAAACTGTTCCTGTTAGTTGAAAAATACACACAATGCACCAAGCTGACAAGTGCTTTTGCTTCATCTGGGTTTGCAGTGACAACTTCTGGAGAAAACAGCAAAACAATCTTATTCCACATCCACTCCACTGAGCTAATCAGGGACAGCCTTTTGAGAGAGAAAATCCTCAAAAAATACCCTCCAAGAGAAGAAATAAAGCTCTTGAATATCAGTTTGCTTAGGTAATAAAGAATATACAATAGTAAGCTAAGCCATGGAAAAGGGCATGGGCAGAGGAACCTGAGTAGATCAGAGCTGCAGTGCTTGGCGAAACTGTACCTCTGCAATAAAATTCCAGATCAGCCTGGGAGGGGAACTTTAGTGTGGGAAGCAACTTGTGAACAATTCTAGTGCTGCTGCCTGTCTTCTGAGATAGGTACAGTCCTATCCCACCTACTACAAGAGGAATCTTTCCACATGAAAAGAGAGAAAGGAAGAGAAGACAAATTCTTTTGCCACAAGCATCCTGTCTGTTTGGCATCTACCATGGTGACCATGGTTTTCCTCTTACTGGTCCTTCTCCCCACGTTTTCAGAACATACAGGACAATTTCCACCGATATCCCGGATTTCCCAAATGACCTCAACTGATTAATTATTGTCCAGCCCTGACAAACGTGTGTACTCCCACAAAGAATGTCTGCTGAGAAAGGTGCTGCTCTACCAAGTAGTAAATAATAGAAAGATGTGAGAGGATTCGATACCCTTTGTCTTCACCCCCTATTTATCTGAGCAAATATTCACTCTGTTCGTAACAAAGCAGGCACTGTTCCTTAAATCACTGCAGAAACTTTGCTCCTATACATTGGGTCATTCATTTCCAGCACTTTTCAGACTGTGATTAATTTCAGAAGTGAAAATGCAGATGTTTGTCTAGCCAAATATTTGTGTGTGCCCAATATCGCATCACATTACATAGAAACTCTTACCCTAATTAAACTGAGGCATGAGCAGTGTCTGGATACACTTGAAGGAAGGGGTGTGAGGTCAGTTTACACAAGAGCTGAGTAATCCAGTTTATGTGGAACAAGATACTCCATTCTTCTACAAAAGATCTGACTGGAACTGCTAAGGTATTTTTTGAGTGCCCATCTTGCTTCTTGCTTTTCCTCAGCATCTGTTGTCTTTTCTTTGCTGTAAGCATTGAAGGAAGATGATAATAAAGCCCTGGAGAAATTAACTAAGTAGACACCCCCTAAAACACCATAGGAAAAAAAAATTAAAAGATTGACTTTACAAACTCAGAGGAATCCTGGTGGACTCAATTTGAATGAAATCACAAAAGCTTGCGGATTAATATGCTTAGCAGCCTTTATAAAACATTATAAATCTGCTGAATACCTCCAATGTATAGATTATAAATATATTAGTTCAAGAAGCTACCACAAGAGGATTTCTGAAGTTAGAAAGCTGTGAAGAATTTTCTATATTTATTCATAATGCTTTAATCTTTTATGCTGATAAACAAGCGTCCAAAAATATTCTGAATCACTTACAGCAATTGTCTGCCTTTCAAATGCGAAATACAGGATAAACCCTTCTTTGCAAAATGCAAAATAAAAAGAGCTGAAAAATATGAGCAGTTTTCACTTTCCTATTTACAAAATTTAAGAACCATATTTATTGCATTAGCTATGCATCTGCTGCACATAGACCCAATATCGACTTGCTTCCTCGAAGGAAGAGTGACTGCCAGTTTGCATTTAGTTCTCCTGGTTCAGTCAAGGGGGTTCAAGTGAGCTAAAATGACAACTGGACATTCAGCTACTGCACACAGCCCTGCCAGTGTCATATTTTCAGAGAGAGCAGGAGAGAGCCAGTAGTGGCTGCAGTTGTCCTGGTCGTGTTTGCATCCAGCAAATGTTATCACCCAGCTTTCAGCCCTCTGGACTGCATCAATAGCTCCATATCTTTTCATATGAACTTATTCCAGCTCTTAGAATTGATGGTAGATCAGGAAACACAGGCTGGGCAGTGAGTGCTGTGATTTCTTAGAGCTTCATTTACCACTAATGCGAATCACATAGGTTTGTCCATATGTTTAGTGCTCCTACTGCCAACAGAGAACATTTCCAAGACTGCATTTCCAAGCTTCTATTTCTATATTTTCTCCCTGAAAAATATATTACCTAAATACTACCTACTGTTCCAAAGGGTGTATGTGGTCAAATCTAGGATGTATTTTAGAATCTGTGTTTTCATAGAGGTTTAAAAACTAAAGATAGAAAATCTAAACATCCTTAGCTGTAAAGGATTGTAATGAAGGAAGCAAATTTAGCATTTAAAAGATGAAATTTTAAGAATATCTTGAATCACTTTTAATGCACATATAGACTAGAAGAAGCCTTCTGTAGTCTTCTTCACTATAAGGAAAGGGTAAACAAAGTTTTAACGTAAAATACTTCTTTTAAACAATTCTAAAACATCAGATGTTCTGATTATACATTATGAGACCCAGCTGGCAATAAACACCAGAGAAGCGTCCAGTGGAGAAGAGGAAAACTACAGGAGTTACATAAATACCAAACTTAGAACACCACAGAAGAATGAAGAAATGCTCTCACAGAAGACCTGTAGCAAAAGAGCTAAAGAGATCAGAAAATCCACTCTGAAACACAAACAGTGCTAACACCCAAGCAATCATCAAATTACTTACACCCTTTACTTGTACTGATTTTAAAATGTGGAGGAAACACAATGGAAAAAGTGCTTATCATCTCTCCAGGGAAATTTTATGCTTGGTTTTTCAATGTGTACAGGCAAAAAATGTGCTGTGGTTCAAATGGGTATTCAGCATTTAAATGTGATTGCACTGCAGGCTTAAATTAGTGAACTTGTGTTCTGTTGTCTTTCATAAAAGTGCAATTAGTTATGCTATTTGACCCTTCCTGTGCCTGAAATTCTAGCTGACCTTGCATGCCATGGCAGTGATGTTCTAAGGGAGAAGTGGGGTCAAAGTTTTGCATAAATGCAATAAGAGATTACTTCAAAAATAAACTAAACCTGTATGTGTTTGTACTATGAATTGTTTGAAAATTATGGGATGGATCTGATTTTTACTTACCTGTGTACCAGAGTGAAACAGGATTGAATCTGGACTTCGATTCTATCAGTCCTTCAGACTGATGGCTGAGTATGTGTCCTCAGCTTTCATTTCTGAGTTTACTCAAGTGTAGTCTGCGGGAAGAGTACCAATTATAGGCAAATATATCCAGAACTCCCTGTACTTTCCTTCTGCCCTCTCCAGGGAGGAGTTTGGTTTGTGAGGACAGCTGATGAGAGCCTAGAGAAGCACATTATGCCCAGGTGCCTGAGGGGTGTTTGAATAAGGGGGTCAGAAATCCCATGGCTCTCAGAAGGTAGAGGAAAGCACTGCCAAGTCACCACTAAACCAGTACCCTCAGTGGACATCCACATCAGCATCTTTTGAACACCTCCAAGGAGGGTGACTCCACCACTCCACTTCCCTCAGCAGCTTGTTCCAATACTTGATAACACTTTCTGTGAAGAAATATTTCTAAATCTCCAACCTAAACCTCCCCGTGTGCAACTTTTGGCCATTTCCTCTTGTCCTGTCACTTGTTACCTGGGAGAAGAGGCTGATTCCCACCTGGCTACACCCTCCTGTCAAGGAGTTGTAGAGAGTTATCAGGTCACCCCTGAGCCTCCTTTTCCCCAGGATAAACACCCCCAGCTCCCCCAGCTGCTCCTCATCAGCCTTGTGCTCCAGACCCCTCCCCACCTCTGTTCCCTTCTTTGGACTTGTGTTCCATGCCCTCATTTTCTTTCTTATAATGAGAACTGAACACAGAATTCAAGTTGCTGAGCATAAGGGAATGATCACATCCCTAGTCCTTCTGGCCAAGCTTTTTCTGACACTTAAGTATTGCTAGAATAATTCTAGATGTGCTTTTACTCTCTATCAAGCCATGTTTGTCAGACCAAACTAAAGTGTTTATTTTCAAACAGCAAGCATTCAGCATCAGTAAAATCCCTTAAGAGTAAGTACTGATTAAGTAAATCCTGCTGCTCTTCAGTTCTTCTAAGAAATACAAACAATAAAGCATTCAGACTGTGACAGAAAAATGTGATGTAGGCTTTAGTAGATTTTTGGGGGGAGAGCAATTGATTTTGTTATTGTATTTAAAGACATACTCATAATCTATTTAAATTTTAATGATACCTTAGTGATGGCATGGACAGCTCCTCTGTAGTAATCCAAGCTGATAATTTCTGTGGTTCTATGTAAGTTCTATATAGTTCAAGACACATCAAACTATTAGCAGAGGCAAAAATATGAAGATTTAAGATAGTAGGATTGAACTATGGCAACCAAGATTAAAAGGGACAAGAACAAAAATTGTGAGAAAGAACCAGATGAGACCAGAACTTATGTTCTTTCCAGACAGGAAGATAAAGACTTAGTTTCCATTTACCTTGCAAAGTAGCAGTTGTCCATCCATATAAATACTATATACCCATTTATGTTTATATATATAATCTATATCTGTGTTTGCATGTGGGATTTTTTTTACCCCAAGCTAAAGCTATGACTGACACACTGCAGGCAGAGCAGATACTGAGAGTTTGCCTTCCCTAAAACTGATTGAATTAAAGGTTTGGCAGAGCTCTCTGGAGCCTGAGAGGTCTCTGTGACCAAGACTTATCATTCTGATATGCTCCATAGGCATTTCTTTTCTTTCCCCAACATATCATGGTGACAGCCACTGGTACTTGTGCAAACAATACAGAACAACACAGAGCAATATTTCCATTTTTACCAAGCCCTGGATAAATGATTCCTTGGGCTAAAGCCTAGCCTTCCTCAACATAGAAATCATTCTGCACAGTTGCAAGGAAAAGGCAGAGATTAGCTCCCCAAACTCTACAACACTTTTGAAATCCTAAAGATAAAACTAAAATAAATTATTTCTTAGATGAATAAAATATTTAGATGAGAATTATTCTGTATATAACAGGCATTTTAAATCAGTCACAAGATAAAACTTTAAAAGCTAAGCAAAACAACCTTGCTTAACTTTTCTTTTTTTCCCCATAGACACCTGAAAAGTGTATTATAATGGGAATTTCGAATGGCAAAGATGTTACAATCTTTTGGGTTGCAAAAGCTAGCTGTTAGTTATTTCCTAGAAAAGGAACTGTATCCTCATGCCTTCGGCTAAACAGCACAACTTAAGGAGTCAGAACAACTCAGAGCACTGAGAACCTTCCAAATTTTTACAATGCAGTTTTCTCAAACAAGAATCATCTGTTTCTTGAGGTTTTGCTATAACAGGAGGCACTGCCTCACAATGCCATTGTCAGGCACATAAACATTTCAGTCAGCTGCATCTTGAGGCTGCCTTGGTTTTAGTATTGAATTCCTTGTGCATTCCAGTGCTCAAAAATGGTAAAAATGAGGAGGAAAATATCCAGGAAATGGAAGACTGAGCTGTGAAACCCTGGTCATGCAAGAGAAAGCAAGCAAGCAGATGCCTTCACCTACTCCTTAACTTATGCGGATGTGGCATCAGTCCAGGAATCCTTTGATTCCAGGAAATGGGCCTTTATTGTTGCTGGACTATTAGTGATATCAAATCAGCTACAACATTTATTTTCATATTGATAAGTTCCTCTTTTTTTCTAATTGAGGAATCACCAGACTGTTTCAGCAGTCCATTTAAAACACTGGAGATGAATCAGCAAGATTCAAATCACAGTGATTGTCTCCATTCAGCACAAGAGGCATCTGAAACACGTTCCTGCAAATTTTACTGTGTTTTTTCTTTAGCTAAAACATAAGACATGTTTTATGACCAGGCTTAACTGGCTAAAACACAGCCTCCTGCCTGTATCAGGTAATCAAACTGTATTACCTTTCCTTTATGAGCACACCTTACATCTCCAGTTGCTATAATATAAAAATATTGAATGTACACATAGCTGAGCTGCCAAGCTGTGCTGTAGCCATTTTAAAGAATTTACAGGAAATGCATTAAACAGCTTCCATGAAGACTGCTTGTATATTTACACTTAAGGTTCTGAAATATCACTTGGTAAGTTCAGTATTACAAATAGAGTTTTATATTCCTGCTGATGGCAAAACAAGGGGAAAGATAATCTACACGACAGTCAGAAACTGTGGGATGTAGGAAACGACCAGGCAGTGCATTTGGAGGGCAGTGAACTGCCAAACATCACACCAGGAGTCATGATATGCTCAACAGGGTGCAAAATAATTTGTGATAATCTCTCTAGGCAGGATATTATGCACACCATGTATTATTATTTATTGTCTTCTGGACAGCAGTGGGTGATTCAAGGCCTTCAGAAGAGCATTTGCCTTAGAACTGTGAAGTAAAAATTTGAAATAAAACTGGCACAAAAACACTGGCAGTCAGAGTAAAATAAAGCACATTTCCCACAAAAGGGATTCAGTTATTCTGAAATATAACCTCAGCTTCAGAGATCTCATCAGATTTATTATTTGCTTTATTTCTTCTACCCCTAAATCAAAAGTTGCAGTGTTGACATTTTTAGAGTGCAGCACCTCAGGTGTGGCTACAAATCCACATTTAGTTACTTGGTGAAAAATAACTCAATTTGGAGAGGTGCAATACTCATTCAAAAGTTCTTTTTCCTTCCACTCCTTATATTAAAGAAGTTGACTTCTTGGTTTTTAATGATCAAATCTTGGTATTCAATTATGCCTCATTTCTTTGGGTCAAACTCACCAATGACAAAAGCAAGAGCAACTACAGAAAAAAACCATATCTTCAGTGGCCAGAGGTAATTTAACTTAGGAAATATGAAGATTAGCCTTCTTTTTCTCACATGTTCTTCAGACCAAATGTAGCCTTTTTCTGGATTTAATTTGAAACTTAAAGTGTTGTTTGGGTTTTGGTCTGTGGGGTTTTGGAGGTGTTTTTTGTTTGTTTTTGTTGGTGGTGGTTGATTTTGTGTTTTCTTAAGTCACTCTTTGTTCATAGTCCCTAAAGGTTAGGATTCATAAAGTATGAGACCATGAAAGTTAATCAAGGACCTAGCCTCTAAAACTATGAGAAAGGACCAGAAAGAGCTGGACTAGAAACACATTTCTTTCATGCTTCAAGATGTAGCCAGTATTTTATGTATGGTTTATAGTTCATATACTTGCTTATGCCAACATCAAAAGGGCCATTTTCTGATTCAAAGAACACTGAGGTGAAGTCTCAAGAACGAAGTTTCCAAGCAGTTAGCTCCTGCTGTATGGGCATCAGCATAAAAATAAAAGGAATTAAAAAAAAAGGAAAGTAAAGAAAAAATACAGATAAAATATTCTTAATGCATCCAGGGTCAAAAGGAAGTGCTTATTCACATAACACATAATTAAATTGTGGAACTCATGGCCACAGGATGTTGCGAAGGCCAAAAGGATAAATGAGTTAAAAAAATAATTAGGCAAATGATTAGAAAAAAAAATCCATTAAGGGCCATTAAGCACAAAGATGTGCATGCAGCCTCTGGCTCAGAAAATCTCAGTGCCACAGATTGTCTGAAAATGAGAGAATATACTAAGAAAACTCTCAGTGTTTTGCCTTTTATGAAACTCTCTTCTTAAGCACTTTGCTGACTACTCCCCAAGGAGGACAGTGACCATACAACTTAACTAGTACAGCTGTTCTTATATCACCATGCACTAGCTGGGTGTGTATAGCATCTAAATAACTCCAGCAGCAAAAAATGTCCTCCCACACGCTGAATTTTTAGAATAATATTAACTTTTTTTTTTTATTTTACAGGGCAAGACTTATTTTCAGTGTGCAATTTGCATGTAAGAATATTAAAGAAAATATATAGTCCATGTAGACAGGGAAGAAGTTAATTGCACCATGATACAGATGTTGCTACAAAATTAGATATTCTGCATCCAGCATAAGTCACAATTTCTGTCAGAATGACAGTAAGAAGTCAGTGGAACAGATTTCTACTATAGATGTATGTTCTCTATATCTGTTTGTGTCAGTATGACTGCATGCACAGAGACAGGGATTTATGTACATATATATGTATATAAAACACTAGTCTCAACAATAACATACTAAAATACGTTTTATTGGGAATGAAGAAAACTCTTTTAGCATCCTATAATCATACCGCACATTAATTATGTAAATGTTAGTGGCCAGATTGTTGAGATATATTGTATTTGGATTGCAATTAATTCCCTATCCTCCATTTCTACTGTGAAAAGCCAGATCTGTGAGGTGTTATGTGCTCTTTTGTTCTGAGCCAAGGAGCATCACGAAAGGATTCTGGGTACTTGGCTTATTCAGCTTTCTTCTCAGCATCTTTTACTGGGTAAAAGTATCTTCAGCAGCGTCTTTTCCAAAGGCAGAAGCCTGGCTGTGTAATCCAACCTGATAATTCCCTCCTTCCATTATCCCTTCAGTGAAGATTTGCATGTCTTACTGCCCACCACACATCTACATTAATGTAACCATCCCTCCCTGCTCATAGTCCTCCTGATCACAGAGCTTCCTTCCATTTGCTCTTCAATTCTTAAAATCTCAGGCTGTGCTTCAGTGGATATTCAGGTTGGTGCCCCTTTTCGCGGTGCGCCGTGAAATCATGGCTGCTCCCTGAGAGTGCTTACATTTGACAAAACGTGACAGATGGATCAGGCAGGCATATGAGATGTGAGGCTAGTAATGAAAAAGGCTAATGGAGTGTCTGCAGTTGTTAAATGAACCAAATACTCTGCTTTGAACCTTGCTGGCGGTGTGTACGCAAACCTGAATATTTTAAACGGTAGGAATCTAGTCAAGGGCTGCATGAGACCGACCTGCTTAACACCATTTGGATTTTTTCATTCCAGTAGTTCTTGGGATGGACTTAAGACATTAGGCCCATCACTTTTCACTGGAAGAAAATCTACAGAAAAGAAAATAATGCTACGCTAAGGAGCAACAGTGTTTCTACCCTGATCAGCCCTAAAAGCTTTGATGCAATCGTGCCTGGATCAAGTTTAAAAGAGGATGAATGAATCCCTTCTGTGCTGAAAATCCACATCTACAATTTAGAAGCCAAACCTGCTATTGGTAATGAATGCCATCACCACTCCTGCATGAGGACAGCTTGTGCTTTGCTAAGCATCTTCAAATGGACCCCAAATTCTGTCATATTGCATTCAACAGATGATAAATTCACTTATATAAGACAATAAATCTGTAGTAATTTGGTTAGCCTTATTAGCAGCTACTGATTAAAATGGGAAAAAAAACCCCACCCCAAACCAACCCACAAACAATTCAAAGTCCTCAAAATCACAGGGATTTGTTATTCTCCTGAGATTTGACATCTGTAAATTATCTTACTGTTGAACTATAAACATGCTCTGAGTGTGGGAACAGGGATGGCATGTTTTCAATTAATTCCATATAAATTATACTATTAAATTAATTTTAATTTGTGACACCAAAGATAGATGGAAATGATATTAAACAGTTTATTGTTGACTTTGTGTTCCCTTAAAGCTCAGTAACACTAGAGATGTAGCTCTAATCACAGCTGGTGGCCTGTTTATCAGTCCAACAAAAAGGGAGGATGTAGATGCACTGACTTTACTCACTTCTTTTAAGGTCATATTAATCTCAGAATTCTCATTGCCTCTCAGCAGACTGCATATGGCATAAAAAATAAACTTAAAAAAATTCCAAACCACTACTCAAGCTTCAAAAATCATAAATTCCTGAACTAGGTATCTCTTATTCCATTAACAGATATTAACTATTTATCAAGAGTTGACATATGAGATAACCAACATAACAAACAAGATTTCTATTACGAAAACATAAACCCCTATGAAATGGCTATAATTTTCATAAGAAGACAAATAATTAAAAGATATTGAAACATTTTCAGTTGGCATACGGCCACACAAAGTTGCTAAAAAGAAAAATCTTGGAAGTAAACTAGTTCCAAAATGCATCAGAATTAGATACAAATCTAAAACTTACTCCATTTTATCGTAGGGTTGTTTGGTGTAACAACATCTCAGTGGCACAAGTAATTATCCTTTAATACGTTTCAAAAATTTTATTAATTTTACCTCAGTACTGCTTTTAATGTTACAAATATTACACCTCAACTTCTGAATTTTTCACAACTTGAATTTTACCACCTCTTCCTTAATTAAAACCTCATTAAAATACATCTTAAATTTTATATGAGAGGTTGGTTCTTTGAAAAATGCATCTTGAGTACAAACCCTTACATTTGCATTTTAATTTGGGGTTTTTTTTGAGTTTCTTAGTCCTATCTTTGAGTGCACAAAAACATTTTTAAGCATATTGGTTTTCAGTTTAGTTTGAGTTGAATAAAAATCTAGGACAAAATATGGTTGTGTTAACTCTAGTGGAACCATCCACTTGAAAGCAGAGAAATTGCAGGCAGACAGAGCATGCTCAAATAAAAAAGTAATATAGTTTTTAATTTCATTAATTCCCTTAAGGATAGAGCATTTAAATGACCTAGATACGCTAGAAATGGAGGTCTAAAATATTTTATTGATTTACTTGTATTTATAAATCAATTGTGTACAAGTTCTTTGTTCAGTGATTGCTTCACTGAAACGAGTAAATGTTGGGTTTTTTAGACCTGGATGCTCATCTTTGAATTCAACTGAATACACATTTATTCATATCTCTTAAAGCGCTTTTTTGATTCATAGTTACAATTGGATTTTAAATCTGAATTGTTTCAGGTACTTCAGTTCAGGAATGTAGGTGACTAAGGACAGTTTGGTTAAAAGTACATGCTAACCACAGAAGGCTTTAGCTCAGATTTTGTAGTGAAATGTACGATTCATATGCTACCTCCTAATAAGCTGAGAGGTGGAAGTGAGAAGGATGTTTTAACACCCCAGCTTCATTCAAGAACTGTGGAAAACAAGCAGCATGTTTCAAATTCATCACAGTGTAACAGAAACTAATGGTGAAATACACAGGTGACTCCATTGTCTCATTATTTCTTCTCAAAGATTCAATTCCCACTATACACAGGATTTGTACTCTTTGCCTACTCCAGCTCTTATTGAGTTTTATGGAAATTTTAAGCATACAGGAATGTAGGGTCAAACCTTCAACTTGAAATGAACCTTGTAATAAAACTCTCAGTAATTTCTAATTTGTCTCAATATGAATCAAAAAGGTTTTTTTGAAAGTTTGTTTGTGTACATGTTTATCATTCAATGCATATCAATCATAGACCACCAACTATTTATTGAGGTTCCAGCTTTTCTGCACATCAAAAATAAACCACACCATGAAAGTCTCAAAACTCAGGCAAAGCCAAGGACCTGGTGTGTGGTTTTTTCATAAATCAGAAATAGAGTCCAGATTCATAAACCATTTGGGAAATTTGGGCCAAGTTTTTAGTGAATTTTGGAAAATCATAGTTTTTAATGAAAAGCCCATGCAAATAATGGTTTTGACATTCTCATCTTTTGGACACTTTCAAAGTGCTAACCTTGAAATAAAATTCAAGGACCTCATAATAAAATAAAAGACTTACTGAACATATTAAATTAATTTGGAAATATATATTTATACACATGGCAGATACTCTGTATATGATTCCAACAGTCAAATGTATAAAAGACTGAGGTTTGTTTTCAGTACAAAGCCTAAGAATAATAATGTTTAAGAAAGAGAAAAAACATTTTTAGCATTGTTTTTTGTATCATAAATAGTGAAATTTTTGCAGTTGGACAGGAGTAGACTATTATTAAAATATTTTGGACATTTTCAATATGCTTGCATGGACTAGGAGTTTTCCTAAAGGGACTAGAAAATGTATTCTTGCAGCTGAACCTATATGGGAATCTCTTTTCTCAGAAAAAGCATTAGGTTTCAAAACTTTTATAGGTCCACCTGGGGATGAAATTTAGAACCATGAAACCCAGTGTTGATGTACTTCCATTCAAGTAGAGAAACCACTTGGGCATGGGCCTTCCACCCCCAGGAAAATGCTGTGTTGCTGATTATGTCTTTGTCTCAGTATTTTAGAGGGAAACTTTTCCACTTAAAATTTCTTGCATCTGATAAGTTCCTATGAAAATCAAAGGGGTGGCAATATGATAATCACTGAAAAGACTTTATGTAGCTCAACAGAGCTGTGCAATGGATAATAGCAGCACACTGTTAGTCACTAAAATGTAAATCCTAAGCTCAAGCACTTGTTATTTGAAAATCTTACTGACTACAAAGAACTGAAACAAGTAAAAAACCCTAAACAAATTCAGCACCCCAAATTACTTCAGGATAAGTAACATTTTCCAGCAATAGTGCTGATACATGTGTTCTCTCTCAGATAAACACTCTGCAGCAGATAGTAAGAAATATACATATACAAGAGAGGAGCAGTTTGCATTTCTTTACATCACCTTTCTCACCAAAAAAAAAAAAAAAAAAAAAGGCAAAAAGCTGTTTCATTTGCCAGTGCATTTGTACTTGTCTTGTACCTCCTTATATGAGATGATTATACATGTACGTGGGCTGGAATATGTTGTTTGTTTTCACTTCTATGCAGCGCACACCGAGAGTGGCACTGCTGATACTCAATGAACCAGCCACTAAATTTGTCCTCCACAATGAGCCCGAGATCAATAACTAATTTTGAAAACTGATTAGTTTGCAGCAGGGAAGTAGACACGGCCCGAATCTTGCCAGAGGATATAATCAGCCAGTAAATAGCAATATTAGTGCTGTAGGTAATAGGCTGGGAATGGCACAGGAAAGGAGTCTGGCCCAACTCTCAGAAATAAAGGGCTTGACACGAAGGCCAATTCAAATTCTCCTTTTTTTTTTTTTTTTTTTTTTTTAGTCACATGATTTAAACTGAACTGGTTTTTCTTCTTCTTCTTTTGGTGCTGGAGTAAAGCTTATTTTTATCACATTCCCTGCCTGGAGACTAAAGAGTGTTTGTAATGCATCCTAATAAAGCTTGCAAGTGCAGCCTTGGGTGATTATTAAAGAGCTACAGACATTTTTACACATCTTTGCTGGTTGTGAACTCCAGATGTTTCCAACATGAAAAATGTTATGTTCTAACAGTTAATGTTGAATCACCAGCCATTCAGAAGATGTATCTTCTTATTATAGCTGGAATGTTGCTATGGTGATAATTGTAAAACTGTGACCTAGAAGGAGGAAAACAAATGTATTTGGCACAAAAGAGGATAGGTAGTGTATCAATTAGGCCAATGAATGGGAAGATAACATAAAAGTGGTAGGAAATTAAAAATTATGCACGGATCTTGGATACCATATGATATACTGTATAATTAGCACTTTTATTTTCATGTGGAATACATCCTCAGTCCCTCTTGGGGACAGACAACACCCTTTCTACCTCCAAAATTACAGTGCTTTGCCTTTTCCACAAAGCCCATCCATAAAAAGCATCCCTATGAAAGACTTGCTCACATAAGAGTTTTTATAATTAATTAATGTTTTGTATCTCATGTTTTGGTACTAAAGACAGAAGTAGACCATGTCAGGAGATATAATTAATTAATTATAGGTTTTGAGCAATCAAACACTAAGGATCAGAACAGAAAGAGACTTCATGCAAGTCTGGATTATTTGGGGAGCAGCCTATTGTTAGGATCACCACAATTCTGCATTTCTGCTGAGTCTATGAGGAGAAAATCAGATCAGGGGAGTCATACAGTCCCTGGGGCTCAAACCACGGAAGGACCCGAGTCCTCTGCCACCTCTGCCAGCCGTCTGCTCGTCACCTTGAGCTAATTTCCCTCTGTCTGCTCATCCATTTCATCATTTGCTCGATGGGAACCCTTTTTACAAAGAGCTTTTTCAGATCAATGGATGAAACATGCTCTTAATTTCTAAGCTCATAAGCAGAAGCATGTGTGGAAAAACAGCGACTCCCATTACGAGGGTAATGATCAAATATCCCATCTTCAGTCAACTGCTATTGCTGCTGCAAACTGCAAATGTTTTCCAGCTCACAAGCAAAGAAAATTTCTGGTATGTGCTAAAGACATCACCATTACCATTCATCCCAATCAGCTTGATTAGACTGAAAACAAACAACAGGAAACCATCTATCTGTATGCACATCAACCCCGTTTCAGGAGTCCTTGTCACTGAAATAGAGAGTGAAGCCCTGCCACTTGTCCTGAAATGTATATCCTCCATAGTTCTTTCCTACACATCAGGAGAGGAAGGAAACAGAGTAGATTATATTTCTTATTAAATTTATGGGTTATAACAGCGTGCGATGTGCTTGGAAATAAATCACAGAACAAAGGACAAAATTACAGAAAGAACTGGCACACTGTAAATCTCTTGATGTTTTCAAATGGAAACTGAATGTCTTTCTGCTAGTTATGCATCAGTCAAAACATTATTGAGATAAAGGCTTTCAAGTGATATTTTCAAGCCATATTAGTTGTCCTGTAGCTCTGCACTTCACTCAGACTGGAAAGTAGCCAACAAGCATGGCTTGAAATCTGTTAGTTTATGTCTTGAGGGATTTTTTCCAGCTGTATTAAAGAATTAAGACCTAGCTCCCCAACTCTCACTGCACTGCCTGCATGCTGATCTGGGGCAGGAAAAGAAACAGAGGCATGGTGAGGTAAAGGGATTAATCCAAGGTCAGATTGAAAGTTAAATGTAGGATTTAGACATAGATGCTTGCTGCTTGATTATGTTGAAGTCAGAGAAAACAGTGAAGTGCTTTTATTTTAACTTCAAAGAAACACAACTGTTTTGCACATGGAAGTGCAACAGCATGGTATTGGGGAAGGTTTTATATCAAGGCAAACCACAACTATGACTCAGACCAGAAAAATCTCACATGAAAGTTCCCCTAAACTTTGTTTCTCCACACCTATATACCTGGCTAAATAGACTTTGAGTGAAGAATGAAAAAAAAATATGTGAAAGAAAAAGAAAATTCCAGTTGAAATGTAAAAATAAATAGAACAAAATCAAGCATAGCTGGAACAAACAGAAGCTTACATGGACTAACAATTTGAATAAGACTGTAGTTTTTTTCCCTTTTTATCATTTTTTCCTCCTTCTTACTAGCTGAGCCATGGCTAGTGACAGGCACAAAGAGAAACTGTATGAGGGAGACAAAGGTCAAGATAATGGTATTACTGTGCTGGTGCAAAGAACACTTGACTAGATGGCAAAAACTAAAGGTCACTTATAAATGTGTTTTTCATTTTCTCCATGGAAAAGCTAGAGAAATGTAAAGAATCTGCCAGAACTATAAGCCAAGAAGATTAGTTTGATTTTTTTTTTTCATGATAACGAAGAAGAACTACCCAAGAATATTCTTGTTTGGCTGTATCAGGCCAAAACATTCTAGTGATTTAAACCCAAAACAACTACAGCACAAAACATTTCTGTTCAAGCAGTCCCTGATAGATGGAAGGCAAACCTCTTCAATATATACATATTCAAACCTACTTGCCTTGCTCCTCTGGGTCTCTCTTTCTGATCCCTCTCCCCTCACAGCCTTCAGTGAAGGTAGCTTGTGCTGTCTTTACACCTGCACCCAATGTCCAGCCCTTTCCCTCTGCACCTGGGTCTGCTGAGAGGGCAGGGCTGAAATAAATCTCGTCTGTGTAACTAGCCAGAGACTGAAACTCTCAGAATTCAGAATTCAACAGATAAATCTGATGAAATTAAAGTGAGTGACAACCTGCCAGTACAGTTCCAGTGGACACAGGTTTTGTGAGAGCTAGAATATCCCAGTATGCTTCCTTTAGGTATTGTTCTTTGAGGTAAACGCAATGGAAAAGAAGCCTACCACCACTTTCCAATTTCATTCAATGGCAAACCCCCTTTAATATTATTTTTGACATCCTTAAATTCCCAATCAGGCCAAAAAACAAAGAAACAAACAAAAAAATGGAACAAAACAAAAGAAAAACAAAACAAGAAAACAATGCATAACCAGGACAGTGCATGAAAACTCTTGGGTTTGTGGAGGGCAGTGGTGGTGAGGACCTGCTGTAAGCCAATATCCTAACCTGATCTGGTTTTGTGATGTCCAAGGAGAGCAGTGACTTCTAACTCTGTCTGAGGAGAAATGAGTGATTTACTAGCCAACAGAGCAAAGAATGAAGAGAGAGAGACTAGACAGCTAAAAAAGACAATAATGACCTGTTTCAAGACTGACTTAATTTTCCTCTTGAAACATTTGATATTCTCTATATCATGGAATAGCAAAAGGACCACTGTGGTGGAATAGCCAGATGTGCTGGCTATTCATTATTTCACATTGTCCACACTAAGGAAATCTCTTCACTGTTGTGCAACAAATTTTTACTACATTAAAGTAATTTCTATAATTAAGATAAAAGCATGCAGATTGAATGGCTTTATTGCTATAAAGTTTTGTCCCTCAGCAAAGTGTTCATCTAAGAAAATTCAGCCTCCCCAGCCTTGCAAGCCTATTCCTTGCTTTTCTGGTCTAGCAACTCCCTTTCTTCCTCTCTTCCTTCCAATGCCTCTGGTATTCACCATACATGACAAAGTGACAGTCCAATCAATAGTTGGGTCACAGATTTGCTTCTCAGGCCCCTTCAACTCACTGGCTGTGACTCAGCAATGGCTTTTTTTTTTTTTTTTTTTTTTTTTTTTTTTTTTGTAAAAGAACATTCCTTGGCAGACTCCAGACCAGAATCATAGCAAAAACAAAAAAACAAGCTTCTCAGGGTGTGTTTCACTCCAGCAGACCCTTCAACATTTGCATGCAGGAGGCAAAATATGCAGCAAGCAGCAAAAATGTGCCTCAGTGTATCAAACACATAGTGTGGCTCCTGAATAGAAATTATTCATGTGACTATGGTGAAATAGAGCAGGAAGAAAGACAGAGAAGCAAAATAAAACGGGCAAGAAGGAGAACAAAGGCACAGAGTGAGGAAAACTGGAGGAGAAAAACGGACTGTCAGGCAAACAAACTAGATGAGTGTAAGAGAAAGAATGAGAAAATCTTGTCATGGTGTGGTTAAAACAATATATAAAAAGGAAACGTGATGCTTAAACATGCAGTAATCTCCTTTTATCCAGTATATAGGAAACAGTCAACCAATTAATGTGCACTGAAATATTTTACCTATTTTACACTTGAGAAAGCAGAAACACTGGGCCTATATAAATTGTCCAGGTCACATATTAAGTCAGCAATGATCCAGACGTGGCTCTCTGACCTGCCTCCATGAAATACTTCTTCTCCAGGGGAAGTAAACGACATGTTTTCACTCCAACTTTTCCACTACATGCAGCACTTAGGGGCCTGCAAGGAGCCATAAATCTCAGCAGTTCCTCGTTTAAAGTTTGCTTGCAAGGAGATTAAACCAGTTTGCAAATAAAGCAGCTGCCCTCGGTTTCACGGTCAGGAAAGCCCCACCATGTCTCACTTTTTCTGAGGTTTGACATTCAGTGCACGCTGCTGCAGGTCTTTGGCACTGAAGAACTGGTGCAAAGGGTGAAGTGAATTGCACTTCCCAGCCTTGCCTTTGGAACAAGCTGCGTGCAGCACAAAACTTTTGCAATTACTAGAGGCCAACGTAGTATCAAACACCCAATAAACACACAAATTAGCTTCCTCTCAAGGTTCATCCACTCATTCTTTGATTTTTATCAGTTAATTAAATGGCTTGTCAGAAAAGTGTAAGGTAGTCCATCCACATATGTGTTGTGTGTTATGTACTCTCAGAAATTACTGATGCACGGTCTAGGCAGGACTGACAGTAATTATTAAACATCAGCTGGCAGAGGTGAATTGCACCCATTTTAGTCAACAAGTAACAAGTCAATCTGTAACACTCCCATAGGAGGAAAACAATTTGCCACCACACAAATTAAAATAGTGAGTGAGCTGGTTTAGGGACACTGGGTTGTATTTACTGAAGAATGCAGCAAAGAAACAAAACCTTGTGATTGCTGACAGAGAACACTTTGGTATGAGGTCTGTGATAAATGGCATTTGATATATGGTATAGAAATCTTTACTACCTCGAAAATGAGGGTACACTTTGCAGCTAGGACTTGGGAATGAGCCAAATGTAAGTACCAGTGAGTTCTTTAAGATGTCACATTGAATACTCTATACAGAACAAACTGACCACAACAAAGGAGCAAACCTATATTTGACCTTCTACCCCCAAATGTCAACATCTTCCAGAAAATTTATATTCCATCTGACAGAACTGGGTAACCTTGACCCAGAGGAATAAGAGATACTGGATTAGGTAGGCACATGAGTACAGACTTTCTGCTTACTTTGAGAGCTTACAAATGACTGAAGGACAAAATAAGTGGCTTTCTGAAGCTGCACAGTCAGATTCTTTCACTTGCTAAGGCTGCTTCATTATAATGTCAGCAAGCAGCACACCCTGTGCACAAGGATTCTAGGGTTTCCTTAAGTTTTCCATAATGCCTTTTCCTGCCAGTGAAACCAGATCCTTCAGTGTTCGGTCTTGAGTGAATTATTTGACCATGATTTGTGTGCAACTTAAACACAGTTTGAAAACTACACATAACAGTGGAATTGTGGATGGCCCAGGGATTAAGCCAGTGGACTCAGTTTACCGGATATTTTGGCATGCAATGGGGATGCAGATGTGCTGCTGGGGACTGCAATGGCATGAATAAATTTTATTATAAATAATTTTATTCTGTAGAGGTGTGCATTTTAACTGCAGAACTGTGTCCCAACCCCAAGTCAAAGTTGAGGACAAAGATCTCAAAACTTCCAGTATAGTTTAATTTATTACTCTATCCTTCCTAGGGTTTTATGAAGTGACAAGGGACTTAACAAAAGAATATCAACAGGTTGGAAAAGTCCTCTTACACACTAGTATTTTTCTTTAAAAACACTCCAACCCTATATGCTGCACTTTTATAGAATGTTCCTTGCTCCTCTTTTTTCAAAATATGAGGTTTTGGTGAAGCCAGGAAACTTGCTGCTTGCTGACAGCCACGGCAGTAAGTAATAGCGAGAATTAAAAGGACAAGATGATTGACATTTCTAAGTGTAAACACAGATGTTTTCCAACCAGAGAGTGATGCTTCTTGCTGGAGGTGCTGATAAAGCTTCTGCCACATACAGAGATGAGTGGTGTGCCATGTCATCTCGAGATAAGGAGGTTACAACATTGTGCAGTGGAATCCCCTGCATATGGACCCTGTGGCAGCAAAGTGAAGTTTTGCAGTACAGACCCCGCTGACTTTTCTGGTGACTAAATAGCAGAAAATAGCATTAATAAGTTATTGAAAGAATATGAAAAAAAAAAAAGCAAAAAAAAAAAAGCAGCCTAAAGCCATGCTTACCATTTACATTTAAATTTTGCCTCTGTTAAGAATAGTTTGGATACAGAATTTGTTCTTTAGTGTAGAGTAGCAGTGGAAAAATTTACCATTTCTTTGGTCTTCCTGTCTTTGTATGGACAGATTAAAAGAGAAATGAGAGAAAAGTTTCTGACAAATCTGTGGTTCTGCCAGTGACCTAGAACCAACTTCATCTATAGGAGAAACTGCTATTTTCTGTCCTATTTGTACACCAGCTAATAGGTAATTGGGATACATCTACATCAGTCACCAGCTGCTATGCCAAAACCAGATCATCACTTCTTGTACCTGTAAGATACAGAAATAGGAGGCAGGAGTACATGACCTCTGCTACAGCCCTACACTAAAAGGACCATGTAGATGAGACCCCTTCTGGCCACCAACCCACACCTGGGGCCTCCCTCCTCTGTATGGTCCAAAGAATCCACCACAAGGGCCTGCATGGATGAACAGCACCTACTCAAAAATAAGTCTGGTGTATCAGGGACCAAGGAAGTTTAGGTGACTGGTCATGGCCACTGCTGTGGAATCTACTTTGCACCTGGAAGAGACATTTTTCTTGGGAATTAAACCAGTGCACACCTTCAGATTCTTTCCCTTAAATTACTGGAATGCAGCCCTGGAAATCTATGCATTTCTAAGCCCTTGGAAATCTATGGTGGACACAAATACTAAACTCCCTCAGGAAAAACCAGAAACATTTCAAGTGTGGCATGGGTGCAGACCTTAGTTAGAGTTTGAAAATTAAATACTGTATATTGCTATATTTGAAATCTTATCATGGGTCTTTTAAATGCAAATTTCCATTTACTATTCTATCCAAAATGTCCATAATTTTGAGGATTATTTAATCAATTCAAAAGTAAAAAAGACACAGACTATACAAAAGACCTACAATTACAAAAGTCGACTGTGGAGTTATATAGAAAATTTTAAAATAAGTCTTAAGGATCTTAAGAATCGCTCATAATTTCACTCTAAAGGTTTTCTTTACAGTGGGAATCCTTTTTTACAAAAAAAAAAAAAACCAAACTTAAACAGAACAAACCAAACCAACCAAACTAAACCAACCAACCTATCTCTTCCTCTGAATTCACACTGATTTGTGCATCAGCTTACCTAAGTTACAGAGCTTCTGGTCTTCCATCTATTAATTCCTGAATACCATGACTTTCTTTGTGAGGGTTTAAGTAATAGTGTGCCCTGTAATAAGCAGAATGTGTGCAAGATTTGCCTAAAGATGGTAGGAGTGAAAAGTCATGATTTCTGCTCTCTGGTGGTTTTTTGTTTCCCTCACCATCTGAATTTGAGTTTTATCAGTTTCAGCATGAGCACATCTTTGCTGTTTTCAGATTTCCAGATGAATTTCAAGGCCTAAGCATTTAGCTGTTAACTACCTAGGTAGATTTCTTTTTGAAAACTTAGAACTTAGACTCAAATATCCAGAAAGTACCTGTTTCTTGTCAGTCTAACCTCAAAGTTATGTTCTCCTTGTTTCTAGTTACACTTTGTTTCATTCCGTACATTGCCTCATCTAGAGCAGATGCAGCAGCTGCCCAAGAATTTGACCAAGAATTTAACCAAGAAGCTTCCACAGTGAAAATTCATAGCATTTTGGTGATGGGCATAAACATACCAAGGGCTGGCTTGCTGAAAAAAATCCACATTAATCTACGTCTTTCTCTTGAAAGGAATATCAGTTCTGATATCCTCATAAAAGAGCATGTGATAATGATTGGTGAGGGATGGAGGAGGTTGATTTTCCCTATTTTATGGGAGTCTGATGATTCACATTTTACCAGGGCAGGATGATAGGAATTGTTTCACTTTCAGAGCCTCCTTTCCGTCCCTTGTTTGCCTGCATGAATATTTTTGTGTCTGTCGCTATTTAATGTTAAGAATAAAGAGATGTGGTAGTAGGAAGGAATTGTGGGATTTTGCATCTCTTGTGTTGCCATCCAGCCCTGGTGAGGGCAGCCAGTAGACTGTGTTAGAATTCTCTCCTCTGGTTTCCCAGACAGATCCAAGCCAGTGCAGAGACACAGCAACAAGCAAAAAAACATGACTCAACCCAAAAAAATGAATATTCTGTTCTTTTGCACTTCATTTCCACAGAGCCACCATGCAATCCCTGTCCTAAGGGGAATTAAAGAATGGCCTGGGTTGGAAAGGACCTTAAAGATCATCTACACCCAGACCCCTACTAGACCAGGTTGCTCCATCCAGCCTGGCCTTGAACACTCCTAGGGATGGGGAATCCACATCTTCTCTGGACAATTTTTCCAGTGCATCATTACCTTTCACAGTAAATTATTTCTTCCTAACATCTCTTCCCTTTTAGTTTAAAAATGTTTCCTTTGTCAGTAAGAGAGTAAGTATGACCTAGGGAAAGGATATATATATACACATATACAGTTATAATGTCTGAGGTTATGTAGGAATTGCATTTATAAAAATAGTAATTTACAAAGACAAAACCCACTGGATTTATATCATTATCAACAAAACAAAAAACAAACAAAAAATACCATTACTGTTACTTTCATTGACCATGTTTTGGGTACAGACATTTTTCCTGACTACTGCCATGACTTTCTGGGGTACCAAACATGTGCACTTGCCTATTTACATTCTGGAGATAAAAAGTCCTTGTGAGTAAAGAATTTAAGCATCAATGAAACTGCAAGTAGCAGCATTAAGATTAAAGATGAATCTAACAAGTAGGAATGTCATTCTTTCATAGTGTTTGCAACAGGAAAAATGTCATATCCCAAAAATTTTGCTTTCCAGTTACTTTTGGGACTAGTTCAAGTCATGGAAGTTATCCATATTCAATGTAGAGGACACATGCAAACCTTGCAGCTATTAGGAGGTGCTGGTCTGGTTCATGCTCACTTTTAAACCTAAGTGCAGCCTGAAGTGAGTTTAGATTTTGCAACATTTTATGGATTCTTATAATAGATATGACTAAATGATTACTTTCTAAGTTGCCCTCAAGCAAATGAACTCATTTCAATCCCATACCTCTCTGAGGTCCAGGCTTTGCTCAGGTCAACAGCCTCAACCCTGACTTCCACTGACTTAAAACAACACCTTCCTCTTATGCATTGGAAACTAAATGCTCCAAGACAAAATGTACCACCTTATTATCCTCCGTTTTTCACTTGGGGATATTTTTTTATCATGTTGCTTTCCTGAGTATGTTCCTAAGGTTAAATTTGGAACCTGTGAAAACAATTTTTTTTTGCAGAAATATTCTAATCTCAAATATAGTAGCACAATTGAAACTGCTGTAATGCACTAATATTTTTGTGATAAAACTAGCTTGTAGACCTATGTAACTCTGGTACTTAATGATTTCTGATGTCTGGAAGGTATTAGACTGTGGTTGTAATAATCTCTATAATTGTAACAGTTCATGCTAGCTAGAGTGCACATCTATTCTTCATCTGTCCTTAAACTAATTTGTTCTACGTATGAATATATCACAGTCATCAATTTAAAGTGCCATCCTTTGGCTGTGCAGGTGATTAAGGAGTATACATTATGTATGAGGCAAACACACCAAACTTATACAAAAAGCTTTTTAGGAGTGTGCCAAATATCTGGTTTCTGTAAGAGTTTGTAAGTCGTTATTCTAATAGAAACACAAGTCAAAGCTACAACTAACCAGCAATCAATTACTTCTTTCCCTACTTAATGCCTTGGATGATGAGTGTTATGCTG
Source organism: Zosterops lateralis (assembly GCF_965231275.1). Taxonomy (NCBI): domain Eukaryota; kingdom Metazoa; phylum Chordata; class Aves; order Passeriformes; family Zosteropidae; genus Zosterops; species Zosterops lateralis. The sequence continues at coordinate 111,982,925 of NC_139763.1, forward strand.
TGGCTCTGTGCTGAACTTTAAAAATGTATTTTAAAAAACAAAACAAGCAAATAAAACAGAAAACTCAAACAGAAAAAAAAAAAAAACTAAAAACAAAACAAAACAAAAAAAAAATCAAACAAACAAAAAAAACCCAACAAAAAAAACACCAAAAAACTACCAAAACAAATGAACAAACAAACAAAACACAAAACCCACCAAAAACAAACAAACAAACAAACAAACAAACACCAAAGAAAAAGAAAAAAAAACAACCTTGAAAATCAGGTGATAGTAAATTTTCCCACTCATCGCTGCCCATAAAGTTTTTATTGCAATTAGTGCAGTGCTGGGCTCTTGAAAGTCTTCTCTTTCTGGAAAGGAAATTTTGCTCTACCATGCAGCTAAGTATGCAGGGAGCATCTATTAGAACATCTAGCACAAGCATTTCTCTGGTCATAGGTCTGATAAAGAAACAAGCAAACTCTGAGGCTGTGATTTCTTGTAGGACATGAGTCCAGCCTGTGGTCTCAAGGGTGTACTTGGCAAAACCATTCCAGAGGAGGCTAAGGGCTGTGGAGAAGGTCAAGGGGCACTGGGCAGAGGGCTCACAGTGTCAATCTGTACCAGGAGGGTGGCTCAGACAGCAACATTTTACTTTTCCCTGATCAATATCTTATAGCTGACAGGAAATCAAATGCTTTCCTCAGTTATATTCCCAGCAGATTGGCAGTCACCACCAGAGAAACTTACAAACAGCACAGAGATCAGTCTCTGAGGAGCCCCAGAGTTCAACAGGAATTTAAAGTTAACCTCTTATTTTCAATCTTTGCTTGGCCCTTGAAATTTTACATACAATGTTGTTGAAGCTTCCTTTGTTCTGGATCAGATTTGTGTTTACTTGGAAGATAAACTTCCTGACTGATTGTGGATATGAGCAAACAGACCTACCTATGGAGCACTTATCCCATGAAGCTGAGAAATAAAATTGCTTTCCTGACCATGTTTCTGAGCTGTGCATGCTCACAGTCACTGAAAAGAGGGATAGAAGATAAAATTGAACCATTTCCTGCCAGTACAAGAGGAGCATCTCTTTGAGGACATCATCTCCAGGAGTGATTAAGTGCCAATCACTTCATTCCCACAGTTAGGTACAAAGAGCAAAACCCAGCTCTTGGTAAATTAAAAAGCTTGACAGCACAGAATTGTGCATCTAGGAGCTGTTAAAAGGAAGAGAGAGAAATGTAAGATGTGAACGTATTTACATGGGAAGAGGAGGTCATCCAGGGGATGAGACAAACAGCACTTACTCCTACAGGCAGGTAGTGTATATTTTATTTTTTCAATGTTTTACAACCGTGCTCAACAAACACTCACAGAAACCCATTAATAATGCCCTATGACTGTGACTAAATTTAAAAAAAGCCAAACCAGATGTTACTACAAAAACCTGTTAAAAAATCATGTCAAGAGTCAGTTGCCAAAATATACAAACTTAGTTTTTCTCAGCAAAATTATACTTTGCCATATACCTCTGTGTAGGATAATAAGGTAATGAGGCACACAGATTTCATATAGACTTGCCTTCATATATTGGCATATATATAGTGTTCATTTCTTCTAGTGCTACTTCCACAATGCCATTGGCTCTTTTTTTTTTTTTTTCTTCCCTTGAGAACAGAAAGAAAGAAGAAAGAGAGAAAGAGGGAGGGAGAAAGAAAAGAAAGAAAAGAAAGAAAGATGAACCTAATAAATGATTATCTACGGATCAGACTATTTTCAACTGTTTTACCATGTAATAACCATCACTGAAAAGTTAATTATCTGACTCTCTTGTTCAATGGGACGGTCATTACATATCTAAACTAACATCAGGATATATGGAGAACCAGGACCCTGGGAAAACAAGTAGGAACCACAGTCATTTCACTTTCTTTTGCACAAGTGCCAGGTTCTCCCTGAAGAATAGGAAACAGCTGAAAAATTATCGTTCCTGGTGCTAACAATAAAGCTATTTGAATAGTGAAGGAGACCTTTTTCACCCTAGAAAAACAGTAAAATAAAAGTGGAAGACTCTCATGCTTCACTTAATACAATGAGTTCATATAAACTTTGATAGTTAATAACTATCTAACAAGCTACAGAACTTGCCCAAGATTTCTCTTAGATAAAAGGAGGCTATGAGTTGCTAATGACAAGATCTGGCTGAAATGGGAGATAAATTTGGGTATTTTCAGGCTCCATGTCCTTTCGGAGAAGACACCTGGTGTTTTTCTTAGAATTTTGGATTAGGTTCCCTAGCTCAGATTTCTTAGGATTGATTTTGCTGTTCCAAAGGTGATATCAGGTCTGATTTAACAGAGCATAAGAGAACATATTAAAAGTGTATTCAGATTATTTTCTTCAGCCTTCCCCATCCCAGCTATTTTCATATTAATTTGCTAATTTGAAGACAGAGACTGCATATCAAAGGAAGGCTGCAGGCAATAATGAAGGCTGCAAATGTTTGCTGTTTCAGTAGTTACTGTTTTGATTTCCAAAACAGAGGGCAGCTATCATTATTAACAAACAGTAGAAGAAATTATACAAATAAAGAAAAAAGGGAGATAAACAGAGCAAGGCTTGCTCTTTGAGAGGTAAATCTGTGTATAAATGCTGAGTAGAGAACTCCTCCCAGTATGAAATGAAGCATCCTGCAAATCTAACATTAGAGTCAGATGCTCACTTTCTTGCTTGAGAAATATTTGTTGCAAAGTATTTGTGATATAGTCAAAACATAGTAAGTGCAATACTTTTTTTACTATACCAATGATCTGGTTAAGAGAGTGCCTCACATATTCTGAAATACAGGGAGGCCAGATTTATCCACTGATTTCTCCAACTTTCTTTTCTGCACAGTGACATCAGATCCCAAGAAGTAGTAAAAATTTACTCCAGAACTGATGTGCTTTTCATCAATATATGACTAGATAACTCAATTCCACTGAAAGAAAGAAAACCCAAAAAACCCCACCAAAAACCCAAACAAACAAAATAAAAAACACCTCAAACCAAAACCAATCAAGTAAACAAAACAAAAACAAACAAAAAACCCCCAAAACCAACAAACAAACAAACAAAAACAAACAAAAAACCCCCCAAACCCCCCCCCCCCAAACCACCAAAACAACAAAAAACCAAAAATATCAAAAACCAAAACCAACCAAACCAAACCAACCAACCATTTCTAAGCTAAGGGGGTAACACAAAGCTAAGATAAAAACTCAGGTATTTCCAAACCTTTAAATGTAATCCCAGGCCTGAGTAAAGACTCATTTGAGCAAATACTTTTAAGACTGAAAATGGCCTCTATTATTCCACTGTAGAATAGACTGATATGATTTGTTTTCAGTGTTCACGTGGGATGCATTTGGTTTGGAAAGAGGTCCCTCAAGCTGAAAGATATGTTTCCTGATGTCATGATACTGTTAATGTGCCATAAAAATGATTTAGCAGTTGGGATCAATGTACGGCATTCTAACAAGCCAATAAAATAATCCCTACGGTATCCCATCCTTATTATAGGGTTCTATTAAGAAAATGGGAAAAAAAATTGTTCATATATAAACTATTTGGATTCTCTATACAGGAAAGATGTATTTCAACTGGAGGGCTACATTTTAGCAGGCTAGAAAAGAACAATGTGATGCCACAGCCCTTGTAGTTCTGAGTTAGATGTCAGCACAGAGTTTTTGCAGTGTACATGAAGCCTGGATGTCAATAGATGGGGTATGATTTTCTGGGTGCCACAAGAGATGTTTTATTTTTTTATCAGCAAAAATGTTAAAAACCAAAGAAAACAGAAGAAACCTACACATGCAATAATAAGAAGCATTCAGAGAGTAAAAAGTTCAATATAAAAATATTTGAGAGCAAAATCAGGAGTTTTCTAACAGGATAGATTAATAAGAAATAATTCAAAATGTCCAGTGAAGTGTTAGTATATATGAGCATAAATGACTTTTCTGCAAAATCTTACTTGTAAGATATTTTTAAAGACTTGCTTTAATAAAGGAAATGCTTAACATCTTACTGTTCAGTAACAGTTCTTCCTTGCCCACTCACGTCAGTTATTTTCAATACTCCAGCATGATGCTTTTCAGAACCTCACTTCTTTCCAAGAGAAAAGGGGCTTTTTTTAGATGCTAGAGTAGATTAAAACATCAGACACAGTCTCAGGTTTCAGAAACTTGCTGCTACACACACAGGTGTAGTGCCTTGGCTTTGCCCTTGCCATTATTGCAGCCCCTGGAATAATGGTACTGGCAGGAAATCTGCCAAATAAAACTCAGGTGTAAATGCAGTCACACCTATGTGGGTGCTAATCCCTGGCATCCCTGGACAGGCTGCTATTTCTTTATTACAAACAGAGATCAGGTTTGAGATTTTGAGAAGCAAAATCAGCAGAGAAGGTTAAATGAGGGAATTCTGGGTGCATCTCAACTGCATATACTTACACAGTGTAGAACACTTGGCAATTTCTCATCCCAAATATCTGAGAAGTGTTTTTCAGGAACTTCATTTTCAACTTGTTAACCTAAACAAGTGGCATTTCCTTGGGAACTAGAAATTACAGTGGTGTCCAGAGTCTTCGAAAAGTAATGTAAAAGGATGAAAAATAACCATGGAAAGGGTTAACTCACAGAAAATTAAAGACAGAAATTGTATGATTTGAAGAGATGGTAAAAAAATTAAAATATTTATTGAGTTTTCATGGCAAAGTTTTTGTAGGTGGAGTGAGAGCTACAGGAGGAAGAAGCAGCAGAGACAATACATACACAAAACTGGGAGTGAAGTTGAGCTTTGAAAGAAGGGGAGGTGTGGGTGAAAAGTTTTAACATTTAGTTTATTTCTCATTATCTTGCTGTGATTTGATTGGTGATACATTAAAGTGCTTTTGCCCCAAGTCAAGTCTGTTTTACCTGTGACAGGTGAGTGATCTCTCCTGGTCCTTACCTGACCTCCATCCACAAACCTTTCATTGTATTTTCTCTGCCCTGTCCAGCTGTTCAGCTGAGAAGGGGACAGTTTTGGTGGACACTTGGTGTACAGCCATGGTCAACCCTCCCCCCCGCAAAGTGTAAAAATTGTTCTCATTTTTAATGTATGATAGTTTAATTTGCTTAGAAAATACTTTCTAATATGGTTTCTAATGCTGCCTACAGGACATGTTCCTTTAAATTAATGCTATTTCTTTTAATTCTGCATAGATGTCGTTAAGGCTTTCATTTGATCATTTATCTGTTTCATGGGTATGAAAAATTGTGGGTTGAAAAATGGAAGAAGATCACACTGACTATAAAACCCAACCAGCTGCCCAGTCAAAATTCAGTGACTTCCCATGTTGTAGTTGCTGTAAAAAAAATACCCTTAGTCCTAAGAAAAGCAAGGCTGAAACAAATGAAATATCATTTTTTCTAGAGTTCCTTATCAAACATCTGTAACACATACATGGACAACTTTCAAAGGGATTAAATTAATGCTATTGAAATTGACAAACGGATTCTTCACACTTTTCCAATTGAAATATGTATAACAATACAATTTTACCTGTAGAGTAATTTTACCCCTGAAGTTGTTTTTATCCTTTTGGTTTTTTTTAAATTTGTCTGATAATTTTCAGTCACTTTGGGAGTGCTGGTGAGACGCCACCAACCCCAACCAGACCAAGGGAAACTGGATTTTAGAGTTCTGTGAGTTAACGACGGCTGAGAGGTGAATATTTACTGCATGGCAGGAGTCACCAGCCTCCCCCAGGTCTCTTTTCAAAATGAAAATCAAAACCTACTGAAAATTGAATAAAACTTCAGGAAACCTGGGTGCCTAGGAAGCTTCCATGGGTCTTTTCCAGTTGCTCCCCCACCAGCACAGCGCAGAACGGAAACATGGAAAAGTCATTGTCGTTGCACTCTGAAGGGCTCCTATTTCTCTGGCTCCCAGAAGATTACTTATAGAAAGAATATACCAGAGCTGTAATACAATAAGCTATAATGTGAAACAACTGTAAGCTCTTGAAGACTCCTAATACAGATGATACACTGGTCTTTTAAAGAATGAAACCATAATTTATACGAGAAGCTGTCAGATACACGGGACCCAAAATGCATTTGAGCACACAGCTTGCTTGCTTGCTTACTTGTAGAGGTATCAATCAATTTATTAAGAATTAATCTGCACCCCAGTGTTCTCCTAAAACTGCCTAATGTCTTGGCAAGCTACTTGAAAGGGTTCAGTGAGAATTTATAAGGGCAGCTTGGAAACAGGATTTTTTTTTTTCTTGCTCAACAAAGGGGATACTGTTTCCCCTCTGAACATATCTCTGTTATAGTTTAACACAGTAATGGATAGGTTTGCCAAAAATCACAGTTTTTAATGGCCTTCAGCGAAACAGTAGATTTGTCTTTGCCTTCATACTGTGTCCTGCATTTATGCTGTTAGAATGGCTCTTAATCTGCCTGGAAGTATCAAATGCTCTTGGCCTTGAGAACACAAACTTGTGCACACACTAAAAAGTACAGTTTGTAGAGTAACCACATTTTCCATGCATGCAGAAGAGTAAGCAGGACTGAAACTAAAGGATCTAATTTCGAGTACTTTCCAGCTCTTGACACAAAAATGGCAAGAAGGCCTGGGCAAATTTAAAATGTGGAATTCATATTGCCTACATAAAATGTGCTAAAATGGCTTGAATGATGTCACTGGAGCAACAAATCCAAGCTACAGATATTTTTGAACTCTGAGAATAGTGCATGCTTGGCACTGACCAGATATGTGGAGTGTGTGAGGCTGCACACATAAAATCATCTTACGGCTATCTCAAGCCATTAGTAAACAATGCACATTTTCACCTAAAAATATCAGAGAGTGATATCACACATGTTATGCAAAGTTATTGCATCTTTCTGATCCCTGGCTTTCAAACATTTCACTTTGACAAAAGCAGTCAATGAAACATCAAAGGGGTATGTGGAAAACATGAACCCTTACTTGTTCTGCCTTAAGTTCAAGGAAAAATTAAACAGATAATGATTATCAATGGTCTGTCCACTCTCAGGACTGTTTTTTTTCTTTTCAGAAATAATGGCTGTGTGTGCACACAGACGCACATCTCTGTTTTAGAGTATTACAGGAATAGACTTAATAGAAACATCTTATTTTGGACTACACTCATGAGAAAGCTGTTTGGTACATGATTTTTTTTTCCATTTTGTGAAAATCTCAGAGTTTGCCATTTGCTCAACCAGTTCCATTGTTTTTCACTTCAGTGACAATGTCCTCTACCACATCAATTTCCAATGATGGACTTGCATTTCTGGAAAAACCTTCCATTGCTAAAAAATTCTCTCTTCCCTCCAGAATTCATTACCCAGGTAGGTAAGTAGTCTACTTCTTCCAGAAAGATTGTTTATTAGGCTAGGGACTTATCCTTTACAGCAGGATTTTTGGGGCCATGCCAAAATTTCTGAAAAGGAAGATTGTTTTATATCTATGTTTATGTTTTAAAAATGGAACATATTTTATCCTATCCACTTAAATCCTACAGCTGCCATTTTACTGAAGTAATTACAGCATTCAACATGTTTGAATGCTAAACAGAGAAAATGCATTTTAAAATTACTGGTATTTGTAGGAGAAAACAAATTGACTACTTAGTTGCATAATGCTAGACAGATAAATTGACCTACTCTAAAACCTGCCACTGTTTCTGACTAATGAACTATAAGGCCAAAATAACTGTTAAATCCTACCTAAAAACAGTTTGATTCTAATGTCAACAAAATCAGAATTTTTTTTTTTTTTTTTTTTTTTTTTTTGACAGTGTGTTTCAACCAACATATCTTTTGTGAAACAGCTCTTATGGCTTCTTCTGAATTCAAGAGCAAGCAAAGGATTGTAAAGATGAAGCTGCGCCCTTGAAGAGGACTGCACACTCCCTATTCCCTTTCCCTTCTACCTTATTAATTCAGAACTTTGCATGAACAAAGTGGCAGTAATTAGCCTTGACATGGACCAGTGCCAGGCTTTTCTATCAAGTTTCTTTCCTGTTTATGTTTGAATTACTCCGGGGCTGCCTCTGCAAGCCCTTTGGTCTCAACAAATGTGTTTTTTTCCCCTTACTCTCATGGCACAAAGAATGTAATCTTAGTTGACTGGAGTCTGCTGAACATCACATTATTTACTTGACTCAGTTAAAGATTCACAAGCTGGAGTGGAGAAAAATGCTTTTGCTTAATAAAAAGGCTGCAACACTAAGAGGATATGCTCTCCAGAAAAGAATTGCTTTGCCTGAAAGTTTTTTGCTCGGCACTGCTCTAAAATTTTGTCTAGAAAAATCAGTACAATTTTGTCTAAAAGGATTGGTTATAGACAGGAGTTGGGTGATGAGGATTCCAGTTAGTGGTTCTCCTATGCAAATTTGACATATAAGGGATGTCTAATCCTGAGTGAGAACCACAGTCCCCCAGGTTTCCAACTCCTACCATGTGCTTATGACCAAATAGGGGCTGGTGTCATGAGAGCTTTACCTGTTTTACTATAATCAAAACCTGCTATGATCACACATCTAATTAATAAAAGAGGCTGGGCACAGAACATTTGATTCAGGAAGGATATGGAGTTAGTTTAGTGAAGGAAGTTGTTAACTTTTGAATCTGCAATGACTCAGTGCCCATTTGTTATTTGCTTACCCCCAATGATCAAAAATTATGATCATAATATTAAAAACCCACAAGGTAATGAAACAATAAGCATTATTTTAAATCACAAAAACTACAGGGGAATTGATTTTCATAAGGAGCTATCCCAATATACTTCAATTTAAGTGTCATACACAAAGGTTAAAAGGAATCCTTCCCTAGAAAAGGAACTCATCCATAAGGATTAAGAGGCAAAATAACTGGAAACACTCAGGGAAAAAAAGGCTAATTTTTTAGCTTACTTCTAAACATAGCCTCAAAAAAGAATTATGAAATTAAAGCTCTCACTTCTTCATTTTGGTACTGAACATTTTGATCCTTTAAAATGATTTTCTTTCTGAAGATCCTGGACCGAGCAGGTGTCAGAGTCTGTCCGAGGATGTGTTATGCCTCACAACTGTCTCCGATGGTTGAAGACCAAGACCCCCGGAGAGACTGGGGAGAGCCCCTGGCCTGGCTGAGGTGGGGCGCCTGCCGAGGACTGATACGCATCTCCACGAGAATGGAATGCAAGAACAATAGCAGCTCGTTACAGTGGACTGAGCTGACTATACTGACCGTGCTAGAAGGGTACAGCTTGCCGCTTGTTCCTGAGCACCCAACTTTGACGCAGGTGCCTGCCTTGGCCCTGTGCCCTCTTTGGCTCTGTTCCACTCGCCTTGGTCTTCTTCCTGACCAGCCTATAAAGACTCTGAGGATCCCGTGCACCCTTTGTGATCACCCCACTGGAGAAGATCGCGTCTATGGGCAACTCTACGTCTTGAGGACCTCCGACTCTCCACGTGGTAGCTATAATCCCCCTTCCCCTCTTTCTCTATCTTTCTCACTATTCTCTATTTTCTTTCCCTACTATCGCATTGTGGGCACTAAATAAAAGTGCATTTTTTTTGTTTAAGCAAACTGGTTTGTCCCCTGTTGTGTCTTTTGCGCTTTGAGATCTCCAAAACGAACCATCAGGTTCCCCGCAGATGTTTGCAGACCCTGACATTAAATTGGCGTCACGGACAGGATCTTGATAGACTGTGGAGTTGCGGGTTTTATATAGTTTGTAGAAGGGGAAGGACTCTCGTCTCAGCCGCACCTAGCACGCCACTTCGGTGAGCGCTGTTAGAAAGCAAGGGGGGCGAGGGAAAATTCCCGCAAACTGTATACACCCAGGCGAATAAGCACTCCCTGTCATCACGATATTTCAGAAACGATCTCACTGTGCAAAAGATGGGACTCTGTGTTTTAAGCTGCTTGGTGTAGTTGAGGAGACAACAGGCGTTTTTTGTGAAGAAGTGCCTCCCAAGCAGCTGGGTCTCCTCTCCCATTCCAGGGAAGCGAAGGGAAACACAGTATTAGCTGTGCCATTGTTTGTAACTTTAAGAATACCTCCCTGAGAGTGGTTTTTGTCCCTTCACAAAAAATGAGTGAAAATTCTAGTACAAAAGATAAGGATATTCTTTTTGCTTTGTTAACAAAGCATGGTGCTAGACCTTCTCCAGCCGGAGAAGAGTGGGCACAAGATAATTGGTTTAAGTGTGAAAACATTGTAGATAGAATATATTCTTTGCAATATGATGCTAAGTATAAACTGGGCAGAAATAAAACCATTCTTTGCTCAGTTTTGGGGGCCTGCCTTTCGGCAGCCATAGAAACCCATTTTAAACGGGTAAGTGAAGAGAGAGCAGAAATAGAATCCCTGCAAAAACAATTGGAACAGGAAAGAAATCGAGAAGGAGAAGTAATAGAATCCCTGCAAGATTTGGTAGAAGCTTTGCAAAAACAATTAGAACAGGAAAGAAATCAGAAATATCTGCTGCAGATTTCCCTTGCAGAAGAGCGGAGCAAAAATTTAAAACTTGCAGATTCACCAAAGGAAATAGGAGGAAAGGAGACATACAGCATTAAACAGCTATACCCTCAGAAAGAATTAGCACACATGCAAAATTGTGGGGAACTCTGTTGCTCCAACTTGAGACCTCTTGTCAAAACAGAATTTAATTATATAAATGAAGAGGTTCATGACCCCCACATAACCACCAGAGAAATACCATACACAGCCACTGAATTAGCTAAATTAAAGAAAGAATACTCCCAACTTCCTAGTGAATCAGAGACGGAGTATGTCTTTAGAGTTTCACTTACTGGGGGTGACCAAATTAAATTAAGTGAACAAGAAGCAAGTGGCTACTGGGGACATGGAGTTTTCTTAACAACAGGGAATACACGTGCTCCATGGTCCCTGACACAGCGTGCAGCTCACTGGGCAGGGGGACAAAGCCCCCTTGAAAGGGGCGACCCTCTGGCAATAGTCGGCACCCCGGACCAACTCCTAGAAAACATTCACAAAACTGCATGCTTGCAAATGATACATGAAAGAAAATTGATTTCTGACTATGAGTTACCCATGCAACAGCCTGTCAAACCTGAGATTGTGACCCCCCTAATTCGAGGTTTGCCAGAGTCTCTTAAACCAACAGTAATTCTTTTTCAAAAAACAATAGCATCTATCACTCCGGTAGACAGGCTTGAAAGATTTCTTGGACACACAAGTGATCAAACCGGTTCCACTGACTCCACTGACTTCTCGCCTTTTGCTACTCCTAGCACACAATCTAACAGCAGTCATAACAGTGGAAAATACGGACCAGTGAAGCACTCAGAAGACAAACCCGAAAAACCCAGAGAAGTCAGGCACATTGCTTCTCCTAATGAAAAACCAGAAAAGGAAAGACAAATCCCTAACCAGCAGCAGTTGTGGTTGCTAGGGCTGAAAAGGGGACTACCTCGAGAAGTAATGGACAAATTGCCTTATGATAAATTGGTTAAAATAAAATTGCTGCTTTTTGAAGCAACTGCTCACCAAGCCCTTGGCCCTATTCATCCTACAGATCCTTTTCACGTAGAATGGGGATTTGCCACCTCAGGATTGTCATTGTATATATGGCAAAGGGGTCCTGAAGGCCCAATCAGATCTGTCAGCTCTTGCTCTTGTGGCTTTAAAGATGCTGAAAAGAGGTACACTACCTGGGAAAAAGGCTTGTTTGTGGTTAGCTTAGCTCTCATAGAAGTGGAGAAAATTGCACAACAACAACCAATTGTTTTGAGAGGCCCCTTCAAGGTTAAGTCAGTCACTACTGGGACCCCCCCCACCTGCCGGGGTGGCTGAGAGGACCTCAGTAAGACAGTGGTCTGCTCAGATTGAACATTATTGTAACATATTCTCAATAACTGAAGGAGCTGTGAAAAATCTAGCACTACAAGAAGCAGAAAACTTGGATAGCATCCAAGACAAACCTGCCTCAGCCATTACCCCTCCCTTTTCCCCCGAACAGCCAGCAAATCCTTGGTTTACTGATCCTTCTGCCTTTTGCCTGACAGCTTCAAGCATAATTCCCTCACTATGGGGACCAAGTGATTCCAACAATCCAGCACGTCACCCTGGACAGTCTGTTTTGGTGGACCTCCCTACTGTAGGGGAAGTACCACTAGTGCAGAAAACCCCTCTGAATAAATATACATGGGCAGCCTTTGATGCTCTAGGGAAAGAGCATCGAATAAATACAGGATGGGCAATTTTCATCATTCTAACCTCCTGCCTCCTCGTGGCAGATTCTGTTGTGCTTACTTTCCACAGGAGAACTCCGAGGGACATGAAGGCTGTATAAACCATGATAAATATTTTAAACAGAAATTTTAAATAGCATTGATTCAGAAATATTAATGAACAAATTGGTTGCCACAATCAAAGATTTGACCAAATTATAACAATCATTATAATTGTCCTTATTGGCTTTGGGGACACTTCAGTGATTGCTATTAAACATATTACCAAATTGGGAAAAAATAAATGTGAATGATAGCAAATTGGTAATTGATACACCTGGTGCTACACAAAACAATAGTTCTTTAGCCCTTAAGCTGCATCCAGGCACAGCTTTGGATGCAGATGGTTGTTGCCTTAATTATAAGGCAAGAAGAAGAAAGAATTCTTCCTACTGAAATTTGGAAAATAATTTGGAACAATTCAATTTATTTTCAAAGAGAATTCCAATCCTGGTGGAAATTAGTGAACTTTACCTATAACCCCAATACTAACACAGTTACAGCTTTTGTGTTAACAATAGGTAATGCTTCAGTACATTTGATATTCCCTATCATTGCCTTAGGTATGAATCATAATGGAGCTATTCTCTATCCTTCCAAGCATAGAGAATGGGCCCGTCAAACTGGTGAGAAATGGCAAACTGTCAGTTTAGAATCTTGTGTTGTTAGGGAGCAGCAAGGTTTCATTTGTGAAAGTAATGCAATCATAGCTCAGGACATTTGTTTGGACACCGAGCAAAATATTTGTAATTTTGAAGTACATCCTAACGAAGCTCCTGGAACAGTGCTCGTGTATATAAGCAATGGGTGTGCATGCTTTAGGACTGTCTGTGATGTTGTAGTTGTAGAAAATGCAATAGTAGATACTAAAAATCACTCAAATTTTTGTGTTTGTGATTTTACCACAATTACAAGATGTGACTTTTCTTATAAAGTCCCAGCTACGTCCTCCTTTTGATTTTGGTTTTGATTGGCCTTGTTTTAGTTAACATCCCTTTTGCAAAGGATACTCCTAAAGTTATTGACGTAAAATGCACTACCCAGACAGCGAAAGTTAAGTCTGTAACAGCAGTTTGATTTGAAATGGTTTGTTGTTTTGATTAATGTTGCTTTGTCTTAGTCATGTTAATTAAAAATTAAGGTTGTTTTGTTTTTTGTTTTTTGTTTTTGTTTGCTTAGAAATTATTATCATGTTAAAAAAAATTTAAAGAATTTTGTGAAAGAAATTGTTTTAAATTAAGTATTTGATTGAAAATTGTAATTGTTGATTTTAATTGATGGTATTATATTAATTATTTAGTAATTTGAGTTAATATTTTGAAAAATTGTTATATTAATTATTTGGTAATTTATGTTGATTACTTTGGAAAAATTGTTAAAAATTGTTAAATCAATTTTCTTTAATTTTTGTTTCATTTTTTGCTTCTATTCCCTTTCCGTATTTTTCCTTCTTACTCTCTCTCTGTCTCTCTCTCTCTCTGTCTCTCTTCTACACCCTCTCTATTGTCTCTGTTTTTCTGGGATATGCTGCCCATGTGGATGAGTCCTGAAGACTTCACGAAACTACGAAACCTGCTGATGGAAGAACACCTTTGTCGTCAGTCGTGAGTCACGGGGTGGTGTCAGAGTCTGTCCGAGGATGTGTTATGCCTCACAACTGTCTCCGATGGTTGAAGACCAAGACCCCCGGAGAGACTGGGGAGAGCCCCTGGCCTGGCTGAGGTGGGGCGCCTGCCGAGGACTGATACGCATCTCCACGAGAATGGAATGCAAGAACAATAGCAGCTCGTTACAGTGGACTGAGCTGACTATACTGACCGTGCTAGAAGGGTACAGCTTGCCGCTTGTTCCTGAGCACCCAACTTTGACGCAGGTGCCTGCCTTGGCCCTGTGCCCTCTTTGGCTCTGTTCCACTCGCCTTGGTCTTCTTCCTGACCAGCCTATAAAGACTCTGAGGATCCCGTGCACCCTTTGTGATCACCCCACTGGAGAAGATCGCGTCTATGGGCAACTCTACGTCTTGAGGACCTCCGACTCTCCACGTGGTAGCTATAATCCCCCTTCCCCTCTTTCTCTATCTTTCTCACTATTCTCTATTTTCTTTCCCTACTATCGCATTGTGGGCACTAAATAAAAGTGCATTTTTTTTGTTTAAGCAAACTGGTTTGTCCCCTGTTGTGTCTTTTGCGCTTTGAGATCTCCAAAACGAACCATCAGGTTCCCCGCAGATGTTTGCAGACCCTGACAGCAGGTTATCAGAATTTGCATGTAATATACAAAAAAATTACTTGTCCAAATATCAGCCTTTTTACAAGACAGAGTTGACTTAAGATTTTAAAATTCTATCTGAATTGTGTAATGAGGGTTAGTTACAATGAAATGTTTTTAGTATCACCCAACTCTCAAAATCTCCTTGAAATGTCATTGAAAATTATTATTTCTTCTTTTTGGGGATTTGACTTGCCCTTATCATGACATCTAACTTTGGAAGCACTTCCCTAAACTCCATCTAAAATTGGAGTCTGGCCTAAAAATCAAACCAAGAAGTTAAGCCATGGATAAAGGAATAATGTGTGTCACACTGTTTCAATAATTCTTTATGCTTATTGGGTTGTAAATAAGCTTAAGTCTCAACAAAGGCTTGAAGCATGTCATCAATCTGAGCATATATTTATATTTAAGTGAGGTTTTTGTGCAACCACAAGCTGTTGGTGCAGCAGTAGTCTCATCTTTATTTCATTCCTGATGTAGCTGACTGAAATTTAGTTGTGGGACACAGAAAGGGCAGGAGTTGAGACATCCTGCAACTTGTCTGGTTAGTTGTGTTCCTAAACACGTTTTGATTGGATGACCTAATTGAGGATTGAACTGAAGTCCCCTGGCTTCTGTCTAAGTGTGCCATAGGTGACTTAATGGGTCAACAACGTGGTCTGAATTGTCTATTCCCTAAGCAGACATAATTTTTCTCTGTCTAATTCCTCCAGCCTCCAGCTATTTACATAGCATCCTATAGATTTTTTTTTTTTTTTTTTTTTTTGGTGTGTGTGTGTATATATGAACTCCAAAACTATCCCTCAGCTATCATTCTGTTTGTAGGGTTCACTGCTCTCAAATCTATCCAGTAAAAAGCCTGTTCTGGAGAATGTTATGTGTGGAGTTCTCTGTACATACAAATTCATTCAATGCACAGATATTTCCAGTGTCAGGAGAAGCTCATATGTCCATTTCCCTGGCCATAGAGGAAACAATTTTCCCTTTCAGACAACTGGTTATGGCTAACTGAATTCTAAGCATGAACTTCAAGTCATACATTGTGAAGGTTAAAATAATAATAACAATAATAATAATACCAATAAAGAAACACAATAAGAAATTATCTTTCCAAGTTGAAACATCCAGAGGCTAGATCCTCCTATTACCAGGATACATTTGTCAGACTTTTTAAGAACAGATTCAAGACAGAATGAGCCTGATGATTAGACATTAGCTATTATTATTATTCTCTATTATTATTTTAAATATTATAGTGTATTGTGGTTATAATGGAAGGTAATGTGCCTTGGGAATAGAGCATCCCTGAAACTCATTAGAAATTAAATATATAGAATGAAAATGTGAGAGATAAAATTGCTTTTCTGCCTGCCAGTATAAATGGAATGGTGTATGACAAGGATGGAATAATGGGATGCTCTCAGCTCAGTCTATGTAGGAACATCTCCACTTCCTGCCAAGGAAAATAAAATTTAACTTCATACACAAGCACATATACCAAGAAAGCAAATGCTAAACTGAGGAAGGAGAGCTCACTAGAATTCAAATTTTGACTTGGAAAAGATGGTGAATGTCTGTACTATTTTTTTTTTTTGTGTGTGTGCCTTTGGGATCTTGGCATGAATCCAATCAGAGGTTCTAATTAAAATGAGTTTGATGGTCTCAGCCTAGTTCCTAATTGATGGCAGCTCACACTACAAAACATGTAAGAATTCATTAGAGTGCTCATCTGACAATTTCTGCTCAGAGGGAGAAAGAGGAAGTAACTAAAATGGATTCCACCAATATCCTCCATTTAGGTAGCATGGTACTTTCTGGGCAGTCAAAAAAGATGTCATCAATGGGGCATAAGGGATCAAAAAATCAAAGCATTCTTCTAGAATTAACTCAGATGCAGAATTGTAAATGTACTTCCTAGTCATTTATTTTAAGACTCAAAGCATGGATATAGAAATTATGACACGTTCCAACAAGAAATCTGCACAGTATTTCTTGGCATTAAATTGTATGTCTTGTTGTCAAAATACAAGTCACTTCAAAGAGAATTTTCTACTTACACTTTGCTAAAAACATTTGATTCAAACTCAAAAGAAATATAACTTTTGTTTCCCCCATCCAGAAGGGTAATTTGGTGTTTTGTGTTGAGGTGGTCACTGGTTCTGTACAGATAATAAATAGCAGAATATTCATGTTGTACTAAATATGCTGATGAGAAAAAGTGTTTGCAAGTTCTAATGTCAGCCAGCAGAGAGACTTTGCAACTAACATATAGTGACCCACACCATCCATCACCTGGTGAAAAACAAACCAGTCTTTGTATTTGGGTTGTTTTCTTGACCTAATCAGCTCTTTTTCTAAGTCTCTTGAAATCTGGGGTGCTTGTTCAAGGTGGCATGCTCTTCCTTTAAAGAATTTTTTCACTGCTAATGACTCATACTCAGGTATTACAAAGATTTTGGATAGATCAAAAGGGAACATCTCCCTACCTGTGGATTATTTTGCCTTGTCTTCAGCAGACCCATAGCCCATTTACTTTTCTTTTGAGGGAGCCTTATCTAATCTTCTTGGGGAAGAAATGAGAATGGCATCATTGGCCTCAATGGCCTCCAGACTAAAGATCCAAGGTTTAAGTTTAGTTTTCAGTTTAGATGAAGGTTATACCCAGGTCTCAGCATTTTTGGCTTACAGAGCTAATGAGCCTTGTATATAAAGGAATAGATCTTCCAGAAAAGGGCTCCAGAGAAACAGCCCAGCAAATACAACTTGATAATCTGAATGTGAGCAATGCTGACAACACAGAGACAAAATACAAAGCATGAAGATAAGGAATCTTGGGGACAACACAAAGTCTCCTACCAATGCACCATAACAACAAATTATGGCCAATAATTTTGTATGAACCAATTGCAGGTCTGTAACATATCTCTGCTAATTTATCTTAACACTATGACTTCGTGTCATGTTTCTGAAAACCTAGACTGCCCTGGGATGGGTTTTCTGAAGCATAATCATCCCTCACTCCTCTTGATTTCTAATCAACTGCCAGAAATCATGTACTGAATTATCAACAAAAATCCAGGATATTCATTGAGGCACTTCATTTGCCCAAAAGAAAAAAAAAGCCATTACTTTGTGACAGATGCACTTTTTCTCCTTGGTGAGTGGTGCTACCTTCAGGATATAATTTTTCCAGGAACAGCACTCACTTCCTACTTGTTTCTGGACACAGTTCAAGCTGTTGACAAGGTTTCCATGTAGTCATTTATCTTGGCAAAAAGAAAAGTGCAGGGGAACATTCCTGATGCTAAAATTATTTTCCCTTTGTAGTCAAATTCATTCTATGATGTCAGAGCATTAAAAATAGTTTTTTCCTAGACTCTTTCTAAAGTGAATGGATATGCAATTATCAACAAAACAAGTTTTTGCAGGAAAACGTTGCTTTTTTGGGTTTTCAACCTCCCATCTCTCAGTTTCAATTGATAAATTGACAATCTTTTCAGAGCCGTGTCATTCTTTACTTAGACAACAAATTCTTTGTGTTGCTTTAAACATGGTATTCTAAAATATAAAATTTAAAATTAAAATAAATCCCCTATTGTACAGATACTGCACTGGATAAAAGATAAGAGAAGAGAAGGCTCCGGGGTGACCTTATTGAAGCCATTCAGTATTTAAAGAGGGTCTATAGGAAAGATGGGTGCAAACCTTTTAGGGTAGAGCCTGCTGCAATAGGACAAGAAATAATGGTTTTAAATTCAAGATGGCACATTTAGACTGGATATAAGGAAGAAAATTTTTATGATGAGGGCTGTGAGGCACTGGAATGGGTTGCCCAGAAAGGTGATGGATGCCCCATCCATGGTCAGGTTGGACAGCTGTGAATAACCTGATGTAGTTGAAGGTGTCAATGCCCATTGCAGGGGGCTTGGACTTGGCAGTCTTTAAAAGATCCCTTCCAACCCAAATCCTTCTACAATTCTGTGATTCTATAAATAAACTTCATTTGGTCTTTGAAGAACACATTATTGCCCTCTCAATGCGTATGTATGAATCAGGTCTATATCTGCAAGTTTCATGCATTTTGAGAGGTAAATTGTGTCTGTACAGCACATGCCATTTAAAAATGGCTTGACATTTTCAAAACATTATTTTGTCTAGCACTTGTGTTAACAAAAATAATATTTCAGTGCACTTAAATCACAAACCATCTATTCAGAATGTCATCTAGAGGCAAATGATAATAAAACAAAAAATGAAGCAACATTTCTTGTTGCATTATCCCATTACCCTGGAGCTATGCAGGGTCTATCTCCCAGTACTTCCCCCCCGACCTCCAACAGCTCCATTTAATTACAGCATTACCTTCCAACTTATATTTCTTTCTGATTGTTCACATCTTTTTGCAAAACACTCCTTCCTCACTTGCTAAAAATCACCACTGACTACTTTTGCCTCAGCTTTTCCCTACATATCAGTCCACAGACTGCAAGTATTTCTATGCCTGGAATATAACTTTTCTTCCTCCAAAAGTTTAGCATCACCCCTGAGGCTGTTTGGAGACCTGTAGTAAAAAAATCATATTATCCACTGTTTTCTTTTTTTCAGGTGAGAGTTGAGTACTGTCTACAGTCTGTTAACAGGGAGAAAACCTAGTGGATTTCTTCTGCTAGTCTACATACATGAATCTCAGAGTTTCCTATTTTGATCATGTATTTTGTATCTGTTGCAAAAGTCTTGTAATAATGTTGGACTACTTCACTAGTTTCACAACGTAACAGGATTTTTACTTCTGCAGGTGAAGAAGAAAGGCTCACTGTGATATTAAATAACTTTGGTAGAGTCCTTGGGTTGGTAGGTAGAGATTCTGTGTTCCAGCTCAATGAGTTTCTTAGAAGACAGTAGTTTCTAAATGTATATTTTAAAGAAATTAAAGCACTTCACTAATTTTTAATAATTGAAAGCTTAAATTTATTTTAAAATTTCACAAAATACCATTAAAAAAACCAAAACCAGCCTTTTCTTTCTCCTTTGAGTCCAGTAAACTTCTTTACCCAAAACAATTTGAATTAAACACAATTATATGGTTCTCTTTGCAACTGTTTTCATTTTGACCAGTCAAAAGTAAGCTTTGATTTTCACATGTTGAGCAAAAGCAGCCAGTCAAACAACACCTCCCAAAGTAAAAAATACGCAATACTGAAATTTGAGCCATAATCCAATCCTCACTAGCCACATATAAAGCATGAGCTGTATAAACTTTACATCCACATCTAAAACTCAACACAGTCTCTAAATTTCTCATTAAAAGCATTGGCTTTTTATTCCATGTTCAAAATTAAAACAAACTCTCATCTGTAACCATCAGTTGACTAAAAGCACTAATTTAAGGGGTAGGGATATCAAAGCTAAAAAAACCTTCCTGGCTTTACTCCTGGTGCTCCATGTCTGCACAGAGATGGGGAAAGCTGAAGGGGTTTGGTTTGGGTGGGTTGTTTTTTTCTTTTGGGATAAGGAGACCATTTGTAGCATATGTCCTACATCTGGCAGTAGCTCACTGATAAACACGTGTAGCAGCAGGAACCCAATTATCCCTGCTGCCCTTTTTAGAATTACTGTGAGCTGTGCTCTTCTAGGCAGCGGAAATAACACATGAAGGGAAAAGGCACCGTTTTAGAGTTTCCATGGCACATTTCCTGGCACTGCTCCACAAATTACATGCAGTAACACCCTCCCAAAGAATCTTTTGCTACTTAAAGTGTGGTAGGGCCTGCACCACACTTCAGCTGTATACCTTACAAACACTGCATGTAATTGGCAGTGAAGAGAAAGTAATTATTGCAATTTCAAGACAAAATTTTAGTTCACTGCAAAAAAATCTACTTATTCTGAAAGGGGATCTTTATCTTTTTTTTTTTTTTTTTTAATTTTAGGTGCTTTTCATTTTTAGATCCTATATACCTCCTTCCCTTCAGTCTCTGATCTTGGGCTTTTTCTAGGCCACCGAGAGCACATTGCTCTGCGCTGCAGATGAGCCACATCAGCATGCTCAGAAATTCAGAGCAGGAGATAGAAAGTGCTGAGGTCTTTGTCTTTCCTATTTTCACACTGTTTCTTGTAAGGCAGTATAAACAATAGTATTCCAGAGACTCTGTTTCTAAGCTGGATAGTTTGAAAAAATTACATATTAAATACAGAGAAATACAAAATTGCAATGTTTGTATTAAATTGTCTTCAGGAATGAATTGTATTTCTGCAGACTTTCATCTAAACCCTTTTTGAAGTTTCCTTACATTCAAAATGATTAATTTATTGAGGTTATTTTCCAGGCTCATATTTATTTACATTACTAAAAAGAATTCAAAATAATAAAACTCCATATTCCAGACATTTATTGTACAATTAACGACTGTTTTTTCAGTTTAACAAGTATTATTTTTCTTTGTGTCATTGTGCTCTGTTTTGGATTGAACCAAAATGAGCCAGCACTAAGTTACCATATTCAAGGAAAACGTTGTCCCTAATGAGTATCTTAGTATGGGAACACCTACAGTATTTTTATAAAATGAATATCTATATTTGGTATCGCCCTTCCTGCTAAGATGGTTGAATTGTGAGAGCAGAATTAAAATTTTCCTCATTGTTAAACTGGTATAAATCTGAAATTAATGCATTTATTTACTTGTCAGTATCTTGGCAGATTTTCTTCAGCACAAGGAAAACCTAACGAGGTAGCCAGTTATAACAGCTTTTTACTGTCTGCTTCTCTGTGTCCTTTAGAAAAAATGGGGAAGATGAGAATTCTTTTGAGCAAAAATATATTAATAGCCTTCATCCTTCTTTGCTCTGGTCATCCTCCCATGTATCTCTACTTAGGAAGTTCATTTATGTTCAGTGTCTGGGATGCTTGGGAGCAAGGGAAACATTTTTCTACATAAGGCCAGGAGGGAATGGTGCAGGCTGTTTAGGTATGTGCTTTGAAAAGATAAAGCAGCTCAGAATCCCCCCCTGGTTAGCTTAGAGAAATGATTCTTAAACAAAATGTACACATATATATGTTACCATAACTACTTAGAGAGTCCCAAGTGTAGCCACAGTTGAAAATTGTTTTTCTTGGGCATAGAAAGTCTTGCACATACTGGTTTTCATACTAGAGTTCCATATGTAAGCCACCTCAAAGTTTGAAATGAGAAGATTAATATATATATATATATATATATATTCTTTTAATACATTTATTTTGAAGGTGGTAAGCCCAAAGGTAGGTACATAAGGAACCCATGGCATTGCCAAGAAGAGTTGCTGGGGCTGGGATAAGGGATAAGCCCACTCTCTCCCAGTCCTGGGTGCTCCAGTCTTTGATGCAGAAGCCTATAAACACAGGAATGGCAGAACTGTGCATCCACTGGAGCTCAAACAGACCACTAGTCTCCGAGGGAATATGACAGAACTCACACATCACTGGAAACACAGCGTGCTGCCTTCTCTCCTGCACCTACCAACCTGGAAAAATCTGCCACTGGGCACTCTCTGGTGGGATGTGCAAAAATCCCATGTTTCATGAAGACATTAATTCCTGTCAGACAGCTTGGACATAGCCTGAATCTTAGATTTTTCTCCCAAGAAATCTTAATGTGTGGTTCTCTCCTGCTGTCACTCTCCATGCTGGTGGTCGTGTTTCCAGGGAATCCACATAGGTACTTGTGCCTCCACATAACACAATCTTAGAATGGTTTAGGTTGGAAGATGCATCACAGATGCACCTTCTAACCCTGCCACAGACAGGGACACCTCCCACTAGACCAGGTTGCTCAGAGCCCCATCCTGGTCTTGAACACTTCCAGGGACAGCCACAGCTTCTCTGGGAAACCTGTGCCAGGACCTCACCACCCCCACAGTAAAGAATTTTTTCCTAACATCTAATCTAAACTCACTCTCAGTTTAATCATTGTCCCTTACTCTGCCACTATTTACCTGTACAAAATGTCCCCCTTCCTCTTTTTTATGATCTCCCTTAAGGTAGTGGAAGGCTTTAATGAGATCTCCCCAGACCCCTCTGCTCCAGGCTGAACAACCACAGGGGTCACAGGTAATAACAGACTTCATCTCTCTTTTTAATGCTTTCTGTTCCTTTATGTAACAGTTTGTTTGGATGCAAAGGACTTGTCAAAGGGGACAGAAATGTCTTAATTCCTTTAAATACACTTCCATATTCTGTATGATCACAAAAGATTAGACTGCCATCATGAAGCACGAAAGCACTAGTGAAACACAGCAACTGTACCGGAATGGTGTCATTAGGGAAAGAAATAATATTTAAATGAAATTAGACAGAGATCTCAGGCACACAGAACATAAATATTTAATTTGGAATTTCACCAAGACACTGGGGCTAACACCTTTAACTTGGCACGTGCAAGACTTTTAAATGACCACAAATTTTATGAGGACCTCAGATTTCACCTCCCCTTTAAAGGATTGGCTCCCCAGTGGAAAAGATCTGGTGAGAAGCTGATTGTTTATTAGTTCAGGTGGGAATTTGGCCTTTGGTTCTTATTTCATTAATGTAACAGAATCAGAACACTCGTGCATAGAATTTGGTGGTAAACAAAATTTGTTCCTGAAGGCTTTACTGGGAATTCATTGCAAGAACCAATTAAGCCAAGAATATCTTACCTATAAAGTGAATTCAAAAGCAAACGACCCAAATCTTACAGAGGTTTATTAATTTTTGAAGGAAAAATAAAAATAATCTGCTCTGTTTTTAAATTGTCCTCCAGAACTTAAAAAAGAAAAAAACAAAAGCACAAAAAAAAACTTCAAAGGAAGAGAGTGAATTCATAATTTAAATACAGTAAGAATCCTGTATAAGTCTTTACTTAGTAATTAGAATTAATTTATAAGGTTTTTTTCTTTTTTTTTTTTTTTTTTTTGTAAAGAATGTTGGTGTGTCTTGTATTTTTTTGGTGGGAATACTGCAATTAACAGAAGCCAGAATAAAAACAGTAGGTGCTAAAAATTCTCCCAGATACAAAAATCTTTAACATTGTGGCACATTATCAATTTAGGCACAGTGGGTTTTAGACAGATAATTAGCAAGTCTTGGCTGACCAACTTGCATACTGCTGCAATGAAGACTAAGAAAGAGATTGTTTTTCAGCCAGTAATGCAACTTCTGTCAAATAAAGTTTTGCAGGAGCTAATACAAGAATTTTATGTATGTTCAGTATCTCATTTGTATAGTGAAATGAGGCAAGAAGTAAGATGCATACAATTAATCTTACAGTGTATGGTCTGCAAGTGGTTTTAGGAGGAAATTCACATTTTTCTCATTAAAGCTGGTTGGGAATATATCTTCCAATTAAAGTGACTTTTTTTTTTAGTAGTGTAAATAGTTGTATATTAGTAAAAATGAGCTGGAAAAGTTCTAAAAATCAGGACTGGCAAGATTTCCAACATGCCACATATGCATGTGTGAACATCCAGATTAGACAAATAATAAATGCACATCTTCCCCTGTTTATGGCCCTGATTAAAAGTTGGAGCCAAGTTTTTTTTCCAGCAACACGAGATAAAGCTGATTTTCTAGGGGCATATCCAGATGGTGATTTATAAACTATAGGAAGCTTGATGTCATTTTGAAAATTCAGCTGCATCTTGGCTGATGCAGCTGTTCTGGTATGCAAAGATAACTGCAAGCACGAGTTCGAGTTAACTCCAGGCATAATTTTTTCACGTGATTATGCAAGAGAGATGACACAAGGAGTAACAACCTGAACCTCATTTGCATATATTCCTAGTTCTTCTGGCAGCAGTTGGGTCAAGTCTGAGATCCTGACCAAGGACATCCAGACTGGCCTAGTGCCAGGATCAGGAGGAGGAGCAGGAGCAGGAACAGGAGGAAAAGAAGTTGTCCATCACTGCAGCAGATTTGGACTGCATTGAACAGAGGACAGAGACTGCTTTGCTTGTTACTACTTCCTCTCTTCTAACCCCACATATGCCCAAATATCTCCTGATATACTTTGTTTTTCTCTACATTTGAATTCAGTAGATGGTTTTCAGAAGCTGTATAAGGTGGTGTTAAGTTAAAGCAATGGTGAAGTAGCAAACAACATACAGCATTGTGTACTTCAACATTTCCTTGTTCAATAATGATTGCTCAGTGTATTGAGAGACAATGAAATATTTAAACAGATTACTGAGAAGAAGTGTACAAGACCAGCCAGAAAAGAGTCAGGTTGATGATATATTTTCTAACATCTCAGCAAAGTTGTAAGGACTTCCTGGTGACTTTTTTTTTTTCTCTCAAAGTGGGGACTAGCATCTGGTGAATACAAAAAAGATACTGGAGATGGGGAAGGCTAGGATAAGAAAATACCACAGCAATTAATAAATTCCAGTTGCTCAATTTGAAAAGAATTACATATTTAATAGTTACATGTACTTTATCATGATACTCTATTGACCAGCTTCCCTGGCATCAAAATCTGACTAAATTAGCCACAAGGAGTGAATCTTGGGGTAAAAAGTCAGTTAAATGGGACAGGAATTGTGTTCTGTATGTGCAGAACAGGTGGCAAAACAGGGCCAGCCTCTCTCTCTAATCTCCCTTAAGATGTGATACCGATTAAGCAGATATTTTTCTAATTTCAGTGTAGCATACCTGATCCTTAAAATGAGACTTTAGCTCTTGGGGAAGTTGATGGCATATAATTTCCTCTCATTTAGACAGATTGCTGGAGAAGCATGCTAGCAATAAAGATAAGCTTTATTTATCATAATTATAGTGACTTGTTCTTTTAATTAATTTTCCAATTCACACTAATGTTTATATATTAAACAATTTACATTACTGCTTAGTGGAGGTAATATTGATATTACTCTTATTTAAAAAAAATGTGTCCCCATTTATGGTATAAACATACGCAATTGTGTAGCGTAATTTAGGAAATCTGCTTTGTGTGCCATACAGAAATTAGCTCATCAAATATGTTGTATTTGGTAGACACTATAGGCCATTAGAAACATCATGTCTCTTTCCCATCAATTTATCAAATTGTTGTCTGACTGGCATTTCCTGATTACACACTATCTCCTTTATGCATTTTCTTACACTTCAGTACCCGGCTCTGTCAGAAAATGACGGCATCTTTAAATTAACATCCATCCATCTTTAAATTACTTCCATTCATAACTCCTTTAATCCAGAGCCAAATTAAATTCCAAGGAGCCTAGAAGGGGAAGAGCTTATAAGGGAAGTGAGGATTAATGTTGTTTAAATGCACATTTTCTTAATATCTCGAAGCTCCTTGCCAATCTTGCTTAGATGTTTACTGTTCTGCCAAGTTGCTGACAATTGTGACTTTTAAATTGATTTCATTGTTAGAGCAGCCAGATGAATGAAAATTAGATTCAGTTACTATAAAATGAGTATGACTATCAGAAATTATGGTGTCTCATTTCCCTCATACTTTGCGCTATGTCTCAGTTTGTGGTGTTTGCAGGCAGGATGGGAATTGTGGTAGGGAGCAGCCATGGAGCTTTTAGGGAAAGCACCCCAGCCTTTGTGTTTGTATTTTTGGGAGTTTGTTGCTGTTTAATTTTGTTGTTGTTGGTTGGTTTTTGATGCTTGCTTTGGTGAGTTGGCTGTCTCTTCTCCCTCCAAAAATATGGGCTGACAACACAATGCTGACTATTCTAATAGCACCCATAAGTAAATGGACTACAAACTTGTGAGAGATGGGTGGTTCCAATGGGTCTTTTGCCTCATCTATACAGTGGATATCAAATATGTGTAATTAATTTTTAGAAATATTTTTCTACTGTTCATACATATCTTCCAAGCAGCATCCTTTTGACTCTGTGATATTGGCCAACCACACTAAAATTCACTCTGATACTGAACATTTCCTCTGTTTTTAATACTATATCTTCTCTCAATTTTTGAGAGATAAAGAGTATTCATAATATAACCTGCCCTGAAAAAGAAATTCAAATATCCTAAAAATAGACTTCACTGTTATTGTGTTTTTCCCAGCCTCGCCTACTCCTTGATCTTACCAGATGTATTTATACTTTCCATTCCACCTTCCCATTAACTGACATTGCTCCTGATGATTTTTTTTTTTAATTTTGAAAACTACACCAAGTTCAGGAAAATGAAAGTATCACCAAAAGGCCTTTTTTTTTTAAGCAATAGAATCTAAGTTATGTTAAGAACACCTACCTGGAATAAACCTGACTTAGCAGGGATCAGTCTTAAAACATTTTAAGTCCTGTCCTGAAGTATTTTACTTGACTACCAGAGTAAAGATACAGATATCTATATCTATATTCACATACAGACTGGAGACAGCCCTTCCCTCCAGGTCTGCTTTCTCCAGGCAACTGCACTGCCAGTTTGGCTTCCATTTTCTCTTTTCTCTGAGAAATTGCATTGTGCTCCTAATTTTACACACTACATCCAATTACTTATACCTAATTTCTTCTTCTATGCAAAAGAGAATATTTCAGAAATGAGTATTATTCAGTTTCTATTGGCAAATTAGCAAACAAGAAATAGTGCTCCATGGAGGCTTTTAATTTTGTTTAAAGAGAATAAGGTTCTTCAGCTTTAGATTTTCTCTATTTCAACATAATATCAAGGGTCAGAAAAACAATCCCTCAAAAATACAAAATGTTAATTTTATCATGAGACATATCAAACAGCTCATAACAATGAACTGCTCTCTTCCACTATCAAGCCTGAAAAACAGAAAGAATAAGTACTTTTCTATTAGAAACAAGGGCAAATTTCCTATTCTGAAAAATACATTCTTGCTTCTTCCACAAATGAAAACTTTTATATTTTTCACTTTTATCTGTCACAGCACTTTAAAAAATGTAGTAACAATCATATGCTGCTTGTAAAATATAGAAAATATTGGGGATATTTCCAGTAGGTGAAAATAACATGTTTTATTCAAGCACGTTGAGGCCCTTGGGGTGTCATGCACAAAAAATTGTGTTCTGTGTTAGCACCTGAGTGAGAGGAAAAACAAAGTATAATGGAGTACTAGATTAAAAGTTTAACTTATTTTGCATCAGTGTGCTTCTTCTTTAAAAAGTGATAATACCAGCAACGTGATGCTACTCAGATTTTAAATGCAGAATATATATTTGTATGCAGTGTGCCAGCTTCGTAATCAACAACACCTTTTATTTAAACAGCGCTCGTTCACTTCTGAAACACCTTGGGCTGTCAAAATCTCATGCTCTGAAATACAGTCAAGGCTTGTGCTTCTCAGGAGGGAGAGCAGAAGAATAACCAGGCCCAGTTCCTTTGTTCCTACCCAGCCTTGGTTGCTAATCAATTTTTCTCGGCCTCCAAATCTGTAATTATGGTGTCGCTTTCAGGCTGCAATAGAATACGGGGTTTACACAGCACAGGGAGAGATAAACAAGTACTCAGTGCAATTTGAAAGGTTTTGACCTTTAAAAGCTGTTAATCTACACGTGAATTATAATTAATCAATTAAAGGAGATTCAGTCTAGTACCAACATAATTAGATACAATTTTACTGCTGAATAAGCCACGATAACCCCATACAAATGAAGACAGAGTCCACTGCTCCTTACATTTTCAAATACCTCAGCTCGGCAGTTTTAGTAAAACTATGTAGGTTTTCCAAGTGGGATTTTTATGGCTTTGGAAAGCAGAAGTGTTGAATGGTAAGACTGAGTTCCAAGTTCAATAATAAGGAATAGTGTTTGGAAAACTATTCCTGCTTTTAGCCTACATACTCTCTTCAAATATTTCCCTGAGAAAGAAGGGAAGGAGGAAAAGGGGATCCAAGGCACTGCAGGAGTGGAAAGAAGTGGCTGCTGATGGCTATTTTCTGACATCTTTCAGGCCAAATTCAGGCCTAAAATTCAGGGATAAAACAGTAAACAAACCCCACATAATGTGTGTTGTATTTAACCACCACAGCTAATAGCCCTCAACCTGACTCCAATGGGAATAGGCAGTGATTAGAGACACCTGCAGGTTAATAATTGGAGGCATCTAAGCACAGAGGCAATTAATATAGGAAAACTCTCCTGAGGCTGGAAAGGCAGCACTGTTTAAATAAATAAATAAATGAATATGTATGCATACATAAAAGGGAATACTTTCTCTTCCCTTGAATAGTCCACCTTTCTACAGGGACTAGACAGGAAGTCATCACTGAGGCATCCTTCAATACCAGTAGAAGCCTTGTCCCAGAAAAATGGCTGGAATAAAGATTTTGATCTCCTTTCAAAAGTTTATTAGCCAAAAATGTTAAAAGTGTTCAATTTGGATACATATTTTGAAATTCAGTTTTAGTGCCAAATTTGAAGTTTCTCTGTAGAAACTTCATATTAATTTCAAAGGCATTTTTATGCCTTTTATGTAGCATAGGAATTAAGTCAAAATTCAGACATGGGAGAAGCTACTGAAGGATAGGTTTACATTACTGAATCCACAGATCTATGAATGACCTGGGAAGTATTGCTGAACTTTGTTTTTAATATGTAAAGGTAACATAGTTGGCATTTTTAGAAATTCCATGTAAACCAGAAGAGACAATATTTTTCCTGGACATTTTCAAGCTTTCAGGTAAAATTTCTCCCCCAAGTGTGTAAGATGCAACTAATATTTCACTACTCATTTTCTCTACAAAGCCTGCTGCTAAAGTAGATGTTTCAAGGGTAAGTAGCAAAGGCTAATGTATTCCTCAGCAAAATGGAAAAATGATAAAGTGAAAAAATACATTAAAGGACATTAAAGGATAACTCTGACTATGTGACCTGGTCATAAAAAAAGCATTTTCATAGAAAGAAATCAAAACCATGCAAGGGCATGAATTATTTATAGACATAAGGGTCCCCAGGAAACATACAAAATTTGCCCTTAAATGATTCAGTTTAAGAACTATTCCTGTTGCTTTTCCTTGACTTCTAATGAATAAATAACTTGCTTCAATCTTGCTACATTTTCCTGGGATGATTTTGGCCTGAAAATGGGCATTCAAGTTATCTAATGCTTCTTCGGTATTCTGGGTAGAAAAGGACTCTGTGGAGTGCTTACGTTTTTGGGACTGAGGAGGGTCTGAAACAATGAGAGAAGGAAGGAAGGAAGGAAGGAAGGAAGGAAGGAAGGAAGGAAGGAAGGAAGGAAGGAAGGAAGGAAGGAAGGAAGGAGGGAAGGAAGGAAGGAGGGAAGGAAGGAAGGAGGGAAGGAAGGAAGGAAGGAAGGAAGGAAGGAAGGAAGGAAGGAAGGAAGGAAGGAAGGAAGGAAGGAAGGAAGGAAGGAAGGAAGGAAGGAAGGAAGGAAGGAAGGAAGGAAGGAAGGAAGGAAGGAAGGACTCCCAGCTAAACCCCAAACCAAACAAAACACAACCACAGATTCTGCCTACCAATCTGGGGCGCTTTTCCAACTTCTCTTGTTAGTGGAAAGAGATGAGAAAACCTTGTCATTTTTCCCTCTCCTCATGCAACCTTGGGGCAACAAGGAAGTTACTTCAGGCACAGAACCCACCCTGCCCACATACTGGCCTGTACTTCAGCTTCAAAACTAGTCAGAATAAGTCATGGAGCAGATGTCTATACAAAAAATACACTTCTCCAGAGCAGTAGAAACTCCTGTCAAATCTCCCTGGAGAGCCAGGCCATGGAGAGCCATATACATTTCTCCTGCTTCTTACAAAATATGCCCCAGCAGCAACCTGCTTTCTTCTAACATCATACATATTTTCTTAATTAAGATTAAAATGAATTCAATTAGAAACATATTTTAAAACGTACTTAAAATGCTGAAAGAAGGAGGAGACTTTCTTTCAGCTTTCAGTTTAATCCTGGCAGTTGACAGTAAACCTATCCCAGTTTTCTTGCACTAAATTTCCACAACATTTTAGCTAACGTTTAGCATAATGACATGTTCAAATGCAATCAGGACATGGCAGAAAGGTCTCTCTGAGAAGAAGGGCAAGTCATTTATTCCATGTAAGTTGCTTGTTTTTGTTCTAGACATTGTCAGATTAAGTGGGCCACACTGAATTTAAAGGAGAAGATAAACTATTATTACATTGTGTTCCAAAATCTTCAGAGAAATACCAGAGATAATTGCCTTTAATGTCAATTTATTAAGAAACATTATTGTGTGATGCATCTATATTGTGTATTCAGGAGTAGAATTTCTAATTCTAGTTGTAGTTTTTGTGTGTACAGAAAGCCAGAACTCAAGCAGCATGATTTTTATGTATATGTCCCCTAGGATAAGTATATTCCATGTAAAAATGAGTTACAAAAAAAGCAAAAAGGCATATGACTTCACCCAGATACATGGGACGTGTGTAACAGAAATGGCAGTTAGGGCCCATTTGTATTCTTCCCTAAGAGTTCTCTTGGCAAAACAAATTTTCTCCACTAATTTCTTCATTGTGTTTGTTGGTAAACAATATAATTCTTATTTACAATGTTTAGCAGAGGGAGAAGCAATAGTTAAAACAAATATAAAAGACAATTAGCTTGTTCTCTAGTCTATAAATTTTAGGGTTTATAAAGGTAAATGTAATTCTCTTTGAAATGTAGGCATTACTGACAATGCAAAACCTTACATCTATATAATATAGTTACCTAATAAAATGGATGTGAATGTATGAATAATATGTTTATTTTCCTAAAACCCCAAGCACCCAACTTTGTTATTTCCATTTCTCTTACAATTCTAACTTCATGAAAAGTTGAGTTACAGATGACAAGTAGAGACTGACTGGTTTGTCCAGCACTATTACCCCACGCCTTTAGAGGGGCAACACGTTGTGACGTGGGAGTGGACCTTGACAGAGGACAGCAGGCAGCAGCTTGGTGAAACATGGAAAGCTTTTTATTATCTGACTCCAAAGGCTTATATACATTTTGTACAGAGGACCAAGATTGGCCCAAAGAGGTTACAGCCTCCTGACTCCATTGGTCAATATGACCATCAGTCAAGTTCTCTCTCAGAGAACAAGAATGCAAAACATACAGATAAATTCTAAGAATATAATATTGTTTACATGAAGCAGTGTGAGAAGCTGCTGCAAAGACTCAAACACTTGAAGGCAAGAAATTCAGGGACGACACAGGACGGCACACATGGTGCAAGATTGCAGTGAGGAATTAGTCCTTAGCCCAAGGTAGCACTGTAAGGTCAGGATTTTCTTTTAATTTTGGGACAAATGTAACACAGGAACATTAAAATTGTAAGAGAAATCTTATTGCTCTCTCCCAGGAAACCTCTAAGGTGTTGATCATCTAAGTGATTTGATTGGAAATTTCTCATGATCCTCAAGACATCTCTCCCTGATTTATTGTTTTTCCTGTTACCAATGGAATATTGTTCCATACACTGCATAGTTTAGGAGTTATGTAAATGCTGGGGTAACTTATGTGACTTGAGAGATTTAAAGCCAAAGGCTTTTTCAAGAATTCTCACTGTCATGGCCACCAATATCAGCTGTTATACATCCATCTCTGAGATCAGTCTTGTCAGGACCTCAAACTTAGTCTGACCCATAAAGATCTCAATGAAAAGAACAGAAAAAGTGCAGAACATCAGTAAAAATCTAGGAGGAATCTACCTCACAAAAGCCTCCTCTCCATGCAATCAGTAAATTGGGATATAAGCACACTGAGTGAGCTTTTAGGCAGGATGCAATACAGCAGTCCACAAACAGGGAGAAACTATATTTTGAGAGCTACACACAACCAGCCAAAACTCAATTAAACAGCAGGTATCAGACAAAGGCTATCTCTGCCTGAAAATAGTTCACAAGCCATTTTACTAAGGATTTTTTTAGTACCATACTGCACACATTTGCAGATAAACCAAATCTCTCTTACTCTCTCTAAAGGCTATATAGACACCTGCCTCACTGTTTTAACATGGCTTTGTTTTCCTGCTCTACATCAAGTCCACCAGCTTCAATAAACAAACAGAATGACAAATTTGGAGACTGATCTTAATATCATTAAAGATTTAACAAAACAATTTCAATCACTTTCAATCAATGTTTTTTTCCAAATATTCAAAATATG
Organism: Zosterops lateralis; assembly: GCF_965231275.1. Classification (NCBI taxonomy): domain Eukaryota; kingdom Metazoa; phylum Chordata; class Aves; order Passeriformes; family Zosteropidae; genus Zosterops; species Zosterops lateralis. The sequence goes on from NC_139763.1 coordinate 112,015,582, forward strand.
TAAAGAAATTATAACCCAAACATCTTAAACTTGAAAGAATAGGCTATTTACTCCTAATAAAAGGATGTGGAGTTAGAGCTTTAAAAATTAAAGTTTATGGAGGTCTAAAAACTGCTCTTAGCAAGCAAAATAACTTCTAAGTACAAGTATCTTCCTGGATAACCTATATATTTCTCAATAAGCTAGTACCATAGGTCTCTAGAGAATGCATCCAAATTCTAGAGTAAACTTTATTACACATTTTCTCTTCCAACTTTGAAAAGTACAGGAAGATTTGGTAAAGTAAAAATACAATACCCTTTTGCTTCAAATATGAACATTCTATAGCTTGGAACAGGCCTTTAAACAAATTAAAATATTTATAAAGCGTGTTTTCATCATCCTGGGAAGCATAAACTTAATCCCAGCATATGTTTTAACGTTTATTAAGTGACTCATCAGCAATGGGTATTAGCTAGAGTTTGTAGCACTCAAGGTAAGGCAATTTTGTCTAAAATCACACTTCTGTAAGCATTTCTGGATTGCAGAATTGCAGAATCACAGAATGTACTGAGCTGTAAAGATAATTAAGATAATTTTGAAACTTTTTTTTAATGTCATGGTGATGATTTTGAAAGTCAACATAATATCTCAAATTCAACAAAAGTTCAAATTTTAATATGGAAATCACCTTTCATGTGCCCATAATGCCTCCTCAAGAAGTTGAATTTCATGTCCAACTTCATGAACAAATGTTTTCAGTTTATTTATTTATTCTGTAATAAATATGACCAATCTAGAGTCATACAGTCATTATATATGGCTTTTCTTTTGTTACACTAATTTCTTAAAAATAAATGTTTCAAAATTCTTTTCCCTCTCTTGCTATATTCCAAGATATTGTCAAATTATATTATTTATATACAGAACATCTCTATAATGAACTTGTGTTTTAGTTTTGTGCAGATTATTTTTCAGATTAAATGAAAATATCTTTGATATTAAAAAAAATTATATATGTAAATATAACATTATTTTGTATGTGTCAGTGCTGGGAGTTCTCCTGTGTTTTAGAGGAGTATTTAACATTCCTGTCAAAATACACAGATATTTCTTAGACCTTTTGGTTAATCAGTTGTATGAAAAACATGTATTTGAGCTCTACTTTCACATGCTGTGATGGAAAGTGACTGTCAGATATGTCACAATGCACAAACATTTTCACTGGGAGAGATTATCACCACTGGGATAACAAAAGCAATTCCAAGCAATATACCTGACTAAATGCAATTAAGTAAACCAGGTTAAACATCAAATGTTTATTGAACACCATGTATGATCAATCTGTATAGCTAATTATAACAACAATATAATCCTCATAGATTGAAATGTTTTCAATAAAATCAAAACCAAATGTATTCTGTGAGGTAAAACTAAGCTCAAATTTATCTTAGTCAACACATTTATCAAGATTTGTTCTATAAACTGTATATTGCAATGCCTTGAAAAAATCTCTGTCATGGCTCAGACTGCACAGTGTCTCCTCCTCATTCAGGTTTTCAGTGCTGGAAATGTTTGCTATTAGCTGAAACTCTGACCCACTACTTCTCTTCCAGTCCCATCTCCAGGTACCACTACTTCCCAGGAAGGGCTGGCATGTCCAGTCCTCTGCATCCATCTCATGCTGTTTTCTAGGATTAGTTTGCCTTTCTGGTTTGCATTGACTTAACATTCCAAAACCATAATCTCTTAAATGTACTAAATGGGATCTTCTATGAGACAAAAAGTGAGACAGCTTCAAAAAAGGAGAAGATAGGTTAAAATTTAAAGTAAGCCTAAAGTAGAATATATAAAGAAGCCTATTCAGGCACGCACTGTTTCTCCAGAACACCTCACTTTGTTCAGGAGACCAAAATAAAGGAGTCAAATAAATTACCATAAAGACTTGTCACTGGCTTGGCCAATTAGAAACCAGATGAAACTGGAAAGATAATACTTTGTGGTAATAAAATACATAATGACTATAAGAAGGTGTGTAGTTTGATAAAATAATGTATTGCATCAGCTCATGGAACACCCCTCCTGTCACAGACCCTAACTCTAATTACAATGCAAGTTTTTTGTGAAGTCATTTGTTACTAGTGCAGGTCAGAACATTTCAATGATTTGCTGGAACCTGAGTCTGGGAGGATGAGCAGAGCTCCTCTGACTCAAAGGTTCCTGGCTGAGTCCCATAATGATGCTGGGAGTACTTGCTTAAATCGCTGCACAGATTCAGGGATGGAGAATTAATTGATTTCACAACTTGTTTACTCTTAGGGGTATAAAATATATTTTCCACAATTCTCTGCTCCAAAATGCTCTCCAGATCCCTGGACTGAGCCCAGCAGAGATGGTCTAATGGAGAAACTATGAGCAAAATCTCACAGAAACTACCAAAGACCCTGCTGACCTTACTGATCTTTAGATTGGACTGTGAGAGTACATCTACTTTCACTTAACATGAGACTGAAGTGTGATAGAGAGAGAGATATTGCCTTTCACATTTTTGAAATCCAATATTATATCTTTTTTTTGTCTTCTTTTAGCCTTTAGATCTTTTTGGCGTATGGTTACTTTAGTAAGAGTCTGCCATGACACATATCCAGCTGATGAAACTATTGGAAAACAGAGATCAAGAAAGGTGTCCTGAATACCCTAAAAACAAAACAAAACAAAACAAAACAAAACAAAAAACAAAACAAAAAAACCCCCCACACAAAAAAACCCCAAAACAAAACAAAAAAACAAACAAACAAAAAAAAACCCCCACAACAACAACAACAACAACAAAAACCCACAAAACTTTTTTTGCTAATTTCAGTGTTCACATTTTGTGTAGGGTAGGGGGAAGAAGCAAATTACTTAGTCTATTATGCAAAGAAAAATTTCCAATAGCATTTTAGGTTAAGCCAGGCAGTCTGCAAAGAACTAATACTGAAACTCAAGTCATTGCCTCCAAGAATTTTAACACTTCTAGGAAAGTAATTTATGAGCATTTAAGGAAAAAACCTGAAGCTCAGTTGAGGATATCTATGAGCCGTTTAAACCTGAACATTGGGCTAAGCACTTTCACATCTGCTTTTACATACCTTATGGGGGCATTTTTATCTTGTATAAAATGTCCAGGAAATAGATAACACAGTTTTCAAGTATGTAAATGGGTATATATACTGAGTCAAGAGGAGCAGAGATACATGAAGCCAGAGAAACACAAGGGCAGATTTTATCTGAATTCCATGCCTGGATTAGAGGCTACACATTACATGGTACCAGAGCTGCAGTTCAGAGTGTGTTGACCAAGACGAAGTGGGAGAGAGTGAAGCAGAGATTTTTTTTTTTAAATTTTCTTTTCCTGGTAAATAATTTTATTGAAATATATTTTTCTTATGATTGTTCAGCAGCAGTTTTTAATTCCTAGAGAACTCAGAGTGTTGGAGTGATGAATTAAAAGGAAGCAAAGGGAACACAGTTCACAAAGAAATAAGTTGTTAACAAGATGTTGCTCTAGCTACATGGCTGGGGTCAGTTAAGTCATCCTCTCTTGTAAAACCACTAGGAATGGCTGAGTGATTAACTCATTTGCTAAATGACTGAACTAGATCAGGCTCTCAAGAAATTCATGGGATGAAGAGTAGTTCAGATGTGCAGGTGCTACTACTCAGTGCCTGGAAATTATCCTCTTCTGGCAGCTATTTAATTCAGTCTAATTACATATGCAAAATTCTGTTACTTTTCTTATACACCATTCATTTTCCAAAGTAAACTGTTGTAAGGGTTATGCTGCATGACTATCCCACATACCTGTTGAATAGAAATAGGTTAAACCGAGACAGGAAATGTAACATACAGCTCAATGTAACTGCCTCAGAGATAAACTTTTGCAAATGCTTAAAGAAAATAAATTAAAAATTCAGCAGCTATTTCAAACTTATTTAAATGAAAAACTATTGATGATTATAATATACTAATAATATTTCCTTGACCTCAATGATAAAAGCCTATTGGATTTTAAATTTTCCTAAAAGCTACTGGCCAGTTTTGGATCTCATGTAGTTTAAGCAACCAAAAAGTGATACAGTAACATGATGTAGTAACTAAATGGTCAAGAGAATGTACTCAAAGAACAGTAGATATAATTGTGCTCAAACTATATTAGATCATGCAGGTTACCGTTCAAACCAAGTAGAGCTGTTTAAAGGAGTTTAATTTCTCATTAATTGTTTGGGTTTTTAAAGGACAATATTGTAGGCTGAACTTTTCAGCAGAGAGCTCCTGTTCGAAATATTGTTTTAATTTAAAAATCACCATAGCTTCTTACCACTGAAAATTCGTCTATTACATTTAAATGTTTCTTAGCAGGTTGAAGTGAAACAGAAGGAAGCCCATTTTCTAATGTTTTTCACTCAGGCATCTTAAAGCTTCTGACTGTGTTAAAAACGTTCTTCTCTTTTAGACTCAAACACCAGAATACCTAGAGTTGCTGCAGTTAGAGCTTTCCCAAGGTTGATTTCTAAAGATGGATAGACAGCAAAGGAAAGAGAATAAATGCTGCTTGCTTCCATTGCTAGGGCAAAGCAGTCTTACATGATAACAGTGAAGTTGGACTTCTACTGTACTGATCACCCCAAATTAACAGCATCAGGCAGACAGCACATCATGAATATATCCTCCACTCACTGAAGTCTTTTTCTTAACTGGGAAAAATTTGTGCATAAACCGAGGATGTAATTAAAATCCAACCTATATTTATATGAACCTTGTTAAACATCTACAGAACGTAATAGCGAGTTGTCTGAGCCAAATTTATAACCCTGCTACTTTGGAAAGAAAATCATTGACTGCTAAATGGAACAGAGTGTGGTGACTAATGGGGTTCACACTAAATCTGCACTGCTTGTTCTGGATGGCTGAAATCAAAAGAACACTTTTCACCACTTGGAGTCTGGATGTGCTTTGAAAAGCCTAGACTTCCCTCTCTTTGATCCAATGAAATGAAGTGAAACATGTAGCCTCTAGGCAGTTTTTAGGTACTGAGAGATCAAATAGATGCTATTACAGTGCAATTTGCTTGGTGAAGCCTTAACAGAACGGATCTGCTCAAAACTTACCCTGTACTTTGCAGACCACGTAGGAGAAGAAAAGGTGACTAAACTGAAATTACAGTACATTGGTACTGTTGATTCAAATGTTACTGAAAAAAATATGTTCCTTAATAAAGGTAAGGTTCAAGATCCATACATTTGGCTAAGAAGCTGCTCTGGAATTCCACCTAGCCTTGCGTTGTGCATAACACCACCTTGGGTTTGACTCAAAATGTCTAGATACTATTTTTTTTTTAATCAAAATAATAGATTTCCTTAAATGGCTTATAACAATAGAATTCTGTGTCCAATCTGTATCTTGTATTAGTCAATAAACAAGTCCTGCCTTCTCTGCATGTGTCCTTATGAATTCAGTATTTCCATGGCTTTGATCTCTCTCCTGTAATTTCATTTTTGTCTCATCTATGATTTCATAGAGGCTTGCTGCTCTACATGGATAATCATTCAATAAGTGTTTAGAATTCACAAACATTTTCTTGAATGAAATGTCAGAGTTCCAGATAGCTACACAGGAGAAAAACCCTAGAAACTTATTTATACAAATATTCCCTCATCATACTTTGTTTGTCATGCTTGGCTTATTTTGTTACAGAAAAATGGAGTTAACATAAGACTAGTAATTATCCAATCAAGAGTGGCATCCCAAATTTTCACATAAGAATTTAATGTAGGACAGAAGAGCTGCATCTGGAATTCACTGGAATTTGGCACTCCCTACAAGTTTGGATTGGAAATGACAGTATTTTTCTGTGGTCTCCCACAGACTTTTAATTCCCTATGTATAACAATCTGAATAGTTCTAAGAAATCAAAATTTTCAATTTAATACCGAAAGCATTATTTTGGTCCATTGCCCCTGAAAAATTAATTATTTATCAAATAATCAATACAGTTAGTATTTATGTGTTAATGTGAGAGTCAACAAAACATACTATAACCTTACAGAAAATGCTAATAACTTGGAAGATATTCTATAAGCCCCAGGTTTTAACTGGGTCTACCAGAGAATAAAAGGACAGGAAGAGCCAGGTTTGAGATTCTTACAGGCTAACTGGAAAACCAGAATTGATTGCTAAGACACCCTGACACAAACTTTTCTTGAAACCCCTTTTGTTCAGGATTATTTAAAAATAAAATTCCATCCTGCTGATGGTTAAAAAAAATAAAAATATAAAAGCAAACTGAAACCAGTAAAAAAACCCCAACAAAACCCAAAACAAACAAAGATAACCCCCTGTTCAACATTCTCACTAACAAATACTAGATTTATTTTATTAAGATAACACACACCTCCAATTGCCTTGAAAAGCTGTATGGAATTACACAAAGATCACATCCCTCCTAAAATACCACCCTCTATCACAATGTCTCACAGAAGTCCTTCAGAGAATAACTTTGTCACCAGCGCTCAGCTGGAGTCAAATGACATTTATTTGTAAATCTAACTTGAAACCTTGAAATTTATGTCATTCAGATAAACTTTTCCCAAATATCTTGATTCCTTATGGTTCTGGGCACTGCTGTATGAGCAGCAGCACTGGATACCTGACTGAAGAAAAGATTCATTTAATCAAATGCTGGTGTCTGTTTCCTCTAGCCCTGGGATTCCAGTTCTGGGTAAGTTTAATATTCCCCATTCTAGGCGTGAGCAGAATTGCATGTTTTGTATTCACTCATCAATCTGTTTCTAGCAAACAAGGTGCAATTCTTCATGACTGAAACCTGAAATCTACTAATGCATATAAGTGTGTATAGTTACACAAAACTGCTTCCAAGCATTAATGCAGCATCAGCTGGATTGATTTGCCTCTTCCAAGCACTGGAAGCTTTCAAATCCCATTTTCTTGTTTCATGGAAGTAGTTTTGATTTTACAGATTTAATTTTAGATCTAATTTTCAGCAACGCCTAACTGACCCAGTAGCTATAATTCTGTTTTTAAAAATGACTTAGCCTTCCAAACAGCTAATAAATAAAATTAGTTTCATTCACCAGCTGCCAGGTTCGTCAAGATGGTGAGGACCTGCCAGTGAGGCAGAAAGAAAACTTCTTAATTTTTTATTTATTTTTTTTAAATTCAAGCTTATTTAGAGCTAAATGGTGCTACTCATACTGAGATGAGTCCAATAAATGATTCCCAATCTCTAAATTACCTGTGATTGAAAAATTCTGAGGTTTGGCCCAGTATACTTAATATTCAAGGTGTTTTTCACACCTCTTTAACTAGAGCTAACACACCCTGCAGCACAGCTGGAAGACTTCCTTGAAAAACAAAGCCATAACTTGGATTGCATCAACTTCAGAGTCAAAACCCTTTCATGGTTTTGCAGTAATAACTCACAAGTGAGGATCTCAGTGGGTTGCCAGCCATTTATAGGTATGGTTACTATTAAAAGACCAATTTGTGCCCTTTGTCAGTGATGTAAATCCCATGGCCTGGACTACACAATGATTCCTCTGTGAGGCACTCAAATCACACTCAAGTACAATTAATTGCCTACAAACTGTGTCTTTCATTCAAGTGTGTGGAAGCATTAATTTTGATCTTATCTCTCCACAGATTAATGGCAGTGCATATTTTTATGGTGATTTCACAGGACTGCTTGAAGGTAACAGCACTAGGATATTTTTCTTGCCTACTTTTACAGTAACTTTGGATTTTTGGCTAATTAAGAGAAAGTATGGATGCTTAGATTTCCAAAGACATCTACTGGGAGGTAGGTGTTCAAATGTTGATTTTTATGGGATACAAAAATCCAACTTCTCAAAGATTCTCCCTTGACTCCTACCATAAAGTATGATCAAGAAAACGTGGAAGTGGCATTAATGTGTAAACTATCCAGAGAGGAAAGAGTGAAAAAACGATGAAGATTCTTGATTCCTTCTAAGTGAGCCCAGGTTAGAGACTGGTGCTGGGGCAAGGGAAAAAAAAATAAATAAAAAAAAGATTAAAAATTACACTCTTTTCTTGTCATATGTGACTGAGCTCATAAGAAAGAACACTGGCTTCAAAAACCAAAAGCAACATATTAGGTCAGGGGCACAACAAATTTTAAGGGCAAAAAGAGCTACTTCCAAAATACAGCAGCCAAAACATTGGTTTATAAAGAGCTGCTACAAGCCCTCGCTTTTCTACTGATGTCTGAATAACAAAGCCAGTAAAGAATAAAAAAAAATACTAACATGATGGTTGAGACAAACTGAATAGAAATATTTGACTGCCTCTCTTCTTCTATGTTACAAATAAACAATCCAATAATTGGGCAAGTATTGTGACTGAACAGGAGGAGATTTTGGCTTTAAAAGATCCCAGTTATTTGCCAAACTTAGAAAAAAGTATGTGAATAACAGTTTGTAGCTCCCCTTTATCTCATAGTCAGGCATTTTATTCTTAAGCAATTTAATGTACGCTTGTATTCCAAATTAGCAGTTGAAGGTTACTAATTACATTAACTTACTCAGCAGTACAATGCTGAGCATCAGTCAGGATACATTAGGAAATAAGCATGTCTAAGTTTGCTCTCCCTCTAGAATCAAATAAAAATGTCACAGTACTGCAGTCAGACAGTTCAGATATGAATATTCATTGGCAACTGTTTGTGACAGATTTATGAATGCTTTCACCTGCTGGTGGAAAAACATTAAGTTACAAAATAAAGCTATTAAAATAAGTGAAAAGAAAAAATAAAGGATATACACAGATGGATGATGATCTTGGAATTATGCAATCTTGAGAGAAAAGAATGGTCTTAATTTTCATATTATGAAAACATTTGTTTTATATATGCAGATTGTCAAGGTCTTAGCATTTAACTCACTGTCATCACACAACGTTCACCAAACATGCAGAATGATGGGCTCAGCCATCCCATCACCACCTTGTGGCAGAAACACATGTAATGGTATTTCTTTAAGGATTTGGACTGCTATTTTTCTAAACTATCTGAACAAAAGAGGAAATCTCCATTAAGAGAAGAGCATTTTGTCACCCAGGATAAGGGGCTTGATTACAAATATTGTAATAATAAAAATGCATAGCACTACTAGAGTGCTTTCAGCCTGAGGATCTGAAATTGCTTTTAATAAATTAAGTCTTGAGATTTTTAAGAGAAAAGCATTAGCCCCACTTTAGAGATGGGGAAAGTGATGAACACAGAGGATAACTGATTAGTTCAATTTAAAAACAAAGCATAACACACAGGTTAGAGGCAAATAAACTAATTCAGTGTTTTATTGATGGATTAAACAAATTTCTGTGAGTTAAAGCACTTTTTAAATGATTTGTGCTGAAGAAGCATCATGATCTGAAGCTTGTTAAAAATATGTAAAAGAATTATGGGCTTGTTTTACCATTTGTGTCACAGGAGACTTTGCTGTGCATTCTTTGCATTCCTCTCTTAAATTTTGTAAATTTGACTCCACAGGCCTCGTTTCATTTTCTGTATTGCTAGCACAAGTGAAGTATGCCAAAACTCAGATTATTTTAATGAGATGGTGGAGGTGGTTAAGCAAGTTTGTATCAATACCTATAAATAACAGGCTAATCTGAGTGGATTTGCCTGATACTATCTGACACAGCTTCATAAAGATAAAATCAAAAGAAACAAAGTAGAAGAGATAAGAGATCATAACAACAGGAACAAAGGACAAGCTACTAAATGGGGAAGAACCAAGCCCTGTTGCAGAAACCAGGTTTATTAATCCCTGAAATAGAAAGAAATGTAATAATTTGAAATAGATTAGTTTAATCAAGAAGGAAGTTTGGATGGGTGTCTTAAAAAAATTGTATCTGAGACTGTCATAGAAACAGGTATCAATAGTGAAGCAGAGATGACAAGAATGCAAGATTCAAAAAGGAAGCTGTAATCTTTCCTGAGAACAGATTTTTTTAGGGAAGTTTTTTTATTGCTTCAAATTTATCCATATCTCTGCATGAAAGGAAAGACTGTATTGCCTTTCAAAACTCAAATTATTAACATGTTTTAGTAGCTTGCTGCTCTTCTGCTCTCTGGTAAGAGAAAAACCACCCAAAGCTGTCGAAGAGAGTTAAGCCAAACAAGTTAACCTCCCTGGCCAACAGAGAAGGATGGTGAAGGACAGCTTCTCTTCCCCTGAATGATCTATTTAATCTCCTGGAAGAAAACCATTACATTTGCTGGAAAGACGTACTTAGAGGAACTAAAAAGGGACAAAAATGTGCTGCCCAGCTTTTAAACTGTGGAAACTTCATGTAATCTTGAGTAATGTTCATAGCTGGCAGATGAGAGACAATCCTAAAGCACTCTTTGCACTTTTTGATAATCCAAAATCTGGCCTGAATTCTAAGGAAGACCTTCCACAAGTTTGTGGGGTCTTTTTTCCCTAATCCCTTTTTGAGCCCATGCATTCAGCATCAACAACATCCTCCAGCAACGCTTTACATATTTCAAGTAACAGAAGTAAGGGGAAAAAAAACCAAACAAACCAACAACAACAAAAAAATCCACTTCCTTCTGGTTTATGTAAGTTACTCAGTTATTTAACCAGGTGTCAGCAAGATGTTACGAGTAAAATCTGTAGTTACTTTTTTTTTCCCCCTTTATTAGCAAATATTGAAGAGCTTGGCTACCTGAACTTGGGCAAATATTGGCAAAGGACTTGAAGCCTGGATGACCATTCTTATTCCATTTACCATTCCTTAATTTTATGAAAATATTTAATTAAATCTTACTGCAATATTAGGAGAAATTTGCTGAGCTTGATTTTGAAAGGAAAACCAAAATGAAATCAAAGAAGTTGCAAAATCCCTTGGGAGATGATTTGAGAGAGGAAAACTGGGGTGGGTTTTTTTGGTTTAAATTTTATTTCTTTAGGCATATTAACAAATTGCTATGGTAGAATTCTATCTTATCCATATTCTCCACACTTGTTTCCTGCAGGCAATACGAAGATAGGCTTTTAAAAAGGAGAAACAGAAATAAAAACACTTGCTTCCACTCTAATTAGGAATTAATGTAGATATTACTTTATACCAAAGAGGTAAAGGAACATCATGGTAACATAAGAAGAAAACAGGGTGTGTAAAATGTATTCTAAATGCATTCTAAACTCTCTTAATTGTATGCCAGCTCTATAACTTTTTCACAGACTGGATGAACATTACTTCTTTTTTAAAAGAAATTGTTTATGAATGATTACTTTGCCATATTCTATGCTTTTCAGTTGAGATCTCTCCCTTTCGCTTATTTCTGCTGTCATGAAACCTGTTTTCCATTTTATTGAATTCAGTTTGACTGTATACTCCAATCCACTATAATTGAAAACATTTAGTCCCAGATGTTGTCATTCTTTTTTCCCTCTCAAAACAAAAAGCAGTTGTGGTAAATGCCTTCATGTTCATATTTTGTATCTCTAAATTAACATGCTAATGTTTTCTTTCTTCTTTCATGTTAATTTGAAGAAGGACAGAGGGATGCTGCTTAATCCAGGTCATGATCTTATGCTTTGTCTTTGGAGTTTTAATCAAGTAATCAAGAAAACATTGTAGAAGGTGGGGGGTTTTTTAATTTTCTTGGTTTTTAAAAGAAATTTTCAGCTTTGTGTGTGTAAAATAGAAATAAATCTTTTAGATGGCTTGAGAATGACAAAGAAATACCAGTTCTGGAAAATGAAGGAAAAAAAAATTCATTGTCTTTCAGGACCAAAATTTAAATACAAGGCCCTGTTCTGCATTCACATTGTGGCTTTGCACTAGTCAGTGTGCTGCCTTTGTTACTATGTTTTGACCCTGAATGACCACTAGTTTTCTACAATTTTTAAATTATATTCTAAGGGAAACCCCAGAGATTTCCCCATTTAATTCATGAACTAAAAGATTTTGGTAACCTGATCTGAATCTCCCAGTCATAAGCAGGTACCCATTACATATCTTCTTAGTATTAACTTGACCCACATTATTTTTACTGTAATGTTTTCATTTCTATGACTCCCATGTGAGACCTCTAAGCACTGTTATAACTTCATTTTGTGAAAGAGAAACAGACCGAATTCTGATCCCATTATAACCACTGGCAATATTTTCATTGACTTTAGGTTCTTGCTCTAATTATCTTTCCCATTATTATTCAAGACTGTCAAAAAAGCCAAAAATTAAATTCAGTTCTTGCATATCCCAGTGTAACCCTGACTCTCTCTATAAAAAATAAATAAAAATGATCTGCAGAATAATTTCTCACTGTATTACATTTATTAAGAGACCAGAATTTACCAAAATAGACAACAGACAAAATGTTGAAGTCTCGAATAGTGTAGATCTTTGTACATGTTTAGGCCTTTTTGTTTAATACAGCTAAAAGAGCTTCAAAAACATCTCATTAACAAGACCATTTCTTTCATTTACCTCTTCTCCCTTTTCCCAAAATCCACTTGAAAGATTTAAAAAAGGAACAGGATACCATTCCTGGATTTTTTTTTCCCAGCCAAAAGAGTCTAATGCAGAGACATGTGGATAAAGTGTTACTGCAGAACAATATGGTGTGTAATTGTATGTATGCTGAATGTGCTTGTTTTCTACCCAGGCTATGTGATAGCAGCTCTGACACATCTCATTAAAGGTCTATTTGCCATACTATTCACAGTCTTGATGATTTTCAGATGTGTCATATATTCACGGATATATGAATTAAAAAATGTGCTTGAGACAGTGCTGATTCAAGATATGAGATATCATTCACCTCTCCCAAGTATGTTAGTTGTCTAGTGATAAGCAGCCTTACGGACAAACAAACAAGCCCATATTCTATTACTTAATATAATATATATATAAAATACATAATATTCTATTACTTAGAATGGTTTTGGTATAGCAGTTACAACAACTGTCAGGAATTTCAAAGTTAATATTCTCACCTTTTTCAACAGAAGGTCCCAAAGAAATTGTTTTCATTGTTCAGCGAGCTATGATCTATATATCTACATCATTGTTTTACACCAGATTCCTTCTTTCTTTTCATCATGATATGTGATAAAAATACTCCCCAGTAAGAGTCAGCCTGACTGCCTGGCCTTACACACACACATATAAAGTACATGAAGGTAAGATTGGACTACAGAGCCCACAAAGTGTAAAGGACCACCCTGAAGTCTGAGCCCAAATATTCCTTAACCCCATTCCTGCTTTGTGGCAGCTGAGGGGGAATGGGTGGGCATGATGCTCTTTTCCATGAGCATATAGCCACTTTCAACAGGAAAAGGACAGAATATGGTGAAAGGAAATCATCCAGGTTTCAATACTTTGCACTGGAAAAGCGATTTCTAAAAAGGGAGAAGGCAGTAGGTTCAGGTGAAAGCTGCTAAATATTTCAGCAAAGAAATCAGATTGGGAATTGGCCTTTATACAGGAAAATTAATATTGACAAAAGCTGTTCAATGTGCTGCTGAAAATGAACAAGGCTATTTTAATTTTAAGACTGAGGAAAAACAGTAAACAAACCAGAACAGAATCTTTAGCAATTTAAGCACACAGAAATGTTGGGCTTGAGTTCATCAAGCTGCTGAACCAAGGCCCACAGAACCCAACTGAGCTGCTCCTGAATAAGGTTCTGTGGCCACCATAAACCCCTCTTACTCAGTAGCCATGTAATCAATATATTTATATGTGCTGTAAAATAATTCTCTCTTATGAAGTTTTTAAACCTGCACCTTATTTCCCACTTTTCCATTCATATCTCTGGGAAAAATATTTCAGCATTCTTTTGCTTCATGACGTTTTCCAAACCCCAAAATGACGACCGTGGGCTCAAAAGTAAAACTAATTCTAAAACACATATCCTACCAATTCCATCATAAAAATTCTAGAGAAACTTGCTTGTGCCCTTCCACTGACAGTAATAATTCTATCTCATGAGTTCCTCCATCATGCATAACCATAGGGATAGAAAGTTCAAAGGAGAGATGAAAAATATTCTTCTTGACCTGACAAAGGGGGATAAGCTGTAAAATGGGAGGTCAAGCTTGGGGGTGCTCAGAGAGTGACAGAGATGCTATTTTAAGGACTGGGGTAGAAATCAGATGATGTAATTTTATTTTTGCAGCACCCTTATAGATGCAGGTATTAACCGTTTTTATTGCTACATTTCATTAATGATCATATGGATGGAATAGAAATTGAAACAGAATTACTGTGGCAGCTTCTACTTCACATCCTGAAACTCAGTTGGCTCATTTGTGTAAGGACAGTCCCAGGCTCACAGAATATCAGGAGAGCTTTGCATTTAAAGTGAGACTTAATGAGGAGTCCCAAGTGAATCTAGAGTTGCCAAAAGTTACTTTCTGGTTAACTGTGTAAATGGATCTCTTGTAGCCACAAAACAGAGGCTCTGTAAAGAGCAGCTTCCTCGTGCTGTTCCACTGATAGGTTGAATCTGCTATGGGTGAACAATTACAGAGAAAACAAAGACCAATTATTATAGTCATTTACAGTCCTGACCTAGTTTGAACTTGGGTTTGTGCAATGGCTATACGGAAACTGAAATTTTGTGCTCAGGTGAACATGAAAACTTCTTGAACTGAGGGTTCTTTCTTTCACTCTCCCTTCTCCAGGTTATGACCCAACACCTCAATAGCACCCGAGAATGGTCCAGGTTTGCAGGGCTTTCTTATTCCACTGGTAAAACAACAGACATAATTTCTGCCTAAACTGCCTGATTTAATAAATATAATATATCATTTAATGAGAAATCATCTTCTACTTCAAAAGACTTATTTTTAAAATAACTCTTGTCCCAAAGAATTATACTTTTAGCTGATTATTTGTATTTGGATAAGTAATCTAGGTGTGCACACCATTCTCCAACATTTTAACTATTTCTAATAGAGGGTTTGTCCTCCAATCTTCATTCATAACAATTTAAAAACCTAATACTGGTAAAAATACTATGTCCAGAAAATTATTTTATATCTCTGAGATTTAGAAGTTGTTTCCTACCCTAAGATCATTTAAGCAATGATTACTACATTACAGATAGAGCAAGCAGAGTATTGAAAGCTGACACAGAAACTTTCTTATTGCAGCATAAAAAGGACATAAGAAAACTCTAATTTCAACGGGCTGAAAAATCTCCATTCTTTCCTGTCTCTTCTGGACATTTCTGTGCTTTCTTTCATCCAGACCAAGCCAAGCCACTGCACATTATGCTTGGGAGACAGGAAAAAACAACAGCTGGACTATACCTCCTTAAAGAAAATATTACTGCTGCTGGGCATTTGTTGTTTTCTATCACATCAAATATTTATATTGGTTCAACATAGCTGGACATCTAGGAAGACTGATGCTGCCTGACTGTTTCATGTTTGTCACTCATGCTGCTTTGATATATCTTGACTTTTGGCCTAATTTAATCCATGTACTGTTTCTTCCTTTATTGTCTGCGTGCATCTAAAAGTAAATCTGGAGAATCTTGAGGTCATTAAGAAATGTAAATCACAATGACAAATTTGCATGATGTGTCAGTATGTGTCTGGCATGCCCTCGTGGCAAGAGGCTTTAAAAACTCCAACACTACCCACACTTCCTTTGAGTTTACTTTTAAAAGTCAAAGCACATCACATTCTTACAAGTTACTATGGTTGTGTAGCTTTCAGAAAGTTCATAATGTAATTTATTAGTAATAAAACAGATCCATACTTAAACAATCAAGGCTATTTTAGGATTTTTACCTTATGAAGTGAAGCCACAGCAATAGATAGAAATTTAGTAAGTTTGTATCTTTGCTCAGTAAAATAAGTGTATTAAAGAATCACTTGCTCACAGAATACATTATGGTTAAAGAAAATCAGAAAACAACAGTCATTGAATGATGAGAACAGACTGTTCACATTCATTCTATCCAGTTATAGAAGTTGATTTCGATTCTCTTTGTTTCCATGAGAAACATAAAAGAAAATTTGTCTTCCTATTTTCTGAAAATAAAAGGAAGCTTACCTTCCTTCCCACTCTCCTCCAAAATTTAATTTATTCACAAAAAGAGTACCTAGCATCCTGTCCTGAAAGGATTTTCCTTACTATATATATTAAAAAAAAAAAAAAAAAAAAAAAAGAGAGAGAAAGAAAAAGAAGTGATTTTTTTCCCTCCACAAGAAATCTACATTTTGAATGGAATTTATTTAGAAAGACAGAAATTCTCTTGCAAGCTCAGAACAACTTGAAAAGAATCAGGACAGGGAAAAGGAACAGTTATTTGTGCTGAATGATGACCTACTTAATTACAGAAAAGAAGAAAGATTACAGTGAAGGCAAGAACACATGCAGAGAGATATGTTGGTCATCAAGGTAAGTATTTACAGATGTAGGTAAAGTTGGGGAATATAAAACATAGAGCAAGAGGCTCCAGGGAAATTGTTCTAAATGGACATATTCAGTGTCACTCTTATTTCTACAACAGTTAATCAGTGAACAATAAATATAAAAAGGGTGGAGAGGCAATATTCTCTTCCCAAGTGTAGTGAAAACATCTGAGTATGATGCTATATATGCCAACAAATTCCCAAAGAATCTGCAGACAAGAGGAAACTGTCCTTTTGGGTCTTCTCCACAACCCAGAGGAATGAGCCTGATATTTTTCTTTATGCTCTATATAATTAGTGGTAGTCTGTTTTGGGTGAATATTTAATGATGTACTGAGGAAAAAATAAAGCAAATATTCATTATTAGTTTTAAAAATGAAATATTTTGCCTTTTTCTTTTAAGATACTTCAGTGCCAGTAACTTTCATGTCAGAAGTAAAATAATTTTAGTCACATAGCCAAATTCAGCCCTTATACAAAATCAGTATAAAATCTTTTGAGACTGTTGTCAGTCCAAATATTTATCTGCTAAGCAAATGACCCCATCATTTTCTTAAGTCAGAAATACCCCACAGCAATGCTTCAGTACTTGTTAGGGGGCACAGGAAAGAAAATGTTAAAATGCACACTTGGTCAACAGCAACGTATAATGAGCAACCAAGTAGGTGTGAATACTTGCAGAGATGATCAGAATAAATATATTTCTATTCAAGCGGGATACTATTGTAAATAAAGTGCATTGCTGGCACTCAAAAGGCCCAGGGTCTACTCCTGCCTTTGATACAATTTCCTTGTCTTGTGGCTTCCATCCTGGGAAATGGAGAATGCTGCAGAAATCCCATATGTATGAGAGATCTAGCTGCTTAAACTTGTTTGGAGTATTAGTCAACAGCAATATAATTTGAGCACATCTCTGCTCTGTTCCCCTCAGCCTTAAGTAAGCCTAAACAAAAAAAAACATATTAAAAAGTTATTTTAAGGAGGATGCCATCCCACTTTTGAGTCAGCAAAGATATCCCATTGTACTACTGTTCACAAAATATATAGAGCTGTAATATCAAATATTCAGAATAAACCCTTTTCTTTGATGTAAAACCATTATGTGTCTTGCCTTATACACATATCTTGCCTCCAACTGTGAAGTGATAAAATAAATTAAGTTTTTATAGTGATAACAAAAGATTAGAGAATGGCCATTACATTAATAAAGAGTAACATCCTGGAGAGATGCTGTAAGGAGCTGTGGGACTGATTGGACTGGTTAGTTCTGAGAGTTAGAGTCTGTGCAGAAGCTGTTCGAGGGGGAGGTGGCCAGAGACAGTGGTGACATATTTGGAAAAGTCAAGGGTCACACCAGCAGGCTGTTCAGAGCAATAGCAGCCTTGAGGCACCATGGCTCTCTCAGCTACTGCCAGAGGATTAAGTTGAAGGATTCAAGAGATAATCCACATACAGAAGCAGAACTGATGTCTGTAGTCTAAGAATAACATAATTATATACATAAATAATTGCAGCGTAACTGAACTTTCTGCCAAAGGGATCATGTTGATACAAAGGTGATGGATTTGAACTTCTGCTGTGTTACCTTAACACACCAAATTCTCAGCTTCCTGTTTCTCAAAAAAAAAAGTAATTTTAGTTTGACAAACAGTGTTCTGCCTGCATCAGTTCTTTAAACTTATGACATGCACCAGCTGTGCTCAAGGTATTCCCTGTGACACCACAGCATCCAGGTGCTTCTCCCTGAACCAGGGGCTGCAGGTATTGATTTGGAAAAGGCTTTCAAGTTCCTACACATGCACATCACCTTTTCTTGAGTTTGATCCCATCTTCAACATGCACAGCATTAATCCTTGAGCAATTGACATGATTTACATGGGCAAAGATTGTGAGCCTCTCTCTCTCTCCTACAAGCTGGATCCTAACTGCTGCTGCTGCTGCTGAGTGCACAAACACAAGAAAGTCAGAAGGGATACAAAACTAAGATGTAGGGGAGAGGGTCAAAGACCATTTGTTCTAAGAATTGGCTGCAGATATTTAGGCTGCAGAAGGTAGGAGCCAGAAACTCTGCTGGGCTTTGTGAATCACTAACTATATTTTTGATTGACCAGGGGAAGAATATGCCTGCCCAAAGTCCACTTGAAAACCTAAGGTTGCCATTTTCTAATGAACAGTTCCTTTCAAAGGCATATCCTGCACGTATAAACATGAAGGACTCTATAGGAGAAATGTATTTCTATACCTACAGAGCCTCTTGAGCTCAGGATGGGGCTCAGGACACCATGGAGCTGTACCAGGAATATCTGGACCCAATGAGACCAGTACTGAAAAGAATTTGGGGTGAAAGGGACCTTAGAGATCATTTGGTTCCAACCCCCCTGCCATAGACAGGGTCACCTTTCACTAGACCAGGTTGCTCAGAGCCCCACCCAGCCTGGCCTTGAACTCTTCCAGGGATGGGGCGTCCACAACTTCACTGGGCAACCTGTGCCAGGGCCTCATCACTCTCAAAACAAAGAATTTCTTCCTCATATCCAACCTAAATCTCTCCTGTTTCAGTTTAGAGCCATTCACCCTTGACTTATCACTACATGCTCTTGTAGAAGATCCACCTCCAGCTCTTGTGTAGCACCAGTTTAGGTGCTGGAAGGCCTCATAAAAATCACTCCATAAACACCAGCTCTGGCCAGCCCCTATGCTCACACAGGGCACAAATATTGGAGGAACAATGAAAAGCTGATGTTAGGAAGGATGGTTGAGGAGGCCTCCTGGGATGGTCCCTTTGGGTGCATTGCAAGGGATAATTGTGGATAACTGCTTCCAGTGGTTCTGGTAGCATATGTTGCTATCATTTCCTACTTCTAGTAGTGAGTAAAGTGAAAATTCAGCCTTGGAAATACTGGCCTTTTCCAGAAGGCTCCCACTAGGGTCAATCTAAATTGTATGAATAAATACCCACATTAATCTCTAAAAATATGCAGTTTCTTGGGTGGCAAAGAAAAATATTTAGCATTGAAAAAGGTAAAGGCTGTGGCAGTAAATGTCTGAATAAATGCTACTATCATATCAGTATAGAGCTTTCAAAATAAAGCCAGCAGCTGTAGATGCAGATTTGCATTTAGAACTTACACCCTTACACTGTGGATGTGCCAAATTAACAAACTAGAGTTGTTTAGGCAGCATGAATAATCCCTTCAGAACCACAGGCTCCTTCCTGCAAGCTTCTTCCACATCTTCTTAACCCCCAGCTCTGCCTTGGCTGTGTGATGGGATACCTCCCCCAAGTGAGATGGGGCTGGAGCCTGGTGGGGAGAGTCACTGCTGCAGTCGCTAATTGCAGCGCAAGGAGATTGTGCAGCAATTAGCTGCTCCTGCTTTGGCTGCACTTTGATGATGCAACTGTTTTGATCTTACCCATCCTCAGTCTTTTCTATCAGATGCTGGAGTTGTACTCCTTTGAGCTGTGCAGGACACCACTGGGCAAAGAAAGCCCAGTATCTCTATTTTTTTTCTTTTTTTTTCTCTCTCTGTAATCTCTCCATGAACCAGCCTTGGCAACATCCTTTTTGTATGTGCAAAGATATAGGCACAAGAAGTATGTTAATTGGCTTGGAATATGAATATGAATTTTGTGCTGTGGTATTGTTAAGCTTTTTCACACCGAGTAAAAAGCACTAAATTTATAATAATAAAAAGAGGATTTATAGAAATAGGTATTTTCCACAACTCATTTTTATCTGCTGTTTCTAAATGTGTGCATTTTTGAATGGTAAAGATGGCTATTAACACTTTCAAATTTTGTCTCAACTCCACGTATCATGGTATGATAACATCATTAAGCATTATTTTTTGCTTTTCAATACCTGGAGTTACATCACTGCAGTGGCTCTAATATTAAAATATTAAATATCTAATATTAAAAGAGAAGCAGTCAGATGCAGTGAAAATTCATATTATTGTGGTACCATTGCCTGCATATAAGTTTTCAAAAAGAGGAACAAAGAATATTGCTAATATTTTAATATTAGCACATTAAGATATTCTATAGAATATTTCTAATATTAAGATACCTTTAAAATGTCATTCCTAAAGGGTAAAAAATTGAATTTAAAACTATACAGGGCCGAGACTTGTCAGTCAAGTACTACCTCAGAGTAGTACATTTAAAAATTCTATTTCCAGTGTTGAAATGGCACCATCTATTTCTGAGCTCAAGGCATTGTAAAAATAGATAATATTTGGAGGAAAAGAGAAGCTCTGCCTGGAAACAGAAAAGGTACTCTTAGGGTTTGAAAGTTATGTCTGAGTCTGGATGAAACACAAAAGTTATTTCCTATTTTAGACAGAAAATGCTGCTGCTCAGCCTTTCTCAAGTTTATTTGCTTGTGACTCAAGAATATAATTAGACACTATGCACAAATTGTCTCTCTGCCACGAATAGAACTTTCACATGCTAACTTAAACTTTTATTTACATTTTTGTGTTATGCATTTAGTTGTGTGCTAAGACAGGAGAACCATCTATCTCATTCTCAGTCATTTTCCTTCCATGTGAATAATCACTTTGATTAGTTGACTGAAGAATTTAATGATAGTTCCTATAAAATCCAATCAAAACAAAGCAGAGTATCCCAGAGGTCAAGATAGCACAGATGAAGGGCAAGATGTGATTTTCTGAATAGGAACAATAGGAGAGAGGATGTGTGTCCTACATAGGGAAAGTAAGTGCTTCTTGTATGTGTTTTTATATCTTATAACAAAGAAAGGCAGAGTTTCTAAAATGAAGTCATGAAAATAAGTTTTGAATGGTATTAAAAATAAATAAAACAATGTTATAGCATCTCAAATCACAATTCCTGTACCTTGTGTAGGAATAGCAGAATTGTCTTCAGAGCAGATTCAATTACTGTTGGACAAAAGTCATTCAGAGAGCCTGAAAACCTCCTGACAAGGAAAAGTGAAGGAAAAGATGGATTTTTTGAGGCACTTTTGAAGCACTAAGAGGTAAAAACTCAAGAATTTTTGGGGAGGACTTTAAAGTATTACACACTTGAAAGAAGCCACTTAGATTTAAACTGTGCCAGTGTTTTCTATCCGGTCATTATAATCCACTACTTTCTTTTTCTCCTTTTTGGGTGTGAATAAAAGCCTTTTGAAGGAGTCCAGAGAATAAATATAGTTATTGAGTGGCCACAGTTTGATGATATAAGAGCAAAAGACCCTTAAAATTGTTAAATGGAAAAAAATACTGAAAAGAATCATTGCAATCTAAATGGTGTTTCTGTTTTTCTATCTAGGATGAAATCCAAGTGAGTTACATTTTCCATACTGAAAAAGAAATAAATAAAAGATCATTTTAGGCTGGAAAGATAATTGATTGCTCTGATAGCACTATCTTACTTGTTCATACTGGGCAGTATTTGGGAGCAGCTTTATAAGGTGCCTTAATCAGTCAACAATATTTAAAGTGGAATCCTTCTGAAGTGCAAAGATCAAACTGGGGTTACCAGGTGTAAACCACTTCAGTGCTTTTTATGGCTTAAGTAATATTTTTTCTTCAATAAAGAAGAGATCTAAAATATTTTGTTAATTTTTTTCCCAAGTGCTTTTGTGAGTGAAAACTTTCTTAAAATTCTGCTTTTTACCTTCTACATGGATTTCATATCAGCAGAAAGAAAAATGGCTTTAGAGAGGTATAATAGCCTCTCTCTAAACAATAAATGCAAGCTAATCCCTAAGGTTCATAAAGCAATGAGTAGTTAATGTACAGGAACAGAAAACTTATAAGAGTCAGATGAAATGACCACTAGATTAACAACATGTTCATGGTGTAACCACTGAGGAACCATTCATCCTCTGGTGCCAGGACTCCCTCTCTACTGCCAACCTTAACCCCAGTTCACAACCATTTTATACAGACACAGAGAATCATTAGTGAAAAGAAGCAGAGGGATGTGAAAATCCCTTCCTCTGTGTTTCCAGAATTCAGAAGTTTGGAAATGTGCAGAATATATTTCACAATGTGCATTATCCAAGGCTACTCTGTCTTGACACACACTTTAAATATCATCATCATGATATCCACTGCTGCATGACATACCCTTTAATGCTTATTCTGCTTGCCTTATATATGCACCTGACTATAGGAGAACATAAAAATAATTTAAAAGCCTGATACATGGGTTTTAGAAAGCTTCAAAGCTTTTCAAGATAGGATATTTTCTCCACAGCAGGTGTGGCCTGGCTTTCCAGGCTAAAGCCAGGTAATACAGAATAAATTGAATATATAAAAATCTGTGTATTCTGGGGAACATGACTTTCTCATTCTACATCCCTATGCCTGAAACAGAAATCCATCCCAAAAAAAGGACATTTTTCTTTCCATTTTATGCAGAAACAATCCAGTAGCTACTCACAGGTTCCACTTACCTCTAGAAAACTTAAATACAATGAATTCAATACAAATGAATGCAGCATCTTTTGTTCGATGCATTTATTAATGGCTTTGTAGGTTAGAATGAATAGGACTTTTGTACATTTGTATCCTTTTCTGAACTTCTGATCTCAGTTTCAATCACTGCAACACTATATAAAGGTTTTGATACAACACACTGAAATACATGAAGCAAACTTTATTTCGGACTCTACATCATTAGCAGCTTTCTTTAGTTGTATTTTAACTAAATAGTAACTATATCCTAAATTGTCCTGCTGTTTCCATTAGCTTTGGAGGATCAGGGCACTAATGTTTCTGGGCTCCTTAGTGACAGATGAAATTTGACAAGTTCTTGAAAGGGCTAAAAAAAATCCTCATCATACTGGAAGAATTTGCCAAGCTTACCCCAGAAGTCATTTTCACCTGGTTTTACAGCTTGACTAAGACCTTGCTGAGCAAAGCAATCTGGCTCAGGGAAAATAAACCCCCATTCTTTTGTCCACAAGAGTGCCTATTTGACTCAGCTAGGAAATGATTCACTACACTTACCCAGCTGAGGCACAGTCTTTGTCACTGCTTCATCTGACACAGCTTTCCTCCAGTTTCACAAGATGACTCCAACTATTTAAGAACTCATTTCTTGGGTTGTGTCAAGCACTCTGACCAAGCAGTCGCAGGCAGCAAACTTTCTTAAATTCCCTCATTTCTCCCCATAAAGCCAGAAAATGCCTTTATGTGCTTCTTTGTACATCATAACCTGCACTTTTAATTTCTCTCCCTTTTTGCATCCCATTCCCTATTTACAAATTGGGGGTACCCTCTCAATAACTACAAGAGTATAAATGGAGCACGTTTGCCTAACTACCCACAACTGTGATAAATTTAAGTTAGTTAAGAGAAAAATAAAATATTTAACTATGGAATTAGGTAGGTATATTACTAACCTGGACAAAATCAACAAGCATGTAAAAAAATAGGCATTTCTGGATGAACATCTCCCAGTGGAACTTGTGCTGGCACTCTGGATGCTGCTGGATAATATTTTAAAAATATTTTTAAATTTCTTTTTTAGGAAACCGGCCAAAACATCTTAAACGAACCCTTTTTTCAGGGTGACAGCTAATTCCCCAGAGGTGAACATGAAAATATTTTCAATTAATATTTATACACACAAACACACACCTACACACACTACACGTGAAGAAAATTAGGATAATTGCAATAATCTCAGGGATGCACTAGGGATACTGAGATAAAAAACATTTCAGAAATGTCTAGAATGCAAAAACACATAGAAAATAATTAATCTGAGAAAAGGAGGGCAAGAGTATAGCATTCTTGCAATAACTAATAGTAAAGATAACAAAGTATTAAAAAAAGATGTCTGATGATTTTGTGTCACATTATATAAGGCAAAGAGCAAGAGAATGAAAAGTATATATTATTTTATTTTATTTTTCTTATGCTCATGAATATAAAAATAGGATAAAAAGAAACCCATCAAGACATATGAAGCTCACACTTCAGTCATGGTAGACAGCAGGTAGCAGTAATTCAAACCCTCTCCAAAATACAAAATAATTTAAGAAGTGTACTTTTTCTTCGGCTAATCTTGCCCATTTTCCCTGCTACCTTACATAAAACACTACAACCTCAATGTCTCATTTACCAAGTTAGCAATTCCCAACCCCCAAGGAGAGATGGGTGGCATAAGTAACTGTGAGCTGAGCTGCCACAGTGAGCTGGGAAGAGATCACTGAAAGGATCAGAACCCGGCTGCAAACAGGTCCAAGGCTTGTTGTGCCAGTCAGACTGAACCAGCAGCCAAAAACAATGAACAAATGCACTGGAACCAGGGTGGTTTTTTTCCTTTTATGAACTTTGATTGTGCAATGATGAGAACTATGTAAAAAATAAATAAGATTTCTTTCATATAAACAAGTCACTGACCACGGCCAATTCAAGCCTCTGATGGGTTTTCTACATCAACACATGTATTTCCCTTGTTAAAGGAAACTGAAATTCCAGAAGTCGTCATTGTGGAAGGAAAAATAAAAACAGCAACAGCAAAAAGCACAAATTGTAATTTAGCTTGCCCAACAAACTTCTGATTGTCTTTCCCATTACCTGGGAAAGGCCTGATATTAGGGCACTTCCAGAGATGCTGCATTTGAAG
Organism: Zosterops lateralis; assembly: GCF_965231275.1. Lineage (NCBI taxonomy): Eukaryota > Metazoa > Chordata > Aves > Passeriformes > Zosteropidae > Zosterops > Zosterops lateralis. Next base: position 112,040,635 of record NC_139763.1, read on the forward strand.
CCTGTAAAAATCAAACCCCACACACAGCAGGTCTGGAGCACTGCTCTCACAAAGGATGCCTTTGACCTCTGCATGAGGCAGTACCTCTTGAGGGAGGGAAGTTCTGCAGCTAAGTCAAACTGAGCTTAAGAGACATGCTGTGTGACAGAGAGATGGAAAAGGTATGAAATTGTTCAAATCGATCCACAAACACCTTTGGAGAGGGTGTTCAAGCCTTTTCATTAGATGCATTTGCTTCCCAGGCTTCAAAGAGGCAACTGTCACAGCTGCCACCACTGCTGTGTGCAGTTGCAACGAGGCTGGAACCAGAACACAGGCAAAAATAATAATTATAAGGGGAGAAGGGGAAGGAAAAGGGTTCCCTTGTGACTAAAGGAACAAAGCCTGAAATTCTAAGCTGTATAGCTGGAGAAAGGAGGAGGAAGGGGATTGACAGTACGATATTATGCAGCAACAGAAAGTCTGGCTCTTTAACATTTGTAGACAAAGAAACTCAGTTATTGTATAACAAAACATTTTAGTTTTCAAAGTAAAACTTCTGCAACACAGATGAGACAGGTACAAAGAAAATGGTGTGAAGATATAGTGGACAAGTGAACATTACCACCACACATTGGCAAGAAACCTAATGAGGGACATAAAAACTTCCCCCACATTACTTCCATAAATAATTCTGGCCAAGGAAAACTAAAATAATAAACTGTGAGTAAAGGCCATATTTCCAACAGCAGGGTTAACATTCTTCTGCGCAAATATTCTTTCAGAAATGAGAAAAAAGTGTTTCTTTTTTTGGCCTTTTGGATTACAAAATAAATCTACATACTGATAAAATGCCAATAATATGTATACCAGTATGAAAAATGTTATTTCATATACAATGGACTACAAACTAGCATTTAAATATTGGAAGATTGATAAAAGGCTTCAAGACATAATTTTAAGACTACCTATTGGTCTTTGTACATATTCTTGAGCATGAAGTACATGAAGAAACAGAGGGAGAACGCGAATCCCTGTGTAGGTTTTGTTTGTGCGTTTGTTTTGTTTGAGAAAGACCCCTCAAATAACCATCCATAAAAATTCATAGTCAGAGAGAAGTCCAAGTGAGAGTAACACCAACTGAGTGGCATTAAATCTGTTTTGAGTGGACAAAGAATAACCACCTCAACATTTATGATGATTTTGAATGAGGATATCCAACCATTTCCCACTGTGACACGTTAAGGCACCGGGATTGGGAATAGAAAGACAAAGCAGGAAGAATGAAAAAGAAAGTGCTCAGATTTCAGTGCTAAAACTGCTTTCAGTCCTTCCGTTGTGCACTTAAAATATATTTTTACATTTCAGCAATCAGGCTCTTGCATTTGTTGGTATCTTCTCTGAAAACAGGCAGTTCCACTCAAAATTTTGCTTTTGGTTTGAATATATAGGATGATTTGATTCCAGCAGTGATGCTTTTCTTGTCTGTAAATGAGTGCTGTGTAAGTCCATATCCATTCTCATGTTTGGTTTCAAGTTCTGCTTGAGCCTTGAGCCCTAGTGGATTCTTACTGCTGCTGGATTTTGTGTTCTGGATTTTGAGCTTCTCTAACAAAAGGACTGACATTTGCAGGTGAAGTGGGGGAAGCAGCAAATTGGCAATGCAAGATTGTACTGGAGTACAGCTATAATGCTGTTTGTTTGTAAGAGAGGAAAGATTGCTGCCGGATTTCCCTGTTGCTCAGTTTTACCAATTAAAAAAAAAAATCAATTATTTCTTTGGCCAAAGGAAAATCGATCACTCAAAGGAGAAAAGAGTTTTTTGCATAACCTCAAATACAACATCAGTGGAACAACACTGAAGAATGGATCAACTTTTAGAGGCAAGTGAGAGAATGGGGTGGCTGCACCTATGGCACATATTAATGGAAGTGGTGGGGTGTCATTCCTACTGCTCACGCTGAATTTCTCAAGTGTACAGGGCCATGATTGCTGCAATGCATTAAAACCAGAATAGATTCAGACCTCAGCTGTATTTGCTCAGTTTCCTTGCTTAGTTACAGACAGATGTCTTAGAGACGAGGTCTACATATTTATTAATTTTACCTAAATGTTTACAAATAAATTCTTCATAAAAAGCGCTATTGAAATAAATCATGCTATTCAAATTAAATATTTCAAACACTCCTGACTAAAAAAACCCAAACTTATCTGGAGATTACATGTTCTGCAGCGTGATGCTTATCTTGTACCATAATAGTTTTCAAATCCATGAGAAGGAAAAAGAAACAACAGAAGACCTGCTGTCCAAGCAAAGATAGAGACCTGAGGCACTTGCTGAATTTAGGCCTTGATAGGAAATCTTGGTGGAAATAAACTATATAGTTAACAAACAGATCCTTGGATCAAAGAATCTTACTCACCATAGACTATGTCCTTTTCTTTAAAATTTATTTTAGTATCAAAACATAGAAAAAAATCACAAAAATTGAAAACTCACGCAAAACCCCATAGGTTTGTGTTTTTCATCCATCCATTTCCATGTCTTGCAATCTATCAAGTTTACGTAATATCTCAAGAAACTATCTTCCAAGAAAAACAACTCAGCAGCTGTGAAAAGTAGGGCAGAGAACCTGCCCAGCTCAGCCAAGAATCAGGGACTCTGGAGGGATCTGCCTAAAGGAAAAAAATAACTAACTAAAGGGGGACATATTCCTGATGGACTCAAATTAAACCAAGCCTTTATCTAAAATGATTCCAGGAGATGACCAATATAAATTCTTCCTGTCCAAATCCAAGCATACCTAGGATGGAATTTTTAGGTCCAACGACACAAATTCTGGCTCATCGAGCTAAAAGGGCTCAACTTTAAGGGTTAAATTGTTATTTTGTATAAATCATTCCTACAGCTGGGCATGAAATCATCTTTGAAAGAACAACATAAAGTTTTATTTTTAGCTGATGACATAACCTGAGAAAGAGATTGCCTATACTAGTAAAAAGTTGACCTACAAATTAAGAAAAGAAATAAAAGTGACCAACAGGCAACAGGTATTTGTCAAGAATAAATTTCGCCATGCAAACCCTTTTCCTTTTATGTATGACTCCATAATATCCTTTCCTTGGGGAAAAAAGCAGTAAATGCCAGATGCCTGGAGTTTAGTAGAGCAGTATCTGACATGCCCATCTCATAAACAAGTTACAGAACTGTGTCTAGAGCAAACCGCTGTGAAATAGCTGCACACCAAAACAAGGAAACAGAAAATGGGAACTAGACCACCGCTCTGGTGAACATCCACTCAAGCCAGTGATTCTCAAGGTTTCACTTTGAATTAGAAAGAAAAAATTACCAATCTGGCCTTCTTTAAGTTTACACATCATTTGCTGTTTCACAAAAGACCAGAAGGATAGAATGGAAAACTGGCTTTAAATTTGCATCAGGCTGCAAGAGGTTAATAAACTCTATGAAAACCAGGTTTAAAGCTCAAGAGAATGTTTATATTGCTTTTAAGATTTACAGCAGACAATATAAGAAGCAGTAGAGAGTTAAACTAAAGTGTGGTGAATTTAAGGTAGGTAAAATGTTTAAGGTAGGAAAACCTTTCTAATCGAAAGGACAGTAAGCATTGGAATAAATTTCCTGGAGAAGTTTTAAAGAGTGATCTGACAAACGGTCATGACATTTTGAGTCAAGGGACTCATTATAGTAGTGGAAGTGATCTAAGAACAAGAAATAAAAATACTTTCCTACCCAATGATATATTTGAGTTTGATTCAGATAAAAGGGAAAGAAGTGTGCTACTATCTTTTATTCCATTGTCTCCAATCAGAAAACTGAATTGTTTTGAAGATAATCTGCAACAGTACATGGTTACTAACACAAACATATGTTGTCTGCTCGTAACAGTGATCTTTACTGAAGTTTCTTGCTCTATTGTGCCAGGAATCATTTGATTTGCTGGATACATAAACAAAAATAAACTTGGACTAAATTCTCCTGCACATCCTGCATTTGATTGTCAAACAATTTACTTCTCTGACAAGATGTTTATGGAATTCACTGCAGAAAGAAATTATGTTCTGCTTGCAGATATTCATCGGCATTTAGTACAACATGGAAACTAAACCTTGCAAATTTTGTCAAAAAATGTTTCTGGGCTGAAAGTTCAGTATTTGATTTACATATAATAATCAATGTGCATTCCTTTTTTTAAAAAAATGTATTCATCATTCAAACCACTTGTTGGCATACACTAAAGTCCTTTGTCTTTTTACTCCTGCTAGGAAATGTGTATTTATTTTGTTTAGTATCAATATGAATCAACATAGACTTAGAGCAATTAATGGAATTTAAATAAGTATCTATCTATCTATCTATCTATCTATCTATCTATCTTTTACCAAAACTTCACAGGAACCAGTGAATATTCAACTCTATTTAAAATGACAGAAGTGGTTAAGAATTTCTGTGTTTCTCCCCAGCCTGAAAATAGACCACAGAACTCCATGATGCAGAATATTTGAGGCAAGATGTAAATATTTATAAAACTGTGTTTGGATACCAAGTCCCCCAGTCTATAGCACTCATAGTACAAACGTAGAGTTTAAATTAAATTTAATGTTCTAAGTCTTAGGTCAGGCTCTAGTAAACAGAGAAAAAGACCAAACACATCTCACACCTGCTTGCTGTGACAATCTCACATATTTCTCTGAATTGTGCTGCTGGCTCTGCCAAGCCCTGAGTGCCAGGGCTGACTGGGAGCAGTGCTCCTCTGGGAGCAGCCACCTCTGCCCTGGGATGGAGCTCCTGGGCACAAACACTGCTCCAAGGGCGGGCAGGGCCTCCATGGGATGAATAAATCCACAGCAGCAAAAGGAAAGTTATTTAAGCCAAAATCCTTGGTCTTGGAAGTCTAATCAAACCTGATATTTAATCCTGCAAGGTTAAACTATTAGCCTGTTCATTTTTTTTAAGGTTTCTTGGCTTGTTTTCTTTACCTCCCTCTGCTGCCATTAAAGGTATGCTATCTGTAAAAGAAAGGTAAGCATACCCAATTAGCTCACGCCAGGTTTGTAAAACATGATATCCTTCAAAAGGCTAACTGGAAACCCAAAATAAAACCAAAGTAATTATCTTCTTAGTAAATATATAGTTTCTTATTCCAAATCCAGTGGGAAAAAGAACAGATTTCTGATAGAGAAAATTTACTCCTGAACTCTGTTGCTGTCTTCTTCAATTTATTTGAAATTTATGAAGAACCACCTCTTCTGGGTGCAGGTTGATGCCCTGTCCTTGGGGTCATTTCAATACCCCTTTCATATAGCCTTGCAGGAAATTAAAAAAATCTAAAGAGAGTGGAACACATTACAAAATAAGTACAATAATGAATCCTGTTTCTTTTTCAGCATCATGAGTACTGTAACTCAAAAGAATTGTGACAGGAGAAATCAATAATTCATCAACAGCTGAAAATGGCACAGTACATAAAAGTGGAAATTTGTGTGCTCATAAAAAAAGTCTGAAAGGTAGATGGGTGGACTGCTGATAAAATTCCTTCAGTGACAACAGCTAAAGCAGCTCTTTGATAATTGCTCTGTAACACACCCCTTATATTATCATTAATTTATTGCTTTTATTACACCAATAACACTGCATGTAGATTACTGTGGATATTCAGGCCCTTTACAGAAAGAACTATATGTGATAATTAAGGTTGATCTTGAGAGAATTACAAATCTACAAACCAGAGTTTGCAAAGCTTTGTGTTAGAAACTAAGACTTCACAGTGAACAGAAGAGGAATTATTTTTGTATTCAGGGAGACATGACTCTAGACAAATTCACACTCCTAAAAATTCAACAAGATATTTCACAATCATCCATATGGTCTTTGTGCTAATGTCACTTCACAAGCTGGCTTATAGATCTCTTATGATTATTAAAATGTGTTACTAAGCTCGTGAAATTGTGAAGACAAAAAGATCAGTTACTGAACTTGGTGCACTATGAAGGCACATTTTAATTCCTTACCCTAACTTTCTGATTCTCAACTTTGTCATGTAACTTAAGCAAGCAAAAGATGCTACCTTACAGTTTGGAAAAAATAAGATTGTGCCACATTGGAAGAGCTTTGTGTGGCCTCCTCCAATAAGGAAAACAGCCCTTCAAGTGTTCACTGAACTAGGAAACAACAGGGATAAAAGGGGCCAAAATAAAATCAGCGTGAAAAGCGTTAAAAATAGGAAAGTAACAGAGCACTTTCAGCTAGGGAATGAAATGGAGGTTATGGCATGGCCATTCCAGTGATTGAAAACATCAGGAGGTAAACCACAATCCTGTGACTCAGAATTTATACTCTCTGAAACAGCAGCTCTACTTCTCCCATCACAGGAGTCCCATCTCATGGGTGAGAGGGAAAGCGTGTGCTCTAACACAGCCCTGGGGATCAGTGCAGCTTGAACCTGCAAGGTTCAGGGGGATGGGATACAAACACAGCACCAATATAGACACTTTTTGTGTTGTTTAGTCCTAAGAAGGATCACAGGGTGCTATTAAATTTGTTGCATGTTTCCTAGGTAATTATTTCAGTTTATTTAGTTATGTAATTTCCAAGTGGAAATGCTGCTCTTGCATGGGGTAAGATTTTGTATTCTTCAAGGGCATTTACTGGTAGCTTGCTCCAAAGCAAGACTCAGATGGTCAGACTGCCATGCATGACTATAAAAGCATCATTCACTCATACACTGAATTTCTCTAATCTGGAGCTATTTTTCAAGGCTCTAGGACACTGCTAATAGAGACTAATTAATACAGGATGCACGTATTCTGCGTGTTACATAAAATAATAATTTCTTTTTACTGTGCAATGAATGCTCACAATTATGATGCTGAGCAATTTGATGAAATCAAAATGAGCACAGCTCCACTCAATGGAAGTCAGTCTCCTGAGAGGATGTGAGCAAATGGGCAGTAAGAGAGAGGCCAGAAGTGGATGACGGAGGCAAGAAAACCCTGCCAACATCAGACATAAGGATCTTGGAGAATATTTCCATCACCCAACACACTAGCTTTGTCTTTTCATTGGAGCAGCAGCTAGAAAACCAGGAAAAACACTCCTGGCTAGAGGAAAGCATTCTGCAGCTGCATGAGATATGCAGTTTTTAGAGTCATTCTTTGTTTCCTGGGATATGCAGCCATTCCCCCCATCAGCATCACCAGCTGTTGCCTTAGTGCTATTTTACAATACAATTGTGTACCATCCTGACAATCTAACTGCACCATGCTCGCAGCCTGAGTGATGGTGGTGGAGGAGAAATGCACTCAAAGATATGGTCACACACCATTTTTTCATTTTCAACCCCCTTTTTTTTTTCTCTTTGTTTCAAGCAGAAACAAACAACACAACAAAACCGAGGCAACACAAGTATAATGGAAAGAATTTGAGAAGGAGGCAAGAAGTTTCAAAGAGTTTTAGATACAAGTGTTTTACAGATGTTCAGTAAATGAAACCACAAAGTCTAATCAAACAAACATTTTCAGGCAGTTTATAGCCATGGGAAGAAAGTGGAAGGAGATGGGAATTCTACCTTTGATCATAAAGCTAGTATCAAGGAAACAGCTATTTTCAATTTCTGTTTGAAAAGTGTTGTTTAGTAGATGTACCACCACCCTTCAAGGCCTTCACCCTTTATACAAAGGCAGCCTGTCATGCACTCAGATAGAGGAGGTCATTCTGGGTCTCAAAAATAAGTTTAGTTGACTTTTGTTTCAGTAGTATCCTAAAAGATCTTAAGTTCAACACCCCTGTGGAAAACCAAAGCTCAACCAGGACAGCCTTTAAGTGGCTACCAAGAGCAGTGCCATCATACATTTCTGATTTTTTTCATTTCAAAAGCCTTGCAGAGAGGAAAATATTATACAGAGGCACACAAAGGTGTTTAACATCAGTAAAATTAACCTTTTTCAGTTTGCATGCTTGTTTGGAAGGTTGGTAATCAGTGTTAATTGATCAAAACCAGTATGTGTAAGGACAGTGAAATGGTAAGCAGAATATTGCATTATTCTGCATTACATACATGAGCATGTAATTTAGTGTATATTTACCTAATACTCTTATTTAAAAAACAGCTGCACTTGAGTTTCTAAATCTGAATGGATCTACAAGACATTTTTCTATACTACAACTCAGAAAAGCTAAATAACCACATAGTGGAAGTTCTTGAGCTCAACATCTGAACCATCTAAATATACTGAGTGTCTCACTTATATTTCCAAAAAGTTCTTGTATCTAAATATTTCTGTGAGTTTGTAAACGCATGTTTTTTTTTAAGTCAAAGGGCTGTTCACACACTTAATTCAAGAATGCACATGAATTGGCACTGAGCTGGAGACTCCCAAGAGAATTGCAGACACTTGGGATCTACAATGTCATCTACACCACATGTCCTTTCCTCACAGAGAAGAGAGCCTAAGCAGGTTTGCAGTGATAGTTGTATCTTCCATAATACTTAAACTTGGAAAAACATTAAGGGTTTTTTTTACTGCAATTAATTGTGGATTATGTGTAGCTAAGCAGACTATGAAGAATTTGCTCCTTCATAAGTAGTCATGTAACAAGGCCTTTTGCTGTTTTCTAATAAAAACCAGGCATTTTCAACTGTCATCTAAATAGGTTGTGTGAATTCTTTATTCTGCTTCTGCTAACAAGTGCAAAAACTGAGGTCTTTTTTGCTTAGACTGCAACAATATCCACCTTTATTTCCTTATTTTTGATATCAGATTGGGTAATCTCAAATATGAACAAATGATACTCAATTTATCTTTTTTATGCTAAAGAACAAAGACTGGAAAGTTCTGCAGCACAATTACAGTAGTTCATAAAGCAGAATGCAAGCAATGGGGATTGAATTAAATATCTGTTTTGTAAGTTTGTGAGATTTTTCTTTTTCAGTTCAGAGAAAAGCCAAATTTAGTGCTGGCTTAGGAAATCTTCTATGCATATGAGTCATAACTATGCAGCTGATCAGTAAGAGAATCCTGAATGGAAGGTGAACAAGAGTTCACACATCAAGTTTTTGCACACTAAGCAGAAATAATTTCAGAAGAATATTATCTCTGACTGAGGTTGTTTGCATCCCTTCTCTAACACTTTTCTTCTTAATGCCACACGTGCAGCCTAGAGATTGGAATCAGCTCTGGGACTCTAAATTGCTACTTCAAATGCTGGAAAATACTGAAAAGAGCTCTGTGATTGCTTATGCCTAGAGGGGTATTTTAGTTTTCCTTGTCTAATCAACTTTTCTGGCTTCTTAGTACACATAAGTTGATTTTTTTTTTTTTACTCTGATAGTTTGCAAGAATATTAACAAGAGGACAGGAATGTATGGCAGAAGTTCTTTGTAAGACAAGAAGAAATAAATTAACTTAACTTACATAGTTTGAGGAACACACGGTTGAAATGCAGCCCCATATGCATAGTGATTATTTATAGGCATACAAATTATATTCAAAAAAGAGCCAGATGGCTTTAGCAACACATCTGCTGTCTTCAAGGCAGAACTTCTGAAGCAAACTTGGGACATTAACTCCTATTATAGAGCAGTCAAGAACCAGTAGGGCTACATTTGCTTTGTAGTCTGCAAGAGTTGTATCCTCCTACACAGAAGTTGAATTTAATCTGAAGTCAGCATCAAAGACAGGCTGTAATATTTTGCATTTTAACAGGGTTATCACGCTGTTACTAACGAAATGCAAGGCTGGGAAGGTAGGTCACCACTAAGGCAGAAGCCAACCCTCACACATGCTAAGATAAGTGGTGGTTACATAAATCTTTATGTCAGCCAGCAATTCTGTATATTTTGCACTAATCTTCGGCAAAGTCACCATCCCTGAAAATCATTCAAAATCTCACTCACACTATATATTCTAATTTTTTTTTTTTGCTTTGTTTTCCTTAAGAGAAATTCCTCATTTAAGATAATACTGAGAGATAATTGAAAGACATCTTAGACATAAACATCAGAACCAAGTGAGTATTAAATACTGATTGATATTAACGAGGGCAGGGTGGGAGTGAAGTCAGACATCCATTAACTACATGCAAAATAAGCATTGGAACACGAGAAGACAAATTGTGAAAGAGTCCTGGGAGCCTGTGTTCCATGATTTCTAATCTCCACCTGGATAGGCACAACTTGTCACAAGTGCTTGAGTTTGCACCTACTGTCTCTTATAGTACTATGTGCTACTCTGAGTAGTATTATTTCTCATTTTCACTTATATTCACCTTATTAAAAACTTTAGCAGGAACAAATCTCTTCCCTTCTTAAGCCTCTTTTTTATAAAAAGCAGATTTTAAAAAAAACCCAAACAGAACACCTTCATTTAAAAAAAAAAAAAAAAAAAAGGTGAAAAGGTGAATTTGTCTTTTCTGCTAGAAGGGATTCACTCCTTAGAGCGTGTTGGAACCCGTCTGTTTTTCTGGCAGCACAGAGAAAACTGGAAGCTTGATCCACTGCACCCCGTGGATGTCCCAGTGCTGGAAGCTTCTGGGCTGTATCTGGCTGGAAGGAGGAAGGGGAACATCTCTGGGCTCTGGTGCTGCCCATGCTCCCAGCTGGGCACTGGGGAGCAGATGGCTGCAGTGGAAATTGTGCATCCCCTGTGAGCTTGTGCCAGGAGAGATCCCACTGCACCTGCAGCTTTCTCCCAGGTCAGATAACTCCCTGTGTTACTGGCCTGTTGCCCAGCCTGCAGGCTGGATATTCCTCTATCAGCAGGGTGGCAAAAGGCCAGAAAGGTTGTAATTCTGGAATATACAGCAGGACCATGCTGCTCCTTTGTTCAGGGCAAATTTAGCTCCCCTTAATAAATGCACTGCAAATAAAATTCTAACTCTAAGTAGTAGCAGAGAAGTTAAGGCATATACAGATACTTTTCCAAGTTGAAAAGTTTTCCTAAAATCTGAAAATTCTAGATATCAATGCATTCACTTACTTCCCTTAGGGAAAGTACTACTCTTGATATTTATGGATACTCTCTTCCCAGATTTTCAAAAGCTTCTGGAATGATTTTTGTATGATTTCAAAATAAAACATTACTCTCCTTATGTATGTCCTTTAATTTTGTTAGGCTGTCTAATTTCATCGAAGCTCCCAATCATCCCAAATAAGCTATTAAGAACTTGCTAAGAGAGGAAGTGAGTCTGACACCTTTGAAATGCTAATTGAATTCTTTATCTGCAAAAGCAATATTTGTGTTGTACAGCTCAATGATGGAAGAAAAAAATAATCCATAAGCCTGATGAAATGACAAAATGCATTTGTTTAACTAAGTCATTAAAATTAAACAGTGCTTATTCTAGGTTCTTATTTCAATTCACATGAGGAATGAAAAAAACAAAACAAATGCTAGAGATCACAGGTCTCTGCAAAAAATTCTACTGCATTGCCCTTTCAGTGGAACAAAATCAACCCAAAACTTAGATATTCAACTCTCATATGCATCTTTTTCTCAATGGTGATATCACCAGTACGACTTGGACTATGCAGCGTGAGTTTCCCTGGCAGAACTTTGTCCTTTAAATATTTTTTCTATCATCCTTTACCATTAAAATGCTCTGTCACACACTTGCTCACACACACAGAGTGTGTTTTCTTTCTGCTACTATTGGGGAGGGGAAAAGACATTTTTGCATCACTGATAACAGCAATTCTGAATGCTAATAGAAGTTTCAGAACTACTGAGGTTTCCATGTAGTTCTCTATGGACTGGAGGAAGGAAACCTCTCTGCTGTTCCTGGCTGCTACTACAGCTCCAGCTTGCAGTGGCAATTGGGGAAGGGATTAACTCTTGTTAAACATTTGACTGCTTTTCCTTCGGGAGACTATGGAAACATGCCAGAAGGAGTGATTCTTCAGAGTAACACTTGTGCTTATCTCTAGAACTGCTTCCATCAACTGCATGTGCAAAGCCTCTTCACCCCTCTGGGAGAGGAGTTTCCATAGGGCTGATGCTTCTCTTTTAACATGTAAAGACTTGGTCTTAATGGCCTTGGCTTCTTCCACCAGCCATGAAAGCAAAGATGAGAATGCTGAGATTAGTTTGTTTTAAATCAGTGGAAGCACAGACCAGAATTGCAGCTTAATAAAGCCATTAGCAAGAGTTAGCAGTGCTGCTTAATAGAATGCTTCTTAATATAAGCACTGTTATAAATCACATGTGCTCAGGCATTCCTTTACCTCCTCACAACTGTGTGTGCAAGAGGGAAAACTGGCATTGGAGAGGGATCATCCACAATGAAGCTGCCTGCTCTAGGCAAGGTCTCTCTGGTTAGCCCAAACCACTGCTCCATTTAGGTATATCCACTGCAATTTAGGTATATTCAAACCAATTTCTGTCTATGGTGAACTCCCAGCGATGACTTGAAAAGTAAAAACAATGTGCTTATTAAGACAAGAAAGGTAATTTCCTCAGCAAATTACTGAGTGTTATATTTGGATGGCAAAATGCATATTTGGGGAAGAAATGAAGAAGACCTGGATACTTGCTAGGCTTCCTGTTCAAGAAATACCTAATACATCATGTGAGAGATTATTTTCCTGAGAAAATATTGTATTAACTAGAAGTCAGTGGAAAATCTTGCTGTTAAAGCCATCTGTTTCCCTCCCTCATGCTCACAGAAACTCCACATGCGTGTGCCTGCATGAAAAGAGGAGAATGGATTAGACACAGATAAGTATTTGGAACTAGAGGATTGATTGAGTTGAAATTAATTTTAGATGCAGTGAGATGGTGTCAGCCAGGACCAGATCTTTGAAAGTCACACAGTGAACAGCACCATGTGTGGAAGAACATGAGTGAATTTTCCTCTTGACCTTAGGCTAAGGTTAGCAAATTCTCGAACATTGATTTAAATCCCTTAAAATATTTCTAACCAAGGTAAATTCTAAATATGCAGGCAAATCTTGTAATTATCACTGTCAAAACACGAAGTATATGGACCAGAAAAATACATACTACAGGGGCTCTGTATTGATTGTAAAATTAAATTATAAAAGTGATTGCAGAAGGCTGTAATTAAGACTGTTTTAAACTAAGACCTTAGATAGGGGAGATTGATACATAGAGTCACCTGTATCTATGCAAAGCATTCAAACACTGATGAGCAAAGACAAATCTGTGGCCATAATAATGAAAAAATTAAATCATAGGATTTTTAACACAAAAATGTAAATTTATCATGTGGGAATAAGTCACACTGTATATGGTTGTGGTTTCTTTGACACAAATGTAGCTATCCCTTGGAAACATTAATTACATAATCATTAAATGAATAGGGTGGAAGATTAGGAAATGGAGGGAGGGCTATTTTCCTGTTTCTCCTGTCCAATTGTTATGAGAACTGAAAAATTTTAGCACAAAACTTTCTTGAAATAAGAAGTAGCCTGGTGTTTTACTACTAAAATTATCTTGAAATCTCGTGCTGTAGACAGTCTGGTCACAGAAGAATGAATAGGTGTACAAAAATAGTCACATTAAAATTAAAATCCATTACAAACTCAGGATATTTCCATTTCAAATAAAGATGCCAAGCAATAGTCCTTGCCATGGGTGAAGGGAACATCCTCTCATTTTAGAACAAGTGTTCACTGAGAGTTCCTGAGCTTCAGGAATTACCCCAGCTCAGAGGGAGGTTCTCAACTCAATGTGTGCAGTTGGCTGAGGTCTCCAGGTGAAATTCAGGTGTTGCAAATGAGCTTATTCCCAAAGTACTTAAAGAAGTAGCATGAACCCCTGCTAGGCAAAACCACAAATATGTAACCCCACTTGACTTCAGGTCAAATCGAACAGGGTCAAAGACAATATTTTGGCTGTTGGTGTAATTGGAATAAGACGGGTTACAGATGTGAGGGACTTGGGGAAGAAGCAAAGAGAGGGAGGCTGAAGCAGAAGCTCTTTGGTTCCCCCCAGAGATGACACTGATTGCCCAAGGGAGTTTTTCTGCCTCCTGCGGATCATCTATCAGCCCTCTCCTACCTTCCATAAACTGGAAGAATATCTCTGTACCCACGGAGAAGTTCCATTTATTATCTTCATATGGTTTAGTTTGAACACTAGCACATTTAGTGTATGTAGTTGAAATAGGCTTAATATTTTACACTCTCTCATTATTTATTTCTGTTTCTATTGCTGTGAAACATATTCTGCATTTTAAAAGATTAAATTTTATGAAATATTGCATGTTTTGCCCAGGAAGATTTCATTATTAAAATAACCACTAGGTTAAAGCACACAACTGTTACAGCCTGAAGTCTAACTTCCAGTTTTATTTAACCTCTACAATGCTATTCAAGAATCACAATCATATAAGATCTAATTAAATCATTCCAGAAGGGATAATATTTCATGCAAAGGGTTCAAGATGGAGAGCAAGAATAATAATGCTGAGCATAATTTGTCTTTCCTAAAGACAGATTAAAGATCAATAGTAACTGTTCAGTGATAAGAAACTGTAGTTAAACTCATTTACAACACAGATCTCCACTGAATACAAGCTATCATGCATAATAAGTTTACTATCCTTTCATAAATATGTAAAGCTGATATAATGTTGTGACAGTTTTATGCTTTTTTTCAGTTCTCTTTAATAGCACACATAAAAAAGACCCCATCAATTTTAATAAGTTTTGGAGAAGGTCCAAAGTGAGTGGAAGAAAAAGTAATGGTGAGGTTCTTGGTAAAGCAATAGAGGAATTAAATGAAGCTAAAAAATTTGCCTTAAATAAATTAAAAAGGCAAAATTCAGCTTAAACCTTATACGGAAGCTAAACAGAACCCCTAAGTGAGCCTTGCAACAACTTTTTAATGCTGGAAGGCTGGAGGATTAAGAAAGTCAAATGCATCCACAAACTCACAAACCTGACCAATTATTTCTGTTACAAGTCTATAACCTGTGGATTTCCATCAGAATCAATGACCCATCCTTTACCACTCTAAGATAGATGGACTTATTTTGCTCTGTCAGTTGTGGAGCCAAGTCTAAAGCCTCAGATCTCACTGTCTTCCCGTATGGAAAGCTAACCATTAATACCACACATTGTAATTATTTCCTTCTTTTTTTTCACAATGAATGCAGAATTAACCTCTATAAATGGTTTGATTATCTGCAACATCAAATCTGAAGCTAATAATTTACAGTATTTTACTAAAACATTTCTATTAACAACCAGACCACAAGGCACATTTCTCATGCACAGTTCTCCTCAAAAAGCTTTTAATTCAATAAGAGTCCCATGAGAGAAAAAAAAAAAAAAAAAAAAAAAAAAAAAAAAAAAAAAAAAAAAAAGAGAGAGAGAAAAAACCACTGTTTAGGATCTCTTCAGGGAATAGTCACAATATAAGCCAGTCTCCAGGCACTTCAGGTTGCCTTCCCCTGAAAATGCTGTCAATGCAGAGTACTCATCTCCTTTTCTACTGTTGTTTAAGTGTGGCTGAACAAACCTGATAAACTTAGTAACGGAGTCCAGATGCATTGCTGCTGCTTTCTGATATTAAAAAGTGTCCTTCAGCCTTTAAGGCCCTGTGGTGTTCTGGACTAATCCATCTCACTTTGTGAGGAGATTACTTGTACAAAAAAATATAACACCACCATCCCTCACCCCCTTTGCCAGTTCTGTATCTGCCCAAAAGGCTTTTGAACTTCCTTAATCACACAAAAATCACACACAGAGAAACTGCAGCGTTCTCAGTACATATCTCCAAACACTGCAGGCCATTGGGGCCTGCTTTCCTCTTTGCCAAAACATGGAAAATTTCAAAGGACAAACTCTGAGTTCCTGCAGGTTGATGATGTTCCATGGAACAGGCATGGATGGCAAAGTTCTTACAAATCCCCAGTGTTCCCTCCCTTCCTATTGCATAGCACAGGCAATCGTAGATTGATGAGCTTTTACTAAAGATTTCCCCCTCTCCTCCCAAAATCCATGGATTTAGTTATTTACCTAAATGGCTAGTGAGTATCAGGATGATGCTTTTCTTCAGTTTGAGGCAGATTTTCATTGAAAGATGGGGCATTATTTCCAAATTTCTTTCTTATCATGCCCTTGGTGGAATATAATGGAATATGGAATTCCACCATCATGGAAAGACAGTTGTCTGCTGGCAGCAAAGCTACAAATCCATTCTGGAAAGGATAGTGTGTCTCTTGGTTTGTAAAGTAGGCAGGCAGGCCAGTCCTAGACTTTAGGCTCAGATAATTGTTCTTCCAAGGAAGCTCTCCAAGGGCAAAAAGAAGGGCTTGGGGGAGGCAGAGAGTAAAAATGAAAGAGATCACAATCACTGAAAACAGAGCAAAACACCAAGCTTATTTAAAACTCCCAGCTGATTTTAAAAGGTCCTAGCTCCTTAGTGCCTCTCTATTGCTCCCAGCTTATGAGAAATACACTGAATTGAAAATAGTTTAATATATTTTAAGGAAACATTCCATATTTTTCCACTCTGAGGTGGGCCAGAAATCATCTAGCTGTTCCAGAAGATTTCAGGGAGAAATTAGCAACCCTAGAGGAGAACATAGATCTGGATCTTGATTCCAAAAGGTTTAAAAAAACCTGTACAGGTCTGTATATCCATTGAGGAAAGGAGACTTAACATCTGCATTCCTTTTAAATCAAAGCTGACATTTTCAGGGCAGTGATTTTACAGAGAACCATCAAATGAAGGAGGGGGGAAGTAATCACAGTCCTTGCTCAAAAAAGCAAAAAGAAAAAAGGAATTATTTTTGTAGTCTCAGTCACTAAGAGAACTCATTAACTTATATAATTTAATTGTACCCAGCTGAAATGGTAAATATCATGATAGATTTTTTTCTTATGGGTCATTACTTTTGTGGTTAAGTGATTGCAAAGAGATATATGAAACCTATGGTGGTATTTAGCTTTTAAATATTGAATTTCTTTGCACCTCTAATGCAAAGTGGAAAAAGCTGATGCAGATTGGATTTTTGGCTTTCAATACAATGCAGTTAAAGTACCCCTTGCAGATATTTCCCAGACACAATTCTGCAACATGAGTACCTAATAAATATATTTTCCTGGAGGACTTATAACCCATTGAGCACCATTTTTTTTCTTTTGTTTTTGCTCAACAGATAGTAAAATTCTTCTGCAAGAGGAGTGGTAGGTAACTTTGACTACAAAGGACAAAATATAATGCTGGATACAGAGAAGGACAGGATGAAAACAAAAAAAAGAGCTTATATTGGTAGAGCTCTTGCTGCTCACAGTCCCTGTTTTAATTGAATATTTATCAAAATCAAAGAGTAATACTCAATTGATCTTTGTTTATCTGCCCTCTGAGACACCACACCTCTAAAAGCAGTCCCAGGTACATTGCAGTAAGCAGCTACAGCTGAGCAAATGCAGCCCTGCTCATGCTGCAATAAAGGCTCATGATAAGATGTATTATTGAACAACATACATATAGAGAAAACAGTAGAATTGTACAGAAAAAAAAGTGTTTTTATAGTGTGAGACCAAAATCTTGAACTAGTAACATAAAAAATTTAACAAAACCTGCTTACATATAATCTGCCTTTTTTTTTTTTTTTTTTAGCTGTTGTGCTGCATTGAGTTTCTGAAAAGAACCAAATTTCTCTGGGAGAAAGAAGGCAGCAATCATCTTAACTGTAGCTCCCATCATTTCCCAGAGAACTAACTTCAAAATATTTTTTCTTCAAAAATTGTGATGTTATTTTCAATTGTGCATGTTTGATTCCTAAAAACACTATCTAGGAGATGAATCCTAGAAGTGCAGGAAGGTAATTAAAAGAAGCAACAAAACAAACTAAAATCCCCTAACCAACAAACCAAAATAAATCCCAAATTCTCAACTTGTCTTCCAAAAGATAGTCCTTAACAAAAAAGTTTCTACTTCTAACATTGACAAGAGTTGTACTAAGGAGGAATTACTTCAAATGGATAGAGAATAAGTTGCCATTAGATATTAGGAAGAAATTATTTATCAGAAGGGTAGTGAGACCCTGGAACAGGCTTCCCAGAGAAAATGCCTGGAAGTTTTCAAGGCCAGGTTTGCTGGGGCTCTGAACAACCTGGTCCAGTGTCCCTGAACATGGCAGGGGGGTTGGAACAAGATGATCTCTAAAGTTCCTTCTGACCCAAGCCATCCTATCATTCTTTACAACTTGCATGAACTCCTCAGCCCAGCAGGAATTACTGCTTACCAAGCAGTAATTTTGTGGAAGCAGCTAAGATCAGTTTGTGGAACTAAGATGAAATCTAATCTCGCATAACAAACTGTACAACAAAACCATCAAAGTCAGTTTGTAACGACTATCCTCTGCAGTGTTTCCTTTGAGCCTGCACTTCCAACTGCTGGACAAAGTCAATGCAAATCCAGTACTTTTTTTCTGACACAAGAGTGGCTGCTAGATTTACAGTACTAAAATGTGAGTCTCCTAGGAACAAGTCATCCCTGACTCTATTTCCAGCCTCTTTTCACAGGATGATTTGGGAGAGTCTTATGGATACTCAACAGTGCCAATAAAGACTTTCTCTCACACTTGGTACATCCAGTCCAGTGAAAGCTTGTGTCTGTCAAGCTGTTTCTTCTAAAATCATGTAATTTAAGTATTTAAGTATTCTCCCTCTCACTTTCTCAATCTGGTATTTTCTTTTTTTAGAATCTGGTATTTTACTAGATATTCTCCTGCTTCTCTAGCTTCTTTTGCTTCACAGAAGTAGTTTGGAAATTCATCATGTTTGTTTTGGCTTGCTTGGTTTTTGTTGTTGTTGTTTTTGTGGGGTTTTTTTTCTTAGTTTTTTAATAATTTGTTAATATTTGCCATTCTTTCACTAGCAGATATTTCTACATCTAACTACACACTTTCCCTTATCTCAAAACCTTACACAAGTTTTAGTTCATTATGAGCTTTTCTAACACCTCCATTAAATTACAAATTATACTGGAGCCAGTTGAAACAAAAGAAGCCAAAGCCACCCTCTTGCTGCAGTATCACATTCCACCATCAAGAGGATATGAAGTGTTTTATGTTCCTCGATCTTGTCAGCGCTCTTGGGTTGAGATAGGAGGTTAAAGGGAGGTGACAAGGTTAAATGATTTGACTAACATCCCAAACAAGGCTCAATGTGATTATGAGCCTGCCTCAGCTTTCTAATAACACACGTAATGAGGGAGAATGGGAAGCTTCCCACACCAACAGCTCATGCAGAAGTGATTTGTTTCTCTTTACACCCTGGCCACAATAGGCATCCATATATTTCTTCTAAGAATATTGTCATGGCCCACTAAATTACCCCTGGGCAGTGCTATCAGTCGTGTTCCACTTTGCCCCTTTATTTCTGTCTGTGACATTACTCTGCACAAGGGTTACCAGAAAGACAGATGAAGTAGGAGTAGATGGGTCTCTAAGGAGTGATATATAGTGGGTATGTAATAGAAAAAAGCCAGGATGGTGTTGTAACAGGAATTTTCATTTCTTTCTCCTCATTTCCAGGAGAAATTCCAGACATTGGAAACTTATTGTGCATGGTTATCAGGTTTATATTTTCTTAGACTCTAACTTCTTTTCAGGGAACTTGACTCCTAATGACCCTATACTTTTCCTCCTCCATTTTATTTTCTCTTTCACAATGGCAAATCAAAATTTGCAGTGGAGGAGAGAACTCCTGATAAATTCTCTTGTCATCTTATCAGATAGTATTTTTATTGACATCAGACAATGAAAAATGTCAAAAATTGTTCAGGAGCATCATTTGTGAACAGTGCAGTTTGACTAGTAGAAAAAGCAACTGTTCTGGCAGCCAGGATGTTGGAGAATGTTGGATGTCTGGCAGTTTTTAATGGGGGTGTAAAAGTTGTCATGTGGAGTTGCTTTCGACCTGATGGATTTAATAGTTCCTCAGAGCCATCATGGTCTATCACCTCTATGAGTATTAAGGGACTCCTAAATCCATGGATAGATAATTTGGCTGCCACACTTGCACCGTAAATCCACATCCTTAAAGCCTTCATTAAATTTGTACAGACCATTTCTTAAGTGCAATTAACTGTGCGTTTCTTAAGAAAAGAAGCTGATTTGTCTCCATCTCCCACAGACTCCATTACTTCCCATCATCCTTGTGGAAATGAGAATATATCTCCCTGCAACTCGTTTAGAAGCACATCCAATTGCTAGGAATTAGAAATTGTTTATAACTTTTGTACTCTACCTGTATCACTACAGAGCACCAAACAAAGAAAATTTCCACAGCTGGGTCCTAGTTTGGTTGAACTTGGTGAGGTTTATGAAATACTGACACAGCTGTTGGACACATCAGTTTGTGGACAGACTTGTCTCATTGATTTATTAATTTTTGCACTAGATTAATTTGTTTCAACTGTGACAGCATAATCAATCCACTTTATCCACCATTACTGCTGGGCAGCCAAGCTAAAATTTACAATACACTGTTAAAAAGTATGGAAATCTCTGCATTTTGTTACAGCACATTCTATCATTAAAGCTTAACAAACCAGTCAAAAATCATTATTTCTAAAAGTTACTGAATAATCACTTGAAAAATACCACAAAATTTCTACTTTGGCAATAAAATTTCTGAAGTAAAGCTACCATGTCAGTCAATACCCAGTAATGTAACTTTTCAACTAGTTTAAACCTGTACACAACGCAAATTCTTGATTCAAACAGCACAAACAAGATATTCATTGCTTTATAATATGAACTAGTGTTTTCAAGAAAACATTATTTGCACAAATACTTTTCATTAAAGTGGTATAAGCTTGCATAACTTGCAATACCTAATGAAATGAACCTACATAACTCTGAATTCTCACTGCTTGGGAAACACTGTGCACCTTCAGAATCAAGTGCTTACACAGCATGCACAACTGTCTCATGTTGGTTTTGTGGAAGGAAGTTAATTTGACTGCATGAATAAAATAACTTACTTTCTTAATTAGACATTTTAATCAGAGATCCATTAACTAATCAGAGCTAATCAGTATTTCATCAAGACTGTAAATAGGCAACTTGGGATAAGATGGTCAGGACTCACAGGCTTGCATGCATAATAGGAAGCTGAGGACATTCTCTTTGAAGATTTATCATTAAAGAAGGACCTAAAAAATTGTCATCATTTTGACACACACACACAAAAAAAAAATAAAATTCGAGGACAAGAGAAGCTATTCCTCCTCACTAGCAGCTCATTACAGTGATTTTCAAAAGCATATGTGAGAGAGAAAATTCGGATTCTTTTCATATTAATGCTCGGCCAGCTAAAATTGAGCTTTATAATTCAAACTAATGTGGTGCTGGGAGGTCAGTCAGCAATATGACATTGGCATTTATGTTTAATCTGGGATTTTTAGCATTCAAGCCCTAAGTGAATCTCTGCAAATGCCAACAGAGCATTCACAGCATGCTTTTCAAAGCTGGGGTTTCTGTCACTGCCTCCTCAGATTTCTTATCTAAGGTGATGGTGAATATTTTTAAGAAATTAGTAAATTCAAAAGAAAATCTAGGCTAATCATAAGAAAATTTTCTATTTTACTTTATGGACAGCCAGATGAAATATTGCACCAAAGCATATCATTTTCACATGGAATAGCTTAATAACTGACATTAACTGTAGTATTACGTATGTAGTGGTCTGGCAAACACAGTTCTCCTCTGATACCTTAGGCTACCCAGAAAAAAAGGGATAACATGAAAACTAGGCAATCAACCATACGTAAAAAAAGACCTATTATGACTGTTTCATATTCAACTACCTCTTAGAAACTCACCTAAAATGTAGATTTGTTAATTTCACTTTTTTTTTTCTTATTTAAATTTAGAATATAAATTAAAATTGAAGCCACAAACAAATCAAATAGGATAAAAAAATTCCAGAAAACTGAAACTTCTTTGGATGAGAAAGAGGGAAAAACCAGCCAGGTCAATCTTCTCCCCAGCATGTGACAAAATGGACAAAGCTTTTACTGATTTTCCAGGCTACTGGGGGTGAAAAGGAATCCTATAATGCAGAAGGTGGAATTTAATTTTTTCCTCATCATCAAAGTACTGTTACATTAGAAAAAAAAAGCTGGCATTTAATACTCAAGTTAGTATTTGCAAACTAAAACAAATCTAGTTACTTCAACAAGATGCCATATGGTCTGTGAATTTGCACTGTGCCAAGTTGGGAGAGTATTTTTTTATTTCAATGGATGCCAAAAAACTACACTGAGTAGTAAAATGACTGTATTGTTAAAACCCTCCACAAAAGTAAGGATTCACCAGATGAAATTAATGTAAGACAAAGGAAATGATATAGAAGTTAAAAGGAAGGGGAAATGGGAGATGTTCCCAGCAGAAAGTCCTTGTTAGTTAGACCTCTGGCATTGAAGGAAAATGGTTCTGCCAGAGTCTGGCTTCAAGTTGCCCCTGAACACCACAGAAAGGGGTACAAAAGAACAGACTGAGCTTCCTTGGTACTCCATAGGCAAATTCCTTCCTCTGCCAGAGCATTTTGCTCACCCTTGGGATTGCTGTGTACGGGTAACCAAGTGTGTGACATTGATTCTAAGCAGATATTGGGGATTTTCTTCATTGGTTGGGATGGTGGGAGCAACCCCTATTTCCTATGTTCCATAACACAGTTGTTGTATAAATAACAAAACAGTAAAAACTCCAAAACCACACCAAAAAAAACCCCATATACTGCTTGTTCTCCACCCTCTCATGCTCAGAAATTTCACCTTTAAAATGAGCAAGATAATTTCTGATAATCCTAAAGCCTATCAATTTTTCCCCTTTTTATTTAGGTTATATCTGACATTCTTACTGAGCTTTACTGATAGGTAAAGCACTGTATTACCACAAAGCATTTCAACACTACAGACTTATTATGTACTGCACTGGAAGACAGAGAGAATACCAAAAAATTACTCAAACAGCAACGAGGAAGCTGACAGAGGGAGGGAATGACAGGAAAAATTGAGGTCTCAGTTAAAGGGCTCATTGAATTTTCCTTAGCAAACAACATTAAATGTTTTGTTGGGTTTGTTATTTTTTCTTTTTTGGTGATATGAGCAGTTTTTTCAGTAGGAACTACATAAACTACTACTTCATTTAATCTAACACAGCCAAAAAAGGGATTTAAGAGGATAACGCGAATCAGATTTAAACTAATGGCCCAGATAAATCTTACTAATCACTGGAGCCACCTAGTTTCAGCAGGCTCATTGAGAAGAAGCTGCTCTTGCCCTCTTGTCTGAGAATCTTCCTGGACAGCTGGAAAGCATCAAGCTTTATCTGCAAGTCTCAAAAAGTGCACGGCATATTTGTATTTACTGGACATCAGCGTTGCTGTTAATCAGACTCAGTAGTCTTGTTCTGCGAAGAAATCCCTGAAATTGCTCCTAGTCTGCTTTTCTGATGTATGAGAAATGTTTGCTTTCATAAAGATAAGGTGGGAAAAGATATAATGCAATGAAAGGGGGAGAAGTACCTATTTCTATCTATTCAGACAGACTTTGCTGGTTCACCTGAGAGTGACACGAAAGTAATGTAGATTTGATAGGTTTCCATAACCAACACACATGAAGCATAAGTATGCAGAGAAGAAAAGGGAAATTAACTGCAAAACCTAGTGCAAGGAAGTAAAATTGTTCCTCTGGCACTCTCTCCCAGTGAAAATGGATGGATCAGTTATTTCATATATGAAATGCTGTTTTTTCTTCCAGCTCCAGCAGTACCTCTTACCTTCAATCTTTCTGCTCTCTTAACAAATGGGGAAATGCAGCATTCACATGGAGAGAACCCGTTTGATCCTCAAAGGTGATCAAATTAAGGTCTGGCTAAGAGGATTTTTAGGATGAGCAACACTAAATACCTCACACCGATTATCCATTGTTCTTCCATCTGCTAATGGCCAAGGGAATATGCACTTCTCTAATGACTGTGGACCCAGTCAATCTATTCCATGCATTTATCCCCTCTGTACTTGGGTACCGCATTATAACACATGAGAAGATGAAAGGAGACTTAGAAACAGCTCTAGTTTGTTCCACCCCATTACTTAGAAGCACACAGCCTTCCTATCTCACCACCTGATGACAGCAGACACTATATTGCCTCCCTAGCAAGCACTAAATCAATAAAAGCTCACTGGAGCTGGCCCATTCTGCCTTCAGGACCCTCTCTGACAGAGATACACACGTCCTAAGCTGCAATCCCCAGGAATAAAATAACAATAAAAAACCCGAGATGTAGGAACAAGATGCAGAAATTCCTTGGCAGCAAGGACTGCTGCAAGCTCCACTGGTATTTATGGTTCCAAACCCACAAAAGCCTGGGCATATTCCAGCATCCCTGCTTTGGTAGGACTCCTCTGGGCTCAGGGGGAGTGCCATTATGCAATCAATTTCATGGCTGGAATCTCAATACATATAATTTAAGCAAAATAAAATTAAATTGATGGGTCACCAGGTCAGTTGGAAAGAACGCTTTTCTGACAATCAGCCCAGCCTGCCTTTTCTTTGCTGCTATAATCTCCACCCTGTAAAGCGAAGGAGGTAGAGTCATTATCTGTGTTTGTATTTTATTATGTATGGGCCTGAGCTAACAGTGAATTCTCCTTCTGGTTTATCGTAAAATATTACAGTGGTGTCTGGTTTTGCTACTGCAGTAAAGTGTCTTATCATGTTTGTTCTTAGACCCTGATTTCATGGGGTTTAAACTAGAAAAAAATGAGGTTGGAAGTTTGCAAACCAAACCAGTGTCTAAGAGAAATATTTCATTTTCAGCTGAGCTGATAAAATGTAATTTTTCTCTTTACATATTCAGCCCTCTTGTATATGCATCTATAGGTATGTAGATGAGATGGACCCTTTTTGCCCAGACCCCTTTTGTCATGTTATTTTTGGAAGACTGGCTTGCTTTTTGAAAACAAACTGGAAGCGAGATTAGTTTAAAATATGTTATCTAGTTTCAAACAAAAAATAAACTAAGGCAGACAAAAGAGATATCAAGGATGTTTTAACAAAAATACTCTCAAGCTATTCTACCCAACATATCCATTTATGTCACTCTGTGGCCTTCAAGCTCCATTAAAAAAACTCAGTTTTTTAAAAACTACAGGTTTTTATATCCAAGTCTTAAAAAACCTCATGTTCAAATATGAAAAAGGATTATTTCGAAGAAAAGTTTGAGAACACACCACACTGCCAAATTCTCTCTACATTATTATGCAGCACCTAATATGCATCTCATTGTTTTCTAAATAACTTCATGTGTTGCCCACTAGCTTAATATCACACATTTTAAGATATTTTAGCTGTAATTAATTTCAAGTGTGCTTCCCTCACCTTGCAAAGAAATACCTCGTCAGAGAGTTATGTTTAAAAAATCCATTTTAAGAACAATTTGTTGAGATTAGGTCAAACATCCCTCATGAATAATGCAATAGAGATTAGAATTCTACATAAGTGATGCCAAATAATAGACACGTGTAACAGGTAAGTATTTTTATGTATCTAGTAAGAAAAATCAGGTAATAAACAACTGCCTGTCTCTTTGGTGTGATACATGTTTCTTCTGTTGGAGAACAGTCGCTCCAAATCACGACAGTCTAATATTTCAACAATGAATTCTTATGCACGTATAATTTAGGGAGGTAAATGTTCCTATTTCTCTAAGTGGCAGCAAAAGGCCTGAACAGACTGAAGCCCAGATTCAGCACCTGTCCAGGTGAGGAGAATGGCCTCCCAATCCCAGCCCCTTCAGACCCAAAGGCTGCCTGAGTGCACTCAGTTCTCACTTTCCACAGGAATAGAGAATGAAAATATTCAGGCAAATATTCTTGGCAATGCAGCCTAACCACTAATTCAACCCTGAGAAACACACAAACTATGAAATGTTCCAGGTAAGCCAAGAGCATTAACTAGAATGTCTTATTTCATCTTCGTTTCCTTTCTATGATTGGCCAAGTCTGACATTGCTATTGTCTTTATGCCCACACAGGGGAGAGAAAATATTTGCTCTGAACAGAGAAATAATTCATGTGAAGCAAGGATGATTGAGCTGAGAACAATTTTCAGGTTTTTTCTGAACTCCTCAATCCTGGATTAATTATATCCTCAAAAGACTGTAAACAAAACTAACAGCTAGAATAAAACTACTTGCAGAAGGCTGTGTTCCAGCCTCAAGAAAGGGTTTGTCCAAGCAAACTTGGACAATGTGCTACACATCAATAATCACCAAAAGCAACAGTGAAAGCAGCATCAGCAGGAACTAAGAGAACAGTTTAAAACACACATTTTATAACCTTTTGCAATCTAACTATTTTAATTATTCAATAAGGATTCAAAGTGGGAGGTTAATAAAATTCATCAGTAGGTGTTCTTATCAATGAGCAGAGCTGTGAAGCCTGTATGATGGTCTATCAATAAACTAAGAGGGCTGAAATCTTTCATTAAATTGTAAGAAGAAATGTATGTATTTCAATCCAAAAAATACTTGTATACAGTAGGCTGATTTCAAGGGCGAACACAGTTGGGGCTGAAAATATTACAAGTGAGAACTAATTTTCAGCAGAAGCCTGTGGTGTAAAGAGAGCCAAAAGTAGAAATTAATCAGTTTTCATGGCAGATAAAAGGTGTCTTCCCAGTCTTTTCCCTAGAGAAATGAGCTAGATGTCTCAAAAAACTGGTTTTATTGGCCCAACAGCATACCTCCCACATAAAGGAAAATAATTTTGCAATGCATTTTGCTCTCACTTACTTGTATATGCTTACACATTTGTCACTCTGATAAAAGTTCTTGCAATATGATACAAATTATGTGAACGTACATATCAAGCTTGTAGATAAGTGAGTTTTAATTCCAAGTGTAGTCAGGGGCCAAATGCATTTCAGTACAAATTCAAGATGCATATTAAGTTACAAGTATTGCTCCATGGAAGAGTGAATGTAGCTTAGTTTTTCATTTTATCTTTTTATTTCACTGCTTTGTTATGCATATATTGTATACTCGATTTTGTAAATGTGATTGCCACCTTGCACAGGGAGTTAATTCAAAATTACGTTGTTTTTTTTAATTAATATTTCAAATTAGAAATAAGCTCAAAGGCAAATTCAAGCATTTAGAGTGAGGATGGAGGTAACCATAAAAAAAGATTCATGTGTTTTCGGCCTTCAGACCTTTTATGTTATGTTAATAATTCTCCATTATTAAACCATGATTTGAAGAGATTTGAAGACTAAGAGAGACACTTTGTTCTCAGGAGCCAAATACAGTATTAAACAGACTTCTTATTATTATTTATTGCTAGAAATCAGAACAGGAAAGAAATTAACTGAAAACATCCAAGAAACAAAGCTGAAATTAGTACTGTGAGAAAGAGCAGAAACATTCTTTATTGTTCTCTCACCCTTCCCACTCTTTTTTTTTTTTTTTTTTTTTTTTTTTTTTTTTTTTAGGGCTGTTCTTGCTTGTGCCTGCAACTAAGAGTTAACATATATGCCATGAGAGAACTATATCAAAATATTGCATTAGGATGACATTTCAGATTGCTGTACAGCTCTTCTAAAATGATTAAAGCTAATTCTAAGAAATCAGAGTAATAGCTGCTATTAAAAACCAAACTCAACTCCTGGGCTTCCTGGAAAGTTTGACATGACAGATATTTGCAAGACATTAATAATACAGAATAGAAATTAAGAGACCTTGGATCTGTTCCTGGCTGCGATATCAATTATTTGTGTTCTCTTGGGAGCAGGACTAAACTTCCGTGTGTTGGGGCTGACCTACATGGAAGGATCCAGACTTCTATGGAATCCTGGGCAAGGCAAATGTCTAAACCTATTATCTACTAAGGCAGGTATACAGTGATTCCTCACCCTTAAAAATGAGTAAAAGCACTTGCTTCCATGTAACCAATAAAACCTTCCAAAAACATATGCTTATCACTGTACTCGGGCTGCTGAGGGTATGTGCTCCCGTGAATGCTGCAGAAGGGTTTTCCTTTAAAGAGCTCACTGCTCCAGTCTGGGAAGAAAGCCAAACCTGGAGTAAATATGAAAAGCTCAGTGCTGAAAACTCATGAGAGAAGTGGAGGAGTGGCTGCCTGCAGCCATCCTTGTAAGATCCACTTTGTCCATAGCTGAAAATTTGTTGATTGGCCATCACAGGCATTGCCAAGAACATGAGAATAGAGCAGGGTAGTTTCCAAAACAGCACATGGATGCATGCATTTTTTTGTCCCCTGCTGAAATGATCACTGCTTGCACATTATAGGCACTCTACTTTTTCTTATTTGGGGATTTTTATACAGCAGGTAAAGGCCCAGAGTGGTAATTTTAAGGAGGCCCTTTCCTAAGAAAATATAAAAAAATTCGGCAAAATTCTTAAAAAAAGATAAAAATCTTATACCACTTGCTGAAATTATTTTCTTTCCTTTCCTCTAAATGTTGTCCTAAAATTAACAGCATTTGAACAGATGCATTAGCATTGGATTAACTCCCCTAAGTGTTTCCTTCCAAGCAGCCCCTTCTCCCATCTTTTGATAACCTTATTACTTGTTTTCTGTATGTAATTTTCACAAACTTCTGCGCCAAGCCACGGTTATAACAGAGGAACAACTTTACAGATGGATGTTGTTAGAATAATGGCTGCAGCACAACTTCTCTGTTTCACTATCAGTGCGACCTATTTTGGGGAAAATTTCTGGTTTACCATCAGAGAAGACAGAAACCTCATTCTATCATTCTATCTCAGTTCTTGCACCACGACTGTTCTCTGGTGGATCCAGCATGGAACGGTCAAAATATAGAACCAGACAAATTTTGTTCTAATTTTCAGGCAAGTTATTTCAGCATTGCCTACGTATTAGAAATTGGGAATGAATTTTGAGTCAGTAATACACACTTACAAACTGTTTTACACCACCTACCTGTCCTTTCCATATGCAACCATTTACAAGGAGCATTCCTTCAGCAAACCTTTGAAAATTTCTATAAGCATTCCAGTAGAAACATGAATATGACCCCTTCTCTGGAAAACGGCTCAAATGTATCCCAAAAGTATGTAGGTTTAACAAAACACTCCTCCTTATTAAGCAGTCCTTTTTAACCTCCTAAGTAGCACACCAGGGGAACAATTTCAGTCCCTAAATCCTGAGTCATTCTATCCCTGTTATCACTGGTGGATAATGAGGACACAGCCTTTCTAACAGTGCAAAGATTTTCAATATAAAATACAACGTTAGCAGAGATCCAATGGCTTCAATCTGGAAAATTAGATAAGCTTAGTTTCTAAAACAGTTAAAATCACAATAAACAATTTCCTACAAACATGACAGCAACTGAAATCCCCAGAGCTGTTATCTTCTTGTGGATATACTTGGACTACACAGGAAGTTATTGGCTGATGAAAAAAAAAATCCTCTCTGAAATTATATAGCCTCTGCATTGCAGGAAGTTGTCAGCATTATCAAATTGCTCACTCTGACATGAATAATAAATCTACCATTCTACAAAACAGTTTGGTAATGTTACTTACATTTTTCTGACTTTTATGAGGAACAGATTCTCTCTTAGTTTGTGCTATGGTGTAAAATACTCCATTTATAAGTTCAGCTATAACAAAACCAAGAGTTCTCATAACTGTGTTGAAAGTCTTATTGTAAGCAAGGAAATCAGCCAACAGACAGATTGCGCAATCTATTTCCTCTGAGCACAGGCAACATTATCCCTGTTATGGACATGATTTTGGGTTAAGGGCTCTACCTGAGCAGCATGAAGTGTTGGGGGCACAGCCACCCACAACTCTCCCCTTAATGGGGTCTCAGTCTTCCCCATGACAAAGGAATCTATGAGAATCCAGCATTCCATCCATCTAAAGCAGGACTCATACTGAGTTCTAGGGAACTGTACTAGGCTGGATAGTTTTATTTTAGTCTATTTTTCACATAAGAAACACTTCCGTAAAGTTTGTCAAGAAACAGATTGCAAACATGCAAATTAAATCTACCAAATTTCTTGGAGAGCACAGAGAAACAGGGAACTGATTCTACAGTCCCAACCACTTTCTTTTTTCTTAGAAAATCTGAATTTAACCACAGGAGTTTGTAAAACATTGTTGAAAAGAATTATTCTGTATTTGAAAGTTCTACCAAATGGGAGAAAGTGTGAGAAGACATTAGGTGGCAAAAATCATTTACTCTGTGTATTTACTTGCAATCTTACTTAAAAAAAACCCAACCCAACCAATACAAAAGGAAACCTTCCTCAGGGACTGCTTTTGTGTACATATGCCCTCTGAAAAGGCAGGATTTATATCTCATTACACCATTAAGAAGGTTTTCTGAGATTAAGAGATGATAATCAGCTTTCAAGTTTCTCCTGAAAACAGAAGTCAGGTCTAAAAGCCATTCTGACAATGAACCAGACACTCTTCATGGGTAATGCAATGAGTAACACAGGTAAGGGAGGTGGTGGCCTCACACCAGTATCATTTTACTGTTGGGAAAGCTTAAAAAAGCACCTCTTTATCCATCTTTTCATGCACTTTCATTCAAGAACTACCCAAACAGAAATTGCTGTGAGTTTTTTATATTATGATTTCTACATCCTTTATTTACTTCCTGTAAAGCTGTTGCTGGTTTCTGACTTTCTTCCAAGATCCAAATTATTTCAAAATGTGGCGGTCTCCATTCAGAAAGTGATGTTTCATTTCAGGAGCTCCACATGTGCGCAAGCTCACACAAGCTTAGTGGATCCAGCTTCAAATTCATTTTTCAAAGTGACACAAAACGAACACATATGGTTCATATGGAAAACGACTGAAAGGTTTTAAGGGCATTAACTTCCCAAAATTTTGGTAAGAATCAACATTTTCTAAAGATGGTTGCAAGATTGTCAGAGTTGCATGACATTACATCCCTTTATTCCTCCTATTAATCATGAAAAATGTCCAAGAGTATTTTTAGAGAGTTATGTGGAAATACAGGCTGCTCCTAGACCATGTTCTCTGTCACAAACTCTCTCTTAATTCTCAGTAGTTTGGGATTTTGTTCAGAAAAAAAGCAAAGAAGCTATAATATCATCCAGATTTATCAGACCCCTAGTTTACTATGATAATATTTGCATTACATATGTAAAAGAAACAGAACAAAATCTGACATTACGAGGCAAAAATAAAGATAGCATTCTTTTGCTTATGCTACATCCTGCAAATAGAGTTCTCCCTGTACTGGGCTGTTCACTTCTGGAGACAGTGTTTGAAAACTAAACCCCAAAACAGCCCTCCAGGCTGAAAATAATTGTAGGTGTTTATTGTGCTGGATATAACAGATATTTTGTGCATTAACATCACTTGTTTTTAACTACTAACAGACACTGACTTCCTAATCCTGGTGTCTTTTATTTATACTAAACTTATAAACTCCTAGTGTTAGCTAAGCTGGATCTCCTTTCCAGCCTCTGAAGGGTAATTTGGAGCATCATTGAGAGAGTAAATGATGGCACTAAAAACCTGGCCTTGCTAAAAGAGTCCCACCAAAAGTGGAGAAAAAAAAATGATTAAAATTGCTCAACATCAGAAATCTTCTCTGTAAATTATTGAGTGAAGTAGTTTGCTACTCTTTAAGTGAAGTTGCCTTCCTGTGCCTTGAAATCCTCTTCAGAAAGAAAAATTCACATTCTGAGCAGACACATAGATGGCCAAAACAGTCTGGAATTTTTTTTTTTTTGGAGGTAGAAGAGAGGGGAGAGAAGTGCATGTGTGTACACCATAGTAATTCTGGGGGGAGTTGTATTCTTTCTTTAAACTGCGGCACAGCAATTTCCTTGTCTGTAAACAAACATCAAAGGACAGGCGAGACAAAGAAACTGAGCAACTTGATGTTATCTGAGGAGTCTGGTTAGTCTTTGAATTAGCAGCCTAATTTATCTGCTAATTCCACTTCTTAATCAAAAAGCTGTCTCAAAGTCAGACATTAGCATATATCATCGGTTTGTCAGCTGGAGAACAAAATAGTAAACCTTGTTTCTTCTCATATCACCAATGTTAACTGAGCATATAAATCAGAAAATACAATATTCAGGAAAACAAGAGGAAAAAATGTAATACAGAACAAAGAAAATAATAAGAATTTTTGTAGTCACATGAGAAAAAAACTATGTTCTGTTCAAAGCAGGGTTCTACTCTTCATATTTAAAAATAGCAAGTTTTGAGAGTAGGAGGTATTTTTACATTTGAAATATATAATAATATTAAATCTGAAAAATACCATAATTAGCTCTGCTTTCTTTAGTACCCACGCTGAGGAACTTGATGGCACTAACCTATATTTCCCAAACTGCTCCATTTCCACCAAACAGAGGCACAAAATTCTATGACTGCCCTATTTTTTTACTTAAAAAAGAACAACAACAACTAGTAATATCTGTGTTCATCACAGTTTCAAGTTATATTCAGGAACTGTGAGATGGCCTCTTTGGATGCTCTGCATTATTTATTTGGAAGCCAAGAACAAATCACTCATTTAGGCAAGAGCAGATAATAGAGAGCAATAACGTGTTACTAGATATCCATCATGCTTTAGCACTGCTTTTAGTACCTTAGACACTGACACTTGTTGGCCCATCTTCAATATTTTAATCTCAACATGAACGTACTGGGAAATGAAAGAAACTGAAATGGGCTCTCATTATTGTATTGTCACCAAGAACATTGATTAAGTGGCCAGGTGAGGGGTTGCTCCTGTGAAACCAGCTGCAGGTTTTCCAGGAGTGCAAACAGCTGCTGTTATCACCCCACCTTATGTAACATTTTTGTGTTGGAAGAACTAAGCCAGGAAAAAAACCCTGACTTTAACACAGAAGCTGGTATCCATGAAATATGTTCACTTTGTCCAAATAGATCATCCAACTCCTGTTAATCCTCAGAACTTTAAGCATGTTCTCATTTCTCAAGCCATTTCTCTGTCTCAGCATCAGTCTCAAAAAGGGAAATTGTTTCAAGGTTTTCTGTCTCCACGCTGCTCCTTAAAGACTGAAGCAATCACAAAAAGGTATTTGCAAGATGTAAATGGCATCAACAGGGAAAATAAGAATCTCATCCCAGGACTAATTCAAATTGGCTTCCTTGAATAGATGTTAATTATTGGGATACTCTTGAAACATTCTTAAAGTCACAAAAAGCTTATGGCCACAGAGTTCAGCTCTAGTTTTCCTTACAGCATCCACTCTTACCAGCAAGATTCCACACACAGTAGATTCCCCCACACTCAGATATATGCTTGAAATTTAGATAATAGCTTTGTTAAAGGTTTACTAAAAAAGTCATGAATGATCAGGTTAATTTTCAACTTCAAAACCTGAAATGTGTTTCTAATAAATTCATCAAAAAGATCCTATATGCAGAACTGTTTTTAAAAAGTAATATAGCTCCTGCAGGGATTAAAGTTTAGAGTCTTTATCTCAAAATTATTTCTAATAGCCTTGGTTAGCAATTATTGCACTCTGTAAGATCCCCTAAGAAGTCAGCAGTCTTTTGATAGCAGATGGCAAGTCACAAAATGAATCTGCAGAGATTTTTCAGATTCTTTATATAGTAACCACAATGTCCTTTGTATATTAAGTGTCATTTCATACTCCTTGAAACTAAAATTGGTTAAACACACATTAGAATTCTGGACACATGGCTCAATGCAATTTTGATATTTAGTGCTAGATGTGCTACAAATTACCTTTAGAAGTCCCAATGACACACTAACTTATCTTTCATTTACTTTTTAAAAAAGGAAAAGGAACTCATTTGCCATGCATTTTTCAATTTAAAGGAATTTTTTTTTAAGGCCACAAATGTTTAATTACAGAAAATATGAGGGGCTGACACACCTTGAACAAAGCAAGCAACTTTCTGAATTAAACAGTTCTGGAAAATTTAGCAGCTGCTTATGTGTTGTGAACATGATACCAGCCTAAACTCATACAGAGTTCTTCCAAGAAAGGTTTTGTTTTGAGTAGATAATGGGTAGAAAGTTCTAATTGAACCAGATTGCAAACCTAACACTCTAATGTTGAAATACACAGACTCATATTTAATCTATCTTTTCCTTCATTTGTCCCTTCTTTTTACTACATGTACTTATTCATGTTTATGCAGGCTCTCTTCTAAGAAATTTGACTTAAAAAAAAAAAAGGCAAAAAAACATTTCTCAATCTTACAAAAACTATTTAGAACCTGCTTATACTTTACTCCCACTCTTCTCAACTACTTTCTAACTTCCATATAGTCTAACTTCAAAAAAGTCTCAGTCTGTAATTATTCCTTTATTTGCAGTGCCACATATATATATATATGCCACATATATATATAACTGCCACATCTGCAACAGTAAAACCAAGCACATTATGAAAATTATTTTTAAATGTAACAAATTGCATTTTAAAGTTTGACTTTTATCTTTCTAGAATATCACAGATGACCTTCCATGTGATAGAAACAAAAGAACATGAAAAAATCTTGCCTCCTAACAATGAAAGTTTATTTAATTTTTTTCTCTCTTCCCTTCCAACAAAAAAGCAGAAAATTATGACCAGCATAGAGCTATAGGCATTGTTCTATCATGACAGCATGGGCTCTGTTTGACTTAAGGATCATCAGTACCTGAATTTCTGGAGTATTGAGTCCCTCAGAAGAACTCAGTTACTTTTAAATATTCTTATTGCAAAGTAGCATGAGGAATTTTATTAACCTTTTTTGCTCTGCTTTCTTTGTGACAGGAATCTCCCAGCTACATGGTTTTTGATCTGTAACCTTAAAAAACAACAACAAACCCCACTACATCCTCTTAGCAGGAGTATTAATGAGATGCAGCCATAAATATCTTACAGACATTTGTCCAAAATACCAGGCAAATTTTTAGTGGGCATTCCCTGAAGGAATGGATAATATGCCAGTTTTCTACAGCATGGACAGTGCAATTCCCATGTTGGCCACCTAACAACATTATTGTATCCCTCTGAAGCATCACACAGCACTGTATAGCCCACTCTGAAAGTGGGACTATACTTGGGGGGTTTGTGTTTACATAATTTATTTTTTTTATTTAGAAATAATTTTTAAAAAGTCTTTTTTCAGATGTGACTGTTCCAGTGCCAGCCTAGGTGACAGATGGGGAGGCAGCCAGGAGAAGGGAAGCTCACTTTCTCCAGACTCCTCAGGATGGGCAGCTCCAGAAAGGAAGACATCTCTCCTTTCCTTGTACTCAAACAGTTAATTTGGGATGGGAATGGCAGAACACAGGGAGGGAAACAGTGTCTCCTGCGATGCTATTTCCAAAATCCCAGGGAGAGAAAAGTATTTGTAGAAAGATAAAAATGTAGTTACAATAACAGCCTGGCTAACACTCTTTTTGTGCCCTTTGCAGCAAAATTGGTGCAGGAATGAAGTGCCTGTGCCTGAGTGGATCACTGGACCTGCTCACTGAAGCCCAGTGTTTCCAAATTCATTCCTGTCTCTGAATTTTGTACTTCCATGTCTCAATCAATGATTACTTAGGCTTGGCTTTGTTAAGCCCATGGACAATATCAAGCATTTTTTTGTCGCTAACACAGGATCAAACATTTTCAAGTCTCCAATACAACTGATACAATGGTTTCTGCAAGAGGGATCAATGACTTTCGTCAGTATTATTTCTGCAAAATGTTAATGATATGAATGACATTAAGTCAAATTGATCCAACCAAAAATAAGCACTTGGTATTAACATATTGAGTATATTCAGGCCATATTGCTACTAAAATAAAGGAAAAAGATCAGTTCAAACATTGTCAAATAATAAGTTATTAACAATCAAATTAACAGAAATCAGATAAGCATGTGTAAGATGTCTTTTTATCAGCTGGGTTGCTCTGATGAAATTCCATGCTGAAAGATTTTTAATCTTATTTTTTTTAAAATTTAAGAAATTCATTTAACAAATATAGGAAGATAAATTGGAACCCCCCCCCCCGAAAAAAAAAAAAAGCAAACAAACAAACAAAACAAAAACAACAACAACAAAAAAAGAAACACAAAGAAATAACATAGTAACAGGTGGATAAGTTTTTCCCTGTCCTCCTTTAGTAGCTTTTTGTATTACTTCTCCCAGTCTGATTTCAGCATGAATGTGACTACTGTTATATGACAACAGCTCAAGGCCCTCAGAAGATTTTTTTCTCAATCTCTAAATTTCAACAATTCTAAATTCAATTTCTAAAATCAACATCCAAGATGCTCTAAAGGCAATGCAAGCTTCCAATATGAAAGAACAGTAGTTTTTCCAACAGCTACAGTCACTCCACAGTTTTTCCTGGTTGAGTCCTTTTGCTCATCATTTAGAAAGCTTACAAACAGTTAAAAAGGGATGTGAACTGGAGATTTGTGCCTGCTGCATGCTCCAAAACCTCAGCTGGGAGGTTCACACATGAAGTTGCTCTTGTGACTAAAATTAGGAGTCAGGAGATCTTGGAGCTGCTCTTGCAAGAAACAAACCTTGAGCTACAGTGAAGCTTCTGAAATACTTTCTCCATGAAAGTATTTCAGAAAGGTAACCTGACAGATTATCTGCTTAATGCTCAAAATGCACTCCAGCATTTTCAAATGAAATAGTCCATAACACTGACAAAGCGCTATCATCATAAGTCATTATAAAGTCATTGTTACTGCTCTGCCACAAGATCTCAATAATGAAAAAATAAAGATCTCATTTTATTATGCTAAAATAAACACTGAAACAAAGTAAATGGCAACTAGCATTCAATAGAGCATAATTTATCCACAGTTACTTACACTGGGATTATTATTACATTACCCAAGGGTCTGAAAAAGTACCCACTACAAACATGACATCTACTGTAATCCAGTCAGAATTTCATATTTAAAAGTATGATTTGGGAAGTAAGAAAAAAAGTAAATTAATTTTGACTACATAAGTATTCCTAGGAAATGCTGTTATTTCACATACTGCCTCTGTTTTCCTACACTTATGTATAGAATTGTGACATTGCACATTCTATATTTTTGATGCAGAAGTACACTACATTAGCATAACCAATCTCAAAGTAAAAAAAAAACCCCAAAACACCACAGTTATTTAAAAAAAAAATAAACTTGAAGGAAAGCATATCACAGGGAAAGAATAAAAATCAGAAGACTTATTACTATGATCTGAATAATGTCACAGTTCATTATTGATTAAAATGATTTTACCATGACATTTCATTCATCAGATTCCATTTCTCATTACACACAAACCCTTAATATTTATCAAGCTTACACAAGGCTTTTCTTCTCATCAAGCAATGCATTTCCTCTCTCCCCTTTAAAACTGGGTTATACTATGTTGAAGGGTCTACACTGTCTTTGAACTCTCTCCTTCTCACACTTGACCTCACTACCATCACTTTTTATCTCATTATAGTGAATGTTATTAAGTATTTATGTCTAACAAGGTGATTTCAATGGTTCATCCTTTTTAAACAATCCTGTGATCATTTTCTGTTAGCAGGAAATAAAGACATTTCATTAAATCAAGATCTATCTGCTACCACACAGAATTAATATTCTTTCGAGTCAGGACATTTAAGACCTTCACCATATATAATTACAATGAATTTTTTGATGGTGAAAGATGGAATTGTCCCATCCTCAGACATCCAGCATGCACATGTATTTCAAAGACTGATTTTAGATTTTTACAGATTTTTAGGCTCAACACATTTGTTAAAGGAACAGGTTAACCCTGGAATGCATTATACTGTTATTATGAATGCCTAGGGAAAATAAAGAAAACTGCAAATAAGAAGTTTGCTTTAGATTAAGTAAGTCTTTGTAATCACCCTTTTAAAATGTATTACATTGACATATACTCCATATTAAGGCTTATTATTTCTGGAAAAATATGTGAAACTAATTTAAAAAAGAGATTACCCTGGCAAAAAGTAGTGGTATGTAAAAGGTGATTCTGCATTCTGTATTAGTAAACCTTCCCCAAAAACTAATAGTAAAAGTATGCACAATACAAGCAAAACCATGTAAACCTCAGCTCTGATACATTGCAGCTCATGGAAAAGCTCGTATTCATTTCATTAACTTTTTGACCAAATTTCATAGGATTAGCAATAAAACCATTTCACCTTATAGAGGTTATCTAGAAGACAAAGTGCTACCTACTCTTAATACTAAACACAGTCCTGCTTTATCTCCACATTATTATACACATCACTGGACTTTATCACTACAAACCAGTTGTGTTTGCAGAACTTCATCAAAAAACCTTCACTTTTTCTTTTCCTAAATAGACTGACAGGCTTATGATCCTTTCCATCTTAATCCTTAAAACAATTCACAGCTTGGAAATACTCCAATCAAACATAATATACTGACTGGTAGAAAATCTATTGACCAAAACAAAATAAACAACAGCACTGCTACTCCCCCACCCCCCCCCAAAAAAAAAAAAAAAAAAAACCAGCCCCAAATTTCACCCCCAAATTTCACCTGAATTATTTCAATGTTTAACAATCTGAGCTTTCAAAACCACATTTTCTTTTATAAACAATCTTTTCTGTATCAGAATATAAAAATGAAAAAGGCTTTGTTTTCTTCTAATATTTGTCCAGCTGTGAGGAAGAGCAAAACCAAGTAAAATATTTCTGCTTTAAAAAAGGATAAAATTGTGAATCTATATATTTTAATATGTTTGAGATTGAGAAATTATTATTTGACCCATATCAGAAATTCTCATTGCATTAAGCAATTTTAGACTTTGGCTTCAGGAACACAAAACAGTTAACATGGCTTGATCATTTCCCATATAGGCTGAACCTTAAACTTTTAAGTTTCAGTACAGCTGGCTACTTTCTAAGGTTTCCTCCCCCAAAAAATTCATAGCTGGAGAATGATGAAGTATAATACAGCATACAGCAAGCACATGGCACATGTAAGCACATGTAAAAGACATTGCACAAGAATTTGACACTAACAGCTACATTAGTTCCACTCCCAAGAACTAAAACAATCACTTGTAGGAAACTGGCCACAATAAAGCAGTGGTCGATAAAAGCAATCATGCCAGTTAAATGGTAGCTGAAGCCAGTGGCATAATTATTTTTATTTTTAAAGCAGTGACATACCAGTGAAAACATTCCACTGAAGATGAAGAGTCTGGGAAGTATCTATAAGGCAGATCCATCTGGAAGAGCAGCTGAAATAGTGAACAGAATGAATTTCCCACTTTTAGGTGTCTTGCATAATTTCTTAACCCTTGCCCTTAGATTTCAACAGATCTCTTCAGTCTGAGGCTTTCAGTATTTAACTACCAGCCCTAGATAAATACCTGAAAAAAGGGGCCCAGTTCTCTGAGCCTCCTTAGACCCTTACTTAGATGAATAAAAACGAGCCATTTTCCCCACATACAGTACTCCTGTTCTGCTTAGTCTTTACCTTTCTCTTTGGCTGTCTTTTAGATTTCATCTGTTGATATTGCATTTTCTGCCTTCAAAATAGAAATTATTTGTGTGTTGGTGCATATTTATGAGAAACAGCAATGTGTAAGAACTCAAGCTGTGAGGAAGTCTTTACCCTGAGATCCCTGTGGTCCCTCAAAACTCTCCTCAGCTGTTGCAAACCCACAGGAGACCTATTTGTTTATGGAAGTATGCCAGGTGTTTCTCTTTCATAAATATTTAATTAATCAATCTTGTGAGGAAAAAATGCAGCCTGCACAACACTCCCGGTAATGAATATGTGTTAGCTGTCTCGATTTTTTCCCCTCAGAAGCTGATTAGTTATGTCATTTGTAAAAGAAAGCGGATCCATTGTATTTCAAACAGAGAAGCAGAGCACAGTGGTTTTGGGGGAGAAGTTTGTACCAAATAAGACACAGAAAAAGGGGACTAAAAAAAACTACAGCTGTTCTGTTTGCAGAAAGGGATGTGGATTTGAAAAGATGTGTTTTTATTTTATCACGATGAAGAGTCAGTTCAAAGGGATGCACGAAACCTGCTCACTGGGGTGTATCAGGTCACTTTACTGAGTCCTGCTATTATGGCCAGGCAGCCCCTCTTGAGATCTGAGACCCTGTCCCCTCCTTTCACCCACGAGAACCTATGGATCGCATCTCAGTGGGTGTAAGCAGCACTAAATATGAACCCGTTTGTAAAGAAAAATAAAAGCGTATCCGAGGGAATACTGGATGCCCTGATCAGCAATTAGATCTCAGTAAGTATAGATTATCAAAGACTTTAAATTTCTTTACGTTTTCTAGAAGCACAATTTCAATCGTGTGGTTAGGAATATAATACCCTGATGCAGGAAGACAAAGATACCAGCAGACCACAATTCTGAGGAGCTAAGATTGATGCCTGACTCTGCATGGTAAAAATCTACTTAAATGGCAACAAAGGACTCTGTCACACATCTGCCATGCTCAGGGTTTGCCTGGGGTTGGGTTTGCCTGGGGTTGTGCAGAACTAAATTAAAGCTGAATAAATTTGCTCCAGCTTTAACTATACACAGGCCTGAAAAATATGAAATAGTCAAAAGGAAATTTAAAGTCTGGTTAATGATAAACAATATAAGTGACTATTACAAAGCAAAAGAAATCTCAAATAGTCCTTACTTTGTGTTTTAAACTCTTCTTTGGGCCTACTTTCTTCCTGGATAGCATGTACTAGCTTTTTTATAGATAATAAATATGAAAATAAAAATATAAGATATATAATTCTTTTGTTAAGGGAAGGTCTGTAGACGACACTTTGACAGGGGCTTAGTCCTTGGCATCAGGGGTTTGGTACTTTTCTTATTTAGCAACATTAGACAAGTCATAGTGTCTTGCACTGGGGCTGAAACACAAAAATGACAGCTGAAAACACAGTCACATAGTCAGTGTCACTGGGGCCAGGCTTTTACTTCTACAGGTTGTTACTTAGGAATTATTTATAAAGGAAAAAGAAAAACCTCAAAGAAACAAACAATGTATATTGGATTTTGCAAAAGAAGGTATTTTAGCTGATCATCTAATAAGGCCATATTTTTTATACCAATTCTCCTTACAGGGAGTAAGATAATAGTGACAAAAAAAGCTCTAAACTAAGGAAATTTTAATTCCTGTACTTAGACATTTACTCATAAGCATAAGGTTTGTACTAATGATGGTGAACATTATTTAACTATTAATAGTATTTTAAGATCTATGTTGGGGACTGAACTAGCACTGCCTGGCAACAACATATTTCAGCCTTGCTGCACATCTTGCAGACATGGCTCAACATATAGTATTAATCTGGCTCCTGCTTAGGCTATTCTGCTTGTAAAAACTTGAATACAAGAACTTCTTGGTTCTGGATGGTTGTACAAAATTTACATCAATTGAGGCTGGGATTTCTCCTCACAACCTTTCAGTTACATGAGGAAAGAAGAGTAAAATTTCCTACTGTAATTTAAACATGGCAAGTCAGTCTATAACATTTAGGAGTTCAACACTCATCCCTGCAATGGCAGATTTCTCCTTTTCTGGATTGCTTGGTTTTACACACATCATCCTTCTCCCCTTTGTTTTCTTGAAACATCTCCCCTTCTAAACGGTAAATGAAAGAATACACATTTTTTCTTATTTTCTCTCCACTCAGAGCTCACAAAAAGTAAACGTGTAGAACCAAAGTTGTACACATGAAAACACAATCAGTCACCTAAAATACATTTAGTTTTAAACAATGAAATATGGCAATAAAGCTACTATTTCATAATTCCCTTCTGCTTTATGAAGTCAGAGTCAGTGTATGGTGCAAAACTCTGCCTTATATAACATAGATACCTATTAAAAAGACACGGTTGGCACTTTAAAGCACACTGCTCATTAGCTGATTTCAGTGTTTCCTCAAGTGATTATTTAAAGGACCATTGAAAACAAAATGATGGTGGCAGAATAATATGAAGTAGCATAAAAAGCTTACAACTGGTGACATCTTAACTTGAAACACTTGACTGTACGAAATATCTTACTTTTCCCACAAATGTTTTTTGCATCTACGTAACTCAAATAGAAATGCAAAACAAACCCCACAAAAATATCTTGCAAATTATCTGTACAAGCCCTTTTTTCATTTAAAATATGGTTCACAGTTACATGCTTGTACTTCATGCAAGATATAAACAAATTAAAAATTGTGTAGAGAAATGGCTTATACAATAATGAAAGGAGAAATCATAAATGAGACATTATCTAAAAAAAATTTTAAAAAAAGGCAGTCCCCCCTCAAATGGCAGTATGTAGAGTTTTATGGCATCGATATTATCTAAACCGATGGGCTCTCATTAGGTTATTATGTTTGTAAGGATTTGTGAGAGATATTGGTTGAGACATTCTTGTAGAACTGCCCCAGAAACCTGAAATTTTCTTATTGTTTATGTATCTATGCTGCAAACCACCATTCTTCACTACACTCCTCCCCCCTGCATCTCTCCCAGAATACATTTGGAGTATAGTTTTGGCTAAACACAAAGGCTGACAGGCTTTTCCAGTGGCAGAGAAAGCAGTATTTAGCAAATTCTCAGACAAAAAGGGTACCTGTAGTGCTACCAACCTTCTAAGGCATTGTGAGTCTCACCAGAAAACCACAGGCATGTTTAGGTTCATGTCTGACCACGTGAACTTGAAGGAGTCACTTAAGAGTAGGAAAGGTTACTCGGTGGCATACGGGATCAGTTTCCTTGTTATTCCCTCTTTTACTTTATGCATCTTGACCTTTTCCAGCTATCCCAAGAGGAAACTAATGTGATTTCAAAGAAACATTGAGGCATTGGTATCTCATTGCTCTGTAGCTGAACTGCACTGAGGATTCAGTTACAATATTTATGTGGCTGAGGTTTCTTAAGGGAACTTCTGTGGCTCAATATGAATTTTGCAGAAATTTGTTAATACTGTTAACAGAAATATAGCCTGGGAATACCATATTAAAATATCAATTCCTTTTCAGAAAAGTATCAGATAAATTATCAGTATCAGTCCAACATTACTACAGCAATAATTATAATCTCAAAGGGTGTAGTTGTGTTATCTAGCTCCCCAATGGGTAAATTGCAAGGTCAGTTTTAGTGAGAAAACTTATCTACTGCTGAAAAATAACACAGTACTAGCTTTGATGCAGTGTGTCCTAGCATTCTTATGCAATTGAGGTTTTGTTTCCACTTTTATCACTTCAGATAAAATTAAGACTTGACAAAGAAAAACACCATCATTGCCAGCGATGACATGCAAGAAACAAATATATGAAGAACAGGACAGATTGGGAAGGAGATTATAAAAAACAGTGATATGATCAACAATGCATCCTACACATATACACAGAAGCCCTCAAAAAACAACAAACAATCATCACCACCACCACCAAAAAAAAAAAAAAAAAAAAAAAAAAGGGAGGTAGATATATAATGAAATATTATGCAGATCTCTCATAAATCCCCATGTAGATCACACAGCTAGCAGTACCCAGCTCCAGAAACTCCTGTAGCACCATTCATCAGAGCTTCAGCAAATCTACATTTCATTAGCAGCAGCAAACAGTGATCCTGGTGATGCAGTGAGTCAGTTTGGGTGGTTCCCTCTAGCCAAGAGCCCAAGGAAGTTGCTCCACCTCCCTGCTTGTCCTACCTGCATCCCAGTGGAGCTTGCTCAGGCCTCTTGGCTTCATCCTAGCTCTAGTTGTTACTCTTACAGAAGGGTAGAGGAAATGGAATGATAGGGGAAAATGCTGGAGGAACTTGACAGGGAGAAACCTGGTTGCCTGGCAGTCATGGTGTGTGGTGACATTCTCTAGCACATGGCAGATCAAATATTTCAAGGAAAAAGCCTTTTTTTCCTGGCAGGGCACTCTGGATCCCTTTTTCCCCAGGACACCAACAAATGCTTCCACTATTGTCCTTCTTCACCCGAGGTCTATCTACTGCTCAGATGCTTTTCTTACAGAAATGCAAGTTTTTAATATACATTCTTGACCACACTGATATTTATGAACATACACTAAGTTCCAAACCACATATTTATTTGAATTTTTTCTCCCTCTGTTAAATGGGACTGACATTGCAAATTAATGGAGCCTGGACATGGATAGAGAGAAAGGACTGCATTCTGGCAGTCTTACACAGCTCGTGTAAGAGTCTTTCCTTGGGAAAGGTCAGGAAGGGTAACACACAAATCTTGGTACACACAAGGCCAAGAAGGACCAATGGTTTTTTAATGGAAAGCTCATGCCAGCCAGAACTGAGTAAAGAAATCAGACAAAACCTTGTGTTTGCTGGAGTCCAGCAGAGTAAACTGTTCCCTGGATTACAGCTATCATTAGACAGCTCAGCTGGCCAGTGTTAGCATCAGGTCACTAATGCTGGCTGCTTCTTAGGGCAAATCCTGCTGCATGTGCTGGGCATAATGCTACAATGCAACAGAACTCACTTTAAATCTGTTTCTATGATTGTCAATATCTCCTGCAATACAGTGTATGAGGGACCAAAACAGAAACCATGACATTCATAGTTTGGAAGAAAGGTCAAACCCATGGTGAATTGTGTATCTCCACCAATGGACCTTACACAGATGTCTCTGATTCCTATCAACCCACTGCTTTATGTCACCCTGCACTCAATCTAACAAAAAAGAGAAGTTTCTCTATAGTAGGGGAGTACAGAAAGTGGTAAAAGTGGAATAAAAATGCAGAGTTGGGTGCCACAAT
Organism: Zosterops lateralis; assembly: GCF_965231275.1. NCBI lineage: Eukaryota > Metazoa > Chordata > Aves > Passeriformes > Zosteropidae > Zosterops > Zosterops lateralis. The sequence continues at coordinate 112,085,413 of NC_139763.1, forward strand.
ACAAGAAAGATACAGAGCTATAAGAGAGTATCCAAGAGAGGGCTACAAAGAGGGTGCAGGAGCTTGAGGGAAAGCTTATGAAGCATGGCTGAGGGCAAAGAGGAGACTGAGGGGAAACCTCGTTGGTCTTCAACACCATCAGGAGGGGAAGTGGAGAGGCTGGCACTGATCCCTGGTGACCACTGAGGGAACAGCCTGAAACTGTGTTGTGGGAGGTTTGAGCTGGATATTAATAAATGGTTCTTCCCCCAGAGGGTAACTGGCACTGGAACAGGCTTCCCAGGGCAGTAGTCTTAGCACCAAACCTGACAGAGTTCAAGAAGTGTTTGGAAAAGGCCATCAAGCACATGGTGGGGCTCTGCAGGGCCAGGAATTGGACTTTGATGATCTGTGTGGATCCCTTTCAACTCAGGATAATCTATGGTACCCTAATTTTCCTCTGAGTGTAACAGACACTGCCCAAAAAAGTCCCATCATACACAAAAAATGTGGTGTTCAAGAAGAAAATGAGCTGGACACTGTGGTCTACATTGTCATTGCTCTTCATTGCTATCAAAAAACCTTGTGCTCTAAAAATGACTGGTTTCAGAAGCAATTCAGCTTATTCTCAAATAAGCTTCTCTTTGTAACTGGAAAATGAAAAAATTATTTTGTATTATTAAGAAAAAGTTGATTTTTTTCCCCCCAGAAGTTGATCAAATCTGAGTGGTTCACTTTCCTGGTACAGTAAGAAAGCTAAAGCAATATAGTTATAGAATGGATGTTTTTTGAATCTTTGTGAAAGATTAATGATAGTTATAAAAAGCAAAGCTTACTGATCTGTTATATGACAGACAGCAGCAAATAAAAAAGCAGATTCAGGACTATTAACAAGTATAATTATATTCAGTCATTCCTTTTAAAATTGCTTAAAGCTCAGCTGGATTTAATATTTCCTTCAATCAACAACATGCAGGATGTGCGGAAGAATAAATTATGATTAAAATACAGACAATATGAAGCAAGGAGATGTAGACCATTAATTTAATTCATGACATTTTCAACACCACTTTTATGAAAGTCATGGATTTTATTCAAATGGACTTTATAGGGCTTTTGAAGTAAGCAGTCTTTGAAGTTCCTCCTTTATTTGTTGTTACACTTATCATGAAATGTCAAAAAAAAAAATGGTTTATTACTATCAGAGGTGCTTTATTACTCATTTTAGGGGGATTATCAAAATGAGAATCTCCATCCAAGGACAGATTTATCAGGTCATAAATTTTGTACATTATTTTGATAATAAAAATTGGCATTGTAATTATCCATTTCACCCAGATACTTCCTCTGGAAGAATAAAAGCTGACAAAAACTCTACCACCTTATGAAAGTTTGACTCAGCCTACACTCCTTTTTTCTGCATAATGAGGCAGAAAAATAAACTGTTAAATATAAACTGTTTAAAATAAAGCTTGATATTCATATATTCAATATCTATGAGCTAGTCTCTGTTACTATATAAGTTTCAGTAAATTTAAAGAAACATTTTGAATTCTAACCTTGAATAAAGATTTTTCTTGCTTATTACCATTATTAGAAGGGTTTTGAATTGGTTTTAGAGTATGATAGTTATGAGTCAATAAGGGTTGATGAAATCTAGAAAAATTATATCTTTCAGCAAAAATGATCCATTTCTAGAATGGTTTGGGAGAGGAAATATGGGAAGGAAAAAGATACCACTATTGTCAGAAGGATGTTTCATTTCTCACTTTTGCTTCAGTGTCAAATGACAGGGATCTAGAACTCTATAAATTTCTGTCCAAGGTTGATACATCGTTACTAGGACAGAAAAACAAGGAAGATGCACAAGAACTTGGCCAGTATTCTAATTTATGATTAAAAATTGAATTCTGAAGGACTTAATAATCTAGAAACAACTACCTTTTAAGTGGAATTCTGCTTCTGAAAAAGTCTTTTTCCATTCTTGGGTAGGAGCTTGAGTAGGAGAGTTTCAGAAGTGTGAAAGAAGTGCAGAGGTTAACATTCCTTGCAGAAGTAAAGCTTTTAGACATGAAAACATAAAGCATTCAGAAAGCCAGGTCTCTTGAATCCTGTCAGAATTTTGAATCTCAGCTCTTAGAAAACTTTGTGGGCAAGAAAAAGAAAATTATAGTTTTTCCAGTTTTTGACAATTCAAAGTATTTCTTTAAATAATGGCTCAATGAAAAGCTGCTTACATCAGTCAAGTGCTTTATAAAGATCTACCACTGATTTCAGTTATTCAGATGAAAACAACATTGCATAAACCGATTTGAGAAAGTAGATATTTCACTCTCCTGCACCAAATGGATGCCTGTCATTGTGAACAATAGATCTGTGGCCTCTTTTGGCTCTAAATGAAAGAAACATTGAGGAGTTGTTTCTAATTAGGACATCATACATTAAATGCACTGCTGAAAGTCAGTCTTGCAGATTAACAAGGCCTTTCATACTGAGAATGATGATAAAGGTGCAGAAATGTGTTACAGTAAAGCCAGTCCAGAGTACTTTTTAAATGGCCAGAAATTAAACCCTTTTTGTAGGAAAATATTCTGTCTAGATTTACCATGGCATTACAAAAGTCCCAGTGAAATCAAGAGGAATATTTTTGCTGTAGGGTTCTGCACAGAAAAAACTCACCAAGTTGCCTTAATTAGATGTTTGAAAAACAAGCGCAAGGATGTGTGAGCGAGTGTATGTGTATTTTGTGTTGTAAAACTCAGATCTTGATTTGAATCAGGGCTTTGATCTCTATAGTTTTGGATGGTTCATTATAAACTCCATAGCAAAATCTGGGCAGAAATTCTCCAAACAAGGCATAGTATGCAATTTGGGTCCAAATCTATAACCTGCTTTATGTTTAGTTCTGGTCTTTAGACAAACAATTCTCTTCCCATCACTGCCTGAAATTTCTCTGGAGATGGGGAATAGGAAGAAAAACAAACATCCCAAATGTAAAGTCACAAAGCCCTCAACAGACTTCCAGTTGAAACTTTAGCAATCACGTTGTTGGCAAACATTTACTTTTAGCAATATGCAGAAGTGTTAGGTTTTGGTATATGGATCCTGAAACTAAAAATTGACCTGAAATGTGAGTAAATGGAATTTTAGATCATGTTTGTTATCCACTAAATAATTCATTGTTCCATTTTATACATGCAGCCTTTAATTAACTTGCTGACTCAGACACATGATACTACTAATCCATTCATTTCCCCAAGCCCACTGAAAAGTATAAAACATGTGTGGGCACAAGCAAAAGACTGGGAGATTATTAAGGAGGAATTTTTAATCAGAAAACCTCAGACAGCTGGATCCTCTTCTCCCAGCTATGAAGACCAGATTGAGGACTGATTGATAACACCTGTTAACTACTGTCTTTTTCCTGAAGCTGTTGAGTCAGAAGCCTGTACAACTATTTTTTCCTGAAATACTGGTCATAATAGCATAAACCAGTTAATAATAATTCTGGGTAAAGGTTTAAAGTAGCTGCGTGTACCATGCACCAAATTTCTGCCTCACTGGAAAATGTATTTAGTAAAATAGCCTTTAATGAAAAGCAGAACTTGGATAATTTATACTAAAATACATATATCCATGTTTATATAAACAAATACATCTGAAGAGGATGTATTCTTGTTACAAACCAATTCTGCCTTAAATATCTGCAAAAGTATCCAACCTTTTTTCTTAGAACAATATTTAACTACTTAATGTTCTATTTTGTCTTTACAGATGCCTTTGTACCTTCTTCTTCAGGGAAGAACAGATTTTTTCACCAATGAAATACAACATATTGAAAGGGCTTTCAATAGCATCTAACTATGTGCTAACACCACATAAACATGATACACCAAGTGGATTATTGGGAATAAAAAAAAGAACTATTACAGAAGAACTCCAGTAGGTAATAATTTTCCTTTTCTCTGTTTCAGATAAGGTAGTTCATTTTGCTTGAAGACCTCTTTTCACCATATTACACAGACCTAAATTTCACTCCAGCTTGTGTTGCCTTTGCAAGGTTTTAATAGAAATGTATCAATAACCGTTTTCTGTGGACAAACACCATAGGAGTGAGAGACAGATGTAATTCCTTCATTCCTCTCCCTTGATCCTAGTCTACATAATTAAGTATCAGACTAGATAATCCCTTAGGTCCCTTCATTATTCCAGTCTATTTAATACCAGCATATCACTCTGGGATAGGTTACAGTGCTTTTACAGGCCTTAAAATGTGCAGGTTAAAAGATTTACAAGGTAACTGAAGTTGTGACCTCCTTCCTGGGGGAAGGGAAGAGGCATTAAAGGAAGGATAATTCAGAGAAATGTGACTTAAGTGCAGCACTAGAGCTATAACCCCTCAACTTATTTAAACCTTTGTCTTTTTTCCACATAGTCCCTGCTGGGTGAAATCTCCAGTTGGCCTAAAAGACTTAATCACCTCTGGCTGGATGAGTATTAGCAGTTCATTTGCATAAGTACTTGTCATTATCATTAAGTGTGTTTGCTTTCAGAAATATTTAAGTCCACATTAACTCCTTGCTTGACATTAGGATGTCTCAAATTGGCAGTGGCTGCATTGTATTTCCTCTGAACCAGTCTTCTACTTAAGACATATCTAGGACAGCTGTATCCTTTAAATACTCATCAAAGGGAAACGATTCCATCTACCGCATGAAAAATTTAAGACGCATAATTTCTGTACGAAGTCAAGATGTGATCACAGAGAAATGAAAATACAGGCTCTAAAGCATGAAACAGGGTAGTAAATGGGGTAGAGTAACCCAGTTGCCAGAACACCTCTCCCTGGGGCTCAGAAATGTGTAGTTGTAATCACAGCTCTACACACATCATTGCAACAGGCAAATTTCAAGTATCTGCAACTCAGTGTAGGGTTTAAGCATCCAGTCACTGTGGGATTTACCAGGGACACTCTTACAATTCCTCTGCCATACATTCTGAGAAAACAGAAACATACTTGCTTCTGTCCTTCATTGTGTTCATTCATTGTGTGGGCTGCATGCACCCCATTATGGAAAAAAATGTGGAAAAAAATTCCTTGCTGTGAGGGTGGTGAGGCCCTGGCACAGGTTTCCCAGAGAAACAGTGGTTGCTCCATCTCTGGAAGTGTTCAAGGCCTTTGGGATGGGGCTCTGAGCAACCTGGGAATAGTGGAAGGTATCCCTGAACATGGCAAAGGGGTTGAAACAATATCACCTTTAAGGTCCCTTCCAACCCAGGCCATCCTTTGATTCTGTGGACACTGTGAGGAGGTGACACCTCAGGAAGAAGAATCAAAGAGCTCTCAGCAGAACCACAGCACTGCTGCTTGGGGCTGGCAATCCCACCTTTCCTCAAAGTCTGAGCAACTCTGTGGTAATCCTGGACATGGGCCTTTTCAAGGATTTCTCTCCTTTTGCCCCACAACATGAACATTTTGGACTTTCTAAGACAAAGACAATTACCCCTGTGAGATGCGGGCACTGAAGCCCAGGGAATGCAAAATGCTCCACAAGACAGGGAGAGGCATCATTTACCTGCTGGTTATGGTAAATAACCAACAAGAGAAACCTGCCCCTAAGGCTTACTTTATGAACTTCTAGACATTTTAAATTGGTGAAAACAGAAGCAAACTTGAAATCTAGAATGAAATAATGAATCTCTGATGAACATGAAAAATCTAATAACCTAAAAATCACATCCCTTTCACTTGGTCTACTTCAAGGCATATGAGTCCTGAGAGACTGTTTTTCTACCTAATTTTGGAGAGCATCCATCTTAAAAAACTTATTACTCTGAAGAGAACACATTTTCAGAATGAGACGAGTTTTAACTAAAAGTAAACCCAGACTTTGGTATTCCATTGCCTAGTAAAGCAGCCTAACAATTAAGCTACTGATACAGAAGTTAAGGACTATGTAACAGTGGCTTTACTCTAAAAGCATTTTAACATAGTTTTAAAATAAAACACTTAAAAAATTATTTAAAATAAAGATCTTATGAACATTTTTTTTTAAATAAGAGACTTCTTTCATCTGACGTGTTCCAGAAATGTTCAGACTTTACAGACTGGATGGGTATTTAGGTATGAATCTGTGTAGTTTCTGACTTAGTTTTGCAGAAACAGAGGCTGGGTCAGCTCTAATCCTGCCATATGACATTTAACTCATTAACTGACAAGAACTTAAAAGATATCTAAAAGAGTTTCTCAGGAAGATTAGACAGCTCTAAAACTTTCGTCTCAACATCTGAGTGTTTTCTGGACCATAATTTTTACTTCAGATGTCAGTTCCCCAGTTCATGTTTCCAAAATAACTGTTCACATCTCCTTGCTCTCCTCTGACAATGAGCAGATTAATGCAGAGTCTGTTCTTCTAATGTACACAAAGTAATATTTCAGAACACTTCCTCATACCTTCTTAAGTCAGTGGTAAAAATATTCCTTACTGATTCCTGAAAACCTAGATTAGAAAATCTCCTTCTGCTGCAGCGACAAAACATGTGGTAATGACAGCCTCAGGCTTCCCCATGAAAAACCTAGGCTACAAACATCTTGAAAACCTTTCTTGCATTTTCATAGCATGAGACTTTAGGCAAAAAGACTAATATAATCTGCTGCTATATCAAACTAACATATTATATATTCAGGTTACATTAATAATTAATTTCTTACATATGGTATAAAATACACATTTTTACATCTATTATTTTTCTTGAGAATAACATGCGTGAACTGCATTTTGCATCTAGCTTTATTTATATTTGTGGTAAATTACATACAAACACATATTTTTGCACTCAGAATGGATGTTTTTAATAAAAGTTAGTCACAAGATTCTTAACTCAATGTTTTCTACAATCTCACTATTAGAAATCTTTTTGGAAAAGAAGAATCAAATCCCTTAATAATCTGTTGTTTTTTGTTGTTTTTTTTTTTTTTTTTTTTTTAAATATGTCCTGCCCTGAAACATTCATAACAGAAGCTTAAGCTGGAGGGCAAAGGAAAACAGACTTGTTTAGAAATCTTAAAGGGGTAAAGTAAACAAAGTGAATATAATTTGGTAGAAATCTACGAAATAGAATTATAATATTTGGAGGAGTTTTATCAGTGTCTTGGGTGCAACATTGTTTAGCAAGTTTTCATAGTTGTTTCCAAAATGGATGTGTGCAGTCCTCACCTCATGTAATATTTTCCTACCAGCAGAAGCCTGAATTGCTGCTTACATTGACGTGCACTAGGTCATGCCTGCTTTCAACAATTCATATTAAATCCACGTTATCTCTGCATGTACTTGTGATAAGCTTGTAAACCTGTAAACAACATTCATCAGTGTATTCACAGTTGAAATTAATTTTGCATCTTTTCCACTAGCCCTCTCTTTCGAGGGTCTCGTAGAAATAATTTCCTGATAACGTCGAAATGTCACTCATATTTCCCAAATTTTAATGTCAGGCATAGTCACCTCACTTCCTGAGAATATCACAAAATACATTTTTAAAGCGATCAGGATTGAACATTTATAAATCTAATGAGAATATCATGAAAAATAACACTACGTCAGAAAAATTGTCATCCCTAACCAACTTTGGCAACTAAGGGACCATGAATATTTCTCCTTCCATTCCCGTTCACAACACAAACAGACTTCTGAACTGAAGCCTCTGAAATACTGACAGAAGAGCAGAACCTTCTGAAGCATTTCCTGCTTAGGGATTGCAAGCAACTAGTCAAATGCATCAGATATAACTGTAAATGTGTGATACATAAAATATTTCCTATTACAAATAGTTTCTATTCTATTTTGAAATAGTACTACCGTAAATATGAAGAAGAAATTTGTTGAACACAAGTCTATCTGAAAGACAGCACCATATTTGAAACCATGACTCTCAGAATGGAAGCCAGGCAATTTTTATTTTACCATAATTTAATTTATTTCATTTTACAGTTAAGAGATTTGGTCCTGGTACTACTACAGAAATTTGAGAGCCAGGTGCTTTGCTCTATTGAGACAATTCCTGTTTTATTTCCTGCAGATGAGACTGATAAAATAGACAGTGGTAACGCTGAAAAATATACCTCATCACAAGTATATTTTTCTTGAAGGTAATAGCACCTCAGCCTACAGCTCACTATACACAGGTAAACAGTCTAAAATGCAAAGCAGAAGACAGTGGAATATTACAGTCCATTTTTTGCCTTATCTCAATAGTCATTAGGCTAAGTGTCTTGGAAGGGAAAACTATGAAGTGTATTAATTACCAATAGGTTTCTCCCCAGAATCCTTATGCACTTCAGTCTCCTCACATGTTAAGCACTTCAGGATAACAATTTTTAAAAAGCTATTTTCTAGACAACAATACTAAAATATAAATAAAAACAAAGCATCATTAAGTAAATGAGTTTTTTACCTAATGACAGTTAACTCCAGTCATTAGGTAAACTATATTAATGCACATCACTCCTTATGTAGATAATTTAATATTCCCAAAATAATTTACAGAAACACAGATAAGGATTTAAGAAAATAGAAAGAGGAATTAATCTAATGCTCTCTGAGTCAATAAAGAGTCCTGTGAAGGCAGTTCCAGTTGTTAATCACAAAACACAAGGGAGATGGGCTGGGGAAGTCGAGCATGGATTTCCAGAGGGAGAAGGGAGCTTTAGGTCTCCATAATTGGAATCACCAAGTGCCACAAATCATAGTGACAACTGCCAAGTTTATGAATTAGGACCTGGAATTAAGCCTCCCAAATTTGGATCTTGCTGCCATTAAATATAAAATTTAGACTCCTAACTGCTGATGATATGTGCCTTTAGATATCATGTTTAGATTCATCATTGTTAATACCTGCATGGTATAATTAATACCAGTAATAAAACAGGTCTGCAAACCTTTCCATGCTGTCCACAAAAAATCTCAGAGCAAATGAAAATTAATGTTCTGTTCTGTTTTCTGATGCGCAGTGTGGCACAACAATAGCTTTTACAGTGTCTTCAGAGGTTCACTCCAAGACGACAGAGGATGGAATGATCCTACAGCTCAAAGTGATCACAGTTGCTGTCTTTCTAAGTTAAAGTGAGAGCTATGTTACAATATGTTTACAAAACCATGATATAATTATCAAGAGAACAATGAACAGAAATGCCACGATGGTAGCTAGTGCAGGACTTGGTAATTTCCTGAAATCCTGGCTGTTCCTGGCTTGGATGGGTGTACTCTTCCCTGGCTAAACACTGAATGGATTGCTGAGCACAGAGTGGTGCTAAATGGAGTTGCATCCACCTGGGATAAGCCAGTCATGGTCTTCCCCAGTGCTGTTTTGGGAATATGCTGATTAATAGCTTTATCAATGCTTCAGTGCTCGCTCAGTCATTATGCAGTTTGGTTGGGAATGTTGATCTGCTGAAGGGTAGGAAGGCCCTACAGAGGGGTCTGCACAGGCTGGATCCATGGGCTGAGGTTTGACAAGGCCACATGCATTTGGGTCACAATAGCTTCCTGCAGCCCTGCAGGATTGGGGCAGAGTGGATGAAGGTTGCCCATCATGAAAGGAACTGGGGGTGCTGGTGACAGCAGCTGGACATGAGCCAGCAGTGCCCAGGTGGCCAAGAAAGCCAATGGCACCAGGACCAGCAGTGGTGTGACAGCAGGACCAGGGCAGGGATTGTCCCCTGTGCTGGGCTACACCTCAAATCCTATGTTCAGCTTTGGACTCCTCACTACAAGAAAAACCATTGAGGTGCTGGAATGTGTCCAGAGAAGAACAACAGAGCTGGGGAAGAGTCTGGAGCACAAGGCTGATGAGGAGCAGCTGAGGGTGTTTAGCCTGGAGAAAAAGAGACTCAGGGAAGGCTTTATTGCTCTCTAAAACTCCCTGAAAAGAGAGGTTGGCCTGGTGGGAACTGGGATCTTCTCTCAGATAAAAAGCTATCAAACGACAGGAAAAGGCCTCAAATTGCAACAGAGGATGTTTGGAATGGATATTAGGAAAAAATTTCTATGTGGAAAATACTGTGAAGCTGGTCCAATGTAAAGCTGACAGGAGGGCGGAGTCACCATCCCTGGATTTAAAATGGATGCAGATGTGACACTCAGGGACACAGTTTAGTGGTGAACTTGATAGCACTGGGTTTATGATTGGACTCAATCTTAGAAGTATTTCTCAGCCTGAAAGATTCCATTCTGATCTTCATTCTATTCTAATCTCAGGGGAGAGGTCATCTCACAATTCCTGCAAATACCTATGTCTTCTCTTTTATATAATTCAGAATAATCAAGGTTAAACTGAAACTTTGGTAGTTTCAGTAAGGGTCCCATGAGAAAATGGTAGGCACTGATCAATAATATCAGCTTGCAAATTCTGACCCTTTCAATTTGACTCACACCAAGATGTTGTAAATGAACACACCAGAAAAACACTACTGAAAACCTGCACTTTTCCCTTCCACTTGAAAACTTTTGCAAAGGTGTGCAGTTCCTTGCTTTGGTTTCTTTAATTAAAAGGCTCTATTAATCATACTAACACTACAACATTCACTTTGCCAGACCCCTGCATTTCAACAATTAGGTTTAATTGTTTGTCAACAATGTACCCTTTAGTAAGCATTAAAGTACAAATAAATTTTCTTACGCAGCAGGATCTTTTCCATTGCAATGTCATTAGGTTTTTTTAAATTATTTTTTTAAGGTCATTTAATAGTCAGTGCAGCCAGAAGGCTACTTTTCATCCCTTTATTTGATGTCTCTGCATCATTTATGAGTACAAAATAGAGAATTAGTGTATTGCTGCCCAAGCATGTTCTAAATGTCTGTTTATTTTTATTCTTTCTTTAAAACAACTTTCATTTCTTTGTGTTCCATCCTTAGGCAAGTTCCAAATAATGCATGTCTTGGTAACCTCTCAGGTTCTCCATCCAGTAATTAAAGTTTTGTCTTTTAAAGTAAAGGAACATGCTGTGCAGAGTCGACAGAGAGTGCAACCGCCAGCTTTTAACACAAAAAGGGAATGGCACCATATTGATCATAAAAGGTGGTTCTTTCACTCCTTTTTACTGGTGGAAAAAAACCAACACAACATTAAGTTGTCTTCTGACCTACTTTTGACTTTCCCTGTGAAACTTGTAAATGAAAGAAGACTTAATTTCTCTGATGCAAAACAGACACTGTGATGTTTGAATCACAGGGACTGGAAGACTACATACAGGTGTGTATTAAAATTCAGAGAAATGTCCTTGTCTGGGAGCCTACATCTTCCACTTTCTTAGTGCTACATCTTGCACTCAGCTCTGAATGTCAGATTTTCCACAGCACAATGACACTTCAAAGCAGCACTTGTCTCTGCTCAAGTAATGTGATGGCAGAATTAAAGGGATGATCCACAATCTGGTGTAAACTAGAGCTCATTAAAAATAAGAACATTCTCCATAAATTTAAGGTGAAAAGATATCTTTTATCAGGCTTTGAAATTTGCATAAGCTGTGCAGGAAGGCAGCATCTGAGCTGTTAAGCAAGATGGCAGCTGTTTGGACATGCATAATAATGTTGTCTGACCTTGCTTCCACTAACACATGTAGGACCATGTGTACGGCCGTGCCTCCATCTCATAGCAATATTGAGAAAATAGCCCCACAAAAACTGGTAATCCTCACAAGAGGTGGTGGTACAGAACTTAAAACTGCATCCAAGGTGATTGCCACTGAGAGAACAGGCTAAAGAAACCACAAAGGAAAAAGCAAGTCTTGTAGTTCTGCGCAAGGCACAGCACCTGTGGTTCATGAAGTTATTGAAATAATACTTCGAAATACTTCAGCTGTTGCTATCTTTAAAGAAGTGAGCAAGCAAAAAATTCATGGTAGTATATTACAATTCAAAGAATTCAAAGGACGTAAGAATAAGGAATCATGTTAAAACTAAATTGAAAAGAGCTAATTAGACAAGATCTTTGTAAAGGGCATGGAATCTATCTGAAAATGGCACATTATAGGTTCAGGGTGCACTAGTATTAACCACTAAAATCAATCTATGAAAAACCACCACATAAAATCAAACTCAAATATTTAACCCAAAGAAAAACCTAGAATAACCAAACATAGTGCCTAGTAAAAGTAAAAAATGCTTCTGAATTAAGAGCTTCGAAATCAAAAGCAAGGAAAACAAAGAATGCATAGTATGGGGCATAGTATGGATTTCAAATCAAAGGCAGACCCAAAAAGTGTTGAGAAATAATTTTCTAAGCTCATAAAAAACACCTATAAAAGCCTGTTCTAATGCATTAGGAACAGTAAGCTGGCAAGGGCCTGTAAGGTTGAGAGATGACAGAAAAAAATTTAAATTACCTCTTTGTGCCCTTCACCACAGAAAAACCCCAGGTATATTTTCACAATTACATCTTTCTTAATACAGGAAAATTTAAATAAATGGTCTCAAACAGAAGTGTCAATAAAAGTGGCTTTCAATAAAATGGAAAACAAATAACTAGTTGTATGAACTCAATGGTGCCCATTGACTGTTTCTAAGGGAACTTTAAAATACAGTTTTGGAACTCCTGCGTGATATATTTCACCACTTTTAACACAGCAACCTCATGCAGAATGGCTGAGTGATGAAGGCACCTGTGGAGATCACTTAGTGATCTGTGTCGAAAGCCTCAGTAAAGTCCAGAAAAACAACATCCACTTCTCTATCCTCATCCCCTAAGTCAGCTGCCTCAGTGTGGAGAGCTGTCAGGTTGGGGAGGTACCAACTCATGCTGGTGGCTCCCAGTCCTTGAGCCTAAAGAAGGGTCCTGTGGTCACTTAAAGCCAAATTGTTGCTGTAAAGTTCAGCTGCCCATTGGGTGTTGACCTGGAAGGGCCATCCACTGCCCTCCTCAAGCTTTCCCTCCCAGGGACAGGGTGGAGGATACAACCCCCAGTTCGCTTGCCCTACACCTTCTCCCCTAAACTGATCACAGTTGACATGCCTTGGGGGAGCCATCCCCCTGGATGAACCTCAGCCTTCTCTCCACCATGTCCAGGCTCTGAGATCCCAGCAAGCAGCAATCCTTCCTGGGCAGCAGCTCAGCTTGGCAGTGCCCTCCATCCTCTGCCTCAGGGAGTCTCCACCTTGTTTCTTCATCCCTTCTCCCAGTGCTGCTCTGTGGCTCAGGTTCTTGGCTGGATGCAGGTCCTGGTGCCTCCTCTACATCTCAGGTGCTGACCTTCTTCCTTCTGTGGGTAGAGCCCTCCAGTCTTTACTGTCAGGGTTTGGATCCTTACTCCCATAAGCACAAAACCTGCCTGCTCCCCTTGGGTATCCCTGGGGACTGAGACTCCCCTTCTCTCTGGGAGAAGAGAAGCTCCATCTATCTCCTCTTCACCTGCAGTGTTGTGCCCCTCTCCCACAGCCCCTCTGCTTATTCCCTGTGCCAGAGTCAAAAAGAGTGGGGAACTAACATCAGATCTTGGAGCAGGGCTTTAGCAATGCCTGAACATTGTACACATCCTAACTTCCCTATCAGGGAGATCAATAAAAAGCATTGGAAAAGATTACATTTACTGGATGAAAAGATAATTTTTTTATATTAGGGACACAATAACCAGCAGCTTTTATGGATGGAAATAAATCTTTTAAAATCTACTAAAATTCTTTGGGAGAAATAACTGTGAATAGATGAGTGTGATGAGTGCAGTATAGACCACATGGATTTCCACATCACTTTTGACAAAGTCTCTCACTAAAAATTCCCCTAGAAAATAAGCTACAGAGAGAGATAAGCAATGTGACCAGGTCATGAACTAATAGTGGTTTAAGAATAAGAAACAAAATAGCCAGTATTTACTGTGAGGAGAAGTTCACTACTGGAAGAACCCTGCAAAACTCTTATGTAAAGGCATCGTGATGTTCACTATGTTCATAAATCTGTAAAGGAGAGTAGATGTGGAGATGACCAGACTGGTTCTTATTAATGGTGAATTGACACTGAAATGGACTATCAAAAGGCACAAAATGTCCTCATGGTACTGGATGCCTAGGTAATATATTTTTAAATGTTATAGAAATGTGCAGGGAAAACACCAAGTTTCCACCTCCCAAAAAAGAGGTTCTGAAGATCTTGTGAATATTTGGCCATACTTATCAATTTAATGTTCAGCTGCAGTCTGAAGGAGAGTTAATATCAGGAGAATAGGGGAAAAAAAAGTTCATACATAGATTAAACTCTTAAGCATATGACTTTTGAATGCTACATGTTGCTCTGGTAGCCCAATTAAGGAAAAAAAAAAAAAGGATACAGAGCTAACACAAGAAACAGAAAGAAGGGCTCAGTAAAAAGAAGTTACAAAGTTTAAATCTTTTAACAATTTTTGGAAAGAGATAACTGGGGGAAAGACATGTCTAGTTATACTTATATAATCTTAAAAAAAACTGATAAAATTTATATGGCGAGTAAATGCGAAAGATCGAAAGATTTTATCTTCCTCAGAATTCAACGACTAGAGGCATCAACTAAAGTTATCACAGAGCTGTTTAGAAAAGAGCAAGTAGGTGTGTTTTTGTTTGTTTGTTTGTTTGTTTGTTTTGCCACAGAGTAGATAAATAAGCTGTGGAACCTTTTAGCACAGGATGTATATGTCAGAAAATGAATGTGTTCAAAAGCAGTTAAGGGAATTCACAGAAAGGTTTGTGAATTATATAAAACACAATATGAACCTCTGCTTCAGAAAAGGCTGTAGCTTCCATAATCAGAAAGTTATGGCACAGGAAAAAATTATTCTGTTTTTATTCTTTCCCTAATCACTTGCTAATGGCCACATGCAAGGCAGAAGGATAACTGCACCTTCAGCTGGAGCCAGGATAGATGTTTGTACTTTCTTTAAAATTAGAAATGAACTATTTCCCTACAGCTTGAAATCCTTCATCATTCCAAAGTTCTCATTGAAATCGTTCATTATGAATTAGCTTGACAAATGAAGGGAATGGAGTTTGACAACAATTATATGGGTAACAAGCATACTTCAGGTATTTCTAAAGACAAAAATAAAACAAAACCCTACTCTTAATTAGTAGCAGCAGGAGAATTTAGATGTAAATCGTAGTCCATTTCTATTTTTTTTTTCCTGAAGAAGTGGGAATTTAAAAAGCCAAACAATTGATTTACTCTGATCTTTACTTCTATTTGAAAACTATGAAACTCTCCTGGCAGCTTTCCATCCATCATTGGATTCCTAATTATCAAGGTGAACATTTAAATTTGCTTTATCTACTCTTTACTTTTAAAACAGCATTTTCTCCCCGGATTTCAGCTAAACACAGCTGGAAACTCTAGATAAACGCAGCCATTTCTGATGGAGACCAAAGTGTCTCTCAGATGTTCCCTCAAATGTGCTAAAAAAGCTACAAACTGAGTCACTTCCACAGTAATGGGATTAGAAATAGCCTGCAGGGAAGCATGTGCCAAATGGTGCCAGCTAGCAAGGATTATAACAAAAAACTGTGACATTATAAAAATACCTCAGAGTGAGGCTCTGGGTGGTGGAATTGTGACTTGCCAGCTCAAAAGAATGTGCCTCATTAAAATGACAGGAGAATGCTGGAGCAGTGATTTGTGCAGAAACACGATCCTCCTGATGGCTCAGTAGCTAATTTTTTTTCAAAACCCTTGTCACTTGACCATCAAATTCATAAATGTCAATTAAAGGAAAAAAAAAAAAGGTGAGAGGGCATAATGAGGCAAAGAAGGGAGGGAAGGAAAATGAGAGAGAATGTTGAGGAGGGATCAAGTTTTAAAAACTTGGGGTTTCTTAAAATTTCAGCCATAAGGCAGAAAATAAAAACCAAAACAACACAGCAATAGAACACAAAGATTATGGAAAACACTTGAAGACAAAATGTTCAAATTAGCTCTTAGATTTCCACAGAATTTAAAAGGAAATGAAAGCCCCCATCTGATGAAGATTTAGAGGGTGCTCAGCATTTCTGAATTGCTTGTTTGATACATAAAGCCGGAGAACACCTTTTAGGTCACTGTTCCCCTAAGCCACCTTACCTATGAATTAAAGCTATGTAAGACTATGACTCCCTCTTCAGAAAGGTTTGTATCCTGTAAAATGGCATCATTCCTACAACTTAAATCCTATGTGGCACTGAGGTCTTGAAATCTGAAAACTGTTCAGGCCTCAGTTCTGCCTGGAAAAGTACCTGACACAATCCTTCCCTGTGGAAAGAGAAAATTTACCAGCAGCTCCAGCAACACAGCCTTTGGCTGAGCTGGAAGAAGGCAGATTGTGTACTAATAGGAAAAAGCTGTCCCTTACCAGACACATATCTACATAGAAACACTCATCTCTGAAGTACCTGGGTCCAATCCTCCCCATCCTTAGACAGGAAACAGGCTGATTAAAAAGAATATTTTCGTTTTAGCAAACTCTTTTCCTCCCTAAAAATAGAGAGGCTGTATCCTGGTTAACAGTATCACATAAGACGAGAAAGAGGAAAGAAGAGGGGTAAAATTGAAAAAAAGGAAAACAAACAAGAATCCTAGCTCATACCAATGTACTTTATGATATTCTTGTTACATTTACATGAAAATTTCTGATATAGGATGACCAGTGTTCTTTTCTCACCATACTGTATTTCTTGAACTAACAAAAAAAGGAATGACAGTCTCATTTTTTTCTCTTCAGCTATACAAACACTTTGGAACAAAATCTTCAGAGAATTCCAGAATCAGATAATCAGTGAAATCATCTAGTCTAACTAACCTCCCTGCTCAAGCATGGTCACCCAGAACCAGTGGCCCAGCACCATGTCCAGATGGGTTTTGAACATCTCAAAGGGTGAAGTGTCCACAAACCCTCTGGGTGAGCTGTGCCACTGCTCTGTCAGCCTCACAAAGGAGGAGTGTGGTTCATTGCCTCAGTGATCCTGGGAGCCTCTGAAAACAGCCTGGCTCTGTGCATCACCAGCAATATCAGGCAGTTCAGACTGTTTCAATCCTTATTCTCCATTATTCAGATGAAGCTTAAACCAAAAGTGATTGAATATAGAGGGTCAAAATGTAAACTAAGTCTCTAAGATCTTAACATGTAGATAACGTGGAACCTAAGCTGAGGTCAAGAGGCAGCTAAGTAATTTTCTATTCCTAGAATAGAGTCTGAACCTTCCAATATCTTTTATTTTATATAAATAAATATAAATACTTATAAAATAAATAATTTTAAAGTATT
This sequence comes from Zosterops lateralis, assembly GCF_965231275.1. Lineage (NCBI taxonomy): Eukaryota > Metazoa > Chordata > Aves > Passeriformes > Zosteropidae > Zosterops > Zosterops lateralis. The sequence continues at coordinate 112,102,640 of NC_139763.1, forward strand.
TAAATATTCAAATTCTGGTTAATGTATGTTACAGCATTATCTTTTTTTTTTTTTTTTTAATTTTTATTTTTAATTTTTTTATTATTATTATTTTTAATTTCTTCTGGGTTTTCTTTTCCTTTAGTTAATCTTACCAGAAAAGTCAAGCTCAATTAGTAGCTCTGGGAATTCAAAAAATTATTGAGGTGAATAAATTTTTTCAAAGTACTATATATATTGTCATAGAGACCACTCACTATACTTAAAAAAATATATAAAAATAAAAAATCTAAACAACAGTTCCTTTTTAAAAAAGCTCTTCAGTTTTATTTTGCTTGTTTACTTGAAAGTTTCAGTAAATAACATGGAACACTGTATATTCTATTTACCAGCAAGTAAGTGCCCTAAAATTAAAATAAGGTCCTGTCCATTTAGCTGCAGAAACACCTGTAATACTCTATGTGTAACTGAGCCACAGTTAAGTGCAGTTCCTTTAGAGAACACCCTCAGTGAGCACACTGTGTTAAAGGCAGCCAACTGCATTAGTGTTCTGCTCCCATTCATTTCAAAGTCATCTGTTCCTTAATGTACTTCGTCTAAATATTTTATGAAATAGATGTCAGGCACCTTCACTGGCTTCAGTTCTCCCCGTTGTCCTGTGATTAAATACTTCCTCAGTAAACTCCAAGGGGAAATAAGCCTTTAAATTTATGATTGAGATAAAGAAATAAACTTTGAGGGTGAGTCACTTGCTGCTCTTCTGTTCAGGTGCTTCAAGGCATATCCTGTGCATTATTAGGTAGGAAATTCAGGGCACTGAATGACTTCAGCAGAGCCATGGCAGTTTGTATCAGCCTTCCATGAAGGAAGGCAAATAGTGATTTCACAAACATTTTATTTTGAAATATTCATGATCTTTATTTATGCCTATCTAGACCTTCTCATCCTCTGGTTGTAAAGCATCTAAAAAATTCTGTGTCTTATTTTTACATAATAAATATAAAGAAGTGGGTTTGTACTAAAAATGGAATATTTTTTTAACTTCACTGGTGTAAAAGGGGTAAGAATCCTTGAAAAAGTTGTGATTAGCTCTGCAGATTCAGCATGCACAAGGTGGGGAATAGATGATTAGAAGCACCCTGCACTGATTCCTGTATTAAAGCTTCCCTTGTTTGCTAATATTTAAGGTCATCTAATTTTACACAACAGAATAGTAATACCCCAAATGATTTCTTAGTTCCACCTGATCTCTAATTTTCCTGACTTTTGACTCACCAAGTAAGTTACATTATGGTGTATCCTTTCCAAAATCAGGAGTAAATAAGAGGAAAAACATTTAGAGGTCAGATGTGTACATTTAATATCTGTAGTTATCCCAAAGTCCTAAGTCTTTCTTATCTGGCCATTCCCGATTGAGTGTTTGCACAGCAGCAAACACAACTCATCATAACTCTTGTCTTGGCCCTTCCAACACAGCCAGTGCACTAAACTTTGTCAGTGAGCAACATTTTAAAAGCAATTCCCATTGACCTTTTGGAAAACACACTGAACCCCCTGATATGGTGGATAGCACCAACAAATTTACATTATAGAGCTCCTCTAAGGGCATGAATATTAAGATATGTACATGTTAGAAGCAAGGCTGTCTCAACTGAGTGTGCAAGCAGGCACTTCTTTCTCTGCTGCAAAATAGAACAAAAATGGGGGTTTTTTTGTCTTTTGGGTCAAGCCTAAGTGGAAACAAATACTAAATTTTAAGCTTTGCTATTTTTGAGCCTTGCTAGGTCTATGAAGAGGAAATAATAATGTTATTGCAATGAAGGTGGTGAAAATTCACAATGATCAATTCCAGAAGTGCCAGTGCAGGACACCAGAGGATGTTAGGTGTGTTGGAACCACTGAACATGCTGTGGTTTGAGGGTCTTGCCCCTTTCTCTGCTATTGAACCAGTTGCTGAACCCCTGAAAGTTGAGTGCTCAGGATGAGTGCTCAGGAAATTATATTACCAGAGTGTTATAAAGGTCAAGGTAATACTATATTCCACTTTTCTCCATGTTGAATGATGGATTACGAGCTTCATTCTCTTTATAAGTTACAGGAAAAGAAAAAAATATATGCTGGGTCAGATACTCCCTGACCTAAAAATGGCACTGCTTCAGTTTCCTGCTGGGAGGCCAGAGCGCCATGTATCACTTGATGAGGCAGTCCTACATATCTGTTATGATAAAATACAAAAATAATTGTGCAACTACTCCTTCGACATAGAAAATCTTTTCTTTGATCTATAACCCCCATTCAGTTTATAAAATGTGGTTGCACTTATTTCCCATAAAAATGTATTTCGCATATAAAATGTGATCAGTAGTTTTAATTAGGGCTGTATGAAATTCAGATATTTATCTGATGAATTGTCAAACTGTAACTCCTAAGCAACATTCAGAATCCCACTAACAGCCAGCATGTTGTTACATACAGGTACAGAAAGGCACATAAACCAAGGATGTAGTGAGCTGTAACTGTGAAATATTGCTGCTTGTTTCTGCCTCACAGATTTTAGATTAGCCCTTGCTGTCTAGAAGCACTGTTGAATAACATGCTACCACGAAGTACTAAGGATTGAATTCTTATTCTAAAAATTTGTCCTGTATGGTAAATAATACATCATCTCATGTCTCCTTCTCTCTTTAACCTTTTAGATATTATTCTATCTCTGCTTGCATATGTATATATATAAATATCCAGATAAACTAACTGAGGATGCAATCACAATTACATGAAATTAATAGAAAATTTGCTCTGGCTTTCAGGAACACAACAGTTACTCTGGCACAGCTAGTTTCTTCAGATACCAATAATAATAATAACCCTAGAACTTCAGTTGGGTTTTCTACAAATATAGGACACATTCCCTGCTCCCATAACACCACTGGCTTCTCAAACACCATTCTTGCCATACTTCTCAACTCCAATTTGAAGAAATTCCCCTCCTGGGGAGACTGGCTAACCCTGCAGTGGTGCCAGAATAATTAGAGTTAAGGATTAGCATAATTTCTGGTACAACCTCTGCCCAAAGCCTGAGTGCCCTTTCTCTGCTGTAAACACCTTTTAGACAGGGAGTCAGGCCAGAGATCTGAAAACATCCTTGGGGAAAACTAGCATGTATCATCTTGTCCACAGTAAAGTGAGAAGGTTATTCAGCTGTTGTTGTAGTCCTGAATCTGCTAAACTGCTCTTGGCGTATGGAAACACATTAAGTTCATTCAGTCTGAAAGATTTCAGAGATAGTGGAGATATCAACTCAATTTTTAAAAGGGGAAACTCAAATTTGAAATTGATAAATGGACAGATCTAAATAGCAATCACTGGCAACAAACAACCTGGGTTTTCTTCCTCCCAGACCAGGGATTTTGAGTTTTAGAAATGCATAGTTTAAAAGAACCTTTGTGTAAAAATATTTTTATGTCTAGCTTAAACTGTTTTTCAGAAATGTGACAAGCTCTGATCATGGCTAGCCAACATGAGTATTTATACTCGTGGTGTAAATATAAAAGTGTAAAGGTGGTGAATACTTTTTTGGTCCTCTCTCTGCACAGAGCACCAAAGCAAAAATGTAAAAATAATTTCTAGGTTTCAGGGTTTCATTTTAAATTTACTGTAATCTCAGCAAGCAGAGCTCTACAACCATCAGAGAAAATTTTCACATCCTAGATAAGAGGAGCATGGCAGAGATGTGAGGTCTTGGAAATGCTGCCATTCACAGACTCTCCACTGACTCCTGACAAACACGTTCACCAAGTTTAGAATTCATACAATATTTCATATGATGTTAGACAGGTTTCAGCCTCTTACCTGATCATGTAAATCAACTTGATCTGAGAAGCCTCATGTACACACAATTAAAACAGCCCCAGTGAAGCTGCTACTTTTTCATACTATGTCTATGCAAATCCAAGATTTACCTAATAATTTCTGTAGTCTATAAATTAGGTAAACATTGCTCAGTACTTGGGTATCCTTACTTTTTTAGTTTTAGGATGAAGTTATAAAGAAGTGTCACTAATGCCGTGCTCTATTTTTCTTGGCAATAATTGAAAAAAACTATTGGGATTTCCAAGTCTGTGGAGTGGGATTTTAAAAAGGTTGCAAAGACAACCTCTCATGCTGTGCAGAAAACAAACCAGCAAAGCATGTAATCTTGCAGGTCAGAGGAAAATACATTCTTTATCTGGTCATTGATATTGATTAACTCTGTAACAGCCATAAAGCATCTCAGGAAGCCATGAAAAAAAGAAATATCATTCATACACTTTGTGAGACATTTATAGTCACAATCAAAAATATTATGTATATACTTAAATAATCCATATCAAGATTAAAAAAAAAATAACAAAACAGCAACAAATCTTGTGTGAGAGTTAGCTTGTTTCCTGTCAATGCCTGAATACTACAAAATCAACAAAAATTTGTGCCAAGGGATTGGAGTTTCTCCTTTTGTGTCACACCCTTGTGCCATATACCTTGGTTTAACATTACACTCTAAATTTCACCCTGGTTAAACCTGGATTATGCAAAAGTAACAAAATGGATTCCTCTAAGTGGAAAGGTCACTGGACTACATGGGTGTGCTTTTTTCCTCAGTAATAGTGTCATAGTCTTTCTAATGAAAATACTTTTAGAAAGGAAAAGAAAAACAAAACAAAGCAACTCAAAACCCAGGATGTATGATGATATTTTTTTAGAGAAGATAAGACACAATTTTGTCATGTTTATAAAAAGAAGTAAATTTTACTTATCCTTTTACAATCCTGAATTGTTTTCTCTGTGGATACTCTGCCAATGAATGCATTCATGTGAGGTTTTCTGTTTCAATATGCTAAGAACAAATTTAGAATGCACTAAGCCTGCACTGTGAAGTTTCTGATATTATCTACAGCAATGCTACTGTTGAATTGCAGCAAAAGCCTTGTCAAAAAGTCATTGAAAGCGCTGCCCATGCACTACAAATAACACTAAAGAACTCCTGATCCAGTTTCAGCACAAACATGCTCTTCTAGCCTCTTAAATTGTCACTTGACAACTAATCATATTCTGACCCAAGGACTATATTTAATTAGAGGACAGAGACACAAGAGCATTTGCAATATATGCATCTAGGCATTATGTCAGTTACCATTTCTCCTATGTTAAAGTGTTCACAGTCCTGACAACATCACTTCCTAATGTGCTAATTAGAGCGGGGTGACTAAGAGAAATCATTTGCCTGCTCTACCATACAAAATTATTTATGAAACTCATCCAAGAGTCATATATTTTTGAAAAATAAACTACTAAAATGAAGCTGTGTGTAAAGCAAGAAACAATGGAAGTTATGTAAAACAATTTTGTTTGAAAATATAAATAGAGTGAAAATGATCCAGCTAGATAGTCTGATTATACAGTCTCTACTTCTTGCACATTTCTTAATTTTGAAAAATCAGCAATTATTGTAAAGTATTCAAGAGAGATGAATGCTTCTGCTTCTTCTGGGTTTTACATTATCTGAATCAATACTTTGTGGAACCAAAAGATTTATTTACATCATCTGAGAGTATGTTCCATAAAATAAAAATTTGCATCTAGGAATTTGTCTAGTATGATAAATTGTCTGACAACAACCGTTCAGCATTTCTAGCTTTCTAAATTGAATTGTATACATTTATATATGAATATATATGTAGTATAGAGTCAGCAGAGCAGTTCAGAGTTCCTGAAATATTATGATACGCCAGATTTTACTTCCTATCTATCATCCTGATTCAATGGCTATTTAATTCTAATACAGTCCAATGTATCTCCATATCTCCATATTAAGTACCAGCCCTGCCAGTGTTACACGGAAGTCACAGGGAATCTTCACTAATGAGTAGCCATCTTCAGAGATCCTTCTGGAAAGAGTCTCAGTGCTTTATAATTAAAATTGTCCTCTTATAAGCAGTATGGGTGCCCTGCTCAGCTAAATATTTGTACTGTGGCGAATGTAAGGCGGCTCACTGATCCAAACAGGAAAAACTAAAGCTTAACTTAACTTAACTTGCTATTGTACATGAAAACCTAATAACCGCTTTTTTTTTTTTTTTTTTTTTTTTTTTTTTTTTTTTTTGGGAACTGAGTTCTGGGATATGAGTGAAGAAAGAAGAAAAAGATTTTTGGCAAAAAAAGCATCCCGATCACATCTCTGGCTAAGATGCAAAGTATGATTGCTTTCCTATCCCCAAGGCAGCTACTGAAGTTATGAGATCATTGCCTTGGCTTTAGTTCATCTTTGTTAGGGACTCATATTTTCTTCTCTTGATCCCAGGCAGGTTCCTTACAGGATTGCTGCTGTTTGGAGAGTGAGAGTGAGGTGATCCAGCGTGGCTGGATCAGGCACAGCAAGGACAGGACACGGGGCAGGGGCTGCTCCTGGCTCGCTGCTCATACCAGGTGTGCTCCTAAACCAGAGCTCTTTGTTTACAACTTCCCTTGAAATGTGTAGCAGAAATAAGTCTGTTGCTCACCAGAGAGAGGCTTTACTTAGCTTACTTCATAATCCCCTGATTTTATTTCTGATAAGGCCTTAATTGTTGGCAGGTTTATTTACCTTAATCCCCTCGATTTACCTCCCGTGGCCTCCCTGAATGGCAATTTGCAGCATTTTACTTCAACTGGTAGAAGCTCCAGAAAGAAATCTGTCTTCTTTTTACTGCTTGCATAAATATGGACTTCAAGGAGATGGCTCTGGGATTTGTATCAAATTATTCACAAACTAAAACTTGCTGTTTCTAGGGACTGCTTGTTGAAGAAAAAAAACTTTTCCACTCATCTTTTTATTTTTAAAAAGGCAAAACTTTTCTTTCTTTTTTTTTTTTCTTTCTTTTTGCATAAAGGACTTTCAAAGGTATAACCAAAAATGCTTGTTCCAAGTAAATCCCGTTAGAAAGGTAAAATACAGGCCCTTCTGGGTTACTGCAAGATAGAAAATAATCTCAGCATTCATTTTTAAATCATCCCATCATCAATCATCATCTCAATGAGGGCAGGGAATAAAGAAATACCCAAACTAATCAAAAAACCCCAAACAGGTATGCATGACAAACTTTAACTAAAGTTTTTGAAAACAAAACTTACTACTTGTAATTTATGCTCATAACTTAAACTATGACAAGTTAAAGTACCCTTAGAGATCTTCTTAAAAAGAAAAACCCACAAGACATAAGAGAGCAAACCAGCAAGAACTATGCTAATCAAATGAAGAGGATATTTAAGAGTAAATAATTCAGAAAGGATTAAGCAGATGCAGGAAGGTTGAACACTATGATGTTTTTATTGAGTTGGTATCACACAGCTCTGTGTATCATAAAACTTAAGAGATCTAAAAGACCAATGAAATCAAGACTTAGAGACTTATCTGCATTTACTATTTATGACTAATGATGAGTATTAAGATGAAAGAAAAAATTGCAATACATTAGATGAGTTATTAGTTCTTTGCCTATATACTTTATGGAAAATTAGGAACCAGAAAGTTCTGCAAAAGGGACAAAGGAGGAAATTATGAAGTATCTAATGGAATACAGGGAAAACTTTATTTTAGCAAAATATTTCAGTTATAAGGGAACTGCTAGGACAAAGAAATGAAGAAATGAACCAGGATCCTGTGCTGAGAAAACATACATTGAATTATTAAATTTTAATGCTGTGGTTCAAATGTGTCTGCTCCATTATCCAGGTCTCAAAACCAAAATACAAAAATACAAAGTTATTTCTATTGAAAATATTTTCAATTGAAAATAATTTCTATTGAAAAAACTAAGCCCCTAGTTTTCCAAACTACAAAGTCCACAGAGCTGTGCGGTAACTAAAATTACGAATAAAATTTAAAAAAAAAACTTCATGCAGGTTCAAGAAGCCAGTCACAAACTCCAAAGCTGGGGGTCTCAGTCTCAGTGTTTTATAATTCATAGTGTCTTCATGTCCAAGTTCCTAAACAGTTTGAAGTACAGACAATTTCTTTGAAGTTAGGAGATGTTTCAGTATTAATCCACCTCCTCTATATGCACACAGATTTTATTTTCCACTGAAATACCATATTTTCTTTTCACTGGAAATTATGTATAGCCTGGGCTTAAATTAGGAATATCTGGTTGTAATACTCATATGGATTTATCCAATGACTTGAAAAAGCTGAAATGTGATTTCACACATGAAGATGAAATCTGTTGGAAACCCAAGCCTGAATTTTCTGTACAGAATAGGAAAACATGTGTAATAGTCCCCATCTGAAACTGTCAAAACAGTGTAACTTAATCTCTATGGCAGAGGTAAATATTTCTTTTTTTCCCCCCTCAATACATAGAAAATAGGTTAGAGTAAGGCAACTTTGTAGTTTGAAGGGAAAAAAAAAAAAGTGTTACAGAAAATTAGACAGAGATGAAGGTAGAATGGCAATTTTACAGAAAAAAAAAGCATCTCCTGGTAAGGCAGATACACCCAGGTATTTGCCATGTTCTCATATGGACTGTGGGTTCTAGCATAGGGTTGCTGAAGAGAAATAAAAGGACAGAGAATACTTGTAGAATGTGGGTGAAAACTTTTCTAGAGCAGGTTTGAACATTACTAGTTGTGATAAAAGAAAAGGGACAGGGGTTCCTGATGTGGTTTCACTCCCTCAAGACAAAAAGAAGTTACAATTTTCAAAATGACCTAGAAAAACCTGTACCAAAGACAGAAAGAGAATAACCAAAAGCTTTTCAGATGACATTTCAAATAAAACCTGACTAAATGACAAAACCTGAAATTATAATTACAGGGAATACAGCTGGAGACATGACATGGAGGGATGTTTACCCCAAGGAAGATATTCCTTATTGTGACATAATAACAAATTACACAGAAATAATGCAAACTACAAGAATGGTCCAAGCTAGGAAGAAGGAACAAGATCTCAGGCTGATGCTTCCTCCTCCTCCTCCTTCAGACTTTCTGAATGAAGGCATAGAAAGCACAGCAATAATGTTCTCCTTACTCAGTTTATTTGCACATGGACCACCTCAGTGTGAAGCACCAGATACCCAGAGTACTCTGGAAAACCTGCCCAAGCCTTTTGTCCAGAGCATGCTCAGCAGAAAAAACCACCTCTATTAAATACATGTCTCTTTATTTGACACATCTATTGAACTTCAGTTCTCAGTGAGCTTCTGCTGATCATATCCAAACCAACACTGCTCAAGCTTTAGCTTGTCAAATGCAGTTGAATTTTTCCCCCATGGCACAAACAGTGATATATTTGCAATCAGAGCCAAACCTTAACCAGACTTCAGCCACTTGTTTCACAGCATGGAACACAGTTGAATCATTGCATAACATTTCTGAAATTTTCATTCTCTAATTATTTAAGTATGCTTGCTTGAATTTCACAAAACAAATTGCCTGCGGGAGATGCTTTAGGAAAGCTTAGTCTGAGCAGTTAAGCCTCAGATATGTAAATGCAATTAAAAGCAGGAGGAGAGAACCTCTCCATTAGTGGCCTTCCAGAGAAGATTCCAGTAACTGTGAAATTTGTTTGTACTGCAATAGACTGATTTTTAAATCACAGACTCACATGGAATGGCTAATGCAGAGGGCACACCTGGAGATCAGCTCTAGCAGGATGCTCAGGGCTGTGACCAGTTGGGTTTTGAATGTCCCTGAGGATGGAGACTCCAGCTTACCTCTTGCCCTGGGCACCAGAGGGAAGAGTCTGGCCCTGTCTCCTCTATTCCCTGCCGTCAGGTACACCCTGTACACAGGCACATCACAGACACTGCGACAGAATAGGAGGCAGGAAAAGATTCAAGTTGTGTCAAGAGAATCAGGTATTACAGAAAAGAAATATCCATGAGGGTGGGAGACACCAGGACCAGCATCCAGAGCAGCTGTGGAGTCTCCATTCACAGTGAACATGGCCTTAGCAACCTGGCCTTGGCCTGCTTTGAGCAAGGGTTGGGCCAGATGAACCAGAGGTCCTGTCCCTCCTCATATATTCTGTGACTCTCAATCCATTTTAAGAACAGAAACATGAGTTTTGTTAAGAGATCTTCCCAGTGTGATCATTCACGAGACTGTCTGGCAGCCATAATCCCCAAGTCCCAGACTGTCACTGCTGGGACTGAGCCACAGGGGTGGCTGCAGTGATATGGCAGGTCCCTGCTGGACTCCCTGCACACCTCAGTCACAGTCAGGTTTCCTCACCAGCTCCATCTCCATGGCAGAGCCTTAGATGTTTGGTTTCGAGGAAGGTTTTTTATCCCTTCACAGTCCAAGCACACCAGTCTCACTCTTCCTCCCCAGCTGTGGGCTCCTGCCATGTGTCTCAGTGTCCCTCACCTGGCTGTGCCACAGGTCCCTGTGCCCTTTGCTGTGCAGAGGGTGGCAGTTCACAGCCTCTTGTTCCAGGTTCTCACCCAGAGCTCAGCCTGCAGCTCCTCTGCAGCTACACCCTGAGCTCCCCACACCAAACATGCTCCTCATCAACTTTGGAGCACGTGCCTGAATATGCCAAGTGGACAAAAATAATTGATATTTGTTTCCTAACATTTCATTTAAGCACCTGAATTTACATGTTCTGCTGCTTCTGAATTACCATGTTATGATTTAGATTGCACTAAATCTTGTTTTGTCCAAATGTTCTATTGTCCAGACTTTCTGCCTTCTAGATTTGGGGACTACCTTAAAGCCACATGAACTAATAGCTTAGCTGGTGTCCTCTTCTTAGTTTTCACTGTGTTGTTTTTTTTTTTTTTAATTTAATTCTCTTTATTTTTTCTCCCATTTTGTTTTAAACTAATTATGGCAATGTTTCTGATGATATGTTCCTCATGGTACCTCCATTCCCCAGGTGGTTATCTCAGCCATGCAGAGAATTTTAACTAATCCAATGTATCATAGACTAACGAAATCTCTCATCCTATGTTCCTCATTGTGCGTGACTGGGCTCTTTTTCTAAAGTTGTTTTTCAGGCTCAAAGTAGATAATTGTTCCAGTGAATCAGAACTGTCTGTATTTTGATGTTTTGACAAGTTATTTTAATGTTACTGTCATACAAGTCTTATGTAATTACAAGATCTTTTCAAAACAAGGATATTTATTTACTGATTATTTCACTTGTGTGTCACTGTGGATTTCTGCAATTTACTATAATATATATGTTTCTGTTACTTACATGGGATCCAAAATATCTGGGGGTGGGGGAAACGTTTTTAGATTAAATAACACTGTGCATTTATTCCAACTCATTATACACAATGATATAATACTTTGTTGGAGAGCTTAGGGCAAATTTCCAAGAATGGCTCAATGACTAAAATCCGACAGCAAAGAAACCTAGTCATCAAATTGGAATATAAAATACTAACTCGTGTGTCCTGAAAGAAAAAATGGTATAGCTAATTGTGAAAAGCAGAGCTCTGTATACAAATCTGTATTTGTATACAGATACAAATCACAGCAGTGAGCTAGAGGTAGTGTCAAAGAAAGGCAAGGAAACTTCAGCCCACATTAAGAAACAAAAGGAAATCCCTTTGTTTGTAAAGCAAGTTTTCAAGTTCTTAAAAAAAAAAACCCAAATCCATGGCAGCACCCATAGGGCAATATTCATAATTCATAATGAGCTAAGAGTACTGAATTCTGTTAGTGACTTCTAATGCTCACCACTCATGATGAGCAGCCTATGTCTAAGAATTTTATCTGTCTTTTGAAGCCATTCTATGTACCATTTGGAAAGATTTTTCTCTAGGGCATTGGATTTTGACTAATGTGAAGGGATAGAGAATAAGTTTAATATCTAAGAAGAACTGCATGTTCAGAATAGAACATGCTCAACCTTTTTCTCCTATTGAAATTCCCCAGAATTTGCATTTGAATGGGAGAGAGGATATGATTTTGGTGAATAGTTTGTATCGTAAATAATAACATACATTTTATAACACAACTATCTTTGAGGATCTTGAGGCAATTTTAAAGCATCTTGAGACTCAACATATTGCTATACAAAAGAACTAGAAATTAATGTTGACCCACTGATATCCTGCTGGTCTCTTAGTTTTTTAATTCCATTTTTCTGCAAAGCATAATCGTTATATTATTTAGTGTACTTCAGTGTTTTAGTCCTTAAACAATGCTCTACTGAGCTAAGTAATAGTAAGTCTGGGCTATAGAAACTAAATATTAAATCATTCTGGTCTGATTGAAGACCAGTGGGCTTCTGTGGGATTTCCCAAACTGGGAATTTGTACTAGAAGAAACTGATCAGAGTTGGATGTGTGTGAACCCCCAAATAAAATATTGAGTGTGGTGGCAGTAAAACCTGATAGAACGAAACCAGAAACAATCAAACAGCTATTTTGAAGCAAACAGGATGGACAGTTTTAGGAGCCAGAGATGTCTGCCAGAGATGGAGGGGAAGTGGTGGTGAATCCAATTAGCACACTTGTAAAAAGGGATGTTCTGAAAAAAGCCAAGACTAACTTTCTCAGCTCTGTGTGTGTAAGAGCCAAACTGGTTGCAGCTGTACTGGAAGAAAAACCCCAACAACAGCAAAAAACCCCTAATGCAAATGTCTAAAAGTGGTTTGTATGCCTGAGTCTGAGAACCATGTGTTGAAGTAGCACCATGAATTTGTAACTTTATTATGAATAGAAAATAGAATGAGAAAATTAGATTACTCTTTGAAAATATATTGAAGTGCAAGGAATTACATCTCATGCATTCTGAGAGACACTCTTTGGTTACCTCATTTATTCATTCTTGCTAGTTCAGGGTATCCCCCTTCCTGCCTGGCTATCTGGGGACCTGTTCAGGTTTCACACTGAAGGATCAATTCACACAGCAATGAAATACCACTGCCTCTTGGGGGGAGGATGACATCTGTTAAATAGCACCCTGCAACACTACACAACAGTTTATAGCATCAAATGCAGAACAATTATGAATTTAATTAGAATCAGAGTGGGATTTTAATGAGAAAAAACACAATTAAGCATGATGAAAATATAGGGCTAAGCTCCTTTATACTCACCCTGAGTTCCCTCATTGCCTAAGTATTTCCAAGGATTTTACTACCAGCAAGGGGGTATGACCTGCCCCATAGCAGTTAAGGACCCAACCTCTCATTTACCAGGAAAGAACCGTGTTGTCTTTGTGTTATCAGCATGTTACAGAGATTAACAAGCTTCACACTCAAACACCATCAGCTTGAGTAGATCTTTCACATTTTTTCCCCCTCTGATACTGCATATTCCTCACGTGTTTAGTTGAATGGGCTACATCTCATCAGCAAAATGGCACATGGATTTGGATATAAAATGAAAAATGATGTTGGCCTGGAACCTAACTAATCCCCTAAAACACCACAGATCAGCCAGATCTCTGAGTGCCTGTGACACAGGTCTACAAGAGAGAGAGGCTTAATGCCTGTACAGAAAATAATAACTAGCTGTAGGAGAGGGAAATAAATTATTTTTATTTTCTCCTATAGTGCTGTAGGTGATTGCCTGCATAACTGCTTGTGAATAACTATGAATCACTGTAATATTATGACAATTGTTTATAAAGTTGACAGCACAGAAATAATGGTATTGCCATATTGATAAATATTACTTTATCTAATTGCAAGTTGGCATTAAAATCTAATTGGAAACGGTTTGAACCAAGATATATGAAGGATTTTTATATATGACTGAGAAACTTTGTTATCAAGCATTTTAAAAGCACATAAAAGGTCTATCTTAATGGCATAGAAAACCTCTGTCCTACAAGATGTTAAGTCTTGGGTACCCTGAGCTACTTTCCTCCTTAAGAAATGCTCCTTCAATGTATTGGATTTAATTATTACTATAAAACTGCCAGTATGAGGAGCAGTAGGAGGAAAATAAAATATACGAAACTTGGATAAACTCTGGGAGTCAATATTAATATATACATATATATACATATGGGCCAAAGCTAAGTAACAAGCCTAGAAAATTGCATTGCATTACAGTGGCCATTTTCTTTTTCACATTTTTTGAGGCATAAACTTAGAATAACCAATGTTTCCATGAAGGGAAAAAAAAAATAAAATTGTAAGGCTGTAATGTTCTGAAACAGTGTGTTGGCATTCACTCCCCAAAGGCTGAAAGGCAACTGCCTGACCACTCCCTCTGGCTGCAGGAATGCTTGGCAATTACAAAGGAAGAATGATGGTTGCTACTCTTCCTGCTCCTTGGAAAAAGGATAGACCAGCCAAAGGGCAACAATATTTTTTAAATTCTATGCCACACTTTCCCCTCATACCTGTGATCTAATCTGTAGCACTCAAACACTCCAATGTAACTCTGAAATATCATTTCATGGAAGTGGAAATGGCTAGATGACTGTAATGCACACTGGGTCAGAGCTGTCATGGAATCCATGTTAAAATTCATACTTGGAAAAAAACATAAACCATAAAAAATGAATACAGAATGCTGTTTATCACTCCTATATTTGCCTGTTAGTGAGCAAAAGCGAAATTTGCATAATGACATCCACAGCTTTCTCTATGATGTTAAGCTTTTCAGTTTTTCTTTCTCAGGCTATAGGAAGGTTTGCCTTGAATAATATCTGCTTGTTTTTCTTAAATTTATTTTGGTTATTGTCAAGGGGTAAATTCATTATTATTACCCCCTTATAAAGACCTGTCATGATAGTTCACGTAAAAATGTCAAAAAATAAAAAGGACAATAAATAATATCAATCCTTTCAATTACAGGTTGTTTTGTTCCTTATTGTGATAATGAAAAATATAAACAAATGTAGATTGTCTTTCTACACTTCAAAAAACAGTTGTGGAATTATTTCATCATGTTACAGGAATCCGATCACACTTGACTGAGCCCTCTGGATTTAAGTTAAATTTTCTATCTAGTATCATATAAAAATAAATACATGTCCCAGTCTGATGATAGGATATATATGTTTTATGAAAAAGGAAACAAAATGTGCAAGGCAGCCTCTTTTAGATTTTAGGGAAAGCTGAAACCAATAGTGGTGTTGCTGCTTTGCTGGTCTACCTGCCAACCTAAATTTTATTTCCTTCTGATGTTTCCCAAAATAGTATCTCTTAGAGCAAACTGATGTAGCTTCCTCTCCTCCACCTAAGAGATATAAAATACTCATCCTATCTTACAGAAATGCTAGTAATGTCATGACCCAATCCAGCACAAGCAAAACTGTAATATATCCATTTCTGATGTTGAATAACACAGACTTTCCCTAGCTGCTGTGCTTTTTCTTACACATAAAGATACAAATAAATTCTTATTGAGTTAATGATATTTTTTGTAGATCGCTGAATGTAACACGACAAAAAGAAATCCAGAAACCGACATGTTCTTTTTCTGAAGGGGAATAAAACTCAACGACAATCTAAAAAGTTTAGCACCAAGTAGCTTCTGGGAAAAGATGAATTAATGTTAGACCAGTCTGGCAGCCTGCAGACATTAATTGTCTGTTTTAACTTCTCTGCATGGCTTCAATTTTTGTCCTACCAATGTGTAAAGATGAAATGGATAAAATAAGATAAAATTATTCAGCTCATTCAAACCACACCTTATTTTATATATCTGAGAAAGCTTTTTTTTTTTCCCCCAGATTCAGTAAAAATTCTCCTAGCCCCACCCCACATTGTTCTTTTGAATTTCTAGAAGATACCCTGTATAATTTCCTCGTCCTTCCCAAGAGGGCCAGGAGCAGCACCTCCACAGTGCCCTTACCAAAATGTCACCTCCTGAGACTTCCAGGACAATTTTACAGAAGCAGTAAACCCAGAAAACAGCGTTGTCTGATGAACCTCAGGTGTATACAAGCTTTCAGGCCTTCAAGGTTCATTCATCACTGGTTTCAAAGGATCCTTGCCTGGAGAGAGCACAGGCAGAGCAGTCAGCCTTAAAAACCAAGGGAGAATTATCCATAATACTGACAAAATACTCCTTGGGATATGCCAGGGAAGGAACCAGTATATAATGACAGTGAGAAAGGGTGAAGAAAAGGAAGAGTGAAATGTCTTTAGAGGAGAAAACTACAGCAATTCCAAACATGCAAAGCACTCCTTTTGGTGATAAGGAAAAAAGTGATAAAAGAAAAGTGTATGCTGTGTTTTGGCAAGCTCCCTAAAGTCACTAGCTCCTGAACATTCAATTACTATGCTTATTCTTAGTGCCAGATAGCACTCATCTGAAAAGAAAGGCTAAGGAAAAACAAAAGGAGAGAATTTTGGCACTAAGACCCTCTCCAAATGCGAGAATTGCAGCTTAGAAAATGAAGCACTTGGATTAAGTTTTTTCATTAAAGCCTCTGTCGTTGCATTTGAATGTGAAGTGAAATCAAAGTCAGAAGATTTGTTATGGGTCAGCAAGAAGGAAGGAAAGGGGGTGGGAGTAGGGCTTTGTGCCAAGAACATTTTTAAATGCATGATCCTCTTTCTAAGAACATGGGTTATTAACAGAAGGCAAAGAAAGGCATGGCTTAAACAACATAATGATTTTAGAGGAAATCCTACAAACACAGATAATTATATACTTGATTTAGTTCTTGAAGCTGCATTTTTAGTACTTTTATTATTCTAAAGCACAATACATCATCAGATACTTTCCACAGTATAGTCATTTAATGTCTCCAAATTACAGCCTGCAAGCCAGAACTGAGGATTTGGCCTAAGCAACAGAGTGGTAACTGCAGGAAATGTTGTGATGGATGTCAAGCCTTACAAGGTTCACTTTGCTGAACTAGACTACACCAAGAGAGATGTTGTTACAGTTCTAAAAGTTTAATCTGTCCACCTCCTACTGTTTGGATGTGAACAACCTTTTGAATTTTACGATAATAATAGGATAGATTTTTTTTTCTCCCTTTATTTTCCTCCCTCTCTATCTTTTTTTTTTTTTTTTTTTTTTTTTTTTTTTTTTTTTTTTGTCTTTAACAAAGCCTGGGTACCAGCTGGATGGCAGGTTATTTTCTTAGAAATGGAGCTGGCCAAAGATTCAATAAAGACCTGGTGGAATGTTTTAATCAGCTGAGCTTGGGTCTCCAGCTACAGAGAAAGTGATATTTCTAGTTCTTCTTATAGCTCATTCCTTTATTAGGAATTTCTCACTGTGTTATGCTAGTCCTAAAGTCAGTATTTGGCTGCAGGCTGAATCAAGCCCACATCTCAGTCTCTCTAAATAATGCACAACCCTGGTACTATCAGCCCTGAAATGTCACCATGTCTGTAAGAGACAAAGGTTTACTTGACAGAGAACAAGTTGCCTTTAAAGAGGGCCAAGGACAGAGACAGCAGCTACTGCACCTTCACCCAGGATGCAAAAAGACCTTCAGAGAAAAGGTAATGAACCAAGAAGATTTCTCTCACACAAAAATAATAAATGAACACAAACACATAAATAGAAAACTTCTTTCAAAAACACACGTGGCTTCTGATGACAAAGACAATGTAGGAAGGAGAAATTTGCTCTTGCCAAGAGCAGGAGGCTGCAATACCTGATCAGACGATTTCTGCAACCCACAAGGATCTAGGTGTTTCCCTTCTTCCTCTTTCACAAAAATTGGGCACAATTTTAAAATGTTTCTAACTCAAATGCACAGAATTCTTCCACATCCACTCTAAAACCCACACCAAACTGTTGAATCCAGCAAAGTGGCAGTTAAACAAAGATGTTGAATGAGAAACCTGGAAAGAGAAGATGAAGAAAAGTGCCCTGGAAATAGAAAGAATCCCAGTTCTTACATACTAAGTAGAGGCAAACAGCTTGAGCCCCTTCTGCTCACTGCAGTAGGAATGTCACACCAAGCACTAATGACTGCTCTGCACTACAAAAGAATGTCTCTGGGATGTGGCATTTCAAGTGTCAACTGCAGTACTGCAGATATTCATGCTTTGCCCTCAAAACACAAAATTGCTGGTGTTTTTAGTGTTCCCTGTGAAGAAAAATGAAACGCAACTATTTACATCTGTGAGTTTTCACCTGTTAATATCCCATCATGTAATTTGCTTGCTCATCATTGGCTCGTGCTGATGCTGCTAGAACTTGTGGATGAGATCATGTTGGAGCAGGCACACTGCAGAAGAGCCACAGTCTGTGGAGGACCTATCCAAGATTGCAGGAAGAATGAGAAATGAAGAGTGGGCAGAGAGAAACCACTGCCCACTGCCTGGACTGCTTGTCGGCTCAGTGGAGGGACTGGGAATAATCTCTCTCTAGCAAGGTGGTGAAGTAATGAAGTAGATACTAGAAAGGAAGAAGGAAATGAGTCTAGAGTGAGGTGGATGCTGTAAATGTAGGAGGAAAGGTATCCTAATTTTTGTCTCCTTTGTTTCCTAATACTGGAATAGGTAATAAAATATTTATGCTAATTGGCAAAAACAATAAAGTTAAATTCCCCCAACTCAAATCAGTTTTGGCTGCTGGAATACTGTGTAGGTGATCTCTTAGTCTATATTTTGACCCATGAATTTTCCTGCTCCCATTCCTCCTAGTTTCTCCCATGTCCCTCTTGGAGGCACAGTGAGTGACTGGTTGTATGGGTGCTTCACTGTCTGGGGCAAATCCACCCTGGATATCAGCCATGGACCAGTGCTGTGGCCCAAAATATCAGCTGCCTGGCCCAGCCTTCAGTCCAAATGCTTCCATCACTCTGCTAAGGAGGCACCTGGACTGCTCCAGCAACCTGCCCTTACAGGAGGAGAAAGCAGTAACATATTTAATAAGAGTAAGGAAAAGTTTTCACAAGTAAATCTTTGCTGTATTAATTCAATACCAATAATTTCAACAATCCTCTTATACTACTCAAAATAAAAATCCCAGTTAACTTGTTTTATCCTTTTGCTGTTGTTGCAAGAGATTTTGTTTGAATAATGTGGTTTTTTCACTCCAGTCAAGCATTTCATTTGGTTTTATCCTGCTGAAAAGCTAAACTCCTGTGTTTGTGACACAGGGTTCAAACCATATCCACCTACAAAAGCTAGTAAATATGGAGGGAAAAAATGCGTCTGTGACTTCAA
This sequence comes from Zosterops lateralis, assembly GCF_965231275.1. Classification (NCBI taxonomy): domain Eukaryota; kingdom Metazoa; phylum Chordata; class Aves; order Passeriformes; family Zosteropidae; genus Zosterops; species Zosterops lateralis. Next base: position 112,121,694 of record NC_139763.1, read on the forward strand.
ACCTAGCTTGAAAGCCAGTAAATTTTAGAAAGGAGAATGTTAGAAGGAAAGAGCCTTGGGTAAGTGTGAACGAGACAAAGCAAAGTAATAACAACTCATTTTAGTTTTGGGAGTGGGTATCACTGATACCCAATTTCAGATTCTTTGCCAGAGTCTACAAATTCCCAGAGGAGGCATACTCCTGGTAAAAAGAATCTTCAACTTCTCCTCTTGTGTTGCTGGGTGGAAACTCTGGGAAAACATATTCATTCATTTCTTAAAAGCAGTACTTTGCTCAGAGAAAACAAGAGAAATGACAACCGTCATTTTCAGAATATCTCCCATATTCTGACAGATTAGTTTTCCAGAAAAATATTGTGATCATTTAAACATTTTCTCGAATTTCTGACCTCATTACAGACAACAAAATTATTCACACTGAAATCTGGCTGTATTGAATTTCCAGTCTTTTGATTTTAGCAGACAATGACACCATAGAGGTTCTAGAAATATTTTTTTTTTACATTCTTATTTGGTGTTCTGCTCCCATGACACTAAATAATCAGCATGTACAGTTTGTTCACATCGAATGGAGCCAGTTTCATTGGGATTGGTGACACCAGTAATTCAATAAAAATAAGTGATGCTTCTTCACCAACCCAAGCCCTCACAATGCCCAGAAAAAAAGGAGTTAAATAATGATGATCAGCCTGTAGGGTGCTGAAATACTCTTTTTTTAAATTCAGCATTTTATGTTCCATTGAATGATGGAAGCATTTGTCTCAGCCAGACTACATCCCACAAACCAAACCTTTTATTTGCCATTTTTTATTTAATTTGAGAAAGCAGAAACATACATACCTATCCCTCACCACTCAGCCTGCTACGCTCCACAAACCATAACAGAATGAAAATTTCAAGAATGAAAGGAAAAAGGGCAGGGCTGGCTCAGACCAACTACATTGCACTGCTAGAGGAGAATTCCCAAATTTTCAGAGGGCTGTGTGGGAAGCTGCTTTTAAAACCAGTTCAACACTGTCCAAATTCACAAGATGTAAACTAATTTCTTTTGCAGCTTTGGCATGGTTAAGTGTTTGCCATGACATATTTGGGTGACATCTGCATTGTTCAGCCTAAAATCAAAAAATGTACATCCCAGCACCGATCTCACAGACTGTGAGGACTAAGAGCTCAATATGCTTGACACAGAAGGATTAAAAAAAAAAAAATCAAAACAGCTCAGATTACAGTCCATCAAATTGTCTAAACTAAGAAACTGCATTTGAACAGTATTCCAAATCACGTCTACTTTTATTAAACTTGAAATCTTGTAGGCAATGGAGGTGGGGGTATATGAAGTTTTAAAATCTGCCCAGAGATTGTCTGATGGAAAAGCAACACTCAAAAAACCAGGGAATTTTAGCTTAAATTATGCAACAGGAATTTAACTGAACTGGGCTATCAAACCTCTATTTTTACATAAAACTTTCATGTTACTAAGTTTTGTGTTTTTTATTTTCAAGGATAACATGTTATAAAAATAGATGAACTGAGAACAAAAATCATACTTTGAAAAGTTTTCTCTTTATTTTATTCAAAAGTCAAAGGAAATTCTACTGAGATTCCACAGACATCTGTCCTGGATGCAGATTTGTGCTCTGCTTTCCATTACAATTGAGAGATTTCTGGATATCCTTAGGTCACAAGCACTCTGGAAAACTGAAGTCAAAAAGGTGCAATTCAATAACAGCAAATGCATGAAGTACTATTCTTAGGAAAGACAAAGTTAAATGCACAAATACAAAAGTACTAAAATGGGAACAGGGAGCATTCTTGCAGAAAAAAAAACATTCGGAGAAATGGCAGATCCATTAGGAACCCCCAATGCAATATTTGGGGAACAGGGGGAAGAAGTTCTGTTAGGTCATATCAATAGGAATGGTTTGGGTAACTCCTATCAACTCCTAACAATGCTGAGATGGTGATTCCATTGGTGAGACCTCAGCAAGAAAACTCTGTGCGTTTCTAGCATCCCCTCAGGAAAGCTGGAAAAAGCCAGTCCAGAGAACAGCAATGAGAATGATAAATTGTTTAGAAAGCATGATGCACAAAAACGATGAAAGATTGAAGTTGTTTAGTCTAGGAAGCAGTATATTTAGAGGAAAAGCAAAACAACTAAAATTATTTTCCATATGGACAAGGAGAAAGTTAGGAAGCAATTGACTTGATCTGCACATAGGTAAGAGAACTCACTCTTCAGCTGTAAAAGACAACTATGTCCAGGAAACAGTCGTCAAGAAAGGGTTTTGGGAATCTTTGAAGAGTTTAGCACCAAAAGTTAGTGTTGGTATCAAGATACAAGTTATCAGCATTGGCCCTGACTGGCCTCTTTGACCAATGAATTGCTGAACTCTCAACATCCAGCATTGCTTTCCCCCTAATTCTCTAACAAATAGCTGTATTTTTTGCACTGGTCTCATTCATTTTTTTTGTTGAGAAGGTGAAAAGCACGATCTGATTACCAGGAGTAGGTATTCCTGCTGGCTTCCAAGTCTGCATTGAGCTTGGGAGGATGGAGATGCTGTTGCAGAATCCAACCCTGAGCTTTGTTACCCAGCACAAAGGCAAAGCTATTCCACTCTCCTGCTTACAGCTGCAGGCAAGACCCAAATTCAGCCTTCTCAACACTAAGTAATTGGGTGTGAATTCAGATGAGGAAGTGGCTTGCTCACAAGGGTCTGATTCTGGCAAAACCACCTTCCTGTTTCTCCAGATTTATTTTTTTTAATTTCAATTTTTTTTTTTCCCTGAGGGAAATTCATTGAAAAAACCACTGAATTATGTAAAGGCCTCCTGGAAATGTTTAACTACAAATCATAAGATCCAAAATAGGGGAAAAAAAAGCAGGGGAAAAATCCCCCTCCAACAAAATACAAAGCATATGCTGGGATTCAGTTGTGATTTTCTTTTTTTATAAACATAAAAATGCTGTTGGCACGTGCATGCACAAATCATAGGTAAATTGCTGTTAATAATGAAATGCTCTGCAAAAGTACAATGGTTCCAGTAAATGTCAGAACACGTCTGCTCTAATTAAAAATTAACCATATCATTAAAGTTATATTACTAGTTAATTTCTGAAAATGTTTAATTATTAGAGAGTTATCCCTCCAGCTTCCAGGGAAGAATTAGAAATATTACACCTTGGTGTTTAAATCTTCCTCTGCCAAGCACTTAAAAGTTTTAAAGAGTCATGTATTTGAGAGATGTAAGGGCTTTGATTATTACACTATAATGTCAATAAACTTTTTGTCATGGCAGATTTTACCCACTCCTTGGAAGTGTCTTGAAACAGATTCTCTTTTCTCCCACTTTCTATGGGAGCTGAGACTGAGGGAAAGATGCCACTTGTGACAGCAGCAAATCTGGCCCAGAGCCTTTCTTGAGAGGAGCCTTGTCTTTGGCTTCATCCTCCTCCACATAGTGTGTCCGCTCTGGCACCAGCTCAGTGTGACAAGCCACTTTGAACTGAGAAATTAATAACACAGCCAGAATAACCTGAATTTAGCCTAATTACTTCATCTCAGATGCTTTCAGATTTAAATTACGTGAGGTTTAGGTTTGCTAGAACTGTCTGTAGTTTAACTTGAGCGATCCTCAAATCAGCAAGGGCCAAAGTCAGAAGTATTAGAAGCAAGAACTTATGGATGTCTCTGTGAGCTCTGCTGTCTCATTTCCCATAAACATTCCTCTAATAGCTCTCCAATCCATGACATGTCATTTTTTTTTTCCTCAGAAGACTTCCATATCAGCAGATGCAATATGACCATTGAGTCAGAGCAACCTTAATCCAAGTCAATCATGCATTTTTGCAGCCAGCCAGGTATTTAAATAAAATTTTACTTGGCTATCTATACAAATACATTCAAGCAGTTAATTGCCTAATTTAATGCACATAGTAAACAGACATTACTTGCAACTGACAGCACCAGGTGGACTGAACATTTCTCATTCAAACCAGACATACGGCATAAAACTGAAATGCAGAAATAAACGTAAGAGCAGAGATAGTGCAGAGGAAAAAATGTGTCTTAATTATGGGGTGTCCACTTTCTGTAACAGATTGTCATTCTAAATAACCCCGTCTTAATCAACCTGCCAGCTTGCTTGGGAAACAAACCAGCAGCTGCACACCCAGAGCTCTGCTTATCAGGCATACAGGTGTCCTTGTTTGCATGCCATAGTTATCCCATGGTTCACCCCGGAGTCAAGGTTTATATTCCTCCTTTTTTGGAGGAATATAAAAATCCTCGCTGCCCAGAGAGAAAATATCCTGTCTGCTGTCAAGAATGACTGCAGCCTCAGGTCAAAGGAATAGAGATTGTTTTAAACAGCATCCAGTCTAGTTATGCAGCTGGTGCTGCACTGGCTGGGATGTTGCATTTTGAGTGGAAGAAAAAAATTAGATCCTAAGGTTGTGAATGGAGAAAGTAACAGCTCCTTCTGAGCATCACCAAAATGCCCAGGGAGGCTGAGACATGCACGTTAATATGGGGGATCAGTAAAATAGTAACCACAAGGAGACGGTGGGTAACAGGGATAACCTTTAGCTAAGCCGAGAGCAGTAACTATTTACTATAAAGGCTGTAGAAACAGATACCACCTGGAAACAGAGATAAACCACCATGACCTGAAATATTTTTAAAGCCTCAGAACTCAGCTTAGTCCAACCCACAGAAATAGCTCAGCAAATGTTTAAATTCAAGGATTGCAGTTGGACTGCTGCCATAAATCTCATGTATCTGTTAGAGAGATGAGAAAAAAAAAGTGTTGGTTAACTTGAAATAATAAGCCTAGATTTACACGAGTTCACCTAGAAAACAAGATTATCTCAAGATCAGAGACTTAAACAGGTCATCATCTGAGATACAGTTGGAAAACAAACTTTCATTTGGTCTTGTTAAAAGTGAATAGCATGTTTTGCCAGAGTTCCTATAAAGATGTTTTGGTTCAGGAACCAAAACAGACGTAGCTTAATGAAATCTACTCTCCTTTATTTGTCCTAGTTAGATTTTGAAAAAACACAGTTAGCTTTCTTTACAGCAAATTAAATTATAAGTACTTGAAGAACAACAACAACAAAAAAATCAATTCATTTTCAAAAATAATTACAATAAAATAAAAAGTTCTTAGTAAAAAATCAATGACCAAATATTCCTTGAAGTACTACATGCAGCTAAATTAATAGATTTTTAAGGCATAAAATTAAAGCTTTATAATCTGAGAGTCATTCACATGTTTGACAGACTTTCATAATTTAATGGAGATAAATATGAATTTAGAACAAAAAGTCCCTTATCTTTTCAAGTTTATAATCAATAAAACTTCTGTTATAAGTTACTCTGGTACTTGGGTCCACCTTTTCATGTATTAAGCAGGCATTCTGCTGGAGGAAGAGAGATGCATGGGCATTTTCTGGACAATCTTGAGTAGGAAACACAGGGAGTGAATTAAAAAGCTTTACTAACAATCCCCTTGGAGGACATGGGGCTGCCACATAGCATAAGCTGAGGATGTAAAATGGGTATAGCCAACAGAACTATGCTGGCAGAACAATGTCCATGAAGTAACACGCTTCTAAAAGTGAAAGAAAAAGAAGTATATGTCAATTTCAACAGAAAAAGTGAAGGGAACATAAAGAGAAAAGAAGGGCCGCGCAATTTTGAATGGATTTGTCAACTGTTTTGGAGACAAAGAAAAAAAATCAGACTGGCTTGATTCATACAAAACTGATGTCCTGGAAAAATGTAATCCTTCATCTAGATGAGGACTTTTGCTCTAGCATAAGAGTATTTAAGTTTGCACAAAAGAGTAGAGATGAGGTCAGCTTGGCATACTCAGTAGAAATCTGTCTCGTAGGCAGACACTGCAGTTTGGAGAAAGCTATTCTGAACCTACTTCAGTTTAAAACTCAACTTTAATCCCCTTGTTTCTAAGACAGGACCCAAACTGTCTTATTCCACTTCTAATCCAAACCCCAGAGCTGTTCAGTCACTATGAAGAGCGCTAGGAAAAGGCTAATTTGCATTCAGGTTTCCCTGCCTATCTGCCAACGTGGTTATAAAACATTCTCATGTGCACACACACATGTACAGACACCCTCTGTTTATACACAGGCATATGGGCTCTGTGTCTCTGCAGCTGTGCACACACACACACACCTCTCAGGAATACTATGTGTGCTTAACATACCTGTGAACTTCAGCTTTTTGGTTCCTTAGCTGCTCTGAAAGCTGTTTTTTCCTTATTGAAAATTTTACTTGGGATCTAAGTATGCCATAAAAAGTGAAGTGTTACTATAAAGTGATCATTTGGGAATTTTTCTCTGTCTTTGGATGATTTTTTTTTGTACTATTTGAGTAACTTGCAATTTTATTTGGCTTGAAAATAAATAATAATAAAAATCCTATTTCATAATTGTAATCCATCACATATTCTGTACATTTTCTTCACAAGAGCAGTCAGTGACTTGCTGGCAATCACTAGCCTAAAAGGGATCTTGTATCAGCCCAAAACTAGAACATACATGATATCTGCCATGGTTGATAGCTAAAGGTTGTGTTCTAGAGGTTAAATATTGCTTGGCATGCCCTTGGTGGGAAGGAAGAAACAAAAAGGAGCAGCAAAAGTATTCTCTTCTATTTGGTCAGTTCATACAATATTGCATTTTCAGACTGGAAACTATGAAGAAAAATACTGGTTTTACTTAACGTATGATTTAACTGTAGGTAACATTAATGAAATACAGCAAAATACTTTGAAGATTTTTTTTTTCCTTGGGATAAGCAAAATGCTGTTTGAACAGAATCAATGTGTTAAAGATGGCTTCCATCCTTCCAGAAAATATAGCCAGGCTCACAGATCCTCCTCCCCTGTCATGTGCTGGGATAAACTTAAGACAAAGCATAAGTACCTTTCTAGAAAAAACCACTCTGTCCTCTGTAAATATAAATTTATTTAACAAAGGCTTCTTTCAGTAATATAAATAACGATAAAAGTAATGGAGTTGCCAATGTTGGCTTGATTCAGTATCTGGGACAAGTATTCCCTTAGGTAAAGCCAGTAAGCCTTCTGAAGTCAGCTATTACATTATTAATCCTATCACTCCTGAAATGCTTTATTCCATTTATTACCTGTGTCAGCATGCAGCCCACCTTCACACCTCAAATTGGTGATCCAGCATCAGGCATTTCCTAATGGTGTTTAAGTGCAGGGGATTTAGTTTGCTTTACTTAGCCTGTCAGAGTCTTCTACATGATTTCCTATCCTCAGCTGCTGAAAACCCTTCCATATGGCTTGGAGAATAAAATGTTATCTTTGTGCTTCCCAATATGCCACTTACGAATATCTTGGTTTAAAGTTGTAGCTTCTGAAGAAGTTTGTTTGTTTTTTTAAAGAAGCCTGACTTTAAGTAAAATCACTTTTTCTTGGGTGACATCCCCCCTTGCCTGCTGAGGATATAGCACCAAACTGAGACTGAATGGGGCCTGTGAAAGGGTGATTTGCTTCCAAATTTTATATCTAGTTTTCTTTTTCTGACACAGGCCTAGGGGAATTTTTGTACAGCTTAAGGCAAACAGGTGTTTAGCATTAAACATGGGTTTGGGTAGAGCTCTGTGACTCTTTCTAGCTAGTAATTAACAGGAACAAATCCATTTCTTTAGGGAAGATTTAATAGGTGAGCCATTCTATGGAGCATCTGCTCCCAGTCTCATGACGGGAAAAGCTGAGAGAATTTGGTTGGCTCATCCTGGAAAAGAGAAGGCTTAGGAATGACCCAGTTGTGGCCCTCCAGCTCCTGTAGGGAGCCCACAAGAAAGACAGAGAGAGACTATTTACAAGGGCCTGGAGTGACAGGAAAAGGGGGAATGGCCTCAAACTGACAGAAAGTGGGTTTGCAGTTTTAGATTAGAGATTAAAAAAGTTCTGTGAAAGTGGTGAGGCCCTGGAACAGGTTGCCCAGAGATGTGGATGCCTCATCCCTGGAAGTGCTCAAGGTCAAGTTAGATGGGCTTCTGAGCAACCTGGTCTGGTGGCCCATGGCAGGAGGGTTGGAACGAGGGGGTCTTTAGAGTCTCTTCCAACTCAAACCATTCTGTAATTCTGTGAAACATTGCTTGATTCCCCCTCCATGCAGCTCTCTTCCTGAGAGAATGGACAAGTGTTTGAGGCCAGTGAGGTTATCTGTAGTCTCCTTCCTTGTGATAACATTGATGGATCAGCCACCCAATGGTTATTATGGTGGGGTTTATGACAGAGTTATTGTGCCAGGGAATCACTGGGAGCAGAAGTTGCCATGAGATCATTCGCTCTCTTCCTTTGTTCTGCTTAACTCCAGGCTCACCACATGATATATTTTATAAACTGTACTTCAATGGGAATCACAAATGGGTGGCAAATGACAGTAATTAATTTTGTGGTAATCATTAAATTCTTAGCCATAAAGGAAGTGGCGAGGCAATGAGATGTTTTCAAAGAAAGTATGTGGATGCACAGTCCCGTGAAATGCACAAATAGGAACATTCAGCCAAAAAACAGTGTTTGGTTTAATAAACTCATTTATGATTTGCAGGCTAAACTTCTGCTCCCTAAATGTGCAAGAACAGAATGTCTAGAGACATTATCTGGCTGCGAAAAATTAAAGGTTTAAGACAATGCCAGCAGGGACTGTACTTATCATGGTATTTTGTTTTTTGCAGAAAGTTACTAGTACTAACATGCATCCTGTGAGAGTTTGAAGCAGAGGATAAATTTGGTCAAAATGAGACTTTCTCAAATCTTTTTCAGTGGCAAAAACATTGAAATTAAAGTGGGTTTGCAACTATTTCATTTGGCACTCGAGGTGGAATATTTTATTACAATTCCAGTTATGTTCCAAGGTTTAAAAGACTGTTAAAATATGCTAATTGAGACATTCAGGATGACAAAAGTTTCAATTGTGAAATCTGTTCTTTCTCTGAAAACTACTTAGAGCAAAGCAATATTTGGTTTCTCTTGATGTGGCTTTAGATAATTCATATCAAATGCTAAATTAAACGTCAATAATCCTTAAGGAGCCTATCTTAGTCACACCTTTTTAATCAAGGTTTCCAATCTGATCATAAGGTCCATTTGTTCCCAGAATATAATGAGAATTGTACAAATCTCATGCATTGCCAGGCAGAGTTCAACACAGAGGTTTCATTTACACTTATTCAAGCTGCATTTTAAACGTTTCATATGAAAGTTTTGATTCCAACAAAAGCTATACAAGAAATAAGGGACTGCAAGCCAATAGATTTTTAGTTGTAGCTTTCAGAAAAACAAAAAAAGAAAACCTCATTAAAACGCCTCACAAGCTAAAAAACAGTCACCATATTTTAAAATATTTGATTTTAAATATTTAGATTTTTTTAAAAAAATTGTAGAAAATATTTTAATTTAAAATATTTTCTACAAAAATGGCAGAAAGGCAAATGCAGATTTTATAAGGGAAAATGTAAATCAGTTAATGATCAATATTTTAAGTAGAATATCCCTATCAGATGATGATTCATTAGGGTTGTCTCAGTGAAGGAGGTTATTGATAATTTGATACCTCATATCCACCATCATAATCATTATTGTCAGAAAGTCTATTAAAGAACATAGGTCATGGATCTAAAATTAAGTATGCCACAAAAAGAATATTGAGCAAGGGAAAAGGACAGACATTCTTATAGATTAAGATTCGCAATGAAATTCATTGTATCAATTAATTTTGCTAAATTATGATTTGATAAAATAAAGCTATAGTCTGCAGTGAAACATTTCTCATTTAAAATGAACCAGAAGTAGAACTTGAAATATTAAAACACATGAACATAAGTTGGAATATAAAATCACAATTCTGACTGCTTTTTCATCCTGCTATATGGGGATCTGCCTTCAAAATGTATTTCTACTACAGATTGTGCTGGAGTACTCAACAAAGTAATAAGATACACTTTTGGGCTTTTTTTCTTTTTTGCTCTTGAGGCATTCTAGTCTTTGGACAACTCCACTGACTTTTCTCAGAATTCTGCTAAATGAGAAGTTGAGAAGTACAAGGGTGGCTGTGCTCATATACCTTGCTTAATCCAACTAGGTTAAAGGCAAAATGAAAGTGTTACCATTTTCTTTTAATCAAAATAAAACATAGAAACACTACAAGTGTGATGTCTTTTGTTGTCTACTAAGACCAAGATGGTGAAGAAAAGAGAATCATGCTCAAATCCAGTCTAAAACAGAGATCACCCTCATCATTTTTATAATTTAGCCATTAATCTATATCACTTCAAAATCCCCCTTAGACTGGGACTCAGACTCAGCATATTGTTTTCCACAAGCTGAACTCATAGAAGACAATATTTTCTATCAGTGCTGCTATGATAGCTTTTTTAGTGGGATTACCCTTAGATTCCTTTTGACTCTGAGCCTCTCCTCCCTTCTCTCCACTGTTCTGTTTCCTGATTTCAACATTCAGAAAGATCTGAGCCCTCCTCTCACTCACCAGTGGTTGGCACCTTTGGAAAAGGTTTTCTCCAGGCATCAACAACAGTACAAGAGATGTCTCAAGCTGCACCAAGGGAAATATAGGTTGGATATTAGGAAAAAGTTTTTCACAGAAAGAGTGATAAAGTACTGGAATGGTCTGCCCAGGGAGGTGGTGGAGTCACCATCCCTGAACGTGCTTAAAAAAAGACTGGATGTGGCACTCAGTGCCATGATATAGTTGAGCTGTTAGGGCTGGGTTGGACTCGATCTTGAAGGTCTCTTCCAACCTAGAAATCCTGTGATTCTGTGAAAAGCCTGGATGAGGCCTGCCCAGAGAGAACAAGGACACTAATCCAGGCATGGCCAGGCTGTGCCCAGTGTGCCCCTTGTGAGGCAGAGGGGGTGACACAGCACCAACCTGGCATTTTCACACAGCAGCCCTGAGCTTCTACATCAGCACATAGAGATTACAGATGTCACACAGGCTCGTGGCTGACATTAAAGACAGCAGCTGCTGTCTGAGTGCAGCCATGAGCTAATTCTGTCTTTGAAGGGAACTGTGACAAGTTTCAACCAAAGAGGCTTAACCGCAAAAATTCAAACAAGATCTAATGTTTTGCAGCATATGAAACTGTCCAAAGTGTGTCATAGCTCTCTGGTTTTCTGTTTGGGAAAAGGAAATAGACCAAGTGCCTGCCAAAACCCAGCAGCAAAGGTGATGGGAGTTGTGGGTGCAGGAGAGGAAAAAGCACAAGGAGATTCAAGCATATGCTGAAGAAAGCTGGAGAAGTTGAAGTCATGGGAAAACCAACATTTTCCCTTTGAGTAACAGTGATGAAATCAAGTCTAGGTGACTTGATTCACATCCTGGGGGCTGACATGACATCTCCAGCTTGTGTGACTCTGTACTGGAGTTGCCAGATGCCACAGTTGGGCAACTATTGCTATTACCATTTGGCTAAGGAGCTACAGGCTATGAGATCAAGAAATTTCCATTTGAGTCCCACAGAGTCAGTTTTGCAGAGGTCTGGGTGCTACCATCACCACCCAGGAGGTGATGGCAAGATCTGAACTCCACACACTCTGTGGATCTGGGGCATGTTACAAACCCACAGAGCAGAGTGTTCAGCTGAGGCTGGACCTACATGTGCAAATCATGCCATGTTCAACGTTGTTAAAGTTTTTTTTCTCTCACTAATGAGATTTATAAGCACTTTAGAAACTAGTCTGGTCTCTGCTGTTTCCTCCCACAAAGGCTTATATTCTTCAACAGGATGGTTGCCTCCAGCAATGATTCAGGAATGCCAGCTGTTATTAAAGGCTTGGAAAAAACAATACATTCAATGTCTTATTCAGGTTGACGCGTGTTGTCCTACCTTGGGAATGTCTATGAGCCTAATAGGTGTAGCTTTCCATTTGGATTTCCTTGCTGCATCATGTAATATTAGCTTTTTTGTTGCAGGTTTTTGAGGCCTATGTTTACGATAAGGACTTGGTAATCTTATATTGAAATCATAATAAAATGTCACACTAATTTATTCACTGGGAATATTTTGCCAGCTTCTTGTATTAATTCCCCTCACAGCTAATTTAGATGCTTGTTGTCTGTCTATTCCACATCTGTCTGTATTAATATTTGTGCAAGTGTCTGAACAAATTAAGACATTTTACAGCATTTAAGCATCCCAAAGATCTTACATTTCCTGTGAGTGTGGGGAGGTTGTACTATAATCTGTGGACATTTTCCCATTAATCTCTGAATTGTTCTGGCACCTACTGCCTAAAAGCAGCAGCTACCTGGCAAGGACAGAATACCTGTCAGGCCACGAAGGGTGCCTGCATTCACTGGAGAGATAAATGGAAGCACTGAAATAGAGTTAAGCCCAGAGAAGGAAGCTCGTCCTCAGACAGACTTGCCAAGCCTGTTTCATTATAGCTTAGAGCTTTCACAGTGGCTTAGTGAATGCTGTTAAGTATTCTGTCAAAGCAAACTTACTTTTCCAGACAAGTAGCTCTGCAAAGCCCTAAGGTGCCACTGCTAATACTTGAACTTGTTTACAGTGGTGATTTTTTTTTAATATTAAGTGTACAGGTACTCTAATAAATAGTCCAAGAATTCTTAAAATGTGTTTTCTAATACAAAGCACCTAGGAAGGTTTTTAATTTTTTTTACCTTTTCTGTCCAGCTATAATGAAAAGACAGACTATCTCTTAAGGTCTGTAACTTATAAAGAAACATTTTTCCATGTACTTTGAAGGCAGAAAAGTATAGGTCTTTTAAATTACTATGGTTGTTATAATGTTACTCTATAGAATCTTAATTCATACTCATCACTGAGGACAATATCATGGAAGGCCTTTCTGCAACTTAAGCTGCAACTCTTTTAATGTCTAGAACACATGGTTATGGTGTTTAAGCTTCTCTGAGAAGAAAAACAAAAATCAAGATGAGAAGACTGACTTAAAGATATAATTCCAAATTTTTTGTGCCTACATTTTTAAAATATTCTTTTAGGTTCTTACTTAGTCACTTAACTAACTCCTGTTCAAGACAGAAGATCCAATCAATCACTGCATGATTAGGAAAAAAAGTAATCAGTTGAAATAAAGAATCTTAAAACTTAAAGGAAATTTAAGGAATATTTTCTGACAGAGAAAGGAGAAAAATGAATACGGAAACCATGACTATTTGAAATTATGTATTATACCTTTTTTTTTTTACCAAATTATTAAATTTTGACAGTAAATAAAGAAACTTTCCAAGTTTATTATACTTTTGCTGAGAACTGACTTAAGAACATTCAGTTACAGTTCAACAGAAGACAACATAACACCTATAAAACTTCAAGATGTCTTGTATCATTCTGGATAGATTTATTAAGGCTTAACTGGAACTAAGGACACAGGTTTTTAGTTGTTTTTTTGCTAATCATATCATAATGATTTATAACCAAGTGAAAATAGACAGGTTCTACATGGGAGTCTTTTCTGCTGTGCAAATTTACAGTGGTATTTTCCCAGTCATAGTTAACCAGGCTCTAAATGTAAAATAATGCACTGAGAACAGCTGCTTTCAGAGACTCTTTCCCATACTCATGTATTTACAATCCATATGCTTAAGTGGATTTCACATAACAACTGTATTATTTGACTTAGTTACTAAACATTGGGGATCATGTAACTGTTATGTCATTATATGCTAAATGAGGCTTAGTGGTAAGCCTCAGATCTTAATCCAAGATCAACTCTTCCAGCTCCACAGAGGTGTTATTTGCATTATTTTCCATTTGGATCAGCCTGTGATCTGACTACAGAGTTAACAATCCTTTGCCCTTAATTGTTCTCTCTCCTCACTTCCAAGCTATTCTGGACACTTTTTTCAGTCACCACAAGACAGAGGAAGTTTTGTTTCTTATTTCACATTCAGCAGCAATATCTACTAATAGGCAGGCCCAGTACTGCCTTTTCCCTAACACAGGTTTGCAGCAGTAACATGGCCTTTTGAACTGATGGAGAAGCAGAGAAAAACTAGTTGACCTAAGATACCTCTTTCACCTCTAATTTCTACGGGAAAAGAAAAATACTAAAAGTTCACTGACCTAATTTGCAATGTTTGCTGTCAAATGATGATCCTGTTCTGGGGTTATTGAAGAAAATATTGAGATGCATTGTAACTCTGCTCAGAAAATGATCCAATAAGCACTTTGCATTTGCAAGTTCTATAGAACTGTACACTCTGTGGAAGCATTTGTATTTAAACTGTTCATTCAAGAAGATCTATGAGCATATGAGTGTTTTCAAATCCATAACAAAAATCCTTCTCATTATGTACCATGTAGTAACCTCAGACCTACCAAAATCAAGCACATACTCTTACCCAAAATGATCATAAACAAAAGTAGAGAATACCACTGAAGCTTATTTTAGTCAATATTTTGGGTAGTAAAAAAAAAATAAAAAAAAATGACCCCTATATGTATCAAACAATGGTCCTCAAAAGAAAATTAAAAAAGCAATCATTGAATTGCATCCCATGAGAGGAAATTGGGCCAAAATTGATCTGGATACCCAGATTTATTATTGCATGAAGTGAATGTACAATGAAATTTGATTAGAGCAAGTGTGCCATCATTCTCTTTTGCAAGATTGAGCACAGAACAGCACAACCTTGATGAAAGGAATCAATAGCATTGAAAGCAGAATTGGAGGGCTGTCAAATCATCTTAATTCCTATTTTCTGAATGAGTGCCGTGAGATTCCTTGATGCACATGCTAATAACCAAATTAGTGTGCTTTTGATTCAGTACATAGTCAAGCCTCTATGAAACTTAAATAATATTGCTAAAAGGAAGAAAAAACCCTTAAACCCACATGAAGCAGAGATACCACAACATACAGGTTGCACTTTGAAATGGTAATTGACAGAGCTGCGTTTCTCTTACTTTTGTAGACATGAGGATATGTAAACTGCAACTTTACATCTGTTAATAGACAAGTTGATGAGCAATCTTCCTTCTCCCATGACATGAAATATAATCTATTCAACAGGCACACACACATACGTGCACAACACATATAGCAAGAATCGACCTCTGAGGCTCTTTGAAACCCATCACTCAGAAGTTCATAACAGAGAAGTTCTTTGAGATATTTCTTGTGAAATTTCCTCAGAAAGGTTTGAGGGTGTTTTCAAGGTCAGCTGAAGCCATCCTAAAACTGAATTGCCTTCAAATCCTGCCTCCCCCCACATCCCCCCCTCACATTTCCTCTCAACCTCCTTTATGCAAAGCAAGGCAGCTGTTGCTGTGGCCAGGAAGTGTGGAGACAAGGGGGCAAGGTGACAAGGTGCTAAAGGTTGTGTGGCTGTGTGTCACCCACCACACCTAGGGAAAAATTCAAGACACACTCATAAGTCTACAGATTCTTCTGCAGCAACCTGAGTTCTGTTTTGATTATATTTGTATTGCTTTTAACAGCTTTCCAGTGCCTCCTCTAGCAGATGTTCCTCTTCACACCCTGCGCATGCAGGAGCCTCCTGAAGATCAGCCTGGGGAAACTCAGAAGTACAGATTAATGATGTTCAAATTTTCCTCTGACCTTCTTAAAGGCACATTTGAAATTAGATTTTTCTCTTTCCACCTTTGAGTAGTGCTATATTTTCACAGGCAGAAACTTTGAGAAATATATTCTTTAAGTATAAAAAAAGAATCTGTGGTTACAGCATGAAGAGTCAGGGCAGAACCTGGAAAAGAGCATCTCAGCAGGGAGTCTCTGCATCTCTACCTGCCTTAGAACATGAACATCAGAACTGTCACCCACCACCAACACTGCACCCACCCCTAAGCAAACAAACAAATCACACTGTTACAAGGGCACAGCAGTAAAGGGAGATTTTTAGGTACTTTGCTTATATAATTAGTAAAAAAGGTTGCAGATAAACTAGTGGTTGAAGACAATGACTCAACTTAATTCAGGACTTTCAGAACAGCTGAATTCAGGAATATGATGGATTGAGCGATGTCATGCTCTTTGCTCAAGCCAGATCTAGAAGAATGTGAGGCTACAAGTAATTTTAGTACTCTATCATAGATAGCTAATATAGAAAAAACTCATATTGGGCTTAGTAAGTATGTTCAAAACAGAAGACATTTTATAATAGTCCATAAAATAACGAAAGGACATTTTATGTATAGTTGCAGATGACAATCAGGACTCTCAAGTCTCCTCTTTTTCTCAGAAAAATTACTAGTGAGTTATATTCAAATCTTTAGATCAAAGATCTTTAACTGCATGTGTTTCATATTATTTCTATTTATTTTACCTTTTTTTTTTTTTTTTTTTTTTTAATCTGAGCTTGGAGAAAACATGCTGATGGACATACACACACAATATCTCTTAATTAGGACATTGCCTCTTGTGGAATTTAAAAAAAACCCCAAAACTATCTGCTAATTCTAGCCATATGATAAAAGAGTAAGGTAAGAACACTAAGTATAACAATACAGCAAAGGTGGAGAAAACAAAGCTTTTCTCATGTTGAATGCAGTAAATGGACAGTTTATGTTGTAATTTATGAGGCAATACTGCTGCACTGCAATCTGAAATTTATAAAAAACATATGGAGCACCTTCAGCTTTAACATTTGGATTTGGCCACAAGCATGATGTCCTTGATGGTCATTGTGAGCCAGGTACTTGTTTTTAATCTGTGGTTCCTCTGTAATAATAGATTGCTGAGAATGGATAATAATATGGAGCATTAGCTTAAAAGTCTGCCAGCTGACTGAACACAGTGTTTGAATTCTTAGGCTCTCAGGAAGTAAAGCAATGTATTTATTATTTATTTTAAAATAAGACATGGAAGCAAGCAGCCTGACATTTATTGCATTTAAAATACAGCAATGCACTTGTGACCTGTTCAGCTGCCTCCACGTGGGTGTCTAGTGAGAATACCAACTTGTCAACTACCATGAGTTCAGGATGAACTTTGCACTCATTTTCATACACACAGGAACATTATCCCAAGTAGCGTCAGGCATTTTCATTCCCACTCGTACAATCCTTTTCACAGGAACATTATCAAATGCTGGTGATACATACATATATAAACCTGCACCAAAACAAGTTCTGCACTTCACCTGCGGTTTGTACAGAAGGAGATATTTCTTTGTCTCATTGCTTGGTGCCAATACAGTGAAAGTTGTTCCTCCAAAGACTCGGGTCTTTGATGACAGATGACAGTCTAAGCCATTAATAACCAGTGTTGGTGACACAGGTTCTCTGAATATATGAGAAGGTTCTAACCAGCTCCCAAACTAACAGCATCTGGGGTTTCACTGTCTTCTATGGATGAAGCAATCTGATCCAGAACTTACACGGACTAGCTAGAAAATCATGTTTTACACCACAATAAGAAAAAAAGCAAAACAAACCAACATAATTTTTACTTTTCCTTGGGCAAAGATCTTTGGTAAGCAATTTGTCCCAGAGGATCAGACCTTACATCTGCTAGAAGGCTCCTGTGACAAGAAGAGAGTATTCTACCTGCTGGTCATATCAAATATACCTGGTGAGCTATTTAAAATACAGTATCTCCACTTTGATACTCTGGCTACTGAAGAACTGTGGACACTACTCTTACAAAACAGCTGAGCTGTCTATGTCACAATTTCAAGTGTAAGAGTTCATCATCGTCATTAACTGACATCTGTTAGGCTTCTGTGTCATTTATAAGATGACTTTTAATTTAATGTGTCTATCATCAGTAGAAGAACATTTTTTTACCATGAATTTACACATATGAGAGGAAAACTTTTAACTACAATGATGTTCTTTTGCTCCCTTAGGTTCAGTTAGAAATTACTTTTGCCAGTGTTGTCATTAATTGCATTTGACCCATGAAGCCATTCAGTATCTTCATTAATTCAATAATAAAGTACTTCTCTAAACTCTACTTTTAGAGCATTTCTCAATGAAAGTGATGGGTGGAGCAGTTTCTTTCGTACAAAATCAAATTTTAATCCTGTGGTTAAGCCTTTAAATAGACTAGTGCTTGCATTCCTTGCAAGAGTTGAAATGAAGGGCTGCCTTTTAGCAACCATGGATAGTACAGAAGAGACGCACCCTAATTACATGAATGTTTGCTGCAGCAGACTGATACTGGTGCCTGCAGAAGCAGTGATGCTCACAATATAGGTCTCAACACATATGCAAAGTATTGATATCCACACTGGCTTATCAGCAATGACAAACAGAAATGTTTCCTCTTACTTACTCATATCCTGGACTTAGTAAAAGGAAAATCACTGAAAGACTGAAAATTAAAGATAGAGGTTGTAGAACCCCTGTCCAGTTCAGTGGTATTTGGCTGCTCTGCTGGTAAGTCAGAAATAGAAATAGTATAAATTCTCTGTGTTCTCTTCCACAGGCAAAACAAGCTACTCTGGGAAAGTAACTCCAGGTTGCAGTTGTTTCCGTGGAACGCTGTTAGAGCCCTAAGGAAAAAGTTCATTTTCCCCAGGTAGCCTGGAAGAGAATCTTAGTGAAGCCTGTAGTGATTTGCAGCAAGCTGCTTTCTATGATGGCAGAGATGCAGTTTCACCTCACGGCCTTGTGTTTACAATGTTATACTTTTTCTGTGGTTGAGGTACAAAACATGTTTGTGCTTACATTTCAGCAATGCCCACAGTGCTCTGATTTGTCTTCTTTTCCCCTAAGAAGACGGAATGACTCAGTCCAGCTTAACTAGCTGTGGTGATAACCTTTGGCAATACTATGCCTGACTGCAGCAACAATCCCTCTCTGAGGATGGAAGAAATTATCGTGTCTGAGTTCTGATACATGATAATTTGTTCAGCTGTACTTTCAAACTTACATATGACAACTGATTTTTTTTTTTTAAACAGCTACCTATTCTTTTGTTAATTTGGAGGTTTTGTAATCACTTAACCTGTTTTGCTATACAGACAAAACTTTTGACATTCAGCTTCATTTTTCTTAGCCCCTCTCAAATTTCTGAGCTGGGAACAAGGCTCTGCCTTGCATATCAATGTGGAGAATGATAAAAAATTAGTGTTCAGTTGGAGAGTCTTTTCTCATTAATTGTGGGCATATAATTATTAAAAAAACCTTGAAACATTTATTCACAAAGTTACGTAATACACCTTAGGCTTACTCAAGATTTAGAAAAATATAGAGAGAAGTCCAAGCTTAGAAGTAACACCCTCATTAATAGTCAAGTGCACACAGGCAGGAAACAAGCACTCAGAGCATCTAATGACAAAGGAGCAGGAAGGGCAGAGCAAGGCAGCAGCAACAGGTGCAGCAAAAAAATTTCCTAGATCAGGATTTCTGATTCTCTCTTTCTTACAGAGAATCCAAGCAGCACTTTCAGTTATCTACAGCCAATAATAGACCCTAGTGCATATTGTGTTTGAGCAACTGGAGTTTGCAGTTGAAAAGGTCAGGCAAAATCTAAAGTCAAGACTCTGAATTTCAGGAAAGCAAACTTCCAGCTCTTCAAGGAGTTAGACAGTAGAATCCCTTGGGAAACATCCTTCAGGGACTATGAAGCCGAACAGAGCTAGCAAAACTTTAAGGCATTTTCCATAGAGTGCAAGAGCTCTCAATCCCC
The DNA here is from genome assembly GCF_965231275.1 of Zosterops lateralis. Lineage (NCBI taxonomy): Eukaryota > Metazoa > Chordata > Aves > Passeriformes > Zosteropidae > Zosterops > Zosterops lateralis. The sequence goes on from NC_139763.1 coordinate 112,141,359, forward strand.
TGGTGAAAGGAACCAGGAAAGGAAGACAAGAGACTGGCATAGATGAGTCAAAACCTGCTGGTCAACCTAAAGGGCAAAAAGGAAGTGCACAGACAGTGGGAGCAGGAACACCATAGGAAGAGTGTAGGGATGCAGCTCATTTGTGTGAGGATGGAATCAGGAAATGCAGAGTAAGATGGAGCTGAATTTGGCAAAAGATGTAACGAGTAATAAAAATGGCTTCTATAGGCGTGTGAGCCAGAAAGGGAAGTTCAGAGAAGGTGCATTCCCAGGATGAGGAAGGCTGGCAAACTGCTCAATACAGATGAGGAGAAGACTGAGTTACTCAAAAGTTTTTTTCCCCTCAATCTTCACTGTCAACCTCTATTTTAAAAATATCATTCAGGGGACGTCCACATTGACAAGAAAAAGGAAAATGTTGCATCCATTTAAAAAAGAAGTTAAAAAGGAAAATCCTGGGAAATGCTGCTTTTCCAGCCTCACCACTGTACTTGAGAAGACCATGGAGCAGATCCTATTACAGGCTATGCTGAGGCACATGGAGGACAAAGAGGTGATTCAAGAGAGTTTTACAGGACACTTTTTACCAAGGACAAGTTCCAGCTGACCTGTCCAGTGGCGTTCTATGATGTCCACCTCAGTGCACAAGGGAAGAGCTATGAACACCATTTGTCAGTACTTCTATAAAGCCTTGGACACAGTTCTCCACAACATCTAATTTAAAGGGACATGGATTTGGTGGATGAAAAGTTTGGTGGATGAGGTAGTGGTCAATGGCTCAACGTCTAGCTGGAGATGGGTAGCAAGTGGTCACCCTCAGAGGTCCAAACTAGGACCAGAACTCTTTAATTGTTTGATGTTTTAATGTTTGTCAGTGGCACAGACAGTGGGATGAAGTGCCCTCAGCAAGTCTGCAGGTGCCATAAAGCTGAGCAGTACAGCTGACATGACAGGGATGAGATGCCATCCAGAGGGACATGGAGAAACCCTGGAAGTGGGTGCCCATGGAACCTCAGGAAGATCAAGTACAGTGTGCTGCCCCCTGGTACATGACAATCCCAAAGACAAAGAACAGTTTGGGGAGAGAATGGATTGAGAGAAGCCCTGAGGAAAAAGGCCTGGGCTGTTGGCTGACAAGAAGCTCAACATTATCCAGCAATGTGAGCTTGCATCCCAGAAAGCCAACCATGTCCTGGGACACCAACCAAAGAAGGATGTCTAGCATGTTGCAGGAATTTGTAATAACAGTAAACCAGAATGCTGGTGGGAAGCAAGTCACAAAGGCTGCTCTTAAAATTTTAATATTTCAATAGGATGAGTTGATAATCAAAACCCCACAAATTAAGTATTTATGAAAAAACTACAAAGATGTAGATTTTTGAAAGACTTGTGGATCAAAATATGTTGTTATTTCGTTTCCTATTATTTATATGTTTCTCAAATCACTCTTTCCTCCACCACCTAAAAAAGCTTTAGGAAGTGCCAGTTTTCTGTTGTCACCAAGTCTGTCCACCTCTCTGTGCACTGAAACAAGTCTTTATTAACCAACTATAGGCTTACCCTGGTAAAATTTTTCATTTAAGTGATCCATTGAATTCTCAGCGAGAAGAGGAAAGATCTCAAATGAATGCACATTTTGCATTCTTTCAGTCAGCATTTTGGATTGCTTTCCTGATCACACCTTTCTAAAGTCTTGTGAAGCTTTACTCTATCACTGGGCTTTATGGGACATGGATTTTATGTAGATATTACAGTGACAATACCCAAACTTAAATGATCAATTACATTGTCATTCTAAGAGACAGTAAATAAAATGGCTGTGTAGGGTTAAAAGTCCCAGATCCAAAATAAACAGAAACTATCCAGACTTTCTTTTGTACTCATTCTGCATTAGCATCCTCCTGAAATAATGTAAATCATTAAATGAGACCCCCTGGTAATGCATACATCCATAAATGTCATTATTCTCTGAGGTTTCATTGCTTCATCAACAGGGCACACAGAGCAGTCCAACTACTCTTCCTTGGTAGTTTTGTGAAAGATTTGAATTACACAAAGTACACTGGCAAAAGAAAGCTAATTTGAAGCATCTGAAGAAATGGACTTGGCTTTCATAATCTACACCTAACTTGATGAAGTGAGAGAGTTAAAAATATCATTCTGTGGTTTTTATTTTTGCAGGTAGTTAAGGTAAATATCATGGAAATCTTGACAGACATTGTAATTCTATTATCTACAGTCTCGTGTGTGAGACAGCTGCCTTGCTATTTAGGTTCAGCTTACATAACCGAAAAAGCAGCTATTCACTAAGATAATATTTATTTTCTCTGTTCTTGTTCCTTGTATTTATCATCATAATATTATTTTTCTTTCCCGCTCTTAACCTCGGCAGTTGCACTTGGGATTGAAAGTAAGGGATGCTTTAGGACAAAACTTGGGTCTATATGTAGTGAATTTGGGCAATAATAAATCCTCCAGATTAACAATGCTGTGATGAAGCTTCAGCAGATCTTTTCTTTTGTTTTCCTGTACTAGCCAAGTCAAACTAAGATTAGACAATCTTAAGAAAACAAGGGGTCATTTTCTCCACTGGCACCCTCACCTAAAGTAGTTCATAACTTAATGCTACTGTTAATTGGTGAACATTCTAAAATATGTCAGGATAAGTTTAAATAGGAGGCATTAATTGGGATTTGTCCCATATGGGAGTCATCTTGGGCCTGCATACACAGAGAGATGAATGAAAAGGCTCCGCTCCCATTTGAAACGTGACCTCTCTGGGCTTATTTGGGCTCCTGATATAAGAGGCACTGAAACAGCTAATTAGCTTGGCACTGTTTCAGACAGCTGGATTAGAGTCAGTGATAAAGTGCAGCAGAAGGCACCTCTTGGCACAAGTCCCTGTAACTCATCCCGCCAGCCTGGAAATCCAGTGGAGTAGAGGGGTCCTCCAGGCTGGGGTTGGAGGCTCCTTCTGACTCTGGACAAACCAAGCCATTTGTCAAAACCACATTTAACTGCACATGCTTATACTGCAAGAACAGAGCAATACATCTACTGTAAATCAGCCCTAGGACCGGGCCGAGCTACTGTAAGTTCTTCCCCTGTGAGCAAACACTCTACCACTCTTTGTAGAAGAGAGAGAGAGCTTCACAAACTCAAAGCTGCATGTCAAACCATGAGCAGAGTCACCACTCATACCCTCTTTACAAGGAGCTCTCACCAGCTACACTTACTTTACACCAGGGAGCGTGAATTTTGCACCAATGAGATGTAAACTACTTGGGAAATGAGCTTAAGGTTTTATGCTCCTGAAGTGGCATGGGTCTCCAGCATGACAGGGAAATATTTAAAGACAAGGGGAATACAAATCTTGGGGAATACAGTTCTTGGATAACATACCAGGATGAGATGCCTCTACATCAGATAAGAATAAATACCAGCAATATTCAGAAAATTGTTTGGGGATTAAAAGAAGATTTTCAATGGCCATCATCTCTGCTGACTTCACTGTTGTGTGCTACCTCACGGACAAAATTTGAGAGAGCATTTTTTGAACAATGGTTTAAATTTAACTACAGCAAGCCATTCAGCTAAGCAGCAGTTACATGCAGTAGCCTTCTGTGTTTTAAAAGATTTTTACTAATTTAAAACATATGAATGTAATTGGAGAAATATGATACTGTACCAACATAGTAGGAAGGAGCTTATTCAGTTATTCCATTTACTTAGTCTGCTCTGACATTCTCATGTTCTTGTATTCTAATAAAGCCTGAGTAGCCTTCTGTTCCTGTTCTCCCTTCCATACCCTTCCCCCTCTACACCCTCCTTTGAAAAATGACATTAGTATGGGATAACATATTTGCACATTTTGTGCATACAAATACCAAGAACATTGAAGAATGTATTCCTACAGCAAGGAACATGGGTTTTAACCTAACTTGGCTATTTTATTGTCCCTGAAAGAGATGAAGAGATTTAAAACATTCATCTTGGAGTTGAGCTATGGCAGGCTCGCATAGTTTCCCATCCACATTACATTCCCCATGATGTGAAGGGATTCACAGAGCCTTCTTTTCTGCTCCCATTACAATCTTTGTCACTAGGAATGAACTATGCAAATTTTAATGCCTCATATATTTTGTCAGCTGTAGTGGTGTGCTATACTAATTTGACCTTTTTGATTGGCTTGCCATTTCAGTTCTCCCTATTTACAGCTTCATTAACCTGTGGGGGAGAGGTGGACTGGCTACCAATCAAGGGAGGGTCTATTGAAAAGGTCATCATAGTCCAGCATATTTACAATCCCTCCACAAACCAAGTTTGTGCAAGTTGTAGATGTAGAGTTCCTCATTTGGGACAGCAAAGTAGCAGCAGTAGGAAAAAATGATGTGACATGAACTCAGCCCAAATCCCAGACATTAGGAGAATGAAAGGAAGTAGAAAAAAGTCTCCAACTCAACTTCAGAGAAATACCACATTTGTTAACCTGCAGTTCCTAACAGAAAACATTTGATCTCAACTGGATGACACTACCCAGATAACTGAAATCTACAATTATTACTATTTTGAATTAGTTTTGAAGTCAACTCTAAGAAACATACTGTCTGTTTAATATAATCCTGGGAAGCAAGAATAAAAACGGAGCAAGCTTTTTGCACAGAGAGCTTTTTAAACAGGAAATATCTGAAGTTTGCCAACATTCTTTGCTATAAACTTCACTATAAACATCATCTTCCATATGAGAAAACATTAGTAATAGTTATGTAATTAGTGTCATTTTAAGATAATTCAAAACTGATTCATAAAACAAATTTCTATTTAGACCACAAAGAGATAGGACAAAACTTAGACTAAACACTGGGTTTGATAGCAGAGGGCACTGTGCTATAGGAGGCTCTGTCTTTCAGATAAGAAGCAAAACTAAATTAATGACCACTTATGACCAGTGAACTTGTTTAGGCATGTTAATCTGACTGACCTGGCCAGACTCCAGCTTCTGTAATTACAGGCCCCTCAGAATACCTAATTTTGCCTAAATGTTATTGTTCTGTGGTGGCAGTGGGGCAGAGGGAAAGAGCCTCCTTTCCTAAGTACCTGAGCATTTCTACATGAAGCAGAATTTCTGGGGTGAAAACACAAGAAAATAATTTTACATGCAGAGGTTTGAACTGGTTATGAAATTACCTGGGAAATTGAGATAGAATGAAGAAAATTTAAGAAGCAAGATTTTTCCCTTGATCATCACAATGAATAAATAATGCCAACTCCAACTAATATTTAATCTGTCTTTGTTGCAAGACACTACTTCTCTCCACAATTAGAAACAAACTGATTCATTAAAGAAAATGGATGAATTAGGCATTAATTCAACTGCTTTGGTCCATGAGGATGCCACTGTGTAAGGTTTCATTTCTCCTATCCATTTTAAACCTTTCACCACACCTTCAGTCACATCAGCTTCCCACAGTCATTACTAGTGCATGTCCAGGAGCTGTTGTAATTTTCTTCTTTATCAGTTACTCTTTATTTAAAGTAGCACTTAGGAAACAACCAATCACTTGTGTTAATGCTTCAGTTTCTAAGAGGCAATTTTAAGCTCATGAAAAAAAAAAGAAGCATAAACAAAATTGAGGTAGCTAAAAAGTGTCAGAATGGTAACTTACAAACAAAGCATGAATTAAGTCAAATATTAATTGCATCATGAAAGGTTGTACACGTACAGCACTGTCCTTTGTAGCTACACTTGGAGCATGGACATGAGACCTCATGCTCCTGAAAAAGCCAGTGAGAGAATTCAAATACTTATATTTCTCTTCCTTTAAAACATTGAGATTGAGGTCCCATTTATTTTTATACTGTTTAATATTGTTCTATGATAGTGATTTTCTCATTTTCTCAGGGACACCAACCCACCCTTTCATAAGGTATTTTCCTATTTGTTGACTGTAAAGGACCATGCATGATGTGCACAAAGGACAGTGAGACTATCAATACAAACTATAAATAAACAAAATCTTAGATTGTATTGACATATCCCTTATACATACACACACACAAATGCCAGGATTTGAACAAAAATTTTGTCATTGCATGACTTGTATTGGTGTGTAGTACCAGAAAATGGTTTTAAGAAGTTTTATACTAAATGGTCCTTTTTTTCTTTATTTACCACAAATTAAAGTTGCAAAATTAATTAGATCCTATTGCTAATCAGTGGAATCTGCTCCAAAGAAATACTCTGACATATTGGTAACTTGGTAATGTGTTGAATTTCTGTAGGCCAGTAATTTTTCTTGGCTTGCTCTACATAAACATCTAATAGCAAAAGAAAAAAAATAAATCAAAACAGTTTTATTGAAGTCTGTGTTGATTTAAGCCATCTGAAGTTCTGGCTCAGTACTGAGATTATTTGTTATTACAAGCAAAGCATACGTAAAATCTAGGATATTTTATCTTTAGAGGCTTGGCTGGAAATGTTGTTCTTGGGTGCATGAAAAAAACTGAAGACAAACATTTTGAACATGAAAAAAAAAAATTGCTCAGATTTAGTGACCTCTGAAGAAAAAACCTGATTGATTTAGTCAACTTAATTCTACACCCATGGTTTTGTGTTGTTGCTTATAACACATGCTCTCTTGCATTATAAAAAAGACGAATCTGTCCTAATTAATTTAATAATGTATTAGCTGACAGTATAATAATTATGATTTCTTTAATTCCCTTGATCATTCTCTTCATTGAATCCTAGAAGTGTCTCGGATACACAAGAAACTCCTGAACCTATCTGGACTCCAACTAGTAGTCAGTGGACTCACAGAAAAATACCCGATGAAACCCTAAAAACCCAAACCAAATCAAACCAACAGGACTTGCAATTGTTACTAAACACAGAGTCAGTAAGTTTATTTTTCGTTTATGTATTGCCATCCATGAGAAAAGGCACATCCCTGCTGGAGATAGTCCTCCAATCTGAACTACAGAAGATGAGGTTCATGTCCACACATAGATTAGGTACAGACATGGACCTGAACTTGCATATCCCAACACAGGTACCTGCAACTCTTTCCTTACCCAATTTACTACCATTTAAAAGTTTTTTTTTCTATACATACATGGACATGAGAGGTTAATTAAAAATGTACTATAAAAATGACTTTGTAAGAAGCAGGCATTTAGCCCTTTGAATCAGGCCAGACCTTAAAAGCCATTTTACTTTCTTAATTGTAAAGCTCTCCATCACTAATACTTTTCCAAAATTATAAGCTTTCATTCTTTTTTCAAGCACCTAGATAGATAGCTAACCCTTGAATATTTTTCCTGTTGAGATGAATAAATAAAGTAAGTTGACTAAAGCTATTAACTGAATATCAGACAAAAAATGAGCTTTGAAAGTGAAACATCTACTTAAGTTTAGCCAACACTCCCCCATCTCACTTATTAAAAGAACAAAGGTTTCCTTTAAGTACATCAAAAACGAAGTAAACCAAAACCCTTTAAAAATGAGGTACAAAAGGTATACAGAGTGGCTGGAGGGATGAAAGTTGGGGTAGAGCTCAGATGACGTGAGGTGTGCCTACAAAAGCAAGCAGGGTTGTCAGTAGGAAGAATTCAGTGAACAAAGGGGTTGATGCCCAAAGTGAGCACCATGAGAGCATTTTACTGAACTCTAGTCTGGCCCTGTGAACCTTTTGGGACCCCTGAAAGGAACCCAGTCCATTTCCTCTAACACTGCTCTGCAAAGTAAAGTATTGAGGTAATGGGGAGGAGTTTTGTTTTCAGGAGGAAGACTCTACTATGCACTAAAATGCTTTTACACAGGACTGTATCCTGGACGGCAAACGGAAGAGAAATAGCAGATGTTCATCTCCCTTCCACAGTGATGACAGAGCTTGTTTACAGGTTTCTCAAAAAGCCATTGCTACATTCTTTCAACTGCCATTATGTGTATTTAGCTGACATAATGCTTGCAAAATGCAATTTAGCCATATCTGACTGCAGAATACCAAACTACTGCATTTCCCCTCCGCGAAGGGTTGCGTGTGACCTGAGCACAGCGGTTCAGGAGGTGAACTTTCGGAGAGGCAGCAGAGGTGGAACGCATTAGTGTCACTTAGAGGAAACCATCAGACATTTTGGGGTCGTTTCCACACAACCCACAGCCAAACGAGATGCTGTGGGAATATTTCCTGACTGAAACATTTCACCAGCTCGTTTCTTGGAAAAGGATTTTTGTTTGAAAGAATGAAACATCGCCACCGCTTAAAGGGTTTGTCTCTAGGCCAAGGAATGATCTCCGTGCTGAGTGGGCACAGCATTTTACAGACTTGATGATTAAATGATAATGGCAGCATTTCAACAAGAAGCAACGTTAGCTGCTTATAACAAAAGCAGAAGTGGAGATCATGCTAGAGATTCCTGAAAGATGAAAAGCATTTTGCTCATACTTCCTCTCCATTGCAGAGATGAATTGAGGGATCACTTAGCCTCTATATCTTCCCACTTTTAGACTAATTTTTTGTCTGCATTTTTCACTGATTTGGCTGTTTCTTGATTTTTTTTTTTTAATACGTTTAGCCTGAGAGGGGCAGATATTTCTGGGGATTTGCTAAAAGGTAGATTTCCCCAGCATTAATAACAGTATTCCTGAAGCTTCCAAGATATTGTTAGAGACAATTTCTGCATGAAAATACTGTAAAAAGTGCATCTCTGAAGGAATTCATTGGGGATCATATGGTAGTTGCAGTTTCTATTGTATTTCTCTTAACATTTGTATGTCCACTTGAACCTGAATATTAAGTCAATTTTTTAGAAATATCTGTATGAAACAGAACAAACGCTTCACATGAAAAGCAGCAAAAATATCCATCCCTCACATTTGCAAATAAATTCAGACAAGCTCCATGCCACACAAAAGATGGAATGGTGGTGTATAACACCCAAAATCATAAAGAAAATAAAGGGTCATTAAGTTGATGCATAAATTGCATTTGATTTAATTTTAGAACTTTTTCAGGCTTAAAAAGCAGAGTATTTTTAGTGCAAAATTTTCAAGCTGAGGCTACCCATGAAACAGTGAAGATTTTCGAAAAAATTGGGCAGACAGGAGCCAAGAGAAAGAAAGGCAGAAGCCAAGAGAATGGAAAAATCTCTCCATAGTAATGTCATTCTCCAAGGACAAAAAAAGTCTGATTGTGACACATTTGACACCACTTCCTTCACAAGTGGAGAAGGAAACAAAGAAACAAACACAGAAGTGAACAGCAGAACTCAGTTTTATACTCATATTAATAGTGTCTAGGAATAAATTCCATTGCAACAACAAATTTCTCTACTTTACTCCTGGTTAGCTGAATAATAATATGCTGAGATCTAGGCTTCATGCAAAACTTTATGAATGGCAAAGAAATAAAGATAATCATGTGGGAATTAATAGATGTCCCCAGTGATTCCTTATAAAGGCAAATAATGGCTGAACTACCTGTTTATGTGCAGTTTGTGATTTTACAATGCAAACAAATGTGAACTTATAGAAAAAAGATTATGATGGAGCAATAAACTGACAAGGAGACTTTCAAATTTTTTTTCAGTGTGCTGATGCTGTATACAACAGGGAAATATTATATGCCCAGATTACGAAGTTATTTCTAGTGCCTCCTGCCCCACCAAGTGGACTAATAGTGTTATTTTTTATCATAAATTTGTATATTTTCCTTTCAGGACTAAATGAAGTATATGTTCCCATAGAAACAAAAGCTAATTCTTTACAAATTTAAGTCAGAGCCTTTAGCACTGAATTCCTTGGAAGCTTACTTTCATATGGATCTTTGAAATGTGCAATTATACAGGCAGTTTTAATCTGCAAAGCTCAAAGATGGAGAGGGGTGGGAAATCAGTAATCTATACATGAAATAATATTCACATCTCTAAATGCACCGTAAAATTTCTTAATCCTTCCCCCCGAAAATCCATCATACCCCAAAAAAATCTGTTTAACTTGTCTACTGCTGCTTCTTATGAAATTTTTGTTCCAAAACATAACAATGATCATTAGACAGTTTAGAATTTCCTCACAGAGAGCCTTGGAAAATGTGATATTCATTGAGTTCCAGCTTTCTAACAAGAGGCACAGCTATTAGGCATACTCAGTTGAAATAAGCAAATAAATACTCTTTCAGCACATTATTGAAATTGAAATTAATAGGACCAGAGAGGACTTCCAAGGACAACAACAGAAGGACTAAACCAAAAGCCAACTCACGTTCTAAAACCTTAAGGAAAAACTTACTACACTATGTCTGGGACAAAGGAAGTTCATTTAATCAAGAATCTTAACCATCATTTGTGTCTCCCTTTTAAAAAAAACCCCCAGATTCCACATCACCTCCATCTCTCTCAAAAATGAGCTTGATTTCTTTCCCTTTGCAGCTGAAGGTGTCCCTTCACCCTTCTCATGGGAAAGCCACCACATTGTTTCTTCTCTCCAGCTCTTGTTTTTTTTCACATTTTGCGAGTCTAGGTACTAGTCTCTAGTGCAAGTTGCTGAATGTTTAGCTGCATTTACATTGTTCTATTGCAAATTTTTAAAATAGCTCACAAAAGGGCTAAAACATATGCTCAAAAATTAATCTAAACCTACACAATTCAGAGAATAATTTCTCTTTGTGGAAGATGAAAGGATTGTTAAACCATCTTAAGTTCCAATTTTTTGGCTACAGGGTTGGGGTCTCACCAAACTTTCACAACCAAGCAATTTTTATTAAATTCATAACAGATAAAATCCTCCTATCTCCCTCTTGTATTAGAGTGAGTTTTATATACAGCAGTGTAACACAGCATTTGTATTAAATTTTCATGATTTCTCAGAAAAAGCATCTCCTATCTACCATGTAGATTGTAATGCCCATCCACTCCAGGGACACCCCAAATCACTACACTTCTATCTAATGACCTCTGCCATTGATACTTGAAATATTATTGACACTACAAAGAAATGAAATACTTGGAAAATTATGCCCTCAAACAAGTATTCAAATAGAAGTTGAAAACATTTACCAAATGCTTTGCTAAGTGTGAGTCCAACTATGACTCAGAAAAACTGGGCACTGACACATCAACGACCAGAAACCTGGAAATTGCTTTATTTTACTTTTATTGAGGCTTTTCTCCAGTTTTGCTTAGTTTGGCCGAACCAAGGAAGGAACAGATCTGGGAACAACACAAAAAGCACAGGCTAGCAGTGGATATGCTAACAGTTATACCTTCATACAACCAAGAAAAGACAAAAATAAGCCAGTCCACAGGAGAAAAACACTAACATGGTTCAAGTAGTTCTCTGGAATCAGAAAAATTTTTCTTTATTAGAAGGAAGACTAGGAGCGTAGCCTAGTCAGCACGAAATAAAGGAACAGGATTCTCATTGTGATGAATTTTGTCTAAAAAGGTGACAAAGCACAGTACCTCAGCAAATGTACTGAACGGCAGCCCAAGTGGCCACTCTGCTTTATAAGGTGCTGAGACTTTCCACAGCCACAGGAAAACAGTGTACCACAAATTGTGTTTATTGCAGTTCTGTAGAAGCAAAACATATCTCTTTAAAATATTTATATATTACATATCTCATCCCTTAAAACAAACACAGTGCCTGAAGGCTCACCCTATGGAAAATTATGACTGAGATGTTTAGAAAAGCAACTTTAGAATACAAGAACACTGATTTAATATTTTTTTATTCTTTCCTCTTTTTTCTTAAGATATGAGTCTTTCCATCTTTCTCATTAAAAGAGTACTGCATTGAAGTGACAGCTACTAAAAATGTACACCACTCATGCCTTTGGTGTGAAACATTAGGAATGATGGGCACAGTTCTAGCCTCAAATATCTCAATAAATCCCACCATTAATCTCATAGCAAGGCTCTAATGTTTTTTTATAAGATATTACTCTATATATGCTTGAATTCCAAAGACCAATATGGATTTCTACGCGACATAAGCCTGGAAGACACCCAGGGTTATTTGACTTTCAAAATTCAACACTAAGTCAGGCTTACAGAATTACGCAATGACACCAGGAATGGCCATTGCAAAGCATCAGCTGCTTTAGCTCATGCCACCATAATCTTTTTTGCATATAACAGGACAGAAAATCCTGAAATAGGGGCTGTTACATACTGGAAGCATTTCTGAAGAGTTGGTAATTTTTAAAGACCTTAAAATCAGTATAATCCAAACTATTTCCCTGGTTGCATTTCAGCTCTTCTGTGCCGATTAAACTTTCCAGACAAACCATATAGAATCATAAATATATTCCTATAAAGCCTTTTACATTTTTACTCCCTTTCCAACATTCACTCCTGAATTATGCATTTAAAGAGAACTCAGAAAATCTTTAAATATCTCATCATCTTTTATTTAGAGACAGCTTAACATGAAAAGTCCTGTTAGAAGGATTTGTTTTACATTTTTAAAGAGCAATATTTCCTTTACAGCCAAGACTTAAGTGGTCTTACTTAAAAGCAGTATTAGCTTCTTTCAGGAGTTTTTATTGGATTTGCACTAGTGGTAGTAAAAGCTATTTATAAATGTCTCAGTCAGTAACAATACACTTTGTTCATCTGTTTGCCTCAATGTTAATATTTCTTCAAGCTAAAAAACAGAAAATAAAGCCCCCAAACAAGGCACATAAACATTAATTTCTATGGATTTCTTTTCCTTGCTCTATCTGATGTTTCCAGAGATGATCAATATGGCAATTTCCTGCCAACCCAGAAGGCTAATTACCACTCATTTTCAGAGACTGACAGGGCAGAAGTATTAAAGTGTTCTGAAAATAAGTCACAGAGACTCATTAAAGTGCCCTAGAATATGATTCTTTGCCTTTTCCTTGGGAAAATAGATATCTCATTATGGTTTATGTGAAGAAATTGGGTGGTAGCATCAGTGAAATTCAAGTGGCTGGGTGAAAAAACATATGTCCCTTCAATGCACATATTCAGGATACCCCTTCTCACACTACATGTTGAGAGTTAAAGAGTTCACCCATGAGACTATTTCTTAGTGTCTCATAAGTATGAAAAAAAACCCCACAATTGTTCATTCCTCTTGCAGTAAAATCATCCTGAATGCACATGTTCAACACATCCTCCTTTCAAATCAGATGGCCTGTGCTAATCTGCAGATTTTTAGGAGAAATCTCTGCTACTTGTGCATATATGTGCTAGAAATATATCATCCAGCATGCAAAAGTGGATTTTTACGGCCTTCATTGTTGGAGCAGCCTTAAGAGAAATAGTTGTCCTCTGGCAGCAACTGCCTAGCACTTGGTTGGTTATCTCATTCTTAAATTAAAAAGGTGCGTGCTCTGATGGAAGGAAAAAAGGTGTCTTACAGTAGGCATTTTGCAAGGGATGGGTGAAGAGGAGGTAGGCAAGGCAAAGAAAAGGAATAAAATCAGACTGTGTTTAGGAAGGAAAGAAATAAAATATTTTAATATGCCGTTAAAACAAAAAAATAAACATGAAAAATAGCCAGCCCAAAACCTGTACCATTCAATCCATGATTTTTTTTTTTTTTTTGGCATTGTGTTGTGAATTCCCATGGATTAAGGTTTTTAGGTTTTCTTTGAGGCTCAAAAAACAAGAGATAAAAGGTGACTTAGCACTGGCTTCTGAGCACTTCAGTGCATCTTAGATTCCTGGAGAGCTGCTTCTGGTACACAGCTTTTCTTTGTGCCATACGTTTAGTTCTGCAGGCAAATGATCTTCTGGATTGAGTGTGCTACTGGCTCTCACAGTGCACCCACAGATGCTGATTACTCTGCTGTAAGGAATATTTTCTGCAGTGCTACTGGAGAGGTGTTGGCAGGTTTGGAGAGTGCTCAGGCATGGCCCAGGTTTAGGAAGCAAACTAGAAATTACATTTCCAGAAAAAGAATACAATGCTCAGTGTCAGAAATGCTGCAAAGCCTTTCTACACCTCCCTTTTATTGCTTAGATATGTAGCCCATTAGGAAAAAAAAAAAAAAAAAAGCCCAACAAAATGAAAGGCAAGGATTGCCAAGAAAAGAAACGTGATCTCTGGTTTGAGATCAGCACTCAGTGCCTTTCAGAGAAAAAGCTTGAAAAATTGGCAGGAGAAAAGTTTGAAGGAAAGCTCATGGGGACGGTACACTGTTAGGGATTTTCTCACAAGAGTATTAAAATGAATTTTCCATATCCATCTTGATTTATTCCAGCATAGGTTCTTGTCCTGTCTGGCATCTCAGAGGCTCCTCAGTGTAGTGAGAACAACCCACATAAATAAGATGGAAGTTTCATGTAACAATAACTATTTAAGACAGCATTACTGCTGTCAAAACATGTATTTATTAGAAATGGATAAGTGGAAAGAAAATCCTTCTATTCTACTCATTTTATCCATCTTGTAATTTCTAATTAAATGGAGCCTGTATCTCAATTGCTCTGGCATTAGGAATTAAAGAACTGCAGCTCCTATGATAAGCTCTTCCCTAGTCTCAAAATCCAAACCATTTAATTTGCTTAATATACTTAAGTTTGTAATAGCTAAGTTGTAATATAAAAACAGTAATGTGACTCTTTTTTTTAAATAATGAGATCTGAAAATAAGCATATATTGGTGATTTTTTTTAAAACTGCTGGAAACCTTTAATGTCAGTCTTATATATCATTTCAAGAGTCCACAAGCATGTAAAGTGGCTAGGTTTGTTGCGTGGTATAGCTATTTTCTATATCATAGGATAGATTTTGCTAAAAAACAGAGCATGTTCTTTGAAAAAAACCCTGTATTTTAAATACACAGAGATAGCTGAAGGGAACAGTGTGAGATCAGCAGGTGTTATAGAGAGATTCTTCTGCCTTGCTATCAAAGCAATGCCACACTCCACATCCTCATGTCAGACAGGTTAAAAAGCAAATATCTCAAAATAGCTCCATCCTCACCAAGTGACCCAAAATCGCCTCCAAACAGAATTTTTTTGTAAGATTACCTTGAGTTAAACTTCCTGGAGAGCTTTTAAAAATGTACTTTCAGGAACTTCAACAGCTTCCTCTGAAAGATCAGCTTATGTAAGACAATTGATTTCAAAGGATTTGCATTTAAATATACATTTATTAGAGTTCAAAAAAATATATACCTACCCCAACACGCAACATGATTTTACTTAATTTTTTTTTTTTTTTTTTTTTTTTTTTTTTTTTTTTTTTTACTGCAAAACCTTCATTGATAAACCTGACTTGATATTACTAGGAAACTGCCAATACCTTTGAAAGCAAAACTGTAAAGTGCTCTGTAGTAAGATGTTTTTAAATTGCCATATAAATGTGAATTGGACGATCATGAAACAAAGTGGAATCCTGAATATGCTGAGTGACAGTCTTACTAATTAATAATTGTGACTCCTCCAAAGCATCAAAATGAGGATCCAGTTCCATAAAATACCAAATTATCAAACTGAGTAACCAGTACTTAGAGGGAATTTAAGGGTTTCTGAAGGATACACTAGGTGACAGTTTGCCTGAAAGAAGAAAAACAGGAAATATATGTAAATTTCCCTTATAACTGTTTTAGAATAGCATTCATCTGTTGAAGAATATGCCTTATTTTAAGCAACTATTTTTGCTTTTTCTAGAAAAACTGAATAGAATTAATAGCCTCAAAACTTATTAAAAAAACACAAACAAACCCACACAGTGTTAAAGTCCCAGCACAAAAAAAACCCCCACATTGGGTTTATACTTCTTATTAGAAGTGCAGGAGTTTTGTGTTTTCCAGTGGGGCAGGACAACCACGTTTTACAGCCAAGAGTACACAGAGCTCCAATCCCTGCACCCCTCCAGGTCTGTACAGCCTTGCTGTCCTCAGCTTTGGGAACATTTTGGATCTATTTAGGATGCTCTTCTGTGGAGATAAATTTAAAATTGAAAACTACAAACTTCCAATCACTTTCAAAAAGATGAACAGAAGACAACAAGCTAAGCTGCTTTTCTTTGAATGAAACCATTGGGCACATCCATTTGCAGACAGACCTTCAATCCCAAGACAGCAGAAAACACAGCCTAAGACACGAGGTTGACTGCAGTAGGGCCTCCCAAATCCTTACAGCAACATCTTTTTGGGGACCAGGAGGTTTTTCACTACACAATGATACACACCATTGGCACCAGCGGGACTGACTTTGTGAGCCCCTTCTCAGTGGCACCAAACACACTGAGAGCACTCTAAAACACTCTCCTTAAGCCACTGGTCCTCAGGCCAAAGGAAAATGGGGAATGTGGCCAGAACTGACATCTACTGAACACTGGGGGAGTTGTCCCATTTGACTTGCTGGAAAACAAGCTATTCCAAAAAGGAAGCCACGCTAAAATGGCTTGAGGACACTTTTGAAACTAATGGAAAAAGAAACTTCTTAAAGAGAGAGTGCAATCCATGCAATAGCTCTCCAGTAATTTGAAAAAAATAAAATAAAATAAAATAAAATAAAATAAAATAAAATAAAATAAAATAAAATAAAATAAAATCCTGTGTGTACATAAGTGAGTATAAACTACGCAAATTTTAGCCAATTATATCTATGGAAAGATAAAGCTCAGCACTAGTACGTACTGTTATAATTCCTGAGACTATTGAGTTGTTGTTCAGAACAAGTTGTGCAGGCTAACCCAAGCCCCATCTGGTCAGGATGGCTGGATTTTAGCTTGAATTATTCCCAGATGTCATCCAATCATCCACTGTGTCCAGAGAAAGAGCCTGCACATTGCTGGTTCTCAGCACACCAGGTAAGGATGTGACCCAAACCTCCAGGGACCCCCTGTCACTTGACCCCCACAGTGACCTTAGGTAAGCAGCAAGGCTCTCCCCCTGCCCAGTTAATAAGTTTTATATAATAAAGGCAAAACAGCTGTGGATTAATTAATTTTCAGACTAAGATACTCTTCTGGACTTTCCTGGTCTTCTTTACTGTTGTAGTTTAACTCCAGCCAGCAGCCAAGCCCCACACAGCCATTGGCTCACTCCCCCACCAGAGGGAAGGGAGAGAGAATCAGAAGGATAAAATAACTCATGGGTTGAGATCAAGACAGTTTAAAAGGGAAATTAGAAGCCATGCACATGCAAGGAAAGCAAAACAAGGAATTCATTCACTGCTTCCCATTGTTGGGCAGGTGTTCAGCCACCTCCAGGAGCACAAGGCTGCATCATACATAACTGATTTGGGGAGAAAAATGGCATCATTACAACTATGTCTCCCTTCCTCCTTCTTCCTCAGATTTTATAAACTGAACCTGATGCCACATGGTCTGGAATATCCCTTTGGTCAGTTTGGGTCACCTGCCCTGGCTGTGTCCTTCTAACCTCCCATACAGAGTGGCAGTACAAAAAGCAGAGAAGGCCTTGGCTCTGTGCAAGCCCTGCTCAGAAATAACAGAAACATCTCTACATTGTGCCCAGCGCAATTCCAAATCACAGCCCCCTACAAACCACTAGGAAGAAAATAAATTCTACCCCAGCCAAAACCAGCTGGGGAAGGGAAAAAACAAAAACTAAAAAAAGCCCCACTAAAAAACCTAAAAAAACCCTAAAAAACCTAAAAACACTAAAAACCACTTAAAAAAACACTAAAAACCCCTAAAACCCCTAAAAAACTAAAAAAAAAAAAAAACCCTAAAAACCCCTAAAAAGCCCCCAAAAAACCTAAAAAAACCTAAAAAAAAACAAACTAAAAACAAACAAACAAAAAAAAAACCCCACAAACACACCCTAAAAAAAAAACGAAGGAGAAAAAAAGAAAGAAAAATAAAACCAGAAAGATATATTCTGCCACCTTGTTCACTTTTGTGTGTATTTCCCAAAAGCAACAGTCTGAAACGTGAATTATTTCACAGTTGTTTTGACCATGTTGAATGGTGCTGGGTTTGCATTCAAAATACAACAGCTACAAGTGAAGTGAATTGATTTTTTTTGTGCTCTGCAGTAAAATTCACCATAAATAAAAATAAAAATACAGATCCTTTTCGTAAGCCTACAGCCAAAAGAAAAAAATATCAGTAAACTTTTTATTGTCAGTAAAAGTCTGAACAATTAGCGGTGTCTGTTTATTCCTGTTAATTTAGCAGAACAACAACAAAATTGCTTTATCAGCCATACTCTTTCCTAGTAAAAACGGCATTGTTTCAAACTGTACATTTAAAATGTTTAACACACTTTTGGCAAGCATATGGGCTCTGATTGTCAAACATATGCCATAAATTCATAGGCAGAGTCAGGGCAAATCATTTGACCTTCTTGTGGCTCAGACAATCCAGCTGTAAAATTAGATGAAAGCAGAGCTGAAAAACAGATGCTGCTGCATCCAATTTGAGCTTTCTGAGCAGACAACATCTTAAGAGAGCAGAATTAATGTCTTTTATGAACTGCAATACTTTATTTGATGTTTATCAGCACAATCTGTAAATTAAAATAAAAACCTGAAAAACTTTGCAAGCTTGCTGCATGGATTACATTGAATTTCCAAATTTACGGATTATTTATGTGTTTCCAAAGACAGGCAGTAAGCTGCCTAGAGAACTGAGCCTGTTGGGCCTTTGGCAAGGAAGGTTTGCCTGGAGTGATTTGGGTACCACAGTCTGAACCATCTGTCACATCCACTCTGGACACACAAGAGCTTAGAGGGGCATCCAGAGAGAAGTCCAGGCCAAAGCACCAGACACATGCACAGGTTTGGCTCATTTTCCAGGCAGTCACCTACCCCAGGAGCTCTGCCTTGAGTTTGAAATTCTTCTTTCCTCTTACCAAGTCATAGGGAAATCTACTTTTTGCTCCTATCTGGGGCGCCAGCTTCTGCTGGGCTCCAATCTGTTGGCAGCTGATAAGTGTGCTGCAGTGTCCTCTCCAGACAGCTCTGCCTTCCCTGCTAGGAGGAATCCATCACACCTAGGTGTGGGAAATGCACTTGCAGAGAATTCTCAAAGCTTGACAGAAGGCTCATGTAGGATGTATCTGTATGCAAACTTGGAGATAAGAAATACTGATTTAGAAATGCCATGGAATAGAACTGATGTTGTTGAGAGAGAAATGGCACTAGAAACAAGTTTCAAATTATGGCCTTGCAAATAGACTAGATACCTTAGAGAAACAGAACTATGAAAGATGCATTTAAGTAGGACCCATGAAGGGTAATTTTAGATGATTGGCTTTAAGGCATTATGTGGCAAAAGCTGATAGGCTGAGAAACCCTTATAATGAATTGTAATTAAGAAATAGTTGGCTCTTCTGATTGTGATGGTGATGTGACACCTATGTTGCCACTGCAGCTGTGCAATCACAGCTGGTGGAGTTACCAAAAAGCTTAAAACCACAGTTTACTCCTAGGCTAGAAGGCAGAACTTCAACAGGGGCAGTTGCAGACACTCGAAGGGGAACACGAGTGGCTATCTTGCTGGTTTGGGAATGATCAAGTTTATATTGGGAAAATACATAAAAATCCTGAAGGAAATTTAAAAAAGGAAAAAAACAAAACACCCCCAGAATGCATATCCTACAAGATAAATTAGCTTACTTGTGTTTGAACTTGGAAATAAACACTACTCCTATTTCAAAGGCAAGTGAGGAAACGTGCCTGAATTTGCACCTGTTCTGTTGATCCCACTTTTTGGAGGTGGGAAAACTTCATTTGGATTATTTTCAAGAACATCATTTGGAACATGAAAATAAAGAAAAAACTCTAAGTTTCATGTTAGAAAGAGTGAAATTAATATGTTGCAGGGTTTTTTCCCCCTATCCTTTTCCATCTCTTAACTACATAAAGTACTCAATTAATTCAGCCAGAACCTGAAACCGTTTACTTCACCACTTTTTCCAAACCAGAAATTATGTCCTACTCAGTAAATGCCTGCCCCTACTGGAAACCAAGCAATCATAAACCAGGTTCTGATGTTGCTGTAGCTATTTCAAAGCCCTAAGTACCACAGGGTCCTCACTGATGACTCTGGGTCTAGGTCTACATATTAATGTAATTAAGTACAACAGAGCCAGAACACTAAAACAAGTTTTAACCTTTTTTGTTTAGTAATGCTGTCCAACTGTGCCAACAGGTTGTTGTGGTTTGAAAGCAAAATGAATGAGAGGCTCCAAGTCAGAGATATAATTTAATAAGAAGAAAGGTAAAAAGGTAAAAGTAAAATAAAATAAATGCAATAACACAAAGGATCACTGACAGAGTCAGAATACAACCTGAGCAGGATGGTGGAAGCAGTCCAGGTGAAGTGCTCTTCCTGAAGCAGTGATCCTGTAGAAAGATCTGGTAGCCCTGCTCCTCTGGGAATCCAGTGGATAAGTGCTCTGGCACTGTCCCACATACCAGCTTATATCCAGGTGAGAATGCTTGGCTCCTCCCCCTGGGCAGAGCATCTCACAATAGCATGAGACGTGTGAAGTGGGTCCTTGATGGCCCATTAAACAGAGATAACCCCTGGAGGGAGTTACCTGTGACTCATGGGCCAGGCATTAATGGGCCATTAGCAGAAGACACCCCAAAGGCCATTAGCAGAAGAGGCAGGGGGCTTGGGAAAACACTAGCCCACCTGGTTTCAACAGTTCATGAAGATGGTGATAGAATAAATACTTTGTGTACATCCTACACTGCAACCCAGGACACAGGCGTAGTTTTCATTACAAATAATACGGAAATGCTAATAATTGCCATATTATATTTTTGATAACAGAAAAGGAAATAAATTCTTCCCAAACATATTAACCCTGTTTTTGCCCTACAGTAATAAAGCTAATGGAAAAACATTTCTCTTATAAACATTTCCTCATACCTTTGGAGCTGTTTATGAGGAAGGAGCTATTACATTAATTACCCTGTCACTCTGAAATTTAAATCATGTAGAAATATCATGTCCAAAGGGCACATTATATTTTCAGATAAAGGGTTTTTTTATTGTTTTAAAAAAAGACCCTTTAAAAAAATAAAAATTGCATAAGTTCTTGTCATTTTATCTAATTTGGTTCTTTTGTGAAGCCAATTCATCACTTGGTTACAAAGAAAACTTTGGCAATTGAACACTGATTTGCCAGAAAATGCATGCATATTTTATATCTTGGAAACAGAGTTTAAAGAATAGTGTGAATTCCCTGGAAAGCAAGCTGTAGAGAGATGAAACCAAAGTCTTTAGTAATAAATGCCACAGTTCAATCAAAAAATAAGATAAAGGCAGACAATTACAAGCCATATAACTAAGAAATTCTACTAGAAGGGCAGAGAACACATCACACTTCACCAATCAGACAAAATAATCTTTTTTCTTGCTTGTTTAGATTACATAAATTCTCAGAAACCAACTTTAACTACTTCAGTGTATTAAAAAATGATCAGTTTTGATAAAATACAATCCAACACTAGGTGTACAAAGATACCTTCTGGTGAATGAACAAAAAAAAGAGATGTCATTACTTGTTTTGGAAAGAGGACAGCAGGAAGTTCACATAGGATTAAACCACACTTTAATTCCCCAACACCTTGAGCATTGTGGATAGCTAATATTTGTATGTTTCTAGTTATCTGTGAATTTTAATTAAACATGAATGTTTCCGTCAAATGGTGAAGAACTTCATTTGATATTCCCACCCAGTCCTAAACTCTTAAACATGAGAGTTAAACTACTAAAGTAGTTCAAGAGCTCTGCAAGTAGAGAACAACAGAATTTCATTTGTGTGTAACAATATTTTTGTAGTGGGGACAGCTCATTCAAATGAGAGACAGACAGGAGCAATGGCATTCTACTTCACGTAATATGGAACTGCCTCTTTTTGGGGGCAATCTTGGATTCTCTGTTCCAGCCCAGCCATTTCAGCCTTTGGTATCTCAGTTCAACTATTTTATCCAGGCACAGCTTCCCCACCTGAGAGCAATTTCTGAGGAACTATTCAAAGCCCTCCAACAAGGTTTACTCTTCCATTCAAAACAGTCTTAAGTCCATGAGAGGTCCCCCAGTTAAATCATCTTTTTGGAGGGCAAAGGGACAGCTGGTAGCTGAGCAGCTGAACAAAAAAGAACTCTGCCATGACAAAACTGGGCTGAGCTTCACCAAGCACATGTCCATTGAGAACCAAAGGGAGAGTTCGCCTGCAAGTATTTCTCCCCATGGGACATTTTCAAAGAGCTTATGTGCAAGGCAGGGAATGCGACTTGTGTCTTCTGGGGAAGGGAAGAAGGAAGACTAAAAACAGATGAAGCAAATAAAGAGCAATATCCTCCTGAAGGTTTTAAACTTTTCCTTTTTCGCCTTATGGCTGCAATCTGTTTTGTACTGGAAGCCTTACACCCAATTGTGAGGCTGTGCCTGAGAAATTGATGTGGAGCAGCTCAAGGGCCCTTGGCTTCAGCTGCATCTTGGCTGTTGGTTTATCCACATGAACAGCAAAATGCCTGCTGAAAAAAGCCTATTTAAAGACAGAATTTAAGACTCCAAGACTGCCACACTGAATGGATTATTGGACAATCTTTATAAAGAAGCAGTGGTCATCTACAATAAATGTGTCCAGGTACCCCATTCTGCCCGAGAAGGCTGAAATGGATGACAGAGCACTTCCATACTGGCAATGCTGTGGGTTTGCTGCATGATGGGTGTGTGTACCCCATGCTGCATGAAAGGAAACATCTTTTCTGTCAGCACTATTTCAGTGTAAACCATGGAGTGATTTCGTGAAAGCATTTCTTATGCCTGAAAGAGTTAGGCTATGAGCACCAAAACCCCTAGAAATAAAAGTAACTGTACCAAATATTTCCAAAAATGTAGATGGCTTAGGAGTGCAAGGATGTTACAGATTTCATAGTCAAAGTCAGGGACGTTCAACAGACCTTGGACATCCACATGAGAGGGGAACTTACAGGAGGAGGTGAAGACTAAAGAAAACCTCAGAAGAATAATTTCTGATATTATGTATAAGATTCCATTAGGAACCTCTGGAAGACTTCCAGGTGAGGGGCAGAGAATATTCAAACACTTTAGTTTCACCTAAACAAGCTGCATTTTTGCATATCCATAGCCTTTCAGTCTCCCTGCTAACTTTTTAGAGAACTTGTAAATTACTATTAATTCAGAAAATTAATCTCAGAATATGATGCTGTACTGTTAAATATTAAATTTAATAATAATTGTTATACTCAAACCTTTTTCCTATAATTTGGTAGTGTACAATATTACAATAATCTTTTTAGCCACCAAATAATTTGAAAAAAATCAGACTGACTTTAATGGCTAACAGTTCACATTTGGGTCACTTTTTACAATGAAGGTGTGTCAAAAATAAAAAAAGTCCAAAAATCTTTATTTCCAACTGATGGTTGATTTACAATTATATGAATAATTAATAAAATAATTTAAAGAAAAATCAGTATAGGTTGAGGAAGTAAATGCAGATCAAAGCTGTCCTACATTAATAAAATATTGAGCTACATAATATTCCTGAACTGAGTGGGGTTTTTGTCAGGAAGATAAATTAATTGGTATTCTGACCTTTCACTTTTAGTGTTGACCTAAAGCTAGCAGGAAGGACAGTTGCTCTGGAAGGAAGTGCCTGACAACATGTTTAAATTTTTATTGTCTCAAGCAGTCTTTTACACCCTTAGTCAAACAGCCTGCAACAGAACCAAGCCTGCCTGTGACTACCGAGTGCACTGTGGCAATGTCAAGGACTTCTTCCATTATTTATATTTTTCCTTGCTGTCGTTCAATTTGGCTGATGTTTGTTTTCCTGAGACCTGGCTGATCTGAGTGGAAACTGTTCCATTTACCCAGCCAGGGCCACGTTCAGGCAGGAGGGGTGGCAATCAGTCAGCAGAGGAGAGCTCCGTGCCCAATCGATACCCGTGGTACGCACCAACAAGCAGGATCAGCGTCAGGCCCCCTCCCCCAGCCCCCTGCAAATGTGCCTGCAAAATGTGCACTCCAGAGATGGAAATGTTATCACAGCACAGGTCAGTAAACTATTGATGGGACTAAGCTATGTCTACTGATGTACAGGGAATGATGTGTGGCAGTTTGATCCAGTAAGGGGACTGCTTTGTATGCCAAACACCACTCTCTGCTTGGCGTTGTCTTTTTGGTTCACTTTACAATGCCTCAATGTCAAAGCTGCAGCAGACATGGGATCATATTGTGGGGATGTCTGCAGCACAGGTTAAAAAAATTCTGAAACCTTTTTTCTTGTAAATTGAAATGTTGTAAGAAATTAACTTCTAGTTTGTCACGCCTTAAAGTGTCAGAGCCTTCATACAGTTCTAACTTCATCTTGTGCGCAAATGATGACTTGCAATGACTAAATAGTCAAGTTTACTAATGTTCTAATTATGTCAGTGCAAATTAGATATACAGTAGTTTAAATTGCTTTGATAATGCCTGTAGGGTGGCTACTAGCAATGAGAGAAATATCAGGTTAGACATTTAGGTCACAGCATGTCAACCTTTCCTAATAAAGTTGACTTTTTCTTCTGATTTTCATTTTGCCATAAGTTTTAGATCCTAAGTTCAATTTGTTTGGAGGAGGAAAAAAAAAATCATTGGGTACAATTTTATAGTATAGAATTGTATATAATTTAGTGTTTTCCCATGCACACACGGGTCTGGTTGTCTTTTCCTGTGTTCTGTGTAGTGCCCAGCTGTGGATAGAAACTGCTTGAAACTGCAGACTTTTAGGATATACTCCACCACTGCAGGTTTGCAAGAAGATCCCTTCCTCTCCTTATGCAGAGACCAAGGGCTAGTTAAAATGAAAGCTCATATTCTTGACAGGGAAAGCAAAAGTTATTCTGAAGTATTTCTGAGCATCTGGCCAATTCTGAACATTTCCTGCACACTAATGGATCATGCAACAGGGGCAGCCACGGGACGAGCTGTATCATGTAGGTATTATAAAGCACACCCCCACCACGTGCCACAAAGAATTCTGTTTCTTCCAAAACCCTCTCTTCAGGGCAAAGTGATTTCACCACCCTTGTCCTCGACTAACTTATCTACAGTCTGGAGTTCTAAAATATAGACTGTCTTCAGTGTACTTTTCTTACATTTATGCACACGTATTTGTAGACGTGTGCATGCATATGCATATACCTGTAGTCACACTGCATGCAAACATCTTTTACTACATACGTGTGATAAATGCTAGAGAAAAATAAAAATCACTTTGTTACTTTATGACATCACATTCCCACTGACTAATGAAGCTCAGCCTCTGAGGCTCGTTCACCTGTGTTGGCACAAAATTGGACCAGCACTCTAAAAAGAGGTTTCTGGGGCAAGGATTTCACTCTGTGAAAAACCACACACGATTATTGTTACTAGATCTGCTAATGACAAGACAGCAGCAGATGGTATTCTCCAGGCAGATGCAAGAGAGCTATGCCTCCTCAGCTAATAGAACATAAGCCAACTTGTAACCAGAAGTCCTGTGAAAATATAAGTGCAATACTTAGCCTGAAATAATAAACCTTCTGGATATTCAGGATACATCTATTTTGGCTGCACTGGGATTGTCACACAGCTTTTATAGTGTCCTGCCACTTCATCTGTGGCTAGAGAGGAGGCAGTGCCTGCTGCAGTCTCCCAAATGGATATATGGAAGATAAAAGTGTTTAGCTACACTGGTGGTGACAAACCAGCATCAGGATGCCATGCTACACATTGCTGACACACTCTTGACACATATTTGTCCTCTGCCAACCAGTTGCACCCAGAAAATACCCAGGGATAATTTGAGGGAACATCATGGATCAAGAGCCACTCTCAGCAGGCAGAAGAGACCAAGCCATTCTGTCTGGGGAGAAAGAGGACAAGAGAGGAACTGAGGGAAATTAACCACAGTGAAAAAGCTGTGCCTTTAATCTGGAGGGACAGATGACAAGATTTTCTCCATCTATTTTCTATAAAAGACAGACCCTTTAAAGTCTACCTCCCAGACTCTGACAAAGAATTCAGAGAGAAATTATGAAGAATATAAATATTCAGCAATACAACTATTTCCTTCCTTATAAATACAATATTTGAAGCAGTTCTTCAAGTGAACACTTATATAATTATGCCACAGAAAATAAATAAGAAGCAGATATGTGAGAAAATTCTAGGGCCTAGCCATTATTCTCTTCTTTATATACAGTTGAATCCCTGTAAAAATGAAGTAAACAGAACTAGATGTAAAGAGAAATCTGGCCATACAGCTGTCTTGATGTACATTCTTTATGCAAAACTGTCTATTCTTTTGTACTTTTGAGTTCTAGCCAGTGGTTTTTAGTGATGTTTCTGTTTATCCTGTATTTTTCTTCATCTGCCCACCTTCCTCTATTTTTTTTTTTTTTTTTTTTTTTTTTTTTAATTACTATAGGAAAATCCAAGTAATCTTTTCTTCTTGGAGAGTGGGCCAGGTGGTCTTTGAAGGTCCCTCCCAACCCCAACTCCTCTATGATTCTATGTCTCAGCTACTCTTCTGTATAAGACAAGGTTTACAAAATAACCCGTTGAAAAAGAAACACTGAGTAAGTTTATTGGCTTTGAACAGATGGCTGAAAGAAACACCATGGAAAACACTTAAATGCTCAAAAAGGTATTGATTTAATGTAAACTAGATGGGCCTTAAGTGTTCAGATAGCCCAGACTCATGTTTTAGGGAGCATGGAGAAAATAAATTCAACCAGAATATATATATCTCATTAAAAAAGTGGGAAACATTAAACTCAGTTCAAGTAGCAGTAGGCAGAAATAACTTACATATTATGGTAAATTTGTGGACTCATTGAAATTTAATAATAGTAAATTTACTTATTGCCAGACACCACCCCCGAAACCCATTGCTGTGATCCAGAACATAAATTCTTCTCCATATGCAGTCAAATGGCAACTCTATGAGCCTATGCAATGCAAAGGAAATTGGGCAGATGTACTTCTGCAAAGAAAAGCTGAGAATTGGGGTGGAAAGTAGAAAAGTGGCCTTACTGTGGTTCAAAAGGGTTTTTTACAATTCTGTTGTTTCTGTTTTCAAACTTCCACCCCCAGACCCCTTCCTCCCTACCTCAGCATATTGTCTAAAGCTCTTCTTTTATATGAGGGCCTCACATATATGATAACTTACCTTTGGGAATAGATATACATCTTTCCCTCAGAGCAGGTGCAAGTTCTGTCTCAATTTTACTGATTATTTTTATTAAAAAAAAAAAAACAAAAAAACAAAAAAAACCCACAAAAAACTAAGAAGGAGCATATCATCAAAATAATTCTAAGAAGTTCACAGAGTGAGTTTTGTTCAGATATCCTGATAGGGAGTACAGAACAAGTTTTGATGGAGAAGGAGTGAAATGTGAATTAAAAATGAAAAAATCAAAAAGAAAAGAAAACAAACAAACAAACAAACAAACCTATAAAACAAAGCCCCTTGGCACATATTGCAAAATCTAATTGGGGGAGAACAAAGAAAGAATGGAAAGTTTCAGTCTCTGTATTCACTCCTGGATCACAAGTAATCTGAGGACTGTTTAAAAATGAATTCTGCGGGATCTGCATCTTGGATCCATCCAGTATACAATGACTATTCTGTTACATACACAAGGGAATGCCTGTGATAAACAAGGTACTTTATCAGTTTATCATCATCTCTGTCTTGATATGCTTCCTTAAATAACTGCAAAGTAGACCTAGGCAGGGAGGTTCCCTCCACAGTTAAATTCCTTGAGGGATTGCAGAAAAGGGCTGAGGAGGAGAGAGAGAAACAACCACAACAATAAACAGTCAGAGCTCCATAATCAATGTGCTAAAAGGACTACTGAACTTGATGCGATTACCCAGCACTCAGTGCAAAGCAAGTATGTTTGTTAAGAAGATTTCACTGGCATTTTGGGGGGGCTAAGTGGCACAAATTCACATCTTGCATAGGAATCACCTAAAAATAATTTCAGTGACCATTTGGTATCACACTTCTCTTTGCCTCTAGTTCCATACCAGGGTCTTGCACACGGCTGCAAAAACCAAGATACAATTTATACATTTGCCATCTGTGCAGGGCATGACTGCCATAAGAAATGCACAAATACCTTCTGGGATGAAATTTCTTGGTGGTTATTGCATAAGAGAGACACGTTTAAATGCACCCTTTAATCTATATGGTTCTAATCCAGAACTGCTAGAAGGCAGTCCAAGAGGAATTCCATATTTTGCAGGGTCTTGCATTTAGCTAAACTTCCCCCCAGCAGGGTGATTTTAGGATGCTATTCCCAGCCAGGCCATCCTAATACTCACTCCTTGGCTTTGTTTTGTAATTATCAGGGCAGTGTTTAAAAAAAAATAAAAAAAACACAGAATGAAAGCACTTCAAACCCCCTAAACACATCAACATTGATCAGATGAATATTGAACACATTGTACTTCAAGGGGAAAGAAGAAGTCAGTGTGCAGAGTACCTGGTCTTCTTATTGCTTAGTGTAATGGAGAGGTAAGCAGAAAACTAAAAAGAAAACAAATTAAAAGGACACAATTTTCCTGAAATTTTTAATACCTCACAGGCTGAAGATTTGCAATTTTTGGAGTGAGTGTGATGTGGGGAGGGCACCATAGCTTGCACAAGCTCCCAAAAACCAACCCTACTCCCAGGAATTTGCTGCCCAGCCAGAGTGCTGCTGTACACAGACTGCTCTCATGTCAGAAAGTGGAGTGCCTTCCATAATTAACAGATAACTCTTCTTTGATAGCATGCCAAGAAAATAATAACTTTTCTACAGCAAAATGTAAAACTCTGTCAAAAGGAGGCATCTATCTGTTTCCACAAGTCCCGTGGTGATTAGTTTGGCCCTAATTAACAGTAGCTTTCTAAAGTGAGAGATAATTGCTGGCACACATAATGTAGATTTCAATAGCTAAAATGAGCAATAACGAATATTCACTTTGAAGCTTGTCTGACAGAATGCTTAGACTACAAAAAGTTAAAGTAGTACCTTGACTACAGCTGATAAATGAGATTCCTTTACTGTCCTCTGCTTTCCATCAGTATTTCAGTGCCATCACTTTTAATGCTTCAGGTCTGGAGCTTTGTCTCTTAAAGTCAGAGATTTATGGCAAGTAAGAAATGCCCATATTAAAAAGGTAAAAGGAGATTCAGATTATATCCTTTTCTGACCATTATAATTAATAGCTGGATCTTCAGTGGTAGCTAATTGAACGGAGGTCAGTGTGTTGCCATGGTAATGTCCTAGCCAAGCAATTTAACTCATTTTCCAGTCTACTGCCCCTTTGCATAACCACAAGTTATAAAATGTTTTAATTGCAAGATTTGCAAATGATGCAACATCTGGGCTGCAGATTTCCATATAAAGGAAGAAGATTAATGGGATTATTAACATATCTGTGCAAAGCCTTGAAGTGCTGAATATAATTATTGAATTTTCACCAGCATTTTCACTGATCATCTGTGTGACATGTTGGAAATCCATATAACTAAGGAAGAAAATTGCAGATGTGTATTTTCCTTCCTCTATGCCACTAGTAATTAGAAGAAGTGTCATTCTATTGCTGCCCTGGAATAATAGAGATATATCTTCAGTCACTTCACCAGAACAACAATATAACTTCTTTACTTGTACTGTTGTTTCATTTGATTAGATTTGAAAACAAGTCATGTTTGTGAACCTCAAATTCTGATTAGTGATTTTGACCTCCTTATTCCAAAACCAGGCCAAAGAAATAGCAAGCAAGCAGCCTTCCACTCTCCTTATATCTGAAAATATTTTTTTTAAAAAACGTAAGTTCCTTCTAAGTAACCAAAATCAAATTATTCCCCTAAAAAAGACCCAAACATATACTCATGGGATTCTAACATCACTCAAGAATCCTAGAGTAGTTGCATGAGACTAAAATTATTTTAAGAAAGGGAAAAAGAAAAAAAAAAGGAATACTTGCATACACAGGCAAAAAAAAAAGAAGAAAATTTGAATGCACAGTTTGAAATATCAACTATGAAGTTAATGTATTTATATCCTGATGGACTAAAGAAAGTACAAACTTGCAGTCTGGTTGTTCTTCAGAATGGCAGAAGAGCCAAGAACTCTCTTGCCAAGACAACTACAGATCCTGTTCCTTCCCAACAGCAGCAGAAAACTATTACCTCCTTTTCTCAGAATGAAGGAGTGGTCATGTAAAAGGCAGGGGTGGCCTCCAAAACCATGTCAAAGACACTGGCTCTTAGAAGTCTCATCTAACTTTCTCCACTTTTCTTCAGCTATTGAAGGACTCTGCAACGTTTTCAAGAAAAATCAGGTGATTTAGGATTACAATTTCCATTATTAGAAAAGGCTTAGATAATGAAGTAATTCCAGTTTAGCTTCTTAAATAATTATAATGCTTGATTTATTCAATAGTCAATTAAAACAGTATAAAATTGAAGGCTCAGTTCCGCAACCAGCTTCAGTCTCTGGGTACTATGAACTCAGCTATTTTTAAAGTACAGCTTGGGAATTTCTGTTGAAATGCAAAATTTATTGTCTGTACATTTGTGATGGGATCTACCACGTCCATTGGAAACACTTTTCCATGCTTTCTGACACTAAAACAATGGGGCTAAAAGCAATATTTCTACCCAATTTAAAGATTAGTGCTTTTAAAATATTTCCCACTCATATGGCATTGCATAAATGTCTTCTAATATCACCTCATTACAATACAAGGACTAGTAATTTATACTGATGCAAGCTTAGAATCACTTCTGAAAACATTGAGGAGACCTCAGATCTGCTAAGCCAACATGAACTCCTCTTGTCCTGGTGCAATGTCTTTGTGAGGGACATCCAATCACTCTGTTCCACACATCTGCAGAACAGCCCCCTTTCCTGCCTAGAGAAATCTTCTCCCTTTGAAACACTTCCTTGACAAAAATTACAGGATATTGTAAATCACGTTTTACCCAGATTTTCAAAAGGAATAACTCAACAACTTCTGGACCCTACAGAACACAGAAACAATTTTAAGATTTCCGACATGCCCAGGGATGTAGATCTTAGTGGTGCCTTTTGAAGATTTGCCTGATTTCAAAATGTGGTGGATTGACTCTGGTTGGGTTCCAGGTGTCCACTAAGTCCTGTCTTTCCCCTCCTCAGCTGCACAGGAGAGAGAAGATATAACCAAACCTTTGAAGACTGGGACAATGGCAGGGGGACATTACATCAACCTTGGCAACACAGCCAAAATATAATCTTCAGAATTCAAAACGTAACCTTCAGCTGATGTTTATGTGACCAAGTAAAAAGTTCAGGAAGAGAAATTAGACAAAAATCATGAGACATACACAAAAAGTTTCAATATCAATTTAATGAAGACAAATGAAAATTTAAAATGCAGTATCAATTAAATTAAGAAAGAGGAATGAAAATTATAAAAGCAACTGTAAAAATAGCACTAAAATAATTGCCAAAAGATTTAGAATATGGATAATGCAACGCAAAGAAGCCTGTAGGTGTGTTGCTGTGCTCACATCATGATGGGCTGTGCAGTCATGAAAAGACCCATGGTGGAAGAAACTTATACCTGTGAGCAGCCTCAGCATAAACAACACCTTTTTTTGAGCTAGAGTCTTTTATCTCACTAATGAGTTGTGCAATTCAACAACACAAAGCCTAAATACTGCTGTAAGTATATTACATGAGTATTATTTGTAAGGTATGTCTAGAGACACAAGTGTTTTTGATTCTCTGAAAAAAAAAAAAAAAAAAAAAAAAAAAAAACAACCAAAAAACCACCACCAGTAAAGATGTGGATGTATATGTCCCAAAACCATCAAAGCCCACTTTGAATATGACCAGATAAAACACATCCTCTTCCACCTCAAAGAGCCAGCCAGGATAGGTCCCAGCAGATGGGACAAATGTGACAGATGAAAAGAACCACCATCAACAAAAGAAACCAAATTCTGAGGCACGTTTTCCTCACTGTGCATCTCTGTGGGTGGGACAGGAATATATTGCTCCTTACACAGGAACCGAAAATATAGACCATAATTATCTTTTCATGATTTATTATTTCATTAGACTTTTAAATCAGAAGCTCAAAGCCTACTCAGAACCAAGAGTCCAGATCTCATCCTGATGTGCCCACAGTAAAAATAGAATCTCACTGAAAACATGATAGCCTGAGGATTTTCTACCCACCTACACCTCAATGAGAAGATTTTGGCAAGTTCCCAATCCTATTAATTATCAAGTCAGAAATCATTATGGGATCTAAGAAACTGTTTATAACCAAAAGGGTTCCAGAATTTAATTAGAAGTATAAGGAAGGGAGGAAAACCAAAGAAACAGTACAAATTTCTGTGGTATAAACCCCTGTATTTTACATTTCTAACATGTGTGGAGACATCTGGAAATCATGCTTGTCTACCTGAAGCTTGACATCTAATTATTGAAGTACCAAAAGAAGGAGAAGCTCTGGAAAAAGAGTGGCTTAAACAGCACTCTTCAACAGTTTCCTCTTAGAGAACTTTCATTGTTCACCAAAACTGAAGATTGATTTTTGGGCTTATTTGAACATAGTATAGGTTGCTTTACCTCTTTCAGTAAAATAAAAGAAGTAGCATGGGACTATGGGGTGGGAATTGTGGAAACTATGTATGCATGACACTGATGATCTATAAATGATGTTTTAGTACTTAAGCTTTTTGATTTCTCCCAATGCTTTTGAAAATGTTTTACAATTACATATTGTAAAAGAATCCTAATATTATGCTCTAAATATTTTCTGGGTGAAAGATCATCTTTTCATAGATCATTTTTTTCATGTTCTCTTAAAAATTTTTATTAGAGGAATAATTATGAGAAAAGGAGAATGATTAATAAAGTATCACTATTCTCCCACTGGCATTTCTGGCCTCATCAAAAGTGTCATTTTTTTTTGCATAATAGATTGACTCACACTTCAAGTGTGAAGCAACACTTGAAATTATCCATGCACATACTGATACATGTCCATATGTTTTTCCATAATTTCTCAAACAATAAGCCAAGGGCAAAATTCTGGTCTAGGAAAATTTCTAGAGTGATTCTTACACGTGTATTTTCCAACAAATGTTCCACATCATTGAATGCCACTAGACAATAAGCAGCATACAAAGAACATCCCCAAACCACACTTGCCAGCACACTG
The DNA here is from genome assembly GCF_965231275.1 of Zosterops lateralis. NCBI lineage: Eukaryota > Metazoa > Chordata > Aves > Passeriformes > Zosteropidae > Zosterops > Zosterops lateralis. The sequence continues at coordinate 112,174,542 of NC_139763.1, forward strand.
GAAAATTTTAAAGAAATGCACGAGGTTTAGCAAAAAATACAAGAAAGTTAATAATTTTGCTCCCTGGGCAATTCAGATTACGGATATTTTAAGATGTATTAAGAAGTGATAGTTATGCACTTCACATTACTAAGCATCAATTGAAAGTGACAGGATAAAGAAATCCAACAGAAAGAAAGGCTAAAATGATCTACCCCATCGCCTACTACAGCAACTTCAAAGAAGCAGTAGATGCTTTAGACTCTAATGGAATGGAAAATAGTTCTGTTTATTTATAATAGGCAAGGTGTGATATTTAATGATTTAGCAGTAAACATGTCAAAAGGTAAACTTGAACATTTATTTACCAAAGGAATAGCCATAGTAGAATATAATGAAAAATATACTCAAAACACATTTTACTTTAAAGCAGGCTATTTCAAGAGAACAGAAACAAACCAAGATTAAAATTAAATATTAAATTAAAATTTCAAGACCTGGCACATACATCAGTGTCCTGTGGATTAACTGGGAAAATTAATTTACTCTTAGGAGTCCCCACAATAGATTATAATGCTTCCTTAGCCCCATTTCTCATCCTGGTGGTTGTTTTTTGAGACTGTTTGCTAATTGCAGTTCACAGCTCTCCAGCCTGGCTGATGAACACTGGTTTTCCCAGACACTGCATGGAAACCCTGCAAGGAAATCAGAGAGAGGCTTGCAGGATGTGCTTCCACCCAGGGTGGGGAGCAGGAACCCCGTGCCCCAGCCACAGAAGGATTTGAAGGCAGCAGAACCACCCCATCCCCATCCCTTCTGCCTTCCTTTTTTCCTACCCAGTGCCCACAGCAGGCTCAGTACCTCCTCAGCTTTGCAGCAGCTAGACAGGCCACCGGGGAAAATTAAAAACATTGTGAAGGGTCACCTTCTCCCTTTTCATACTGCCTTAATTAAGGTTCTGGTTCTGCCATGCTTCCTCTGATGACTTCATTCTCTAGGGCATTCATCCCAGAAAATTCAAATTTCACCTGTGCTGGCATGTAAATCTCATAAAGCAGCATTTGCTTCATATTCTGCAGCATTGTGTATTGTGTAGGAGAAAAGTTGCTGCAGGTGCCAGTTATCCTTTAGTTGAAAAAGGAGTCATTGTAACATTAGAAAAAATATCTGGAAGTTTTTTGAGGGGAGTGTACACTAGGGCAGAAGTTAGAAGGACAGGAAGTGAGAAGGAATCAGTGTTTAAAAACTACAAAAGGAAATAAGCAAGGAAAAAAAATCTGGATCTGATTTTTTTTATTATTTCTTTCAGCCATTTGTCCATTCTTGTTCAATTATTTCTCAAGGAAAGAACCAGCTGTCAGCAAAGATCATAGAATTCCAGACTGGTTTGGCTTGGAAGAGGCTTTAAACATCACCCAGTTTCAACTCCCTGCCATGGGCAGAGCCACCTTCCATTGTCCCAGGGTGCTCAGAGCCCCATCCAAGCTGGTCTTGGACACTTTGAGGGATGGGGCATCCACAGTTTCTCTGGGCAGCCTTTGCTGGCACCTACACTCTCACAATAAAGAATTTTTTTCCTAAAACCTAATTTAAACCTAGGCAAAAAGTTCACACCTCCCACCTGAAAAACTCACTCCTGTTCCCACATCTGGGAATCTGTGTGCAGTTGCGAATGTTAATGGATGAAAAAGAAACAACAAAAAAGAGAGAACTATTATAAAATACTCATAAGGCTTTTGGAGTCACAGCAGGAGGGGCAGCAGCAATATCTTACAAATCACTGAATGAAAAGAATTATGAAATCTTTCTGGAAAATGTTAGCTTCTTACATTTAAGACTGACTATATCTCATCTGAACAGTCATTTACTGGAATGCTGTCAGCCTTGATTCAAGATTTTCCAGAAGCTTACTGAGGTCATGTAAAAGATAAGCATTCAAGCATTCAGAAAACCCAACAAAACACAAAAGAAACCGGAAAACAAATGTCCTGCTTCTCAACAAGGTCACTTAATATTTTGCTGAGGACTACATAAAGGCAAAGTACATATTTGAAATGTGACAATATTCAGGTTTCTGTGCATCACTAGGCAGCAATGAGTATTAGCCTGATACACTGAAACTACCCTATATATATTAGTCACTTTTTTGTAGGAAACAAAACACTCAACAAAACAGATCAAGAAAGGAGATGATACAGATCTCACTGTTACAGCTAAGAAATGAGCTCCTAATTTTGACCACAAAATACCGGCCTTTCCATGACCTAAGCAATTCACAGTGGTGCTAAATTATTGTTTGGACTCAATGATCTTAGAGGTATTTTCCAACCTTAACGATTATGTGAAAATACATACCTTTAAAAAAGCACACGATTCCTATTCTGGGTACAATTGCTCTTCTGAAGAATCACACAACTCATGAAAAATCTGTCCTGGATTTTCAGAAAAAAAAAAACAACCCCAAACAACACTACAAACTCACCTGATATTTACACTATTATTAGCATTTATGTACTTAACAGTAATCCCCTATATTTTAAGTTTGTTGAACTAAAATCATAATTCTTTAAACTGCTAGAGCTTTTACAAAGTTTCTGGGACACAGACTATGTGCTTATCTGGATTGCCTGGTCTGCTTCAGTCTCATATTCAAAATCTGGATTTATTTTGGCTAAGATGGCAGACCTACAACAAAAACACTAACATACATATTTGGTCTAGAACAATTACTTACTGGTCTAGTCTTTATTTAAAATCAGTGGAGGCACTTTAGAGGGGGCAAGTACATTGATTTTGTGCCCTTGAAGGTGCCTATTTATCCTTCTCGACTAGAAAGGAACTTCAAGTAACTAGTTCAGACAGACAGGTTGTAGACTTGTAACATTAAGAGGAATCGCACCTAAGGCACTTAGAAATAGTCAGCTTCATCATACTTTTTTTTTTTTTTTTTTTTTTCTCCACAGTGTATATAAAAGTTTGGTCATGCTCCTTTCCCTAAAGGTAGAGTGCAAAATTAGTTTGTTTTAAATCCCTAGTGAGACTCCTATTACAAGTAATTAAAGTTCAAGTCACAATCTCATAAATGATAATGAACTTTGAAGGCAGAAGAAAATTAAGTAATATTGGAAATGCAATAATCAGACTGCTTGTAAAATTTATGACATGGAGGAGAAAAAAGCCCCACACCTTAGAGTGGCATCAGGGGGTTGAAAATTTTAGGAAACCCTATTTTTTTTTTTTTTTTTTTGTAGATAGGAAGCTGTGTTTTTAATTATCACATCATGCAGCACCAAACCAGCACAAAGAAATTTGACCTCAGCATATTGACTACACCTGGACAGTGCAGTGCAGCACTCCACCACAACAAATAATTTCTTATGGCAAAACGTCTAGGGTAGAAATTCTTCTTTAAAAAGAGGTCTAGATTGGGAGTTCCTTTTTTTTCCCCTGGTTTGGTTGTTGCTTTGTTATGTTTCTAATGATTCCTCAGAAGTACTAGTCCAAATGAGAGATCACTAGAGTTACCCTTAGCTAAAGATAATTCTGCACCTAAGTGCAGTAATGTATTATACTTTATACTGCGAAGAACATATTCTAAAACACTGTCTTCAGCAAGAGGTTGTTCAGTCCTTTTTTGAATAAGAACTTGTTCTTGAAAGAGGTATTTGTGATTTTTATTGGATGCAATTATAGTTGGTAAGTCCCTCCTCTCTTTCACAAATGAAATTTCTAGTTACTGTTACTTGACAGTTTATCTATATACTTCTCTTCCAGTGCAGATTAAAACATTTCAATTTTAATATATTTTAAATTCCATTAAGAAGTCCATTTGAGATAATGGTGAACACTGTTTATTTCCTCTTCACCTTGTATTATTCAAAATTTACTGAGAGAGAAAATATTATTCTCAAGTCCTTTTCTTGCTCTCTGCCAACAGACTGAGAATTTAGTCACACAGAGACTTCAAATAAATATTTCTCTCCACAACAGGGACCATGATTTGAGTCTACCCATTCTATTACAGCTCAGCAAACTTGCTCATTTCACACCTGGAGGCAACTGATGGAACAACTCCATGGCAAAAAGCTCCATTAGTTCTTAGAATTAAAGTACTTAGGGTCACCAAGAATCAGCTTCCAAACAGAAAATAAGTAAACTTACAAACTCTGCTTACCATCTATTTCCTAACCTTGGTAAAAGGAAGCTTCTATGGTAAGGTTAAAGAACAACTATTGTTGAACTTAATGGAAGGGAGCAGAGGAATTGTGTTGCTAGCTAAAGGTAAAGTGAACTGTGTCATATGTAGGTTTTAATATTTAATGAATCTATATGGCTGCAATCCATTATGTGACAATTTAATTATATGACAAAAAAGTTTGATAAATAATATTGTGGTAGGACACCTAATTCATTATTTAACAACAAAAAATCAATACTTCCATAACTCATATTCCCACATACACATAGTCACAAACACACAAGCTTTTTCAAGTAGGCAAAAATCCAGACACCATAGACCATTCATTTTCTGGACAGGACAAGTTCAAATTGAAGTTTAATCAGGCCTAGATGGGAATGAATTTTATTTATATATTTATTTATTTAAACAGGGGGATCAGAAATAGTTGCTGCTAAGATGTTTTTCCTGGAACTGCTGTAAACTAGAAATATTATCTTTTTTATTTAACAGAAAAAGATGAAATGCCAGATCCCAATATTCCTGATAACACAACACTGCTGTTTGAGTTGATGGGATCACTGCAGCGAGTAGCCAGGCAGGCCAAGAGTGTCCTCAGGATTAGTGCTCAGGTTTAGACACAACATCACAGCCAATAACAGGCAACAAAGGAAATCCTGAAGGGAGGACCATGGTAATGATTTGTGGCAAAGAAGTCCTTTTTTCCTCCACAAACCATTCAGATAACAGCAGTTATCTGCCAAGGGAGTCACTCCTGTGGCAGAGCAAAATTTTGCCAGGAGAAAAAGAGAATGAGGATGTGAAGCAGGCAGAGCTGAAAGGGGACTCCAGGCATGAGGAAAGGGACAAGTAGATGTGCACTACAAATTCCTGCATTCAGGAACCCAGAGTAGGGGGAAATGACTGAAGGGAAACTGGGGATGAAGCACATGAAGGATTGGCAGTCAGCAGCTCTCTGAGGTCACTGGCTGTAGTTCAGATAAATTAATTTATTAGGAAAAAATGCTCCCTCCCCAACCACTCAAAGTCTCCCCACCTTTCTATATGACTTGTGTTCATATATATTGGTTTGTCATATAATTCCTGACAATTTGCAACTCCAGCCCAAGCAGTAAAACCCAAAGTCACAATGTTTTCAAGTTATGGAAAATAACCCTAATTTAGTTCATCAAAATGATAGATCTAATATTTTGGCCCAATTCTGCTCTACTTGCAGGCCATCTTTGAACTTGAATATCGATCATTCATACTGTTTTCAGGAATTTTTTTTTCTTAACAAATATATTAAAAAAAAATGAATGCTTCCTTACTGCTGTCCAGACTACTATTTATATCAAGTGTAGTTATCACACAATTTAAGGCTGACTAGTTTGATGCTAATGCACTGAAATTTTTGTTTCATTCTGACAGCATTATCACTTTAACCACAATTTGTCATAGTGCTTTTGTTGCCTTCTAATTTTTTAGCAAATGTAATTGTTATCTTGTACTTGATCTAGGGAGTTCATTCTCCCCTCCTGAATTTATGCAATTATTTTTTCATTATGTTGCATCTTGGCTGTTGCTGCTTGGGATGCTGTTCTCTGTCAAGGTTGTTTTTTGTTTGTTTTTTTTTTTTTTTAGTGGAGCTTTGGGGAATTTTTGGGGGCCCATGTAAAACCTCTCCTGGAGTACTCTGAAGAAATTTTTCATGGTTCAAATATAAATATATACGTATATATACACATGAGCATCTACATAAGCCAAGTTGCAAATACAAAAAGAGAAAAATATAGCACTCATCATTCCTTGGTTCATGAATTACAGATATGAAATTTTCTAGCAACACTCTTCCAAAAACTGAAAACCTAAATGCTTCAGTTTACATAATTTCATTTCCCAAAATTTTAAAATTATTTAGATCCCACACCAAGGATTTTGGTTTAATATTTTGTCCTGTTTTTAATTGGCTCCTGCACGTTATCAGTTTTCTCTTGAATTCTATGTTACAGCTTAGAATGTTGTAAATAACAGAATAGAGGAAATTATTGGAAGTTTATTGCAGTAAAATATTTACTTCATTAAGCATACTTCTGACTTTTCAAAATCAGTGTTTGTAAACAGTTTTCTTTGATTCTTTCTTAAATCATTATCTAATCTTGATCAGCCAAATTGAGTAGTTCCTAGTGTCTGGCTTCTTTATAGTTTAACTAGAAAACCCAGTATTATCCAGAGAAAAATGGTAGTACAAAACTTTGCCACTGAAACCGTCCCTTATGTCTGTAATAAAAAAAAAAAAAATAAAAAAAAGGAAGCTGGATTTTCTTGTAAAAAAATTAATCCTATACATAGTATGCCAAGATGAGTAGAGTTCTGCTTCTCCACTCTCGTAGAAAATATAAGGTGCTCACGTTCTCAAAAAGTTAAGCTCACTGAAGTACCAAATGTAAAAAAAAAATAAAAATAAAAAAATATATATATAAAGTATGGTTTTGCAGTATTTATATAGCTTTGGAAAGGATTATTTTGAATCTCCTATTAAGGGACATATTGGATGAAGTCACACCCCCCATTCATAACAACTCCACAAATACATTGCACCATGTCTGTAACTAGATCTGCTTCTAGAACTTATTTCACATTGGTACATTTTGCACCTCGTCTTGCTCCAAGTAATTATCAACCAGCACCTGAACACTAATCTGCATATGTAGTATGACATTAAAAATTGCATTAATTAGCACCTGGATAACAAGGATGAATTCCCACCCTAGACCAATGGCACAGCTGCACTGCATTCCTTGAGATGGACAGCAGCAGCATTCCTGTGAGCCAAGTGTTAATAAAGTTGATAAAGAGGAATGATAATAATTGTCATCAAGACTGCTTAGTGAATGACATTATGAAAGGCGCCAGAATTTTTTGTTAGGACAAGAGTGAAAAGCATTTTCAACCATAAAACACCTGAAAGGACAAAACAAGGCCAACACCTGTGGTTTTTTGCATGCACCTCCAGTACTGATTGCATAAATTACATCTCAGAGATAATAAATTGGTAAGTGAACCTGGAAGTGTATTTGTTGTAAAGAACAAAACCTGCAAAATATTAGATCCACTGTCAGACCTTTCAGGAGGTGAAAAGGCAAATTTAAATTCTCAAATCTCTTTCTCAGGGAAGGAATTGATCTGACCACATAAGCTTCGCTAGTAAATCAATATTCTCAATACCAAAAATATTTACTTAATTGAGCACAGTGAGCTAGTAGATAGACACTCTCCTGACTGCTGCAGGAGAGTTCAGCCTGGCCTGAGTTCTGATCCCACTGACATACACAAATGCCTCAGGCACAAAGGATTAAATAAGGTACCTGTTAAAATCACAGGTGATGTCAACCAAGAGGGTGTGCCCAGAGCTCAATTAGGTTAAGGGCAACTCTCCTGTAAGTGGTACAAAACCCATCCTAATGGTATGGCTGATCTGTGAAAAAATAGAGTGCTACTTTAAGAAACCTTCCATGAAGTTTATCTGTTGCTCCTGGCTGGAGTGTATATTTTGCTAGGTTTGGATATCAGACCTGCTAATCTCCTTTGAGTTCGTGTCAAGCATTTTACCTTCATGCATGTACCTTCCCTTTCTCTGTAGGGATACAATTGGGGTCCAACTGTTATCTCAGATATGAGTAATTTGAGATAATTTTACATTATACTCAATACAGAAAGATCCAGAAGCCATTAGTGTCTGATGAAGATTGTTATTAAAAGCACATTAGGCAAAATAGCAGCTAGAAATATCAAGTATCAATATGAAATAAAAAAATCAAAGTCCCTACAATGTATTTGAAGGGTGCTCCACTAATTGAGATCAAATTCAGAAATAAGTGTATGTCTAAGGGGTGTCCCTTAAATGTTGATTTCTGTCAAGAGAGATTTAATTCTTTGACAGAGAGAGAATCTGGGTGAGCAGGATGAGAGGAATCAGTGTGTTGTCCTTGTACTGGAGGGTAACGAAGTGCAGAGCCTCCAAGCTTATTCCAATGAAGTGTTTATCTCTTTCTCCACTCAACAGATGATTGGAACATACAACAAATGTTTTTAACTGCTGTTTCTGCATCTTGCATTTCTAGATGACTTAGTCCCCTTGCCACATTTTTGACTGATTTCTACAGAAATATAAAAAAGAAACTTGATTTTTGTATTGCAACTGTTTGCTTCTTATTGATAACTTTTGAAAATTTTTCCTTTATTAGTTAAAAGTTATTCACCAAACCCCTTGACTGCCTGCTCCTACACAGAGAAAATGCAAGACTTTGAAAGAAGTTGATCAATAAGACACCAAATATTTCAGGTAACCTATCAGATCTATAAGTGGCTAAGGAAAGAGTTTTGTGGAAAACTTTCAGTTTGTATGCTTAGCATGTGAATATTCATTTATATTCTGAATGGACACTCTGGATGCATTTAATTATTTCCTAGAGTAAATATTTTTTGTGCATAATTTGGATAAGATGCTTAGTTGGAAAATTTTGTTTCTATTTATCAACTTTTGAAACTAAGCTCTGGTTCTAAATACACTGCAAATTTAGCAAAAATATTTATTATTATTATTATTATTTTGCTCAGTTCTATGTCAATGAAATGCCACCAAAGTGCAATTTAGTGGTGCCTCTATCTTCAGACACTGTGGAGGTAAGGAACACATCAGTACCCAACACAAAAATAAAAGCAGCATAATAATAAAATATTAGGGCTGTTCAAAGGCAGTAACTCAAAACCATAGCTCATGTTTCACACTTCATTTAGGTAGGCTCTCAGCAATTCCGTATCATAAAATTAATAATAAAATGATATTAGACTTCTTTCTGTTTCTTTTTAGACTGGGAATTTAGGTTTACTTCCCAACACTTAATGCTTTATTATCTTTTCTATTATTTGTCCCTTTGTGCCTTGTTCTTAATTCTTCAACATGCTTTGCCATAAGGCAGAAATGGCAAGTAGCACATGGAAATATTATTTGTGTCACAAAACTGTGGCAGTGATGAAATAAAATATAAAGCTAATTAAAATTTTGCTTATGAAGATAAGATATTTTATTTAGTAATTTCTTTTAGACTGTTGCAGCAGGATTAGAAATGAAGGAAGCAACAGTGTTTCAATTAAGTTCCCTGAAATTGCAAAGGACACTGGATATTTAATTTGGGCTTTAAGTCTTCTATGTGTGTCTGAGACAGTGACCAATATGAAGGTCTCTCACGAAAATTACTGTATGTATCAAAGTTTTAAATTATTCATATGACAAAGTGAAATGATCAACAAAACCACTGGATAATTAATGAAGTTGTCATCTTGACAAGACTAATAATAAGCTTCTCCTTGGTAAATAATCAGCAATTCCTCTGCTATTGTTTTCTTTTGTGCTAAAAAAAGCACAAAAGCAATTCTATTGTATGTTTATAAGCTCATGCAATAGAAATATCAAACCTTAAAAGCATTTGGTTGAGTTTTGCCAATAGTTCAATGATTTTACGTGATTTCACATAATTGGTTCCTAAGTCAGTAGGTAGCTGCTCTGCATGTGAATTTACCAAGGAAAATCAGGCATGGTGCAATGTACATGGAAAATAATTATTTTCTCCATAATATTTTTAGGAGACATATTAAGAAGAAGCAACAGCAGTAATAAGATGTGTATACCTACTAAATCTAGTACCACTGTAATATGTGGAATGATCTGTGGATTTCTTATTCATTCTTTAATTAAAGATCCTGTTGGTTTAATCATACAGCACTGCAGTAATAATACTGAACTGGATAGATGAAGACAAAGAGTATTAGCATAAGGCTACAGCAAGTCAGAAGCTGCAACACAGCTCATGTATATTTTTGTACCTGAGGCTCCTTCAAACCCCATCTCTACTACTGACAGCAATGTCCTAAATTTTCTTCAAATCTTATGTAGATCAGGCTGTGAAAAGCAGTTTGCACCTGTGGGAAGACTCCTCACAGACATGGCAGGCTAAGACTTTGTGTAAAGACTCCATTTTCTTATCAGTGTCTGAAATGAGAAGAAGTGACTGGAAAACATCTGTTGAAGGTCCAGGGATGTACAACCACCTGCCTTTCAGACTTTGCCTTCTTAGTGGTTTTTTTTTTCCCAGCTCATATTGGTAGAGTAATACCCAAGTAACATTTGTGTTTCTGCTTTTCTAGTACTCTATGCAGCATGTACGCCTGCAGTGTCACCTAAAGTGACTTTATCACTTTACATTGCAGTAAGGACCACCTCCCTGTAAAACCTAGGCTCTCATTCCATTTTGTCAAAACACAGGATCTGTAGACCTCAACACTGCTTTTATTGCACCGTTCCAGCCTGCAAATTCTAAGTTGGGCTGGCCCATATGGACAGGGAGCAGGGTATATTTCTCTTTGTCTTTGAAAAAGAAAAGAAATGAGAAATGGTCTCAGTGCTATATATTAGGTTGGCCATGGGCACATATTTTCACACAAAATCTGGATACCATAAACCCTCTGGGCACTGGCATTTCCATTTTGGGAATGAAAGCATTAGGTTGTTATAGACAGAAAGGATCGGAGAGGAGAAGCAGCATGTTCCAAACTTCCTAAGACAAAACCCAAAAACTGCAACTTTTTTTTTTTTTCCTTTTTGAAGATATATTGTTAAAAATGCAGCTTTATGTCTTTTTCATTGATAAAAGTCATGTCAAGATTTTGACTCCTTACACTAAACCACCTAAGATGAAGTTAAAACTGTAGAATCTACACTGCAATCACCACAGGCATTCCAGCTCTTTGCGCTGTCCCAGGAACATCTGCTACTTTCTTCTGGGTAAAAATATGTTGTTTGTAACTTCTCTCTACCCAGAGGCAGTGAAGGTTTTCCATTCTTTTTTAACTCTTATGTGGCAAATTTCATGTCCTTTTCTAGTCCCCACCAAGAGCTGCCCCATGCTGCTCTCACTAATTGTGTGAACATTTCCAGACCCCCTGCTCCCAGTGTGGTTCACTGATGCTCTGCACAGCAGAACACAAAGCAGACTTTTTCAATATTCACACAGAAAATTCGTAGCTGGTTACAACAAGGGAAATCCCAAAACCTTTCTGAAGGAAAATCAGCTTCCAACCCAGAGTGGCTCTAACAAGGGAGACAAGGGACAGGGAGGCTGCTGCACACACGTACCAGGATTTTGGTGCCAAATTCCAGTGCTTTGGGAATAGGGGAGGGAGCAGAGTTGCTTTTATCTTCCTACCTGGGAAGCTGCCATGTGCAGATTAACAGCTATGATCCCACTGCACTTGGAAAAAGTAGTGCAGGGAAATTTTGTCTCTGCTTGGTGAAGAGGATCCTGTTCCTCAAACCATCAGCCCAGTTTCTATTCTTCCTACCAGATTTTAAAGCAACAAAGATTTGATTTTTGTACGTATACTAAAATTACTGTAGGGTACATGCATTTATGATGCTCATTCTTCTGAAATCTAAATATACAAACACAGTATATTTTGCATTTTGAGAGAGGTAAAACCTTGATGGCAACATCACTGTGTCACCTACATTCTTTGAGGTGTCAGGCCATCTAGTTGCAGTGGAGAAGCAGTTAAAGCAACTTTTGCTTGGGCATTTCTTTAAGTTTATTTGTGAAAACATATTCCAAGCATGTATGTTAAAGATGGTGACTTGGCATTGCATTGGCAAATCTGGTTCCATATCATTTGGATCCCAGATTTCACATCATCTTACATTCCACTCTCACAAAAAGCCAAAGGCAGTGTTTTTGTCAAGTGAGGAGGAGTGATATTCTGGGAGAAAAGCAGCAGAGAATGCAGAGCTGGCTGATTTTATTTGGAAGTGGACTGCAGGGATTAGGGTGTGGGGTTTGATTTTTTACAAAGTGCTGAGGGCCTAACAAAAACCCCCCGTTTCAAGTTTTCTTTATTTCTTCCACAAAATAATAGTTTCCTGATTGCCATGAGACAGCATACTAAAGTATGAAAATAGTGTAGCAGCTGTGGTGATGGCAACACATGTCATTTCTGTGCATAGGCTGAGATTTTTCTCATGAGACTCTTAAATAGATGCAATGAAGCATTCAACACACACAGTTAATATCTAACAGTAATTCCTGCATGTGTTTGTGTGCTATACTGGCAATATCTGGAATGGCTGCCAGCTTTTACAAATAAAAGACAGGTATGACAATATTCTGCTAGTATTGAAATATATCCCAATCAAAACAGAAGGACTGATTTTGTTATGTAGTCTTTGTTTGGCATTCCTTATGGAGAAAGTAATTAATACAATGAGGCAGGAGGAGGACTGTCTCGTGGGATACACAATCCTTTTGTAACTTGATTCAATTACTTTTTTTCCTAGCTATAATTCTTCAGTGAATGCTCCACCTTCTCTTCCTTGTGTTTTTATTAACTAAAAAAAAAAAAAAAAAAAGAAAAGAAAAAAAGAAAAAATAAAAATAAAAAAAGAAACAAGAAAGAATGAAGTAAAATGACAATGACACAGTCAGTGTGGCTGTAAACTTCATGCTGAAAATTCATCCTTCTGTGCATTAAGTGAATTCCTGCTGGAGAAGGGCAGCTGATCCTAGACATTATTCAGCAAGCTCCATTTGTATGTTTTTTCACTGGAACACATGCTAGTGAGATGGATGATTAAAATCTTACAAACCCTAGAGCTCTCCCCAGACTCAAACTCTGCTTTTGTTCTGCAGCTTTCAGAGCATTTCAGAACTAAATCAAAACAGTTGCAGCAGAAAAAAAAAAAAAAAAAAAAAAAAAAAAAGGAAGCTCAATTGTGTGCTGAGTGCTACCCTCTCTTAAAAGAGGTGAAAAAGGGGATGCAGGATGAACACAGCACTCAGAGCTCACCTGAAATCTTGGAGTAACCATGTCACTGCCTTCATAGCTCTAGCATCACATTTTTTTATCATTTTTTAAGGATCTAAAGTAATCTCTTCTCTGTGCCAAACCGATCTCTGATTTAAAAAAATCATGTACAGCATCTAAGCTGATAAATAATTGAAACCTCTATCTGTAAAATTTCTCTACTCAGAGAATTTGCTGTCTGCTGCCATGTTCTCATGCTACAACTTCACTGGTCCCAGTTGACCCAATAATCTATTTGACTTCAGCTGATTTTAAAACAGATAGAAAATTATTATCAAGCCTGGCTTAACTATATATGTCACCATATATTCAGTCTACTTCACAGCTAATATTAAATATTATATTTCATTGTCTTAAATAATTCAATAGTAGTATTGTCTTGTGATTTATTGTCTTGCATTTTGGTGTTTTGAGGTTGTTTTTTTGAGAAAGAAGTACTCAAACTTTTCAATTTAAAAAAACCCCAGCAAACCTCTAAGATACTTTTTCTGTACCAAAGGGCATACAAGTAACTTCTAAATCTAAAAATAATGTTTCTGTAATGGGAATGAACTGTCATTTTTCTGAATTAAATTTATAAAAATCCACATAATAGGAAAACTTATAATGTTAAATTGGCACCAGTCCATTCACCACAAAGGATACAGAGACCTTGATCACACTTTTATTACCCTCTGTAGCTTTCTGTATTTCATATGAATGAAAAAAAAATCAGATTTTGATATTAAACAAACAACCAAGTGTGGGTCGTCACACTCCAGAAAACAGTAGCTAAGTGTTTTAATAAGCTGCTTTAATATTCAGCATTAATCTTTGGAACTGGGCCCATGCAACAGAAACTTATGTGTCTGCTTTGTGAACCTCCAAAATCAGGAAGGCTCTGAGCAAAGTGATGTGCAAGGCTGGTTTGTGCTCCAAGTCTAAAGCATTCCCTGGTCATATTTCAATAAACAGTGTTTTTGTAGCCACACTTATTTAATAAAAAAATGCACTTTTATTATCTAGCATGCCTGCAAACCATCTGTGAATTGATGGGGTCTATTGAAAAAAAAAAAGAAAGGGAAAACTGAGCTGTCTATGAAAGCCCATTTTGAAAAGCCATAAAAATAATAGGCCAAATTTTGGTTCTCTCTGATTTTTTGATCTTGAAAAGCTTCATTGGTTTCAGTGAAGCTACACTGATTTTCATCTGCTACGTATCCATTCCTTAGCATATGCAAAACTTCTGTTATTTGTCTGCATTTCTTATAAAGCTGAAACAGATTAAAAAAAGATCCAAACTAAAGATATCCTCCCAAAGCCACTGAAATTGCAATTACTGCTTTACCTTAAATCTGTTTATCTTTAAAATATGCATTCTACTTTTAAGTTTTAAAATATGGTTGGATTTTATGTGTCTGCCTAGAATGTTGTTTTAGTATTTTATTGTTATTTGCAGATGAATTACAGTTAGGAAAGGGAACTCACTAAAGCCTGGAATTTTACCTATTCAGTTTTTGGAGTTTAGTGGGCAGCTGCAAAATAAAAAAATGTTTTTTTCTTGGCACTTCAGTCTTGGAAGAAAATAAAACCATTCAAGGTAAAGATGCCAAAAAAGCATACATCACAACCAAAACTGATAGTGATTTTGTAATCATTCTGCCTATTTTATTGGCATGCTGCATTTCTGAGGGGTTTGTGAGGAATGCAACTCAATGACAAACTGAGCTCTGTCTATGAAAAATCAATTATTTTGATTGGATTTTTAAAAGGCATTTCAATAGTGTACCAATTGCACACCACTCACAAGGCTTGAAACGCACCAGAGCACAGTGTTTCCCATTTAGCAAGCCAGGAGAGTATCTCAGGCACTGCAGAAAAGTATTCCACTGCATTTTGCAAATAGAGTATTCAGGTGGAATTAAAAGGATCCTGGATCTTCTTCACAGCCATCCTTCCTGAAAAGGCCTTCCCTGAGCCTCCCCATCACCCAGAGCTCACACAGGCTCCCAAATCAGGGTCATAATTCATGCATAGGTTTCCCTGTTTCATTTTCATCCCTAATGCATCCCTAAATCCCAAGCATTTCCTTATCAGCTGTCCTATTGAAATAATTGATCATTCATAGACATTTTTCTACTGGCATACCCCAGACATGACACATCTAAGTTTTTTGCAAGAACAAGATCAAGGTGTAAACAGTTTGCAGAGCGATGCATTTTGGTTTTAGCAGGGATTTTAAGATTAAAGATAAGTTGAGTTCATATAAAAAAAATAGGAGAGGGCAAATGAAGGTCAAGTTCTGAATGACCCAGTCTAAAGTATATATAGGAATTGAAACAAGATGTCATAGAGAGTATTTGATAGTCAATAAAGGATTAGCATTCAGGTACTTCCATTCCCTGTCTCCAGTTCCTTGATATTAGTGCAATAAATCTTGCAAGTATTAAAATATATGTAAATGGGGCCTTATTTTTTTCTTAGGTATTGAACCCTTGAAGTTCACATTTTCAAGTTCACTGTAATCATTTCAAGAAGGCAGTTACTGAAAGAATAGATTTTCACACTGCTACAAGCCCTTAGAGAAAAAAAAAAAAAAAAAAAAAAAAAAAAAAAAGCCAAGGCACTGGAAGACTCATGACAGAACTGCTGGAACCTGGCTTGCGCAGAAACCTTGCAGAACAAAGTCCAGACCCCTGTTATTGCAGGTGGCCATCCATAGAATCTGTTTAAAAATAAGATTAATATCCATCTTAAAACCAATTAACTTTTTGCCCCCGTGACTCCCAGTGGGAGACTATTTTCCAGCATCTCATGACTCTGCCACTTAAAAACTTCCTTATTTTCAAACATATATAAATTTCTGTGACCATTTTCTACCTAACAGCTCCTCTAGTGATATTTTCCCTGAGCCCTTTTCCCATTTTCCCCATTTTCTTTTTCCTGTTGAGGCAGATATAAAGAGCAATTGTAAAGACCTTTTTTTCCATTTTTCACACTTTGTCTAAGACAGTATCTTTCATCTTCTCCCCTTATAGTATTTGTGAACTCTAGTCACTGTAGTATCTTTACTTTGCATCTCTCCTGGTCTAAGTTTTCTGAACCTGGGGGACTTCTGAACCTGCACACTATGTCCCAGTGAGAGCCCACCAGTGCCCTGCACAATGTCAGGAATTCCTGCCTCTATTAGTAATATGATAAAGTCACATCCTAGGGTCTCATTCTCAGGGCTATCCTGGTGATGCTCAGAGGAACCAAAAATTTCCCTTCCTCAGGTATCTCCTTCTCACCACACATCATGGAGATCTTTCCATCGAATAACTTTGTCGACAGCAAGACTTGCCAGTCCATTCTTATTTTTAATACTGAAATTTTTAAATAATGCTGTTCCTAACTTGTGGAGAATCTTGCTAATGAATATATGATTTTTCTAATTTACCCATTATTATTTGGCTTTCATTCAGTTTCTAGCTGCTTTACAGTCACTCTGCTAAAACCCTGTCTTCTCATGCTTCACTAATTACTTCATATCAAATGCCTTAGCGAATCCAAATAAAGCATGAACTAGAACTCCATTTATAAAATCATTTTGTGCAGCACATTTATACAACTTTTTACAATCTTTTCCCCTTAATGTTTTGTATTTCATATATTTTAATCCCTATTTGTTACAGAACCTTAACTACACTGATATGCAACCAGCAGATCTCTTTGCTTTCATGCCTCTCCTGTTGAGGTCTTGGCTCTTCACAGTTCATCTGCTTGCAGAAGTTAATTTCCTTCATTTTTCAAACTTTGTCTCTCTGAAAATATTTGTCCTTCCATTTAATTTTGGCTGAATGAAATAATGACTCCTCCGTTAGATACCACTGCGGCAACACTTACAGAAAGTAAAATATTTTAAAAATAAAACCTATAGTACTGATCGATAATTTAAGTGAAGAAATCTGTTGGCTGCCATTTGCAAGCTGGATTGAAAGAAATGGATTACCATTTCTTTCAAGAGTAGCAGGATAAAATTCAGGAAAGTCAAGATATTTTACTAATGTATCAGAATTAAATGCTTCCCAATATTTATCTGATTAATAATGCTACAGATGATTCATATCTATATTCAGATAGATCCTCTGGGAAACACCAAAACCTTTCCCGCCATTGTGCTTCCCCAAAGCAGTCTTGATCCTAAAGTGTTCTATTTTATTTATCCTTCCCACTACTCCACAGTCAATAATGATGTAGATTTCTTCACTCAAACACGTCTTCATTTCTGTCTTTCATAACAGCACATGAAATTTTATTTTCCCTAAAGATAACCCTACCAGGCAACACGATGGGACAAATCTGACTTTTTCTGGCCATCGGAGCTGAAATCTCTTTTTAGAACAAACACAACCCAGCTAAGCTCCATTACATGAGGATTTTTTTGTCTTTTAATTTGCCCCTATTCATTTACTGCCTACCATGTGAGGACCAGACACCAACTAAAAAAGGGCAAAGACAAAAGAGAAGGATCTCTGACTCTCAGCAGATCCCAGCCACAAGTTCACCCACAACACAGACTCAGCAGTCCTTCAACACAAATCTGACCTCATTCTTCTGATCCCACCTGAAATCTTGCATCCTAGGTTCAAGTTTTGGCCTTTTGCTTTTAGGTTTGATTGGAACACAATGATAAGATTGTCTGATTCTTTTTTTTCTAGAGGAAATAGGCAGAGCACTACAACTCTCTGTTTTATTTTTCCAGATATTGATCTAGTAAATTTAGTAGTTTATTTTATCTCTTACACTCATTTTCTCTTCTTGCATCCTAAACCAGATCCAGAGATTAAGCAGTCACTGTTGAATTCCTCCTTTCATTCCTTAAATTAAAGATGCTCTTATCAACATCACAGAATTTAGCAGTAGTGCTGTCTTTAGATATCCATCAGAAATTATCAGTTTAATCAGAGATTAAGGAAACTATCTTGTAAGAGAATATAGTGCCATTGGGATTTAGCAGTGAGAATTAATTATATTACAATATGTTTCAAATGACATTGGGAGTCCTAAACTTTGTATTTCTATGTTGAAAAAAAAAAATTGTAACACCAAAATATTATGTTCTAAAAAACTCTCAAGTGAATAAGAGGAAATATCAAGCTCAGAAATATGTTAAAAGCAAATCTTCAGGGAAAAACATATTAGGAGTGACTGCGTCTGAAAGTTACATTCCAAATGACCTCTGGAGAATGTGTGCTGCTCAAAATAGAGTTAAGTACATGTCATCTAGCAAATGGAACCATTACAGAGGGACATTACACATATGGTGACAGGGAACTATATTGGTTGCTAATTCCACACCCCTATTTATAGCTCCAGAGGTGAGAAGATCTCCCGTGCAGAGTAAATGTGCCTCACCTTTGCTGAGTGCAGCAAGGACCTCTCATTTTCCATATGGATTTGGGAATGGCTGCCACAAAGACATCTCTCCCCACTACTTGTACCCAGCTTTTCACTGACCTCCTCAGGGATGCCTTAGCAGCACTAATGTGGGTGGCAGAAGTGCATTCTGCCAAGCATCTTCCAAGGAAGGAAAAGTGAGCTGTGCCAGGACTGTATCGTTTAACTTTGCCTCCGTTTCCATGCCCCAGGATTTGTTCAATGGGTGCCTAGGGACACACTTTGTTGTGCAGTTAATATGATCTTAAGAAATCTATTATTAAGAAATCTGCTGTGGAAGGGAAGTGCACTCCTATTCTTGAAGTGTCTTGGAAAACACAAATACAAGTACTGAAACTTCCTTACAATTATGCAAACATGATGGAAAATGGAAAGTAAGTCTGGACTTTGTTGCTGAAACTAGTTTGCTTGCTATGTTTAGAAAATAAACAGTGGCTCCAGAGACCTCAGTGCTCCCAAGAGGTAAAACCATAGTCAAGAATAAAAAATTGCATATTTGTGGAGATTCTCCCTCGATAGGTTTTCCTTCACATCTCCTCTGGTCACTGCAGTATTTGGGGTTGGTGTGAAGATCATGTACCTTGTCTGTTTTCACAGCCTCTTGCTCACCCCAGTACACCTACCTGATCCACATCCTGATTGTGAACTGGTTTTCAATTTTGACACTCTAAAGGGGAGCAGAAATGCCACATTATCTGTAAGGATGACTGAGACATTTGTGGTTCAACCTACATTCCAGGGGATCCTTGTTAAAGGAAGAAGGCATCCATTCAATCCCATTCACTATTCATATATACTCCAGAGTGGCTAAAGTTATAAATATTATTCTCATGTATTCAGGCCATGTCATAAAGGGAAGTCATTTTAAGCCATTGGATGCAAAAAGAAAGAAAAGAAGAAAATATTTCAGCTGGTGTTGTATTATTGTAAAATTAAGATGGAATTATTAAAAAGGGATGGCCTGATCATTTTATGGATAGATTTTGTTCTGCTTTCCTGAATGTTAATTCTAAAGTAATATATTTGCTACAAACTATTTCTATTCACATTCCTAATTAGAGCACCAATTAAAGTGTGCTGTGGAAAACACTGTGGAAAATGCACCCTCTACTGGCTCCTAAAAACATGCTATAGAAGTTTGGAACTTTCCTGAACTATTTTCCCAGAAAATATGCCTAGAAGCAGAAAATTAATGACTTCACTTACAAAAACATGATTCCTTGTAAAAGAGCTGCTAAAGGTGTTTTACATACTAGAACTTATGAAAAGACACAAGCCAGAAGGATGTATTTTAGGAATACAAAGTACACTGTTTTAATTGGTGCAAAATAGTCCCTTACACATATCTTCCAGTGAATACATCATAAGTAGAATGGCCATGAAAACAGAATGGTAAGAGAAATGCTTCCTGTATCTATGATAGACAACAATCTTATCTTTTATTCAGTAACCCTGCAGAGAGGAGGACAGGATTATAGAGCCAAAAGAGAAAACTAAGTGTGTTTGGAGCAAATCAAACTGTCACTGATTTTCATTCCTAAAATATATAGATATGACCTTTCTACACTTTCCTATTTCAGCAGGAAAATACAATTTCTACAGGTAGTACAGATCTAGTTTTCTCCCAGCCTATTGTAAGTTGGGATAACTGAACTAATGTCTTTCCCTGATGGCATAAATGGGAGAGCCAGGTGTATCCATTGCATGGTGTAACAGGTTTTTTCTTTAATAGTAAGTTCATACGTTCACTGCCTGCCTATTTTCTACCATAGTGCAAAGCACCTTTTGAAATCCATAGACAAGGTGCAGCCCCCTGAGGTATCTCCCTCTCCAGCTGGTCCCCTTGGGACAGAGGGGACAAGTCTGAACCCTTTGCAACCAAGCAGCAATTCTGCTTAAAGGAACACTCCAACTCTGGTGGGAATTTTATTTTTCAAAGAGCCCTGAGGCTTATCCCAAAGCAACTCCTTCTATTTAACAACTTCTGGCTAAGAAAGGACGACAAGAGGGATCCCTGAGACATGAGTAACCCCTGCTGAAGCTGGCAGACTGACTAATGTCACTCTGGAGAGCTGTCACATTACCAGGGCACCCTCCTCAATGGGCTGTGCAGCTGAAGATGCTGCCTAATGATGTGTTACCATCTAATGATAATGGTCTTCATGGAGCCTCTCTTTAATGATGTGTGTTACTTTATAATGATAATGGTCTTCTTGGAGACAGACTATAACTTTAATCTCACAGCCCCACTGAAGGGGTTATACTCAAAGCATTACAACTCTTGCCAATGACCTCTGTGAGCAACCTGCTCATCTGTAGGTAGTCATCAGAAAGAGCCTTCAAACAGAAAAGATAAAATTCAAGTGAGAGGGCACAAACCTTCCTCAATTATGGGGAAAATACTCCACAAAAGAAAGATTAATATACTTATATAATATTTATGTATAATTTATATACTACTCATATATATATATATATATATATATATATATATATATATATACAAAATAATCTAGTTTTCCTCCACTAGGCATGCTTCTTCTACCTCAAAAAGTACTTAAGGAATCTTAGATTTCTTTTTACGGCACCAACATGTTGTGTTTTTCAGCTGGGAGATGAGAGCAAATTGATGTGAACATCACTGGAAACTTGATATTTTGTTTGTTGGAAAATCCTGGGGTGACACAAAGAGATCTTTTGTGTTGATTTCTCTCTTCTACTGCTCAGTGAACGTTTTGGCCAAATGTGGAGGGAGGCTCAATAGTTCCCAGTCCTTTTTGTAGATTACTAGTCTCAAAAAGAATAAAATAATTGTAATTAGCAGAAGTTTTGGGCAGTATGACAATAAGAGAGATTGCATAGTCCATGAAGACTTCCAAGTGTGTTTAATTTGACATGATGCATGTCCTGTCATTATCTTTTAAACTTAAAAAAAAAAAAAAAAAAAAAAAAAAAAAAAAAAAAAAAGAGAAAGATAAATCCAGCTCAAACAAACATCCCTCCCTCCCCCAAGCCTACAAACAAAAAAAACCCTCCAACATTCAAGTCAAAATAGTTAATTATATAGAAGAAAAATCCTTGCAACTGATCTTTTACTAAAATCCAGCATCAGGACTGAGATTGAAATCCATTTTCCCTACACTCAAATTTGTATCTGCTAATGTTTGTAGGTGTCTTCCTTCCAACATAAAACTGAAAAAAATTATGATAGCATCTGAAAGATTGTTTCACAGCATTTCTGTACCAACCACATACAGGAAAAATACCCCTGGACAATGTACTTAAAATAAATGACCTGAAGCAAATAAGAAGTGACCTTAATTCCTGTGCCTGACACATTTCGGAAATAGTGTGGTCATCTAATCATACATTATTTCAGTTCCATGATAATATTTCTCTAACAAGGATATTCTGATGACTCCTTCAATATGCAAAAATGTCAATGTAAATTATACAGGTAGTCTAACAGATCCCACAGTTCAGCTAAGACAGTATTACAATGTGGACATGCTTTTCATATTTTAAATACCTCATCTGCTTATTCAAAGTAAGCATAATATCTAATTCTTAAAAACCATATAGTTTTCCCTTTTGCTCTGTAGGAAATATACTACAATATATTTTCATATGAGTAAAGAAAATATGTGTCTCCCTTGAAAATCGATACTGTAGTATGTTTTCATAAGAAATTAAAAAGACAGACACTGGAAACCAATGAAATGGCCAAAGATTCAATTACTAGCCTAGGTACTGTAAGAATTCTTCAAGATAAACCAAAATAAATTGGGCATCAGTGAACATCTGTTCCATATTCAGTGTAACTCCTTCTCTGAGTTTACTTGAATAAGATTAATTTCACTTTAAATTTAGACTCGTGTACCAAAGACAAGTGCACCTGAGTTAGTCATCAATGTCACTCCATCTTTTCTTTTATTTATCTTTCTTTCTTTTTGTCTGTTTAAACTTTCTGAATCTGAAAGACAGTCCTCCGTGTGCACTAACAACTTTAATATAGCAACCATGCCAGAAAAATAAACAAAGCCCACAACTAACTCCATCCATGGAAAAACACAGAAATTCTCTCTTTTTAAAATGAATCTGTTTTACTCATGAGAAATTCACTTGAAACTTCAATTTCTTTCCTGTTGATACATAAGATCAAGTGAGAGGCTAAAATGTTCTGTGTACAGGAGAGATATAACCAGATATAGCCTTAGGACTGTAGATGTGACTGTCAGAAAAGCAATAGGAATATCTGTAAACTGACCAAATTTAATCAAGAACTATTGAAAAAGAACTGCATACCATTTAATTTTGTTCATTCACTTTCTAGGATTTAATAACATGATTTCAATGATGATGCCAAGAATGAAACTTGATCATTTTGCATAGCAGATACCAATAAATACCAGTAGAGTTTAAGAAACCCAGCATTGTTCATTTCAAAAGTTCAGCATTTCTGCAACATAAAAACTTTTACTTAGACACCTACTGCAAATAAAATCTGTCTTAATTTTTTTCCCCTGGTTTTGGTCTATCTTTTGTATACTCACATCACTCTCTCAGAGGTATTCTCCGATATTCATTGAAAACTATTCAGGAAAACCTGTAAAGATTTTATTATCCAGATAGCTGTTTTTCTAAAGTTTTAAAAAGATGCCCTAATAAGTAGATAAGACATCAGGTTTCTTAACTGCATTTGAAGAACTAACACTTCTGTGATCAAACGCCAACTAATTTTGACAGATTTTGGAGACCTTAAGAGACACTATAAGCAATTCTGAGTAAAATGTATCAGACTTCTTGCACATCAAAATGAGCCTTTGCTGCTCTAAGCAAATAGCTTCTAAAATTGGAATTGGCAGGGTAAGAATTTTATGTCTGCTGCTGTTGCCTCCTAGTACCTGTTTTATTGCACATCACCAGAGGGAGCTACATTTTGCAAAATTTTAGTTCTGCTTCGATGCTCTGAAACATGATCTGTGTCCCAAAATACTTGCAGTGTTTCTTGAGCAGGACACAGGTTCAGTCTCCTTCTCCACTGGGTCGGAGTTAAGATGTGCTCTAGAATATAAATGGTGCAATGGTTTCTCCCAGTTTTTAGCAGATATCCCTATGTCAGTGGTGATAGTTATTAAAACGAGTGACAAAAATACTGTTTAAAGGATGCCTTTTTTCCCAGAGAGGTGGGAATTATCTTTTCCTGCAGGCTGAGTCAGTGAGAGGTGCCTGCTCTGAATGCCCATGAGAGGTGGAAGGGAGCATGTGGCCACTCACTCTCATTGCTTGCCCACTTCTGGAGAAAGAGCTGGCCAGGGCTGCTATAGGGAGGCCAAAAAGCTTTATTTACTTCTGCTTTCACAAGCCTGCTTCTCACATGAAGGTCAGCAGCTGATGCTCCCCATCCCTGGAGAGGGACAATGGGGTAAGGTGGCAGACAGCACTTCCATAAGCTCTCTGGAGGTAATGCAGTCACAGCAAGGGGGTGGTAGAGAGAAAAATCCTCTTTTCTTCAGGACTGGTCTGCTTTCTCTTCTTACCCTGTGAATAACTCAGCTCTCACATTTCATACAGCTAGTCAGGAGTCCAAGCGGATTTTCCAGTAAATCGCTGCTTTGCCCTCCTGACACACTGGGACAAACAACCTTCTGCTGCCAGTGAGGCAGAGGAACAGCACTGAGCTGGGAAAGCAAAGGCAGATTAGACACAGTGGACTGGAAAGGTAGGATAAAACTGCTAGTTTTCCAGCACATAAAGCTAGATGATATTTGTGAAAAACTTTTATTTTTACAGGCCACTAGGGCTGATGGAAATACAAGTCTAATTGAGTTAGCACGCATGCACTGGTTACATACAGGCTATTTATGTTAAGACTAACCTAAATTTTTATTAAAGTTCTGTTGTGTATATTAATTTATATACATTCAACCAAGTGTAATGCTTTCTTGTTTTGTTTTGTTTTGGTAAGGAATGTAATTACTCATTTTTCCTCCTTGTTTTTATATATTGGTTTTGATTTTGGTGTAATAAATACCACTCATGCCAAAATATTTCCACACAGTAAAGTCTTTAAAATATCCTGAGGTCAATAAGCATCTGCATAATACTGTTCAAGGATTTGGTCTATGAATGTTCCCAACCTAAATAATTTTTTCACAGCTGTCAGACAGCAGCCCCCTCCCTTCTTTTCTACATTCACATATCTCCTCCTGGGTTAGTGCAAACCCACTTACACTATTAGCCCCCAGCTCAGAGTGACTAAGAATTATTTATTTCTACATAATAGGCTTGTGACTTGTTTGTTTACCTTCAAGTTTGATTAGATCCCATTCAAAGTTGAGAGGAAACAATAAATTCTGTCACATGACTCTCCACTGAGATTAAGTGTCACTATACAAACATGGAGAGAAAAGTTACTCCCAAAAATGAGAACTGACCCTTGCCACACAGTGATTAAAAAACGATTTTCCTCTTTTTTTCTTCTATATGTGCTATGAAGTTATTATTGATATTTGTATTTCCCATCATATGACTGGGGGCAATAAAACATATGCAATGTGCCAGAAATCCACACAAATACACTAACGTAAAATTGGCACAGACCACTGGAAAATCAAATCCCAGAAACAAGCATGACTTTTCACATGAATAGACCAGAAACAGGTTCCAAACTATATCAACAGCTTCAGCTGTAGAACCAGGGAATCTGTAGGTTGGAAAAGACCTTTAAGATCATCAAGTCTAATCATTAATCCAGCAGTACCTGATCCACCACTAAACCATGTTCATCAGTTACACATCTATATATCCAAATATTGCAGCTTTTTGGGGCTAAGGAAAGGCAAAGTTGTTGCAGCCCCTTTGCAGTTCACGTCCAAGAATTGGTTAGATCCTCTACCAAAGAGTGACACACATCTTAAAACTCTAATAGTTCTGAAGGGTCTTACTTTCTCTCCTCCAGTCTCCTCTCAATAAAGACCATGGAAGACAGGACTACAAAGAAGATACTGCATTTGCACATGTTCCCAATTATTAAAAAAATATAAAAGTTACAAGAGGAACTGTACGTTGCAGCAAATACCACATAGTCTCCACAAACCTTTACCTTTTCAGAAAGATGAACTCTACAGCAGGTAATACTTAGGCACCATATTCAGTATCTTCAGTCAGATTTGTCCATGGAGTAGGAGTAATGTTTGAAATCCTATATTCATGGTTACATAATGTTACCATCACTTCTGCCCCATCCTGAAGCCTTCAGTGAGCCATGAGCTATTCTGGACTGACAAACACATGCTAAAATAAAGCAGGACAGAAGCTGGCAACTAAGAAAATTAGCAATAATTTTCGTAAAAGCCTTCTGAGAAAACTTTAAAATTTTAATCTAAAATTTCCAGTTCCACACCAAATACATAGACCTCTTTCCTCACAGATGGAAAGAATTAAACCAAGGAAATCAGACTAAGTCAATAATTAAAGCAGCATTAGCAGTAAATTGACAGTTTGTTCAGTAATGAAAACCATCAATTGCCAACTGTAATGAAATACATTATTAAAATCATAATGAGGGTGTAAATACATAATGCTGCATAAAGACACAATCGGAAGGAGTTATCCAGTATAACAAATAATTAACCTAGAATAACACAGCGATACAAAACAACTGGGATCTACCACAGGTTATGGATCAGAGGAAAAGGGAACACCTGTTGACCTTTTCTCTGTATACTGTTCCCACGAATGCTGGAAGATGTGTCATTTTGGGATAGCTTGCAGGGAAGTGGGCAACCCAGCCACTGAAGGCACAGAGTAAAGAGTAAATCTTTCCATTCACAGCTCAAATTGTGGAACTGAGGCCAAGAAGCAAATTTTATTTCCCAGCTGTCCTCTGTGCTGTAAAGCACAACGCTTTCCACCCTGTCAGGGTTCCCACATTTGGGAATTCCTTTTGGTTCAAAGGACTAACACTTTCCCTACTGAGAAGGTATCAGGCAGAAGATAGATGTGCTTTTCTTCTATTAATCAGAGCTCTTTAAAATGCACATTCCCCTTTCTTTCCCATCCCTCCTAGATTCCAGCTAATTCATTACAACAAAAAGCTATTGAATTGAAGTGGATCATTGAGCAGAGCTGCAGAAAATGCCAGATTATGCTAAAGGTCTGTGTCCTTTGCACTTCTCTGCACAGAAGTGGTTGTGGAAGGCAGGGGCTGGGAAAGAAGTGTTGTTAGGAAGCAGCACGACGGTCTCGTTTGGATAGACCCACTCAATCAGATAGCAGTGTTTATCAGCTAACATAAAGAGTCAGCTTGAAGTTAAAATGAAGATGAGAAAAAAGGAAGAAATAAATCTGAGATCAAATTCTGAAGCGGATGAGAAGTGGTATGTAGAGGAATGAAAGAAAAAGAGAGCAAAAGCAAGAATCTAAAAGACGAAATCATGGAATCACAGAATGGCTTGGGTTGGAAGGGACCTTAAAGATCATCTGGTTCAAACCCCCCTGCTATGGGCAGGGACACCTTACACTAGACCAGGTTACTCAGATGCTGAATTTAATGTCCTAAAGGTGGTAAGATTTTAAAAACCTTTTGCTGGAATCTGTATTCATGCAAATTGGGACTTGCATAAAGGTAACAAAGACATAATCAAGAACACAGCTCTGTTAAGAAGTTAATGTTTTCATCAGTGATAACACAGCCCAGTTATACTGAGCTGTTTACCTAAGGATGATCTAGTAAACCAAGTTTTGGAAGACAACACTGGAAAATGAAAAAAGGAAGAATCACATTCAATCTAGATAAGCAACTTCCCACTGAACATCAAAGGGTAGTTGAGATCCTACAGCTCAGTTCAGCTCAGAAATAAGAGGTTGGGAGGACTGAGAAGGGTAAAAATATGCTACTTGAAATAGGAATAGGTGGAGAGTTTTATGAATGGTCTGCAGCCGGAGGGAGGCACCCCAGAGACACACAGGACCACTTTTTAATCCTGAGTGACTGTGCTTCCTATGTAAATTCAGATGCACATCTCTGCCAATGTGCTGCCCTACTAATTTCCTCACTACAATCACCTCTGCCTCAGTAATTTTCATCCCAAGAGACAAGGCAAAGGTTCAGCATACGAGATATGTTCAAATACATGTTGCTGCACTGGCATCTTGCCCACCACAGAGAAGATATGAATAATCTGTGCCAATAAAGGGGTAATATTATGTCCTTTGAAAGGGGCATTTTTCAAAAATGCTTCATATTATTTATGACCAGATATAAAAAAACCACCAGTTAGTACAGTTAATAAACCATGACAAGTTTGCTTTAAATGAGTGGGATATCTAAATCCAACATTATTTATTAGGCAATATGATTTTTTCTTCGTATTTATTCATCAAACTTGGCATGCTTATTGCACATGCATTGTGCAAAGTGTCAAATTAAAGTATTGCTTATAAAACTAAACATTAGTTACTGAGGTGCTCCAAATGCTTGATTAGAATGTTATTTAGGGAAGCTAATAAATATCTTTAATAAATCTTTTGAACAGAAGTGGGAAGGCATGTAAGAAGAAATTTGGGGGTCTCACCTCCTTGCCATTCCTTTCTCCAAGCAAACAATGAGATGGAGAATTAAAGGGTAAAGAAAAACACATCTCATGAGGGCTAATAAACCAAAGACTACATTAGCTATTGTGGCATCTCTCTTACAATGAGCAAAAGAATGTGCTAACAACCAAAAGGACCTCTGGAGAAATTAGAGTGCAGGAAGTCATGAATGGAGAATAGAGTCTCTCTTTGGTTTCATTCCACACCATTATTTGACTTGCATTTTTCAGCTGGAGCAGACTCAGTCTCTATAAATGCCCACTCATTAGGCACTGAGACCTGAAAAATGCTGAGAATGATTCATCCCCAGAGGATTCAGCCAGGAATCAAGACAGCCAGTGACTTCATGACTTTTTGGGGAGAGATCAGGATTGAGCCTTTGAAACAGATGTTGGATAAAGAGGCAAATTACTGTATATTCATAGCAGAAACTATCTTCCAAAGCTTGGCATTGTGGTACGTGTGTTATTTTGGCTTTTGCAGCCAGAGAAGATACTACAAACACAAAGTTAAGTATTCTTTAAATACTTAAGTATTCTTAAAGCTGACTTGATCACCTTGGACAGAGTGATGAAGAAGCAGGGGGGAAAATGAAAAGAAAAAAGAAAAAGAAAAAAATATCCTGTTCTTAAAGTTTGGGGGGCAATTTCTCTTCACACTGGGACAAGGAGAAGGAATTTCTCCTATGGCATTAAGCTTTCAGAGGAGATTGAATTGAAGTATAAATAATGAACAGGAATGAAATGGGTAACTGCAGGCATAAGCTGAGAAATGTACCCAGTGAGCTTACTGCATACAAACTATTTGCTACCATGATTATTAAATATTAAATTTATCTCTATTGGAAAACAACATAAGTACTTACATGGGGAAATTGTGCAGTGTCTGAGCCAGGATAAAATGCTTTCCTTTGAAGTTATATCAGCTATAGAAATAGTAAACAGTTACTTCACTCAATAAAAAATTACACAATTTTATGGCAGTGAAAAGATTCTTGTACTAAGTTCAACTTTTTATTTGGAAAAATAAAATTGTATTGATGAACAAGCAAAAAGTCTTACAATGGAAGAAAAAGGAGATATTCCATTATGAAAAGGGTTACAAAATATGCTCCTTTAAAGCAACCAAGTAACAGACCAAGCACAATCAGGGGTCTCACCCCACTGCAGCCAGCCAAACATGCAAAGCTTCAACATTAGGAACCAGTTTTGGAACTGTTTCTGAGACAGCTGTCAAACTGCTGACTAGCAGAATGTGATCCAATATTGCAGCAGGCAAATATGTGCTGGCTTAAATTTTTAGAAGTACTTGCACAACTGTATTTTAAGTTTCTGCCCTTTTTATGTGGTTTCTGTGCAACCACATAAACTGAAAAAGCAAATAAAGTAGCCTTTCTTCACATGCAGGGCTTCTGTAAGCCTTGGAAATGATTTGAAGGATATAGCAGTAGAATACAAACCTACTTAGATACAAGGTAAGCAAGAGGTATAATAAGTATTCCTGACCCAATATCTCAAATTCCAGAACAACATCTGGTCCACATAAGATTACCTGTTTATTGTGTCTTTAGATTAAGTAATTGGTTCTTAGGCAGAAAATATAAATAACCTTTGATTTCTTGGCATTTATCCTGCTTTAAACATGATCAGGGAGTAGTTAATGGAGGTACACATTTCATATTGATAAAAAACCATATCAAAAAAATCCAGAACACATTGAAAGACTCAGTGGATATGGTTATTTGAAACAGAGCACATTGATTTAGCCACAGTTCTCATTAAAATTAGCTGCAGGCAGACTCCTAAAAATCACTGCATATATATAGGAAAATCACTGTAAATCACTCAGGCACAGCAAGGCACTACAGTCAAATAGGTGTTCCCAAGAGCCCTCACTAAAGGAAAATTAAATATTGTTTTGAAATTTTGAAGAAAGGGTGGATGCATTACAGTGTAAGCCTATTGGCTTTAGTGGAGCTCTGTGAATGTACATTTGCAGCCCTTTGCCACAATGATGAGCTTCCTTTCCAGAAAGATACAAGCAAGTGAGAAAGGTTATGAAAATATTATTAAAATGCAAGTCAAATGAAATTTGATGAAGGTTACTGAA
The DNA here is from genome assembly GCF_965231275.1 of Zosterops lateralis. Classification (NCBI taxonomy): domain Eukaryota; kingdom Metazoa; phylum Chordata; class Aves; order Passeriformes; family Zosteropidae; genus Zosterops; species Zosterops lateralis. Next base: position 112,204,735 of record NC_139763.1, read on the forward strand.
AGCAATATTCTTTACAGAAACCAAATGGCAGAAAGCCCTGCTTTACTATCACTATTCCAGCAATGAAAACCTACCTGATTCTGTGTTAAATATTTCTCAGGGATTATCTCAAATCCCTATTTTCTTGCAGAAACCTGCCAGGAAATCTCTACTTCTCCATTATTATTTTATCATAATTTATTAAATCTAATGCAATGCACAACACTACTATATAGTCAGAGTTCATGTTTTAGAAAGCTATGGGCAGGGCAGGAGACTGTTGAGAATGCAAATATTACACAGAGAAGAAAGAAAAGAGTAGAAATTACTTCCATTCTACCTCATAGATTTATTACTTTGTCAAAATGTTCTGCTGAGAAAATTATCCAAAATTTTCACCCATCACGCCATGACTTATAAGTAATTTTTGTTTCACTTTCTATAAAAGTTTTAGAGAAGATCAAAATGGGAAAAGTAAAAAGGGAGGTTCTAATGCCACAATATATCAGGAATACAGTTAATAATTCAGAAGTTGCATGTGACACTTTTACTGATGGTTGCCTCAAATTTGATAAAATTAACCAAGGTAAAATTAACGGATTTTATCTGAAGATAGATTTGCTACAGATAATACCACTGAATTTTTATTTGTTTCTTATGGTTTAAAGCTAAGCTAAAAAAGAAAAAGGAAAAAAAGGCAAAACAAAGGTCAGCAATGTTTATTAAGAGCAAATAATTCACAAATAACAGCAAATATTTAATAGTAGCAAATTATTGGGAAAAAATATTCTGGTAGTAGCCATACATAACCTATCTCTTAACTGCTGTTATTGCCCTACAAGTCACTCCTTTTCTAACTCTAGAGTACTTTCAACAAACAAACTAAAATAAAATTAAAATATCATGCCAACTAAAGATTGCCCATGAAACCACTGGTCCAAAATGGCATTTGGCTGTTCAGGGTAGAGACAGCACAGAGCATTACTAAGCTGCACATGGCTTCATTTCATATACGATTTTAAATACTTCCTTTATGCACAGAAAACTGAGGCTTGACAGTTTCCTGTGCTGAAGTGATCTGGAAAGGTGTGAAAAGCTCTCACATCCTCAAAATTTTTCTCAGTGTGGGAGAAAAATTTTGGCTGTACTACTTTGGTGTTCAGCATGAGGGCTGTCTGAGAAGTTCAGTGCACACGAGTTGAACTCTGGCAAGACCTTGGCTGCTCCAAGCTTGGTTTCTTTGCAGAAAAAAAAATAAAAATAAAAATAAAAAAATAAATAATAATAAAAAATTCCTCCCTCATTTATCAAACCATTGACCTAAGTGGCATCTGTTCAATCTTCTACAAGGCAGTGCTTGACAGGAATCTGATTCTTTGGACCTGTTCCTTCTTGGCACTGAAATGGGTTTATGATATCCTGGCACCATACATTGGCTCCAAATCCAATTTTTACTCACTGTGGGAACTTCCTCTTCACAGAATCCTCAGATGACTTTTGAATTGGTCCCTTAGTCACATCCAGCACACCAACACCATGGTCATACCAGGATTTCTAAATTATGTTAATTTATGTAGTTCCAAATGCTACCAAAACCAACCTATACACTATTACAATTGCCATTATCTTCCAGTATTGCTGTGCTCATTTCTGTAATTAGATTTATATTTTATCAAGCACATCATTCCCAATTGGAGAGTCTATCCAATTTCTTTTGTTCACATAACCTGGTTCACATTCTAGACTATATCTATAGTTTAGGAGTGTAAATGTATTCCTAGAAAATGCAGGTTTATCTTTTCAGCAGGTGATCTGAACTTTTTGAACTGAAATACCAAAAAGCCTGTATTTCACTGGATTCTTTAGAATAAGCCCTTCCAGTTCATAATATATTACAGAAATGTAGGAAAACCTTCCAAGCCTGCCTGCTGTAATATTTATTTTTATTGATAGATGAAAAATGTAGCAGCTCAAATTTCAGGGTCTCATATAAATTTTTTTTACTTCAATATCACATACTACTCTCTAGGTGTCTTACTAATCCATTTACACTTTTACCCCTGGCATTTGCTTATTGCTAAAATTACTGCTGGATTTTTAAAGATTTAAAATTGCAGATCTATTCAGTAAGTAAAAAACAAAAAATGATGGGATAGCAGCTATGGAAAATACCACTTGGAAATTTTCGATTATCTTTAAAAAAAAAAAAAAAAAAAAAAAAAAAACCAAAAAAAACCACCAAAAACCTTAAATGTGCCTTCAGATTATAAACTTAAATTATATCACATTTTGAACATTTCAGAATTTGTGTACTTTTTTTATATTGTTATTTCTCACTCTGATTGTGACTCTGTTGAGACTACACCCTTACTCTTTACAGGGCTGCTTTGGGGTGTTCAGGCTTCACGCTTTAATTGCTGGCTATGACCTAGAACACCTTTACAAAGGTAACCGTGACAAGCCCTCCCTTTTCTGTAGGGTCTATAGGAAGCTGCATTCCATCTCGCACCTTCGACCTTTAGAGGGCACTGCTCCCTTTGGATACCCACAGACATTCCAGAAGGGCATGATGCTTCTATTACCTGAGAGAGGTAAAACTCGGGAGCAACAAAAGAAATTTCAAAGGACAAGACGATTTCTTGTTTTGCTGATATGGGGAAGGGAGCCCGTTCATCAAGAGCCACACACTGGGTGAGCACTTTACATTTTGAAGGGCAGCAGGGACTTGAGGTCTTGTCAGTTTGGCTTTGACAATGACACTCCTGTGGCTGCTGAGGGGAGAATACCTACAGTGGAAAGGGTAGAGGAAAGTAGTCATAAAAATGAAATGCATCACACTCCTACCCCCAGTTCAGTCTCATTTTCATGCAGACATTCAAGGCCAGCACGGCTGCTGCCCAAGCTATCAGCATACTCTGAAGAATCAATACTGTTTACAGAATTACAGCTGGTTTTCCACAGGGTTAAGGAAACTTCCCAGTGTGACCATTCCCGAGGCTCTCTGGCAGCAACATTCCCAATGTCACAGACTGTCACTGCTGGAGCCAAGCCCCCTCCACAGGGGTGGCTCCAGTGACCCAGTGGGTCCCCACCTGACTCCCTGCACACCCCACCCACAGTCAGACCAGGTTTCCTCACCAGCTCAGTCCCTGGATTTCCATAGCAGAGTCTCAGACATTTCATCCATAAAGCCATTTATCCACAATACAGTAACACAGAAACAACCTGAGCTGGTGCCTCCAAGGAAGGACTCTGAGCAAATGAACCCCTGGGCTTTTATCCCCTCACAGTCCAAGTCTCACCCTTCCTCCCCAGCTGTGTGCTCCTGCCATGTCTCTCAGTGTCCCTCACCTGGCTGTGCCACAGGTCCCTGTGCCCTTTCCTGTGCAATGGTGGCAGTTCACAGCCTCTTGTCCCAGGTTCTCACCCAGAGCTCAACCTGCAGCTCCATCCACAGCTTCACCGAATGCATTTCCCAGGGGTAAGAATGTGCAGATTTCCTAAAGGCTCCCTCAAAGTGCTATGAAGCACAGCAGTGTGGGGTGAGATTAAAAAAGACTAAGAATTCATCCAGTGAAAGACTTGTGTTCTCTTTTATATGTAGTTTACCCACCAACACTAAGAGTAAGCTTTTCAGAATTATTTTTTAAAAGGAAAAAAACAACCAAAACACAAAGAGAAGAGAAGGCTCAGGCTCCGATCCATGTGTCCGAACACCTGGTGGGAGGAGTACAGAAGGGGCAGCCAGGCTCATTGTCAGTGGAGCCCAGTGACAGGACAACAGGCAATGGGCACAAATGGTAATTCAGTAAACTCTCAGCATCCTACCCTGCACTGAGTCCTAAAAAGCCAGACATCACCCCACTGGGGCTCCTTAATCTCCATCCCATGCCCAGGGCCTCAGCTGTGCCTGGGGATGGTCAGTGCTGGTCATCACTCATGTCCCATCCTGACTGACCCCACTGGGGGCTACAGGACAGGGACAGAGGGCACTGCCCTGCACCTCAAGACCATCTTCCTTAAAGTTACTACCTGATCACTGTCTTCCTCATTTTAGCATGTTTGAAAAGGGTTTTATTCCCTGTTCAAGTTATGCTTAAAAGTGCTTTAAGTGCATGCTTAGACACAACAGATGAATGTCACAAAGCTTCTGCTTCGTCCTTGTGCTTCTTCCTGACACCAACAGCACACAAAATCCTGGTTTTGAAGAGTTCAGCTGAAGGGTCTTCACAAGTAGGATCTGGCTGACATCTTGGATTTGACATCATGGCCTGTGTTGTAGAGTTTTACTTATAAAGGATATTTCTGGACACTGTAGTAACTTTGGACACGATTTTCAACAGGATTCAGATAAAAATATGGCCTTTCTTTCACCAGTAGCTAATTAGCACACAACTCTGTCCCTTTTCCTGTCACACAAGCTTTATGAAATAATTTAGAGGCATAACAAGAGGTCACAAACTTTGCTGCTAAAATGCTTTTTTTGACAGCATGGCTCTCCTTTTGCCCAGAGGCATCGTGGTTGTGTGCATGACATTTTGTGCCCAGTGGCCAAGGCTTAGGAAGGTCCACAGGGTCTGTACTGTGGGTGTCAGTATCTGAGAAGGTCATCCAAACCCACTTTAAATTCACTGGGACAAACAGGCCTGTCTGGAGAGTCTGTTCTGGCAGAAGAGGAACCACATCAGCCAAAAGCCAGCTACTTCATGAAATAAAAGGGACTGATCCCCTCTTCTGACTATAAAAACAGCAGAGGATCGTTTCAGCAGAAAGTATATAAGGCACTATGTTTCTTATACAATTTTTATACTGTTTTTTAAATATCTGTTATGGCCCACTAAATTAAATTTCACCATTAAGAATGGCAAAGTGTAAGAAATTAGACCTAGTAAACCTCTGAAAAACATTCATAAGGTGCTAGTCATTAGCTATCATCACTTATAGCCCATGAACTGCATTTATGCTTTCCAAGGTTAGGACCACAGGATAACTTGGAGTGGAAGGGATTTCAGGGAGTTTTGTCCCAACTCCTGTTCAGAGCAGGATGTTGGCACTGCCACAAAATGAAATGCTTTATCCAGATTTCTTAGTAGGCAAGCATTATCCTCACCCTACTTGCTTGGTGTGGCATCACGACCTTGATCCTAAATGCATTTGTACCATGATTGCTTTCATATTTGGCCGAAGCCTTTACTTCTTACACATCCTCTGAATGTTCTTCCTTGAGTCAAAAGCCATTCTGTGTGATCTCTCCATGGTTTAAATTAACAGTCATCAAAGGAAAGCTATTTTTCTGCCATAACTTGAGGCCAAACAAGTGTTTTGAAGTAATGAAAAAGTTGTACTAACATTTAACTTGATAAGCAGCCCCTAGCCATGACCTAGTGTTCAGTCACAGAAATTCACATATAAAATCAAAATGTATTTTTAATGAAAATCTGTTAAACTGATTAAGTGCAGATAATTTGCTTCTGTGAGAAGCATGAATTTTAAATTTATGAGAATATGAGCAGCAAATCTTTTCCTTTTAAAATATTTTAAAATTCTTTAGATTTAGGTTGTTGGTTCAAAACAAGTTAAAGTGAGGCAGTATATTCCAACTCACAGTGCACATTCACTTATACTCATTGACAGATATGGAAAACAATCCATTTATTCATTAGAGTGCCAAAATAACTCAGCAGTTTCTCTTTTGCTGCTATTCATAGATTTCCTCATTTCGTGTTAATCACTTCTTGCAGCACTTGGCACCTTGCAAAAAAATTCAGAACATCTTGAATTATTAGTTGTTTACAGTATTCACAAAATAAAATGAAAACATAATACTAATAGCACTTTGTAGCAAGTCCCATGTAATGAGATTGAGGCATTTGAATCCTCTGTAATGTACCCTGCCATTTTGATTAATATCATGAATGGCAAAGTAATTTCAAGCACACAGATGCATATTCAGATGTGTGAAGACAACGGTTATTTTAAACATTTCCTGTTTAAATGTAGAATTGGAAAGTCTTAATTATTATTCTAAATTATCATAATAATAGTTGAATTTGGTTTGCCTACTGTACCTCTTGATTAAGCCTCAAAGGTGTATGCATTAGTACATTTTTAAGGTTCCACTCCATTATTAAATGACTGACATTTCAATAAGAGGCTTAAATTAAACCATAGCAAAAACTGAAGCAGAAATGGTAGCACTGACTTCTGCAATAAATCCTGTCCCTGGGGCCTTTTTGAAGAGTGATGTAGTTGTTGTCTCCTAAATTGTTTATTGAAGAGGTTTTTACAGTAATGCAACAAATGAAATCCCATAGACAGCATTCTGTTTCCCACAAATACTGAAAACTAATATGAAAACTTCCAGTGTCATAGTTTATGGTGATCTTGTCCTGAATCAACTCACAAACACTTTATTCTGCCATTCAGTTTATATGTTGCTGCCTCACACTTGGATTGATGGTTGACAGCAGCGATGTATAAATTATGCATGCCAATTTACTGAACACCATTAAACCCAAAGAGTATGGGTAATTTCAATAATTATACATATAAATAGTATTATTAGCTCTGTCAAACTCAGTACCTGGATAGCATGTCAGTGTATAATATCTACTAGGGATTCAAAATGTTCAGGATTTTGCACGAGGTTGGTGACTGGAGAGGTTCCAGCCACCATTTCCATGCAGCTCATACCTATAATATGCCACTAGACACCACTCTTAAGATGCAGAAAAGCTTTGGTGTTGGCTGATCTGTCCATATCTGTGCTGCATTATTAGAAAGAAGATAAGAACTGAAAACTAATTGCTTTTAGTAAATACTGATCTCAGGGAGTTTAAATTACTGTCACTAAAGAACTGGAGAACCTTTTCCTCTGTATTGCTGAAACTTTCAGGTACCTGTTAAATCCCAAATCTCCTCTCAAATGATGTGCCTGGAAATTGTTGCTTTCCATGCAGAGAGGAAAACTTCCACTCTGTTACTGTTTTCCAGCTTCCCTTCAGTGCTGTCTGCAGGCCTCACAATGGTAGATGTTGTGCAAGCACATAATGATCAACAGCCACAGGAAACTATTCTAAATGGACAAGGAAGACAAAGGATTGGACAAACATGTGCCACATTTCCATTGTTATCAATTATTTCAGTGCCTGGTATGGTTTAGATGCACTGCACAGACAAGGCAGTGTCAGCCTATGCACATGGAATCCTAAATTTGTCAGGAATTTCCAAGTGAAAGTCTTACAGACACAAAGCTGCTAAACAACCTGACATCTACTCTCTAAATCAGAAGTCTCAACAGAAATGGTGGAAACAGCAAGTGTGCCCAATTATTGTTTTAATTTTAAAACTTAGCCTAAATAAATAGAGATTAAGTGATTTTTTTTTTTTGTTCAGTGTGAGTGTATCAGCCTGACCAGTGGAAACAATGGTGCAAAAGAGATTTAATGTGAGCAACATGATGATTATTAGTCTGAGAGTTGAAAAATGTATATCCTCTGCAGTGTTTGAGCAGTGTTCTACACATCCTGATTGCATATTTACATAAAATGCTTGTACCCACACAGAATTCTGATTTGGATTTACAATAACCTTTAGAATTCCATTAAAACATTGTCTTTACATTATTCACTACAGAAACAACATGCTTTTCACTTTTTTTTTCCCCAGTTCTAGCAATGCCTCAGTTTCATCTTAAATAACTTTAAGAAAATTTGTAGGTAACAAAAAGAATTTAAATTAAGTAATGTAGATTATTAAGCATGGAAAAGGAAAGAAAATGTATAGGATGGAAAGCAACAGAAAACATAGCCTGCAAAGAGAAGGTAAACATAATGATGTGTTACAAAACAGCAACCAAGGAGGAAGAAAGTCTTCAGAATTTACAGACTATCAGCAGCTCTTTCTCCAGTAGGAAAGAACCAGGGAAGCACAGGAAACTTCCTTTTTGGTCCCTTCAGTTTATAAAACACCCTTTTAGAAAAGCAGAGAGGATTCCTTACATTGTGTGACCCTGAGGGGTGAGGATGGTAGCTGATAAAACAGGTTCATTGCTTTTTCCTCCTTAGTAGCAGCCCTCTGAAGTGTCTGTGCAGAACTGTCTGAATTCTTTGGTTATCCCTCCATCGGGAAACTCTGGAAAGCAGGAAGCTTCTGTGACAGCCCATTGTAATCCCTCTCTGCTGCTTAAGCAGAGTAAAATATCTCACCCACACTTTCACACTTTTCTGGTCTGCTGGTTTTTTTTTTTTTTTTTTTTTTTTTTTTTTTTGTTTTGTTTTGTTTTGTTTTGTTTTTTTGTTTGTTGTTGTTGTTGTTGTTGTTGTTGTGTTTGTTGTTGTTTGTTGTTGTTGTTGTTGTTGGTTTGGGTTTTTTTTTCCCTGTGATTAAGTTACTAACTCCCAGGCTAGGCTACACTGTCAGAGAGGATCTGTTAATGAATTAAAACAACTCACATGTTGCCACGTGCTGTCATCTGATAGCAACCACTCATAATTAGTAACACCAAATGCCTCCAGCACTCACACCACTCAGCTGAGCTAGATCACCTAAGCAGTGCAGTCACCTGAACTGCACTGAATTACACCAGCTCCAGAACTGGCCCTGCTTTTTGGAGTTTGGCCTGTGTATCATGTTGCATCTTCTGACAGAATATAAGCAGACTTGCAGAGTGTGTAAGCACACTTGCATCTGCAAGGTCTCCTGTAGCATGGTGCCTCAAGTTTTAGCTGTCATATTTTCAGATTCTGTGCTGCCCAGGGGTGCAGTTCTGAGCCTCACATTAAGTGCTAGTACACTCTCTTCACAGGGCAGGGAGACAAAACAAATCCTTTTCCTGCTGAAGACCAAGGACAATTTTCAGGCCCAAATGCACAAATAAGGGTGGACTGAAGGGAGGAACAAGAAGGATGGGACCTCACAACCTGAAGCCGTGGCTGGACAATTAAACCCTAATATGCAAATGGTCCAAAACTTATAAAAGTGTGAGACCTTGTGACCGGTTTTTTGTGACCATTTTGGGTCCACCTTGGGTGTAGCCCTGTTCAGGCTCCTGTCCTGCCCAAGGTGTGTCCTTAAAGGCCTTTTAATAAATATCTACTTTATTCTCTAACTCAGTCCAGTCTCTGTTTCAGGTCAGCCTTCCCAAGGCATCAAGCAGAACAGAAGTAATTTAAAGTTCCTGCATTTTAAGGATCTCTTTGCCATGTGCTGAAGGGCCAGTCCCTCAGAGCCATTCTCCCAAAGCTGTGCCCTCTCTATCCTGCCATGGATACATTCAAACACTGTAATAGCTAATGTCAGGCTTTAAAAGGTAGTGATACAACCAAGAAACACTTCTGCCTCTAGTTTTATTGTATGGAGATTATTATTTCAAACTGCCGAACTGAAAACAGACCTGTTGGCAGCACCACCTGAAAGGGCTCCTGATTTGTGATGAGCCGGTTGTGCTCATCAACCACAGAGGCACAAACCACTCTGTAGCACCCAAGGAAGTGCAGAATCATGCCCAGGCTTTGTGTAAATCATGAGACAGATTCAAGCTACTAGTCAGACTGTAGCTTGTCCATTGAAAGTCATGAATGAGTGATTGTTTTATTTCCCTGCAGTTTTCTGGCTGTATAAAATGTTTGCTCGAGTAGTCCTACAGTCCAGATCACAGCAGCAATCTTATCTCTGGCCGATTATACAACAAGAATACATTTTTCAGCCTGTTCTTATGTCTTCCTTCAAGACTTTTCTTCTGGATAGGAGAAATAACCATACTTCTTCCCTCTATGCAGAATTTACCTTGCAGGAACATTACCACCAGGAGCAGTCAGAAGCAAGAGCTGAATCCATAGAGCTGACAGACTTCTCCCCACCCCCAGCAGATGATTACTGGCGTGGCTGTGGGTCACTGCCTGGGCTGTCCCTTCACAGCAGGAAGATTTCTAAGTGCTATTTTCTGTTTGAAGGATACCCCAACAATTCCATGTGCAAGTGTCTGCCTGCAAACTCTCCTGCTCAAAAGCATAACCAATTTCACTTTAACCAGAGCCCACCAAGGCTGCAGGCAACAAAATGGGGGAGATTTTTCAGGTAGTTGCAAGATATTTACTGCATTATTTACCAGTTTTTCACCAGTTTTCAATTTCTGAGTATTATTTTACTTTTTTTTGTTTGTTTGTTTGTTTTTTTTTTTTTGTTTTTGTAAAACATCATGCTCTAGAAAAGTCAATTTTGAAAATTTAGAAAAAAAAATTTAAGCACGCATGCACACGATATTCAGCATGCCAATTTTTCACTTTCTTCTATGAACAACCCCACAAAAATAACACACCCAAACGTTTCTGACCATGTGCCCAAGTGAAGTGCCCAAGATGAAAAATTCCTGGACTATTTTTCTGTCATGCTCTAACTTCAGTGACTCTCGCTGTTGCTGGTGCTTTCTCTTGTGTGATGGGCACTTTGGAATGAAGCCCCACTGACTACTGATATCTATTGCATTATTTCAGCTCTTGGAGATAAAATCTGCAAGTCTAAAATGGCATTTTGGGAGGGCAGGGAATAACTGAGTTATTAACTCTATTTCTGAGTACCCAGTTTTCCAGGGAGCTTTGGCTAAGTAAGCAATATTTCCTTGGATAACTGGAAATCAGTGTAGAAGGAGCAGGTAAACTCAAACCCTACCCACAGACAAAACTAGTGTTTAAATTAATTATTTTTAACTTCTGCTACTTTTTGCATGCAAGAGGTAAGATTTGGGATGGAAAGAGTACAAACATCACTGTTATTCCCAGTTTTCACTTTGCTGCTTTGCCACAAGGTATGCGGACAAAAAAGAACAGACAGCGAATATCTCACTTAGAAAGACAGGAAACCATAAAAAGTCAGACTTAGTAAACAGAAAGGGGAAAAATAATAGGGAAAGAAATATTTGCAAATTTTAAGAGAATAAAACCTCAAGTTTAAAGGTATAAAATATTGTTTGATATTGTGATGTTAACAAACATTCAGGAGTATTGCAGGAGGTCACTTCAGACATGTACTGAAAACACCTGGTTTCCAGAGGAAGTGAAGAGACACAACCAGATTCTAATCCCAAAGATGCAGTCAGAAGTTACTCTGGGTAAGCAATGCATAGAGATTAGGCCTCTTTATTAGAAAACATGGATACTTCACTTGGCTTGAAGGAGTTTCCCTTGCCTGGTAGCTCTCAGGAGCACAAAGTCCTAAGAAAACTTAGTATTCAAGTTCCACTTCATTTGTGAAAATAAATGGGAATTTACATTATTGATGAAAACCACTTCTTCATTTATGTACTAAATTAAAGTCCAGTAGAGTAAAACTGATATTTTCCTCCCTGTAGCAATTTTTCACTCTTCCTTATGAATTTTTAGTCTAAGCCTAGTCTGGACAAAGTCAGCTGAGCCCCACTGGCACTAGAGCCACTCTGAAGTAAATCTAATTTTTTTCTTATTTTACTGGCAATTAATCAACAATTATTTTAATGTAGATCCACAGGACACTGAGCGGACGCAGAGAAGCTTGGCCAAAGGGAAACCAAAAATTATCAATATCCCAGAAAGGAAGAAAAGGAGTTTTTCTCACTGAAAATTCAAGATGCTTTTCTAGCAAAACATGAACTAATTCAAAACATCTGGATGATAAGAGAGTTCCTAAATGTTCTGAGTCTGACTCTGGATCTAGGTACCCAAGCTAGTCCTGAGACATCCGTTTGGACTTGGACCTGATCATCAATAAATTGGAAAATTCTTCAGGGTAAGCACTGTCTTCAAGTCTGAATAAGAGTTACTCTGACTTTAGGGCTGCAGGTGAATTGGAGTTCTTTTAACATACAAAACTGTTTAATCCAAGAAATTTATTTAGGATCCATTTGAATTACGCCTCGTCTAAAATCAGAGGAGTGATCAGAACCTAAACACTAAACACGTAGGAAAGCTTCTCACAAACTAATTCCACAAATAGCTAAAACAGCAAAATATTTAGGGAATCATAAATGACCGGGAAGGATGCAACACAATTGAAAATCTAAAAGCAAAGACCTGAATTATGCCTATCTCATTATCTCATTAAACAGAAAGTTATTCTCATATCTTTTGTTTGCTCTATTCCATTACATTTTCTTTGCTGTTACCAGTGCTGGCCTTCCCAGGGTCTATCAACCTGTTAGCACCTTGCACAACCTTGCTATGACTCCTTTTATGATCCACCTTTCAAATATATTACCATCTGCCTGAGTTTATTTCCCCTTCACCAGGAAGATGTTTCTTAAAATGCTCAATTTCTTGCATCCCTAAACTTAGCCTTCCTTTGTTCTTGGAGAAACAGGTGGCATCTATTCCTTCCTGAACATCTGGAAGTGCCTAGCACTGCAGGAACATGTGAAACAGGAGAGTGAAACATCACATCAGCCATCATGATGTTAAGGTGCTCTTCTTCCTGTTCCTCTCTTTACTTACTGTGTTGACACAACAGATTAAAACCAGACTGACATGAATTCTGACTACACATCAATGGTTGTCTTTCCTTTGTCCCCTGTTCATAACCCCCTAAGGCTGTAGTCTCCTGTTTGTCTCTACATTAACAATTAGGACCCTGTTTTGACCTCTTTGTTCCCAGAGATGATTTAAAAAAAAAAAAAAAAAAAAAAAAAAAAAAAGAAAACAAAGCAAGTTAAATCTTATTTAAAATATAAGCAAGTGACTGCAGTGGAAGAGGAAGCCAAACAGTGCTGGAACCCTGATGGTGCATGAAAAGACAGAACTGTCTACTACAGACCACAACCAACTCCCTCAATAACCTCATGGAATAAAACCTGACCCACATCTTTGAAGAAAGATGAATGGGAGTTTACATGGACTCACTCTTCAGGCATGCAGAAAAGAGTGCTCAAGGGGAAAACAAGAGGCCAATTCAAGCAGCCTTAACAAAGTGGAGGAGCCCTGTGCAACTGCAGGTGAGTCAGGGGTTAAAGCTGCCTCAGATAGCCAGAGGCTCCACAGCTGCTTCGAGTGTCTAATTGTCAGCATCTTCTCTTCCATCCAGATTTATTGAGGACAGCAGGGAGGATGCACCTCTCTCCTCCGGGAAAAAAAAGCATGCACATCTTGTGCTGGTGTGTGTGTACACACCCATATATAAACACACACAGATGCATGCAGGGGGTGGCCTTGCGTGTAAAGCAGACAGACAGTTTTACCCTCCTAATGGATCTGTGCCTGGCTGCTGTTCCTGCCTTGGTTTCTTTCATTTTTACAACCAGGATAATATTTGGCAGCCAGCATATCTCAAAAGACTGTTATTGACAGTTACTCTCTGCACAGAAATGTGAAAGACTGAGATGTGAAAGACCAGATACACTTGTCAATAAATGGACTGGATTAGATTTAACTTTTTTAAAAATGTATTTATTTTACTGAAAATTGTTCCTCAAAGCATTTTTAAACACCCCTGACTGGGATATTTGCATACTCAATTTACTTTATTGAGGTACAGTACATTTTCTGGTACACACTCATGAGAAAGCAGCTAAACAAAATATATTAGAAGCAACATAACACCACCAATGACCTCAGTCTTGGGAAAAGCAATAAAGGAAACTCCCTTTGCAGCTGCAAAGTACCTTTAAGAAAGTGGCAGGGCCATGTAAATATCCTACTAGAGATTCCTCAGATGCTCTCTGCAGATTTACACATTGGAGACATTTTTCACTGTGCCCTCTCCTATCCTTTGCATGGCACTCATGAAAAGGAGGTAAGAAAATGTTCCCTTTTATGAAAACTGGTTTCAGAGTTTGTCTATTTTATCCCTGATTTTAGATGTAAGCCATTATTCAAACCGTGTTTGCTCTTCAAGGTCAGCAGAGGGAAAATAAAAAGCTCATGAAAAGACTGAGTGAGGAAATACCCTCAGAAACAGGAAAGACTAATATAAACACCTGTTAGAATTTTGCAATTGGGCCCAAAATTGACCTGAGAGAATACTTTTAAACTGCCTCTGAACTGCTGTAGCACAGTTCACTTGATTTAGAAAAGAAATGAAACCCAGATGACAACAAACCTGCTATGGATGTTTGTCTCTTGGAAAAGGGAAAACTTTTTCCTGCAGGGCTTAAATCAGTGTCACTAATTCCCTTCTTCCCATACATCCAGCTGCCATAGCAAGCAACATGTAGCAGCTTTCTCTCCCACCCAAGAAAGCACTCTCAATAAAAGCTGCAGCTGAGATTTACTCTGTGCAAAAAGACCCTTCACCTTCAGGAAAGGAAGGTTTGCTGCTCTTTCTTTTAGGAAAATCAAGGCTTTCATCTTAGCTGGAAAAGGAAGTGAAGAGCTTGGAATATGCAATTCTTGGAATTCTTAATATGCAAGAAATTACAGATGGAAAATACTTATTACATCATTTAGCTCACTCATTTTTCCAGTGCAGGATGTTCTCTACGGTAATGTAACAGTGATTTCACTGAAGTTACCCACTTAGCCTCACTAGCCAGAGCTTATCATTCCAGGGAGTACTGCACTGCCAGGAAAAATTGTTCCCTCAGTCATCTTTATCAAGTACTATCCAGAAAAGACACAGATAAGGGTTGAACCACTGTGGCACTACACAACAGTGCTAAAAAAAACCAAAGAAGATGCTTTTGCTTTTTGAATTGAGCTTTTAACACAATGTAAAAAAAACTCCCCAGACCATCCAAAGGCAAGTACAAGATGGCTGGGTTAACACACATCCTGCTGTAGTCAAGTTGGATAATCTGCAATTTAACTGAAACTCTAAAATGACAAGGAAGCAGAAATGAACAAAAGAAGGATTAAGAAAATAATTTTTGCTGTTCACTTTCAAGGCCTCTTTTGTGGTCTGTGGGAGGAGCTTCCCATAAACCTCTTGATTGCTTCATTAAAATTCTCCCTTATAACTCTCTCTGAAAACAGCATGGCCACTGACAAAACTGCCTATCATAATGACAAATATTATGCCATTTTCCCCCTTCATTTCCTTTTTAATTACTTCCTTTATTTACTGAGATTCCTCTTCTTTCAACACTACTAAGGCCACCCTTTGATTCTGTTTTTATGCAATTCCCTAAAAAGTAATGTTCTGGTTACTGACTAGAGAGTCTAAAATGCACAGTGGTACAACATTACTCTCCAATAATATATAATTCTCTCCCCAAAACGCTACTAATTTTCCAGTTTTCCTCAGCATGATGAACAAATTCAGACACATTTCAAAACCACAAGCACTGTGGAATTTGAGTGCTTTTAAAAATCTTTGCATCACAGGAAGGGACTTTCAGTTGTACACCAAGCAAAATGTAGCTTTCCTAGGAGTAGATCTTCATCCTCATCATGACCTGATCTCACATTTCCATCAAGTTTTGAAGGTTACTATCAAGCCTTCAAACTGAGTTGGCTACCTAAGTCCACTTTACTAAAAGCATTTTTTTCACAAATAATGAATTTTTCCTTACTCATGTAAGTTAAGTGTTAATATAAATTTATCTCCTTGAGTAGTTGTGCTATTACACAGAAAAAATACCCAATCAAGCAAAAAAAATAGCTGGATCTCAGCATCTCAGTAATGTTCCTTGGAGAAGTGCTGAAAGCAAAAACTGGCACTGAATACTGTAAGAGTGGCTAGGTTGTTACTGAAAATTTAGAGGACAATGCTGAAGAATTTTCAGCCAGTGAAGGAAGTGTGACCCTAGCCCCCAGAAAACAGCCTTTGGTTTGCTGCAGGTAAGGCACAGCTGGGGCCAGCACAGGCAGATGTTTCTTTCCAGAAAGAGCCCGTGGTTTAGTGATACATGAAGGAATTTGAGTCTAGAGAGGGCTCTTTGCCCTCCCCAACCAAGACAAAAAGAGTTTTCCTCTCAAATGCAACAAAAAGTTGGATATTTCTCAGCACAACAGTGTTTGGAACACTATGTTTCATGACTGCATGCAGTCATGAATATATTTACATGAATATATTTACATAAATTTACTCACAGTAAATTTACAATAGGTTAGGAACTCTGTTATGAATTTTGTGGCTTATCTCTAACTTAAAGTATTAATTGCTTTTCTTGCTTCTGGTTGCATATTGTTACGAGATTTAAATTAATCCATGTATTTTTTTTCCCACTCGGATGGAATGGACTTAATTAATTTGGTAGATCAGATAGAACAACTGAGTTACATAAGGGGAGAAGCCTGTGCAGCATCAATCTCAATAAAAGAAACAAACACGAATGAGAAATATCTCATCACTGCTGATAAATCCTCCTCTCTGCTTCTAATCTTCAGTAAAAACCTGAAGAGTATAAAAACTGCTTTAGAGTTTCACAGGACTCATAGTAGAGCATCTCATGGCACCACGATAAAACTGATTGATCTTGACCTCTCCTTTCACAGCCACACATGAAAATAACATCCTAACAAACCTCCAGTATATACCCATATTTATACTGCATGCTTTCAGAAGCAAGAGGCAGAGATGCTAAAATGAGATTAAAACTGATATTTTAATTACATTTCAAGATTATATGTGGTCACATTGTTGAATATTTTGGCTTTTATCTTGCCTTAACCGATTTATAGCACTGATAAATTATTCTTTCAATCAAATACCACTTCGTGTACATTAAATCTGAAACATGATCACTGTACCATTTGAAAGAGAAGAACAAGAGATGAGCAAGTTGTACAGTATCAGTATGAGCACAAATAACTGATTAGTCTGTTTATCCATACCTTTCACAAGCAGCTAAATATATATGTCTCCTGATAACAGAAATTTTATTTGGTTCTCCTTTTGGGTTCAATCTCCAGGTGGAATGGCAGGCATCAATTCTGTTGCCTGGGATATCTCGAGTGTCTCTGGGATATATCTCTAGGATATATCTTGGGATATATCTTTGGGATACATCTGCAGTCTTGGCCTCAGGGGTGTAGCTCCCCCACACAATATGCCCTGCCCCTCTGCTCCAGTCAAAAACAAAGACCAGAAATAGCAAATCATTCATACAGAACTAAATAAACTGTGAGTGCAGACATTCACCACCACCCTCAGCCAAAGCCCAAAACATTCAGCGTGACCCTGTGCTTCTTCCTCACCCTCTTAGAGCTCCTGAGGCCTTTGGTTGCCAGAAACACTGCCTGCAGGCATTGAGCAGATTTTCAACAGATCCAGAGGCCTCATCCCTCCTCCTGCAGCAGTCCTGAAGGAATGTTATATGAGCTCCCCATTGCTCAAGAAAAGAGTAACATGAAAAGCATCCATAGGGAAGCAGGGGCAGGAGGAGCTACAAGCATCGAATTACTCACTCCACAGAATAGAAAGCACATGAACGTCAGGGAGGCAAAAGTGGAATGCAATAACCTGCTGTCAAAATGTCAGAGGAGCAAGTGGGGCTCAGATGATTTTGTATCAGTTTATGTAGGCAACTTGGCAACCTAGAAATACCCAGAAAGCGCAAAGGGAATGGGAGTGCTATCAGTGCTGCAAATTGGCAGAGTCTCAAGATATACTCACAGTAACTTTTACACAGAGAGAAGCTCTCTATGATAATTGCAGGCACCACATTGCCTGCTTGCTTCTTGCTCAGTGTTAGAGATGGAAAGGAGTTTTAGAGCAATGGAAATGCTCATATGAACTATTGCAAATACCTTCTTCACTTAGAACCAAAGAGAACTGAGCTTTTATCCACTGAAGCAGGTTTCCTACAGTGATTGACTCAGGGTTACTCCATTTTTTCAACATATATCTGCATCCCTTAGGAAAAATAGCACATATATTCATTCCCTGACATCAGGACTATAGCTAGGCTGCTGTCATCCAATGATCTCCATTTACAGGCATTCCATGGATTCAGGAGAGCATGTAGATGAAACATTTTAAGCATACAACAGGCTCTGTTTTAGTTTTGCCTGTGAATTTTTTTCTTGAAATCACACCAGTGACATAGGAAACACCATGTGAGAAAATCACAGAAGAAACAAAATGCAGCTGGATTGGAAATTAAAAGAATAGCTTACTGTCTTTAATAAAAGGAAGGTCTTGAAAGCATGTGTGCTCTCTTGTCTTTGGAAGTTCAAGATAGAAGCCCTACTTGAAAAAAAAAATCCTAAACAAATTTAAACAATAGGAAAAAGAAATAACCTGGAGGTTTTCAGGTCAGATTTAAATTCAGTGTTTTGCTCCTAGTAACATGTATGCATGCATGCGTTTAAGTTTGCTCAGAGAACACTGATTTTGGAAGTATTTGTAGAACCAGGTCCTTACCGCATACAATTTTTAAATCACTTCCAAGAACTTTCTGGCATGTAACAGGCAATTATTGCAACCCAGAGTTGCCCTAGTTTGAAAAAAAAAAAAGAAGATGAAGACCACAAAATTAGTAAGTATTTTATGCAATAGCCTGAGTAGCTTTTCCACCATCACTGCAAATGTTGTACCATGAAAACAGAGAAAGGGGGAACACACATCAATCCTTCTGCCAAAGTCATGCCTAACAGGGAGGGCTACCTTGAGAAGAGAAACATGATAGATTCTTCCTTGTCTCCTGCCAGGAGATGCTTCTTGAAGACTTTAGTAACATCTACACAATGAGAAAAAAAGGAATAGGCCTGCTTTCCAGTTCCTTAAACCCAAAAATCCCTGGTCCTCCACAGCCTGACTTTACCATCACTCACCATGGCTGACTGGTCTCACGTGAAGTCGCCCCTGCGAGACCTGATTAATTTTTTATCCCCCATCAGCAGCAGAGCATTAATGGGTGGCAGGTTTTGGGGAGCAGAATCCTGTTTGCACACATTAATGATGACATGGGGGTGGGTAGGATGCTGTAATTCTCCCAGCACAATGCATTTCATAAATTCCACTCACTAAGCATTGCATTGCATGGCTCCATTAGAGAGCCTGGTTGTTATGTAGTTGAGCTTTGCAAGCTCATGGAGCTATAAAGATATATAAATTTTATTAGAAAAATAGATTATGTGTAGGACCATGACACCACTTTATAAGCTATGCTATTTAGACCTGAAGTGATAAAATACATCAATGTCATGTATTGCATTTCCATTGTGTAGCAATCTTTTTGTCTCTCTCCCCCTTTATATCCTTACTCTGTAATCTGTACAAATCCTATTGAATCCTACCAGTGTCATTTGGATTGCTTGATCTTAAATTTATTTTATGACATAAGCAAATTTATATTCTGCTTTTCATCCCTTCTTATGAGTCACTTTTAAGAAATGACTGTGGCCCTAAAACTAACCCTTGCAGTTCAGCCATTGGTGTTTTCTCTTATTTAAGGACGTGTCATTAATTTTTGGCAAGGACCTTTTCTTTGTTCCCTTTTTTTTTTCACTTTAATCACAGAATGGCTTTCCTGAATCTTCCTTTTGAGTACCACTAAGGATTCATTGAGGAAACACAAAATATTTTCACCTGTAAACTCTGAAATACAATGGAAATTAAAAATAGCTTTTTCATGTGGGAATATTCACAGTCTCACATTTCACAACTTTTCCATCCCAAATAATTTTAAATGCATCAAAAATATTACATTGCAATGTAATATTGTAACAAAATATTGTTGCAAAGCTTACAGCTCATGTAAAATTACTTATATAGGTGAAAAAGAAATTAAACCATCTTTAAAAATTATCTTAAGTAGAATTTATTTGGAACAGCATGCATTTCATACTGTTTTGGAGCCTTATTATCAACTCCCTCTTTTTGCACTTAACAGCAAATGAACATTTCTAACTTTAGAAGATGACACAGAGCTCTCATCTAAAGTTTTTACTGACACTCGGTGAACCTTTCTTTGCTGGCCACAAAAATCCCTCAAACTTAGGCATTTTCATGTGTTGGACTGATGGCAATGAAAGCAGTATTTGAACACTCATGAAGACAGTAGGAGGTTGGAAAACTGGACCAGTTCCCATGCTGGGTTCTAGGACAAAGGAAAGTTATCAGAGATGGAAAGAGAGATTGACTTTGACAGGACAAAGGGGAATTGATTCAAACTGAGATGTAAGACTGGATATAAGGGAGAAAATCTTCACTTTAAGGATGGTGAGGCACTGGCACAGGTTGCCCAGAGAAGCTGTGGCTGCCCCATCCCTGGAAGTGTCCAAGGCCAGGTTGGATGGGACTCTGAGCAACCTGGGATAGTGAAAGGTGTCCCTGCCTGTGGCAGGAGATTGGAACAAGACAGTCTTCAAGGTCCTACTAACCCAAACCATTCTATGATTCTATTAAAAGTTAGAGTATTTGTAACTCACCACAGGTAATTGGATGACATGGGACTGATTGGTTATTCCACATTTACAAGTACCACAGCAAGGAAACCCCCAAACTCTCTTCCCTGGACACTGAGGAATGCTCACGCAATCATATTTTGCTTTTGTGGATGACTTCATGGTTTCACCACATATGGCAAAAATAATGTTAAAAAAAAAGGCGTTCTAAGGGAAGCTTCTATCCAGGCTTGTTCCTCTCAATTCCCCAGGGTTTTCAGGCTAGTTTTCTTCTTCCCCAAACAAGGCTAAGTGTGCTACCAGTAGTCTACATCAATGCCACCACTCCTGTACAGATGCTCTCTCTTCACCAGTGTCAGTGCCATACTATGTGTAGGGTCCTGTGCCACCTGTGTTCCTGTGGAACAGGAATGTGTGCCTCCCTGGCACGTGTGCACACATTGTCCATGTTGCACCTTTAATGTTACATTAAACTGAGGCAGCTGATGACAATTTAGCAAGAATTGCTTTAATGAAGTTAGTACAGAAGTAAACACATGCTTCTAGGCACAACAGAGACACCTGAATTAAATGGAAATGGATTAAATTAGTATGTTTGCAGGAAAAAAAATAAAAAGGTGAAATACATATTTAACACTTTTATATCCTATTCAGTGAAAAGAAGATCTCAGCCTCCAGACACGACACACACAACATTTTAAAGACCATTCTGTTAATAGTTGTGCTTATCTGGCATTCCTTTCCTTTCTTATCTCTCAAAGAGCAATGCTTTCCAGGAACAAGAAGCTGATGGGCTGCTGTTTGTATAGAGCACTATTCTGTGCCCAATGGACACTGACTTGCCAGACCATTGGGGAATACTCTTACTGAAATGGAAAGGCTCAAACCGGCAGCACAGCAAGGCAAATCCCTTTCTGAAAGCAGCTGGGATATTTCCCAAAAAGAGACAGTTACACTCTCAGAGCCCTGGAGGCCAGTGTTTCCAATACAGGTGTATTTTCCCTGTCCTACAGCTCCATGGAAATCAACAGAGTTACACTGAACATGACTAAGCTCTCTTGGTGGGATGCCTTTTCAGCTCCTTTTAATGCACACAAAGAGAAATTTTGTAAGGCAATGCTAATAATAAGATGAAATTGTCATGTCTGAGTGAACATCAGCATGTAGTTACAAAGGTGCACCTATTTTGACCTCAGCTGTCATGTTGCACATGGTACTCTTTATGACAAATTTTCTTCAATCTTTTTTTTTTCCTTCTCCTTCTGTTTCTTTTCCTTCCTGCTGTGGAGTGTTTTTTATTCATTACTGGTGGCAGGCTTGTCCTCGTTTTATTTTTTTCCTCCTGCTGAGGTGCAGTAAAATAAATTAGTTTAATACATTTTATAAAGGTAGTTGGTTTAATTTTCCCTTTGGTATATCTGATGATACAACTCTTTTAATAAATTGGCATTAAGATAGTTTGGTTTAAGTGCGTCATGATTTTCTACCTGCTGTGGAAGATGCCAAGTACTTTAGTCAAGGATTTTTAGAAGTGCTGGAATCAATTTATTTTCCCCTCATATTGCTGCCCCAAAGATACACATTTGGCACACTAAGGATTTATTTCTTGAAAACATGAAGCAGCAGTGTAGCCTGGTTGGTTTGATTGCTTTGATTGCTTTGATTCTAAACTGTTCAGAGCTTAGAAACAAATTTCAGCTGGGAAATACAGTAATTCTCTCAGAAACAGAGCTTTTCATTTCAGAACAGCTATATCTAGGTCTAGCTATGATTTTTGTAAGGGGTTTGCTGTTTTTACCTGTTGGAGTGTCTTGTACATCGAGAGCAGTAAAAGCCTGACACAAAGAAGTGTCAGAAATCCAAGTCCTGTTTCAATGGGGATTTACCTGCTTGGAGTAGAAAAATGAGGAATTCAGTTCTGAAAACTTTCCAGGTGTTCAAGCAGAACCTCTTAGTCAAGAAGCTCCATGTGGCACATGCTCAGTCACCACCCAGAAATACCCAGAGCAAGCAATGCTTTCAATACCAGGGCAATTAACAAAACAGGTAGAAGAAGTCAGACATAAGTCTGAGATAAACAGTGGCAGCTTCTTGACTCTAATGTGGCTAGGAACAATTAACTTCCATTAGTGTTTGTCCTGCAGAGAGAAGCAAGGGTACAAGTATCCCACACAGAAATTAATGACCTTGGTAAGGTAACATAGGAGAAGTATTTTTAAAATACTGTTAAGAGAGCAGAGAAACAGAAAAAGCTATGGTCTTGGATATTTTTACCCTTAGTCTTTAGATTTGTGTACATTCAGAATAAAATAGCCAAAGGCAGCACAGAGCTGTGTGCCGCCTTTTGACTAAACAGGAGAGTGTTCTGTGTCACTTAATGGCCTCATTACAGTCCTTTCTGTGCTGGAAATAAAGCCATTCATGTGGAAACACAGGTAGCATGGGAGCTGAGGTGTATAATATTTATGTCCAGGCTGATCTACAGACAAGATACCCTAGTGATAAGTTAAGGGATGTTGGCAGTCTGTGCCCATGCTCCACCAGCATTTAAAAATTAAAATCTGTGACAAAGGAATTGAAGAAAACCTGTAACTAAGCAGAAAAAAAGGAGATGGAGGAAAAAAAAAAAAAAAAAAAAAAAAAAAAAAAAAAAAAAAAAAAAGGAAACATCCATTTCAGTTCTGTCACTTTTTTTTTTCCAATATTGTAGGACAATGTAAAATATCAGGTGAGACTATGTACCAAAAGTCTAATAGACAAAGCCTAGAATAAAAACTTTCCTGAGGAAAAAAAAATAGGAAAAAGTTTAATCATGGGTCTTAGCATAAAAATTCAAGTTATTCTTTGTTTGGCTCCTATTTCAACAATCAAGTCTAAGACACTTGAATCCATTTACAGCTGGATGATAGCTACTTAGAGGTCCAAACTATAAATTAATTGGGATGCAGTCTGAGGTACAAGGTCTAGCAACAATTAACTGCATCACCAGTGTTCAGTTGTCCTGTTTCTGCCAACACCACTTTTTTTTTTTGGTAAATAATGATGCAATTATACAAAACATGCAAAATCATGATGAAATACTCAAGACCTGATAGTGATAAATATTATTCACATACAGGCATGCAAACATTATGGGCTGATTCCAAGTGTAGCCTGAACTCTCTTTATTTAATGATTTTATGACAGCCATGTTTATTTATAAGAAATAAATAATGCCAGACATGTGTGTGGAAACATACAAATGCCATATTCTTAAGCACTTGTTTTAAATTCTGTAGGAAAAAGATATCCCATCCCAAATGATTTAGCAGAGAGCAATGACTTAGCAGTTAACTTTAGTTTCTTCCAGAGAAGTAGAAGGTATTTCTTTCCTGAACATGATTTCTCTTCCCTGCTAACAATCTCCTGAGACATTTCTCTGCTGCCAGTACCAAAAAGTCATAAAGTTGAGAAGTACATTCCAGATTTTTCTATGCCATCTGTCACACAGCCCCTGTTCTTGGCCTTCCCTCAGTGTCATGACAAATGTGCAGCACTGATATTTTATAAGAAACTGAACACCCACGTTGTGCCGTCAATATTTTTATTCTCTTTGGCTTTCCAAGGGTGAGCATTTGGCCCATCCCTGCTGTCATCTTCACTGGGGACATTCCTGAGGAGTCCCCCCGTGGGATCCTCCTGGGATGGGCAGGCCCTGTCTCACAGCAAGAGTTGGTTCAGTCTCTTGTAGGATGGTCTGGCACAGACTGCTGTGGCATCAAAACTTTATGGCATTTGTGTACAGGGAAGAGATTTGAAAACTGTTAACATAAGCAGGGGAGGGTAATGCCCAATTAATAATGGATAAATATAATTTGTTATCATTAAGTTTAACTCTGCCTGACAAAAACATGTCAACAAAGCAGATGAGCATTTTTAGCAGCAACACATGCTGCCTCCAACTTCAGCTGCATCTCTGATGTTTCAACTCTTCACTTTGTTTCCATTTCATTCTCCCCTCACCACTGTGGTGCAGTAATGGAAAAGAAATTTCTTTCTGGCTTCCAGAGGTGACCAAAAGAAGCCTCTGAGGCATGTAATTAATATAATCTATTAATGGCATAAAAAAATGCACTGCAGATGAGGTCTGGCTTCCCCCACAGCAGTCAGATTGCCAGTAGCTCCTAAGAGCAAAGGAAAGGTAAAAATCTCATGCAACAGATTTCATCCAGCTTCAGCAGGTACTCACCACTTCTACAGATGAAACAAATAGACCTCAGTCAGAAATTTTGATTATACCTCAGTAGCATTTTTGATTATACTTGCATTGGAAGGATAGTTATGATAATGTCCAGATGGTTGGGAAAAAAATACCTTAAAATTCTCAATGTATAATAGCAATTATTTTCTTCTAACATTACTTTTCAAAGCACAATATTTTTCATGGTTTTTTTCCATAAGTTATCCTATTTCTCTGAATTAGAGTTAGCTTATCCCTGGGCTTTAGCTATGGCTCGATGGCTGGACTGAAGTTTAGTTTTAAAACCCATAAGCAGCATAAACAATTCTAAATTAAAGGTCATCTGGGAAACTGACATCTAGGGTGAACTCTTCTGAAGATCAGCTCAGTTTTCCTTTTGTGAATTCAGCAAAAAGGCTTGATTATGTTTTTCTAATCTGTTCTTTTCTCTAAAGACAGTCAAGCTCTTTTTAGATTAGTGTTTCAACATAGGACAAAATTATATTCGTGAACAACAGAAAAGATGCAAATTAGTTTGCATTAGGAAAGCTTTTGTCACCAAAGTAATTAATTTATTTTTTTTCTTTTTTAATGTGCAAGTGCAAAGCCAACTCTAAAGTAGTTTTATTTACTCCAGATTTTAAAAATAAAGTGCTTTAAATAGCACATATGAGAGTTTGCTCTGTAATTCATGGCCACTCTTCATTCTCTATTCTGTCATTCCAGCTAGCATCACAGAGGAAACAAAAAAAATGAAATTAATAATATTTTTAGATATTTCAGAACAGAATTTAGCTCTATTTTTTTTTAATCTTTAGTAGTGGTTGAACCAGAAAAATAGAAAGGAATCTAAACTGCATCACTCATTCTTTTTACCTAAGACTTCAAGGTCACAATTAGCTTATGACAATTAGGGAAACTAATATAAACAGGTCCAGTTTCAAATATAGGTCATATTGTGGTGTCAGATTGTGCAAATATTTATAACATAACTTTTTTTTTTTTAATGCAAGAAAACAACTACCTTTATCATCTGCCTTCTCAATGCACTGGAAATAATTACATAAAATACATCAATGTCTCTAGGAGAGCACAGGAAAATCTTTCTAGTGGCTTTTGTGCACACTTCAGGTGTACTATGAGCACAGATTAGTGACCATTTACTTAAGTGCCATTTGTGGGGATGCACAAGGTTAGCATCTAAACCAGTAGGATTGCTCATAAAGTGGATAGATAAACAAATAATGAAACATAATGCATAAGGCAAGGCAATTTGTTGGGTTTTATTAGCATCTAGTTTTGTTATTCATTACACCAATGAACATATCTTTTATTTTTTCAGTCTCTTTTCCTGGCAGGATTACTGTTCAGCAAGAAGAAGCTCATAAGAGTCTCAGAGGATGGCTGTCAGACGATATAAGATATTTTCACTCTTCTTATGCAGTAATCACCTTCCCAATTCCTCACCGTTTCCGACACAGAAAATATTTACTCAGATAACGATTGCTACTGCAGAGGCAGTAAAAGAGCTCACAAAAAGTTACTGTTTTCCTCAGCACAGTATTTCTACAATGCAAATGTTCATCTTTTATTCATTAGTTTTTAAACAACCTCATCCACAACCCCGTAATTTCTCTACCTGGGTGTTTCCCATCTACCTGTGCACTTGCATTTTCCCTTGGATTATGACCGAAGTAAGGGCCGTGACTGCGACAGGGCTGCACAGGTCATAAATCAGAGGCTGGTGGAATTTGTGGATTTTTGCTTCCTTCCAGTGCAGCTAAGGCTGCTTTAACCCAGGCAGGCACATCCCTACATTTCCCTTCCTTCAGCCTCTCTGCGCCCAAGGCAGAAACAAACCCAAGATGAATTCCCTGTTTAACATACAGAGATAGGGAAATTTGCTGCTAATTACAGTGGTTAGAATTCCTAATGGGTAGGAGGGGGGGGTCTCCCGAGACCACTCCATTCCACAGGCAATTCCCTTAGGTTGTTAAGTTTTCCTGCTCTTTTTCAGAAAATTTCTTAACAAAATTACTCGCAGCCTTTATCAAGCTGATATTGTAATTACTTTTGGGAAACGAATGGTATCTGAGGAAAAAGAAAACCACACTTCCATGCTTAATTTAGTAATGGGAAATTTAGAGAGAGAGAGAGCTCTTAATAAATTCTCGTCTCTTTCACAAATGGGATGAAATAGGCCACTAAAAGCTTCATTTGGGAGGTTAATATTAACAAGCAGAACCGTGACCTTAAAAAAAAAAAAAAAAAAAAAAAAGCCTTTAGTTCACAAGTCCTGAAAGAGTTTGACCACTCACAGGAATCTGGGGAAGAGGAGTACTCAGCTGTCCACTTCCGACATTTCACTGCATCATCATCCTTTCCCTCTCTCTGTAGGTGTAAAAGGCTTCCCCTCTTTTCTTGTAGATGGTCCCGTTCTGTCTGAAAAGCTCTTAGAGATGATGAATAAAAAACCCAAGCCTGAACTCCTGCCCTAACTTTGCCCTCTCTTCTCATGTTAGCGGCATCGAGTGTGAGGAATTAATTCTTTGTTTTCTCACAAGCCTGGACAACACTTAATGAGGAAAACTGTATAGAAGAATCAAACCTACGAGCAAGAAAGGCAGGATCCCACTACAAAGCACAGCGGAAGAATTTTATCTGTCCACACATTCTTGGAGTATAAGCCCTACAGATCTTCCCTTTCCTTCCTTCACCTTTGAAAAACTACATACCCTTTGACTGACAAAATCTGTAATCATTTCCATAACCTCCACCCCTCAATACTTAATGTAGAAGCTATCAGAGGCTTGTATCCTTAGAACCTTGTTATTATTCCAGTCTGAACTTCAAACTCCTGAGTAGCTGGTGCACATCACGGTCATAGATTAAGTACATGACAATGCAGACTTCTTAGAAGGAGATGTTGCCCTTTGTGAGCTTATTAAATGGCAATTTTTTGTTGAGAGTGGGTCTGAGCAGAGCACTAAGTCTCCTCCCACTGCCATTAATAGTCCGGTTCTCATCTCTTTAATAACATGAACACAGTCCAGCACTGAGGGTTTTTACAAAACCCATTCACAAGTTAATTCTGGATACTCAAACAAACACTCACAAACAATTTTGTGAAGTTCTGTGAGGCTACAGTCACATCACCTGTTATGAATAAAAAATGGGCGGAGAAAATATCAATCTCCATAAACGCCTTTATTAATCAGCTCTTATTAATATTTGCCCGAGGGGTTTGGTCGCCGTGGAGGAGGAGGGCTTTATCAGCTCTGCTGCATGCAGTTCAACAGAGCTGGAGGACTGGCCCTCGCTGGGAAGCAATCCCAGAGTCCTGTCAGTTCTTTGTTTTCTCCTGTGGTCTCATCTCTGGTTTGGTCTTTTTAACTTACGGCTAGTAAGCAAAACTGGAGAAATTAGCTCTTCTGATTCTCTAGGGTCCACACGGCTGAGTATTAGTTCTTATCCGTTTTAACTTTACTTGGTTTTTATTTGATAAGGGGTTTTTTATGTTAGATTTCATCCCGGGACGCTTTCGGAGTTCTTAATTTGCATGCGGGATCACCGGGGCGGGGGCTTGGAGCTCTTTGCGGCCATGGGGTAGTTTTTGCCGCAGAAATGGCGTCTCAGTCTTAGGCTGCTTCACAGCGGCGGTAGTGTTGTGGGGGTTTGGAACGTGGTGGATGTGGGGTTTTTCTTTTGAAGTGGGGCAGAGGTCCGGCCGGCTCGGGGGCGCTTCATCTGGCCGAGGCGGCTGACTGCGTGGCGGCTGCGGGCGGACGTGCGGCTGGGGCTCTTTTCTCTGCTCCGGCACGGGGAACAGCTGGGGCTTGGGGAGAGGCTTTTCCGTGCTCCGGCACAGGGAACGGCTGGGGCTTGTGGAAAGGCTGCTCCGCGGCTGCGGGTGGGGGCGGCCGGGGTTTCTCCGCGCTGGACCGGCGGCGCCTGACTGCGGGCGGCTTTGCGGGCTGGACGGCCGGGGCTTTTCTGCGCTCCGGCACGGGGCTGACTGCAGTCAGGCTTCTGCTCGGCTGGAACTCTTTGTGCTGAGCCTGGGGGGGAAAGCGGCCGGCTCCTCTGCCCTCCGCTCCGGCGGCGGCGGCGGGGGTTGGGACCTCCCCGTGCCAGACGGCCGACTGCCTCGCGGCTGGAGCTTTACTGAGGCGGGAGCCAGGCGGGCGGCTCCGCAGGCTGGACGGCCGGTGCGGGAGGCTTCGCAGACTTTTGGGTTTTTTTCCCACCGGCTCCCGGCCGCGGATGGGGCTTTTCTGCAGCGAACCGGGGGGGGAAGACGGGGCGGCCGGCCCCTTTCCTCTCTCTCTGTCGGTGGCAGAGCCGGCTCTGCCGCGGCCTCCCCGCCCCGTCCCCGACCCGGGACGGGGGGGGTGCGGCGCTCGGGAGCTTCTCCATGGGAACGGGCTCCCCGTTTTTCCAAGGTGGTCTGGGAGGAAGGAAAGCCACGGAGATGGCCCTCCATTGCTACATCATAGGACAAACACCCCAAATTTCATTTTTAACATCACCCATGCAAACGCAACCACCCTAAAATCAGCTGAAGCTGTAAGCCTTCATTTGAGAAAGATGGTGCTAAGGAAGTACCAAATGCCAGTTCCTAACCCTTCCTGTCACATATTTAAAGTTCTGACCTCATCAGAGCTGTGCTGATTCACAACAGCTGGGGCACTGGCACTTGCTAGTTTTAAGAGATACACAGGGAGATCTCTGCT
Organism: Zosterops lateralis; assembly: GCF_965231275.1. Classification (NCBI taxonomy): domain Eukaryota; kingdom Metazoa; phylum Chordata; class Aves; order Passeriformes; family Zosteropidae; genus Zosterops; species Zosterops lateralis. Next base: position 112,233,918 of record NC_139763.1, read on the forward strand.
AACAACAACTGCATCTCACTGGTTGTGATAAAATTAAACTGGGACCACATACGAATTCTGGGAAAGTATTGACCTTACATTTGCAAGTTCACAATGCTATAAAAAAATCTTTAAAATGTGCCAGAGTGACACTTAATGTGCCAGTATGACAAAATTTTCCAAAGGTCCTTAATGGACCTAAGTTACAATTAAACTATTAAAAAAGAACTTTTAACAAAAGGAATTACCAGCAATAAATTGTCCCATTTTAGGGATTTGTTGTATTCAGAGCAAAATGTTTCTTTTTTTTTACAAACCAACTGTTAACCTTTAAAAATGTTGCTTTTGTTAACACAGGAGGATAACGAGTCTTAATTTAGTAGGTTGTTACAGAAGTATAACCAAAAAATAGTCAAAGCATTTGCATAGAAAGTCTGGAGGAAAAATCCTGCACATAGATATCTGTATTGAAAAAAAAAAGAAAAAAGAAAAAAAGCACTTGTTCTTAGACACAGAATGTATGTAGGGCAGCAAAGTGGAACATAGCAAATTGAACTGTAGGAGAGAGAGTGATTTTAAGATCTATTGTCAACATATACTGTAACTCTAACTAGTGACAGGTGAATTTCTGGAAGCTTGGTTGGAATATGCACTAAATCCAAAAGTCAGAGATTGTAACACATTTCCGAAAGTCTTTTGTCTGCACAAGGGGTGGAAATTCTCATACAATTTCCCCTTCTGCTTAATCTGGAGACTGTGAGATGAATCATTAGGAGTATTCTAACAACTAATTTTTAAAATAAAATACATATTCTCTATATGCAGCTGGAAGTACAGAAACACTCAAAATAGGGGAAATTAATATTTTTTTGAATTAAAAATGTTGGGCTCATTTTTTATTCACTAAACATTTCAATGATGAAACTGTTAATGCCTTTGACTATTGGATAATATCTTTGAATCTCTTTAAATTTTGTCCTTAGAAATTTTCTGAAATGCCTTTGGTACAAGTGAAATTAGTATCCTAAGTGTCTATTCTTGCTTCAAGAGATGAGATTATGTTTTTTAAATAATTTGTATTTTTTTAAATCAAAAATACTTTGGGTGTGATACATCATTTTAGTAATCAGGGTTTTCCACCACTATGTCATCATTGCCACTGAAAATTATTAGAGTAACATCATCATGGCAAACTATTCTGAAACTATTTTGCATTTTAAAAAAAATCATGATTATCCTTAAAAGTGCTTAAAAGTCTTGTCTTACTTTCTATGTTATTGTAACATTGTCAGAATGAACAACTTGGAAAGGAAGGAACTGAACAGAAAAAAGCCTTTGTGAATTGTTTAGTTCTAGCTAGAGGTATTAATACAGTAGTACCTATCACCACATAAAGAATCCAGTATTTAAGAATAGTCCTGCTTATTGAGGATTTATCAAACTTGTGAGGAGAAATAAGGATGTGGGGCTGGTTTACACAAGTGGAAGACTGGAGCAAAATGGCTTGCATAGGATTTTTGTTTTGTTTTGTTTTGTTTTCAGCTACTTCAAATACTACACCATTGCTTACCAATGGAGAGGAGCTTGGATCCATGCTCTTATCACTTGCCTGCTGAGGAATTGGATTCTGTCTGGATAGGTGGATAAAGGGGCCCAAAGTCATTCCTCTGTTTTGCATTCAGAGTAGAAATTGTTTCAGATTCCAGTCAGGAACAACTTTTTTGCTTTGAGGAAGCCACAATTTCCTCATGTCTGAAGAAGGCCACAGTATATTAATTTATTTTTATTTATTACATATTATTATATATTATTTATTTAATATATTTATTTATTTATATTTAAATCCTAATAGTAATATCAATCTGAGTGAAGAACTGAGTATTAAGTATCCTGATGCAGGTGGTGAGTGAGTGGAAAGCACTAGAGGCATGAAGAAACCCCTCAATTCGTCTTTGTTTTTATAGTCTATTTACCTCCTGAACAGCTAAATATTGTATGGCTTACTCAAATGGGAGCAGAACTCTCAGCAGACATAAAGCTTTTGCAGTGAGACAAGTCTGTAATCCACTGTTTCCAACTGAAATACTCTCTTCTATCCAGTTGTGTTCTATTTGCTGAGTGTGGTTCTGGGTACTGAGCTGCTGCAGTTTCTGCCCTTCCAGTGATCACAAAACCATATCCGTGTCCCTCCCAGGTGACTAATCTTTGAAAATTAAAGAGCAGAATATTTCCTGTGAACAGAGGGCAGTAAAACCATAGAATTGCAGCTACCATGACAAACAAATCCATTTTCATGAACTAGTGTTCTTGTCAGCTTGGACTCAAAGACCTGCTGTCATGATTACCTATCACCCATCATGAGAGGATAATATCAATCTCTAATTAGTTTTGACACCCTCTGAGGGATGAAAGGTGCTATCTAAATCACAAATTTATTCCACCTTAAAAGTAGAAGTGAGAGTTCTGTAAGTCAGTGTTCAAGCAAACAGTATGAGCTATTCTTTGTATGTTCAAAAATCTTCATTACTTCTTCCTTTTACTTATGAATTTTCTGTATAGCATCACCCTGTATAGAATACCATTAGCATGCTTAAAACCACATCGCATAACAAAGACATACATTATCTGGAAAGTAAAGCTGGCATCCAGAGTAGTTCCCCAATTATCTGCTTCTATTTTGTTGGAAATAAGAAAATTGCAGATAAAAAAATCCAAACATCACTCATAGCAATAATCAGAAGAGAGGAATGTGAATGAAAGTTTAATAAGCTGTAGTTGAATTTGCTTTAGAGTGTGTTCTAGATGTAATTTAGGAGACCAAATTAAGGAGCTTTCATTGTCTGTGCAGTCACCAGTAAGAGAGAAGTGCCTCCAAGTGGCATCACACAGCACCCTATAGACATAAAGCATTCCCCTGTAGATGACAAAGCTCTCCCATTTCACCAGTGATAGTGCTAAAGACTCTATTAATCACAGTTTTTTGTTCACATTTGTGAGAATAAAGTGTTATGAGGTAATACATTAAAATTAATATTTTGACTTTGTCATGTTTCTATGTGTTAATTATTGTCCTTATGGAGTCCCTAGAAAACATTTTTATCTTCCTCCTTACTGTAATATTCTATATTAAAATACCTGTGGCTGCATTGAGAGAAGAGAATTCAGAGGCACCCACTGAGGTGCTTCTCCTTGACTTTGATGGCAGAGGGATCATTCATCCCTACATAGCTTTGCACATATTCAGCATAAGGATTTAATATAACATGAGATCTAATTATGTTCATGCTAAAATCTTAATCCAGCTTATAAAAAAAAATACTTCTTATTATGGTAAAATATAATTACTTTTTTTTTCATTTTTCAAATAGGTGAACATTTTAGTCATCAGTGGTAGATTTTACCAAATAGTCAAATACAAGTAGCAGTAAACCAAAGACATCTGTTTTATGTGCTCTTCAGGCACTTTATACACTGAGGAATGGCGAAAAAGGTGATTGATTTCCAGAATACGAAATGCTATTAAGGAGATTCTGATCTTCATCATGTGACTTATTTTGCATGACATTAAAACAAATAATCCAATCACACTGGAGCTGTAACAGCAATCATGTGATGTCCATCACCATGGATGTGAGGTTCCTATTCCCATAGCAACATCTGCAGCACTCATGCTAATCACTTTAAATTAACCTTGATATGAAAAAAACGCCCTGGGGATAATGCTGTTGTGTGGTAGTTCACATGAGTAGCATGATTTTCTAATAAAACTTCAGAGCAAAAATAAGGGTGATAATGAGATGTCCTGTTAGGACATTTTTTTTTAATATGCTTTAGTTAAACCAATACATTAGTACCAGCATCGGGATAATTACGAGTATCATAGATAACGAGCTGTCTTATTGATTACTGCCCTCTCATAACCCACTGTGCTTAATTTAGAGTGTGCACACAAACCAAACAACTTAAAAGGCACAAACCTGACAAAGTATCTGAAAACATAACTTTATATTTTAATATTTCACCTCTTCTTAATAAGTTAAGACCAAACATGTCTACTAAAGTCTTTTGGTAAGATCCAGATATTGCATGTACTAAGGTACAAGCCTGTGGGACTTCAGTACAACACAAGGAGTCTTCAGATTTTGAGCTGACCTTCCTGGTGGGAAGGTGTCAGCTTAGAAGGGCAGAGCATGAACAGGCAGTTTCACATGGCTCTTGTTACTCCTTGAGTTGAAGACTTTTGAGCTTTACAGAAGATTTTATAATAAGAAGTCTTTGCACACATGAATTTATCCTTACATGAGAAGTATCTGAAGAGCCTGCTGGAAGATGCAGACTTGCATATATGGCAAAAGTACCCATAGCAGAAATGCATTTGGGCTCCTGGAGATAACTGACAAGTGGAATTAACTGTTCAAAATGCTCATACCAGAGCTGTTTTGAATGCGAAAATCCAAGGTATGTAGACAGGCTGAAAGCAACAAGGACCCTCAGCATGCTGGCCACCCTCAGCTGAGGGCAGTGGTGTGGAGAGGATGCTGTGAGGCATTCAGCCAGCCCTATAGATCCTGGAGAAGGAGCCTACATGGAGGCAGCCCCGCCACAGAACAAGGCCCCTTCTCCAACCCCAGCACAGCTTCTGGGCTGCCTTCCCTGCTTTTAGTTTTCTTTCCTGCCTAATAGTTAAATGTTAGTGTTTATTTTATATGCATTTATTGTTGCTACATCCAGGTTACAGGCCTGTATTTCACAGTAGCTTTAAAATATGATGTTGTGGTATCCTACTGCCTTCTTTTATGGTGACTAGTTTTAATTAGAGAAGGAAAGCAGCAGCATTATTAGTCTACCAGAATAATGATTATACTGCTTCCCATGAGAAAATATAGATACTTACCAGCACCAGCTAGCTGCTGGGTTAACAAGAGAACGCAATATAAGGCAGGTGCCTATAACAATTACAGCAATCCAGTGTTAAAAATTTTTCTTTTCAGTTCTTCCTCCATACCACTAGCCTTGGAGCAAGCAATGTTATTTAATGACTTCTCTTTTCTACCCCAATAATTCCATCCTGTGGAATTAAAATTGATTTTCTTTTAGCTCATGAAGATCCAGGGTTGGCTGTCTTTTCCCTGATGCAAAGCCAAGGGAATGCTGTGGAGCCTGTCCATAAACTTTAGTGGACATTGAGTTAACGGGTAAATATGCACCAGTGACAATGACAGAAAATGGGGACAGCAGCATTTTGACTCTCAGCAGGGAATCTCAGCCTAAGAGAGCAGTTGCAAAGGCTTTTCATAGTCAGGTTATTGTGAAAGCAAGAGACACAGTGTGAGCTGGAGTTTCTTGTTGTTAACGAACCCTCTCTATAGCTCACAGCACAAACTTCAGTGGGGAAATTACACCATCAGCAGCAGTGCCCTGGAGCTGCTGCCTGAGTAAAGCTGAGCTGCCAGCCAAAGCCCCCACTGTGCTTTCCTCCTGCTGTTCCAAATGACTGCTGATACAGCTAAAGCCCTCACTGCCCAGCAGCAGCAACACACTTCAAACTCAACATTTTCTCTGCTCCCAGTCTTCCTGGGTCATACAGGGAGTCTCAAGAAACTGAGTTCCCCACCATTAAAGTGGCAACACCAGAGTGTAAGGGGATTTTCATTCATATGTGTCTCAGGTAGGAATCTTTTGTGTATCAAGATGGTTATATGAGAGATTTTGAACCATCATAAAGAAATTAGCAAGCCTCCCACATTTTCTTCCCCACTTGGAACACCTTGACAGGGTTGACATGCAGTGCTGGTAACAACTGCTGATGTCAGATGTGGATTTTTTCAATTAAAATTACAAGACCCTTTTTTATTTCCTAAAAAGCTCCAAAATTTCTGGACTGAAATTTTTGATAAGGTTTTGCTGTTTCCATGCACACAAAAGAAATTACAGATTTTAACTTAGATTCCATTCCCTGGGCATGAAAAACATAATTTTTTTTTTTTTTAAAAAAGTTTGCCTTCATCTTGCTTATCTTCCATTCTCTAGAGGGAAAAAAAAAAAGTCCAAACACTGTTTTATATCTACTAGAATAATTAGTAATCTTAAAAGAAAATTTTCCAAAGTTCAATTTTTGAGCCTTAATACATACAAATAACAGATCATATAGTTGATATATAAAACCAAGCTCTGAGGTTTAACTTGTAAGCTCCTTGGAGCCAAGAACTGATCTCATTTATCTGTAAAGCACCAGACATACTTCCAATTTTTCTACGAACAGCAAAGTAACAGTGGGAACTTTTGGAGGTCTTAACAAGGATGGTTTTGTTCTGTTAGATTTTCTCCCTATCAGCTCAAGACAAATGAAAGCTAGAAAAACTCAGTTGCTTCCAGATAACAAAGTGCAAGTTCTCACAACAACACGTATCCATTTAAATAAAATGTATTTTGGAAAATCAAACCGTTTCTTTGTTTGAATAAAATGGTTTCTATGATTTGAACCCCTTCTTCCTGCATGTGGAGACCAACACCAATTGTACAGAAGACTGTAGCAGAAAGAATAACTATCTTATTTGGCAAAATTAGAATTATGTGGATGATTTGCAAAATGCAAATACGCCAAATTTTTGTTGTTAAGGTATACAATCCTTTTGTACTGTTTTCAATTCTATGAGCATACAAAGCAGTTGCCTTTCCCTCCTTTTCATTACCTACAACACACTTTCTCTGATAGATGACCTTTTAAAAATATTGATAATGCCATCATGGCTACTGTGACCTGCCAGAGGGACTGTGTAATTTGACAAGAATAAGAGATTTGCCCTGACTGACAAAGTAAATAAATTTTGTGAAGAGAACGTGACTATGTGTTTACTTTGGCTTCAGGCAGACTCTTGCATTTCAAGTGAGTGCTGTATGAAGCAGAACGCAGAACTTTTGGTGGAATTCCTATTCGCAAGTCCTTCCTGAGACTGTGTGTCCTAGAAAATATATCTGTATCCCAAAAACTGCTAGTGAATTATTAAACAAAAGCAGATTTTGGAAAATCCATCTCTAAGTTGTGTGTATATTCTGAGTGAGTCTGATTCTGGAACTGTTTTTTCCTGGGTGGCCAGTGAACTGCTGTCAAGCCATAATTTATAACCATTAATATTTACAAAAGATGGTCTCTGGGACCAAATATATGTGTTGATGGCAGTAGAGTGAAAGAAAAGTACATGTAGGTAAAGAAAGTAGGACAGGAGTAAATGCAGGTGAAAAAATAGCACAGGAAATCATAAGCATCAATTTTGCCCTGATATAACTGATGATGAAAATTTACCAGTCAGGTTTTCTTTCATGTTTTTGTTCTGATTCTCTTACCACCATGAAAGTAAATTGTTGATATTGATACAGATAAAATGAGTGGGAAAAACATCTGTCAGGAGTATCCAGCAACAAAAGTAGATGATTTGTCAAGACAGCACAATTTCCAATAAATACACACAACAGAAGATAAATCTCAGAAGCTTCTATATACAGGGAGGTAATCATTTCAAATTAAGTGCATTGTGCAAACCCTTTCCTAAAAGGGGACTAATTCACACTGACAGAGAAGTTTCAGGCCATTACAGTAAGAGAGATGAAATAAAAAGGAATAGCTTCACTCGAAGTCCACCTTTACAAATAACAGCCAAATAATTTCTACATGCTCCTGCTTCTTGCAGTATCAGCTGCGTACCACCCAAGGCTGATCTCTCAGAGAGATGAGGCTTTTTCAAGTAATATGTACTAATAAAAGCATTCAATGTTATATTCAGGCACTAGGCAATCTCGTTAAGATTTGATTCCTGGATCAAACAAATTGATATTGCATGGCAATTATTTATGCTTTGTTCTGAACTCTACATGGTGCGTAAGAATCGCATATGCTCTTGCTCAGTATCTTGTCACTGGAGTTAAGTCATCAAAGGGTGGGTCAGGAATAGCACAGCTAGAGCTGAAAATACATTTGACTGTGTCACCTTCACACCATATGTGTAATTTTCCTATTATTTATCCCACTTTTCCTAGTTGCTGCTAAAATGCTTTCTGCAGATGTTGGAACTGGCATCAGGAGAAGAGCAGATCCCAAAATCCTTATGCTCCTCAGGCTCCCCCACCATAACAGCAGACAGCAGATACTAAGTACATGCCAAAATGTTCATTTTATTCCTAATGGGAGCCTCAGCACATGCATTTCTTCAGCTTCACTTTTCTACAGATGCAGTGATCAAAAGAGAATCTCAGTGTCTAAGACTAATGTAGGAAATTAACCAGGAAGGCAGATGATGAGATAATCAAAGGGACAAATAACTAGGTCTTCAAAATGCTTGAATTGTTTCCTTTTGATATGCCAGCAAGGCTATATGGGGTGGTTCAGCAAATTACAGGCCATTTGTTGAAGAATAAATTCCAATTTTGAACTGCTATTCACTGAAAAAAATGCTTATTTTATGTATCAAATCCTTTGCTATCAAAATGGATAACCAAATCTCAAAAATATTTTCTATGGTTTTTTGGTGGGCTGACCTTGATTGAATGCCAGGTACCTGTTGTAGACAAGTAGAAGAATTATAAAAGAAAGGCCTCATAAAATCAGCCTGCTCTGCTAAATTAATAGTAATTTCTTCTAAGTGCAGCTAAGTAATTTGCAAGTTCCCATGCAAAAACAATCTTGGTATGAGAGCTCCTTAACACAACAGCCTATTCTTGGGTTAAAACAACTAGCACCCACATAAACAGTAAGATCTGTCCCATGAGAATCAGTAGAAAAAAAATATGTGAACTAACTATAAATACAGAAGTTTTACAGACATGCAAAATGCCATATAGTGCCCAATGAATTAAGTGTGAATGCATTGTCCATCAATAAAATCTGACATAGTGCCTTCTGATAATCCTATAAAATATGACTTACACAATAAAGATTTGGCTTTCCCATGTGATTAAGTGAAGTCTCAGCTGAGTCATTGCAACAGGTGCCCACCAAGCTTCTCTATCACTCCCCTCCTCAGAAGGATGGGGGTGGAGAAAAATAATATAGATCACAAAAAAACCTCACAGGTCAAGATAAAGGCAGTTTAATCAAGCAAAATCAAAGTTCACATACAAAAAAGCAAAGGAAAACAAAAGAATTAATTTTCAAACAGAATCAGACAAGGCATATGAAACTCCTGTTGCTTTTGAGTACTTAATATCACTGTATTTACCCATAGTATGTAGGATCTATGTGATTTTATAAACACATTCTCTCTGACTCTGGGAAATTTTTTTTAATTATTATTTTTATTTATGTAATTGAAGAATTATATGTGAATTTACATATTTTAGATTATTGTCAGAAAAGAGACAGTACAGCACAAGGACCTCATAGACTCCACCCATCCCTAAACAATTCCTACTAAATGCATACATATGTATATGAAATTGAAGGCAAAATAAGAGTCAATATGGTTTCCTACATGCTCAGGACCTCAGTATTAAAAAAATAATTTTTAAAAAAATCAGCCTTAGACTTGGATGAACCATATTTTTAATTTTGCAGCAATATTAACATTCAGTCATTGTAAGAATATTTGAGAGAATGGAAAATGCAATTCTTATTAAAATTCCATTCCATACAGAAATAGAGAAGTGAAAAATAACTAACCTATAATTTGGAAAACATTTCCAAAAGGATTCAACAGACTTCAGGAGACTTCACGTGACTTTAGGAGAAGGTTGTTTGGTCAAACCTCAAAAAAATATCTTACACCACCCTTTTTTACTTTCTCCCGGCCACAAATGGGGGATGGAATCCTGGCCCTATACAATGCTGTGGGACCTCTGCTACTGACTTCAGCACAGATAAAATGATTTCTATCATAGTCATTTTATACTCATTATGGAAATGCGACAAATATAAGGGAACTCCAGTTATTCTACTTATTCATTGCTCTCCTCAACAGAAAATCAGGGCAGAAAGTATTGGAGACTGAATGGAATTATTTAGGAAATCAGAAGTGGAGCCTTTTTTTCTACTTATTATTCCTGTTTGGTTGCTTTATGGTTTTGTTTTTATTTGGGTTTTTTGTTGTTGTTGTTGTTGTTGTTGATTTATTTTTTTACACAAAGGAAAACAGTATAGATGTAGAAATACTTGAATGGTTGATTAAGAGTCTGTTTCACCCCTGGCCTGCTAACAAACAGGGACTGCTGGTAGACTCATTGTCTAAACAGAATTGTCACAACATAGGATGTGATGAGAAGAATAATGAAGAACACGTCAGGAATATTTTACTCTTTGTTTGACTGCAAGGAACTCTTGCTTGCTATTGTTCAGGTATGACAGAGATGCCTATCCAGAAGAACGTCTCCAGTAAAGTAAAGAAAGAAGGGATTCCCACAGGTCAAGCCTCCTGAATCTAAGCAAACTCTAAATGCTCTAAATGTGCTGTTTGCTTGCACAGTTCTTTACTGCAACACTCTGTGAACTGCTGTTCTGAGTTATCATCTTCCTATTTGTCAAAAATAGCTAAAAAAAAGAATTGCAAACTGAATGTCATGTAGGCTCACTTTCATCCTTTATCTCAGAGAAACTGGACTTTCCTGGATTTGTCTTACAGAAGGACTGGCTAAGGCTATAAATTTCTCTCTTATACTCCCAATTTGGGGCAAAAGGACCAAACAGAAAGATTTTTTTTAAAAAAATTTAGAAGTTCAGAAATGTTGAATGTCACAATCATTTTAGTACCACTGACTGAACATCCAGACTTTGGTGCTCATATGTTTCTTCATCTGCTGGGCTCTTTGGTCCAATGACATCTATGCTGCATCATCTTAAATCAGATTAATTTCCCTTATTCAAAGGACAGATGTAGCAGAGCCAGGAACCTTATGCAGATTCATATGGATTTCAGTGTAGCTAACTGGAGACACTCTGGCACCCCCCAAGAAGTTAAAAATTGCAAGTGAAACTATTCAGACAGAACTTTTAACTTTGGTTCAAAGAAAAGAAAACAAAACAATCACGTCAAAATTGACATTTTCCCACAGAAATTATCAATTTTAAAAGAAAATCACAGATCCACAGTGGGAAAACACAAGTTTTGATCAGCTTTACTAATTACTAATGGCTTAATGAATAAAACTGTAAAATGTTATATGTTACTTTTGCTTAAAAAATAAAATTGCAAAATATTATGCTTTTTTTTTGCTTCATTAAAGTTACATATATCTGCATCCTAGCAGGTACATGTGCTACTGACATTTTACTGAACTTTCATGCAGTCCTAGTTTCTAGTGGGACTGTAGAACAAAGTGCCCTTCTGAAATCAAATAAACTAGGATACACAGTTTTATATCCTAGAGGTGAATTATCAATACAACAATAGGTATTACTATTTCTTTTCTTTGAGGAAGCACAGCTTCACATAGCTGTGATTAAAATTTATCAATTAGCCTTTTTTTTAAACTGGTTTCTAACTTATGTTTGAGAAATGACTAGAAAATACTGAAGCAGAACCAGGAAAATAAATTACTGCCTACACTAGCACTGTGAGCACTTTCAGATTTGTAGCACACAAACTACATATCTCTACAAGACTGTAAAAGTATGAAAGTATCAAACTGATCACAGTGATTTGTTTTGTTTATTTAGGACATGAACTCTCTAAATGCCAAAGGAAAATGACCTTTGGTCTATCTATCCAAGGATATTAGCTCTGGGAACATACCTGACCAGACTAAATCCAGTAAAACCATGGAATATTTTACCAGACAGAGTCACGCTGGGTCTGGGAACAAATTACATGTTTCCTTGTTTTTATATTTTTCCTCCCTTTTTTTTTTTTTTCTATTTCTTTGTAAATCTATGTGTCCATTGCCTATGTTTTTATTAGAACATTTCTCCATTTTCTCATTCATGTTACACTGAATTTCAACTTTCTTAGCTTCAGAGTACCAGCTCCACATTTGCCTCCACGTGGCCCTAAATGCCTGCTCCAAATCCAGGGAATATCTGTATTGCAATAATGCTCTTGCTCTGCCTCCTTTTGTCCATTCCCCCTAGGACTGACCCAAGGAATTATCAACAAGTGAGATAAACCAGTCAGTTAAATCAATCAGGCTATCTTAATATAGTCTGATGAAACAGTGGAATATATTTCATAAATAAATACACATAAAGCTGATAGAAGGGTATTTTCGTACATTTAATAGGTACCACAGCTGAAAAAATCAGGAGAAGAAATCCTAATTTTCCCTCCCTCTTTCCAATGGCAGCATGGTGGTAGGACAAGGACATGATTTTGCTCATCTCTGTGCATCCTTTGGACCAAATAAGAATTTTCAGTGATATTGAAAGACAAAACGTCCTTGCTCCTGCCATGCATGACCGAGGGAAGCCTCAAGTGAAGTCAGCAGAGGGCTCTGCATTGCTTCAGTAGAGGTCAGATGCAAGTTGGTCCACACCAACACTTCTGAAAAAAAATTGTTACTGCATTAACAGCTTATTTTCTATGTGTATACGTATATATGTATGGAGAAGAGAGATATTCAAAATTATGAAGTAAAGCAAATGATTTTGGATGCTGACTTTATTTTGCCTTAATATAAGCTTAAAAAAAAAAAAAAAAAAAAAAAAAAAAAAAAAAAAAAAGCTTTGATCTTAAAAATTCCACAAGCTTAACAGATTTTACTGATTTTTACACGTCCTTTAAACTACAGGAAATAACTCAGGGGTGTAATACTAGACTTCCAATGTTGAAAAAAACTTTCCATGACAGTTGTATTTGGGCTTCCAAAGTTTGTTGCCCTGATTTTCAAAGATACTAAACAGTAAACTCCAAGGTCCATTCACCCTGGAGACAGAGGGTGAAGTCTGAATCAGCAGCGAGTAATACGCATTTTTGAAGAGCAGATCACTAATTTATATGCCTAGAAATGGACAGCAATTTCAATTAAATGTAGGTACCAGCACTGGAAAATGCCTGCCCTGGATCATAAACATGAAAAAGACTCTAGGGATGCCATTAACTGAATTGACCTCTTGTGTGCGTAATTGGCACTAAGGCCAAAAAAACCAACAACTCTATCTTTGGAAATTTAATTTAGTAAGGACAGTAGATGATGATTTTGTTATGAACTTTTGATTATTATGAAAACACTGATTGCATGGCCTGTTTCCTTAGAAACTAAGCAAAAGGTGACACATTCTGTTGACTTTCTATTATACATTCATAACATCATCCCTCAATTCTATGTCATAAAGAATTTATGTAGGACATTAATCATGCAAAACCATTAAATTGTTATCTCATTTCAGTGATAATTGTTTACTGCTATAAATGCCTCATGTTTTGTTCCAACAGTTGGACTGTGACTAGAATGTATCCTCAGAGCAGTGTTGGCAAAGAAGATTAACTTCTTCAGAGAAAAGGAGTTATGAAAGTAAGGGAGCATTTTATGACTGTGTAGGAGAAAATATGACTTGTAAAAACTTGGTAATTCAATCACCAAGAGGACCAAATGAAGCAGTGGCAATAAGAAACCTGACCTGCTCACAGCTGTGGGCATCTGATCAAGAGTTCTAGGCAAAGGTTTTTTGCAAAATCCTCGTGTTAATAATCACCTGGCCCCTTTCCCAAAATATAATGAAGAGAGAATATTTTTTTTCCTCTTTATAATTGCTTAAAACAACTCAGCTGAATGTAATAAAAATTACTTATGGAATATACTTGCAATTATAAAGAAAACAGACTGAAAACTAAAAGTCAAGCATTTACAGAAAGGAATGCTCATGAAAAAACAGCAAAGCTGCCTCACAGCATAACTCAGCTAATCAGTTATGCTGTGCAACACAATGATTTGTCACCTGCTTTTAGATTTCCCTATTGACTCCTGCACAGAATAAGAATGGGATCAATTTAAAGCAGTCCTTTTTTCCCAAGGGTGCCATCACTAATGCTGCTGTCTGTTACTGCTTTCTAAATGGAACCCAATGATATATTTTTCTGTAGCAAACTGTCTACTTTATGAGCATAATAAATAGCAATGGCCCTTTAATGACAACTTTAGCTGTGGCCATTATAGTACATTTTAAATGCTTAAAAACACTAATGGGAGCTATCCAGTGTTAATTATACTTAAGATATGAGTGCTGTACACAAGAACTGCTGCAACATTAAGTAAAACACTTCTGCTAATCCTAATTATAACCTGTATAGAAGAGATAAGAAAAATCAAGTGCTCCTTTTCAACAAGTTCCTAAAATAGCAGAGACAGAAAGGATAAATTGGCTGGAAAAGCACTGGAAGCACCTTCCAGCACAGGACTTGATCTTTATTTACACCATTTATATAAGCAGCTGCTTGCACAAGTTCTTCTGTTCTGAACTTGGGCTGTCATGGAGTCTGTACAGGGCTAATCTGTGCCCTGTTGGAGCCAGCTGGGCTCTGTATAAACATGAATTAACACAGCCATTAATCTGAAGAAGCAGGCTTCAGACTTCAAGAAAACAGGGATGAAGGGCAGGCTGAACCGACCAGTCTGCAATCACCTTGACTAACTGTTTAACTCAGGCTCCTGAATTCAGAGGGAAGTTGCTAGACTAAATTTCCAGGGGTGATGCAGACTTTCCTGCAGCAGTACTCATGCCTATATATCTCCACAGAAGAAATTTAAGATGACTATGCTCCACTTAAGACAACTCAATGCCTAAAACTGGGTAAGGGATTAATTGGGCCAAACAGCTCACAAAAAATAGTGCTCACATCTTAGCTGAGTGTTTAAACACAGGGAACCTCTCACTGACTGGCTTACAAAAGTCAAGGACTGCATATTTGACTTTTTGAAGCATTTCATCAGGGGCAGAGAGAGAGCAGAAATCAGAAAAACTCTTAAAAATGCAATTGAAATGGATTAAAGATAAACAGATAAAGTCCACAAATACTTCAGACTTGGGCTCTATTCCAAATGTTGTTTAAATTGCAATGTCTATATGATACCATTGGTCTTTGCTTGTCTGTTTATGGCTAATGAAAGAGACATAAAATCCAGAGCCAGAGAAAATCATAAACCCTCTCAGAAGGTCATGGGCATCTAACAGAAATTGTAGAAATGCACAGAAAAGGAACATGTTCAATCAAAGAAGATTGTAATGTATTGTTTTTTAATTCCACAAAGTTCAGTTTGATGACTCAGTGGTTTAATACACTTATTTCCAGCCAGTTGAGGACTAGGGTGACATCAGAAAAAACACAACACACAGAAACTTATCCCTAAAGTACTCTGTGCCTTCAGCTACATTATTATTTTGTAAATTAGCCAGGAGAGAAAGTGACAAGAGACTTCACGGTATAGTAATTAATTCCTGACTGGGGCACTAGCAAAACCCAACCTGTCCCCCCTATTCATCACTCAAATACAGTTTTTGTAAACTCCATTTCTGTTCAGACTTGTGGTAACAGTCCTGTCTTGTTCACTATGTCCACACTCAGCACTTATAGTTATTTTCAACATTTCCTATTAATCTTGTTTTATAAAAGGTCCCTGAATTTATGAGCAGCCCAGCCACCAGGATGACCTGGGACTTTGGTTTCAAAATTAAAAGAGCAAATAACAATCTTCTGAAAGCAACCATGTTGCTTGAAGCTGTCAGTCAGGTTTTTATGGCTACAGCTAAATGCTTTATCTACAAGTTTGCCAGCACTTGCTTGAGGGTAAATTACTGAAGAAGTCTTAAATTTAACTTCAAATAAGCATGCATTAAAAATAAATTTCAAAAGCAATGTAAATGTGTCTGCGACTGATGGTCTCTAATTACTGCAGATATAGATTTTGGTTTCCTGTTTTGTAGACTGTTATTTCTCCTACTGTTCCCACTCTGCCATTTCAGAGCCATGGGAATGTCTCCAACATAATGCTTTTTAAGGGAGATACAGGCAGAGCCCAAGAGAACCATGGTCCCAATGCTGAGGTAACACCTGACAAGTCCAAGGCTGCAAGACACAAATGCAACCCCCACAGCCAGAGAGTCATGACATGCCAGTAAAACAATGTGCAACAGGAAAGCAGCAGCTCTGAGAACCCAAGGAGACAATCAAGACAGATACATGTTTTTGTTATCAACCCCAACGATGTCAATCACGATTCCGACCTCTTGGGTAAAGCACTGCAATGCACAGGGGATGTGTTACTGTCTTCATTTAAAGTTTGAGTACAGTTTGAACGAGTCTGTTGGAGACAGAAAATGCTAAAACATGTTGTTATTCTAAATAATAATAATAATAATAATAATAATAATAATAATAATAATAAAGGTCCAATGTCTTACAAAGATTGTACAGCATCAGCCTTGATTTAAAACTGAAAAACATTGCATCCGTTCATCGTCTTGTAGATTTCTTCACACTGAGCATTCAAAAGAAGTGTCCTTTGAAGAATCCTTATCAGCTCAAACATCAGTCTTTCATAGACTTCAAACCTGTAAAAGCTGTTCTTCCTTTGCCATCTTTATGATCTATTTTTTAAATGTACTAGCTTCCTCTTCAGATAGTAACAGGTTTTCTTTGAGGGGTTGAGCTACAACATAGAAAAAGGTGAAAATGTTTTGACCACTGAAATTTGGTATTTCACACTGCCTTGATAAAATGTCAGAAATCATGCTCATAATTTGTAATCCATCGAGGACTATTTTTGTGAAGCCTTTTTGACATGCAGTTGGTTACTAGTCTAGTAATTCCTTTAGTGCTGTATCTACAAGGCTATCAGTATTTATTTTGCCATGGTTAGGTAGCTCTTCTTATAAATATGTAAAATATATGTCCATTCCTTAAATCGACATTGACAATCCATAATATTTAAATACAATTAGCATCACCAATTCTCAGTGTAGAGTATATTCAGTGAGCCTGCTGCAGAATGCACAGGATTCAGGATAATTAGCATATGAAGCTACTCGTGCCATTTTGCTCCTCTATTTATATTACAACTCATTACTGTGCCATCATATTTCAGAAGTAGTGATGCAGAATTTGGATTTGACAATGATTCAGAAATGAGCCAGCCAGAAAATTACCTGTGGAGACTCACAGACCTTTCTATAATATCTGCCCACCTGGGCACCACTCCAAGTAACTGCTTTTTCATGTCACTCAAAGGTGCTGCCTGCAAGTTGGAATGCCAGCTGATCTGGATTGTAAATTGTACAAATTGTTTCATTGATAAAAGACAGAATTCATCCCAGCAGAGTCCAAGGAGGCAAGGGAGCAGGGGCAGTCCCAGTCTCCACCTGTATCCTTGCCTAGCTCAACAGGGCTGTGTTATAAACCAAGGATTTATAAAACAGGGCTTGCTAGTCCACGTTGCCCAGGGCCCCTGGATTTATCCCCTTGTCTACAGGTGTTGGTAGGTGCAAACAGTGCTGATAAATCAAGGTAAAAGACCAAAACACGGAGTGCCTTCAGAAGTTTTAGATATAAGACAGAAATTCCTTATGATGAGTGTGATGTGACACTGGCACAGGTTACCTGAGAAGCTGTGGGTGCCACATCCCTAGAAGTGTTCAAGGCCAGGCTGGATGCAGTTCTGAGCAACCTAGTCTAGTGTAAGGTGTCCCTGTCCACAGCAGGGGGGTTGGAATGAAGTGACTTCTAAAGGTTCTTCCAAACTAAACCATTCTGTGATTCTGTGATGTCAAGTTACAGCTGTTGGACTGCAGATTCAGTTATTTGTCACACTCTGAATGTGTAGAGGTACACAATCAGCTTCTGAGCATAAATCCTAAATTAGGATGTTCCTGCTACCCAGGTTTTTCTTGTTCTATTCTCAGTCTAGGGTTGTAGTTAATTGTCTTTCACTTGTGTCTAACCATTTGCAGTGCTGAACACTAAGCTGAATAATGAATATCTATCATCTAACTTACACACACACACACACACACACACACACACACACACACACACACACACATATGCACTCTGGAGGGTTATTTCTTTACAGATCACTTCAGTTTGTGAACTGGCACAGCTGAAGGAGGGGTGAACTGTCTAGTCTGGAAGTGCACACAGAGAGGGACACGATGCTGGCTTTCAAACTAGAGACAACGTCTAAGCAATCAGTACCTTCACAGAAGGATGCCAAGAAAATAAGGGAGGCAGAAGCTACCAGGGGCTTAAGGGAAGAAGAGACAAAGTTTCCTGTGACACTGCAGATGCTGGAGAAGGTATAATTGAAGTGTCTGAAAAAGACTCCTGTCTACTGCTTGTTTAGACTAAGATCACAGAAACAAGGCTCATTACAAGTTTCTTGGAATAAAGAAGAGTCGCAATTACTCCTAACTTCTCTTTTCTTTTCTGTTTCGCTGAAAACTTTTTCTGTTTTCAGCTTGCTATGTTTGATAACATGGCTTAGAAACAGTAACCTGTAGGAGCTTACTTAACAATAACTCATTGAAACAGGCAGAAATATAATAGTTATCTTGGCCTGATCTACACCACTGCATGATTTTGGCGTCACTGTCCTGGCAGGGGGGAACAAAAATCCACTTTCTTTTGTCCTACCTCATATATTTATCATTCATTACACCACAGTATTAGAGTTTTGGCAACACTTATTCCCATAGACAAAAAGTAAAGTTCTATTGCTAGCACCTTACAAACAAATCCTTCCCAAAGAAGCCATTTCCTTTGAAATATTGAAAATTGTATATAAGGAGTTCAATTATGTTGGTCAATTTCAGGCCAGCAGCATAAATTTTTTTTCCTAGGACAATTCCTCTGCTGAAATGGAGCATTTATAGCTTGGGATGGAGTTGCTGAAGGGATGTACCTACCCTGCAGGTCAATAGAGGACTTCACTCCTCAGTGCCATCAATCTCCCAAGGACTGCATTTACTTTACAATTTCATGAAAATGATGGACAGAGTCATCTTTTGTCTGGTAAAACTTCTGTGACAAAAGCATAATAACACCTATGAGGTGTTCAGTGCTCTCAGTGTCTTCATCTGTCTGAGTCAACAGTAGGTTCTGGCATTGAGCACTATGCAAGAATTTCATAGCATTTTAGGATATTCATACTGTACAAACAAATCTCAGGCTAAAGTCTTCCCCAAACACATAGAGCAATACTTACCCCTCTCATCTTCTCCTGACCAGTGACACTTTTGTGCTCAGTATATGTTATTTGAAATACAGAGAAGTCAGCTTGAGAATTTGCAAATTATACTTGAATGAAAATCCTAGAAGGAATTATAATGTGGCAGGCAACTGTTCAACGATATGACCACCTCTCTCTTTCCATTTCAGATCTAGATTTTATCCTAAATTGTGTCTTTTTTCATGCCTAGGATGCACATAGTTCTGCTGAAATGTAATTAGTGAATCAGAATTTTTTTTAATATAGATTACCTCAGAGTCAATAACATCAGTGTTTTTTAAAAGCCATAAAAGAAGAAAAAGGTAGGCTATCTCCCCTTATTAATAATAGATACTGGCAAAGGCAATAGCAAATACAAATTGATTTATTAAAATTTTTACTTTATTAATAATAAACAACCATCCTCTGAAGGGGTCATGTTAAGGCACATTTTAAATATCTGCTTTTTATTCTAGGATACTGTAGATCACTACGGATTTTCTCTTGTGGTGATCAGAGAAACGTGTCAGAGAGACTCTTGTCCTGGAACACAGTGCCAAGACAAAAGTGTGAAGGCCATATTTTCCTGGGTTTATACTTTTCCAGCCAGTAGGTTTCCCAACAAGGTTGGTCTTTTGTGTTTACAATTACTTGGTACAGAAGTTTTGGCATTTCTGATTATTAAACGCACTATTCTCTTACTTTTCTGGCCTAACCTTGAACACGTTTAAGGTACCTTATATCAAAATATTACCATGTCAACACCAATTTTAGCTCCCAAAATATGGCAGATGAAGGCAGAATTCCGGACCCAAGACACAAAATGTCATGACATCTAATAATCATATTTAATTTTTTTTATAAAAAGTAAAAAGTTTACTCATATGCATTACAAGAATATGACAGACAAGAGTAGCACACATTACACATTAGTACAAACACTATTGTTAATGCATTGAATATATGCTTGACTATGATATGAATACCTGAGTAATAGTTTGTCAAATTATATATTAAGATTTTTACTAAACCTTTAAAATGATGGATTACTACACTTTTGAAATATGCTACATTCAAAATTTTGAAACTATTAGGTATAGAAGTGGGACCACAAATTAAATTCATTAAAAAAAATCAATGAGGAATATTCTCATATATGTGAAATCAATCAAAATGTCCACCTTTTCAATGTTGCAAAGGGAGAAAAAAGGAGTATTGATTTATCATTGCAAACTTTCATAACCATAAATCAGGATCAAAGAATGGCTGAGACTGGATGGGACCTCTGAAGGTCATCTCATCCAACCCTCTCAGATCAAGCAGGGCCACCTACATCCCAGGACCTTGTCCAGGTGCCTTTCCAACATCTCCAAGGATGGAGACACCACAGCCTGTCTAGGCAACCTGTGCCAGTCCTTGGTCACAGAAAGAAGTCTTTCCTTGTGCTCAGAAGGAACCTCCTGGCTCCATCCCCTTTACACATTCCCTTTACATATTTACACACATGAATAGGTTCTACCCTGACTCACCTCCACTCCCAGGCTGAGCAGTTCCAGCTCTCAGCCTTTCCTCAGAGGAGGGAGATATTCCAGTCCTTACATCCACACCTATGGAAAGCACAACATCCTTTCCTATTTAAATTTCCATCTGGATTACATGGAACTGGCTGAAGGACAAATTTGTTTACAGGGATGAAACCGTAATAAAGTCATTCTTTACAAGCTAGTTGGACCTGCTCCTACTCAAAAAAGATAATTGCAAGGCCTGATGATTGATTGTTATTTCTTTTCATAAAAATTGCTAGGGTGGTTTTTTTCCTCTTTTTATAGTTTTAAAAGTGAAATGTGGACAACCTTGTGTCTGAGAGAGATCAGAAGCATAAACTTGCCAAAGCTCTCATATGGTCCAGTACACTTTCTGTGTTATAGCTAAGCTGATTGAATTTTTCTTTGTTGGCATCAGTTTATGCAAGGAAACACCACTGTGTCCAAAGAGCAACACCAGATTACAAAGATTTGTTCAATTGCACTTTCAACACCGATATTTGTATTTTAGAACAAAGATCAGAGATAATATTTGACCTGTTGATCCTTGAGCTGTTATACTGTTCATTCATTCAGAGATACATAGTTAATGTATTTCCTTCTTTTGTCTAGTCCCATCACTTGTCCCCCAAGGAAAGTGACTGTTTAATTCCATGGTAGGTAACTATTTACTGCTTGCTGTATGTCTGTTGTGGTTTGGTTCTGGTATTCTTCTGTTTCATTAAATTTTGCAATGTTGTGTCACATTGAAAATCCTCAGGATTCCCTGAGCTGAAAGTGATGGAGCCATTGAGAGCCTCAAGATTAAAGCTGATAAATGGATGTACCACAACAACAAGCTAGTCTGAATTTTGGTTATGAAGAGCACTTGTGAGAGAAGATATTGGTCTTAATTAAATGCTCATAAATATCATTAAACACAGACAGCCTTTTCAAGAAAATGAAAACAAGAATTTTTTTAAAGCCAGCTCCCTGACTGAAACACATCTATATCTTTTCCTTTTTTATATTTTAACATCCTTTTTCCTCCCTAGGGTTTTTTGTTCTATAACTTTGTTGAAATAGCCACACTAGTAAATTGAATAGATTCAAGGCATTTCTGTGATAGGAAGGATATCTAACACGGCAAGGCTTTTCCTTGTTTTATAGTTTTAACAGGTTCTCTGCT
Organism: Zosterops lateralis; assembly: GCF_965231275.1. Taxonomy (NCBI): domain Eukaryota; kingdom Metazoa; phylum Chordata; class Aves; order Passeriformes; family Zosteropidae; genus Zosterops; species Zosterops lateralis. The sequence goes on from NC_139763.1 coordinate 112,255,725, forward strand.
CACCAAAGCAGAACAAGTTAAAATGAGGAGGCTGTATTGCCACTGGGCAGCATATTTGACCTCTGAAGGCACTAGGAAGGTACAACTGGCCCCAGTCTATGTTCTGGGAAATCCCTTCCAAAAATCCAGATATAGGTCATATCATCCAAAGCATTGCTGATCCACTTAAATTCCTGAGTGGTCTCTCAGTTAAAAAAAAAAAAAAAAAAAAAATTAATGGCATTTTTGCTCCTAAGTGATTAAGAAATATTTGCAAATGAAATGGAAACCCTACAATTCTTTTTTAAAAATAATTTGCACACTGGTACCTTGCATTTCATACAGTGGATGCATTTTTCCCTTTATTTTTAATTGCACGTGCAAGAGGAAAACCAGGTTTTTTGCTTCCTATTTCACCTCTGCAAAGTATGGCTATTGGAAAGTTTGGCCAACTACTGAATTAAGTTAGATTTCTACATATAAAGTTTATTTATATGTAGTCAGGCATGACTACAAAAGTAATGGCAAATCACAGGCTCCCCAGGGGGAGCAGTCGTGGCCCCAGCCCTGACACAGCTCAAAAAGTTTTGGGGAATGATCTCAGAAGCCTGGTGAGATTCTTGGGTTGTCCTCTGCAGGGCCAGGAGTTGGACTTTCATCATTCTTGTGGGTCCCTTCCCACTCAGAATACTCTAGGATTCTGTATGTTCCTACAGTAAAACAGTCTTTAATCTATGCAGGGAAAGAAGCTTTGCCAAAGGCATTTGTTCTCAAAACAACTTTTGTAAAGCTTATCTGTATGGGCACAGAGCCAAGCCAGTAAAGTACACAGTGACTGCCAGACCATGCAAACAACACTGCAGTCATTCTTACACTCCAACAGCTCTGTTTGCTCTATGAGCTCTGCTAGAAAAATTACAGTTATGGTGGAGGATGGATGGATGGATGGATGGATGGATGGATGGATGGATGGATGGATGGATGATAAGTCTGTAGATGGACAGCTAGTGTCTAATGGATAATACTCATCCATAATGGAGCTTAGACAGCATTTTAATAAATCTGTAGCATGCAGAACCTGCCCCTTCCTGAAGGAAGAGAAAAAAACAATCCAGTGGCACACTGTCATAAGTCTCTTGAGATGGAACTGAAGGGAATGGTATAACCGTCATGCACTGGGCAGACTGTGACAGGTTACAGACAGTTGATAAAATGAAATTTTAAATAAAGGAGCAACCTTGTTCTACTGTATCCTGCAATTAAAGCCATTAGGCAAAGGAAAGACCATTTTGATTTCCACCTTTATGATTCTGGAATGTATCTCTTCATTGTGCTGATAAAATGTGATGTGTTATATATTTCACCATGACAAAATATAATTGATGTCATGAGCAGTTTTAAATTACTGCTTCTATAATGTATGCTTTCAGCAGAAGTGTATTTATTATTGTAAAATTTCTGAAACTTGTCCTAAATTACCATGAAAAGCATCAGAGTGGAAGAAAAAGATTTGTCAATGACAGGACCAGTTATCTGAAAGATTTTAACTTTCAAGTCAATTTCACAATACTTTCAGCTCCCATCTTCTTTTTCTTATGGGAAAGGGGAATAAAAGGGATAAGGGAAGAGAAATACCCATTACATTTATGAAACTAGATAAAAGCAGCAAAAAGCAGAATGTTATATGTAATAGCAATAAAAATTTAGAAGCGTGTAATTTCATGAAAACAACATCTGTAAAAAGAGTAAGATGTAGAGAAGATTTTTCATCACCAATACCAACATAAAAAAAAAAAAAAAGAAAAAACAAAAAAAAAAAAATCAAATCAAGCCTCTTCCAAACTAATTAGACAATGTTATCTTTTACATTCATAGCCGTGTTTGGCAATGACACATTATGGCTCAGGCTTAAGTACTGGATCATTAACTGAGCAGAAATGTTTCACGCTTTTGTGTATACAAGATTAAATGCTATACATTTCTGCAATGTTCCATATTCTATTTATATTATTTTAGCCACTCTTTTATCTCTCTGTCACTTTCAATGAGCTGTAAATTTGATAGCATGTTTACAGATATTTTTTTCTCCCACTGACTAAACTATCAAAAGCCTGTGTGATGATTGTATCATTTCCTTGGCCCCTTAGGATTAGAATGTGCACCGTGCAATTCTCTAAAATGCATTTGTGTGGAATGCCTACTCAACGTATTTTGCACAGCTCTTTGGTCTCTCTTAGAAAGACATCCCCACACCTCTCAGACTTGTTGCTCTTGACTGCAACAAATAAAATAAGACAGAAATCCATCAGTCCCACATGAAGCAATATTCCAGATCAGGCTGACCTGTAAAAGTACATAACAGGAAAGAGGTAAAAAAGAAAAAATTAAAAAGCTTTTCCTAAAAGCTCCTAAGAAGCAAAGCAGGCATTTTAGAGATGATTTCCTGGATATTCTACCCAGAGTCATCACCAGAGTAGATCTCACAATCTAGTGATTTAATAGCTGTAATAGTGTATAACAGAATACTCTTTTTCAGCTCAATAGAAGAAAAAAATCATAGACTACACAATGTTCTACAAAATCAGGTGACAAATATTTACAAAACACAGAATGGAAGGATGTTTTACCACCACTTTTAATGATTTGCTGACTCCTGAGGAACTCAGAAATGCAAAGCAACTCCAAACAGCTACACACAGAGCAAATGATTGCCCATGAGACTGAGATTGTTCCACTGAGCAATCTGGTCTAGTGCAAGGTGTCCCTGCCCATAGCAGAGCGTTGGAACTAGATGATCTTCCATCCCAAGCCATTCTATGATTTTATGGAGATTCTATTACCAACAATTTTTCACTTTGTCCCAGGAGATCCTGTGGTGATGACACCAAACACATCTAGGTTCAGTGCCATCACACTTCAGTGCCTCTGCAGTTAGGAACAGGAATGCCAGATGAAGAATGGAATTATTACCCCAGAAAAGCTACTTTCCAGCCCAGCCTTGGAAACAATTAGAGCCTTGAGAGTTCAAGTCACATTTTCAGACACTATTACGGGAAACAAAGTACTTTTCTGCACAGATCACTTCTCTTCCCACTGGTGACTTATTACAGGACCAACCACAGCAATTCATTATCTGGAAAACAGATAACAGAAGAGTATTTCAAGTACTTTGAGCTGTCTTTTAAATCAAATTTAAAGCTGTGAATTTAGGAATCAGAATTATACCACTAGGCATATTCAGAGACCACGAGAGAAGTCTCCAGAGAACACAGAGTTCACCCTTGTTCTGGCAAAAAAAGCGAGACTGAAGAGAGTTTAGTGACCACTGGAACAATTTAAAGGCTGAATTTATCCTACCATGTGCACTGCAGAACAATTAGAAACCTCTGAAACACTAGGGAGAGCAGCAGAAAATCATATCTGCCCAGTAAGGGTTCAGCAAGTTAATAATAGGACAGGTATTATTTACAGGGAAAATGTTTACATTTTCATATTTTCACATGTACCAAAATATAAAGCTGTTTAATCACATTTAAACTGGCTGCAGAAAGAAACCTCATTTCTGCCTGCACATACAAATTAATTTATCCAAGCTTCAGTTTCTCCTTCAGTGATTAAAATATAATGGAAAGGTATGTCTGTGCATGTTTAAGATGGCTTCCTGACCTGCTCCCTCTGCTTGAAAAAATACCATTTGTTCCTTTTGCAACATTTCAAAATAAAATTTTAATTTTGAAAGAGACCTGTTAGCATTATTGAACCACTGACTCTTTATTATAATCAATAAACTTTATAGGTGAACACCAGACAAGCAACAAAATAGAAGTTATTAAAATTTAACCCACCTAATAGTGCTTCCCCAGATCTTACTTTCATTGGATGACCTGATTCAGATCTTGTTGTCTTTTTTTGATACTAAAATGTCTTAGAAGGAACCCTTCAGTGAAACAGATATATAGAATAAAATTAATGAAAATATTGCAGACCAGATTTCTGACACGCTAAGCATGTACCCAGACATTGCCATCTGCAAATGTTCTCAAGACCAGAAAATGAAGAAAAACAGCTGTTTAATATAGATATATTTTAATATCCCTGTATATCAGGTAATTCTGAAGGTTTTGAGTATTAAATTATGAAAAGATCCATAAACAATTCATCTCATTAAGAATTCTTTGCTGATGAGGAAATTTAGTTTTCATCCCCTGAGATTCAAGATGTAAAATCAGAGAGAGAAAAAAACCAGTGAGTTTAAAGGACATGTTTTCTGCCTCACATCAAGTATTTCAAAATATGATCCAAGAGTGAAAGATAAGGTACATTTATTTTGTATCACTGCATTTCTCTGCAATTACAAGAAGATATGGAGAAATTATGAAGGAAAAAAAAAAGAAACAGTCAACTCTGAAAATGCAGACACCATTAGGAGAAACATAGGATTTCTGTTTAATTCTTTCAGAAGTTGATGAATAAAGACTAAAAGTAGAAGACTTTCACTGATTCCAGAGGTGACACTGATGAGAAGTACACAATCTAGTCTTGTTTTCTGTGACATAATTACGTTACTAGATAAACTTTCAGTTTATAAGAGCCTGGTGTCCAAAATACAAGACTTCAGGCCTCAGGGCAGCTGATGGAAACAGGGCTCTGCCACAGTGGGTCATGGTGCCTGTACCCTCCATGTACCAAGGATGGCTGTGTTTTTTCTGTTTTTTCTGGTTTTTTCTGCACCTGGAATTGCTTTTCCCAACAGCATTCCCCTGCACAAGGAGTCCTGGCTGAACCTGGCGGAGCACTGAGTTGTCCTGAAGGTGCCTCAGCCTCTTGCCCTCCATGCCAGACACTGACGGATGGTGGTTCCATGCGAGAAAGGGCTGGCAGCTGCCACTTATGAATTGATCTCACAAGGGGACAGGGCTGAGAGCTCAAGGGATGCTGAGACCACAGAAGGTGACAGAGACAGGCAGAGACAGAGGGACAAGAAGCAGGGTCAGAGGAGTGAGTCTCTCAGATGCCAGGTTGAGCAAAAACCTGTTCCAATCCTGAGCAAACCCTGAGCTGTTTTCTTCAAAGACAGATGTGGCCCTGCTGCCAGAGTTCTTTTGTGCTGGATCTGAGTGGGCAGTACACATGAGGGAACACATCCTACATGCTCAGCCTGTGTATTGATCTGTCTTTTTTACACTGCCACATGAAGAGTCATGGAAATATTCCTTGCAGTGTAATACATTATGTTTTGAAGAGCTTGGCTGATTTTCCATCGCCTTGTGCTACCTATGATGAATCATGTTTAAAAGACTCTCAAATCAAGCATTTTAGAGATAGAAGTCTTAAAAGCTTAAAAGACTATAAAATCTTGGGAAATGAGAGAAAAAACAATCCAAATGATAGACAATTCCTGGATTGGGAATGTAAATTTTAAAGAACTCAAATGTAAGGAGATCTGTGTTTGTCCTAGGTAGGGCAGGCTGTTGTGGAACCACAAGCCTGTTTCTGTACTCCAGAGGGAACTTGAACCAAAGCAAAATTTGGAGTGCCCCAGTTTGCAGCTAAAGAAGTGAGGATTCAAAAGTAAATGCTCTGTCTAGATTTATCCAAGTAAATAGGTACATAGATTTCTCACTGCATTCATAATTCATTGGGATTTTACCATTGTCAGCAGTTCATTTTAAATGCTCTTGCCATCTTTGAAGGACCAGCCAAAGAAAATCCTCTTAACTAAGAAGATAGCTGCTGTTTAATATACTTTCTAGACTAGCTAAGTGAAATTATCTTTTTTTTTTTTTTTTTTTTTTTCTTTTTTCTGTATAAGCTATAATTTCCTATAACAAATTTCTTCAATTTACTCCTAGGGCTTTGGGATTGGGAAGTTTGCTAATTTTTAAAGCAAATCTTAAGTATAGGACAGATTTTCTGAGTTCACTGATCTGATACATTACTGCACTTTGCAAAAAAAGTTATGATATTTCTGACATGTACACACAGCAAGGCTGCACCTTTCACAAAGTTGGCAGATTCAACATCCAGCCCTAATGGCTACCAGCCTTTTTTCCTGGATGGGAACACAGTACCTACAGCTTCTGCTGTAATAAAGTGCTGAGTAATCTGACTGTATATTTTCTGATTTACATATTCACAGCATGTAATTGTACTTTGATTAAAACCATGAGTGTAGCACAGAAGCCAGGCTGTTCTGATTTCTACCAGACACAAATCTCTTCATAACACACTGCAATAATACCAATATAATCCTGAATAGCAATGAACTGGCAAAAAGCAGAGAAGTTTGCAAACGCCAGAGCTTTATGACTTTATTTCTATGCAACAATCAAATTATTTTTTTCTCAAACAAGAAAAAGGAACACAATGACAGGAACTAATGTTCCATACAGTGCAACTTCTTTTCTAAAGCAGTAATTGCTCAAGGCATTTAAAGGTATGTGATATGGAGCAATTATAAATTGCTATCTTCCCAAATCAAGGCAGTTATTGTTTAAAGGCCATCCTCACTAGAAATTGCACCTACCTATTACCTTTAACAGCCTCTCCAAGAGCTAGCCAAGTTTTGGGTGCACTGACCTATAAAACAAGACACATAACTTCTGTACCGTGAGGAGATAAAATAAGACATTAAATTCCTTCCACTTGGCAAATGTTTAAAACAAGTAAAGGAAGACTTTAGCCCTTACTTCACTGGAATTCAGGGACTCTTTTTGTGTGGAGCCAATAAGGAGGAATTTGAGCCTTTCATCTTTCATCCAACATATTTATTTCTAGTACAGCAGCACTGTGGTATCCCTGCAGATTTTAAATCACATTTTATCATGTACATTCCCCACTAAAAATATTAGCATTCAAGGACATTGCATGTCTTTGTAAGAGCTTATCTGAGATTTACACAAAGGATTTTCAAAAGAAGCCTCCTAGTTAGTTAGAATTAAATTCAAGTATTTGGGCCTGATTCACAGTTTCCTGTGGATTATTTAAAGTAACACTGTTGTGCACTGCTGAACCGGTGTATGTGGTGACAATCAGCCTCATATATTTTGTGTAAATATGTGTTTATTACACATTGCCTTCTGCCATTGTACATTTCTGTGCTGAACAAAGGGACTTCCTGCCTTTTGCTTTTAATCCAGTGCATGAAATAGTATGTGAAGACATGAAAACTGTTAATGAAAAATTAAACAGCTGCAGCTTTCTATGACAAATAACATGTTGCAGCTGAAAAGCAGGTACATGGCATGACTTTTGCTTCACTGACATGCATTTCCAGTGCCATATGCTGCAGATGGTTGCAAAACATGCTGCTCCCTTTCAGGACATCACCTTGGTTTGACAGCAAACATGACTTGACAGATGCCTCAGCAGAGGAATTGCATGATATCTGACCTTTTTGTGATATGTCATTTCTAGAAAGCCTTGGTGCAGGTGCTCCATCATGGGACACAGAACAGAGATACACACCAGAGAATTACATTATTCAAACCCTTTTTATCTGGTTTCTGACTTCCCTGCATTATATTTGTTTTAGAGCATGTCATCTACTGGCATTTGTAAAATGAGATGCCAAATCTCAGGATATAATGTTTAGGACTGCATTATCCTAAAGATTTGTATCTATCCTACTCTGGGGAATATTCTCTTAGGTTTGTTTTTGGTAGAATTAATAATTTAATTCAGGCAAAGCTGAGGCTGAGTCTCAATTGTTATGCTTCAGACAGAGATGGATAACTTTAAGCACCTTCAAAGGTCACTTCATCCTGGAGCTGTTCAAGGCCCTGTCTGCCTGCTGCAAACAAATGCAGTGAAAAGGATTTCATATCTCCAAAAGCCACAGTATGAGGGAAAGAGCAGTATTACAGTGAACTGTGACCACACACCTCAACCCAGGCTTAATGTGGGGAGAAGGATAATTAAACACATACTTTAGGCTACACTTCCACTGTTCACACCCTGAAGCAGATTGGTTCTTCTCTGGGGGACATCTCTGCCTTTCTTAAAATCAAATTACATAGCTACAAAGAAGTTCAGGGCTAAAAGAATAAGCTCACTCTTGTTGTTAGCTCAGTACACATTGGCCTAATTTCAGTTCACACCATGTATAAATTCAAGGCATGGAAAAAACCATAATTACAGGTTTTGTTTAACCATGGAAAATAGATAATTATAGGTAATTCGTGGCTCAATTAAGCTGCAGGATAATTAGTACTCAAAGTAAGAAACACTGCCTGGAGATTATGGGGTAATCTGAAAGTAAGTTATCCAATTTATTCTAGTGCACTCAATTTACTAGTTATTTGCTAGACATATGATTTGATCAAAGATTAAAATACTCAAGAAAGTGTGGCACACCTTTATTACATTTAGAAACAGAGATAGAGGAAAACAATCCAAGAGCTATTTTGAGGACCCAACCTATTTCTTTAATCTACAAAAGTGTTAGATTGAGTGCATCACCTCAACTGTAAAAGTGCTCCTGACAACAGTATAAAAAAATAATTTGCTGACTTAAGGCAAGCCTTATAAACTTTCAAGTTCAGGAAGCCCACCCCACCTATCTGTAGACATGAATATATGTCCTTTGTAATGCAATCCACCAGCTTGACTCTGATGAGAAAACACGATGGAACTGATGCCTTAACCTTTAGCTTTCATGTTTTCATGTTCTGTGCTGCCTAGGGGTGCAGTTCTGAGCCCCACATTAAGTATTAGTAAGCTCTATTCACACAGTAGGGAGACAGAACAAATCCTTTTCCTGCTGAGGACCAAGGACAACTTTCTGCCCAATAGCATAAACAATGATGGACTGAAGACACAAAACAAGAAGGATGAGACTTCACAACCTGAAGCTGTAATTGGAAAATTACACCCCAATATGCAAATGGACAAAAACTTACAAAAGTGTAAGACCTCATGATTGATTGTCCATTTTTTGTGACCATTTTTAGTCCACCTTGGGTGCAGCCCTGGTCAGGCCCTGTCTGGCCTAAGGTGTACCCTAAAGGCCTTTCAATAAGTATCTACTTTTTTCACTAGCTCTGTCCAGTCTCTGTTTCAGGTCAGCCTTCCAAGGCATCAGGACATATGAGGAAATTGAGCCATGGGTTGGTAGTTGGTATGTACCTGGAACACTTGCCAGAGCTGGCATTACAGAGAGGCAAACCTTTCAGCTCTGGAGCAGAAATATCAGAGAAGATGATGCACACAGATTTAGCCTACAAAAAATACCTACATGAGCACTGGAACGAGTCATAAAAAAGGAGCATTAGTCAAGCCTGTCCTGAGGATTGAAGCTAAATTATTTAGAAATTTCTCTTATGTTAACAATACAGAAAAGTGACTGCTTCCAGCCTTTGAAAATATGAGATAAGGAGCTAAAAAAGAAAAAGGGGGAAAAAAATAAAAAAGCCATAAACTCCAATGACTTTGCTGAAAAACGTTTGCAGAATATACATATTGAAATAAAAACAATATGCTTTTCTCTGACCACAATCTCATTTGTGCGAATCAAATCCTGTGAGTATGGCCTGCATTTACTCCTTTTTATGAACAATTTTAATTCCTATACAGAATAGTTGAAGGGAAGGCTCTCAAGCTTTTTGCTAAAAAAAGTGTTAATGATAGAGCCTTTTAAAATGAGGGCTTTCATTGTTACTCAGAAGAAAAACATTTAAAATACAAGCCCGTCATACTGGTGTTATTGCTACTGTTTGTTTTTTAAAGAAAGGTTAGACCTGTATACATTCCATGCTGTGTAGTCTAGTTGAACACACATTCATCTGTAAACCAGAGATGGAATTACTCTGTGGGAAGGGCCCCCACTGGCCTCTCCTGGCAAAATGGCCTAGATAACAGCGGGTAAGAAAGGCCAGACTGTGTAAGGAGTGTGAGAGACTTCAACAGCCAGAATTTCAAGGATGTGCAGTGTGGGGAGCCCCTAACTCGGTGTGGATGTGTTGAGAACTTTTGGGGATTAGCTACAGAAAGGATTCCCAGAAATTTTTAGGTGTTACTTAACATTGCCTGAATGTTCAATATTACAGTACATTGGCTGAATTGGTGATACTGATACTCAGAGTTTCATGATTGCTGGTTAAATATGTGTCATTAATAAGTCAATAAACCACTTTGGTACTGATCTGATTGAAAGGATGTTAACTGAGCAGTTTTAACCTGTGGTGCTATTCATGTTACCCAGAAATTAAACAGCACCTCATGAAACTCTTAGGATCTGGGACAGGACTCTTTATACCCTTTCACTGGTAGAATATCCATGGTGTGACTTTGTTCCAGGCCAGGTGGTAATACTATGCTCATTTTGGCTGGCTACAGTTAATTTTCTCCATAGCACCTGTGCTTAGGATTTCTGCTGATAACACAGGGAAGTTTTTGTTATCCCTGAGCAGCGTTTGCACTGAACCAAGACCTTTTTCACCCCTCACACCACCTCACCAGCAAGTTAGACTGGAGGGGCACAAGGACTTGGGAGGGGGGACATAGCTGGGAGAGCTAAGCCCAACTGACCACAGGGATATAATAGCTAAAGAGTTAAATCAGGAAGGGATAGGAGCAGTTTTTCATCAACTGGCCTCAGGAATTGAACCATCATGGTTTTGCAGTCATGTTTAACTTACCAGTACAAACAGAGCCCCAGTATTAAGAGAGAAAAAACCTTAACAGCATTAAGACAAACTTCGAGATCAAGAATTTTTGCCTCATTCTTGGAGGCAGTCAAGAGCTAAATGCAATTTGCACCTCTCAGACAGGGAATTACAAATCTCTCCAAGTGCAGAAAATTGTGTTGCATGGGGCTGCTCTTGGTCCCCCACACAGATGGAAAACCCCAAATGATCTGGTGAAAGAACAGCCTGCAGACTGTGGAACCAATCCCAGAAGGAAACTTGTTATATTTAATTAGCCTCATGGTCGTATTGAGACAATTAACAATATTTTAATAAATTGCCATTGCACTCATGCTGTTATAAAATGATAATGTACAGCACCCTAAGTTCTACCTGAGAAGAGACCCTCAATAGAGAAGACTCATTAACATCACTGTTGTAGAAGTACAATGGCCTTTAATTATAAAACCACATGCAGTCTTCTGACAGTTTGCTATACACATGATAAACCAAGGACTTACATATTTTTTAGCCAAATTTCAAGACAGTTTTTACTGGCACACAGAGTAAGTACACTGTGCATTCAGAAACTGTTAATGTGTCTCCATTAAAATGACATCATACATCACCTGTGATGTCTTGGTCCCTTAGGGTACCCATTTGGCTCTTTTCAATTCCCTCTATGTAGGAAAATTAAAATTTGCTAAAAGCAGGTTTTCCAGGTTTCCACAAAGATGGAGGAAACCTAAGCAGGTAACACTGAGGTTAATAATAGAAGACCCTCTCACTTTAACTCTGGAACTCACCAAAATAAATGGTTATTGCTTCAGTGTAGCAAATGGCACTGTTATGGAGTATTTATGCAGTTTCCTGCAACACATAGAATTCTTGAAAGAAATTAACTTCACAAACTGATCTATGTTGCTCATACATTACTGCAGGATCTCAGAGGAAGCGATATTTCACAGGTTTGTATGATATTAATAAATTATTGTTTTCTATTCCTTCTTATTGCCTTTTTTTTCCCCCTATACAAAACAAGAAGAAATAGAACTGTCTGAAAAAGCCTAAAGCCATCGTCCAGGAGATCCAAGAGACAGTTGTGTGACAGCTGTGTGATAGAGCAGCTGGTACATCACGGGGCCAGAAGGGTGTTGTTGACAATGCCAGCCCCTCTGCCACAGCACTTGTGTGAATAATGCTGCAGAGCTCCCTTTTGTGGCTTACCCAAGGAAAAAAAAAAAGGTTTTTGGGGCAGAACATCTGTAATCAGCTGCAGCAAATACTGCCCCCCAAGCAAGCTGTGTCACCCAGACACTCCTGAATAGCAGTGCTATTTTTTGACAGTAAAATGTCCTGCATGATTGTGCATGTGGGTGACAAGCAGAGACATTTGTGTTCCTGTTTGCCACTGAGAGTTTTGTTCTCACCACTGACACCCCACAGTGAGGTATGCACTACCAATCTGAATTCAGCTGGGGTGGCTTGGACTCAAGGGCTGCAGCTCTTTTGGCCAGAGGAGCAAGAAAGACACCCTTGAGTAAGTGAGGCTTTAAATTTTCTTGTAAAAAAATCAGAGTTGAACTAGAATATTCTAATAATTCACTTCTCTCAAATCATTAGCAATTGTTATCTACCATGACTTTGGCACTATGAACTGAACTAAAAACCTGAGGGAGAATTTAGGGAAAAAATATATTTTGGCATATTTATAAATATTATCCATCCAACAACTTAGTTTCATTTCAAGAAAGACAGTTGTCTTCAGGCTTTTACAAAGAGATTCAACCCACCATCTGAGTGTGCCCAGGCCAGGGCATAGGACAGACTATCAAAGAAAAAAATCAGGGACAGATAAACAAACAGGGAATTGGTGTCATTCAAAGAAGAATTTCTTTTTCTCTGGAAGAGCTTGTCGGCAAAAATCTCACATACACAGCACTTTCCTGTCCATCTATGAGACAGGTAACAGCAGCAATCTGACAGAGTAACTGCTGAAAACATCTTAAATGCCCCGATGACAGTTCAGGCTGGTTTTCAGGTATCTCCTAAGATAGACACAAACACATTTTGTTGTGTCCCTCAGCTAATTTTTCCTATAAAGTCATCACTCCTGCAGCCTTGTGAAATTTAACAACTTGCAAATGAGCTGAACGCTGGACAATTTGTATGTCAGGTCACACATGTGCTTTTCCAGCACTGCTGCAAAGACAATGGCTCACCTCGCACAGCAGCAGAGAAATCAGGAAGGATTGGCTCAGAAGGAAAACTGAATCACACCTCAGCACAGCCATAATTTGGATCTCTGCTACAAGGTACAGTGGTGGGCCCAGAACTTGCTGTGACCAGCTGGGGATCACTGCCTCCCAACAGTGATCTTCCCAGCAAAATCTCACTGAGCTTCTCTTGGATCTAGTTATCAAGTTTCCAAAACCCACGTATTTTCACCTTCATCACCTTCAAGCAATACCTTTTATCTTTAAAAAAAACAAAACAAAACAACCTCAAAACAAAACAACTTGAAAAAGCATGGCACTCAGCCTTCAGTGCCTCATGATTACAGATGCATAGAATGGAAAGAAAATCTTTTTAATAGAGACCACTTTCTTTTTGTTGTCAGCCTTAAGTGATTTCACTTTGAGAAAACAGTAAGGTCCAAGCCTTCAACAGCAATGACTGGATTACTCTGCTGGTGTCATGCAAAACAAAACAAAGAAAAAAAAAAAAAAAAAAAAAAAAAAAAAAAAAAAAAAAAAAAGGCATATTTTTTGGCTGCATGTTTTACAATATGCAAAGCCCAGAAACTCCTGTAAACAAATATTATGTAGTGCTTTTTGCCATGAAAACGTATTCAATTTTAGGATCATTTCTATCTTAATGACTTTTGATGGGCTATTTTTGTTTTCATTGTGCCATTAATAAAAAGTGATAACTCTTTAGCTCTAATTAGACCACTATCATAGAGCTCATTAATAATTCAATATCCCCTTTATCTATTCCCTTCCCCTTCAGAGCTCTTCAATCAGGGCTTATGCAGCAGGTTGCATTTGCTCTGAAAATCCATTAGCCTTCTGCCTCACTTATGGGCTTTTCCAAGGGACATAAATAGATAGATGCATAATTTTATTTATTTATTTGTGTGCTTCTGCTTTTAGGCTAGATGTAAAACAATGGTGGCAGTGGTGGGGAGTGGGAAGAAGGGGTGCATAATAATATCTGGTGTCACAGCCTTACAGCTTAATTTGTCATCTTATTTTTCCACATGCAAGATTCTGACAGCATTGATCACCTGAATCTGTTAAACAATTTTTTCATGAGGCTGACACACTGCCCCAGTGCTTGCATCTATCAACATCTGCCTGATTTATTGGCTTAATAACTGAAAATCATTTGGTAGCCCAGCTCTATTTTGCCTGAACACTGACCTGTGACCTTAATTTGCTGCCTTTTGAGTTTCTTTGTTCTCCCATAACAGGTAGCTCACTAATCAGCAGAAACAGCTTTATAAACTTAGATAAATATTTAACTGAGCTCTAGGAATATGAATGTTTAAATTATTCTTCTTGGAAAAGTATAAATAACCCAGACTAAACAGAACTACTGAAATCAAAGGCATGCTTGCAGGAAAGATGGGATTTGGCACACTTTTAATATTTCATGTCATTCTCTGTTCCTGTTTCAAAATATTGACAAACAGCTGTTATGAATTTCTGAAATAAAAGAAACATTTCTCTGACTGCTAAATCTTTATAATAAAATCCAGAAGGCAAACACAGTGATTTTTTTTTTCTTTGAGGTACCAGAGATAAGACTAATTGAAATAAGGTGTTGACAACTAGAATTGGTAACCTCACGTCATGGCAAAAGTTTAGTAGTTTAGCACAACAAAAACCTAATTTAGAGCGTATCCTTACATTTTATGGTTTAATGAAAAACAGCAAAAATACTTTACTGTAGGAACATTTCCAACCTTCCTAGGTCTCCACCCACTGATAAGCATGTACACAAATCCACAAACCTTTTAAAGGAAACATTAGTTTAGGACTTGCTTTGAAACTGTATATGAGCACTAAACACATTCACCTATTATTTTTGCCAAAGAACACACTGGCAATCAGGATCCCTCAGACATCCCTATGAAACAGCTGCATCTAATGTTGAGATGTGACTTTCCAGTCAGAAATTTTACTCACTATATGAAAAGAAAACCAGCAGTTTTCCTCAATCACTAGGAAAATGATGACTAGTGTTAGGCAGCCCTTGAAAAAGCATTCTGTTGAGAATAGCATGAGATTTACAGGGTGGGAATGAATGGGTAGAACAAACACTCTGGACCTGCTTCCTTTCAGACCTGTTTGTTCCCATCTCCCATTTCCCTGTCCCCTATGCCACACTCAGAATGGGGCACAGCACAGAACAGACTGGGTGATAAAGCAGAGAGTCAACACTCTTCATTAACAATAGGAAAGAGGAGCTTTAGTCCCCATGCCAATTTGGCAGAGCAGCAGAACCCTTCTTATTGTGATAGAAGACTTAAGAGAACTTGCAGGGAGTTGGGTATTTCCAGGAAGGTTGTTTTGTTAGGAGGAAAAATAGGAATGTAGTTTTAAAGAGGACAACCATGTTCACAATACCAGTGCAAGAATTAAGGAATAAGTCACCTATGAGACCATGAAGACTGTGTGTAAAATTTAGCCCTCCAATATACAGGCAACCTTTGAAATAACTGTAAAACTAAGAGAAAAAGTAATCTTTAATTTCAAGACAACCAAATTCTTGTAAATCACCCAGGAAGAAAATATTAGGTTCTCACACATGTTTTCATTCCACCAATAAAAAAATTCTCCTCCAACAACTTCAAAGATCTTAAAATAACAATTGGCTCAATTATTCCTGTAAACCAGGATTTACAAGGCTTCTATCATAAGCATATCTACATACACTTCAAAGGTTTGCTGAGCTTGACAACAATAGCCGCTATTTCTAAATATATTGAAGATCTTTCCAGCACTGCATTCACACTGCTTCAATTTTTATTTGATTTTGATTAGAAAAGTATGAGAAGGAAATAACAAAGCCTAGCCTGTGGAGATTATCAAAGCAAACAATGATCTTCTTGGATGTGGGTTAGTGCCACAGCCAGCAGACCTGAACACACTTTTCCTCCCCATGGAAGGCTGGCTGGCCCACAGGTCAGTGCTCAAGTCTAGGCAGTCATTTGTTATGGTACTTAAAGGGGAAAAGAAACAGTGACCTCTTCAAAATTCTTCCTGTAGCTAATTTCTGTAATATACAAGTATCATGTTGGTGGTCTGTTGTCAGTCAAATTAAGAGCATGTTATTTAATGCCTGTCATCTAGATGGCAAAAATAAAGGGAAAACATCTTGGTTTGCTTCTTTTATTTTATGTCAATTGTGTGCATAATACTTGAAGGTTAATAGTGTGACAATGATGGACCAAATCGTGCAAAGAATATCTTTGTAACAATGGACAATTTCCCTGTGAAACGGATTGGAAAGACTATGATAGTGTACAGAAGACTATATTAAAATTATGGGCCTTCAATCTGACAAAGAGTGCAAACGTTACTTGCTCAAAGGCAACATTAAAATTAGAAACATCTATCTATACATTGTCTTGGGAACTGCTGTAGACTTCTGCACATATGCTCACATGGATATTATTCTGCTTGTGTACTTGGCTATAGCTCACTTGTAGGCTCTGCTTAGACAAGAACCCATAAGAAGAAGAAGAATCAGAATTCTTGCACTGGGAATGATGCAGCAGTTCAAGCAAAGCTCATAAACAACAACAACAACAACAGCAACAAAAAAGCCTGTGTCAAATAAGTTTCCTTGTAAGATTGTCTTTCCAAATAAAAATGCAGTTAGCCAATGAAACTTCTCATACTGAAATGACAAAATATTGCTGCAAGATAATCTTAATTGAAATCTCAACCTCTGCACAGTTTTTCTGTACTTAATGGAATCGGAAATATTTTAAGATCAATTAGCAATTATAAGAAGTATTTTGCTCCCTTAAGGCTAACATTTTCTGCAAAAAAGCCCAGGTATTTTCGAGAAGCTTCAAGAAGCCTTAGTGTGGTAATGTTGTAAGAGACCTTGTGGGTTTGTCTATTCCTGTGCATCTCCACTTTCATAAGAGCTCTCCACGTATGTGACTGAGAAATGACAGAATCTTTGTCCTCCTCCTGAATATGTAATTACACCCTTCTAAATATATCAAAATGAATTCAGGCTCTCCAAATGCAGAGGCATTCTCAGGGTAACATTTTGTCTAATTTCTACAATAAAGCACCATTTTACCTGTTGGCTGATAAACTCTTACATTAAATCTTTAAAACTCTGCTCCTCCTATTATGGAAATTGAGGTGAAGGTTCAAACTTGAATGTATGAATCAAACAGGATCAAAAAATCTTTTACAAAAAGATCAAGATTTTTGACTGTCATTCAAATGCCAAGACAAACTATCATTGTCATTTACTAGAAAGTGCATTGAGTGTTGGTCTAGGGGGAAAAGAATCCCACATAACTCAAACATTCCACTGCAGAAGTACACATTTTTAAGCAGGGATGTTTGTGGGCAGCTGCAAAGAGAAGCATTGCTGCTGTTGGACACAGAAGCAGGAGTAAATTCCAAACAGACATGCAGGATTCTACAATTCTATTCAATAGTTCAATATTGCCCAGGACATTCATATTATTGATCATCTGCAAGTGGCCCAAAGGCCAGTTAAGTGCTAATGGTGTCTGAGAAATCAATTGAGGAAACATTCAGATGAATTTCGGATTTTAAGATTAAATGTAATTAAAAAAAAAAAAAAAAGCAAAACCCAAAATAAAATAAAACAAAACAAAGAACCCCTCAAACAAACAAACAAACAAACAAATCCACTAAACACTTTCAAAGCTGTAACACAAACCTAAGAACATCATCTGGGGCTTCATGAAAGAAAATATCCCATAGTGTTGTCAATAAAGTATTAGAGATAGGTAGAAGTAACTTTTTTTCCCCCCCCTCTCCTTTTTCTTGGGCCATTAGCTGAAACTGAGGCAGACTGTGACATTAAAAGTTCAAAGGAATCCACACACAGTGCCCAGAGCTCTGAGTCCCATCAGCTCCATTCCCCTAAGGCACCAACCATGGAGAGATGACAGAAGTGCTTTTGTCATCAGGTGCTGAAGGGAACCAGAGTAAAACCTCATCTTATGCTGTAAATGGGTTCTTCAAGGGGTGCCTACACTTACAGGCTTTGCCAAACATACAGATCATCAAAAGTGCTTACAAGGAGAAGGATGGTTGTGCTTTGCAAGGTTAACAGAGACAAATATATTTCAGGTGCTGCAGGGAAAAGAAGGTGGGGAGAGAAGGGAGCAGTGGGGAGAGAATCAGCCAGAGAGCAGTTTAGATTAAATACATGAAGCATAAGGAGAAACATGAACTGTATGTGAAAGAGGAAATCCTGATCAATAATTCAGAAAGGAGGGAACTGTGATCAGAGCAATGTAGTTGATAATGATGTCAACATTTTGGATGTGTAGAAAGGGAGAATGTTTGAAGTAGTGAAGATGAAATTAAAAGGTACTATAAAAAATGCTGAGATTTCAGCAGCAAAGATTAAAGAATAACAGAGAGGGAAAATGACAGGAGGTTGTGATAGAATAAGCAGAACATCCTGAGGTTTTAGCTGAAGCTACAAGTGAGCAGTAGTCATGAGATTACTTACCTTTAGTTCATCACTGATTTTGCACTCAGAAAGGACCAATTTTTACTTAAACAAAAACTGTGCAGTTTTCAGTATAAAAAGGAGCTATGATGTATCCATACCTAGTTTTCAGAGACCAGAAAGAAGAGAATGGATCTTTTGTGTACCAACACCTGAGAGCTGGATCACTTACAGATTACAGTGATCCTAGGGCAATGCACATCATTCTTTGTTCCCTATGCTTCCCTCCAAGTAAAACCTAACTTTTATGGTGGCTTAGCCCGCGTTTGATGGTAATAACAGAAGACTTTCTAAAACACTCCATTAAGTAAGCCCAAAGGCCAATGCATAAAAGAACTGATGTTCCCAAACCATTCAATGTGCTTGGGTCGTTTACAAATGATGTGCAAAACACAGCACAAACTACATAAAATCAGTGAGTGCTGTGCCCTCAGCACAGACCCTTCCCCTTCTTACTCCCCAAGCACCTTCAGGAATAAATTGAGAAGCAATAAAAGCAAAGCCATTTCTGAGATTCTATAGACTGAAACAGAATTTTTAATTTTTTTTTAAACAATTGTTTTTAATGTACGAAATACAATATATTTAGTTAATTCCTTCCCCTCCCTCCCCCGAATGTGGAAAGTTACATAACTTAACAATCTGTATAACCACATTTTATTGCCCATGCATTGTCTTACTGAGAGACTTCTTTTCCTGCTCTAGCATATTGGACTATATATAATTCCCTTTACAGTCTGCCTAGGAAAATTCCTCCTTCCTAGAAGGTACTGACCACATGTATCTGGGGAGTGGAGAACCAGACACAATGACATGTTGCAGAGACAATGAAAATGTAGGCTTTCCTGAGGATTTCAGAAGAGACCACATAGGCTTTTACAACCTAAAAAGCTACTAAAAGTTACAAGACTGAAAGTAAAGCTGAAGGAAAGGATTTTCTCTGAAAGGGAACAGCAAGCAAGGAGAGAATTTTTTGCTAAATCTTTGATTTTAATTTATTCTGTTTCACCTAGATCTGGTTTCTGTGTTTGAAAAATTCACCATTTTATTTTCTCTTTAGGCAAAATCTTAACACGAGTTTAAAAAAGGCTCCTTGAGTGTTTTTGGAATGCTTCTGTTAAGAAAAAATATACAGGTGAGTCCACCTGACAGCCTTGTAAGAGCACTCCAGCCTTTGCCAGCAACAAGAAGTCATGCAATCCAAGGGAGAGGATCTGTAGAGCAGTGCTGACAGCTGGACATGGTGAGACTGGCTCCAGCCTGGTCACACAGCGTACCCCCAGTCATTGGAGCAATCAGGATGCTCCAGGACTGTGCCATCCCCAGTCATTCCCATCCAAAGGAATGTTAGTTTACCTGCCCTGAAGACAACTGCACAATGTAAATCAAAACCTGGCATACCAGAAAAAGAAAAGCAAAAGCAACAAGAAAAAGAAAGTCAAAACTGCAAACATGCAAATTCCAAGTACTTTAACTATGTAATTAGCAAGGGAAGGGAAAAAAAAAAAAAAAAAAAAAAAAAAAAAAAAAAAAAAAAAAAGGATATTCCTACAAAAGCCCAGAATAACATCTGGTTTTGAATGCATTTGATCATTGCACATCTTAGAAAGAAGAGTGCAGCATTTCCATCACCTATAACTTCTAGTGGAAGACACTAAAAAAAAAAAAAATCAAAAGAAAGAATAATGTCAAATCTTTATAAGTAACATTAGCTTGTCAATTACTGCTGATTATTGTACTGTTCACATGTGGTGGGAAGCAAGGCAAACATCCAGAATGGGCGTTGATCAGTACTGATGCAAAGTCCATACTATCTCATTGCTTAAATAATTCATTTTCAGCTTTCAAAATGAGGTGAAGTGACAAACTAGAGCCATTTCTTGCCATGCTCTATTTAGTTCATCACAATTTTTTTCTAGTTAGCGTAGTCCACAAGGCTGGGATGGAAAAAGCACTTTAAAAAAAAAGACTTTCAGTATTCCCACAGCAGTCTCAGAGTGAATGGAAGGAGACTACTGACTAATACAAAACCTCTGGAGAATCAAAATAGTTTTATTTATTATGTAATGCTTGTAAAGATGCAAGCTAATTTATGTGATGCAGAAGCTAAGCTTACTAATAAGATACCAGATAAAGTTGGACTGATAAACATGGCAAAGGCTGGCCTCTGAATATTCCTCTTCTGCTTAAATAAACAAACTTTCAAGCACATCAGCTTCCCTCTTGTGTTAGATTGCAATGCAAGATGTAACCAAAAGTATGTGTTCTATTACCATCTGTTAAAACCAGGTAGGGCAGTGTTCTTTATCTTTTCCACGACCCATCCTCCCTCCAGGGGATATCTGCTGTTAATGGGCCATCGAGGTTCACTGCATGACTGATAAAATTACATCATCCCATGGGGAGATGCTCCACCCAGTGGGAGGAGCCCAGCATTCCTACCTGGATAAAACCTGAGATTCAGAACACAGAAAACTGATTCAGATTCAGAAAACAGCCTGTTTTCCACTGTATTCCCAGAGGAAGACCGGACCCATCACACCACCACTGGACTTTCAGAGGAAAACTACACCCTTCTACAGGATCATTGCTCCAACAGAGCCACATCTGTCACTCCAGGAGGACTTGACTGGACTGCTCCCAACACCCTGACCAACAAGGTGTCAGGTCGTATTCCGACTCTGTCAGTGTTTTCTTTTTATTTGGTTGATTTTTTGTACTAGTACATTTTTATTTTTAATTTTCCTAATAAATAACATTTATTCCTATTACTATATCTTTGCCTGAGAGCCCTTTAATTTCAAAATTATAGTAATTTAGAGGGAGGCTGCTGCCTTCCTTAGCAGACACCTGTCTTTCCAAACCAAAACACCTCTGATATGAGGAAACAGATCAGAGAGCCAAAGAAAGATGGTTCTGCCTTACAGCATCTGGTGAACCACACCACAACCAGCAGTAGTCCTAATACACTCTGGACAAAGCCAGTTTGTAAGAGGAGGTAATATTACCAAATTTTAGAGATGTGTTAAAACACATGTATATTCTTGACTACTTTATACTTCTTTATAAAAAAATCTAAAGAAACATCCCTGAACATAATGTACATGCCTCCCTGATTATTGGATCTCCTTTGTGAATAATGTGTTTTACCTGGGCAATTTAAGTTTATGCCATCAATGGGGCATAATGAAATTGAAACCTGGATTATCCTGCATTGCTTCCAAGGAATCAGCACTAGGTTTCTTCACCTTCTCTCATCTGCTCATATGGTTTGACATCCCCTTGTAGTGGCTGAAACAATAAATTAAACACTGTATGTGAGTACTAGTATAACACCAGAAGTCCTTCAATTTTGACTCGGTTTTGACATTTCTTCTCTCTTTGGTTGAGTTAGTACTACTTTAAATTGGAATATTTCCATTGGAAAGGTAGTGGTTGGCTGCATCAATAGTAGCAACTGCTTCTATTTTGAATCTTATTTTTATATGATTGTCCTACAAATCTTCATCACAGCAGAACAGAAAAAATGAAGCCAAACCACACAGTTCTGGCAGTCACTGAGGATGCATCTGAACTGATAAGAAATTACAGCTGTGGTTTATTGTCCCTTGTTTAAGCCCAAGGAATCTGTAGCTCCCCACTGGCACTGTCACACTCAAAGTCCAGGAGCTGACTCAGATCTCATGTTGTTCTTATGCTGCCACTGTAGTGGTAGTTGTACTCAAGTACAATATTGAATTTGTGTTGAAATCCTACAGAAACTACATGTCTTGGAGCTTGCAAGAACACGCCCTGTTTCAAATCTCTAGAGCACCTAATACTATATACTTGTTCTACAAAAATACTAAGAACATATACCACTATTTACAATTTTCTGGAAGTTTTCTAAAGTGTTTCTTCTTATTTCAGTCACTTACATCTTTGGCCTGATCTTTGCTAGAACAAAAAATGTGGTTAATTATGCATCCACTGCTAGAGGGTTTTGGGGGATTTTTTTATTTTAGGCAGAGGAAGGATGTTGTGAGGTTTTTTGTTTTGTTTTGTTTTGGTTTTTAAATCTGATTAATTCATTTAAACAAAACAAGAATACTTCTGACAAGAAATATTCAACTTTCCAAATTTGAATTAATAGCTACCTTGCACTCATTTTTGAGAAATGTTCAACTAGGAAAATCTGTGAATATGTTTCCAGTAATTTGTAATTGGCATTATAGACTTACAGAGAGAGATTTTTCCTCTTCAGTACATGGGCAAAAACACTCAAGAATATGGTTTTGTTCAAGGAAAATCCATCTCCTCAATGCAGGGCTATACAGGTTGGTTTACAGCCTGAAAATATACCTTTAACATGTGGCTACTGAAAATCACTTCATTAGAAAGAGGAATCAAAATCCAACCTGTAATTGCCAAATCACACCATTGCCTTTAATTCTGAGAGTCAAATAACAGGCCCCATTTGGCATAGGGCTGTTCAATAGACCTAGACAACCTCACATTCACCACCAGCCTAAAAAACTAATACAAACACTCTGCAATCTTTATTTATTAATATTAATTAATTAATTAATTAATTGTGTTGCTGTGGGATATAGCAACATAATGCTGAATCACACCTTCACAAAAACCTGTGAAATCTGAACGGGGAACTGTAAGAAAGCAGAAATTTGGTTGGCTTTGGGTATTTTTGTGGTTGTAGCTATTGATGGGTACAAGTCAAATGCCTTGCACCATGAGCAGATTTATAAAACTTGAAGAGTGATTATTCCAAGAAAAGCTTTGTAAAATTTCTTGGATTGGTAAAGTTTGTCTGGCAGCCTCACCTATAAAGTGCATAATGAACAATAATGTCAGTCATCCATCAGACCAATAACCACTGGCACAATGTACTTCACATATCCATTACATGCACAGAAACACAAATAAATCTCAGTGGATTTACAGAGGCACAAAGCTGAACTTTGAAATTGTCTCCCTTTTCCTCCTTTGCTCATACAATATCCCAGACTTTTTAAACAATATTCACTTAATAAATTAAGCAGGCTGAAGTTTTTGTCTTCAAAAAGATGGAAGATACAGGCTGCCAGAGCTAGAGAGCAGAGAATGGGAACAGCTCCCAGCCAGAAAAGGGCTTCCAAGAGCACCACCAAATTTCAGATAATACCTGACAGCACCATCCACACTCCCCTTCAGAGAGAGCTCTTCAAATCACCAAATCTAATTATCCAAAATTGCTCATTAAGATTCAGGCAGGAGTTATAATTGCTTAATCTCATGTCATTGTTACCATTAACTAGTCTCTCAGACATGAAATTTCCTCTCCTTTCTCATGTTTGCACCCTTCAGGCTGGTGTCTGTGTTATTAAGAATTGCCACATCTTGGCCAAAACGTGACTGCCCAAGGGCTCTTTGAACCTTTGTCCTTCAAAGGAATCTCATTAGTTCTGCCACTAGCCACACTGCTGTGATCTCACAGATTGTCAATAACTTTTTGATAACGAGCTGTAGTGCTGAGACATTTGAACTTGGATGCTGCCCACAAGCTCTTAGAAAAACAGAAAAAAAGGAAAAAGGCAGCAGGAGCAGCAGGATTCCTTCCTTCAGCCCAAGCAGACAACATTGTCCATTTGACGGGAAGGCAGTGGATTAATGAGAACAAGAACTTCAGGAATTAAGAAGTCTTTGCATGAGGGTAAACCAATACTTCAGAGCCACTCAGAAGTTTTAAAAATGCAAACTTAGAAAACCAGCTAAATATTGGAGCAATATAACATCACCGGAAATGCCTCAATGCTCTTCCTGTACACCCTGAGGCTCCCAGGACAGAGGAGAAATCCCTTTCCTTGCATCTGATTCACCTGATGTGGCACAGACCAGCCAGGACCAGTGAAGCAACCTGTTTTCCTCCAGGCTCTGCCACCCTAAATGAAGAGCAGCCACCATATCCTGCTGGTATGGTTCAAAAAAAAATAGGTGGCATCTGCTACACACACCATAAACCTCCCTTGGATTGCTTGCACCACTTAAGATAATTAATTAAAAACCAGTCAGGATAATTATTTTAAAATCAATGATTTCTAAGGAATTGTTTTAAAATCACACAAATGAATTCCCACCTTAAGCAGACATAAAATTTTGGAATTTGTGAATATGTTCAAACGTATTTTTATATCAACCAGTCAACATTTTGGGTTTTCTTAGTTATGTAAGGGATGTTTCAGCTGAAGAAATTATTTACTATTTATCAGCAACCACTTTTCTTCCCATAAATAGAAATGATAATTTTTAATTCATCAGAATACTTTATTTAAAAGAAGATACAACATAAAAACCTGCCAAGGAGGTAGCCCTGCTATATGCACACAGCAAAATAGAAACCACATGCATTATGTTGAAAAACTTGATGCAAGACTTTTCACAATTCCTTATTCAGCCCAAACATAAGGAATTACGATGCAGAGAGGAGTCCACTTGGCTGATTTATACAGATACATTAATGTTTCCTTTGCAAAGGATGATGCATGAGCTGCAGAAGTCATCCAGCACAAAGCACAGTACACTGCCTAGTAATATTTCCCAGCACATCACTGAAACTAAAGCTCTGAACTTCATTCTCTTGGATATCTGAGGATGATGAAATCAAAGAAAGAACCAGAAATGGAATGATCATTACTACTGATACAATCTCCACTTCCACATCCCACCTCTTCTATAGCAGTCATCCATTAACTCATCATTAACTCTCAAGAGTTAATCTTGTGTTTCAAGCTGTGTCTATCTTTTCTAGCAATATTACAGGTGAATCCATAGCTAAGTCAGAGAAAAACTGATTACTTGTTGGTTTTCTAGGAGCATTTTAGTCAGTATATTTAAAGAAAATTATCCTATTAATTTAAAAACCACATTATTTTATCTTTTTTACTACTGTTCAGATGTTACATTGAATATTTTCCTTTCAAGACAGTCAGTGTGGCAAGTATACAAAATGGTTTTGCATCCATGTTCCATTTTTTCCTGTGGTTTAGTGTGGTGGTTTTTTTTTGTTTTTTTTTTTTTTTTTTTTAGATGAGGGAAGTATTTTTTATGTACTCAAACCATATTTTTGTTAAATGTAGCATCTGAATTAAAGGTATTAAAGGTCACCAATTTTCTTGGGTGGAATTGGCTCACAATGTTGCCTTAAAAGAGCACATTGTACATGCCACTAAATAAGGAAAATCCCTTGAATGAGCCTGTGGTCTCATTTCAGGCTTGCTAGCTCGCTCTGTTACATCTCGTTGGAAATACTGCTACAATAAACAATCTTTAGGGGAGATGGTCAATATTTTATTCTGCACAGCATTGGAATGGACTAAATACACAATTAAACTAATAAGATAACTGCATTTTACTATTATGAAACATCTTTAATTTTTATATCGAAAACAACGGCTATAAAATAAATTGCATAAAAGGATTTAAAGTGAAATTCGGCCTTCCTTGTCAAATATTAGAAGTTTTTTCCTTAGGATTTACTCATTAAAAAGTTATGCATCATTTAAAGTTTCTTGCTTTTTTATGACTCACAAGGCAGACCAGCACCATGCTCATATCGTGAGCTTTTGCTATCCATTAAAAAAGCCCTTTCACCCCATGAGCAAGTGGTTTCACACTGTGCCCCAAAGGTTTTTAAAAACTAAAAAAAATATATGTTTTTCTGGAGAAAAATATGAAAAACAAAGAAAAGAACCTAGATTTATCCAAAAGGGAAATGACAGAGCTGCAATTTGTGGCCTTGCCAGCTCAGCTACTTCATACAGGTGCCAACTTAATTCAATAATATTCAACAATAACCACATGCATCGTGAGAGATTGCATACATTCATTTTCATGTTGCCACCAAAATGGGAAAATTCTTAAAAACCTGGTCTAATGGGAAGTGTCCCTGCTCATGGCAGGGGGTTTGGGACTGGATGACCATTAAGATCTATTTCAGCCCCTTAACATTCTATGATTCTGTGTGTTATTATTCAGGATTAGTCAAGCTCTCAAGCTGTCCATAAGATTGTGGCTGAGATATACTTCAGTTTTTATCAAAAAAACCCCACAAACCACCTTTTAAATATTTGATCTAGAATACTTTTTTTTTTTAAGAGTTTGATCTACAGCAAATAGATCCCAAATGTACACATTTTAATAGGAATACAAACACTGAATTGCTGCATGTATAATTTGGAGCTATCACCTAAGATGGTAAATAAATATAAATAAAGAGAAATGATAGTTTTTTGGAGGTTGAAGAAGTAGTATTGATGGGGACAAGAGCAGCTATTGTTAAGAGTACCTTTGTAGAAGGATACATAAGGTATGCTATTTGTTCTGCATTTAACAAGTTCCTAAAGGTTTTGATTCTGCTTTTAAGGGTACTGATACTGACATAAAAATACAAATAGGTTTTCCTTGCACACTCAAACCCACGTGTACACTGCATGAAACACAACCTGTTCACTACAGAATATTTTTAATCTGTGCCCTGAAGAGGACATTTCTAATTAAAGCTCAAGTAGGCATCCTTCTTTCCATTTATTCAAACATGTTACAGATACTATGGCACCCTACAAGCTTGTGATATATCCTCAGGCTGTATAGAACACCATGCCAGAAAACAGTGACTGGGAAAGCTAAGGAGTGTCCTCTAAAAAAAACCAAAGAAAGAGAAACAAGATTCACAGCAGATACAAAGCCTGGTGTACAACTAATTCAGATATTAAATATTATTTTAAAATGCTGTTTCTATAACAGTCATTTCTGTGGTGATAAACCTGTAAGGAGGAGTTTAATCACAAGGCACCTGCCTATTCTTACAGCATGAAGAGGGAAATCTGCCAGTTTGAAAAAGGACTCATGCGGATATCCAAACCTACAGCAGTCATCTCATCAAACACCTTTATCTCTAAAGGAAGGTGATTAAAAACATCAACAAATTAGTAATAGGTACATGGCTAAATAGGATGCTGTGGTTTTCATTCCTTGGGGACTTTGGATTTGGGGATCTGAAGAAATAATTATAAATATCATTCTTATTCCCATGAGAAGAAATGAGCTACCAAAGAACCAACATTTAAAAATCCTCAAGCTGGAAAAATATTAGACAATTTTACTCTTGGTAAAATTACTTTCTTAAGAAAAAATAGGTTTAACTACATTTTAGAGTTGTTTACAATCAATATGATCTACTACATCATATATTTTCCTCAGAAAGTAGTTACCAAAGTTTGAGTTGAGTGAGATTGTGTGTTTTTGCAGAAAATATTGGCCTAAAATAAACATATTCAATAGCTTGAGAGAAGCCAGATTTAGCAAGTTATATATGGAAAAACTCAGTATTTACAGATAAGCAAAATATCTGACAGCAGGTAAAGTAATTTTACTTGGCAGATTACATTCATGTGTGGAAATGTAAACTTCTAGTTTATCAAACAGCAGGAAAGACATGGTATTTTATTGGATTTCTGTTCAAGTTTCCAATCCATATGATGGTGTAATTTCTCTGGCTCATAACTGTAAATTCTTATTTATGGAACCAAAACAACCACTGTTAATAGTCTGAAAGTTTCTTTTTGTGTGTCTTCTACACTACCTGGAAGCAGAATTGAAATCATAGCAGAAACTGAGCACTGCCTTGGTTTATATGTTATGCCATTAATAGATGAGTAATTAGCAAATCCTTCCCAAGAACTGTGGCCACCAGTGGTCTTTGTCCACTGATGATGTGCAGAAGGAAAGAATTCCCTGTGTCTTGCACTGAGATACTCCAAAGGATCAGAAGCAAGCAACCACCACCACAGCTTGGTAAGCTGAGTCTGTGGTCTCTCAAATTCATCCCAGTAGGATTGCAAGGAAAAAAACCTCTCACAGAAAGGCTATAGAAAAAGAATAGATTCAGACTCTAATTCTGGGGAAAAAAAAAATAAATATATATATATATATACATATAAAATAAAGCTTCACTGCTATTCCTTTGAGGTATCAGGGTTGCTCACATATCCAAGATTTATGTCACTGAAACAATGCCTGGCCTCTGAAGCATGGAATAACTTCCACAGAAAGCTCACGAGTTCAGTCCCAGACAGATGGCAATGTGGCTTGAAACCACAGAAGCTTCATTAAAGGAAAATAAAGGACTGTGGATTGTCGTTTTGTTGCTTGGTTGGGTTTTCTTTTTGGGGGTGGTAATTTTTGGGTTTTTTGGGGTTTTGTAAGTTTTTGCATGTGTGTATATGAAAAAGGGTCCAGTGCAGGTATTAACTAAACTAGTTTTGGCAGGGTTTTTTAACCCTTTACCAGGCTGGATTTTGAGAATAACTGAGGAATGTGGAAATGGGGTCAGAATGAGAGAGCTCGATAGTGTCCCTCCAATCAGGCAGGTGGAAGGGAAAGTCAGACAAGGAAACAATAAGAAAAAAAAGAGCCTAAAATCAAAGCAAAACAGGGAATTTCAAAACACCAGAAATGAAAGACACTGGAGGTAAAAATCCAGAGAAATTAGCTTGTTATAACTGACTATGATGGGGTTTTATTTGATCCATGAAGGATGAAAATCTAATTTCTATACATTTTCCAGGGTTTCAGTCTCTCCTGGAAAAACATACCTGATCTTGAAGGACACAAACAGCTTTCTCAGTGCTCCACAGATATCTGCAACTCTCCAAATGAGTTATTTGCTCCTTCATAAAAACATTCAAGACCACCTCTTGATCTGAAGGCCTTTTTAAGCAAAATTGTAAAATTATCAGTTTGCTTACAGTCTACTGTAAGTTAATGTAGACTGTAATGTAGAATGTAAAAATGTAAGTTAACATCTTAGCAATCAATAGTGCCTAAGTTTTAAAGCTTGCTTTGTATATACTTCAAATAAAAAGTTTTAAACTTTTAAATGCATTACCTTTCATTCTTTGAGCCTTTCTTCCACACTTCAATGATAGAAAGAAACTGCTAAATAAAATACCTGAGGAATTAATCACTCAGATAGCTTTGTCTTCTCTAAGAGTGTCATATATAATTGCATTTTCAAATGATGTTAAAGTGGAACCTGTGATTTAAGGGGGTTAGCAAATTTTTATGTTTCTCCTTCAGATAAATCATCAGCTCATTTTAAAATTTTTGAAATCTAGAGAGAGTTTTGACATTCATTAGAAATGGAATGGGTTACTTAAGCTTTATGTTTACCTATATCCCTTGAATGTTCTTTAGTTTAATGGTATTTTGGAATATGTTTGAAAACCAGTGCTAAAAAGCCACTCAACACCACTTAAAGCACCAGGAAAATAGAACAATTTCATTCAATTTGTGAACACAAAACCATAAATACCAATGCACAGTCAGCAGGTCTTTCAAAATACAAAGTGTAACCAAGATAACCGAAGGAAAATTAGTGTAAGGTGTGATCCCATTTGTGTGTATGCTATAGAAACAAGTACTTAGAATTCATTTACCTGAAGTGTCTCAGAAATTACAGGGAATTGCTGACAGTTTTGGATAGATGTGTTTATGCTCCTTAATATAAGAGCCAAAAACCTTATGAGGGCAATTAAAGCATCACTTGTAAACATCCAGTTCTAAGAGCTGTAGGGGTTTTTTTACCCTCCCCTACATTAAAGACAATATTTGATTTTGTTTTCATTTTCACTTCTGTCAGGCACGTTTTCAGTTTCTCTGCCACACTAAAGTGTGCAGACTCTGTGCCCACATTCTCCTGCTCTTACCATGGACACTGTCTGGCACCCCACAAATGTGGGCTGGTGTTTACCAGGGAGTTTTAGAAAATGTTTAGCATGGACCCAACACATTGAGTACTACTCTGTCCTGAATTGATATTCAGTGTGAAGTCTATGGAGGAAAACAAGGAGCTGAAGTTCCCTTGGTGCTGAAATAATATAAACCAATGTTCTCTACTCATTGGAAATACACAATTTTCCCAAGTTTAATGATTAGCTTTCTGTACAGCTGAACACAGCCACAGTTCAGCTGATCTCTGTAAAGAAAGTGTGCACATGGATGTGTCATTGTCTTTCAGGGCAGGGAGGTTTCAGCTAACTCAGGGTAGGTGTTTGGGGGGATAAAAAGCAATGAATCATTACAGCATCTGGACTATGAAGTGTCAGTACTATCACTAAGCTTTGCAAATAGATCACAGAGTAATAGAACAGTTTGGGCTGGAAGGGACCTTAAAGACCACCTCATTCCAACCCCCTGCCACAGGCAGGGGACACTTCCCACTATCCCTGGTTGCTCAGACCCCCATCCAACCTGGCCTTGAGCACTTCCAGGGATGAGGCAGCCACAGCTTCTCTGGGCCACCGGTGCCAGGGCCTCACCCCCTTCACAGTAAAGAATTTTTTCCCTAATATCAAATCTAAAGCTGCTCTCTTTCATTTTGAATCCATTCTCCCTTGTCCTGCACTCGTAAAACCTCTCTCCACCTTTCTAGGTCTACAGCCAAAATACATTTAGAAGCTATGTTATTTCAAGTTTATCTCTTAGGGGTGTTTGTAGGACAGCACCTGCATTTGTACCTTATATTGAATATTAAATTATTTATAATACTGCTCTTACTGAGAGCCTTGAGAGTCATAGCCAGGGTATGAGCACTGCAGTGTTTGGGTACAACCTGGCTGTCACAACCCACATTCTACAGAGCCCCAGCCTTCACCTGCAGTGTGCTGACTTCCTACAGTTATTCCCTTCAGACTGCTTTCAGCCTGCCTTTTTATTCCACAAAGAACATTATTCCTCATCACAGTATTTCCCCTTACCTTTACAAAGATTCCTATTTATTTATGGTTGTATACAACAGCATTAAGCCTCAAAATTTCCACAGGAACAGAAAAGTAGCATCATTTGGGAAATAAAGAAGATGGGGGGAAAAATGTACAGTGATTCCCTCAGCACATACAAATAGTTTAAATATTCAAGTTTTGGTACACAGTGAGTGCCTGAAGTCTAATATGTGAACTTCATAAGTCTGCAGCTATTCCATGTCAGAATTATCTTGTGTGAATTCTCAGTGTGCTATTGAAAGATTAATTACAGTTTATATAATTTTTAATTATATACATTTTTAATATAACTAAATTTACACTCATATCTATCTAATCAACAGTAATTTACTGGAAAAATGGTCATTTCAGAATTCAGATCAAAATTAATGTCCACAGAATTCCATCCACACCCAACTTTTTCTTTTGGGTCATCCAGTTCAGGTATGTGAACAGAGAAACTTGTTTTTCTAGTTAATTGCCACTGGGGATATGGACATCTGGTATCTTGAAAAACAGCCTTTAAGATAAGATTGAGAACAAAAATGAAAAAGAAACAATAAAGATTGTGCTGTACTTCTAAAAATAAAGCCAACTAACATCTAGTAAAAGGATTATCCTGTCCCCCCGCAAGCCCTAGGGGACTCGTGTCTTGCAGTGTTATCATGGCTTGTAAACTGTTGCTATGCAGATACTGCCAATTTAGGATATACATTGCCTTAAAGATTTATAAAGAAACGTCTGCAGTAAAAATGCAAACAAAAGTTATTTTTAATGTTCCAAAGACTCAGTTGTTTCCCAGCAGTTGACACATTCAACAGTGTTAGGCTTAGTTTTATTCCAATGCATTGGTGGTAAAAGAGTACATTAAAGCAAACACATTTGCAGTCCTCATCTATACCTTTAACGTGGATTAAGTCACAATTATGTCACCATTTAAGTAAAACCCACAAACAGGTGTGCCATAATAAATATGCCACATATGGTTTGAAAAAGTGCAGTGTTTTAACTTATGGTATAATGTGCTGTTAATATTGTCCAGGGGGGGAAAAAATGCATCAGAATTATGTATGGACATAGTGACCTTTAAAATGTTCAGATGCTTATGCTGACAGACACTTTAATACCTGCTGACATCTAGGCTTGAGCCCATGAAATCCTAACAGCAAAAGATTTGCAACATTCAAGGTCCGAGTGAAACCTCTCCATGTTATTTGGTGACTCTGAAACCTGGAACAGTGGAACTTCGAAAATATTTCCTGTTTATAAGGGAAACAAATGGTTGCTGCTGACAGCGAGCCAGTCTTCTTTTGTTTTGTTTGAATCTTATGGCCCTACTCTCTCAACTAAAAAGATTGAGCAGCATTTTACAGATAAATTGTCTGAGGTCAAATCTCGTTTAGCAAAACTAGGTGAAATAATTTTTTAATGGTTATTCCTAGTACATAAAAATTCAGGGTTTACTACCACTTAAGTACTCAGGAAGGACACTGTCAATAAGAATCCTGAAAATACTTGTCTTTAAGGATACAATAATTCTATAAAAGAATGTATCCAGAAACATTAGTTTATATTAACTAAACAAAACCTTGTTTTAAGGAGGACCATGAGCCACTTAGAAGAAACTGAGAAGGAGATATAAGGAGATATACCCTTCCCAACATATTTTTCCAAACACTCCTGGGAAGAGAAGGCAGGTCCCTATCCTACAGGCAAGGCTTCTGATGAAAAGGATGCCCTCACCATGTCTGCTGGTGGAAAATTTCCCATTGGGCTCAGGCTTTCTTCAAATTAATGAAATGACCCCTTAGACCAGCAAATGAAGGTACCCTTAACCCCCTCAAGGGATAGTCCTCTCTACATCAAAATCCAGGAAAC
Source organism: Zosterops lateralis (assembly GCF_965231275.1). Classification (NCBI taxonomy): domain Eukaryota; kingdom Metazoa; phylum Chordata; class Aves; order Passeriformes; family Zosteropidae; genus Zosterops; species Zosterops lateralis. The sequence continues at coordinate 112,288,750 of NC_139763.1, forward strand.
TCTTACAGAATGCAGACCGTCTAACATATTTAAGCCAAATGAAATGAAAGTGGTTAGGTTTTTATCACTGAAATAGTGACTGGAATATTTTTAGCTGTGGTGAGATTCTATACTAATAACCAATTATTTTTCTAGCAATAGATAACAACCTTTCTTTGGGCTGATCTTTGGATTTTCTATCCAAATAATCTTTAGAAAATGTCTTCCACTGTTAATTGTCTTCTTTAACATTGCAACATTCTGGACTTAATGAAATCATTAATGTTACGTTAATGAAAGAGGGAATGACTCTGTGTGGAATATACTGGATTTTAGATTAATTATCTAATTTAGATATTTTAGTTCAGTACTTTGGGCAGTGTTCCTGACTATTCAAATATGAAAATTTTTGTGTTCACTCTCTAAAGCCCATCAGGTACAAGTGTACAACACACACCAGTAATACCCTCTTGTTTATTGTTCCTTTAGACATTATATTCAAATTATCTAAAATCAATAATATAGATATACTTCAAAAGGAGCACATGGAAAAGATTCTCAGTAATGATCTGTCTTGATTTTGCAAAACAATATTTAACAAATAATAGCAGTACCAGTTCCCTTCCAAAAATAAACCCATGTATATGTCATAGTCGACTGATTTTTATCTCTTCACATCATACCCATAAATTGAAAATGTCTGAAAAATGCAATCTGAAAAACTTTCTTAGAAAAAGCCATGTACTTTAACACAATCTGATTTTTTTTTAAATTGTGTCAGAAAATATACTCTAAGAAGTTACTCAATAGTGTCTTGCTAAATATTTCTAGGTACAGTTTTCTCTTTGTTTTCAGAATTATATTGCTATATCACAGCACCATTGCAACTGGAAGCAGAATGTGGAAGCCCATATATTTCCATCTCACACAACAGTATGAAAACTTCTTGCAGCAGAAACAAAATTTTAGCGCTTAACTAGCTCAGAGGTTGGTAACTCTCACTGTTGCCAAGACAACAAAATGCAGAAACATGTAGTCACCCTCACTTGGATAAGGACAACTTTATACTTGCTCTGTATCTTAAAATGATAAAAACTTACGTTACAAAAAAATTCTATATTGTGATCATCCCTGAACAATTAAAACAGATTGTACTAAAAGGTATTGCCATCCAAACTTAAAATTATTTCTATCTCTACTATAGACAATTTAGGAAATTCATTTTCTTTTCCTCACAGCAACAATACAAAGAACACATTTGACATATCTATAGGTTTCCTATAGATAACCTAATATATATAGTTATAACCTAACCTAACATATAGGTTTCCATCTGCTTCATAAATCTGGTCCTTCATCTTCTTTAGCGGCACTAGCAGTAGACTGATAGTCTGACCACCTTGTGTTTCTCTTCTATCTAGTCATTCCATCTCAAGTTGTCATTTTCCAGTTCATGGTCTTCTCAGTACATGAATTTAATCACTTTTTTACCATTATTGTTACTCACATAACACTCACCAGTGTGACATTTAATTGACAAGGAAGTGAGGATTGAATTTTAAATACTGACAACCTCAGTGGATGGAACATAAATGAAAATGAGAGAAGCGTGTGAATACCATGAAGGCCTTTTCTTTGATCTCAGTGCTCTTTGTCAGGTTGCTTGAGGTTTTTTTGTTTTTTTTTTTTTTTTCTTCCATATAAATGAAATATAGTCAGAGGAGGAAGAACAAAACACTGATACTATTTCATGCCTGCCACTGCATGCTGTGCAAGCATATGAAAAACACGACAGTATGTTTGGACAACTAGATGTATTTTAAGAGTTGCTCATCACTCAGTCCCATTCCAGCTGTGCACAAGGGGAAATCAGGGGGCTGGAAGTTTGGAATGGCTACTTTGAGCCACCTCCCCAAGAAATGACCTCTGAAAATTGATCAGCAGTACCTGTTTCCCCAAGAAAGTCTGTCCCTGCACTCTGGAGGATTTTTTCTTGCCATTGTCACAAGCATTGTTTCCTGCCTTCATATAAGCAATGGCCATGGACATTGTGGATTAATGTGCTTTCCAGCCAAATGGCAGAAGGAAACTAACAGGGATTTTAGAGCCTGGTTCTGGAAAATCTCTTTGGAAAGGCAGATAGAATTAATTATGCACTTATAATATATACATGTGCATGTGTGTATGCAGATGTATAAACACGAGTACATACCAAATATTTTTTATTTACAGATTATGAATTATTTAGATAGTGTTCTATGTGAAATGGGTTTCCAAAAGCTGTTCCAAGCGGAGCCAACAGTTATTTTAAAAGGCCACAACAGAGCATCAGCTGATAATATCCTCTGTAAATTGTTTATGTACCTTTACTAAACACAAAGCCATTTCTAAGTGTGTGCTTACATACAAATATATACATGCATATAAATATATAAAATGCAACTTCAAATGCAAATATATACAGTACTGTGATGATGCTAAGGGTTTATCAGTTGCACCTATAATAAATATACAGTGTCTGCACTTCTCTACCAAACTTTTTATGAGGTATATATTGATTATTGAGCTTTCTCAGAGCTAATATAAATAGCAAGCAGCCAGTTTAAAAGGGCTTTTCTGATATATATATTATTGAACCAACTACTCTTGCTGCACTTTGTATTAATAACTGCAAATAAGAATTCCCCTGTGTGGAAACTCTGTACCTCTGATGATTTGGTGTGGGAATGACAGGGAGAAAGAATGAGCCTGTGGCTAGAAAAGGCAAGAGCAGGCATGAATAGCAGGATGACTGATGGCAGGTGGATGGGCATGAAGCTTTTATGTGGGAAAGAAGCAGGGAATGATATGCAGGGGAAAGAAGACCTTGCAAGATGGCCACAGTCCCAGGACATTTCTTAGCTTCCTTTGCTAGCAGCTTTCTCAAGACTAAAATTTCACTCTCACCTGTCTCAAAAACAGATTCATCTTCTTACTAGTCTAGTATGTGTGCCAACCACTCCTTGGTCTGCAACCATTCTGGGCTTAAGCCAAAACACACTTCCAAATTATTTTATAATTTTCCAGTCCACGTTGTTTGACAATATTCTTGCTATTTTTATCCGGAAATGGACATAAAAACTAAGAGGCTGAAACTGCCAGTGCAACCACTGTGCCTTAATGCAATTTCCCTCCCAGTTCTTTTGTGAAATGGAGCTGGTGTAAAGAAATGAATTTCACTGACACAGAGGGAGTCATTCCTCACTCAGCTTCCACTGAATCTTTGCCTCTAATTAAGTATACCTGTCAGTGATCTCAAGGAAATCTCCACAAGTCATCAGTCAAATGTGATCCTCCGTGATAAACAAGAAAATTATGCCACTGAGATTTAAATTCACAACAAAAGCTTCTCTGTAGCTGACTGATATTTCCCTGTGAGCCCTTCCTGCTTGGGCCTCTCAGCTTCCCTTGCACTCACAGATCACTCAGGCACTTGTGAAACCTCCATTTGATTGCCCTATGTGATTGCACACATTTATTCCTCTGTATGTCACTTTTCTATAGGGGAATTACTGCCCCTCTCTGCATTTCTTTATTCAAGTGTAAGTTCAGCACTCTGATAAAGAGACCTCATGTGAGCCATTTGCCAGCTATCTTTCTATCTTGCTGTTGCATTTTTTAATTTCATATGAGTGTCTTGGAAATTATTTCACATGAAGTCATGCCATTTACTACCAAATCTGGGGCCAGTGGCTTAGAGGATGCAGGAACATATTTCAAGTTGAGAACAAAACCGTTTGCTTTTTCCCAGGCTATACAACATCAGAAATTCGAATCAGGACATTAAGAGCAAGGCTTGGGAGCTCAACAAAGCACCAGGAATATTCCTCATTATCAGTCCAAGATGAAGAAATCTGTCTGGGAGTTTCTACAAGAGAAAGCTCATAGGGGTTTTTATTTTCAGATACACTGATGGGTGCATGTGCAGGGACAGACTTTCAAGGAGCACAGAGACAGCGGTTGTGCCTCACCCATTTGTGGCCAGGTAAAGATAAGCCAAGCTTATGTTTGAACTCTAAAAACACCATCTGAACAGGCAGTGGAATTCTTGGCCATCTAGAGGCAGCTGAACATTGAATGCTCAGAAAAGACCTTGGCAAATGAGAAAAAAAGTGAGCTGAACCCTCCATCACCCCTTCAATGAGAGAACATAATGAGAGCTTGAAAAGGGGAAATGTATGGAAAGAAAAAAAGGCAGAAACAACAGCTGTATTTTTTCAGTGTTTCTCTAGAAAGAAAGTTGATATTTGTACATGGCAGAAAATGAAACACCACTTCCTAGAGTGGGCAAAATGCCACTCTAACAGACAGCAGAAGTGCAGGCATGCAAAAGAACAAGTTTATGAATTGATGCATGGACATGTGTTCTGTCCAGAAATGTTGAAACAGCAGCTTTTGGACAACTATTTCAACTCCTAAATTTACAGAACCATATCACTATCAGCCTAGCCTCAAGCTTGCTTCAAATGGACATAGATGTTATATCTTGAAAGACATTTTTGCTTTCAGTCATTTTGAAAACCACTCAAACATTTCACACACTAATGTTTATTTGAATGAAAGAGAAGTCGTGCTTTGCTGTTAAATTAATATTTTTGATATTTATTATTTTAAGGTATCTATGTCTGAACACCATACATTAGGTTTTTAGCCATATACAGGCCTAATTTGCATGGGGTTCAATGAGTTTGCACTGATTTTTAAGGCATTTTGGAGATGAGCACTATTTAAAAAACATCATATTCTATCTATTTGTGCTTGGCTATACCTGTTGCTACCTACTCTTGAAAAACATAAGGGGAAAATCAAGAGATGACTTCATCATCTTCTACCCAGCACACCTACATTAAGACAGCCACTCTATCAGTTCACTCTTGGTCAAAGTATGAAGCAAACTTGAAATTTTTTTAAAATATTTAAGACATGAAATTAACTTAAAATCATCTTTAGTGCTGCTTTACTGGTCAGCAGCCTTAAAATCTTGTTAGACAGGTGTTTTATTGTATTGATATAACAGTATTTCTGCTCAAAAAAAAGAGAAAAAAAAACCCAACAAAACCCACCTAAAATTCTCTGAAACCTGTTTCCACTTCTCTGGAAAGTCCCTACAGCATCTCCAAAGTGAGGTGCGTTTGAGTTCCGCTGAACAGGTACAACTTCTTATGAACTTTGCTTGACTTACTGAAGAACTACATCTACATGAAGTTTGACACATGAAGATTGACATTACTGCTTTAAATTAAATAGATTGACATTACTGCTTTAAATTAAACACTGTTCTACGTTGTTAAGCCACACCATTAGTCTGGTACAGGCTCCTCTGAGAAGTGGTCACTGCACCAATCCTGACAGAGTGTTTGGACAACGGTCTGAGGCACATGATGGGATTTTTGGGGTGTCCTGAGTAGGGCCAGGAGCTGGACTTGGATAATCCCTATGGGTCCCTTCAAAGTCAGGATACCCTAAAGATTACAAAGGCTGAAGACAGACCTTAGCATTAAGATGAGCAGTATGTGAAGGCAATGTGATCCTACAAAAACACAGGCAGAAATACAAACGCTGGAGCTGAGAAAATGGAGTTCAGTTGTCTCAAAGGTTGGACATGACATAAATCCTGACTCATTAACATTTTAAGGGGAGTAGAAGAGAAAGAATAGTATAGAAAGGAACACTGCTTTCTTTTGATCAAAAGAAAAGTTACATTTTTCTCTTGAGGATTATGTCCTAAAATGCCATCTACATGCCAGTTTCAAGTTATCACAGTCCACCTGCTTGAGGAGTAGGTACAGATATAGGAGAAAATAAAGGCACTTAGGGAAGAAACAAACACAAAATGTCAGTGCAATCCCTGGTGTGTATGGTTTTAATGAAATGAGAAAATAAAAGAGTCAGATGCTCAGCTTCTATCTAGCTCATACCAGTCAAAGGTGTAGCACAGGTAGCATTCCCACACACCACAACAACTGACAAAGGTAAAAGTAACTCTGACAGCACCTAAAGGTCTGCTAGGCAAAGGACTTCAGAGGAACTTCCCATTGGCCTTTCATATCAGAATTAGAAAATAATCTTCTGCAGGTACTTTTAAGAAGGTCTAGTTGCTCCCAATAGCTATAAATACGTACATAATCAACTGAAAATACAAAAAAAGGTGGACATAAGCTATTAATAGCAGGATTACAGTTTTAGTTAATTAACTGATACCACAAAAATTGTTGCTTAGAGCCTTTTCAAAGCTCTTAATACTTCACAGAAAAACATGAGGGATAAAAACCATAACTGCTTAACCACTCACCTCAACAACCCAAACCTGTCTTTTTGTTGCCTGGCAGATCAAGGAGCAATCATACAACAAGGAAGGATGCCCAGAAAGGGGCTATTGACCTATGACACCCTGCAAGTCTTTTGGAAATACTTTAGCTAAACAGTTACTCCAAGAAGTAGCATGGGTGAGTATTTCTTCATGCCTATTGGAGATTATAAAGAAAAGCAAGAACAATTATGAAGATATAGTAGAGCAAAGATACTTGAAAAACAGATTTGATTACTGATTGGGATACAGGGAAATCAGCTGGAATATATTGGCAGAACTTTCAATTAGAAATGGTCTTTTGGATTAAAAAGAAAATTCCTTCGCATCACAGTGGGTGACAATTGCAGATTGTCTGGGTCAGGGGTCATTTTTTGCACCCAAAATCCTTTTATCTCCTGGCCTAGCTGCCTCCAGACTCTGTGTAGCCAAGACTGGCATGTAATCTTCAAACCAGTGATGATGATGGGTAACAACCTATGTCAATTTATGATGGTATTATTTGAGCCTAGGAAATTTAAGCTCTTGATTCAGCTTCAAAATCTCCTCCTAGCAATTCTTTTTCTTCCTCTTTGAGCTTCTTGAAGAGTCAAACAACCACTGATATCCTTTAACTTCCTCTCCAGTGATAGTGCTACCACAGCAGGTAAGAATATTGATCTCAAGCTACCTCAAGATTTCCTCTGCAAAACTAATCTTTGTGCTCACTTTGCAACAGGTCTTTCATCACTGTGCTACAGCCACATTAATAATGAATGAATCCATTATGATCAATGGCTCGACAATGAATATCAAATGACTTCTCCATTATTAAGATCATTACAGGACACTAGAGGTAACTGTTCAGTGCCATTCATAGCAGTTTAGCTGTATGATCTTTTTCTCCTTTAATAGGATTTCTATTACTAAAAGACCCCAAATCACACTGAATATTTAACCTGAGGTTCAGTGATTTTACACTTCATACAATAAAACGTCATGAATCAATAGGGGAGTAATATGTATCAGTGTCTTTTTGAGCCATTTAATATAATCTTGCTGTGTACACTGTGCCTACCAGCACCATCAGAAGTGCTCTCTGAGATCTGCAGCATGGATATTAATTGTACCAAATCTAACAAAAAACTAGCAACTGAACAGAACAGAACACTCCAGTGTTGTCTTTAAAAAGCTGTTCCTTTAAAATATGTTATTGTTTATTTTCACCTACTTTCACAGTAAATAATGCAACTGATTAAGAAATGAACACAGAACATTAATCATAGCACTTAACTAGATATTTCCTAAAGGTCACCCCACTTTGAATGACGGAGCTTTCCCATATTCTGCCCTTGATTAATGGCCCATTTCCCGTCTCTCCCGCGCACCCTTGGATCCCCATCCTGCAATTCCCCCTTGCTCCTGGCTCTGGTGTGAGTGGCACGCCTGTCAAAGTGACATGAGGAATGACTGCATAACCTTTGCTGACATTCAGCAGCTCCCCAGTCTCTCAGTTTTTGCTCAGCATAGCTCTCTGAGAAGTCTGCTTCAGGTTTACAGTTTCCCAGGCAAAATTTGCAGTGACTGAAGAGAAATGATTGCTCCAGATTACATTGCCAACAGAGCTTTGACAAATGTTGCACAGCTAAAAGATCTTGCCCAAGATAAATAGGTATCAGTGAATACTGTGGCTAGTTCTCACTCATGCAATCTCAATTCTAAATCTGCGCTCAAGAGTCAGCTTTGGTAACAGTACAGCAATGGAATATATTGAGGGGAGAAGGATTTGATGGGGAAGCATGATAGAAGGATTGATGATAGCAAGCTTGAAAACAACCTGGTGTCTGGATTTAAGTCCCAAATGTTGTGGTTTAAATGCTGTTTCTGAACAGACTCCTGTGTGGAATGGAGCTACTGCAGCCCCAACACCTGCGTCTCCACCTACCCATGAATTTGTAATTTGTTCCTGAAATAGGTACATAAGAACAAGGAGCAGTTTTCTTTCGTCATTAATAGAGTTGAGGGGAAGATAAAAACAAAAATATCACCCCTTAAATTTACAATATTTTACATCTCATTATGAACTGCAACCATTTTGCAATTCAAAAAGTCCACTAAGAGAGGTCCCAATGGCTGAGTCAGGTGAGTTCCTGGGTCTCCACACCAGATGCCAGATCACAGGAAACTGCCATTGAAAAAGGGATGCATCTTTGTTTAGCCAGGAAACAACCCACTCATTCTCATGGGAAATATTTTTTTTTTTTCCCAATCCTTGGTGAAAATCCTTGTAAGAAAGAAAAGAGAAATGCTGGAAATTACTGTGATTCCTTCCAAACATATGGAAATATATGGCAAACCCACAATGCAACCCATAATAATCTTGTGCTCATAATGGTGGTGACTCACATGCAATAGAGATCTTTTGATGCAAATTAACTAATTGACTAAAGTAGAGATGATGCCATTAGCAATAATTTGTTCATCAACCCTTGATACTGAATAGGGGTCGTGCAGGATAAGTTCCCTGTCTTCCTTATTTTAAGGGAGAGACACATTTCTCTCAAACCCCAAACATCTGTCTCTGCATTTGTAGGCTGAAAAATATAAGAACAATTACTAGATCTTTTTTCTCCAGTTGCTCTAAAAAATTCTATCACTCTTGGAGGGGAAAAAGCAACCAAAATGCACCAAAAACATCTAAACAATTACTGTGATCTGTGTCTGAGAACATCATACCAAATATTTTGGAGCACTCAGATGCTACAAGTGCTCAGCATTATAGTGCCCTTACACGTGTTCAGTGATGAAAACTCAGAATAAACAATGTCCAAAAGGACAATACAGAATCTTATACTAGTAATATTTCATGGTGGGATACTGCAAAATTATGTAGTTACCACTGAGATTAGTACATGGACTAGGAGCAAATTGTTTTCCAATATAGTTGGTCACATTCAGAATATTTGTGAATAAAAATTAATTCTGATAGAAGTTATGTGTTAAAAACAACCAAACAAAGAAGCCTCCTAAACAAAAAATATCCATTTTGGACATAATTTTTTGGAAGATAATTTCTGAATTCTCAAAATTCAGTTCCACTAAAAGACTTTAAGATTTAAGCACCCAGGATTATGACTTGGAGTTAGGGTCCAGGAAAAACACACATCAACAACATCAATGTTTATAAATTGAAAGGTCTAAAAATTTCTCAAACAAAGACATTTTCAAAAAACAACAGAACTTCCTACATGAGCATTGCAAATGCATTCCAGAAACTGCAACATTAACTGTGTGGATTTTTTTTTTTTTTAATTTTATAGCATTGAAGGAGTAAATAATTGGAAAATTTTGAATACTCAATGATTAAAGTGTGTGTGCTGTTGCTGTAATAGACAGGATACTTTCACTGTCTATACATGGCCAGTTTAATTTCTGACTTAATTTTTTTGCCACCAAAAGTAAAAAGATATTTTTAGTAAAATTGTTGTAGCATATTTAAAAATATATCTTTGTATGCTAAATAAAGATTTCATGGATCAACTCTCGCATGCTGTTTATATGCAAGTTTCCTACATTTTGCATTGCTGAATAATTGAGGATATTAGCTCCCAAACCATGAAAAATTCATTTTATCATGATGTATTATTAATCAATTTAATTTACAGTGATCTGAAGAGTCCCACTTTCCATTATGGTGCTTGAAGATACATTTAGATAGTAGCTTGGTCTGTATTATACCACTGTGTAACTCTTTCTCATTTGATAAACTTCTCAAAGTGGGTCATACTCTGCAAGCATAATAATGGATAAAATGGATAAAAGAGAACCAGTTGACATAATTTATTTGGACTTCCAAATCCTTTTTGAAAAAAGTGTCACATAGAAAACCACTGAAAATTTAAGTAGCTGGAGAACAGAGCAAATTATTTGAAATTATCAAAATCTGCTTGGCAGACAGAAAGGAAAACATTGCATTTAAAAAGCATTTAATACATGAAGATACTTTACTATTACCATTTAGATGAAACACTCTTTTACTATTTAAAGCTATTTTTTACTTTCACTACATAAACATATTATTGCATTTCACCAAGTTTCAGATACTCTTTTAATGTTTACTACAATTTTATTATGAGATAATCACACAAATCAGTTTGGAAAATGAAAGCTCTTACTCTTGTTTAGAATTTATTTGTCTAGCATTAAAAGAATGCCTTCACTCACTACAGCTTCATGGACATTTCTCTCCATTTTAATGCAAATTACAATGGGGAATATGAATGATATGCAAACAGTCATTACTTGGATTTGTTCTTTGATATTTTGTGAAAAGTCACTGGCTATTGAAGTCTCTGCTTATACGTCAGATGACAATTATATCATCTGGCCATAAATATAAATAATTAAAATGCAAGCTAACAATTGACAACTGCTGATGAACAGTAGAAACAGAGAAACTACAAAGTTTTATCAAGAAGATTATTAGAAACATCTGGTAAACCTCAAAGGCTAAAAAGGTCACACAGAGAAAACAATCTGCATTTGGAGTTAGAATCCTGAAACCCTCATTTACCTTGGAGAAGTTTAAAGGGAAAGTGAAGTATCTTTGGAAAGGAGGGAAAATGAAATACCTTTGAGCTGGTGAGCACAAGGACAGGGCCTGCTAAACGTGAATTTGAAAAAGTTGCATGAAAATCCGTGTTGTGACCACCAGAGACAATAGTGCAGGGTGTCACCAGCAGGTGAGGTTTCAATGGAGCCAAGCATGCCCCTGCCACTGCCTGACTCAGACAATGTCTGAGAGCAGGCAATGAGAATAGTCCAGGGCACACATAAACTCTCCTAGAAGAAACAAACTACCAAGCAGGGATAATTACACAGAAAGGAGTTATATCTAAAGGGCAGAAGCAAAATACAAAGGCATTAAATAATAAATAGAAGGGAAAGAATGTGGATTGCTGGTCTCCTGGATTTGTGACACACAGAAAATGCTTTTTTATTTCTATAGGAGATTTAATGTTGGAAATTCAGGACAACAACGACAACAAAAAAGGTGAGCTAATTTGTGTAGACAAATAGTGTAACACAGCCTGCTGCCCCTGGAAGTAAATAAGGGCAATATTAAAAAAATTCACAGTGTTAAAATATTCTACAAATAGGCTGGGAAAAAAATTCAGAAAAAAAAAAAAAAGCTGACAATTAGAAAAAATAAGCACATGAAATAAATTAGGAAGGAATTTCAAACAGAAGTGTTTGGAAGGCTACTAAGAAGTGATGAGGTTGGAGGGGAAAGGGTGTGCCTGTGCCAGGGAGAAGCCCTGCTGCTCCTGGAGCTGGCACCACACTCAGGTGGCTGGAGAGGCTTCAGGCTGAGCTAGAATCATCAGTAAGTGATCAGGGAGGGGGGCAGCACTCTGAGGTTTTATTCAAAAAACAAGAGGGCTACAAGCCAGAAACCTACCCTTCAATGCAGCCCCTCCTCCATTCAAAGATGGCTTCATCACAGATTTGTAACTTCTTAAAAATAAAATGCTGGCATCAAACACACATCTTGTCACACGTTCCCTCCTAACAGAAATAACTGCAGACCCTACTCTTTCTCTAGCTGCTTTTTTTTTTTTTAAAAAAGAAGAACAACATATGGCTAAAAAATATGTTTTAGATGGGAAAGCTGGAGTGGCTCAGTGACTTGTGAAAACAAAATATCAGCACTGCCTGCTTATTCCCAGGGAATGCTCCCAAGGTTTATCCCCATTTTCAGGAATTCTGGGACCTCAGTCTCTGCAAGGGATGGTCATCATTCTCATGGGGCAGAGGGGCAAAACACACCAGCTACTCCTTTCAGCCTTAGAGTACCTGAAGGGAGCCTACAAGGAAACTGAAGAAGGACCTTTGGCAAGGGCATACAGGGATAGGACAAGTGCTAAAGGCTTTAAACTGAAACAGGAGAGGTTTATATAAAATGTTAGAAGGACATTTTAGTGTGAGGGTGGTTAAACACTGGAACAAACTCCTGGAGAAGGGGTAGATGGCCCATTCCTGGCAGCATTCAAGGTCAACTTGCACAGGGCTCTGAGCAACCTGATCTAGTTGAAGATGACCATGCTCATTCCAGAAGGGTTGGACTAGAGGACCTTGAAAAGTCTCTTCCAGCTTGAAGTATTCTATAATTCTGTGATTTGATGATGATAGCAGACTTCGGCCTTAGAGTTAAGTATCAAAGGCTTGTGGTTATAAAACAAATACAAATCAAATATACTTTCCAGGATGTATCCATTCATAGCATTGTATCCCCTCAGGAAAGAAAATAATTTGAAGGCAGTTCTATGCAAGGCAGAATGGAGTTAATCTCATTGCCTGTTCTGGATCTTTGTGGACAGGTTTGTTCACTTTCTATAGCAATAAAATACTTCAGATTAAAATAAAACCCTGCACTGGGTAAAAACATTGCAAGCTTATTGTCAAATTATTTACTCAAACACCTCAGGTATACAAGCCCATCTCTAAAAAGCATTACATGACATCCTGAAGTTGTTTGCAAAGGCACACCACTTCACTGGATTAGATAAAACAGGCACTTGTGTTGCTTCAAGCCACAATATTCATATCTATTGGAGGAATCTACTCGTCTCTCCTACTGTGGTAATTGTTTGGTAGAAATGTAAACAATAATATAATGATTAAAAAGTTTATTCCTATAACAGCAAGCAAAACTTATCTATTAATGATATACTGAAAAATCCCTGGCAAAACTTCTTCACTTTCACCAAGAAAAAGAGTGATGTCTAATGATGCATATTGAGCCTCTGCTTCCCAGGATTCCCATCACTTATATACCAGCAAATTATGCAAAAAATTACTGGAGCATTTCAATTATACTCCTATAACTTCTACCACAATAGACAATTGTGAAAGCAGAAGACAAATTAATTCCTGATAATTGCCAAGAAACTGTTAGATTGTATCATTATATCCATTTCATATCCTTACTTCACTATGCAGTAAAATAAGTGTGATTTCTAATTAATTCCTGTATTTCATTTGCTATCAAACATAAACAATGGAGAATGGTTATAATGATTGCTCATGATTACCCACAGATGACCTTGAAAACTTCATGTCCAAAAATGTTTACTAACACAACAGGATGAGATGTATTTTAAGCATTATGTATTACCATAGCATAACTACAATTTAGTTGTGATTCCAGGATTGAGTGCTCAAAAATTACTGACACTACCTGGAACAGATTTTTTTTTTACAATTCTGTTATATCTTTCCTGCTTGAATACAAAACTGTTCAGCCCTTGGTGAAGTCCTTCATACTGAAAAAAAGCCTGTGTTGAAGTTACATTGCTTAGCAAAGATGCTCCACCTTACCTGTCTCTGTAGCTTTGTAAATCCTTAGGTTATTTAGAAAACAAGACTGCCAAAATTGAGTCAGAGCTTGTCATTCTTGCTCCTCACCCTAGAAACACAAGCACTAAGAACTATGATGTGTTAATCCTATAACTAAAACCACAGAAATGTCTACATTTCCAAAGCTGTGATATCTTAGTGAAGAATTCAGCCCTTTTAACCTTCTCCCCATCAAATACCGCTCTCAAACTTTACTATAAAAATAGAATATAATAAAAAAGGAATATAAAAACAGGCTGTAGTGGCAAAGACCTGTGTCACACAGCTCTTTCTTTTGGGAAAGCAGCCTGCAATAAGTGCCCACAAGAAGAGAACATGGCCATATTTATATCTCCCAAACACACTCTCCTAGCCACAGTGCTCTGTGTGCCTGCCAAGGCAGCACACATCAGCAGCTCCTGCTCTCAGGAAGGAAGGGAGGGATACTTAACTGCTTCACTCCCACCATCACAGTCTTGGAGAATCCTAGGATCACTAAGGTTTAGGAGGACTTCTGAGATCATAAGAGTCCTACCTTTGACTATTCTCCCCCTTGACAACCAGACCATGGCACTGAGCTCTACATCCAGTTGTTTCTTCAACATCTCCAGGGATGGTGACACTGCCTCTTCCCTGGGAAGTCCATTCCAATGCTTAACAGCCTTTTCTGTGAAAAAATCCCTCCTGATGTCCAGCCTGAACCTCCCCCTTTGCAGCTTGAGCCTTTGTCCTCTTGTCCTGTCACTGGTTGCCTGGGAAGAGGCTACTAGCCTGGCCACTAGCCTGACCACAACAGCCACTGTACATTGTCTCCATGAGCCCTAAAGAAATCTATGAGTTGATAAGGACCTGGAGCTAATATATCTCATAGCAGGGGCCACACAAGGTTTACCTGCTACAGTTTCAGGGGTTCAGTATTTGCACCATTTTTTCCAAGAGCTGCTTTATTTCCCTACAAAGAAACTTATGCCAGGTATAGAAGCTCCACTTCCTCCTAAATTCTGAGCCATCAGTATCACTTGCAGTATTTCCCCCCACATTTCCACTTTCGGCAGGCAAATGTGGAAGTGGGGAATTAATTTCTTTTTAAGATCACCCTTCCTCTCCACCACTCAGAAGGGAAATTTTCACATGTCACATAACATGTGTGAACATGCTGTAAGCCACATGCTTCACTGAACAGTGTTGGCATAGAGCATTTTTATGTGGTGTTTCATGAAACAGGAAACAACCCCAAATTATAATCCCTAGAGCTAATAAAGCCCATGAGGCTGGCATTAGTACTGGCTGCATTAATGTCAGAAAAAAGGTGAGTGCCCAAAATACCACAAGTCCCCTCCTCTCATGGGAAATGTACCTGGTGGCAGTCACTCACCAGAGATGCAGTCAGTGACTCAGAAAAGCTCCCAATAAAATATTTTTCCATATGCCACACCAACATCTATCATTGTCAACTCTGTATAATACACAGAGCTTTATTTTTTTTCCCTTCAGCTTAAAAAAACCCACAATGAATCCCAGGCTTTCAGTAGAACAGAATGAAACAAACACCTGGAAAAAATATGTCACTTGCATGTTTCAAAATTTTAAAAAAATCAATAATGTGCTACTAATTGTAGGCTGGTATCAACCATCCTCTAGTCCTGAAAGTGACCTGATTCAATTAGATATTTAGACCTTATCATGATTATAAGATAATCTTTTCCAAATTCTGAGAAACTCACTATTCTCACTAATAAAACATTTTTAAGAACAGAGCAGGATGAATATATTCATCCTTGACATTTTTATGTACCAAAAGCCAAGTGATTTAGGATGCAATCTGAGCTATCAGCAGGTGGTTCTATTTGAAAGCAAACTGGGAGAGGAGACGCTATTATTTTATACACAAATCTGCATCATGACACTTCCTCCCATCTTCACATCACTGTGTTTTGGTTTTTTTTCCTTTACAGAGGAAAACAAATTACTTCTATTACCTTGCAGAACAATGGGAGTAGGATGAAGGTCTCCCCAAAACAGGGAAGGAAAACAGAATACCTTCTGTGCAGCTATGCTTTCAAAGGCTGTAAATTGCTGAAATAGTTGTTCGGGAAGCCTGAACACATTTTATGTCAAACTGAACTTCTTTCTCAAGCATAAAAAAGGTTTTGCATAAAGGATTTGAGGAGAGAAAGATATCCTCTGCAATTGAATAAGCTTTAAAATATCTGCAGCAGAGGAGGAAAAAAAAACAACCTAGTGTTTTTCAGAAGATAATTGCTGGGGATAAGGAAGAGCATCCTTCAAGTGTCTCCCAAACAAAGACTGCAGCTGAACACAGAGCAAAATGTTTACACTGAGCATACTAGGAAACACCCTGTGGAGCACAGAATTGATGAGTGAGTAAACACCTCAAGACAATCCCCTGAGATGAGCTCAGCTGAGTTAGAGAGGAGTTTGGATTTGTTTGTTTTTTTTTTTTTTTTCCTCCAACCTACTGCATCACTTGGTTTCTGGTATTCCCTGCTCTACAGTGTTCAGAAGAAAGTCAAGACACCTCAAAGGTGGAAGCCCTGTATCACAACAATTCTACAATTTCTGTCAACTTCCTCACTTCTTCCCTGTAGCAAATATAAAATTAAGTACAATTGCTTTTCAATCTTTGAACAGAGCTATTTACTGTAGGATGAAAGAAAAATAAATGGCAAGCCAGACTCCAGCCCAATTTAACTTTGCAAGAAGCAAGTATAAAAGTAATTGAAATCACTGGGCTATATATATTTTAAGTCAGTGGAGAAGAAAATGTAATACCTAAACCACAGGATTTGTAATTTATTAGAGCAAGCTCACCACTTCCAAGTGAGATCTATATACAGAAATTTTTATTTGCCACATTTTACTTGCAGTCAACATTTTAATTGTTTTGATGTTTAAGATCTAGCCTGATGCAATAAGCTCAGTTTGGGGGATTTTTTTAAAGCTTCTTTACAGATTTTAGCTGGAATACATTTTATGGATGTAACTGTAAGTAAAAGGCTTGTATTCTTCAGGGTAAGTCCATTTTTAATGCAATTTTATCTACTGACTTGTACACACACACTGCCAAAACTTTATCTATAAATGATGTGATCCTTCAACACCACCATTAGAGTGAATGACTGATGCAGTTTTGGCTGGGCAGAGATGCGGGAGGATTGATGTACAGGTATTGTTTCCTGTTCCTTCTTTTCTCTACCCCCAAACTCCTGGGCAAGCTATTCTGATTTAGCAAAGACTGGGCTACAAAAGGAGGAGTAGGTTCAGTGGAACCATCACAGACTGTTTCATCTGTCTACATCAAAGTGAGAGAACAGGGCCTGATGTAAGCTGTGGTACAAGGGTACCTATTGCCCCATGCAACACAAAAAAGCTATTGCCAGCACAGCCATCTGGAAGGCTCTAAAAAAATTCATACTCTGGCTCTTCCAAGTCCTCCCCAGTTGCAAAAAGAGGTGCCTATGACTACTAGAGGCATAATGCAAGGACTGAACCTCTGTGCATATCACTATCAAGCAATTAATTTATCTATACCTCCTCAGGCTACCAGGATGCCCAGTGGGAGGTTATATATTTTCACCTCTTATGGAAAAGGTAACTGTAGTTCCAAGACTTTGATCTCAAAGTGATTTTTGTAGGTAATTCTTCTGCCCTCAGGTCTTCTCTGGAGAGGGAGATTCATCTATATAAAAGTTGAATTATAGTGTTTGGATGAAATCTATTTTCAAAAAAAAAAAAAAAAAAAAAAGAACGGAAAATTGCCATTTTCTTCCAGATGATCTAAAGTCACTGATTTAAAACCAAAGTCCTCCCTCAAGAAAATCTCTGCTGAAAAGGCATCATGTCAAACTGCACATGGCAGTTCTGAGCTGCTGAGGGCCTTACACATCTGCTACAGAGATCTCCCCACACAGCCCCAGATCTCCATAGAATTTGCTTAAGCACATTTTTGAACCTAGCTCAGCACTGCAGGCAGCTGAGCTTGTTTGGGAACCCAGTTTGGAAGAGGCTGGCTGCTCATTCTGCAGCTCCTGCAGGGGATGAACAAGTGTGTCTGTGCATTTGCAGAGACCAGCAAAAGCAGGGGCTGAGATAACCAGGTCTGCCCCCCTAGCCAGAACCCTCCAGACACAGCCCTGGGGCCCTGCTCAAACACGAGTGGAAGGAATTAAACCAAAAGGCTCAACACTTTTGTAAAGCCACATTTCACTTCATCTTCTCAACTGACAGTCAGCATTTTCCAGAACCATCTAAATAGACCTGGATTCAAATTTCTATAATCAGGCACTGAATAACTCCTATGCACAATACACCCAATATACCAAACTATCCCAATACACCAAAATTGAAGGTTTTTACTGGGTCCCCAAGATGTGTAGAGATTTCCAATATACCATCTAAACTATTAAAATAGTCTAGTTCCTTCACTTTCTATAGACAGAAATTTTTTTAAAAAAACAACAAAAACCACTTTAAATCTGAATGATACAGGTTTGATCAGTAAAAAGTAGAGATACTTCAAGATAAAGTTTCCCATTGCTCTTTGAGGATATTTTTTCCTACCCAGTGGCACTCCATCTGCTCATCTAAATGTGCATTTCCATGACTAGTAAACACAACAAAGTCTATACACAACCCAAACATGGATCAGACTTCAAACCACTCTCTCACCCCTTTCTAATCTGCTGGTAAAGTAATTATGTGTATTTGTCAGCATTTACTTATTAATGTATTAATTGCTGGCCTTCCTTAGTTAACACCCTCCCCAACTAAAAGAAAAAAGGAAGTTCTCAGTGTTAATTGTGACCCCTGTAAAACCCATCTGAGGACATTAAAACAGACGACACTTGACCAAGTCCAAATTCAAGCCTTCAAAAGCTGTGTCCTTCCACACTGTCTGCAGAGAAATTGAGACATAATTTTATTTAGAACAGTTAAGTCTTGCAGTCACATAATTTCTGTCACTATTATATCCCTGACTATAACAGCGTTAAATAGCTTGTTGCCCCATAATTCCCTTTCAGTCCTTTGGAAAAATAAAGTCTGTCATAATATACTCCTGCACTCCAAAAATCTATAGCATTAAAAGTAAAAATAAAAGCCTTATAAACACAGCACAGTAAAACAGAATCTTAAGGTCATGAATAGTGAGCGACATTAGTAGTTCTACCTTAAAAAAAAAATTGGCAATTTTACTGCTAAGAAATACGGTGCAGTCTTCTAAACTCATCACTTTTAAGTTTTGAAACATTACAAAGGAATTAAACTGGATTAAGTTAAATCAATATTCTCCTAATAAGAATTCTTTGTAGTTTTAAATTTCTAAGCTTTACATATTTCAGTAGTTCATGTTAAATGGATATTTGACATTTTGCCAGAGAAAGTTTCATTAAATCACTAGTAGGAAAATCATGATTATCTCATATTACCTCAGTGCAATGATATAATGTGTCTGGTGCTTTTAAAGATGAGACAAACAAATGGGAGAAAAGTTTTCATCACATCAAAAATAAACTGCAGCTATTTACTGCTCCTTTACAGTGGAATTTCTCAAACAAAACTTATTTGTTTCTACTTTATTTTGCTTTATCAGTAAACCATTATTTTATTTTATTTTATTTTATTTTATTTTTGCATTTACATTGAATTTTTGACCCATCTCAGTATTGCACTAATTGTATTGCAAGCGAACTTTGAAGAGCAGCATAAGGACCTCTTTCCAAAAGCCTGATTTAAATTATTGTTGACACCTCATTGTGTCACCTGAAGCTGCCCCTTGTTTTTGCTGTGATACAGGGCACCATCCTGGAAACCATCTTGTCTTTGAGCTCCAGCAGCTCCATGCACAGGGAAGTTTTGCTACCAAGAACATGGAAGAAAATTCCTGCCACGACAATCCCAAGGGAAGCTGGGGCAGCTGAGGACAGGAAGGACTGAAGTGGGTATCCTTCCAGTATGTCCACAGGCCAAACATTCTGTCTGCCTGTCCCAGCTCAATAAAGCATCACAATCACTGACAGCATGAAAGAGTTGTTGTGAGGATAAATACAGTGAGGATGTATAAAAATTTAGATAAAGCTCCTTCAGTTCCTCTGTGCTTATATAAAGAAGATTAATTAGTGGCTTCTCGTACACCACACTGCACATTCCTTCTGAAAGTATAAAAAACTACTGCAGTTTTCTGAATTTCTGTAATGGGCAGATAACAGCTATGTATTCTTTTGGAGGTAGTTGTGAAATAAAGGCTGAGCAATGATCAGAAAACATATTTGATGAGAGTCGTCGTGTGAAAATTAATATTACACAAATTTGTAGATATTAAAAGAAAAATAACTGTAAACTTCATAAAATTTGTTTCCGTGGGAAAAAACATCATTCTTAGTTTCATTAACCTATGAGCAAGACATAATGAATATCCTAAATTCCATTAGAAATTAACAATATTCTGAAATACGAATCTCAATCATGAATAATTGGGCTACAGAAATATATTACAACAGTTTTGGATTTTTAAAAATTATGTTTGACGGGATATTTGAAATCACAACTGAGATAAACAAAAACCTTGGGGTTTGCGAAGTGCTTTTTTCGGTTGGTTGGGGTTTTTTGGTTGTGTTTTGGTGGGATTTTTTTGTTTGATTGCTTTGTTGTTGTTGTTTGGGGTTTTTTTTAAACAGAAAATTTTGGAGAGAACATGAAGTGAACTATGTAATCAACTGATCAAGAGTAAGTCCACGGAGCTGGTAGAAACACGATCTGCGTATTCTGACATGAAACTCAACTGATTCAGGTTTGCTTTCATCCCAGTCTTTAGGGATACTGTGTGGTATTTCCTGACAGAAAGCATTTTTCAAAATTAGTCAGAAGTTCTTCAACAAGCTGACACACAGTCGCATCCCAGAGAGGTCCATTTCCAGTTTGCAGCAAAACATTCCCGACCATATACTCATGGCACTACTAAAGGCCACTTTGCTAACCAAGAACTGTGTGAAATTCTGCTAATGGACATGGACTCTAATGATACCCTGAAAAGATATGATATTGCTGTTGTTTAAAAACATCTAAATCACTTTATAGTGTCATATGCACTTAGGAGTAGTGAAAGTTGGAGAATATCTCAGCTCTTAAGAACAAAAGGATTGAAGGTTGACAGGCCCAGTGACTCAAAAACATGGATAAGCTTTAAAGCTTTATTTTCGAGAAGTTTACCACTGCATTTTCAATATGAAGGATGCATCACAATAATGTTGTGCAAAACACATCACAGAGACCATTATTAATCTCATACACAGTTATTTCTGGTATTTCTTGCAGGTTTTTATATTTTTGAATAGAAAATGCTGTAAGAAAATTCAGAGTAAAAAAATTCTAAAAGTGCCAGCTTCATGGTTTTCATGGTTCTTATGCTTAGTTAATTTATATGCAGGCATGTTTTTTATACTTGTAGTGAGAGAAGGAGATGGAGACTGAAATGATCACCAGTGTATAATAGTTAAAAAATGTATTTTCAACTTTATTAATACACACAAACTCAATCACTCTTCCAAACAATAAAATTTGTAGAGGTGTCTAAACAGGGTTACTAGTAAGCCAGTCAAGATTATTATTCACCCTTGCTGTGCAAAAAAAAAAAAAATGAGCTTGTAAGCCACAGAGCTGCAAAAAAATTTGACACAACACAAAACCTGAGATCCTCAGGAGACTGTTATCCAAATAATCTTACTCTGGAGAAAGCCTGTGCAATAATGTAGCTTGGAGGGGTAACATCAATTTTCTAACAAGTAATTAGGATTTGCATTATTAATGCAATGGATATTCTGGCAAATTATGTCTGAATATATGCAGATTGGGGGGAAAAAAAAAGAAAACCCACAACATTTAATGACAGTGCTGTCATTTTTAAGTCTTTCTAATAAAACTATAGATAAGAGTAGTGCTGAGCTCACCATCTTGGTAAATTTTAATCATTAGCACTTATAAATTGAATGCAGCTGCAGAAGGTTGTGTAGAACTGGGGCAATTAATTTCCACCCCGTGCTCAATACAATGTATCTCTCAGATGAAGCCCAGTCTAGTCCATTAAAAACCAAAGTGTGTTGAAATCACTTCTGGAACATAATCTGCCTCACCATGTTATCGGTCTAAACAAATTAGGGACGGTTCATGTCACCCTCAGTCAATAGTGAATGAAAGCAGAGTTTACCCATCCTTCCACTCAGTCTGGCATTTCCCCACTTTGACCTATTTCAGCTAGATACCAAAGAAAAAAATAAACTCTTAAATCTACCAGTGGTACTGAAAGGGGCTCAAACATGGGAAACTTTAACCTTGTTTTTGGTGAAAGGAAGGCTTTTGCAAGGTTGGAAAATGTAGTTCCCCTCCCGCCTCCCCATTTATTGCATCTCGCACTAATTTTACAAAGGGTGTGCATGGACACAAACACAGGGAACAGTGGGTTTGCCGTCCAATGGAAAATTAATTGAAAGCAGTTTAAATCACAAGAATTTTAACAAAGTATATGCTTCATCCCTCAAAACTGAATAAAAGTGAGCAAAGAAAGGCAAGGTTGTAGGTAATTATTTCAGCATGCAAGGGATTTTAAAATCTATCCAACCTTTTTCATTCAATTGATAGAATAACCCCCCTGGAAAGACTACTTAGACAACACAGAAATCTTCATACAGCTTGTCTAAAGACAAGTTTAAGTGGTTGCTGAGCTTGAGGGAAGAGTCCCAAGGCAAATGGCCTTGAATCTCCACAGCTACACAATGGCTGAGCATGCACAGATGTGTGTGGGTAATGAGCTTGTTTCTTTGGTAATCAGATGGAATATGGTGGTCCTTCTTAGCCATTTTCTAGACCACTGACCATCCTCCCTCCAGACAGACAGGCTCTCCCCTGAGGTGCAAGGATCCAAAGTAAGCAGGTGGGCTTTCCAAGCAGCAGCCACTCCGTGCAATCAAGTATTTGTTATAAACTAAGAGAAATACAACAAAAACTCAAGTGTCACTAGGCATCCTTTAGACAACAATTTGAAGCATAAGGGAAGATTTCCTCCAACCTTTAAACCCATGCAAAATGAGAGTAGATTTTGCATGCATTTTCTTAGTCTCCTGATACAGTCTAAGTACATCGATTTTAATACAAATGTGTAGTGACAGAGATGAAAGGAAGAAGAGATTAATGACCAGGCTTCCCTCTGAAAAAATGCCCTAACATTTCTATTTGTACATGTCTTCAGAGCCTTCAAATCAGAAAGTGCCCTGACTTAAAAAATTATTTATTACTTTGGTAAATAAGATTAATAAAAAGAAAATCAAATAGATATTGGCTTATATTTTATCTACAGCAACATAAAATGAAGAAGCAAAAGCAACTACACAGGATGTATGGCACAGATAGTATAAAACATCACAGCAATAAAAAGTATCTTAATAAATGAGTAAGTGTTGCCTGTGATACAATCTTTTTGCAATAATATTAATATCCATTTCTAAGCAGAAAAATACCCCATTTTATCACTGTTGGAAGAAAATGTCATTGAAAGCAACACCATTTGATACATGTCCAGTTAATCATTGTGTTTGCTAGTTGAATGAAACTTGGAAAAAAAGACAATGGAAATGTCATGATTGAAAAAATGAACTTTTGATCCCCACCTCTTTATCTCAAAGCTAGTAAGAATTTACATCTTTTATCATAGAGGTTTTATCAGGTCTCACTGCAGCTACTTTCTACAGAGGACAGGAAAATTTCCTTATTGCTAACACAATTAATCAAGTTCTTAAGAATCATGATCCCTAACTTGGAAATTCCAGCTTTGGCTATTGCCCAGTAATGAGCAAAGTCATTGTGGCCACAAGCATATTTATTATCCTTAGGAACACCCCAGTTGCATTAACTGACCTCACTGCACCCATTTTGGTGTTCTTTTGCAGGGGCAAAGCCCCTTTTAATTGGAGAATTACAAATAGTTTATACAAAGAAATAATGTTTTAGTATGAAATATCATTTTATATGTGATCGAATAATATACTTCATGTTACAATGGCAAAAAACCAGAGCAGTTTTTGTGTTTGCATAGACCTTCCTCTGATGAGGAAGAACTGTAGCAAGTGAAGAAAAATACTGACTGGCAATAACTGGTTGGTAATTGGCTTGAGAGAGAAGCATCCTTAGCACTCCAATTAACCTCTTTTTCTGCCATGTCACAGGCACAGGTGTAGGTACCATTTTAACCTGGCAAAATATCACCAATATCATGAGGTAAAATAAAGAAGAAACTCCACTTCAGGCCTGTGCAGTGCGGAGATACACAGACACCACACATCTCATATTCAAAACTTGGAATACCTCTCTGGTTTGCCACAAAATTAATATCCGCCATCCTTCACTAAATTATCTTTGGAAAAGTAGAATTACATTGATACATTGCATTTGTATCAATTAATCCCACATTCATCAGAAAAGTTGGACATTGCTGAGCACCATTATGCAACACATCTAAATACAGCAACTTACTCCAAATACTTGAGGAGTTTGTGGTACAGGAGAGCCTCGACACTACTGTTCTTACTTTTAGAAGGAGTGCTAAGCACTTTTCTCACTAGTCTGAAGACTTTTATCTAATGAGGGCACCTATTGAAGAAACAGTTTCACCTTAGGCAGAATTAGCTCTGTCACGAACGACGATAGTGCATTATAAAAAGGATGTTTTCCCCGGCCATGCCAAAATGACAGTTACATCACACATTATCAGAAACCTAAGAGGCAAGTCATTAAATAAATACTGTCTCTCTGAAACAATCACACATTTTACAAGAAGCTCTCCAGCCCTCCAATAACCTTCCAAACTGCAGCAGACCATATCTGAGTAAGAAGAACAAAACCTGACTATTCTCCTTCACAATCTCTCTTACGTCTCCTTCCTTCTCTTCCCATCCCCATCAAGCTGAGCCTGAGAAACCCAAGGATCATACAGAGGTTCCTTGCACTGCTGGGCTGAAAGAGCACCACTGAGCTCTTCAGACCCCGTTTTTCACCCTGGAGGTGAAATAAAAAAACCCCACACATCTCTATATGAGAACAATCTAAAAGCCCAAGGTGGGTTTAGTTGGCTGAACACAGGCACATAGAGAGTGCCATTTGGACATCACACACATTGCAGCCTCCTTTCCATCCCACACCCCTTTTACAGCAGTTATTTATTTATTTTATATTTCTCTGCCCAACCCCTTTCTCTTGGCTGTGGTTCCACAGAAAAGTTTGCAAATCTGTAACTCTTCCAGACACTATGAGTTTAAGGGGGCGCATTGCAAATTTTTTTGTCACAACCTACTCTCAACAAATTCCAGAATACCTCAAGGAAAAACAATTACCCTTCTTTTTGTTGTGAAGGTTTACATGCATTGTACATATCCTGCAGCTAACATCCTCCTCTGTTCTGCATCTTGCAGCTTTTTTTTAAGATCTTCCAAGTGATTGATGCAATCTATTTATAATTGGAACAATTGTTCCTGATCTTTTAGAAACTTGCTCATATTACAAAGGTGAAAAAATCCTAGTCAGAAATCTGGTCAGCACTTTTTTTAAAAACATTTGTGAGATTTAAATAAATTTCTTGCTTTTAGGCAAAAAATATAAAATTTATGCTTGCTGCCTTGGACTGAAGAGTAAATATTGGTCTGCTGAATGGAGTACATGTATCTTTAATTCCAGTGTATGCATGCCCTCAACTACTTCATTATGACTGAACGAAACTCTTGCATTTAGAGATTTCTTCTTCATCAATTATATATCATACACTTCATATTTGCTTGCCTTTTCAGTCCTTTCAGTCTGGAAGTGTGTTCTGTGATCGTGATGCTCCCTGAGGGTTTGCACAGGCAGTTTCCCCGGGCTGTGCAGGGTCTAACGCACTCCCTGTAAATCAGGGAGCAGATACCAATTTCCTGAGTAGCAAACAAAGTACTGCGCACTCATCAGGTAGCTTTCCAGAAAGCAAAATAAGGAGATATCTGCTGAACTGGGGGGTGGAGTGGTTATTTTGCTCTTTTAGGTTTTATTAGCACTGTTCTTTATTTTACCTGACACTGTTCTTTATTTTACCTGACTTAACTGGGAAAACGGAAAATATTTTTTTACTTTTAATGCATCTGAATGTAAGGCTGCATGCACTAAACAGAGAAAGCATGGATGTGGATTTATGAAAAATCCATTTTAACCACTCCACAGACAAATCAGTGGTGTTCTGTGCCTTAAAACTGGTGCTCATCTGCCATTCAGCCTTGACTAGGCCACCACGTGTTTGAGCCTGACAGATCTGCTGTGGTCAATACTACCATGAAATGTAAGTTTAAATCCCTGTCTCTTCTGGGAACAGCCCAAAAGACAAAAATCCTTCAAGTTCTGAAAAATCCTTTTCTCCAATCACAACGTATACAGGGAGTACATGAAACACAGTTTAGGGGTAAGCTGTTCTCATTTATGACACTTCTGTTTTAGCTATGTTCCTATACTGGGATATTGCTTTTTTGGTATTTTCTGTCTGGAATCATTATTTCAGTAAGTGTGGCTAACTCACATTATAACAAATGTACTCTGCTAATTCCTACAGTTTGTTTCCTCTAACAACTTAGATTTCAAACATCATTAACTCAGAAAATGCCTGGACTCACAGACAAACAAAAAAGTGAAAAAATCCTACAATATTTAAATTTTTTTTTACATCAGAATTTCAATTTAAATCCCAATTACTAAACATGTAGTAAGTTACATGTAGTGATCTGTATTTTAAATTATACTATATCCTCAGCTGGTGTGAGATTACACAAAAGCATAAAAAGCATTATGCTATCAGTCTTTTCATATGTGGCTTACATAGAAGTGCTGTCTAAACCATGATAAACTGTAGAACATGATGGGGTGTGCACCACAGCACAGAGGAACATAGTTTCACAGAACAACTTTTCTGCCACTAAAGGATTTTCTTTGTCAAAAGTGAAGGAATAAGTGGTGCCTGTCTACTAAACTAAATATTAGAAAGGTAAGAAATTATTCACAAAACATCAGCAATTAACCAAACATCAATAATCCATAATTACTTGGTGTGTTTAAAATTAAAGGCGAATGACCAAGGCAAAACGGCATTGGATAAAACTGGTCCTCAAAATTATCTTTTTAATATATCTTACGTTAGGCATTCAAATTTAGTTTACTTCAACAGCAAAATTCTTATTTTTTCAGTGTTCTGATAAGGGAAAAGACTTCTCTTTTTCAGTGAGGATTGGTTAAGTTGGAGTGACACCATCACAGATTTGGTGCAAGATTTAGCACTCTGCTGCCTTTGAATGAACTGTATTTTTCTCCCAGGAGGAAAGATGTGGCAGCAACAGTTCCCTTTGCATGGCTCCAACAGCAGGTCCACAAAAGCCTGTGGACTCAGCCATAGCCATGAACTTACTGAGGTATGTTGTGTCCACTGGCCACCTCTTGCTCTGTTGAGGGGGAACAGCCTTTCAGGACCTGCATCAGTTCTCCAGTGCAAGAGAGTGGCCAAGGCTGCTTAAAACATCTCTGCTCAGGTCAATAAAACAACTTACTTATTAAAAGCAATGGTCTTCAAAGTTGTGGCACTTTTATGCTGTAGTTGTTCACACACAAAGAGGGGTAGGCTCAAGGGAACCATTTCTGATGATTAATCCAAGCTGGACCCACACTTTCAGAGATTGGTGGTTGAGAAGGAGGGGACAGTTCTGATTTCTTTATTGCATTAGTGAGAAAAAGAAAATGGGTCCAGCATGGATTTGGGAGACAGCACAGAGAATTCCCACACAGCTTTGACCAAATCACTTAAGAGTTAATTATGGAATTAACCAGTTTTTTTGATTGCTGGCAGAACAGTCTTGTCAAAATTGAATCTCCAGTGCTGTGTCCATCAAATCCTCACCAAAAAACCAGTAATTAGTGTGCACCTGTATCAATAAATCGTGCAAATTAGTAGAAGTGTATTGACAGATCAACATCACTCATGTTAAAGCTTCCATGTACACACCACATTTGGGGAGTGTTTACCCGGAGTAACTCTAATCTCCTAGAAGTCTAGAAAAGATCCCCTGTGCAAATTCAGCTACCTAAATTTAGGCAGTTATTGGTATTTTTAGCCATGAGAAGTGAGCTGGCATTTCAGACTGAAAAATCACTTTCAAATGCACTAAAATAGCTGCAAGTCCTCAGGTGCTCAGGAATGTAATCAACTCACATATCCCTGAACAAGGATTTAAGTGCTTAACTCCAAACATGCCAAAATTTAAAATGCTCGCCTAAAACTTGAAAGGAAATAAAATCAAAATAACACAGGGTTTGATAAAGGCATACATATGCAGAAAGCACTCACATATCACCTAGAAGACTCATTTACTGATTAAAGGAGAGCTCCAAACAAAAATACTGGTTGAGCACAGGTTTTTTAAGGTCACAGCAGATCTGTTTTGTACTGGTGCTTTGCTTTAACTTTCCTGGGTACAGAACAGTCATATAGCTGATAGGAGGGAATCAGCATGATAAGCTTCTAAAATTTACATCAGTAGTAGACTTTTCTGCTGGGAACAGTAGGCTGAACTGAGGTAAAAGATAATATCTTGTAGTTTAAAAGCTAAAAAGAAAATATACTGAGATTTGAAGTTATATGATGCTGTACTACACTGATAAGCCTTCAGGAATTAGCACAAATCAAATACAGGCAGAAATGTTCGTCAACTCCCCATGGAGCTGTTAATGTAGGATTACTGGAGACAGACAGGAACACTTCTTATCCATCTTTCATGCAAAATGCCAAAATAAATATGACTAAACTTCTTACACCAACAAAGTTTTTTATATGATTCCTCAGAGAGTAATAATGACCAAGCCTCCCCAAGAACTTTTTGCTGTTGAAACAACTAATAAAAGTCTTGTAAGGTCCATGAAGAAATAATCTGCACTACTGAAAGAACCTATGAATATGGACTAAGGTAGAATAATTTTTCTTGAGAACTTTTGGTCTGTGCACATTCCAGATTTATAAATAGTCATATCTGTGTCCCGCAAAATATTCCACATTCATGGCTAAGAAAGAATGGATATCTCTGCTGGTTTTGAAAGTAACGATGAGGTTTTTTTGGGGTTTTTTTTGGTGAAAAATCAGGATTTCCCCCCTAATTTTAATTTCATTGGATCATAAATCCTGTGGAACATTTTAATATTTACAACATTTTCCATTAAAACTTTTTCTTTTTAAAATAAAACTGGAATGGTTTGATGTGTTACAGACGAACAAAATATCAAAGAAACAAAAAATTTATACAATGACTTTTTTCATGCATCTTTTCTGCTATAATATTTTGAGTTATCCTTTTCTTTTTTTGAGTGATTTTAGTCCAGGTTTTGTTGGATATAGCTCTTATCAGGATAGACAGATACTACTGACTTGAAGACACAACTATACTTCTATGTTTCTAAGTTATCAGCACAATTGAAATCACCTTTTAAATTTGGAATGAAATATTAAAGCAAAATTACACAATTCCCGAGGAATTAAAATCCTCTATTAAAATTAAAATACAGTAATTAAAAGATAGTTTCATTTTCATGTTCAGTTTTCTCTTGTAAATGCAAACGTCTGTCCGAGATATTTTCTTTTGTTTGGAAAACTTCTAAATTCCATGTATATAATGTGTACTGTCACATCTAACGTTCCATTGATTTGCTTAAATAATCAAATAAATACCTTCCTTTTGGAATTTTCACAAGTTTGCAGTGAAAAGAAAGACTTTTGACACTCCAGGAACTTTTAATATGTAACACATTTGAAAAGTGCAACCCTGAAAGAGACCAAAGAGAAGGATGCACACTCTAAGGTGCACCAAGGAGTGTTCTCTAGAACACACATTGCAGCCCACTGCTCACAAAGGGCCATACCACAGTGACTGTGTGAATCCCAAAATCAGCTCTATCCTGTTCCTGAGCATGAGGACTCAACTATCTTGAACTGAAGCTTCTATGCCCGTTTGCATGAAAAATTATTGAAAGTTTCTCAACAGAGTAAAGCAATATTTCTTTTTTATAGCTGGGATTTGGAATTCTTTTAAATAAATAAAGCAGGCATATTAAGCTGTCCTATATGCAAGAAATTTACTTTCTATATCTCTCTCTCCAATGTGTTCTTTCCATCTTCCATGAATGATCTCGGCTCCTCCCCTCATTTGTATGATGTCATTTATGCCAGGCTCATTGCTCTACCTCTGCTGCATTTCCAGCTGTAACACAAATAAAAGCAAAAGAAGCTTTGAAATAAAATCTACTCAGTTCAGAGGTGGAGGCTTGCAGAAATTCATCAGCTGGATCCTAAAGTGTGTGGTCAACACATAAAAACCAGCAGTGAATCAGGACATTTGGACATCTCCAGGAAGGTGTGCACAAAGAAGTTCTCCCTTGAAGATGAAATATGAGTAAATTACAGACACTCTGGGTCGCATAATTTAAATTTGGACAGATGTTTGTGCATCCTAGGGGGATTATTTACTAACAACAAACACAGATCCTAACCCAAATCCCACTAAACTGAATCAAAATGTTTACTTTGCTGATCTGTTCCCTGCTGCAGTCAAGGAGAACAAAATTCAGTGTAAAAATAAAATAAAAAGAACTTCCAAAAATGCTTTCAAAAAAAGCAACAGAATGAGAAGAGAGGGGCTTACAAAAACAAAATTAACTTGTTCTCTTACAAAAATAAATTATTCCCTTTAGCTCATTATCCTTCTTAGGCTCTGCCAAATTTCCTAAGATAGCGCTCAATTGCCATTTGATATATTTGATGCTTAATGCTCTTCTCATGTCTGCAGCACTCCAGCTCTGAAAGCAATACTTGTCAGAAATAAACTTAATTGTTACAGCACCAGTATTAATAGTAAGAGGGAAAAACGCTTCAAGGAAGGAAACTTCTGCACTTGAAACCACTCGTGTGGCTGTTTGATTAACAGGAAGTTACTGAGGATTGCTGTGAAGATTCTCTTCCCTAGAGTTCTTATCCATTTCAAGGATAAACACATAGCAACGTGTCTTAAAGATTTTTCTCCTTTCTAGAGAAGCATTTTTGATAATGTTTTATGGTAACTATTTGTTTGCTGTCTTGCACGAAATGGCAAGACCAACCTGGCATTCATAACTGCATGGTTTATTTTACCTAATGTCCAAAACTCCATTGCAGACTGCTCTGTTCACTGAGTTATCCAATCTCTGCCATGCAATATCTATGTGCTACAATAAAGGTATCTCTGGAAACCCCCCATAGAGGGTTCACAAAAAATTCCACAGTAATTCCCAATCTGAAAACATATACAGACATAAAGCCAAGAAAAACAAATGCCCCTATAATACTTTTTATTCGAGTGAATTTACTTATTTGCAGTGCTGCACTAATAAGAATTTTAGTAAATACAACTGTTCTGATGGCAGAGGTAGTATAGTAGCTTTTAAAGCAAATTTAAATAACTGCACAAACAGTTATATTTCTTCTCTTTTCTTCTTCTTCTTCTTATTTTAAATTAATTAATTAATTTATTCTTGTCAGGGAGTACATAATCTCCAATTACCCAAATATGAAAACATTGTTCTTGAGATCATCCAAATTTCATCACCTGTATTTCCTTTCTCTTTTTTGTAGTCTTGCCTGTACTGAGGATTTCTTTACCCACAGGGATAAGCAATCACCTTTCTTATTGTTGCATGCATTTTAGCTGCTAGACTAAAACATTGAAAAGAAAAAAAGAAAGAAAAGGACAAAAATGGAAAGAACAAATATACCAACTGCTTTCAAATCTGGGATTTGATCTTTCAAATGATGGGATTTGGAATAGCTCATGTTACTAAAATTTTCAGAACAGTCATAAAATGCTCTATTTCCAAACTGTAACCAACACTTCCAAAGTTAGAACGGGATTTTGCCTGGAGTCACACAGCCTTTTCCATACAGCTGAGGTCCTGCAAGGTCTACTACACACAATAATAAATAAATAAATGAAATTCACAGCTGGAAATGAGATTCCTGGGTGAGGGCTGGTCCATGTCTAAGAGAGGGTGAAGCTGGGACAGCTGCCCCTGTCTACACTGTGCTTAACATAATCCCACAGCACTTATATAAGTTTCCTCAATGCTTACACTTTCTCTGAGCCAGCCTACACCAGCACTGGCAGCTTTCAAATAAAATAAGCCCACATAAAAAGTAAGCAGATAGAAAACCTGCTTTAGGATTAGCTCAGCTTTTAGCATCAGATAATGCTTGGGATGGCTTCACCTGCTGCTGCCCTGAAATAATACCTGCACTGTTTGTCAGCAGCTTCATCTAAGGATAGAAGAGAAACAAATGGTGTTCACAAACTGTGAAATGAACAGTGATGAACAAACCTGCCAGAGCACAGCTACTATGTACCCATCATACCCAACATGATAAAGAATAATAAAGTGCTCTGATAAGAAGGAATATATAGAATATTTCAATATCCAAGCCCATAGGTTTCCTTTTTTTATATACTTCCTTTATCATAACTTATTTTCTAAGTACTTTTCTTTCTTTTTTACCTCCTTTATCAGGACAGTTTCTATGTCTATACTGCAGGGTTTTTTTTAGGTTACCACATGCCTTTGCTTAGATTCCCCCCGAAATTTAATTCCAAACTTTGAAGTAGAAATGCAAAGGTAGAAGTTGGATGTTTCAATTTCTCCCAATTCCAGAAATAAAGGAAGACAGCATTTGATAGGTTCCCAAGATAAATACCAACTCACATTTTTTTAAACTATAAATTGTATCAGATTTGTCTATTCCACTCCATATTTTACAAATGTCTAAATCCATCTGTATTGCAGCAGTTTATATAAATACACCTCTAATCTAATACACAGTGCTCTTATGGTGCACACTTATCTCAACAAAACTGCAGACACAAGGAGAACTTTTAACATTCAAGGGAGCAAAACCCACAATGTTTCCAAGGAGTAGAAAGGCCTGCAATTTACTAGCTATTACTTCCTACATAAATGCTGAAATATGTAGGCTTGGGAGGTAGTATTTGGCACCACTATAATACTCAAGGAAGATTAGACACAGATGAATTCCAAAAGATGAAGAACTAATCAAAATGTGAACACCAGAAACTCACAGACTTCCCATATATATTTCCACAACTTTTTTAACAGATGGAAACCAGCTATAAGTGGTTATGGCAGAAGGGGGAGGCATTTTGCGTTTTCATGCAGAAAAATGCAATGGAAATATAGCAAACCACATTATTTCATTTTGTTGCTTTCATGTTTTGCATATTTCCCACTTTCATAAACAAGACACTGCAAGCATGCATTTGGTTTTGCTGTTTGAGAAAGGGAGTGGAAGGATTTTTCAATTTTGGAGTGAATTGTTTTTTAAATACTTATATACTTGTTCTATTCTTGTAAAAGAAAATAAGTCTGGCCTGTTACTGCTGAACTGTGCATGATTATTTTCAGTATCACAGAGTTCGTACATTACCCAAAGTCACAGAAATGAAAGTAGAAAAGAAGTGAGAAAAAGGAATTCTGTCATGAAAATTATATTTATATGTAAAATAACAGGGGATTAGAAATTTCTTTTCTTTCAAATTTTAACCAAATGTTTCAGTGACAAATTTGAAATTTTGGGAGGTAAGATTCAAATATTAGATTTTGGTACTGTTTATGTAGTATAGTTTTTTAATTCATATCACCAGTGTTTCTGTATCACATGCAGAGAACCAGTATAAATACTTTATTTAGACACTATTCCTAGAATAGTAGGCATAATAGCCTATAGGCTAATGAATAGCCTATAGGCTCCATTAAAATAAAAAGAAAAAAATGAGAATTTATATCCAACATTCAGGCCACTCAGAATAATATTTTATTGCTTAAGATGAAACAAATATTAAAAAGCTACTCCACAGCAACACTGTTGGGGACTACCTAGAAGGATGATGTATAATGTGGTACATGGCTTGGGGAGGCTTCTGCCTCATCCTCTCCCTCATCAGTTTTAGCACAAGGAGCACATTTCACAAGGACATTTTCCCTTGGAGGTCTAGAGACAGCCTCCTCAGTAATTTTATTTTTCCTCTGCTGTCTTGTGAGTATTTAGGCAGAGATAAGAGGCACTGCTGCTCCCCTACTGCATGGCGTGGTACCTCATAAAGGCAGATGTCCTTGTGAATTCTCAACTGATATGTGTGACATGCAGAGCAATAGAAACAGTGGGGATTCCAGAGAAACCATGGATGTGACATAATTAGCGTTGCTTGCAGAGATTCAATGTGCTCACCTCGGTATCACCTCACACGGTACAGGCCTGCAGCAGGAATCCCCACTTTCCTGGGCATTCCAATGCTTTACTCTCCCCACAATCTGTCATTCATCAGCTGAACCATTCCCTGAATAGGATGCTCTCCCTGGTATGGAGTGATGGGTCACACTGGAGATTGTAACCCAGCACGTCAACAAAAGGGAGTGCCAGATTCTCTTGACAAACATGCATACTTGAAATCCTGACACACATCTATTAAAATATTTTCCTTTTATATGTGAAACTGTCAAAATGTTGAGTGATCACAGAAAGCTCTGCTTTCTGACCATGTTCATAAGATTATTTCTCTGAGCAGGAAAAGAGGGAGGAAGAAAGTATGACCTCTGTGCCTTGGGTTTCTGGGCAGGCGCCACACTGCAAACACAACCAAAGCCATGTGCAATGTAGGAAAATAAAGCTTTTAATTATTATATATGTACAACACTGAATTGCAAATCAGCTCCTGAGTGTTTTGTTTTGAAACTTAAATATCATTCAGAAACTAGTGTTCTTTTGCTTGCTATTCCCATAGTTCTCTCCAATGTTCCAATTAATGCTTGTATATCTTTATGTGCACCCATATCCAGAGGTACAACTAGATAAGAAGGAAAACGGGAACAATAGTGTGTCGTGTTCTACATCAGGCAAAACAATAAAGTATTTTAAAAATAGCCCCCACAAGGGAAATGAGAAGATAGTTTAGGAGATGTAAAAGAGTAATTTATTGTTTTGAGCCTGGGCTGGTGGCTACAGGTCCATGAAGATAATTTGTCATTGAGGGGATTGCAGGAGATGTCCTACAGTAGGGAGATAACCTGTGCTTGGTGGTTGAACCTGAACTAGGGGATGGTGGTATCCAAGCTGGCTGGGGATAAGGGACACCAAGGATCGTCTTCTGTGGAACCTGCAATGAAAGCTCGATGGGAAATGACAAAACCCTTCTACTGTTAACACCAAAAGAAGAGGAGAAGCAGAACAAAGAGCAAATTTTGTTTTAAAAACTAAAGTAATAATTCAGACTTTGTCAAAACCTAGAAATTAATTTTGCAATTTGTTATTATGCAGGTTATTTTCCTTAAGAAGTTTTAAAATTAAGCTTTCATGATCAGCAGGTACTAAAAAAAATTGCCAGCATTAATAAAGGACATTATTAGGCACCCACAACCAAAGCACTTGAAATAAATCTATACACCATGATAAAACATTTTAAATTATAAGAACTTAATCTTTCATTTGTAGCTTCATGCAATCTAAAAGTGGACAGAAGTTGAAAAGAAAACAGACCATGAGAACAGAAAAAACCCTGACCCAATAATTACATCTGCCATTAATAGCAAATATGGCAGAAAGAAGCACTTTTGAAAGAACAGAATCAGGAAGAAGACAACTTTTTATCTATTGTCAGGAATAATTACTGCAGTCTCCATGCCTTCACAAAAATCATTTATTAGTGTCAGATGGCCGTATCTCATTTCATTCCTGATTTACAAAGCAGACTGGTATCTGTGTACACATAGGAGAGGAAGAAGAGGATTAATAAACACATAGTTTCCTTGGCTTTTAGAGAAAACCAAAAGAAAGAAAAAAGTTCTGAGAGGCTTGATCTTGTCAGTGAGTCTGCAATTAACTCTTGCCCAAATAGGAGATCAGCACACATTTTCATCTCTTTGTAGAACATGTAAACCACTTTATACAAAGCAGATTGGGTGATTCCATTATTTTCATCATGTCCTTAAAATAACACCTTTGCTTTTCAGTGCATTCCCCCTCTCTTCATCTTACAGCTGTGTACAGCCAATAATGCCTGACACAGTTGAAAAGCTGGGGGTGGATTGTTGAGTTTTTTTGAACATCTAAATTCTTGTTTTTCTGACAAGCCTGCTAATCCCAAGTGCTGTTTTTAGATACCAAAATTACATGTTAAAGAACAGATTCAGGATTTCCTTTTCAAACCCCCATAAAGAGAAGATTGCACACCAAAAGAGAAAGAAAGAGGGGGAAAAAAAGAAGGTAATTTTCAGACTGCTTAGTGTTACTTCATGCAACCATGCATTTCAAGGATGAGAGAAATTTTAAAGATCTCTGGCAAAAACACCATGTGCTGGTTTTTCTCCTGTCACCTGCACCTTGAACAAAGTGGCAGGCAGGGTTAGCCAGTGGCCAGGGAAAGCCACCAGCCTGGTCAGTACAAAACACCGCCAGGCTCAGGGAAGTTCAGCCATTCTGGGATCAGAAAAATTGTCACCCAGATGAAGGGAGGCCTTTGCTACTTGCATCCTCCAACACACAAAATTCCATCAACTTCAAGTGAAGCTCTTCATCATCAGTGCTGGAATGTCCACACAATAGGTTAGGATGACCGTGGATTAGGAAGAATGAGCAGATGCAATAAGGAATTATGAGACACTATACCAATTTATCTTTTAATTCATGATTTTCCTCTGTTCCAAACTTTTGTTCAAGCAGCAACACAAGGAAAATAAAAGGGATTGTTTTTATTTGAAATAAAAGGCCTTGAAATTACTAAAAAATTTTTTTTTAGAAACAATCATGCTAGAAAGCCTTATTACATTGTTTTTGGGCACCATGAACTCCAGACCCAATATGTGAAGAAGCAAACTGACAGCCACAAAATACTGAGAAAGAAAATTTGGAATGACATTTATCCTCTGTCCTCCACCTTCTGAGAATGTTATGAAGTTTCTCTTGAGCTTCCTAAAGTCCAATGTTCAAATCTGCTAATTCTCACCCTGAGCCTTGTAATGTAAGTTGACAGGAGGAGAGACGAAGTAACAAAAAACTTAAATATACATTCAACTTTGTATTCTATATTTTACATTAAACTATTTGCCAT
Organism: Zosterops lateralis; assembly: GCF_965231275.1. Lineage (NCBI taxonomy): Eukaryota > Metazoa > Chordata > Aves > Passeriformes > Zosteropidae > Zosterops > Zosterops lateralis. Next base: position 112,325,704 of record NC_139763.1, read on the forward strand.
TATTCTTCACAGAGGAGTCTTCTACAGATTCTAGATCCATAAACAAAAGGCTTATTATTTACAATAAAACATACTTCTCAAGCTGTTCTATGCTTTTTCCAGTATGTAAGCCTTCCTTCTGGCCAGTTTTGATCAAAAGTAAATAGCACTGATTACCAAAATTGCACTACAGAGCTTTGTAAATTAGCCAGTAAATACTACAGAGCACACCTCAGCACAATGCTGAAAATGTTGGGGCTGCATTATCAAATTGAAACCTTTTTACTTGTGAGGATAAGATTCCATTACCTCATTTTATCTTGAGTAGCACCTTAATGAAGGAAATACTCCAACTAACCCCAGCAGGACTCACAGCTGTGTTTTGTGTGAAGGGGTTTAGAATCTGATCCAGTAACGATACAGTATTAAAAAAACCTGCAGCCTAAAGACAGCACAGAAATACCTGAGCATTCAGATCACACATGTCCACCTAAACTATAACAAAAGTACACTCTTTATAACAATAAAAATATACCTAAATTATTTAACCAGAACTTAATTATAATTTTATCTTTTATCTTACCTTTCCATTTCCTACAGAGCTTATCAATGTTAAAAAGACATCACTGGCTTTTGTCCAGCTAAAGTTTTTATCACTGAAAACGACCACAGCAAGATGGCAAGTGCAAAGACCTGACCACTCCCTTAAGTCCAAACCAAACCCTGATATTGCTGCCTCTAAGGCAAACAGAATTGAGCTGCTGCTTTCTACCCTGAGCAGGTTTAGTAGGACACTGTAGCAATGTGTTTGAACAACTTAGGCCACAGTGTGCTCCACCAAAACCATCTTTAGACATTTTTATCAGAACCCTCTGGAATTCATCAAAGTTAGTGTCCTAGGGTGACTATATGATGCTTGTATTCTCAATTGTCTGTTATATTTGTGCTGTATGTTGAGTTCTGTGCCTTTAAGACTGATTCTGAAAGTGAAGCAGGGAGAAGAAGTGTGATGTTTGTTTTGAGAAAACTGTCTGACTTCTATGCATTCTGGCTCCTGGACTGTGTTCATCTGAAGTACAGACAGACAGCAGGACAGAGATCTCCTCTGCTTTTAATTAGCCTTGGCTAGCTGAAGCAGAGAAGTTCCCTGGACTGTTTTTTGGTGGTTTTTTTTTCCTTTTTCTTAGGACTGTTTAAACCTTCTCTGGACTGACAAAACCCAGAGGAGCACCGGAGTTTGCACCTGTGGCCCATGGGGGCCTGGACCTCTGATAAGAGACTGAGCGAGCTGAGCTACCCACAGCAAGGACTTTCTCAATTCACCATCTCACTTCAGAACAACGAGAGGTTTTATTGTTTCATATTATTCATTCTTTATTCTTGTGGGCACTTTGTTTGTTAAATAAATAGTTTTTTTCCACTTTTCTCTGAGGAAATTCTTTCCCAGACCGGTTTACGGTGAGGCCATGTGGACTCAATATTTTCTGAGATTGAAGAGCTAGCTCTTCTCAAGGGAACCTTTTCAACAGTTTTCTTTTTCTCAAAACAACCTCATGTAAACAATGTTCCTTTCCCATAACAACAGGTGTTGTTTGCTATTTCTGTTACTGAGCCAATGGGAGAGGTGTCAGCCCTACAGACCAATAACATGCCTTCTTAGCCCAGCACATTATAAAAGGGCTGAAGGAATTGTAAATAAAACTCTGATTTCTCCTGCCTCCTGACTGGAGTCAAGCATCTTTATTTCATGTCCTATTGCAACAGGGCTGTTTGGGTTTGCTTCCCAGAAGGACCATATTTGGAGTTCTCTCCCAAATTCACCCTAAACCAGGACAGTTAATAAGACATAAACTGTTCAAAAATAAGAAAGAAGAGGCTGAGAAACAGAATATCAAGACTGCAAGAACTAGATAAAGGAGGGCCATGAAGCACTGGACCATGATCAATCATATTTCCTGAGAAGCGCATGCTGAATGCGTGGACAAAATAGAGGCACCAATAGAGTACAGCATGAACAGTAGATTTAGAATGTATAAATATTGCTAAATGTAAACAATAAATGGCTTCTGCTTAATCATATTGGTTGGTTGTCCAGAAGTCCTGAGCTCCCTCACACAGCTCAGCAACTTGAGCTGCAGGGCTGCCCATCACTCTGGGTGCCAAAGGCAGAGGCAGAGGGAGGCTCAAAGCCCTGCTCTCAGCTCAGTGGGCTGTGCACGGGCTGAGCACCATCACAGACCCACTCTGGGTCTGCCAGCACAAACCCTTGGAGTTTTACACACATAATTACACCACATAATCCCTCCTTTCAATTTTCTGCACCATCACGGCTTCATCTATGTGCTATTTGTGCAGTTTGCTGTGCAGCAACCTGCAGTTGGGCTCTTCATGAGCCAGCTGAGGTGAAAAGGCAGCAGAAATGCAGGAGTGGGTTGCTCACTCACCTGAAAATGCAGGCTTGCTCCACAGAAACCACCTCACCAAAAGCAATAACAGCCAAATGAGGTCACATAAACAACTTTCTGATATCTACAGAAAGGTGCCCTAAGATTAACTTTTTCATCTTTTTAAAATTTGTTTTCATCCATATAAAAGCTAGCCCAAGAAACTTGAAACACTACTGTTTAAGTAAAAAGTTATAATTACTCTTTAAAGAATGAACATATATTTTCAACTAGCAATAGTTATTCTCTCACTACCTAAAATGTAAATCACTCTATGGGAAATTTAAGATGTGTATGTATATAAATCTATTCAGTCTTGAACATACAATAACTTTGTAAAAATAAATTACCATAAATCAAAATATAAACCCTCATAATACAATAATTGCTGTAAATACTTTTAGAAGGCATTATTTTAATTTAATCAATGATTTATAAAAATCAGTAAAGTGGTAGACCCGTAAAAAAGAATTTTTATAAGACTTTATATTGCATGAAGCTGAATTTTTCAAGACAGAAAAAATCCACTTTGCTCTTTAACTTGTTACTGATATTGTGTGCTGAAGGAGTTAATCTTATTTCACGCAAGCCACGACCAGAAACGACGATGGAACCAGAAATTTAAAGTACATCATCATCATCATTAATCATGAAGCACTAGATCTATTAAATCATTTTTGTATACATGAGTGAGACTAAATAGGCAACAAATTGTTTTATTATTTCAGAAAAAAAAGAAAATCCATATTAAAAGGACAGGTCCTTCACACAAGCTAAAGGATGCAAACCATGCCCTGACCATCCTGTGGTGAATCTACCAACGTTGCATTTTTTTGGCTCCCTCAAGGAGTCAGTCCAAGAGTCCAGCCAGCTCCTTGAGGGCTTAGCCCACAGGACAGAGACTTGCTTTATTGTCAGGCAAGACAGATCTAAGTTCTAACTGCAAAAATATAACAAACAACCCATTCTTTTTGGAAAACTGAATGGGTGGGAAATAGGATAAGAGAAGATGCTCAAGCAAAGAACAACAAAAGCTGGAATGGAAGACCCAAGAGCAGTCCCCAGAAGGCTCCTTTCAAAGTACACGTTATTTTGCTGTCACTCAGCATTTTGGAAGTAGGACTGCTGCAGATTTAATTATTATTTAGTTACAAGTAGCAGGAACAGACCACAAAGGTTCCAAGGATGTTGATATTTTAACCCTTCACTTTAGGATCTTTCATCTCAAACCAAACTTCTGATACAAATTATGTAAAATTCATCACAATGTGCAGAAAGGAGAAAAATTCTCTTTCCAACCTGGGCCATTTCTGCTCTCTTCCAGGAAGAAAATTGCCTCTGTCCTGTACACATGAACGCTGGAAGGCAGACAGAATCACAAGGACTCTGATGTACACTATTTACTTGCTCTTTTGACCAAGGGAAGACTTAATCTCACATGTCCAAAAAAGCAGTGGCTCGAATTCCAGACGCTCTCTGGAGCTTCAGAGGAAAAAATGTTTATGCATCATACCACTGATATCTCACTCTCTTTTATCTAATTCTCATGCCTTAGAAATAGAAACTTAAAAAGGGCTGGCAACAGAGGGAACTGCAACATTTTCTTACTCTATTTTTTATAGGATTAAAATTTTTAATTCCCATCGAGTTTCATATTATTTTCAGGTGCACCATTTTTCACAAATATACTTCCCATTACTATTGTGCTTTGCAAAACTGAGCCTAAAACAAATAAATGAAGCTTTCACTTCATCTTCTTTGCTGCCAGCCTTCTAATTCTACAGTAGCAAGACAGGACAGTAAGCAGAGCTGTAGAATAACTACATCGATCTACTGGTAAAAAAATCCTGCTGATATGGACTAAGTCAATCTCTTTGCAGGAAAAACTTACACAGAGAGACCCCAAGAGATCATAAATTTACAGCCTAGCTTAAAATTATGGAATTTATAATAGACTTGCCATTTATTTAGTGAGAGGACTTTTAAGGAAACTGCTCAGCTGGATTGCTTTTCCATTACTGAAACATGACCAGCAACTGTGAAAAAAAATACACCCTATATTAACTACCATAATACACAAATTGAAAATAATCAGGTAGATCACAAATTGCACACTAGACTATTTATATCAAAAGGTATCTCCCATTTCTGTACTTACTCAGATTGGTAGGTGCTCTTTTAAAACTTAGAATGATGGAGAGTTCTGGAAATTTTCCTATTGAAATGTCTCTTAATTTAAGGAAGCAAGTTTATATATGGAGCAAACTGACAAACTCTTGCTATTTAAGGGATGAAAATCCTTTGGGGCTTGTTCCAGATCTGGATAATGTCCTTGACTGTAGTGCCTGTGATGGAATCAAGTAAGGTATAAAATATATATATATATAAGGTATTTAATGAAGAAATGTGTTACCCCATAGCAAAACAATGTAATAGCAAAGCTACTTAAAGCAAAAAAATCCTTCTCCAGTTCATTGGTTACCTAGAGGTTGGTTTCTTGCTCTGAAAACCTATGCTCCAGATCAATGATGTGTAGGTAGAACAGTAAAAAAGTCAGGTTGTCACTTCTTTTTGGACGACTAGATATAGGGCAAGAAAGATTTTTGCTTGAAGTATATCGCCTGTACATGATGGTTTTTATTTATGTTACATATTCTTATACTATTAAAACTTCAGTTGAAAATTACCTTTACCAGACTCGCCAACTGTTTTTAACCAGCCTGAGAAAAGTTTCAAAACCTGGATCCAGACTCCTGGATTCAAGTTCTGTAACACCCCAAAATCTTAAAATGGCCTGGGCTGGAAAGGACTTTAAAGACCATCTCATTCCAAAGCCCCTGTTGTGGGCAGGGACACCTTCTACAAAAATCGAGTTGCTCAAATCCCCATTTCATGTGGCCTTGAACACTTCCAGGGATGGGGCATCCACAGCCAGCACACGGGGGTTTCTGGGTCACATCCAGCCTCTCACCCACCAGCACCCCCAAGTCCTTCTCCCAGGGCTGCTCTGGGTCTGTCCATCCCCAGCCTGGATTGGTACCAGGGTTTGCCCTGACCCAGATGCAGAACGTTGGACTTGGCCTTGTTAAACTGCTGATTTGGATTGATAAGTCTTAGCATGAGAAATTAGGTAAATTGGACCATTTCCAAATAATACATAGAATATACTGTATTTTTACTCTCTTACTAACTAGCCTGAGAAAGGTTGTTGGACTTTTAAAAGTTAAGAAATGACACAAGCTTTCAATAACCTATAGGAAATATTCACATACTAATTAATCTAGGCATACAAGTATATAAAAATATTAACAATTTGTTTAACAAATTCTTTCCTATCTGTAAATGTGAAGTACCTGGAATATCACAAGAAATCCTCTAACAGAATAACAAAAAATTTGTAAGCAGTGGTTAATATCTGCAAAGAATTATGCTGGAATACTGGTGCTGTTCTTTACCATTTAATTTTTTTCCCCTTAAAGTAACAAAAAAATACATATCTGATAGTACAGCTTGCTTTCAGGCACGAAATCTTCTGCTTAAGTGGCACACAAGTCTTGTACATCCACCCTTCAACAAAAGTACACTCCTGTTTCTTCTTTCATTAGAAACAATTTCAGCTTAGCCTACCACTTGAATTTGCAATACCTGTGCTTCCTTCCTCTCTGGAAGAGGTAACTGCTGTGTATAAACATTTCTTTACAATGTAAAAGTAGATTAAGACATATTACGCCTTCAGGAATCATGTCAAAATATGAACCTCTGGGCTCCAGCAGTTTAGATGCTATGTTGGAATAGTTTAAAACATTCTACAGTGATTTCCACTAAAAATACCAAAAGCTGTGGGTTAAGACATTTAGGTCAAGTGAAGATGTGGAAAGGGATCTAAAAGCCACAGTGGGCATCTGTCCAGTTAGCAAACACAACAAAAGTTGGATGCACTTATGGGCCAGTGACATCTCAGTTCACAATGAATATTTCAAATTAAAAAAATATTTGGCCTAACTACAAGGCTCAATTCTGAACACATCTGATTCTCCCCACCATGAGAAAAAAAGGCCAGAGGGAATCTCAGCCTGCAAGGACCTTGGGTCTCCATCCTACTCCACCTGTTCCCTGGAGGAAAACCTGCTCTCCATACCTTAATTCTATTCTTTATTCCCTCCCACAAGGCTTCAAAAGAAACAGAAAACCCTCTGGATTTGGGGCTACATTAGGGGCAAATAGGACCAGCTCACTAGAAGTGGGGATTGAAAAATCTCAGTTCCTCTGTAATTTGACAAAATCTGCCCAAGAGCAGCTCTGCTCTATAACCCATCTCCTCCTTCCCCCCTCCAAAATTCAACCAAGCTGAACCTCCAGCCCATATCACCTTCCTGCCCTCAGGAACATTTTGGTAATATAGTCCTGATTTAGGCCATCCAAGATGACCTAATACCTCAGCAACACTGAGATCCAGTTTGCTGCTGGGGAAGGAGGGGCAGAAATGAAGCAAGACACTGCCTGGAGGCCACTCCTGCCTTCTTCAACTTCCACAGTCTGTAAATTAATTTGCTGTTTTCACTTGCAGTCAAACTACACTAGGAAATTTATCATCCCAATCCCCCACAAAGAAAAAGATGTCTTTAAAAAGCACTTATTTAGTAACTAATTCTGCCCTCTTATGTGCTTGTATATTTTACAGGTTACAAGATCTAATTTTTCATTTTTTTAACCAAGACTAAAGATCTTTGTTACAAATGATAGATGGGACAATCCTCAGTCCATTAATTTCTCTTGAATCCTTTTGAAAGGCTATAAAATATATATTTCTTATTCTTCTTTAACTACATAAATTAAGACTTCAGTGTTGTACACTGTCATTGAAAACCTTTTGAGGGTCTGGCATATTTTATCTCTATTATTCAATGAATAGATCTTTTAAAAAGAAAAAAATTATGCAAAGCTACTAAAGGAACAGTCTATAGCCCTTTTTATTTATCTGAGAACCAAATACTTTCTGACTATCCAAAGTATTTTCCCCATTGTTTGGTATCAATCCCTAGCACAGCTGATACTCGAGGCAGAGATTTTCAAAATGCTGCCTAAGGGATTTAAATAAGGATTATTTTTCTAAGTCTTCATTTTCTTCTTTCAGTGAGCACCCTCAGCCTCTACACCCCCATCTATTTTCCATTCCACATTAACAGATTAGATTTCAAATTCCCTCTGGACACAAAAGATACTGCATCTCAATTCAGACTGTCAAAGTTTCAGAGCTGCAGAAGTTAAGAGGAAGCAATGCAGCTGCCAACCAGCAATTACATCCAACCCCTACCATGTCCTTTGGATCAGAAGGATCTCTTCTCCCCTCTCTCCTCTTCTCCCAGACAAACAGCAACAGGATCAGAGGAAATAGCACCAAGGAGGTTCAGCCTGGACACCAGGAAGAATTTCTTCACTGAAAAGGTTTTCAAGCCTTGGAAAGAGCTGCCCAGGGAGGTGGTGGAGTCACCATCCTTGGGATTGTTAAAAGAAAAAAACCAACTGCATATGGCACTCAGTGCCACGAAGTTTTTGACAAGGTCATGATCAATTCATGATCAATCAAAGGTTGGACTCAATGATCTTGGAGGTCTGTTCCAACCTAAATGATTCTGTGACCCTGCCATCCTTCAGTTTTCTTTGTTGAGAAAAAGACACAACCACATGCTTGACTGAGGCATGAACTCACAGCTGAGCAACTAAGCAAAGATGGTTCCTTGATTTGGTGCCCAAAGAAAACATATGCAGTATGCAGACATCTGAAGACGCAGATGAAGGCATAGTGGGATTTTGTAGGGGAGCCTGGTCATTTCTCTGTGATTCCGAGCAATTAGAATTATTAATCTACACACTTTTGAAAATTGCACCCATTTGGCACTTTGGGCACTTAAATAACTTAAGGGAAATGGACTCTTTCCAGTAATTTCAGTCATTGAAAGTACTCAGCATTAAAAGGCATTCTTTGGCTGTTATAATTCTTCCAAATGCTCTGCTAATGGTTTTGGTTATGACTGTGGTCCTTGTCCAGAGAAGAACTGGAGAGGCTGCAGCTCAGTTACCTTAAGGAAGGTGATTTTCTGATCCAACGTCACTTGCCTATTTAAAAAAGCCATAAAGAAAGTCTTTATTTACTCAATAGCTGTAATGTAACAGACTATTTTCTACAAATTCTAAATTATTCCAGCACTTTTCTATGTCAAACACACAACAAAAGCTTATTTTAGGGCAGGGATTGCCTCTGTGGCAGGTGAGTGTGAAGAATGGATGAGCAAAGAGAAGGCTCCCTATCTGAAGCACTGCCTAAAATACGCAAAATACTCACACATCCCAAGGAGAAGAAAAAAGTTCTGCTACAGAAATGAGAAGATCTCTGCTAGAAAACCAAGCTGTGGCTGTTTCAAGTTGCTGCTTTCAATGGAATATCAGGGATGATGTTGCTTTTCTTTCAGAGGCAGCTTGAGAGGAAATCACTTTGCTAATCAGCTTGGGTTTATATTTGTAATCACTGAAGCAAGCTGCTTTTTTGTCACTTTTGCCGTTGCTTACTAAATATCTAAATATGATTTACAGTCTGCTATATTGGTGGCTGAACAACATGTATAGTTTCATTTTCAGATCGCAGAAAAAAACATGGTGAATCTTGTTCTGCTATGGGCAAACCATAATAAGGAAATACATAAAACCAATGTAATTTCAAAGCGTGGGGGTTATTTTGCTTTTCCATGTGTCTGATTTATAGCTCTTATATTGCAAAAAGGTTGTAGATTAATTATAGAAGCTAATAATTTTATGAATTAGGTGAAAATGGAAAAAAAAAAAAAAAATGGACCAGAGATTTGAGAAAGGGCTGTTCCATGGTCAGGGAAACTTGGAAGAAAAAGAAAAAAATATGACCAATGGGAGACAAAAAATCACAGTAGGTTATAATGTATACTCTTATTAGTATGACATTTACTGGCATTTCAGTCATATTTGATTTTTTCACAACTTGCCCTTGTCCTCTCCCCTAAAAATGACTGCCAGTCCTACTATTACAATTTGCTATCTCTGCAATGCGCAATTATATTTTGACACACATCCCTGATCCTTTTAATTATTATTATTTTTTCTAATTGGATGAATTTCTAATATAACCTAAAACTAATGGTTTATAGCTGCTCATAGTTTGTAGCTGATTGGACAGCATAGGTGATCAATAATTTTAATAATCTTGGCTAGATTTCCATGCCACTATTTTATACAATTAAATACAAAATGAAAGAAATGAAACCCACAAATCTCAGTCAATTACTGAAGTAGATTATCTGTTTTCAAAGAGAATGGGCCAGATGCTCAGCTAATTTAAATCAGTTCAGCTCACTGATATTTACATCAAGATTCTGCCTCAGTATTTTAAATCCCTTTATCTCCAGTATGTAAAATACATAGAGAGCTATTTGGGACAAAAACTGTACTCATGTGGTTGCTAATTACAGTAAAGGTTGTAGTGTCTAGCAAGGTATTCAACACCATAGCAGGAAAGAAAACCTGCTTTCATATTTTTATCGTTTATGGGCTGAAATAAATATTGCTAAATATTACCAACACTCATTTTAAGACTATTTACCATTGGGGTGCAAATTCCAAGTTTACTATAAATTCATAGATTTTCAAACATAATTTCTGAAACGTATATTTGTGTAAGTAAGTGTTAAAGAAAATACTAAAACCTTCATGGGAATGTTTAAGACTTCTCCTTAAAAGCTAATTGCTCCCTTTGGAGACATTATAATCCATTGAGTAAATACTTATTTATAGACTTTTTAATTGGTGGATTACATTAACAGATATTAGGATATATTTTGAAGGCAAGTATATTGACCTTGTGGAGTCCAATGCCTCCTTATATATAGCACATTCACTGGCAGAAAATTCTATAATTCTAATTATTAGTGAAATTGATTTTTACAACTTCTGCAAGATTGAGTTCACATATATTTAAAGGAAATATTGGCAAACTGTGTCTTTTCCCTAATAAACCATTGGGAACAGAAGCATTTCAGCCCTACTTTCAGCAGTCCCTAAGCAGCCCTTTATCTTTATTCTCTCAATTGAACCACAATAAAAATAATAATAAAAAATCTGTATTAGCATTCAAATTCAGCCTTTTGGAGTAAGCTCAGGAGGGAGAGCTGTCATTCTAAAAGGGGACAGGGGGAACCTGGCGTTACCACTGCAGACCCACTGCAAAACCTGCAGACAACTCCTGAACCATTTTAAACCTGCTCATAAATGAAGAACAGATAATGACAGTAGTCAAAGCATCAAGACAGAGACAAGTTAAGAAGAAGGGGCCAACAGGACCCAACAACCCAAACACCACAAACATCAGAATGTAAATGAGAGGCACAAAGGGCATAGCCTGGGGTGAAAGTATATTTTTTTCCCCCTCATAATATGTTTCCATAGGGTTATGCTTTACTGCTTTTTATCAGATGCTCCATCAACAATTTTGTATGGGATGCCCCTTTACTAATTAATTGTACTTTGGTGAAGAACAGCTAGGGAATTGACAATAAAGAGCCATTACAGGAAAGATCTTTTTATTATTGTGCTGTAAGAGACAGAGGCAACACAATTTGGCAGATCACCTAATCTCTGCATTTCTCAAATCTCTATGTAGTTAGTAGATAAAACTCTCCCCAGGCAAGAAGACTGTGAGGTCAAATTTACTTTTGCAGAGGAGGAGAATAAAAAATTATATTGGTAGCTGCTTGGAAGGGCAGATCTCCCTGTAAGTAGGAAAAGCAAAAAATATCAGAGACAAGTCTGGACAGTAGGTTCCATCAAAGCTGGTAGAAAAGTTTGCAGACTGATGTTTTTTTCCTGCCTTTCAACAAAGCTAGACTTATAAATGGCATGGTCAAACAGATTCCATCAGCAGGTGGGAGTCAAAAATTAAAGCCCTGATTCCCAGCTTATTCATTCCTCTGTAGCAGTAAGCACAGGCAGCAGAGGTTATTGAACTGGATAAAAAGACAAACGTGTTGCTTCCTCCCAGACACAGTGAGGATAATGCATCACTGTCAAAAAGCCTGAATAAAAGACCTTGTCTTGGTGTATAAATCCCCTTGGTGTCTGTAGCATTCTCATGAAATTCTTGAGTGCAAAACTTGAGTGAAAAGTTCCATATAAAAAGAAAAAAATGGTTGGCCATGCAGCAACACCTGCTATTGCCAGCAACCCTGAAAATCAGCTGGGCTTGCCAACAGGGGCATCAGCTGTACTTCAAAACACTTCCTGTAACTGAGAAACAGTGAAAAGAGTAGGTAAGGAAGAAGCAGGATGAGAAGATGCAATATTTAAGCCAGTCCTCACTCCTGCAGCCACCAGTTCAAAGCAGGAGTCTTGAGATTGCTCCTGAGATGAGTGGCTGTGTGCTCACAAATGATGGTGATTCCCAAAGCCTCCTCTTTCCTTCTCTTCTCATTCTAAGCACAGGGTAGAGAGCCTATCAAAAATCACCAACACAACCTTGGGGTTTCCACCTTGCCTTCCTCTTGGGCCTCAAATACTCTCAGAAAACAAGAAGGCAGAAATGGAAGCCAGATTTTACAACTGCTGGCTGGGAGCCAGAACAGCAGTTGATGCTGCTAAAATCTGAGCTATGGCTTGATTAGATGGTAGAAATACTTCCCCTCATTTTTTTATTCTCCTTGAGGTGAGCAAATGTCATTTTTTGAGTTGCAAGACTTATAAAATTATTTAGAACCTCAGATACTGTGTATACATAGTTTATATCACACACACACATGTATATGCATATACCATACATGTCACACCTTAGCATACGCGATCTTTGCACAAACCAAAGTGAGAAACAAGCAGGCAATCTGTAAAAACCATTTTCTACCCATGGATGGGCATAGCTTCTGTGAACTGATGGGATAATCAGTCTTAGAGACAAACATTCCCAAGGCAGCCACTTCTTCCACCAAGCCCATATAAGAGACTTTATAGAATGCAACAACTGGTTCCTTACGACGTGATAAAGAAAAAGACATCCACAGAGGAAAAAGAAATGTGAATATGCAGAGGCAAAGATTTCCAATTAAAATGGCAAGAGAGGGGTTAGAGGTAGATAAGATGGTTCTTAAAGTGCAGAATTCATTTCCACCTATTGCCACAAAATATCTGTTCATTAGCTTTAGAAAGCAGCAAGTGCTGAACTATTTTCTTTTGAGATGCTGATGCCACAAGTTTCTGTTATATTTTCTGAGTTTCATCTTGTTTTTTTCCTCTGGGTATACTTATATAACTTTTCAGGTTTTGATAAGCACTCCTGAATGTGCTGCTTAGAAGAGGCTATTAACATGCTAAGAACTTCTGGAAAGAGAGCATTAACAGAAAAAGAGGATCAATCCATAGCTATACAGTCTATATGTTATAAATGCCCTACAATAATTTAGCACAGGTATGGATACACACCTCTGGGGGAATGAAGAGACTAACTTATGCCATGCTGATGCTTTCCACTGTTTGATGTTGCTGCAGCTGTACCAGCTCAACCCATCATTACTGCACCTTTAACTCTGTAATACTGTGCCTTTTACTCTTTCTTTCAGAAAATGATGAGAAAAGGCACCTGCGTGCTTCTTTCCAAATGCCAGCACATAATTTGTGTGGTTTAGACTGTCTTGCACATAAAATAAAAAAGAAAAACAATTAGGAATTGGAGAGGGTTGTTTTTGGTTTGTTTTTTTTTTTTTTTTTGCATCAAGTCTGGACTGCTTGGGCAAGTCTTTGTATTGTTTTCCTTTTTCATTCTTTGCCAAACTTGTTTCTGTTTCACAAACTGTTTGATGCAACAATCTGTTTGTTTTTATGTTACAAGGGACCAAGGACTCTTGTCTATAGATTCACATATTTGTTATGATTCAAGTGTTATTTCTGTGAGCCAAAATAATTTTTAAAAGTCACATCTCATTTTCTTGATCTACATTTTAGTGTACACGTTTATATGATATGAAAACAATTGCCTTTAAAGAGTAGTCAAAATACAAAAGCATATAGATTTTAAATTAACAGATGCATAAATTTTTGTTCTGTTAAGAATTTAAGATTACTTCAAGCACCTCTGTGTTACTCTGGAGTGTTGTGTCCAGTTCTGGACCAGGCTCCGCTTGGCGGTGCCCTGCAATGGACAAGAGGCCATGGACAGAAACTGATGCACAGGAAGTTCCACCTGAACATGAGGAAGAACAACTTCACTGTGCAGTGACCAAAACTGGAACAGATCACCCAGAGAGGACTGGAGCCTCCCTCACTAGAGATATTGCAGAACTACCTGAACACAATCCTGTGCCATGTGCTCTGGAATGACACTGCTTGAGCAGTGAGACCAGATAACCAATTGAGACCCTTCCCACCTGGCTCATTCTGCAATTCTACGACACTGCTGTACTTCCTAGTGGCTATTGGAACAGGAAAAAAAAAAACCCCTAAGTCTCTTCAAATGCCACAAAGAAATGAAAATCAATGTTTTTACAGTAAAAAGTTATGTAGTATTTCTACACTAATCATCCTGGAATGACAGCCTTTAGGTTTTCTCCACTGTCACTTGAATTTTGGAGGAAGAACACAGACAAGTCCCATGGGAAAAAAAAAATGTTTGTTCTCCTACCAATCAAGAGGGAACAAAGTACAGTCTTTGCTTAAGGATGATGCATTCTGTACTTTCCAGAAAGAGGAAATCCCCTGTGAGTAGTGCATACATTTTTTTAGTTTGCAGATGAATGGGTGATACACTGATACAAAACATCAGCAAAAATCCCGCCCCACAGATGTGCTTCCTCTGACAGGTCCAGTTGTTACACCAATGTTTCCTCCTCATCTCTCAGTGCTTATCTCTGATATTTTCTGTTATTTTGTTTGCAAAACTGAAAAAAGAGTAGCAACTAGGAGTGCTAGATTAGAAAAAACAAGAAACTTTTAAATGTAGCACTTAACATTACATTGCCTGCAGTTTAACTTTGTGCTGTTTCCAGCAGGCACTTCTAAAAGGGTCTGAGCACTCAGGCGTGCCGCTGGACCCATCACAGGTGATAGAGCTGCTTCAAAATGATAAATTCTTTTGAAGGCAAGTATAAAAAAGCTTTGATTCCTATACACTGAAACTTGTTATAAGTAATGAATGATTTAGATGGAACACATTTAACACTGTCTTGGAACAAACATTTATTACAAACATACCACAACATCTAAAGCAGTGGCAGATAGCACACCATCAATCAGAGCAGACCACCAAAACAAATTGTGCCTCATAAACTACTTTAATATGTCACACAGCTTCCAAATATACATCACTGATCCATTTGTTACAAAGCCTCGGCTACTTTTTCACTGACAAGTCAATGACATTTGATATTTTCATTTATGTGCGATATCACAATGAATCTAAGGACTCCATTCACCCAAAATTAGGTTCCTGTGAGCACTGGCCTTTAATGCTCCCCAGGCTTGCACAGTTCTGCACACACAGATCTTGGTAATGATGCCTGGCTACAAAGACCCATTTGCCAGTGTACTTTGTATACTTTAGCAGCATCTTGCTAACTATTTCAAGTCCTCAAGCTGCACTTCCCTCTATACACATGCAAAATTTATGGCCCATACTGATAAAAGCAGGCAGCAGCACAGTAGCAGTTTTAAAGGGCATATGTTACATGCTGGAGAACACATTTTTAAACTAATTTTGAAGAAGCAATTGAGGAAGGTGTGTCTATTTTTCTCTTTCAATATCAGCAGAAATGCCTATAAAATAATTCTGCCACAGAAAAGCAAAAAATTAACTCGTTATGTGTTTGGTTTGACATCATGCACAGGCTTAAAGCTTCTGCATTTATATCTAAGGTCTGTACTAAAGCATAACTAATATTTAAAAAGAAAGTTACTTTTCCAGTGTGAGGATTAATCAAACTGTGTAAATCGCCAAGGATGAGCACTTCATCCTCCATCTCAGTGTACTTCTAGAGGTATAAATGACAAGCCATGCTTCAGAAAAATGCCAGAGTGCTGCAAATGCAAATTTAAGAGCATGGATTTCACACAGTTTCTAAGAAACCCATGTCAGAACAAATTGTGCTGAGTGGAGGATTAAGCAGTTAAAGGTCTTGTATATTAGATTTCCAAAAATCTGTAGCAGATTTCCTAGTCCAACATCTCTTCTTGTCTCTCAAACAGGGCTGGAAAGTGTATAGTTCACATAAAGTTTGGTGTAAACAATCTTAAGGGATTTCCAACTGCATCCCATAAATTCAGATCACTGGGATAATGAGCTACATGGTCTGATTTCTTGCCAGTGTACATGAAATGCTCTTTTGCTGCTGTGCCAACTGCTGCTGTATCAGACAGAAAATGTTGCTTCGCGTATCTGTCTCTCAGGCCAGTCCAGTGGTTGGCTGGACCACCCTGCTAGCTCTGATACGCCCCAATAGTATCTTTGCGTGGGTCTTGGCTCCGCAGTACCTTTGCCTTGGCTGTCACGGCCGTGGTTCGAAAGAGGGGACACTCTTAAGGCTCAGGAAGAAGGTTTTATTTGGGGATCACAGGGCAGTTCCTGGTCCCAGGCCTGTGCCTCTGGAGAGTGACCCAGGGCCTGGTTTGCAGGGGGTTTTTGTTCCCCAGAAATCTCAGGGGTGGGCACAAGTTACAAGACCAATGAAAACAAAGCAAGGTGGCTAATGCCAAATGCAATACACAACATTAACAAATCAGGTTAATTGGGGTGGGGTCCTCGGAGATCCACCAATCGCTGTCCAACACCTCTCCGAAGGTTTCGGGCCTGGGAGATGATGGGCGGGGAGGGGAGATGCATTGAGATGAGGGAGAAAGACAATGGGATGACCGAAACTCTGGGCAGAGGATTAGGTTGTCTTGGAAACTCTTATCAACTTCTGATAAGAACATTCCAGGACAGGAGCTTTAACTGGCTAGGGCTAAAGTCCAAATCACATCAAAATTCTAACTAAAAACCTAAAAACAATTCCAGCACCCCCACAAGAAAACACATCTGTGGCAATATGAGCTGAGCAGGACATGCAGCACCAGCACAGGCTGCCCAGGGCTGTGGGTAAACAAGCAAAGCTCTGCCAGGTCAGTGCCAGGGCTGTAGTGGAACTTTCTACACACAACTTTCAACTCACATGTTTCCCAACAGATTCTCAATTTGACATTTTAAACACAATTCTTCACACATTCTTTACCTTGATGGCTTGGGAAGGCTGACCTGAAAAAGAGACTGGACAGAGCTAGAGGATAAAGTAAGTATTTATTGAAAGGCCTTTAGGATACACCTTGGGCAGGACCAGGGCCTGACCAGGGCTACACCCAAGGTGGACTAAGAATGGTCACAAAATGAATGACCAGTCATGAGGTCTTACATTTTTATAAGTTTTGGTTCATTTGCATATTGGGGTTTAATTGTCCAATTACAGGTCCAGGTTATGAAGTCCCACCCTTATTCTTTTCCTTCTTCAGCCCACTGTTTATGCTTTTAGACCTGAAACTTGTACTCGTTGCCCTTGGTCTCCAGCAGGAAAAGGATTTGTTTTGTCTATCTACTCTGCGAAGAGAGCTCACTAACACTTAATATGAGGCTCAGAACTACTCCCCTAGGCAACACAGAATTTGAAAAATATGAAAGCTAAAACTTAAGACATCAACCTGATACTTCTTCTGAACTGAGCTTTGTAACTTTCTGAAGCTTTAAGAAAGTTTGCATTTTTTAGTCCTGCTTGGAAGTCAGTGATACCCCTGTCTCATTTATTTTTAAGTATCAGATGTTACTATTTAAGCCCTATAATGTGTCATTGATCTGCACGTTAAGCAGCCACTGAAATCAATAACCTGTTCAATGTAAAAAAAAATCAATGGTCTGGTATAATCCTAAGTAAATATTCTACACACAGTACTCTGTGATGCCACCTTGATTTCAGACTTTCATGTATGGCTACTCAAGGCAAATATTCATTAATGTTATACTTGTACAAAGAAGACAAGAAAACTGATAAAATTAATTGGCAGGTGCATGGCATTGGTGATGAGAGTATTGTAATTAGTCAAAACACTTGAACACTTTAGAGAATATTATGGGACTAAATAAGAAAAGACAAGCCATTATGATTTTCCTAAGTACATGATGATAGTTCTTTATAGCCTAGATTTATGCCAAAGCCAACACAAACTGCTAACTAGCTGACACCTATTAGGAAGACTGAATAATTCTGTATCATGTTGAGATCCAAAAGAACACTCATCTGCAATATGACAAGCCATCATGAAAAATTTGGGTTGTAAAGCCAGAAAGAACTATAAATGGAAAAAGAAACAAAGAATGTATCTGTTTAGGTTGTGTTTCACTGTCACTGCCAGTTTGGTGGACTGAAAGCATCCCCAGTGGGTAACCCCAGCAATTCTGCTTTCACAAGGGGTTTCATGAGCAGCTCAGAGCTGCTCTGCAAGCCTCTCAGCAGACAGAGGGAGTACACACAGCCCTGGTTCAAAAGGAACATAATATGTCATGACTTAATTGTGTTTGATTTCTCCCCAGTGGTTTTTTAAAGCTAGAGAGCTGACCTCCTTCCTCCCTTGGTGCTTGACTGTTGACATCTCCATGTTCTCTCTTGATTAACCAAACTTCATCCTCCACTTTGTTCCTTAAGCCTGGCTTTTCAAAGACTGCTCTTAACTGCTTAAGAAAAGGAAGAAAGAAGAATTGGACAAGGCAGCTACATAGAACACTTAGTGAGATAGGGGGCTAAAATCCCACACCAGGCTTGGCAGCTGTGATAATGATGTATAATTTAATTGAAGCTATACTGTGAGCCTCAAAAGGACTTCAGACCTTTTCCCATGTTTATATATTATTCAGGCTAATGGCAACCCTGAAATAGAAAAAGCTTCTTATCTCTTAAAACTTTTATTGCAGTGAGCTCAAAATGCACAAAGCTGAGTGCTGGTCTGTCTGCTTTAATGCAAAGTGAAAGGAGGCTGTTTCCAGTGCACTTTTGCATCTCTGTCTTGGCAAAAAGACAGATGGGATTGGATGCCTTAGAAACCAGGAATGCCATGGCATGCACAAGAAATTCCAAGGTTTGTGTTATTTCTATACTTAAAATATGTTCTCTACATATTTTACATGTCTGGCCATTATTTGTTTTCATTTCTTTTTTCAACACAAGTTCATAGAAAAAATGTAACTCCCATTAAACAAGACAAAAATCTATAGCAATCAATACAAATGGCACCTCCTTTGCATTTTGTGCAAGTCAAACGACAGATCTTGCTGCACATTTAATGCTGTTACAAAAGCCTGGATCAACAGGGTTTTTGAAAACTAACAGGTTAATTTACAGAAGGATGACAAGTGGCTTATTAACAGTTGTGTTATCTGGTGCATATTCATGCTGCAGACCAAGCAACAAAAAGGAATCACTCTTCAAGCTGGTCTTCACTCTATGCTCAACTTACATGTACAGGGGAATAGAGAAATAACTCAGGAAATATCATAGGAAGGTTTTTGCTTCCAGCCATTATTTAGACCATAAAGCAAAACTGGAACTCAACATAATATATACAAGTGCACATGCCCACATGAAAAATAATACACATATAATTAAATTAGGTAGCCCCAAATCACATCTGCGGAAGAGGGTGGTCACAGAAAGCCAGTAAGAAATTCTTCAAATCATTTTCCTTTCAGAATGCAAAGCAAAACTTGCCCCTGTGGTGGCTGTCTATAGGTGTTGTGGTGATCGATGAATCACACAGCTCGTCATGTGATCTCTCCCAATGCTCAGAGACAATGCAAGTGCCACTAAACAGATCAGCCACTGCTGAGTTTCTGCTAAGGAGATTATGAACAGATACATCCAGAGCTGGCGACTGCCCCACGCCATGAATCAAAAATGTGTACTGCTAAACTGATTTAGGGCCTCAAACTGCATTATCTGTAAAATGAAATTACCATGCTCTTTGTTTGGAAAGGGAATTGAAAAGACCAATATAGATCAAGTAAATTTACATGCATAATACATTACATTATCCTGCGTTCTCAACACATCTCACTTTCTCTACATGAGGTGCACTTTTTGAGAGCACATGCAAGCTTTTGTAACACAGCTTTTGTTTAAACTAGGCTTTAAGCAAGTTTATGAAACAGCTCTAAATGTTGGAGAATTTCATAAAAGACAACACATCTTCTGCTATTTGAATGGTACAAAAACTCTTACCAATTGCTGTGTTCCTTTCAGATTAAAGAGCAGTAATATATCATCAAAGGGCACTAGAAAGGAAATTAGTCAGGATACTGAGCCACATTTTCCCAAGAACATAAATTAAGCAAAAGCATATTATCAGGAACAAAAATGTATCTACATGTTCCTCATGATCCCTTATATTGTCCTCTAACTCTTTCTATAGGACTAATTCAAGGTAATATTTCTTATGAGTAGTTTTTCTATTTAAATACAGTGAAAAAAGTCATTAAAACAGATTGAACTAAATTGTTAACCCTCTGATAAATAACCTCTGTAGATAACCATGTGTCAAAGGTCTTCTAAAAATCAGAAAACAATTGATAAGCAGAAGAAACTGTGCACTGAACGCAAAGATCAAAGGAGCTGAGAAACAACCTAACCACCAAACATACAAAACTTCCAGTCACTGGTGCTCTGGAGCTGTAATGCAGAATGAGCTCTTAATACAGCTCAAAGAGTGATATTCTATTAATATTAGACTTTAAAATATATCCTATGCAGGGCTGCTGTAGAAAGAGTGAAGTGAAATCATGTTAAACAGGGAATTTATCCTATTCATGGCAATAGAGCCAATGCATTAACAATTAGAAAAAAAAAAAAAAAAAAAAAAACGTAGATGTTCCTCCTAAAACACTGAGAGATTGAAATCAGGTGTTATGTCATTATTATCCAAGAGGCTTTTTTTCTCATTACCAAAAAACTCAAACTTTGCCCTGATAGGTGGCAGAGCATTTTTGCCTCCCCATACTGCATCAGGAGGCTCCACCACTGACTTCAGAGAAGTTCCTTCACAACTCTACTGCATTCCATTCTTAAACTCCCACAGTTCTGGTCTTTAAAATATATTTTTCCTTCAAAACAATATTCAACAGCAGGAAGGAATTGACTAAACAAAGCTGATTTCTTCAGTTTTCATCCCATTTCTCTTCTGCTGATCTTCAACTCAAAAGCAGAAGATTGCAACTTCAAAAATAAAAATGGAAATGAAAATTCAGCAAAGAATAGAGTCATTCTTGTTTTGGTTTTTTTTCCACAGTGACTATCAACAGCTAGAACATTACCCAGATTTCAAGACTGTCACTTTTTTAAAGCAGAAGCCAAAGAGTTTAGCAGTGGGGGAAAAAAAATCAAAATTGTAAATTTGAAATCCGACTTTTGTCCAGATTTTTAATGAACTTTATATCTTTCACTGTGCTCTGGAACCTTAAACTATTTTAAGTATGCATTTGTCCCTTTTGTTATTAAACATGTATTATTAATCTAAGTTGTATTGAAATTTATACATAAATTGAAAATTATTGAATTAAGGGATTCTTGACATCAAAGCAACAGCAATTTATTAAAACATGTTCTCTCTTACTGCTCAAATCTATCTCAAGTCCATGGATAATCAGAAAGACAATGAATGGCTCAGCCAGACCCATTGCAGAATGATGGATAGCTAATACAGATGTAGACAAGTTCTCAAGCTTTACCACAATCACCATCAGTATTAAATCACCATAACTTGTGGGAACTGCATCAGTGTCACAATTTTCCCTCTGTCTTCATCAGCCTCAGGACTTGTCCATGCTCTCATGTTCAGATCAGTTCATCCCTAGATGATTTGATCTGTTTATAGAAAAGGACTGCCCAGTAAGAACTGTCATGATTGATTATCAAATAGATGATGCCCAGCTAAGACTCAAAAGCAGATTCTCCTCTCATTTGAAATGGCATAATTCTAGAAATTTCAGTGGAATTACTCCTGGCCATAAGAAAGATGCTGAGCACATTTCAGATCCCCCAGACACTCCCTGATGTACAGAAAAACACAACAGTTCTACTCAAGCAAGTACAAGAAGAAAGACCCAATCTTGTATTTGCAGAAGACACTTAAGCAGGGGTATCCCTTAAGGGCTATTTTCTGTGTAATATATTAATATTTTAAGCCAGAAGTAGCAGATTTGGTATCTCACCTGCTTTCCAGAGAAATGCTGAATGTAGTGAGTGAAAAAACAGGCTCTCCCTGCCTCTTTTCTGGAGATAAAAGAAATTAAGAACATTATCTGTGGTTCCTCAAAGTAAGCACTAATTACACTAAAATGATGACAATGGAATTCAAAATTTCAATATGCCAGTAAGACTTAAAAATATAACTAAAGAATGTTTTTTGAAATACAGAACCTAAGATTTGATATTGTTTTTATTTGGGTGTGTCTGCTACTGGTTTTCATTCATCCAGTAATGCAGCAGCTTTCTCTAGGATTTCTAAAGAACCTTTACCTTCATGGGAGAACAAAACTAGTGACATGTTCAAAGAGCATGAAAGTTGTCTCCCAAATTTTCTATAATTAAACAGAATAAAATCCTTCAATACCTCACAAAAACGCTTTCTCTAATTTTCAGGAAAACTTTGTAGGGTTTTTTCTCATTTCTATTTTCTTATATCAAACTTTACATAGATTTCCATTTCTTCTCCCAATAAGGTTCTGAGCAGTGGGTAAACCATTTACTACTTTACTCCTGTTTACAGAGCTAAGGATCCCTTTTATCTGTTTTTCCACTATCACAACAATGGACCTACAAACTAGGTTAAATTACCAAGCCAGAGGCACTAATCCCAGGCAGTGTGGCAAATCTGTAACTTTTCTCTCTCTAAACTTTCCAAAATCCCCCAATGCACTTCTAATGAAGGCACAAAATCCAGCAGGTAGAAAGTTAATTGTTAACTAAAGCAATGTGTGGTGTTACGGACAGCACTTTATCCAGCCTCCACCATGGGAAAGACAGAGAAGAATTTTCTGCTCATTTGCACCACCACTGACCTGTCTATGCTTTGAGCACAGTAGGAATTACCCTGGTGATGCCTCCTCACAAATTCTGTGAGTGTGGAAATCACAGGGTTGTGCCTAAGGCTGAAAGGAAGCAGGAAGGCTGTGAGGGGTGTTGGTGTTCAGAGGAGGTATGAGCCCAGAGTAAATAGGAGGGTTACACTTAAGCATTGCAAAACTGTTTTTTGTGCAGGCTGGGAGCTTCTTGTCACTGAGAGCTTCTGCTGAGTGATCAGCATCTCTGGAAACAAAACTGGATTTTGCCTCTCTCTCATTTTTTCCTTGATTTTAAGTTTGCTCATGCAAGGAAACACAGTAATGGAAAAACACTGGTTTTGAGGGAAAACTTTTTTTTTTTTTTTTACTTCACTTCTTTGTGTAATATAGTTCTGCAAACACAAAGTTATTTTAGTATTTAGCTAGTGAGGCTGATGCAGTTTCAAACCTAGCAGGGTGAAATCAGTGCTAGGATGACACAATTCACCCAAGAACAAGGTTTTGGGATTCAAATATGAATGACTGAAAAAGTAATTTCTTTTGAAGATACTCACACTATTGAACAGAAGCTCTAAACCAAGAGCTTTATATTTTGGTGGTTCAAGAAACATTTACCAAAACTAACTAATCTGTAAAAGCATCTGACATCCCTGCCCCCCCAGTGCTGAAGGTACTAAGGAAAGAAGTTTTCATGAGGTTATTTAGTAATGTCTCTTGAAAGAAGTAATGTACTCTGAGTATTCCTTAGATCATGCTTTGAAGTAAAAAATCAATAGTGTTTAACTGATGAACAACATTTTCTTTGAAAATTTGTAGAAAGGGAAAGCTAAAATAACATTTCCTCAGCCATTCTGGTATGTGTTTAAGCCTGTTCATCAGTTTGAAAGTGCACATCTGATCTGTGCTCTTTGAACACCTAAAGGCAATGTACATGCATTAATTTCATTTGTGGACCAAAGTAAAGAGAATATGCTTGTGCTTGCTGTTTTTCTAATGTCAATGATGCTTTATGGTTGTTCCAAAATCTGTTTAACACAAAGGAAGAAAAAATAATAAAAAAATGCAAATAACCAAAGGAGAGGAGCCTGTATGCATTTGTGCATGGAGTGTTATTTAAATATTCCTTCTGGTTTATAACTGTTTGATCAACATACTTTTTAATATGATAGCAAACATTTCAAGCAATACTCCAAGCACAGGATGTGGACATAGGATTCAAAGGAAGGTGCCACCTTATTAATTTATTTTTTTTTTTTCTGGATAGTCTGGAGCTGCAGGGTGAAGTCATGTGTCAACTTGAACTACCCTAAATCAAACCATAATCACAATATCTTCTCTTTCCTTGTGGCCATAGCCCCCTTCTGTAACCAGGTTCCCTGTGATCCGAGTGTGCAAACAAAGGGATCACATCAGGTAATGAAT
The DNA here is from genome assembly GCF_965231275.1 of Zosterops lateralis. NCBI lineage: Eukaryota > Metazoa > Chordata > Aves > Passeriformes > Zosteropidae > Zosterops > Zosterops lateralis. The sequence goes on from NC_139763.1 coordinate 112,349,677, forward strand.
GCCACAAGCTAAAGGAGTGCCATCCTCTCTTATCTGGCCAATTCCTACCTCGATCAGCTCCCCAAGAAGAGGTGCCAGCAGATGTGCAGGAGCACCAGCACCAGTGGAAGAGTCAGAGGGAGATCCTGCAGACAGGACTCTTGGAAGCTGAAGGAGACTGAAAACCTGGCTCAGGCGAACTCCATCTGCCGAATGACAGTAACTCCTTCTCAATGGTGGCTGGAAACACTCTCCCAGTCTCTGTTTTATTTGCTGCTGTTTAGTTTTGTGACAGCCCTGGGCTGCTCTGAGGCAGATGTTACACTTCCCCCACGTTGTTCCCCTTGTGGCTGAAAAAGCCATATCATTTTCACTCCCTTGCAGCGGAGAAGAAAACTCTCACAAGCTCAGTTTTCCATTGGTCCCATCTCCATTACCTCTGCCTGTATGAGACTAAGTACAGGCTGCCAAACTTCCATAAAGTATTTCAAATGTCTTCAAAGAGGTGAAAAATAGATAAATATATATTCCATTCGTTCCAACGAAATATATGCAGGAAGCTTCATGCATCCCCAGAGCCCTCTTGAATTCAGCTCTACTCTAAAGCAAGTGGTGTAAAAGAAGATGCAAAAACTTGTTTGTTATCATGGGATAGAGGCTAAAGCTAGACTTTAAAGAAAACAGAAGACTAAATAAAACCCAGTTAATTTCACAGTCACTCTGTATCCAAATAAATATTCTTTTCCCTTTCAAGAATATTCAAAGCAAAATTATTAGAACATCCTTTGGCACACCAAATCACATACTGTGTGTAGTCATATGCTTTATATACTTGCAGTCAAACTAAAACTGCAGATCCACACTTACAGTACTCAATTTCTAAAATTAGAGTTTTAGGTCCTCAGCTATGCACAAGCCACCTCCTCAAATCTATCAAGCTTCTTCTGAAGTTAAAAAAATTGTGAATTTCTTACTATTCAAAATCAGGTTGCTTATGTGAAACATAGGGAAATACTTTTAGGACCCTGAATCTGAAACTTTTGGTCAGCATTTCATAAGGGGTTCCAATGTAAAACAGCATGGCAGCATATTTAATCTATCATTATTTAAGAAATGCTGTTAGTCATACAGCATGATACAATATTAAAAAATAATTCATGCAGTTTATCCCTGAAATGACACAAAATAAATTACTTAAATTAGATAAATGGCAAACTATATAAAGTGTTATGCTTAAAATCACATAAAATAAACAGTGAATCATTCCAGCACAGCTGGCTCTGCTCCACAAGTGCTGCAACTCAGACCCCTCATACCTCACAATTACTCACACTGAAATCCAGGCTACCTGGGTCCACGTAAATGCCTCCTATATAGCTTCATTTATTTAACATTTAAACTACTGTTGGTGTACTACATGCACCCTAAATAATACATATGCTGATCAATCCATGGGGAGACTGGATCTGAGGCACACAGCTTTGTATCACTCTCACCACTAATTCCTTGCCAGAGACACTTAAGATTTCTAGCACTGGTACCTTTTGCTATAAAAATGATTAAACGGCAGTAGAGCTGAGATTGGAACTGAAATACAAGGCTGGACCACTTGCATAATAAACTTTGATTTAGTAATTAAAGAGATTATTGCTTCACTTCCCTGTAGACAGTAAGTACAGGCACCACCTCATATAATTCTGTGGGGTGATGCCCTGTGGTTGCATTTTATTTTTATTTCTACAATTTGATCATAAGTAAATCAACTCACTCTCAGTTCTCAAAATGGAAATTCTTTCAGAATTCAGAAAGGGATAGGCATTACCAGCACCTCAAATCTGCTTTCCCATTTAAGATAAACTCAAGACAATACTTGATATTTTCCTTTTCCCAGTTTTTTTGCTCTCCCTATTACAAATCCTTCTTAAACTTGAACCGTGGTGGGTTATTTTAGCTTAAAGGGAAAAAAGGAATTCCAGTTGATTTGTACTTCCAGGTTGTGCTTTTAGATTCCAGTTTATCTTGATCATTAGTTTATAAATCCCAGTTTAAAGCACATTTAGAGACTGCATTCCAATGAATCATTCTGAAAGGTTTTCTGGCATGCAGACTTAAAAATAGCTAGAAAATAAAATGATATCTTTATAATTCTCTGGACCCACACACAGGACTCATTTCATTCCCTGACCCTAACCTTGCAACTAAATCAGGAGCAGTTTTCCACCCATAATTCGATTCTGTTCGTTGTTTGTGGATGACCATTTTTCTTGTTTTTAGTGAATTCCAAGGAGAAAAAATACAGGTGAAAAGAGCTGGCTTTGTCACAAACAGAAAATTATACAGCAAGACCATAGAAAAATGCCTTCTCAGAGCTCGCAACTTCAGTAATGAAGTTTTTATTTATATTACCAGAAACTTTTCCAGCTTCATTAACTTGTACTGATCACGAGGCCTGCACAGACACAATGCTTACAACAGGTATCAACACTTTCCAAAGATGTCTATACTTTGCAGCATTTTTGAAACAAAATGTGATATGGAAGAACTAGAGGATGGTCTAAATCAGCTGTTGCTATCTACCATGCAACTCACTTCAGCACAGGTAAAATACTGTGAGTCATCCAAGGCTGCACGCATCCAGCTTCACCCTTCCCTGCTGAACAGCAGAGCTGGAAGTTCTGGTATGCAGGTCTCTGGCTGTCTGGAATCTCTTAAAAATAAAAATAAGAATAAAACTAAATCTCTGTTGCTGTTTTGGGATGGGCTTCCCAAGAGAGCTGCAGTGGAGAAGTTTGAGTGCTGACCTCTCACCAAGTGACACCATGAATTCCCTGTGCACACCAACACAAACTACTCCCATCATTGAGATGAAAACAACAGCTGATCCTAGTGGTTAATGAAAAGGGGAGGTGCACACGTCCTCTTTCGGAGGTCAGAAATGCTCAGAGACTACATGACATTACAACAGCTGTGTTCTGACACATCCTGAACCTGGAGCTTTCCCCAGCAAGCAGTGTCCTCTCCACGTCACACAGCACTCACAGCAACACCACGTATGGAACAAACCACAGAGCAGCAGGTATGCCCAGCTTTTTGCTGATTCAGAGCTCTGAGCAAACAAGACAAATTGCTTCTTAACCTCCTTGAAACAGGTATCTTCCTTATGTTTTGTTTCAGCTGCAAAAAAACATTTCTTAGAACAGCAAAAGCCCATATTAAGATATTTTCTGCAGTCAGGTTCCTAGGTTATTTTCTAGCCATGATAAAAATTCAGCTCTTTTCCTCTGCCTGAGAGCAGGTAAGAGACCAAAGCAATCCAGCCCTAATTTACAGATTTAATTGAAAATGGGAGAAAGAGAAAAAAGTTAACAGCATTCCTTAAATCCCAGAAACTTGACAGTGACATATATTCCTAAGTCACACACCTCTGAGAAGAGGTCATGCTGCCCAGAGTAAATAACAGCTTGTAATTTGCAATGAGGATACCCAGCAGCAGCACTGTGAGATACATGTGATAATGTGATTTACGGGACCAGGAAATAATTTTCAGACATATGTGCTGCATTAACAATCCAGGTTAAGCGTGTGCTGCAACTTTTCCCTTGAAGGTACAGTAGGTGGAAGATTAAATGTAACAAAAGGAAATGTCGAGTGGGGAGGGAGGAGTCTCCTGCTGAGATGTTGTGATAAATTATTAAAACTTCTTTTTAATGTTGATGCTACTCTTTAACCTCAGATCACAATACTGACAGCAGAGAAAAACTGGAAGTGCTATTAAAGCTGTGATAAACACTCCATGCTGTGGCAACACTTGTAAGGGAAAAAACAAAAGCAAAAACAAAAACAAAAACAAACAAACAAAAAAAACCCCAAAACAAAACAAAACAACCAAAAAAAAAAAAAAAAGTAAAAAAAAAATTCCTGAGGGTGCCTCCAATCAGCAACATCAAGAAACAACCAAGGAAGAAAATATCAAACAATCTACAATCCACAGTCCCTCAGTCCAAATATTTATGAGATACCAGTTATACTCACTGAGCTGTATTAGATTATGAGACCTCAATAACCCGTGTTTTCCATAAACAAATGTCATGCAAGGAAGCAAAACAAAGTGAACTTTATGAAAAGGCACATTTAGTGAACTGCTCACAGCATACACAGGGTAAATCTTCCCAGCAGTTTGTAACAGAAGAGAAAAAGGGATTGCTGCCTTCAAAAATCATAAGTGTTTTCTCAACATAGCATTTTTTTCGATAAAGCTAATGCAATTTATCTTTATTAACACATCAACACTGACACAGCCAGTCAGCCAATTAGTGCTGCTGGCAGGGCATTTCACAACATCCATGTAATCTAAAAAAAATGTCTGTCTAGTCATTTTTACCACATATACTAACAATTCTGCACTCAAAATAGGCTTCTTGTTTTCTTTCTCTCTTATTCCAACACTGTAGCCCCTTTTTACAGGAGTAACATCACTTCCAATAAAGCCACAAGAGTCCCAGAGGCTCCATAATAAAAAGAATAATCTGAATTCTCACAATCCAAAAAATTACTAAATTTATAAATGGCATGCATTCATTTGCATCAAGGCCCTAAACATTATTCTGCTAATGGTACAATGCAAAGCAAAATTCCTGCAAGGAATACATACCTTACAAAGTCAGCCAAGGAAACTAACAAGAAAACAAATTAACTCCATGCTCTCTTTTTAGCATCCTACTGCAAAGCCCACACAGCAACCTGAAATCTGAGTCACTCAAAATAGCAGAGATATTCTCCTTAGATTACTTTCAATGCAGCTTTTTAGCACCTTACCCAAACATCCATCACAAAACTTTTCCTTTCCACTTACCCCCCTTCCAGTGTTTGCCTTTGGTCCTGCTAAGCTTGCTCAGGGTTGGTCCAGAGAAGAGCAACATCAAAATGAAAATAAGTTCAAGCATAGTGATTTTCCCCCGTTTCAAGGATAACAACATTTCCACAAGTTATTTTTTAAAAAAATATTTAAAAAACGAAAAAAAAAAATTAAAATTTCACATCTTCCCCCCCCTCTGTGTTTACTTAGGGGAAGAGTGATTAATCATTGAAAAATTAGAGCAAGGAGTAGCTTTGCTCTTCTCAGATGCTGAAGTAATATTTCAATGATGTAGCCCTGAGGAAAGCCACATTTCTCACTGATCCGATTTCTCCCACACAACATGCAGCCAGCACCGCTGCTACTACAGCAGCTATAAAATAATTTCTGCTCCTCACTTTGGTTTCTGTGGGAATATATTCCTCAGCTTGCAGCGTGAGCTTGATTGAAAATGATAAATACAGTAATGCTTGTGTCCAGGCAGAAAAGAGAGAAGATGTCAGGATTGTGAAAAAAGATGAGAAGCAGTTGTACTGACAGCTTTAAGCCTGACTGTCTGATCCTAATAGCTGTGCAACCAACCAAATTGCTCTTTTAAGAGTAATAAGGCTTCAGTGAAAGCTGGTGTCACTGCCACTTGGGTAGGTAGTGCAGGGCTCGAAAATCACCAAGGAACCTGCTGGAGATAACGACTGCCACGGTCCCAGCTCCGAATGCAGAGGGCTGAGCAGAATACAGTATGCACAGGGAGCATTTAATCTCTATTGTGTGCAGGAGATTTCCTGCTTTGCACTGTGCCACTGCTCAGGACTTTGCACTGCATTTTCTTAAGACTTTACTTCATATTTTAAACTAAAATACAAGCTTCAGCACACTAATTACTTGCAGCATTTCTGAATTATTGCATGGGAAGAACCCTGCGTGCTTTTTTTTTTTTTTTTCCTTTTTAAGTAGCAAACAGGAAGAACAAATCTTTAGCAGTAGCAGCAATCTTTTCACTGCATAGAGCAGCTATGCATTTTATATTTTCACACTGCATGTCCTTAGGATCTCCAAAATCCAAGGGGCAGGAGTACAAGGTGGAGAGGGGAGGAAAGAGAAAGGGGACATTCAGTAGTGCGCATATTCTCAAAATAACAGATTGCAGTCAATTTTTCCTTTAGGTGTTACTGCCACAGAAGTAATAGAGCTACTACCTACATATCCAAATGTTTGTATTTAAGATACAAACTGACTCTGCTGATACTGAATCAGCAAAAACAAGACTTGCTGTGCAAAATTTTTGATTTTATGAGAGAGATTCCTGACATTCAGACTGCTCAAACAGTCTTGACATGCCCAGTGCTTGCTTAAGTGTGCCCAAAAACTTGAATTCATCTACAGTCTGGCATTTTGTTGTTTCCATATAAGCATGCAGTGTTCAAATCAATGAGCCAAAAACCTTGTGCTGTAAATTTATATAAATAAAAAAAAAAAAATTAAAAAATCAATGTCTTTAGAATGACAAAGCAAAGTTGGTCACAAATTCCCTGAAGTTATCACATTTTCAACCAGACATGATGCCCTTTTCAGTGCAACATTAAAAAGATGGTATTAATAAATCTAAAGCCTTGCTTGTTCATCTGAATAAAGAATTATGTTTTGACTGGTGGAGAAAATCATGAACATCTGATATATGTTCAGCAATTTTTTTTAAACAAGCAGAATGTCATATCAGAAACAAAGAAATATTGGGATTTTACCAGGACTATATCAATGTTGAAAGATCTTTTATTTTTAAGTTCTACAATATATTTATGGGCTTGTTAGAGGATGTAACATTTGCATTTAGACGGGAAACAAACACGTGCTGATGTACAGTTCTTTATCCCTCTGTGCATTAATTTTTAAAACCTATAAGACAGCCTACCAGATGCTGAGTCTGATACATCAAGGATGATGCTTATGATTCTTAGTTGCCAAAAAATTAGGTCAGTATCTGTCACATAGAGTCACTAAGCTGTGGCTTCTGCTAAATTTCTCCATCAAGCCATTCTCAATCACCCATCTCATTGCTAATAATTAAAACAACAGTTCTTCTATTTCTCTCTCAAATATTACTGAAATGAGGCAGGACAGAGACTCATGTTTGTTTGGATTGCTAGCACCATGTGATGTGTTAAAGAACCAGAAAATCTTAGGAGTTCCCAAAGGTTTCACGATTTTTGCATCCAGACAATAAGAAAACTTTCAACTAAACAACCCCCAGCCCCACCCTCCTCAGTAAATAAAGTAAATTCACTAACTTAAAAGTTTTGGATCAGAAAGCAAACACTTTCAATGTCTAAAACGTGTGACAATATCAGTCACACCTCAGAACTTTTGACAGATCATTGTCTTGACCCTCTCTGCAGTCTTTTGTCACTTTTACCTCCCACACTCTTTCTTCAGTCTTTGTCTTGCTTTCAAATCTTATAATCCCCCTGAAAGTTTATCAAATTATCCTGCTTCTACCCCCATCCTTGAGTAAGTCAGCTGCTGTGGGGAAAACTGTTCCCAATAGTGACAGGCATCCTTAAAAATATCCCCTTGTTCCCTATACTGCAAAAGAATTCAACCCAGACTGGATGCTTTCTATTCTCAGCATTAATGAAACCAGAAAGGTATGATGAGTTTCTGTCAGCTTTCTGCCAGCTCTGACATGAGCCTGCAGCAGCTCAGCAGATTCAGGTACTGCCTGAGTAGCAGCTCAGGTACTACAGCAGGAGAAAGGCAGGACCACCCAGGAGCAGAAGGAAAACCACCAGGGCTGCTGGTCGTGGCTGTTCTTGGGTTAGTCCAATGCCTGAAGTGCCCAGATGATGGTTTCCTGCCTCATTTTACAAAAGGCAAGTTTTTGAATCCATTTAGGCTTATATCAGGATCAAGCAGGCAGATCTTTAAGGAAGCACAGAAAAACTATTGCCCCTTCTTATGAAATTTAGTGGAGTTTTTAATGCCCTCCTTTCCAGGTTCATAAGAATTTCAATTTTTCAGATTTAAAATGGCTCCAGAGGAAAGATATGGCTTTAAGAAAGATTATACACAAACTTTGTTGAATGAATCATCAGAAAGACAAATAAAAGAAACTCAACATTTATTTTTCTTTCAAGTATCATGATTTTTAAGTCAACATCCTCTTTTAGAGATGTAAAAGGACTGATCTGTAATTCTTTTTCATGCTTTGAATGTGCAGAAAGAAAATTAACCAGTTTAAAGTCCACCTTTATGTGTGTTACTATTACAGCAAAAACTCCTCTGAGAGCTACAAGAGGCAAAACAATCCCATGTCAGATGAATGCTCCTGATGACTGTCTAGTTCCTTTTTTTGATTAATTTATGCTTTTCACCACACCCTTAGGTCCTAGAAGTGACTGCAACATGTTTAATTACTTCCTCTCATTTCTTTGAAAAGTATCTTTGATAAATTTATTGAGATAATTTAGGGTTTTCCTCATTTAAAAAAATCCTCTTCACCTTTCCTTATATTCCTTATATATATTTCCCTATATTCCAAATGCCCTTCATACAACTCACTCCAGTAAAAAAAAAGTAATTTCTCAGACCAAAGATTCCCACTCTCACAAGTGTCCTTGCTGCCTTCACCTTAAGTATATCCAGTTCTAATTTAGTGTTTATGAGATGAAGTCAAGAGAAAAGCCTCCAGCATTCAAGATGAATTAGCAGTTGTATATTCTCTCCCTCATTCTGCTCATGAAGCCAAAGGGCAGCAACTATGATTAAGCTGAAGTTATGCTTATAAATGCCTACAACATTAATGAATACAGAGGTTCTTTGTAATTAACAGAATTGTAGGATGTTTACTCAGAGGCAGTATACACTAGCAACCTAAATAACAAACCACTAGTGAAGACACTCAGGAAAAAATATGTCCAAGTAATGTATATTTGTAGTTGGTAGAACTGGCTATCTGGTCACTATTCCTTTCCATATTTTCCTTCTTTTCATTGATCTGTATCAGGCATAAAAAGGCTTCTTGTGTAAGCACTTGGTTAAAACCCTCGGGCTTGAATAAATAACAACAACAGTTTCAGGGAAGCTTGAATGTCAGAGCCCTGAGCAACATGGTCCTGTAAGGGTTATATTCTGGAGAGCTCTGCTATTTTCAGACTGTAGGAGGCAGAGGCCTCAGCTGCTTGCTCACTGACATGTTCTTGAGCCCTTTTATTTGCCATCAAGATTCCATTGCACTGCAGGGAAGGTTATGGACTTCCTCAAAATCCTTCAATAACTGCAAGAAATAATACTCTAATCCAAACCAGAATTCAGGCGTTTTTCATTGTATATCCTGGCACTTTTTAATTATAGAATTGTCTTAACACTTGGGGAAGCTTGGAAAGATTTGCAGCCTTCATTCTTCTAATTTCAGAACCCTGGACTATCAAAATATATTAAAAAAAAAAAAATCAGAGCTTTCAGAAATAGACAGAAATGACTGTTTAGACGGTCATGACTGAGATGAGAGGGAATGGAGACAGAAGCTGAAGGGTCCATCCCTTCCCCCTAAGAAGTTACCAATATTTTCTTTTTCCAACCTATCTCCTCCTCCATTATACCAAAGATCCCAAACAGCCAGCATCAGGCAGCATGAAAATGCCCATGACTAAATGAACTTTGCAAAAGGAATATAATCAACACCAAACACTACAAAATGGAAATACCACATCCCTCATTGAGGGCATGAAGAATATTTTTCTGCTGCCTCCCTCACCATATAAAGAGGTCCAAGATGCTGTGGGCCATAATTAATTCAGTTCTTTTTAGGCATGAAAATTGTTTTGATTTTAAATACTTTCAGCTTAGGGCATTCTAAATATCTGTGGAAACCTCCTGGGGATTTCTGTTAGGCACGGACACCAATGGAAGCAACATTTTAGGGTACTTGTAACGTAATACCATGCCAAATAAATACAGAGCCTTCTTAAATCAAAAACATATTTGAAAATTCTTCCAATTCATGTGGTTTCCAGGGATTAAGACACCAGTGCTTGCCCAGAGCACAGCCTGCATTTCCACTGCAGGTATTGTGAAAAACCATTTCCATTCCCCCTTCACGAATATAACCAAATAGGATGTTCTGACTATCACTGAATGCCAGTCCCCAAATATTATGTTCATTTTGGGGTTTGTTGGTGATAAACACCCACAAAAGAGTGTCTTCTCTTCTTCCTAACTAACTAGTAGCTTTGTTTCTGGCATAAGACAACGTGAAGGCTCAATGTATAGCAATACACTATAATAAACTGCTTTAGTGCAGAGTAAAAGAAACACATCAATAAAACAAGGAAAATAAGTCCAAGATCCATATTTCTATACTGAGGGTTATTTTTGTTTATGCTTACAGGTCTAAGGCCTTTCTGATACTCTGCAAATTATATTATGTAGAATGAAAAAGCACAAGAAATTTATTTCATAATATTCTGCACTCATCAATCAGGATTTATAGGTGGTTTACATTTAAGTATACTAGCAGTTATAATAATTCACTTTGAATTTACCACTTATTTCAGTCTTAATCACTCAGAGTTTCAGTTCAAAAAGTATAAATTTGTTTGATGGAGCAATGGGAATAAAACAACTTTTAGCTCTATCAATATTTTAATAAAATTATTAACTTGGAAAATTTTATCCACTATATCCAACACAAAGATTCTAAATTCGTTCAGCACTGACAAGATGCTATACTGTTACTATGAAATGTAATTCCTAACATGACCTATGAAAAAATGCTACCTATGTTTTAAAACCTTTACATACCATTTAACTGCAAATACACTGATATATATAATTATATTTAACAATACATAAGAAATATTATTTATTTTAAAATAACACAAATTGTTAAACAATGTACACATGCTGTTTCCCAAGGAGCTGCTTTGGTAAGAAAAATACCATATGAAGTCATAAATCACAACAGGAGGTAACACCACTAATGAGGCATTTTACTGTGTTTTGTGCTACAGACTGAAAATATAGTTCTGGTTTTGACAAAGGGGAAATGGGAAAAATGAACAATTCTGGTCTAATTTTCCTCCTTTCTAGTATTGAAAAATCCTACTATATGTTATCTTATTGTATTCTAATGGGCTCTATTTCCTACCAAGAAATAGAGCATTTATCCAAAACACAACTATGAAATGACTGGCACATGATACCTGTCCAACAGGAGGGGGGAAAAGAGATTAACTGAGAGCAAAGCAACTTTGCAGCTAGAAAAGATGCCAAGATCTATTTTCACAAACTGTATGTAAAGCAATAGTTATACTTTGAAAATATTCAATAAAATACTTTCAACTATCACACCAATTTTTAGTTTATTTTTTTTTTTGGCAGGCCTATTTCTAACAGCCACGATGAAGAGAGAGCAAAGCTAAAAAGCTGGAAGTACCAGTTCATACATATAGGAATCATAACCCACCTTCCATGACACTTAAAAGTTCTGATTTGTCAATAAACCAATTCAGGTTACCATTCACAGGAAAATATATGTCCAGCTCACATTTCATTTATAGAATAGGTCTTTAGATCTGAGAGCTTCCAATATTTTGTGTGTTTTCCAGGTTATTGACTTCTTTGGGAGCACTGTAGACATATTCTCTTTAAATTTCACTGTGAAATTTAAAGCTCTGAAGCCACAAAGTACTAATCTGGTCCTCTCCTCCTGCTTCCAATGAATTTTTGAAGTGCTTTGGCTCTGCAATACCCAGTAGCCCCATTAGGAAGAATCGACTAACACCAGTCAATCAAAAGTCTCCGGATGTAATCGACAGAAATCAAACATGGGGAAGACAAGCTAAGTAATAGAATATTGGTATCTCCATGTAATAAACACATGGGAAGAAGACAAGCTCTGTTGGAAAGTGGAATTATGTAGGAACTGAAATTTCAGATCAGAAAGAAAGGAAGGCCAAGATGCAACAGAGATCATTCAGGAAATACTGCCAGTGACAAGAGATACGTCTGCTTTCTCTGAACAGGTATTGATCCAGTTGGTTTTACACTCAGGATGCCTCCAGTGCTGCTGAAGGTGTCACATTTCAGGTGACTTGAAACAATAAAACTCTGACTAATTGCAGTTATTAAAGATATTAGCTTGTTTTTCCTTTTATGGTGTATTGAAGTTTCCCTGAGGACACACTCAAGACAAAAGGTGTAGCAGTGATTCCACAGCTCTACCTATGACTTCTGCAGTGCTCAAGGGAAGAAACTCATTAATCAGCTGGGATTCCACATAAAAAATCAAAAATACCAACCATTACCAGACAAGGGTGTAATGTGTCAGTGTGAAAGCCATGCCAATATGCCACACTGCTCATAAAACCTGCCGTTTTTACATTGGAATTATTTTTCTGTGGAGCCTCAGACTTGCAATCTGTTTGCAAAAGAAGGAAGGAGGTTTGGCAGTTTTGGCTGGGTTGTTTGCTCACCACATTCAAGTTAAGAATAATTGTGTGCATGGCAAAGGACAGCCACTGTGACACACCTGCTTCCATAGTAGAATCCTAAAATATCCTGATTTGGAAGGGACTCACAAGGATCATTCAAGTCCATCTCAGAGTCCTGCACAGGACAATTCCAAGAATCACAGTGCAAATGTCTGGCATTTTTGAGAGGTTTAAAAAAAGGGAGTATTTATTTCTAGTGCTTATTTAGAAAATAGCTGTTACTTGCTAAATTTTCTGGATATAAAGGAAAACAAGAGAATTTCTCTAACTCTAAGGATCTGTTTTTTTGAGAGACAGCAAGTTTTGTATAATCAGCATTTGTCTGAAACAGTGAGATAAACACTATACAGATGCCTGCTAAGCAGGTATCTGCTGTTGCATTTAAAATAATTGCACTATTGCAATTTATGTATTCAAACTATTTCTGTTTACAGCAGTGCAAAACCAACTGCTGATTAAAGCTGTGTTCAAGTTCTACATTCATTCTTTCTTTGCCCATTTTTATTGCAGGTGCAGAGATTGAGGAACTTATCTTTATCTATTCTGTAAAATAAGACCAAACCCCCTATTTTACAGTGTTCTGGTGTTATAAAAGATATTTGCACTTCAGTAATTATAGGTTATATCTGCTCAGCTCTGTTACAGTAGGAAACAAACCCAAACTGCCTGACAGTCCAGGGTACCAACGGCCTGTGTTGGGTCCAGCCTTGTGGTTTTTTGGGAGACAGCCTATCAGGCAAGGAGCTTGTGCAGCAGGCAGCAGGACAAGGTCAAATGCTCACAGATGAAACACAGAACACAGCTACTGCAAGACACTTCACCTGCCACAACCACCATACACAATCATGAATTTAGTCATTCATTCACTGATTTTATTTCTTTAACTTCTATTAGCACTACAGAGCTCACACTAGAGAAACAAACTGGACTGCTTTGGAATGTAGCTCATCCATCAGGTCCTTCTTGATAATTACATTTCAGTGCCAGGGTAACCCCACTGGCCTATAACCAAGGCCAGAGGGTGCACACGTTGGAGTTGGGTATAAATGAGGGCATCATCTGGCATGCAGAAATCTTTATTAACAGTGGTGGTTCACATGGCAAAAAACCTTAGCAGGGCTACAATCCTAGCCTCAGTCTGTTCAGTCTGATGTTAGCAAACACAACTTATTATTCATGAATTGAGAAAAAAAATTTAAGTCCTCTTCTGAGATAAGCTTATCCCCAACCCCACCCTGCCAAACTATTGTCAGAGTATCCCACGTTGGTCTGAGGCCACACTCCAAGCATGGTTTTGTAATAAAAGCATAATCTCTTTCTATGATGGCTTTTGTCATTATAGTTAACTGCCTTCCACTCCTATTTGGCACATAAGAATGAATTTCTCGTCAAACAATTAGCATTACTAAACAACTACATAAACCTTTGACTTGAAAGTGGCTTTCAGACAAGTTGTACAAAACCAGTGAATAGTTTAAAACAAAAAAATCAAACAAAGAGGCAAAAAACTTCTGTTGTTATTAGAGGGTCGAATATATGGAGCAAAATTAGAGTTGGGTTATTCCTCTCTACCTGGATGTCCTGTGCTGCAGGCTTAGTAGAGGTGGCATTATAAGCATGACTGAATAAAACAATTTATAATAAGGGTTTTGCCTACAGCATGGTAGGGATGTGTTATAGCAGCACAGTGGGAAGAAATGTGATCTTTCATTGGTTTCACTTCGGTGACCAGAGGCCAGATGACAGCAGATAATCAGCATGGGCTGTAATTTATCATGGCACTGTAAGGCAGAGCAGATTCCAAAGACAAGCCAGCACAGCAGCAGACCACCACCCAAGGAGGCAGAACAAGTTCTCCTCCCAGGCCCAGGTGTTCAAACAAGTGTGCATGCATTTGCATATGCAGACAACAGTGCGTATCAAATCTCTGCTCTCCACGCCTTGCTCAGGGTCGAGTGAAACAACTGGGAATTTGCATACATATACATATTTCATTAAGGCACCTAAGTGATATGAGTAAGGCAGGGCACTTCAGTAGCTTTTCCTGGTACACCGATTTTAATAAGGTCATTGCCTATATGTTTAACAGGTAATAATTCTGCTCTTTCCCTCAGCATGGAAAATTCTGCCCAGTGCAGAGCCAGCTCCTCTGGCTTCAAACAGCTCACTACAGACACACCTAACAGGACAAAACTATGTTCAGATGAGGCATGCAGGGTCTTAACAGGAACAGCATAAATAGCTAAAAGCATCATTCCTGATGCTGACTCCTGACCTCTGTATGAGCTCCCCTTTGTGCAGTGGGATGCAAAGGATTCTCTAACTCTGCACTGGACACTGCAATACGTTTCCAAAACACTTCTCCCTTTTAAACTGTATTGTGAACAGTGGCAAAAAGACAAAATTCTGAGTTGCAACCCTTCCAGAGTTTCTGATCAGTCAAAATCATCAGGTCCTGCCTTGCATGAGCATTTAATGGGGACAGTCATACAGCCAGTGGATCTGATCTCAGATTTAGGCTGAAACAAGATCTGCTCCTCCTCTGAGAGGCTGAGCAATTTTCACCTATTTATTCTGTTTGATCAACCTTTCCCTCTCCCTTTTACTAAGAGCCCCAAATCATTGTCCTGGCTGACAGCCTTGAAAACCACATGAGATCCGTGAAAGCAAGTGGCATACACTCACTAACTTCCACAGAATTTAGATCATTCGTAGCACCTTCAGCTTAAAACTCACATTGTCTTTTCCACTGCTAATTGTACAATTCAAAGCCCATCCTTCTAAGCTCATACTGAAAAGAAGAGGTTTTCCTTGTCAAGTAGAGTTAGCCTTATCAGATACAGCCCCCATAAAACTTCCCTTTATCCCTGAAATCAATTGTCACACGTTTACTCCCAGTTTTGCCCGCATCTACCTTGAGCAATTTAAGTCTCATTCCCTCTGTGAAACAGGCAATAAATCACATCCACTGTATTGAGTGAAAAATAAATCATAAACTTTGAAGAAACAAACAGAAGTTTGTAGAAGACTTTGAAGACATATTGCTTGTGATTAGCAAGGCAAGGAGAAATCAGGTATTGGGAAGGAGCTGAAGTCTTTGGATGCCATCAAAGGGCTCCTTAAATAGGTTCTTCTAAGGTTCTTTTTCTTAAATGCATGTAAAGATGTGTCCTGAGGAAGGAAAATCTGTCCTTACCTATATTCAGCTTTTAAACATAGCCTCAACTTTAATTTTTTCTGACATTTCTGCTTCTTCTCTACAAATGAAAATTAAAATTATTTCTTACTCCTTATTATACACATATACCATGCAAACAGTTTTCAAGTGATTTTAGCTGCCTGTGAGTTCTTTGACTTTTAAAGCTTCAAGGAAGCTCCAATATGTGGAATTAATCCCCAAATGGAATATATCTGTAGAGCAGTAACTTCTTTCAAGCTTAAGCATAACTGGGCCATGCACTCCCTGCATCAAAACCCCAAAGATAAGACTCCATTTTCTTTCTTCTTTGGAACATAAGACCATAAGGAACCCATATCTAAATATGCACAGAAGTATTAATTTTCCATTGTTCTGACATTTTTTTAAACAATATTCATAAATAAAAAGGGTAGTGAGACTGTTGGCTTTTCATGTCATTGCTGTGTTGCTACAGAACATTTTTAAAGTTTGAGAAGGGACATCATATCCTTAAACTTCGTGAAGTGCACAGACTGTTGCCATAGATTTCTTCTAATTATGTTATCTTCTCATCTAGCCCTCCTACAGCTTAAGATATTTCAACATAAAAATAAGTAATTCTGAAATTAATCCATTTCTACAAAATATAAAAAGACGTATTTCAAAGGATCCCATATTTTACCAAAGTTGGTAATTCAAGAAGATAATTTGAAGTCAGGAATTAAACAGCAGAACATACTCTAAAAAACAGCTTCTTTCTAATCCTCACCTCTGTTTCAAAAAAATATAAACATTAGAAGAAAATACACTGCCTGTGTCTAAAAACTATTTTTACAGTAAGTAGTTTTGAGTTTAAGCATAGTCTTCCAAAAAAAAATTTTGCAACTGTTATTCTGATGTAGCCCCCCTTTTAGATTGCATTTGTAAGGCTAAAGATAGAAGTGACAATTATTCTAAGATTATTAAAAAATTAAAAATCCAGTAGAGTACTAGGTTTAAAAATTCTATTTGCATTTCATCTGTCAGTGAATTTGCCCTAATTGTCCACTATTGTGATAATGTCTGAGTTGAATACTGTATGTCTATATGTATGTTAGCACCCAGCAATTAGCTCAGCAATAATTATATACTGTTTCTGACCTCTTTGTGCAGCTGGCAGAGGGTGGGGTTTTTTAAATACATCTTCTCCAACTTTCAGTAATTTTTAAAAGCACAAAAATAGAGTTTAAGAATGATAGGAAACAATTACTAGATTTGCCATAATTCCTTACATACTTGGAAAATTTGCATTTACATTGTGGTTACATGCAGTAAGTCTGAATTCTAACAGATATTCCTCAATAGCCTCTGCTCCTTTTATAGCTCATCAACTAATTCTTTGATTTCATAACTGATCCTATGCTATCTACGAGGGATTTTTTTTTTGATCTTTTTTAAGCAACTATTTATGAAATATATTTATACAAAGTAGAAGAGCACTGTTTTGTTTTGGTTTTTTTTTAATATTACAGTGTGTTTCTTCACTAAAATACCTTTTCTTCACCATAATGACATCAAATGACAGACACCCAGTGCAATGTACCTCAAACAGCTGGCACAGGACTAAGAAAATACAGGCAACATTTCTCAGTATTGCATTGGTTCAGTTGCCTACTAATTCCTTTGATATTTTATCCATTTCTCAAATGAGAGATGCTACATGATTAGAGATATTTATAAATTAAAAGATGTAATTTCCCCCCAAGGTATACATATGCATGATTCATCAAAGTTAAATGTCAAAAAGAATTAAAGATAAGAATATTATTCTAGCAAAATTGCAAAAACCTCAATTTTTGCATTTTTCTCTATGCAAGCCATGTGTGGTTCATTAACATTATGTTAGTAAGGTTGTAGGTCAGTTTAGAAATCCAATTGCAAATCAAGGGAAACTGATTTCAAATGGCACCTGACTTGGCCTTCAAACCCTAAAAATCTAGAGCAAATCAGATCAGTAAATTACAAGCCAAAATTTAGGTTATGATTAATAGAGTTCAGAAGATGAACTGCAACAGATAATTGTACTTCATCTGGTCCATGGAGTGCTCATGAGTTGATCCCAACTGCACAGAGTTGATGCAGTGCTTTTAGCATCCTGTTAAACTCCCTCACGGATAGATCCTTACTGAATCTGAAGTCCAGAATCTAATTTCAGTTGTTGGTCTTACACTGAGAACACAAAAGTGTTCCGTTGCCCAGTTGTCAGAGCCATGGTTTGGCAAGTTCCTCGCAAGCCCATGGGTGGGACCTATGATGTTCCTACTGGAGCCATCAGACCTGTGGATGGTCTCACACTGTAGAGATTTCAGCCTCTGTTCCAGGGCTCCTCATGAAGCACAAAACCCCCTTAAAAGTCCTGTTTTCTGTGAGGAAGAGTATTTCTCTGTTCCAATATGAGGCAACAGTTAGGCAATCCTAAGCAAATCCCTAGGCTTCTTCTTCCTGAAGTAAGCACAAGTAAAATAAGCAGAAACCTTGGATCAATATCCCTGTCAAGTAGAATTTATAGTTACAATATGGCATTCTGCTAATTTGTCAGCATTAGCAATAACTCTTTACAAGAGATTATTATTGTATATCAGAGTATGGACAACACTGTAAAATGACATGGCTGAATTTTCAAAATAATGATGCCACTTTCCATGGGGGGCAGAAAAACTCCACCAAACACAACAAACCCACATAAATCATATTGTACGGCAGACCACATACCAGTCTGAGGTAATAATGAACAAACTCTTATGCTTTACCAATATGACTTCCAGATGCAAAATCTGCTTAATCCATATGTAAATAAAATAACACTACCATGTGGCTGCTTCAGAAAACACAGAATTATGTAAGCTGAATAAAAATGCAAACTGTAAGCAGATGTTTCCTGTAAGCTTGCAGTGAGGTTATGGTAGAAATACTTTAATAAGCATGAAAACCTTGTCAGATTTTGGCTCTTAACTCCTATCACTGTCACAGCAGATGCCACTTTCCTCCATATGTTAATCTATCTCCATATTTATATAGCTTTTATCATTGAAGTACCTGCACAACTTTTAGTCCCTTAAGGTTTCATTCCCACAACGTGTGCAAGAAGAATGGGAAGTGTACAAACAAGCAGCTGAGATGCAAACTGAGCTAAAGACTTGGGCAGTTTGTAGCTGAAGCCATGATGTAGAGGAGGGCTTTTAGAAACCAATCCCCACCATTAGTTGCAAAGCATTTTACCCAAAGCCATACACGGCCTTCATTTAAGGACACAGATTAACAAGTGCATGATAAAGGCAAATCAGACTGTCAGCTCTATAATGAACAATTTAGGAGTTAGTTTATATTCACTGTTGGAGGTGACCTGTTTTAGGATACATGCTTCAGTTCAGCCCAGAGCCTGAGATAAAATGATGTTGCCACCTTATCCTACACAGCAGAGTGCCCTAATTTCAGGAATACTTACAGCAGACTGCAGTGCTCAAACAATGCAAAACCTTTTAAAATGGTTAATCTAAGTCTTTGGTATCTTCACACTACAGTACATATTATCAGCATTTTTTAAGTATGCAAATTGCGGCAGCAATCCTAAAGGCTTGTAAGGGCCCATGTGCTGATTATTCCAATGAATACATTTTAAGGCAAGAAGGGACTTTTCGAATCATCCCTCATAGCATTTGTGGTTAATTGTGAGTACATGGTCTTGCTTGAAATGCCAGCCATATGAGAAAGAATGTAACTGGTGCAGGTTCAACTGTTTCCAAGAAAATGGCATAAAAATACCGATTTTAGTGGTAATTAAGAGCTTTTTCCATTTTAGGGTTTGCTTTAGCATAAATTCAAAAATTTAAGGTATTAATACAGAAGGAGACATGTTTACCATTAAAAAAATAGGAAGAAATGCTTTTCCTATGAGGCACGGGCTGTCCAGAAAAACTATGGATGCCCCAACCCTGGAAATGTGCAAGGTCAGGTTGGATGGGGATCTGTAGAAAGCCATATTGTAGGTACTACACTTATATGTCATCCACAATCTTAACTTTGGCAACTGGATGCTCATGTATACAATTCCATTTTATTGTCTTATGATGGCACTTTACAGTCAGAAGGAAACTATGAGCATGGCAGGGTAATCCCATCATGAGTCACTGTGACATAGATTACTATGCACCTGTGGGTTTCCCTATGTCTCCTCTCCCTAATAAATCTGTGTTTTCCATCACCTTTTCCAAACTGGGCAGGTAGAAGAGAACATGACTGCTAATGTTCCCCTAGAAAACCAAAGAGGGAAATCACAACGCAGTGCTTGGACTCTTTCATCCCCCTTTTAAATAATACTCCACAACTAAAATACCACAATATTTATTTTGGAGTAGACATATATGATCTATCAGATAAAACATTGTTATGTTCCAACTGTTCTAATCAATCAGGAGGGGCCTTTTTTTTTGCATTTAAAGGATTTTTAAAACGTTGTTATATTCTAATTAGAACAAATACTACATTCTCCATTAATTATAGAATCATGGAGATATATATATATACAGAAAAAGGCATTTATATACAGGATTTTTGGAGGGATATCAGAATTTTTGTGATATTAAAAATTCCCACGTATCAAAGATTAAATTTAGTATTTTTTATAAATAGTAGCAAAATTGCATACACGGTGTAATCCTATGTATCTTTGCCTAGACCTTTCACCATTATTTTATTTTCCTTCCTTTTCTGAGAGGAGATGAATTTTTGTAGTATAAAAGCATTTGAAACACTCTAAAATGCAACATAATGCACTTAAGTATAGTGTCACACTGGATATTTGGCTTCACTATGGGTCTGAAAATGAATATTTCTCAAAAGCCCACAAGAATGCCAGGCCTTGACACTAAACTTGTGTATTAAAAGATAAGAGGAGATGGGTTTGTGACCTCCAAGGTTCAGGGGGATGCTGTGACACCATGAAGGGAACAGCTGTCCTGCTCCATCCCTTCCTGCCTTCCATCCAAGCTACACTGAGGGCAATGAGCTGTACCAGGCTGGGCTCTGCCCCCGCTTGACCCCACTGGGGCTGTGCTCAGGGGCAGCAGCAGAGAACAACCAACCCAATGTGACAGCACAGGGGCCACCAGAGGAGGTGCTGAGGATGAGGTCTGGCTGCTGATCCAGCCACCTGCTCGTAGCAAGAATCCCAGGCAAAATACAAGCAGGGAATTTCAGCAACTCAAAGCAAAGAGAAGGTTTTCACCGAGTGAGATCTGGAAATCCTTAATTCCTCTGGGGTTAGATATCACTAGCTGATAACACCACACCATCTGTCCCAGGAGATCCTTACTCACAATCAAATCTGAAAATACCAGTAAGCAATAAATACAGCTATTTGACACACCCAAGACCTAATGGCAGTGCATTTATTAAGGACTGATAACCAGCATTAAACTAAAAATATGTAATAAAAGAAAGCTAAAATATCCCACAAGTGTCCCAGATATCTTGCTTCCACAGTTACAGCAAATTTGCTGAGGTACAGCACAATTTATTTTAAATGCGGATTAATTTATTTTTTTAATATATTTTCTTTTCTACTCCCACACATAGTATTACTTTATGATGCACATTTTCCTATCAAGGAAAAATTGAAGCCTTTAGATTGTTGGCAATGCATCTTAAATGACAGCAGGAGCCATTATTATTATTTATACTTACAGAAGTAATCACAGTTTAGTAACCCAGACTGGTGCTGCATTGCACAAAGACTGAACAAAACCAGAAATAGCAAGACTCCACCCTAAACCCCTGGCAGATTTCAACATTTGCATGAGAGGTCTAAATTAGGACCCTGGTAGCCCAAATCTCCTTTTGTAATCAATGCTGAGAGGAGGACCCTGCTGGGCCATTACTCAGACCTCCAGCAGCCTGAACTTCTCAGTGTCTTTGTGATCGTGGGGCTGCAGCTCCTGTACTATTTTTTAGCTAAACAGTGTATTTTTCATCTTCTCTGTGCTCATTCCAATTCCTTCTGTTCCCAAACTCCCACTAGGCCTTACAGCAATTATTTTTGACCAAAAAACTTCTTCAGCACTGCCTTTCCCATGCAAGATCAACACAAGTCTGTCTTGCCCATCCATAAAAGTTTGCAGCTATTTCCTTCTGTTTATCCTTCCTCTACTCTGCTGATCATAGAATGGCCTAGTTTGGAAGGGGCCTTCAAGATCATCTTGTTGGAACCCCCTGCCATGGGCAGGGACACCTTTTACTAGACCAGGTTGCTCAGAGCCCCATCCAGCCTGGCCTTGGACATGTCCAGGGATGGGGAAGCCACAGCTCCTCTGGACAACTTGTGCGAGGGCCTCACCACTCTCACAGGGAAGAATTTCTTCCTGATATACAACCTAAACCTACTTTCAACTTGAAGCCATTCCCCCTTGTCCTGTCACTCCAGGCACTTGTAAATAGCCTCTCTCCATCTTTCCTGTGGATTCCCTTCAGGTACTGGAAGGCCACAATAAGTTCACCCCAAAGCCTTCTCTGTTCCAGGCTGAACAATCCCAATTCTCTCAGCCTTTCCTCCCGGCAGAGCTGCTCCATCCCTCTGATCCCCTTGGTGGCCTCTCTGGACTAGCTCCAAAAGGTCCATGTCCTTCCTGTGCTGAGGACTCCAAAGCAGGACACAACACTCCAGGTGGGAACTCACCAGATGGGAGCAGAGGTGCAGAATCTGCTGGCATTTTTACCCACAAAGGGCTGTAACTGCATTTCTCATTGTTACTATTTCCCCCAAACTAATTTCCTCCAGGCAGAAAGATGCCCCCCTCCAGCAGCATCCCCTCCGTGCCCCTCTCCAGACCCCTGGATGGGACAGAACACTGGGAAACCTTTGCATTGTTCAGAGGACTGAACACACAATGTGAGCATATGGCTCCTAATGCTAATTAATTACACTGTGGGTTAAGGGGGACACTGAAATAATAATGCTAAATGAGATTGGAAAGAGACTTCCTGTGCGTTTAATTAGGGTTGCAGCTCTCTGATTTCAAAGAGCACAGCATAACTCCAGAGGACCCTTCCTGCCCTCACAAAGGTCAAATGCCATAATTTAATCTGCCATAGTAAAATAATTAATACAAACATTGATGGCAAACTTCTCAACAATGGGCTAGGAACAAATTCAGCTTTATAAATAGTAGGGAAAAAATCAGTTCACACAGCTGAATCCTTCTTTTGCAAAAATATGACTTGCCTACACTGATTCTACATAGACGTTCACTAGTTTTGCGTCGAGGTGGGTTGGGTTATCAACTGCTCTTTTTTTTTTTTTTTTTTTTTTTTTTTTTGGTGTGTGTGTGAATAGTTTTATTCAGCAGATTTAAAAGATGTAGTTATGCATGAATTATCCCAACTTGCAGACATATAACTTTGAAAGTAAACAAGAGATTTTTTTAAATTTCATTTAACAGATTAAAAAAAAATTTGTTCTAACCTTGTCCCTTGATTTATTTATGATCTTTTTAATTTCTTTGATTATGCTTTGAACAGACTACCTTTAATTCCCTACCAGTAATTATTTGGGGATAACCACACTCTCCTAGAGTGTCATAAAAAGTATGATGAAGCAAGACTTTGTTCTGGAGAAATAATGTTTGTATTCTTTGAAAAAGAAGAGCATTTCCCTTTTAAACATTTATAGCTCTTGTAGTGAAAAGTTGTTCCCATTTATTAAATGGCCACTGTCAGCCAGAAAAATCACATTAAGTTCAGGAACAATCAAAATTAGCATTTTCAATCAAAATGGTACAATAATAAGCACATTAACACAATAACATGTTGATGTATGGAGAAGGGAAGTTCTTGCTGCCTAAGGTAATGTTTTAGTCTGAAAAGAATAATTGCCAACTACTTCAAAGTGCTATAGTGAATTAGGCTTGTTTATGGCATAATTAGAAAGTAAAAATGAAGATATGCATGTGCCAGATTTCAAATTGGCTATTTTCTACCTGCAGTGCTCAGAATTTTCAAATGCCTTCTGCAATGCATTGTATCTCGCTACTTTCAGGCACTATATCAAGTTGCATCATGTCACATCCTATTATATTAAACCATGTAACAATTCTATTGAGTTCACCCCTAGGTATTCACAATACTGGAAATGTAAAGGAAATAAAAATATATCCAGTGGAAGAGTTAATGAAATGAAACTTAAAAACCCCACACAGATATCTTTCAGTTAACCAGTTTTCAAAGTGCAGGTTACATAATCATTTTAGTTTTCTTGGTTGTTATACTTTGATCTCAATCTCCTGTTCTTTGCTTAGCACAAGAATGATGCAGAGAGACCCAACAGAAGGAGAGACACTCCACAAAAATCCCAAAACCAGCCAACAAGAACTGAAGGATTAATTTCAAGACAGTTTTTGAAAATCTAAGAATTCACCACCAACTGCTGTTGTAAAAAATCCTTTTTAAAAAATAAGATTTCTTTGACAAAGGAAACTCCTGGGTTATTATAGGGAGAATTATTGGTGAAATCTGTTCCCTAGTTTTAGAACATCCTTCAAAGGTTTCTTTTTATTTTCCTTTTATAGCAACTTTGAAGCAACTTTTTAGGCAGAAGAGACCCATTTCCGTCATCTACAAAATGTCCAAAGAAAGTTAATTATTTAAAGTTACTACTTTACATTAAGCACAAATGCGATATTTCCATCAGCTTTAATTGTGAGGAGACATTAAAGAACTGCACCTCTCTCCACTTGCAAAACACTTCAAAAACAACTAAAAAAAAATTTAAAAAATGAAGTCCGACAGATGGAAAAACTATCTTAAAATGCTTATTTAAAAGTAAATGTTAGGTCAATATAATTAAGAGATTCAGCAGCAAATGATGCATCCTTAGCAGTTTCCTTTAAAGTCAAATATCACCATTATCGGAAGAACATGCTGTTCATACATAAATAAGGAGCTGGAATCACTGGTTTTAATGCAACAGAAAACACAATCTTTGCCATGACAATATAACTAGTATATCCTAACATGCAGTAATGTACAGGTCTGGTTTGTTTTCAAGTTTTAGAATAGTCCTTGCACTCAGTGGAGACACTAAGATTCACCTGAATCCCCACTCCTAACCATGCAGATTATTTAGAATAAATCATTATTATATGGGGGTGTGGAAATGTGTGTGTAGATACATGTAGACAGATGTAAATTTAAAAAATGCAATATGTTTTCAGAAGGGCTGGGAGACTCAGGACAGAAAGTGGAGGAACTTAGCATGAAAATAAGTACCTGATTACTGAAACACTGCCATAGTCAGCAGCAGGCAAAAAGGAAGCTGTAGTGAAGGTTCAGCAGTTCTCCAGAGCACACTCAGAGCCACATTAATTCTGAAATCTTTTGAAATGCTATTCCACATTCCCATGCAATCTAGCAGCAGTTGTGAAAACATCTTTCAATCATTTATAATAGCTTTAAAATTATATAGCACCTTTCATCTAAATGGATCTGAAAATGGGCTTCTAGCTTTATTCACTAATTTTAGTATTTATTGTGCTTAAAACAAAGAACTCAGTTAGCTAACTTATAAATAGACTAATTATCATAATGTGACCTAACTACTGTAAGTTGCCTAGACAGCAAAATATACAACTATAAAGCTGCAAATCACCTGATCCTTTCCTTTATAAGAATCTGAGTTCATACCACTTGCAGAAACATTAAGGAAAAGGAACAACACACAGTGAATTTTCAAATAAGGGCTCGTTATAGCAAATTCAAGGGTCTCCATTAAAAGGACTTTTTTTTTTTTTTTTTTTTTTTTTTTTGAGATTCATCACAACTGCATGTTGTAAGAGGACAGCAGAAAACCAAGAGGGACTTAGATCCATCCTGCTTTCACAGCCCAGCACACCACCTTCCTACCAATTTCAGGAAGTGGAAGCTCCAGCGATGTTTCCATTTTTGACTGAGCCCCACCTTCAGCCTGTCCTCATGTGCCATCCCCAGGGAGAGCTGGGCCTTGGTTTGCCAAGGCACAGGAGAAGAGGCTTGTCCCAAGGCCCAGGGCTGGAGGGGGAGGCTCAGCTGCCTCCCCTGGCAGAGAGATGTCCTTCCCCAGGCAGCTTAGCTCCCTTGCCAGTGGCTCTCTGGCAACTGAGCTTTGCTGTCTTTTAAATTACTACTGAAGGCAACCTCCCAAAAGGATTATTAATTTTAAGAACCTAGTCTTTTGTGCTCCTTACATCGTTTTGACAATCATTACTCTTCACTTTTACTGTATCCTTACCACAGGCAGCCTCACTCCTCCTTCTGTAATGTTTGTCTTCTCAGCAGGAAGCAAAACTGAAGCAGGAACTGCTGGTTTTATTGCTGGTGCTCACCAGGCCTGTCACATGTGAAATTTCCATCGCTAATAAACTACATGGCTAAACAAAACCTCTTCAACAACTCCTTTTCCCTCCCTGACAGCATCCTTCGGATCGGGGAAATGAGTTGACAAAACATGCAGTAATCAGATATGTCTGAGTAGGTCTTCACACCAGCATGGATTATGTGCTTCTCCTTTTCACAACACATACATCGTTTTGAAATACAAAATGTAAAATGGAGTCAATAACAGCAGAATATTCATTCAGTTAGAAATAGTGAGACCCTGGATAGGTATGCAGCTGAGCACAAAAACTATTATATTAACTACTAGCAGAGAGTTTACAAGCTTAAATGAGTCTATTACTATAAATGTAGAATGTGCAAATTAATTTGTTTCTGAGCCAAATTAAAATATAGCCTTGATTTTCTGCAAGATAAAATATTTGGCTTAATACAAAATGTTTTGAACAGTTATGTTAGTAAATAAAATTTGGTATTGAAGTAGAAAGAGTGCTTTGACCAAAGCAAGGCCTGTTAAAGATAAAAAAAAAAAAAAAAAAAAAAAAAAAAAAAAAAAAAAAAAAAAAAAAAAAAAAAATTCAAGGTATGTGAAGGGATGAAAAGTAATAAGGTCTGAATGACTTAGTGATGGCTGTCATAAAAATCTGGCAGGGTATTCTATTTACAATATGTAATAAAACTGTCACACACAGAATTTATAAAAGCATTTGCCCTAGAAAGCTAAATCTTTTTGCCAAGGGCAAGTTAATAACCTCTACAGTTCATTTGAATATATGGGCAAAGAGATGTTTTGACTAATAGAGCGTCACAAGGTGAGTACTAGGCAATCTAATAGATATTGTGAGACTAGGATGATCCAAAGATGATGACAACCTGTTAGAACACTGCTGAAAAATCTTGTGAACTCCACGGCAACTGTGCTCTATCCTACTAAATGTGTGCTGGGCACGTGTGTGCAAATGTGTGAGTTTTACTGATTGGGGATTACACATGCAGCAATTTCATGTTAGCTGACATTGAAATAATTCCTCCTCAAATACTCGGAGAAGATGCTGACTTGTGAAGTAACAAATTGAATGCAGAGCTACTGCTCTTAAGATTATGCAGGGTTTAGTGGTTTGAGAGATTTAAGTCACTAACAGATCAGCTAAAATCCAGGATTTTTTTCCCCTCATAAAAATCCACACTTGTAAATTAACATATTTTTAAATTGAAGCTGCAATAATACAACTTAATTTAACTTGGAATAGTGTCACACATAATGAATTATGAATCATCCAGGAAAATACTTGGCCAGAGTACAAAGCTGCGTGCAAGTCCATGGGATACAAACAACATTCCAGTCCCACCTTTTTTAGGTGAAAATCCATAATCAGCAAGATAATCATCACTGTATTAGAAAAAATACATTTGTTTCTGCCCAAGAACTAGGAACATTTTTCTGTCCTGAGCACCATCTTGCCACAGATTACTATTTCTACCTGAGCAAGCTAATTTAATGTTTATTTTGGACACCTCTAAAACATGCTGCCATGACTGCACCTTAGACAGACTCCGTGACAAGTTATATTAGCTCCCGATTATATTTGCAGTGGAGCTCTGATGAAAAAAAACCAGCCAGGATAGATCCCATTAGACGTACACGACTTAAACCCTGCTGCCAGGCAGTTCTGAGAAAGACATTTGGTGCTCTTGCATGAGGGAAAGGGTCCAAATAAATGAGATGAGCTTCAGATTAGGGTTTAGCCATCTTCCCAATAGATATGTTGAGGCAGCAGCTATAAAGTCCTTCTGCCTCTGGCTGGTGGCCTATCCCCATGACACAAAGGGAATTTTCCTGTCCTGCTAATGAAATGCCGTGCCTGCGTATCAGGCTGTGCGGATTTTGCTGACTATGATTCCGTCCTGCAGCAATGTTATTTCACCTTAAAATTTGAAGCCTTTACATCAGAAACCAATTTGAAAGTTCAGCTATCATATAGCTTTTATAAATGTCACTAACACATCATAGAAAAAGTCACAAAGCCAGAATGAAATGATTCTCTACTCCTGTAGCTCAAATTACTTGAATTATACCTTTCTTAGACTCTTATGTGAGTGACTGATATCCAGGTGTCTAATGAGCATTTGCTGTTGAAATTATATTAATAATCTCCCTATTTTTTTCACTCCAATCTATAGGAGAAACGATTATGATTGATATTTTATTCCTTTACTGTCCTACTGGAATTCCATTACCTGTAGTACTCTCAGAGAGGGCTGTGTCAAATTTACTTTAATTTTACTTGGGAAAAGTGGCAATACATGTGGCCATTCAAATTTCCTCTGCATCCAGCCTCAGCATCTCACCTACCTGAATCTATAGATTTTTTTTTTCTGGGAATGTAATAGTTGAGGACAGTTAATGGCAACAGAGGAAGAGGCAATGCCTCAGAGTGATAAGGCAGTCCTGAAGAAGCCATGATTTGGCAAAAAAAAAGATTAAGCAGCACACTTATTTGTGAAGTGATGCTGAGTGATGATTCTGTTACTATCAGGTTGTAACATATGTTCAGGTCAGCAGCATACATATTGCATCCTCAAGTTCAAAATTAATTTTTTTGGGGAAAAGATCTGTGCTCAATTTCTGAAAGCCAAAACTTCAGCTGTTTGAGTGAGGGAAGCTGGCCCAGGTTCTGGGGGAGATTAGAAGCAACGTCTCCTGTGACATGTCTGCTGCCACTTCTCAGCTGCCTGCTGATGCTGGCAGTACTCTGTGATCCCTGCCCTTCCCATGTCCTTGGGATTCCACACAGCCCTCCTGAAAAAGCTGTGTCACTTTGCTGCCCCACACTCCTAGCCATGGCAGAGTCCCCATTCCCCAGCAGAGTCCCTGCCCTGGCAGGTGACAGGGCTGACCACACACCCCTGCCCTATACGTGCTTCTCCTTCCAGCTCCTGTAATTACTGCAGCAGCACCACCCATGAGCTGTGTGCCATCACCCTTTGGCAGCTTGCTCCTAATCAATCACCCCTCCTCAGCCAGCTTTCAACCTGCTGCTCTTGGCCTACTGCCTTGTTATCTCTCTGCTTCTTTCCTCCACCAAGCAGGCTAGCTGTGGTCTCAGAAAATTACCCTTATGTTTCTCTACTCAGAGACTACAGACCTCTCAACATGCTGCCAGGCACATGCTCTCCTCGCTTGCGAGATGCTCTTTCCCTCACACACATTTAGAGCTATGAGTCTGGAGAAGATTTTGTGCCTGCAGGGGCACAAAAAAAACCAGCCTGGGAGCCAATACAGCAATAACAGTAATAGCAACAATAATGCACTGAATGAATCCATGTAAGAAGTGACCTGGAGTGCTCTACAATGGATAAAGAATATCAATCTTTGATTTATTTTGGATTTAAAGCAACAACAATGGACCCAGGCAACATGGGCATACCTTTTATAATCCAAACAGGACTGAGCTAAATATAATTTCACTAAAAATGTGAATGAATGAGGGTAAAGACTTACTGTCATATCACAAAAATTCCCCAAAATGATCCAGAAATATGCCTACAATTGAATGGATATTGAGGGATTGTCTAAATTCATAGACAAGTTGCCATAGTACCCTGACATTTCAAAAAAAGCAGTAAAAATGCCTCACATTTTTCTCCTGTGCAAATGCAATTGTGGGGACATATTGCCAAGGACTAGAGGAAACTGCTGCTGCATCAGTGTCACCCTGTTCTCGTGTTAAAGGCTCAAATTGCAGTAAATTAAGAAACTGTCTCCCTACTTAAACAAAATCACAACAAACACCACAAGAACAACTGTTAGACCGACTCTAAATTTGGAATGACAGGACATCAATACCCCAAAGTCATCAGAACCAATGGCCATGCTGGGTGCAGCAAAAGTTAATGCATCAAGAGATGTAAACTGATTGGAAAGACAGTAGGAGACTTCAATGCTACATTCATATGCAGGAGTTTTTAGCACTGAGGTGTTCATTTTTGTTGTTACTATTGAAAATTTACAGCAACTGTAATGGAGAGAGGACATACATCCAACACATGCCTTGACGAGCAGTAGATCAAAGAAGAGACCTACATTTATGACAAACATTCAAAGGAAGTTTTTAATTAAACAATGCTGGCAAGAGAGAGAAGGAAAGCCATGACTGCCCTACAAGGCATTGTTCTGGTGGCAGACAGCTGTGATTCCCGCTTTCACTGGGGTCACAGCTCCATAAAAACTCAAAAGATGCTCTCTGTGCAAAGCAAGAGAACAGATAAGTTCAGGCACCATATACTACTGTTCCTTACTTTGCAACCAGAGGGGGAGATTAGTGAGAAAAATATACCAGTCCCCTTAAAACACAAACAAACAAACAATCTGTAAAAGCTTTTCATTTGATGGGAAAAAAAGCAGGAGTTGAAGCCACTCATCTCAAATGAAAAGAGATGAAAGAGAGGAATGAATGCTCCTTGTCTAGGTTTTAAAATGGTAAAACACTTGGTTTGTTTGTTTCAGGTCAAGAAGAGTAAATCTGGAATCAGATTTGGTTCAACTTCCAGTTGGCTTCCAAACTTTGCTTACTTTTGCAATTTATTACCAATATGACTAAAAATACAGATGTGCACTTTTTGTCCTAATTATTGATACACAAATGCACAGGCTATATTTTAAAATAGCAAAGGCAACCTAAATTATATAAAATATGATGTTTTTATTTAAATTGCCAGAGTATGAACCAATAAAAGAGAAATAGTAGCTTTCTATTGCTCTGATTTTTTCTAAGTATGACAAACTAGACCCAGTGAAGATGTCTGGAGTGGATCAGAGAGGAAACCCACTCCTGGAAAGGAGAAAGAAAAGGATGCTCAGGGGGTCCCAACAGGAGGTTGTAGTGAGGTGGGGATAAGTCTCTGCTCCCAGGGAACAAGAAGAGGAAAATCTATGATTTTAAGGTTCCTGTGGTGACAAGAGTGACTGTGTGTGTTCATGGAGGTGACAAGAGTCATGTAAAAAAGTAACCCCTCCACCATCTGGGGTAAAGAATAGGGAAGAGGAAGCTGGGATAATGTAACTGAACCCAGACCTACAGGAACATCAATATCTAGTGGTAGTTATTAGTAAGAAACCCTGCATCAAAAGCACTTCCAAATAATTTAAATGAACCTGCAAGTTTTTATTAATATTAAAAAGCTCCTCTGCTTTTCCCTTCTTGGGAGTAACTTCAGGGTCAGAATCAAAACAAATTTTTTGCTTATTTCTAGAGCACAGGTAACAAACAAACTTCAGCAAATCCCATAAATCCCAAACCTAAAACTTCAACTTCAATGCTTTTCACTCTTTCATATTTTAGTTCTACTCCTGCTACTAGAGTTACTGAGGCAGAAGGCAGAATTGCCTTTTGCTGTTTTTTTCTAGCATAAATGCAAAAAAAAAAAAAAAAAAAAAAAAAAAAAAGAGAAGTAGTTGGCAATAATAAGAAACAGCACTGGCTATTCTATCCGAATTGTTTGCTCTGCATTTCAAGAAGTGAAACACAAGCAAATACTTTGTTTCATGTAAAATTCAAAGCCTTCCTTTAAGGAGGGCTGGGTACATGGATGAGTGATTCCCTCTCTTGTTTTATGCTTCTCTGACTCAGATGCTTTCTAAAGTCCAGTTGCCACTCCCTTAAAGTCACCCACAAAAAATTCCTGCTGGTTTTCATTGGAGCCAAATGGTACAACAAGATTAGTCCTTCCACTTGAATTTGGGACCAAAGAAATGAAATTCCAAAGCATGACCTTGAACCTATGTATTTTACATATTGGAGAAACACCTGGGCCCAAACCAACTTCCCAGTTGGTTTGGATTTTTATTTTTTTTTTAATAACTTGATATGTGTTTATGAAATGAAGTTTAGCTCATCATAAGAAAGAAAAATATAATGAAAGTCTCATAAATTATTTAATGCTGGACATGTATATTGGCTCCAGCTACATAGAAAAAAAAAATCCACAAACCCTGCCAGGCTGCGAGACAAGAATCTTATGGCACAATGTGTTCTTGTTCATTAGTTTTCAAAAACTACATTAACCTTTTATATTCTCATTATGTTGTGATTTGTCTTATTTTCTAAGATTACAAGGAGTGACACAATTGGATTTTGCCACATCTCTTGTCCACTGCTTCAAAAGTATTCGACATCATTACAAATTAAATGCCACAATAACATGGTCAGTATTTCATTTGCTGCTTCCCAGCTGTTAGAAGGTGTTTCTCTGATCTCAAACATGAGAGAGGCAGCCAAATCTCACTGGTGCCTCTTGGCTGCAGGTTATTCCAACATATGTGCGTTATTACTAATATATATTGAAAATTTCTGCCTTCCTATCACTTGGACCCAATGCAATCTTTACTGAAAGAAAACAGTTGGTAAATATTTTCAAGGATTTTTTTCTTTTTTTTAAGTTGGATTTCAATACTTTTTTCCAAAAAATAAAGAAGGTTTTGATAGATTCATACTGATGTTCCATCTATTATAAATATCAGCTTATCCCTGCAAGGGAAATACAAAATGAAAGCATTTGATAAACAGTGGTCATGGTATGGGTCTACCTTTGCTCTTGTGAGCTGAACCACAGTCAGGCAGTCCTAGTCTGGAGCTAACAGGTGTGACCCTGCACTTACAGAGATGCACAGACTCCTGCCCCTCATCTCTGAATTGACAAATAGGTCAGATCTCCCCAAAATGTAAAACTTCCCAAAGAATATGAATACTTCATAAATGTCCATGGCACAGAAGTATTAATAAGCCTGGAGAAATAAAGCAAAGCTTCCTTAGTATGCTATTGGAAGAAACAGATTATTAAATTACAACTTTTGAATGCATCTTCTGGATCCATTTCCCTGACCCATTTCCAAGATAAAATAGGGATTTCTAGAATATCTTTAGAAGTATTCACATGCATAGGCACCCACCCATCCATGGAATATTCCTCGTGGTTATCACTATAATAATGTGACATATTGCACTAAATCAGTACTTTTGTGCTCCATCTTTCAGACTTTACTGATATGGTGTGACAGTTCCAGCACCTCTTAAATAGCCTTGTAATCTTTATTCACTTTGAATCACACATGAAAATTTAATTATGTGCAATTCTTCCATCAAAGTTGTCCTAATCTACTACAGCCAATAATGTAATATTGTAAAAGGAAAAACCATTAAATTTTACAAGATGGGTATTAAGGCAACCATTTTTTTTCCTGTGAGATATTTAATCATGATCTTAAACTCATATAGCTATCTGACACTGAACAGAAAGCAGCCCCATCTTGTAGAATCATGGTGTTAACAAAAATGCAGAAGTTAAAATTGGAGCTGATCGTGTAAACATCCAACCTTATGAGGATTTGCTGCCACAGAAAACAGATTAGCATGAAATTTAGAATCTGGTCTCTTTGGAAAGCTGCTTTTTATGATAGCACTTCCTCTATAATAAGCATCCTGAAGCATTTCTCTCAAATGCAGAAAATGCAGAAGCAATGGCTACAGTAGTCTCCATTTTTGTTTCAAACATAACTTTCACTTCTTAAAAGTGATATTTCAACCAATACAGCCACTTTTAGGAAAATACAGGAATAAATTCGATTATGGAGTTCTGATAAAGATTTTCATATCCTGATCAAAGCCAACACGAAGTGCTACACGACCATGATCTAAAGCAGATACCATAAAAATTACATTACCAAAGATAACTGTGCATGGGCACATTCTCTCATGCTTATGTGTTCTTTCACTTGAGTCTGTGCAGGAATTACAACAGTGATACCAAGGACAGGGTTAGTGCTGCCACATTGTCACACTCTGCTTTCCTGCAGCTAAGGACAGAGCACCTTTTCTCATTATGAGAACTTCATATTTCCAGGAAATAAAAAAGGAATTTTAACTCTCTGCAGCAAGTAGATTTGCATCAGTTTGCTAAAACGAATTGTTTAAAAAAAACCAACCCAAACCAATCCAAAACTACACAACACCAAAAAAAACCCCACAAATACCTCAAATAATTCTAGTTGTTTGTTTTTTTTTTTTTTTACCAGACCATAGGAATTTTGGCACAACAAGAACATTGATTATGATCTGCTCTACTTTTTGTTAATATGCAAAGTACATGAGATTCACTTGGCCCTCTCTCTGAAAAGAGAAGGACACTGGGTAAAGAATTCCTCCTAGAGTATCCCTACACCCCCACTTTTAGAAATCTGGACAAAGGTATCCTATACAAAGGTATTCTATACAAAATTACACTAAGAGAAACAGAGCCATGTTTTTTTATTTTATTTATTACATGTCAAAACAAAATCTGAGGCAAAGTCCAGCAGAGGAAAAAAAATCAATTTACTCATTTGTGTAGCTCAAAAACCTGGCCTTTCTGCAGTGCTGATGCTCTAATGTTTTCTTCCTGGTAGTAAAGGATCTTAGCACCCCAAATCAGCAATGAGAACACAAGAACATGATTTTTCGTTAGTTTTACACTAACTTATCAAGTGGAAAACAATTCATTTTCCTAAAAGCAGTTATTAGTTTCTCAAATCAGAGACGATGACTCAAACCAAGTGCTTTAAGCACCCCTAGGGTAGTCACCAGCCCCTTTCTATAATATTTTATACTATCAAGAATGGTTTCAAATATGTCATTCCAGAATATCAGTGATAGAGTGTCAGAGCCATCTCAAATGCCAAATTTCCTATATCCTTCAATAATGAATTAACTTTTTGCTTAATGACTAAAAGTTTAATTAATTTACTGAAAACAGGCACAACTAACCATTCCTTTAATTAAGAAAAACCATTAAAATCCACAATTACCTTTGAAACCGTTCAAAGTTTAAATGTTACGTTATTTTATAAATGCTTATCTTTAATCAAGTTTAAGAAAAATGACAAAGTATTAAGTTTAAAATGTCAGAAGTTATTTCAGGATTTCTTTTATGCGATGAATGTAGTATTTTAGCTCTCCTTTTATATTTCCCAAGAGATGTGGACTCAATGCATCCAAGATTAATACCATTAATTAAAAGCAGGCATTATTTACTAGCCACAAGTTTGGGTGGTTTTGTTCGTTTTTCTTTTCCCCAAAGGTTCTTATTCATACACAGGAATGGGTGGGGGAAGGATTACAACCCACTTGCACATATATAAAAAATAAGACAATTAACCATGTTCAATTGGACAAAGTTGATTTCATTTTTTATGAACACATTAAAACTGCTCATGAACAGAGGAGTACATTTCACATCCTTCAGTTTTCATTAGTAACTCAGATTTCATGCTCTGATTTTTTTCTGGTAATTTGCTTCTTCCCTTTCCCAGATACCTGAATTTTCTTCTAACACCAAAAAGGTACTGGGGAAATAAAAAAAGCAAGTAAGTATTCTTGTCATGTAGGCATATTAAAGACCTGAGGTTAGCATTACTCCCCTACCCTGAGGTCACTGTTTGCCAATTTACTGATATGTCAGAGCAGGATGTAGCACTGGTTGTACTGAGCACTCTAAACACAAGTAGGTGAAGTTGTAACAGAAGCCAAAAACTTTAAACCATAAGCCTTTCATAAGAGGTATAAACACAATAACTTTGTTCTCCTAAATAACATGACAGAACCCTGCTATCTTCCAGTTGCACTTGAGCTGCACAGCTACTGCTCTGTTAATGGGAAACAAAATGGTGTCCCCTGAAGCTCAAAAACAGCTGAGAAATCCCTAAAACTGGGGAAGGTCCAGCAGTGCATTAGGCAGGTAGCTCCAGCAGCAGCAGCTGACAGCTCCTTTCAGCACAGTGAGACACTCAACACTTCAGGAACATGAGTGAACAAACTGAGTCATCTCAGGTCACACTCGAATCCTGACATAAAGAGCTTGGGGGTGGTGCAAAAAATATCCTACTTTGATAGTCCTGGTAACACTATTTTAAAAACTAAAGACTTACTTTTTTTTTTTTTTGGTCTAACTTTCAAGTCTTCAGAGAGACATTGCCAAAAGAAATATGTCAGAAGTGCGTCAAGAACGCTACTGGTTAAAAGCATCGTGAGGGAGTAATTTATTTTTTGAGAAACCAAAAAAAAATTTTTTTAAAAAATCCAAGTGCCTATCACTTACAGAATGTGAGATGCTTCATCTGTTAAAATATAAAGTGAAAAAAAAAAAAAAAAAAAAAAAAACCCAAAAAAAACCAAAAAAGCCTTTTCTTTGCAAATACCGTTCATTAACGTTCCGTGAGCTGTGCATACAAGCCCACTGAACTGCTGTCAAAAATTGTCAGAAATTACCTGGAAAATGAAGCAAAAGTGAGATTACAAAGTTAGTTATGGGTGCTTAATTGTGTCAGTACAGTCGAGGGCCATCTACAGAACAGAAAAGAAAGTTCTCACTTTTCCAGATGAGTCAGCATTGACATGGCAGAGGATAATCATTGCAGATGAATGCCCCAGTTTAGTCAGGCATCAGGGAAATGCATTCAGCATGAAGGAGCCTGAGTCTGGGCATTTACTCCATCAGCCTTTGATGAAAGAAAGCAATTTCTGGTGTTGGGATTTGTAAGCAAAGCCCAGAGGACAAGAAAGGAGCTGCCTCTCCCAGGCTGCACAATCAGTAGGCAGCCACAGGATGCAGGGAACCTTGGTTTTCTCTGTATCTCAAGGGGATGCATGTACAGAAAAAATACAGGAAATGTGAACAACTGCAATGTGAAAAACAACAAATATCCTTGTGAATCTTAAACCTGAAAAACAGGTCACCAGATGCAGGGTTGACAAAAGTTAATCTAAGTCACGAACGGCAAGGAGGAGGACAGCAACTGTTGAGTCCATCCTTCAATATAAGAATCAGGGGCAATACATAAAACTGAAAAATAAAAAAAAAAAAAAAAAAAAAGTTGAAGACAGAATCCAGAGGTGAAGTTCTTGACACACTGGAGAGCTCAGCTGAACCCTCACTAGCTAACCAGTATTATTGCATTTCACACAATTTTGAAAGGTGTCTGAAGATGTTCTTGGAAGAAGAATGCAGGTCTTTAACTTCCTGAGCTGTAGATTGATGGAGATTGTGAGAAAATTCTGGAAAAAAACTTAATACCTGGTTTTATAGTACAATACTAGAAGCAGGACAGATGAGTCTGAGGCCTGATCTATTATTCTCTGTGTCCTTATAATAATCCTAAAAATACTCAAAAATGAAGGACACTCAATAATAGCAATGTATTAATTTATTAATAAGATTTATTGTTGCATAAATATTCAGCAATCTGAAATTGTGAAATGCCTCAGCATGCAAGCAGGCATTGAAAACCTCCTAAGCTTCAGATTAGCCCAATTCTTTGACACAGTGAGGCTGAAACAAGCAGATTTCTTTTCCTATAGCAATCCTTATAAATCTAGTGCAATCTCAAGCACTAGGCTCAGAGATCAAGAGAAGCTTTTTTTTTTTTTTTTTTTTTTTGGTTTTTTTTTTTTTTGTTGTTGTTTGTTTGTTTGTTTTTGTTTTTGTTTTTTTTTTTTTGTTTTTTAAATATTTCAATAAAAGCCAAACTTTTAGAAAGCAACAGCAAAACACAACTGTACGGATGTGTAAAATTAACAGCATAAACTCAGGACTCGATTCCACCTTTTTCCTCCTTGTAAAGCATAATGCGATCTTATCAATTTAAACCCATTTGGAGCTCTATTTCTCTACCAAAAGATCTGTATCTGCATGAGTTCCACAGGTTACCATGCTATTTTGTTGGATTAATGACGAAAACCCCATGCATGTATAATCAGGGTAATGTGGTAGCACATTTCAGTTTCTACAGGTCATTTATAATTTATGCAATTTGTTCCCTCTTTTTTAATGGCAACATTTTTCATCCAAAGTTGTGCTTCCCTCAGCTGCAAAATGGAGAGCCATTCATTTAATGTATGCAGATGGAAAACAGAAAAAAAAAGGTCAGACAAATTACAGCCTTTTATTTGCAAGAGAAGTAGAATTCCACGGCCTTCCTGGAGAAAACACTCAGAAATACACCTCAAATTATTGCTTAAAACTACAGCAAAAATATGTGTGCAAACTTTTACCCTATTGTTATGTTGAAATAACTTGAAAAATATTGTCACTTTCTTTTATGAAAGACTCCAGTGTCTGTTCTGCTTGTTTTGCACTAATTTTGGTCTGCAAAGAGAGAAACAAAAATACAAAAGCCACATGCAAGGTGAAAAACAACACAAACACTAAAAGAAATTAAAGACACAAATCTCAAAATCATGTGTATTGTACAATTATGAAACATATTTTGAGGAAATATTACATTTAAAAGACGTTCTAACTAAAGAGTAATAAAAACTTCTAAAAGGCCAAATTAACTTATGAATGACTAAATATTTTCCTGCTTTAGTTTTAAACTGTAGTTGAATATTACTGAAATAAACTAAATATTAAAATATTTGTTTTCATTTTTATATTTGCATAAACACAAAAGACTTTAACTGATTTTTATGCTAAATCTGGATATTATTAAAAGGTATCAATACCAGATTTTTTTTTATTTTGAATAACTTTAATGGCTTTATCAGAGCTGTTAACTGGTAAAGAAAATTACCTGGATACATATTTAATACATTAGTGATGTGAAGGAATAGATTATGTTTCCCTAAAGTATTTTTAAAAGGCTTAGTTGAAAATTTTAAATGGAACCAAATAATTTCCACTTCACTTAAAAAAAAACCCCAAAAACTCTAGTCATAGATTTCTCCATAAATATACTCAACAGATAGACTTTTTTTTTTCCCCCTAAATAGAGCACAGCTTTTCAAAGTTGCAAAGCCAATTGTAAGTCTTCCTGTTTTACTCCTTATTCAGTGAAACACACTGCAAGGATTACAGGGCAAATCTCTGTCCTCATTTAGAGCCAAGTTTCCCAGTTACCTTGTAGAGAGCATTGTTACTAATATAGTTTTATCTATTTGCAAGGGATCAGCTTTCAGAAAATCCAGTGGTTTGATTATGTTCAATGACCTTCAGGCAAAACTTTTTCTTTTTTTTTTTTTTTTTTTTTAATATATCCTGTTCAATTCCAAGGAGATAGAGAAATAAAGGCAAAAAAAATCATCATGAAAGAACAGCTTTTATTAGAAAACTGAAGTTTCTGCACTTTAGTTTTAGAACAGAATGCATTCTTAAGTTTATGAAATCTAAGAAAAGGATATCTCCAGTGAATCTATACTTTAAAGTAAGTTAAGCAGTAAAATGAGCTAAAAATACAATAGAATTTACATATTTATTAGTATAGCACTACTGAGCACTTGTCAGCAAAACTGCTTCTGTCAAAACCTCAGATATCATCCTTTTAAATTTCACTACTTGCATTTAATGTTCAAGAATTGTGACTTTTTGGATTACAGCACTTAAATGGTGGTGTATCCAATGGTAAAGTAACTTATTTTAAAGTTCAAAGCTGCACTTCTGGGCTCACAGAACTCTGCTAAACTAAAAGTCAAACAATATTTTCATCATGAGAAAACACCTTCTGCCAGTTCCTCACTGTGCCTTTGAAACTATTTGATTTCCTGAAAAAGTGCATTTCAGCCCAATTTTCCAAGTGATTCAGATGAACAGAAGAAGAGAAAAATACCAATGGTATTCAAGAATTTCTAGGATGAATTAACTCAATAGACATATGGATTCTGGAAGGCAACTCACAAAAACATCAAAAAGGCCCTGGAATTCTGTGGTTTGCTACTCACGAAAAATTTATATATTTATAGATATATATAGGGAACAAATCAAATGCTGTTTCTACTTTCTTCATAATAACAGCTTAAAATAAAATTGCTCATGTCTCAGTGAGGGTAGTGATACTCACCACCATTATCCTCTGGTGTTCAGTCATAAAATTATGGTGCAATAAGTTCCTAAGTAGTCCTCCTGTTGTATCATTTTATGAAAAAGCTTCATATCCAGTGAGTTCGACTGTATGTGTCGTTTTCTCAAGTTAAACATATTCATTTTCCAAAGATTATGTAAGCTAAAATCTCTATGAACTTAAAACTGTATCTCAGCAAGCACCTCTCCTTCTTAATATTTTAAAGATGTTTCCATTGTCATGTACAGGATTTTGTTTTCTGTTGTTCTGTTAAAAATTCCCTGACATTAATGCTGTTTTCAGAGAAGGGCAAGAGTGTCTCATTCAAATAGATCAACCCCTGGCTATCTGTGATCTCTTATTCATAAACTGGGTGAGATCCTGGGATTTATTTTTTTTTTTTCAATTTCCTCGCTACTATGTAACTGAAGAACATGGTAAAAAACACAGGGAGTTTTCCTTTCAAAACAGGTATAAATTGTGAAACATAAAATGGGTCCCTGAGAGAACAGGAGACCTGTGTTGTAATGGCTGCATCTGAAGGGATCCTGGCTTTTTCCAGTTCTCCAAATTCAAAGGATCAGCAGAGTCATTAACATTGCTAGCAGGCTGCAAGCAGATAACACATTCTGTGGAAAAAGCTCATCTCTTGCTGAGGATAATGTATGTATTCTGGACTTCAAGATAAAAAATGTGTAGCAGGCTGATGGAGAGAATGTCAGAACTCATTTGCTTCGCCCTGAGCAGAACTGTTGGACTATCAGGAGTAATTCCAAAGTCGAGCCTCTAATGGACCCCATGCTACAGGGTAGGCTGGACTGGCAACTCTGTGCCAGAGAAACCTGGAAATCTATAAAACTGAGCTCTCGGCTCCTCTCTCTTCAGAGGGGGAAAAGTAGATTGAAAGCAACCAAAACAAGAACAGGCAGATGTGTAAGTCAGGGGTGTCAAAGAGCGGAGCTGGGAACTCTTCCTCCTACAGAAAGTCTCTGTAATTTCTTGAAATGAGAAAATATCTTTAATTCAACAACTAACTGATGATAGCATGCAAAGAAACTATGAAAATTGATCTGATATGACTGACTGATTTTTGGATGTGCTGACTGAGATCCATGGCTGATCAAATATTCATGATGTATTTGTAGGTTGCATTGAGCGTCTTAACAATAAAATCAATTCATTAGCTATATTAATAAGGCTACACAATCGTTAGCAGATTAAATTCCATTTGAGACAATATTACAGTAGCAAAAGAT
This sequence comes from Zosterops lateralis, assembly GCF_965231275.1. Taxonomy (NCBI): domain Eukaryota; kingdom Metazoa; phylum Chordata; class Aves; order Passeriformes; family Zosteropidae; genus Zosterops; species Zosterops lateralis. Next base: position 112,390,694 of record NC_139763.1, read on the forward strand.
GTGACTCTTTAAAAAGCAGCAGTTAAAAGACCGAGGACTTTTTAAGGATTCACATTTATTATGTTAGTTCCTGAAATTTAGTTTTATATACAGCAGCATGGTATTTTCAAAGCAAATCATGACTAGACCTTCAAATTGGAAAATTATGTCCTTTGTCCGTGTACAATATTTTCTAGATGTTTGTCCATCTCTTTTGTGAAGCATGCCTTTTTACCATGTTTCATTAGGCCTCTCATCTACATTTTCCCTCACAAAATCTGCTAAAATTTTGTTCCATTTTTGAGAGGCTGAGCATGATTTTTGCCTTCCTACTCTTTGTATCACTCAAGAGGATGAACATGGGCATTAAATATATTGTTTGAGCTCATTGTGGATCAAACTGTATGCCCTATGCATATTGGAAATTTAGGTCACCTCGTTGCCAAGAGTCCCAAGGGGCCTTTGGAACAGCTGTAAAATACTGTAAAACACCATTTCCAGCAGAAGGAAAGAGTCTGGAATACTGGCTGCCAGAAAGGCTGAGTGGGAAATTGCTGCACAAAGGTTGTCCTAATTAGTGCCAACACTTTTCACTGTTTCCTTCAGAAGAAGAAACAAAAAGTGGCCATGTTGGAAAGATAAAGATATTTTACTCTCTTGGTGCATATCCTGGAGGCTTTGACCCACTCATCCAGTATATTTCCAATTATCCAATTACTTCAGTGCTCTTCAAAGGCAAACTCCTCAGCTTTCCTGGCTTTTGTATGATTGTTATGGTAATAAATACAGACACGTATACCACAGGAATTATTCTTAAGACTAAGTAGAAGAGTAGCCCAAAAGTATGATTCAAAGGACAGTGTTATTAAATAAAACTGACACAGTGCTGAGATCTCAGATTCAACTGCAAGGAACTAACTTTCAAGAGTTTCTGTTGTCACCAGCGGGGCAATTTCAAAACAAAATCCCATGCAATTTTATCCTGATTTTGAGAACTTCTCCCAAATTTCCTGTTAGCCCACCACAAGCATTATTTTTATAAAGTTAATTTACTGCACACATGTTTATAAAACAGTTTAAATGAGTCAAATGAGTTTCTGTTGTGTAAGTTCACACATATGACAGAGAAGTGAAATTATTAGATTACTACCATTGGCCAGCTAGGTGGTCAACTCTTCTAATTGCTAATTGATTGCTATATCCATACCATTGCTACTCTGATTTTGTCCATGTCGAAAATCAGTTTTTTGAGGTTTTTTGGGGTTTTTTTGGTAAATATTTATGGATGTTCCTGACATTCATAGTCTAGGTTAATTAAGGTGGAAATTTGAATGCAGATTATTAAGCAATAAAGTTCAGCATAAAATAAAAACCAGTTACTTCTTTCTAATCACTCTAGTGTAAAAGTTTCATTAACCCAGGGCAGTGAATCAGAGTTCCTTCCACATCAGTTCTTGGGTTTTGCTTTACTTGCTTTTTTCATGAGGAAAGAAAAAGGAGAAAAGATGCTCAACACTTCATTAATATAATTAAATTCTTAACACATGATAGTTTTAACAAGTAACCATAATTCTCATCCTAATTTACTACAGGTAACTAACACTTCCTTTAGGAATAAAGGTGAAGAAAAATTAAAACTGAAGTATTTGCCCACTCTAAAACTACAATCACCACTTCAGAAATACAGGTATTTTAAAATACAACTGTCCCTGTGTTACCTAAGAATTTCGGGGTTGGGTTTTTGGGTGTTTATTTGGGTCAGTTGGGTGGGGTTGAGGGTGAGAGAGGCATGTGTTTGTCTTTCTTAAGACTTATAAATTAGCTGGAACTTTGAATATTCATCAATTGTTGTAGATTTCTTATTTGTTCAGCACTGATCTTCAGAAAACACATGCTCCTTTCTTTATTATACTCCCCCTAGGGAGCAATTTCTAAGAGTTAAAATCTCATTGAAAATGGTTCCTCGTTATCCAGTGATTAAAGTTATGTGACATTCCAGAGTTACACAGCTGGTCACAAAAAGTTTTTAGTAACAGTGTTTTAACATGTATATTAAGTGTTCCAACATGAAAGATTTCAATGCAAAAGCTTGGTTTATATTCACATCTCAGTAATGAAAAATATACATAAATTACCACAATTTCTTGCATATGTTGCCAGCTGGCTAAGGAAGAATTAAGATGGATAGGCATCAGTTCTTGTACTGTCATGATTTTGTCACTTATCTTGCCAAGTATTATAAGTTTAGACAGGGGAATATTTGGTTTATCCTCCAAATACACATATTTAGTAACAGACAGGACAAAGCTGAGGCATTGATTTAGAAGTATTAAAGACTATAGTCAAAATAGATAGTGCTGAGATAATGTAGCTAGGACTTCCCTTTTGCTAACAGAAGCCAGACTGAAGGAACTGATAATTCTTGGAAGGAACTAATAAATCAGAGAAGCTGTCAAACTAGGCTTTTGCATCCTGAATAATCAATAGACCCCATGAACACAATACAATCATAAATCAAACAGTCCTGGGAAAAAACAGGATTTAGCTGTCACGAACACTAAAGGTTAAAAAGTCAAGGGAGGAAGACCCATCTTACTTCATCACTTTGGGACCCCACCCTATAAAAAAGACCACCGACCCATTTTAAAGAACAAACTACGGATGCTTAATGGCTTTTTGGGCTAATTACCATACGAAGCGGGGAATGGGAGGTATCAGAGCTATGAATATGCATTTGTAGTTTGTGTATTCAGTGCTCCTGTACATAAAAGACCCTGTGATGATCTGTAAATTGCGCGTGTGTTTCTGGGAGCTATCCCACATGCTGCCCGGCGTCATAATAAACATACACTTTCTAACTTTAAACTGTTAGAGAGTCTTTGTCCGTCATAGTTGGATATTGGTATTAGACCAATATCCATAGTTTTTTAATAAATCAAAGCTAGATGTTTTATTCTCTCAGGAAATTAGAGAGACTTGTGACTGACTTTGTTTTGTTTAGTCTAGCATCTCATTAGAGTTGTTGTTTTATTAACTAATTACATCAAAACCAAGGGACCACTTGTCTAAATAACACAAGTTGGGGTTTCTTGAGTGATTTTAAACACATCATAACCCGAATTTAATAAAATTTTACTGCTTATACTAAAAGCTCCCAGTTACTTACCAGTGGCACAGTTTTACTATCTTTCTTGCTCTGTAGCTCTTTTGCTTCTTTCCCTTACAAAATGTCATGATTTCAAATCAATACCTCCTAGAATCACTCCGCCACAGCATCCTGGCAAATGATTAGCAGGGAAAATTAGTTTAGCAGGGTCACAAAAGATTTATGGACAGATTTCCTGGACTGCAGGACTGGGTTAGGATGAGACAATGCTAATTCAGCTCCATACTGTCACTAATTAATGCCCTGGGCCCCAGCCCAGCTAACTCAGGGTCTACAGCTTGTGATGTTCTTCTCAGAAAACAGTTTTGCTATTAAAGGCACTTCATTTTACACAACGTGATATGGAGTAAAGTTGACTATTCAATTAACTGTATTTCTGATGGAGTGAACATCGTTTTTGATCTACCATTGGGGTCAGAACTTTTTAGCAGATCATGGAATTTGGCATAACACTCCTTCTCCAATTGCATTGCAGGCATTTCCAGGATCTCTACTTTGAGAAAAAGTCTCTAATCTTGCTTTAGCACCTATGTCATCATAACATTTGCCTTTCTTCCATTCCATGAGTTACCAAAGGCAATTTTATTTTTATTGACAGATCTAAAGACAGAGTGCTTGCAAAAGAAGAGTAGCTGTCAACTGCCTAATTTGTCTCATCACTCATTTTCCAGTATTTTCCACTACAGAATAAGAAGCCATTTGGTGTCGTGCACCACATCTTGATAGACTTAAACGAAATTTGACACCAACATTTTATATTAAAAAAAAAAGCAAACAAACAACAACAACAAATGTATGATTTCAACTGGACTCAAGCAAATTATTTTAAGAGAACAGAGACATCACTTACATAATGTGATAAATCATCTCCAAATGTAACTTGCAATGTTAGCCCTTTTCATATCTGTGTAGTTACTTCATGGCTTACATTAAAGCACTGAACAGCCCCAGTGATTTTCAGGTCACCAGCCGCTGTGTCTGACATTAAACACCTGTTCACATCTTTGCAAAATTTCATATTTACCCATCCTATCTTCTACCAGCTTTTGAGACAGAGGCGTCACTAACAAGCAATTTGTGACTTCCTGTATGTGCATAATGATATAGATCTGCTTGGGGGCCCAGGATTTGCAGTTTCCTCTGCTTAGAAAAGTTGTAGGTTCCTTCCCCTTTTTATGACTGCTCATAAATGCAGTATTTATAAAGGATACTTTCCAGCTGCTTTTCTAAAAGTGTGAATCACCTGTTAAGCACTGAATTTCAGAATTACTTCCAGATTCAAATGCAGAGCATTTCAATCACCTTTGAATTTGTCTAGCTTTCCTAAAGGTAGCATGAGCCTTTAGAAATACGTTAACTTTATAACGATCAATCCTTAAATGCTGTAAAATAACCTATAGACAAAAAATTCTATTCAAGTTATTTTATTTTTTTAGTTGACATATCTTTCACCCTCATAAATATTGCAATATATGCTGAAAATGCTATATTCTCTGAGAAAAATTCTTTTATAATTTTGCTATTACCCTTAGTCTTTGACTTCTTCTTCGAACCTTGGATATGATTTCCATTTCCTTCTATTTAACATAATCTAGAAAGGTATTAGAGCTTGAAATAAAACAAAATAATATAATAAATATTTCTAATTATTTTATTGTGTAGTTATCACAAAATGTTTTATCAAGTTAATTAAATAAAATGAAGTCGAAATGCAAACAACTATTTAGCTTCCTAAGGACAGAGGAGATAAAAAATCTGAACTGGCTTGTTATAGTAGCTGAAAGGAGACCATAAGAAACAAAAATGATACTCTTTTCTTCCCAAATTCTACTTTAAGAATGAATCCTAAGTCCAGTAGGGGAAAAAAAATCTCATATTAATTGACCTATATTACATTTTTATAGTTGGAGCCCCAACCCACTACTTCCCCTAGCATGAAGGCAATTTATTTAAGGCAATTCATTATCTTTAAATCTGAACTAAATCCCTGTTTTATTTTATTATTAAAAAAAAAAGAAAAGAAAAAAAAGAAAAATTGCAAAACATTAGTTAAGGACTCGTAAGACAACTTCACTGCAGAAACAATACACTTGGTAATATATATGGGATTATTCCAACATGCTTAGTCCTAGTACTACAAATGTTAAGAAAGAGAATGATGGTTTATTTCACTGAAGCACTTAAATAAATGAACAGGAATATTTTTGTGTTTACACTGCTCTGATTCAACATTCCTATGTACCATTTTCTGTGTCAGCCACCTCAATGTTTCTGAGGAGGGGGAGGGTAGAGAAGTGGGCCCTTCCCCCACAATGCTAATTTTTGATTGTAAGTGCAAGGGATTTACCCCAATAGGAAATGTCTAAGGCACCTTCCTTTCTGTAGATTTAGGAAGTAACCTAAGTGGAACAGAAATAAAATTCAACATTAAAAAAATAAAAATAAAAATCATCAATATATTTTGAGACAGGCATACTGTGAAGCTGTCAAACAAATTATGTTAATTACTGACCATCTCTAATTTTTAGAGCAGAGATTTCTTGTACATACTTCTTACACATACACTGCTCACTAACATCAAAGGATAATCACTGTGATGAACTGTAAAAAATATTTTAGATGAGAGTCAAACTGGATATAGTTAAATTTCACACTGTATTTCTATTAGCATGAGTGAAGCACATAGGCTGCTTAGGGCACTGAACTGGCTTTAGGGTTGCTCTCAATTTCTTCTCTTCTAACTTCATCTTTTCCTTCTTCTCACTTTCCTGTCACTGTGCTGCAGAGCTGTGGCCTTGAGTCATCCAAAACACTTCAGTTTGCATGCAGAGTACCAAAGACTGGATTTAGCCCCATTCCTTCACATTTTTATCTAGTATTTATTTCAGGACTCTCCCTAATAAATCCCCTAAACAGGCTAAAAAGCAAATCAACACTTATTTCTGGTTCATTTGTTCTCCAATTATCAGCAAGTACTGAAGCAAAGCATGGATACTAATTAAGGAGAAGAAGAAAAAAAAAAAAAAGAAAAAAAAGATAAAGAATGCAAATAAACACAAATTCCTGAAGAGAGAGAAAGCAAGCAGAGAGCACCAAGGGCAGCAGGCAGAGGTCACACTGCTCATGCCAGCTGTCCCAAAGGAGACTGGGATCCAGCTGCTTGCTTCATATCCCAGTTGGGCTGCTCCTCCTCATCCCAGATACACTGAGGGGAAGCAGCAAGAGCAGTGGGTGGCAGAAATCAGAAATGCTTTTCTGGTTCAGGTAGTTCTGTATCCAGCATTATATGAAATAGCAGCCAGCATAAGCATGATGCTTGCTGGACAGGACAAGAGCTAAATGGAATCTTATCTCTTGTACATTACAGGGGATTTATTCAAAAAATAATTATCCCTAAAGCATCTGTTAGCAGCTTACTAACACCCTAACACACTATTGTGCTCATTAGGGTGACAATAAAAGTACTATGTCAAAAACTTAGTGATCTGCATAAATATGTTTGCCTCTGTCACTAAAAAAATATAGAAACATAAAAAAACCCACTCCCATCTATCCCATCCTTCAGAACTCCAGCAGATTAAAAGCATGCCTGACACTCATTTGAAGGCACAATTAACAGAGCAAACACCAGCAGAAGGGAGGAGGGCCCTTCCAGCAGGGCACATCCCATCCTTGAGCACCAAATGTCAATAGGGAAGCTCTGATTTATACCAGCTGGAAATTTGACTCAGCATGTACAGAATTAGCCAGCTCCCTGTTGCTGGTCAACTGAGACAAAAATTCTTGGTTCATACCAACAAATGCTTTCCTTAGCATGACTCCACAAGTCCTTTAAAAATGGATTCTGCTTTGATTCTGCTATGGGAATTTCCCCCTGACCTATGAAAAAGTGCATTGGCCTCTTAGATGAAGTCTTCTTGTTCTTAATAGCAAACATCAGCTGCATCACTCAACGACTGAAAGGCATTTGCTCCTGTGCACATAATCCTATTGTTCAGTTGACTAGAGGAGTAATAGATTTTCTGTTTCTTTCCCTTTGTATCTAACTATTGTTGCGGCTCACAAGAAAACAACTCATTTGGAAAACACGTAGAGCATAATAATCCCCAAACCCTCTGTCTTCCTTCAACTCTATACTTTCACTGCATAGAAATATCTACAATATTAAATTCAATATTAAATATTGAATTTATCCCTCTTCTTGAAGCAAAAGAAAACAAGCAAGCATAACCATATCTAGGGTAATGAAATCCATATGCAAACTATGGAATCTGTACAATTGCAACAGAGAAATTTCTGAGGCCCCCTTTGGCTCTAATACATTTCAGTATTAGCCTCATAACAGACTGAAGTAGCTTTTTAAGTGGGGAGGAGTTTTTGGCTTTAATATCATATAAACATGCCATATAATCTTTCTTTCATGCACAGTCCTCTCAGAACTGAGCTGTGTCAGCCTCTCTACTGCTCATCTTTGTTTTGATATAAAGAGGAAAGGAGAGAGCTTCAGTTTCCTTCATCACACCCTGATCACAGGTTCACTTTTTGTCTGTTCTGGAAATTAGGCAAGCTCCAGCTGCAAAATGCTCTTGTTCAGAGTGCTCATTTTACCCTTTTTCCACCTGAAGGAAATGCACCCTGAGTGCACTCAGACTGTGCTCAGCTGAGGGCTGCAAGGCTCCAAGGTCAGGTACAAAGCAAATCTGCACCTTTCAGGAAAACCAACTGCTAATGTAGCCACACTCTTCATGAGCCAGTGAATGGATTAAAGTCTAATGATAATGTTAAACCTAGAAAAAAGTGTTAATAGTACATCAACCCTACAAATGTTCAACAGCTCTTTGAATAATAATAAGGACATTTCTTTACTCTTATGTTCAAATATAAGGTACAAAAGTTTTTCTGTGGGAGTAAGCACATTGTAAATAAGCACATTGTAAATAACTTTCTCCTGTGGTGCCTTAGCTAACACAGTGTTTGTTCTTCATGCAGAAGATGGATAAATGTGTGCATAATTCAGCTTATCACCAGCCAGAGCTGGAACTCCATTCAAAGTTGACATACATCTCAGTAAGCTCAACAGCATCCTATCCTCACAGACTGGAAACTTAGATTAGAAAGAAGCTATCCTCAGCACCTCACTGTATGGTTCTGCCTCTTGTATTTATGGATAAATAACATCCTTGTCAGTGATAGCATAGGGTTAAATTGATTTCTGAAATAGCAAGGGCCCAAGAACAGAGATTGGCTCCACTTGTAACCAGGATGTTATTCCATGCTATTGTTTTAATTAAATGAAGTATAAAGCATAACTTTGCACAGGTGGTAGGGGGAGAGAAAGTAGAATGCACAGGCTCTAAAGAGAATAAAGTTAGGTCAGGAGGATCTGTACCGATATAATCATCAGCAGGATGCATACCAGAATTGTCAATTGTAATATAAGTTTGGTAATTAAATATGATTATTTTCTCCAACCAGAATCTTGAGCAAGAATCACACAGACCATTGTTCCTCGGGATGGAATCAATGGAACAATGGGGTTTAATGATTAACAGGAATCCTTATGTAACAAGAAAGGTATAAAATTGTAACCATTTAGCATGTTGGACAAGCCGAGATCTGGGTCTGGACCCCCGGCTTCCAGAGCTCTGAAATAAAGCACCGCATACAATTTCGCGATTGTGTGTTCTTTCCTCGGCTAACATCAGTACTCTGCTCTTAAGGGAAATTACAGATGGTCACAGAAGATACAAAGCAATGTCACCGTGTACTCTGAAAGTGCTTCTAAAAGGAAAGTAAGGAAAGTCAAGGTTTTTTTTTACTGTGTCCTCTCAGTCATTCAGAACACATCAACAGGAGAAGAAAGAGGAGGGTGGCAGAGATTTTGTAACCTACTGATCTTTTTCCCTTGCTGATTGCCACAAGTTGGCAGAGCCCACACAGGACAGTAAATCAAGGTGCTATTTAACCTGTATTTTAGAACTTGCGTACAGATGCCTCTTTCTGCTAATTAGTAACTTAAATGAACAAAGATTTTGCCTCATAGAAATTTGTGTTGTTCATTCAATTGGTGTAAGTTAATTTAAATTATTTATCTGTTCACTGAATGCTAGTTTATATGCTGAAATACAGATCATAAAAATAATAGGACCCTCACAATGAGATCACACTACACCAGGGGCTTCTTGAATCTTTGATAAGAAGTGTAGAGGAAACTTTATGCACATGAGAATAGCCTAACCTTGCTACATTATTTAACCACTCTTTTTTTGTATTATTATCAGTGCAAAGTGGGATGAAAAATGAGGCAGGGAAACAGTGCAGAACTAAAGTTTCACAGGTAATGCTATGCCATTCTATGACATTAGACATAATCCACCTTATTTTACCCAGTATTTTTGGTTTTCAGAATTTGAGAAATTTTTTACAATTGTTTACTGGAACAACAAATTTGAAAACTTGAATGAGATTTCATTTTACCCAGAAGAAGTCTAGTTCTATGTTTTTGTATTCTAACAAGGCAGCAGTGCACTGAGCCACCTAAAAACTCTGGAAGACTCACTGAACAACAGCAAATTCCTACGTCTTCCTCTTTCACTGACTGCAATGCATTTGGGTTGATTTATTAAAAAACTATGGATATTGATCTAATACCAATATCCAACTATGACGGACAAAGACTCTCTAACAGTTCAAAGTTAGAAAGTGTATGTTTATTACGACGCCGGGCAGTGTGCGGGATAGCTCCCAAAAACACACGTGCAATTTACAGATCATCACAGGGTCTTTTATCTACAGGAGTATTGAATACACAAACTACAAATGCATATTCATAGCTCTGGTATCTCCCATTCCCTACTTCGTATGGTAATTAGCCCAAACAGCCATCAAGCATTCGTAGTTAGTTTTTTGAAATGGGTCGGTGGTCTTTTTTTATAGGGTGGGGTCCCAAAATGATGAAGTAAGATGGGTCTTCCTCTCTTGACTTTTTAACCTTTAGTGTTCGTGACAGCTAAATCCTGTTTTTTCCAGGACTGTTTGATTTATGATTGTATTGTATTCTTGGGGTCTATTGATTATTCAGGATGCAAAAGCCTAGTTTGACAGCTTCTCTGATTTATTAGTTCCTTCCAAGAATTATCAGTTCCTTCAGTCTGGCTTCTGTTAGCAAAAGGGAAGTCCTAGCTACATTATCTCAGCACTAACTATTTTGACTACAGTCTTTAATTCTTCTAAATCAATGCCTCAGGGTCACATTTTCTTGGTGTATATTCTCAACAAGAGATACAGGACATGGGTTCAGAGCAAGCTGTGCTCCTTTAAATCTTTCTGCTATCATCTCTCCTTGTGTTCTACAATGGCAAAGGTGCATAGCTAATTGTATGTAGGTGTACTCCTAGAGAATTACTTGACCCTCCTCCCTACAAATTATTCTCCGCTCACACATCTTTCAAAGCACTAATTCCCTTTGTACCAAAGCAAACTTCAAGTTATACCTGTTCAGCATTTAAACTTTAAAAAGTGCAATGTGAACACCTGTTTTAGTTGATAGCCATCTGTTTTCTCAAGAAATCAAAACCTTAATAACATGGAATTAACAGATGGAGAGTGAAGCCTAGACTGAGCAGGTTACTGTGTGTGTCAAGATAACATAAAAAGTGATATTTTTAATGAATCGTTCACATCCTCCATTATTCTCTTCTCATCTATCTGGGCTGATAACCCATCACCATTCATTTGCTTCTCAAGGGACTTGCCATTCAAAGGCAATTGAAGATCTTTCAGGATTTGGCCCACACTAAATGGATAATTAACGACTGAGAATGCTGCCTGAAATGGGCAATTTCAGCAAAATCCCTGTGGCCAAATTCTAAAACTAATTGCACCAAGATTTTAGAAGGAGCATAAAATTGGGTGGACGTCTATATGCGTGTGTGTGAAAAAAGTTAAATAGCCTAATATATCATTACACTGCAACTACATTTCCAAAAGAAATGTCTTCAAACCTGACAACATCATAAGAAAATTTACAAGCAGATATTTTTACTGTAATAAAAGCACCTTTATTTTTTTTTTTTTTCTATATCTGTCACTGCTTCTATGACATAAAGCCCTCCAGTGAGTAGAAAAAAGAAGAGTTTTGATTACCTGGACTGGAGATAAGTGGAGTTGGGACCACATCTGTGCAGCTCCAGTCCAGTCAGCTGAACTTTTCCTGTTCCCACAGAGTAAACTGAAGTGCCTTCCAAAAAGTTCCATTTGGAAAGAAAATTGGGGGAAGTATTGATTTGCCTTTTCTGAATGCTGAGGTTGATGGTGGATAAATTGGAGCAGCTGGCAGAATACGTAGAAATCAAGGCAAACTGGAGTACTCTGCTAAAATTGTGTTCACTGCTGCCTTTAAAAGAGTGAAACAGAGTCGTCAGTGAAAATTTATGGTTTAGATAGATTTTAAATTCTATAATGAGAATTGTTATGAATAAAAATGGGCGGAGAAAATATTAATCTCCATAAAACGCCTTTATTGATCAGCTCTTTCAATATTTGCTCGAGGGGTTTTTGGCTGCCCGTGCGTCGTGAAGGAGGAGGGTCTTTTTCAGCTCTGCTGCAGGCAATTCAACAGAGTTGGAGGACTCGCCCTCGCTGGGAGCAACCCCAGAGTCCTGAGAGTTCTTTATTTTCTCCTGTGGTCTCATCTCTGGTTTGGTCTTTTTAACTTACAGCTAGTAAGCAAAACCGGAGAAATTAGCTCTTTTGATTTTTCAGGGTCTACACGGCTTAGAATTGGGTTTTGTGCGTTTCAATTTTGCTTGGTTTTTATTTTATGAGGGGTTTTTTGGTGTTAAACTTCATCCCGAGATGCACTTGGAGTCCTTTATTTGCATGCGGGATCAGCCGGGGAGGGCGCTTGGAAGTTCTTGCGGCCGCGTGGCAGTTTTGCCGCAGCCATGGCGTTTCGGTCTCACGCTGCCTCACAGCGGCGGCAACGTTTGCGGGGGTTCGGGCCAGGGCTTGTGAGGTGGGGGGTGGACTGTGGCGGGCGTGGATTTCTTTCTTTTGGAACGGGGCGGCGGTCCGGCCCGGGGCTTTTTGTGCCGAGCCTGGGGGGGAAGCGGCCGGGGCTCTTCTCAGCTCCGGCATGGGGGAACGGCTGGGGGCTGGGGCTGCTCTTCTCCTCTAGTTTCGGCGGGGGTGTTGGCAGTTTCTGGGTCGGCAGCTGACTGCAGGGGTTGAGGCGGGAGGCTTCGCAGGCTCTGGGTTTTCTCCCCGCCGGCTCCCGGCCGCGGACGGGGCTGGGGAGGGGCTTCTCCGCGGCTGCGGTTGGCCGACTTTTTCCTCTCCCGCTCTGTCGTTGGGGTGGGGGGGGCGCGGCGCCGAGCGTTTCTGAAGGGAACGGGCTCCTGCCCCAGAGGTCTGCCTTTAAGGTGGTCTGAGGGGTAAGGTGCCACGGAGGTGGCTTTTCACTGTTACATTACAGGATAAACATTTTAAATTTCATTTTTATCAAGAATGAAAATGAAACTCACTCCACTAAGCTAGGTCAACTTACCAAAAAAAAAAAAAAAAAAAAAGGTTTTAGTTTGCTAAACTTCCCACAGAGCATTTCATTTCCAAAACACTATAAATTTCAAACTGCTTCTATTCCAGGAGTCAATTAGCATTTGGGTACTTGATTGCCTACTATTGTCCTCTAGGTTCCTGTATCCACTAAAGTCCAGTGAATTTCTGCACAACACATCAAAATAACAGCTATCAGCTCAGAAAACTGTGACATAAAAAAGAATAGGAACATAATGCGTGTAAACACCACTTTCAAAAACACTTTAACCAAATTGATTTTTTCCAATTTAAAAAGCCTCTAGCAAAATGACCTTGCTTACCCCACCAGTGTTTTCACTCACAAAAAAACCTTAGGTAATTAGAGCATTCTAAAATAATTTGCAGTTTTTCAGTGGCATATACATTTCTAAATTATCCATTTGATTTTTGTTAATTTACATGCCTACGGAGTTTCACTGCATCCTAATCTGTTGGGCTTGTGGTCTACACTTAGCCATTAACACCATTTAACAGTTGTTAAATAGTATTATTGCCTGTTGTTATCCTGATGTACATTCAATTCCAGTGTTAATTGCTCTCAATGTGCTGCTCATAAAACCCTCCCGTGCCATATTCTGTGAGCTCTACTTGGAAGAAATCTAAAATTAAATGAACTGTGTGGTGGTACCTCAGTAGGGAAATTCAGTTTGATGAAAAAGCCATACACTTAGGAGAGTTATGAACTGAATGTTGTTGTGGTCCCACTTTGAAATGTCAAAAGAATTATAAGGCAGATTTGGGGTGACTCTTCAGAGCAGGAGCTTGGTTTCAAGCCAGCAGTGAAACTGCCGATCTGCTTTTCAGTGATGTGTTAGGAGGTTGTCCACACAATCTATTCCTACAGCTTTTCAAGAATTGAACAGTTTGAACCCAAAATATGCCTCATGTTACCGTTCTTAATTTTTAATTACTTGAAATCAAAGTTCATGCACTTATTGTTGGGTTAGAATGGTGGTGTGGTCTCCAAGTGAGTTAGTGCCCACTGCTGGGGTCCAACACCTCCTTTACCATAATGAGAAGTAGCTGCACCAATGCAACAGCAAAACTTCAGGAAGGAAGAGCAAATCTACCATATGAACAGAAAATAATTATTTTTCTTCATTCTGCGCATCTGAACATTAGATCCTGTTCTGAGCTTTGACCAGAATGTGAGAATTAATGGTCCTTCTTTAAAGTTCTGTTTCTGTTCCCTCACCCACTTTTTTTTTTTTTTTTTTTTCTAACTTTTTCCTTATCCTTGACAGTCTTTAGGGGAAATTACTGCTGCCAACACACTTCCCACTGCTGCCATCAGGCAGTTTTGATGCAGTAGGATAGAAAAGATGTGGTATGTGCCTCTAAAATCAAAAGAAGTGCTGACTGCCTCTTGAGACACAGATCTTCCAACCCAGTTCCCCTTGCCCTGGCCCTCTCCACTGCACACAGTGTTGTTCCCTCCAGAAGTCAATATTGGCTACTAAAGTTAATGTGCTTCTGCAGAAGTGTACTCTCAAATGGCTAGACTACAAGCGGGGATTGGGAATGAATGATCACAACCAATTTTTAAGGAAAATCCCTTTTTATAGTTTCAGAGAGAAATTAATAACTTTAGGTTTGGGTACTTGGCTATTACATTCACCATAATGCAATATTTAGAAGTTTAAGCATTTAGTGCTCACACCTGTGCAATTCTGGTTGATTTTCTGGGCCTTACATAGAAATCGGATGGAATTACATCAGAATTATTGAAAACACATCCCTTGATGAAATACAGAATTCGGGAAATTTTCCTTTTTTAAACAAAAAACTGCATAGGCATGTGGAGTATACACAGAAAATCCCTATACCAAGAAATAAGTACCAAAATGTAAGTATCAAAGTACTTTTCAAAATTAACTTTAATTTAAAAATAGAAAAGCCACCACTTCCTCCTAGCATACCTTTGCCAACTTAAGAACATATGCACGTCCAAAATTGAAAAACAGAAAAAGAAACTTATTCCCTTGGGAAGAATATTGTAATAATTCCTAAAGTAGTAGTTAAAAAAAGGAAAAAGAAAGATTTCTACTTTCCTCACTAAAGCATCCCTGGCCATCCTTTTATTTTCTACAATAAATAGATCATTCAAGCTTTAAAGATGAGATCCTGAACTCACCACAAAAAAAGCAGAAAAAAATTTGATTTATGACAGAGACCTGGAAAAATAAGATATTCCTCAAATGTATTGGATAACCTTAATGAAAACCTCTCTTACTGGTTATTTATGAATTATCCCCAGGTCTGTATTTCTCCATCACTTTAAAGAAACAAGTTTCTGGACAAGGAAAACAAAGATCAGACCACACAGAGAAATTCAACACGATAAGAAGTTTCCTCTGTTTGAAGCTTAATTTCCTTGAGGAAGAATAAAAATAGATTTGAGGACCCTCATTAGGAGTGATCATCTGAAGCAATAATGAGAAGACATTTTGTCAGAAGCAGAGCACTCTTCTGTCAGACTTGTAGGAGAGCACTCTGCTCTGCAGGAATTCAAAGAATAGATGCAAAATCAGGAATTGTGCAACTGCTGGAACACAAAATATTTGGCACATGCACTGAGTGGAATTAATACACCTAAATCCTAACACTGTCATCTGCATCCTTTTATTGCTAAAAAACAATGTAGAAAGTGATCACATTATTATCCAATATTTCTTCTCCTTGCAAAGCAAGAGCACAACCCTTATAAGCATCAATTCAGCTGTATGTCCAGTGCTATAATTGTAGCAACCTGCTATAAAAAGACATAGCAGGGAACTGTAAGAAAGTGAATGACCTGGAATTTCTCTTCTGTTCTGTTTTTTCACAGCAAGCCCAAGTTTTCAGTTAAACTAAAAATCTGTTCAAAACATCTGGACATCTGTATGGTCAGATGATACACTCAAAATGGTCAAAAATACAATCTTATAAAAAGAAAATTATTTCCACAAATGTTTTGAAGACAACAATCCAACTTTTTGAGTATTCTTCTATATTGAGAATGATACCCCAACATTTGTAAATAAGTACATTTATATATTTACAATGCTGTTCTTATATTCAATTTCTTGAAACAAAAACAAAAAACAAAACAAAACAAAACCAAACAAAAACAAACAAACAAACAACAACAACAAAAAAACAAACACCACTTTTGCATCCCAGGGGAGGCTATAAATGATTCTACAGTAGAATACCTTCAAGTAGAAGGAATGCTGGGCTGCTGCCATCTATAATTTTCAGTCATATCCATGTGCTATTAAAATTATGATCATCTCGAAATATCTTCTACATAGCTACATTTACTAGACCAATAAAAAGGAGTTATAATCATAAATAAATGTCCGGCCCCATAGTAAACATATATCACACAAAGTATCGACATATTGATTTTAAATAATTTACAGTTCCAGATAATTGCAAACCTGGATTCCAGGTTGCCAATAATAGCAAAGTAATGCATTTTAAAATCCTTGTATAACCAAACTACCCATTGTTTTAGCTTCAATTCCAGCTATTAAAGCAACCAAAAAAAAAAAATCCACACATCTCTTTTACTGCTCCATACTGCAGGAAGAAAAGAGACTTCATTACTCTTCAGACTGGCATGTCAATATTTATTTAAAGAACTTTACAGTTGTCAAGAGAGTCCTTGAAGAGGTGTCCAGAACTCAGAAACTGGAAATCTTATTGCACAGTGAATCTCTTGTTAGTCATATCCTGAGTTCCTGCAGAAATTCCAGTTTCATTAGGAGAGCCCAGGAATGAGATGGGAGGCTGCAATGAGACAATGGTTTCTTACACACAGAAAAACTGAAAGAGAAAAAATTTTCTAATTATCCTGCAGCAGTCTTTCCCACTAATGATTTGTGTTTGTAACCTGAAAGCAAATACAAGAAACCCACCTAACGATACGACAACATCTTCTCAAGTTTTATGCATCACTGAAAATAAGGAAAGCAGGGGAAATACAAATATTTTTTTGGTCATATGGATTTCACAGTAACATCAGTGTATTTAGCCTTCTCTGCTCCAGGCTGAACATTCCCAGCTCTCTCAGCCTCTCCTTGTAGGACAGACGTTCCTGTTCTGCAATGATTTTTGTGAGCCCTTCCCTGGGCTCACTCCCTGCCTCCTGTACTGGGAGCCCAATTTTTTGACATTTTCCTGTCACAATGTCATTCTTTGCTGCATTTCCAATACAAGTGTGTATTTACTATATATTCCTATTTGAATAAAATCATCCTTTATGTATTAACTTTCTAAAAAGAACACAGGTGTAGCTTTTTACTTTTTTTAAACTATTTTTAGGTGTTTTCACAATTTTTTAAACACGTATATATGTTCTGAGGGCTTTTACCATTTTGGTTGCTTATTTGACATCAAATGGCACTACTGATTCCTAGTCAAGCAACTGTTTCTCACACAGTTTCTTGTTCCAGCATTTAGTGGGGATGTTAGGTTGTTAAGAAAAGAGAGTAACTCTCCCTTTCACTCAAAATCTACAGATATCTCAATGAAAAGTATTCCCAACAAAGTTGATGTGTTGCAAAACATGCAGTCATGTTAACTTATTTCACATTCACAATCAACTGTATATGAAAATTAGTTTTTGTCTATTCATAACAAAATATTCCTCTGTTATATACTGCATGTCTTCAAAATGTTGCAGAAACAAAAATCATAAACCTCCCTATCAGTCACCTAACCAAAACCAAATCATAAATAACTAGTAACTCATAAGAATCAAATACTGAAAATTCTGTCCAGACTGTACATTAGCACATTTAGATACTGTAAAGACAGATTTGTTTAACTCTTCACAGGAAAACAAACGTTCTACTTCAAAATCCTTGGCCACAATAATCTGCTCCTCTAGGTATGTCATTCCCTTTCAGGGCTCTGTGTAAGCAGCAGTGTCAGTCTTTTTCAGTGCAGGGTCTGTGCTAAACTCAGACAACACCAATAGAAAAGGGAAGTAATGGGAAAAGCATGTATATATATATATATATATATATATATATATATATAAGTTCAGGATTTCTCTTTCCTTTCTTCCTCCTATTTACCCACCATGTTAACGACTTATATTCTCCTTTAATCAAAACCCCAAACTGTTGTTATTCTATTTAAAGGTTGCCATTCCAGTATGAGAAGGATGACTGACCAACACTGTTAAATAATCTTTCTATTGCACAGATGTGGCTCCCATTTTTTTAACACCTTGTTTATGAGACCATTGGTTGTTCAGCTATTACTTGAATACTCTTCCTAGTTGAATCATGAGAACTTACTGTTGGTTTATTTTCACCTACTGTTGCTGAACTATATCTTAGATACTCTAGTTTCATTTTTTTATTCCTTTCCAACTATATTTTTTAGATTAGCCTGCACAGATGCCCCATGATGTTGGAACCATTGAATTCCAGCCCCCAAAATGCCACACACCCCTCTTTTAAAGGTTTCCCATCAAGCTGAGAGTGAAAGACAGACACAAACAACACAAAGCAGAGCCACTGTCAGCCACTGACAGGGCAGAGAAGTACAGACAGATAGATAACAGATCGTATGGTACTAAGTACCCTACAATTTATTGAAGCAAATAGAGGAGAG
Source organism: Zosterops lateralis (assembly GCF_965231275.1). Taxonomy (NCBI): domain Eukaryota; kingdom Metazoa; phylum Chordata; class Aves; order Passeriformes; family Zosteropidae; genus Zosterops; species Zosterops lateralis. Next base: position 112,409,046 of record NC_139763.1, read on the forward strand.
TTGAGTGGCAAATTGCCTGCGCTGTTCACAAACCAGCAGGCGACCCTGTTTGCCAGCCGTCCAAATTGCTTCTGGGCAATTTGGCACATTTCTACTCTGTTGTGCTATTTCTTATGGCATGACTTGGAGTTTTGATCATTCCCTGTTGTGCAAGATCTTTCCAAACACTCATAAAACTTCTGAGAGTGATGGTAGCGACAATGGAACACGCGGAAATCATCAGCCTATCAAACGAGCGCTGAAAGTAATTTGAATTCAGACAGAAAAAATAGCCGTTTTCAAAAGGATTCAGAAATGCATTAAATACCAAAAGAAAACAAAATAAACCAAGAGCTCAACAAAACTCTGCCACAGCTGAGAAGAGATTCCTGTCCTAAATAACAAAGCACGGGAAATTTGTGAGGAAAGTGGCATGAGAAACAAAACCTTCTTTTGCACACTGAAAAAGGTAAACGTGGAGGAAAACACATAATGATCCAAGGAGGATTAAAAATAGAGTTTCATTTTAGAATGTTGTTTCTTTTCTTCCTGATGCACAAAAGGTTTCTTTTAAATTATGGCAAGAATTCCTGCTGAATTCCAAGTCAGGAATCTGGGAAAAGGAATCTCTTCTTAGCTTAGCTAGAAGTACTGTTGGATCTGCTGGTATTTCTCATCACTAACCTGATATGCAGTTTTGTTCTGAGAAATTAGAGGAAACTGCAGTATATGAAGCAAACCCCACTCTAATTTTGTAATTAATTTCTGTGCCTGATACTGCATACGTATTCATATTGATATCAAAATCATACACAGATTACAGGAGCAGGTAGACAGAAAATAAACTGTAATGGTGCTTAATGTAAAAAAAAAAAAAAAAAAAAAAAAAAAAAAAAGTACAAAAACCACATCTGTCTCCAAAAGATAAAAAGCCATCTAAAACATGAAAATATTCAGACACAAAGCAGAGTGTATTTATAAGACCCTGTCCTGGAGACCCAACGGAAATGCATTTCACCTGTCCAAAAAGGTTTATGAGGATAAGAGACACTCTTCTCTAAAAGGCCAGGTAAGAAAGCTTTTGGAAGTAAGAATGGTATTTTGCAGAAGGTGAAGTTATGCCTAAATCAAGCAATAGAGAGGATTATAAATGTTGACAGCTTAAATGTAAACACCAGGCTAGCCCAAAGGGATTGAGAAGTGATTTGAAGAAGACACAAAAATTAGTAAGCAGCCATTTTTCTCAGGAAAATAGCATTGCTACAGAGGGCAAAGTGATGATGATATTTGAAAGAAAAATAGAAGAATGAGCAGATAAAATATAACACAGTAAGAAAGCTGAAGGATTTTCTCATATTTGGATTTATCAAGACGACTGCTTGTGTGCTAAATTTTACTTTTTTTAAAGAACGTGTTTAAAGAACTGTTTGAAATTAAAGTATGAGTACAAATTCTTGTAGAATAAACTGACAGGTGGTACAGTGACTAATCATTATTTGCCTAAGGTCTTTAAAAACTTGGAGATAAAATATCCAAGCTACTAATTCCATCAGAAACTCATCTTTTAAATTGCTTTGATGGCAAACACGTAGCAATTTTTAATAGGTTTAGGGAAGATCCAAGAATGAGGAATGTCCTAAATAAAATAATGTAGATTGATATGATAATTAAGAAAGAGCCTAAGTATCTTCTGTAAAGGGAAGTCATGCTTTCCAAATATATTTCTCTGAAGAGTCACTGAGCAAACACACAAAGGAAAGTAAATTCTATTTCCATATTTAAAAGAAGCATAATAAGTTCTCTTGATGACCCATACCGAGGAGCTAAGCAGCTATACAGTCACAAACCAGGATAGATCTGAGTATTCCAGGTACCACTTGCTATGTGATTGTGTTCCATCAGGAGCTGATTCAGTGCCACAAAGCTGATATTCTTTTGTCAACAGTTGTAATGCTTGTTTTGCAATTCTTCTGATTCTAATGAATTGACATTTATAACGTAAAATAGACAATTTCAAAAAATCTATGCAAATTTTAACAGAATTTATGCTTTTCCTTAACACTTCTCTGCCTTTACTGCCACCCCAGCTATGCACCAATTTTCCATAATCCAAACCCATATGTATGCAATAATGTCACCATAGCCACTCAAGAGTTTGGAAAAAGGAAATAACATCCATGGCAAACAATAACGACAGAACAGAAAATTAAAAACCAACCAACTCAATAAAAGCAACTGGCTGAATGATAAAAACAAAAGATATTACAGGCAACACATGCCAAAGACAAAAAAGAATATAGCACTAATTCAATTAATCTACCCTGAGAAAAGCATGGGATTGTGCCTGAAAGTATGGATATTACTTGTCCAGGTAGAAGTAGTTGGATAAATTAGCTGGATAAATGTTGGTGCATGGTAATGTTATCTTGCCATACACCAAAAGAGAACAGGAGGAGACCTGCTGGCTAAAGGAGTATGTTAAGAATCAGCTGCTGTTTTATTTGCAAATAGAACTGGGATACTTTCAGCATAATCCTGTCAAAGTATCCACATAAAGGATTCATTCATTCACACAAACCATTCATTTTGATTAGAAATCACACTAGGAGGTGCTCAAGCAGTGTTGTCTCTGGCAGAATATAGCCAAAGCAGCCAACCCCCCACCAAAAATTATGATATTGTCAGTTCAACACACTTCCATTGGCAACAGAAAAACTGGATCATAGTTGGACTAGCTACTCTTCCAAATCAATAGGTTGGAAGAGGAAGTTCAATCTTTGTATCTAAACCGAAAAAGCAGGCAGGGATTTTCTCTTTCCATTTAGCATTCTTAAAATGCATTCTTTTAGCACTGCCAAATCATAGATTTCAGCATTCTAAAATTAAAACTCCCTCTTTCTTGAGCAGATCATTGTTAAACTGCTTCATTTCTTTGATTTTACTAGTCCAAACCAAAACCACCTTGGTTTTAAATTTTTTATAAAGCTAGTTCAAGCTTTTTAGCACAACATCAGGCAAACATTACTTTCTCCTATATTAGTGAATACAGGAGGGGGAATTATGTTTCCACTCCTTTATGCTACTTCTTGTGGTCCTTCATAATGGAAATACAGAAGAAAAATTTATATAAGCACACATACATATAAAATATATAGATATTTCCAGTGGAAAATCTCATTGATCATAATGCAGAATGAATGATGATTTTATATGCTTTAACTACAACCAACATATTCCTTACATCTCTAATTTAAACCAGAACATCAGCCCATAAATAAAGGGGTAAGAAGAACACTGAGTGAAAACTTGCTGAATATTGTGATTGGTCTCCCTGCTTTAAGTAGTGAGCAACTCTGCCTAACCTATTCCTGACAGACAACCATAACTTTTTCTTAAAGTTCTCCTAGACTTGTGGCACTTCAATATCCTCAAACTGGTAGTAAAAAACTACAACTGTGCCTCAAGTTTAACATGGATATTTTGGGGTTCAGTGTAAACCTACTATAACCCTTACCCCTTGCTTAGTATTTAAAAAAAAAGAAAAAAGTTATTTCCTTCCTCCCTTGTAACCACTGAGGAGCAAGGAGGATTACTTCAACTGTTACAAACTCCATATCAGTCTCTCCTCTACATCAAAACAGACTTTGCTACAGCACTTCCAATGGTCAGTTTTTAAAACTGGTATTTATTAGTAGACCTCATCCCTGTCTTTCAGTGTCAGAGCAGGGACCAAGTTCGACTCGGTAGTGCCCAGCAATGGACCAAGAGACAACAGGAAAAACAGAGGCACAGGAAGTTTCACCTAAACTTCTGAGGAAGAGCTTCTTTCCTGTGCAGTGACTGAGAACTGGAACAGATTTTCCTGAGAGGGTGTGCAACTCCCTCACTGGAGATACCTCAGAAGTTTCTGGATGCAATCCTGTGCTGTGTGCTCTGGGATGACCCTGCTTGAGCAGGGAGGTTGGACCAGATGACCCTCTCTGGCCCCTTCCAACCTGCCCATTCTGGGAGTCTGTGGATTGCACAGATGCAGAATCTAAATCTGGCACAATGCTGTTTCAGCTTAGAAGTACTGAACAGAAGTGAAATTATTTCCCATGAGATGTGAGTACTTCTCCTCCATACAGAGATCTGACATTTTGCATGTGGCACTGCCTGTAGGGGTGTTCCCACAGCCCACCCTTGGCAAAATATCCTGGGTAGTAACAGCAATTAAGATAAAGAAGTGAATGAAAACACTAAAGAGGAATCAAACACCCCAACTATGCTTGCCCTAAACTTATACTCCTAAGGAGAAAGGGATCCATCAACCAGGTTAGGAAGTGATCAAGGAGCTGCAAGGGGAGTCTTGAAACAAAGCAGATGGAGAGAAAGTATAATGGAAGTACAGATACAGTGCACCGTTCATTCCTATTACCTGAATCTTACTCTATTTAATTATAATATTTCAATCATTTTTATCAATATTATTTTAAATCCCAATCCTCTTTTATAGCACATACAGCCATGCTATAGCTATTGCATTTGTTCACTTAATAACCATACATCCCAATCAACTACTCAAGCTGTTAGCAAAGTTACTCAACAATACCAGATCCTAAAAAGAACCAAGCTGAATCCCATTTGTAAATTATGCAATTTAAAATTGAAGTGTTGATGAATATTCTCTAGAAACAGTTTTGTATTAATCTATTTTTCTGGGAACAGACTTCGGTGAGACAATGACTGTCAGGAATCTTCTACTGTTTCAATGCTTTAGCTACTGTCACAAACACATAACTAAATTGACAACAGGACTGATAGCTGCTATTGATTGCTTGATATCATATTCCCACTGGCCCTAAAATTCCCAGTTAGATATATGACATACCCTAATATTTTAGGTGTTATACAAGAGTGGCACAAAGACTAAAGAACAAAATAAAAGACTAAAATGAATAAGGAACAAAAGACGGATACAGAAAGATGTGTTATTCCTGCAGCAGGTGGTTGTCTCACTGCAGGAATGAACCAACACTGTTGTGGACAGGTTGCCCAGAGGTTGTGGACTCCCCATCCCGAGGCTGTGGACTCCCCATCCCTGGAAGTGTCCAAGGCCAGGTTGGATGGGGCTCTGAACAACCTGGTCTAGTGGAAGGTGTCCCTGCCCATGGCAGGGCATTGGAACAAAATGATCCCTAAGGTCTCTTCCAACCCATTCAGTGATTCTGTCAAGTCTAAGAGAATGCTGAATTACCAGTCACAAAACCCAGATGCTGGAATTTCACATTTACCATGAAGGAACAGCATGACTACTTAGTTAGGATATCCTTTCATGGTAAATATGAAATTTCATGCAACCTCATTAAAAGAAAGTTTCAACCACTTGTATGCTTAAGCTATTGTATAGTTCAGTCCATTTAAAGAACTTGTATACAACATCCACATTTTTCAAAAAATTTTCTTGGGCAAAACTCATATACTTAGCCTTTTGTCTAGGTGTTGGCTGAAAATATAGTAACAGCAGCTTCAGACTGAACAAAAATGCAATTACCTCTCCCCTCCACCTTTTCTACCCAAAAAGAGCTAATTTGGCACCTGTTTACACTGTTCTTTCTACAGCTGTTACTTGTCAAGATAATCAAGTATCCATCCCTCCAAAACCATTTGCCTACTTTTTGTCTTCTCTTGGCATTGATGCACTTGAGAGAAGACAGTGCAGTGCCAGCGCACACACAACAGCACTGCATGTATGATTTGGTCTGTACCATGATTTCTTCATGCAAAAGGGATTAAAATAATTTCTTCCTTAACAATGTCATTAAAATCATAGCACAGTTATCTCAACACATCTACACATGCACAATAAATTCTATAGAAAGGTATAATTTCTTGAATTGTCTGCAATGATATATTGGATTTCTTAAGTATCAGATTTAAATAAGTTGCTAACAATGAATAATTTATTCCAAATTATTCATAATTTATGGTATCGCAGTTTATGACATCTTTGTATATCATTATTCCAGGCAGTATTAATTGAAAATAGAGAAATCTAATAAATATCTCTGTTTTGAGACGTAGAGGCCAGATAGGGATCCAGTAACTGCTTGGTAAGTTCTGCTACTCACAGTGTCTGACAAAAGAGCAGAAAGCACCCAAAATAAAAGTAAGGTGGTTCCAGCCACCTGTCACCTAAAAAATATCATCAGCTCTGGAAAGAAGTTTTATCTACTTCCTTTTTGGGATATAATGGTTCTTACTTAGGTGACAGCACAGGTAAAGTTAGTCACTAATCAAAAGTGAAAACAAAACCTCTCTCCCACAGTGGCAAGGAAAGGGATGCTCATAGATTTGCAGCTAGAAATAATACCATAAGTGCATTGTTATGTGATACAAAATAGCAGTCTGTATAGATATAATACACCTGCTAATTAGTATTCATTAGGAAAAAACCCTGATATTTGTAACCATCAGACCCTGGAATATTTGCTTTGAATTCTGGTCCCTTCCTTGAAAACAAGATCTCAGATTTTCAGTACTGTATGAGCTCAGGAACAGTGGCCAAAAATCTGGTATCAAGTTATTTAATATTTAGGGTCCTTTTTTTATTCCTTCAGTAAATTATGACAATCACTTTATTTCCTAAAAGCAGTATTCCAAAAAATGTGCTCTCAATTTAACTACTCAGTAGCATACATAAGGAAAGCATAGGATAATGCTGACATTCTGGAGAAGACTGATTACAGTTTCCCTCATTCTGGTGATTATGTAGAACAGTAGTGTAACTAAGAGACAAGAAAAAAAATTATCCAAGGTATTTTTTATTAAGGATTATTTTTATTAAAGAGAAGTATTACATCATCTCTTCTGCTACAGTAATGTACTTGTTAGACAAGTGACATTTGAAAATCCTTGCTTCATATAATTTAGAACTCTGCAAAATCACTGACTGACTAATACATTTCACAGTCCTGTTACAGTGTCTTATATGGTTAGTACTTTATAGAGCCCCTGACTGCTATTATCTTCATTTATACGTGTCTATTGCATGAACTTGGCTATTCCTTTGGGCTGAACAAGTAGATTTTCACTTCTGGGAGTATTTTATATGGTTCTATTAGGTTCACCCTTTGGAAAGAATAAGCTTAAAGGACCTGCTTGGCTAGAACAAAGTGCAAAATATGGCCAGAAAAGGTTGTCAGAGAGGAAATTCAGACACTCAAAGTACCAACAAACTGGTGGAAGTAAAAGGGCCTAGCCTAGCTTTACTAGCCAAATCAATATTTCCTTTATTTTTTTGCTTAACTGCAGGTCTACACACAGGATATTAAAATAATTGTTCAAGAAATCACATATTTCAAGCAGCTTTGTAGACAGGAAGAATGAATTATGGCAATATTTTCTAAGTAAAAAAATCCTGTTTCTATGCAGATTTTGTGTGTGATCTGCTGTGATTTGTGGCTGAGGTTGCTGTTACTTCATTCCTTTTTTTTGAATGCACAAATTCACACAGAGAGAGATTTTTAATAACTTACATTTGTTCATCATGAAGACCAATTTAAAGCAGGGAGGGGGTGGGTTGAAATTCATGACACTCACACATTCTCTGTCGGTTCTTGTACCTATTTTAGTACTTTTTTTGATCTTTATCAATCAGGAATCTGAAGTTTCTTCAATGCTTCAGCTTCCCAAAAAATAATAAACCAGCTATAAAGGCAAACAGAAAAATCTATCATTGCTGAACAATGTTACATTCATACAACTGTCATCCATTTAGTTTATCTAGTAAAAACCACAGGAAGAATAATCATCTAATATAAGTTAGACTACTAAATTACGGATCCATTTATACCTGCTAACATTTAGCTGAAGAAGTTAAAAAAGGTCTCTTGAAGTGGAAAACATATACCATAAAAAATCTACAACGTGCCTGATTCAACTGCTTACTTTCACTTGAGCCGTGGCATATTTCAGTTACAATAAAAGACTGATTAGGGCAGACAACTGATACATCCACTAAAAGGTCTAAAGAGATCTTTGCTTTACAAAGTTCCATAAGAAATGGTCCTGGAGTCCTGTGAAGGCATGAGTGCTACAGCACCCTTGTAGAAAAAACTTACCTTTACCCAAATACACATACAGTCAAGAGGAACATTAAAAACTTAAAATTTTGTTTTGCATCTGAAGTCATTGTGTTTTCCCTCTGCACATGCATGTGGTGCATCCTCACTCCTGCTAGCACCTCTTTACTATTAACATTCTTAGCAGTAATCTGAAGACAAGGTTATGTAAACTTAATTTAACCCTCTAGAAGCTGGAAGAGGAGCAAAATGCAGATTATACTTTAGATGTAAGGTTTGCTTGGAAAAAGGGAAAAACAGAACCAAAAAGAAATACTGAAACTCAAATAACAAATAATCAATATAGGTCCATCTTGATAAGGCCTCTGCCTCTACAGATGGAGTAAAATAGATCAGATATAGCTGCATCTCTCCAACAGGGTAATCTTCCCCATTCACTGAACAAATTGATATTTATCAAGCTTCTTAATTTTTTCTGTTTGGGATATGCCATAGTTGCAACTCATTATCTTTATTTAGATATCTAATGCACAGGTTGGTCCACCCTGATGTCCCAAACAAGCATTCCTCCTCCCTATCTTAACAAAAGAAATAACTGAAAATCTTGAACACAACTTGATAACAGTTGAAATAAATTTAAAAACCCCAACATCCAGGAGTAATTTATATTATTCCCCTACTAACCTACAATGTACAACTAGTGGTAATAGCAAACCTAAGGAAAGAGGTGAACAGCCACTTCCCCAACACAGAAATTACAAGCTGTGAGCATGAGTTATGAAGCTTTTGACAAAATCACTCAGCAACTCAAGGCTGACACATCCAAAGTTGTGCAAAGTTTCATGTCTCTGAAATAAAGCATTTTCAGAGTTAGTCTGCATTCACAGGGTCCCAACCACAATTCTCCAGTCTGCTGCGTAGAATGGATACTATAGGAAGTCTGGAAGAAGTATATCCAGCCCAAAGGAAGACATAACCCTCACTTAGTGATCAGCTGTACATTTCTGCAATTCCAGGCCCTGGATGTTGTGCTATTGCCTGCTAAGACCAGATCCCAAGTGGGACAAAGCTTTAAGCTATAGAGTATTTCCCAGACTGAACCAATCTGATCAAAATAGATCTGAAGGCTTTTAAAATAAAAACAATAAACAAAGGGGTTGGTGGGCTATCAATCAGAATAATTACCATTTTAAGAAGGGAGAATTCCCAAAACCAGAGCAAGAATTTGTTTCTAAATGTATTTTTCCCAAGTTCTACCAAACCTTGCCTAAGTCTCTGTGGTCCAGTCTTTATTAAATCTCCAAGGCACTGTTATAGACCAAACAGAAATAGCACTTAGTCATGCTGCCTATTTTCTGCTTTACCTCAGAGGTACAGACTTTCACCTGTCAAAAGTGCTGTTGAATTTGCTGTTAGCACTGTGAGGGGTCTTTTATCATTATTATCATTCTGTAAAGGCTGACTGCCTGCAGGCTGCCTAAGGGCTGGAGTGTTGGGTTGCCTGGGTTACCCTTTCTTCCAAAACACAGCAAATGCAGAAGGACATTGGGAAAGAAGTGATAAATATTTTTAGTAATATTAAAAGTGAACACCCAGGGTTTTAAGAAAATATTTTGCCTTGAGGTGCACACAAGTACTAATGTTGGAGTTAAATACACTGCTCAAATTGGAGAAAATGGCCTTTCATGAATTGCAAATAGAAGAAATCCTTGCAGGAATCTATTTGTTCTACCCTGTCTCAAGAATAGCAAGTGTCCATGGGGTGGACACTGATCTCCTGCTGCTGCTCTACATCCATGGCAGTACTGTACCTCATGCAATGGAAACACTTCCTTACAAATCAGAAAATTACCTGCCAAGGCCCACCGCATGCACGGGAATTTGTGCCCACACACTCAGCACGGGATCAATAGGACTCTGTCCTGCTAGAAAACAGTTTAAGAGGCAGTCACCCATTAGGAACCCCACAACCAGCAAGTGGTTCCCTGTTCATTTTGTCTCCAGTTTCAATCAATAGCCAGAAATTTCCAAATGCAATAATCCATTGGAGTGGCAGTCACAACGCTCTGGTCAGTATGTAGGTTGGTGCATAAGTCCCAATGGACAGACACATTTCACCTCAACCTGTACACACCTTCATGCAGGGAAACAAGAAAAATGATGGTAGCTTGGCTCTTGGCTGAGCTTTCATTGGATTTAACCTGTAAACAGACAAAACTACTTGATAAAACATATACATAAAATTAATGGACATATGAAACTCTGCAACTTTGGTTATTTTCATGCCTACTGTGAGTAAGACAATTTGATTTTGGGACAAAAGTTTGCCAGCTGTTTCTTTTTTCTCCCCTAAAGCTTCAGTCTTTTCTATGTGTCTGATATTAAACTCTTTAATTATACAATTACAGATTTTTTATTATTATTATTAACTGCTAACTCATTTTCCAGTGGGAATGATATTGTCTTGGAATAAATTAGAGCTGCACAGCAATAAAAGTCATATCAACAGCATTCTTTCCTATTAAAGATTATGGCATTCTTGTTGAGAATGATGATTACAAGCAAAAAGAAATTATAAAACTGAAAAGAAGAAGTAAAAAGATGACTAGTTAAGGCAGGCCTCAAGAACTGGATTCTTTAATTATATACTGCTGTGTAAATTTAGGAAAGTGCCTGAAATAAATGGGAAAAAAATTATCATTGATTTGTGGCCCAGCCTTGACATCTAGCTGCTGAATAGTCTCATCAGGAAATTGCGATAATGCCACCTGATTTCTGGCTGTTTCACAATACAAAGTACACTGAGATGTTGTCACATTTTTAGTGATTCAAAGTGTGGTCCATTGGCTTTCAATCTTATCACCTCACAGCTGACACAAAACACCAGTAATTACGCTACTTTGACTTATAAACTTGTAAAAAATATATATTTTTAAGTCAAATATTAGAAAGACCACATGTAGTAGTAAAGAAAAAAATCCAGAAAAAAAAATTGGAATTCCACCTACAGAGCAGGATTTGAACAGCAGCCTAGAAACTGAAATGAACATATGGAACTAGAAAGAAAAACCAAGAATGAAAAATGGCTCCCTCTTAAAGCTATTTTGTACCTCAAGAGAGGCAAAAGAGAAAAAAAATACACACTACTTTAAAATACTTCAGAATGCAAACACTTAAGTCAGTCTAGTCTTGCTTTGCCTTTTGAATACTCACATTAGCATTGCAAGTACAACATTAATATCCTTTTCCCTGATTTTGAGATTCAATAATAGCATTCCCAGTGGAAAAGAGATGGCATCTGACTGCAGGAATTTATTTTGCTTTGAGTACTAATTACCTGTTGCTGCTTTATTTGGACAGTACCAAGACAGCATTTTCTTCTGTTCTGGATTTCCAGGTATAAAAATGCCTCTTTCCTTTGTCATTGTAGTATTGTTTGTGCTCCTTAGTGCTATTTTGAAGTGATGGTAGAGGGTGGTAGCTGAGCTGCCCTTGAAACAGGATGATGTTTCTTGTAAATTCATACAAGAGTCAAAGTTTTAATAGATTAATTAAACTTGTCAAACTCTTTAAAAGCATTTTTCCCCAAAGAAATTTATCACCTATGAAGTAATGAGCTAAAGTGCAATAGCTAATTACCTGCAGAACATCAGAAGTACAGAGCCTTTCACTGTAGGGTTACCCTGCTGCATTAGCCTATGAATCTGAAAAATAACCCATCATAATGTAGGAGATGTATTAAGGAGAGATCTTAAAATAAGGCTCCATAATACTCCTCCAAAAACAGTCATACTATAAGTTTTAGAAAAAGTAAATTTCCAATAGCACAACTATGCCTAATTTCATTTTATCTAAGTTTTGTTGCCCATAAAGATCCTTCTTTGACAGCCTTCAAGTTTGCCTATGTACAGAATTTCAAATTATATGTGCACAACTCCTGTACTTGGTTTCAGCTTTAGATCCCTGTGAGAAACTACAAGACATTTGATTTCTGAACATATTCGTTGCAACGTGTGCTTTTTACCTCTTTCTGTAAAGAAAACTCGATCAATGGAAATCAAAACATTGCCAGACTACATGCTTGGGGTATGTCTCAGCTACAAAACTTTCCCACTCACACACACACAAAAAAACCCAACATTAAACCAGAAAACCTCCACAACTGAAAAATTGCTTAAAAGAAAACTAACAAAAAAATCCCAGATCGAGTGGTCCTCTTGACTGAGTAAATGCATTTAAACCAATCACACAATTTCAGTGACTGGTATAGTCCACACTGTTGGGATGTCTTCATGGAATACACACCTAAGTTTTCCTCTCACAAAGTTATTTAGGATTTGCACATGTTGAAGGCATCAATAGGTTTAAAGATAAAGGGATATGTAAGGCACATCTTATTATTTAATTGGTTAAAAAAAATTTCAAGGATTATATGCCAAGACAGCCTGTTTCTCTCTCATTAAATGTAACATTACACAAAGTGTATGCCATATAGGGGTGACACTGTAAGAACATCTGTCACTTTGCATATTTTTGCTTTGACATAAACTGGCATTCAAATGAAAATTAAGTATTTTAGCAATTTTATTAACTTCATATTTAGTAACTGGGTCAAAAGTGCTTTTTCTTTCCTCGGAGATATTTTAGGGATCCTCAAGCTATTCATGCAACTGATACACATTTCATGCAGTCTAATAAAAAAATTGTTCCTGAAGCAGCTGCTTCATTTTTCATATCTCCCTACATTTCTGGTTTCACTAGTACCAAGCTATTGCCAAGAAAAATATTAATTTTTCATGCAAACTTCTGCTATGCATTGCAAAATGTACCTGTGGGAGACAGACATTTTAGTTAGCAATATTTTACCCAATATCCTTTTCACTAAAGGATTGTTTGAACAACACATTTCCCTTAGCATTCTGTTCAGATCTACTGATATTTCCTTGAGTGATGTCATTAGTATCTGTTGTATTTTTCCATCCTATAAGTTAGCTCACACTTTTTTATATAATAGCAAGTTTTTTGTATTGTTTAGCTCCAAACTATTATTTTTCTGCAAAAAGAACTTTCAAATTGCTTCCTTATGAGGACAGATTATGTTTGCTGTCAATGGCAACTCACAGGTTGTATTGCTGAGCAAGCTTTAAGTGCAGCAGGTTAAAGTAGCTCTAATATCAACACATGCTTAATTAAAAGTGTAATCTCATTCAATGCAATTTACTGCAAACATTGAGTTTTACTGTGGGATATACAAAGCAATATTTACAACTTCTCACACAAAGCCATTTAACATGATTAGCAAAGCAGATGCAAAGTTTCCTGGTGTACTCCCTAACCAACAAAAAAGCAGTAGCACCTAAAGCAAGCAGGAACACCAGCATTTCACAAGAAAAAGAACACTGCTGCACACAACTCCCCCACCAACAAGGAGAATGATGGGTTTCCTGGTTTGGCTTTTTTAAATAAATATCTTATCCAAATGTCCCAGGAGACAGAGGAATTCTGTGCAGATGACCAGAAAATCAGCCTGAGGATATGCTACAGTATAAATGGGAAGGAAAGGGAAAGCAGAAAGTATAGTACTGAAATGGTTAAAATCAAAGATACATTATATTAAGATCAATACCAAAGGAAGAATGGAAGGATGATATTGGAGTGGCCCCCATAGTTAAGCGCAGTAACTGAGGTGGCTACAAATGGCTGAGGTTTTACTGTATGCCCCAGGAATGCAATATAATAAAGTCAGCTATGAATAAACTAAGGCTCGGATTACATACCCTTCCAAGTCAGCCACAAATACCACATTTCTCTATTTGAGAAGTAGAGAGCTCTTCCCTTCAAGAGCTACAAAATCCTTTGTATGGCACTCATCAGAAACACGTATCTAGCACAGGATATCTTCTTTCTTTCTATATAGGTGCCTGTTCTGAGCCAGTATCAGTCTGGCATTTTAGCAAGAGCAGATTTAAACCCCTGATCCAGAAACAATTCCATATATTTCTCCAATGCCTTCTGCTAATGCCCCTCACCTATTTTACATACACACTCTGTGAGCAAGAAGAACCCTACAAACTCCAAATCTTGCTTTTTATTTAATTTTTCCCTTTTGAGTCCTAGGTCTCACAAAAACTTTCAGCTACTATGAGATAACTTCTTCCCTTCCTTTTCCAATGAAAATCACATGAACACATGAGTTTAGAGTAGCTGCCAGACCATGTATTTCTTCCATTAAGATAAACTGGAATTACAGGTGTTAAGAACAGATAGGGAAGAGAAAGAAGGGGGGGGTGGAATAGTGAGGAAATAATATATCAGTCTGCCTTCTAGACACTTGTTTTATAATTGAGATCAGGCAACAATGTCCAAAGAAGCTGAAGTAAATATGGGCTGAAATAGTGGAGCATGTTGGCAATGCCATTCTTCAGGGAGTACATGAAAGACCCAATGCACTCTGTGCAGAAGATATCAAAGTGATTTGGTTCTATACAACTTCAGGTTGTTGCTGACATATCAAAAATACCACTGGAAATAAAAAGGAAGAGAAAAACAGAAGGAAAAAGGAAGAAAAAGCAGAAAAGCCTTCTCAAAAGCCACAACTCATCACAAATTGCTCCTATAGACAAAATGCAATTAAGTTTATATCAAGGAGTTAAAATCAGAGTTTACAGTGAGAAATTAAGAACTTTTTCTTTTACATGCCTCAGCTTATTCTTTTGCCTTTCAAGACTTTTTTTTCCTTCTTCCTGCGATTGAGGCAAAACAGGGTCTTGGTATGCTGTTTATATAAGAACAAAATTTGAATGGAGCACATGTATATACCTTCACTCTGCTTTAATGAAAGAGATTCCCTAAGTGTTTTTTTCTTTTTTAATTTCTTCTCACAGAGAATGAACAGAAGTGATTTTTTTGTTCAGCCATACCTGAAAGTACATGGTCATTTCTGCATTTTTAAAATGTATTTCAAAGCCTGTCCTGTTTTCACAAGGCAAGAGCCTAATGGGAGAGAGAAGGAGGTCATGAAATAGTTGTGCTTTTCCACACAAGTCTGCAGAGACTTGATCTGGCCTCAGCATTCAGATCTCCAAGTGCACAGAGATTCACTCTTATCAGCATTTCTTGCAGACAATCAAATTCAAATCACCTTTTGTAATTACATTATGAAATACTGTAACCTACTTTCTTCCTTTCTCCCCTCCTGCCACCACACAGAGTTGCCAATATGAGCACTTCCTTTATTGAGATTTTGGAAATTTGACACATTCATGGCTATCGAATCCCTGACACTTGGCTATCCTTATGGACAGGAACTGCTCCAAGCAGTGTTATTTGGAATCAAAAAGGAAAGTGTGTGCCCAGCTATGGAAATTCTGCCTTTAGTCACCTACTACCTGTATTTACTTCATGTACACACACCAGACACATCTTCACAGGGAATTTTGCAGGACACTATTTAACCATTTCTAATAAAACCTCAAAGTTAATCAGTCTACTTCTCCTCTGCAACACCTGACATGTCTCTTCCTCCTGAACAGCTAATGAATCTCATTAATGTGATGAAAATTACAGGGATGATGCTGTACGCAGAGCTACTTGACATGAACAAGGACAACCAATAGTACCCAGAGAATATGCAGCAGCTGGGATGTGCATAGTTTTATAAATCTCTCTTTTATGAACCTTCTCCAAAAGAATATGCAGCCATATCCACTAAAATTAGTGTATTTTGCAGCTACAGGTGCACACTGGGCAAATGCACAAAGCCAATATGTCAACTTATTTACCAAAACCCTCAAATACTAGCCCCAAACACAAATTTTTGTGTTAGTTTTCCAGTATGTCCAGCACTCAGTTATACAAGACTAATTTTATTTCAGGCCTTTACACATAAATTTGAGTATTTAAGTCTACAAAATTTAAGATTTTTATTTAATTTTTAAATTCAATTAAAAAAAAAAAAAACCAAACAAAAAAAAAACCCCTCAAGAGGGACTTTTCACAAGGGTGTATATAGTGATAGGACAAGGGGGAAGGGCCTTAAGGTGAGGGAGCAGAGGTTTAAACCAGCTGCTAGGAGGAAATTCCATGCCGCGTCAGTGGTGAGGCACTGGAAGAGGTTGCCCAAAGCAGTTGTGGACTCATTTCATATTTCAAGTACTTGATTCATGATACTACCTACGAGCCATGCACTAGATTATGAATATTCTTGTAGCACACAATATAAAATATACAATGCATATAATTTTATCAATATTATATAGTATACTTATGTAGTATAGATTTCTACTTCATACAGATTTGTGGGGGTTTTCTTTGCATATATTTGTAAATAAATGCAAGCCCAAAAAATTAAAAATATATATAACAAAACAAACTAATCAACGACAAAAGAGAAGAGTAAATAGCCTCAAAGTGGAAAGAAATCCCTTCTAAGAGCAGCAACTGAGTGAAGTAAAGACTGTTTTTCTAGGAGGTTTAACATCAAGATTTGTTATCATTTAAATACCTGCTCTAATACACTTAGTGTTTTGTGCTACATTTAACAAGATTAAGTGATCACACAATCTTTCATCTCAGCTCTTTATTGGAAACCTCATTGCAAGCCTCTTTCTTGCCAAAACATTGTCCCATGGTTCATGCATGATGCTAATTCCAGCTGAATGAATAATCTGTTTACCTAGGCCTAACAGGAAACGTGCTGCTCATCAACTAAAAGATTCCCCAAGGAACATCTTTATTTTTTTTCCTAGACTTCTATCATTTTTTCCAAACAGTTGCAACTCTGCACCAAAAGCCTGGATTATGAAGTTCTAAGACATTCTTGTGGCCTTTGATAGAATGGATAGGTTTGGAAATATTGCTAACTTTACAGTTGAGGAGTCAAAAACCAAAGCATCTTATAAAAGGCACCAAGTTCTATAAGTATTAATTACAAAATATTTTTTATTTTTAAAACTTTTCTAAATGATGACTGGCAGTTGGAAAGATTAGCAATTCGAGTGGACTGAACCTAGAGAGCTTCAGAGCAAAGCTGAATGATACACTTACTAAATGTGAGAATAATACAAGTCTCCCAACATGTGGATGTGTGCCAACTCCTAAGTTACACCAAGAAGCAGCATAGGTGGGTATAGGACTCCATTTTTCAGTTTCTCATGACTTCAGAAAAGACATTCTACAATTATGACACCAGGAAGTAATTAATCACTTTTAGTGTGTCTAGCTAATACATCTTCTAAACCAGTTTCTACCCAAAAGCACCACAGCCCTGCCTTGGCTGCACCTGGACTTACAGTGACAGAGAAGGATCTTCAGTTTCTAAGCTGGATACAGGAATTTTTCAAGTCTACTCTCTCACTCTATATTGTATTCTAGGGGGGTTTTTTAATTGATTTTTTTTTGCCAATATGTTTTAAAGTTCAGATTCACCATTAAGTTCCATAGGAATGTATGGGAGCAGCCACACTAAGGTCTTTGGAAAAAGCAACACTGACAATCAGCATCAGCCAGGGAATTTGTCAGCATACTTCAATGTGGGCATCAGTTGTAGATAAATGATAGATAAACGTCTTTCACACTCCCAACTCAAGTGACACTAGGAGCTGAGCTAAGCAACTACTTTGTTCTGACAAGTAAAAGCAGGGTAAATATTATGCTGTGCTCTCTGAAGATAAAATTCAGGTTAGTGTAAACCCTCTTCAGCTGGTATCATCTTAGACTTTGATTCTGACACAAGATCTAAACACAGATTCCCCTTTTTTCAGGATTGAGCCTAAACTAATGTATTGAAAAAATAGCCTGTGTCAGCATGCTGTTATCAGTGCTTTAATAGCCAGTTCACCTACCCACTTTTTAATGAAGGCAAAGCGTATGTAAACTTGAATATCAGGCATTAAAGAACCATTTCCTAATCCCTAATAATGAATTTATTCAGGGTGCATTTTCAGTACAGTTACCTGAAAAATGGGTTTCAGACAGTGCTGAAATATTCACTTGCTATACAAAGGGACACCACAAACATTCAGGAAAAAACCAAATAGTCTGATGATTTTAGCTGCCTGTTTAGGAGACAGATCCCATTGCCAGTGAGCATGCTCATTTCCAGACTATTGCATAAAGGGCAATGACACAGCAGCTTCTCAACTCTTCTTGTGCACCAGGCTGAGACTACTCATGTGCAAAAGAATAAATTTAGTTAAAACCCAAACCATTTTACATCTACCACACTTTAGACCACACCTTTTCATATTCAGTCTTGCTTAAATAAAAACATAAATTAAAAAAAAAGAACAACAAAACACAAAAGTAGGGAAGTTTTTTTGCTGCTTTTTGTGTGTTTTGGGGTTTTTTTTGCTGGTGGGAGGTTTTTTTGCTTTTGTGTTAAGGCTTGTTTGGATTTGGGGTTGGTTTGTCTTCCTCTTAATTGTATGAATTGTATGCTAGATCTCTGAATCCATCTTCACACACCTACCAATTAGAACAAAACAAAGCTCCAAAACCAAGAAAAAAAAACATTTAACAGCAGCTATATCAGAAATAGCTGTAGCTGGTGTTCTGGCCTCAATTTGGATTAATTCTTCTCTTTGTCTGAAAAACAGGAACGGGACTAGGATGCATCCTATTATTTTCAGCTTTTTCTGCAATCTGAACAGATCTCCCGGTATTGCTCATTTGCCAGGATATAAACCTCTAGGTTCTTTTAACACCTTTCCTGCTAACATTTTGGAGAGCTCTTCAAAGTTAGTGTCTGTTTCAAGTTATTTTTCCATGCTTTACTATTATATTTTTAATTAAATGAATTATATTAATCAGAGCTATAAAGTGTTCTTTGAAGAGTTTTATGACCTCTTCAATCATCAAATTACATTCTTCATTTAACAGCAAGGTTTCTCCCAATGGCCTTACATTTTTATATTCTTACTGTTTAAGTGTTTGCTAAACAATGTTTGCTGCCTGTGTCCCCAAATTTCCCTCAAAAAACTAGTGCCTAGGCTGCTTCAATTCTGCTGTGCTTTTCTAGACAACCTTTTTCCTTTTTATAGCTTGAGGATCTAGGATGGAAAAAAGCACCCAAGGTTGAACATATGATTTTCCCTGCATCAAACCATTCATAACCCCAAACCCAAGAACATTATGCAAATCTCTGTGGAGCAAGAAGCCATTCCTCTGAGTATTTTTCAAACAGATTATTTTTCCCTGGAGTCTGTTTCAGAAGGCAAATCAAAACTTTTCTCCATGTCTCTGAAAGTCACCTTCAGCAGAGCTCCAGCTGGATAAGAGCATTCCCCTCCATCACCTGCTGCTTCTCCACTTCTCTTCAGCCCCTGCTACCACCTGGCTCTACCAGTACTCCACTGAGGTCTTGACTCAAGTGATTTTTGTTCCCTTCTCCTACAGATTGGTCTTGATTTTTAAGTCACTTGCTTAATTTTGTAAGGCACTTCCAGAAACATTTGATCTGGAAAACAGAGGTACATAAGGGGTTTGATATTCTTGGTTTATTTAGGATTGTGTTTTTGTGGCTTTTTAAACTGGTTTTGTTTGGTTGGGTTTTTGTTGTTTTTGGGTTTTTTTTTTTTGTGTGTGTTTTCTTTGAGGTATTTTTGGGGAGACTTTTTTGGTGGGTTTTTCTTGTTAGTCTTGGTGTTTGTCCTTTTAGCAGGTTAAGTTACAAAACAGTATTTCACCTGAGGCCTCCAGTCCAGAAAAGCACAACAGTTGCCTGCCATCCATTCAGATCCACCTCTCGTACAACCACCAAGAAAGGCTGTTTCCATTGCTTCCTGATGCATAGGTGTTAGAATGAAAACAATCCAAGCCCCATTCCTGTGACATGGTTGCCTAAAGAGTTATTCCCCATTTGATTTTCAAACAAGGGTCACAGGGTTCAGTGACAGATAGTAAAACAGCATGGTATCTTCACCTAGCTTCATTTTAAATTTTGAATCTACAGAGAATTAGGAATGAAATTTAGACATGAAAATATGTACCTTAGAAAACAAAAGGGTTTGTGAACTCCTGGAGACAGAAAACCCACTGAATACAAGGTATTTAAAAGCATTATTCACTTTATCAGACTACATTTGGAACTATAATTCAAGACAGGACTAAACAGAATATGTCAAAATCAAGCTAAAACATTTTAAAACTTCAGATATACTCTTTTTATTTACTTGAACCATTTCCAAATACTTGGCAAACTTAACAAAGTTTCACTGTCCCTAAATTTAAAACTGAGTTTGTCCTAGAAATCCTTACAAATTCTTCCAACTTTAAAAAAGCTTCATCTATCTTTCATGACAAGCCTTTCAAGGAAGGAATCTTGCAGCGAGCCACTCTGGGATGAGTCAGAGGGGAGTAACCTTGTACCTCAAATGACAACTCATTTTCCCTTCAGCCAGGCTGAAACAACACTTATCTCACGGAGCAGCATGCACCACTCTGCCTCAGACTGTCAGGTTTAAAACGTTACCTTCAAATACATATTTATATTCAGAAAGACTGAAAGAAATGTTGTGGGGTTTTTGGACAATCAAAAGATTTCCACTTGGTTAATATCAACTTAGATTTGACTAATGTCTGTAATATAATTTCAGAATCACATGCTTTTACTTTTTTTTTGTAAGGACCTGATTAATATTACTAATTTTTAGATTTCAAAGTTACTCAGTATCCTCAGAATGCCATCTTTTTGGATATCTTTGTCCCAGCATCCTGACACCAAACACTTAAATGTAAAGAAGCAGTTGTGCTCCCTGAGACAAGAAAATCTAAACCCCGTGAGAATGAGAGTTCATCTGCTGCACAATTTACTTGTAATGTGAAAAAATGCAATAAAAAAATCAAAATTATTATTACAAGTCAAATTAGAACTGACTTCATATGACAGAAAAACTACACAAGTAGTAATTCTCAGAGCAGCAGAAAGTCCGTCTATTCCTTCCTCTTTGAAGCACTAAATTGTGAAAGCAAAGGTCTTGGTTTAAGACAGTTTAAAGGGGACACTCTAAAATTAGTTACCTAGCCTTTAGTCTAACCAATCCCTTTCCGCCAATAAAAAAAAAAACAACCCAAACATAAGTAGCGATAAGTGAAAAAATTACATTTACTAAAATACATAGCAACAGGAAATAAAAATTATTAGATACAAAATTGTTAAATATTAACAACTATCTGGGGAAAAAGGGAAAAATGGTGGAGTAAGCTGAGCTACTCAGTCAAAGGCTAGAATTCCCTCACTCTGCCTCCTGGTTCCATTTTCTGGCCACAGCCTCTTAAGGAGAGAGCAACAATTTGGGGTACGGACAGATATGGAATGCAACAACATTTTGGGGTACCCAGGGTGGGAAACATCCCCCACGCCCCTAGCTGCTGTTGGGCTGTGCCCCTGGAGCCTGTTGTTCCCCCCAAAAAGGGATCTGCTATTCCACAGGCAGAGTGGAACACATAGTGTACTGTGCAATGAGGGTGCTGAGCGACAACAACTCACAAATTTAGCTGTGCTAGTGAAAGACATTATCACCTTCAGCTGCCTTTTTTTTTGCCACCCTTCTGGGAGAGGTTGCTGCCCCCACAGCACAAGCCAGGGAACAGAGCACGCTGCTCTCCTTGCCCACACAGCCCAGGGTGCAAAGCCTGGAGCTGCTGCCAGCTCCCACTCATGAGGAGCATCTGAAACTCCCAAATCTGCACTGCAGCAGGAGAGGTGCAGATCCAGATCCAGATCCAGCCCAAGAGGTTGGGGCCTGCTGAGCTGTCCCTGTCAGCATTCCTGGTGTGGCTGTCTCTAGCCCATGGATCAGCTGCCTGCTGACAACTTGCAAGGGCAAGGAAGACAAGTTTTAGCACGTCTTCCACTCGCAGACCTTCTTCTTCATGGAACAGTATTTGAGAACTTTCTGTCTCTGTGAACATCCTTTAGCTAAACACCCCCTTTTGTAGATGGAAATGTTGACAAAAAGGCAAGATAGAGGAATTTTAAGGCTAGTAACTTTTTAGTATACATTAGCATTTGTATCAGTATTTCCTTAGCACCAAATAAAGCCTAATGAAATCAAAGCTAATCCAATCTGAGTTTCATTTGTTATCCTCAAAACCCCAGCAGTCTTTCTCTATTATATTATATTACGCAATACCATAACTATGATATAGTATATACCACTACAACAGCCTGCACCTGATAAAAAGGAACATCTTTAAGTATATTAGAATTTTGTGGGTTTTTAATGCAAACTAAAACCTAAGTTTTCCCATTGATACTTAAATTTTTAAGACCTTGTCACTTTTCCTGCTCAAACAGATTTTATTAAACTGGAGCAAGGTCAGCTGCTGCATGAAATATGCAGTTGAGCTTCCTCTAAAATAATATTTACTACAAAGAAAACTCGAATGAAGAGTTACTTACAAGATACTTTGTCAGATATGTATGTGATAATAAAGAAGCACGGTAGCATAGACTTAATTGGTGACTGTTAAACAAAAAACAGATTTAGTCACTCCAATTTTGCAAGTGAGTTTTTCCATAACTTTTCTCCTGAACGACCCGTGGTACCTGCTCTGTCTCCTATACACATAAATTGTATCAATACCAGAGCAATGACTTTGAGTTAGGTGGCTATTTATTTATTTTCCTTAACTAGTCACAAATGTAGTAATGGCATGGAAACATCAAAAGGGAAGAAAAACAGACTTTTCATCAATATCTGATTTTTGTCTCTTTAAAAATATTCTCCCTCTCTTCCTAAAAGAACAAGTTTGTAGATCAGTTTTTAATAAGGCATTGTATCTAGTTGATTGGATCCTTCGAGCAGCCAAGAGACTGTAGCTGCAAGAGATTCCCCTGAAACTCATTTTGAAATTGAAAATATTTACTAGAGAATTGAAATAATATCATGGGGCTGAGAGAGATTTATCTATTATCTCCAAAGGATGCAATCCTAAGTAGACCTTTATTTATTTCACATCAATCACGTTGCTTTATCACTGCAAGAGATACAGAAGAAACTTATTTTAAAAAACCTCAGTCTCCCACCCACCATGTTTTCAAGAAAGCAGTCTCGTAGATATATCAACTAAAAATGTATTGTTCTTATCTACCAAGTTTGAGACTGACTAGTCTCAAATTCCCATTTGGAGATGGAGGGATGGGTTTTCCCTGCTGTTCATACAGAAATGGGACTGAGAAATGCACCACAAGTAACTAAAAAACCTCCACCACCTAGTGTGCAGACCCAGATCTGCTAATCGACAGGGAGAGGAAGGCCCAACTGCCTTTTTCCAGGCTGTGATTCCTTGGCAGCCACAGGCAGGCTCCCAGCTGCTGCTGTGATCCTTTCTGTCCCTGGCACTTATCCATCAGGAGCTCTTTGAGTCTGCTAAGCCAAGCTACTGACACAAAACTCTAACTTCAGGTCTGCTTTCTGCTCACTCAGTGAACTGAAATGGCTCATTCAGGGTCAGAGAGGACAGAGTGAAAGGAGCAGAGGCTGCTTTAAAGGTCAGTGTTTATTCTTGGCTTGTGCCATTTGGGGGGTGATGGGCACATCCTAAGCAAGCACAGATAGTGAGGGGTGACACAGGATGGAAGGAGCCCATGGCACAGCACACATGACATAATGCACCCCAACACTGCTGCTCCTCAGACATGCTTCTGCTTCAGATTTCTTGTTACATTGTCTTGTTTTCTTTTAAACAAAAGACATAAGAGGAAAAAAAAAAAAAGAAAAAGAAAAGAAAAATGTTTAGGTGTAAAAACTTCAGCAGCTCATCTTTCATCAGACTATGACCTCCTAATCTGATGCTCATGGCACAACTCGGTAGATTTTTAAATAGTATCTAGGTAAGTGTAAATAGATGGTCCAAGAGGTTACTGTTAATGTATCTTGGATTTTTTTTCCTCTCACTGTAAAAGCCCTTTGCTTCCAGTACTGGTTGAAATTTTCCTAGGCGTGGAGGAACACACACCTAAAGAAATTAGTTAAAAACATAAATGTCACCTCCCCACAGATTTCAGGGATGTTGTGCTCAACACAACTCCCTACAGAGAGGTTACAATAAATTCACATATATTGTGTTTATAAGATGTATCCACAGAGAGCAAGCTTCCTTCATCTCCAGTACCAAAAGGATTATTGCTCTGCAAGAAAGATAATTTTGAAAAACTTAAAAAGTTGTGCTGCTTCTGACTCCCACCACAGCTTCTGTTTGCAGACACTCGGCATCCCAAAGAGAAACCCCTAAAGGCTCAAAACAAAAAGCATTTGGGCCACACCCACAATAACACATACCTCCATGCTCTGCAGCCCCAAGGAACACCTCTCATGTCCCCTGCACTAAAATCCCTGACCCCCAGGCACAGGAGCACCAGCCACGCTGGCCACAGGCTGTGCCACCCCCCAGAAATGCTCAGGCATCTCTGGAAAAGCATCCAATGGTTTGGTTTGGAGAGGACCTTAAAGCTCATCCAGTTCCAACCCCACTGTGCCAAGGACAGGTACAAGTGCCACTAGACCTGGTTACATGCTACAGGGCTACATGCAGCCTCCAGGGATGGGGCTAGACCAAAATCATGCCATGGATCATCCTGGCAGTTAATAAAGTGACCAGATCTAATGCCACTTTTCAAACTATACTTAAACCACTTTTTTTTTTTTTTCAAATAAAGACATATCTTGGTGCCTGCATACTAACAGTAATTTCCATTTTGGCAAGCTAAGTTTGGGTTTTAGGGTCTTTTTTCTCCTTCTTGCTCCTCCTCTTAAAATTTAAGAATGTTTTCCCACATTTTAGCCATCTTCAAGGCCTGACATTAAAAGGCAGAGATATCCCAGATAAATACAAACTAAAGAGCATCCAGTTAAGTTCCCTCCATATTTTACTTAACTCATTCTAGGGAGGGCAGGGAAAAAACAATGGGTCTGAATCTGGTGCTTTTATCTGCAGCATAATCAAGGCTTTTGTGGGACACAAGAGTGAAATGCACTGTTGTCTCACCAAAACACTGCAAGCTCCTACAGCACTCAGCAGTAAATCCAGGAGCTGATGCACTGGGTGGATTCTATTTGCCAACAATTAAAAGCACACCAATAGCTACTTTCAAGCAGTTCCTTTGAAGCCACACACTTGGGCCTCTCAACAACTGTTGGTTTTGATTTCCTGCTGCTCATAGCCATAACCCCTCTGTGTGTAGAAGATCTGAGCTATAGAAACCTTAGAGCCTACTTTGCTGAAAACAGAGATCAATATAAAACTACCCCTTTAGAAGATGGTTGCACTACAGATAATTGTAGAGGAGAAACCAGGAGGTCCAAATGGAATTAAAAACAAGCATTTTACTGAAATGAGTACCCAGAAAAGTTATCAGTGGGCTACGGGGGGGGGGGAACCATTAGGAATTTTTAATCTTAAATATTTACCCTCCCACTGTAAGACTCTCAATCATGGCCTTCTAGAAACTCCCTCTTTTCTTAAACAAGTTTGATATTTCTCTTTTGATACCATCAACCTCCTCCAGAAATCTTATTAGACCATTTGGAAAAAGAATTTAAAATAGTGGAGAAAAATCAGACAAAGATTAAAACTGTGCATTCTAGTACCAGGCGTGCTACTAAAAGGTAGCACATTACTTCCTTCCTAGGTATGTCCAGGGGCTAAAACACATGTCCTTCCCCTCCTCCCCCTAATATTACTCAGCCCAACATCTTTTCCCTCATCAGGCTTATCCTTTTCACCATCAATAATAATTTTCTGCACAGCAGAAGTATCACTAGGTTTGTAATCACTGCCAGGCTCCTCTGGCAGAAAAATCACTCTCTGCCTCTAACAAGCTTTAGAGAGGCTGTGACAAGCATGGCAGTGATATGTTGACAACCATTTTGAAATGTAAAGAGCCTGTTATGGGCATACACTAAAAGAAAAAGCCATTTACTTTTCTGCTTTAAAAACATTTATTTTTAAAGAAATACTATTCCTGGTTAATTCAGTTTAAAAAAAATTAAAAAAATAAAAAAAAAGGCTTTACATCTCTAGCAAAGGAAAGTAGTTATAGAAAATGATGGCATTTGTTGGTAGAGTACCCTAAAAAAATGCATCTAGAACTAAATGATTTTGGCTACTGCACTGCAGAGTCCAGGCATAGGCTGGGTGCAGGAGCCAATGCAGATTAAGGAAGGAACTGAGGAGCATCATAATCTACAACTGGTTCTTTGCATATTTCAGACAGAAGAAGCAAAATAAAGACAACTTCAATCACAGGGTTGAGATATGTGCCACTACAACTTTTTCAGGTTTTGGGGAGAAACACATCAGGTTATCAGTCCTGTACACCCTTTCATACTTTGGCTAAAAATCCCCCAAACCTGTCATTTCTTCCAAATGAAGCTAAATATATATATATATATATATATATATATATTAAAGCTATGCTGAGGCAGAAGATCTTATTCTGTCCAGTATGTTGAACATTTAACTGTACCAACCATGAGCCCCATACATCAAAGCCCTTCAATAACACCACAGATAATTATTTCTGATTTACCACAGTAGGCAGGTCTTTGCTGAGCACAGCAGAGTGTAACTAGGTTTTGGAGAATAATCACTGAGATAGTTATGGGCTTAGGCAGCGCAAAAAAACTGAGGAAAAGTCAAGTATGAAGGGTCCATCAGAGGTATAACCATGGCAAAATTCATCTGCCTAGCCAAACACGAGAGAAGAAAGTCTCTTCGTACTTATGTACATTTTGAATAGAAGGCATTCCATTACCTTATATAACTTTTCTTGAAAAATGTTAAGAAAAACAGATTTTCAAGTTCTCCAAACATACCCAACCTATACAATAATAACCTTACCTAAAGATGACCTGAAGATTCTTTTAAAAAACTACAAACTTTTTATAAATTCTATTTTCTTTCATTTCAAAGATACAGCTAAGTCCAAGCCAGACATGTTTTTCTTCTTTTCTCTCTTTCTTCTCACTTCTAAAATTTTTGGTATCCCAGTGGAAATAGTATTGAACATCCAGAAACTCATTATAGCACACTTAAAAACACTTTCATTACCTATTTCTTACCATATGTTCAAGTAATTACAATCAGTGTTAAAGTCTTGTAATTATAGTTTGCAAAAAATTAACTGTATGACAGATACTTCTTTTGCCTCATATTTTAGTAATGCTAGTTATTAATTATTTGCACTTCTGCAATGCCTAAAGGCCATTTCAGTAGGAAAATACATGTAGTAAAAAGACAGACCATGAGGGATCTCTTTTAAAAACTGGGCTGTATTTTTCTTAAATTCATCTCATCTAAGATCAGAGACATCAAGTTGTAAAATTACCATAAAGCATTAGTAAAGGGTAAGGTTAGATTCTAATATTTCCATGCTTTGCCACATTTAGTTTGAATTAATTCTCAATTCTCTGACTTTAATACATGAAACATTAGAAGGACTTAGACCCTTAAGGCTACTTAAAATGCTACATTTCTCTCCTGGCCCTTAACTCTGTTGGGACCCTTTTCCTCAAATTAAAGAAAAATGTCTGTCTTCTGCATGCATTTCCTCACTTATAATTTTGCTTCTTTAAATTCATGTTATATTTTGTAAGAGCTATAATAAATAGGGGGGGAAAAGCCCAATTTCTCAAATTTGGACTACATCATAGAATCTAAAGAAACTACACCTATTCTCATCTATATAGCACTGCGCTATACCATATCAACAATTATTTATCATTCCATAAATAAAGGGAATTAACCTTCAAAGATTCCCTTGTGGAATCAAGAACTTGCTGATGTTTTCACACTCAAATTAAGTAGTAATTAAAAAATGTTTATTGAAGATAAAGCACCAGTGACCATTGTGAAGTATATGTTTGTTTTTTAATGATCAGGCTTTTAGCAGAGAAATCCTTATGACATTTGGATTCACATTTCAGTATCTTTGTTTCATACACATATTTTAACTGGTAATTTGTTGTGGTGGATGGGATGCTTTAGCAGCAACATAGCACAAAAATTATGTCCTGAGAATTTCTGATTTTTACATAGACAAATTGTTCCAGAGAATTAAATCCCCTTCTATTATGTCTGACATAATTTCTAATTCTTATCTAATATTTATTTGCAGTATCTGCAATTCCTTTCCTCCCACAAGAGGGTTAGAAGGGAGTGGTGGTTGCTGTTTTAGTCTTAGATGACACGTGTCCAGGAAGAAATTTCTCTTAGTTTTTCTGATATACCAACTTTTTCCGAATTATTCGGTAAAATTACCTTTACACAAATGCATAAGAAGGTAATAGCAAAAGTTTCCATAACATCTCAGCACGGACCTGATGAAATTTCTCTACACTTCAAAAAAATGAAGTAGCATTATCTAATCTGCTTAGTCTTGGAAAATCATTTCCTATGCACTGACCACATATTGGCATATTGTTGCACACTCTGCTATTAATTTTCACATTTCACAGACACACTCTTAAAGCTGCACATTTACAGATGTGAATGAACATATATGAGATCTGACCACAACAGAAAGGACACTGACTTCAAAAATAAAACACCTTCCGAGTTTTCCATTCTGAAATGAAGAAGTTAACACAGGCAAGATGAATTCACTGAATTTTCAAGTACCTCTAAAGACACATTACCACAAAATGACTCTTAATGTTCTTTCTGTTCTTAATGATGTATGATAATTTTTAGTCATGACCTGATTTTGTAATCCTCCTGAACTCTGAACTCACAGCAGGTCTGGGTACCAATGTTCATTTTCAGGTTCCATAAAAGACCCCTTCATGACAGTTTACAAATTGAAGATTGTTGCCTCGGGGAGAGGCAAGTGTGACCTGGTTCAGAGAGACACCACGGCGAACTTACAAACTGGCTGGACAGATCACACGTGACACAAATGTGGTGAACGGTGAAATGCGTTTATTTCCTGTAGGCACGCACTTAAGTAGCCGCGGTGTGCCTACGTCATAACGGGGTGACGTCATGGAGAGATAAGGGGGCCTTGCCTCCTCGTACAGCCCAAGATCTTCCGAGCGGCTTCGGCTAACTACATTTCCCCCCTCTCCATGAACGGCTAAACTTGTAACTTATAGACACAATAATAAACAACATAAGTAACTTGTTAGTAAAACACGCAAGTGAATCAAAATTGTTAGTAGGCAAAGGCTAACTTTGTTGTCTTTTTAAGCTAACTGTTTATGTTGCAAAAGCATAATATCAATTCGACTTAAACGGGCTTTAATAAACTGGGTTAATCTGTTAAGCAAGCAGGGTCCAAACCAAACATAAGGGCAAGTGTTATAGTGATGACTGGCCCTATTAGAGTGGAAACTATGGGGGTGATCCAGGGGTGTTGGCTGAAAAGGGAATTAAACCAATTTTGTTGTTGAAACTCTTGGCTACGGCGTCTGAGTTTATCTTTGAGCTCGGCCATAGACTGCCGGATGGCGCCAGAGTGGTTTACATAGGTGCAGCACTCTTCATTTAAGGCAGCACACAGTCCGCCTTGCTGCATTAGCAAGAGCTCTAAACCTCTCCTGTTTTGCAGAACCATTTCTGATAAAGAAAACAGGGATTCTTCAAGCCTTAATATGTTTTTATGGATTTCAAGAAGATCTTCATCTATTGTTTGCTGCAGCTGTAACAAGTTCTGCTTTTGCGTGATTAGCGAGGAAATGCCGGTAGCCGCACCTGTTCCTCCCAGGGTCAAGAGCACTGCCAAGCTAGCAGCAGTCACTAGTTCTCACTTTGCTAGATGTAGCTCTGTTCCAAAGTGGAGCATTACTTCGTCATTTGTGTGGTAAAGGATCCTGGAGATGACAATGACTTCAACGCAGAAATCGTTAGACACATTGAAATGCTTAATGGAAACACAGGGGTTGATACCAGTGGTATGACAAGCCCATATACTTCCTGGTGCAGGAATGACCCACTCTTGCTTTTTATTCAAAGGAACAGAGATGTTGCAGAGCCGTCTATTTTGGGTAGCAAGGGATTGACTACCTATGCAAATTCTGTACCCTGAAACCATTCCTAGGGTGATTCCTTTACGGGGGGTATCCCACTTGCATTGTTTGGGGCTGAGTTCTTTGGAATAGTTAAACATTTTATCAAAGCCTATTCCCTCGTAAAAGGGTGGCTTGGAGTCATAACATAGCCAACAGGACCTGGTGAGATTAGGGTGTGAGGCGTTATGGGACATAAAGGCAGCATACAACATTCGGGTGAACAAACATTGCGAGGGGGTTTCAGGTCTAGAAATGGCTTGCACAGGGCTAGGCTTAGCAGTCGTGGCAAGCGGTCTTTCTTTTTGGAAAGTCATTAACTCGTTGGGCCCTACTGCTATGTATTGTTTGTGTGAAGGAGACTTAATGATTTGTACAACGGTGCCACGGTTGTAGGAGTCTAGGCCTGTGAAAGGGTCATAGCGTTTATATACTGACCACAATCTGCCTAGGGCCCAAGTTGGGTCTTGAGGTTGCAGGACAGTGACTGTAAGATGGGTACAGTTTCCAGGGGGTCTGCCTTGGTAGGTGCTTCTTGATATACAGCTGCTAGGCCAGCCTGTTACTTTCAGAAACTCGTCCTCTTTGGGAGGTTTCCATCGGTTACCGGTCACAATGGTTTCGCAGCCCCAATACCCACAAAACCAATAGCCCGGGTAGATGCAGTAGCTTTTTCCCGGACTGTTGCTTGGGCACCAATACGTCCCTACCTTAATGGGCCCGGTGTTTTTGCCAGATCGGTCGTTAGTGAAGATGTCTGTCAGACATACGGTCCAGGCGGGAGAATTGGTTTCGGATTGACCTATGACTGCACCGGTGATAAAGTTCCGAAATGTCCAGACGTGGGGTTGGTAGGGGTGATGACCAATGCTGAGGTGGACTGATGGTAACAGGATACAGAGGTGCAAAAGTAGAGCTGGAAGCTTGACTGACGACCTGTGGTGGAAAACCTGTGAAGAGATACTCAAAGTGTTCATTAGCTTTTGCTGGGTAGTACTGGCCTTATAGATTTTAAAGGACACCATTTAATAACATCATCTTTTTTAACTGCTGCATATCCTCTGCCAGTTACAACTAGTTCCCAACCTGTTTCCCACTCTCCCACTTCATTTTTTATACTGACTGGGGGACCTTTTTTGACCGCTTCGGCAGCCCAGTGCTTTTGAGAGGGGGCCTGATTTTGGTCTCCTCTGGGGAACTGGTTTAATGCGAGCACGGCAGTTGCGAGTAGGCGTGGTTGCTCTGATGGGGGAATGGCATTGGTAAAGCCTTTGGCTTTTGCTAAGGTTTCTAGTTTGGATTTTAGTGTTTGATTGGCTCTTTCTACTATGGCCTGTCCAGTACTATTATATGGAATGCCCTGCTTTAAAACAATACCCTACTTGGTGGCAAACTCTTGGGTTGTTTTGGAGACAAAGTGGGTTCTGTTGTCTGTTTTGATTTGTTTTGGAACGCCGAGCCAGGCCATGGCTGATAGCCAGTGCTGGATAGTAGCTTTGGAGTTGGCCTTAGCATGTTGGGTCCCTACAATCATGCCGCTGAATGTATCTACCGTGAACAGCGAGCCACGCTCTGGGTTTTAGTAGCTGGCACAATGTGAAATCTGTTTGCCAGATTTCTGAGGCTTTCAGGCCTCTGGGATTGATGCCACCGGACCACAGCGGTGATTTTTGACAATGGGGAGAGGTGGCCACGACATGTTTGGTGTCTGACATGGAGATACCACATCGCTTGGCTAACGCTTTGGCTCCTATGTGGAGGAACTCATGTAGTTGTCTCGCATCTTGCAAAGTCCATAAGCCTTTTGCTGCAGCATCAGCTTTGTCGTTACCCGGTTGAAAGTACCCTTTGATCGGGTTGTGACTATTGATGTGGATAACTGTTATGGTGCCTTGGCGTGAGTGCAGTGCTTCTTCGATCATTAAAGCGGCTGGTGAGATGGACACTCCTGGATGGGACATTGCTTGGCAAAGCTTTGCAGCGAACATGGAGTCGGTGACAATGTTGAGGTGTTCAGTCTGGAAAAGGTTGCAGGCTAGCACTATTGCGGATGCTTCTAACAGCTGGACCGACAAAGATTGGTCTGTCATTTTTACACATTGCCATCGGCCTTCCTCTTGCCACACGACTGCCACTGTAGAGGTTGTTGATGATGCGTCTGTAAACACAGTTGGGCCGGGCAGAGGTCGGTCTATGACTTTTGGTGGGAGATCAGTGTCTAGTATGGCGAGTAGCTGGATCCATGGGGGCTTTGCGGCGTAACAGAGTTCTCCTCCAAATCTGAACAAAGCTAATGCGAGATTGTGGAGGACTGTACCCCCGAACAGGACACTGACAGAGTGGTGCACCCAGCCCTCCCTTGGAGGGATACAAAGGTTTAAAAGAGTTTATGTTAATTTCTGTTCTGTGATTGGTTGTTATGGTTCTGCAGTTCTCCCTTTCTATTTGTTCAGTTTCAATCCCCTAATTTGTTTATCAGCCTCCCCCCTGATTGGCCAAAAGTTTTGATTCTCAACCCCATTTGTTAAAAAGTTTCCCAACTGTACCCGATTGGTTGTCCTGTAAAACCCCGCCCCCTCCCTGGGAGCATAAAATCCCTGCAGTTGGCCCCAGTTGGGGTCTTCGAGTCTTCAAGCCCTTGAATAAAGAAGATCTTCGGAGATCATCCCTGGCTCCTGTCTTTCTTCGGCGCTGCCTGAGACCTGCCTCAAGGAGCTGCTTTAGCAGCAAAGCCTGGAAAGAGCTGCCAGGCTCTACCCTCACAAAAGAGCAATCACTTTCTGAGGTGCCTGTGCCACCTGGGCTGGGGCTGCCCTTTTAAGGGCGGCTCGCCGGGGAAGGTCGCGGCCCTTGACAACCCAGCAAGGGACCGGTGCGGGTCGTGACAGCTGTCGCCCAACGTGGGGCAGTTCACCTAATGCCTTGGCTGCTGCCACCCAAGGTAGAAAAATTGACATGAGGACTTGCTTTTGCCTTGACCAATCAGTAATTTGGCTGTCACAATCACTTTTTAGAGTTTCCAATTGTCTTCGTTTTCGGGTCTGATTCACTTTTTCATTTTGCCAATCATGTATCGTGGTGGCGTTTGGTGTCAAAATTGTCAATTTTCCGAGAGTGCACGGACCTCCTTGAAGACGTGCAGGTATTCCTGCCCATACCCTGTCTCCACAAATCAAAAACACTCCTTTCGGGAGTACCCTGGGTTGACGAGTGGACATAGACAATATGTGAGAGGTGTAATTACACCAATTTTCTCTTATATAAATTTTGTTATTTGGGGAAACATCCAATTTATAAACTGATTTTTGTAGTCTTCTCAAATCCAAATCTTTTCTGCCTCTTCGATAGAAAAAATTTACACAATAGGTTGCTTTGGAGGACCCCAAAAGGTCCAATTCCTGGGGCTCCTCTGTTGCATGCGGTAAAATTCCTGTCCACTCATCCCAGGTGTCAACCGGGTTGGGCAGTTTCCCTGTGAATGGGTATTCATGTCCCTGTAGTGGGACCCCCACCAGGCATGATGACAAGGGGTTTTGGGCGTCGCCCATGGACAGAAATTAACATAAACTCTTTTAAACCTTTGTATCCCTCCAAGGGAGGGCTGGGTGCACCACTCTGTCAGTGTCCTGTTTGGGGGTACAGTCCTCCACACGAGATGTTCTGAAAGTGTGACCGATACGGAAGGAATTTGTTTTCGGAATAGGAGATATATTCTTGCGGGCTCGGAGCCTAGGTGGTTCAAGGCGAGCTTTCTGCCTTTCATGATTAAGTTTCCAAGGCACTCAACACCAGGGGAAAAGGCTTGCGAGGATCTTCCGAGGACTACCCACTGTACTGGTTTAGCTGCGTCAGGAGGCCCTTGAGCTAATGCTCCAACTCCCCCTTCTTTTGTAAAATGCACATATAAGTCTAAAGGCAGGTTAGGGTTCCATCTGGATAGTACAGTGGCGGGCAGCTGTCATTTGATGTAATCGAGCGAATGAGCGGCTTCTTTTGAGATGGTTTTGGGTTCCCATGGATGTTTACCTTTAAGAAGGTCATACAGTGGGGACATGATCTCTGTGGGAATAAGGACTGTGTTGTGTAACCACTGTAATGATCCTACTAGTTGCTGAATGTCGTGTAGCGTTTTGATGTCGTGCCGGATTTTGATTGTGGGGGATGACACGTGGAGGCTGTCAATCTTTACGCCCAGGAATGTAACTGAAGGGCCCTTTTTTATTTTGGCTTCTGCTATTTCAAACCCATTGGCTTTTAGGACACTTGAGACTGCCGCCATGGTGGTATCCACTTGGTCTGATGAGGAGGCGGCTATTAGAATGTCATCCATATATTGGATGATTGTAGCTTCAGGGTTTTTTAATCGGACCGGGGCTAAAGCTTTACTCACAACAATTTGGCAAATGGTAGGAGAGTTAATCATACCTTGTGGTAAGACTTTCCACTGAAACCTAAGATTAGGTTGGTGGCCATTTGGGAATACGATGGAGAAGGCAAACCGCTCTTTGTCTTCCTCGTGCAATGGTATCGAAAAGAAGCAGTCTTTAATGTCAATCACAGCACAAGGTTGATTTGTTGGGATAAAGGAGTTACCGGGTAATCTGGTTTGTACAGGGCCCATTGGCTGAATCTTTTTGTTGACAGCTCGCAGATCATGTAATAGGCGAAAGCCTTCGCCACTGCGTTTGGGGATTACAAAAACAGGTGTGTTCCACAGTGAGACAGAAGGTTCTATGTGTCCTTTTTCCAGTTCTCGCTGGACCAGCTGGAGAAGAGCAGACATTCGAGGCTCGGGAATGGGCCACTGTTCGACGTACACCGGATCTGATGACTTCCAAGTTAGTTTAATTGGGAGCAACAGGTACGCCGCAGTGGCCCTAAGGGTAAATTTGTCACTCTTACTCCTAATAAGGCCTGGGCATCTCGTCCTAACAGCGGCGGAGTGTTAGAGAGAACATAAACATGCACGTTGACAGGCTTTTCAATTCCGTCTTGGGAGTAGATGGTTATTGATATTAGGTCTACGCTCCTCTGGGCACGTTGAATTCCTCCCACTCTGACTATGGCTGCGGCATCTTCCAGCTGCCAGCTTGGGGGCCAGTGTGTGTTTGGAATGACTGTGACGTCAGACCCAGTGTCCACTGTGAAGGGGAGAGTGACGAAACAGTCATCTGGTCGGCGTGCTGGCCGGCAAACTCCTCAAACTACTGGAGGTTGCTGTGTGTCACAGTT
This sequence comes from Zosterops lateralis, assembly GCF_965231275.1. NCBI lineage: Eukaryota > Metazoa > Chordata > Aves > Passeriformes > Zosteropidae > Zosterops > Zosterops lateralis. The sequence goes on from NC_139763.1 coordinate 112,444,327, forward strand.
TATGGCCAAGGCCACCCGGGGGATGTCAGTGGCATGTGCTGAGCTTGCACACGTTCTTGTTTGGCGTCATGTGTCACCGTATGCGTGGTCGGTGCTTGTGGAGGCAATGTTTGGGTTGTAATGTTGGGCATGGCTTGGGCTATGAAACTGGTCAGTTCCCTGGGGGGCAGTGCACTTGGGAGGCGTTCTGTTCCAGTGGAGATGACATAACTGGGCCGCTGACTGTCCCAACGGGAAGGGAGCTGCATGCGGCCCGATTGCCCCCTCCCCCGCCCGTTTCCCTGCTTTTTGTTGTGAGCGCAGCAGCGAGCAATGTGACCTTTTCTTCCACAGATCCAGCAAGGTCCTCTTGGTCTTGATAGAGGAGGATTTGTGGATAGGGGCTGGCTGTAAGTGCTGCGATTTTGGACAGCCATTGCCTCAGCTACTGCCAGGCTGACTGCAGCTGGAAGTGGAGCCATTACGGTGTTTACTGCGGCTTGAACTGGGGCTAAGTTCTCTTCCTTGACAACGTGTTTAATCATGGTTGCGATGCTGGCACCAGGTGGCACTGACCATAGAAGTTCTTTGGTCGATTGGTTGCATTGCTGTCTTAAGCACCCTTCGAGCACTGGTCCTTTCACTTCCGATGGCAGATCTGAAGCATCTATGGCTGCCTGAAGGTGGTCAACAAATGCAGTGAAGCACTCACTTTCGGTTTGTCTGATGATGGTCCATGGTGATGGCTTAGCAAGTATCCTGCAGGCCGTGCGGATGGCTTCTCTTGCGGCATGGGTTGTGGCAGTGATCTCAGAGGCTCACAAGCCCTGCGCTTGCGCCTGGGGGCTGACCATTTGTGGGTCTCGGCCCATCAGTTGCTGTAAGCTCGAATTACGCAGTGGGTGTTCATCTCCGCTAACTTTGGTGAGTATTTTTTCTAGGCTGTCTTCCCACTCTTGTTTAAAGACAATCATGCCTGCCCCATCAAAAATCATATGACACGTTTGCTTGATATCAAAGGGAAGCATGTTGTCGTTACCAAAGAGACCGTCTATTAGAGTGGAAACCATGGCGGAGTTGATCCCTTTTTCGGCAATGGCTTTGGTTACTGCTTGGACATCTTTAGGGTTCACCGGGGAATAAGTTGGTAAATTGTTGTCAAGTCTTTTTACTGGAAATATTTGCGCTGCAGTTTCCAGTAAGTCAGCAAGCGCTGTTTGAACTTTTTTCCAGTCCGTTAGATGCATTGGTTTAAAAGGGTCTTTTCTGTTCAGGTGCCATTTAGGCGGGCCTGTAATTTTAGTGAAGGGCGCCGGTGTGGAATCCACGTCTAATTCGGAATCCGAATCAGAATTGGACCTCCCACAGGAAGGGCGCTGTTCTTTGTGTCTAAATTCCCTCCACCGCTCATCTCGAACTGGCTTCAAGGCCTGCTCGAACTCCTCCTCCAACTGGGAGGAAGTGGAATGGTCAGGGACTTCCTGCCGGCTGTGCCTTTTTGTTGGGCTCCTCCCCCTAGATTTCTGGTGGGTGGCGGCATTTTCTCTCTTACTCCACCTCCCTTCTAGGGGCGTCTTAGCCTTATAAGGAGATGTTTGGAGGTTCGCTTTTTGATAGGGCTCCGGTTTCCCCTCCCAGTCATGGGCCATACCTCGCTCCCCATGCTTTTGATCACGCATGTCCCTGGCGGGAATCAGTTCTTGGCCCTGCCCTTCTTGTTCTGCTTCGGCGCCATATTGTGGCGCATAGGGAGGTGGCCTTGCACCAATTTGTTTTATGTCTGTATCATTGGTATTACCCTCAAAGCATGGGAAGTTATCGCGGTTCGGCGGCGGGTTAGGGTTAGTTGCCGGATTGGGGGCCGAGGCGGGAGATGAGGACCGCGATTGCGAAGGGTTGCCAATTTTAGCTAACGGTCCCAAACTTGTGAAACCGTCACTAAGCGTAGTTTGAGTTGTGGCCCCTACACCCAGCTTTGGAGTGATTCTTAGGCACTGCTGAGCCGCTTTCCATGTCTCCTGTTCTTCTAACGCTTTTTCCAGTGCCTGCATTACTCTACCCCAGCTTTTGAGACATTTACTGGTGTCCGACATAATAACATCTTTAGCGAGAGCATTTGTGCACCTCTCCCAGCATTCTGAATGCAAGATATCAACGGGGCGATCAATGACTCCCAATGCTAATAATCGCTTAATCGCAGATTCAAAATCTTTAAGTTTACATTTAATACCCCACTGCTCATGGATTTCTGCAATTACCTTGCCGAGCGACTCCATCCCGGCAGTACTGGGGGCGTCCCCCCCACCGAAGTCAGCCTGCTGCTTCGGTCGTCTCCTCCTCCAGCGTGTCTCCCGTCGCCCAGAGCGCACACGCACCCGTGTGTTGGAGGGTGCTCCCGGGTTTCGGCACCACTTGTTGCCTCGGGGAGAGGCAAGCGTGACCTGGTTCAGAGAGACACCACGGCGAACTTACAAACTGGCCGGACAGATCACACGTGACACAAATGTGGTGAACGGTGAAATGCGTTTATTTCCTGTAGGCACCCACTTAAGTAACCGCGGTGTGCCTACGTCATAACGGGGTGACGTCATGGAGAGAAAAGGGGGCCCTGCCTCCTCGTACAGCCCGAGATCTTCCGAGCGGCTTCGGCTAACTACAGAAGATCATCAACCAAAATTTGAATTCTTCCCTACGTATCTGTTCTCTATGCCTGAAAAGTAGGTAGCAAGTTGGTCAGTGCTTCAAAGATACGTCTTAAAGACACCACATTTAAAAGGCACCAAAAGCATTCAGTGCATTGCTTCCAAGATGCAGAATGCATGAGCCTAGTCTTATGGTTACTTTATAATGGACTCCAGTTTCACTGTGAAAATAATAATTATTCACTATACCATGCATTGAAGTTTAAGAACTTTCACATGCATGAGATCTTCTTTTAAGTATTTCTTTATTAGGTCTAATTTCATTTTCCTTTTGGAGTAAACTTCAGTAGCAGATGTGACCATTCAAAATGGGACTCAAGAGACCCTTCCAAAGCAATAAACTACACTAAAATGAGTACCAAAAGGGGAACAATATTCCAGGGGAGAAGTCAACAGTGGTAGGGATGTAGTATGGAGCAGCACAGCATCACTACATGGCTTTACCCTGAGATGACCCTGTGTCAGCATGGTCAGGTCCACTGAAGCTCTTGGACTGAAATGATTCACTGGGGCGTTCATTTCCTGCAAAGAGTTTCTCAAGAACCTCAATGTCTAGGTTTTGACAGATGAAACTCAGCTCCTGAAGTCAAAGACATCTCTGGAAATTGAAGTCTAGCATGAACCCACCACTTCAGCTCCTGGCACTGCAGATGAAATAAAAATAGGGAGCTGCCTGAAGGCCCCCGTCAGATTCCCCAGCTGCAGGGCTTGTGGGCTTGTCACCTTTCAAGAGCAGAATCTGTGATGGGAAATACTGATATTTTGGGCTTTTCTCTCCTCTTGCCCTGAGTAGAACTTGTCCTTCAGATGTTTGCTCCTCATCCTCTTGGACAGCAACAGGATGGCTTCTGACCTTTGTAGATGGTTACTGGGTTCTTATATAAGACAAACTGAACAGAAAATCAAAATGGGAACAGTGAAGAGAATTTGAAAGTTGTCCTCCACAGCCAATAGTACCCAGGTCACCATTTCAGTGGTACCATAGGGCTAAGGTTACCTGGGTAACTGTGTCAGAAACACCAAATTTGGGTATGGATTTACTAAAACTGTCATTAGGGGGTGGAAAATAACTGTGCATAAGTTAACTGAGGGAAGGACAAAGACAGGAAAAACACAAACCTGCTAAAAAAAAAAAAAAAAAAAAAGAAACAGCACAAATGTCCCTTGTAATCAGGGCTGCCTGAAGATAAATGTGGCAGCCCTGTGCTCCACATCATCCCTGCAGATTTAATGAGCACAATAAACTAAACATGCACTTCTGATAATATCACAGGGGCTGAACGCATTTCTGCAGTCAGGAGGAGGGTGAGCATGGCAAGAGGAGACACTTTCCCCTGCAAGCACTCTAAGGGGGCTGATGCAGCATCCTGTTGTCACCTCAGAAGGATCAGTACCCACAAAATCAGCATCTTCTCAGCCATTTCCCAATACACTGCTGTATCCTGTCCACCTTTACGTTCTATATCTGCTAAAAGTCACACTTCAGGAAGGAGAGCGACATTACTGTAGTTAAAGCTGTTACGCTGTCACTATATATATAAAAAAGTATAATTAGATTTTCCATTTGATTTCCAGGCTGATTTGACATTCAGAGCAGTTTTTCTTGCTTTGGTTTATGATGGGTTCACACTATATAGAATTGTCATTCAATGAATGACAGATTACTGATTTAGTTTCATGATCTTTTATTGGGTTATATAGTCAGGAACATAGTATGAATTTTATGCTAGCTAATGAAGTATCTGGTCTATTAAACAAGATTTCAATTAGGATTTCCAATTTTTTAAGGCTGCATACTTGAATTCACTTTCAATTTACTTTTTAGTTTACTGTGTAATTATGGCTACTTTTATCTTAAACAGGTTATTCCTATATTTAATGGACAACACATATGATTTGGATCCTAGTCTTCATGTCTTTCCTGATTAAGCATCCATAGATGTGAACAATCTTCTGACTTGTTTCACCAAAGATGAAAGGGATTACCTTGTTTTCTGTTGCAGACACTCTCTAGATGACCCTCTCATTGTGGAGTTAACCTAACTGAATAACCAGCCCATTAAATTAAATGAATTGTCAAAGCTGAATCTGACAATCCTGTACAAAAAGCTATTCATCAAGAGATTTGCAATGCAAGTGAACAATGAGAACTTAAAGTGGCAATATTAAGGTCTGTAAAAGTAGTGCCAATTAGTGCTGTAATATTTCTAATGTCATACTTTTGTAGCTCCTAATAGTGCCATTCATTTAACATGTTCCCTAGGACATGGGCTTAACCTGAAAGCTTTATGGCAAACATCATGGGCTTTGATATAGTTCAGACTGCAATTTTTCCAGTTTGTATTTTCAAAGATTAGCTAATCCTTCTATAAATTGCATGTTCAAATATAGCCTCTTAAGTACATGGACAGAAAACTCCCACAGCTGAATTATCCTTCAATATCCAGCCATAATACATGTAATTGCCACATAAATCTGTAGTAAGTCCAGCAACACATTAACTCTCCTTCTTACTGCCTCACCCCAGAATGGTTCACTTTGTCCAAAGATGTGTTCAAGACCACTTTGTTTAGTTTGAAATGTGGAAGCTACAAGCAGATGGGAGGGAGCCCACACCTATATTGTTGCTCTTGACTTCTTTTTCTTTCAGATATCAGAAATAGCTTATCTGCTTACTCCTGATTTTATTGCCAGCCTCATCCAAAGACTGTTTTCTCAGTCCTGCAGGTGCTGGTCTGAAGTCCTCAACACTCACACACAGTGCATCTTATTAGGAGTCAGCCCCAGGATCTTCAGGGTTTAGTCACTGCAACCTTTCCAAAGCCATGGGCAAGGCGATGTTTTCTCATCACAGACACACATGGCCCCTGGGAACTGCCACTCTGAACATCAGTATTCTCAACTTCAGCACTGCTTTCACATATTTTTGTCCCTCAGGAGACTCAAAGCAGTAGATACCAGGTATTAGAATATAGTTCTAGCTAAAAAAAGTTTAGGCTAAAGCATTGAGTGCAAAATCTCACTCTTATCAATAACTCACTCTAACACCATGGATGTCTCAAAGAGTTTTTCAGAGGAACTGAACCACAAGAGAATAATCTTGAGCCCTGACCATACTCTGCATGGAAACAATGCTAGTGATACAAACTACTAATTCTCACTCAAATTTACTTTAGTAGCAACAGTCTAAAATTTCCTAGAGAAAATCCAGCACAAGTATCAATGGTCCTGTCTTAATGCACTTCAAGGATGATACACTGTGTGATTGAACACATAGTGAGGAATAAAAGGAAAATATTTAAGATTTAATCAGGCCACATTTCCCTTCCTGAGATTAGTTTATTAATCTCTGCATCTCTTCAAAGCTGTCACAACAGGATTTGTCTTCTCAACTGTTTATTTGTTTAAAGAACAAAGAGAGACATATAAATAATGATTTTCTTTTTCACTCCTCCTCCCAAGTTGTCCAGAATATTTATAAGGTTTTTCTAGATGAGGCAGTGTGTCCTACAATCCCTGAAGATACATAAAATAAAGTCATCCTAATAAACTTTTGCCTCTACATGCCAGTAGGCTGCTTTGGTAAGCTCAAAATAAAACCAGAAAATAATAAAACGCATTAGTTCATTATATAATTAATGGCAATTTTTCTTTCAAAAATTCTGAGCATTTCAGTAATATTTTTCAGGTTTTTTTTTTTTCTTTTTCTTCTTTTTCATTCTGAGAAAGACAAAACATTTGATTTCAGGTAAGAGAAAAGACAAACTTTCATACAGAGCTCATGAAAACACCCCAATACAAATTCCACAAGTCTTGTTGCCTTCTGGGTTCCCCAAAGACTTAAACATATGCTAATGGGATGATTTTGTAAAAATACTAATAGAATAAGTTTTTTAAAAACCATCAGTGAAAGCAAACTTCCTCCTTCTATTCATATTACAGGAAAACTGTGTACTTATATTTACTATTGCTATAATTTTTTTTTTGTCATTAAACTACTATTTGTTTTATTCCATTTCTTGGTTTGGTAAGTGAGCAAAAAGAGAAATACAGAAATAATTTTTCATTTCAATAAATCAGGTAAAAACTCGCTAACTTTCTGCATAATTTAATATAGAATATTTATAGCTTCAAATGAATTAATCACACAGGCAAATTACAGACATCATTAGTCAATTATGCATACCACCACAGGGCGTGCAAATGCAAGACTCCAATCATACAAGATGTCTTCAAGTGTTACTGAAAAGAGCATTAAAAACCATGGGCTAAAGTCAGACTTGTCACAAATATCTGAAATTCCTTGAAGTTTACAGTATTTCTCTCCAGTGGAATGAAACGATTTACCCACATACTCTCTAAGCTTTTTGATTATTCCATTTCTAACAGATCTGATCTGTTTGTAGAATGTAAATCAATTAGCTCCTCAAGTACAGATTGTTTGGGGGGTTTGGGCACCAGAAGCTTTAGCTGTATATTTGATTAAATAATTATTTCCTTCACCTGCTGCACATTCCAGTATGCAGTGGCAGTTCTTTGGAGAAAAGTGGGTTTTGTGTCAGAAAAGATTCTTTAAGACACCCAGCGGAGCCAAGAACTCATGTTTGGATGTGTGTAATTAAAATCTTTATCTAAGGGAAATAATTAAGTTTTGTTACTGCAACATTAAATTCAAAAGTTACGTACTCAGGCAAAGACACTTTGCAGCATCACAGCAGCTACAAGTGACTCCACTATATAAAATCAATCAGTTGGGGTCAGCAATTGCCCTCCTTGATTTATGGTGTTAAAATGTCTTTGGATCCCAGCAATCAGACCCAAAACCTGCCCCAACCACAATAAGGTACTCTGGCAGACTGATTCTCCGAAGAGGCTGGGAATAGAGGAGGTGTTGAGACCTCCACAAAGCATGTTGTCTGCAAGAATCAACTACATCTCAGGAGCAAGGAAATACAATCATCCCCTGCAGAAGAAAAAATAAATAATGAAATAAAAGCTGTGTTTGGCAGTACAGCAGCACTACAAAGATGATGGAAGAGTAAATTCTGATTCACAACTAAATGACACTACAGAACTTAGACTAAATTAATTTCATAATTTTTTCCCCACAGTTGACCTTGTTGCCATCATCTTGATCCCCACAGAAACACAATGAAATCTTTCATGTCTTTAAGTGATCAAAACACCTCTCTAAGGAAAAGGTGGTAGAATCACAGAATCATTGAGGTTAGAAAACACCTCTAAAATCATCAATAATGCTGCATCAAGAGACAGAAAACTCACATGAGTAAGTTGAGATAGTCAGGTTGGCATCAGTGCTGATCATCTAAGCTCTGAGACAATACTAATTCTTCATGTTTTTCCTTAAGCTGTTTACATCAATATCCTCATAAATTATGCATTTATTGAGCAACACACTGATTTGTCTTAACTTGTCTGGAGAAAGACTGATCTGTGTTTGTGGAAAATTCCTATTATAGTATTCCTTTAGTTATTCCTCAAATCCTCTCCTGTCACCACAGAAGTAATTCATAGTTTTTTGAGTGAGGTTAAGGTCAAAACACCACAAAGCAACTCTGTTCTAATTCACTCTATAGACGACACTTTTAACCTTTTGATTTTGCTTCTACTACTCAAACTCAGATGAGTTTTAAAACAATGATGTGCTCTTCTGTCAGTGGCAACAATATAATTACATTGCACAGAAACCTTCAATGAGATTAAACTCAGTTCTGCATTTATTCAGGTTCACATGGAATAGATTTTTACCATCTTTCCTTTTTCTTCTCCCTTCTTTGGATAAGTTTACTTCTTTTCTCCCTATTATTATTATTATCAGCTATTTTTCCAGCCAGACATCTAAATGTAAAAAGATAAAACAATGAAGTTAGTGGCTGTCTGCCCATCTCAGCTTCTGTACGAGATAAAATCACAAAGGTTGGTTACACTGTGTGCCTTTGCAGCACCATCTACAAAAGCAACTAAGCATTACAAGGGATTTGCATTTCCTTTGGTTACTTCTCTCTGAGCATAGACTCTTTCAGGTGCTTCAGAGTGACCAGACAGAACTTAAAAATGTAACTTTTTTATCTCAACCTGCCAACAGAATGTAACTCTACAGTTCCTGAATTTGAAAACAATACTACAAAGACAAAAAATGTCAAAAGTTTTCTCCTCTCATTTCATGGATGAGCCAATAAACCACTTAACATTAAAAATTTGTTTGCCTAACTATGCAGCACAGGAAAACACTAAATAACACTGCAAAATAAGTGTGAAAAATGAACTTGTTAAAGTTCACAGGAAGAAGGAATTGAAGGTTGATAGCAGTGCTAGTACTGAGAGCCTGGACACCTCCACCATGGCAGAGCACAGCTTAAAAGAGACTATGTTTAAAAAAAAAATAGTGTTAGAACTGTAACTTATTTTATGAGGTGTGTTTCCACATTCTGTATTCAAAATGAGAAAATCTACTAAAAAGACAAAAAAGAGGGAGAATGTCTTAATTTTGCGTCATGTTGTACCACTACGGTCTTTGAGGGAAAAAAACTGTTATCTGTTCCACGCAAATTTTCTGAGTTTTGACATGTTTTAGGCACACTTGAAAGCACATAGCTAAGAAATATTTTTTTGTGTGTGTGACATCCATTCACAGTGGTGAAAATTCACTATGAGGCCAAAAGTCGCTTTATTAAAAAAAAAAAAAAGCAATGAAGGTCAACAAGCTCATACTCCAACTCGACATCTCACTATGCTGACTTTTCTTTAAGCATGTTTGTTGATAGAAAGAAAAAAAAAAAAAAAAGGGAATAAGTTCATTGGCTGGGAAGAAGGAAAAAATTATTGGAGGTGGTAAACTCACTTGGGAAAGGTCCTATACAGCATTAAATCGCCTTCAAAAATATTTTTATAAATAAAAAAAAATAATTTCAAAATCTACAAGGGCATATATTTACAGGGAAGGTACCTGCCCTAATATTTCTACTAAAGTTTGTCCTATTAAATAGTAAGAAGTAAACAGAGACATTCTTTCATGTTAAACTCCATCTCACCAAAAACGCCACCCTGTCCAATATCTAGAGTTCTATATTGCAAGTTGAAGAGTTTAGGAATTTTAAGCTCAGCTTCAGTCAATGAAGACCTTGAAAATTTCCCTGCAACACCAGCTTGCATTTTCGAGCCCGGTATTTAATTTAACTATTGACCAGGAGATGGCAGCAGTTCCCACTGAATTTATTTACATGGCTATGAAATTACAGCATATTAAATCCCAAACAAATATGGAGCATATGCAAATTGTAAGTATGAAATCATAAATCCTGCAGATGCTCTTAAAACATAATTCTTCATCAGGGAACTGTATTATATGTGTATTTCTATTTTACTTGCATGGTGATCGTTTGCTTCTGGGTCACCTTCAGAAATGAATTAAAAATTGATGTATTTTCATATGTGGTGGCATATACTTTGCCAGTCAGAAACCAATGATTTATTCCCTTATTTATAGATTCAGTAATAACACACTGCAGAACACAGAGTGATTTGTGGGTAGTGGTGGATAAAACTTCTAAAGTGTGATTTACTGCTGTGAGGAAACATCCACAAGTCAAGGATAAAGGTAGGATATGAGTCCCAGGTATGTGAGTGTTGCCAGTCCAAAGGAACTGGGCTAGGGGGAAATAGGGGCAACATAACTGTGCTACTGGAAATAAGGAGCAGAGATCTAGAGAAAGTGTGAGGAGACCAAAAACACAGGATAAGGGAGGAGCTCTGTAGTCTCTCTAAAAGTTAAAAGCTCAAATAAATCCCCAAAAGCTGCTTCAAATCATGAGCAGTGTGCAAAAATACGAACAAGAAATATGATTATTCCACAAAATTGGGCCAGCAGATTTAATTGTGATTTTATTTTTCTACCTGTGTAGCAAGATTGGCAGCACAGTCCAGCTGGACCAGAACTGCAGCTTTGTGACAGTGGGAGCATGAACCAACACTGGCAATATTTAATGCATCTGTTCCCTTGTGATGGAAGAGCAGGATCATGACTGACCAAAGGCCTTTTTCCTCTCCTAGCCCCAGACAGGTAACACTGGCTTTCCTCTCACGCTGGCTGTTTGAAGGCAAAGAGTTCTGTGGAACAGAAGTAAAGCCATCCAACAACAACAACAAAAAAATCTGCCTTTCAACAACAGTGCAGACCAAAGGCAGCCCCCAGCTCACAGAACAAGGGCTGTTCCCCACTGATTCCCCATGGATAACTCTGCTTTCGCACACCCAAAGCATCTGAACTCTGATGATTCTGTACATGATTGCTCAAGACATGCTTTGCTATCAGCACCTCACTGACCTAGATTTGCTCGCTTGACATTCAGTCTTTTCTTGGTTAGAGCAGCTCTCTCAATGCACCAAATTTATGAATTCTGGAGGGGGGAAAAAACCCAAAACAACCTGGAAAGAACTTTCTTTGTTACAAGCTGGATCCTAGAGAACACCAGACTGGAGAGGTTGCCTGTTATTTGAAGAAACAAACAAACAAACAAAAAGGCAAATTACCAGAGAATCTGGTGTGTAATGTTTTACTTCCTTCCCTTCTGGCTGGTACTGTCTTTTTGGCTCCTTAATTTAGGAAGCTACTAACAATATTAACGTAAATGAGAACACGGAAATCAACCTTTAACAACTGAACGGTCTCACATTTTTTCAAATTTTAGGCAGCAAGATAATTGTGTCTGACACAGGTTGAAAGGTTTAGCCACACTTGCAGATGGTATCTGATGAAAAATTATGTCTTCAGGATGATAAATCAGCAGTCACCTGCGTTTTCTAAGGGCGCTAAACCTCCAAAAACTGCAGAACAAAAGAAAAAAGAAATACCTCCAATCCTAATATTTAGATTTTTTTAAAGCTATTTATTTTGAAATCTGAGAGTGCCTAATTTGTCCTACCTGATGAGGCTGAAAGCTTCATTCCTTTACTAGTTAAAAGAAGCAAACAAATGAAGAACCTGTAATAACATAGGCTAGGAAACCATCAATAATCTGACAGGAACAAGTTTTTAAGACCTCTTTAGCCTCATTATTCTGGCAGAAAGAGAAGCCAAAAGAAGAGACAATTCGCTGACACAGAGGGCTGGTAGCAGGAGGGTGGAAGCACTCTGAGGAAGGGGCAGAATTTACAAACACCACTTGTTCAAGTGAAAGCATCTGCCAGTCCCTCAGTAAAGCAAGGTACATCTCTGTGCCTGTCAGGTCTGTCTCGGCTTGTATGGTCCTCTCCCAGCCACACGAATTTGTACAATGACAAAGTCTTACATTTACAAGCTAAAAACATCCCATGCTTTGTTTTGACATGAATTAGCTGCTGTGTGCTCGGGACAATCCAGAACTCCTGCTCCAGGTGGGGGAAGCAGAAGCAGCTTCACACAATTCTGCAGCTCTGCACCAGGTATCCACCAAGTTACAAGGGAAATTAAAGCTCACAATTACACATCATGAATCAAGAAGAGGCTGTTGGTACCTGCTTTATCACACAAGATAGAATTAGCATCTTTTTTTCCAGAATGCTAAAACTTTTCTCCCTATGAGCAAGGTTTTTTTCCACATCCCTGCTCCCAAATTTACTGTAATTTAGAATAATCTTATACACCAACACTAAGAAGCATTAAGAATTCTGAGAATTTTTGCACTGTTACTTTCTTGCCAGAAGTAGAATTTTTAAAGGAAAGCTAATCTTCCATAATGCAGTACAGTGTTCTCATCAGGGGGTTATAATTGCATGGTTTCTGACACCTGCTGTTATTTGACTTCTGAGGTCAATATTTTCCATTTATAACTCTTTACTGAAATGTAAAACAAAAAATTATTTTCTACTAAAATATTTTGACAGTTTATTAGGCTAAAAATGTGACCTCAACAGAGCCTAAAAAAAGACTTTTGAAAGTTCCTCTCTATTTATTCTCTTGAAACATTAAATATACTCTATTAACATATTCTGAATCTTGACCACTTGACAACAATAAAAATCTACTACACATTATTAATCCTGGGGATGAGGCACAGAAAATTTTGATAGCTTTTAAGATTCTATTTTTCAAATTAATACTAAAGTCTTCTGGTGGATGCAGGTTCCTACCAATGTCACTCTGTCACTCCCCTCCTCAGCTGGAAAGAGGAGAAAAAACCATAACAAAAGGCTCCTTTCTCCAGCCCCATCACAGGCAAAAAAAAAAAAAAAATCAATTTGGAGAAAAATTATGTAAATTTATTACCAGTGTAGGGTAATAATAAATAAAACCAAATCTTAAAAACACCTCTCCTTTTCCTTCTAAAGCTCAGTTCCACTCACAATTTACTCTGCCTCCTCCTCCCCAGAGGCACAGGAGGACAGAGGGGCTGTGGTCAGCTCATCCCACATCTCTGCTCCTCCTTCTCATACTATTCTCCTGCTCCAGTTTGGAATCCCTCCCAGAGGAGACAGTCCTCCACAAATTTTTTATGATGAAATGCAAATACTCAGATGTCCATGTCTGGGCACTTAAACTTTGTGATTACAAACACAGATGCTTTAACTTCAACTTCTGTCTTGAAAGCCAATGCTCTTCTTTCCTTCCTTCCATCATTCTCCTCTCACCAATGAACAAGGATCCTTTGCTGCCAGCACCTTCATGTAAGGAACCCAAGATCACAGAGATACTCAAATGGAAAAAATAATTCCACCAAAACTTTAGAGGAGATCAATAGCTGGTTGTCTGCCTTCCTGAAGTCAAATGGCAAGTAACTGATTATTCAAATGCAACAGGTAAATGAAAAGGGAAAATGTTCTTGGTGAAACACATCAAGATCTTTCTTTGCAACTGCAGGCATAAACAAATGATTCAGCCTCCTGCTAAAAATGCAATTTCCATCCCTGCTTTTCAAAAGGAGCCTTTTGTACAAAATCCACACATCGCTCAGCTTTACTGAAATAAAAAATAGATGCCCACTGTCATACAGCTATATTGATTATGAGTGAAATCGTGATCATTTTGCTTTAACTTGCCCCACAGCACTGGAGTTCCATCAAAGCATCAGAAGGAAATTAATGCTTTCATATAGAGCCTAAGAAAAATATGAGATGTTGCTCACTTTGCCCTCTAGACAAAGAGGTATATGCCAGTAGCTGAGAGGTAATAGCTTTCGGAAGAGAACATGAACTCAAGACTTTTATTAAAATCATTATTTAATGTGCAAAAAATAATGAAGCCACAGCCTTGGCATTTAAAACAGCAATTTGTAGACATTACATCTTAGATCATGAGGCTTATTTTGTAAAAAGCCAGTCTTTCTCAAATTAAAAATTCATCATCAACTCCCACAGATTATGTAGTCCTTTAAGTGATGTCATTTCATACAGATTTATTCCAGCTAAACAAAGAGCCAGTAAAGTGGCACACATAAAACATCAATTTCATTGCTCTCTCTCTAGAAAGACCTTTCTACTCCTTTGACTGTTAAGAAATCTCACAGAAGAGTTGACTAATGCATGGATATTTCAGTAATTTCACCTTCCAGGGACATTTTATACCTTAATTTGTCATTCTCCTTACCCCCACTGTAGATCGAACTGTAAAAAATAACCTTCAACAGAAGGTTTCTTTCTTCTCTTTTCACACTTAGAATGGCAGTTCCACAAAGTGAATGACAGTAAGAAGACATCAGCTAGCCTAAGTGATCCCTCTAACTGATGAGCATTTAATCCATTATGAATATCAGATTTTTGACAGAAAAAACAAAGCAGTTGAAACTTGTTCCTCTCCAGTAAAAATCCTGTTAAGAACTTGCACGGAAAGATGATGTAGCCTTGCATAACTGACATGCAATTAATTCCATTTGATTTTCTTTGGGCACAAAGTGATTTTTATCAGATAAATCTTTTGGTCTGAAAAGAACTGGCAAGATCACACACCCTATGCCTTACTAGTGGAAGATTTTACTCAGTAACTCTCAGAGGTGTAAATGAGATTTACATGTGTACCAGCAAGAGAACAAAAATGCACTGCACGTTTTCTCTCTTTCCTGCTTCAAGACTTCCTCTAATTACCATTTGAGCTATAACAGTGTCAAGAAGTTGGGATGTCTTTTGAAAAGAACATTCAAAGAGCCGGTTCCTCCCACAAATTATTTTAATATATGGACCTGAATCAGCACGTAACACCACCTGTAATTTAAATTTTGTGTTGAACAGGTACGCTGATTATAATCCCACTCCTCTTTTCAGCAGAAACAATACATTTAAATTAACGTGCTTCAGAGTATGTCCTCTACTGTCTTCCAAATGTCTACTCAAAACACCTCTCCCACAGACGGCAATGCAACTTTCTCTATACCCTTCTGCAAACTCTACACCTACCAGATAAGATTTTAATTAGGGGCTAAACAAGGGGCTAACAATGTTTTATCAAGGGACTACAACATTTCATTTGTTTCCATACTTTCTATCTAACTAAAGGGCTTCCTCTTTAGCTGTATCTGCCAACAGCTCTACCCTAGACTTACCTCCAAATGCCTGGGGAATAAACTTTCTATTAACCATAGAGAAAAAAAATTCTGCTCAAGCTTTGCAGAATCCTAAAATGTTGCACGAAGCTTCACAAGCGACCAAAAGTACATTACAAAGCCAGTAGACCCCACACTCACTAAACTGTTCTTTCCCTAACATTTATACAAAATGTAATTCCTACTGGCAAATAATTTAATAAAGAGAGAAGAGTGTGGAAATCTGGAATAAGACTACAATATCTGCAGCCTGTATGATACAAACCCAATGTTTGATACATGTTTTGCTTCAGAAGCAGCCTGGTGTAGTTTTCATGACAATCATATCAGGAAGTTAAAAAGAAAAGGAAAGACCATCATGACAGATAGTTGGCTGAAAAATAATAAAATGAGGTCTTCTGATAAGTTCCTATAATCAAATTGTGCCAATGCCCGTCCAAACCTGGTCTGAAAATCTCCTCAAGATACTTAATGAAATATACCACTTAAAGAAAAAGTGAAAGTTAAGAAATTTAATCAGTGCTGCCAGTTGGAAAGATATAATCTCATGGTTACTTACACAATACTTCAATTTGAACAGTTTCAGAGTGAAGTTGACAGAACCCTGCACAATCTCAGAACGCCACTCTACAGGCATCAATGAAATGTAGTTCCATGTTTATTAATTCATCACCAATGAATGTTACTATCTTTAAAGGAAATAGGAATATCATAAATTTATATTTAAAAAATCATAGAGAAATTATTAAAATAATCAATACATTTAGTCAGGAAATTCTATCCTTAAGAGTTTGCTTAAAACCTGAAAGTCTAAAGTATCTCTCTCCAAATTGTTCCCAAAAATTCTGAACTAATGGAAGCTTCACCTTCACCTTCCTGTATTTAACTGCAGAGCTGAAAAAAAATATCATGGATATTGACACCATCTGTAGGATAAAAAACGTCATCTCCTCTGGAAGAGCCTGCCGTCTTGCAGGGGAGGCTGGCAAGAGAGACTTGCCCCACTCTCAGAACCATTTAGCATGTTCCTTACCCCTATACCACAATGCCATTAAAAAAAAAATCTTACAAGTCAAAGCACCTCTCCAGAATATATCTGACAGAGCACTGAATCTTCCAAGATGAGCATCTATTTAAAGATTTTACATGCTGTTCCCCATACACACCTCCTAATTACCTCCAGTTATATCACCACAGACTGAGGCAGGCAGTTGGACAAGAAGGCTGCTGCTCATTTTTTAAAAGAAACATCTTTATATGGAATCCAAAGAGCAAACAGATAAAATTCCCCTTTCATACTGCATATGGCTTGTAGGGTATTACTGCTATGGTCTTCAATGTTAAAATTCTAGCAAAATATTAAAAATCAGGCTCTTTTTGCTATAGAAGATCTATTGTGGGATTTTTAAGCATAAACATGAACAGCATTAATAGAGCTGTGTCGTTTCAAAGGAAAAATGAAAATTTTTTTTAGAACATAATAAATGGGTTATTCATTAAAAGTAAAAACACTGAAATGGTCAGGCAGGCTGTTATTCTCAGTATTGAGCTCCCCTTTTTCTCCCTGGTTGCAGCAAACATTTGAAATTATTATGTATTCAAGAACAGTGTATTTGCTGAAAGACAGACATACTTCTTTAGCTTGAAACTCAATTTGTGGTTGAGTGATTAATGTCATCTAGGTCTTGCAATTACACAAGTTTGGATGTCACCCAGGGGGTTCAGGTTGTCATGCCAGAAGAAGTACCTATATTTCTTCTCAGTTCAGTGCACACCAGGGCATGTTTCCCTAGATGGAGTACAGGCTCCCTCTATAGCTACAGTCTCCCAGACAGCATTGCCTGGACTGGCTGCAACAGCTGAAATTTACATTCCTGTTTCTCCACAGCAAAGCAAAAACACAAGCAGCCATTCCTGCAGAATCTCTGCTGTATCACCTGCCTTCCAATTACTGCTCTCTGGTTCCCATCGCAATTACTTTTTCAGAGGCAGTTGCTAAAAACAATCCCAAAATATACCAAAATAAAAAGTGATTAATCAAAATTAGAGTTTATATTTAGTAACTTCGATCAAGTCTTGCTTCACATTAACATTTCAGATGAACCCTTCTTTTATCACAGACTCATTAATATTCTCTTAATATCATCAGTCTTAATTAACAAGCAGTACATATCTTTCATTCTCTTCCCCATGGTTTATTTGTTGCATTTGTGTTTCACAAAGTGGATAAGGTACTATTTGCATCTCCCATAGCAATCATGGGGAAAACATGTCACTTCACTAAGTCTATTAGTCTGTCCTGGACCAGGATCCCCAAAATCAACATCTGTCCACTCTCAACCAGGTGTTTGCTCTCCTGCCAGGCTCTGACTCTAAGAGTGGCTGTTTCTAAGCTCAGTTTAAAATTTAAAGTGCTTTAGCCTATTTCTTTTTTTTTTCCAGAGGGAGGAGTTTCCTGCCCACATTCAGATAAAAGTGGTGGATTTGCAGGTGCTGAATGCCAACTGTGTTTGCAGTGAGTGACATGCAAAGGGACTGCAAGAAAATACTGAAGAAAAAGTTTCTTCATCTATATCTCATCTGCCCTTTATGGCATGAGTGCTTCAGTCCACCTTAATGCAAAGTCACACAATGCCAGATTAAACCCCTTCTGACAGTTGTTGGTCTTTGCTCCAAGGCAAAAAAAAAAAAAAAAAAAAAAAAAAAAAAAAAAAAAAAGCATGTGCTTAATTAGGAACAGCTAAAAAGGTGTTTCAGACAAGTCCCAAGTCTTGTGAGTAGTGGCATGGGCCCTGAGGAGAGCCCTGGGGAGAAGGTTTTGAACTCCTCCCAGGATAAAGAGATCAGGCCTCTAAATAACTTCCTTGGCTTTGTCCTGCAGGAGCTTTAAAGTATTCACACACCAATTTACTGGTGAGAAACTAAAAGCTCTCCTGCACCCAAGAAGAGAAACTTGGATTCTCTCAGCTCCTCTCTCTCTCCCCTCCCAGCTGGCAGCAGCAGCATGGGTTGGACACCTATGCAGATTCCCTGCCAATATAAATCCACCCCAATTCTCAAGCACCTCTTGCTAAGACATCTGTCACATTTTGGGTGCTGAGGAAGTCACACACCAAGTCACAGCCCAGGAGGCTGGTAAAGAGCCTCTGGGGCCACACCTAAAATAACACATCCCTCTGCAACACCCCAGAGCCTTGCACACCCTCTCCACTGCCTTGCACAGAACATTTTTCTGTGCCACCAAGGCTTTTACCCATTTGCCCTCCTTTGTCAGCTGCTATGTGAGCAGTAAATAGCTTCCACATGCACTCTTCACCAGAGAGATCTGAGAAGAGTCCTCCTTGCTTTGCAGATTTTTATGGCTGAAGCACATTCAGCAACATATTCATAAGAGACAAGAAGATAACTTCAGGCTCTGCTCAAGTTTGCAGTCCTGCCTGAAATGTTTATGAACATGAAACTCTGCATACCCTGATTAACCCTCTCAAATTATCTTTGTGTACTTTCAGAAACACCACTGACACAAAGATGTCACTTGCAAGAAGAGGAGCAAGCAGTAAAAGTTTTTGCAACCCCTGCAATAGTTTTAAAGACTGAACATAATAAATAAAATCGTTTAAAATTCCCATGTAATTTACCCCCTCACAATTAGGTAGAAATAATAACATTTAAAACTTCAATTATAGGATCACAGAATGGCCTGGTTTGGAAGAGACCTTAAATATCATCTAGTTACAAGCCCAGTGCTATGGACAGGGACACCTTCCACTGGACCAGGTTGCTCAGAGCCCAATCCAACCCAGCCTTGAACACTTCCAGGAATGGGGCACCCACAGATTCTCTGGGAAATATATTACAGCATCCTCACAACCCTCCCAATTAAAAAAAAAAAAAAAAAAAAAAAAAAAATCATCTCCTGCCTTCAGGCACTGGAAGGCCTCAATTAGGTGCTAATAGCTTTCCCGTATTTACTGAGTGTGCCCATTTCACTGAAGACTGGTTACGTTTATTGGATAGTGCAAAAGTTAATAAAAGTTGCAAATTTGTCTAGGTTGCAGTCCACCCTCCCACCCAAGAAAAAAATTAAGTTCCTTGAAGGTAATCTATTAATTTCTTAGCAGTGGTAGGATTTCAGCTACTGGAGAATCGTAATTCCTTGCAGAAACTGAAGTACAACCTACTTGCTATTCACATATACTGCAATTACCCTTAAAACTAATATTGAAATAAAACCTATCTGCAATACCACTAACAATAAAACAAATATCAAAGTGAAAAAAAAATCTGATTTAAAAGTGCTAACATGAGCAATGGATCATCAGCTACAACTAACAGAATAGCTAACCAATTCAGTTTAATTTTATGACCATCATCCATAAGACACCATAAAATAATCACCAAAAAACTTAGGGAATGACCGTAAGACTATATTAATTTTTATGACAAACGTCTAGTGAAGAAAAAAAAGGCACAAGAAATTTATAACTGGCATCCAGCTATTCCCCACACCCAAAGCAATAAAAACAAAACAAATAACCCCCGAAACAAATTAAAAATAAATAAAAAAAACCAACAGAAAAAAACCCAAAACCAGAAAAACCCCAAACAAACAGGCAAAAAACACCACACACACACCAAAAACAAACAAACAAACAAACAAACAAACAAACAAACAAAAAAAAAAAAAAAAAAAAAAAAAAAAAAAAAAACACGCCACCAAACTGAAACTAAAAACCCCCAACTAAATGAAGGTAAAATCTATTGAAATTCAAGAAATCTCAAGTCAATGAGCTTTTCTATTCAAGGACTGTAGCTGCCGTGCCAGGACATTTAGTCCACTGGTCGTTTGCACATTTGTAAACTCATAAAAGCAAGCAAAAGGTATTTTCCCTACTGAACAAAATCAGTACTTTTTTACTTTCCTTTTTCTACAATTACAGTATTTGATCCAGCTCAAGAAGAAAGATTTACAGATGATCTCTTACCACTTCAAGGAAGAATGAACATTATTAGCAGCTAAACATAAGCCATAAAACCTACCAAGCCTTCTAATAAAGCAAGAAGACTATTCTTGCTGTACATATCACTTTCCTTGGGAACTTTCTCTACTGAAGCCAACCATAAAACAGATCTGATACCTAAAATTAGCCAACCGAGAATTTCTTTCTCCCAAAGTAATAAATTGGTTTTTTCACTCGAAACCAGAGAAAAAGTTGCTTCATGGTTTGAACCTCTACTCTTAATATTTTCCTGTTTGCTTGGTAGGTTTTTTTCTTCATTCTTGATTTCTATTTGATGACAAAGGTTGCAGAATCAGATCCATCAATGTGTTGATATTAATAAGAATCTCTAGCGGATTCAAAATAATATTTCTCAATAACGACAGCACAAACAAGCCTTAGGAAGTTGGGGCTTTTTAAACAACATGCTCTACCCAAGTGACCTGTTTCCACAATATTGTCATCTAGAAGCATGGTTAAAAAAAGGATGAAATTCAATACTTTTGCCTTCCCTCCAAAGAAATTTAATAACCTGAAGAGAGGAAAAGTAGTCCAAACCCTGTCAGCACCCTCATGAATAATCCATGATTATTCACCTGTTACATATAAAAATGCCCTCTTCCCTGTAGTATAACACTGCTAAAAATATTGTTTGCTGCTAATACCAAACACTTGTAATAATATGCTGTACTGAGAAAACAATCTCATGACAGCAGAAGCAACGATAATAATATATTCACTCTCAGAGTTATCATCTTAAGTCATCTAGAAAACTTCATTGGCAATATCTATGTTGTTATCACCACACAACAAAGACAAGAAACACCTAAAAATGCCTACAGCATTGCAGCTAACAGGTGGAAGGTGCATTTGACAGAAGAAATATTGGCTGTTCCTGTGCGTGTCAGCAAATGCATTCAATAATCTTCCTCAATGATTAATACATCCCACGTGTGAAAGGCTGCATAAAAGACCAAGCAACAGCTGTAATTTACTGAAGGAGGTAGGACAGCTCAGCAGTAGAAGCTATCCAAGTTGTAAAATGACAGTGTATTAGCAGTTCCCATCCATTTAATTACAGTTTAAACTTTCCAGTATGACACAGTAATAAACTGAAAAATGCTGCATTACTGGCTTTTTTTTTTTTTTGTTTGTTTGTTTTTGTTTTAGACAGATGTTGTACATGGTATATTGTGGACCTTTTCCATCTCTTCCTTTCTGGCTGGTTATATTGCCTGGCTAACAGGATGTTTCATTTTGATGAAAAATACATTACTCCATTAAGATAAGGTCATCAGTTCTTAAGTTAAATGCAATTTCTGTAATAAAATTAATTGCATAACCTACATAAAAATTTTTTATGTGGGTTAACCACTTTTAATTGCTACCTAAATTTTGTTCGACTGAATCTTTAAATGGAGTATTCACCTATAAAAAAGAATGTATATACTGTGAAATGCCTCTACAGTTCTTCACAGCATGCCTTCTACATGTTCTACTGTAACACAGAATGTTGCCAGAATTGTTAAAATCAACTATTCAGCAAGGCTGAGGGGGAAAGAGGCAAAGGAGAAAAAAAAAAACAAAACAAAACAAAACAAAACAAAACAAAACAAAAAAAAAAAAAAAAAAAAAAAAAAAAAACACAACCAAAAACCTGCCAGTCTATGAAGTGTGAGAACTGACTTTGAGACTGGACCTAACTTCCCAGGGCCATGTCCAGATGGCTTTGGGGTGTTTTTAAGGATGGAAACTGCACAATCTGTGCAAGTATCCTCAAGTACAACATTACAGAGTAGAGAATCACAGAATATCCTGAGGTGGAAGAGAACCACCAGGCTGAAAGTCCAACTCCTGGCCTTGCTCAGGACCCACAATCACACCATTGTGGTTATTAGTAAATCCTGTTTTGTTCCATATAAATAGCAATTATTTGATATAGTTATCAAATTGCCATTGCAACAGGATCTACGACTCAGAAGCAATCTTTACTTTCTGATATTTTCTCAGTTATGTTTGTACACTTAGCACAAAGATGAACAGCTCTCCCATGAAAGACAACATTAGAAGGACTTTGTCCTACCAGTTACAAAGTTCTTCTGATATGTGAAACAAAACACTAATAAATTCTCCATTACATTAGAAAAAGAGAAATATAGCCCTGCATCATTTATGTCTTGGAGGACTTAAATGGCTGTTACCTGAAACAATAGTCCCTTTCCAAAATCCTTACAACATGAATTTATAAAGGCTGAAAGGTTGCTTGCTTTTTTTGTCCTGAGAAATAAAAGGTTCTTCAAGAGAACTTTGTTTCAATCAGGATTAAAATCCATATTTGTTTTATTTTTTTTCAATTCAGCACCTGAAACTCCAAAACCATAGCCAGGTATTAATTCACCTTTAAGTTAGGTGATGTTGAAGTGTGTAATGATGGATTCTGGGACATGAAGAATGGATTTATGGGTGAATTTACCATGCAGACTTTTTTTTCTAGGGTATTTTTAGTTTTATGCCTACAACCCAATGCATATTATTCAGACAATTGATTTATGAAAACAATATCCCTATACTAACTTAAATGTGCTTCCATTCTTCAGAATCAGATCAAATTTGACATCTTATGTTCTCTTCATTTTAACTTAACTGGATTTCATCAACAGAAAAAAAAATCTTATTTCCAAAGAAGAAAATTTTCAAAATGTTTTCATTATAGGAATCTTAGGAAATAATTTTCTTTTATAGCATCAAACTTAATAAATTGGGAGCTTAACTAAGTGAATGTATAATTTTCTATGGCAGAGATGTGGATACAAGCCTCTTTACAGTACTCATTTTACTCTCCAAGTGTATTCTAGGTGTTAAAAAAAGAAACAGCCTATCCCAACTCAAAGAAATTGGGGAATCTGACTTGCTAATCCTACTCAGTCTGTCATGAAAACCCCATTACAGGAAACACCTGGCAAATATCCCAAAACCAGCAGCAAACAAGCAACAGCATTTATTAATTCTTTTTACTTTACATGCATTTTTCAATCAATTAAGCCTACGTTTTCTTTCTTCTGACTTCAAGGCATTTTCAAGTTTTTATACTTTTGTTATATATAGAAAATAATGTTTCAAACATAAAACTAGTGAATTTTCCTTACAATCTCAAAGTTTTGATTACCTTTGACACACTGAATGCAAATTTGCATTCTATTGTCTTGAAAACAAGTTTCAATTTAACTTTTTTTACAGAATCATTCTTTTGGAGCTCCTTCCTTTGTTTGGCTTCTATCAATCATTTAAATCAAATCAAAGTCGAATACACAAGTTTGAGGTAATGGTTTTGAAATTTTTAACTATATTACTAAGTTGGAAACTAATAAAATAAAAAGGTTACAGCAGCAGACAGTACTGCAATTATTAGTTATTTCAAAAATATTAGTCCTACATGATTTCATTAAGTTGTTAAAGCTCAACAAGTGTTTTAAAAATTGCTTGTAAATATATTTAATAAAAGAAGTCTAAAGACATTGCTATTCATTCAAAGGATTTAAAAAACTGCACCCACATCCTTTTGGCTACAATACATTCTCATTCCCTTATCAAATTATTGTCTGTTGACTACTTTGTATTGATCCCTTGCCCAGAATAATTTATCCATTAAATGAAATTTCACAGGTGCAAGATCTACGATGAGAAACATATTTCAGGAATTTCTAATCATATACAAACCTTCTCTCCAAAAAGTTTTTAATTTAACAAAAAAGTTTGTGTCCCCATATTGTTTTGCTTAAACTTTAATTTTCTGACCAAGTGTTTAAACCCATTTCTCTCCTCCTCACATGGCTCTTTTTTTTATTTGAAGAGATTGAGCCCTCTTTTCCAAGCAGAAACATTTCAAGGCATTGCAACTCAGCCTCGCAGGGGAGGACAACATAATCAATATGAATAAAGTTATGTTTAAAGCACAACTAATCTTGGCTTCCCATATATTCCTGTGGAAATTATATGCTCTGAAGAGCTGCAGAATTTATATATTTAACTATAATTATATATATTTATAATATATATTTAACAATAAGAACGATGCCCAACATTTATTCCTCAAGCTCACCAGGCTTGCTTTGCTTAAATTTGCCTTCACTTGTGTGGGGCTTTGTTTCCACTCACTTCAAATATAAAATACCAATGCAGTTAATTGGGTTTCCAGGGTAACAAAGCCTGGTTTATTTAATCCAAGTGTAATATTACACTTGGATGTATCTAATGTATATTAAAATGCAGTAAAAAGAGTGAATCTGGATGAAAAAAAAAAATTGCAAAACAAATAGAAGGAAAAGCGTTAAATATATAAAAATGACCAAGTGGCTCCCCAAGTGAGGATTCCAACTCAGTGCCAGAGTGCCACATACCCAGAGAAATCTGCTTCAGGTGTCAGACTGACCACACTAAAAGTTGAGGAAACAAGAACTCCTGAGAGAAGATCCGTTTCCATCACTGCCTGGAATGACAAGAGTATCCATTTCCTTGGGTAGCCACTGCTCATCTGGGAGGGATATTTCCAGATAAAACTGGAGGGCTTTGGAGCCATAGGAGCTCCTGGCACAGGGTCTGCACACTGTGCTTGCAGCAGGTACAAACACTCCAGCAGAAAATCTCCTGATGAGAAGTTCCAGCTGATCCCATCCAGGAGCTGACAGACCTTGTGTAAATTGCTGTATTAGTTCTTAAAAAAAGTAGCAGTTTTCTCCAGAGATATGACAAATTGTTCTCTTCTTTAACTTCCTGTATATTTATGAACATATTTGTTCAGGACAGGACTACTAAGGACTACAGGACTTCACAAATCTAAGTTTGTGAAGGACTGTTTTAATTTCCCCAGACTCCACAGAGCAGACAAGCTGGCATACCTGATCTCTCTGTCTTTGATCTTCTTTACTTGTAGACAAACTGTAAGAGATTAAGCTCTTTTGCCATTATTTAGTAATTTAAAGTGATACCCTACAATTCCCAAAGGTAAAAGCATTAGGCTACTGATCAGTCTAGGAACTTTAAACAAAAGATTGGAAGATGTACAAAATACTGTTAGCTTGTGCAGTTCAGATTAGACTTTCAGAAACCCTTTGATAATTTAGGGGGATAACTCCTATTTAACCAACATCTAGGGGGAATTCAAATGGCTACTTTTTGATATCATGTAAGCTGCTTTTTTAAACAATTATTCTTTCTCCTTATGTTTCAGGTTATGTATGTACTACTTACTTTCTTGAGGCTACAAGAAAATATATGTAGAATCTGGAAAGGGAAGAATCAGTGCTAAAGTAAAATCCTTGATTACTGCCATGGTGTGAGGCAATGGTTTAAGGTTTGCAAGAGTTGCACCACATCCCTACCTACTTCCATGCCCACAGTATCCCAGATCCAAATATAGGAAGTCCTAGGAAATAACTGAATCCTTAAGGAAACTACCTGAACAGCTCCCAAGTTGTATATACATTTTTCAACTTAAATGCATTTATATCCTTCCAAAACTATTAAATTGTCCCCAGGGGAGCCACAGGAAGCCTTCCAAATGAGGGAGGTTTGTTTTTTTTTTTTTTTTCCCAATGCTAGACACGGTGACAACTGTACAATATAATGATGGCAAATATATGGGATTACAGCCAGACTCTCATCCAAGACACACTGATGTCTTCATCTAGTCAAATATGTTCTCCAAATAAAATTCTATTATGCAGAGCAAAATGAATGCTATATTATAGATTTTGGCATGAAACCACAGTGATTTTTAACTCAGTCTGCCATGAATCAGGATTTTAATTGGCATATAAATTGTACAGATGTACACTCCGCATTAAGTGACCTTTTCCTTTCAAGGTCTTACAGAAAACATTTGTCTCTAAAATGGCCACTATGAAAAAAAACCCTCACAATCAGTACTGCTTAAATTACAGATATCTGTAAAACTTACTCTTCTCAAAGAAGTATTCAAGCATTTCCAAAGGATTTTCAAATACACCTTAATTTAAAGCAAGAGAAACTTACTTCTTACAATTCTGAATCCATCACTAAAAGGCCCTCTTTGAAAGGTATAAGCAGATAATTACTAAAATGTGCACCTATAAATTCCTGGTTTAGTGCTTGCAATGGAAGCTGACAGTTATTCCCCTTTCTGGCTCCCTTGGGAGAACAGAATCATTTGGGAACAACTGCCTTCATCCTTTGTAAATTTAGCAATCAAATCCTAAGATTTCTCTAATGATTTTTATTATTTCTTTATCTGAACTTGAAACTTAGCCATACCTAGAAAAATTCTTCATAACAACCCAAGACACTTTAAGTCCTATCATTATTATTATTATTGTTCATTTATGTGTCATAATTTCCAGTGGCACTAAAAGGTTCTCAAAATATAAAGCCATACCTAAAACATTTTTATCTCCTGCAGCATTGAATGTCTGTCTCAATTAAGTCTTTGGTGAGGGAGAAAATGTATAGTCTTTATGGCACATTTTAAAGCTGAGAGTTCCTATACTTCTAATAAATTAGTGCCACAACATCTCATTTATCCCTACATTAGGAAAAATGTGTGGAAATGACAAGTGCCAACAGCATCAGAAGGGAGTCACTAAGTTATTATTTATTTGCTCTTTGAGAGGGAACAAGAGGAAACCATGCCAAATTAAGGTAAATAAAATACATCAACAGTGAGCAACCTTACCTTTAAGAACCAGATGTGTAACATTTAAAAAATTGAAAAACTCAATAGTCTCACAGTAATAGCAGTGTAGTGTATGTAGTGTAAACTTCCAAACTCCAAGCAAACCCTGAGCCCTGCTGCTATTTCTAGAACAACTGAGCAGCCCTTGTGCTAGATACTTCTATGGAAGTAGCACAAATATTTATCTGTCCTATTTCACTGATTTTTCATGCACATAAAACCCAACAACCCCCCCCCGCCCCAAAACAAACAAAACAAAACAAAACAAAACAAAACAAAACAAAAAAAAAAAAAAAAAAAAAAAAAAAAAAAACCACAAAAAATTGACAAAAAACCCCCAAAAATTATAGCAATTAAAGAAAAAAAAAAATCACAGAACAGGTAAGGCTGGAACAGACCATCAGCCTTCCCACCAATCTTTTATGGAAACTGCCAAGTACCTACCAAGATCACAGAGTAATGTTAGAGGAGGGGAAAAAAGGCAGGGGGGAGGGGAAGGAAGGGAAAATAAGACACTTTCAAGATGGACAAAGGTAGACAAAAATTTCATTAAGATGCTGTTAAATGAAAATTCACTTTTTTTTTCTTCCTGGGAAATCCCTATTACTTTTATTCCACATAGTCAGTTTCACTAGTTTTAGAAAGGGACAGTTAGACCTCACCTCCGTTCTGCCCAGACTGAGATGCATTTCCCATGGTGCCTGTTCCAACATCACAAAGCAGCACTTCATCGAAGTCACGTGGAGTACTCGCCACATACACAAGAACAGCGAAGGAAAAAAGCAGCACACATTCCAGAGGTATAGTTTGGAGCAAAACTGAACTGCAACAAGATGCATCTTCTTCAGTTCCATACACAAGACAGCAAATGTTCCATTTTGGCAATGTCAGAAAATTTGACGTTCAAAAACGTTGAAGACATACACGGGATAGGAAGATACTATATAGAATTATGAAAACAAAAGACACTTTGATTTTTAAACTCAGGCTACCACAGAAATCACAATTATTACTCTGGCTACTCAAGTGTCTCCCTTTAAGAAAGGCCAAAATTGGAGTCTCTCTCTGTATTTTTTGGTTATAAAAAAAGAACACTATGTATTATGCTCAGATGACATCCTGTATGCACTCACAAAATCAATCTTAATATAATTCCTATGTTCCTTAAAAACTTGCTTCTGATGGGCTAAGAAACCTTAATTTAATAAGGCTTCTGATGGGCTGAGTCAAATAGATATTATTGTTTAATTACTTCTTTTATTATTTCTCATTTGTCTACGTCCTTTCCTCTTCTCACCATCTACTGAGCAGACAATGCAGGTCAAAGGTCTGCATCAGAGGTGTCTGGAGTATTTCTGCACGAGGGTGGTTCTCACCACACTGGTGTCCTGCTCCCTGATTCAGATTATTTGGTTTACAGATGTTCATAAAAGCAGTAACTGCAATTTTAGAATTAACCACAGCACCACTCTAGAATGAATCAGTGTATGGAGTGGAGGAGGCTGGACAAATACAGAGCGTATTTCAAATTAAAAAAAAATAACATAACCTGGAGGATCAAATAACTAGTGACTCCTTTCATCATTAATTTAAGCTTTTTATTTCCCCTTCCTTTACTACATTATTCCCTTTCTACTTAACGGCTATTGGTGTGCAATAACAGGTACAGAGGAACATCTGTATTTCACACAGTCCAGCTCTTCTCGGGGCTTCACAGATATCTTGAATTAGCAACTGGTTCCTTCAAAAGGCAGTTGAGACAAAAAGAAGTGGTGGTTACAAATTGCTCTGCTCCCTGTTCATGTAGTCTCATTGCTGCTCTTTTTACTTCTAGGAACAGTCTCACTACTATCAAGCAAATTAGAAGAAAATCAGCATCAGACTGGACTGGGTCCAACTAAGGGCCTCCAGTGATCCTTTATTCTCTGCTCCTGCATTCAGTCTATTCCACAAGAAGACAAGGCATTGCCAAACCACTCTCTTCTAAGAAGTTGAGTCAGAAGCTACCAGATAACAGCTTGAGAGATTTTTGATCAAGACCCAAACCAGTCTACTATGAAATATTTCATGCTAATAAGCTTCCTTTTCCTTTTCAGAGGAGATCTTATTATGCTTGGATCTAGAATGTTAAGTCAACACAATTTTAGCACTTTCTAAAATGTGATTGATTTATTGTTCTGCCACATTATTTTTGGGATAATATGATAAATTCAATTCAATTCATCACATTATTCTATAAATATTGCAACAAATTATTACAGCAATAAAACCTCGTGGCAGAAGTTTAATGAGATCATGTCACACTTGTGTAAAAGCCAAGTGATAAATTGCAACATCTGCAGTGGATATCACCACCTTAAAAGGGAAAGTCTGCACATTCTCCTAGCACAAGGCAAAAGTCTAAATCTTTACTAGGGGCTACAAGACAGAAAAAGCACAACAAAATATTAAATATATATGTCTAGTCACACACTACTCTTCCTTCTAGCAGCATGGACCAATCCTGTATGGATGTTACTCAGTATGAAATTCAAATATATGAAAATTTGGTAGTATAGGGTAGGATATATTTACCTTACAGAGATCTTTTTACAAATTTATTGGGTGATGACTTAGTTTAACCTAGTGATTTTGCAAATACTTTTTCAATAATATTTTTCCTTAATTTTCTTCTGCCAGATAAAGCTAATGGAAAAGCCTATGTAAAAGCTTATCACTTATTGTCATGTAAGTCTAAAAAAAAACCAAAACCAACCAAACAAAAAACCCACCATATTTCACTGGAAAAAAAAAACAAAACAAAAACAAAAACATGGAAGTATGTACAAAAAGAGGCACACTATGTACTTACAAGTTTGGAAAGGAATTTATATTTTCACATATTACATTAGATAACAGTTGGAACTGCTTAAAGGGCTGGCTAATTTCTTTGTGTAGATGTGTTCACATGCAAGCACACACTTACTTGCTTCAGATGTGCTTAACAATAAATTGATATCAATTCTGACATGCAGCTGGTATTTTTTCCCCTTTCTCAGTTTTTTTATGAGCAACAAAGGTAGATTGTGTGTCAGTTTTACTGAAATACTTTAATAAATGAAAGAAGATGATTTAATAGATCTTACCATTATTCAGCCTGAGTACTAAATCTTTTACTATTAAATGTTCTTCTAATTTTCTCCTAGAGGAGTTCAAAGTTCCAGTGAGTCATTCAGAATCTCTCTCTACTTATTAAGAATCAAGTCCAGTAAAGGAGCCAAAAGCAAAACATGAGATTCAGAGACCCAATTCTCCACTGACCAAACTCCTTTTGACAGACAGGCTACAGTCCATTCATTGGTTGATCAACAAGGCTAAATTCACCTCCTCACCCCTCCTTTATCAGACTGTAACAACAGAAAACTATCCCACCTCTGTAAACTGATTTCTAAAACCGAGTGTAGTGCATGCATTTCTAGGCACATTGCAATACATAAGCAGCTGTTAATTGTACATACCCTCAAGACACAAGCTTTTTGAAGTCTCAAGAACTTTTAAAAAAAATGAGCATTAAGAAAAAAAACAACACACACCAGTTGTGAAATGGCAGCAGAAAAGAAATTAGGCATTTAAAATGATATTTTATATATTGATCATACTAGAAAGAAAATATTCAAGAATTTTCATTTTAATATGCATTTGAGGATTCTAAAAATCAATTTATCTGCTGCCTTTATGGATTGCACTAAATCTAAATTTCCAGATGAGTACAAATACTAGCAGCAGGTTGGCTCTTAGTCCTATTCTTTAATCCAGGTAAAACTGCAGCATGTTTTTGTGCACCACACTCACTACCAGCCACCCCTGACTTCAATGCTTTCAACAGAGCAGTAACTCCTCTACTCAAGAATAAAACATCACCACCCATCAACAAAATTTTTTGGATGAGAGCAAAGACTGACAAATGTCTCATTCCAAACCAAGTTTCCCAGCTCTCAATTTCCCCAGTGTATCTGTAGCTCATGCTCTGCGGTTTCATTTTTTAATATCGCCACCCTGTGGTCATTCGTGGCAAAGACAAAATTGTTCTCCACGAAAAACGTGGAAAAATATGTTGGGATTTCAGAGAGCAACACTTCGTAGATGAACAAGCTGAAAAATAAAGTTTTTTTCAAAAGTTTATGTGAACTAAGCCATAATATAAGAACAGAAATATTCTTTATTTCTATAGGAGTCTTATACAATGACTCCAGCCAAGCCAGAGTCTTCGGTTTGCTCATCTTAGCTACAGCAACATCAGAACACACAGCACGAGTTATTCACGGAAACACTCCTTCCAACATCGAATTCTTTGCTCTACTTGTGTCAGATTTGTCATCAGCTTTATTAACAGGTATAAATGAACTAATAAAACTTATTTTTACTTAACTTGCCATCTCCCAAGAAAACCAAATCCATTTCGACTCTTTCTTTCACTTTTTTGAACTAAAATTCCTGACTGCAAAATATCGGCCATAGTCATTGTGAAAAACGAGGTTCACTTTTTAGTAAATTTTAAGGAATATGTTTAATAAAATAATTAAGACAATTAGGAGATAAGAAAAAGCCAATTACGGTCAGCCAGGTGACTTGGCATTCAGCCAAGTCCACACCTTGCTTTCTCAGAGACGCTCGTTAAATACTCTTCCCCTTACATCGATATATGAATATTCATAAAATTCCATAAACTAATTTCCATATTCCAGGAACTGTTTTGCATGGCCCCTCCTTGGGTCCGCCTTTTTAGAGCATGCGTGTTTTGTGGCTGTGTCCTTTTTATCGCGTCCAGTTTGGGCCTTGGTCCGTGCTTTCTTCAGGTGGTAGATGTTGATAGGTAGTGTATCAATAGCAGGGTCCTCTTTACATGTTTGCTGAATGTTATCCCAATCAAACAGACAGTTTAAGCATATTGCATCAGTTATTACCACTATACCTACTTTTCTAAAAGCAGAATTAAAAACTTATATTCTATATATATATATATAGAATATATCCTTACCACAACATTATTTACTATATAGCACACATCTTGCGAAAAGCCAACTTTATATAAAATATACATAACAGTCATGATCTTTGTGGTCATGCTCCTTTCCCTTTCTGTATGCAAAGGGAATTAATATTTTGTCCTGTTTCAATAATTCAAAAACATATTAAAATAAACTATTTCTAATCAATCGAGCTATCAGTCTCATTGTACAGCTTTTTGCAAAAAGCTAGAGAGGGACAAGCATTCTTTTAAGAGCTGTAGCTAGACATTTTTTATTAGGCACAAAAAAAAAGCCTACTCAGTTAACATTTATCTTTATAAATAACTTAACATGAAGTTATTTACTATTGTTATAGACTTGCTTTTGCAGGTTTTACTTTTGAGATACCTGATTGCAACAGGAAGGAGGGAAAACATCCCACAAAAGCTGACAGCCAAAGTTCACTCCAACAGCAGTGCACGGACCAGAAATAAACTAAACCAGCAACATCCTTTTTACCCTCCTGATCTTCCTAAAAAGTCTAATGCAGAATGATTATTTCAATAACTTTATTCTTCTTTTTTTGTAGTTTTGAAGCCTTCTTCAAGTGCAGTCATTAAGAAAATGAGCTCCCTGAGAGCCAACACACTCCTCCTAAGCACAGGAATAGGAACAGCCCTAAGACACCCACTATGGTCCCGTCCAAACTGACTCATTTGGGGATTTTGTTTTTCTCTGAAATTTGTAGCACATATTACCATGTCAGGACTAAGTTTTTTAGGGGTGTGAAAAGGACAGCTGATACACTGCACACAAACACATTTATTTCAGCCTAATTTTTAAAGTTTTCTGTCTACCTACTGAACTGAAGAGTGAATCTTTTAGAGCTTTACACTGAGATTATTCCTCTACTGGTTCCATTGTCACAAGTTCTACAGAGTGATGTGAATGACAGCCTGCCATATCTCATTTGTAAATCTCTGTATGAGGCTGTGGATCATTAAATGAAAAGATCAAATGTCAGATAGTGCCCTTTCTTCATTAACACAAAAAAAGCTAATTCCATATGCATAGGGAGACCAACTGAGCATCCTACGTTTTGCAACATGGAGAGTTCACGTAATTTTAGGAAATTTGCATAGAAAGAAGAATGCAGTGAGCTTTTCACAAATCAGAAGGACTCTTAATATCACAAAAGTAATAGCAGATTTCTTTTTAGCTGCAATCAGGTTAATAACTGGCTCTCCTCTCATGCATTTTTATCAACTCTAAGTTTTTAAATATCTTCCTAATCCCCCAGTCATCATGAAGGTGCACTGACCCTCAGCTTTACCAAGCTTTAACTTCAATTATACTAGTCTTTGACAAAGTTAATTAGAATATACTTCCATAGCAGTAGAATATAGTGGCAACATAAATGAGAACATAGAAAAACGAGATGATGTGACAGTAAAAAGGACTTTAAGAATTAATTAATCTGAAAACCACACAAAAAATCCATCATTGCTACAATATCAAATCCTTAAAATTTCCCTTACTTACTTCTGTAATGACACCAGTAAACAGCTTTTACTGATACTCAAACTCAGCTGTGTCTTGGAATTTATTTAGCACATTGCATTCACATAATTCATTCCTTATTTCCACCTATTTATCAGCCCTTCTCATTGCTATAGAAGAGAAGCCCTCATTGAAAACACTAATGAAGGGTACCTATAATGTATGGCTGATTAAGCTGATTACTGAATCCAGATAAACAGCCAGCCAAAGCTCTGCTCATAACTGGATGAATTGGATACACTGGGAAAGAGAGAGTGCATGAGTAAAAGATTTTGGAATTTGAGCCTCTGGACTCAGATGGTCTAAATTGAATTGTGTTGCTAGCAGATTAAGGAGAACAGATTAATCAAAAAAATATTAGAAATTCCTGAAACACTAGGGTTTAAAATTTCTACAAAATATTATCAGTGTTGCAGAAAACACCATGCAATTTACAGAATTCCAAAAGTGTGCTTTAATAGTCCTTTCACAAATCTTGACAACAGGTAACTGCAGTAATTTTCTGCTCCCCTTTCCCCCTTTTTTCCTGAAATGTTTTTTCCATTCTCATAACAGTACATTTGTCTCAGGGTAAGACTGTGCTTTCACACAATAACACTGCATTCTAGAAATTACTTTTTTCATTGATTTATGTTTTTGCAATTGTATATATACAGTACACAGCAATATGATGGATGCCCCATCAAGAACCCAGCTACATTATTACATGTACAACATATTGATATCACCAACTTTGGAGCAAACAGGCAGCTCAAAGCAGAATGGAAGAAAAAGGAGAAAAAAGCATGTGGTGGATTGAGCAGGCAATAAGACAAATGACAAAAGTTTAGTGTTCCCAGCAAAAATATTTTTAAAGAATGCTATCAAATTGAATTGTTACTTCACCAAGGAGAGGAGAAAGCCAAAGGATACTTGATGAACATTAGCAAAAAAAAAAAAAGCTGGCTTTAGTGGTGGACGACAGTGATCTACAGTTCTGCATAATAGGCTCTTTGCTCTATAAATCTGCTCCACTCCACAGCATTTCCCCAAGTAGGTGATATATTTCTAAAAAGTTCCATCTAAATGTCACCCTGAAAGCTTGCCACGCTCAGGACCATTCTAAATGTCAGAACAGTCCCATGTGACCTGTGACAGAATTTAGGATTAGCCTGTGCCACATGTTCCTAAAACAAATTTCTAAGACTAAGTTATGCCTTTGGAATTTGGATTCTGATCTGTGCTGTTATTCTCTCCTTGCCTTCCAAAGTACAGAGCTTATTTATCAGTTTAGCTCAGCTTTCAAGGCTCAGTATGCTTGGAAAAAGCTGACATCCTTTGAAAGAATTAATGTAACTCATGGCTGCATTTTGGATTTTAATTCTTGCACAGATATCAATTCTTTTACAGAATGCAGAGAAAAGTAAATTCCATTAGCTCCACTGTGCACAGTATTGAACATGAGGAGATACAAAAAGGCTGGATCCCTATAGCTATCATTGTGGAAAATAGAATTTAGAATACTCTATTATGGTTGAACATTGAATAAAGTTTCTTGTTAAGCTCACTGTTATATTGTTAAGTTTGCTGCTATGTAACTAGTGTTTGTAATCTATTGAGTTTTACATGTTCTCCCGTAGTTCCTGCACCCTTCCCCAGTTAGAATTCTTTGTAGCCAGCTTGTTAAAGTTCTTAAAGTTTGTTATATAGCCAGTTTGTTAAAGCTCTTGATGCTTGTTCTCATAGCAAATGTTTCACCCGGAAGTTCCTGTACCCTGCCCCAGCTCCTACTTCCTACTTCCCCTGTGTCAAGTAAAGCACCCCCACTGCTCCCATAGAGACTTGCACAAATCTGCATATTCAAATGAAGGAGCTCCAGCACCGAACAACCACCCCTAGCAGCGAGCCAACGTAAGATGAAGACCCAAAACTGATTGCCCTAGGTCAAGAATACATAAAGGAATTCCAGGCTCCTGAGGCCCATGTCTCAGCCGGTCACCATGACTTTACAGTAAGAAGAGTAAGGGCCCTGAGTGTCCTAAGGGCAAGAGAAGACTTAGGCTTTTAGCCCGACCCCTTCCTGCTCGGAACCTTCCCAGAGACTCCTGCGAGGACGGAAGGCCCAGCTCTGCCTGCTCGTTGGACAGAACTGAAGATTCCTCCTCCAGCGCGTGGTCTCGGGAGCAGCAGTGGTGTGCGCACACCCCTAAGCCCCCCATCCCTGTCTGTTTTCAATGAAGGCCATTTAAAGAGGAGAAGAAGGTCTCCTGGCCCTATTTATAACATCATGACACAGAATCAGACACAATCTTTAAACATCTTTAAAGAAAAAAGTGAGCAAAAGACATTAGACATTTAAATTTGACCTAACTAAGATAAAGAGGCATCAAAATGAAGGCACTAGTATATAAAAGGGAAAAAATACTACAAAAAGTAAGTATGAAATTTAAAACTTTCACAGTTCATATTCACATGAAGGACACCCATGCATTAATTTATAGGAGACCACCATCTTTGTTTTCAATGGATTTATAAAATTAATTCACATTATATTCACATTTTAGAGCTCCATTATCCTTAGCACCCATTCGCTCTTTAGAATCAACTCATTTTATGTTAGTTATTGAAGAACCAAAGTAGGGAGAGCCATTGACAGAGGAATGATTCTTGGTGTATATATAGGATACAAACTCTAAATGTTTTCTGTGGTTTGGTGCATTAAAAAATATTTTTTGATTAATTCTGTGGGTTTTAGTAAGATGTAAGCCTTAGATGAAGCTTCACCTTGGAGAAAATTCACACTCTTTTACAAAATACATTCACATAACTTGCGAGACGTTCACAGCACAAGTACCACTATCCAGAAGGACAATTAAAGTTTAAAAGGAAAAAAATTCACTGATGAAAATGGCAGATTAAAAAAAATGCCTTCTCACCCACATTGCACAAAAATTTATAAAGACTAAGAGAATGTTTTATTACATAACATAAAACAATATAATCCAGGGGTAAATCTTGATGCAGATCTCAAGGAGCACAGTTGGAGATTATGCAATAGGCAGCTTCAGCTGCAGCAGCACCTGGCTCGTGACTACAAAAATATACAAATATAAAGTATGTGATATTCTGAAAAGTTGTTCTTTTCTTGGAAAAAGTTGTTCAATCTGGTCAAAACTAATACAATAATCTAGTCTGAGTTTAATTATTATACAAGATATGCTAAATAAAGTATCAAGCTCAGGCTTAAGTAGGACTTGAGGCAAACATAAGCCATATGCTTGCCCTCTGAACCAAAATTAATTTCATCTTAAAGACTATATAGGTCATTGTCATAACTGTTTGGATGAGAAAATTGAATTGGGGGGCAGTATTCATCTCATAGTGCTAACAGTAGTCCTTATCACTTATTACTGTAATAAAAGGTAGCCCACAAACTAGAGAGGGTATATGAAAGAGGTTAATAGCACAGTCATCTAAATGTACAGTCAGTACTCTGCCAGATTCACTGCATCAGATTTTATTTAGTGTTACTCTACTGCATCCTGCATTACCAAGCATAAAATAAATTGCATTTTTACAGCACACCGTAACTATTTTATGACTTCTATTTATTAGAAATACTTTTATTGTTTTCAGATAAAATATATAGAAATACTCAAAAAAATTGCATGTGTTATTCTCTCATTTTTGCTATAAAGTACTTAAAACATACTTTGAAAAGCTTTAAAATTTACTTTGCTTGTTTTGTTGCACATGTGCACTGGCTTAAAGTGATAGGTAATTCCACAAATTTTACCTGGAAATCTCACTGCGTAATGGCAAAAATGCTGCCTGTGGTGTTTCACAAAGCTTTCAAGATTTCATTCCTGTACTAAACCATCAAGTGGCTGTGCTTTATACGCTGTCACACAGTCAGCATACCTGATGGATTAAAATGCTCCACCATTCCAACTCACCTTAAACACATTAAGATATAAGAGAAGCTGAAAGTAGCATTTATGCTGAAAAAAACCCCAAGTACAACTCAGTCACTGCTCACAGCCAGCACAAATTCATTAGAGGAAAGTCCTTCTTAAAACTCTGAATTTCCTCTTATGAGGAGCTACACTGGGTAATCTGCCCAGGTGATCAATGGAAGATTGTTGATGACATCTGTCTGGATTTCAGTAAAGTTTTGATTCGGTCTCTCCCAGGATCCTTCTGGATAAAATGTCCATCCCACAGCTGGATGAACACCACATGGGATGGGTGAGTGACTGGCTCACAGGTTGGGCACAAAGGGTTACAGTGACTGGGGGGACACCAGCCTGGTGACCTGCCACTGGTGGGGTTCCATCCTCAGCCCTGTGCTCTCCAGCATCTTCATAAATGATCAGGACTCAGCGCAAGAAGGGAGACTAAGTGTGCCAATGACACTAAATTGGGAGGAGCTGTTGACTCCCTCAAACAAAGACAAGTGCTGGATTCTTCATCTGGGATGGGACAGCCCTGGATTTGCACGGACACTGAGGAAAGAGAGGGTGGGAAGCCACACTGTGGAAAGGACCAGTGGTAAGTTGGATCTGAGTCAGGAGTACCCTGGCAGCTGTGTTTGGAGCCTTCTTTTTATTGATTTGATTTCTGCAAATCTCAGCCATCACACTCCAGGAACCCTTTTCTGGACCCATGGAGAAACAGAGAGAGCAAGTTGCAACAGAAGCAGCCAGGATCCCACTGATTACCTATGCTTTCCTCTCCTGGACCTCTTAAAAATCACAATCCACATTTCTTCTAGGATACTGTTGGCATAGGCACCTACACATTAACAAGGCTACAATCAAATGGGAGGGAGAATAAATCTTTTTGTCTTTGCTTCAGTTAACAGCATCACAAACTAATTCTAGCAGCACAGGACTACAGCCATGAAAGAGCACATAGAAAGTGAGAAGCTGAAAAAAAAAAAAAAAACACAAACACAAAACCAAAAACAACAACAACAACAAAAAAACAACGCTCTCAAAAAATTGACGTAAAGCTTGTACAGCCTTTCACTGGGATTAGTTCATTTTCAGATATTACTTGACCCTCCTGATGCTCTCTGGGTGTTATGTGACAAGACATGCACAGAACGACTCTAACCTGTCAAGTTTAACTTGGGAAGATGTTACTGAAACGTCCCTGTTCATCAATCCATGGCATTCATCTACCTGGGGAGCCAAAGTCTGAGAGTTCCAGGTCACATTACTATACATGAGCACATGATCCATGCAATAGGAAGAGTGCAGCCAAACCTACCATTGTGCACACTGAAAAATAACCTCTTCCCACCTCCAAGAGAAAAACTCTGAACAAGTGACAGATGACTGACAGTCCAGATCAGGTATATTACATTTTATGCCTTTTTTGTTGTTGTTGGATAAGTATGCAGGTTTCCAGTATTTGCAAATAAAAATCTGAAATGTTTTTGAAAGGTAACAGCTCAAAGAAACAGGAATCCTTGCAAAGTAAATTTCCAGTATGATACTTGCTGTGTAACAGGAGCCATCCAACAATTGATCTGAGATCACTCAAAACTGTCTTTCTTTTTAAACACTATGAAAACAGAACACATACATACCAGATGTCTGCACATTTTAGTTCAAAGCAGCAACTTCAGCCTCACTGCCCCAACACAAGCCACACTAGTCAAGCTATGGGCTGTAGTCATGTACTTTCCCCGCCTCACACCACTCCCCAATTTTTTTTTGTGAAAAATCTCTCTCACTTATTTATGAGGAAATAATCTTTTTTAAACATACTGATTCACACCACAAGGTATTTCCTGACTAAACTGCTGTAATTTTTTATGGAGTTTTAAACTCTCAGCTGGTTTGGGGGCAGAGGGGTACATTTGAACCAGGTACTTTGATTTGCAGGAAAATATTTGAATGCTAAATTAAGGATGGGCTTAGGAGGAGTTGGGAGGTTCTGGGTTTTTTGGGGATTTTACCCTGGCAGGAGCTTCCAAGGCGTGGAGAGCCCGAAGACTCAGCTCAGGTCCCTACTCCATCATCTCTTTTCAAATCCAAGGAACTCCAGTACTTCAGAGGAATATTTTTACTGGAGAAAAATCCATGCTGTTTTTAATCAAGGAAGCAGAAAATCCTCTTTTGCAGAGGCTGATGTTTGAGGAGTAGTGACTGCATTTTCCTGAGAGGCTAAATGCTGCCTGCTGGCCATGTTCCTGACAAAGCAGCAACTTCAGCTTACTCAAGGGAAAAAACCCACACTGTGCCAAGATAGCAATAATTAATTGCAAAGTGGAGGCAGGTAACTAAAGTGAGGGGGAAGATTTTCCCAGTAGCAATGGTGGGAAGACCAGAGAGGTGAAGCTGAGCCTGGGAGAGGGAGTTTGCTGCTCCCATCCCTGACTCCCTGGAGGGCAGGACCAGCCAGCCTCAGCAGGCACCCCAGCCCTGCAGTACCCCAGGCCTGTTCCTGCCCTGCTGAGCACTTCAGGATTTCTCAGGAGAGTAAAGCACCTTTTCCACCAGGACAAAAAAGGGTTATTTCATCTCAGCCTCTTCCTTTGAAAGTAAGTGTAATCTTTTTTTTAAAATCTCTTTGCTTTTGTCATCAGTTTCTATATTCCCTTAACTTCTTTCTATATTCTTCCAGGCTCTTCTTGAATCTTTTCATCATACCATTTTTTTTCCCTCCTCTCTTCAATTGTATTTTTCACTTACTTATTCATCCACCTTGGCCTTTTTTCCCCCTTGCCTTCCTACCCACTCTGTAGTTATAACTCCATAACACACCTCACCAGTGGGCAACCATTAACTCATCCTTCAATGCTTTGTCTCCCTTCCGTGTTCTTTCTTTAGATTCAACAGCCATCCAACATTTCACTCTTGAACTTCTTTTGTCTGCTTCTTTATACTGCTAACAAAAGACCAAAACAGGTTTTGATTACCACTCCAGGGCATCCCCTGTCCTACAAAGCACTGGTGTTACATTTCACTGTGCTCACTGCCTGAACAGGTGCCTACAGGAGCAAACTTCTCCCCACCACCCTTTGCAATGCAAAGGAGATTCTGCACTGGCAAGTAAAAGAGCTCAAGAAAGCAAAGAAAAGTAAAATGTGTGTGATAAATTTGGTGTAAAAATTCGTGTATAAAATAATAATCCAATGTATAATAAGAATGATGTTAATAAAATGTAAAGTCCAGTAGGTAGCAATCTGTATCCCCAGCCTCCACGGCTCCAGTTGCAAAACAGGACAAGGACCATCAGACTGAACAAAGACGCTAGCCAGCCCCGATAAGAATCACATCCTTTCCAATGCAAGGAGAATTCCTTCTTGACGACGATGCAGATTTCATCGACGATGCAGATTTCATCAACGTGCTAGCACGACATGCATACTGGAATCAACATAAGACTGACTGGTACAATTGGCATAAGAAAAGACCTTCCTGGAATGGATCAACGGGACTTGGCAGATCCGGGAAGGCCATTGAAAATAAATTTGGACTATTTGGCCCACCCTGGACACCTGGACTGCCTCAGGGCAGAAAAATCCTATAAAATGATGGACTGAGAATCGTTCGGTGTGGATTTGGGCAACCTGTACCCTGGTGTGCAGACCCCTATCCACCCGGCGCGGCGCTGCTAATTTCCTATTTTGTGGTTTTCTCTTTTATTGGTGATCGATATTGTGTTATTAATAAATTGTCTCTTTGTTAATCCGATATTTGCCATTGCATTTATAACATGTGTAACAGTGAATATAAAGAACAAAATGGAAAGGCAAGAAATACAAATATAACAAGGTCAGCAATATTATCCTACAAGCAGGACACCACCTTAAAGCAAAAAAACAAACAAACAAACAAACCCAGAAAAACCAAAAAAACCCATACTACAACTATGTGTGGAAAAGAAAACATTAAAAAAAAATCATTGTAGAAATTACAAAGACATTTTATATTTTATATTTTAAAATTTAGATGTAATAACACTGAATGTGTGTCCTGCCAAGCTACTGCAGTATCTCCTACTAATGACAACTGGGTATTTGGATGTCATTCTATGAATTTTTTATACTGTGCCGATGGGATGCCTCTAACCAACAAGGGGCTCTAGCCTTTTTGGCCACCAGCCTTGAGCACCACCACAGCTGTCACCTACCAGGACAGCTGTGCTCACCCAACCTCAATGTGCTACTCGCCAGCAGCCAAAAAGTCAAAAACAATCCGCTCTGGCTCTCCTTTTAAGTGCTGTGCAAACTACATATGTACACTTCTAAAGAGAGTCTTTTACACCAATTCACAGATTTGCTGTTTGAGTAGAGCTTGGTCGTACACTCAGATGCCAACCAAGCTTCCAGTGTCTAGCAGCTCACACTTGATTCCTATTGTTGAGGCAGGGAGGAGTGATGAAAAACTGAATATTCCATCAAATCAATTAAATAGGTACCCTAGTTCTGCTTCTCTCTACTTCTAATTAACCCACTTTGCCAATGCTGCCAGTGTCAGCACAGCTTCACATACCAGATCATGATAATTAGCAGCACAAACTTCTGATCTCTGATGTAGGAATTTCCACCAATTAACAAGTTAACAGTTAATTAGGCTTAAACAACAAAAAAAATAAAATAATAAAAAAAATTCCTCATCATCTGGTGCTTGTGCAGCCTGAAATTCTCAATTACACTGTGGTAGCTTAGTTGCAAGGAGCAAGGCAGGTGAGGAGCTGTGAAACCAGGCAGATTGGGAACTCCAGCATCTGGGAGATGCT
Organism: Zosterops lateralis; assembly: GCF_965231275.1. Classification (NCBI taxonomy): domain Eukaryota; kingdom Metazoa; phylum Chordata; class Aves; order Passeriformes; family Zosteropidae; genus Zosterops; species Zosterops lateralis. Next base: position 112,486,528 of record NC_139763.1, read on the forward strand.
GTGAAACAAAAGGCAGATGCTGGCACTACAGCTGATAATGATACTACAGAACTAATTTTCCCTTTCCTTAAAAGAAAGCTCCACCTAGGGTTAGCATTCCAGCTGTATTGTGTGCTTTGTTATATTCATTGGATCAACATCCATCTAAAGGAAAAAAAATCTAAACCAAAAGCCATGTAAGTCAATTCTTCACAATCAGAAGTTATTTAACTGGAGATACCTCAAAATACCAAGTATCTATAGTGAAATGCATAAGCTGCTATGCATTTTTGCAGCAGAAGTCAGAGCAGGGCTAAATGAATGCAAGTGGCAAACATTTTTTAGTTTGTGAAACCTATCCTCTTTTTAGAAAATCAGTTATGAGACAGATACTAAGGTGAGTGGAGAAAAACAGCTCACATCCAAGTCATGAAAAAGGAGACAAAGCAGCAGGTTTAGTCAATCCAGCTTGGGAAACAGCTGTTCTCTGTTGGGTTTTAGCAATATGAAAAGACAAAAACCATGAAACAACTAGCTTGCTCTATAATAATTATTTCTTTTCTTCATGAAGCGATTTAGACATGTCTTCTCCTGATAATGACTGAGTTTCCTCCAAAATCAGAAGGCTGCCTCTCAGGAACTCTTTCCTTCCCTTTCAGAAGAAATAATGGGTTTACATATTTAGCCTAACTTTGGCATCACTTTACAAATTTGGTAACTTCACAACACAAGCAGAATTTCAGTAGTTCACAAGCAGATCCTTAGAGGAACCACACTGACCAACCAACCCCAGCACCATCTGCAAATGGTCCTCAGCTCCACCAGGACTGCATCCACCCATCTGAACTTCTGGTTGTGCTCCCTCAGTCCTCTTGTTGTGCCAGTAGAAAGGCTATGAGCACTCCCACATTTTCAGAGACTGTTTTACCAGTGCTGTTTGGCCTTAAAGAAGTATACCCTACTCAAAAAACCCTATCAAAATGTTCATATTGTTAAGTATAATTAGCAACTCTATTTCTCTCCTTAAATAACAAGCTGAATACCACACAATTTATATGGTACTACAGGCATTGAGGCTTTGTTCCTTTTTTCCCCAGTGCTGCTACTACAAACCGGACAAAAGAGAAGGAAATCTCTTCATGTTACCCCTGCTCCATGCCAGCTGCTAACCACCCATGAATGTGGTCTCCCTCCATAGCACCTCCCTGACACACATGTGAGACAAAGGAATATTTCAGGACCCCAGTGTGAGTACACAGAGCTTGGGTTGCAGTGACATCTGCCTGCTGTCACTGCCTAGGGATGATGCCATAATGAGTTTCTGTTATCATAGTTTCATCTTCAAGAGGAGTGAGTCTGTTTTAAGACAACACACAGAAATTCATGGTTTTTATTTCAGCAGCTGCCTTGTTAGCAAATTATAGAAGTAGCTTTCCACTGTAAACCTTTGCAGCTATCATCACACAAAGAGTATCTAGGTAAGGGTCTGAAATTACATGAATCTGGTAAAGTTTCCAAATATAGGAACTAGTTCTTTAAATTCAAACTGCTGATCAACTAAAATGTTCCTCTCTGGAGGTCCCACAGTATTATGACAGCAGCTATCATGTCCATCCAAACACATAATCTTAGCTCCAAATTAACTTTCAACTTCATTTGGAGGGGGGGGGAAGGGAAGAACTACTCCCTTAATTACAGACTTTCTTTCTTTCTAATTAAGCAGAATAATTGAAGCATGACTTCTTAAAAGCCTCTTGCCTAACATCTCCCACAGTGGAAGTTTTTTCCTATCTGCCAAACAATATTAAGTCTTGAAAAACTTCTGGCTGGATAATCTGCTGGCTAATACTACTGCACAGGGTACACAGTATCTTTCTTAAAAGCCCTCGTGACTTCAAAAAGTATAATTAAAGTTCTGTTGGTTTTTCAACTCCAATTCTTCCAAATAAAATAACTAGAGATTGCAAAAGAGAAAAGATAGTCTCCTGATAATTTGAGATTCATAAAAGTACTATTTAAAATATGCTCTTGTTATTTCTACTTTTTTTTTTAAATCAAACATTAATGCCATTATTTAATAAAAGCTTTTTTTTTTTAAGAACATGTATTTCAGTCTCAGCATGGTTTTTGTATCATCCTGCTCAGCAAAATGTAATAGTTCCATCCAGTGGTCTCTCCCAGCATTGCAGAACCAAGATCAGAAAGTGAAGTAAAGACATTTTTGCACCAAACTAATTGCAAAAATGACCAAACACCAGTGGGGAGGGAAGAACTGACTGACTGAATTCACACAGTAAGTGCTCAGTATTGCAGCAGCATGATCAGATCACAGTTATATAACAGCCTTCTATTTGTACAGCACATCTGAAAGCAGATTTACCTGGTTACAAGCACTTTGAAATTGTAATGCAAAAGAAAAATTCTACTTGATTTCTTTATTAGTATTAAAAATTCCTACTTGCATAGTGTGAGATTATAAGTAACTCTGAATGTCAAAAACTTGTCTTCTCTTTCCTAAATTTCGTAAGATCCACCAACCAGAGGACCCAATACAGAGCTCACTATGCTGAAAAATGCAAAAGCACAGACAAAGAGACTCTCCTAGGAGCTCTCAGCATTGTTTATGTCCCCCAAATGTTTTAGCTGGGAGTGTCAATTCCAGATGTATTGGTCACAGATGACTGACAGCAACTTCTGTTGCTCAGATACCGCTGGGGAAAAAAAAAGGCAAAGCATTTTTTTTGTTGTCTCCCTGACCCACTATTCCTTCAGCACTTGGAAAAAAGAAATTACCAAACATGTCAGTGGAGTCCATTTGGCATCTTAAATGACAGGGAAAATGTCTGTCATGTGCGTGCACACACAATGGTCACGGAAAACACCAATTAATTTTGCCAAATTGCCCACAAATCAGAAAGGCAGAGCATGAGGCTGAGGATGAGGTTCAGGTAGCACGCTGCACATTTTGGTGTTGTGTTAGCAACTTTCAACATTGCATTCATAAATATTAACTCTTTCTGGTGTTCTGGATAACCTTCCTCTGACAGCAACTGTTTCTGCTTGCCCTGTTCCAGGTCATTAAGATCAGTCAAATTCACAAGACAGAGATCTTGACCTTGTCAAATCCAGTCTTTCAAAAGACAGCTTCAGTTTGGGAAAAAACAGAATGTGAGCTGCTATTTTCACATTCCCTATGCACTGGCAGAGACACAGAGTCTTTGTTATTAAATAAGCACTATATTCTCCACCCACAACTGGGCTTCTCTATTCCAGCAACCCATATGGTGCTGCTCATCTTTGCTCCCTCTCCTCCCCTTTTGTGCTGCTGCAAAATCCGTAAGATCCAAGCACAGGATGCATTATGAATAAAGCTTTCTTCACACTCCTTTCTCCATATAAGCCCTGGCACTAACTTAGAAGCCATTTCCCCGTTCAAAAATCAGCAAGCAGAGTTCCCCAAACAGTCTAACCCTGTCATTCTCATGCTTTCACATCAGCAGCTCAGCTTGGATTATACGGCTGCAAACACTTCTCTTTCAGAAGAGAACCATCAAATGAACAGCACAGTCTGCCCCTGGCTGCACACTGGCTCCCAGACGCTTGCCACCATCCCAGATTTTACCCTAGGGGCTACAGCCGACCAAAGCAAGGAAATATTCAAGGCTGCTTAAAGTTCAGTGCAACTCTGTGGCTTGAGAACCTAGATTTGCCAAGTTCAGCCACTGGGAGGAGTGTGTCAGTGCAGGGTTGAGCAGAGCGGAGATAAGGAGAGAGGCTGAACTGCTGAAGGAAAAATTATACCACAAAAGCCATTAAAAACTACTAACTGTAGTCTTCTCCAGAGTAGCCTATTTAAGATTTAAATAAATAAACTATACCTATATCAACAAATCCCTATGAACAAGGTGAGGCAGGTGGATTCCTGAAATTCAGAATTGCAGGGAGATCACCTCAGGAATTAATTTGTCCTATCAGTAGCACAGCCTTGTAGGAGTAGCTTCCCGTGGGCCCAAAACTCAATTTCTTAGTTCATTCCAAACGCCTGGGGGCCCACAGCTCTGGGATCCAGGCAAAAAACAGCCTTTTTGCATTTCTCATCTTTGTGCACTGCATCCCCAGCCCAGGATCTGGGCATTTTATGCTCTCAACTCCCTGTGACAGAAATATCTCTGCCAAGTACAGTATTAGGAACAGAGATATTAAAGTGACACCCACAAAAGGCACAATCATTAAAATGCTCAGAGCTGACAAGTCTAAGTGTTTAAGCACCTAGGCACAGCCCTGAAATGAAATGTTCAAAAAGCAACAGAGACTTCAGCAATCACTTGTCTGAGCAGGATTTTATCAGAAACCTCTTGTAAGTATGTGTGAGCCCTCCAGATGTTACCTTGCACATCTGTTTCAGCAAAAAGACCTACAGAAGTGAACCCTTACTTATAACCATAGACCTATCTGTAAGACAAGGCACAAATAGTTCAAAAGCTTAAAAAGGATGAAGCCTTTAAACACAGAGCAAGGAAAAGAAAGGAGGCACACACACTTTTTAAAATACTACCACTATCACTGAATGCACTTCAATAAAAATTAACTAAACACTTAAATAAATTTGAAACAGAGATTGAAGCTGTTTCCTAATATGACAAAGGTCCAAGCCATAAAACTCACTACCTTTACTCAATCTCACAGCCTGATGCATATTTCCAAATTCCTTTTTAGGCACAACAGCCTAACACAGGGGGTAGCCAAAGGGCTTTTCTGAACCAACACCCTGTGAGGGGAATAATTTTAGATGCACACAAGTAATAACAAGGGAAGTAAACTCTGGGCTCCAGTTGACAAGACCACCAAGTTGAAGCTTCACCAGTTATGATGCTGCATGTAAACCTTTATGGTTTCATTTTATATTTAACTTGGTACATTTTGGTAAATGCCTAATATATATAAAGGCTTCCAAATATGATTTTTGTTGATAAGTTAATAATGAATCAGCACTGTAAGGCAAAAAGCTGGATTTATCAGGCAATGAAATTTACACAGGAAGGTACCATCTTATCCAGGGTGGACTAGGTATTCCAAGATGCTCTTGGAATTCAGTGGGTTGAGTAGTCAACCTTTCTGTAACAAGCACCATAATTTAATTTGTTTCCTTGGATTAAAAACAAAATCCTCCTGTCAATGCCATGAAAAGCATTTTTTAACGAATTCTTTCTCTACAGTCAGGACTTCTAGACTGTTGTTCTAGTTATGACACTGGAAATTAGTTTCTCTTCATATTGATGTTCTGTGTTCACTCCTTAGTTGTTTGATTTAACTAGTTCAGAGACAAACTACAAGTTCCAGAGATCATTTTTTACCTTCTTATCAAAACCTGAGTGAGCAGCCTAGAAATGATTAGAAATTGGCAGTTTGCTGTTGTATCATTGCATTGACATAAATATCTACAAATTCATAACCTACTTGAATTGAAGAGCACTCATTTTTATTCCCATTGAAAATCTGAAATTCTAGATTATTTTATTCTTTAAACAAAACTAACATTACTAGTGTTAATAAACCCAAACAATAGTACACAAAACACTATTACTTTAACCTGAGTTTCTCTCTTCTACACCATATAAGCAAGTATTAAAATTTGGAAATAAAAGTCCGAAATTTAGTGTTGTGTGCCCAAAAAAAACCCCCAAAAAAGGAACCTCACAGACAATGTCTTGGATGTCTCAGACTTGGCACTCTGCATAGAGAGGAGATGCTTCATCTTGATCTCATTCCTCCTTTATTGCTTGCTTGTAAAAATAGATAAAACTTGCACAGCTCAAGGGTATTGTGAAGGTAAATTAATTATTTTGAGAGAAGCTATTCAGATATTACAGTGATGAGCATCATGAAAAGCCCCTGAGGAAAAGAATCATTTTCCTTCATGGAAAAGGTCTGAATAAAATGCAGGAAATGAGGCCTGAGGCCACATGTTGTACAAAATAGTAAACATCTGTTCATTACACAAACTCTGATCATCCAAAAACCTGAATAAGGCAAGAATAGCTTGGAACAAAATAGCATGGGATAACATAATTAAGTATTACTGCACAGCGTACAACTGGAGGCAAACTTCTGTTGCAAGAATCATTAACCATACTTAGACTATAAACTTCTTTTTTTTTTCTGTGAATAATATTTTTATTGCATGCAAAACCCTTGTTTACTTTTTTCAGAATTAAAACCATATTCCACTTTTCACAACCAGTTTGTCCATTTATAAATGTTTAAAATTTAATAAACAGACTGGGGGAGTAAATGGCAGCCATGGCTACCCTGTGGGTTTTCAGGGATAGAATTGCCCAGAATGCTTTCAACACATTTGCTGACAAAAAGTCAAGAATGTGGAGCATTGCTGTGAGCTCTGGAAGCCAACATGCTCTTGTGGCAACAGGCTTGTCAAACTACTCTACTCCCCAAGTAAATTTTGCCTTCTACCACAAGTCTGTATCAGTCCTGTGTAGTTTTTTTACACATCCCCCCTTCTCAAATCTGTTTTCCAACTCTATGCTACCTATTAAAAGTTCAGGATCCCCTTTGAGTCTAACTCTATCCCACTCTACACTATCTTGCTCTCCTGTGAGACTCTAGTTTCCTCTCCTGCATCCCTTAGCCTAGATACCTTATGTCTACCATTTCAATCTCCAGCAATATCTGTTCCTTTTGCTAAGCACCAGCTCACTTTGGTTTTTGCTCTGAGAATCAACACTCCTAGCCTCAGTCACACAAGTGTTTCCATTTATCCATCTTGAAATCAAGACACATTTTCTGGTTCCCCTCTAGTCCATTGCCACTGCATTACCTCCCTATCCCAGGTATCTGACTGTGCCGTCTGCTTGCCAACTCTTTATATGTAGCATCTAATTCAGAGTCCATTTCACATTCATTTCCAATTCAGTTTTTCTTCTCTCTCTAGATGTTTTCTTTAGTCTGTATTTACATAGAGAACTCACACAGTCCAAGGTGTTTAAAGAAAAACATCTTCCACCTGAGTGCTGAAGTCAATGATGACCTCACTATCTTCAATATTTACTAAAATATTTAACTTCATCTCTGAACTAAGAAAAGAACGGAAAAAAAAAAAAAAAAAAAAAAAAAAAAAAAAAAAAAAAAAAAAAAAAAGTCTTCTCTCCCAAACATTTAAAGATATAAAATTAAGCTAAGATGCTGAGCTTGCACAATGGAAATACGTTCAAATTCATGGGACTGTTTTATGAACATATACAAAACCTGAATCTTACTGACAGTTTTCAATGAGCAAACACAGACCATAAAGTGATGTTATCCCAAATGTAGCTGGAAATGTCAGAGCAGTAGAGTTCACAGCACCTCATCCCTGCACGATGCTAAACCAGGCCTCAGGAGGAAGATGCTGTTGCAGGAACAACGTTGCAGCATCTCCTCAGATGTGCATTGCTGTCACTGAACACTGGCCTTGTGAAAGGTGCCTCCAGGAGCTTCATGGAACACCCAGAGCAGGTGGGAGCACCCTGCACTACCTAAATATTCACAGGCATAGGACACTGTGCCAGCACCTTTGGCTGAAGGACAGAAAGCTCAGTGCTAAAAGCTGGTGGGAGCAGGGAGAAGCAGGCAGTGGGAAAGTCCTGGGAGGTCCCAACTCCACACCAGCCCTCCCCTGACCATTCTTCACTCCCTCAACACCTAAAGCTCATTTTCCAAGTGAAACACCTCATCCCTTGGAGTGGAAAAGCCTCCAGGAATCCACTGCAGGAGACAGCTATGCCTCCCTCTATGCTCCTGCCTGGGGCAGAGGGAAATTCCTGCTGCTCATCATTGTCACACAGCTGTGACAGCCAGCATCTCCCAAACGGAGCCCTGGGAAAAAATCAAAGCTCCTAAAGGAGTTTCAGACAGTGCAGCAGAGGAGTGTTGATAGGGCATATCAATGCCAGCTGCTGTCCTGCAGAGGCAATAAGCAAGCACTGCCTCCAGGAAAGTCCTTCAGCTCTTCCTGTGGATTTCAGAGGATCTAACCCGTGGTAGCATCAGGAATGACCAAATCAGATTAATATTGTGTTTCAGAACATTCTAGCATCTTGAAAACATATTTTACACCTTTTAAAACAAGAACTTGAATAATTCTGAAGTTATTTAAAGCATGACTTGGTACAGAAAACAAAGTCAAAGAAAGCAGATTTTACATTCTGCAGCTCATGCAACTAAGTCAGCTGTTTCTCTTTAATTTATATCAAGAATTAATTTTTCAACTCAGATACATTAATCCCACATTTCTTTTCAGGATCTCAAGCCAAAACTTTCAAAAGTACTGCTCTGCACCTATGGAAACCTACAGCTTCAAGTGACCAAGTAATTTTGGGTTTAACAGGACATTTAACAGGACATTTAACAGGACACTGTGAAATCCAGGGAGACAGAGAAAAGTTTCAATAAGAGAAATTAAGAAGAAAGACTGGGTTCACACAGCTGGTAATCAAAGTTCACAGAGACTTCTTTTATCACAAAATTAGTCCCCCTGAAAAAATCTGAACCTCAATTCATACAGCAAGTTTTTACAGCAAGCACCTTAATTTTCATAACTCCAGACTTTGACGGGTTTGCTCTTTTTTCCCGCTCCTCCTTGAGAAGTATTCCTTTTTAAAAAAAACTGGCTGAGAAAGCTGTCCTAATTAATATTCAGTTCAGTGATTAAGCACTCTCCCAAGTGACCTATATGTGTAATAGCATCAAGTACCACCTGCTCAAACTGTTGTTTTGCAAGGAAATATTAATCCCTTGTACCTTCTGTTACCAAGCTTGGATGCCATCTGAAACTCAAACGGGAATGATTCATTGCAGATGCTTTGTAAACTCACTGAAATTTGTAGAAAAATTTAGCAATTATGGACAAATGATTTGAAATAATGCAGTGCAAAAGGCAGGTTACAGAACTTTGGATAATTCCTCCCATTTGAAGGTTATTTCATATTATGTGATATGTAAAGTACAAACAATTTTTAAATGGAAAACAATTTTTTCAGTATTTTCTTTTAAGTAAGCATTGCATATTGTCCACAAACAAGTGTAAGGAATATAGTTATTGAATTGCTTGTGTCTGTTCTAAAAGGCGTCAAGACAATATTTCATAAAAGCCCATTGTTTCATCTAGAGTGTTGGTATAGAAAGCTGCACTTTACATGTTTGAATTTGTAGCTAGAACAAAACACATGAAAAACTACAGCAGATTTTCTATATGCACTGTGGGTAGAAAAATCATTATATTTCTGCCAACATTATTCCTCCCATGCAAGCAAAATTGCATACTTCAGGCATGTTTGTGCTCTTGATGGCACACAAGTGGAATGGAGAAAAGAAACAGATTCAGATAATTGGCAGCTCAACAAATCCAAAGGTCAACATCTGACTTCGCAGACTTCAATTGAGAGTCTTCCTATTTCACACAAGTGTTTATTTAAAAAAAAAAAAAATCCTCACGTGCTTTCTGTCTTTTGTCTACATATCCAAGAAACCTCTAGACCTCAGTTTCAGTAGATGTTGGTGAGGAACTGATCTTACAGAAGATCTGAAGGCAGGAAGCGAAACAGTTATGGGTAAAAAGGAAATTCTGTGAGCAACCTAAGGAGTTCATAATGTAGAGAAAAAATACTGCAGCTCCTTTGAAAGTGTTCTCAATGTATTCCTAAATATTTTTGCAACAACAAAACTTTCCCTTGTCCTGTATAAGCTGGGGCCAAACAGAGACAAATTAACTGTATATAAATTATAGATAAACAGAACTTTCGAGACCACAAGTTCTGTTTTTAGAGACCAAAAAAATTAGCAGCACAAAGCAACATATTCTACAGTAACAGAACATTTATTGCAATTAAATTTTTTTAAAAATTAGCACCATCATTTCTGAGCTGACTCTTACCATAATGAGAGGGGGCTGCAGGGCTCAAAAAGAAAACCAGGCTATCCAGAGGAACTTCAGTTTTGGGCTTAGCACTGCCAACAGCATCCATTTACCCCAGTACAAAAAACAGGCCCCTAAAATCTGTACCAATATCATTTCAACTTCTCAGTTCTCCTCTCTAAAATGGGTTGCACTCTACTTTTCCACATTAAATGTTTGTGGTGGATTCTGGTATTGCAGCATTGCATGCAGTGTAAGTCACCTAAGTCTTGCTGTATAAGTGCCATATATCAGAGGACTTGTTTTCTTTTTACAACTTTATCTTTAAACAGCTAATCTTTGGGAATTGCTGATGAAAGCCAAATACTAAAATCTTGAAAAGCACAACAACAACAAAAGTAAAGATCCTATGAATGCCTTAACTAACGTTATCCTCCCACCATCCAACTAATGCATATTGACTTGTGTCTTCACAGGACTCTAAATTTCCTCTAATAAGAGGAAAATTGCAGGCTGGTTGCAAAACACATGCAAAATTAAACTGCCCAACAGATCTTTTGGAGCCATGCATTCAAAAACATTCTTATCATTTTGAATAGAAGCAACTGAATCAAATTTATGAGATGTATAAAGACTTCTTTTTGAAATACATGAATGGGAATTACACAGACAGCTCTCAAAGGTTAATTGCAGCTGAATCCTTAAATATTCTGCCTTTTCTGAGCTGGGAATAGCAGTGACTGTACATTTCCACAAACTAAATGTATAAGGAAGGCAAAGATGGGGTGAATTCTCTCAGCCATCCTGGCTGAGCAAATGGGCAAACAGCTCATGAAACAACCCTCCCTTTTTCACTGTTCTTATACCTGAAGCATTCAAGGTAAATCATGGCAGCCTCAGTTCAGCTAAATGGCTTGTTTGAAACCGTGGAGGCTGAGACAATAAGATCCCTTGCTGCCCACAGTCATTCCAGCAGAAAGGACAGTGAGACCCAAATTTGTCCCAAGATTCACTAAAACATTGATTTTAGGAGTGTATTTCCTGCCATCTCAAAATGAGCTTTTTTTTTATTATTATTATTTTTGCCCCTGAATATCCTTTCGCTCCATAAATGGCAGATATTAATAGCTAGGCAAGCTTATTTTCCAAGTAAATAACACCACAATACTTGAGGTTTTCCAGGCAGCACTGGCTTATGAAGAGCAGAAAATTTTGACCTGAAGAAGGCTCCAAACAAATTACTATTGGAATGTCCTTAACCAATTGATTACCAGTATGGACTGAAACTAAACTATAAGAGAAATAAAAGTATGTTTAATTATTTAGTTGGTGGATTAAAATTAATTTTCTTCCCAAGATACATAAAATACGTACTTTGAACTTTCAAACCTATTGTAGTAAAAACTAAAACTTTCAAAGTTCATATTTGATAGAATAGGCTGAAAAGAGATGGGAAAGGAAAAGATCAATCCTTATATATTAGTTCATGCTGCTGCATTCTTTATAGCTTTGTCTGAAAAACTTACTACAACTCATACTTAGTAGCTATTTGCTAGTTTTTATGAATACTAATTCAAGCAATTCAATTAAATTTTCCGTTCTCTGTGCACTTCAAAGAGCCAAAATACATGTAGCTCAGTTTTCAAATAAAATTCAGATGCTAAAATGAAAGTTTCTGGAATATTTTGCCAATGCTAATAACAAGACAGTTCTGTTCAAATATTTCTAGTAGCTCACCAGTTGTCACCCAGGTGTATGAAAACCATTGCAGCTATTTAAAGGTGTATTACCTTATTCCTGTCCAAAGCAGTTATTTATATACTTATATCACTGGAAAGGCACTGACTTTTCTTAGGGATAACACTATATCAGACTATAAAACCAATTTTAGCACTCAGAAATACAATTTTGCTATGTTTGTATTTCAGTTTTAGCACTGACTGTGGTAGAAGTATTTTCTATGATTGAACCTTTTCACTGCTAGTGTCAACTTTCCCAATCCAGTAGTGAAATCTAAACAAAACACTCAGTATTGAAGTAGGGAAAAAAGCTTCTCACTCTCTGGCTTTCTTGGAATGCTGCAAACATTTTAGGAAAATAAGTGGTGTCATGAGAGTATTACCCAAATGCAACCTGACACTGCAGAGCTGTATCGAGCCCAACTGTGACTGCCTTGGATAAAAGCTGGAAGTTCTTCAAAGTTCCCTACATTAAGAGGTGAAGGGGAAAAAAGAGTGACAGTCACTAGGTGCTGTGAAGGTATTACAAACATCATGTAGGAGACAAGCTTAGAAGCACTGAAGAACTTTTCCCTACAGTTGATGCATGACAGCTTTATCTCTACACTAAACCAAAGCATATACTGCATATATGGGATATGATCTTCACAAAGATGGATACACTCTAATATGCCTCCTATTCCTAGTGTCTCACAATAAAGATTACAAAGTTTAGATATGTATACCTCACATAATATTTTCCTGCATGAAAAAATCAATAAGTGGGCTTGAATTTAAATATACATATATATATAAAATCATTTTCCTGTGAAAAAGTTCCAACACCTCAGAAATACTGATCCTACCAAGAGCCACATGCTTTAGTGCCACTGAGATGGGTCAACCACAAAGCTGGCTGCTGTATTTCATCTATAAGCCTGTAATTTGAATTCATTTCATGTGGATAAATCTTAAGTCTTAATATGCTAAATCATGTACATTAAATGCAAGAGAAGTCACCGTGACAATCTATCAAAATTCTTTTAAATCAAGGCCACAAAAGTAACCCCATTTTCATACTGTAATGATTTTACAGTGACTCTAAGTGACTATTAAGTGAGTGAAGTCAACAAAAAGACTCAATTTCATGGGATGCTTCCATACCTGACAGAATCATTAGGATCTTTCAATTAAAGTGGTCATCCCATATTCCTCTCTTTTGTAAAAGTATATCTTGAAAATAAAGATGACCCAACCAATCACTTAAGTTGCATGACTATAAATAAAAAATTATCAAGTTCAAATTAAAAAAATAAACTTACAGAAAAATATTTTGGCATGAATACATACTTTTTCCTCCAGTTCTTACACCTTTGTAATGGACCATTTTTGTACTTTCCAAGCACTTGAACACACACAATCTTGACAAAAACTAAGGTAAAATAAAGAAGTGTTCAGTGTTGCTTTTTCCACCAGAAACACACCAGAACCCACAGTATTACATCACACTTGCCAGTTAACAGAACCTCCCTCCCTGCCTTATTACAACTCCACATTCATTTACTGAAGTCCATATCTAATTCAGTAACTGAAGGCACCAAATAACGCATCACCTTTCCTTGTTCACAATCAAATCACCTGGACCACTTGCTGTCCAGTGAATGCTGACCTTTTCCATTTTCCCTCTTTCTGCAAAGGAAGCAAAAACTCCACCTTCCCCCAGCATTAGGAGGAACCAGTGCATCATAACACTGAGCACTCAGCTGCTACAGATCTCTTCTGCACTCATCCCTCAATTATCAAATGTCAGGAGAAATGTATTTGTGTGAAACAGGAGAACTAATTCAAACCAGCATAAAGCAATTTTACAATCAATTAGTCCGCACAGCTGGATTTATGTTGCTATATCTCTCAAAGCTTCTGAACATTTACCCATCACTTCAGTCTGAGCACCTGGCACCTATAAAACCACCAGCTGAGCAGTGCAGAGCCACATTCACTGTGTGGCTGTTGTGGACCAGCCCACCCATCCAGAGGTACCACGTCGTGCTCATCATATTCACTATTAGTAACACAGTTTGGTTTGACTTCACTGTCTCCAGAGCAGGATCAGAGCAGATGGTGTACAAACTTCCCAGCACTGAAGGTGATCTTCAGAGGGCGTGTTTCTAAATTACAAAGTGTTTTGATCACAACACACACTAAATGGAACAAGTTCGCATTCCTAAAGCGACTCTTGAACATCACTCACTACTGTCATAAAGAGCCACTTTCCACTTTAATCTAAAATTCCAGGTAATGCACATATTAGAAGTGCATTAAAATGCTCTTAACCTGACTGGATTTTTAAAGGGGATGAAAGGTGAATAAATGGGTAATGAAAGGGTAAAACATGTTACAGAGGAGTCTGAAAAATGAAATTCCAATTTCTGAATTATTTATGGAAAGTAGCATAGCAAATAAGTTGAGTAGCATTTCTTTCTAACTTGCAAAATTAGTCTCATTGAAAATTTTCACAGCTGAATTCCGAGCTTACCTTTCTATCATAGCAACTTCTCACACAAACTTCCCACAGCTCTGATGCTAAAGAAAAGACCACATCTCACACCAAACAACGTCCTTTTGTTTGGCATTAGAGTTGTATACAGATCCTTGATGGGGAAAGAGGTCCCCCACATTACAACCAAGGCCAGAGGATGCTTTTACTGCACAGTCACCAAAAGAGCAAACCCTAAGAAGTGTCACAGGACACTGGGGAAGACAAATGCCCTAAAAATCCTTGGGGATTTACATCAAGTGCAATGTAGAGCTTTCAAGGCCCTCCACTTGCACTGCTGATCAAAATTCAGAATCAGTAATGCTAGACATTATTTCAGTCTTCAAAAACTGGTTCTTTCTAGTTTCTGAAATAATACTTATCTAACATCTCTCTAGGAAAACATTTTCAAGCAACTTACTACCTAAAAATACCATTATTCATTTAAAGAAAAAACAGGCTTTGCTTAAAATTTACTGTCTAACACTGTGCTTAGTATTTATTGTGAAAAAGTTTTGCAAAGCTCTTTATCTGGAAAAGTAGGCACACAATCTAAGTTCTACATTTTGCTCCCAAGATTTGTAAAGCCTTTCTTTGAAAAAATGATACATTAAAAAAACCCCCAAACTTGTGTTATTTTTTTCATCAAGTAACACAAACTCTCTATAAGCTATGCTCAAATGCGAGTACAATCAAATTTAGATTTCCTTAGATATTTAAGATTTTTCATTAAGTTCACTGCAGCCAGATTCTGAATTGATCATAAAAGTGTCGAGTCCTTTTCCATTCGTTTCTGCTATCAGCTCCAGTTGCATAAAAGTACATTATATCTATTAAAACAAGCTTTCCATATCATGACACATCAGGATTTAACGTATGGAGAGAAAATAACTGGGAAAATAATACAAGATATGTGATATATAGATTCAATTCTCCTCAACAATAGTTTTTGTTCTACTTGAAGATAAGACACTCCACTAGATTGCTTTATTGTGGGCTTGCATGTATAGATGATCATTTTCTGCTGTGTTTCAAACAGATAGGAAGTATCTGTGGACACACATCCACAACAAGAAAGAGAGGACACCCAAGGGAAATGCTTTAGAAATGACTGAGTATTATCAGCTAGTGCAACAAGCCAAGTAAAAGCTGAGTTAAATAAATGGATTTTCAATATTTGTGGCTAGAGGCTTCTGAATCAGAATACCTCAGTAATTATCTCAGACAAAATTTAATTACTCATAGAATTACCAATGTCTTCATTAGTAACTGGCCCTTTGGTATGGATTATCACATAAATCTTTTTCCGTACCATCTCTAATTGAAAGTAAACAAACCAAAGCCTGGTGTAAACCCAGTCAACATACACGAATTAGGCCAGTATTTATGCTAGATCTTATTTTCTCTGAACTCCAATTCCCATTTACAGTGTCTAATAAAGAATCAAAAGCGACAGTAATGCTCAGCTGGTCTCCTGCCAGAATGCTCGATGGTGAGTCCTTGCCTAACTTAAGGATATAAATTGATACAGCAGATCTTCCCTGAGCTCCAAACCTGAAGCAGCTACTTTGCCCTAATCACAGGCTTCGTGTCATGAATTAAACATCAAGAGACAATTTCCAGAGAGAGCTCAGGAAGTTCCAGGTGGAGAGGGGAGCAGTGGTGCCATGGAATGTCAGGTGTCCCCCTGCCCTCCAAGTGCCGGAAACCCTGTGCTGGCAAAAAACCCATCTTCCCTTTCCCAAGGGAAAGCCCATGCACGGGGAGATGGCCTCTTGGGAAGCTGGTGATGCTGGCGGCTGCAGCTGAGCCACTGCCAGGCTGCCTTGGTGTCCTCACAGAGAGGAGCTCTGGATTGCTGACAGATGGATGTTGCTGTACTTGAGCAAAAAAACCCTCAGTAGCTTTGCACCACTCTGTTTCCCCAAAGTAAACATGGAACCCACACAGGGAAGAAAGGATGGGAGCCCCATGCAATGGCTGGAGATGCCAGGTAGAGGTACAACAGTGACTTCCCAGTCTCAAGTACCACAGGAGGCAACCAGCAAGGTGCTGGTGCTCCAGAGAGTGGTCTAGACATCCAAGGCCAGGAGTCACTGCTTTCAGACTGATTTGGTTTGAGGGCAAGGGGAAAAACAAATGCTGTGTGCCTTACTCACAACTTAGCTAAGCTGCTGAAACAGCAACTTAGGCAATGGCATTGCTCCAGGCTCTACTAATACTGTGCATTCAGGAGACAGGACACAGCATTTGGTATCTTCCCAGAAACACAAGATCATTTCCAGGACTCTTACTTCTTTAAGAAACAAGCATACTTTATACTGAAATAATGTGCGAATCCTGTCCACTGCATCCTACACATTGCACATTAATGGAGGGAGACAGACACATAGAAAATTTGTATTAAGATTATTTAAATAATTAAATTCTTCCTGTTCCTGGAGCTATCAATACCATTTATACAAGCGTGCAATGCAATAAAATGAATAATGTTTTATTACATGAGGGATTCCTCAGCATGATACAAGAAAATGTTCCCCTGAAGAAGGGCCTGCAGCCAACCTCAAAATAGACCCATAGAATGGTTTGGGTTAAAGGGGCCTTAAAGATCATCCAGCTCCATCCCCCCTGTCATGGACAGGGACACCTTTCACAACACCAGGTAGCTCAGAGCCCCACCCAGCCTGGCCCTGAACACTTCCAAGAATGGGGCATCAATGATTTCTCCTGGGAATTTATGCCACTACTTGTTTCAGTTTCTAATCCAAACACTAATCTTAAGGCAAAACATATTACCATACTCACAGAATTCCTTTTGCCCTCTGAAGAAAGGAAAACCCCCAAGCAGTTCCTTGTACAGCATGGAGAAATTATGTACAATGATGTGATGTTAGTACAACACGCTGGTGCCTCCATCCACATGGACATAAAACTTGGGTACTTCCACAAGGAAACTTCGAAGATGGTGAGGAAAAAAGTTTTAAAATACCCATCATCATCCTTTATATGTATTTCTACTACAAATCTGACTTACTTATGTCTTGATTTACTTACAAAGTACTTGCAGCTTCCTTTGATATTAATTTGATTTCCTTTTTTTTTTTTGCCTCCTCATCCTTGGAGGAAAGTCATTATTACCTCTCAACAAGCTAAGCTAACCTAATACAAGTGCTCTAATGGAAATATCTGTTTCAACCTGTGACAGTTATTACTGTGAAAACAAGAAGAATTAGAACCATTTGTTTTCATGCTTTTACAGTGAGAGGAGACTGCTGCCTTCAGCAAGCTTGTAGAGCAGCCTCACTGAAATGCCTTCTGGATTCTTCTGTGGAATTTAATTAGAATGCATTACTTCCCAGCACCACCACAGCAAGAGCCACCTCTTCTAACAACTTTTTAGTTACATTTTCACAGTATTAATGCATTTAGATGATCTGTATCCAGCCTTAGCAAAAAATCCCCCGCTGCAATTCCATACCCTTTGAAATACAGACTCTCTGGAAGAGGTAGGCTAGAAGCTAACAATTTTATGCTGATTTTAGAAGCGTTCCATGTATCAGACCTAAAAAACACTGAGGAATATGCAGAATTTCTTCCTTTTAAGAGAAAAAAAACCCCTCAAACACACACAATCTGTTATCAGAAAGTCATAGGCCTTTTCAGTGGCTGGCCTTGCAAAGGATAAAGGACTCTATTAGACAGGACTCAAAAATGGTAAGATTTAGGAGCCAGATGGGGTAGACAGAATAAATCACTGCTTTCCCTCAGAGTTGATGTGAAGAAAGACTGTACACACCAGAGGGCCCCAAAGTGGCCAAATGCTTTTCTCTTGAATTCTATTCTTATCAGAACTGTAGCAAAATTTACATATTTAGGCTCTATTAATAAAAGTGTAGCCATCCATCTTATTTGAGGGCTTGCAAAGTTAAATCTTGCAGGTGCTCACTTACACATGCCTGTGTGCATGACACCCTTCATCATATTTACCCTGCATGCCAGTCATTTTCAGCTTGAAAACAGTCATAAAATTAGCTCTTTAGAAGGGTTTGGGTGAAGGAAAGCAGAATTTCTCATGCAAAAAGATAGCACAAAAAGTTAAGGAGAAAAAATAAGGCAATTTGCCGTAGAAGAAACAGGTGCATCAACTGCACACAAGTATTCATGACTCCTGAAGTCAGATTTAATTCTTATACTATTAACTATTAAATACTTATACAGATTTTATACTTATACTACTATTACTATATTATTTCTTACTTATGCTATTTAATACTTATACTGTTAATTACTATTTGATACTTATACTTCTTATACTATACTATTAATACTACTATTAATACTTACACTATTAAAAGCAGCAACAACACAAAGTCATGTGCAATAAATAGAGAAGACATCTTTTGCATACAACTTAATCTTTTTGACTCATGGTTGCAAAGCTTTTTTTGACCAAGCTAAAATTCCATCAGATAAGGGGCCAAGTTGGCAAAATATTCACGGCTTCACAGATTTGACTGGAGCTAGAACACCTAATTTGTTTGTTTAGCTGAACAGCATTCATAGCTGAAATGTGCTATGAATTGAGAATGTCTAAGCTCACTGGAAACTAAAACAAAGGATTCCTCACAACAAATGCCTTACTCCATACACACAGGGTCTATAAAGACAAAGATTTGGAGGAGTGGGGGATTCTGAAGCTTCCATGGCATTTCAAGTCAGAGATAATGACAGTGACCTGCCAGTTGAAGTTAGCAGTTTCACAGGAAGCCTGTCATGCTTGTGTTTATTTTTCTTAACAGACATGTATGAGCCCATGCTGTGTACAGTGGCACTTCAAACACAGCATCTGCCTCCTGGTTTGTACAAGAATGAACATATTTGTTAAGCTCATTCTGCCGTTGATGGACAGCCCAGCAAAACAATCACAGTTTGCCTGTCACACACACAGGCATAAATTAGTATGCAAAATTACACTTAGAATTGCAAATGCCTTCCACCTCACATTTTTAAGATAGTCTAGAGAGCAATAATAATCCTACATCTCCCAAATATTTGTATTGCAGGGGTGTCTGCACATGTTCCTGGGCTGCCTCTGCTAGCTGAGCCTGCTTTGAGCAGGGAGGTTGGCGCAGATGACCTTTGCAACCTCAGCCATTGTGAGAACACCAGACCACTTTCTATATACTGCTCAACACCTTATCTTTTCTGCTTCAACTGAGATTTTGAGGGGAACAAAAGTATGAAATGGCTTTTACACAACACACTAGACTCAAGTGGACAGTGCTAAGCATAAACATTGTAAAACCTGAAGCCCCATGTGTATCAGAGCTCTCTTGGGAACTTGATACTAGTCTAAAGCAAAACATCTAAGAAGTTTTATAACATGTGATTTATGAGTCTTACCATTGAAGGCAAATTTTCAAAGTGCACTTCATGAACAGATCTCTCACGTAAATGGGATTATTCATTCGTTTCAAATTAATAAATAATAAAATCTCGCAGCAAATCAAGCCAGCAGAAAGTGCTTGGCACATGCACATATATCTGTATCTGCAATCTTACAATATACATGAAAAAGGATTGCCCTAGGCTACTTTTCTATCAAAGAGAAATATGAGCGGTTTTATTACTGGCAATGATCAATGCCAGAGTTTTTGAAAGAAACAGATTTCAGAAAGATCATAAAGAGCATGGCATGCTTTGGACTCTGACTATGGAACACAGTATTTCTTTTCAGCAAAATAAAACTTCAGTTCTTCTCAATAAGGTTTTGCTTTTGTGGTTAAAGCATTTCTGTATTATTTGCCTGAAATTAGCAACAACAACAAAAAATATCACATGTTATTTTTCCCCTAGTTTTAACACAGAGTGAGAAAATTGAAAATATTCATTTTACAGTGATAGGTTTAAACAGATAAGAAATAATCTACATTTTCTACTGCACATTAGAATAATAGAAACAACATTCCTCCCCATGTATTTTTAATGATATGACCCTACAACTATGAAGCATAGTCACAAAGCACTGAAACATCATTTAGCAAGATGAGAAAGCTGTGACTTATTTTATCTGATGTAGAAATGAGCTGTCAAAGTTAAATTGTTATGTAATTAATTGTGCATTTGCCAGCAATTTTTAAACTGTGAAAGAAAAACTGTTCTGAAATTGCAATTCACTGAACACTTTCATCTAATACATGAGATAATTCTTTGAAGACCAGGTTCCCTGAACCAAGTGTTAATGAGAAGTTCCTCACTTTAATAAAATGCCACCCAATAAATACAATCAAACAATTTTCTTTTTTTAAAAAATAATATTTCTTAGACAGTCCTCACTGGATGGATTCCAGAACTGGTGTTGAGGTATAGAAAGACTCAAGACACCCAGATAATTCATACCAGAGTGAGCACTGAGATGGTCTACTTCGTTCTGGGCACAAATTGCAATTCACTGATTCACAAGCAAGGCACAGCATAGGACATTCTGCCTTTATATTCCTACAGACCTGCAGTTAAACAGTCTTTCCTTGCTCTCAAGTTCCTTCAGAGCAGAGCTAAAAGGGCTATTGATGACCTTTTATCTTTCCTTCACTCCTCATGCCAAAGATGCCACTTTCCTCCTCTCCCTTCTCTGTCCTCACAGGATTCAGTAATTACTGACCATCACTTGTTCTGATATATTTTGACAGTTTTCACCAGATTTTTTTTTTTTTTTGGAAGCTGAGAATTGGTTCCCAATTACCAGGAGTAAACCCAACTTGAGAGGACTTTTACTGGCTTTCTTCCAAAGATTTGCCATTCCAAAATCATTGCTGGGATTTGTTTCTTGTTTTTAGAAATTACTTTGATGATAGGTTTTTTTGGGTCTTTTTTAATTTATTTTTTTTTTAAATAGATGAACCCCAAACAGAAACTGAACAGTAAAAGAAACCTACATTAACAGCAAATATATTTCAAGATATCAAAAAAAGTTTGAACTATGAGCTTTCTGTAATATCCTTTTAGAGGTTAGTTTCAAGTCATAAAGATCTGATATTTCATGGTTATGGTAACTTTTACAAATAAGTGCATAAAAATGGGCAAAGACGACTGAATGCTGGAATACTTTCATTTAAAATGCAACATAAATAAAACCTCAATCTCTATCTCAATAAATATACATTAGGACACTTAGTACTTGTGCATGTTCCAGGATAAAGTGTTTTACATTACATGCATTGTATCATTCCCCTTACTGCCAATTTTTATTATTTTTCATGAAGCTTACTACCACGATGACTGCCAAGAACATTTTTGAAGCCTCATACATTCTGCTAAAACATCAAGAACACCATATTTTCCAAAATGAAAGACTTTAAATTATATAAAGTGAAACTTTTTAAATTGTACCAAGTGGTGGGTTTATTCATATCCTGTCATCTAAGAAGTAAATTTGCTTTTTGGAAAGGAAAATAAAATTTGTGTTTCAGTTTAGTGCCAGGAAAATTATTAATTCTTACACAATGGGAAGGGAGTCCCAAACCACCTGGAACAAAAGTTGCTACAGCAGCTCCACCAATTATCTGCATCATCCAAGCTTGTTTCCAGGTGATGACATCTGAGGTTCTCAATTACACACACACTCATTAGAAAGTTCTCATTATTCAACACTAAAGCTTCCTGGAAAGCCATTCTTGAGGATTTAACCTGTTGCAAATTGCAAACACATTGAGCCTTCTACCTAAAACAAACCAATCACATAAAGCACACACCTCATCTCAGAAATATTCTCCCTATACAGCTATTTATGGCCCTATAAATAGAGTGATGTCAAAAAATTTTCTATGTCTTGAATTGCATTAGGCCATAAATTCAAGCCTTTAACATTGAGATCGTCTCAGTTTCTCTTAATTTCTCACATACTAAAAATATAACATTAACTTTTGCAACACAATTTCTACTAGGAAGGTAAAACTACACTCAGTACCTGCTCCCATCTTTTTCATTGATTTTTGGTTGTTTAAGTTATGAGAACTGAAGGCTAACAGAGTTACCTGTGCTGTTTGTCTATAGAACAGGACACCTTTTATTATTCAGATCTTTTATTATTATTAAATAATTTTTATTTATTATCTTTTATTATTTATTCATTAATTTTATTATTCCTACACCAGGACTGACTCTCTATGCATTGCTCTCCAGTATGGAGCAATTCGTTTCCCACTCCCCACAGAACTTTTTCAGCAAAAGCAGGTTTTTCATCTCTCAAAGATGCAGACTAACAACCCTGGGGGAAAACAGCAACAGAAAACACAGTCCACAAAATGGAGATATTTTTCAGGTCATAAGAGAGTCATGCAAATAACCTTAAGCAAATTTGTGCAAATTACTCAGCAGGAAAACCTAAGCTTATGCTTAGATAGTTCATATTTTTGATGAGTATTCTCGAGTCCTTTTATCACTTTATCCCAAAAACTTCATGGGTTTTTGTCACTTCAGTAATAAGAACCTTTTTTCCTTGACCACTTAGCACTATTACCACTAATTTTCTACTTCCTCATTACTAACTATACTGCTCAAGTTATATCCTCCTGTACTTAATGCTGAAATCACTCTTGCCTTTTGTTGCATGATTTCTGAGAACTACATTGTAGTGGAATCTATAATGATGATGCCTTGTATTTAATTGTTTATTTTTTGAGTTGTATCTCTCTGAAATAGGCAAGACATAAAGTATTTTCTGGCCACGAAGAGCAATGTCTGCATGCTTAATAACTTACACTTTTGTGAAAGTCCATGAAGATTAATTCTAAAGAAAACCACAATATTTGTAAGTTCCATTAACTGTGCAGTGCCTTTGCCTGCAAGAAGGACTTATGACAAATGGAAATATAATTGATTGAAAGCAAAGAATGCTTTGCGATCAAATTTAAATTCCACATCTCATGCAGAAGTTCAGCTGCATTACAAGGTGGGATGTGCAGTTGCCTTTTTTCAGATTTCACTTAGTACATATGAGGCAAGAACACCTTAAAGACAGACTCTCCTAGTTTATTTTCTATCAAGAGTTTCTGCAAATGGTGTTGCCTTGACAAATTAGGACCTCTTTATAAAAATGTGATATAATATTGGTTAACAGCTTTTTTTTTTAAAGCTACTTGCCAATTTTGAAGTAGCTACTATTAACTGTTCCATTAAAAACAGAAAAAAACCTCCCTTCAAAAATACAGTGTTGCTATCCATTAGCAAAGCTGCATAATGTACAAGAGAGAAAAAAGGTTAAGTACTAAATCATGTTCAATCGCTATTAAAAAAAAACAACTACTGGTACTTTGATAGGGTAAAGGTACACACTGTGCTTTCAAATGTATTTTGAGAACATTGTTATGAGATAAAGCAGCAGTCACTTTGCATTAAGACTGATGCTTCTTTCACTGAAGCTCTCCAACACAGGCTGCTGAACCAAAAACAAGACTTCTCTTTTCAGTTCAGCCCTTTTTTTCATGCACAGGTGTGTATACAAACCACTTTTCCACCTAGAGCATCCAATTTGCATAAGCAGAAGTGAGAACATGAGTTTTAAGGGATACCATTCACACGCATTTCCAGCACAGTACATTTTGGCCTCAAGAAAAAAGGTTTTGGGTTTTTTCATTCAAATGTCTCTAAGTGCCTTCATACACCCTACAGTGAGGATACAAACACAAGTCTAGCCCCATAATTACTTAGATCTTCATTATTCAACTCAAATATCCACTAGAATTCCACAGTGAGAAGTACCAAGACAGAAGGAATAACTGCAATGTAACACAACATGCCTGGAGAGCTTTGGTTGTCCTATCCCAAATTAGTCTCACTGTATCACCTGAATTTGTAACAGGTACTAGTGCACAAGCAAAGACTACTTAAGCTTGTTACCTGGGTTTAATCTAGATTTGGACCCAAGCACAGGTCTGTCAGAGACTCAATGCTTTTTAAGCATTAATACCTGACCTGCAGCTTTGCACATTCAGTTACTTAAAGGTAAGTTTAAAAGACTGATGGAAGAGAACAGATTTTTCAGATAGCAGAAGTTACCATTATACTGATAAAAATGAAATTTAAAATGTTTATCCTGTAGTGTAACAGTGAAAAGCCACCTCCGTGGCACCTTCCTCCTAGACCACCTTAAAAACAAAAAGAACCCGTTCCCTTCAAAGACGCCCGGCACCGCGCCCCCCCCACCCCAACGGCGGAGCGGGAGGGACCAGCGGAGCCGCCGGCTCTGCCGCCGACGGAGCGGGAGAGGAAAGAGCCGGCCGTCCCCCCAGGTTCGGCGCGGAGAAACCCCGGCCGCCCGCAGCCGCGGAGAAGCCCCTCCCCAGCCCCGTCCGCGGCCCGAGAGCCAGCGGAGGAAAACCCAGAGCCTGCGGAGCCTCCCGCCCCGACCCCCGCAGCCAGCCGCCGACCCAGAGGCTGCCGACACCCCCGCCGAAACCAGAGAGGGGAAGAGCAGCCCCAGCCCCCAGCCGTTCCCCCGTGCCAGAGCCGAGAAGAAGAGCCCCGGCCGCCCGCAGCCGCCATGCCGCCCGCCCCGGGCCGAACCGCCGCCCCGTTCCAAAAGAAAGAAATCCACGCCTGCCACGTTCCACCACCATCTCACAAGAACCGGCCCGAACCCCCGCAAGCGTTGCTGCCGCTGTGAGGCAGCGTGAGACCCCAAGACGCCATGGCTGCGGCAAAACTGCCACGCGGCCGCAAGAGCCCCCGGTCTCCGCCCGCCCCAGCTGATCCCGCATGCAAATAAAAGACTCCAAGTGCATCTCGGGATAAAGTTTAACACCAAAAAACCCTTATAAAATAAAAACCAAGTAAAATTGAAACGCATAAGAACTAATGCTAAGCCGTGTGGACCCTGAAAGAACAAAAGAGCTAATTTCTCCGGTTTTGCTTACTAGCTGTAACTTAAAAAGACCAAACCAGAGGTGAGACCCCCGAAAAAAACAAAGGAAACTCAGAACCCTGGGAATGCTCCCAGCAAGGGCAGGTTCTCCAGCTCCGCTCAACTCCCTTCAGCAGAGCTGAAAAAGATCCTCCTCCTTCACGGCGCACAGGCAGCCAAAAACCCCTCGAGCAAATATTGAAAGAGCTGATCAATAAAGGCGTTTTATGGAGATTAATATTTTCTCCGCCCATTTTTATTCATAGCAATACCAAAACCTGCAAATCAACTCACATCAGACAGAACAAATTTCAACTTTCCTTCTCTGAACAAGAAAACCCATCCTACCCTGCTGGGCTGTGCCACAGGCTCTGGATGACCTGGGAGCTGGATGTGCACAAGGCTGGTGTGGGCAGCAGGGCCACCTGGATGCCATTCCATGTCCCCATGGGGCTGCTCCTCTGCCCCCAGGTTATACACATGCTCTTGGCAGGTTTGGCAATGCTGAATGCAAATCATGGCACCAATAGCACTCCATGTACCATTTCAGGATTAGCTGAGGTGTGAAATTTGGAACCAGTTCCAAGACTCTTGATTTCTACACACAGGTTTTTTTTTTATTTCTCTGGTTTTACATCTTTTAAAGCCAAAATCACTGCCAGTCATTCAGTACCATAAAACCATATATGTGCACACATACACATTCCATATATACAAAATACTTTTCCTTACCTTGTCAGAGAGACAGATGAGCTGGACAAAAATACAGACACACAGCTGCTTTAGCCCACAGCAAAGGTGTGTGGGTTGGAAATAGACACCACAGCTTAGTCTTCATGGTCAAAATAGGTCACTAAGGATGGGTTTGAGAAGAAATCTCAGGTATCCTCGATCTGCCTTCCTTCCCACTATTGACAAGCCACAGTAATCTCAGAACCCAGTGAAGACATTGTTAGTCATTGGTTTTGGAGTATGTTTTGAGGAACATTTGAGCTCTTTCAGCAGCACAGACAAAAGAAGGTAAAATTGAGGCAGTTTGAATGTTTGTCCTCAGCTATAAGCACCCATCTTACGACTGAAGTCCAGCAGACCCCCTTTCTCTGTTTCTGAAGGTACATTCATACTTGAATATTCCAAGTTAGCCATAATGCTGCCTGCTTCATCATTGATTAAAGTTACAAAATGCAAAAAGAAACCAAAAATATTACATGCTTACACACAGCACTGTTAAACTCAAAAGTTAAGGTGCTTTTCCCCCATTAGACCTGTGTTGGGGGGAAAAAGTCCCTGCAGGCGAGGGGTCAGAGATTGGCCAGCCGGCAACACCCACTGCTTTCTAGCACATTGTTTGAGCTCTGAAGCCTCTCAGCTGTAGCACATTGCACAGCCTTTATGCTTGATCATTAAATAAAGGAACCTGTCAACACTGCACCGTGACAGCTCTGTTGAAAAAAAAAAGAAAAAAAAAAAAAAAAAAAGATAGATTTGAAAGGCGCATCTTGAACAGGGAACATGCACCCAAGATCACCAGCACTACTGCTATGTACTTCAGAGAGCAGACACTGTTTTATCTGGCATCTCTAGAGCTTCAAAGAGAGCACCTGCTTCATCTGTACTGCAGTGAAATCCCAGATATTAAGCAACATTCACTTCTTTTACAAGAGTGAACATTATCAGATTCCTGGACTCCTTATTCATCTTCTGTCTTAAATATCAATATTAACACTATTTGTGGATATCACTGAACAGTAATTGCCTGCTTATTGTTCAAGTAACTTCAGACTTTCAGATATATAATTTCTAAGTTTACCAAGAAAAACAAGTCTGTTTCAAAATACTCTTCAAATTCCTCAGGGCTCAATGTTAGAGATATGTATTTTTCTGAATTTACTTCTGTGTATAAAATGTAGGCCAAAATATATTTACTCCTCTCAAGACAGAGGAGTAAACCTGCAAGATTCAGGTAAGTGAGAAAAGAAGAACAGATGTAAACCACTAAAAACTACACATTTGTATGTTGTGCTAGAATGCAAAATAAATTTAAACAGTTTCTTCTT
This sequence comes from Zosterops lateralis, assembly GCF_965231275.1. Taxonomy (NCBI): domain Eukaryota; kingdom Metazoa; phylum Chordata; class Aves; order Passeriformes; family Zosteropidae; genus Zosterops; species Zosterops lateralis. The sequence continues at coordinate 112,513,628 of NC_139763.1, forward strand.
TACTCCAGTCTCTACTGGACACTTACACTGGGTACACTGAAGTATCTAGTCCTAAGCTACACATGAATAGAGGAGGATGCAGTCCCATGGACTTCAAAAAACAGAGAATTTTTGGGTTTTTAATGTGTAAAAAGAAAAGGATAGAAAGAGCTGTTGCAAAACAAAGGGGTTTCAATTGAAGTTTACTATTGTGATTGGAAATGGAAGTGGAACAAATGTTGATTTCTTTCTAACTTCCATAGCAACCCACTCACACTCAAGTTATGTGACTCAGAAGCTGTTTTCTTTAAATGCAGCCATATGGCTTTTAAACAATTTTGGTTCTATGCCCAGACACAGAATTATTATTTCTTCATTTTATTGTCCTGTTAGACTCCAAATAACCAAACTTCATAATTAATATTAATTTTACTCAAATTAATCAGAAATCACATTTCTCAGTTTCCTGCAAGGCATGCCCAAAGGGCTTTACTTTTTTACTTAAAAAAAAAAAATAAAGTGTTAACAGAAGTCCACAGCAAAATTACAGATATATCCAGAAACCTAAGGGATTTGCATTTTTTAAATACCCTGTGTATGTAATTATGCCAAAAAATACTGGTTCCTTATTTATAATTTACTGCCATTAAAAGTTCACATTTTTTAAGTGAAGGTTCAAGCAATGCACAGCAGTTGAAATAAGTATATGCTCAAAAGTCTACACTACAGTTCCATCACAGTAGAGTACAAAGTCTTCCAAGACTGAAACACAGCCAGTTTTATTATACTAAACATGCTTAGAGGTATTTAATATTCAAAAGCTGTGTAAAGTCATTTAAAATAAAAGCCATATTCTTTTTCCACTAAGGGTTACTGCTAACTTTAGGGAGACATCTTGCATTTTAGAGTGTTTTGTCATACTAGTTTCATTTTTCTACAGTTTGGTAGTTACAATTTGGAAATTATTAGAAAACAGAAACACACAGAATGACATGACTGAAGAGGTCAGCTCACAAATCAAGACCATCAACCAGAAACTCACAGAGGGTTTAGAACCATGTAAAGACTATTTCACAGCACAGCTGCCCTCACATCACCCACTTTGAAAACAAACTCTTTCAAGATGCTGTATATCTGTGTTTCTTTCCAATGCTGTTCACCAGTATTTCATAAAACAGAAAAATTTACCATACCCATCACACTTGAGCACAATACCACAGAATAGTCAGTCCTCAAACATATCTGGTTTTCCAATTCAAAGACTATAATATCAAAATGGACACTTTAGTGAAGCAACGCCCCTTTCTGTACAAATACAATTTATATCACAGAAAAACTGGTTACTACCTGCAAAACACTCATGACACTTTCCTGCTAAAGTCCTAGACAGGCTGCCAGGTTGGCTTTTAGGCTTTGTGGAAGCAACATACAAGTTCTACAGAGGTTTCTAGCAGAACTGTGCACTGTTTATATCCAATTCCTACCTCTAAAACTGCACCAAGCAAGAGTGAGCACCACTATCCTTCCACCAGCCAAGAACTCTTCCTGTAGCCCAAACTACCTGGGAAAAAGGACCTAGCACAGGCTGCTCACATTAACCAGCATCATGCTTGTAGCCATTGACTGGAGTAATAGAGAACAGAGAGGCTCTATAAAAAACATACAGCATTTTCCACACTTGAGGAGTAAATTAAGGATGTGGAAATCTCAGCCTCCATGTAACACCTATTTCCTGAAGGTCTGATAAAGGAATTCCTCAAAAAGGAATGACTATCCACTTCCCTTTAATTTCAGTGCCTCAAAATTATATTTTTCCCCTCTATCAGTTTGACACAACACACAAATCTCTTTTTTCTAAATATATATTAAAAAGTACAATAGCCTGGTTTTACCTCTCTTGCTAGCAGCCCTCAGATCAGAAACATGCAGTAATGCTTCATTTTTCAAAACTGAAAACCCAAGAAGACCTTTTTCCTTTGCCTGTCTGCATCTCTACAGCTGTTATTATGCACCACCATCAGTGAGTGAGACAGGAATGCAACAGGGAAATTATTTATAGCATGGCCACAAAAGCCTTTCTGAATATTGCAGATATCACAGCCAAACAACATGAAGTATCCATGTCTATAATCTCCTAAACAGCTACTTCTCCACACCTGGAGAGCCAGCAACAGATACAAAGGGAAGATTTATTTCAAGGGACACTTCAGTCACTGAGCACATTTAAACAGATTCAAGCACCTGGATAATATCTGAAGGCATCAAGATATCGTTTTCCAAACAGAATTTGACTTCTCAATTGAAGTCCTTCAGATTTTTATATCCCTATTCCTTGTCAGCAGTTCACAGAAGTCCAGTCCTTGATCATACAGCCTTATTTCTCTAACCACTGCCATGCAATACCATGCCAATAGCAAATTGCAGTAAATGATCTTCACTTACCTTGTCCTTGTCCACTGATCTGGTGACCCCACAGCAGCAGAATTATTGCCAATATCCAGTGCATCCACCCAGCTACTCTGCCACTTCCTTGTCTTCCAGCCATTGCATTATTGGATGCTGTGCAGAGAAATATTATTGAATGTTTTAGTTATAACTCTTGGGAGATATACCTTAGGGTGAAGGAAAGCAAAAAAATTCCCATAAATTTCCTCAGTACACATCTATAACTCTCCTTTAATAAATACTCACTGGTAAAAACGCTTTTTTATTCAGAACCTCCCTGACTGTTTGCTCAAGACTGTCACCTCATAGGCTACTACAAAATCAAAATAAGCTGCCTTGAAAATGTTTGAATCTTCCTTTCATACAGAACGCCTGAGCTTCACCAAAAACACCTCCCAGATCCAGCCAGGTTTAAAAGTCCCGAACAAGCAGCACCTCATTGAGTCTCTTTGAAATCTTAATGTATTGCACAGAAAATTTCCTGAAGGCAAAAAACCCCTCAGGGTACTTAAAACTTGAATATTTTTCAGTCTTGGGTCTTACAGCATTGAGATGTGTGAGCAGTTGATTTTCATTGTGGGCTTTTAGGGACCAGCTGCGTCTTCCAGTCACCACATTTTTTCACAGTATAGAATGATTTGGGTTGGAAGAGACCTTAAAGATCATCCAGTTCCAACCCCCTGCCATGGGCAGGGACACCTTCCCTAGACCAGGTTGCTCAGAGCCTCATCCAGCCTGGCCTTGGACACTTCCAGGGATGGAGCAGCCACAGCTTCTCTCGGCATCATCACTGGCATTGGCAACATTCATCTATTTATTATTCCCCACCACCTCTCCTCTTACAGCACTCTGACTCAGAGCTGTTCCATCAGAAGAGCTGTTTAATCAAATACTGATTTGTCAGAACTGTACAAATTACACAGGACTGGCTGGAAAGTACAGAATTTCATTTCTAGTCTAAAGCACAGGCAGCTATCACGTAAATTGATGTTTGAATATTTGAGAAATTTATCCAACATGTGGGAAGTCTTGCAGCAATAAGTAGTTTTTAAAAAGATGGTATCGTACAAAACTTCTTGTGTTTTTTTGCCATTATAAAGAGCTATAAAATCCTTCGGAACGGAACAATTAAAAAAAACCAACAACTTGGAACAAAACAGGGAAAGCACTACATTAATAGAAAGTTATGTTTACCTATTGGCTGGTTAAGCATACTTTTGATGTTGATATTACTGTAATTTTTATTTTTAAAGAAGGTATTTCCCAAATTCACGGATACATCACCCATCCATAACAAAAGGTTCAACTGAAATTATAATCCTTAATTTTCAATTCTGGTCTATAATCTCCAGCGAAAAATATCTCTAAAAAAATATAAATTCTGCTTTATGCAACTTAAAACCCCAGTAAAATTTACAGAATGAAAACCTAAGGAAGACTACCAAAGCAGACATGCAGAGTATTATACTTTAGTTTCTCCCTCTCTCACTTGCCCTCACCTATGGAAGGAAGGCAGGCAGTGAAAGCTCCTACAAAAAGGGGTTTTGGTTGATTGGTTAAAGGGAAGGGGTAATTTTTCCTGTTTGCTGTGACCATCCAATTTTCACTTTTGTATCTATTCAGTGCTCTAACCATCTGCCCAGATCACAGAGTATCTGCCCATGCACTTCCTCATAGGTGTTCAGAATGAAAATTATCTTTTGCTTCAAAACTGGTTGTTGAAGGTAACCCTTTTTGATAGGGGAACCTCCCCATTGTTACAAACACCTTGATTTTCTGGTGAAGAGGCTATTTGAGGCCCCCTAGAGCTGCTGTTGTTTCAGCAGGACAGTGCCCTCCCCCAGCCAGCACACACAGTTCCTGTCTATCTCCTCTCAGGTATATGGAAGGAAGAGAGAGAGGGATGCTAAAAAGCTTTGTTTGTTTTGGCCTTTTTTGGACTATTTAACCCCTACAGGAAAGGAGAAGCAAACAACTGAAAAGGAAAATCTCAAAACAAAACCACAGAACAATAAATACAAATAAATGTCTTAAAAATATATGTATATTACCACAAGGTAATGCAAGGTCAAAGAAATAGTTTTGTAAAGTCAGTGTCTTGAAAAGGAGATGTTCGGTTCCATGAATGTTCCTTCCTCAAACTAACAGACACATTCTTGATGCTCAGCCCAAGCAAACAGATGGTATTCAATTAGCTATTTACCTATGTTACAATTAATTAAAATGTCCCATGGAGTTTTTGTTTTGATTGTGTCTACAGAAAGCTAGAGTTCCACAAGAAGCTGGCATTTGCATCCACAGCCCTTCTGGCTGTAATATAAATATTATAGCTAAGAAAGCATTAAGATGCTTTCCAGTATCTAAAGGCTTGTTCCAAGGGCATGTAGGGATACAACAAAGGAGAATGGTCTCAGGCTGTAAGAGAACAGGTTGAGATTAAATATTGGGAAGAAATTCTTCACTTTGGGACTTGTGAGGCACTGGCACAGGTATCCCAGCTGTGGCTGCTCCATCCCTGGAAGTGTCCAAGGCCAGGTTGGATGGGGCCCTGAGCAACCTGAGATAGTGTGTTTCTGTCCATGCCAGGGGGTTGGAATTGGATGATCTTTAAGGTCTCTTCCAACACAAACCATTCTATGGTTATATCACAACCTCACCAGGAAATGTTTAACTTCTGAAGAAGATTTTTTGGGTTGACAGTTCATAACTAGTAGGCAGAGAAAAACAGCCACCTTACTAGGGGGAAGCCTAGACACCATATCCATAGTACTCCAATCAAGAACAAGAGAAGCAAATATTATAAGGTTTTATTCTGGATCCAAGAGTCATTTTCTTCCCAACACAGGAACCATCTCCGAAAGAAACAGAAAGGCAGAAGAGGCTGCAGGGTCTGGGTGAGAGCTGTGTACTTCACAACAGCACAAATCTCCAAAGAGAGGGAGGGAATCTAAGCCTCAAAGATATTATACCTGTCATATTTCTTGTCTTCTATGAGATAATTTGTAAAGGGAAAGAGATAAAAAGCAGTAACTGACACATATGTAACTTAAAATTCAAACTACAGCTTCCATTTCCCAAGGAAAAAGGACACTTTCATTACAGAAGCAGAAAACTGCCTCAGATTCAAAACCATTAATCCCCTCTGACTCCTGAGCCTCACTTCTCACACAGGTGTAGGCAAGCAGGTTTATCTCAAACAAACACAGTTTTTAATTAAAGAACACTTCTAACAGAGAAGTACATTACAGTAAAAAAGCTTAACTAGCAAGTCTGTAATTAACCTTTACAGCATTTGGGTTTACATTGGTGCTGCTTTAGCCCCTCAAACATAGGAATAAAATGACCAAGGAAAGAATCAAGCAATAAGTATGTCAAATCAATAAGAACAGCAGGTGCAACAGGCCTACAGAGGCAGAGGGCAGGAAAAAGCCCTCTTTTTTCATTTTTCCTTTAGTTATCTTGTAAAGAGGTGAACAGAAATTACAATTATACAAAAAATAATTTTAAAAGCACATTTTTGTTGTTGCAAGGCCTACTGAAGGAAAGCCAAGAGAGACACAAATTGCATCCTCCAAAGAGACAGAAAAAAGTTTAGTAATTACTCTGATGCCACAAAGAATCTATTTTTATATTACCCTCCAAAGCTGCTATAAGAGAAAAAAGAAAATACACTAGGCTAAAAGGGAAATAAAAACTTAGCCATAGATCTTCCTTCTCCCTACTCCTTCTAAATCAACAATTCTACCCACACAAGCAGAAAAAACCCCAGACTGCCTCCCACACCCTTTATAACCCATCCAATCAGGAGCCAGCTGAATTAAATTAGATCTCAACCTTAATGCAGCTGTGCTCACACATATCTTGCACCAAAACACACATGGGAAAAAAATAATAATAAAACAGCTACCACCACTCTCTATTTTACTCTTTTTTTCTCTAAATCTCAGCATGTATAACTCTACCTGATAAATAGCCATGAGACTCACCATCTTCACAGCCAAGAGAAAATGGCAAGAGGACCTTCTTCACATTTATTGACAATTAACTGTAACTAATTTACAGTGAACCAGGTGCAGTCAGTTGGCAGGAAATCAGGGAACATGGATAAATCTGTCATATAAAGGACTCAAACAAAGTCTGAAGTTTGTTTCAGATGAGACTTCTGCTGAAATAGTGTTGGCATGAAGAGCTGGGAGGCTTTCAGCTGCATTTCCAGAGATTTGTTGCCATCTAAGTGGCAGATCCATTAAAATCCATGGGCTCTTCAGAATTTGGTTTTTGGGTGGCAACAACTTACAAGTATTTTGCTTTCTTGCTGTCACTGCCTGGATTATTTTGTATGCTTTTGTCGTGTTTGAATCACTGAGTATATCAACTATGTAGACTTAAGTATCCTTTTAAATATACTTAATTTATAAGTGTCTCTACAAAGCTATATTTTTTAAAAAATGGTATTTATTCTATGCAAGCCTACACTTCATAAATCTCTAGCAAATGACAAAAAAAAAAAAAAAAAAAAAAGCCAACTTCCTGGAAAATCATGGGAATATCCCTTGCCTCATAAAAGTGGAAGTTACCATTGCAGATTAAGCAGAATTCTGCTACTTAACCACATTTAAAGAAGAGCTTTCCTCTCCACACAGCACCTATGAAATATCTGGTAGAGATAGGAAGAGATAAATGGCTTCTCTGGCCATTGTTAATACAACCAGCCTCACATATCAGCTGGATCTCTCTGAAATGGAAACACAATACAAGAGTTTTAACAGGTACATTAAATGTTTGGAATTTTGTAGTTGTGGAAAAAAATAAAATTCAAAAATACTGTTAAAAGATCACCAAACCCACAAAAGATCCTATAAATATTTTGAATGCTCATGTCTAATGAAAGTCCAAGGACAGACTAAATTTTTCTAATACAGATTATGGAGTCTAAAGTGGATGCATTTTAACATCCCTGAGACAAGACTCTGACCTTCCCTGCATGCACAAGGGTCTATGGTACCAGCAGGCCTGTTTATATCCATGTAACTGAAATCAGAACCTGGTCTGATGCATTTAAAATAATTGAATTTATCACAGATATCTTACTTGGCTTATTACAAAGACTGTATTTTTTAAGCTCATTTCTATTAGTGCATTACCAAAGGCATTATGAACTTAAGCTCCCTCAGAGGGCCATCTGTGAAACCAGATACTATCTGATGAGGACTTCCCTGCAGTATCAGGGGAGGTTTGCCTGTTTAAATTCAGATGCAATACAAGAGCAGCAAAACAAGGTCCATACCACACCAGAGATTTCCAGGGCTGCCCTCGCTGGGCCAAAGCATTCCTGCTCCTCTGGCAGCTCCAAGCTGCCAGACACCCTCTTTGTGCACAGAAGGTGAAAAGCCATGAGCTCCCACCCAGAGCTGAACAGATAACCTAGGACATGTCTCAGCTTGGAGGCCGCCATGGCTCAACTGAGATGGCAAATCCACTGCTGGAACACAGGTTCTTGTGACATCAGAACAGGGGGCTCTGCAAATCATGTAATCACAGAACCTTAGAAGGGTTTGGGTTCGAAGGGACCTGCCATGGGCAGGGACACCTTCCCCTAGACCAGATTGCTCAGAACCCCATCCAGCCTGGCCTTGAACACTTCCAAGGATGGGGCAGCCACACCTTTTCCTGTGCCAGTGCCTCACCAACCTTACAGCAAAGAACTTCTTCCTAATATCTGACCTAAACCTAGTCTCTGTCAGTTTAACACCATTCCCTCTTGTCCTGCCACTCCAGGCCCTTGTAAATAGTCTTTCTCCATCTTTCCTGTGGGCTCCCTTCAGGTACTGGAAGGTCACCCCAAAGCCTTCTCTTTTCCAGGCTGAACAATCCCAATTCTCTCAGCCTTTCCCCACAACAGAGCTGCTCCATCCCTCTGATCCCCTTGGTGCCTCCTCTGGCCTGGCTCCAGCAGCTCCCTGTCCTTGCTGTGCTGGGAGCCCAGAGCTGGATGCAGCCCTGCAGGTGGGGTCTCAGCAGAGCGGGGCAGAGGGGCAGAATCCCCTCCCTGCCCTGCTGCCCGCGGGCCTTTGGATGAGCCCAGCACACGGGGGTTCCTGGGCCATGTCCAGCCTCTCACCCACCAGCACTTCCAGGTCCTTCTCCCAGGGCTGCTCTGAGTCTGTCCATCCCCAGCCTGGATTGGTGCCAGGGGTTGCCCCAATCCAGGTGCAGCGTCTTGGACTTGTTCTGGTAAACCTCATGAGATTCCCGTGGGCCACTTCCTGAGCTTGTCCAGGTCCCTCTGGATGGCATCACAACCTTCAGGTGTGTCAACAGCTCCCCTCAATTTTGTGTCATCTGGAGACTTGCTGAGGGTGCACTTGATCCACTGCCTGTCATTGACAATGTCTTCTCCAGTTCAACATGCCTGCCTGAAATTTCTGTGCTGTAATTACAAACTTTTCAAAACATATTTAGTAAGAGCAACTCAGAATATCTGATAGCAACTATTGATTATTCAGTAACATACTAAATCATTAAGTCACTAACTTATAATCAGGTTCGCTTTCAGAACCTTTCAAAGTTTAAGTAACTATTGATTCGTCCATACTCTCTGATTAAAATTTAAAGTGAAAAATGTAAGAGTTGCAATATTTTTAAGATTGAACTTTTTAAACATCAGATTAATCTTATAAAAAAGGCAACATATGTACTGTTAGGAGAAATAAAAATTACCTACAGACATCCTATAACTGTGAATTAAATGGTTCCTGAAAGAAGGCAAATATGTTTTAAGTTGGGCCTTTAGAAACATAGGTTTTTTTTCCATTCTTTTGTGCATAGAAACTTATCAATTTCACTTTTATGAAACACTACAAACACCTGAGGCAACATCATTAAGACTTAAAAAGGGTTTTTTCCCCAAATGAAAAAAAAAAAAAAACCCTTCCTTTGCAATAGAAGGTTTAAATATTGGATGACTTTTGCTTTTAAGATTTTCCATCCAGTTGTTTAGATGATGGGCTCTGAGACAGGAATTGGCTGTATCACTAAAGAGAGCAGAAGATGGTTGTGGAAACTGCAACCATTTATTTCCAAAATAGTTAGATTAGATCAGGTGAGTGGTCTGAGTGGGAAATATCTCTGGTCAATCTCACTAGGGTTGTATAACTTTTGTAACAATCCTAAAAGAAGAAGAATATCAGATACATTCAGTCAATGCAGATATTTTAGTCCTTAAGTTTTTCTGATTCACAGAAAGAGAATAAATCCAAGGAGTAAATAAAACTGTGACCAATAAATGTAAGTTCCCTAATTACAATCCCTCATACAATCGGCTTTTGCATTAACATATCAAAATCAATAAAATTGACTATTGTTCCAAAAAGCCATTTGTTTTGGTTTTCTTTGCTATCTCATACACTGAGAAGTAAACTTACAATATATTAACAAATTTCAGGTAACTGGCTCTGTCAATACAGCCTGAAGGATGAGGAAAAAGTGAGTAGGAGAGTAATACATTTTTCACAAAGTATTGGATCCCATGAACAAGTTAATGATGTTTTAAAGTGAGAAAATGTGAGGACCAAAAGTTTCAAGTTCATGAGTGATAATAATGGGACTATCTATTGTGCATCCATCACCTTGAAGTGCCTGACACATATTTTGGACTGTTTTCATGCATTTCTTTATGATGATTAATAGTGGCATTGTACCCTCTGAAATAGCAGCCCATCACAATGAGAAAGGTGCACTAAATTAAATTCAGATGATAACTATTTTGATCTCAAACACATATGGAGAATAATACTGAAATATTAGGGCGGGGGGGGAAATAAACCAACAAATCCTGTGAGAAAAGCTCATATCTTAAATGAGGATCCACAATAAAGAGCAGAGAAAAAGGAAAAGGGGAAAAATACTCTGCTTAAACACTGGCACTTCTCTGAAGCACTCATTATTCTGATTGTCTTTTCCTCACTCTGCATTTACATTAGAAAATTGTGAGGTTTAAGATGTATTTTCTTGCATTACACTTTGAAGGAGAAAGGGGGCACTATGCTAAACTAAATTTCTGTAAAAAGGAATAAATAAAAGATGCTGTGTATCACCTTTCATGTCCTGGACACGCTGCTATGGTCTGGTTTGTCTCTAACACACATCAGAAGCTCTCAGAGGCTGATGTAACTTACCTTATTTTCCTTCTGGGATTTTAAACATTCTAAAGCACCTCTTTACTTTTGTTTTTGGTGGATGGGGAAACAAAATTAGAATAGCAACATTCCACCAGTGCCTTCTGGTCTGGTGAGGTTGGAAGCAAGGCTTCCAAGCTCCCTAAGGTGACCAAAGCAACAGAAAGACTTTTCAGTGCCAGTGCGCTTCTGTTGACACATTTTAGCCAGCTGCTTAGAAGGATGAAGGCAGATACTACAGCTCAGAAAACAAACTCTAAACCAAACTTTCTCTTTTTAGTGCTGGAATTTAGCAGGGAAATTTTCAAGGTTTCAACCTGTCGTCCCTATTGCTTTCAAGTGTTTGAGTCTTTGCAGCAGCTTCTCACGCTGCTTCATGTAAACAATATTGTATTCTTAGAATTTATTGGTATGTTTTGCATTCTTGTTCTCTGAGAGAGAACTTGACTGATGGTCATATTGACCAATGGAGTCAGGAGGTTGTAACCTCTTTGGGCCAATCTTGGCCCTCTGTACAAAATGTATATAAGCTAATTGGAGTCAGATAATAAAGAGCTTTCCATGTTTCACCAAGCTGCTGCCTGCTGTCCTCTGTGAGGGTCCGCACCCACGTCACAACGTGTTGCCCCTCTAAGGGAAGGGGTAACAAGAGGTGACCCCGGACATGTGGGAACAGGGGTCTCCTGTCGCATCTGGTGACCCCTCCGTGTCTGGACTGCAGCTGGGTCACATCTGCTGACCCTTTGTATCTGAACGGCACATCTAGACACTGTCCGTGTCTGAACGGACTCCTGATGTGGGAGAACAGGTCACACCGGTGACCTCCGACTGCGAGAGAACTGCACGTCGGTGGACCTCTGTGCCCTGTGAGAGACTGTACTTGCTCTGCCTGAGGCAATCGTGGTAAGAGATAATGATCTCTAAACCCTCCTCAGATGAGGAAACCCTCATGGTGGACCTTTGCCTTGAGGTCCTGCGGAGAGAAGTCTCCTTTCCTGGAGATGCTCTCCAGAAATTGTTCTATTATGCTAGAACTCATGGGTTTTTTTGCAGCCTTGAAGAAGTTTTTTCTACAGCAGAGTGGAAGTCTTTGGGCGATTATCTGCTCCAGGTTTTCTTATCAGATCGCAGTGTGAAGCTTTTGAAACTCATAGCCACCTGGAGCAGGCTGGAGAAGGTGCTGCCTAAATTGCAGCCTTCCAGCTCCGAGGACAGCTCCAGCCCCATTGGGCTGGGTGCCAGGGAAGACGGTAGAGTCATTCCTCCTGTTCCTGCCCCTCGGAGACAGGCGGGACAGCCGACTCCCCTTCCTCGCAGCAGCATGGCGGGAAGCCTGCCTGCACTCAGCACACCAGCTGAGGCGGGCACGGGATCTTCTGTAGAGCAGACCCCTTTCCCACCCACGCCGTATCGGCGCTGGAGTGTGGAAAACCTCGGGGCTTGTGAAAGCCCGTCGGGACCGGAGAGATCGGCGCTCCTGAGCCCCGTACCGACAAAACGGCGGCGGAGGCCAAAGATCGCTTCCCCCACTTCCCTCCCCCCCCGTGCTTTCCTGGCCTTGGAGGCGCCGGGAGCGCTCTTGGATGAGGGGGCGGGGTGCTTTTTGCGGACTGCCCACATTGTGGATTTTCCATAAAATATTCCGTGCAGCAGGACGGCGCAAGGCTGCACCGTCCCGGGGCGCCGGGCAGGGCGGCCCTGCACCCCCGTGGCAGGGACTTGCACGGGGCACACAGTTCCCTGCAGTTTGGCGACAAGCCAAGTGCCTGCCGGAGCGGGAGTGGGGGCTGGCCCAGCCCGTCAGCGGCGGAGCAGCCCCGAGAAGCAGCGGGGCCGGCCCGGGGCGGGCAATGCAGCCTGCTCAGCCCCTGTGGGGGGGGGTGGCCCCAAGGAGTGAAGGGGCCAGCCCAGGGCCACCCTGCTCGGCCCCGGAGCAAGAAGAAACCCCCCCGCACAGGCCAGTGCCGCCCGTGAGAAAGGGTGGGCCAGCCCCGCGCCGAGCGGCAGCGATGCCGTCCGGCATTGGAGCCACAGCCGCGGCTCCGCTTCAGAATGCAGGGCTGGGACAGCCTCCCAGCCCCCCTGCTCCTCCCCATGCCAATCGGGGCACTCCTCCCACGCCTGTGGGGGCAGCGCTTGGCAAGCGAGACACGCCTCTCCCAGCGCTGCCATCTCCCCCCGCGCCGAGCAGGAGCAGCACGGTGGAGGCAGCTGCGGCCGATCTGTTCATTTTAAAGGGACAGCGCAATCACAAGCGGGTGTTCCCCTGCTGCAAGGGGTTCCGGGGTGTCGGGTTCCCCTCAGTCTCGGATGATGTCCCAACTGAGGCTGATGCTGTGGGCGGCCGTGGGTGAGCACAGCGCCCCCTACAGGGCAGGGATGGATTCCCCAGCTCTGTGGGTGTGGTGAAAAAAGCTCTCACCCCTGTCTCTGTGAAACACACGGGACAGGAATCAGAGGTGGATGATGCCTCATCTAATGCTCAGCCCGGTAAGACTAATGCTAAGGCCAACAAGAAACAAAGAAACAGAGTGCAAAAAAGAGGAATCACTCCTTTGTTTCTTTGTAGAAGGTGTGGACGGCCAAATCACATGGCAGATGTTTGCAAGGCAAGCCATGTGAAAGGCCAACCTCTGTCAAAAGGGCAGTGGGTGCAAAGAGGAAGTGTGCTCGGACAGAAGAGTCTTCCCAGTCCCCACAGCCGATGGAGGTTTGTTGGAAAGGTTTAGTCCCATATCCACCTCTCCCTGTCAGTGTCCCTGAAGGGACCAAAATTGTTTAATTTGTGTTTGAGTTTTCTGTTCACAGGACAAAGAGTCAGTGATGAGAAGGCAATTGCTCTGAAATTACTGAGCTGCCTGGATTTCACTGGACTGCTGCTCTGATCAGAGACTGTCCTGGAACAATTTGGAACGGACATTGCGATTTTTTCCTTTGCTATTTGGCAGCTGGAATGGACTGTCTTTCAAGATCCATTCATCGCCCTTCGTGACTTGGTTTGGGAACTGATGGACCAGGATCATCTGGAAATTTCAACCAGTCCTGGGATGTTCCTGTGTTCTGCATCGAAACAGAACGCTGGGGACTGGAGGTTTTTTATAACACCTCCAAAAAGCCAATCCTCAATTGTGAATCTGAATGATTGTTTTCTGTGATTCATTTGTATCCTGCAGGTATCACTGGCTGATGAATGTCCAATTCCTTGCACGTTCTGGAATGGGTCATTTTTGCCCCATCTGCCACAAGGCGGCAAAATATTGTTTGAAAAAATAAACAAACAATCAGTTTTTTTGTTTGAGCTAATTATTGCTCGATTTCAGCCGCAAAAATGGCAATCAATCATTTTTGTATGAGCTCATTGCTCGATTGATAAATGCAGGCAACAATGCTTGTGAATTTGATGGGTGTAGATTTTTGTAAAATTCATACTCTCAGTATTATGGGAGGAATTTGAATGGAGCTTTGCAAGCAGTGTTTTTCTGCCAAATGCTCTGGAGCCATGAGCTGTTGCGAGTGGCAAGAATCCTTTGGATTTCTTTTTTGCGGCCCAAAAATATTCAGAAATTTAGTGCAAGGGCCCACTGTCTTTACAGATGATTTGGGAGGATGAGGTAGGCCAGTGTTGCTTGGAAGGATGATTTTGAGGGCAAGTTTTGGAAGCCCCTGAGGATGGGCAGCCCATTGGGTTGTATTTGAGCTGCTGTCATGGCATTTCCACAGTTATCCCAGAAACTTTTTCATTTAGTCACGAATTTAATTTCTGTGGTCGACATGGCACACAAATGGGTTGTTCAATTTAAAGAGAGTCAGCAATGTTGTTTGTTCCATTTGCTGAAGAACCTTTTGTTGTGCCACAGAGGCCTGGTTCTTCAAAAACAAAAACGGGGAATGCAGGGTGAAACCCCGCAAATTTAATTGGCAAAGGCTTTGCATGCCATTGAGCACCTTACAGGTGCCACAGAATTTCACTAACCCTGCAATGTGAAAAGCAAGAAACCGTGACCAAATGAAGGTCAACAGAGGAGGAACCATTGGTCCTCCCATGGGAACAGAAATTGAACTGAAGTTCATTTTCTTTTTTCCTTTTTTCTTTTTTTAAGGTAAAAAGGGTGAGATGTCATCCCTGCATTTCTTGCTTTCCAGTGTTTGAGTCTTTGCAGCAGCTTCTCACGCTGCTTCATGTAAACAATATTGTATTCTTAGAATTTATTGGTATGTTTTGCATTCTTGTTCTCTGAGAGAGAACTTGACTGATGGTCATATTGACCAATGGAGTCAGGAGGTTGTAACCTCTTTGGGCCAATCTTGGCCCTCTGTACAAAATGTATATAAGCTAATTGGAGTCAGATAATAAAGAGCTTTCCATGTTTCACCAAGCTGCTGCCTGCTGTCCTCTGTGAAGGTCCGCACCCACGTCACAACGTGTTGCCCCTCTAAAGGCGTGGGGTAACATCAACCCTTTGCCCTGATTCAAGAAAAAAAAAAAGGGAAAAAATAAGTCCCCACTCCCATTAGAAGAGTGGGTATGATGACTCTCTGCATGAGTGTCATATGTATATTTATGACTGGAAACCACTCTGAAAGACCTGGATGCCTCATGCATAGCCGGGAATGTTGAACTGCTGCTGGAACTTGCTCAGGAAGTGTGCAGTCCTGTGTTCTCCAGGGAGTGCAGAGGCTCAACCATGTTCCAGCTGCCCCAGCATGGGAACATGGCTGCAGAAATCCATTACTCAGTCTCTCTAAGACAGCAGCCAGCAGTCTGACAAGCCTTTGTGGAGAGCAGCTAAGGGATGGGAGATGCCAGGCTCACCTGGGAATCTGCTCAGGCGCATGCAAGCAGGGAGGTGAAGTCTGAGTAGGTTTGTCAAAGTCTGACACCTCTCCTAACCACCAACAAATTAATAAGTCCCAGTTGTATTATTTTGTATGTAGAGAATTTTCAAATATGCCTGAGAGCAACTTTGGGCCCCCTGACTTTTTTTTTTTTTTTTGTACAGTTACAAAATATTTGTAATAGTATTGTACAGGACTGTTTATAAAAACTAAATTAGCTGGAGGCTGATCTATTAAATACATTCCAGTGAAGCATCATCTAGTATAGGTAAGAAATCTGATCATGATTTTAATAAGTTAATAAATTACAGTCTTGTCTATATACTACATATTACCATTTACATTATTACCGCTAACAAGGAACACTCCACAGTTACTCTTGTAAAGCCCCTGCCTGACCTAAACTAATTTTCATAGACTTGAAAATAAACAAATAATGGCAGAATAACTGTGAAGAATAGGAAAAATCAAAAAATCACCTCATTTTTTGAGTGGGAGTATCAACAGAGATGGAAACAGTTGGTTAGGGATTTTTTTCCTGTTATGTTGAGTATGCAAAATCCAAGTAGGCATAAATCCCAGGAGAATGAGACAGTGTTCCACCCATACTAGCAATCATACCTTCATATATTCAGAGAGTGCATAATTTACCAAAAATTATTTTGAGAGTAGTCTAGCAGTTTCTAATATTTATTGGAATTCTTCTTACATCTCTTTTAAATGATCTCTCCAGAGTTGAGCTGTTTGGGCTTCTATGGTCCTTCTGAGCTTGGCTGTCCGGCTAGCTTTGCTCTTCAGATACCATACAAACGAGTTAATCCTTTGGGTCCAGATTTCAGACAGAGATGTGACCTTGCTTGGAAGAATGGAGCAGACTCACACTTGGTGTTGCTTAGGAGGGTTTATTCAGGGCGAAGCCCAGGTGGTCAAAGCGTGAGTGGTTGCGAAAGTTCTGGCTTGCCCTTATCAACATGGGCGTTATAGGTAGAAATGAAGGGGAGGGGTTTAGGTACAGGGGGGCTGGACTTCGACATGTAGGGGAAAAAGGGATGTGGATGTTACCCGAGGCCTGGCAGAGCCACCTGGCTTGGAGAGCCATCATGTATCTGGAAGTGTCCACAGATAACAAACAATAGGTTTACATTGGCCTAGGCCAAGCTATCAGAGACATACAATAGGGATGGCTGGCCCTATTATGTGGCTTGATTACAGTCATACAGAAACTTAATACCAAAAATTACAAACATTTTAGAAAACCCAAAATGCACACTGCAACAGGCTTCTATAAGATAAAAAAGCACAGTGGCTAATAAATTTTAAAATCCTCAAGAGATTCTTTCAATAACTTTCCTATGCATAACAATGTTACATCTTGTGATTTTAAAGACCTATTCCACAAGAGCTAGAAACTTCTACCTTTAAGGGCAGATACTCTCTGTGGCCTGAAGACTTCTTTATTCTGACCAAGCTTCTTGAGAATGTGCCACCTTAAATCCATTGTTCATTCAATATTTAATAGCTCAGATTCTAGGCACTAGTTGAGTGTGCTTCTGTGACAGAAATTTCTTGTTTACAGAGTGAAGAGGGAAGGAAATGCTTCTGAAGCCATTAGTTTTGATTTTACTGCTGTGGGAGTTTTGTCTTCATTTTGTTATAAATGCAATGGCAAATATCGGATAAATAAAAGACAATTTATTAATAACAAAATATCGAACACCAGAAAAATGAGAAAGCCACAAATTAGGAGAATATCAGCGCCGCGCTGGGTGGATAGGGGTCCGCACCGGGGTACAAGACTCCCAAATCCATGCCGATGCAGCTTTCAGTCCAGCATTTTATAGGGTTTTTCTGCCCTTAGGCAGTCCAGGTGTCCAGGATGGGCTGAATAGTCCGAATTTCTTTTCGATGGCCTTCCCGGATCTCGTCAGGTCTCCTTGTCTCATTCCGGGAAAACTCTTTCTTATGTCAATTTCATGTGTTAGTCTTATGCTGATTTCATTTTGCTTGTTGCGCTGGAGAGTTGATGAGATTGCCAGCGAGTTGATGAGATTGGCATCGTCGTCACGAAGGAATTTCTTCCTTGCATTGGCAAGGAAGTGATTCTTATCGAGGTTGGCCAGTGTCTTTGTCTAGCTTGATGATGATCATCCTGTCTTTGCAAATGAGACTGGCAGGCTGAGGGGGAAACGATTAGCCCTATACTGGATTTCACAATTTTTATTAACATTATTCCCATTACATATCAGGTTATTATTTTATACACGAATTTTTACCCGAAATTTATCACAATTTTAAAAGAAATACTAGCATTGTTGGAGGCCTTCGGTTTTGAAAGTTGTCTTAATGAAAAAAAAAGTAAGCTAGTTTCCAAATCATGGTTGAAAACAGGTTAGAAAAGAAGAAAACATTATACTGTGAAAATCAGCATAGTACTTAATAGTGTTTTTCCCACAGCCAAGGGCATGATGCCTTCCAGAAGCCCTGTCATGACTCCCAGTCAAACCCCATGAAGTTGTGAGGTGCAAGGTAGAGCTGATGAAGAAATTCTGCTGATTGAGAAGCAGACCAGCAGATAAAAGAAAAATCAATGCCTGAGCATCAGTACAGTGTAATAAAAGCAATAGCTCATTTTGACACCTTGACTGAGGGGATTTTTTGGACAAAGACTGCCATTATTTTTCCACTTTCACTTAAGTTTAACCCCTGATGTCATGTTACACTTTTTGGAGGCTACTGCCTCAGCTCCAACGTGCTTTTATGTCTCTCTCTTAAATGCTGGCGCTGTTCTGTTTTCTGCCAAGACTTTTCTCTCCCTCAGAGGAAGCTAAACATGCATGAGGAGGAGATCAGAGACATTGGGACTGTAATACTCAGATACAACTATTTGAGCTCCAGGGATTTTATCCCCTCCAAAGGTGCAGACTGCTTTGTCCTTCTCACAAAATATTTCATCAGTAGAGACTCCATAGGTGGCCATTTGTTGTTGCTTATGACTTCTAGCTGACCTTGTAACAGGTTCCCTATGTTCAGTGTCTGAAGATAAAGCCCTTGAGCTGAAGGCACTCCTGAGGTTTTTCATTGAGCTGAACCATGGATGAAGATTTAATCTGATGCCAGTTCCCCAAATTCATTAAGATCAGTTATTCCACAGAAAAACCCAAATATTCCAAGGGAATTGGTGTCAGATAAACTGCTTCTCCACTGCCCAGATAACCAACAAAGAAAAGCACCACTTCAAAACACTCTTTAAATAGATGACTTGGCTTTCAGCTTTTGAAGGCGTGTTAAGAGACTTCAATTGCTACTTGTGAAAAAGCCTGATGACGTCTCACTGTTGGGAAACTTAATTTTAGCACAAACAAGAAGTCAAGGAGGGACAAAGGAAGGTAATAACGCCCACCTAGTACTTGAACCTGCATAAAAATTTCCACTGGAAACATCAATCCTACTAAATTTCAGTGAGAACATATGAAGAAGTGGCTTTCATTCATAATATTATTTCTTTCCCTTATTTTTTCTTTAGGTAATAGCATTGGTAGGATTCTTTTTCATATTTATTCTGATGTTTACAGCCTCCTAATTAAGGAATTTTGGAATAAAGGGACTTTCGGTATAAGCATTTTTTCTGTTGATTTTGAGAACTCCACATGAAAATAGATATTTATTAATTCATGCTGAAGCCAGAGTAAAATGTGCAACAGAAATTCATAACTACTCAGAGAAACGGCACAGCATAACTACATATAAGAACTCTAGTAGATTGAACAGCACACAGATCACATGGCAGTCCTCTGCATACAGGAAAATGTCATTTAAGAGAGGAAAGACACACCCAATTTCTACATATTAAACTAAAGACTAACTAAAAAGAAATTATACATCTGGTGCTCTGAGTTTTCCACAATGGTACACGAGTTATTAATGTTAGCAAGACTGTCAACAGAATGTTCACTGTAACTGTAAACTACAGCAACAGCCTTGTGAACACCCTGTGCCCATATTCATCATTCTCATTCAATTAGTCATTCAATCATTTCTCTGATGACACTGCCTTGGATGGGAAGATGTAGGTAAACACCTCCTGCTTGCACCAGATTTGAGTTGCAGTAGAGAGCACCTATTTCACACTGCCCAGCAGGAGACATGAGGCAAGGGAATTAATTCTTATTTTGGTGTACACTTACAGAGGTGTAGCAACCTGAAGCAACCCCCTATGTACTTGCTATATTCAATGTACAAAACAAATGCCAGAGAAACAGTGAAATGTGTACAGGTATGAAGTGCCTGAAATGTAACGAGTAGCATGTAACTCCAAAATTAGTTTTCATCATTAATTTCTATACCATTAGGAATAAAATATGGGTGGTTTTCCATGAGTATTTTATTTTGTGAAGTACATTTTATTTAGGTTAAATCTGAAATAAGTAACCCCGTGTCAATAGCTTTAAACATCAGGGCATACCTTTGGCTAGAAGGATAATTACTTCCCTGGATTTACAGCTGGTACCCAGCCTATTCTTGACCCAAGATTTTAAACAATAAAGTTAGAGCCTATTTTTGCAATCCTATAGGCCTATGTTAGGGCCCATCTTGAGTATTACTATTCCTTCTTGACTATAAACTTTTTTATCTATACACAGTGGATGTATTTCCACTTTTCCACTTATCCAAACTTATAAGGAAAAAAAAAAAAAAAAAGAAAGAAAGAAAAAAAAAGAAACTTCCTTCTGAATTGGTTGCACAGAGCTTTAATTTATCAGGTTGGCTTTCCTTTGGTGCAATATGTCTGTACTTAAATGTCATCACACTCATTTGCATTTGTATTACTTCTCCCAAAGCTAATTGCAACTATCTTTCTTGCCTAACTTTTTTCTTACTATTAACTTCAGCTAAATGTAATGCATTATGCTAGTTCCAAATTAATAAAGAAAGCGTGCAATTTCCAATTTACATACTGCACTCTACTACCTTTTATGAGCTGAACTGCTTGGTATATTGTGATCCATAATTTGAAATAACTGGCATTTCGATGCATTAAATTGTAGATAAAAGAGGATGAACGAGCAAAACTCCGTCTGCCAGCATGCTGCTTGCTCCTCCCTTAGCTTTGGCATCAGGATTCCGAGGGATGCCCAGGACGAGCCCGGCTGGGAGCCCAGCGCAGCTCTGCACCAGGTGTTACCCCGCTGCCCTCGGGCTCGGCACCCCCGGAGCCCACCGACTCCTCCCGCTTTCCCACCTCCAGCCCCGGCCAAACTCGGGGAAGTTCCCTAGCGGGAGGCACCTGCCCAGGGATCGCCGCTCCCGGGGGATCCGCCGGAGGAGGAGGAGGAGGAGGAGGAGGAAGAGGATGCTCCGCCGCGCCCACTCCGCCCCCGGGGTGAGCCCCGGCCCGGCTCGGGCTGTGCTGGGGATAAACCCCAGCATTCCACCACCATCCCCTTTCTTTAATCTGTACCCTCCTGCCCTCTCCCTTCTTACCTGGGCGGCGGGAGCCCCGAAACGCGGTGCCGGGAGGTGCGGGAGGCGCCCGAAGTTTGCCGGGGGAGGGCGGGGGCAGATCCCGCAGGAATGGGAGCCCCCGGGATGCACACCCCCGGCGGAGCGCGCTCACTTGCCCTGCTAAAGGGGGTTAAAAAAAAAAAAAAAAAAAAAAAAAAAAAAGGGGGAGCGGATGGAGAGCGAGAAGAAGGCCCCCGTTCCTACGGGCTCCTGCAGCCGAAGGGAGGAGTTAGTTTAATTAGAGGCCGCGCTCCCGGGAAACGTGCCCGAGTGGGCGCACGGGCGGGCGAGGAGCGAAAGTTGCGGCGCTCCGGGAGCTCCAGCACCGCGGACAGCGGCAACCAGCCCGGCCCCGGGAGCAAAACCCCGCCTGCTCGGACCCGCGATGGAACCGGGCAAGCTGTCAAGCTGCTCCAATCGTTAATTTTTATCACCCTTTGAAGATGGCATGCTATCCCTCCTGGGAATATGCCAAGTGGTTTCTTCCAGCACTCTCTGAAAATAGAGATCAGGTCATGAATGCCTGAAGCATCACTGATAGCCTCCCCAATACGCTGAAATTATGCTTTACTGCATGCATTCTGACAGATTGGTGATCCACTACCACAGGCTCGTAAATATTATTTACCTTATTCTGCAGCTGGAGACATTGGGACAAAGAGGTTAAGAAATTGCTGAGGTTTCATACATAGAGACAGGTACCTGTAGAATTCCACATCTACATGTACTTAACCTGTGGGATGATTTTCCTCTTCATATCATTTCTTTCCCTCCTCCTTGCTTCGTGTGTTTAATGATGGAATCAAGAGAATCACAGAATGGTTTGGGTTGGAAGGGACCTTAAAGATCATCCAGTTCCTGCCCCCTGCCATGGGCAGAGATACCTTCCTGTAGATCAGGTTGCTCAGAGCTCATCCAACCTGGCCTTGGACACTTCCAGGGATGGGGAGACCACAGATTCTCTGGGCAGCTTTAAATGTAGTGCCTTAGTAACACTACCAGCTACAGCCTGGTTGTCAACAATTTAAGTGTCCCTAGAACTTCCCCAAGCACAGAAATATGACTTGAGGTCCTCCAAAAAAAAGGGTATTCTGAATGTTTTACCCCAAAATAAAGCAGCACAGTTTTGTGAGGAACAACCAATGATGAGCATGAGAATAGAACCAGACCTTTTATCTACACAGAGATGACCATAAAGCGAGTCATGTAAGAATTCACATTTTAGGCACTCTCAAGCAGAAAGAGGAGTATTCATCTTTTGTAGATCTCAGCAAACAAAAATTTCCAGAAATTAAATTCTTATTATCTCCAGAATACATGAAATATTAAGTAAACATTCCAGGACAACAAAAAAGCTGTGTCTCAGTATCATCAAAAAAAACACAGCTAAGTTATCTGGGGGGGAAAGAAAAAATATTTTACATTGAGAAAGGAAATTTTCATTTCCAACAATTCATAAAAAGTGTAAACAAAAAGAACCCACTACTTGCTGTTTGTTGGAAATAGTTTAGTGATTGAAAAAGAACTAAGGGAGACTTGCGGAAAGTGCAGTGATCAACAAAGAGGTAGGCGAGGTTATCTTAGAAACAATATCCATGACCCTTCAGTTCATCAACATTTATATTATCTACTTATATGCATTCTTTTTCTAAATAGCTGCATGGCATGAGAATATAAATTACAGCTGTGGAAATGGCAGAGAGTATGGAAGGCTGGGCAGAGGGAAGTAATTAAAGTAATTAAATAATTATTTAATACACATGCATTATATTTTGAATTATACGTGCAATTCCTGACAGCCTTCCCAAGATGTTTACTGTTTAATGTACATTTTAAAATGTCTCCTTTTTCTACTGAGCTTTCTTTTGCTAGCTAAGAAAAAATTTACATATGTGTATGTACATACAGACACACACATATGACAAAACCTAGTGCCAGGCATTTACAACATTTCGCAAAATGGAGCAAAACTAGAGCAAAGGCAGACTTTGAAATCTCAGGATCTGAAATGCAGACAATAATACAAGCTTAGAAAAAGGGTTTTAGAGCAGCAACACATCTAAAATTACATGGTGCAAGTTTCCCCAACAAGAGCCTGAAAGCAGGTGTGCCAATTAGGCCCCTCACAGATCGAACAGCAGAGACACAGGCTCTTCAGGGGGAGTGTCTTGGAGCAAATCCAGTACTGATCCATGACTATGGATATGGCTGTGTCAAAATTCAGCCTGCTATGGCTTCACCCTCAGAAGTCACCTTGCTGTACAGATGGCCTGAGGGATGAAGCATGGAAGAAGAGAGCTAAAATGCTGGTGGCAGAAGTCATGAACTGGGTGGGACCAGGTGCACAGAGCAATGACATGTCCTGCGGTGGCAGAGTAGACTTGCTTTGCTGCCCTGGGCTAGACACTTGTTCCCAGTCAGGAAGCTCATTTAGGGTAGTGTCCAGTTTGCTATGCTCATTTTACAGGCCAATCAAAACTATCCTCATGTTTAACACCTAGCAGAGCATTTTACTGCTCTGACATGGCACAAGTTCTTGGCATCCGTGGTCTCGGTGCAGTTTCCACCAGACAAAAATTTTCCTCAGACAGTGAAAAATCAAAATTAAGCAAGGGCCAGGCAGTTATGATCAGAAATTATCAAGGATTGAATAATGATCAGCTTGGAATGGAATTCAAATTACAAGATGCATGTACATATTCTTAAGAAAAGACATCTTCAGCCTCCTCCACTTTTGCTATAGAGCAGACAGGGTCTTCTTCTGTCAGTATGGGACAGTAACAGCAAAAATCTGCCTTCACTGAAGAGCTGATAGTCTATTAAGGTAAAAGTCTTGAGAAGAGTAATGTACTTACTGTGTGGGCAACATAAGTTTTATGTGTTCTTAATTATTCATCTCTTTGCTGCTAAGTGCTTTGATTTAAAAATGATGTGATATGTACATGCAGTGTTGATACTCAGATAACTTAATTGTTTTGGTATATAACAAGGCATATGATGTAATGTCAATAGACTGCACCTTGTGTGCATTACAGAGCTCTTCCATGTGGATGCTTATACTCTAGTGACAAAGCTAATGATTCCTAATACGTGCATGAGGTAACAAAGAGACTGCTGTGATAGACACTTAATAAACAGTTAAACAGATTGGAGGGAGACCCAAGAAAAAAGCCTCAAAATCTTGGCTTTGAACTGGTTTTGGGATGATATAAGCAGATGCAACAGATTTGGATATGAAGAATAGGAAAACCCTGCGGGAGAAAGATACTGAGCTACTGCAGATATTTGTTCATAATGACAAACTAAGCAAATTTACAGTTTACAATATTCTGAGGAGTAATTCAGGCTCAAAAATATTAGTTACTATAGGGTACAATGAATTTTCTTCTCCAGGTGTGTCAGTAAAGAAGTGCAAAGTATCTAATTAAATGTAAACACCCAAGTGGGTATTCACTCCTTTCAACTGATGACATCTATGAATTACTGCCTAGGACAAACTCACAGTTGACTATACAGAAAATCTACATTTCTAACAATGTCACCTAAGCAGCAATAGGTTGATGGCTTTCATTTTTTTATTTTTTTTCCATAACCATTTGTGCTAAAGGAAAATAGAAGTGGAAATCCACAAAAGAGAGAGAAAAGAAAAAATCTAGGCAATTTCTATCATTATGGTTCTGCCACTTGGGAGTAGTAGAATTTATTGCTCAGGTTTAGATGGGATAGGGATCAACAGGTCACTGTTCAGAGCAAAGAGGAAATGTTCACCTTTATGCAATATTTTTGAGCTATGTGGTCTTTTTAAACACATAAAAATGTCTATAAAATGTACTGTGAGGGTGGTGAGGCCCTGGCACAGGTTGCCCAGAGAAGTTGTGGCTGCCTCATCCCTGGAAGTGTTCAAGGCCAGGCTGGATGGAGCTCTGAGTACCCTGGTCTAATGGAAAATGTCCCCACCCATGGAAGGAGGTTGGATTAAGATGATCTTTACAATCCCTTCCAACCCAAAGCACTCAGCCATTCTATGATTCAATGCAAGAGCATCTATATAAGAGTCATCCTAGTTCTGATGTAAAGTGGATCTTTCTGTAAAGTGGATCAGCTTGTGGGGTTTTTCTTGGTTTGGGTGTTGTTGGTGGTGGTTTAGTTTATTGTTTGGGGCAAATTTTTTTGTGATTGGGATTTTGAAGATACTAATATTACTGATAGGTAGCAAAAAAAAAAAAGAGGAGGAAATCACCTCCTGTAATTGAGACAGGAAGATCAATTAGAGCAACAATCTTTCTTCTCTAGCTCTGTGAATATTTGTTCCAATTAAATTAGTTAGTATTTTGGCAGTGATTTCAGCAGAATCATGATTTTATTGAACAACTTTATGAGGTATGAATGTGTCAACAAAATGAGAGGAGGATGGAGAATAGGCTGTGAATGTAACATCTCTAATTAAACCTATAATGAAATATAATCAAATAACTACCATCACTATGGTGATTCACATTTTCTTTTTAGAACATCTACTAATGCTTTTCTTTCCCCCAGTCAGTCTCAACTTAAAAGTCATTCTACTTGCTCAAAGGTGTTTCCCAATTTGAAGGATATCAGAAAATCAGAAACACAGAAAACAGATGTGACAAATGAGAGCAAACCCATCACTGTGATATCAGACACGAGTAAAAAACAAAGTATTGGATTATCAGGCTAAACTGAGGTCATTCACCTTTTTCTAATTGCTCATCTTAAAAACTAAGATTTGATCTGAATTGTGTCAAAAATAGTTATACTGCTGTAACAGTCCTGCATAATTACAAGTATAATCATGCTTTCAAGTGAAAATTAGTCTCCTGTAGTGTAGAAGGTTAAGCACTTTGATTACTTCCTATCTAGAATCTGACTCAGAATCTCAGTTTCATAATGCCAGACCAATTTCTAATTGATTTTATATCACCATTGATTATTACAGCTAGGTAAGACTTCATCCAATTGAGTTATAGAGGAGGGGAGGGGGGAAAAAATCTATCACAAAGATACAGAAGCATCCATTAAAGATGCATTTAGAACAAATGGACAATGCACTTTTTTTTTTTTTTTTTTAAGTTGTAATTGTATTCAAGGGAATGACATTTAGCAGCCACCCACTGTAGGTTATTGAAATATTCTGTGACCTTGGCTCCACTTCCAAATGGAAAGCAAAACCAAAAATGAAACTGCAGGGAATAGAGAAAGATTTTAGTCTCAGTTACATTGTTTTGAAAATGTTCAATAGTATGATAATGATCTTAATTAGTCTCAGAGATACCAATTTTGGAATCAGTGCTCAGCCAAAAACCACATGTTGAATAAGCTCACAATCTGTAAGTGCACAGAGTTCAAATACATAAGTGAATCTGTAAATATTTACTAGAGTAGCCCAACTATTTTGGTGAGAGAAGGGGTTGTTTTCCCCAAATAGTTCTACCAGTAGTGTTGTATAAGCCCAACACACACAGAGAGCACATTATAGGTTAGTTCATTACTTTGTAGGATTAAACCACGGTGAACAGCTGCAGTCACACTGGATGGGCATTTTCCACCCTCCTATAGCCTGACAATTAAAGCAGAAAGCATATGTTTAGCAGTAATGTTCTTTTTTATTATTGTCGCTACTTTTTGGAATGCAAAATCAGCGTCAAAAATATTTTTTTTTATTATTTTATTTCAGAAGAGACAGGAAAGAGTAGAAGTTGAAGGTCATCCCCTCGAGTGCCAGTCTCTTTAAGAGTTATTTATTACAGCTTGAGTCTGTTCACTGAATATAGCTGTTAAGTAAAGGAGTAGGGAGGAGAGAGAGAACAGAAGCTCTTTGCCTGACAGCAGTTGTTAGAGCAGCACTCCTGATTATTGTAATGGGTTCACTTGCCAAATGCCTTTCATACCAAAAGCAAGGCTGTTAAACGTGAAGTTGAGATTGGTGGATGGTTTGTTTTTCCCAATGAAAAAGTAGTCTGCCCATCAACCCCCCATGGATGAGCATTAAAAACATTTTGATGTTTGTGGGAGTCTTATTTCCAGGGAGACATCACAGCATCTACCTGTCTTTTGTGGCTTCTGAACATTTTGTTCATAACAATGATTCAGTACATAGGAGTCCTTTTAGACTTTACTAATAACTAAGGTTTAGTTTTATCTCTTTTGATCACTGGCATTCATAAATAAGGTCTATTTCTCACTTTCTACACCCTGGAAACAATTAGAGTGACTGAACTGAAAGCCTTTGCTCATCTTGTCATCTCTTTAGCAGCAAAATTCCTTTTGGAAAAAAAATCAAAGATCAGTGTTTGTATGCTTGTATTTTATCAGACAGTAACCTGCCCCTCAAAACTACAGTTACTAAATTATTTGGATTTTTTAAAATGAACAAGCAGATAAAACTCCCACACTTCAAACCCTTCCTCTCCTGACTGAGAGGCAAAAAGAAAAAAAAAAAAAAAAAAAAAAAACACAACAAAAAAAAAAAAAAAACCCAAAAAAACTTTGGGCGGCAAAGAAGCAAGCAAAGCTTTGGCTCCTTTGGAAGGAACTCCTCTCCCATGCCTTCATCAGGGCACAGGTTGGGTGGCAGAACAGTGCTGGAGCAAATGCCAGAGGGAGGGAGACAACTCCAGGGCTTCCCCCAGCCTGGGAGGTCTGGTGCTGGGAAAACACATTGCAAGGAACATATGGATAGGTGGGGAAAAATCATAGCTGAGAAGAGTGATGATTGCTCCTATGAAAATTCCAATTGAGGCAAATACTATACTCTTCCTGTCATGGAAGTGGAGTGATTTTAGACATCACAGGAGAACTGAAAACATGAAGATGTATAAAGAAAAAGGAAGGAATTCATGCTCTTGCTGATGCTTTCCAGTAGCAGGACTCAATGAAGGCAATTACTCCCTGAGTGTGTGGTAACCCAATTGGAACAGGAAATGAAACAGGAAAAAAATAAATCACCTCAGTGACTGGGATTCTGACTCATAATTTTAATATAAAAACAACAAATTTTAAAAAATCTGCTTTTCAACTCTTTATTTTATAAGGGGCATTTTGAAACCTCAGCAATGTTGCTAGGACCAAATTCACACACACAAGGATATAAGGACAACCAGAAGGCTCGATAAGGGGAGTCAAAATAGACTTCCTTTCTTTTTTTAAAAGTTTTGTTTCAGACTATTACTGTTACTAGTATTACTGCTTACACTTCCAAATAGGTCAAACTGTGTTTCCAAGAGAAGGAGTGTTCTTTGGCTCTTGTGCTAGGCTTGGATAATTGAATTTCTTCCTTTGGTGCAAAGCAAATCAAAGTACCTGTGTACTGACTAATTTCTTTCAATCACAGGAAAGAAAAAGTTTTGTATATCCCATAGATGTTTTCTTAAAAATAAAAATAATTTTGTTTGCTATGTACGAAGGGAACAATTCCAATTGCATTTTAGAGTACATATGAGTATAGTGAGTATACAGATGAGTACCTCTGCATTGCTTGAGTTTTATGGGAAAATAAAAATTGTAATTATTGCTCCCAGCTTACCTAACTTATTAAAGAACCGATTTATGAGGCATTTCTGCTGGCTTTTAAACCACCAAAACACCTGCAACTCACTTGAGTCCCTACAGATCTTCAATTGTCTTTGCTGACACATTATGCACAGATTTTAAGTATGATATTCCATTACTGATTCCTCAAGCCACCAGCCTGCTTACTGAATTTAAAAGAAGTAGGAATAGGAATTTTAAAGGACAATTAAGAGGAGGAAGAGAACTCTGTGTGGAAATCACTCCCAAAATTGAAACAAGATTTTTCAATTATTTTTCTAAAGCACTTTTAGACAAGGCAACAAAGAGAATGTGCTACTATATTCAAAGAAACCTCAATTCCTTTTACTACTGTTCTGTAATGGATGTACTCAAAAATCATTAATATATGTCTGAAAGATAAGGAGTTGGAAATACAGCACCACAGTTATTGGTTGTGCTTTATTACAAAGTCAAAGGATTGCTCCAGGTTTTCTTACCATACATATTGAAAAAAAAAAAAAAAAAAAAAAAGCTGCAAAAAGGATTAATTCTGAAAAATAGCATACAAAAGTAGAAAAATAAATCATTAGCAACAGGAATCTAGGGAATAGATTTAAAAAAATATAACAGGGGCTGGAACGGTTACTTATAAATGACAGATGAAAAGGATAAATCAATAGAAAACTCTGAAGAAGATATCACAGGAATAAATGAATATATTCTCCAGAAAAATGAATGGTTTGTATATGGCAGACAAAACCAAGGGAACCAGTCATCATGAAACAGAGAAAGGCCATCACATCCCATAACATTTTGGAATGACTTTGGTAGGAAGAAACTGGCTGCTGAGAAGTTACATCTCACTTAATTAGGCAGGAATTTGTGCAGATTTGAAGGCCTTTTCCTGATCCTTGTTGTGGTTTATCACCAGTCAGTGTCCCTGGAGCTGCCAGCTACATTAACTACACCTTATCACCCACAAACCCTTTGTAAGTTGAAATCATGTCTTCCCCTAAAGGGGAAGGCAATTGCTTCAAGGCCATTCAGTGATAAATACTATAATTCCCATATTTGTTGACTACCTTTTTACTGCTTGAAGTGCATCAGTGAAAATAGCATGTTGAGACAAAAATGGGCAGAGAGCCACCGAGTCACACACTCTGATTTGGAAATGACAATTCAACATCGTTCCTAATATGCAGCTTCCCAGGAAGTTTTATGAATATATCTCCTTCGAATTCCAAAGGGAATTTCTACTGCCAAGTGTGAATATACTGGTTAGCAACTTAACTGGCTTAAGGAGGCCAGTTTATTTGCTCTTCTTAGATTTGACTAAGCAATGGAACTTTCCTTCCATAGCACAGGAGAAATCTCCCTAAGAACAAGTGATCATGATTTTTCAGAGTTTTCCTATTTTTGTTCCTATTCCTGATTACATTTGTGTTTTATAGGACATATAACTAATATGGAAGAGAAGATGCCGTGTGTTGGTAATAAAGTTTAAATAGATTCATCTAATTGGATTTATTGCAATAGATCTTGTTTAGTTTCTTAAGACCCTCTTCTATATATACTTTTTAGTTCATGTTTAAAGAAGACAACCATATGTATAGCAACACATTTTCTGAAAGTTTCCCTTTGCAGCACATTAAAGGACCCTAAAATGTGTGTAAAAAATCCCTTTAATGGCTTTGGTTTTGGTGCTGTGGTGTCTTGACTCTTGTCTTGATGTTAAAGAACAAAGGCAGCATGTTCTTCTTGCCTTGAGGTGGCCCAGTGTCAGGACAGCAGTGACTGGACTTCCAGACAGGCCACCTAAAAAAGGATGTCCTGAGCTGCATTTTGTCCCACAGCACATGTTCTTTGTCTCAATGTAAGGTATATAAACTAGACAGACAGAAATGTAAACAACTAACTGAGCATTCCCCGGGTACTGATGATGAATCTAGAAATTCTTAGTCTGGAATAAATTGCTCTCCAGCAGTCCTTACCTGGGAGAAGCCTTTCAGGGACTGTTAGAATGCACTGTAATTTGAGCAATTTAAATTAGACTGGACAGGGAAGCCTCCAGAAGGATAAATGAGAGTTCAGGCACCTTGAGAAGCACCTCAGGATCACATACTTGGTAATATTTGTAATTCCTGAAATCTTAAATGGCTTTTTGGAAATGCCAATGTGGCTGATGAATGTTTTACCTGCATGATCATTGTATTTTCCTCTTCCTGAATCCTCCCTTGCTTTGCTGGCCTCCTTTATCCTGCATCTGGCTGTTTTATCCTTGGAAAGAGCAGAATTGGAAGTTCACATTTTGCTCTGAAGGAAGGGCAGAACTCAACATTTTGTGAAAAATTCAGAAAATGAAGCAGAAAATTTTTGCCCATCCTCTGCTCTTAACTTGATGCTCACCTGCTAACCCTACCCTGCAGGCACTTATGTTTAAACCAGTTGGTACCTCACAATCCACTCGGCATATTTTTGAGAGGTTTGAGCTTATTCCATTCTCCTCCCATTAGGAAATGGTTCTGAACAAGCAAGGAGAGGAACCACAGGAATCTCAGACTTTAACCCTTACTTCTTGTGAGCATATACTTACAAAAGATTGAAGTCAGATTAATTTTTACGGAAACCTTGTGAAAATACATGCAGATTTCCAGTATGACAAGGAAAAATATAAATGCTACTTTCTCAGTTCTTTGATCCCTTCTTTATGCTGCTCTCACAGCTTTTTTTTTTTTTTTAATCCTTTGACATTCGTTCATACCTACATAATCTATCTATAGCTGGTATTCAGCTGTATTGCATAAGCCTACAATATTGCCTCTCCTTGTTTCAAAAAGAATTCTGTACTACTGCCTCAGGCAATCTCTCTAAACTTCCCTTTCACATCACAGTGCCTGAGAAAGCATTTTTCTCTCCTTTTCCCAACAACTTCTCAGCTGTACCCTTGACATATTTTAATCAGGGTTTCTCTCTGACCAAAGGACAGAAACCTCTCTCTTCCAATTAGTTAATGGTTTCCTCCTTTCTGCTGCTGCTGTTGTTGTTTCCATCTCACTCCCTGTCCTCCTTGACCTCACAGCAGCTGGAACTCTGAAATTAGATGAGACAAGTTCATACAACTCTCTCAGCTGCACAGAGGCTGCTGGAGTTGTTTCATTATTTGTGTCTAAAAATGTCACCAAATTATTTTTTTTTATACAAATTGAAGCAATTGCAGGTGTATATTGGTGGACATGACTATTTCAAATGAATGTAGGAAAAAAGCAGAAGTTGGAGGCAGGTGAACCTTCTATTGTAGTACACATATAAGACATATAAGCTTTCCCAAAGATTATATTCAAAGCACTTCTCATCCAACACTGCCCTAGACACAGCCTTACAAAAGGAGAACTACTAATGATAATATATTCCACTGATAAGGAATGGTTTATTATTTAAAATGCTGTACTGGTATTATGACTGGTAAAGAACTAATCTTTCAGTTTGAAGTATGCTGTATTTGTACTGCAAGGCTCATGGTAATATTAAAATCAAAGTATAAGGGAAAAGGATCTTACATAGACAGATAAACCTCTATTTTTCTAATTCCTGCCTCTTGTGAAGCAACATTAACTCAAGTTGACTCAAGTATGCTCTCTAATTCTCAGTGCTTATATTTTACAAAATGTTTAATGAGATATGGGCCTTATTAGCAAGTACTCACAAAGGGCCCTTTTCTGCAGGTCATTTGCCACTTTTGAAAAAGTGAAGGCCATGCAAAGAAAACATCACCTGAAATCTACAGCTAGCAAGAGAAACAGAAAAGAAAGCCGTTGGTTGAAAATGCAACTGAATGTGGTGGAACAAATTAATTTCTGTTCAGCCAGAACCTGGAACTACATAGAGTGGGTATGGCAGTGTCTATGCCACACACCACAGATTTGCAGAATGCTTTGGGTTGCTAAATGCTTAAAGAGCATTTAGTTCCGAATGGGACACCTTCCATTCCACCTTCCTCTGAACAACCTTCCAGATCAGGTTGTTCAGAGCCCCATCAAACCTGGCCCTGAACACTTCCAAGGATGGGACATCCACAACTTCTCTGGGCAATTTGTTCCAGGGCCTCGCCACCCTCATGTGCACATTAATCATTGATCTATTAATTTGAAAAAGAAAAATCAAGCCAGCAGAGGAAGAGGTAGCTATCATCTCTATTATTGCATCTATTTTTTTAATACAAGATGGAAAGAGGGAACCTGTTGCTATTCTTTATAGAGGAAATATGATGGTGTGCTAAAGCTTCTGTTGCTTTTCCTAAGGAGCAGTGCCATTTAAGTTTTACACTTCTAGTAACAGTTCCTTTTTCACCTTGATGCCTCTCTGCTGCTAAAGTAGGGCAGGATCGAAGAGAGATGTTTGTTAAACAACTTCCCTAACACCCTCATACTCAGTTTCAGTTCCTCTGACTGTGACATTTCAGTTTCATTTATACAAAGGGTCAAATACAGGCTGCCTGAGCTCTTTCTAAACACTCAGGAAACATCCCACCATCCACACCTCCTCTTTTTTCCCTTACATTTTGCCAAACAATGAGGAACCCGCACCTTAAATTGGGCAACTGAGCTCTGAAGGGTGCATATGGTTGAATACAGGAAAAGTAGTCAGATGTTTCAATTCAAAGAGCCTAACTGGTAGGCTAATTAACCTTTCTGAATCCTAATGAATAATTAGAGACTTTATTTCTATGATGTCAGTACTTTCATTATTACAGTAATGTAAAAGAATTTCCATTATTTTACCAATGCAACAAGATGCTCTGTGAATGTTAAGGATTTCATCAGTAAAGCAGCCGCAACAGATACATGTTACTGTGCAAGAAGGTGTATTTCAAAGCTGTTGAGTTACAGTGAAAGTTAAGAAGAAAAAACCCCAGAAAACCCAAACCAGACAAATGGAAAAAAAAACAACCCAAGTAATAATAGAAGAAGCTGCCATAGAGCATAGAATTCCTGATAGCTAATCTGCCCTTCAAGAAACAGCAACTGAGCTGGAAAAAATGGAGAAAACAGAAGGATTCTGTCCCATTGTAAGTTCTGTCACTCTCCCATGAAAGACATGAAAGATACTTATCGAAAAGGTAAAATTCCAGAAGTTTGTTTCAGTGTAAGCAAAGAGGTACAGAATTGATCCTGCTAATTGGTTTAATCATCCATTGCAATGAAGCTAGGAGAAATCTATCCACTCTGTGGGCTGCAGGACCAAACCATTAGTGTCAGGTCAAGGCTACCATGCATATCAAATGTTACTTGATAGAGTCCATAAACATCAATGTTATTTCATCACAAAAATGAATAATTGAATACATAAAGAGACCTCAACCAAGATTCAACTTCATGAAAAATAACTGCAAGGACATAACTTTGAGAGTATGTGTAGACAAACCACCCTTCCTCAGAAGTATCTATGTTTAGTAAATATAACATCATTTGGATTTATATTGCTCTCCTGAGGTACATGATTATGGCTGCAACAGAAAATCAGTATTCCATTCATTACAAATGTATTGCTGCTTGTTTAGGACCCTCCCTCCACTGCCACCTTACTGGTAATACGATGTATTTCACAGCATTTTGCTGAGTTCAGTGCATTTCAATACTTCCTTTAAGTGTTTTGCACTTTCTTTTCAATTCTCTCTTTGCAGTGCATCAAACTTTGTTTATTGTATTTCAAATACTGGGGCAGATAAATAGTGTCTTCCAAGATATACTTTCAATAGAGGATTGAAAGTGCCTGCTTGAAATTCCCTTTGAATAAATTGTTCTTTATAAAAAAAAAAGCTTTTTGGCAAGCCATTAATTATCACACAATTATTTGTGCCAGACAGTCATAAGAAGAGGATGTAGCACACACATTTTGTGATTAAATTGCAAAAAAGATACTGACCACCTTTCCCGGGGAAGAATTTGTGGCATAATCCTAAATAAATAACCTACAAGTCCTATAAAAAGGATTCTAGGCACATTTTCCTGGACATATACCCTACTGTAAGTTTGGCTGTTTCCTTTAAACAAAGAACCTCTACCCTTAGAGGCAGGATAAGTCATGTTTTTAACAGCTTGTACCTGTTTGAATGACCAATTCCCAGGAGAAATTGTGTGGAATCTACTGCTCCATTTGGATCCTTACAAATCTATGGGATCTGATGAGATTCATCCAAGAATCCTCAAAGAGCTGGCTAAGTAAAATCTCTGTTGATGATTTTAGAGTGGTCTTGAAAAACCAGAGGTCCCAGCTGACTGGAAGCTGATGAAGATTGTCCTGGTTTTCAAAAAGGGGGACTTTGGAAACTACAGGCTGTCAGTCTCACCCCAGTGCCTGGTAAAGTTATGGAGGAGATTATTCTGAGAGGTTTGAAAAACACCTGAAAGACAACACAGCCACTGGTCACAGCCAGCAGAGCTTCATGAGGGGAAAGTCCTGCTTATCAAACCTAGTTTCCTTTTGTGGCAAGGTAACACCCCCAGCTGATCAAGGGAAGACAGTTGATGTGATCTGTCTGGATTTCAGTAAAGATTTGATTCAGCCTCTCCCAGGATCCTTCTGGATAAAATGTCCATCCCACAGCTGGATGAACACCACATGGGATGGGTGAGTGACTGGCTCACAGGTCAGGCACAAAGGGTTACAGTGACTGAGGGCACACCAGACTGGTGACCTGTCACTAGTGTGGTTCCACAGGGCTCCATCCTCAGCCCTGTGCTCTTCAACATCTTCATAAACAATCTCTGCAGTTAAATCCTAAAAATATTAAGAGAGCTGTTGAAACTCTTGTCCAGAAGCCTCTTCAAGATGCTGTTCAATAGGTCATCTTCACTTCAATATTTGACAATTAAAATTCTGTCTGATTCATACACTTGAGGAATAAAACATCAGGAACTGGGCTTTGAACTTCTCTTATTCATACAGGACTCAATTAGGGATAAATAATGTTGAGTTTCTCCTACACAAGGGACATCAAAAACTCACCACAGATACTAATTTTTGCTTTTCACCCTGACTGTGTTTTTTTGCTGTACTTGGTTTGACTGAGATGGAGATAACTTTCTTCGGAGCAACCTGTATGTGGTGCTATGTTTTGGATTTGTGATGAAAGCAGTGTTGATAACACATCAGTATTTGGAATATTGCTGGGCAGTGCTTCCACAGAGTCAAGCCTTTCCTTTTTTGGATTTGTTTTCCCTGCAGGAAAAAAAATGGATAAGAAGAAGAGTGAGGGGGACACAGCTGGGACAGCTGACCCAAATTGGCTGAAGGGAGATTCTATGAACCAAAATATTATGGGATATAGAAAGAAAGGGCTGGGTGGTTTAAGGGGGTGGAGAGAGAGCAGGGAGAGTGAGCTTTCAAGGTGGCTGGTGCTCAAAGATTTTTGGGCATCACTTTGCTGGCAGCAGGCAGCTCATGGCTACTTTTCCTCAGCTTTGGTTTGTTTGTTTCCCCTGCCTCTCTCCCTCACCTATCTAACTGTCTCCATGTTGACACATGAGCTTTCTCATCACATGAAGAGGGAGTGAACAGCAGTGTGGCTGCTCAGTGGCCGGCTGGGATCAGCCCACCTTCAAAGTTATTCCATGTGTTTTGTCTTTTCCTGTCCTTTCTTGCCAACAACCTGTTTCCCAGTCTTGATCAAGGTCCTCGCTGAGGGACAGAACTGAAGGACACCATATGGAGAGCAATTCCCTCCTCTCTTAAGCTGTCTCATACTACACAGTCCAAATAAGTGAAATGTGCTACACAGAACACCGAGCTTCTAATGAAGCTGAACATTTTGCAGCTGGCAGTTTATGATGTAAACTGATCCTAGCGTCACCTTTTTAGTAAGGAGTTTTAAAACCAAGAGAATTGTTTCCGTGAGAAAGGCTGCCACACACTGCTCAATTCACACAATTAATTCCTCTTACATAAACTGATATTTTTAGTGCAGAAACCCATACCTGAATCCTTCTTCCAGTGTCTATCTGTTACACAATCCGAACAGTAATTGTACTGTAACTTTAATCTAGTTAATTTGGATATTTGAAACAACCCAATCATGGAAGGACAGATTTAACCTTTTGTATTAACTCACCTGGAACCTCATAGGAGGTGCTCAGCCTGGTAAACATGTATCTGTGCTCAGCATAGCCAGACAAACTCACCAAAAAGTGGCTGGGTTAAGGGAAATTTCACTTTTGAAATCTCAGTACAGCCATGACCTTTTTAGATGAGATGACTCTGTATATATGGACTTTCATAATATGAAATTATACAATTTATTCTACATGTTTGCTCTGTTTGCAAGAATATTTTTTTTTCCAGATCAAAAGCCAAGAGAGACTATTTGCCTTATTCACTTGCCTGTGAAGTTTCATTAAATTCCTGGAGGAATTATTAAGATATTTGGAGAAAGAATAGGATCATTGAAAATATTTCAGGAAAGACAGGTCTGTAACCACTTATTGGCACAACATGTTCTAAAAGGTCATTGATTATTACCAACCATGTCTATTAAAATCCAATTTTATGTGACATTTTAAGAAGTGCATTGGGCAATAAATTGTTGGATTGAAAGTGTTTTTCCAAATAAGAGAAGGTAGCCACAAGGGTAGATATACATTGCAGACCAGTAATATTGCAATGAACCAAAGTACACTATCAATCTCCTGAATTAAAGCTCCTGAATTAAAGCAGGGAGGCTGATCTATTTTATTTGCTGAAATAGAGAGAATTGTCACAGAAAAACTCCAGTGTGGCTTGATAACTATTACCATGACCAATGCTGAAGGACAAGGCAGTTCTTGAGATGCCCATGACAAAGTTGATATTTAACTTATTTCAGATGGGCCTGAAAAAAAAAGAAGGCTGAAGTTTCTCAGGATTTTTCCCCCACCACCCATCCTGGAACAGAGTCTCAAGTCTGGTGCTGCTGGCAACCTGCTGCTCACACATATTAGAATAGGGAGTTTTACAGGAATGCATTACTCAAACAGTCCTCCTGCAATTTTAAGCATACCTCTCTGGTATGCTTTTGCTTTCCTTCAGCTACACAACAGAAATAATATGGACTCAGAGAATTTTTTTATTTACAAATCTGCTGATTTTCAGGAGCAACAAAGCTCATGAAACCAGGTGTTGTATGATGTTGAACTCTCCAATGTGTAAAAACTACATCTGAATTCTGGGAAAAGTCTTCCTGTGAGTGGGGCACTGGTAACTTTCTCCCTCATGGGTTCTCTGGTACCTAGTAAGGACTGAATCCACCCCACAGCCTT
Source organism: Zosterops lateralis (assembly GCF_965231275.1). Taxonomy (NCBI): domain Eukaryota; kingdom Metazoa; phylum Chordata; class Aves; order Passeriformes; family Zosteropidae; genus Zosterops; species Zosterops lateralis. The sequence goes on from NC_139763.1 coordinate 112,551,390, forward strand.
TCTTTCCCTCAGGGGGAGTTAATAGTATCTGTTCTCAGCACCTGCTGTCAGAAAATGCAAAATCTACTAAGACCACAGTATCTGCATTAACAGAAGACTTAGATTTTTCAAAAGAATGGCTGGATGGAAAAGCAGCCTGATATCACAACCTATATCCTAGGAAACCCAAGTTTCCTACTACCTGCAGGAAAGAAACATTTTTGTTACATTATTGTTTAAACCTGATTTGGGCAAGTTTCATCTCTTTGCAATTTAACTGTTAGAATGCTACTAAGATTAAATAATAGCTATTCCACATTTGACTACTATAGCAACTGTAGGAATGAGAGAGTGAAAAAGCAAACAATTCCAGCAAATCACATCCCACTAATGGCAACATAAATCTGCAGCTACCCAGTGGACCTCAATGAATCTACTTTACATTTATGCTGCTGTAGCCAATCATGAAATTCATCCCAGTGATTTATTCCATAGACAGGAGAGATCTAGGTTGGACTCAGTTCTACACTTAGCAAATGTTCCTCAGTTGAAAAAATCCTGGTAATTAGTGATAGAACTCATGTTAAAGGAGTGTTTCCAGAGAAAAAAAACTTTTAAATGTGTCAGGGATGGAGATACTACAAAAGGCCAGATATATGCATCCACCTGTGATTTAAAGCGTACATGTTTCAGGTATGAAATAGTTCTTAGGAGTCACATTTAGGGAATAGATCGGTAGAGGTGATTGTTCCTCACATTTTAACAAAGGCTTCAACATTGTGTTGCAGTTTTCCTGTGTCTGCAATCAATTTCATACACCAAAACAAAAGTTATACCTAAGAAACAGAGTTGAAGAAGGAAATAGAATAAATCCAAACCAAAAATCTGCTGGTCACCTTACTTTCTGATCTGGAGCTGCAAACAGTAGCTTAAAAAAACTTAAAACAGTTTTATCTTAATTACACAGGTATTAGGGGCATAAAGAAGGTGTAGCCAGACTCTTCTCAGGAATATCCAGTGACACAAGAAGTAGCAATAAGCAGCACGAATTGCAATAAAAAATATTCCAGTCAAACATAAAGGGACTGCTCCTAACTATGAATGTTTAAGATTCCTATTAACTTGTTGCAAATAACTCACCTACTCTTGACATAAAGCAGTCTTTTAACTTCAACAGAAGACCTTAAATTTTTCTGTACCTCACAGTTCAACAGCCTGGGGGTTGTTTGGGGATCAAGATCATCTACAGTGAATCCTCCACTTCTTCCCGAAGAAATGTCTTTTAATTTATTGAATGTGGTTTATTATCTGAAAAAGAATATCTGAATTAATAGGAATTTTGGACATTGTCTTCTCTCACAAAAATTGAAAGGAATTTCCTGCCTCTTCCAAAACTGGTCTGACCTGACACTTATTTTAAAATAACAATAATAATAATAATAATAATAATAATAAGTATTTCCACTGATTTCAATCATAGCCTTTGAGAAGGATACCATGTCAGAAACCATAAAAGAACTAAAAAAAAAATCAGGACAAGGTAAATTAGATGTTTTCCCCCTCAACTGACTACACTCTACCCTTTTCAGTAGTTGCACAATAGATGCCCTGTAACAAAGTTCAGAAGGAATTCACGTACCCATCTGGATAAAATATAAAATTCATTAACACCTTATATTATAGATGAAAATTGCAAATTTAAAACCTTTCTTCTTGTGACAAACTGAAGTCTTTTTTTTGTCAGCAGTGTGAATTGATGTTTCCCATCTTTTACTTGAAGTGTTTGGTGGGAAAGGTACAATTTGCACTTCAAAGACTCACTCCAGATTAGTCCTGTGCTTTGCAGCTGCAGGAAAGTCTTGCAATTGTATCATTAGAGTCAAGACATTCCCATATATTTAAGGTAACAGGCTTATATTTATTTAATTCCATAGGAAGCGTTAGACTGCATATTGTTCTGAGAAGCATTTCTACGTATTTGGATCTCTGGTCTATTTATTTAATCATATAAATGATATGCTGGGTCCCCATTGCAGTACAAAGCCTTGTGTGTGCATGAAACAATTTACCAAATAAGCCTAAAACAAGAGGCAAAATTCAAGCCAGCTCCATGGCCCAAAGCAATCCTCTCAAAACTATTCCTTCTGCCTTAGGCCATTATTTGATTGTACAATTAGCTTTTTAATCCATGTGGTCCCAGACTGAACCCTGACGACTTTACTCATTAACTATCCCTGATGGGGAATGTCCATCACAAAGATTTTGTGTGAGAGGTCACCAGGGCACCCATCATATCCTTCAAGCACCAGAAAATATTCCTGCTAGACATGTTTAGAGAATCGGCTCTGTAATAGCATGGAGGCTCTGAAATGTTTGTTCTTCCAATTTGTATCCCTCATGAAGAATATTTCTTCACTAAAAGATTTGGGAAATGTAAGTTCCATAAAGTGCTATTCCAGCAGGTAGCTGACATGGCCCTACTCTGGGTGCTGTATCTCCCCAGAGCCAGCAGCCAGATGATCCACACCCTATGGCATTCTGCTCCTGGCAGCAGAGCCCCAGTGCTTCATGGCAGGACACACACTGTCCCTACCAGCTGTGGGCACATGGAGCTGCCCATCTCCTATTTACTGCTGCCTCCTCCTACATGGGAATATATCAAAAACCATAGAACTCAAGACACTGATGCCTAAGAATGGGGCTGAATAGATCCTCTGGAAATTATCAAACCCTTGGGGGTACTATTTGCACTGAGTCTGTGACATTACAGTTCATGGGAACTGTATCAAATCCAGTGGCAAAAACTGTGCCAGACACGCTGGGGGCAGTGGCCATGGTGCCTCCCCAATCAGCCACCTCCTCAGCAAGGTCCAAGAGGCCAGGAGAGGTGTCAGGGGAGGTGGCTGGGTTCAGGGAAGGTGACTGAGGCCAGGGGAGATGACTGGGGCCAGGAGAGGTGGCTGGGGTCAGCCACAGTCCAGCCATTCCCAGGCACTGCCCCAGGAAGAGCCATCCTGGATGGCCAGCAGACGTGTAGGGTTTTATTAGGCTTTTAAAGCTTTCATTCTGTGCTGTCCATGACAGCCTAACACCATCACCCTCCCCAAAACAGCAGTCAGGTCACAGAGACAGGGATGAACTGCAAAGCTCTTCCAGCAGCTCAGCAGGGCTGGTTGGAGTCCAGCCACTCCTCCAGGGTGGAATGGCCACAGCTTGATCTTCCCATTACCAGTGCTGATTAACTTCCTCCTTGTGAAAACTGCAGCTACACCAGCAGCCCACAGAACTAGCTCCAAGCTACTATCCTGATTAGTTCCTCAGTACAATGTAAAATGAAGTTAAATCCACACTCTAGTGATGGTCAGGAGTTCTCAAGGTTAAGTTTGTTTCAAGCAATTCATCTGTGTAAACAGTGTGTCCATTCACAATAAAAGGCTGATCACAAAAACAGAGGAATCTTGTAAGGTAAAGGTCTTAATTTACCATCAACTCTAGCACAGCTCAGTCTAACCTGGAAATACAGAACTTGCAGTAATAATAATAATAATAACAATAATAACAATAAAAAGCAAAAAACTTACCTGTCAAAAATCTCTAGTACTAAAACACTGTCAGCTAAAACTGATAGTTAAACTAAAAGAAATGCTATGGAAAATTCCTCAATAGCAAAAAAAGCTTTATTTCACAAGGCATTCCATCCTCTATACTTTTGCATTGCTACATAGCAAGTTCTTCACAAGCCTTAGTGTACTTATAACGTTTCTAGCAGGTAGAGGAATACAATTATTTTTCATTTTACAGATGGAGAGCTGAGACAGGGACATAATTTTTTGGCTGACAAAGGGTGGACAAGGAAGGAACAGATTCTATACAGATTCCTTCTGCAGGATTTGCCAGAGAACTGTTCTGGGGAGCAGCCAGAAGAAATGGCTAAAAACTCTTAGTTACTTACAGTTTCTTTGGCCAAACTGTCCTAAGACATCAATGAAAAGTTGGCTCCAGCACTAGGGAGAATCAGAATATGTCCACTGCTGCTTTTTTTCTAGACTTTCTTAAATGGCTTGAATTCTTTCATTCTTCCAGGCACATACTACTTCACTCCAGAGGGAGTGAGAATTTTTTTGTCTACAGAAGAAAATAATACAAAAAAAGATTACATAAACAAAGTATTGCTGACTTTTCCACTGCCTTTTCCTGCAGCACTTTCTATGGAAGTGTGTTCTCCACTGACTTATACAGTCACATTTATAGTATCTGCATAGATAATATTTCTCCTACTCGCCCAAATTCTAAACTCTTCTTTGGTCCTTCTGTATTCTGTCATCCAGTCTCCTTGTCTGTAGATTAAAATATTTTATTTCTCAGAAGTCTTTCTATCCACTAGATAAAGGAAAAATGTATCTATTTAATGAATTTACCACATTACTGCTGATAGGAACTTACTTAGTTAAGCTGTTCATGTTCATGAAACAGCATTGCTTATGAATCTTTGATACAAGTGAATGCAATCATTGCTGCACTGATAAATTTAGCACTTCAACTTAAAAAAACCCTGATTATAATGATCGGTGTCTTGGAGTTTGTTTTATAATTTCTGATCCTTTTGTTTTAACACTATGTATGGCTCTAACAAGATAAAATGAATGCCCACTTTAAATAGAAAACCATATTTTCTTCTTTCTCCTCTTTCAGAAACTAAAACTCCTCCAAATGGATGACAGATAATTGAATAATGAAAATTATTTTTAACTGAAAAACCCAAACCCTCCTGCAGAGCCATTCAATCTGGGAAGTCTGAGAGATAAGAGGAGCAGTTATGCAGCATTCAGATAAGGTCCTTCCCAGTGCTTTGCAATCAGACAAAATTCCTACTTGTTTTAATAGAAGTTTGAAGGAGACTAAAATACTTTGATATTGAAAGCTTTTATGTATGAAAAGCAGGGACATGAGAATGGAGGGTATTTATTTAACAAGAAAAGAACCTCATCAGGAACCCAACTGGAATGGATAAAAATTTAGGGACAAGTAGATATACTGTGACCTCTGTGAACTGTAATGGTCTGAGTTGGGAAAATGTCATGACACCATAACTTACATAGATTACTTTAATAGACAACCCAACTGGTCACTGATACCTGCACAATGAGCAACACTGAACAGAAAAATTCCAATCTCATATCTGAATGATGATATTTCCTGATATATATTGTGACAGTTTATCTGCTAAAAAAAAGTGTTTATAGTAAACAAATATTTATCTACTTATATTGGCTTCAATAAGAACTGCTATAGATCTGGGTTTTTTAAATTGGAATTTTCTTATGGTAATTTTTTAAATTTGATCCATAAAATACTAAAATGTCTTAGTAGACTGAAAAAAAAATCATATTTTGTTTCCCCTCTGGGTTTATGTTCTTTTTATGTTCCTTTCCTATCATTACATGACATCTGAGCAGCAATAACTCCTACTGACATGTCATAATAATTGAAATGTTCTGTTAGTCATGCTCTCTTTCCAAAAGCAATACAAACAGTTGAATATTATCTTCAGATCTGAAGACAATAAGATTTATTATAATATAAGGAAAATATGCCTCCAATGTCTGCTGTAATGAAAACACTGCCACTGGCACACACTCAGCTCCTATGTATTGATTCACCAAAGTCCTGCTATTTGCCATCTTGATTTCAAAGAAAACCTAAAATGAAGACTAAAGGAGTGGTTTAAAACATGTTTCTTTCTTGCAGTAAAAGCAGACTATTCTCATATTCACTTTTTTTTTTACATTTTCCCTGAGTTATCTCATACAATTGGCTGGAAGTCAGTGCAGTGAGACGTATTTCTGTAACTTGCTGGGTTACACATGTTAGAGAGGTGTCTTTTAGCTTATTTTACCGCACAGGTTTTTCCATTGTTGAGTTCACCCTTTTGACAGTGTGCTGGCAGGAATTAGGAAGCAATAGATCACGAGGGTAGAGAGAAAATAAAAAAAAAAAAATTAAAAAAAAAAAAAAAAAAAAAAAAAAAAAAAAAAAAAAAAAAAAAAAAAAAAAAAAAGTGGAGAAGAGGTGTTTCAGAGCAGCTTCTCAATTCAAGACAAGCAGCCAGACTAGAAAGCTTAAATGCTGAAGAGACTGATGTGCAGAAAGCCTGACTGAACAGGTGAGATGGAAAACTGCTCCAACCACAGCAAGGATTTCTCAAATCTCAGAAGATTTGCAGATCATTCAGCAGCTGTAGTAGACTCAGAACTAGCTGGTTTTGGGGAAAATAACCAGAGCTACAGCAGCCAGGGACTCCATTGAGCTAGATTGACTGTGTATGAGAGGATTCTACAAACTGTATCTGGGAATTTGGCTCTGAAAAAACTCTTTCCTGCTTTTGTTGCTATTATTTTCAAGCTTGTCTGCTCCCTGGTTCAAACCATAGTTTGAGCATCGCTTAGACAGGAGTTTCAGCTTCTTTCATTTTTGATTACTCAAAAAAATTAGGTGAGACAAGATCCAAATTAAGCAGATTGATGCAGGCTCAAGACCATTTCTTGAGGAAAAAAAAAAAATGTAACCCTACATGCTTCTGAATAAGCACACATCCATAAATCTTCAAAACACTCAGGATGGAATACTTCACAATGGAAGCATACAAAGTAGGTAATTACTGACTGGCTTGCTCACTCTTAATGCCATTCTGCAATTTTTATTTCACTTTGCCAAAAATGCCTGGCAGGAGAATATGGAATAAGAATGAGAAAGAAAACAAAGTGCCACCCTCAACAAGTTAGTAAGACATTAAGGGTAGTTTTAATGATCTTTTCTGGAATGACTGCAGTGTCAAAGCATACTGAAAGAAATTTTTGAAGAGCTGTGGAATAGGCACATAATAGACTCTCAAATCCCTAAATTTTGGAGCATGCAAGCATATAATTAGGAGAGTGCTACATAATAAACACCAAGTAGGCCAGAATAATCGTAAGGGAAATAAAAAAATGAATGCTAAAGCGGGGAACCAAAAGCTATCTGCAAACTGAAAAAGACCATGAGTTGACAACAGTCTGTGTATGACTGCATACCTGAAAATATATTTATTACCAAACTGGGCAGAGAGTGGGAAAGGATGTCATAAAAACAACATCCTTGTTACAAACTTCTCCAACTGGGATGAAACTAGTGTATAGGCACTACGTGATAAAGTGTTTCACAAAAGACACTAAAAAGTAAAAATAAAATAAAGTAATAATAGCAAAAAGAAAATAGAGAAGGATCACTTATAATCTATTGTTTAAAATAAGAAGTTTAGGCCTGCTCACAGCCAAGACTGAACCTAAATACTTTAACATCAACCTGATGCAATAACAAGAAAAGGTTTATTTTGCCTATTGAGATTCACTGAGTCTTCTTACTGTGACTCACCTGACCATCGGCATCCATACTATGGACAGCACCAGCCTGCATCAATAATAGTTACAACACCCTTTCTCTAACCAGTATCAATCCACCTGCTTCACATTCCTCTCCACTAACATTTTAAGTTCTTAATTACTCTGCCTAAAACAACTACAACTATAGAAGTGTCTCATTTTCCCAAAGATGGAGTGGTCTCATTCCCTTTGCCTGGTAAATAAAAGTCTCATTCTCACAAGGACTTAAAACTACCTTCACAAGGAATTTACTACATCAGTAGTAAAAATCACATCAGTTGGGATCTGTCCTGTAGAAGTACCCAGGCAGCTGTATTTAGTGCTGCACTTGTCATAGGAAACAAAACTTTAACCATGTGAGTGTTTAAAGCTTTAAACATGTGAGTTTACATGCTGGCTGTTCACAGGGAAATAGAAATCCTTCTATTCCATCCAGCATCACTGTTGCAACCTGATATCCAGCCTCTGGGTGCCAGTGAGTGCAGGGCACCAATGAAATGGCAAATTCCTCTCTCCACAAAGTGATGGCATCAGGATGGGAGAAAACAGGGTAAAAGAGAAGGACAAGATGCAAAGGCTATAGTTTAATTAGGCTACAGCTTTATTAAATCTGGGATCATTTCTCAGCAGTAAATTGTTCCACCAACCCATTTGGGAGGATGCTCATCAGCCTGCTGACGTGGTGGCAATCTTTCAGTCCCTCCTTGGCTAAAAATCAAAGGAGAGCTGATCACTGTTATTTGTTACCCTGTGAACTCACAGAAAATAGGTATTTTAATACCTTTCATCTTCTTCCTGACAGCCTATTCCCCACCTGGCTTATCAGATAACAAGACCTTGTGGTTTTTCTTCTACGTGGATACAGTTGGGGTAAAATCAGAGCAGAAAAAAACCCAAAGAGCAGAAACTTGAAGCAGCCCAGTCTCCTAATAAGAGAAAATAATTTTTTCCCCCTTGTTCAGTGTCAATCTGCTGCAGAGTGCAGAAATTCTCAGTATGAATTTTCAAACACAAAAACAGCAAGGTGGGTGCTGGTAACTTTTGCCATGTCTCAGGTGAAAGGATAAGAGGAAACTGCCTCAGGTTGCACCAGGGGAGATTAGATACATTTAAAAAAAAAAAAAAAACCCAAAAAAACCCCAAAAAAAAGTATGACTGAAAGAATGGTTTAGCATTGGAATAATTACCCAGGAAGATGGTGGAATCACTGTCTCTGGAAGTGTTCAAGAGGCATCTGGATGTGACACTTGCAGATACCATTTTGAGGTTTATTGTCGTGCTGGGTTGATGGTTGGACTAGATGGTATTGAAGGTCTCTGGATCCTCCTAAATATTTACCTGTGTATTGTTTAAATCTAGATGACAAATTAAATGTTAGAGTCCTGTATTTTTTACAGGATATGTTATTTCTATAAAATATGTTATTTCTATAAAATGAAAAGTCAGAACAAAAAATAAAACACTACAGTCAACAATATTGATCAGTATAAATTATGCCTGACTCATTTTGAATTACTTCTATAACCCAATATTCTCATCTTGCTAGTGGAAATAAATTAATTAGAACACAAGGAGCCATTGTACAAAGGTTAAAAACAGGCATGCATGCATTCATCTGCAGAAAATGAAAAAGTTTAGGTTAATTAAACGTCTGAAGAAAGGAGTCTTATTAATTAGCAAGTTCACAGCATTCTTCATAGCTGTATTTTAGAGATGCCAAACTGCAATATATTAACACTGTAGGCAGAATCTGCCTCTCCATCCTGAAAATCATTTCAAGCTTCTTTTATTCAATGCTGGATCTTTTTTCTAGTGATTTGTATGCCTGAAATCACTATCTCCTTCAAAGTCTTGCATGAGACTGAAACCAAGTGCAATGTTAATGTCCCTGTAAATAATGAGATAAAACTACTGCAAGAGCTCTAGTAATATTTATTTTTTAGAATAGATTGCATTTTCAAAGTTTCATTAACATTGTACCTCATTTCCCCTTTGTTGGCTTTATATTTGATGTTCATGTTATCACTTTTTTTTGGTGGGGGGTAGGTTGGGAGGGGGCTCATCCAAGCTCATTGCCCATCAGGAGGAATGTTTTCAGCATTCTGCTGAATGCTTCAAGACCTAACAAATGAAAAAGAAGTATAGTTAGTACCTTGCAACTTAACAAATGAGGACCAGAGAATGCATGGAGTGAGGAGCATTGGCACTAGCTATGAGCCTGCTTCAGTCCTTTAACTGCAACCTAAAAGACATTCAGGGACAGATATTTTAGTGCTTCATTTTTTACTCTTCTCAGCCTTTGTGCTTTGAAGAGTGTTAACAATGTTAACTGGGATTGTTTTTGTGCAATAGATGTTTCTATTTTTTAAACACCAAGGTTACTCTCTCACTGGGCATCACCTTTAGGAACCAAGCAGTAAAATAGGGCTTGTGGTCTTGTGAGGTTTTTTTGTTGGGAGGAAAAGTTGCTGCTGGAGGGAGGTGCAGGAATGGGTGAGTTGCCAGACTCACAGGCAGTTCCAGACACTTCTTGTTCTGTGCTTGAGTGGGCAGGGGAAGGAGGAGCTCACTGTTGAGCCAAGTTTGGGTGGCATGGCTCCCAGAAAAAAGTGTACCAGCGTGGAGAGATGCACTTTTTCAGCTGACAGACAGCTCAGGATCCAGCTCTGACTTTAAAACCCACTCATCTAAACTAGAATGAGCCCCATCTGGCTCAGCCTGGGATGGAACTATGTCTATCCACAAAGTCCTTCCAGTTTTTAGCAATTCAAAGTTCTTTTCCCAGGTAGAACTGCACCCAGAAATCTCCCCCTTTTTACCCTGGACAGGTTCCAGACTTTGTTTTTGTTGTCATTTTGACTGTCTCCTTCTGAAAGACTTCCTTGGTTTTCCTTTATTTTTCTCACTTTACACAGCTGATCAGGTTGACGATTTGTGTTATTTTTCAGCTCTGTTCTTTAGGACTTGTCACCCTTGTCCTTCTGGTAGTTATAATGTCCTTCCTCAAAGCTGCAAGCTTTCTAGCTATCCAAATAAAGATGACACACAGTTTAGCTGAAGCAATTGAAACACGAGGTCTTTGACATCAACCAGAGTACACTGAGGTGGATGGAGCAGTAATGACTTTTGCAGGAAAGGCAGATGGATTTACCTGGATATAAATCAGCATAAGCCCTACACTTGATAGAGCTAAACATTCACCATTATATATTACATTATATTTTTACTATATTTATTTTAAAAATGGTTCTAATTTAAGATTTTTTAAAGTAATCTTTCCACAATAAGGACACATGATTTCAAAGTGGATGATTTTGCTGACCAGAACCAACTTTCTCCTCTCTTTGTCCAGAAAGAAAGGATTAAAAAATAAGAAAGTAAAAAAATAAATAAATCCAGCTATTGACAATTAAAGGACGGTGTAAGAAGCCTAATGACAAGCCAGGAATAACTTCTATGAGGGGAGAAATTTTCATTGTGTTGCACTGGGGTTGTGTGACCAGGCATGACCTTGCAGGAAGCCCAGACTGGAGCAGGCTCCTGACAGGATCAGTGGTACTGTGAAGAGAGGAGTCCACGCTGGAGCAGGACCTGTGACCCTGTGGAGGACCCACTCTGGAGCTGTTTGTGAAGAACTGCAGCCTGTGGGAGAATTTCAGCTGGAGGAGTTGATGTAGGATTGATTGTCTCCCATGGGAGAGACCCCACGTGGGATCAGGGGAAGGGTGTGAGGAGTCCTCTCCCTGGAGAGGAGGGAGCAGCAGAGACAACCTGTGATGAGCTGACAGAGCCCCTGTTCTCCTTCCTCCTGTACCACTGCAGGGAAGGAGGTAGAGGATTCATGAGTGAACTTAAACCTGGGAAGAAAGCAGAGATGGGAGGAAGGATTTTAAGATTTTGTTCCCTCTCTGATTACCCTGCTCTGATTTAACTGGCAATAAATTCATCTCATTTCCCCAGAGCGAGTCTGTTTTACCTGTGACAGTAACTGCTGAATGATGCCTCCTTGATCCACAAGCCTTTTGCTGTATTTTCTCTCCTTGTGTCCAGCTGAGGAGGGCAGTGACCCAGCAGCTTTGGTGGGCACCTGCACCCAGCTGGGGTCAGCCCGCCACACATACACACACAGAGACAAGGATAAAAGGCTGTTGCCTCCAACCAGGCTCAGAAGGAAACATCAGAACTAACAGATAGAGTCACACTGCTCCTGGAACATGTCCAATTTATATGTGTCTCTTCAATAATGTGCACCTACCAGGAACCCATGTGTTTTGCTAGTCAAAACATTGGGAAATATCCAAAATTCAGCTATCTTGAAGTACAGGAATATGCTGTATGTTTGTTTCTTAACTGGAACAATGGCATAAAATGCATATTATACACAAACTAAATATTTTATGATGTTTTTAAGTACTAAAATAATCTTTGATGTCTGAGCAAAAAGCACTTTAGCACTTGAAACTGCAATTAGATAGGCTTCTATTAAAGTGCTTAACTTTTATCTTAACCAATCACTTAAATCACTGGAGTTTAACTTCTTTGTTGACTCAAGATCTAAAAACTTCATTAACTGAGGTTCAGCTCTCACTCAGCCAAGTGTCTGGACTCAGATTCTCAGAGTAGATATTTGGCCTGGCCTGGCCTTCCATTCAGAGTTCCTGCTCCATAGTCCAGCCCTGCCAGGAACCAATTTACTCACAAAGCGACACAGCCGCAAGATTACTCCTTCCACTCAGGAACAAGAAATTAAACAAACAAACAAAAACAACCAAAACCAACCAAAAAACCCCACAAAACCAAAACAAACAAAACCCCCCAGCCTTCCCAAAAAAAGCCAAAGCAAAACCAAAACAACAAAACCCGAAACAAAACCCAAAACACACTAAACCAAAAAACCAAGCAACAACAACAAAACTCCACCAAAAAAACCCAAACCCAAAACCAAACCAACCAACCAACCAACCAACCAGAAAATCCCCCAAAACCCCAAAGAACAACAAAAAACCCCAAAACCCTCCACAAAAAAAAAAAAAAAAAAAAAAAAAAAAAAAAAAAAAAAAAAGCCCCACCCCCGCAAAACCAAAAAACCCCAAATCTTTATAATCTCTTTATCAGTTCACAAATGATGTTCATTCAAATTCTGGCAGTTACTCCACTGCAGTGACAAATTCACTGGAATTGTTACAGACTAGTTGTAGCTGGAGCCTACTGACAGCAATGAGTTCTGTAGGAAACCAGTGCAGTCTGCCAATTGTTTATGACATAAATTTCATTATTTGAAACAGTCTTCATGAACTACGTATTGTATTTGAATAAATACTGAGACAGATTGATATGATTAAGAATACATTAATAAAGCATCATTCATTTAATTTTCTAGTTCTTTGTTCACTCTTAATCTAAAGATTGGCTTACTTCTCTGCAGTATTTAAGCAAGCATCTTTTGTCCTTAATACCCCAAGTATTCAAAGTTCATTTCTCTTTAACTAAAAATAAAACTAAAAAGAAGGATGATTTCATTTCCCTTTGTTGACTCATCTTACAATCATTTCTAACTCTATTGTCTGAACATAAGAAGAAAAGAGATATTTGTACAAAGCCAGGCCTATGTCCTTTGAAGATGGCACAAAAGAGAAACATTCTTCTTGTGATCAAGTTTCGTGCATGTTCCAGTTTCTTTAACAAGGTTAACCCCACAGTGGCATGCATAACTCTAGTGAAAGGAATAATTTCAGATGTTTTCTCTATGTTGTTTATAGTTGGTGGGAAAAGCCTGCCCTCTTCTGACAACTTTTCAATTTCTTTGAAAATCTTTGCACATTTTTCTAATCTCTATTTATGGTTTCTCCTTTGTTTCCCTGTACATTGTATCAGTAGGACCATGATTCCTACTACTTGTGTTTATATTCAGAATGATATAACAGAAATGAAAAGGCTAAATACACCATACAATTAATGTGTAAACTGCACATATTTGATTAATATGATAAAAATCACCCCCTCTTCATACTCAGTCAAGCAGAAAGCAAGTGGGCGTATTTTGAGCTGTGGTAGAAATTTTAACTGCCACACTCCCACTTTTTAAACAGGTGTCATCTTCCCATTTTTCAGACACACTCATTGTAAGGATCTTTTTATCCACAGCCCCTTGGCAGTATCTGCTTAAGCCTTTTAGTCTGAATCCTGACTTACCACATCAGACTCCCCATTGAAGACCTCTCTCAGAAATAGGCAGAGTGGGCTGCTTTCAAATGAAATGAAATAGAAAGTTGTTTTCCAGGAGCACACCTAATGCACTCTGACCAGTGTTGGGGAGTCAGCTCTCACATTCCTACAGTACAAAGAAAGATGCAAGGGCTGAGAATAAAATTGGATTTTGATGGCACAGTGCAGAGCCTCCTTGGCAGCTGCAGCAAATCCAGAGCTTTGTGGCACCAGCCATATAGGTGCTTCTTACCTTGAAAGAAAGGACAGACAGTTCACTTGAAGCTGACAACTGAACACAGAATTTTAACCATTCAGTATTAAAATTATATTAACAGCCCCTGTTAATATAAGGAGTATTAAGGTCTGTCACCCAGGAGTTCCCTTCCCACCAAGAATTCCAGTTTCTGGGCTATCCTGTGGTTTCTCTGTCCCAACAAGCTCATAAGAAACCCTGGAAATTTCAAAGTGGAAAAAGAAGTTGAGGTACCAGCTGAGTGCTGTCAGTGGCAGCTGTCAAATGCAGAAGGTGACTGCGGATTTACCCTATTTCAGTACCTGTTTAGGACCCCATGTCTGAATCCTTCCTTCCTGACTAATATCAGCTCTGCTGTATTGACCCACCAGTTTCCATCCAGACATTAATGCCTCATGTAATTATTAATTACCCTGAAATACTCCTTGAGAAGTAACCTATAACTCTATTTACAAAACTTGCATGAAAAGAGTAGATGTTTTTACAGTGCTTTCCTCTTCTTAAAAAGATACCAAACCTCCTTTCAGCATCTTCTTATTAAATTGCTTTCCACTTAGCTGCATATAAACCTAGCCCTTAATTCCACCATCATATATCTGCACTTCACCTTATACAAATAAGCAATTCCAATGCGTAATCAATCCTTATCTGAGGCAGAGAGCATAAACCACAGCCTTAACTCTATATAGCATCACTGAAATCAATGAAACCATCCCAAATTAAGCTAGCAAATGGTCTTGTCCTACATATCTTTGCTCTAGACCATTTCAGCCTATTGTGAACTAAGATGGTGATGCAGCAAACATCTCCTGTCTTTTACCCAGTCTTTCATCCAAGTAAGATCCTGCTTTCTCCAGTGACTCCTAACACTTAAAGAGTTTCTTGACACATCCTTCCTGTCATGCCATTCCAAAAGTATAGTTAAAAGAAAAGATTAATTTATCAGATACTAAACAGGTCCTATACACACACAGGAAAAACAAGTTTGTATAAGATTTTAAACCTTCCACTTAACAATTTAATCTCCCTGCGACTACAGACCAAATATAAATACTACATTAAATTTCCCAAGCTTGTTGCATCTGATGGAACCAACTTAGAGCTCATTACTGCAAGTACACACTGAGATCCCTTTGGCATCATTACAATACAGTGGTTAATTACAGAGCCTACATTTACTCGTGGGATATATCTTTCTTCCCATATACACAGGTTCTCCCTTACTGTTTAACAAACTAGATACAAGCACATAAAAAAAAAAAAAAAAAAAAAAAAAAAAAAAAAAAAAAAAAAAAAAAAAGGCAAATTTATCATCACAAATTGGTAAGTGTTTCCATTTTACAGGTGAGAAAATCAAAGCACAGTGGCATCACCAGGCAGCCCAACAGAGCTCATTGCCAAACACTAAACCAGGAGAAAACTAGAACATTTACGGCAGTCATATAAGGCAAACACTTTATTCCAAGCCAAACTGGTCTGAAATTACCTAATTCACCACTTGAGATTTTCTCAAAGGAAGTTGATTTGGTGTTTTCAGCTCTTTCTGAATTTCCCCAATGACACCTTTTTTGTATTAAAATGAAAAACATCAGTGGGTGTTTTGCACTCTGAACACAAATGCACAAATGAGTCCAGCCTCTCTTCAGGCTCTGATGCAGAAATTTGCTCCACTGAGCCACCACCACCCCACTTGCTTCAGAGCAGGGAACTCCCTGGAAGATTTTCATTTTCTGCCTGGCTGTGGCATCCTCTGCTGAGTCTGAGAGAGCTGACACAATTAGTACAAAGTAGCATGTGGCAGCCAGCCACAGAAAGCTCTGCATTTCTGAACAATTACAGCCCATTTTGTTGGTGCTGGGAGTCACAAATGCTCAGCCACTTGAGAACTGCAATTATATGCTGGAAATGCACTGCCTGGAACAGTCCCTCTTACGAAACAGAAATTACCAGCTAAAATTGGAAATTGGGAAAAGAAAGTTTCTTTGTCTCACGGTGTTTAATGGAACCTCCAGAGTTATCAACCCTGTTGCTTCTTTCCTTTTTACCGAAAGCTCATGAAAATCAAGGCAAAAAATCATTCTTCCTGGCCCATGTATTTTATAGGGATGTTTGTATTGTGTGAAAATATAATTCCTTTTATAAAATATTATCCTTCCCTTATCATAGCACTGAGCAACACTTTGTCATGTCTGTATGCCTTCCTTTGTCAGCAGGGAAAACAGAAAAAATTTAGGAAGGTATCTCAGTCTGATATATTTCTATGCCTGAATATCTACATCTCACACTGAAATATTTGAGTTCCAGACATTTGAAATCTAGCTCAGGTCTCTGTGCTTGTTTAAAGGGATATAAATAGCAGCTATTTGGAGGCAAGGTGAGGGAAGAAAGGAGACTCAGAGACCTGTTAAGATCAGACTAGGGTAGATGAGAGAAAGGCTGGAGAAAAACCTGCAGAATGAAATAAGGAGAGTAACAGCAGTTTCGAAAAAACAGAAGAGAAATTTTTAAAATCCACTCCTTCATACATAAGCATAGAAGCAGACAAAAATGTCTTCTCCTGTGTATCTCCTTATGACTCCCTGAAAAGAAAGGAACAAAGATTTACATAGTAAAATGCTAAAGCTTAGGACTTGACCATAGCTGTGGTAATTACCTATGGTAATGGAATGACTATTTCTCTAGAATTAATTGGATTTTTTAAAAGAGAAAGTCCATAATCATGTCTGTCCACAAGTCTGTATATTCGTGGTTTGTCCAGACAAGTAAAAGCATGTGCAATGGCTGGTTCAGAGCTTTTTCAGGACTAACCAGAATGCTGGAGCTGTTTCCAGCAGTGAAAACATACCTGCCTGTCTTAGGTCACTATATTCTAGCTTCCTTACAACCCAGCTTCTGACTGGCAACAAAACATAGAATTCACAGCTTTTGGACATCCCACTCCACTGACATTCAAATGGAATTGGTTAAAAGGTTCAACCAAGCATTGCCGTCAAGTGTAGGGACAGAGGGGGCATAGGAAAGAAAGGACATGGATAACGTGCATAGGATGGATTTGCATGAGAAACCAGCATGAAACACATAAAACAGCCTTACAGAACAAAAATGCACCCATCTATTCTCCAAACAGTTTCATCAGGAAAGGCAGATTGGGACAAGAAAACATTTTTTTCTGAATTGGAGGAGGTAATCTTTTTATACAATTTATTCTCTCTCACATCCCAATAGGTAGAAAGCTCTCATCAATCTCAACCCGTGCAGCAGCTCTTATTCCAAGAGGCCCAAACAGAAATAAAATGAAAAAACATTTATTTCACTTCTAAATTTTTCTCCTCAGAATAGACATTAGGTTATGTACCTGAAACAACAGTACCCTTTTCACAGTGTTTATAAAAATAAAAAAAATCTGAATGCAATAGCATTAATCTATGATGAGCATAAAGACAACAGATTTAAACTGGAAAATTTACAAATGTGCTCACAAATATTATTGTTCCACTTCTTATACTGAGACGTTATATAAAGAGAAAATGTGAATTTATTTATCCAATGAACACAGCACAGCAAAACTGTTGTGTATTAGATCTGTAGATCACAGGCACAGTATATTAAATTCACTTAGTAGATAGATCATTATGTTTCCATGTAAAAGCCATTACAAATAATAAATATTTAAATATACATATGACAAATAGCGTGCCAGGATTATGCAGATAATTCATATTTAATTCAGTAGTTGCTTCATTGCTAACAAATAGTAATGAACAGACCACTGCATGTTCTCCAACATGATACATTTACTTTACTCAAATCATTTTCCAAGCACATACATGTCTGAACTTTTCAATTAATTTCAGCCTAAGGCACTCAGAGCAAGTAATGCATATTATCAGGTGGACTCTTGAAAAATAAATCTAGCTTATCTTATTTCCTTTCTCATTGCAGCCTTTATCCTGAGGAAGCATCAAAATGTCAATGCTCAGAGAGAAATTAGGTTAGTAGTAGCTCTTTTTTCATGTCCCCCTCTCAGAGCAAGGGATAGGTTTGAAGGTCAGTTCAATGCTCTCCATCAGTACAAAATCATATCTGCACAGCTGTAGCCTACAAAAGCAGAAAAAAAAATCACAACAGAAAAAGTTAACTTTAACTTTTAACTTTTTGGAAAACTTAACTTTTGGAAAACTTAACTTTAACTTTTTGGAAAAATAATCCAGTAATTAAGCCTCCAGTATTTACCAGCTCTCAGAGACAGTACTCAGGACAAGAAGTGTCTCCTTGTCTAAGTTTATACACTAGTTCATGCATTCTTAGAGTAGCTTTGACAGACTTAAAAACAACCAAACATCAGCTGGATGGTGCAAAGAAGGGTATCAGGGTATCACACTGGTCTGAAGTACAAAGATGCAGCATTTCATCCATTACACCTATCAATCTGCATTCAAATCACCTCTTTAGCAGCATGGCCCAAAATTTGCACAATTCTTGTTAACATAGGGCCTGAATAATTTATTTTGCATTCTCTAGGTGGAAAAATTTCTCTGCTTTTATTTTACATAAGAAAGGAAAGAATCACATCATAATATTTTCTCTTTCACTTGCCATGACTGCATGTGAAAGAAATTTTAATGCAAGAGAGCAATTTGGCTTCTGAAGACCTAGAAAACTCACAGCTGACTAGTACTACATGAACACATGAAGAGGTCACAAAGGGAGCCACATACACATGAAAAATGGGCTTTTTGAGGTCAGCATAAGTGGTCTGATTTTTAGGGCAGAAGCAGGACACAGTCCTGGTCTTCATGCACTGTTGTAATGTATGGGGAGATCTGGTTAGAACAGGCAAATGATGGACACACCCTCTGATAGCACCTCCATAGCATACAAGCTACGAGACTTATTTTATTTAAAATTATCTTCTTTACTGCTCTGAACTCACAGATGTGGCTATACCACACAATTCACTTCAGCCTGGGATGTGGAATACAGTGAAACAGCAAAAGGAGAGAACAGCACACCAGGCATTTCTATTGACTCCCATTGTTATGAGATTTCCAAACAGTTAAAGGTCCACCTATCTGTATGTGAAAGGACTGTCAGATTTCTACTTAAGAATGGCACCTTTTAAGGTCTCCACAAAGTTATGACAGTAATTGTATGACTAAAAAGATCAAGACAAATTCTAGTGTTCTCTACAATCCAAAGCATAGAATTTCATCACCAATTTGTTTTGATTTGAATTCAATGTTTCATCATGATAGTATTTTTGTAGTATTATTTATGTCTAACCACAGGGGGCACAATACCCAGCGAAACCATAATGCTGAATTCTAAAAATAAAAGCTTATGTTTTCCAACATATTTTATCTCATTTGAAGTGCAATCCATCTCAGTTTGTGATTGCTGAGTAACAGGAGTACATCACAGGAGAGTAGCCCTGAGCATGGAGCAGGTTCACCAAGGAGTAGAACACAAAAAATGTTTTTTGTTAGGTGAGGTTTTCTTAACCCCTCAACCCAAATGGCTCCTCGGCTGTCTACTAAAAAGTATGGGCACTCCACACTTGTTCAGAAGAGGTATTTGCAAGGTCTTCTTTATATTATCTCTGTTCTTGTTGTGGTGAAAAAAACCCCAGATGTGCCTGGGCTAGGTATCTTTGAGACATTCACCTTCCTTTTTAACTGAGTTTGAATTCCCTGACAGGTTCACAAGCTTTTTGAGTAACTGACACCTGGACATGCACAAGTTAGCAAAGCTTTCTGGTTTTATGGGTGGGCAGAAATTATTTATCTCAGGGATCAACAGTACGAAAATTATGTGTACCTTTCAGCACTCTCATATTCATACACCACCTGTGTGAATAGTGGACCAGCACAGCAGACAATTGTCTGTGATAGTCCCCAAACTTCCACAGTTTGCAATTAACCCAGACCTGTGGAGACTGAGACTCTCATTGTCTTTTATCCCTGCATCTGTCCCCTGGTTTTTATCTACTACTTTGTTGTGAATAATTTAAATTTTTTAAATGTAGTTTCTAGTTGATGATCCTGTATTCAAGTAATTGTTGTAATTATATGTAAATAAGGTAAATATAGGTCGCTATAATTATAATGAGCAATTAGGTAATTATACCAACCAACAGTGTGGTAACACCTGCATTTAAATTACCTGCACATGCTGATTCAATGCAGTATTCTTCACTGTTCTCTGAAAGTATCTAACATGCCTCTACAGCTAGAGTGTGATGAGGCTCCACATGAAGGGCTTTAGTGGATCCTATATTAAAGCACATCAAGTGCATCTTACTTTTAAGCTAACAAGAGTCAGACTAACAGGAATGAAAACTCAAACCCTGTAAGGGCTATTCACTGAAAATCTTTCTTGTTTCCTTGCTAGATCATTATCTAAGAAATTTCAAAGTGCTGACAGGCTTACACAAAATATATCTTCTAATTTATCACCACTGGGTTGAGAAAAAAATTGGAAAATGATTCCAAACTTTTCACCCTCTCTCACCAAAGGCTTTCAAATGAAATTGTGCCATTTTCACCTGAGAGCTTCAGACTTATGATTTTCAACAAGTTAATAAAGTCAAATGTATGTGCATTCTGGGGTACTATTTTGATTACTGAGTGTTTTGTTTCTTCCTAAGTCTCTCCCATCCATCTCCTCCTCTTTCTCAGTAAGTCTAAAATAGTACATTAATTTAATACGATTTCATGATTTTTACAAAGTATCATACCCAATTCCTACTAGGCTAATATCATACACCATATAAGAAATCCTCAAATGTTACATCTCAAGTTAATAAAATATATTGGCTTAAGACTTACTAAGTATTGTAATACTATTCTCACTCATTTGAAATTACTTATTTGATAAGCATTTTTAGGTTTTTATTTTAAATTCTCACTTTCTTGAGTCTGCCATTAATAAGAAACAAATTAACAAGTCTCAAATAAAGTACTCTTGCTACTCCTGGATATTTCTTACCCATTCCATGTAATATGTTCCTTTCACAAGATGCAAATGCAAAATTTAATTGCTAGTGTTACCGTACAAGTAAATTTGGAGATTTAAAAAATGAACATATGGTAATATTGCTGAAATATTTTAAACCAGAATTAATGAAAGATTAGTAATTACACTCAATTACAAAAAAACCAAAGCAAAACAAAAACAAAACCAAAAAACCCAGATTATTTAATTTTAACTGTAAGCAGACACAAACTGTGTTCTGAACTTAGAACTTTTTAACTTCCAAAAAACCTCTTCCAGTCACACATGTTTTTGAAAGTGCTCCATTTCACACTTGAGTGTGAAAAGCTGTGTACAGACAAATGAGGAAATCATAAAAGTACTTGATAAAATTTATCTTATGGAGGAGAAACTGACCATGCAGGTATAAGTCAGGCTGGTCCTTGAAAGCAAGTGACACACAGCACGAGTGACACCTCCATGTACTAAATGTTAATGTACACAGCAGCTCTTCCACATGACAAATTTGATTACCAGGAGGATGGAAGAATATTCATACACTTAGGAATATGCAATTAAAAAAAAAAAAAAAAAAAAAAAAAAAGCAGGGAAATACAGGTTACTGAGAAAACATCCTGAGCATCTTAGTTGATACCCAGCTATGATGCATGACAAACACTCACCTTTTTGGATTATTGAGAGATTTCAGCTTCATCTGAAGAATCCTAAGCTTGTGTTTCGGGCCTATTAAATTCTTTGTAGAAAAGGTCAAGGAAATTTTTGCAATTTTTTCGATGTCTTGGTGAAATCCAGTCAGTATTTTGACTCTTTTATATTGCTGAAATGTTGAAGCTTCACTAAAGAAAAAATATTTAGTCAGGCTTCTGTTAGCTGAGTAATATTCACTATTGCTAAGCATTGTTATAAAACTTGGAAGTCTTGTGAGATATATCTGAATGTACTTGGAGCATTCAGAACGAGGACAGCTAGGACAGGATTCAAACCAGCAACAATCCCAGGTACTGGGATCCTTTCCCAACTGGGAAAGGATCATTTCAGTGTGAGGCCATTGCCCCTGACACTGAGCCACATCCAGCAAACAGTGCCATGGCCAAGTCTTAACAAACTCAGGGTACTTTTTCAACTCACAAGCTAACAAGTTAAGAGGTTTAGAAAACCCAGATAATTATTCCTATAAAGTGATTTTAAAAAGATTTAAAGACAAAGAACAACATACCTATTCATCTGTGACTCTACTGTGTTTCCAGCATAGTCTATTAATTTAACTGTAATGAAACCTCTCCTGATGCTTTTATTCCAGGTAGTAATGTCCAGTAAATAGTTATACACTGCAGGAAGAAACAGGAAATCATTAGAGTTAAAGAATGACTTCAAGAGGAAACAGCTGGTGTTACCACACTGTTAAATGCATTCACTGGTGGATGATAGGAATAGTGACTCTTTATTTTTACAATACCAGTTCAAAGGAGAATAAAAAGCTGACCTGCTGCTGTCCTGCCTTGTGCCCTTAGAAACCCTGACCTGGCCTTCTGTAGCCATCACAAGTATTGCAACCACACACCTTTACTGCTTCCAGTCAGGACACCAAGTAAAACTTTATTTTTTGGCATATTATCATTCTCTCCTAAAAGACCAGGCCTCTTATGAGGCTTGTCTTGCTCAAGTTTACAATTTCCTTTCTTTTTAATACCTCTTGTTCATTTCTGTTTCCTCAGGCTTCTGAATATCTAATAATTAAGACTTTAATTAATAAATACACTGCTTTTTGGGCTGGTTTGTTTTGCTTCCTGGCTTTGCATATATTTCTTCTTGATTTTGCGTGTTTTCCTCTAACTTTATACTGTTATTACAATATTTCTTATTCTGCTCCACGTGTCTTCCTCGTTTCCCCTTTTTTCTACCACCACCAGAGAGGGCCAGGAGAGAACAGCAGTAACAGGTTTGGAGCTGAAAAACACTGGGAAGAGGAGTTTTTTATTTAATTTTAGGTTTAAAAAAAATATGTAAAATCCATCATTTCTTTCAGCTCTCCTCAATCCTTTGGAAGACACGATGATGTCAGCAAGCATGACTAGGACCATGTGTCCCTGGTCACAAAACTTGTTACGATGATGGACAAAAATTAATGGGAAAAGCTAATTTCGCATGAATTCCCTGTAAGAATAACTAATTAGAAGTGTGTGTTGTACTTGCTCAGGGTGCTAAAGTTTTTTAATACAACAGAAATTGGATGAGAATCTAGGATGGGCCTACATGGGTAGGTAGCTATCTGAACTCTTGCAGCTGAAGCCCATGTCATGAGAGCTCATTGCCACAGAGTATGACCCTGAAGTAGCCAGCTGAATTTTCCCTTCAATATTTTACTCCTGGGGACACATGGAGTAGCTTTAGTTGACTGTAGGGTGATCTTGTCCTCAGGTGGAACATAGAGATGTCTCTTTTTTTGTCCCCCACCCAGGGCTGCCTCACTTCCCTTCCCTGCTCTCTGAAAATGGTAGCATCAATCCCATTTAAGCAGTTCCATCAATCCAAGTTTTGCCCTCCGTCTTGATTCTCTTTTTTGGGCTTCCTTCTTCCTCTTGGCAGTCCATCCCATTACATTTAAAGTTACATTTCTTTCCCAGTTCACACAGTACTACTCTTTCTTCTGCCACCATCATTTTTCTTCTTCCTCCAGGTCTGTGAACTGACCCTTAGTTCATGGTTTCTTACATCATTTTACACAGTGGCTAACACTAGCTTGCTGCTTTTAACATGTTTTCACTCCAGATCAGCTAAAAAATAGCAGTCATAAATTTTATGAAGAGGTTATATGTATGTATTTAGTCACTCACTGCAGAAGGGGTCTTTGTCTGAGGTATCAAAGTAAGCTCTTTTTGGTGAACGATATGGTATCAACATCTTTTTCCATCTATCAGCATGATAACCTGAAATCCAAAGTTTAAATATTTCATTTCAGACATTTAGCAAAATCATGATACACACATACTTTCACAAAAGAATCTCACAAAGTGACAAATTTGCCTTTAATTTTCTTAAATATCCTCTAAGAAATAAAATTGACTAGAAAAAGGAAGAAATCCTCTGAGTATAACAGACTGTAGTAATCAAGTATTTAACTCCTCTAATATTACATTAGTATCACTTAAATTGCATAATGTAATAGTTACCTCTTTAGTCTAGAGACTAACTCCAAAAAGTAGTGCTTACAAAATCGTGCAGAGGTAATAAAAACAAAGACGTAGCCCACATGTTTGCAGAGAGCACTTACAGAATAGCTCTCCTTTCTTTCTTTTAAATCACTAAATATTTTTAAATTGTTTTGTAGATACTGTTTGCAGATACTGTTTAATAAAATACTCTGCCATCTCCCTAAGCTCATGGAATTAACATAGAAAGAAATTCATGCAATTCCATGATTATTGTCTTTAGGGCTTGATAACAGTGCTGGTTTCTAGAATGGATGATCCTGCTCTCTCCCTGTTAGTCTCTCTACATAGACTGGACAAGGAGGGCTAATTCCAGGCTGCAGAGCTGCCACTGCAAAGCAGGAAGCAGGAAAGATGGATGCAGAAGGATGCTGCTTCTCCACTGGTGCTGCCCTGATTTTTCAGCCTTTTGACGTTTTCATTCTTAGACTAGAGCTTTTTCACAAATTGTAAGAAAAACAAAGAGTGATACATTCCTTCCAGGGGGAAGGACAAATTGATGGATTGCTGGTTTGATCAGTGAGGTCGGAGAGGTGTCAACCTCGTCCCCCTAGTCCCTGGTCAAAATCCAAACTCTATTTAAACCTTGAATCCAAAAATAAAGCTCTTTCTTTTCTTCTCAACTTGACAAGTGAGTGTAGTTCATTCATGTCCTTTAGCGACACACTGGAGAAATATTCCTCCACATCTACCTTAGGCATTCTGTGCAAGTGCACCAGGCATGGCTAATAACCATGCTGGGGAAGTCCTGGAGTCTTTCTGTCCCACTATAAAAGCTCGTTATGGTTGGGATTTTTTATAAAATAGCACACAGGTCTATCTATCTTTTTCTATCTATCTATCTATCTATCTATCTATCTATCTATCTATCTATCTATCTTTTTCTTCTAACCTGATCCAACTAATGTAGCATGCACATTCCAGCCTAAAGGGTGCAAAAAAAAGAAAATATGCAAATTTAAATTTAACTTCTAATTATGTATTTTTAAAAATTCATTCTTAAGAAAACCCTGCCAATGAGGAAATGCTCAACTATTTTCAATCAGTGCCCAGATCCTCCCAAAAAAAGCAACAAACTCCCCAAACAATTAAAATCCCCTGCAAATAAAAGCTTGATTCCAAAGGAAGAGCGAAAGAAACCATGAAGTTGCTTTAAACATTATTACTCTTAAATAAAAACCACAGGTCCTCTAGGGATCATAAGACACTCTTAAAGCCTGAAGTGATGAACTAAAAGCACAAGCAGTTTCTCTCTAGAAAGGGGAAACACTGAATCCATTCCAGACTGGAAAGTATAAAGACCAAAGAGTAGGAACATTCAGCACCTGTGCCTAACAGAGATAACCATAAAGCAGACAAACCCATGAACTTTAAACTAATTTAACTTCCCAGGAAATCTCACCCAGTCCAGAACAGATGTCACAACACTTACCCAGTACTGGGCAGGACATTGGCTGGAAAGCATCACAATCAACACATTTTCCTCTCTTGTAATCCAAATAAGAGCCACAAGGATATGTTATTATGTCACACTTGCTTTTCAAAGATGATAAGAAGAGGAAGACAGCTCTCTGATGGTCACATTTAAAATACTGAACTCCTTCAGGGAAGAAAAAAAATTAAATTAATACCTAATAATTTTTATTAATGAAAAAAAAAAAAGAGGTTGAATAAGTAGAATCATAGAATGATTTAAGGAAGAGACTTTAAATATCATCTTGTTCCAATCCCTCTGCCTTGGGCAGGGACACCTTCCACTACACCAGGTTGCTCAGAGCTCTATCCAACCTGGCCTTGAACACTTTCAGGGCTCATCCTGTGGTACATCCACAACTTCTTGATGAAACTTGTCACTCTCTGACAGTGACAGATGTTTTTGGCCAAAAAGAGTTTACCACGAGGAACACTTCAGAGATTCTTCTCTCTAGTTTTCTGAGATAATAAATTCCTTCCTTTCCTGACAAAACAAACTTTGGGAATTGCAGAGATGACGATCATGCTGGCTTAAGGGATTCTCCCACAGTCACAGATACACAAGTGAAATCCTTATACCTTTGCAGCAGCTCTAACTGCTGGCAGCACTGTGCAGATTAGTAATGGGAAACACTGACAGAAACACACATATCCAAAAGACTAAACAAAAATAATTGCCAGCAACGTTACCTAACACTCATGGAAGTTGAAATAATCAAAATTCTGAACCAAAAGATCATTTCATAAAACTCTTTTTGTCCTAGAGCCTAAAAGATATGTCCAACACCAAAACCCAGTTCATCATTGCCAGCCAGGAGGAACCTAAAACACAGTAGAGACATGGAAGCCTTGCCCTCTATGATATAGATCCTGCCCAAACCACTGGGACACAAACACCTTCCCCCATACCTGGACCCATATAACCATGGGAAAAAATAATGATCAGTATATTCAGGTAGTATATATAGTACAACAACATAATTCCATCATGCCAATATTAATGATATGATGGGATATGTATGTTATAGCAAGACTATTTTCAAATATCTTATTTTTCTTTTGTTGCATAGGGATAAAAATAAAGAATACAGTCTCAGGTTCCATATTACTGACTAAGTTGCAGACTCAATTTAACTTATTTGATTTGATCTCAAACTTTTCTTCTTATTAAATAAAAAGATTTTTGTTTACCACTGAAAAAAGTTTTTGGACAACCAGGCTGATCCATTCCTCCATTTGGATAGAAATCAATGGTTCCTAAAGGCTTCTTGTAACCTAGTGCTAAAGTAAAAACATCATGAATGAAAAAAAAACCCCAGAAACAGAATTATGAAGGCAATTATTTATCAACACATTCACTGCAAAAATCATGGAGATCTTAAAGAAAATGTTTGCAATTATACCATTCTTTTTGTACTGTAAATTAGGGTCATAGCATGAGGTAAAATTCAAGGATTTTTTCTTTTTAAGAAAAATATGTAAAATGTTGTACACAAATGTATACAAAATTGTGTAAAATTCCTGCTGCTGCAAAAGGGAAAAAACAGAAACAGCTGTAACTGAGATATCATTTACATAAATAAATTTATGAAATTCATTTTCTCTCCAGAAACCAAAATTCTTTCCCAGTGCAATTTTCATTAGAGTAAAATCTTCCATTATTTGCAGGACCTTGGATTCTAAAGTACACTAATATTAGCAGTAAATCAAAGTAGGAAAATCTGTATCTGTCCTATAAAAGTAAGCAAAATTCCATGAGTAAGAGTTAATTCAATCTGACCTACTTTTTACCACACCTTCATTTATATAATGAGAACATTGCAAAAACTGGCATTTTGCAGCATATAAATTTGTATAGGAAAATGCTTAAATTTTAATATTGTTAAAGAAACTGATATGAAACTATGCAAATAATGGGACAATAGTGTTATTAAAGGTTTACTTATGGTTTTGAGGAAAAAATGAAACCAGACATTAAAGCATAGATGAAGCAGACTTTACAATGTTCTTCTTTTTAACCTTACAGTAACATGATTTGATATTTTAAGCAGTGTCTCTCTGGTGTACTAAGTTGATACAGCAGAGCCTGACTGTCTCAGGAGGGATTAATTCAGTGCTAACCATGTGCTTACAACTTCTGTGTTCATACCGACTTGCACAGCAGAAGAACATTCCACTATTTGAATGTTACTGAAATGGCTGATCCCTCCTCCTTTGCTCTCCTGCCTTTCCTCAAGCTGAAATGGGCAAGTCAAGGCTATGTTATTACCATCAGTGTCTGAATGGATCACATCCACAAACTGTGCATCAGTAGGATCCAGTCTGTTCTCTGGTGGCTCTCCAGTGAATGAAGGGCCTGCTGCATCCAGACCTGAATAAAAACAACATTTGCATCATAACCTCTACAGATATAGAAAAGAGCAACATCTGAGCATTATTCACCAATGATTCTTCATGTTCTTGGTATAAAGATTAAAAAAACTCCGTATTTTTTTTCTCTTCAACTTGCTAAGAAAAGCAAAGATTCCTACCCCAAGACTGATCAACCCATATCTATGAATTTCTCTCTTTCCATAACTTTCCATCTCCCATTTATTCAGATCAATAAGCCAACAGCATCAGGGATCAAATCAGGAGAATTTGTTTTGTCCTTCTCCCCAGAAAATACTGTACCTATTATACACTTCATAAAACCAAAATGCACAATATAACTGCTCTCACCTCCAGAACACAACTAGTCAGACACTCAGGTAGCATATCATTTAACTTAAGTGGCATTTAGATGTGGCACTCAATTTTCATTTGAGAGACTAGAAGGTAACCAGGTTGGAAAATTTAATCTGCGATTTATGTCCTGAAGGCAGACTTGCCCAATTTCCTGAACTGCTATCAGGGCTATATTTTTCCTAATGTATGTCATTAAATATTCAATTCTCATTTATTGATGTCTCAGTGTTCTGACAACAATACAAGGTACAATAGAACATGTGCACTGGGATTAAAAGCCATACCTGTAATTCTGCCAAATTTGCCATTATACTTCTGACCAAGAAAACCAGCTACATGAGCACCAAGACTAACGCCAATCATGTGCATAGAGTCAAGAGAAGCTCCACCCACCTATCAGGGGAAAAAAAACACCAAAGCCAGTCACACACAGAATTAACAGAACAGAAATCAGTAAGCTGATTTAGTTTTCACTTTTCATCAGTAGTTTTAGTTATATTTCTAACTTTCTAGCTCTACAAAAAGAAAAAAAAAAAGATATTATGAAGTTCCTTTCAGTTTGCAATTCTGTATTAGTTAAAGTGTAGAAATGATGAAATTCCTTCTCCCACCCCTTGCAGGACTCACACTGTCACTGTTTGATCTGTAAACAGCAATTAACTTGGAGACTCTTCTTATAGTCTATTTAATGGACTTCTATTTAATTATTTTTTATTCCATAACAATAAATATACTGGCACAACTGCAAATTGCTAGCACTGTATTCAGTCCCAGAGGACATATTCTGATAGCCTTTCTCTCCTTTCACCTCAGCATTTCTCAAAATGTTGGATGTTTTTCTAAAATTCCACGTTAATATTTTTTTACTGCACAGCATTCAAAATTTCTGAGAATGGCTGAGAAATAAGTGGTGAGGAAAGACAAAAATTTAAGTGACAAATCAGACAATGGCATAAATAACATCATGACATGTTTTGTTCATTTGATCAAGCAATAAATCTAAAGCCCAGTTAAGACCACTGGCATCAACTGTTGTTACACCAAGTGCCTCTAGAGACAAGAACTTTATACCATTTTGGAATTAATATTTATATGTTTGCCAGTGGTTTAATTCCCATTTAAAACTATTATTTATAGTAGATAATTAGTAAAAAGAGTAGTGCAATGCCTTTGCAAAATGTTTCCACTGCATACTATTTGAACACCTCTCCCTTCACTTCCCCACTGCTGAATCCACTCTTTCCAGAACTGAAACTTCCAGCTGGTTCAAGAAACCAGATGCACATTCAGGCACATTTTAGTGAATTGGAAATAAGAACTCGGGCGAAGTTAAATATATGCAATAATAACTGCATGTAAAGTTAGTACTACCTCTATAAAGAAATGTGATTTGATGCTGTTCACTGGACTTCTCTATAGATATATTTTAAATATCCATTCCCACTCAAAGCATGCTCTTTACACTTATTCAGAACAGATGCAACGCTCTGCCTTACCAGCATCTGGTCAACATATTTCTTCAGTATTTCTGCAACTTTTCTGCAGTTTTCCACAGCAGCTTTGTAATTCCAAGTGGTAGCACCACGATTCCAATCAACTATAATGAGATTAATATCCTCTGAAGACAGTAAAAGCTTCTTCATGTCGCCCAGCCATGCTGGAGGAGATCCCGTTGGCCTGAAGCCATGAATGACAAAGACAATTTTCTTGGTTTTATTCAGGTACTCAGATGCAGACACGTTGTGTTCAACGAGTTTCTCAGCACAATCATGATTTCCCCTTGTGTATAGGAGTAGCTGAACATGGAGCTCTGTTCCAGACAAAGCATTGCCTATGTTAAGGTCTGTAAATTCGGGACATTTTTGTTCCTCATCTGAAAAAGATGAAAATTTTAAGACAGTCATTTGATGAGCTGGGCTATCTGAAATACCACCCCTTCATTTTTCTTTCTATATCTTTTTTTTTTTGCTGAAAGTGGAGAACTTCCATTTCCTTTACTCTCGACCTTTGGAAAGAGATGTCAAAACCTGCACTGAACAAGGAGCCACAGTTTAAGTAATGACTCTGCAGATACCACTATGCTCCTCTGAACCCTTCAAATGTGAAATTATCCTAATTTTCCCTGAACCATGTCTTTTCTCCTTATAACTACTAATTAGTAGTCAGTGTTGATAAGATTCTTAATTTCTCCATCAAAGGCAGGTTCTCAGAATTTTTTCACAAGAACCGTGTGCTATATAAACAGGAAGGTTGTGGTTGTTTCTTCCTCTTTGGGCCAGGGTGGCAGTGCTGCCAACCCTTAGGCCTTATTTGTTTGATCTGGCAGCAAGAAATAGATGCCTGACAAAACAGAAATAATCCAGAACCCTTTCCTAGCTTTGGATCACCGTAACGGCACCATTACCAAGAAACAAAGGTGGAAGAAACAAACAATTTTGCTCTGAATTTGAAAAAATAATAATTAAGGTCAGTGTACATAATGGCTCAAGACAAACAGTAGGATTTAACATTTCTGTCTGTACTTGGACAGTTAGGGTGTACCAGGTTAGGCAGGTCAACAGTTATCAACATACAAAGTTCACACTTTAAAGATATCTTTTGGCTGCTGAGGTCACATTTTGTGGATAAAGCACTTCAGGACTCTGGGTAGAATACCAACACCTGTCACAGTTCTTCTGCTATGGCCTCTTCACCTTTGCTATGACATTAGTTGATTTTTTGGCCAAGGTTTTTGGCCCATCTCTTGACTTCTAGTGGGTTACATTACTTTACACAAGACTTTTGTCTCTCTGGTGCTTGATGGCACCTTTCTCAGCTCTTCTGACATTAAAATCTTTGCAAAGCAAGTCACTTTCAAGAAACCAAAAGTGAGAAAAGGAATAATGTCTTCTTAGTTCCTTAAAAATAATATAAAAAGATAACCTGAATTTCTCAGATTTTTTTGAGTCATAAGAGAAGCAGCTCCAGCCCCTCTCCTCTTCCCAGGGAACAGCTCACAGGCAGGACCAAACCCACCCCACTTGAGATGGACAGTAAGCCTGCACCCCTTCTTAAAACTGCAAAAGGCAAGCATGGGTGGCTTACAAGGTATCTGAAGTATGTATTCAATACTATAGGTCTAAGCAAAGCTAAACAATGTTAATTACAACATTCAAGATGCAGTAAAGATTCAGTAAAGGCACTAAAGACACTAATTCACTAATTTAGGGAACTAGACCAATTACCTCTAATGCCAAACCATGTATCTACCAGGACTAGATTGGTCATCTCTGGGCTGGACATCACAAAAAAATAATGCATATAGTCCAAACATGAGCAGGCTTGAAGTCACACAGTATTAAAAATAACCTGAAACTCAGTGCTGCAAATCAGCCAGACAAAAGTTTCATGCCCATCATCATGTTATGACAGTAACCACAATTATTACATGGTGAAAAAGACAGAATTATATTTCAAAATACCATTGTTTTTCCCATTTAAATACATAATATTATAAGTAACTTTTACTAAGATTAATAGACAGGTTATTAACTAACAAATGATACAGGAAGGCAACTAATTTCATTGCTTGGGCTTATCCAAGAAGTTCTGAAATTGAGAAGTTTTCAGCTGAAATGGAATTGAATTGAATAAAAATAGTAATCAAGAATCTAGTAAAATGTCATACATGTGACATGATCCTGAGATGTTAACAGTATGTCACATTTGATTTCTGGTTTTCACATATTTATATATTATGATAAAAATAGAATATAAATTACATCACACTAATTTAATTTACAAAGTGAAAACAAAAACCAGTCACTTGATTATAGTTTCAAAGGTACAACATGAAAACCTCATTTTGCCTGATGTGGTCTTTAAATCCAAGTTTAATCATCGATCATTAAAATTCACTCCTTCGTACCTAAAATATAAAAGATTCATGCTAAGATATTGCTCTGTATCCCTTTAAATATTTTAATTTTTTTTTAATCCTTTGATTGGTAGGAATAAAAATTACTTCTTCTAATACCAGTGGAATGACAGTGAGATAAACCAGACAGAGTCTGTTCTATGGGAGTGAGAAATCTATCAGAAGGAAATTATTTTAACTGCCAAACCTATTTACTAGCTGGCAAATGTCGAAGGGAAGCAACTCGTTTACTCTTGGCTGTGAAATGACAGATGTTATTCTTTCAAAAGTAAATAGAGAATAAAACCAGAATGATGATGTCTTTACTGTGGAATTAGATAAGTTCTGCAAATAGGTGTATGAGTTTATTACATTGAATTGTTTAGCGAGGAGTCATTGGGGGAAGTTTTTCAAACTCCTGTTTCTCACTGAATACTGGAAGCAATACCCAGATGCCCTTTCTGCAGCACTCTTGTTGGAGTACTCACTCTTTTCTATACAATAAAAACATACATGTAGCCACTGGGTGTTACACATGCAGTTTAATCAAGTAAATGTATAATTTCAACTTTCCTGTGCAAGTTTGTGAGCATTTCAATTATCTTGTGCAGTCAAAAAGAGGAAAATCTTAAGTGCACAGTCTTTTTTTGAACTAAATTTTGCTATTTAAAAATGCAACTTGAAAATCTTAAGCAACCATCAAATCAGCAGCAACCAGGAAACTCACATGAGTATATTATGACTGTTTCATGATTACGTCTACTTTGTTCAAAGTGCACATACCTCAGCAGCAGGTCTCTGGGCAAAGTACAGCCAGAGATAAAGTATCAGGCTGGGCTCTGTTTACTTTAAAATGAAAACTTATGTCTCAGTTTCAAAGTTATTGAATTCTTTTTACTAATCATCTGCTCCATTCGGCATAATTCATAAGGTTTTATCTTAATCTTTTGGTCAATTTAAATGAAGGAATATTATTTTTTTTAATATTTGATTAAAGCGAAGATTCTGCATCACAAGTAAGTGGATGGTTCTTACCTGATTTCACCCAGTATATCAAACAGATGAAGAAAACAAATTTCAGCATGTGGAAGTGATGGAGAACAAGTGCTGTGTAGTAGCCACAGAAAAGTGGCAAATTGAGTGTTATGCTAGGTTTCTAACACAACTGAGCGCTAGATTTCTAACTGACACCAATGAAGTGAGTGAGTAGGAAGCAGAATGTAAAGCTGTAGTCAAGCTTCTGCAATTTATGACTCCTCCTGTTGAGTGACTTCAGTAGATAGGGTGGTTTCTGGGCTTTGAGGGTTGGGACTGATTTTTAATCTATTTCCCTCTCTGTCTATCAGCAGATTTACAGTAAGCAAGTGATGTCATATGTTGCTGACTACTGCATGTGTGGAGTTTAGGAGGGAGGGGAACTAGTGGTTCATGCCACTAAAGACCCGCAGTGTGGCGGGTTTTAAGTGTTTCACTGAACTGCAGTTAGGGACACTGAGATGGGCAAAAGGAGCTTAGGACAAAAAAATCATTCTGCTGACAGAAGGATCTTCCTGTAAGAACTTGAAAATAGTTCTGAGAACTGCGAATCCAGGGATCACTTTTCCATAAAATTATCATCTGAGCTTTTCCAAGGACTCTTATCTAAATTCTGAGAGGGTCTGCAAAAGCCTCTCTGGCAGAGAGATGGAGCTTAGAATCACACAAACCTCACTCAGATACCTATTTGCTCTGTGTTTTTAAACCTCATTCCCTCTATATCCCAGCTGCAAAACAAAGAAAAAAATATTTATTTTTATGAAGTTCATTTATTTACAAATCACTTCAATGAGTAAATACAGGAGTGCAGACCACAGGTTTTTAAAGTTTGTGCTGAGGCTAAGAGGCAGATAAGCCCTGCATTATTCGTGTGTGAAGCTCAGTTTGCCTATATCTGTGTCCCAATTATTTCCAGTGCAGGAGAAAGAAAACCATACCATAACCACACCAATAGGATGCAAATGCACCATATGATTTTTTTTTTCATAGTGTATCCTTTAAAGGGCTTCTAAACACAAGGTCTAGGTTTCCTTTGTTTCCTTTCACTACAGCTAAGAGTATGTGTGTGTGTTTATGTGCTTCATTACTTAATTTTGAGTGAACAGTGTCTTCAGCTTTATGAATCTGAGCAGCTTATCAAAGCTGTACTGCAGAAGATTTTACAGCAGACAGCCTTCAGGAGGTTTTTCACTTTGAATGCAGTCACAAGGAGAAAATGATGCAGTATGTCTGATGGTATGAAAATCAACTGAGTTCAACAAAACGACCTTTAATTAATTTTTTGCTTCCACTTCCCAAATCTGTCACTTTTTTTGGAGTAAAGTTCACTGTGGCAGGCCTTGAATTCCTTTGAACTTCCCTGTCATTTCAAATCTTTGACACTTTGCCCAGCCACTACTATAAAAGCCTGATGTCACCTTTACTGACATCATGTATTGCTTAGAACAAGTAATGACAGAGTGCCATTACTTAGTAGGGAAGTAAAAAAATTAAAAAGTGGGGAGCTACTTTTTAATCTGGATTATTGTTACAAAAAAAACCTGAGTGCACCCAAGAAACCTCCTCAGCACTCTGCACTCTGTATACAGCACCCATTCACATACAAGTTAAAGCATGGAGAGATCAATACCACTAAAACCAAATTGCTAACAGCTCCTGTAAAACATTTATTGGGCTTATCCAAGAGCCAATCACCTGATCCTAGAAGAAAATCTTACATTTTTACTTTTACATGTACCTAATGCCACTAGCTGTGAATAAATTGCTAACATCTGTTCTTTTACACGGAAACAGGGAAAAGAGAGGACATTTTAAGTTCCGCTTGAATGAAAACTGAAATAAGTCCAGCTCACAGTAGTGTTGATATAACCCCCCATTAAATGGTTTCAAAGCCCTCTGAAAGCAGTGTTGGGAAAGGACTCCCATACCAAACCAATGCCCAGAAAGTTTTGTGGTATTAATCAGGATGTTGAACTGGGGTGAACTCATGTCTCTGTCACCAGACAAGGGAACTGTGCTCACCAACACCGGCACTTGGGCTTCTGAGAAATTCAGAAATCTCAACTCCTGTTACTGGCAGTACTGTAGGTTCTACTGACAACTCATTGTCAGGTAAACCCTTCATGGTGACTCCGAATTTCACATACACTCACACAAACTCCAGAGTTTTCCAATCCCACTTTGCTGCATTGCTGTTATGCCCACTCATGCCTCATGTATTTCCCACAAGGATGCACTCTGCACACTGAAATTCAGAGTTACCTGCTTCAAAATGCTTTATGCAAACCAGTGGAGGATGCTGGCACTGCCTCTTCACAACTTTGACTGTCCTTCACAGTGCTCAGGACTGTCAGAATACCACCTGCTGAATATACCCTAATAATTTTAGGGGACCCCACAGACTGTCAGCTACTAAAAAATTCTCAAGACTGGCCAAGTATTCAAGCTGAAAAAAATATTAAAAATTCATTTTACTACAGTACCAGATTGCTATGGTTTATCAATAAAAGAATGGCACCATTGCAATAGAATTTATCCCCAGTTTTTGATAAAACAGTATCTAAAAACGTTACTGTGTGGTTTTTCAAGATTAAGATCAAATGGTTACACAAGCCATATATGCTGATCTGTGGTAATATGCAAATGGTATTTCCCCTTCTGATTTTCTCTCTACCCCCAGGGATTCCACAGTGTTGGGAAATCCCATTCTCAGAACAACTCTCATTTCTCTTATGCCTCAAGCCACTTCTACAGAAAAATTCTTCTCTAACCTCTAAGCTTAAGAGCACTGCTTCCTTCCAGGTAAGAGGAAATTCCACCAGGCTTTTGCAATGCAGTATGTTTAGCTATGAAAATAAGCTGTCTAAAGACTGCAAAAAAAAAAAAAAACCAAAAAAAACCAAAAAAAACCAAAAAAACAAACAAACAAAAAAAACAAAACACCACAAACCTGACTTGTTGGAAGAAATTTAAGACTTCCTGTCTTCTACACTGCAATTCCTGTAAACTGATAATCCCTTCCTAAATAGGCCTGACAAGTTGGTAACTAATCCTCCGTTAGAAAATATAGGCACTGAGGCAATGCACACCATTTCTGCTTTGAAAAATAAATTCTTTAATGATTATTTTTCACATTGTTGTCATCAGGGTGACTTCTGAAAATTTGTTCCTTTGTAAAATAACGCTTTAAAAATATACTTGGAATGCTGACTATGTGTACACAATTGAAACCTGTTTGTAGCTGTGGATTATAACTCCAGCTATAAAGATAGCAATCATACTCCAATAATTCTTATTGAAAAGTGAACAGCAGCCAATATTGTATAGGTGTATTTTGTCAGTATCTATCACAAGGCTTTCCCATGCTGATGAGGGCAGCATTTGGGAAGTGCAGTTTCTTAGCCCGATTTCCACATAATTAAGTGGTTTCCCAGTAGTTACCCACTGTGCACTTGCAGTTTCACCCAGAGGAGAAGGAAACACCCTGTGGCATGCACAGCTCCTCCCAGGGCCTTGTTCCTGTGCCATGCATGCTTTCACTGCCAGGCTTGTTAACAGCAATCTTTTCCTACTGTCAGCAGGGGAAACCCAGGAAAGAAAAACTAAATTAAGTGCCTTAAAACACTGAAGTGTCGTGTGACCACCCCAGCTGAACCTGTGCCCATTGTGCCACTCTTTGCTCTGTCCCCAGCCCTATCTCATCTAGCACACCCACAGAGCACTCACTCCCCTCAAACATCACTCTTTTCTGACCTATTTCTTCTCAAAACTATACTAGATGCTGGAATAAAGTAGATCAGCTCTATTTTCAATCATTCTGTGTTATTTTAGTTTGTCAGTCTTTTAACTTTTTAAGCCATAATGCATGCAAAATTAGTTTTCATAACTTTCACAGTGTTAAAAACTCGAATTTCTATTGCTCTAGACGTACCATTTCTTAGCATGATAGCACATGGTAAAGAATCCATCAGGTCAACAATTTCCTTACCAGCAGACGCCTCCACCAGTGCCTTCAAGTTTATAGTTTTGTCCTTACCAGAATCAAGGTGCAAGTGAGATTGCATAGAGCTCTCCTGAACTCTCCCTGCATTGGCAGCTAAAGGTAGGTTTGCTAAAATCAGAAAAGGGTAACCAACACCTTGAAGACTGTCTGGTTTTAATGATGGCAGAATCTGGCACAGCAAAGGGAATTCTCCTGCAATGCTTCATTTACAGGATCAGAGTTTTCTGACCAATAAAACAAAAAAGAAAAAAACTTAGATTGGGGAAATTATTTTATAGCACAGCTATTTCCATTTCCCAAACTCATCATTCATTATTCCCAGTCTGAAAACTGGAATTTGTAATATTAAGAGTCTTTTTCCCTTTACAAACCTGGGATACTGAGAATTGGGCTACTAATTCATGGACACTATTTGAGACAACACTTAAAACCACAGGTATTTCAGATTTAGTAGCAGTTAAAAAAAACAAACAAAAACAACAACAACAAAAAACAAAAACAAAAACAAAAACAAAACAAAACAAAACAAACCACCTCTGAATAGCTGAAAGTAGAAATTCTTTATGTACATGCAGAGAAAAAAATAGATTTGGAGTGGAAACTTTTTTGACAAGTATGAGTCTAACAGTACTTGAAGTAGATGAAACATTGATTCTCCAAAAGAAAGAAATAAATTCAAATGCCCAACCACTTTAAAGTTCAAAACGATCTGCAAAGTTAACAATGGCACACTTAGAAAATTGATAACAAAAAAGGTCCTTTCTATACAATTGCCATGGGAAAGGATTTATCTCACTTTTCCTTTCAGAGGACAACAGCATCCATGGCTGGAGAAAACGTGCAGAACCTCAGGAGTGGTTTCAGGACTTTCCAGGTCAGATCAATTTGATAAGCAAAGATGTTAAAAATCTGCAGTCAGTGTCCAGACTGGCTACTAAATCAGCAACAACACCAAAAAAAAAAAAAAAAAAATAAAATCCCAACCTTCCAGCAAATCTCACTCAGGCTGAAGTTTCAATGATTTCTCTGGACTGTAGCTGGGAACTGAATAGTGTTAATTTGGTAGCATGCACTTGATGAGAGCAGTAAGCAGAAATTTTCAGGCTGGCAGCAGCTCTGAGCAGTGCTGCACACTCTGTGTTCTCCAGCTGGGAATCAGTTCCAGCCCACAAACCAAAAACCTGTGCTCAAGCCCCAAGCTGGTGTCCTTCACCTTTCAGATGCATTTTGTGCCTTACACCATGCTCCGCGTTCTCAGGCTGTGAAGCTCAAGAGGAGCTGTTGGCCTCTGGCTGCCCTGGCTGGTGGCAGCAGCATTTTTATCAGCATTCTTATCATGCCTCAGTAGGACCCCACTGCTCATGCAGAGTTTGTGTGCTTGCAGCTTGCAGTGGTTTGGAATCAACAGCAGCAGATTTGAAACCCAGGAGCCAACAGCCCTGCAGGTCACAGTTGCCCCCAGCTCTGCAGAGCTCAGTGCTGCTCCAAACCTGCCCCCAAGGGCTCACCAAACTCCAAGCACATCTCCAGATGTGCAGAAATGTCTCTACACATCTGTCAGTTTTCAGACCAGAGCTCAGGGTTGGGATGAGGATGAGGATGAGGATGAGGATGAGAAAGAGAAAGAGAAAGAGAAAGAGAAAGAGAAAGAGAAAGAGAAAGAATAATATTGCCTATAATGCTCAGTAATCTAAGAGAGACATACCATGTAGCTGAGTTGAAAGGCTAAATTAGCTCTCCCACGTTTATTTCATTAAAAGGCTGCAGGAGCATCTCAGCTGCAGCAGCAACAGGTGGGCTGCTGGGCAGGTTTTGCATGGGCAGGTTTTGGTAGCAGGGGTGGTTTCTATGAGAAGCTGCCCAAAGCTCCCTCCATGCTCAGCACAGCCAATCCCTGGTGGCTCCAAAGATGGGAGTGCTGCTGGCCAAGGCTGTAATGGCCCAGCTGCAATGGTGGGAATGCTTCTGTGATAAGAGATCTAAGAAGAAAAAAGTTGCTGCACAGATGGAATTGTGGCCAGAGAAGAGCAGGATGAGAACAGGCAAGAGGAACAGCTCTGCAGACACCCAGGACAGTGCACAAGGAGGGACTGGAGGAGCTGTGGTCTAGCTGCCAACTGGTCCAAAGTTGTGGATGATTTTAGAGGAATTTTCCAATTTCAATTATTCTTTATTGCCTGATTTTAGCTATTTAGTGAACTGAACATAAAATACAATGAAAGAGAAGGCAGTTTTGAATCTTAAAAATGTCATTTCTTCTAAATTTAAAGCATAGACCAGGCCTACACTAAAGTATAGGATGTCAAAGAAAGACAAGCAGGTCTATGAAAAGCTGTATCTGCACACAAATATAGTACAGGTTATGTGGAAAGACAAAAGTAAATCAAATAAAAGCCATTTAAAAATCAACTGCCATTGCAGTTCTTCTGGGGAGGGGGTGGATGAGAAGGAGGAAGAGAATTGAAATGTGAACCACTTCTAAATCCCTCCTTGTGGCCTGGAGTTCACTGCTCCAGTTGTTGTGGGTGTGTGGCGTTGATTTTCCCAGCCCAGAGGCCATTCTGGATGAAGCAGAGCTGCTCTCTGACACACTCAGGGCTGGCAATTGTGAGCAGCCTTTGGAAATGTTGCATCCAGGTGGCTGCAGCTTTGCAAACCCCCTGCTGCAAGGCTGAGCCCTTATGCCTCTGCTCTGGGCAGACTTTTGGATTTAGCTTATCAATAGAATTATCAGTGGAGTTTTTTGTGTCCAGGGGCTTGTTTAAATTGTGTCTGATAAAAATAAAATAATAATAAAATCTAAAAAAAAAAAAAAAAAAGAAGAAAAAAAAGAAAAAAAAAGAATTTACATTTATGAACCTGAAAAACAAAATTAATAAGTGGGAGCTTAACAGTTCCCACAGAGCCCTGTGAAGGTTCTGTGGACAAGGTGAGAAATCCAGAGTCCACAACTACAAGCCTAAAGATCAATAAATTTAAGTGTACTGTAAGCACCTGATGAATCATGCCCTCAGAGTATAAAAGCTTTCTGTTGACATGTTTTCCCTTCAGCTCCAAAAATTAAAATCTCTGTATCTCAGTTTCTGTAATGTGCTCTTCTCAGAAGTACATTTCCCAAAAAGAGAATTAAGACAGGCAAGCATTTCAGGTATTCTTCTTCAATAAACTTTCCTGAAAAACTGTATTTTTTCTGTCACTGACTGACTATAAAGCAACCCCGGACTTATTGTGGCCAGCAAGCCTCAAGGATAAGTACATATTAAACTGTGAAATGTGAAAGGGAAATGGAAAAGGTACAATAAATACTCATCCAAAACATATCAGAAGGGCCTGGCCACCATACCAGGGCTACTGTGTGACAGATTGTGGTCTTCAGGGAGTGTGCTGGTAAATGGTCTCTGTACAGAGATATAAAGCACAGCTGGAAGCAGGACAATAAGCAGGCTGTAGTATGCGGATTTTTTTTTTTTTTTTTTTTTTTTTTACATTGTAATTGGCGAAAAAGAGAAATCTGACACTTTTTGGTTTGTTAAAATTTCTGTTTCCTCAAAGAGCTGGAATGTGTCTCTCTGGCTTGTTACCTATATCTTGCTACAGTGCACAACATTTTAATTCTGTGGTCCCTTTGCCAACACTTCAACTCTTATGTATTTCAGGTTTTGTACCTTGGAAAAGCTGATGCTCAGCATCCTCACATCCACTAGATGCCACTCAATAGTCATAATTTCCAGCACACTCTCACACACAAACAAAAAAAGGCAACAAATATTTGTTTTCTTCAGACTCAAAGATATGTTCTTTAAAAAAACCCAACTTTAGTCACTGTTTAAAGTTAATATGTGGTGTCTGAAAGGTTTTCATCATCACTTCAAAACTTAAAACTTTCACACGATTCCATTAGAAGCCCTGGTTGTCACCTGGAAGTTACATATTCCTTTAATAGAGTTCTTTCAAAGAAAAAAAAAATAATTTGAAGGGTGATAGATCTGATGTTAATGGATAATTGTGCCTCTGGACCATGACCACACTGTTCAAAATTTTGATCTCCATAATGCCAAATGAAATTTATCCTCAATGATATTTTCTAGCTTTCATGCTCCTGCCCTGTGAGGTTTTGCCTTTAGGAGTTGTTTGGAATCCACAGCCCCAAAACACCCAGGATGGATGGAGTTTCTCTTACTCTGCCTGCAGTGGTGGGTTTCTACCTGGACATTCTCTGGCTCCCAGTTCCAGGCATTTGTTCTTGGATGCTTCCACAACTGTAATCACATCACAGTACAGCTGCCTTTGCTTCAGAAATTAAACAAAGAACAATTTTCTCTGGCCCTCACATGATTTCCATGTATTTTTCCATACTGCCTCAAGCTTCCTGGAGACGGATGAGGGGAGGACCAGGTGGGGCCCAGAAGAATCCACTGGATGTGGCTGTCCAGAGGAGGCACTAAGGGAAAGTCGGGAAGGATCCCAGCAACTCTCACCGCTGAGTGCATGGCAGGATGCCTGGGGTGGGCAACAAAGGAAAGCTGGAAAAGGGTCTTGACTATCAGGATGCTGATCCCAAAATCTCTCCGACGGCACCTTTGGGAGAACGTTGAGGCGGTTTGCGCGTTCTCCCAGAGGTAGTTTAGGATGTGGAAGCCCAGAGGGGGCAATAAGGTGCTGCTTTAGGAAAGGATTGGTCCAGGGGGAGTGGAGAGAAATACTGTTAAGGCAAACAGCAGCGGGGGATAAGGTAAGATAAGGAAAGAGCAGTGAGGACTGGGAACTTCTCTGCCTTATCCTCAAATTCTGCACTCTAATACAGGATCAGCTGCCAGTCTTTTGTAATACCGGCTCCCAGGAGAGGGAAAACAGGGAGATGTTGTCCCTCCACCCCCAGCCCTCAGCTGGCCCTTTAGGAGGCAGGCTGCAGGATATGGATTTGTCTGCTGCTGTTCAGGACTTCAAGGCGTTTCTCTGGAGTGAGGAGAGCCAGGCCAGGTGGGAGAGCTCCCAGGCAGTGGGAGCAGGGGCTGCACAGGTGGCAGAGTGGGCCCTGCCAAGAATTGGTTAGAAAAACATCTCAGTACATAAAAAGGTATGAGAGAGAAGGAAAAGGTTCGAGCAAGGATAATGACACCGTTTTTACAACCCCTGACAGGAAAAGGTGGAAGGAGCCCCAGGACCAAAGGGACGGGGGTGGGCACCGAGACAGCAAATGGGAAGGAATCAATGTGCCATTTGTAAAAAATGACAAACGCTTGAAGTGTTGCAATAAGTGTAGTTAAGCAATTTCCAACAATCTTGATATGAATGGTAGCCTATTCTTGGGTTAAAAAATAAGCGCATCTGTGGAAACAAGATCTGTTCCAGAAGCCATAAAGGAAGAATGTAAACAACCTGAGTCTTAGCAGGGACCCACAAATCCCCTTCTGACCAAAAAATGCAGTAAGAAAACTACCAGGCAACAGGTGCCGCACACGAGCTCTGTGAACACTGTGTAAAAGAAGCCATGCAAATATAGAATGGCCTTTTCCAGCATGAAGAAAACCGGAGTCTCGGCTGACTTGTTACAGCATCCGCTGAGCCGAGGCGACGGCAAAGTGGCTGGGACCGGGAGACGGAACACACAAAGCCACGAAACAATAGCCCGCAGCGAAAGGAAATTCAAGCGGCGAATCCGCAAGGCAGCGAAAGGCTCCGGCTGCGGCTCCGGAACACACCGAGACAGCGGAGCCGAGCGGGGAGAGCCCGGGGCCGCGGAATAAAGCACAGAGACAAACAAACACAGAGACAAACGGAGCTCCTGCGGGGAGGGAGCACGGACCGGAACATGGATCGGGCCGGGGGCGGGGGGAGACATCGGAAGTGCCGCGCTGCGGAACATAAAGATCCGCGCCGCGCAGTGTGAATTTATGCGCCGCGCCGTATGAATACACGCGCCGCGCAGTATAAAAATCCGCGCCGAGCAAGGTACACGCCGCGGAAGGACCCCAACAAGGAGCCCAGATACGGAACATGTGTGCATGCGCCTCTGCAAAATGGTTCCGGCGGGACACAGT
The DNA here is from genome assembly GCF_965231275.1 of Zosterops lateralis. Lineage (NCBI taxonomy): Eukaryota > Metazoa > Chordata > Aves > Passeriformes > Zosteropidae > Zosterops > Zosterops lateralis. Next base: position 112,594,623 of record NC_139763.1, read on the forward strand.
GTCCCCGGGCAGTAATGCGAGGCAGCCGGCTCCCACTGCACGGGAATCCGCGGTGGCCGCGGTGGCGAGCAGGGGCCGCGGCCGCGGCCGCTCCGCGGAGGGTGAGGTTTTTATCCTCCAGAAACCCCCGAGCCCCGGTCTGTTCACCGCTTCATACGGAACGCGCGAGTTCTGCAGACGGCGGTAGCCGGAGCACATTTCCTGCAGCACAGCTCCTTCCCGGGGCTGACGGCTCCAGTGCCGCTCCCTGCCGGAGCTGACGGTTCCAATGGTGTTGCCGCCCGGGGCTGACGGCTCCAATGCCATTCCTTCCCGGAGCTGACGGCTCCAATACCGTTCCTTCCCGGTCTCGCTTTCCAACGGGCCCGGCGGCTCTGCCGGGCCCGGCCCCTCATCGGCGGCCTCTCTTGGCGGGGCTCCGGAACGGGAGGTGGGCGCCACAAGCGCTTTATGCCTTTTTAACCATTCCTGGATTTGTTTTCGCTGTTGCCCCCCCTTCCGTTTTGCTACACGAGGCCTTAAGAGGCGTTTTTGTGCCGCTTTTCCCCCGTCCGCGTTCCCCCCGCGGGTGTTGGGGCAGGCGGGGATGAGCAGCCCGGGGAGGCCCCGCTGGGCTCCCGCCGCCCCGGGGCACTGCGGAGTTCGGGATCTCATCCCTGCGGATCCCTGTGAGCACAACACGGCGGCCTTTGTTGTTCCCTTTCCCCGCAGTAGCTCCGAGGTCTTTCTCTTTCCCCTCCCTCTCCTTTTTCCCTGCGGGCAGCTCAGTCCCCCGCTCCAGTGCGGAGTGCTTTCTGACTACCTCTGTTTAATAAAGCTTTATTTTTTGGGGGTTTTTTGTATGCTTTGAAAACGTCTCTAATATAATTAACTCTCCGCCCGCCTCCGGGGGCTTTGGGTAGCTCAGTCCTTAGAGGCTTTGGAGGGAAATATACCAGGAACAAGACGAAAGATATCAGAAGAGGCTCTTTCCCGGGACCTTTGTCCCAGGCGTTTATTCTTCAAGGAATCCAGGGGGGAAAGAGAACGAACAAGGAAAAGCGCGAGTTTATACGATTTTCTTCACAGGAAGGGATGGCTGGATCCCAGCCAATTAGGGAGAGAAAGGAAGGAAGGGTTAAACTATATGGTAGGAGGTTCCAGGGGTCCCGGGGAGGAAAAACCATTCCCCCGGAGAATTAAAACACGTCTCGATATTGGGTTTTTTAAGTCAATTTTGTTTTCTGACTGAATTCTAGTTTTTTACAGTTTGACGGTTGTTGGGGAGATGGAAAGCAGTAAATGCAGTGTCTTATTAGCTGTCAAAGATTTCCACATAGTCCGATTTCTTTAACAAGAATAGTTAGCAAATTTGCCTGGTGAAACGACAGAAAATACAATCGTGAGAAGCTGCTCAGCTGTCCAGCAGTCTGCCAAATCGCACGTTGTTATATTTTTTTTTTCAGTAACCCTGCACTCTAAAAAGTCTTACTAAATTTCTGTTCCTGTGAAATCTGCAGTTGCCATGGGGTTTTCTCATAACTAAATTGCTTTTAAGTTTAATATGCTTCTTGTGACTTTCATCCCCCCCAGTACACCATCCTGCTGTTATTTCTCTTACGGATTGTTCACTTTTTCATTTTCTTTTTGTGTTTATAACAGTAGAATAAGATACATCTTGTCATATCTGTAACTTTTAAAGGTCCTAATCTGCAGTTATGTTTAGTTAAGGTCCAATAATATAATGGTCTGTTACCTTCTCTTAAGTTGAGCAAGGCCAAGTTCTATTAAGTTAATTTTGTAAATTTCATGTCTGCCAAGTTTCAGTATTACTAAGCTCAGACAGTGTTTTATTCCAGTTTTATCTAGATCACAGTTGTATTCAGTATTAATAATGATTAACTTAATCTTAAGTGTACCTTCTGTTTTACTGAGGTAATAATTGACCTACATTTTATTAATAGAAAGTTCTTTTAGGGCAGAGTTCTATTGAGTTCATTTTGTTAAGCTTTATTGCTTTATTTATTTATTGCTTTATTTATTTAAACATTCAATTTTACCAGGTTTGAGTGTTATTCAATCTGAGCTATTAAAGCTTTTAGCAGTTAAGTTGCTCAGTGTTTTCTTTTGTTTCATTTTACTGCTATAGCTACATGAATGTTTGGAATATATTATCTCAGCTTTTTCAGATAGTTACAACTGATCCGTTGTTAGGTGAAAAGGTTACAGACGACCTTACCCCTGTAAGTCACAGCCGTGTTATGAGCATGATAAAAGAATGGGTTAGCTAATCAGGGGAAGATCCTGGGGGGAAAGTCTGAGGTGAAGGAAATAACTGAGTGAAAACTCTTTCCTAGCAGTGAAGCAGCTGTTAATTGCATTCATCAGTCCAGTGAACCTTAGGGAAAATTAAATGAACTCCTGACCAATGGCTCTTGGAAGAATTTCTTTCTTCCATTCTCATTCACTGTGCCTGTTCCAGGTGCCTGGGCTGAAATTGCACATTTGGTGCAGGCTCTGAATCTTTAATCTGGGCACTCCTTTTTTGACCTGCATCATATTTCACCACTTCTCTGCAGGATTTGTGATAAGAGAAATGCAATCCAGCACTGAGGCATCAGCCACCCACAAGTCCTTGGGTCTCACCTGAGAAGGTCTCAGCAGCCACCTGGGGCTGAGCTAAAGGAAGCAGAAGTCATCTCCATTTTCTGCTGTTTGCCTGGAGGACCCGACCTCTCCCTGTGCTGATTAGATGATGGCTCCCACCTCTTTCCAGTCCTAGGGGAGTGATGGAGTGCAATCCTAATTAGCCAAGTATTTCTGCTTTGGACACCTAGCAAAGGTGGCTGTCCAAATTTCAGCACCCAGCTTAGGCTGCTGACACTGAGCTGGGATACTTTTCTTCACAGTACCATCTAGTGCTGCTTATGCAACCCACAATTCTCTTTGCCCTTGCCTTCTCTCACGGAAATACACGAAACCACACAAATTTTAAAATAAACACAGAATTAAAAAAAAAAAGAAAACAAAAAACCAAATACCACCATCTTGAATAATGAGAGAAAAAATCACTCCACTAGAAATTCAGGGACATACACTCTAGAAACAATGCTGGTGGAGTTGTTACAAGAACCTCAACAAAGCAGGAAGCTAAACTAAACTAAATATAAAATGAAATAAAGTGCTGCTTCTTTAACTATGTCTTTTGTCTGGGCTAAGAAACTGTATGGTTAAGTGTAGGTTTGCCTAGATAGACTCCCTTGGCTTTTATATGCCTTGCCCACTTTTTCTAACCTCAGAAACCTTTTCTAACCTCTAACCCTTTGCTTAACATTGCTAAAACATGTTTAACTTCACTAAATAACAAACGCCAAAGATAAAGATTGTCTTTACAACAACCTCCATCAATTATAATGTGAGTCCTTGCAAGAAATTTCACTCCCTGATGATCATTGCTACAAGAGACAAAGATCCCACAACATCTCCCCAAGATCTGATTTGTCCTTTGCTGTGGCAAAAGGAAATGAAACCCAAAAAACCCAAAGCAAATAACAAAAAACCACAAACCTCCCCGCCCCCCGGCCACAAAAAAAAAAAAAAAAAAAAAAAAAAAAAAAAAGAGAGTCAAAATAAAAATAGAAAGGAAAATATTAAAAAAAAAAACAAAAGGGAAGGGGTTCTTGGTTTAGCCCTGAATGGTGTTTCCTTTCAGACACAAAGTAAAGAGAAGGTACTATATACAATAAGAAATAAATCAGGGGTAGAAAATTCTGTTTCCCAACTTTCTACTTCAAAAATATTTCAGATAAGGAGACTTCAGTACTAAATGCAGAAAGATGATGTTGAACAGGTGTCCTGGGTTGCAGTGTAGGATGTACACAAAGTATTTATTCTATCACCATCTTCACGAACTGTTGAAACCAGGTGGGCTAGTGTTTTCCCAAGGCCCCTGCCTCTTCTGCTAATGGCCTTTGGGGTGTCTTCTGCTAATGGCCCATTAACGCCTGGCCCATGAGTCACAGGTAACTCCCTCCAGGGGTTATCTCTGTTAATGGGCCATCAAGGACCCACTTCACACTTCTCATGCTATTGTGAGATGCTCTGCCCAGGGGGAGGAGCCAAGCATTCTCACCTGGATATAAACTGGTATGTGGGACAGTGCAAGTGGCACTTACCCACTGGATTCCCAGAGGAGCAGAGCTCCCAGACCTTTCTACAGGATCACTGCTTCAGGAAGAGCACCTCATCTGGACTGCTTCCACCATCCTGCTCAGGTTGTATTCTGACTCTGTCAGTGATCCTTTGTGTTATTGCATTTATTTTATTTTATTTTTACCTTTTTATCTTTCTTCTTATTAAATTATATCTCTGACTTGGAGCCTCTCATTCGTTTTGCTTTCAAACCACAACAACAGGGAAGATATTAAGAAATTATTAAAGACAAGACAAATGAGAAAAGTATTTTTAAAAAAATATGTAGAAATTCTTATCCCTGTAAGATAATGAGGTAATGTTTTATAAATTTGGCAGTTCTAAGGAAGAAGATCCAAATTTTAAGTTAAACTTCTTGTCCATTTTGATGAATGTTTGTGCAGAGAAATAGGCTGCCAGGTTAGGGCTGGTCAACAATCAGGCATGAGATCATGTAATACCAAGTGAGACCTATTTGAAGCCATTGGTTTGAGCTGAGGAGTTCTGGACAAAAGGGAAAGGAAATGGAAAGGATTCCCACTGAACCAGGCATGAGCTGTACAGCTTCTGAGAGAACTGGGCTGGGAGCTGTGAAACTGAATTCACTGTGTCCTATAGTTCTCTATAATATCTATATCATTTTTCATTTAGAATATGTAGCATGGAAAGTTACAGTCTCTATCATAAAACTCTCTGCTTCAGGTTAGAACTGTTAGAAGAACAGGAGCTGGTAAAACAACACTCACAAATTGCTTATTTAGTTCTAGAGGGATGTGAAGGCAAAATAATTATTGATGGATCTGACATATCAACTATTGGGCTCTGTTATAAATGCACATTATAAAGTTGGCTTTTTGCAAATATTAGAATGAATACTATATGTATATTTTTACCGTATTATGTTTTATTAGTAGCATTTAGAAAAGTGATGAATGTATTTTCTGATTGTGACATAGTGTAAATAGTAAAAAGATTAGGGGTTTTTTTTCTTCTTTGTAACATCTAAACTGACCAAGCCAGAAGGTATGGGGGAGGTTTGTCACCTCGTAACCCTGCATAAGGACTGCTAACTTGCTGTTTTCTTATCCAAATGAAAATAACCAGAAACACCTCAGGAAAAAGATTTATGAGACCCATGTTACCAGATGGAATGGAGCCACTCACAAATGAATCTATCAGATAAAATGATTTGGGATACTTGAAACTGATGAAACTTGAAGAGATCGTTTGAATCATGCACATGTAACACAGCAATCGTTCAAAGTAGAAGTCTGAGGAGATGAAAGTGTGCTGCTGGCTGACTTTATGCCAGCCACCCTTGGCCAAGAAATTTTGCTTTTCTGTCTCCCAATTGTCTATTTTTATTTTTTTATTTAACTTATAAATTTTTCTAAGCGAGTGGAACTTGTTTTTCACAGACTCCACGACCTATGTGGAAATCTTAACATTATTCCACAGGTGAGACATGATTGAGAGATAACTGTTTATTCTTTTTTGACTAACACAGAACATCCAGTTTTTTGGGAGAAATTATAGCCCGAAGATCCACAGGCTGCCAGTGGAATTTTGGCAATTATATGGAAGAAGCTTCAAAACATGGACACCACAAGTGTGACACTAGGTTTTATATGCTGTGTTTAGTTTAACAGACTTAGCTAGAATAGCTAATAATAACACATATGGTGTTTTCAAGTTCCACCTGAGGGCAAAAATATTTTAAAACAGGTCCAGCTATGTTTGAGGCCTTTAGGAAATAAAGTGATGTGTACACAGGTTATGTTTTAAGTGTTTAAATCAATCTGCTGTGGTCTGTCATGTAGAGCTCACTTACTTCAGAAGTGGGCAGGAAACTCAAGATTAGGTCATGTATCATTAGGATTATCTTCATGCTGGTAAACTGATTTATGCTGAAATGCTCCAGTATAAAGTAAAACCTAGGACACAAATTCAATTGTCACCTGAAGTCATTTTGCACATTCCCTGAATGCCATTCATAGAGGCATTTTTGTGAATGGATGGTGTTAACGCCACTTGCAATTAATTTATCTGATGTTTTTCAAAGGGAGGCTTTGTTTCTTTCCTAGCCTTTTAGGAGCTTTAACCTTGGTAATACTTCCTGTGTGTATCTACCCACAGACCATGCATAGAGTTTATGCTAATATTTAAACTAAAACAGATTGGGTCTTTCCAAGAAAGAGATGATTAAAAGAAAATACCTAAAGATTCCTGCAAATCCTTGGCTGCTTGTCCTTTGAGAACTTTATTAGGGGAATGGCAAATTCACCATTTTTTATCATAATTTCTAATTTTGATATAGCTTTTTGATGTAAAGATATTCTCAAAAATGAGAAGACCAAAAGTAATTATGCCACAGGTCTTCAGAACACAATTCATACATATTTGGTTGTAACATTTTTCTTGTTTTAAGCAGCTAATACTCTACAAATCTGGGCATCTGACAGTTGTGAATTACACAGTATTTTCTCAACTGCAGTTGTGAGTGAGTCTGATTTACTGTGGATGGAGTATATTGGATCCACATCCAGACAAACTACTGAGAGGAGCCCAATGGTGCAGTGAACTTACAGGCTGGGTTCAGAGCAGAACTGAAAGGCGAAAAAAAGGGAGACTGAAGCTTGTGAAGAGTAGGTGGAGTCTGCAGTGTTGAACTGCACAGGTCAGGAAAGTGGATGAAGAAAAATCTGGGACAGAACATGGCAAACACCAAAGCTTCAAATACACCTCATACAAACAGCTTTTAATAATCACATTAAAGTACAGATTTGCAAATTAATTTAATGTTGTTCTAGTGCAAGTAACATGAAGTTTAAATGAAGAACAGGCACAAGCTCTGCTACCACTTAAACTGTCCTATTTGGTCACCGAGCTCCCTCAAAGCTGTTACTGTTCTGTTTACATGTAACTTGCTAGTGACTGTTGTTGGCCTCCTGCCTGTTGGGTCACAGCCACTGTGACTGCACCTGGTGTCTGTTCACCATCTCTAGGAGAATTAGTTCAGTCTATAAATTGCTGCAGGTATTTTTGTTGCTGAATATGTAATCTTTCCTACAGGAAATTAGGGATATTTAGCTTAGAGTCATAGCCCTCTAATTTTTCTTAATAGTACTCATGAATGTCATCTCCAGTGCTTCACAAACCTAAGTATAGTAAATATTCATATGTTGTGGCTGTTGCCAGGTGCTGGGCAGGTCTTTAGTCAGCCCCAAAACCAAACCAGAGCACAGAGAAAGCACAAGAAATCTCTTGCCCTTTATATTTCACCTTAATGAAGAACTGAGCTCACAGACATTGCACACAATTTTTATCCTCCCATTCACCAGCTTCAAACTGTTACAATTTCCCTTGCAAAGATCCATTCCCAAGATTATTTGTCTCAGTTCCTTTTGTTAATGTAAGGATTTATGACAGCCTGTTTTAGGATCATGTTGGGATTGTGTATTCACATTCTGCTGCTATTTAGGAGCCCATCTTGTTTTCTGGGACACTGCAGTCAAATCTGGATCCACCTGGAAAACACTCTGATCTTAAACTGTGGGAGGTGCTGGAACTATGTTACTTAGAGGATTTTTGTCCAGCCACTGCCAAAGAAGCTTCTCCATGAGATTTCAGAAGGTGGTGAAAATCTCAGGTACATAACCAAGAAAGTGCTAATGCTGTTATTTTCCAGTACTGTAAAACTATGTGATCCTTCCAGAGAATTTACTTCAGAGAAGGTATCAGGGTAGAAATGACACATCCCCTGTCATTCTTAGTAGAACTATTCTGGTAGTGCAAGTTTCTTTGAGGTGACCAACTGGTCACAGTGGTATAAGTTCTGATGGCCTGTGCTGTAAGGGAAGCCAAGGGAGTAGACTATTTTCAGCTTAAATATATAAGTAAGTGTAAAGAAGGGGGGCGTGGTGTTGCAATTCATGCAGCACCTCACTAGATTTGGGTAGAAAAGTGTTCATTTATTTAAATTTTTAAAAAAATCAAACCAGAACAAAAAACCCAACCAACCAAAAAACCCCCCAACAAATTTGAAACCCACTAAAGTGCAAAGAGCTTATTCTTTTGTTCTATTTCCTTAGGCAAAACAACTCAGTTTTAACTTCAAAACATTAACTAATAGTTATGCAATGAGGGTGACACTTGAAAAAAAGAACTCTAAACTGAGAAGACAAATATTGAAGCTTTCAGCAGCAAAGGGTGCAGTGGAGGCAGAAGCAGCAGGAAATGCTCCTGTTCTGTTTCCATGCAGCCATAGCTTCCCAAAGCAAATGCCTGACCTTTCTCCTCTTAACAGGAATTCCCTGAGAGCTTCCTTGGTATTTGGGGATTGGGTTCCCGTCCTGTCCTGTGCTCCACTCATAGGAAGAGTGGGACAGGCAGGGGAGCAGAGCAGACCTGAAGAAATGAGGCTCATAAGGGGCCAGAACTTATGCTCTGCCCCCACTTCATTCCCCACTGTGCTCAAAAATCCCACAGCACCACCCTCTGAGGAGCTGCTTCCCTCAGTCCTGTTCAGCGCTCTTGCTCTATCACAGGAGAAACTGGAAAGAAATTGAGCAGGAACTCCCACTTTCCCTCACAGGAAGGGACACTTCTGCATTTTAAAACATTTATGGAACACTGTAATTGTTCAGGGTCTGCAGACTTTGTAACAGGACAACACAGATACAGAAACTCTCACAGCTGACACAGCCTCATTTTTTACACTTCAAAGGAATTTGAGGAAGACAGAATTTCCTTGAGAAAGTGAAAGAAGACAGATCCAAGGGGTAGAAATTGCTTTTATTAAAAAACCCTAAAATGTTACTTATAAAATACATTTCATCATCTGCATTGGGAAACAGTTAGGGAACACACAATCGTTGAGGCCTCTTGATGCTTTCAGAATTTCAACTTGCCAAACAAGCCTTTAGCTAGAGAAATTTGTTACACATCTACCACCACAGGAAGTCATAAGGATTACAGAAAGATTTCAGCCTTCAAATATAATTTTTTTTTATAGAGAGACTTTCGGTAAGCAGCCCATGTGCATACCTGGAAATACCCACTTAGTGAAGTGGACTCATCTTTAAAATTAAATTGTTTGTGCCAAAATACAGTATTAAAAGATACAAAATAAATAATTCAGAAAATTTAATAAATAAGGATGCATTGTGATATTCAGTGTACAGTAACTTCTCTACTAAAAAATCCAACCTGTACAGAAATCTGAATAAATACCCTTTTGTGAATTTAGTTTTTACAAGTAAACAACCTGCCCTGCCCTTCCCTTCCAGTTCCCAGATTAATACTGAAAGAGATTTAACTTCCCCAGGGTGAAGGAGAATATAAAAGAAAAAAGTACTTCATTTATTTGCTTTGGGAGTTTTAACAGCTCCTACCTAACTTGTCCCAAAGCCACAAAAGCTTTTAACCGTTTGACTTCACTGTGATGTGGTTCTGTTTCTATACAGGTCTGCTTGTTCTACACAGTGCATTAAAGAAATGAAGACTAAAGTCCTACTGCAACTCCAGTGGATTTTGAGATGAACTCACAGCAGGGCAGAAGGAAAGGCCACAATGACTCTGAAGATGTTAGTACAGATGTTGAACACACACATTTATATCTGCAAAGCAAAGGCCCCCAAACAGCAACTGAGAACTGTACTGCACACTGGCATTCATCCACATTGGCACTGAAGAGGCACTTCTTTCACTGCAGGAGTTTTACTTACTGGAAGTTCCATACAGACTTAGTTGGGGTCACTTTCAAAGAGGCACAAAGGAAAAAAAACAAGAATCCTCAAATGAAAAAAATCACTTTGGTTTTCAACTCAGGAAAATTAAACAGATGTCAGCAGTACTTTGGGAATCCTCTGTCAAGTTAAACAATGCTGATGGAATGGCTGTGTGCAACTATGATTCAATTTAAGAGGTTTTTAATTGGATTACTGCAAAGTTGCATTTAGACAACAGCTATGCAAACAGCTGAATCAGCACAACTGATTTTATGGCAGTGCCATAAATCAGACCTACTGCCAGGAGTAATAAGACTATTTTAATATAGTCATAGGTTAAAACAATAAATCAAAGCCCCACACTTTATCTTAGCAAAGTTAATACAAAATTATTCTGGAGAAGACAAGAAAATCCTTAAAACCACCTGTTACTAGAGCTTACCTGATGAAGACTGGGCTGATGGATCTTGAAACCAGTCTTAGCTGAATGACATGGGGCTTTTTTGTAGGAAATTCCAAGCAGACAGTAGAATTCAACTGGTGTTTGATTATTGCTTAATCCCTCCATAGAGACAACGGTCACCAATTTGTTTTATTTTTTTTTCTTCAGATCAGTAACTTTGTTCTCCTCACACATTTTCAAGATACCTGGTTAGCGACCTATCTGTCTAAAACTAAAAGAGAGTCCTAAGAAGTGCCACCTCAAACCCCAAGTTACCACACTGCTTCTTTCCCAACAGGACAGCTACAACCTCTGTTCAATTTAGAGTGGGGATATGTCAAAACTCAGACCACATAAGAGCTAAGAAGCACAAGGCAGTTAGGTCAACTTTCATTTATGAGGGCTACAGGAACTACATTTCATCCAGGCCATCCCTGGTGTCCCACACTTTCTCCCCAAGGACAGCATGGCTTGGGGTACTCCAGGGAAAAGGTGTCACACACTTGGAAATGCACAATGATGAAATTCATGATGGTCAAATTCAAGGGAAGACAGGCAGGTGTGGCTTCAAGATACATAAAATCATCATAGTTTTAAAATAAGGCAGGGGCAGGTATGAATATTTGGCAATATACTCTCGTTCTCCGTGGAGAACATCAGTGGTAAAACAGCAGCACCAATGTTTAACCATCACAGTCAGGTCAGGAATGAAGCCCTTGGAGACCAAGAAACTGCACTGGCAAGAGCTACTTTTTCAATAAGGTTTCCTAATCATGGGACTGTTTGCCACAGAGCCTCAGCAATACCATTATGCTGTTATGAACAGCAGAAGAATCAAGTGAATGCCTCAGTCTCATTTAAGCTGCAAGATGCCTTTAGGAAAAGTGCTTAAATGCTCAAATGGCTCAATCTACTAAATAAGTGTAAGCTGAACACTGCCAGTTCTCTGTGCGTTCACGCTGCTTCACAGTCCTTCCAAGTAAACACACTGGACCCAGGAATGCCCTAGGACCACATTATCTCAAACCTTTGGTCACACTCCCTTCATATTTCAAATACACACCACTCCAGGATTTGCTAATAAAATTTAGCAAGAAAATGTGGGTGTGTCGTCACTGGTCTTTTCATCCAAAACCCCATCTCCAAGTAAACACAGCACACTTCAGAACTTGTTTGTACCTTTAAAACAACATTAAGCTTTAGCACAGGTAGGTGCCCAGTAACACCTAACTGTGTGGTGAACAGTTGAAACATGTGAAAATTGAATAGAATGCAGCTAAGATTAGGTTCGATTGCCAGTCAGATAAGTATGGGTCTTTTTGGAGAGCTGGAATGCAGTTGAGAAGAGGTTTTTTTCAGTTAAAATTAGTCTTCTTTAAATGCTTGTTAGGGATTTCTATAGCACTGACTTGGAGAGGCCAGGACCCAGCAAGAATTCCTGCCTGGATGGCTACACCTGTCACAACTGCCAGGTCAGGATCCACAGAGGTGTTGGGTTCCTTTCCAAAGAAGTCCCGAATAACTTCACGTATTCTGGGAATCCGTGTGGAGCCTCCAACTAACACGATTTCATCCACTTCTTCTTTGCGCAGGTGCCCTTCCTGCAACACTTGTTCAATGGGCACAAGAATCTTCTCAAAAAGGTCCTCATTTAGCGTGTCAAACAGCTTCCTAGAGATTTCTGTTTCAAACACGACTTTGACAAAGTTGTCCTCTACTTGGGAAGTGTCTCCAAGATTTTTCAGGCTTTCTGTGTTTTGTGAGGCCTCTAGTACACTGTTAGTTTTTACCTGGCTTTTTGCAAGTTCTCTTGTAAGCTCGTTTGCTGGCAGAGTCAGCAGCACCCTCAGTGTAGCTGCCTCATGGACAGTCAGGTTTAATTTAACAGCTTCCACAGCCTGTCTGAGGCGGTGAATCTCCTCCTTTTGTGTTGGCAGAGAACCATATGTTTGGCGGAGCTGATCATATAAATACACCATCAACCTCTGATTGAAATCCTGCCCTCCAAGTTTGTTGTTACCTGAAAATTCAGAATAGAAAGCATCAGACAGAGCACCTTTAAAGCCCCAGAAAGCAGCACACTGCTCCTCTTTCACTGGGAGATGCTGCTCAAGGGCCAGAACAATCACAAAAGGACCACAAGCACGTAAGCCCATAGAGCTGTGACAATAGACAAAATTGCTGTCCTCTGCACACAGGATGGATAACAATTTTCACTGTTTTGTTTTGGCTGAAAACAGTAACTGACTTAGTGGTCCTCTGTCTGACTGAATCAGAGTGAAGCTGCTGAATCTTTCTTGCTGTTCCACTCTAACTGGACTGAGCAGCAGCAGCAGCAGCTCACATCAGAACTTTCTTACTGAAGGCATCACAGGCAGCTGGCACTGCACCTCAGAGCTGTGAGCATGCAGGCCAGCTGAAGCACGGCTGTCTCTTCACTACAGAGTGACCAAATACTGCTGCCAGAGCTCTGTGCCCGGGGGTGTATCATTCATACACCAAACACAAAACTCCTGGGTTAACAGCTTGTGCATTCCCAAACCCTGCTCAACTGAACTGGCACCAAACACAAGGCAAGGACGCACCAAAGCACTGGTCAGTGATCTGCCAACATTCCCAGTTTGGGCAAAGGTGACAGAAAGATTTTAAACAACCCCAGCCCCCTAAAAGTCCAGTCAAAGTAACTGTAACATACACCAGCACTTTATTAGTGGACACAAAAGTTAACAGACATGGATGAAATGAAACCACAACTTACCCCTCTGGGTCAGCCAACACCTATGATTCTGTGGTCTTAATTGCTGAAATCAGCCACAAACCTAATTTTGCATGAAAATCGGCTGAGAATATATTGGGAAAACTCTCTATGACATGGTTGGTATGTTTTTAAAAGTCCCTCCAACGGTGACTTCAGGTGCACCTCACCTCCCACTGCTTGAGAAACAAAAGTGTTTTTCTCACCTGCCATGGCTCGTGTGACAAACATCCCTCCCATCTTGTTCAACAGAGACACGTCCAAAGTTCCTCCACCCAAATCCACCACCAGAACATTGAACACATCAGCTTTGTGCAGCCCATAAGCCATAGCAGCAGCTGTGGGCTCATTGATTACTCGCAAAACAGTGAGACCTATAAAGAGCAGAGACAACAAGCAACACTCAGGTTCAGCTCAGAAAACTACAGTTCTTACATCAGAATGACATTTGCCATTACTTGTTGGGGTTTTTTTAACCACACTCACCTTAAGTTAGGTATCAAATCTAAAGGAAGTAGTTTCTTAAGCAGTAATAGCCAATGAACTCTTTTCCTTACTTAATCCTAAGAGTATCGCTTCATCTTCAGGATGAAATCACAAACCATAATGTGCCCAACACAATGCTTCCAGAGAAACCTGGCTAAGGAGATTTATTTCATGCATTCTATTTCTGCTTAAAAGATTGTCCAAGGGTGCTCTATATAGTCTCCCTATTTGGAGATTATAAAAAAAAGTCTATTTTCCCTGAAATAAAACTTACTTCCAGCCATCTGTCTGCATTAGCCAGCCACACCTGTTGGTACTCACAAGTTCTCAGCTGTTCCTCACAACAAATCCATTCTAAGCTTCTCTGTCACTGATTCACTGTTTCTGTATCCTCCACAAAGACCTTACTGTTAGTGGAATAGACTTCAAGGTCTCCAAGAAAAACTCTGGAATAGAGAGACATCACCTGCAAGGTTAGCTGCCTTAACGGTGGAATTCCGCTGCCTTTCATCGAACTCTGCTGGCACGGAGATGACTGCCTTGGAAATGGACATGCCAAGGTTGGCCTCTGCCATGTTCTTCAGCTTCAGCAGCAGCTTGGAGCCAATGCGCTCTGGAGTGATATGGAAGGTTCCATTGGTTGTCACGGAAAATTCAGCTAATCCATTGTTGTTGACCACCTGGAAGGATCAAGCGATACAACCCCCAAGTGAGAAACCGTCCTATGCTCCCCCACCCTGTTCCCACCAAACGTTTTATTTGCATGTAGTCTCCTCATTCCGGAAAAGTTTAAACATGCTTTTGCCATTCCTGGATCACTTTTATTCCTTGATTAGGAGGTTTATACCACTTAACGGGTTTGGATATACTAACAGTATATCCAAACAAATGACACCCACTGTGCCACAGTAAAACACACTTTAAAAACTGTGCAATCAACTTCCAACACCACATTCAGAGACAGAAGGGATGCTATTTTAGTCATTAGGTTACCTCTCAGGTTTCTGAAAGGAAACAAACAGCTTGGTACTGAAACAGCTTCTCTTAACAATATAAAAAGATTAAATAGACTTCAAAGACCATTTTCAGTGCACAATTATTTTTTTTAATGTTTTCAAGCAATTCTGCACCATGCTCATATAATGCAGGTTAGTTTTTTTTTTTTTTTGAAGCAACTTTCAAGTTCTGCTGCTGGTCAAGTAAGTAGTAAAGTGCTGAAGGAAAAAACACACTGGGACAGAAAAGATGTGACTTTAAAACTTTTCTGGGTTTTGTTTTTTTTTTGGGGGGGAGATGTCTGTTGTTTTTTTTTGTTGTTTGTTTCTGTTTTTATTTTACAATTTCAAGGAAATACAAAGTTTCAGCAAAGCACAGTTAGCAAATCAAATTGAAATTTTTCCTTTCAGAGAAGGGACTGGAAGGTTATCCAGAAACACATTTCTGAGTAGGAAAACACAGGATCCTCTGGAAAATCATTATCAGTTCTTATGCAGAGGTACACAACTTCCACAATCATTTCCTTATTCTCTCTGGATACCTCTTATGGTTTTCAGGCACATCAGATTGAGCCAAATAACTCAAGGTCTGACAAAGATGACCACATTTCAGACGTCATAGAATTGGGATGGAAGGACCTTACAGCTCATCTCCTTCCAGCCCCCTGCCAGTGGCAGAGACATCTTGCACTATCCCAGGTTGCTCAGAGCCCCATTCAACCTGGCCTTGAACACTTCCAGAGATGGGGCAGCCACAGCTTCTCTGGGAAACCTGTGCCAGGGCCTCACCATCCTCACAGCAAAGAATTTCTTCCAATATCTAATTGAAGTCTACTCTCTGGCAGTTTCAAGCCATTCTCTCTTGTCCTGTCACTCCAGACTCTTGTAAATAGTCTCTCTCCATCTTTCCTATGGGTCCCCTTCAGGTACTGGAAGGCCACAATGAGATCACCCCAAAGCCTTCTCTTTTCCAGGCTGAATAATCCCAGTTCTCTCAGCCTTTCCTCAGAGCAGAGCTGCCCCATCCCTCTGATCCCCTTGGTGCCTCCTCTGGCCTGGCTCCAGCAGGTCCCTGTCCTTGCTGTGCTGGGAGCCCAGAGCTGGATGCAGCCCTGCAGGTGGGGTCTCAGCAGAGCCGGGCAGAGGGGCAGAATCTCCTCCCTGCCCTGCTGCCCACGGGCCTTTGGATGCAGCCCAGCACATGGGACTGGGGTTTCTAGGGCATGTCCAGCCTCTCACCCACCAGCACCCCCAGGGCTGCTCTGGCTCTGTCCATCCCCAGCCTGTCTTTGCATCCTGCACCTCACTGCTTGGAGGGAACCGAAGGTGGTGGCCGCTTACCTTAAAGGGATACCTGCTGCTTTCACTCTGCAGTTCTTCTGAAGTGAAGACCTTCCCAATGAACCTCTTGGCATCGTAG
The DNA here is from genome assembly GCF_965231275.1 of Zosterops lateralis. Taxonomy (NCBI): domain Eukaryota; kingdom Metazoa; phylum Chordata; class Aves; order Passeriformes; family Zosteropidae; genus Zosterops; species Zosterops lateralis. The sequence continues at coordinate 112,610,620 of NC_139763.1, forward strand.
ATGGTGTTCTGAGGGTTGGCATCAGCCAGCTCCAGGCCCTGGTAGCCCACGTGCACCCCAGTGTCTGTGAAGGAGACGACGCTGGGGATGCTGCTGTGCCCGTCCTTGTCCGCGATGACCCGCACGTCGCCACTGCCCGGCAGGAAAACGCCCACGGAGCAGTAGGTGGTGCCCAGGTCAATCCCAATCACCTTGGGTGTGGGCATGGGCAGGTACTGCTGTGCCAGGTAGCTGGCTAAGAGCAGGGCCAGCACAGCAGAGCCTGGAACGGGGATTTGGGAAGAGCGCGGTTAGGGGGATCAACTCTGCAAACCCACAAACGACACAGTGAGACACACTGCGCCTCCTGCAGCCTCATCTCACACTCCTCAGCCTGTTCAGCCACCTAATCAGCTTTTAATTTCCTTCTCAACAGAGAGTGGCTCTACAAGTCAGGAATTTTAGGCATTAAATATTAAACTGATTAAGGAAAAAAAAGCCCAAGAGACGGCCAAGCCAAAAATATCACCATAATAATTCTACTCCTCTTTGCATGTTCTAGCAATAACACAGGCTAATTAGTACTTCTGGAGGAGTTGGCTATGAATGACCCCAAAAGGACATCAAGTTAATGGGGCTGCCTAAAATCAACTCCCAGTTCTGACACCTCCAACTTCACCAGAAGTCTAAAAATAAGGGGAGAGAAACCCACATTAACTCATTGTTTCAGCCACAGCTCCCAAAACAGCATTTTCCCACACCTCTGAATCTTTTCTGTACCTTGAAACCCACGGAAAAACCAGTTTATGTGCAGAAGAGTTTGTTGTTCAACTGATTTTGTTCTAATTTTACTTAGGAAACCCAGAAGTCTAGCATCAAATAATGTCTCAGATGATTACCAAAAAGAAACCACCAACAAACAAAATCTCAAAAAGAAATGTAAATAAGTTACATTTTAAAGAGTGGGGGACCTCTTTTCTTCCCAGCAGGGAAGGGTGATCATAATAGTGCTTCAAAGACACTGGTCAGAAAACCCTCATTGCTCTGGGCTGCAAATCTTCCCAGATATTTCTGAGCAACGTGCCACTGAGCAATTTGGCTTTCAAGGAATCCCACAGTGGGTCAGGTTGGAAGGGACCACCGTGGGTCATCTGGTCCAACCTCCCTACCCAAGCAGGGTGATCCCACAGCAGAGGACTGTGTCCAGATGCAATCCCTGCAGGCACTGACAGACATTGATGAGGTCCTCTCTCAGTCGTCTCTCCTCTAGGCTGAAGACCCCAGCCCCCTTAGCCTTTTCTTCTAAAAGGTCCTCTCCCCTCATCATCTTTGTTGCCCTCCGCTGGACCCGCTCCAGGAGTTCCATGTCTCTGCTGTACAGAGGAGCCCAGAAATGGACACAGCGGAACACGCCGAGCACGGGAAGCTCGTGCCATCCTGCAGAGCCAACCGAAGGCGACACCGGGGAAGAAAGACGCGAGAGCGGAAGCAAAACTCCCCAAAACTCCCCACAGCCTCCAGCCCAGCCGCACCACCGCTTACCCAGCACAGCCATCTGCCCCGCCATGTCTCCCTGGGGCTCTGGCTGCTGACTGCTCTTTCCGGGCCGCGCGGGACACGCCGGGAACAGTAGTACGCATATCCCACCCGCCCCGCTCAGGTCAGCGGCTGCTAGGGCAGAGAAAACCACAACTCCCTATGCGCATTGCGGCGCGGCCGATTCCGGCAGGTACCAGCCAATGGACCAGGAGGAGCGTTACCCGTCAGCTGGGGAGGCGGTGCCTGCCCTGCCATGGGCGTATGCGCGGGCCCGGGCTAGGGGGTCGTGATGGCTGCTGGGAACTGTAGTCCCGGGGCCCGACGCTGTGGTGCTCTGCGGCTTCCCGCCGGCGTGAGGCGTCAGAGACCGCGGCTGTGGCGCTGCCGGAGCAGGACGTTCCTTTATCCCCCTCGGTTTTCAGCTAGAAAGTACCGAGTTCCCTCCTCTGCAAGGGTTTCGAGAGAGCCTGACCGCGGTCAGGCTTTACACGGTCCTTTACACAGGCAAGAGCCAGGTTCGGAAAGGAGACATTGTTTATTCTGCGTAGGGTGCAAGGTAGAAGGTTTCCACAAATCAAGCACACTGATTTTCAAAGCTTTACAATAAAAATGTGCATTTCAGCAAACAAATCACGTTTCGCTGGCTACAGATTACCTAGTTCTGTTACTATTGGTGAGGGGACATTTCCTTCTTGCCTAGCTGGCATTTAGACAAATAAGGAGAATGCAGGTGAAAACTGCCCCTGAAATGCATCCTGGAGGGGCAGAATTGGTAACCGCTCTTAGAAATGCAGTGTGAAGTGTTATATGGGTCTGCTTCTCATCAGCTGTCCCTCTCTGCTCTGCTCCACTCTCATAAGGAGTAATGGATTTTCAGATTCTTGCAAAGCCGGTTTCTGTTTCAGGCAGAAGTTTACGTTAGAAGATTTTTAAATAAAAAATATTCATAAATGAGTAGCTGGTGGCAAATAGCACAGTGGAAGAAAAGTCAGACTAAGTCCTACTAAGTCCCTGGAGTTATCATCTCAAGCATCTTTGTTTCCCCTAATTGATGGAAAGACCCAAAAGTAATCCCCAGGAGCTCACTTCTTAAAAGCCTCTTCTATATGCAAAGAAAGTGGCACCACTTTAACTTAATAGTAAAAAATGTATTCATCTTCCACTTATGGTTCATGCTTCATTCTCAGCATGAGAAGGTGGAAACACTTTGGAAAGGGAAGGTTAAACCATCCAGCCTCCTTAATGACTTATGTTCTGACTGTAATTAGAAAACAGTATCTTCTTAATTTCCTTTGGAAACTTTAATCATGTTTCTTGAAGTAGGACCATTGTAATTATGCTCATTCTTAAGTGAGGGGAAACTTGTAATCGTTGCTTACAGTATTTCTTCATCCATGTAACTCATGAGCAGGCACTTTGTGTTTTATGGTGAGCAGAATAAAAGGTTTAGCACAAACAGGGCATACTATCAAACTGGATTTTGCTCATGATTTTGATATTTAATAGCAACCATTTTGTAATACATAGGGAGCATCTGAAATATGATGTTGCAAAGTGCAGATATGTAAGAATGTGCATTAAAAAAAAACTGATACAAGCCCCTCATTTCAGAGATTTCCTCTTTTTCTGGAGCAGAGGCCAGCCTTCGATTTTTGTCCTTGAGGTTAAACCTCTAAAAGACTTTGGGATCACTTGTTACCATACCTGCCCAAGGACAGAACTCAAACGCCCTTTCCTGTATAATTTCCATTCTATTTCTCCTTAGCAAAGCAGCTTAATGAATTCAGCATGTCAGTCAAGGCCTCCCCACCTGACTGACTCCCTGGAGGCCTGGCTGTTCCCTGCAGGATTACACAGCACAGGCCACCTGCCTGGGAGTCAAGTCAAGGGGATCATCTCAGCAGGCTTTCTCCCCTGCAGCAAAGCTCTGCCATGCCAGAAGCTTCTGCAGAAGCCACCGACTCCCCTGTAGCTGCTTTGGGCTGCTGCAGAGTTTGAAGCTCAGTACACCACACATTCTCTCCAGTCCCTTGAAGGAAACACATTGTCTTCAGCAGATGTGCTTAGAGGAAGTGCAGAAGTGCCTAATTCTTTCCCTCCACATCTTCTCCTTGATCTGTTAGGACCTGCTCACGGATGGCTCTGCACAGCAATGCCAGACTTGTCTTGCATCTGCAAAATAGGCAGAACTAATCCTAGTGATCTTGCCGATACATTTTTGGGCATTACCACTGTTTTTGCCTACTCTCGTTTGTGAGAGGGAGGACTGTCTCCATTTTCCTCTATTATCTGAGGGAGTGGTACGCTCAGGAATGGGTTGTTCAGGAACAGAAGGGAACATCAGTGTTTCTGGAGAAAACTGCTTGATTTTGCACAGAATAATTCAATATTCATTGGGCAATAGAAGGAGAGGCTTATTTGCCCGGGAGAGAGACCTATGGGTAGCCCCTGCCCCACAGAGTGCCTCATGGGGAAAGCATAAATATGGCTGAAGCAGACGCATTAAGGCTGGTCTTTGTTTTCCTGGAATGCTGTGCCTTGGCCACTTCCCTGTAACAGCAGGCAAGGCACATAATCCGTGGTGAGCGCCCTCACCTGAGGGTGGGCACTGCAAGTTCACACCTGCACAACTGCTTTACAAAAGCTGTGACAGAGCTTCTCTGGATGCCCCTGAGTGAGGGGACACGAGGTGCTGCTGCACCAGAGGCTGCTGGTGCTGAACTGCTTGCCTTGGGTGCCTGGGCTGGTCCACATCAAGTGACCCTTGGCTACCACACACCCAATACCGCCTGCCTCTGGCTTGAGTATAAAGGGGCTGTGCAGCTGACTCCCTCAGAGGGGCTGGGCAAATGCTTGTTTATCCTTCTTAGTGCATCTGTTCACTCTGGTAGTAAACTGTTTATAACATTTCAAATGCTTTTCGAGGATTAATTTCCTTCAAGGGGCTGTTCTTTTCCCCTGGTGCTTTCATAGGTGGAGGTAAGCATGTTTTTGTGTGCAAGTAGCTTGAGGGAGAGAGTTGTTCTTACAATGTAAGAGCACAGGCTGTTTTTAAAACAGTCTCCCCTCAGATGTGAACTGGTGTCTGCAGGAAAAATCCTGCTACACTGGGGATTATCACTCAAACCCTACACCTGTGATGTGCTAAACACAGTTCAAGCGTTCGGTGTGCACGGAATCAAATACAGCTTGTTTTCACTTGCAGGATGCTTTGTATCAGCTCTATCCTCGCATTTGGAAAAAAGGGAATTGAGTTTGCAAAGCATCCTCTTTTCTACTGTTGTACAAAACCGGGCTTCATCTTTCGAGGGTTTACTCGGTGAGTGCTTTCTGCATTGTCTCAGTCGTTTTAAAGCCAGTGTCTAAAACTGAAAAATAGGATGCTGGGATATGGTCAAAGCACACTGTGATCTCATCAACCCAGGATGATCAATTTGTGTTTTCCCTCTGTGAAGGAGGAAGGGAGAGAGGGATTGAGATCCACTTTGTAGGTGGAGAGTAGAATCAATGTCTCTTTGAGAAGGGAGGTGATTGATGCTAGGAATTTAGGAGATGGTAGAGTCTGAAACCTCATTTTCAGTTTTTAACTTAGATAACAGTGCCTTACTTAGTGCAAGCACATTGTCAAAATTGCAGAGGTCCCTGATAGTTCCTTTCCCTAATTAAAATATCGATCTTCTCCTCCTGTATATGCTTGGGAAAGGGAAGAATTTCACCAGCCTTCCTCTGACAGACAGTTCAATGTCAGGCAGCTGGATAGAGGAGCATAGCCCTCAGTTTAGATACAAAAGTTTCCATTAAAATTCCAGCCTATAGCCTAAAGATTTCTGGCTCCTGTTGAGGGGCTGACTGGCCATGGCTGGGCAGGAGTGTGCTGAATTCTTCATTAGCCACAAACTCACTCCCCAGCTGCGGGCAGCAGGAGCAGCTCGGGGCTTCTCCCAGGATCCAAACCCTGGGGAGCTGAACCACGAGGTGTGCAAGGAGTGCAAGGAGCACCCAGCAGATGTCTCTGCCATGCAGCATTCCTTCCCCAGATTGCTTTTGGTGTCTGACAGATACCTGCAGATTCATATAAAGCATATTAACCTTTAGCAGTAGTTATCCAAAGTCTTGTAAAGGTGTAAGTCATGAAAACGGTGCCACATTTTCATTGCAGTTTCTTTAATTGCTTTAACATACCCATTTCACCAAACCCTCATGAAATAATTTTGAGGTTAACAATGAAATTACTATTTCCCCTTTCATGAATACAGTTGCAGTGATACCTGTATAATGTAACCCAGTAGATATCTAGGAAAAACAATCTGGAAGAGAAAAGAGATTTTCACAGATTTTTTTATCTGTCCCACTTTTCTACTTACATTTCAGTTGGTGTGAATGCTGATGCAGCTTTCTGTGGTGTGAAAAATAAAAACCAGAGACATTTTATTGAAGAGGCAAAGGAGTTTGGCACTTGCTGGTCTGGTAACTGAGAGTTTCTCTTCCTGCTTGACCATGGTGAAGTGGGCCAGTGTTACAAAACCAAAAGGCAGCTGTGAGCTCGGCTGAATTCTCCCCAGCCACAGGAGCCTGGGGTAGTGGGCCTGAATCATGGCTTGGCTTGGGTTTGTGCTGGTGCCTGGAACACATCATCCACCTTCTGCTCAGCTTGGGTGTCCTGTGTGGGAGCAGGACAGTGGTACTGCACGGGATGACAGGAGAAGTGATCACTCATAGCAGTGCTTGCAGCACCTCATGGTATGAAGGGCTGCAGAGCTCAAGGATGGGATGGCTGGGACTCTCATCATCTGCACCGATCATCATGGTGATAATGATAATGAACAAGAGCTCCAGCAGTCTCCCAAGAGGCCACTTTACCTCATTCATGTTGTTGCTGTGTATATGAAATCCATACAGATGTCAGTCAGGCTTGTCAATTTGGTCTATTGTAAATGACAACAAAAGGATAAACACAAGGATGCACTCAAATATAGCTGCATGAACAGCGAGCTCTCCAGGCAGAGAAGAAGTTTTGCAATATGTGTGGATAGAGAAAAGTTTTCTTCTGTTTTGTTTTGTTTTGTTTTGTTTTGTTTTTTGGTTTTTTTTTTTTTTTTTTTTGGGTTTTGTTTTGGTTTTTTGGTTTTTTTTGTGGTTTTTTGTTTGGTTTTTTTTTGTTTTGTTTTGTTTTTGTTTTTTTGTGGTTTTTTTGTTTTGTTTTGTTTTGTTTTTTTGTTTTGTTTTTGTTTTTGTTTTTGTTTTGGGAGGTTTTTTGTTTGTTTGTGGATTTTTGATTTTTTTTTGGTTGGTTGGTTGGTTTAGTTTTTTGTGGAGTACTGTGGCTGAAGTATCAAAGTGTCTGTTTTACATTTGTTCTTTTCCTGGAGGTAGTACCTACAGTACCTCAGTGGTTTGTATGCTGGATAAGAACTTTTGGGCCTTTCCTGTGAGTCTTTTGAATGGCACAGAAGATCTATTTCAGTCATCACTCAGAAGTAGTGTTATGATACTCCAGGAGCAACTATGCCCTGCCTATTTTCCTAGAAGATCTAGCTCCCTGACCCATATTGTTTCCAATCCTGGAAGAAATAATGGGTAAGAACATGTATTCCTCTTTACACTGTGTGAAGCAAAGGGACACTGAAGGTCAGTGACTCAAGAATAGAAAACAATCCTGGAGGGCCAATACAGTTTGAAAAAACTCAAACACTGTTTGAAATATCTCAAACACTGTTCCAGAGATTTCACAACAACATCAGCCTTCTTCCATTATTTTTAGGAATCTGTATTAAGCAGTATCATCAAAGATTTGATGGGAGAGAAGTGTCCTCATTTATAATTGCTCATTGGGCAAGGTGGTAGTGGCATTTCCTAATGATCTTTGTAGTACACATCTGTCCTGCAGGAGCCAAAGTTGCCATTATTGAGTAAATGCCCGACATACTTTAGTGGATACAAGTTTCAGATACAACTGGGAAGTGAGCAAGCTCATCCAGCATTATACAAACTCAGTTTGGTGTCATTCCTGAGTGCCATGTTTAAATAGCACTTGACAGCATAGCCCACCATGCTTCTTTCATACTCCGACCCTCTGAAATAGGGAAAGAAATTTTGAGAACACAGAAGAAGAAAACTGTGTCATCAGCCTAAGTCAAGGTCCTTGGTGTTGCTTTGTACCTTCCCAGAACCTCTGGTCAATTGGCAACCACTTCATGTTAGTTGTTCCCTGTGCCAAGGCTTGCAACCTACCTGGAGGGCTCTTAAACCTATTTCTGACAGTATTGATGGAATCATTCCGACACTGCTCAGATTACTCTTACAAGACAAGCAAAGATGTCAGCCACACCACGTCTTCTTTTCTCAGCATCACTCCCCCGTGCACTGTCGTGTGAGTAGCAAGTGTCTATTTAGCCTGGAGAGGAGTTTGTTGGAAGCAGAAACTGTAAAGTTAGAGCCATTCCAGAAGAAGTGTGTACAGTTAGGGAAAACAATCCATCCACAGAAGCAGGGATTAGCCTTTCTGTGCAATCACAATAAAATAAAAATCTCATGCCAGTTTCCTCTCTCTTTCTTGAATGATGGCACTGTGTGTAAGTCTGCTGGACTGTATCAACACCTTTGTGCAGCCCATAATTCATTGCCATGCTTTTGGCTCGGTCCTGCAACTCAGATATGCGAGTGTTTGAAAAATCAGCTACTGCTCATGCACACCCAAGCACAGGCAGAGCCTTTACAGGATATGCAAAATCTGTGTGCCAGCATATTTGTGGGCGCTGAGCCCTTAAGCTTCAGAGTATTTTTACCAAATACAAAATACTGATAAAAATGCAACAGTATGTTTATGTCATGGTTCTAAGAAACATTTCTGACTGTGTGCAAACAGTCTCATTGGGCTGGACTGCCTTTTTTTTTTTTTTTTTTTTTTTTTTTTTTTTTTTTTTTTTTTTTTTTCAGTTTGCAGTACATAGCACAGAGGACTTTGTGGCTGCCATCACACTAAGGTGCTGCCACAGCACCCACAGCTGCAATTAAACAGTGTGAGAAAGGGATTTCACAAGCTCAGAAAGAGGCAGTAGAAGTATATTAATTTCTGCTGAATTGTTGGGACAGAGAATGCATCTCTTCATGTGGTCTGGGGAAGTCCCAAATGTTTCCCATTTCAGTATAACTCCCATCTCTTGCTGTCAGTCAGTCCCAAAGTGAGCAGAGCTGACAGATGTCGATTCTTTTAGATCCTTTCCTAAGGACCTTGACAACTTCAGTTGCTGAACAACAAACTTACCCTTTTTTTTTCTCCTTACCTGTTTACTCCCACTATAGCTATCCTCTCTCTCATGAGGAAATGTAGATTCAGTTCACATCATGAAACATCAATACTTTGCGCTCACTTGGCTGAAAAGGATCCAAGGAACAAACAATATAACAAGCTACCTGTCCTCCTCTGTCTGCTGCTTATTGCAGTCACCATCATCTGTGCTTTCATTTCAGAAGCAGTTAGGCATGACAGAAGCAGTTTAGGATAGACACAGATATATAGTGCTGTACCAATCAGAAAAGGAAAAAAAATACAGTTAAAAAATCTGCAATATACATATCAGCAAAATAAAACAAGTGGGAAAAAAAGGTGTTGCAATTTCAGTAGTAATGAATAAACCAAATGGCAAGATCTGTCTGCATTCTTGTAACTACATTAACTGAAACAAAACAATAATTTTAGATCATGCTCTGTATGGTCACAGCTACTAATACACAGCTTTTTGAAGTTGGATTACACATTCTGGATCACTCTGTGGAAAATACGGCATGTCTGGATAGTTCCACAGTGTTTGGGATTGGGAGTCCCAACAGTTAAAACTCTTTGGTAATTGGATTTCGTACAGGGGATCTCCGATAAAATAACATTGAGTTGTCTGTTATCTGCAGTCACTGAAGGTTTGTAATTCACTGCCATTTTGTTTCCTCTTTCTGATTATTTTTTGGGTAAGAATTCTGCTGGTAAGCCTCTTCCTGTGTGACTTTTACATATTTTAGTTTTGAATTTTGTGGCCCTAAAATCTGAGCAGGTCAAGCAAAGATTTTTTTTATTATTATTTTTTAAATTAGACAAAAAGCTCTACTAGCTGAAACCTTTTCCCAGTTCTCAGGTTTGTTTTTTTTTTTTTTTTAACTGCAAATAGATATTAGTTCAAGTGTGTGACAAACAGGAGCAGAGCTCTTCCTGTAAAAGACAGTCCTTAGGAAATGCAGCTTAGTTTGTAGCCTGTGATAATGAGATAATTCATAGAGGGCCTGTCAGGAAAAGCAGCTTGCCATCTCTATGCCATTTTTAAACAATGTGTATTATCTAGCTTTTTTCCCCCTCCGCTTTTTACAGAAATTCAAAGCTTTCTATACATTAAACTGAAGGATGGCAACAGAAATGGGAAAAAAAAAAACCAAAACATTTTTCTTTTTGAACACAAACATTTTAATTGACCTGAGGGAAGTGATTTCTGTTGGGTAATGGATCCACCTCTCTCCTGATGCTGATCCCAATCCAGCTGGGTGCTTTGTAGCCTCCCTTGCACTGCCATTGTGTGGCTTTTCCAGCTGGTGGAGCATCAGCAGAGCCCTATGCATGAACATGACTAGCATTCCTGCCCCTCTGGGGGGAGTGCAAAGCCTAGTAATGCTGCCTGCTAGCAGAGTTTTCAGGCCTCCTTTTCAGCAGTTAACCCGAAAGTCCATTGCAAACCCATCTATGCAACAATATTTGGTGCTAAAAACACCTGGGAAAGTCAGGACTGGGGAGAAAACTGTTCATGATGGAAAAAGAAGCCTGCATTTGTTGGGAAGTGCTTTAAACCACTGAAACTGTCTGGTTCAACCTGCTCTCTCCATCCACTGTTAGGCTTTTTCCACATCTATCCAGCTCTTCTTTTTTTTTTTTTTTTTTTTTTTTTTTTTAATATAGAATAAATGTTCTGTCTGTAATTACATTTAAGTTACTCTGTAAGATTATAACATTCTGCTTTTCTGTCTGAGCGAGGTCTGTTTCATCTGAATTGCAAAATGGATATAGGATTGCAGTAGTTAGAGAAGGAAAAGCCATATTAGACCAGAGTCCATCATCCTGTAAGGATATGATATAACACTCTGACAGAGGCCATAGGAGATATTAAATTGCTGTAATACAGAAGTGTTTTACACTTTCTTAAATTATAATGAGGAAGAGCAGCCCAGGAGTGGATTTTTTTATCAGTGCAAGAGCTGGGTTACCATAAGAGTGAGAGGTAATGCACAGACTATGAGAAGAAACAGTCTTCTGCCAGGTTGGTTCACATGCTTAAACCTTCTCCAGCCTCAGCCCTGAACATTTGGGACCATAAGGTTCTGGATGACCTGCTCTTGTACTTCCAAGCAGAAAAGCCTGTTTGTGTTCTCGACTCTTGAAATAAAACCTATGAAAAGCCAGTGGGTCTTTGCCTGTTGTTTTGGCACAAAGCAGTTCCTGGCTCTGCACTTCCCAGAGGCAGGAGGGGACTCTGGTGCCTTGGTAGATCCTCTCTGTTCCCAGGCAGCCCTGTGCCCTCACAGGAGGCTCTGGGCAGCTGGAGGTGGTGGGTTGGTGCTTAGCACCTGAAGGCAACTTTGTCTTGCTGGGAGGATGAAAAATCCCATGGCATGTTTGCACAGGAAGAGATAGAAACCTTTTGGCATCCTGGCTGGTCTCAAAATTCAGTGGCTCAATTCTGCTTAATTTCTAGTGCATTTTAAATGATGCAGCTGTAACTGGTGCCTTGTTTCATTCAGAGTGAAGCAGGCTTTGAAATAGCACTTTAAATGTATATACACTCACTCCTTCCCCCCACAAATGCCAAGCAAAACAGCCTTTTAGCACTTCTTGTTAACTGGTACTGCACATTAATGCAGTTGTGGAAACTGCCAATTTACAAATATCCTCTTTCATAACTATTTTCTGTAGATTTTTTTCAGCAGAGTGTGAAACCATGGGACAGAAATGCTTTTATAGTTTTCTGCTTCTGGACATATTATTAAGAGACAAGGAATATCTTTGGTGCAGAGCTTTAAACTCTCACAACAGGTTTTTTTGTTGCTTTTCTTTTTCCCCTCTCAAAACACTTGTAACAAAAATACATTGCTCCAGGTGCCCTGGTTTCATTTCTGCATGCTCCCTTCTCAGAGGTTTCACATAACTCAGAAATGGAAAGTCAAACTACACAGTGTGCATTTGGTGCTGATGGGTATATACACAGGGGCAGACTAATAAAAAAACTGTATTTCTTCTCAATACAGTGTACATTTCCAGTGCTGAGTAAATACTAAATGCAATGGCTGAAAGATCCTGTTACTAAGGCAACCAACTCCCAAGTTATCCTTAAATATATATACATAGTCTGTCTGCTACTTGAAAAGAAAAATTCTTGTCAAGATTTGCTGGACTGAATTCTTAATGAGCTCTGTCTTAGGCTAAATGTTGTGGATGCCTCAGACTGGACTTTCAGGTTGACAATAAGAGTAAGAACAGAAGTCAATGGAGAGGATAATGATTTTCAAGTTGCAGAGTTATGACCAATTTGTACAAAATGGTGGTAGGACGAAACTTTTCTAAGACCGATGCCTGCCATAAGTGACTTCAGAGAATTAATGTATATAAATATCTCACAGCACCTTCTTCTGAGACAGCTCTTGTATCTTGCTGTATTAAGCAGACCAATGTGCTGGTCTATGGTGATTCCTGTAAGGAGTGAGCCTAAGCAAAGCAATGCCCAGTGGCATGGAGGTTGTGTGCAGCCTGTATCTTTTGCTGTTACTATTTATTTCCAAATACATATTTTTGATATTAGACCACATCATATCCTACAGCTGGCAAGAGGTCATAATTCAGTGCTGCTCCAAAAGAGTGAAGAATATAGTTGAGGCACCACATGCACAGTAGATCTTTCCCAGCTTTCTCAGCTAGGACTCACTTCTTTTTTTGCCATAAATGTTGTTTTTGAAGGCCACTTAGCTGTAGTTTTCACCTAATGCAAAAAGAGGAGTTCCCTCAGTGAAGGTTTAGTTCTTAAGCAGGTGCAGTGTCAGTTTATTCAGGACTGAAAATTAACTCAGCAGCAACACCCTAGCAGAGGGGGAGGATGAAAGCTCAGAACTTCATGGCCTGATATAAACCATCCTTGGAAGCAATCTTTGGTTTCATGGCAGATGGCCTGTGGAGTACAAATATTTCAGTGGACCTTGAACTGGACAAGTTTGCAGCTTCTTGACCTCGTCATGCTTTCAGGGAAGCACTACAGGTATTAATAAGTTTGGTATTCAGGCTTTAGGAGTTATCTTAACAAAAAAAGTTTAAATAGCTCCAGCTTAGTGCCTTATTCCAGTAGCTTGGGACACTAAATGAAGTTATCTATGATGGTGTTAATCACCCCATGTGATTAACATGCTCTGAAGAGCAAGTATAAAAGCAGATATAAAAGGGGTCACAGAATAAGCTTCAGGAACAGTGAAATGGTATTAGGTGAAACTTTCCCCTCCTAGTGAGGTCTTAACCCCAGTCTGTCTCTCAGAGGCATAAGTAGTGAGGCAATTCACAAGTACTTTTTCCATCTTTGGTGTTAAGTCTAAGAATTTTTTGTCCAGAACTGGGGAAACTCACCTGTGGTGCACAAAGATCTCTCACTGCTTTGCTTTCCTTTTTTTCAACACTGAGAGAAGTGTCTGTGCCTTCTCTCAAATCGTGTAATAAGGCTAGGAGGTCCTTATCCATGTCCCTCAGTTGGGTTGCTCTCTCTCCATGGCTTGAGTCCAAGTACTTTCAGCTCTTTTCGGCATCTCAGAAGTGACACCATCCTGTTCCCATTTTTAGAAAATACCAGGGACACACTGAGGCTGAGAAAAATCCTTGCTCCCTAAATAAGCTGTTCTGGATAAAACTTTCCTTGTCTCATTCCTTTCTGAGTCTTTTCAGAGGCTTCCCTAGTGTTGCCGTAAAGGCAGTGCTTGCAATTAGGGAAACTCATAGTTCCAAGCACAATTGATACAGTGCTTTGTCAGTGATCCCCCAATAGGGATAATGATATTTTATCCTTAAATCCAGAGGTTAAATGTGTTTTAACCAAAGTCCCTAAACCCAATGCTTAACTGCAATGTGTATGAGGTCTGTCCCATACAGCCTTCCTGGCTCACCAGCAGATGCTCGAGGAATGCACCTTCCCCTTGGAGACCTCCGTCCATCTGGAGTTCCCAAGCAGCCCTTGCGCTGCACTTCTCCCTTTTCATCAACAATAAGCTCCTTGCTCTCAAAACCTTCAGGGAATGTGGATTACACAGGCATGGAAAAGGGATTTTTAGTAACAAGTGGCCAAATGTTCAGACATCTCCTCTAAAGACATTTGTGCTTCTAGTGAAAAAAAGAGCTTGATCCCAATAAGGAGACTATTTCTAAATTAATAATACTTTTTAAACCCCCTCAAGTCTGAGATACATTAAAATGCAAGGTGACATTTGAATACGTGCTGTGGGTCAGACTCTGATGCTCTGAGGCACATTGAGTACTGTTTTACTTGCAAGTAGTTCCATTAATTTCAGTGACCCAGTTATGGAGTAAGACACCACTCAAGAGAAGAGATGTTAAAAATCTGCCCACAATATTTGATGACAATCTGATTTCTCTACTGCCTTCCAGACCCAGTCACCCCATTCTGCTTTCACCATGTGCAGCATCTCTTTCATAGATGTTGACATCTCTAGATTGCTGTCAGTGTTTGTGATGGAGAATATTAGAATAACATTGCAGCTGTGTCAATAAAGCAGATACGCATCCATTCATTAAGAGGATATTTTTGAGCAATTCTTGTAAAATTCCCTGTTTTTTTCTCTTCTAAGTTGATATTCAGGTTTCTGTGACTATGGTAACTTCTGTGCATTTGCATATTGTAGGCTGTGCAGCCACAAAAGGAGATAATTGATTTTCTCCCCAAAGTAATTTGGTGCTCTTCACTTCAGAGATCATCCTTTGGATTATCGACTCCTTATTATTAGTCATTTGCAAAATTATTGCTATAGCTGTGAGGTTCATAGCCCTGTCAGACTTTTGTCTTCTTTTCCTCTGGGTTTTCTTCTTGACCAGGAAGGTTTTAGTCCTCTTGTACTTGAGGAAAAAAAGAAAGAAAAATAAAAAAAACCCACAAACCCGCCAGCTGTACTGGCACCTCCTCCCATAAGGCTGACATTTCAAATCAGTTCTTTATCAGCACATGCTTCTTGCTTGTCTTTACGATAGCCTCAAAAAAATGTTGCAAAGAGCTTGGTCAGTAGTGACAACCTCTCCAAAGCAATGACCTACAGCAAGGAGAGGAGTGTTTCTGAGCAGCTATAGTATAGTAACAAATAAATAGTTTGTACTTGACTACACTGTCACTCTTGTCAGTGTTCACATTTGGACTAACACTGTACCTACGCCCACTTTTTTTTTCTGTTTCAAATATATTTATAAAACTTCAGCATAAAGCCTCACTCCAGGTTAAATGGTGTCAATATTAATCATATTATTTAGTCCAAAATGTTCAAAATTTTCAGACTAGCTCTTGAAGACTCAGACTGGACCTATGTGGGAGCCTTTTTGGTTTGGGCTGGACATTCTTTTAATGACAAAAGGTAAAGTTTATGTCTTAGGAAAAAAAAAAAACAAACCAACCCCAAATGTATTGATAATGCAGTACTTACTTGCAAGTGTAATTTTCAAAGCATTTAGGACTTCACAGAAGTGATAGGGAAAATCTAAATCACAGGTAATATTTGAGCTTCAGACACAGCTATTTCTCTGCTCACACTCTATTTTCATAGTGGCATTTCTCAGTCTCTGCCCTGTTCTAACACTGCAGGTAGCAGTGCAAGTGACTCAGTGCTTCCATTTCCATTTGCTGTTCCCCGCCTGTGCCTTTGTTGATCTCTGGCTTGTAGTTAAGGTAACCATTGAGTAGAAAGGACCTGGTGTTGTGCAATTGTATCTGAACTAAGCATAGAGGTGAAATGATGGAGCTGTCACAGTAAGCCTCCATGGCAGTAGCATGTTGGCCATCAATGGCACTTCCATGTTGTGTGTTATTTTGGTTGTAAATCAAGTTCTGTGAGCTTCCTGCCCAGCTCACCATCCTGTGGGACAAATAATGTGGAGTGAAACCCAAAAATGTATGTACGGTCTTACTGATGTCCCAGTCATGACTTCCTGAGTGTTGGAGAAAGATCGATGTGGAGAGCTGGTGTTTTGGGACACAACAAGGAATGACAATAAGGACTGTGACTACTGATAGCATTTCCTTTGTTCTATAGCATTAATTACAGCAGAATTTGTAAACACGTGTGTTCATGTGCATATACACAAACCCCTCATTTTCCTTTCTGTTTATTAGGAGCCATCCTTGTCTGCCTGTGAAGGGCTCAGGATCACCTCTGTGCAGTGGAGAAAAGCTCTCTATGTCCTTAGTCTCAGCCTAGCCCTGACAGACAGGTCTCTCATCTCAGCCACATATTTCTCCAGTAAAGGTGATTCTGCAAACTTTACTGTAAATTTGTTCTGTAGCCTAACTTTTCCAATAGTTATAACATTTGCCTATTGTTTAATCTAAATTCCCCCTTGCTGCATCTTAAACCCATTGCTTCTCGTTCTGTTCTTGTTCTCTAATGAGAATAACTGGTCTATGTCGTCTCTGTAACAGCCCTTTGCATATCTGTAGACAGTAATGCTTCCCCTCAGTCCTCTTTCCTCCAGACTGAGCAGCCCCTGCTCTCATAACTTTTTCTCAGAGGTCTTATTTACTAATTCTTAAATCATTTTTGTTGCTCTCATCTGAACTCTCACCAGTGTCTCTGTCTGGTTTAAAATGCAGTGCCCCAAAATGAGCATTGTTCTCCGAATGAGGCCTAGCTGGTGCTAAGTAGAGCAGAATAATTATCCTGCTTGTTTAACATGAGGTATTCCTCAGCATGGCTCTCGCCTCAGCTGCCAGGGCTCGTTGGTCCCCTGGCCTCCTCATCCATTTATTATCCTCTGCAACCCTGCAGAAAATGGGAGCTTTCTAACGCAATGTTTTTTAGGGCAAAAAATAAATAAATTAAATCCTGATGTCTTAATTATTCCCCATTCCTAAGGGGACGCGCTCCACTCTTCATCTACTCACAGCACAGAGGGGCTGGCAGTGTCTCTGCTGTGTCCCCACAGTTCCATGTTGGCTCTTGGATAAATCCAAGTGCTGAACCTGGGATGTGGGCTGCAGGCCCATGGCTCAGAGCTGTACGTGTGCAGTGCTGACCTAGGGCTCACCTTTGGCTGAGATGCACCCCATCTTTTTAGTGTGCATGCACTGTTAACCTCTTGGCCAAGCCTTGTGACTCAGCTATTGCATTTTCCCAGTCCACTGCAACTCTGAAGACATTCAAAGGAGCCTTGTGTAGGTGGGAAGTTCTGGGGAGGGAAGGATGGCTACCACCAGAAATAGCAGGGTCAGAGGAGGAAGAGCACGTTAATTTTTTCAGTCCCATTCTGTAAACGGAGGATAACTCCAAAGAGAATTACCAAAACAAGGCGTTTTATTTTATTTTCATGCCCATATCAGCAACTACTTGCTGGGGTATCATTCTTGATATTTGTTTGGGTGCTTGGTTTTTAAGGCTTGAGGCTTTCCAGCAGCATGGGAACTGCAGGGACGGCATGGCCTCACAGGGAGGTGACATTTCACCCTTAATATCAGCCACCACCATTTTGTAGGAGCCTGTAGCAAAACTTGTGTCACTTTATTTACAATTAACACCCAAAATGCAGGGACAGCGATACTTCCAAGGAGTGCCATGTAACATATTTAAATTTGACAGGCTTTGGAACTAAATCCAGAGCTCTCTCTTTCAAACATCCCCTTTGACTTTGCAGAGCTTGGAGTTGGCCCTAGAGACCCTCTAACTGGAAGTGCTGCTGAATATGATGACTTCTTTCAGAGAGCAAGGCAATACCTGCTGACACATTGTTTTGCCTGCAAAGAATTAAGAACTCAGCGACTGAATTCTGCATAAATGTTCCAGTCAGACTTCAAGAGAGAATGTGAGTGGCAAAAATACACCCACAATCTCAGGCTCCATGTTCAGCAAAGGCGCTGGGCCAGAGCTTTGGCTTTGCTGAGTCCACGTTTGTTGAAGCAGAGTGGGAAACTGGTAATGACTTCCTAACCCTGTGTCTGGCTCCCAGCCCACACCAGTCTGGGGAAGCTGCGGAGCTGCTCTTGTGGCAGTGTCTCCAAGGCCTTAGTCCTGATGCATACAGATGGTGTAACCTGGGCACATCCACTGGCCCTTCCTTCCCTTTCTTGTCTCTGCCTCCCCTGCTGCCATGGGCCTTGGAGCAGAGATGGCAAAGAAGCAACAGAGCAGTCTGAGGGAACATTTCTCAGTGCTGGCAATCAATCATGCATGCAGGTAGCACGGCTTTTCTCTTTTACCTCAGCCCCTCTTAGGCGATGCAGAGAATGTGCCCAGGATTTACGAGGCTCGTGCTGAATGCAGCCAGCATCACTGCCTGCTCCATTTTTCCACCTCGGTGCACCAGTATGCTGCTTAATAGACCTCTGGCATAATGTGCAACCGTACCCAGCTCTGTACCTTAGAGCTAAAAATGAGGAGACAGGAAGAGCTGAACAGCAGAGCTGTTTTTTTCATGCCGCACAAAGGGAAATTACACAGGAAGTAAGTCACCTCCTGAAGAGACTAGACACAAGAGGAGTTATCTTTCTCCATTAAATTAAAAAGAATGATTAAATGCCAGATAGTCCAAGCACTTTGGGCAGATACTGCATAAGCACTTTTCTTGCTAAGAAAGTAACCACGTAAGTTACTGACTGACTTTAAAACAACTGAGAAACTGTAGTTGTAAAAAATCACTATTGCTAATTTACCTTCTGGCAGGTGTAGGAACCAGTTTTGGCTCCAAGTAGCACTTCATGCAGTACTACAACACTGCAGCTTGTAAAGAGCACCTGAACATGTGAGGACATGGTGTCTGGGTTGCTCTGTGCTTGACTGCTGAACTTGAATGGCCCTCACCAAAGCTTCACATATTGAGCAAAGAACTGTGAAACCCAGCCCCAGATGAATGCCTAGTCTGCTGTCTCTTTTGGCTTTGCAAAGGTATGCAACACTGGATTCACAAAAACTGACTGAAGCTGGGGACACTGGAGCAAGATATCCTCGAATCTCTTATCACATCTAGCATCTCTTTGGCATTTTTTGTTAGCTAGGTCAATACATCTGCCAGAAGAAATCCTTTTCTCTTGCTGTGTCAACACTTACCCTGTTCTGTCTCAGTGACAGCAGGTAAAATAAACCAGAATGGTCCCTTCAAAGTGTTAGAGAGTTTTCAGCACAGCCTACATAGCAAAAATCTCCATATCAGATCTTGTACCCAAGGAAAGATTTTTTTTCATCTTTCTATTTTTGTCCCTTTTACTTCTCACCAGTTACCACATTAGTTGTATTTAAAGGAAAAGTACAGTTCATTTTAAAGGCTGTCTCATCCCAGTCTGTATGAAAACCTTTCCATTCATCTCAGCAGATGTTGGCAAGTTGTAAACCTGACTACTAAAGGACTGTCCCATAGGGAAAGGGATTCATTCCATCTCTAACCTCTCTGGTTCTGGGGTTTAGCAATTTTCTCTTAGTGAAGATTTGCCTCCACCAAGAAATATGTGCAAGGTGTTTGTAACTGGGATTTGATTGGAACTGATCATACAAAAACTTCCCCTAAAGCCCTAGTTTCCTTATAAAGAGGAAAAAATTGCTACAGCTAAATAAAATTGTCTGCACAGAGACCTGGCACAGTATTGCTACCCCACACTGGCTATTTCATGAGGTCAAGATTTAGGTAACACCTACAGGCCTTTCAGCTCCCCCAGCAGCAGGAAAATTAAGGGAACTTCCTTGTAGTCTGCTGCTCTTTTAAACTCTCAGCATTACAAAAAAAGTCTCTGAGTCAGTGGAATTGTAGTAAAAATAAAGTAGTGGTGTGTGAACCTCTCTCTCTTGTGTCCTAGGCTGGAGAGAGAAGCAGGAAAACTTTTTTTATTCAGATCAGCTGCCTGTCTTTGGTTACTGCTCTGACTGCAACATGAGGGCAGTAGGGGGAAGAGAACAGCACAACCTGTCATTTGCAGCTCATATCAAAAGCTGACGAAGCCAATGCAGCCTCTTTCCCCCCCACCCTTATAAATGATAGTGATAACTTTTATGGGATAGGATAGAAAGAGATCAAACTGTTGTTATTATACCTTGCTCCTTTGAAATACAGACTTCTAGTTGCCCATATGTACTTTGCTACTCAGGTCCTATCAACGTGATGGGCTATTTCTAACTCTTTTTAAAAATAATCTTTGAAGAATGAGTGGGACAGAAAGCCCCCATATCTTTTAGAGTCCTGCCCTAAAAGAAGAATCCTTCTAAATCCATCTATTCCAGTCAATAGGGCTTGGCACAGCTACTATGTCTGCTATTCCAGATCTTAAAAGATAATTTATAACAGAACTTTGAATGTTTCCTGGCTCAATGCATTTTTTAATATACTGGATCATTTGCATTAGTGTCTCTGTTCACCTTATATTTCATGAGTAAGTAAATTGTGGAAGGTTAACCTCTTCAATAAAAAAATAGGACTTTATGTGGAAGTCAATATTAGCACAGTCTGGAGAAGAACTCTGTCTCAGCTGTCAGGGTGAATGTTTTGTCTGGTCTTCACTGCAATTCTTTTGGTTTTACTCAGTCTTTCTTTCCATTTACTTTTTCTCTCCTTTTTCTCTCTCTCTCTCTCTCTCTCTCTTTTTTTTTTTTTTTTTTTTTTTTTTTTTTTTTTTTTTTTTTTTTTTTTTTTTTTTTTTTTTTCCCAATAGCTAAAAAGGGAAATTTAATAAACTAACATTAGCATCAAATTCTCTAAATTGCCAAGTCATACTCTGGCTAGCTTTCCCCCCATGCTGTGCACCATGGTGAACATTTATGCTTACACCACGTCCTTTCTTGAGTAATTTATAGCATTTAAAAGCTTAGCTGATCTTGTGGGCTGCTTGGTTCCTTGGTGCTTAAGTGGACTCTTGGCTCTGTGGCAGTGGCTCCAGGTCTAGCAGGCAGCAGTGCCCCCTCAGTGTTTGATTGCTCCCCTACTCATCCAAGGACATAACTAGCAGTATGAAAGATTTCTCCCAAGACTGATGCACACAATTAACTGAATTACTTCAACAGGGTGTGGGTAGGACAGATTTAAAGTGGAACCTGTTACTGTGCCAGTGGCTGGATGAGGATCCTGCTGTGCCAGTCACAGGGGAAAAAAATCCTTCTCTGCCAGTTCTCAGCAAAGAAGTTCTTGCTGTGACAGCAGATCCAGCTCACACGCTTGATATAATGCCCTCAATTACCATATCTTTGTAATTATTATCCCTGTCTGATAAGTCTTGTGGAAACTATCAGATCTTGAGTAGAGGATCTAGAAGACTTGTAAGAATATAATGTCTTGAATTGATCTGTCTGTTTAATGTTTCATCACTCTGCCACCGATTGATCATTCTTTGAATAAAATGATAGCATAGCTGTATGCCAACACTTGTGATTCATTTTTCACTTAGCTAATCAAAATGTTGTTTCACAAGACCCTGATGATGTTCAGGATGCCTTTTAGGAGGTATTACCTTACACCAAGCTGGCTGACTCAGGTGGTCTTTTTCTTATAATATTACCAGATCAAGGCCCATGATTTATGAGGCATGTTTTCCTCCAGCAAGTTCCTACGAGGGTGCAGAATGGTTTGATTAAAAAGTTTATCAGCTAGACATAAATCATAGTAAATATGATTTTTTTTTTTTTTAGTTGAGGGAACTGCAACGTCCCCACATATCCTGGGTCAATAACTGAACATTTTCTCTTTTTACATGAAACTTAAGGATTATCTGAAGATTTCTGCCAGGTCTGTGCAGATAACCCATCCATCGTTAGCTAGACAAGCCAAATATCTGTTTTCACTCTATCTCACGCTGAAACCATGATGCTTAGACTCAGACAACTGACTTGTTTTTAGGGGGGCTTCTTTTAGCAATGTGAAAAAATACAAAGAAAACTTCTTGCTGCTTCTGTAGTCATGAACTGTGTTCATGTTTGTAGCTGAGCTTTGAAAGCATGCACCCATCAACCAGGGAAGTGACTCTTACTTTTTTATTAATGCTAGTTTTCTTTTTACTGCTGTAATCCTGATGAGTTAAATAGTATAATACAGTTTGATGTTTGCTGTAGCAATGAAGTGGTAGGTAAAAATCACCTCTAGGAAGAATGAAGCACTGAAGTAGAATGAAGTAGTGAGTCAGGATACTCTAATGTAGTTAAGAGACTGTAGTTTTCAGACTACAGTTGTAGGTATTTCATAGGCCTTAGGGACACCAGTGAATTTCACCCGGAAAACAAAGCCTTTTCCCACAGGTTTATGTCTGGTATAATTATATCCTAAAGTTCCAGCTTTTTTGCTCTTTGTTTTTTTTTTTTTTTTTTATTTAATATTCTCTAAGCCTCAGTAGCAGCAGCACTGGAAAAAAATTGCTCTGTAGCACTGAACACTGTCTGCCTACAGCAAAGGCAAAGTTCATAAAGGACACAGCACAGAGCTCCTGTTAACCTGCTGAGAAGGAAGGTGTGTTTGTACACGCCGAGAAAGCAATCTTTTTTTTTTTTTTGCCTTAGGTCTTTGTACAGTCTCCTGTGATTTCCTTCTAAAGAGAAAAGACACCACTGTAGTCATTTTGTAACTATCATCAGCTTTAAAAAGACTGTGGAAGCATCTGGCAGGGCCAGAGTTGTGATTCATCATGTCAGCCACCACCTTGCCCATTATTATTTAAGGATTGAGTTAAACAGCCTCTCAAACACTGACAAGTTGGATAGAAGCCTAACTCAATAGCTGGTAGCTGGAACAGCCACTGGAGAATGCCCTGCAAGGTGATCAATAATCCAAATCAGTTTTTTGGTTTTGGGGTTTATTTTTGTGTGTATATTTTTCTGGTTTGTTTGCTTTGCCTTTTTTTTTTTTTTTTTTTTTTTTAATTAACAGTGAAAATATTAACTTAGAGAAAACCACCAGCTTTTCTCAAAGTCCAGGGATTCGCCTGTATTTTCAAGTGTGATTTCAAATATTTGATGCCTCTCTCACAGACCATTATGTCAGACTTCTAACCACTTGCCTTTGCTTTCTACAACATCGATGGCCCTTTGAGTTAGTGATGCTTGTGCAATTCCAGATGAGAGCTCCCAGTGCTCACGTGGCACCACTTCTTCCTGATTAAGCAGAACAAGTGAGCACCTGATTGACTTTTACCATATATGCTGACATTCTGCAGCCAAAGGGGAGAGGAGGGGAGAAAAGAACCTTTTGATAGTGGTTAAAGCACCCAGGCCATTTTCAGCAAGGATTTCCATTTCAAGAGATTTGTTAGTGTAGTCTTGGATTAGTGCATGCACTGAAAGCTGTATTTAGGAAGATTTTCATCCTTTGAGGCATACACATACCAGAGCTCTTTGTTGTTCCGAATCCATGATTATGTGCTTAATTATGAATATTTTTAAAAGCCTTATGCAGCCACATTGTGATACCTCAACAATTTCAGCCAATCTCACTTTTTTTTTTTTTTTTGACATTTGCTCACATAAAACTTTTAGCAATTTAAAAGTTCTTCAGTGCCAGGCAACCAAATTGCTGAGATGCTGATTTAAAAAAATGTGAAAGGTATCTTGTGTTGATTTTGTTTTAGAACAAGCTGACAAGCTGCAATTGAGGTTAATTGACCTTTATAATGGATACACAGGACAGTGCTAAAGCTGTATACATAAACTGCAAGTTTATTTGATAGCAAATTGTGTTAATTGACATTCATTGTGCATCTTTCTGTTGTTTATTGCTAGTTGCTCATGTGAATAGTTTGTTGATAATATAGATAGGACAAACATTTGCTTCAGATAAATAGGATTTTCAGTTGAATAGGTTTTAATTAAATGATACCCTGTATTCAATTTTGAAACTATGAAGTACTGACAGTATGTATCTAAACCTCTTATCTAGGATCTTATATTGTTGAATCATGTCTCACACAAATTTGTTTATTTTTATCAAATAATGCCTAATTCTTCTGCCATTCGGGCAAGATTTAGGTCTTTTGCCAAAGGAAACAACAAAATCACTATTGGAGAGATGGAATTTATGCAAGGATTATAGCTGACTAGTCTTCATATGCTCATGTACAGCTCCTATTCTGCTGGACACTCAGCCATCGTTTTCCATTCACAGACCTCACTAAACAGGTGTAGGGCTGATCCATTTAGCTACAGCCTTTGTGTTCTTCATAACATACAAAGTTTCTCATACCTTCACTGACTGTTAAATTAATCTACCAATTCAGTCCAAACCAGTCAATTTTCTTTTTTTTTTTTTTTCTTTTTTTTTTTTTTTTTTTTTTTTTCTTTTAACAAAATGAAACTGTAGCTGACAAAGTCACTGGTCACACAGCCCCTTTCACTGATGATGGCTTTCCCTCCACTCTGCAAGCAAAATGAAAAAGCAGCCCCTCCAAAGCCTTTTCTAGGTCACAGAGCATGTTTTCCTTACCCAAGTTAAATAAGAAAAAGTCTGCTATTCCATTTTGTCTGAAAAATACAGCATAACTAAGACAGGTAGATGTCCTGCAGGCATGTACATATACAACTGAGTGGTGCACAGCTATTAGTTAGCTGTTATGATCTTTTAGCTCCTTCTGATATTCAGCACTCTCTTTAAATAGCCATGTAGCTCAAAATATCAATAAGGAAGTATTTGCTGAATATTTTTACCAAAGAGACATTTAAAGAGAAATAAATGTTCTTGAGTAAGTTACATTTTATTTTAATATGCCATGTAAATAATGATAGTCATTCACCTCTTATGTTGGAGATAAGAGCAAACTTAGGAGGCAAAGTAGTTAGGTAATAATATACAGAGAGATTTCTTTAAAAGAGTGCAAGTTCCTTGGGTTTGCTGTATTAATTTTTCTCTAAAGTGTTTTTTTTTCCTCACATGAGTGGCTTTCTATTTCCACTCCTTTTACATTTGCAGTCTCTAAAGTCTAAGGTTATTGCCAACAGTATTTTGAGGAGTGCCTTCCCTGGAGGATTAGTTTTTTTGATAAGGCAGCAAGGGACTGCTCTCAAATAAGATGGTGAACATTTTAGAGAGACTTGTAATATGATGTGCATCACAGGCATAAAGACCTTGTTTCTTATCAGAAAAAAGTGGCAAAAGGCTGTAGCCTGATTTTCAGCTCTGGCTGAGCTAACCAGCTGCAGGAGCAGTCACTGAGATCTGCACTGAGTCCTGGGCATCAGAGCAAAGCAGGTCAGTGTTGTCTGGATGAAGTTCTTCAGAAGATGGGAATAGAAGCAGCACAGGCTGTCTGTCCTGGTGGCAGAGTATACACTGCATGCAAACTCCACCCCAAGTCACTGAGGAATCCTCAATACTTTTATGTTTGTTTGCATTCAGGTTATCTACGATTCACACAGTTTGGTTCTCTTTACAGGAAATCTGAGGCTTGGGAATGATTCAGGTTGAGGCCCTCCCATGCCCTCCCTCCCTCCCTCAGCCATTTGGACATGAATGGTAGCCAAAGGGTATCAACCAGCTTGGCCACAGTCTGTCAAAATTACCTGGTGGGCCTGCACAGTCCTGACCTGTCTCCATGTCCTAATGCTAAGTTGCACAACATGGCTACACCTTGGATGTTCCACCCTAAAAACCCATGGATGGGACACAGCACAACGGGCCCTCCAGAGGAATATTCTGGGTTGACCTGAGTAAAGGGCTTTGGGACCTGAGGACATGTGTTCTCTGCCCAGGAAACATGCACTCTGTGGGACACTGGCCAGGCTTAAATTAAGCAGCCAAGGTATGTGAACTGTTAAGGAACACTACTTGCCCTCCAGCCCTCTTGTCCCTCATTTGTGTATGACTTCTTGGCACAGGAAGATTTTCTGTGCTCTTGCTGTCACCAGACAGTTCTCGTGCCTAGCAGAGATTCCTGAGCATGTCAGACCTAATTCTGCTGAGCCACAAAAAATACAATGACCTCAGACCCTCAGAGCTGATCATGGACCTCCTTCCACCTGTGTCATCCTTCAAGCAAATAAGTATTTCCGTGAATACATAGTTCATGTTCATTGGAATGACTGTTCTTTATATATACATGATGCAGCTCTGTAGGTTCAACAGCTGTGTTTCCCTGAATTTATTACAGTTCTCCAACCCCTTTTGCCCATGTGTCTGTAGTGGCATTTGTTGGCCTTTCCTAGCCAGGAGAAAATAGAAGGTTTGAAACCACTCTTATTGGTTTTGCAGTGAACCAACCAGCCCTTCCTCTAGGATCAGTTAATCATAGAATCATAGAATTATGCAATCATAGAATGCTTTGGGTTGAAAGGTACATTATAGATCACTATTCCAACTCCCTATAATGAGTAGGAACACCTTTCAGAGGACCAGGTTGCTCAGAGCTCTGTCTAACCTGGCTTTAAACACTTCCAGGGATGGGGCATCCTCAACTTCTCTGAGAAATCTGTTCCAGACCTTACTGCAAATAATTTATTCCTAATCTCTAATCCAAACCTACTTTCTGTCACCTTCACCTGTCACTCCAGGCCCTTGTAAATAGTCTCTGTCCATCTTTCCTTTGGGCTCCCTTCAGATACTAAAAGGCCACAAGTAGATCACCCCAAAGCCTTCTATTTTCCAGGCTGAGGAATCTCTCAGCCTTTCCTCACAGCAGAGCTGCTCCATCCCTCTGATCACCTTGGTGGCCTCCTTTGGACTGGCTCCAACAGGTCCTTCCTGTGCTGAGAACCCCAAAACTGGATTCAGTTTAAGGTCCTGCAGCAAGGATTCCAGCCTGTGCTTGGAGCAAGGATTCCTGCCTGTGTCAGTCCTCTGGTCAATCCTCAGGAAATCACAGGCAGATGAGGAGCTGCAGGCTGGTGGTTTCATTAGGTAGTACTGGGCACATACAAACTGCATGCTCCATGCAGCCATTTATAGCCTCCTTCACGTGCTCCTCAGTTGTAGGCAAAAATCTGCTCGTTGCCTACCAGGAACCGAGGATCAGGGACACAAATGTACATCTCATGCAGGAACTGTTAAACCAAACTTGTACCATCCTGTGTCACCTATTCCTGGGCCTGCACAAAGAGTGTCACTGCAGTACTACAGCCAGCAGACGGAGCATGATGGAAATAATCTATTCAGAAGCTAACATAGCCCAAAACCTCATCTTTGAGCTGTGAAAAAGGCAGAGTGCTTGCTGTGCTGTTGCTAGACATATTGAGACTGCTTCTCTCTGACATGGCAAAAGGCTCAGGCATCTGTGACACTGACTCAGTTGCACAACTGCCATCAAAGCTGCCTCAGGGATGGATACCAAGCTGCCATTGTGACCCAAGGCACTGGATCAGTCTGTGGCACATCTTTCCCTACCTGTTGACCACACATGTGTGCATGTTTGTGTGGGCAGAAAGAACTGTACTGGCCTTGACTTGATGGAAAAACTGATTTCCAGGCAAGGGGCAGGTTGTACTCACCCTGTGAACACTGTCACATCTACAAGCTGGCCTGTCTGTTTCACAGCACCCATTTATTCTCTCAATATTGTCTTGTTATCTGTGCACCAGCCTTCTTTACAAACAGGTCTACCAGCACGATGCAGCTCCATGACAATGCCAGAAATTATTTCAATTGCCACTACGTGAGAGAAAGTGCTGTGGTGTAAAGGCACCTTTATATCACAGCTGATGAGCTATGGGCTTCTGCATATCACAGACCAGGCACTCAGGGGTAGAATTGGTGAGGCAGGGGATGGAAAACTGAGTGGTGAGGTGGGTGGAAAATTGGCTGGGCTCAGGGTTGTGTGAGTGCTGGGAAAGAGACAGGCCAGTTTGTAGCTGGCATCCTGCAGTTGATTGAGCCTCTCAGAGATTGATCTTCTCCAGATATTCTGCAGAACTGCCCACATTCTTCTTTAAGCTTCCTATGCTCACGGGCACTTCAGCAAAATGAAAGCACACCCCTCCTTGCTGGTAGCCCCTGCTACACTGCTGCATTCCTGCACTCTGACTTTGAGAAGTGTTGTTACAAATTCTGGATGATGCCTCTCAGATTCTGCAGGCTAGTCCATATGGATCACAGGGCTGTGGCCTGGCACTCAGCCCCTCTCTTTGGTGGTAGAGCAGCCCTCCTTAAAGTGATGCCAGCTCTGGATGGGGCTGAGCATGGGGCAGCACTGTTAAACACTGCTAACTTTGACCAGAGGTGGCCTTGCTTTGGGAAGGAGGAGGTCTGACATCACCTGAATTTTTGTGGGGGGTCACCAAAGTCTTTCTGAGCTGTGGCTTTCTGCTGTGGGCAGCAGCAGCAGCAGCACACATGTAAATAGTCAGCCCTGGGGGAGTCTGCTGCACCTGCACCACAGCCCTGTGCAGCCAGGAAATCCCCACTGCCTAAAGGCAAGGAGGTCTGCCCTCCTTAGCTTTGCCTCTGCTGTTACTGATTGGTTTTGCATGTCTTTGCAACTGCAGGGAACAAGCTCCAAATAAGAGACTTGCAAATGTTTTAATTCTCCTTAAAAGTAGAGGAAGGTTAATAAAATGAAAAGGGACATGACAGTCTTGAGCAAGTGACAGAGAGGAACAGAATCTCTACTGCTTTTTTCTCTTCCCTATCTCAGGGACATTTTAAGGATTACTTGAAAATCACTCAGATCTCCACCAGACTTTTTCCAAGAGTTCCTAGAATAACCTTTTATTCAGACTTCCCAGCACTTAAACCAGTTGAAGGAATGCTTCTGGTGTTCCAAACAGTTTAATCCATGGTCCATGTAATTAACAAGACCACCAAGAGAGGAGAGCAAGTTGGGTGCTTCTTGTAGGAAACAAATTTTTTTCTTTGTGGCACAAAATTTCCTCATTCTTGTTCTCGGAACAGCGTGAGAGAGCGGAAGTGTCTCAGTTTGAGATCTAATCTTCTCTGCCTTCACAGGAAGCTATAAAAGTCTCAAACAAGCTTTCAGTTGATGTATTTTTCTAAATAAGAAGCCCTTTGGACAAAGCCTTAGTGCTCAGAGTGGTTGCAGCTTTGTTCCCAACTACTTAACCTTACACCTGTATCCCCTTGCCATCAGCCCAACAGGCAGAGTTTAATTCCTGTAAAATATAGCAGGTGTTGGGTATTTTGCTCTGTTGAAAGCTTTGCCTGTCTCACTGCAAGTGGCTGGGAAGGCCTAGTTTTGTTTGCAAACCTGTGCAAATTAACATTTCTCAGTGTATTTATATCAGGGCACAGCTCTGGTCTCTGTGGCTGTTAGTCCTTGACCCAGCTAACTTAGCTGCTTCTTGACAGTCATAGTCATATTTAAGCTCACCATAACATATTTTTACGGGCTCAACAATTTCACAGATGTCTTCAGAACCCAAAGACTAAGTGTCTCCTGCCACAAAAGCCAAGAGATAAAGCCATCTGAGAGGAATTCAAGCTGAATTTAGTCCTTCTCTAGAATGAGGAGATGATAGAAGCCAATTCAAACCCATTCTTCCAGAAGTTAAGTAATATTAAATAGTGTCAGTGCTGCATGTCATGATACCACTGGCAGGAAAAGCATTAAGAAACAAATATAGCTGTTTGACAGAACTCTCACATCCTTCATCCCTCCAAGGGTCCTGCATCCTCACCCCGCCTGGCAGTGTGGGGTCATTGCTGCTAAATGATGACATTTGTTGCTGGTATGAAAAGTAAGTTAAAACCAGAAACAAATCATAGTCCCTCCCTTTCTGGTGTATTTTTTCTAAACAGGGTTTATTTGTTCCAAATCTTTGAAATCTCGTTAATGCAATTTTCTAAAATTGCAATTTTTATACTACAGCCTTCAAAGCAGATTTTCGAGTAGTCTTTTGAGAAGTCATGAAAACTACAGAAAATACTTACTTTGAGGAAAAGAAAAAGAAAGGAAGAAAAGCTTTCCATTTGTTTATAGCTTCTTCAGAAATACACTTTCTGGGGTGGAACTTTTTGTGTTTTATCTCTTCTGAAGGTGATTTTCTTTCAAGTTGTCAGCAATATGTGGAAACTTTTAAACATAAATGCAAAATGCCTTAAATTGTGTGACTAATGACTGAGCAAAAAGTCTCTCTATTTATTTGATACACAGATTCTTATGGATGCTAAAAATGCTCAGTGGGATTACAATTTACTGTGTTAGTTTTAGAAGAGAGCAGTCTTTGAAATGTAATGACCACATTTAAAAATCAAGTCTTTTTAAAGGGCTTAAACACATGGTTCTGTTTATTATTGAAGGAAGTACTCTAAAATAAAACAGGCAGTAAAAATGTATATTTCAGTGTGAAATATACTGGGAAAAGACAATAAAATCTCATATGAAAGACAGTCAGGTACAATAACCATGTTAGCCTCCGAGTCCTGTATACAAACAAATACTCTATAAACAAACTTCACACCACACACAAAAGGCAACATTTTCACAAAACGTTATCATAAAAGCATAGCACTGATCCTGATGTTATTTTTCTCTGAGTTTGAGTTCTCTGTATAATGCTTGGGACAAATGAGAACAGGTGTGAAAAGAACCATAAAAAAATTGCCACTGCAGAAGCCATTTGGATGGCTCTGTTCTTCCACAAGGTAAGGACCACAGAGAGCTGAATTCAGATTCTCCCCACATGTTCTCTCATGCCTCCAGGAAAAGTACAGGATATGACAGACTACTTTAGAGCTAATTTTGGAGGCAAGTGGTGTGAAACAGCTTTAATATTAGTGAGAATTGACTTGGTGATTTTCAAAGTAGGGTGTGACTCTATCCACCCTTTCATTATGATGATGTATCAATGAAAATACATTCTGTACACAAATCAGCAAAACAGCTGAAAATAGAGACAATGTGATTAATCAATATATTTTTAAAATAAGTATGTACAATATTTACATTTTGGATAGTTCCAGAAATTAACATCTCCAAATTATGAACCACTACCTAAGAAAATCCTTTACTATTATAGAAAATGCATTCACTGTACAAATATTTACAAATACTTTTGTTTTAACTTTTTCAGGGAAATCCTGTGGATTCACTGAAAAGAAAAACATGAGAAATTCTTATTATCAACTAACATTTAGCTATCAAGTGTCCACATATGAAACAGTTTAGAGCATCATGAATCAGAAAAAGTAGATTTTCAGTGTTGAGAATATTTTGTGCTCTGCTTTTGTGCCATCATACTGACAAACATGATTTTCTTTTTCTGAAAATCTGCAGAAAAGCAGGAGGACCAAATCAGTTTGACTCACTGATTGTTATTGACTGCACCATGGCAGACAGAGCTTCTGGGTCTGCTTCTTCTTTACCATTATCTGAATTTTCTGATGAGATGTAACAGCCAGAATCTCTTGGACAGTCATTTAACTGTGATTTGTCAAAACTCTGGTGAAGGCTTAAGTTCTGCGTCTCCTGTTCACCCTCACTTTTCTGCTGTTCTTCAACTAAAAAGAAATAAAAAGAAAGAAAAAAATGTCAATACAAGTACCTTGGGAAAGAGCTGAGATAGCAGCATGACTGATCTTGAAGAACTGTGGAAACAGAGCTGATAATCTACACACAACCACATCAATATCGTTTGTCCATCAGAAACAGAAACCTCAGTATCCGAGAATTAGAACCGTGATTACACGAGTGTAACAACGTCTGAGTTGACACTGAGGTTGGTCTTTTTCCTTCTGGAGGTTTCTCAGAGATGAATGCTGGAGGTTTTGGCCTGATCCTTGATGCTGAGGCCCTTCAGGCTGTGCACAGCACCTGGTCACTCTGCCCACATCAAGAGGGAACCTTTCCGCCTCCCGTGCTCATGTGTCCCACGGTGGGATCCTGCATTAACCACAGAGCACATTGTGCCTTGTTTATAACACACTGCCCTACATATCTGTGTCTTTTGAGTGCCACCCCCACCCCCTGATTTGCTCTCTGCAGGGAGGGAGAATGCCCTGGCCTTCAGAAGTGCCTGGCACAAAGATGTGGTCACCAGCTTTTCTAAAGCGCTGAGCTTTACAGCAAGCAGGAGTGGGTGGCTGATGGAAACTTCCTAAGCTTAGCTTGATATCCAGAAGGTTATTTTCCAAAACACAGAAACCTCAGAGGAAGCTAAGGTGTCTAATTTCTGCTGTATGGTTTTTGAACACTGTTCTAAAACTAAGTAGCAGCAAATTATCTTGCAAATAATTTGCCCTTGTTTAGTTGCTGTTTGACTAATCTGTTCAAATTCAAAAATCTGGAGCTCAGTGGCAGTATCAACAGACCTCTCAAGAAAAGCTCAGCAGGATAGGACATACAAGTATATGTTGACTCTTACATGTACAGGTTTTAAATTTCCTCTTCCTGTTCTCTGGCAGTGAAGTACATGTTTACTCACAGTACATTTCTAAAGAAAATAAACTGTAAAATATAAATCTTTCCATTTCCTACTTTTTTTCTTGTGCTGTTATCAACCACCTGTAGCTGTAGTTTTACTTCAAACTGTATCTGGCTTTCTGAACAAAATATAGGGGACGCATCTCATGGTTTTGCTCAGATTTTTAGCCCTTCAGAAAAATGGTCCTTTTTTGCTTTTGCAAAGAAAGTTCTCTTCTTCCACTTGATTTGTTACTCCTTGGTTAAACAGTCACTTCTGGATCTTTAGTCATATTTAAACTGTCTCAATTCAAGTTCAGGCAGAATGGAAGTCCAAAGATATGAAGGATTTAATGCTGTGTCAAAATCTAAATCTATTTTAGTTCCTTGAATTTTAAAATTTCCACAAAGAACATTCATACTGACTTTTATTTCAATTGTTGGAAATGACAACATTTGGTAAAATGGGAAAGATTTTAAATTTTACTTTTTTTTCCTAACTTGTATTGAATAACACAGAATAAATTAGAAATGAAAGACTGAAATTTTTCACTCTTTTAGAGTGAAATGGAACAGTGGGAGAGTTTCTTTGGAGACCTTTCTCATTGTGTGAGATTTCAACAAGCTTATTTCACAAAGCATTTTGATTTATTGAGAAATATTCTGAGGTCTTGATGGAAGCCTTGTGGATTTGTTTGGCCTGCTTAAATCTGCTTAATATCTTCTAACTTCCAATTACCTAATAAATTGAAAAACTAAGATTTTTTTTAAAGAATCCAAAGTCTCAACTTAATTTTAATAAAGTCTGAGAGTACAGGCATAAGCAGATGTATTTAGAAGAATAGTAAAAAAAATTACTTTAAAAATTTTCCGAGGAATAAAAGTTCCATCTTGTTCCCAAATAAATGAATGGTTAATTGCACTTGCGTGAAAGAGTACATGTTGCAGCAGATTCAATTGATATCTGTAACTGTTTTATCTCCTTCTCACTTTACAGAACACAGTTTGTCATGTCAAGTGTTATCTGTCTCTTTGCAAGGAAAATATTTGATCATGTAGGGTCCAATTGATTTCTGATGGAAGTCAGGGAGGAATTACAAAGGCATCACACCGGTGAAGGTATTCCCGCTGCTGTTGGCAGTGATTGAAGGAGTCCAGCACAAATAACAGCAAAGCCTTTTCCTGAGTGTTTCTTCAGCTCCCTGCAGCACCATACCACCAGGGCAGAGGGAACCTTTGGAAGTAGCACTGGGAGCCCTCCTGCCTGCTGCCTCCCCCCAATCCGCCCGGCCGCTTGATACTGCCTTTTCATCTGCTGCCCCAGTGTCATCTGCTGCCCTGGCAAGCACTGACCTAAAAAGTGTTAATCCTGTTTACATCCTCAAGGTCAGAGATGAGCCCCCATCCCCTTTGTTTGCTTTACAATGGAAAGGAGACCGAGTAACCAGTGGATTAAAAGGAAAATGCGATCTCAGTCACTGTATTAGTGCCTTGTAACTGGTTGTCTAGATAATCTGAGCAGTTCTGCTGTGAACAACAGATCCTAATTTTTTTTTTCTTTTAAATCAATGTCTCCCTGGTGTGTTTCAGGGGAGAAATGCACAGATAAGCTTGGATCTGAAGTTTCTTTTTTTTTTTTTTTAAATCTGAACTTAGGTCATTTAGGAAAATGAGAATTTTCTATTTAGAAAACATATATATATGTAAAACTTCCTATAAAAATAGTTGAATTTTCTTACATTAAAAACTGAAACCCAAAAATATTCAGGTGTTTGAGGCAGTAAACAAGTTGTATTTTCTATTTTTCATTCTAAGCAGAAAAAGTTGGAAGAACACGCCTCCCTCTTTATTTAAATGAAGAAGAGGCTGAAAGCAAACTTCGGTGCCTTTTTTTTCTCTTCAAAGAAGTCATAAATATTATGCAGTAACTACTAAACCACTTGAACAGGATGCTGAGTATTATAAAAATACATAGCATGCAATTTTAGAAGTTGCTTCATGAGAGGAGCAAAACAACTTTTGCTCTTTCTTTTTTTTTTTTTTAAGCTTTTGTCTCTTCTTCTGCTTAAGTCCTTTCTCTAACATGTACATGCTCGAGTTCTACATTAGGAAAGGTAGGTTTGCTGCTTTAATCTTTTGGAAATCAGAAGAAAGCCACGCTGCAGAGAAAACAGGAATTGATAAAATTAAACTGCCGTTAGATGTTGCGGAATCATCAGAAATAACTATCTTATCAACAAATGGAACTCCTATCATTTTTCTACAGTGAAGCAGTTTCACATAAGATAAATGGCTCTCAGTCAGTGTTGTCTATGATATGACCAGAAGAGCCCAAGATATGCATCATTTTGACACATACATTCCAGTACTCCTTTAGACAGTAGGATTATATTCAGACTTCTGAAAAAAAATGTGAGGCCTTTAGCCTTGCTAAGAGATGTGTGATGCATCCCTTATCTTATCTTCCTCACTGTTTAGACCTTTAAAATGAGTTTTGTTATTCAATGACTTAGATGAGCACGACATGTGCAAGGATAGATTTCTTTTTTCCTTCACCAGCGCTTTTCCCCTTTCTAATGAGGTTAAAGTCCTGATTAGGGAAGCACTTTAATCTTGGGTTTAAGGGAATTCGACTCAAGAATGCACAGAGGTCACTCTGACACCTGTGCAGTTATGTCAGTTTAAAGCAGATGAGTGGCAGGAGGCTTGGATTTTGTCTTGGACAAAAAGAAGGTCACCCAAGAGCAAACCAAACTTCATGAGTGTGCTCGCTTGGGGTTTTCCTTTGTGAGTTTCGTCCAGGAGAACCAGGCAGGAGCACTGTGCTCTAGGCTGAGTGACTCACCTGCCCTCCTGGGAGTGCTGCGGTGCTGTACTGAGCAGCACCTTTCAATAACTAGACTCAAAATCATAAAAATCACAGGATAGTTGGAACAGACCTCTGGAGATCACCTGGTCCAACCCCCCTGCCAAGGTAGGGTCACCTGGAGCAGGTGACAGGACACAGGGATGTGTCCAGGTGGGTTTGGAGTGTCTCCAGAGAAGGAGACTCCACACCCTCCCTGGGCAGCTGTTCCAGTGCTCTGCCACCCTCAGTGTAAAGTTCTTCATGTTGAGATGAAACTTCTTGTGTTTTAGTTGATAGCCACTGCCCCTTGCCCTGTCACTGGGCCCCAGTAAATAAAGTGGGTTTTGGAGGGTGAAGACAGACCTCTTGTGTATGTACACAGGCCACGTATCACCTGTGCCAGTGAGACCATCTAAGTGTGAAAATGAAATGAGAACTCACAAAGCATCCAACTCAGAAAGGATCATTTTGGAGCAGTAAAGGGTGGTAATTCTTGGAAAAGACCCAGAGAAACCTGAAGTGGTTTGTGCAATACTTTGGGCATTCAAAAGACAAAATATTTTGGGGATATTTACAGATATGCAATGTGAAATATTTCAATCACTCAAATCAGTGGCAAAGCTTTTGTGGGAGGGAAAAGTTGTTAAACTGATGTGAGAACTTTGTGGTGAAAACAGAAATGAGAAGCTTCTCATTTTTTTATTTAAAATCTGGAAGCAAGCAGATGTGCCTGAAAAAAAAAAATAATGAAAAGGTGAAAAGTACTAATACTCATGTAAGGATGAGCTTCCTTGGGAAATCTGGCAATATTATGTTCAGGCCAATGGGTTGTACCACAATACAGATTGTCTTTGAGCACTATTTGACCTTGACAAGATACTGTGTGATCCCACATATTGAAAAGGGCTGCCCAGTGTAAAATGGAACTCTTGGTGCCTGATTCTCACATAAAGAATGTGACTGAGAACTGAAAGTCATGTCCTTAACTATCTCCCACCTTGCTGTCCAAGAACAATAAATACATAATAAACCTTATTTGGTATTAGTAGTGGAATTTAAAATACGATCTGCACTTAAATATGAAAAGTAAGCTAAGGAAATAGATTTGGGGAGGTAAGTGTAAAATATTATCCCCCTAAATTGCACATATTCACCTTTTGGGGTTTTTCCATAAAATGAGCTGTATGCACATATCCAGTGAAGTCTAATTTTTCTTTAGCTCAGAATAGCTTTGGACTATTACTAGTTGCTAGTGTAACTCAGTGGATTTAAGAGTTGAACCTCATGATTAAAATCATCAATGTGAGAAGAGAATCAAGCCTATTTTGCACACATAAAAACGTGTGGTGACCTGGGAAGAGGTCAAGAAAAGGAGTTTCAAACTTCTTTTATTACTTTATTCATTAACCATCCAGCAACTGCTTCTCTTTAAAAATAGCATCCTACAAAAGCACAGACATCCATCTCCTGTCTGGAAGCCATCTGGGAGAAGAATGGAAAGCTATTAAGAAATACTTTATGAAAAAGCCTGGTTTTTTTTTTATATATATATATATATATATTTTATTTTTATTTTATTTTATTTTCCCCTCTTACAGCCATGAATTAATGGAAACCAAGGCTTTTGCCCCAAATATATAGGTCTGACCAACTTGTAGAAAATCTGAAAAGATATCTGAGAAGGGTGGGAAGGTCATGAGGAGCTTACAAATCATTGCAGTTCTAGAATAGCCTTGCTACATGAAGTACTTGAAGATTATGACTTTTGGCCTGGACTCCCAGGAAAGAGAGAAAGAAGATAGTGCAGTAATAGAAAGAAAAATCTTAAACAACACTGTGTGGTGGAATTTTCTAAATAAAACCTACTTTTTTAAATTCATGGTATAAGATATGTAAAATTCATTTGTTCAAATTCATTCAGGTGTAAATCAAATGTAAGATTAAAAAAAATGTCACTGCCAAAAATCCTATATTTTGCATGGTTTTAAGTAGCATATAATGTGGAAACTACTGCTGCAGGTCTTTTGGTTAGAAAACTCAATAAATGTTTATTCTGCAAAATGAATTATACACCACAAGTATGGGACATGAAAAAATTACTTAGTGCAACATACAATAAATGTCAAGAAAAAAGCCAAGAAATTACAAAGAAATTAAAAGCCTTGTAAAAACTGCTGGACATCTCACAAGATCAGATTTCCCATTAAAGAAATATGAAATCTTGTTTTACACATTTATAGGAGGAGTCTAGTAAAATGAGGCTATGTTCCAGCACACTTGGCTGTTCTGAGTAATAGCAGTGTGACAAAAACTCAAAAACCCTTGCATTTCAACTCTGGGCCATACCTCCCTCTCCATTCATTAATCAAACATGTGCTTCATGGAAGCATGAATGGAATGCAGAGACATGGAAGTCTTCCAAGCTCTGTGAGAAAAATGGGCCTAGAACAGTAAATACAGTCTATGGCCTTAGCTTATTTTTTTCATAAAGTTTGTTTTTAAAAAAGTGAACTTTTTACCTGGAAAGTACAGAAATTCTATCTAGAAATTCTCTTGGCCAGTAAACAGCTTGCATTGTAGCTGTGGGTAATTATGCAGCTCACTTCTAAGCAATGCACAAAATCAATTTTAATTAAAAAATCATTTATGCTGGACTGAGCCATGCCCATTTAGGAAAAAAAAAAAAAAAATTGACCCAGGAAAGTTCAGTCCAGATGCAGAATTCACTTTCACAGTAGCACCCAGCTCTTTCAACCCAATTTTCCAATCTGATTGACAGAAGGACAAAGAGGTCAAATGATTCATACGTCAGACTCATGCAGAGCTTATCCCCAAGATCATCTTGACGCCCTGTCTTTTGTTATAACAACTTAACAGATAGCTTCTATCCATTTTGGTCTTTAGTATCCTTCTTTCTGGAACAGGTTGTTCAGTTTTGTCCCCACCAGCCATGTGACAAATGCTCTCCCTTTGCAAGCAGACAAGGCAAGGATTTAAGAATCAAACTAGGACAGTATTTACTCGTGGCTTACCTTAAAACATACACGAATCTTACAAAATTTAACAAGACTTAAATGAATGCTTATAGCTGGCATGACACTAAAGGATGTTGTGGTTCTGGTCCCTGTGATCATTCATAGATTCTGGGAAAATTATTTGATTGAATTTGAATACTGGACAGATTTGCTGTACCTATCTAAAGTGCATGTGAAACAAATACTCATTTCATCTCTTGAAATATGACTACAGTGTCATCACTGATTCTGAAGCATGGACCACTTTATAAGATTTAATGTTATTATTCCCAGAGCTGTTACAAGAATTTGAACTATTAGACTACCATGTAGATAACATCGGGAACACTGTTTTGCCTGGAGAAGTGACTTAATCCTATGCTGCCAATGTAGGGAGAACCCAATTTAGATAACAAAGGTGAATATATTCTTTTTCAGTACATGTAAGGACTTGTTAGGTTTGATTCTTGCACAGGTGCATATAGAACATTAAGTGTTAAGACACCTTCAGTATTGAAAGCTGCTTGCTCTGCTTTTTGCTACCCAGCAAATATGAATAGCAAACCACACTCCCTCACCACTGTAGAACAGTTTGGCACTCGTGTGGTCTGTTAGAAACCATCATGTTTCAGTTTGGCTTTCACACTGGTGCAAGACTGCAAAATTACAATCTAGCATTTTTCTTTACCTTTTTTTTTTTTTTTTTTCTGGTGTTAAATGTGGGAAAACATTTACAATAAAGGGTGCAGAAAGCACAGCGAGGCTAGTTCCCCAGAAAAGCACACTATGCTCAGTATATAGATTTTCAGGTGGCTTCTGGGCAGAATCTTGCAATAAAACTTCTGCAAAATGTAACCTTTTTTTTTTTTTTCCTGGATTCACTCTTTAAGTCGTTGCTTTTACCTAGACAGCCCTTCAAGAGTTCTTTTCAAACCTGTCATCTCACAAAGCTACAGACCAGAAAGAACCTCTGAACCTGGAGGGCAAAGAAAACCTTTCTAAAGCCACTGCAACATGTTTGCAAGAGCCTTTCTCTGGAAGCTGAATAAGAACAGGAACAACTTAATGTACAAATGGGGTTCCAAAAAAAGCCCAAACATTCAGCAAAAAAAAAGGAAAGCTGCCTACATACTGAGGAGATAATAAGCGGCTGCCTGACAAAAATTGATATTAAACTATACCAGAAAGACATTGTTTATCCTTCTCTCTCTTTCCTATGCTTCTCAGTTGGAAGTGTACATTTGATGACATGGCTGCTCAGCATTGTGGGAGTTATGCACCAATATTAATGAAGACAAAAACACCTCCTGATTTGGCTGAGTGTCTAATTAAGTAGCTGCTTAGCTGTAGTTTCTACAAAATAGACATAAAATATTTACAATTCAAAGTCAGACTGGAAATATCATTAACATATAATGAGAAAAGTTTTTCCTGTTTTGTATCCTAGCTTTTCCACTCCCCACAAAAGGAACAAGTGAAGAAAACAAAATGGTGATCAATACACATGCGTATACACATCCCATATGTTCAACTCTTGGAAGCTCACCATGAACACAAGTTAGATTAATTTTGAGAGAAGAATGCAAACCAGCTATTACTGTATTTTTTTCTTTTTTAAAAACACTTCCTACAAAATAAAGCTGATTTGGATAAGGATTTAAGTGTGGGATGAAGTGAGGGAAGAAAAAATTGTAATTATCTGCACAATGTGGTTTAAAAAAATGAAAGAAAATTCTTTACCGGAGCTGTGTGAACTAAGATCTTGTTTTCTTAAGATACTAGTGCATATACTCTTAATGAATCTTAAACACTTACTGTCACAGTCCTGGAGATTTTCAATTGCTGATAACAATCTTGCCCTGTCTTCTGGGTTTGAAATATTTAATTCAATAAGGTGGCTTTCCTGTAGATCCTTTAAGTCCTCTAAAGTTTCATAGCCATTCAGCAGGAGGGTTGAGGCATATTCCTACAAAAAGGAAACAAGCAAATCCTCTCATGGAAACAAGCACTATGTTTAGTAGAATATGCACAATTTAACTTTTTCTTTTTGGCCAGGTTACAATGGGGTCTGTTCTCCAGTCCAGTTGACTGGAGAGGTGGAGAGCAAGAGGGAACAGAGGCAGAGATGCCTGGGCGTCCTCCTGGCCATGCCATCTGTGTCTGATCTCCATAGCACAGACCAGCAGCAAAGAGGACCAGGGCAGCGCTCTGTCAGAAATTACTTAACCTGCTGAGTCTGGACTTTCGTGGGTCACTCCATGAGTGTTTCCCATGCTGAGGACATGAGGGCCTTCTGCTCTGCCTTTTCACAGGAGGGAACCCTCGACACAAGCAAGGGGAGAAGCAGAGGAAGCCCTCAGCCCTGCTGTGTCACACAAGGTCCCCCTTGAGCTGTGTGTTGACTCAGTACAAAGCTCTGTGCATGCTCCAGGGAGAGGAGTGTTTGCATCAGCAGCAAAGCAATTACCCTTATTAAAAATTTTACTTGTAAATCATGACCTCATTACACTTTGACACTCAGTCAAGATCTAGGGTTGCGGAGAGGGAGAGAGGCACAACATGAGCATAGTGCAAACCCACTATTGCTCCCTAAAGATTACAAGAAATTAGAAACACCAATTCTCAGTTTTGGCACAGGAGTCAGACTGCAGCCCTGTCCCGGAAATGTCCACAGCCACAGATCTCCTGTATTTAGGGACACAGCTGCAGTCAGGCTGACCTGACAAGTCACCAGTGTCCCTCTCTGAGTGGAGTGTCTTAGCCCAGCATCATGATGAGGTAAAATGCAGTTCTGTAAGCCACTCATGAGGCCTTTCCTGGTCTTAAAATTGAGAGCCAGACATGGTTAAAGATAAGGGGTTTTTGCCCCGGTATTTTAATAGGGATCCTTATGCTGCACCACTTTGACAAGATGGAATGTGCTACAATGCTACACATGATAGATCACGTATACAATTTATAGAGCTTAAAAATTAGCATATCTAACAAGGATGCCCCAATGGGAGCATCCAGGGAGGCCTGGATGAATAGTGTGGTATTTCCCCATCCATGGAATTCCCCCCTGGATGGGCCAAATCTCTAGTTTATAGGATATGTTCTAGAGAGGACCTTGGATTCCCAAGATAGTGTAGGGCTTTCCACCCTCCTACTATGAGGCCTTTAGGATGTTTGTTATCCTGGCCTAACAGAATACTAGGACTGTGCTAAGTTATCAGACTTAAGGAATTACAAGTATGCATGCTAAGAGTACTGAGGCTACATAGAAGTTATATAAAAGGTATATCAAAGAAAAGGCAAAAAATCATCTTGGCATCACTCACATCAGATAAAAGACAGACACGAGGTTGCTTTCCTTTGCTTTGCTTTGCTTTGCTGCCATCAAAACTGCTGAAACCTGCTTTTCCCCTCCTGCCTGTAAATGTCATTCAAACCCAAGCACACAGAAAGGGAACGTTTCAAATAGAGCTGGGAAATGCCTTGGCTGACCTGCAGGTGGACACATTCCAGGAGCTCTTGTAATGTTTTAGGCTTGGTCCTTTTGCTTCCTCTGTGTGGGTTCATCTTTCTGGGTGCAGCTTCTTCTTCCAAGATGATATCCACATAAATGAACTTGAAATTTCCTACTTTGTTGTTCAGCATGCCTGTCCATATGCCCATGGGAGTCTTGCAGATGATATCTATGATGTCTCCTTTCTAGAACAATCAAAAAAGCACACCACTGCTTACACCTCTGCTTTGTTATATGTAGCTTTTCCTCTATGGACCAAACCCAGCCGTAGTCAGTGTGAAGCAACTTTTTTAATAACCTAGATTTAGTGCCTTTGCTTTTATAAAATCCCAGGAAAATATTTACAGAAAGTGAACCTAGTCCTTATCTCCAAACCTTTGCAAAGGAGAGGTGAGTAAAAGCAGCCTCTCTCACTACTTTTGTGTTCCACTTGGTCCCTGAAAAGGGATAGGGTTGCATCAGCAATTAACTTCTGTCATGGGCAGTAGGCATAGTTTTGGCAAAAAAGCAAGGGATTACTGTAAGGTTATTTTCAAAATATGTGACATAGAATTTACAGAATAATCTTATTATCTAGCCTCTCAAGGGTCTTCAAAAACAAATAGCTGGCCTATGTGAAAGGTAGACTCCTACCCATTTTACAGTAGAAAATACTGGCTGCATTTCTCAAAGATAATAAAGAACATTTAACTCCCCTAACAAATATGAGTGTTTAAAAGGGTGACAACACAGCTATTTCAAGAGGGCTTTTTGGTAAAGGTGTTCACAGCCACACTGTGGGAAGCCGGGTCTCAGCTGAGTAATTCTCATAGTAAAAAGGCTCTTACAAAGTCATACACCCTACACAACTTGCTCCCAAGTGCCTCAAAAATGAGCTCTCTCTTCTTGGCACGTATCACAGAAAATTGTTTAAAGCCTTTGAAGAGTTATCCAACAAATGCCTACTTCATTTGGGATTCTGTCACAGAGCTAAAAATCAAACTCAGTTTAGATGTGTCCACAGCTCCAAGACTTACATCTTTTCTGGTCTGGTCAAGGAACAGCAAGTCAAGTGGTCACCCTAGTTTTGGTACAAGCCCAAGTACAAAATTGACTGTGAGCTGGTGACCTGGTTCAGTTAGAGCATGGGGCTCAGAGCTATGAGCACAGTGAAATGGAAACTAAACAAACATTTATTTAAAGTCCTATAAGCATACTTTATTCTACAAACTCATGCGGGCTCAGGAGCTTCAAATGGGGATAAAGGTCAGGATTAGGCAATGGCTCCAAGCCAAGCTGCAGATACACTTGGAATTCAGGTTCAGGGTACTGAAATTTTGTGTGATAAATATAGGGGATTTCAACCCTAAGTATTAGTTTATAATTCCAAAATACACCACCCTAATGACTAAAAAAGAAACCTATATGAGCCTGCAGATATTTG
This sequence comes from Zosterops lateralis, assembly GCF_965231275.1. Classification (NCBI taxonomy): domain Eukaryota; kingdom Metazoa; phylum Chordata; class Aves; order Passeriformes; family Zosteropidae; genus Zosterops; species Zosterops lateralis. The sequence goes on from NC_139763.1 coordinate 112,653,440, forward strand.
CCATTTCATGACCAGTTAAATAGTTACAGCAGTTTAACTGTATTAAAAGAAGTGACCTAGATGTGGGTGGAAGTAGAGGACAAGGGCTGAAGGCTGCAAGTACCAGCAGAGTAACAGCTCTCATGTAGGCTAGAGAGGAGAAGAGGGAGTCTATGTGAGATATAGGATTTGGCAAAAAGAAGAAGCTGTGAAGAAGAAAAGAGTTTGAAGAGCTGAGTTTTTTAATAATGCTCAACTGGGCCCCTGTTTGTTGCTCCTCTTCCTCACACAGCCCACACAGCCCTTGCCATGCCTGGACTGAACAATGTTCATAGTTCAAACATAGGCTTAAAGAAAAGTTTAATGGAAAGACAAGCTGTTTTTATTAAAAGAAATGGGTGTCTTTGTACATATCCTAGCTGTGGCTGGGAAAGCTTGGGGAGACAACTTCACATCCCGTGGGACTTCACTTTTTCTTTCTCCAGACCATGTATGTTGGAAGCAACATGTATTTTGCTATGAGGACAGCTGGGGTATGTGGGGAGATACCATAAAGGAGTTCCTATCTGGAATCTGTGCCTTAAAAAGGCTTTAGCAGCATTTGGCTTTGCAGCCTTATCTCAACTGTGTCCTTATAGAAGCATTCTGAAGCCAGATCAGCCTTGCTTTTAGAGTGTTCCACATGCTTGGTGGTTAAAAATTCATCATTTAGTGTATTATTTACATTTAAAAAATAAATCCCCCTGGGATTGTTAGTGGGAAAGAAGGAATCCTGGTGATGCCTTAAGTTTTAACTTTCATATTTTCAGATTCCGTGCTGCCTAGGGGTGCAGTTCTGAGCCTCATATGAAGTATTAGTAAGCTCTCTTCACAGAGTAGGGCGAAAAAAAAAAATCCTTTTCCTGCTGAAGACCAAGGACAACTTTCAGGTCCAAAAGCATAAGCAACAGTGGACTGAAAAGAGAAGACAAGAAGGATGAGACCTCACAACCTGAAGCTGTAATTGGACAATTAAACCCCAATATGCAAATGGCCCAAAACTTATAAAAGTGTGAGATCTTGTGATGGGTCATCCATTTTGTGACCATACTAAGTCCACCCTGGAGGCAGCTGTGGTCAGGCTCTTGTCCTGCCCAAGGTGGATCCTGGAGGCCTTTCAATAAATACCTATACTCTAGCTCTGTTCAGTCTCTATTTCAGGTCAGTTTATCCCAGACAAATCCCCCAAAGCCGAATGGTCACACTTAACACAAGGCTCAGGACTACATCTCTCTAGGGGAGCACAGAATCTGAAAATATTACAGCTAAGGCACAAGGCATCCCTGGTGGGTGTCTTACCTTGATTTTGAGCGAGTCAGTGTCGTAAGGGCTGGGTGTGAAGTCAGTGTGCACCTTGGCCCGGCCGCAGAAGGGGCCATGGTAGGGCACTTCGTCCTCCAACCGCAGGCTGTCCCTATTGCTGGTGCCATCGGAGCAGCTGGTCACCCCACCTGGGGGAGAGGCACATTGAGACACCAAAAGCCCAGACATACAGCTCTGCAGCCCAAAAGAAAATTGCTCAAAACCACAGAACCAGAGGCAGAGTGTATTCTGTGTGGGTTTCACACGTTCCAGGATAACTACGTTCAATAAAAATCATGCTACAAGAGACTGAAGAAAATGGGTAGGAGATCTTTCATTAATACCTTTCCTAAAGTAATCTTTCTGGTGATGATACTAATAGACTACACATTTTATTTACAGACTTCTTGAAATATTACCTCTGCAGATTAATAAAATGTACCCTAAAAGTGCAATTTAGGGAATTAATTCTGCTGAACTTCTCCTGTTTATTCAGCGAAATTAAAACAAGTACTGTAGAAGTTATTTTATTTCATTCCAGAGCTAGCTGAAACATCAAAGGAACCTGCATTGCAGAGGGAAATTTTAATCTTATCAACATTTCTGCCTGTCATTTTATCCAAGTTGAGCAATAAAATATCAGCAGAATAATTCAAGCAAATTTGAGCAAGCTCTGCAATATCCCATCCAAATATGTTTTTAGATAAGAGCAGCAGTGTGTTGGAAGTAAACTCCCATATACGATTTTCACAAATCACAGAAAATGATCATAAAAATGGTTTTGTTTGAGGTGATTGCTTAAGTGCACAGTTCCATTTCAGGGCCAGATTAACTCTGAGTGCAAATGGTCCAGCCTGCTCTCAGGGCTCAGGCAGTGCCTGCAGGGTGGCACAGTGGTGTCACCAGGGGTAGCTGTGCCCTGCCACCCAGCAAATATCCCCAGCAGAGCACACAGAGAGAGGTGGGGGCACAATTCTCGTCAGAGACTCCTCTGCCCTCTGACTGAGACTACCCTATTGGAAAGGGTTTTCAGTTGGTTTCAGGTGAGCTGTGTCTCTCTGCACCATGTCCCAAAGCTGCCAGGTCAGACCCACATCCCTCACCATCTCAGAGAAACTTTGTCTACCTCCTGTCTCCATGGCAAAGGATGAAGTCACAGCCAGTCTCCCAGGAGAGGATGCTTGTGTGGCTGCAACCAGTGATTGCAAACCCAGCACTGCGGCAGTGATAACCCCACAAAAACTTATGGCATATATACCACCAATATGCCCTACAATTCATGTTATTTTTTTTCTTCAGTTAGTATTTCCACTCTTAAAAACCACTCAATTTATTTCTGGATAGATGTATACCTACCCTAGCTGCTACCCATTTAACCAAATTACACTTTTGTCTGCCAGAATGAAGAGCTCTCTACCATCACATTTTTGATCACCAGCTCTGATTCCACAGACATAAGCAATAACTATATTGACTCAGTGACTGAATAAGAAGTGTAGGTGTCTTGTACTTACTAGATGAGCTCTGGCCACTGTTCAGACTATAGAGGCTTTCCAAAGAGTCACTGGTTTTCAGGGAGACCTTCTCAGTGTGTGTTCCACCACCAGGATCACTGTCATCTTTTCCCTCTTCATTCTTTAACACAAAAAAAACAAATGTTAATCCCCAAGAAATGTATTTTAGAGAAATTTTGTTTGTTTTAAAGCATCATTGGAGATCAGCTCATCGTTGCACTTTATTAAGAACACCTTTGTGAGAGAAGGCATTTTAGAAGTTGATGCCTGGTATTAATCATGCCCAATAATCACCCCTAGTATTTTATGGTCTTGGAGGAATTCCCTGTCTTGTTTCTGCCCCACTCCCTTCATCCCATCCCTACTCAACCAGCTAGGCCAGGAGGATTGCAACACACCATGGCAGAGCTGAAAGCTTGTAACAGGAAATTTGTAGGCAGCCTGATAAGATTTTGTCTGCTTGTCTCAGAGAAAGAAATACAAAGCTCAGCTCTGAAAGCAGGTGGTGAGGAGCTGGCTGACACAGCTGTGTTTTACACTGAACTGCTGAAGGTGGTGGCTGCTTGGTGGCAGGCTGGGGACAGCTTGCACACATGTAGGGCACTGGTGTGTTCTAGCACCGTGCTCACCACCCTGCCCAACTTTCACCCTGCCCTTGAAATCCATTGTGTTTCAGAATTAACAGGTACATGTTTCTCTCACAAAGTCTAATGGTGTATGAAATTGGCCCCTCGAGTTTATACCAATAAATCACACCTCAGGAATCACAGCCTGTTCAAAACAATAAGATCCATATTTCAGTCACAGTTAAATGAGAGATGATGTAACTAACAGATAAATGAAATAGGGATGATCTTTCAAAGGGAGGGATTTTTCAGCAGAATTCATTGTGTTGCCAGTGCATATGATATCCTGATGCAACTGGAACTTCCTTCAGCACATCATATTTGGGGAAAAAATATTTATTCACCAGTTAGATGGTGATGCAAAGATGGCAATGCGTGTGTGAAGTACAGCCCCATACAGGTACATATTAGGCAGAGCACTAAAATTAAGACTACACTGGTTTTCAACAAGAACTGTGCTTGTTACACCAGCCAGAAGCATTACAGATTTATCAGGAGGCTGGTATTGATTGTCATCATCTCCCGCAGGAATGAAGATCATGCTACTTGTGTGTCCAACCACATAACCCATTGAATTTCTGTCATAGGAATTGTTGCCTCAAATGTGCAGAAAGGAAATATAATAAAAAAATATAAAGAAAATATAAAAATATTTTAGAGGGAAAAAAAAAAGGAAAACGAAACTAATGAAATATGGACCCTTGTCTTGGTTCTCCAAAAACTATGTATCCTGTGAGAAATTATTTCCTACTTGTGAAGTTCTAATTTCTTTTCCTTACTTGATATTTACACGTGAGATAGGATGCAGAGTAGCTAGATTTTTTTAGGATTGTTAAGTGTGACAAGTTTTTTTTCCTTATGTTTTTAGATTTTGGAACTTACTGACACAAAGCACTGAGAAAACAGCGTTTGCAGTATCTGCAAGATTGTTTTTTATTTTTAATAAAGATAGTTTCACGAAGATAAGGGAAAAGGAGATAAGGCATATGAGTTGGAATTCTCTAGGATGCTGGCTGACCTTTACAACATAGACTTCAGAAATAATTATTGTATTGGGAGGTGAATCCTTCTAATGAAACCCATTTGTACAAACTGAGCATCAGACTGACGATGAGGTTCAACCAATACTCCCTTGTGTCCACATGAGGAGAGTTTTTTTGTGCTCATACAAATGTCCTCTGATGAAAAACCAAAATTAAATGATGTAAAAGTCTTATGACTCTCTTGGGCCCTTACTGTGTGATTTGTGTGTACACTAAAATGCACATGAAAGAACAGGTACATACTAAAACTGCCTTAATTCAGTATGTGTTGTTACCCTTCTTTTTATGGTTTATCACAACTGAGAGCAGTTGAAACATGAACAGGAAAAAAGCACATAATATTTTTTACTTCACATATATTTCCAAGAAACACAGGGCTCTTAGGCTGTATTTACCATCTCCTCAGAGAGTGCCTTGATGTATTTTTTACCCATCTTTTTCTTCATGGTGAGTGAAATGGCTCTCATCTTCTTACTCAGACTTCCTCCATTATTTGCTGCTTTGATTTGTACTGCTTCCCCAATGTCACTTATAGTCTCCAGCTCAGATATCTGTTTTGAAATCAAAAAGTAAGCAATAACTCACCACGAAAATAAAATGCAATATCCTGAAGCAGGAATTATGGAGAAATATTTAGGACATTAACACAGTTACCATGACAAAGTTAATTTTCCTTGCAAACTGTGTACCTAAACAGGTTTGCAGCACAATACTCTATGTATGGATGACAGAAAGAAAAAATGTTTTTTTGTAGGTAATTTTTTTCCCATTATTTTTTGTCACTAATATCAATAAGAATTGAGGGGATTTTTGCGGAGGTCTTGAAAACAAAAGTGAGACATCTGTGGGTTACTTGTAAAGAGCTGGTTACTTGGGACATGCATGCACCAATGTGAAGTGCACTTTTTGTTTGTTTGTTTGTTTGGTAATTGTTTCTCTTTTCACATCAAAGTGCCAAAGTTTAGGTGTGATTCTCTTGTTTGCATTGTCAAGGCCTCAATCTCTCAGACAGATGCAGGTATACAAAATTTACACAATGGCATAGATGCAAAATTTACACAATAGCTGTAAAATTTACACAATAGCTTCCCAATGCTTTTGCACATCTGTCATGGGGAAGTGAACTGCAGAAATTTAAACTTTGTGTCCTACAGACCTCAGCTGGATCCTCTGCCTTCGATATCGAGTGGTGCCTAAAGCGGTCGAAGCTCCCAAAGCTGCTGGTGCGCTGCAAAAGAAAAGACAAACCTGGGCTCACTCCTGGTGTTTGGCTTTGTTCTCTTATTAAGGCTTAAATAAAACTGTCAAGCCACCTGTTGGTGTTAAAAATCCCTCCCATATCAGTGGACCATGAGCTGCTACATCCATTTAGAAACAAAATATGAGGTGACTGCAGGGGGGAAAATATTGTGATTGTAAAGGCAGAAGTGGAAAAATAAGTAAAAGAAACAATATTGCTTTAAATACTAATTAGGTAATGGATATGATTATATATACGAGTCCTTCTACACCTGTTTCACTTTACTTATGTATGTAAATAATCATGCATTATATGCAGGTAAGAAAGACTTGTTTAAGAGTTTCCAAAAAAACCCTAAGTCTATTGCTTGTATCATAAATATGCTACAAGCAATAGACTTGGTTTTGGTGGTGTAAATTGTGGCAATTTATAAAATGTACTTTTGCAGCTAGGGAGGCAATTTATGTTTCTTTACCATCAGGAATGAGCAAGGATTGCTGAGGATTATGAATATATCTTGTACAAAATCCACACATTGCAGAGGGAGTAAGTAACAGAATAACCAGGCAGGCCTAGTGCTTTTCTTCCCAACTTTTCAATTAGAAATTCTGATTTTTAAACATAAATGGTAAAATACCATTTTCTGCCACGCCACAGCTTTACTTGGCTTAGCAAAGCTGCATCACCTGAACTGTGCATTAAGAGACAGTGAATGGATTGCTCTGATTTCCTTCTAGTTTCTACTCTTTCTGCACATGGATAAATGCCACAGAAAGAAGGGAAGTGGCACAGCAGATTTTGAGGAGTAGGGCCATACAGAAATACCTGTCAGACCTTCCCAGGCAGAGCTGCCTGACACTACCATGGTGGCATAAAATTGGCATTGATGACAAGTTGGGAGTCCCTTTAAGTGTGGCCCTACAAACAGCCAGAGTTTGGACATCTATCCATTCTACAGTGTCTTTAAGAGCTTTTTTTTTTATATCTTCACCAATACTTACAGATAAATCTAGAATGGCACAGGGTTTTTTTTAAGTACTTCCCTCTTCCATACTAAATGAAAGTCTTTAATGCAGTATGAGAGTTCTTGAGCAGGTTTCTTGAGCACTATTATATATGAGGCAATATCATCTCAGTCTATTTTTGAGTATTCAAAATCCCCTCTAGAGGAAAAAAACCACTGATCTAAAATAGCAAACCACAAAATAAATACATTCTGTCTGATTTAATAAGTGATTTCAGACTATCTGGGCTACAGTTTTTCCTGTACTTATTCATCCTTTTGCATTGCCTATGTGATTTCAGCCAAACTAGTTCCCTGTTCCATTGCTTTCTTCCCCCACCACCAGCCACATATTTTCATCTCCCCCAGGTTTCTAAAGTACCCACTGTGCACTCTTCACCTGGCATCTCCATCTCCCATCTTTTGCTGTCAATCCAGGAATTTCACAAGCCTCAAAAGGCTTGTGAGTTCCCAGCTTTCCTATTACAGAGTTCCAATCTTCTCCACGAGGCAAGAATTGCCATGAGGCAGCCTCAGAAGCAACAGAGGTAGAACATCCTTTGGGCAAGAGAAGAGGAGGAGGAAAGGACTGGTTTGGGAGCCACTACCTTTGCCTGCCTTCACACTGCAGGGACACTTAATGGACCTCTGGACCTGCTTCCAGAGAAGTTAAGGAGAAATCCCTCCTTGATGTATTCCCGTTTTCCAAGACTTATTTATTAACCAGTTCTGCCACCTCCCCAAAACAAATGAATGTGGACAGAGCAGAGGGAGCCTGAGCAGAGTCAGGTGGAAGAGAAAATTCTATCCATTTATTGGCTCCATATTCTAGGCAGTGTAGCTTAAAAGAATGATAACATTCTCTTTCTCCATCCCCCCTCCCCCCTCTCCCTGTATTTCTGGGCACATCTAACCTGAAAAATATTTCCAGCCAAAGGTTATTTGAAAAAACTGACCCAGATTTGTGAATATTTTTGGACAACTATAATGACGCTTACTATTCACTGAGGGGAAAAGAAAAAAAAAAATAAAGACAAAAATCACACAGCTCTCCTCTTAATTGATTGTAAAATCTCTGTTGTCTAAACACTGTGGTTTGTTTGTTTATTTTTACATTGTGAAATTGCAAATGACAATTTGAATTGTACATTTAATTTTATCTAAAATTCCCATAAAGAGCTTTGCTATTAAGTAGATGGAGAACATCCTGTGACAAGAGGTTAGCTCAATAGTATGATATAAAAAAACAGCCATGAGGATTATGGTTCTATTAGACAGGATTAACACCTTTCACTAGCTTGTCAACCCAGCCAAATGTGCCTTGCAGCATAGAGCATGAGGGAGAAGGGAGCCTGGGATTCACAGCAACATCAGGAAGGGAAAGTATAAAATCGTCTCAGCAATCTCTAAACATACACTGACCTTTCTGCTGCATTCCAACACTTCAATATGTCAAGTAGGAATAAGTGTATATTAAAGTGCAGATGTGCTGGAGATAGTTTAAAAGGAACAAGAGGGAAAACGTTGTTTAGTGTTGGTCTTACCTATAAACAGCCTGAGCACAGGGAAATCAGTTATTCTTGTTTTGACCCTTGAAACAACTTTACATCCTACATGTTCAGGAGCCTTGGGCTATTTGGTAGTGTACTTCAGTGTTGCTTCATCCTTATTAAATATTAATAAGGGTTACAGGATGATTTCCACTGTTCTAGATAATGGTCTTGCTGCACTGGAGAGCACTGAATAGGGCTGCTTCAGCAGTTCTCTATACTAACTTTTTCCATTAAGTAATCAATAGGCACCACCTTTTAAAAATGTATCCAACCCCATTATACTGATAACGAAAAGCAGATTTAGGAGCTCCTGGCTGCAAAGGGAATGGGACTATTACTTTCAGTAGTGTCAGTCACTGCATTAGTGTCAGGGAACACCTACTTTGTGAAGATATGGACAGGCCCTTATTTCCAGGTGAAGGGAAGCTTTTAAAGTAAATGCAAAGCTACTAAGAGAAAATACGCTATTGACTTTTGATACCAGGATTCAGCATCCTATAAAGTTAAGTGGTTTTTCTGGCTCAATTCATGCAAGAGCTACCCAGGGATATGTTAAGCAAATACAAATTTGCTCAGTAAAATCTAACGGAGGCACGGGCACATGGAGAACCAACTGTGTTTTCCTGCACAAGGACTGATCAAATAATTTCTATAAATCAATGCATTAATTTTCATCTCTTCCTGTTCAGCATTCCAAACTAACATAATAGAAAATATCAAAGATACTCTTAAGTATTTGAAAAATTTCTTCCATCTTCTCCTATATAATTTATTCCCTGAAATCCAGGAACTTTAAATAATCCTTTTAAAGGGATAAGCGCTATGTAATTGTTGTTTATTTTAATTTGGACAGTCTGCAGCTGATTGTCTGGTTTGTCTGTAAATAGCCTATCATTTACCCTAGAAAATAATATGGTATGGTATGCAAATAGTAAGACAACAACAGGTTCTGCAATCCATGTCTTTCTGTTATAAAACATCCTTCCCTTGGAGAGCATATCATAGGAGAAGTAAGTTCTTGTCTGTGACAAATTAGTCAGAGCTTCCCTATGTCTAAAAACAACCTTTGAGCCAAAACTGACTGCAGTTTTCCTGCTAAATAATCATTACAGGAGATATTCATCCCATATTTTTCTTTGGACAATTCACACTGCTCAGCAGTCTGGTTGCCTGCTGTCAGAAATTCTGGCCTATTATATTTTTGCTTCAAGTCCTATTCAAAATATCTTTTAAGTCCCACACGGGTCACAGGCTTTGTACTGACCCTCTCACACAAGAAAATCTCTTCAAATTCCTCCATGCATTTTAATTTTTATCTTCCATTCATCCTTAGACTACCCAAACCGTGTATAGGAGCAAATCTGGACACTGGAAGTAATAAAAAGGGAGCTCAGCATGTTGCTCAATTTCCTTGCCTGCCACAGACACTTGTCTTCTTCCCTCTTTTTTGAAAGCAGACACAGCAGTCCTCAGGAGAACAGCCTGTTCTTGCTGCTCTGATTGATGGAGATAAGTGGAGATCAGCATTTGATTCATTTGTTCTAATTTCTGATGGGTCTAGTCCCTTCAGAAGGAAACCACTCTGAGAATGAAAAAGTTACCAAGTAGGGATGAATATTTCCACTGTGCTAGCTTATCTTAATTCATAGATAATCAAAAGAATTGTCTCCTACTTTTCCAGATGGCAAGATAGCAATTTATAGCTTTTTGGATGTTCTGTGGAAAAAAACCCAAACACATAAACCAAACACCACCAAAAAAAATCCTCGTTTTTGTATAAAAAAAAGGAGAATTTGCTTAAAAAATTAAGGAACTCTCCAAAAGGTAAGGGAAGCAACAAAGGAGAAAACATCATGACCTCTCTGCCACAGGGAATTTTTCCTATTTACACATTAGTTACACATACAGAACTTCTGACCACTAACCAACACATTAATATAACTTTATAGCCCACATGAAACACAGCCTAAACCTTGCACTTCACCAGTCAAAAGCAATAAAAAAAGATACAGCTTGTTCCTGCTAACTCAAATAGAGCAATCTACTGAAATGGCATTTTTAACTGGCTTAAAAATGACTCTATAAAAGACTGGTTGTTATCGTGGCCTGGTGTTCAGCAGCTGCATGAGGTGGGGGAGAGAGGGGAGCAGAGTGGACTTTGAACAGCACTGCCACCATGGCGCCTCACATCAAACACCCCAATTTTAACAGTGGAAAAGCAAAGCTGAATTAAAAAAAAAAAAAATTAGTTAATCATACCTAGCACTCCTCCAGGTGAACAAACTGAGCTCTCCAAAGTAAACACTAAGCAGCTGTTTTATCAGTGCCTCTAACTGGTACCAGCCTCTGTCTCCCAAGCCTAAATCCCTGCTGACAGGGGGCACGGAGTTCCCAGTAACCCAGTCAGAGTCACCACTGGAAACCCAGTCTTCAGTGCTTTCAAGGGGCACCCTGCCCTGGGCAGGCACTGGGGCAGCTGAGAGCAAGGGCAGAGCTGCTGTTCCTGAAGTTAAGCCAGGGTGGGATTGTTGGAAAGGTCTGGAAAGCTTCCCGTGGAAGGGGCAGCTATGTAGGATGCCTTAGCAAAGAGGCAGTTTAATCTGGCAAAAAAATGTGCTGTGTTGATTAAACAACTTTGTGGGGGGCTAAATAAGGAAGCAATTTAGTAAAGGCCAGTCTTAACACTCGGAAAGTTTTGTGCAAGTGAGTATTGCAAAATGTGCAAGGGAGAGGGGGGAAGAGATCTGACTCCACTTTCTTTAAATGCACATTGACCCTGAATTTTGAGCACTGCTGTTCCTGCCCAGTTGCTGCAGAGCACTCTCAGTTCCTGGTGAGAAAAGTCACTCCAAGTGCTCTTGTGGCAGTCTGTCCAATTCTGGGAGTGTGCATACAGGTATTTGCAAGAATTATGTAATTAAGACTTTATTATTTATACGACATTTAATTAAAAGTGACTTTCAGTGGCACACAAAACCATGAAAAGAAAATGACTTTAAAAGAAGGTTAAGGATGTGTGACAAACTCAGAGGAGCTATGAAAATGACAGTTAAGGATTTGGCATGATGTGCTCTTCCACCTCCCTGCTATCCTTTTTTTACCCTTCACTTGCACACGGGCAGAAAAACCAAGGGATGAGCCTTGAAATCCACCCTCCACAAAACCATCACTGCAGTAGAGGGGAGAACCGCCTGAGTAAAGGCTGGTTAAACACTATGTGAGCATTGAGGGCTTTGATCTTTAATCCCTTAAATACCAACATCTTTCCTCTCCTGCAAGTTCCTCCTCTTCAAACCAGCTGAGTTCACAGATGCATTCTCACATTTTAAAACCAATTCACCTAGCAGCTTCAATTAAAGTTTTTCCCCTGCTTACTTATACAGCATGATTTTAATAATGCTGTGTGTTATCTAGGTCCTGACCTTGCAGGCTTTTGCTGGATTTCCTGTGTGGGAGAAATTACTCACAAGGATGTTTGCTTTAAGTGAAGACAAAAATTCTTCTGGCCAAAGAGGAGCTGAGAAGATCCAGCCCCAAAGGTTCAGTTTTACAAGGAACCCCACGCCTGGTCAGCACACCCACAGGTGGGGCAACCAGCCTGCTCTGGCAGAGGAGGTGGGAGCGTGACTGTTCAGTGGAAGGTGTTCCTTCAAACGACCTTCCAGATGAAAACAAGATTAAAAAAATAACCTTTGAGCCACGGTCAAGTCTGACTGTCCCAAAAGCTCGTTTGTTCTTTTTCTGAAGAGTAAGCAAACTTCAGAAAGCCCTGAACGAGTTTTACTGCCCTACTGCAGTCTTACCCTTGACAACAGGTAATGACCAATAACAAGTTAATTCTAAGAAACTTGAGAGAGGGGGGAAGAAAGAGAGTTGGTTTTTATTACTTTTAAATGAGTGTTTGATACATCATCTTGGTTCCCCTGATTAATGTTCGCAGCAAATTCAGCTATTGGAGTTGTAATGTTTCTGCAAGCTTCCCTACAGCAAAACCTAGCCATTAATTCAGTGGCATATGTCAGCTCAGCAGAGCAAGGTCACTCTTCTCTTTCAAGGGGAACCTTTTTAGAAATAATAAAACTGACAGAAAGTTCTTTTTTGCATGCTTTATGTCACCTGAGGTTGAGTGCTGCAGTTAATATCACAGAGCTTATAAACATTCCCATCTTCAGCAGTCTCCAAACCCACCAGGCTCTTAGAACCTCAACTTTTTTTTTTTTTTTTTTTTTTTTTTTTTTTTTTTTTTTCTTTAAAGTAATATAGTGACAGCTTTATGTGGGGCAGATATACAGTATGTAATCCTAAATGAGTAAAAAGTAAGTAAAAAATGAACAAATCTTTTCTTGGGCACTTTAAATGAGAAATTTTGGAAGACACTAAGGACTGCTGAGACTGCAGGATGTTAGTGCTTAGAGAAAAAGATCTGGGTTTAGGTACTTTATCTCCATGGATGCTTGCATCTTTGGATAAAGGGAGGAAATTTTAAAATGCACTGGTCCACATTGTTTCCATTTCACTGCTAACTGATGCTGTATAGGAAGGTGATGTAAAGAGAACACGAAATTAATTGATCTATTTATGGAATGATTTTTGAATTTGTAAATAAAGATATCCTAGGCATCTGTTATGATAATTAATTGCAACTGGAAATTATTTATTGGGGTACAAATATTACGGAGCATGATAAAATAATTAGCTGAAGAATAAGATCCAAACAATAGGCCATTTTTCCCCCTCATTATCTCCCTTCAGACATCCTGACTACACTTGATTAATGAATCCATAGTGAGATTAGCTGAAATTGCCTTAATGGAGAAGCACTACAGTAGAGAAGCAAAATTCAGTGCAGTATCTATCATCGGTCACTGTGAATTTGAGTGTTTCATCAAATCTATATGTCCATTTATTTAATTTATTTTTATATTGGAAAACAAAGCAAAAAAACCAACAAAGAAATAAAATACTACCCTCATTACAGTGGGTTAACTTCTGACTCCTTTGAAATGTAGACTAGGGTCACCATTTTTTCTCTTGATTGTATCCTCCCTTGTCAAATGGTTGTGTTTCAACATTGGCTTATTGTCACACACAGGCCAAAGTTATCTTTATTGTCCAGCTGAAGAAAGCACATGTGGCACTTCATTGCAGCTTCTCAGGCTTCAAAAACTGGACATGATTGCACAATTTATGCCCGGGAATCCTAAATATGCTCCTTGAAGTTTTTAACTCGTAAGTTCAACAAGCTTTTGGTTTTGTATGGAAGCTGAAAGAAGGTTGCCAGCTCAGGGTTTCCATATGATTTGGGAGCATGTAAGAATTCTTAGTGCACAAGTTATAATGGATTACATTCCATGTTTGCTTTGTAGTGTAAGCTCTGTAATTTTAATTTGAGGAAAAAAATAATCTAGGAATCTGAAGATATCATCCTGATTCTGTTCAGGTCACTCCAGAAAAGGAATGAATACAATCAACAGCTCACCAGGGTACCAGTAAGGGCACATCAATTTCCCTCTCTCCATTTGATTATCTCTGTGTCATGAGTTATTGTGATCACAGCTCAGTGGAAAACTACAGCTTCATTTCATGAAAAACAAGGGTACCAGGTGCCTGAAGTGTATTTTCATTCTGACACATGAGAAGAGTGAGACTGAGCATCCCCCCCTCCTCTGCTCCTGCAGCCTCCACGAGAACCACACACAGTGGAGAGACACTCACCAGAGAGGTGCTGCTACTGAGGCTTTGAGGAGTTCTTTGAACCCCAGATTTAAGGACATGCTTCAAATCCTACTGAAATCAGCCGTATCACTGCAAAGGAAACTGTGACAACTACATAATTTTAAGCTGTCACAAAAGGGTAGGAAGATGTTGCCTCGCCCCGTTCCTTCTGATACTGGCTAAAATCGCCAACACAAAGACATTTTCAAACATTTTACCATAATTACCAAGATATATTAGTCAAGCAAATACAAACTCCATTACAGAGGCAGGAAGAAAATAATGTAAACATGCCAATAGCAAACATCAGAAGAACCCTGATGCTTGTGCTAGAGCTGGATGCCTGCTCTACCATCATCATCAGTCATTTCATGCATCCTCTCCACAAGTTCTGAGCGGCTCATCCATCAGTGAACCATGTCCCCTTTCCAGCTTTTTGAAGTGGTTTTTGAAATTTACATCTGATCTTAAAGGAGGAGGTAGAGAGACAGAAGTGTAAGAGCAAAACAGCACAGCTGTGGAGAGTGAAACCGTTCAGGAGCGGTAGAGCTGAGCATCCCCTTAGCACAGGTGGAGGCAGCAGAGAAGCCAAGCGAGCTCAGTCAGCTGTCTCTGCCACTGTGTTGTCTACTCTTCATACATCTGCTTTTGGATGTGCTGTCACTAAGTGAAGCTGATTTCTTTATCTCATGGCTGCAGCCTGTCAGTGACACGTCTCCGTCTCTGTGTCAAGCATAATGGTAGAGGGATGACGTGAAACTGCACTGTGTTTTCTCATGGAGTAGAACTCCTCTAGTGTTTATCTTCTCCCTGAAGAAGCCACGATGACCACTGCAGAAAAACCTAAAGCCAAGTGCTCAAGCATTCAGGGACTCATGGCCCACTTGTTCTTCAACACACCTGGAAGAACAGCAAACCTACCACACCTTCTGATGAGGCCAGCATGGACAAGTAGAGGAATTCTCGCTTCTTGAAGTTCTCAAGGAAATGACCATTCAGTACCTCATGGAAATCAAGTTCTGCAGTGTTAGGTTACATGGTTGCTCTTGTGAAAGTGATAAAAGAGATGAAGACATAGAAGTGTAGGAAAAGGACTAAAACTCCTCCCAGAAGACATAAGGGTGCAAAACAGAAGGTCCCTAGAACTTCTTGCCAGAGCAAACTTTTCAGTGCTGAGTGATGAGATTGAAGATCCTTTGGTCTTGACCTTTAGCTTTCCAGAAAGGGGCCAGAAGATGTTATGACTGGCACTTGAGCAGCCTTAAGATTCTGTACAGGTGAAGTTATTATCCAGATTTCTGTGTATCCATGGACTAAAGCAAAGGAAGTATGGAGAGGAAAAGTGGCAGAAAGGTATGTATCATGCATAGTCAAAGAAGCAGCTTCCCTGAAGAAGTCTCCAAACTTTTCCCCAGGCTGGAATTTCACTCTCAAGTTTAAGAAGAAAAATAGCAAGAACATGCTTTTGGGAGCACTGTCAGTGGAATAAAATTTTTAAAAAGTGACAAAGGTAGGAGTAAGCTGGAATACAGAAGAGATTTCGCTTAGGAAAAAGATAAGTGGTCATTCATCTTCCTGTGGAATAACAACACACATACAACACACATCTATCTGATTCATTAAACAAAGTTTTCCGTTAGGATGGTTTAAAGGATATACGATATGCTAAATATTCAAAGCTTATATAATCTGTAGCCTGGTGCCAAGCAGCAAATGTTGAGAAAAACCACTGACACTGCCAATTTGTGGAACAGAGTGTAACTCTTTCTAACAACTGGAGTAACTCTGCTGTCTTTGTTGCAGCCTTTCAGAAGAGAAAGCTTAAGGGATATTGTGATTACAGAGACCCAGAAGACTTTTTTCCCCTTCTCAGGAGCGGGTATTCCCAGCAGGTTCTGCCCACATAGCAAGAGGTTGATTCTTCTGGCTGAAAAGTTTTTAGCCACCTAGAAAGTGCTTGTACAGCTGCCAAGTGATGGCTTTAAAGCAGCTTTTGTGTGAATTTATGCCATGACACAGACTACCAGACAAATACTGAAGTACAGGAAACTGTAGGCCACATCCCCTGCCAGTCCTGTCCATACATTGTAACTGCGTTTTTCCCAGCAATGACATACATCCTGACCAATGTGTAAGTTGGGGTATTTTGGTTTTCCTAGAAACACAGTAAGTCAGTCAATTGCTCTTAAACAACTCTTAAAGAATTAGGAGGTAACTAATGCTGATTTATGTCACCTTGGTAGTTGTGCTATATTATTTATCAGAGAGCACAGTTATAAATGCTGTGCCTGATGGTCTGGTTTCTAAAAAGGCCTGGATAAGGTGGTTCAGGCAGACTTCTTGAAATGCTCCCAACTTTCTTAAGAAAACAAGCAAACCCCTGGATTTGTTACTGTAAGCAAAATGAATATTAATGTGTAAATATTCTCTTCAGAAGATTGCTCTCACTTGTTTTAAAAATATTCTGCTCTTAAGGACTTAAGCATGGCTAGTGAAGGAAACCAAGACAGGGACAAAACAAGAAATTAAATAAGGACTGTGACAGTTGACGAAAATGTAAAAAAAATGCTTTAATCAAGGGAACACATAAAATACATCAGCACTGGAACGGGCCACAGATATAATTTTTCCTTTGTAACAAAAGCTAGCCAAGAGTTGTGAGAATGCTCAATGAGACTAAGTCTTGATGTGAGCATCAAAATGGGGAGTCTGGTCATCCTAATCAGTCTCCTGCCAAGGGCCAGGTGAGACATGGCTGTTCTTTCCCCACAAACACACTCGACCTTTATTTCCTACTAAGAAAACAAAATTCCTCAAATTTCCATAGCTTTCTAGAAGAGATATGTTAACATATATGTTAAAACACAACTTTCTGGAGCTGCTCTTGAAAATAAAGGGATAATTAACTGATGATTGAGATGCATGATGATAATATAAAGACACAAAAAATAGCAGAAGATGAGTAGTAATACAATTGTAGAACCACCCACTCACACAAGGAAAATAACCCAAGGTTCACTCTAACCTTGTTCCAGTATTTTATGAAGCCTAGGGGAGATAGAAAACACCTTCTGAATTGTCACCTGCAATCCCTCCTTTCCCCATCTACACACACATGGTTTTTACAAGTATCATTATTTCTTCCTCTGAACTCTCCCACTAAAGGCCCACAGGTATTTACACCATAAACCAGGTTCTTAAAATGCTTCCCAGATGTCATCTGTTCCTGCTTATTTACCAGAGTTCAAATAGATTTTGACAAACAGTCTTTCTTCAAGAGGCAATGCAGTAAAGCCCTTTAATGACAGAACTATGTGTCATCTTTGCCTATAAGCATAAATTTGCACAGCGGGCAGTACGGTGAAAACAGCTTATCATCAACTCATCACCTCTCATCATTGTTAGAATGAAATGCAAATGGGAATGAACATCACTTCAGTCATGGTCATGAAAATTAGCATCTGTGACATTAGCAGTGGCTCATTTGTTATGCACATGAAATTTCAGGGGGAAAGAAAAGAATATAAAACTTCATAACTCTAGCAGTCTTTACCTTTGAAATAAAATTAAAACCTTTAGCTTTCTCCACTCAGGGGTAAATCCTAGTTAATATTCATTAACACCAAGCAATCTCTTCTCTGCAGATCTTGTCCTACAGAAGATCTAATTATGTCTTAAATTATTTTTAGTGTTTGGGTTTGCTGTACCTATTTTCTATTTTCTTTTCTTTAATAAGTATTCCCCATCGGAGAGGCACGAGGCACCGTCTGAGAAAAACGTGGCACCAAAGAACTTGCTTATAGCATCTGTCTGCATTACAGGCTCCAAACACTTAGGCAAGCGATAAACTTTCCTCAGATAATCCTGCTCAAATCAATGGGATCACAGCTAATTTATTCATTTAGGTCAGAATCAGGATCATGCCTTCTGTGAAGAATATATAAAAAGGTGAAGTTCTGGCCTCAGGTCCATGGCAAAAATGTGCATTGATTTCTGCAATGTCAGAGTTTCATTTTAAGCTTATAAAAAGTAAAATTACTGATATGAAATTGTACTAGGGAATAAATTTGCATATTAAAATGTTCCCTCCCATTGGATTTGCCAGTCTTTCCTCATAACCCTGAAAACAAATAATAGTTTATCATCTAAGTAAACGAATATTGATTTAATTAGAAGCCTGGACATCTTTTTGCCTGAACAAAATGTAGAGGCATTGACCCTGAATTGTCTTACACACTAGAAGCATGAGTTTAAAGCACCAAGTGCATTTGGAAGCAGAATAAGGAAACGAAAACGTCTCAAACCTTTAGCATAAACATAGATCAACTGTCATGTAGAGTAATGACACAAGACTTTCTTCAGTCAAGCCAGAAAAAATGGCACAAAGTTGTCTTTGCTTCATGTTGAAGTAAAGCCAAGAGTCATCAGGCAGTCCTCAAGTTTGCTGTGTCCGGAGGAATTGGGAAGAGAGACAGAGAGAGAGAGAAAGGAGTAGGTTCTGCCCAGCACATTGCATGTGCTGGCAAGTGGGCAAGACAATGCAGGGATGTTTTACAGATTTATTTGCACCTGGGCAAACGTGTAAAACAGTGCAAAGTGGAATGCAGAATAGCTGCGAAGTGCTTTAATGTGCACGGTGCTGCCTGAAGGGTGTACAAAAGAGAAGACTAGAACCTGTATAATTTGTTAGAGTGTTTTTTCTAAACACCATCATTCTAAATCTGCTTCGTTACACTCCCCAGATGCAGTGACATCTATAACATCATTAGGCTCAAAGAGGCTGAAATACAGACGATTTCAGGGCTCTTTCCCTCATCTTCCAAGTGAGCTGCTCTCCTCCTCCCCAGCTCTCTGAGGGGTGGTGGGACAGACTGCACAGACCCATAGCTGAAACATATCTGGAACACGAGTCCTTGCCCCAGTTGCTTTCCTGCTCTGCAGTGCTCCAGGAATGCAGGAGGCACATGCTGTCCCTGCAGTGAGCCACTCCAGCCAGGGACCTCAGGGCTTTGTGCAAGACCTGCTTTGTCTGACCTCACCTGCCTACAAATAATTCTGCAGCCCTGAGCTGCTACAGCGTGTAAACCAAGCCGTGTCTCATCTGGCAGAAATGAAAGGCGGGCAGGTAAGGACTCCCTGAAGGGAGGAATGGGAGATGCACAGCTTCTGTTGTGGTAGAAAGTCATTTAAGGTCCTGGATAGACAGATAGGTTAGATTAGATAGGCTTGGAGTCAAGAACTTAGCCCTTCAATTGCTTGAATTTCTTCAACATTAAGCAAGGTATTTTATTTAAGCAGGGACTTTTCCTTTATAATTCAGCTTCCTCAGCTGTTATACAAGGTATAAATGAACAATAGTATGTGCAACTACAATGATAAATGTTTGCAAAGGATCAGAATCCTTTCAGTATCTCTTTTGAATGCAATTCTCTCTCATTTCTCTCCCAGTTCTCCCTAACCTGGTTTCAATGTCTTTTTACCTAAAAATGAATGTTTATTTATATAAATACATTCAGTAGTTATATGCATATATCCATGAATACGCAAAAGCTGCCAGACATTCAAAGAAGTTATTAGCATGGCTGCAGCACTACTGAAATCTTGCTGCGTGACAAAAAACCCTGTAAAACTATTCTTTTGTGGCGTAATTCAAGGTTTTCATAGAGTACACTGAGAGTGTTAAAATAGATTTTTGTCTATGCAGCATCCAACACATCTGCAGAAGTCCCTTAAGCACGACTGTAATAAATAAGGTAAATGCACTGCACGTAGTGAACAGTGAGATACTGAACCTGTATTACTCTTGAATTGGTCATTGAATTGCCCACCACCATGAGGGGTTTCAACAGGGACAGCAAATTGCCTCTAGAAAGGCTTTAACACCAGCCTTTTTTGATATTCATTCATTTTTATCAGAATGTTCATGCCACTATTCTTCACATTAGAAAGTAATAAAACCAAAAGGGTTAAAAAAATATTGCTGAAACACTCTAAGGCACAGAAATTAGTATAATTGTGATAAAGACAAGTAGTCATCATGGTAAAGATTCAATTACATAGAAAGATCTTTTTGGTGTCCCCTTTGAGGGTCCAAGTCTGCAAATCTTTTCATTTTGAGTGAAAAACTTATGGCCTTATGGTTCTCCCACAGGTCTGTGTGGGTGTCTTGGGGACACTGGGGTGTCTAAGTGGCCCAAAGGCAAGGTGAGGTAGCCTAGGATGTGCCCAGTGGCAATGGTGCTGTGCCATGTGAGCACGAGGAGGTACCAAATGTTGCCAGCACAGAGCAGGGCCAGCCAGGACATGACCTACAGAGGTCACTTGTGAAACCCTGTAACTTCTCCAAGGGGTGAGGACCCATGTCCCATCTTGCCCAACTCAGCATTAAGCAACTGGAGTATTTACGCTGCTTCCCTTGGACAAGTTTCGAAACATGCCACAACAAACCAAGATTCCTGTTCTATGTTCTGAGAGCAGAACACTCAAGGGTGTTCTTCTTGTAGAAAGTTTACACAGCTCGGTGCAAAAGTGGGCCTTCAAAAATAAAAATCAGACTATTGCTAAGGAAAGCCTTGTTCTAGAAGAAAGATGTGGCCAAAACTGGTTTTTGAAAATATTTTATAGACAGGGAAACAAAGTCCATCCCCAGAGTCTTTCATGGTCTTTTCTTGCTTAATTGATAATGTAATTAGATATTAGTTATAATTCTTTCCTGCCATTAAAACTCAGTATAATTAATGAGAAAAAAAAATGCATACCAAACTAACCAGTGCAATGCTTTAAAGAAAATTGAAATATGAGGAAAAATGGTATACAAATCACTTCAAATGCATGGAAGAAGCCATTTATTTTAACTAATAGTGAGTCATAGTCTAAAATTCCAAGCACAATCCACAAAATACTATGCTGTATAAAACCAGAAGGCATCCTTGCTGAAAGAGTGTCTGCAGTAATCTCTTAGGACACAGAAGTCACTAAGGGAGGTCTATTCCCAAACAATGAGAGGGTGGATCTGTAAACTGGGAGACACCAGTTGCTGAGAGCAGAGAAATACTAAAAGGCTTTTCTAGTCTCTTTGTTAAATTTTCAGCACCAATAAACTGAAGCAGAAATGGAGACCGAAGTACTCAAATTGAGCAGTAGCTGTTGCACTGCAGCCTTATAATATCTACAGTACTTGTACAATACAATGCACAGAGGTCATTTTGCACTCAGTGGAATATAAATAAAAAATACAAATAAATTCACTGAAAATAAATTTAGAGCATGGGACACATCCTTATGCATCTTGCAAAACTCTCACTTCCTTTCTTACAATTCCAGATTGTGGAAAGTGTCCAGTGTAGCACAAAGTCACTTTGTTTCGAGTATTTTTTTCAGGCTGGTATTTTAATGATTCCCAAAGAAATTAAGATGACAAGCACTGATTGCCAAGTACCCTCTTCTCCTGTGGTTATGGTGATGCAAAAGCAAATTTATTAAAATAAGGAACAAATTTAATAGCTTTTCTAATTCTTCACTGAATCTCACACTCCTTTCTGGGACATCGTTGGTTTATCATAGATGGAACAGAGAAAGAGGATTTTGTGTGCCAATCTGCTAAAAGACTGGTGCAGAGCATAAAACAGCAGACAAAGTCCAGCACCAGAACTCTTTAGTACAGCTATAGCAGCTTCACAATGATGATTCCTTGAATTGGATCTTTACTATTATAAAGTGAGTATATGCAAACAGATCCCTGAGATTACAGCACTGAGGTACTTGCAAGCACATAAAAAAATCCCGAAGCTGAGATTTAAGAGGAAACCCTCGTATTACAAATTGTTACGAATTCCTGTCATTATTATTAATTGATGACAAAGATGAGACATTCTTACCTTTGGCTTTTGACTTTTCTCCTTATCAGAGGCATTAGATGGTTTTCTCTTCAGCATGTTTAACTCACGTTAATCCACTGGATGTGCAACTGCGCTGAATTGATGACCAAACTAAGTGCAAGGGAGGGCACTGCAGACGTGAACATGGGTTATGCAGTTCCCTATTCTATCAGGATGTGACTTCACACATCTGCCTGGGGAGTAAACTGAATTCTTCCTTTGGGGAGGGGGTGAGGAAGGACGGGAGGAAGTGACAACTACAAAAAAGAAAGAGGTGCACCAAGGAGAGGCGTTGAAAATTAGGGCAGTGGTCCAAGTGAGAAATGCTTTAAATCTTATCTGTGTCACCATCAGGCCTCAGCAAGACTTTGGACAACATCAGAAAACCTTTTTTTTTTTTTTTCCACTCAAAATTTTTCCCTCTCAGCCTTATGGCACTAAGTGGACCTTTCTTTCTACCTGTGCTGCAACTTGTATGTGAAGAAGGTGTGCTGATATTCAGAGCACCAAGAGATATTTTGGAGATCAGATGTGAGCAAAGCTGTAGGTATAACTGGCCCTTAACTTTCCATCCCTCTCTTGGCTCTCCAACAAGGCAATAAAAGCAATGAAATTAAAGGTTGCTGTTTGGTGGAGTAGGGAGTTATCTAAAGCCACCTTTTTCTTTTGCATGGGGATTTTTTTTTGCCATTCATCACAGAACTGGGACTCCCTGAAACAGCACTTTCCACTCCTCCATTTTCCTTGATTTGCTGAAAAGTTCACGGAGCGAAAAGGCAAGTCTTGCAGAAGACTTTAAACAAAGAAGCAGAGGGAAATGGCAGAGGGAAATGGCAGAGGGAAATGGGAGAGGTCCTCTACAACCTCTTGAAAACCAGCCCAAAAGTTTAAAGGAAGTGGTGCTGTCAAAACAGCTTAAAGTCCTGCTCCATTTTGCTTGAAATTTTTTGTCTTAGAGAAAAAAACAAGTCTTGAGCATCCTAAGTAAAACTTACTTGTTGTGAATCATAGGCCACAAACCTTGAAACTATTAAATGTTCCCAACTTTTTGCTGAGCAATGGAGGCAAATTCTCAGTTTCAAACCCCAAATTTTCAGGCTCTCCACACAAATCTTCAATTAAATATTAATTTAAGATTACTACAAAGGTAAAAGAAATAACTTAGTAAGTTGCAATATAAAGGTTCATGAGTAACTGCCAAGAAAAAAACTTCGGGGTTTGGTTTGGGTTTCTTAAAATTTTGGGGTTTTTTTCAATTTTTTTCCCAAGCAAATGTATTCTAAGAAGCCTTAACTCATAATTTTGGCATAAATAAAAACTCTTCTAAAAATACTCTTCTTTCTCTTCTGCCATAGGAATATTCCAAGTAGGCATAAAACATGCTCATCAGATGAATTCCCATTTTGGTTTGCAATTTGGACTTCTCTTTAAATGTTTAAGAGAAGTTTTGGAGGGTTTTTTGGGTTCTGGTGGGTGGGCAGCTGGGTGAACAGAGACTGATGAAGGAATGATTATTATACACTGGTGGTATTATGAAGTTTTCCTTTCCAGGACTTCTAGGATGGGGTTGGTAAGAAATGGAGGAGGAACTGCAGTTAAGGTACTGAAATTCTGACAAATATAGCCCAAAACTCTCTAGGTTTGTGGGTTGCAGTGGAATATGTTTTGAACCTTAGCCCATGATGCTTCACTTCACATTTTAATTAAAACAGTAATTTAAACCAAAGTTTAGTGTGAGGGTTTTAGTATTGAAAAGAACATATCCGTCAGAGTTCTTAATAATTGAGATTATTAATAATAATAATTAATTAATAACGGTTAACTCAGAGGTATTTTTTCCCTACATTTGAAAACACCACCTGAAACATCACTAAGTTTCTAAGCAGAAGGACTTTTTACCACGGATATTTAATCAGCCTCAGGAATTCAGCAGGGCCATAAGTTGTTACAAAAACTGTATATATGTTTAATAGTAATTAAACTTGATTCTTATCTCCATAGATTTACATTGCAGTATATTGGTTTTATTTTTAATCTGATCCAAATGTGAGGATTAAATCAGACTCTGCTGATCATTAGACTGTGATTTCCTGTCTCAGGCCACTGTTAAAATCTTCATGATTAATAAAATGGGAATTCAGCTGAAGAGTAATATATGAGCTTCCTTTCTGTAGAATATTTATTGTTAAACAGGAAGAAAGAGGCTATTTCAAGAGATATAGTACCCACCCATATCTATTTCCTTTCCTCATCCACATATCAGAAAAATTATAGCAGCTTGAAGGCTGACCTGATTATGTTCTTGCCCTTGGAAGGTTGACCCACCAGTTTTAAAAAGTAACAAAGGGAAGAAAATCAAACATATAAAGCATTTAGTTAATTTAATTTAGTTAACTATTAAGTTTCGAAAGGAGCTCTTTTGAATTAAAAATTAATAATAAGCTGGGTGCTTATATCCTCTGCATTTAAAGGTAATTTTTCAAAGGGGAATGAGTACCTGTGTAAAATTAGAAGAAAAATTCTTATACTTAGTTTTCTGTTGGACATGACTGCATGTAACTTTTTTCATTTCCTTGCTGGGCTTTGAATCTGATCCAAATTCCAGTGAAATCAATAGAAGTTTTTCAGGTGATTTTTATGGGGCTTGGACTGACTCCTCTCTCCTGAAACAACCAGGCAATGTGACTCTTTTATCTGGAAAGTCGTATGGGCAAAAAGGCTATCCACTTAAAAATAATTAAGATGACCCCATGAGAATGATTCTCACCGTCATTATATTTATAAAAGGCAACATCCCTTATAGCTTATTATTATCATTACTCACTTTTAATGAATGGACTGTGATGAATGTTCCTGGATGTTCAAGTGCTTTATGTGCCGCCCTCCCACATGGTATCATATTCCCTCAGAGGCCCCATCCAGTTACCTTCTCTGAGAGGAGAGATCACTTCCAGACTAAACTGCAAGAGTAAACTCGTCCTTTCCATGTTTGATTATTCTGATAAAACTAGAAAGTAGGGCTTGTGAAGTAGATTGAAGGGCTTAGCACACTGGCCTCCTGTCAAAAAGCAAATGAAATGAGGCTTTCTTTGTATTAGTAACTAGTTTTTTACTGTCCATCAGACAAAACTGGTCCAAGTTTAACTGGAGACTCCAACCTTGGGGCTCTGCATTGCTTTCCCTAACACTAAACAAGCCCAGAGTTTCTTATCTGTTTATTTTAATTAAAAGAAGACATATTTTGAACAAGAAAGGAATCCTGCCTTCAGCCTGTGATTTTCTGGCCATGCATCTCCCCCTGCCATCTAACTCACTTAGATATTGCAGAAATCTCAGAATAGCAAGTGAAGCTGAGTGAATAATTTGCAGTGAATAATTTACTCAACAAATTTAATCTTTATTTCCTCAAGGAATGTTCATGAGCAGAACACAATTTCCTCAAATGTATTAATTATGGGCCAGAATTTAGCTAGATACTTCCCTCTCCTGGTCTGATTTGAGCCAGCCACAGCTACAGTCTACTAAGCCTCGCAGAGCTCTCTCCGTAAGCAAAGACCCTTCAGAAACTAAAAAGAAAAAGTGTGGAAAAGTGAAGCCAAGTCCTCTGTCCCTTGACAAGAATCCATGAAAAAGACATAAATTGAAGGATGGGCTGTAACTATTTAAACAACACACTCACTTTAATTTAAATGCCAAAGATCGAGGCTGTGATTTTCCACTGGGATGCTGGGGAATGGAACAAGATGCCTAAAGTTCCATCTTTAAGACTCTCACCTTCTCTGAAAACCCCTCATCCAGAACTTAGTATTGAAAACTGCTCTAAAATAAGTTAGGGGCTTCACACAACAAGGTGTATGGTTTCCTATTGAATAGGCTCCCATGTGCTTTTCTCATCAGGAGTAGAAAATGGAGAAGCTAAGAGTCTTAGAGAGATGGGACATGATTAAAGAATATTTTAAGCTTACAGTTTTGTGGCTGTGTTGACCCTGTATCAAGAAGACTCCTATGCCATACAAAGTATAATTCTTATGAAACCTGGTTATGCAGCAAAGTGAATAACACCAAAATTGTGCTTCAAAAACTTAATTTTTGCTAAATCATTTACTTTGGGTGGATTTTTAATGACATACATAAAATGAAAAGGTGTAAGACACCACGAAGAGTGAGAATTTATCTGTTTTAAGCAACCATCAATTGCAGAGCAGTAGGAATACCCTTACCATGCCAGGTCCCAGAAAATGTGATTTTGGCCTCTCATACTATTGGTCTTCCTTCTCTTCCTGAAAAAAATGTTACTGTGATTCCTCCTTCTTTTATGCTTATCCTTTGCCTTTAAGGTCAGTGGAGTCATGAAGAATTATGGCAGGGACAGGCCATAGAAACACCAGTACCAGAGTTTAAAGAGGTGTCTGGTCCAAAAGAGTGGCTGATGCTCTACAAGTAAGAAAAAGTGTCTTATTGCCAGGGCCTCAGACTGTGTCCTTGGCATGTTCCCAGCACCACCTGGCCTGAAGGGAAATTGAAGTACCAGGAACTTCTCTCAAGCTTTGATCCCAACACATTCTCTTGCATTAGCAGTAGATGAACAGATCAGTCATACCTACACTACGTCAGGGTAGCAGTAACACTAATAAAAACGTATACTACTGTGGCATAAGGATTCTCAAGGAGATTGGCTTTCACCTGTTGAACAAATCCCTTTCTTATTAGCTTGAAGGGTGAGAGCCAAAGCTGTGTCTCTATAATCCAGATGAGAAAACTCAAAGTCAGCAAGGTTGATGTCTTGTAAAGCAGAAGCCACAGCCTTACCCAGCACCCGTGTAACGATTTGCTGCAGAAACCTGCGTCACTTGTGGTTTTCCTGTACAGTTCCTGTACTCTGCAGGCAGAGAACATGTTACAGCCTGTGATGAACAACAGAAGGCAACTGGCAGGATGCTGCTGCTGCTGCTGTGAGTCCAGACGTGCAGGGAAGCAGCCACACTGTTTCTCAGAGTGAATGTTAAAATCAAGGCTACACTGCAGTCTTCAACCTAAAACATCTCAGTGGACTCCCTTAGTGAATGCTGTGATTATTAATCAGCTACAAGGGCATTTTATCCCACGGAATTTGCAGGTTTGTTTGACTTGTTTTATAGTCACCCAGCTGAAACTCAGCCTCCCAGAAATGCATTTACAGATAAATAGTGATGCTTGCCTTGTATATCTATTAAAAAAGCTCAGATATGAGATTTTCAATAAAGGAAACTGATATAAAAATAAATTTAGGCTCTCTGTTTTAATCTCATACACAAAACATGACAGGCTTCATTTGGTATTTATAAGACTAGCTTAACACAGCAGCACTGACAGTGCAGCAGCGGATTTTTTCAAGGTATGTACATGATGTCTGCCAGCCTATCTCTGATTAGAATCAAGACCAACAGAAGTAAATTCTGATTAACTTTAATGCCAGCCTGCTGTCAGAAAACTCTGCAGTTTGAACCATCTTTTCCCAGTAAACATCTCCTGCTGAATTTCTTCACTGGTGTCAGAGTGTCACATTGCTGTGCCATCACAGCGTTAGGACTGCAAAGGCTAACAGGAGAAGGAATAACACAGCACACTGCTCATTCATCCACTTGAAAGGCTTGGATTTCATACCAACTCTAGAGGGAAACGTTGTTCTCCCTTTTTCCTTTAGTATGGTGAAAATCATAATTTGGAAGTGACAGAGAGGGACAAGATTTGTAATTGGTTTTAAAAATATATTTCTACTCATTTAATTGATGTGATACCTGACTGATAGCCAGCAGAAACACAAAGAGTCTTCATCATTGAGAAAATGTGATTATTTGCAACCTTAATCTTCCTTTTCCTCCTCTCCTGCCCATGCTCTGTATCAGACCTGTGGGCTTCCAGTAGCAACATTTAATTCATCTGCTAACATTAATGGCAATACCTTCAAAATCTGGCAGGATGTGTGCTCCATCAGCATACCTGCCAAATCACACACACCGGGAGTGAGACTTGAGAGGCTGATTTGCTCTTACTTCCAGGTCTGGAGCTCAGTGTAGGGTGGCCTGGCTTATGCCCTGTGCTTGTCTGGCAGGTGTGGGAAGTGACCTGGATCCATCAGCTGCTTGTTCCAGGGCAGGAGTGAGGGAGGGTGGGCAACCTATAGCCACTTTGAGCTCCCTGACAAAGAAGAGGAGATGTTTTTCCTGCTGGATTTTGGCACTGAGGACTGGCCAGGTGATTGTTGCACCCTGTGCTGGCCATGGGTAGTGCCCCTCTTGCCTCAGTCAGGATTTCATGGGATGCTCCAGGCTGTGGCTGAATGGTCACGACTGACTGAGCTGCCCCAGCCCAGCTGAGCCTTGCTGACAGGGTGGGGACCTGCTTTCAGCCCATCAACAAGATGAAGTGAAGCACAGTCACATAAATTTGTTTCATTAAGGGTTTGAGATAACATCTTTATCTCGGGCTGTGGGCTAAAGGCACTCACAGGGACAGACATAGTGCTCAGTATATTTAAGGTAATTACTTATGTGTCAGTAACTTGTCTTTGGGTAGACAAGGGAATGGAAATGGAATGCTGCCTCCAAAACTGTGCTTTGTAGAGACTAAAATGCTTTGCCTCTTCACAAATATCCCCCTTTTATTTGACATTCCTTCCACCAACCTTTACCTTTTTTCATTCTATTATCAGACCCCTTCCCCTCTCACTTCCCATAAATTGTATGAGCCTTTGACTCATACCTTGCATACCTCTTTGCTAGACAACATTTTTTTAACCATCTATTCTCATCTATGTGGTACTTTTTTCTTCTATCACATGTACAATTTTGCGTGGTTTCTGTTTCCTTTGCCTTACTGCTGCAACAGAAAGCAGAAGCTGATGAAAAGGCAACAAAACCTTTCCTGGAAATAGCTCCATGATCTGCTAGAAGTTCTACTGAGCTACAGACAGCAAACTGGAGAGGATTCTCACTCTAGGAGGAAACCTTCAAAGCTAAATTTAGGCCTCCTAGTTTACAACAAGTTTTTGGGTTTTTTAAATATATTTTTTGTAATTGGTGGAGAGGAACTTTAATTTTATGCTCCTCTGGTTTGTGAGGGGAAAGTTCACAAGAACCTTTGAAATATCTTTGGGTTCAAACACCTCTAGAGGTCAAAAGAATAATACCGTAACCCCTAAAATATCAGCACATTTATGTGCCATACACACCCAAACTCATTAGAAGAAAAAAACAAACTTTTGAAGCCAAGGCAGAATTATTGCTATCTGTGATACCTGATTCTCACCCCTACATGTGTGTGCTTCATGGTGCAGTTTTAATAAGACAGATTTAACATTTACCACATTTTCTCTACTGAATGTCTGTCTAGTTTAGTACAAACTATGAATCTGAATGACAGTGTCAGAGCTTGCAAATAAACTGTTTGAACTGCTGCCCTTCTGGGACACAAGTTGGAATGTCTATCCTTGCTCGTGCAACAACCATCTGATGCAAGATCACTCTATCCCCGTTTTGCAAATGAAGCCCAAGGCAGACAAGTGAAGTGATTTGCCTGATTTCACACAAGTTATCTGTAGTGGTGAAGGGAGTTGAATCTGCATTATCCACATCCTTAATCACTGGATTATCATTCATGGGTTTAAAGAGGTTATGCTGCTGTAAGGAACTGGGGTGAGGATTTATTTTGCCCTTCTAGTTCAGGGAAGCACTAAGAAGTTGTGTTAAAAGTTATTTACTTTGCAATTGATAATTGACTGCGAGTAATTCTCAGGGTATGACCCTGTGGTTAGATGTGCAGAGAATTTGAGCAAATATAGATTCAAGCAAAGTTTGGGGAATTTGATTTCATGTCTTTCAGACTGGAAAATCTGAATACTATCCCGCCATAATTTTTAGGGGAATTATTTCAAAGCATAAATGTGAAGAAGGAAATCTAGGTATTAAAACACTTACACAATATGGAACTAATTATAGAAACCCTCAAGATATATCTGCAAAAGTTTCTGTCTCATGATCTTAAACTATTTGAACTCTTGATTTTCCTACCTCCCACACACTGTTTGCCATCATTTCTTGTCCTATGCTATCAAAGATAAGTTGAAAGTAGAAGTGAGCAAGAAGTTTCATGTCATTTAACCTAATTAATTTGGTTCTTTTGCAAAAATTATTCAGCCAGATTTCTTCAAATGGATGGAGTGTAAACACTTCCAGCAAAAAATTAAGTTATTTTCAAGTTTCCAGTTGGCTTTCCTTAAGTATTGGGGAAGGTGAAATTCTTCAATCAATTAAATATCTACAGAAAAACGGTCCAGAAATTTCATTACCATAGGAGAATTCTTTTCAAAATAAAGTGAATAATCAGATACAAATCACTGGCCATTTATTTTATGAAAAGCCCTGATCTTTGTCTTCCAATGAGCTGCATATATATCTGAAAATATTTAAATAGCAGAATTACAGCTGTGTCCACTCTGTCTTCATTGTTTCAATTCCAGTCTTATTTTTCAGACCTCTTTCTTGTTAATTTCACCCACAAGTATTTTTTCCAAGTTGGATGAACACACAGTTTTCACATTAAATTTTCAGTTTCTAAAAACAAGTTTGGAGTTATGCAAGACATGTCCTGCTTTTGGAGAATGTCACAACAGAAGTGCTTCTTTTAAAGGGCTTTGAAACATATTCATTATAATAATGCTGCAGCCCTGGAAACCTTCGTACCTTTCTGGCACTGCAAATCCTCACTCTTCCATTTCTGTCATTGCTGAGCACTGATATCATGTGGCTTTCCTTTCACTTCTGTGTGAGGGAGATGAAAACAGAACTAATTTCTTCTGATTATTGAAATGCTTATTTCACAAATAGGCTTTAGGGAGGAGTTTAAAGTAGACAAAAATTACTTAGCAAAGAGAATAACAAGCTTAATCTACACTCACAAAAGAAGTAAGCAAACATAATCAGCCGTCTCAGAACTTCCAGAAAACTGGTGTTCCCAAAAGAAGAGCCATTTGAATCAGCTGGAGGAGAAGACAAGGCGTATCAGGCACAGTGGTGTGCACACTAGCCACCACTTGGCTGTTCTTGTTACCTAAGGTCAGTAAGGATCCTTGAGTCGTCTTCAGTCGTGCCTTCCTTACCAAAGCCTCAAAATCCTTACGTAATTAGCCTGGTGGGTAGCACTTTAATTATAGTTTCATCAGGGATTCTGAGGAAATCAGAAGCTAAGCTTGCTCGTTCTCCTGCATGAAGATGAGCACAAATGAGAAGTGCACTGAGCTACTGCAAGCACAGTGGAGATTCAACATTTTGGCTACAAATGGGAAGCTTGCAACCAACTCAACAAGCACAAATTCTGGAAAATATTTAGGTTTCAAAAGTGAATCTATAAAGAAGTAAAACTTCATTACTTTGTGTGAGGAGATAAATTGCACTGTAACAATTTTAAAAGTTCCCTGATGGTTTCATTGGTCAAAATGTCCCTGCCAGCACCAGCAGATTAACACAGCATGAAAACACAGCCTGTATTAGCTGATTCATTCAGTAGGAGCACTGATCAAACAGAGTAATGTGGATTTTTTTCCTTTGTATGGTGTATGGCAAGAAATGATAGCCTTAAATATATATATATATATATATATATATATATATATATATATATATATAACAACAAGAAGAAGAATGTCTTTTATACTGGGCTGACAGCAGATCCACATAAGGATGATATTGTCACAGAGTAGGTAAATAAAGCATCAGACAGGCAATGCAATCTATTTCCTTCAGTATGCAAAAGTGCATCATTTTGGCAACTCTAAAGTAGGCTAGCAGGAAGTCATCCTTTCACCAGACAGTTTGTTACCAGCAACTTCACTTAGCTTAATTATATTTTGACTCTTAATCATGTTTCATGAAGCAGGTAGCTCTCTTCTTTTTCTACTGAGAATTCATATGCCATTTACAAATAATAAGTCTACAAAGTGCACAGTTTTTTCTGAAATTTCAAATATCATATTGCCCTTCATACTACTTTCATGAGAGTAATCCAAAATCTTTCATTTCTTTCTCTGACTGTAGCTCTGCAGGACCCAGCAGCCATGTCAGAAGCAAACCCATGAAATCTGCAGAGGTGAATTGCAATGTTATCTGTAATGATATTAAAAATGTGCTATTCTAAAAAATCTTTTAGTGCAAATAAAGTAACGTCATTATAATTCTGCTTCATATATACTAGCAAGTACTTTTAACCCAACTTCACAAAACACAGAAGTTTGTGACAGAAAAGGTTTGGGAAGATTTTTGGTAGATTTAGGCACACATGGCTCTCAGATTAATGGAAAATATTATATCATTCCCTATAGAGCTATGAAAATTCTAGTCAGGTATTAAAAATAAAAAATAGGACAAGAGTTACCATAGTGAAGAATAAGAGCATCAGATTTTTCATGTTTTTTAAAACCTGCTTTAAGACTGCATGGTCAAAGTCATCACAGATGAGGACACCAAATTTTTCACATTACTATGCAAGAAATAGCAAAAATCACTGTAAGAAGTGGAATGGTAGTGGCAGATATTTGCTATCAGCACAGTGCAATGGTGCATCTTTAGAGAGGCTGGACACCCTCCCAGTTTCCTGTCTGCCCAGCAAAAAGCTTGAGAGACGAATCCTTGCACTTTAAGAGGTGATTTTTTCCCATTTTTTATGTTTGACTGAAGGAAGCTCTATAATGTTTATCAGCTTGTTGCTGTAACTGTTTCTTGAATAAAGGTCCCTGTGACAGCAGAAAAAGTAAAACTCTACAGACTCTGAAGCATCAAGAAAATGAGTGCTCCAAAGTTCACTAGCATTTGTATCTTTTTCTTCTGAGTCTGTATTTTTCTTCACATTTCCAGGAAAAGTAAACACTGAAAATTTAGTTGTGGCTCTTGGCTTCTCATCGATTTATAAACAAAGCCATTCAAATGTCACCAGCACTTTACTACAACAGATTTGCACAAATCTCAATCCCTGCCCACTCATAAATCTTAAAATTCAAACTAAGTTTTAACAAGGTTCTGGAATGGGGTTTGAACAGGGAAAAAATGAATTCCTTAGTAGTACTGTTCCTTTTTGTCTATCAGTTCCTGGATATCCCATGTCTGCAGTCTGGGGAGCATAGATGTGTTTCTATCTGTCTCTTTACCTTTCAAGAGAGGTGCTGAATACAGAGGGAGAAGGGCTGAGCTTGTGGACCCATGAGGAGAGCAGAGTAACCACTGAAATTATCTAGAATGTTATAAACAGCAACAGGAAACCTGTTAAGGGCCATGTAAATGAAGATATGACAAGATGACAGAGAAGCAGCTGGGGACAGTTTCATATCTTAGGAAACAAATCCTGTTTTCGTGTCTTAGCCACAGCTTGTCTCCTGAACACGCATATCACAGTTGGGATTGGTTTTGTTTACTGTCTTCCAGGTGCCCTTTATCTCTTCCCTGGGCAAAGACTTTGGGTCTCAGCTTGGCTACAGCTGAGCAGGACTCTCTAACATCCATAGAAAATAGATTTATACTTGGTGAGGATCTGGCTTCCTACCTTGTCACTGAAATAGGAACAAGAGCCGTAGCGTTTAAAAGGATCACTTATTACTGACAGAGTGACCGAGCAGCTGAAAATTGGTGTCTCAGAAAAGCCATTTGGGGATTTCCAGGCATTCTTTTTAGTGCTGTATTTGTGCCAAATGAGGATTCAAAATGCAGTTGAGAAAGCTCTTCTAAGGCATGTTCAGGTGTCTCTCAACAGAAAGAAGAAAGGAAAAACTGCAGAAAACCATCAAATTGCTTAAGAAAATTGAGCAGTCAGAAAGTCCATTAAAGCCCACAGCATTCTGGTGTGCAGCAGAAACTGCTGGCTGAAATGGAGCAGAAATCTTCCCACAGCAATTCTCTGGGCAGTGCAAATACAACTTTCAGCTTGGGAGCACATTTTGCTGGAGAAGAACACTCCACCCTGTTTGCTCATTGCCGGCTGTCCATACTCTTCCTCACCACCCCACTGGTCCAGGGAGCAGCAGTCACTGCTATCACAGACACCCAATGCCTGTAGGCAATAAGCCTCCAGGCAACATGCAGCACGTTTTTGAGAACCAAAGTGATCGGGAGCAGCAGGGGAGGTGCAGAGGGCAGGGTGAGAGCAGTCACAGTAAGGAAGGAAGGCTGTCGTGGAGCAACCAGTAACCAGAACTTGTTATGTTCAATGTGTCAGGAAAAGTTAGAGTAAGGAAATGTACAAAGCCAGGATTGACAATTAGAGTGCTTCTTCAACAACAAAAAAAAGAGTGTCAAACTAGTCATGTCTCCTAGGGGTCAAAGGGAGAGGCTGAGAGATGGGTTGTCTGCCTAGGAAGCAAGCCAGAGCAAGAGGAAAGGAAAAAGCCACAAGGTCACTGAAATGGCAGAGAACCATGGCCAGAAACTGCAGGGCAAACACAATTGTGACAAGACTATGACACTCTCCTGAGAGGAATATGGAGACAATGAACACAGGAATTGGCATGAAGTCTTTTGCAGTTTCCCCAAAATTATTGTTCGTTCCACAACAATGTAATACATTCATATCAGATAGAAAACAGACTTCTGAAGTTTTCTAATCTCCTCTTAACCTGAAAATGGGAGAGAAAATATATCTTCCTCTGCAGTACCTTTAGATTTTTTCTTTCTCCTCATCAAAACCACAGGTCTTTTTAGTCTTGGGAAATGTCCCTCATATTTCATTCTCACTGAAATGCCAAACACAGGTTGCACCAGATAATTATTCTTATGGTATTAATGACTAAATCCTTCTTCTGTAAAACTTTAACATGCTGCTAAGGTGTGAGAAGAGGAGAAACCTACTTCCAGTAACTGTCTGGTGATTTGTCTCCAACAGAGGATGTTGTGTCCTCTCCCTTTCCTGTAAAGGAGGCCTGTGTGATTCTACAAGCACATTTTCCATATTTCACAGATATTGGGAGAGCGGATGGGTCAGCCAGTGATGTAGCATGTTTAAGTATTGAGGGAGAGGAGAAAAGGACCCATCTGCTTTTCTTCTCTTTGTCTCAGACTGTCCAGGATAGTTTGGGAACCCTTTTGTGAAGAGGACCCCAGCTGTGACCTCACTGTGCTCCACTGTACCTTTCAGGTCCATTCAAGCCTAGCAAGCTCCTGTAGTTTACAACCTTCTGAATGTAGATTTTGCCTGCCTTATGAGGTTGCAAAAGTCTTATGCAGTTGCACAGATTGAGAAAAAAACCAAAACAACAGAAGGCTGAAAGAGCTTGTATAAAAGTCATATGGACGTGGCACTTCTAAGTATACTACTTTGTTAGGGTAGTGAGTATCTTAGCATACAAATGACAGAAGGGCAGCTTTTAGCAAACACAAAACAAAACAAAACAACAAAAAACAAAACAAAACAGAACAAAACCAAACAAAAAAAGAAAAAAAAAAAAAAGGAAGATAAAAAGTCAGAGACAGACAGCTTAACTATTTTCTGCAGGGCTAAGCCTGAGGAATAAAAATAAGTATAAAAACCCAATAACCTTTCCCATCGGGGTCAAGTGGTTGTTAAAGTGGTGTCTGGACAATCTTTTCTTCCATCCTCTGCCTGCTTTTCAGCTGATTCATAACATCACAAACATCAGCCCAGATCTTCCCAATATAGAAAAATATGCAAGATAGTAGTTACTTTATCCAAGCATGCAAGAATATTTGTCTCTTTTTTTCCTCTCAAGTACTCTGTATTTCTTTTAAATATAATCTTCCACTTTCTAAGGAAGAATTACTTATAAATTACATCTCCCTGGAAAGAATATCACTAACAGTAATTTCACATGGCAAGCTTGACACACCAAGAAAAGCAATGCTTTATGTTGCCCTTAGCAAAATTTTGACAAACCACTAATTATATTTTAAAAAGCTGAATTATAGATGGACCTGTGGTTAATTTAACTCTGCACAAAGAATCTAATGGTGGCACCATGGCAGGATGGGTGAAATGTGAGTGGTCTGAAATATCCCTGTGCCAGAGGCTGTCCACATAATGCAGGTGGTTACTGAGGGCTTAACTGAGGGAGGCTGAAGGCTGTTGGAGCTGAAGAAGGATATAGTTTTTGGAGTCTGTTCTCACAGTCCTTGCTTAGATAACCTTTGTGAGCCTTTTTACTGGTTTAGGTGACAAAACCTGGCAACATGAAGCACCATGAGGGAGGCTGTGTCAAGTGCTTAGGTGGAAGGAAGGAAGAGAGAAGGGAAGAAAGGTGTCTGGGGAAGAAATTGGAGGAAGGGAGTTAGGATTACTCATATTTTGTCTCTATAAACAGCAATCTGTCATGGAGAGATCCTTGTCTTTCCTTGTGATTACATGAGAGCCCTACTTAACCTACTGTCTGCCATTCCAGCTTTATTAATAAAGGCCAGGCCTGATCAGCTTTGCGTGCATTGTTGAGATATGTCTGGATAATATTTGTCTGATCTGGATATTTGTCTGTACCCCAATCCAGATAAGCACCGGTTTGCTGATGGAATAACAGAGTCTTGGATCTTTGTATTGCATCTACCAGTTTAGTCTCAATTCAGGACATACCAACAAGCACTTTGACAGTCCATCTCCAGCTATCTCCTCCACAGTGGAGGAGTTACCAGGTCAAGAAAATGAAACCATACTTTCTTTCTCACAAAATAGGGACGAGTATTATGGAATATGTTGATTTTACCCTAATAAGTAAATCAACATCAGGAAGAATATCTGCACCACGCTCTCTGTCTGATCCTCTCAAAGCAAAACCACCAGCATCCGCTTTTTGATCCTTGAACAGCAAAAATGAAAATCCAGCCCTTGTAATCTTCAGTTGAGCCAGTTGGTAGAATGCAGATGCAAAGAATGAGATGTCTTGCCATTGACTGTAATCTAAATCTAAAGACAATAAGCCCACAGAGATACATTAAAGCCAGAGAGCCCATCAGGAAGGCAGATGGCAAAATAAACAATTTGGGGGGAAAAAAAGCACTAAACCCCTTGCTGGCACTTAATAGTAACACGGATAGGACAAATCTCACCAGGGTAGGGAACGTTAGCAGCCTGTTTGAGACAAAATGAAATAAAATTATTTGAGTTGACACTTATGTTCTCATAAATCTGACTGACACATGTGTTACTGTTTTTACCTGGGACTTCAGCCTTCACTTGGGATGCTGGAAGCTGCTTGCCTAAAGGAGCCAGGCATATGATGGACCCCAGCATCCCTGACACAATTCCCTTTCTGAAGAGACTCCTATTTCCTGGCATGCAGGGGGACTCTCCTGACAGCTCTCAGCCCATTTCTGCCAACTCTCTGTCCCACAGGTCTGTTTGCAGCTGCTCTCCCTGGGAGAGAGTGTGTAGGACTGAGGCTGTCCATGGTTCCATTGCTGCATCTCCCTCAGCTTTTTTTTAGGGATAGTTTCTTTTCTTTCTTCTTCTAATTATCCATCAGTCAAAGTTTTAGGCTCTGTTTTCTACGTCAAATCCCAGGAAAATCTACAGCTAGCCAAATCCCACGTTTCAGGTCCTGCCTGGTATGTCAGCTACTGTGTCATTGAAAAGGAACTGAGTTACCTCCTCCATGAATTCAAAATTATGGCTGCTGTAAGGACCCACATCTATTACTTTTCTAGTGCTATATGGGCACCTGTCACAGACCATGCTGTTCTCAGCAGGACACTCTCTGATCTAAGGCTGTGGTTCCTCAGACCTGCATTTGAACACAGCTGGCTCAGGTTTCAGCATGTATCTCTCCTCCTGTGGTTTAGGTGCACTTTCCTGGGAGCTGGTCCTATTTCACAGTGAGAGACAGCTCTGTCCCTGGAACATTGTAGAGGGAATGGGCATAAAGGGAAAAGTGGCTACTTTTTACTGCTTTCCTGTTGCATTTCACTCTACAGTCACCCTCTCCATGTGCTCACCACTCTGTGGAGTGCCAGAAGACCTGCTGTGCCCAGTGAGAAGAGGGAGAAAAGCCTTGTTGCAGTGTCTATATCTCACTAAAAAGAGTTTCTCTTGGTGTTGTTCTTCTAGTTTTTAATATCCCTTAAAAAAAAAAAAAAAAAGCCAGCAATAAAACCACAAAAACCTCCTCCAGAGATCTATCCAGGAAGATATTTCAGACCAAGATTAAACTCTGATTCTTAGTTTCTGTCCCTAGAATCTTCTTGCTGCCACACAGGTAATTGCAAAAACAGGCTCCACCAGCTAAGCTGACCAAGAAGACACAAATACAAACACCTCTGCAACCTCTGACATTTGCCTAAATAACTCTAGGGTCCTTTACTAGTATTGCAGTGATCCCCTGGAGTCTGCTCCAAGTCCATTGGCCTCATTGTCCCTTACTGACTTAGCCCAGACTTCCAGAAAGCTCTCTAAGCCTGGAAGGATGAGTATAGTACAGATGAAAAACACAAAAAAAACCCCAAGAGTGTGCTGATGAGAAACAGAATAGCCTAGAGCCTTCCATCTCTAAGCTGCTGATGTCTGCATGGTTAAAAATGAACTACCATGAGCTATAAGAACTCCTGGTGTTAGCCTGAACAATGCATTCACATCCATTTACCTGAAATCTAAATTTGGCTTATTGCATTTCATAACCACACGGAAGATGACAGCATCTCTCTAATGCTGAATCAGAGCAAAAAGTTTCCAATTTTTATGCATATCAGCACAAAAGAAACCACTTCCACTCACCCAGGAGTACTGTAGATCCATATCAGTTAGGGAATATGTAAGATGTGGCTGATGAGAAGAGCAAGTACAGTTCTCCCATTCTTCTATTTTTGAAATTAAAAAGTCACAAGGACAGAGCTGGTTGTCAGGAAACGGCTTCCAGTCACTCCACAAGTGAAATTCTGTTTCGGAATGAATTGAAATTGTTCCTAAGTTATTAAGTCTGGAAGTGTATGAGCGGCCCAGAGACGCAGAAATAAAATCAGTCCTGGTCTCAGCCTCTTCTTTTCTCCTTGTGCTGTCTTTCCATGTCTTCTTTTCCTGAGGTTTTGTCAGCTTCATGCAAGATGTTAGTGCTTCTTCATCCTCTTCAGAGAGATAAGCATCTTCTAAGGTATCTTTAAAAATGCAAATACTTGCTGTAGTATGTTGAAATTCATAGAGAAAGTAGCACATTTATTTTTTTTTTTTTAGTTTAATAGCTGTCTTTCACTTTATGTAATGAAACAGCCAAGAATTCCATTTAAAAAAATTAACAACAAAAAACTCTCATAAAAACAAACAGACAAACAAACCTCCAATAAAACCAAAACCAAATAATTATGATAATTAGGGAGATGGAAAGGATTTTGTATTTTGAGTCAGACATTCTGAGCCAAAAGTGAGATCTATTCTCTATTTGACATATTTGCCTTGTTCCCTCAAAGGTGTGGAAAATTTTATTAGTTCTGCCCATGAA
Organism: Zosterops lateralis; assembly: GCF_965231275.1. Taxonomy (NCBI): domain Eukaryota; kingdom Metazoa; phylum Chordata; class Aves; order Passeriformes; family Zosteropidae; genus Zosterops; species Zosterops lateralis. The sequence goes on from NC_139763.1 coordinate 112,692,777, forward strand.
AATTTGCTAACTGAATGCCATATTGCTGATAGTTTCAGAGAGTATGAGTTGAGTCGGAAAAGTTCAGGAAGCTTTCTGAACTATTGCTCTCCCACCCCTTATATGTATGTTGTAGCCACAAAGTAGTCGCTAAAATCCCTATTTCTTCATGTGTTTCAGCCCAAGCAGTGATTTGGCTGGAGCGGTAGTTCAACAGATAGTTTAAACTTGTTTTGCTAATGCTGGGTTATAAATAATCATATAAACAAGTGCATTGTGCAACAAATGCATGCACTGTTAAAATAATATTGGCAAAACAAGTTCAGAGGAAGAACTGTTGCACAGTCAGATCAGAAATCCATAGGAGACTCCAGAAAATCAGCTGAGGCCAGAATCAGTTCAGAAATCCTGCATCTTACAGCCCTGGGGACTCAGGTATGATGAGAGACCGACTTCCTTATCATACCTCAGACCCTCCTGCACTCGCAGATGCTACTGACCCATGGATTAGCACTGGAAGATATCTTCCCGTTTGGGAATTCTGCCTTTCTGACCTGAAATGTATACAAAACTAGGAAACCCAAAGTGTCCCCAGCACGGAGGCCCCGCTGTTATACAATTCTATTTATCTAGAATCCCCACTTGCGAGATATACTGTTACAAAACTGCAGCTAGTGTGACAGGAAACAGGTTTTCACACTCTGAGGAAGTCAGCGCTGGAGTGGTATCACAGTAACATCTCAGTTGGGGGTTGCAAATCGTGGGTGGTAAATGACAGACCAGGACAGGATTGTTTACAGTTATGTTCAACCCAGTGTCATTTGCCAAATATTGGGAAGAATGCTGATGTGATGCTGTACTTACTGAGGGGAACCAGAATGTGCTTGACATCTTCCAAGCTTTGTGTACTTGTTTTCTTGGTTCGGACCAACTTCTGCAATCTTTTTAATGTTCCCCTGGACTCAGCTTTATTGTCTGGTTCTGTATCCTGCCAAAAGAAAAACATTAAAATCACTCAAACCCTAAAAATAAAACCTAAGGGTAACATGGTGTTTATCTTGAGAATGACAAAGTGTTGGATTCAAAAAACTGATCATTGACACGATGCTTTAGAAGTTAGGCTTTTCCTTGCTTTGGAGTAATAGCTAATAAAAAGGGGAAAAGGCAACGCACAAGAAACATCAGGCTTAGGCCAGTGATCATATTGCTGTTTACATATTGCTTTTCTTGAATTGCTTTTCTTGAATTACTGAGCATTTACCTGAGCATTACTGAATAGAAGCAGTATTCTAGACCTCCCATAGGACACAGTGTGGACATCAGCTCATCAGCACCAACTTTCTGCTGTGCTTTTTCTGTCCTTCACCTGTGTGTAGATTTCTGTCCTCTTCCAAACTCAAGATAGCAGGAATGAATTTTTACCTTAGCTAATGGGGTGCAATTTTTCTGTCTCTCATTGTGAGATGTCTTTGCAAAATAAATCACGGTGGTTTAAAATGCTAATATTGCTCTCATATTAGATTTCTCATAGCAATAATAATTTGTTCACTTATAAGTAACGACACAAAAGCAACATGATGACTTTGATTTATGATCTGGGATTTCCATCATGGAGGCATCAAGATAAATGGAAGATAATCTATTCAGATAATTTCATTAATGGCAAACTATAATCCTCTTTTCCTTAAAAGCACTCATTTCATGGAGTCTGTTGTTAGGGAAAAGTCATAAGTTCTTAAATAATAAATGTGGTGACTCTCTTTCTTGGAGAAAAAGACTCACGCAGTATCAGCTGGTGGTGAGACAGCTTTTAAATTTACAGTATTTCATTTTGGCTTACCATTCAAATATGGAAATTTATCTGCTTATCCAAACATTCTTTGATGTAGAAACCAGACAATTAGGTGAACTGTGGTTTGCCCCAATCTATTAGCAAAGCTAACTATAAGGAAAGAATTCCCACATGAACAAGAACCAAGAATATTATTGATTCCTCTACCTAATGGGTTTTAGTGATAAAAATCATGTCACATCGCAAATCAAAACGAATTGTTTAAAAAAATAAATCAGCGACTACCCTTTAGCTGCAAATAATTAGCATGAAGTGTGCAGGAATACTCAAGCACAAAAAAAGATACATTTAAAAAATGCGTTACAGACAAAAAGTGTCTAAATTGTGTCTGATAAACTATTTCCAGTTTATACAAAGGTATTTTAAATACCTTAGAAATCTTTTCACAGTGAGATGTTATGAGGATTAACCTGGTGACAGAAATACAGCAATTTGGAAGCTAACTGTAAAACACTGCTGTCAGACTCCTGCAATCTCAGTCCTGTTGAGCACTCTCTTTCCTGGATGTAACTGCATTAATTTTAATACAACTACTTGCACAGCATGTCACTTCTCAGCATAAAGAATTTAGTCATGGCACAGTCTAATCTCTGTGATTTTTCTTCAACTGCTTTGCCTTTCCCAAAGAAGTGCAATGATTTAATCATGGCTACAAGTGCACTTAAATTCAGAGTACAGTGTAATAGTGAGAAGACAAAGCTTAATGTGTGTTTATTGTGTCCACAGTGCTACTTGCTACGGTACCATAAAAATGTTTCTTTCAGTAATTACATGCCTGCACATAATTAATATTAAAATAGTACGTGATGGTAGACAGCTTCTTGTTCTGTTTAAAAAAGCACCAAATTAGGATAAATTTTCTGTTAAAAAATGTCGATAGAACCGTGGTCAACTGGTGTGTAGAGAAGCACTGTGCAGACTTCTTTCATGTGCTCCTGCCCATCTATATCTGACCTTTAAATACTCCCATGATGTTTTTCTGGTACTCCAACTAGTTTGAAATGACTGCAGAGTCAGACTAAGCAGCCTAGGATAATAGGCAGATTCTGTCCTGGGAATCACAGCAATAATACAATATTCTATAAATGATAAAGAAATATAATGATTAATAGCAGAGCAATAATAGGGTATTCTACACAAGACAAAGAGATATCATGATTAATAACATGGATATGGATAAAGATCTTTCAGCTTTTGGAGAAGGAACATATAGCACAGGAAAACTAGCCTGTTCTTCCCAGCTGCTGGTGAAAGAAATAAACAATTTTCATGACAACTCACCATTTCACTGTTACCAGGAACACCTGGATTGTGAACTCGTGGTGGGATCCATTGCTCAAAGTTTATTACCTAGACAGTAAGAAAAGCAAAAATAAATAAATAAATAAATACAACTTACATAAAATGAATAAGCATAATTGGCATAATGTAATTAAATATAGATAAGAGTTCAACTGTTTTTCAGCCTGGTATGGTGTGGATATGAAAGTAAAAAAATACTTATATACACCAACTGCCACCACTGAAAGTATTTTGGTATTGAGCTGTCTTGATTTCCTCATTTATCTGGGACTCAGTAAAGTCTTGGAGACGTCACAGTGACAGTGGTACCATGGCAGAGCTGTGCATTATAGTATGGGATCCTTGGATCTCATCCCAGATCTTGGTTTTTCTTGCTTAATAAAAAGGAAAGCCAGAGAAGACTTCCCTCAGAAGCAACCCCCCAGCTGAGGAGCATCACTGACACAGTTCTAAAAAGGGTCTTGTTTAGTTCACCTCATTTTTCCTGGGATGTTGAGCACCAGAGGTTTGAAGTGAGTTTGAAGTGGATGAACAATGTGGGGAAAATGGGATGATCCTCAGAACTAAGACGAGACTGTTCCCACTTTCCTCCTCTGCCCATGAGCCGTTTGTTGGTCACAGTGTCCTCAGGAGAGGAACACCAGGGGAATACACCTTCCTGGGGACACTGCTGCAGTCCCTAGGGGGCAAGCCTGACAGAGCCTACAGATCAGCAGGAAAGTTATGAGCACTGGCCTTTTTCATTCATGAATATGAATGACATGTTGAAGGCTGAATGCAACCTAAGAATTTATGTGAGAAATGAAGCATGAAACATTTTTGAAAATATATTAGCCTAAAGACTGTGTTACTTGATATTTTATGTCCTTCCCAATATGCTGCAAAGGCTTCAAGCCATCAAGGGAGCCCCACTAGACACGAGTAAATAAGAACAGAAGTATGAAAAATAAATGCAGAAAGTAAAGGCACTTTTTATGGTAAGGTACAATTATTGCAGTGGTGCTCTTGCTATATCCCTCAGCCTGTACTTCTGTTTCAAGCCCCATTTTACAGCACTTACAGAATGAATGGAATGAATGAATGTCAATTTAGGAAATGGAGAAGGATTAAAGCTTTTGTGAAGCACTCAGGGAAACTTATTTGCTTTCTCTTTTTTATTTTTTTTTTTTTTTTTACTTCCACAAGAGGGAAAAAATCTAAGGTATTCATCTGTACTATTTACTCCTGCTTGTCAATTTGCCTTTTCCATGGCTCACAGAATCACAAACAGACCAGCTGAGGTAGGAATGCACTTTTGGGGATTGTCTAGTTTAGCTCCCTTATCAGAACTGATCACCAGAGCAAGTGGCATAGGTCCATCCCCTGACAGGAATATCTCCAAAGATGGACTTCTCATGTCCCCTCTAGGAAGCTCCATCAGTGTCTGACCACCTCTTGTACTAGAAGAGTGCTTTCTTTATGTCAAGTGAAATTTCCTGTATCCCAGTTTGTGCCCATTGCTCCGTCACATTCCTGGGAGTAGCTGCCTGTTATTCCCTGGACTTCCTAGGACAGCTCAGTTGTGTGAGCTATCCCACCCAGTTTTGTGATCCTGAGGCTGCAGTTGTGAAATTGCATGCAGACTTCTAATTCCTCCTGTCTGTTCCCTGTGCTGTGTGCACCAGCAGACAGGCACTTCATAAGGACATTCATTTGTGCTGATTTTGCAGAAAAAGAGCTTCCCCCATAATGCTGTTCCCTCTGCATTTCCTTGTTAGTGTGCATAATGTAGTGCAGCAAATGAATACAGATATAATCAGACTATTTTGGAAGCTTAAAAGAGAATTGTATCAGTGCTACCTTGATGATAATGAATACAAGAGGTAAAAATCACTAAAATTCAAAATAATGCCATTAAACTCAAAATTTTTAAAAAGCAAGTGCAATAGGTCTTAAACTATATGATACCAAAGATTGGAGGGACTCAAGCCCCTATAGTTTATCATTCATGCACCTGAAAAAAGCATCTTCAAATGCTTTGAGAAGTCAAAAAAAAAAAAGGACTTTGCTTCTAAAATGGGGTAAATGGTTAATGGGGATAAGTTTTAAGGGGTTTTATGGGAACTTATACCTAAAGCAAACATAGGCCTTATTCCCTTTTTCCCTCCATAGTCTGTCATGTCTGAGGGAATTATGATTTTTACCAGGAGCCAGTCCAAAAGATGTCATGGCAGGATAGGGGCAGAGCCAGAGACCCCTCAAACTAAGGGAAGAACTACTGTAGGAAATCAAAGAATATTTTTTCTCCAGAATACTTAGAAAATGAGAGAAAGAAATCAGAGAAAAAGCGTGAGAGATGAAAAAGTGTTCTTTTCTCCTTTCCTTCATCCTCAGATACATTTTTGTCAGCTGGGATAATCATGGGAACAAACTAACAGTGCAGAGACAGATAAAACCCTGAGGGAAAGCAGGAGAAACCTGGGACACATTGACTTTCCAGGCACCGGTTTCCAATAAGGTTGTCTGTCCCCTGATATGCAGATCATTTGACCCTGTTTTTTAAACCCAGATCTCGACTTTGACCTACACTAGAGTTGAGCACTGCCTAAACATTGGGTCTTCACAGCTCTCTGTCTTATCTCAGATGCCTTGAGGGTGATGAATTTACTTTTTTTCTTGGTTTTAACCTAAACATCTAAAAAGACTCCTGACATTGTATAGAAACAACAGGGGAAGCTCAGCTCAGAGCTTTTTCCAAAGTTTAATGCTCACCTTGAATTTAAAACTTTTCTGCTAAGGAAAAACCAATAGATTTTCAGCTTCTAAATAATTCTTTTGCATTAATTCCTCATTTGGAGCATACATATATATACAGATGTGTGACACATTTTTAGTCCCAAATTGAGTAAACTGCTATGTCCTGTGAATTCAGCAGAGCTAAGCTGGTTTGCCACAGATAGGAACTGAAGGAAAACATTATCAGAGCAAGTATTGGACTGAAAGTGAAATAAAATCCAAACACCAGTCATTCCAACTCCAGAGCTTACAAGTCTTTCTCCTAACCTCTGCTGTTCACCAGCTGATGGGTTACCTACTTTTATGTTGTTGCCATGATGATGCAAACCCAGGGGTGGGAATTCATTAATTCCTCATGCCAGTGGTATGACTAATACAGATTTAGGAAGAAGAGGTATGGTATATGTTTATGGAAATTCAGAAAGCATTAGGATACATATGCCAATATGGATCATGCAAGACAGATGTAAACACTTAGTATAGATCCTGCCAGACACAGTTCTAGCACATCAATTTAGCAGAAATGTATTCACTCAGGGAAGGAAAAGTCTTTCTAGGCAATGAAATCCATATGGCCTGCATAAGAGAAATCATGAACAACTTTGGAAGTCATCAGAGTCTTCTTTTAAAATCGGCTTCTAAAATACAGAGGAATACTAAGTATTAAGTTTGGGCTAGGCAAGTGCTGAATGGAAACAAGAAATGAAATTTTATTTGAATGAAAATTTAGATTCTGAAAAAAAAGAGTAGTTGTTTCACCTGACATGTTGTTTCTTCTATCTTCTTTCCTTGGAGCAAATGTATTCCATCAGCAATAATATTATCTTCTGTGAATTATGACCAAAAGAGAGAAAACATGCTTTAAAATGTCCTGCTTTATGTTTTTATGAGGAATATAATTTGAATTGCACTTGATGTTTTGAGCTGACATTTTGATTCCCTGAAGTTAATCTTATATCATTTAAACATACATTTTATCTTAAATTGCTTTGAAGTGAGATTGCAGAAAAAATTGGCAAACTGACTCACAGAAAGAAAACTCATTCGTGCTTATTTCTCTTTTTGTACTCAGTCCTCAGTTTACTAACCCAGAACCCCACTGTGACTTTCCTCCTGCCCTGCTAATTTACAGCAGCAAAGTCTAGAAAATTCATAGGAAAAATGAAGGGCAAAAAATGATCTTTTCAACTGAGATCTGTTTAGCTTAGATTTGATTAGAAACTGCTTTCAAAGGATGAATGTCCTCCCATCTCTTGCAATAAATGAATGTTTGGATGGGAGGAGTATTATCCTTCACTACAACAATGAACAACAATAGGTCAAACAAATCTGGAAAAAATATTTTAAGCAAGCTTACTTTGAAAGATCTACTTTAACTCCCAATCTTAAGGCAAAGCACCCACCCACTGTACAACTCTAGGACAGCCCTAGTGATTAGATTCCATCAGAACAGATATCAGGATCACTCAGATATTTTGCAGGGAGAAAAAAAACCATGAAGAACAATATCTGCTAATCACACCATATTTTCTAAAGTCACTGGAAAACAGCAGGAATGTGTTGGGGTTTTTTTATCATTAATCCTAATTTGGCATCTGTATTGCTTCTGTGGAATACCTTTGAGCATCAGTAGTTCTCCTGTTTGCAAAAGGACAGCTCACTTAAAATATAGTTCCACAAAAACTAACTGTAGGCAGTGAGACTGATTGCATAGTACTCCCTACAATTAACAGGAAAAGAAAGAGTAATTCAGGGAATAATTCTCAGTGACTCAGATCTTTTAGCTATCATATGGAAAAAAGTGTCTGACTGTGATCATTAAAATTCATGTTCAAAGAGGCACATAAGATCCTGGTCCAGATTTCATCTTAAGCACTTACAAATCTGCCTGAAGTCACTGAGGGCCTAGTGTCTGACAATCTGGTTGTTTATTTCATTATGTAGCTAGCTGGACTTCCAGGAGCAACATAACTCACGTTAAGCAGAGCTCATGCAACACCAGATTAAAATAACTGGGTTCCTTCTGGTCAAGTATAACTTGTTTTCATCTCCTGCAGGCATCTCTGTACATGGCATCCCTACACTCTGTGAGCTTACTCTGGAAATTAAATCTTGCAGTGTTCAGCTCTTTGCCCCAAAGTCCTCCCACAATTGAATCCAAAATATCAAGTAGCTCTTTGCAGCTGAATCACAAACAATTGTGGGGCCCTTAACTTAAAAACTACATACAGTGACATTGCTTTTGACATAATAGAGTTCAAAACCAAATTAAAACAGTGAGTTATTAAAGCAAACCTTAGTGGAACCCCCAAACCACAATGACTTATGTTAGCCATAATAACCTGCACCCACAGTGCTCTTACACTCTCCTTAGGTCAGCTCTTCAGCCCACTGAATTATGGAATAAGGTATTTATCTAAAAAAACCCACCAAACAACAACAACAAACAAAAACCAAACTAAAACAAAAACCAAACCAAAACAAAAAGAAAACAAACAAAAGAATCCATTCAAAAGACGCAATTGAACTTCAAATAGATCTGCAGCGTTCTTGTCTTCCTAGTCTGGCGAGAGGTACCAGTCACCCTTCTGTGGAATGAATTAGGAGCAGTGAAGAATTACATCCACTGAGACGTCAGTTCTTTCCTATTTGTCTCAATAATTTTTTATGGAAGCCCAATGGTGTGACACCCACAGTCAACTTTTCAACAATGATGTTTTTAGGCTGGCAGATCTTGTGCTGAAGATTTGGGTTTGGCCTTGTGGGCAAAGGCAGGTGTTTCCACTATTGTGTCTGTGGGATATACATGTGTTCACTGCATTTTCATCCTAGAAAACTTGGGTTTGTAGATGTAATAACACACATGCTGTCATCAAGGGCTTCACCCAAAGGCTACCAGTGTCTGTGGATGTCTCTACAATTATTCCAGTGAGATTTGACACAGGTCTGTGGATACAGCTCAGAAGTAGAGCAGAGAAGTCTGTGGTGACCACCATACATGGCTTTTTAAACCTAACAGAAATTCAGTTTATGCAAAAGACTTGCAGACCTTGAAGGATTATCTCTGCTAAGAGAAAAGTTTGATCAATAGTGACGAACTATCTTGATCGATAGTGATACACTGTAAATCTCCTTGCAAAGGTTTTCACCACTGTGTGAAGAGGACTTCCCTTGAAATAATTTTACTGCAGCAGGGGAAAGGGAGATTTTTATTAGCTGCCAGCTTTGCTTCCTGTTCTCTCTGGGCTCCTGCCCTTCAATTACAACACTTGTCAGCTTTTAAAATGTGCACTGCTTCTTTTGCATGCTTTGGATATTTAAAAGGGTAAAAAATGCCTGGAGTAGAAAAGACTTTGGAGGAAGGTCAAAAAGTTCTGCTTTCTCATTCAGCTTCTCCCCACCTCCAATTCAGCAACCTCTGAAGTATCATTGGAAGAATCATTCCAAAATGGTTTTGGTTAAAAGTCAGACTTGTCAGGAGAGAAATGCCTTATATTCCTTTCCCCTACTATTAGAACCTGTTCCTTGCACACCAGTGACACTGATGGTCCCTTTTCCCCTCACTAGTTCAGTACAAGTATTCCTCTAAATCTTCTTGTCATCACTAATTTCTGGTTCAAGAAACCAAATTTGCCCATAGATGCAATATGTATTACAATTTCAGATCTATTTCCAAACATTTAAGAGTTTAACTTCAAATTATGAACTGAAGGAAATTCAGAAGGAAAGTTGGTGCCCTGTCCTTTGCTTTCTTTGACAAATCCAGGTAACAGTGGAATCTCCTATCAGTGGATGATCTCTAGACCTTTTGTGCAGGAGATATTCCCACTTTTTTGGTTTAAATTGAGAACAAGACATACTTTCACTTTAATCTCACATATCTTGGTTTCTGCTTCTGCTGAGCTTTGTCTGGTTCATTATTTTTGTTGATTTTTGTTTGTTTATTAACAAACTTTTCTGTTTGTTGATTAAGCAACAGTAAGAGACCTACCTTAACTTTGAAAAGTACAAATATAAATGCCATTCCTGGAAGCAACATCAAGCAGGTTATCAAAGCATTTTGATTTTTAAAGTCCAGTTTGTGTTTAAGTATATAAGGTGACTGCTCACTTGTTAATACTCAATTTTATTTTAATGAATTTGTATTGGTACACTCTTAAACAGTGTCATTAGTGACTCCCCATGCATTAGCTGTAAGGTTGTTTTAATAAAGTTAGTCAGAACAGGTTTAGAAAGAGAATCAAAGTACTTGCATCTAAAATTTTGCCAACTCTCTTTTGCACCTGCTACAAAAGGTTTCTTCTGGAAAAATTTGCACCCTTTCCCTGTTGGATGTCTGGATCCATGTAAAATATCCAGTAAACATGGATTACTACAGCTGGCAAGCATTATACAACACAAATATGGCAATTTACTGTAGGGAAACTCTCCTTCGGCCCATGGACTACAGAGTGAATTGGTCATGGAGTGCGTTCTTAGCTTCCCAGTTTTAAGATAAGCTTTATTTTAACTACTTTTACCCCCCTGAGGACAAAACAAATCTCTAAAAGATCTGACAAATGATTTAGCTGGATTACTGGTGAAAAATGAGAAATTTTCCTAGGTGCCCTTTTAAATACTTTGTTGAAACTGCAAAATCAGCTGAAATATGTTTAGCAATTACCTTCAAGCTGGAAGTGCCTTCTGATGTACGAATCATTCTCCGGCTTCCTGGAACCCTGCCAAAGTGTGCCATTCACATTTTTCCTGTCTAAAGTAAAAGCACAGAGAGCAGTCACCTGAATTCATGGCAAACCTGTGAAATAATAGGAAATTCTATAAAAATAGAATCAGAATGCAAATCAAACAAGCTTGCAGAACACTGGAGCATCTGCTCAGGCATGGAAATGAACTGATGATTTTACAATATAGGAATCTGGATGGATGGATAGATGGATGGATGGATGGATGGATAATATTTATTATGGTAAGACTTCAAATTTTATCATCTTTTGCTGTGGTCTAATACCTCATTTAGCACATGATCAGAATGATTGCTACCTTGACCCTGGATTTAAGGCCTAGGATCCCTTTTTTTTTTTTTTTCTTCCAGGAATTGTATTACTATTACTATTATTATTATTATTATTATTACTATTACTGTTGTTGTTTTGTTGTTGTTGTTGTTTTAAGGCTACCCTTACTGAACTTGTTTGCAAGGAATGGCATCCAAGATGCCCAGAGTGATGCCCCATGGACTCCAAGGCTTGGAGAGTCTCAGCCTGGAGGGCTGAACTAGGCTGGCTTTGAGAAGAAGATGGGCCATTCTCCTGCTCCCTCAGTGAACTTCAAAGAGCTTGTGCTTTACAACATGTAGATACCTATTCAGGGTTTGTGCTTTCTGGTTCGTTTGGTTTCATTTTGTTGAGTTTTATTTAATGCCAGGTTTCACTCAGAAAATTTTCTTTGTGAAAGCTGTTGTTGATCCTGTCAGGTACTGGGAATTCATTACAGCCTGTTTGCTGTAATGACACTGTCCTGCATGAAAGTGTTCCCAGTATGGAGTGAAGCTTTAACATAGGGGAGCTTTCATGTCTCTGAGACACCTTGTGAAATAGAGCCACATCATTATAGCCACATACAATCCCCATTATACTCAGCAAGGACTAGATACAACAACTAAAGCAAAACTCCAAAGAATAAATGAAAGCATGATATCAGGAAGCTCTCTCTGAAAAAAAAAAATTCCAGGAAATTTTACTTTTAATGAGCTGATGATTATTTCCTATAGAGTATTTACAAGATGGAACCCATTGAAACATGAGTACAGATAACAATACACAGTGTCAGGATGAGTTTAACAAAACCCCTGAATTTCCTCCTTGGTGAACATGTTTGTGAAAATTCTAACAAAGTAGTTTAAAATGGGAAAGGTCAGGGACCTGAATTTTCTTAGATCAGAGACATTTCAGAGTTTTATTGGAATGATTAAAAGAAATGCTGGACATGCTGAGTGTTTCTAATGCTGTCCCATAACAGGTTCTTCATCTCAATGTGGTTTCTATATTTAACTAGCTTGTTTTCAATATCTACCTACAAATGTATGTGTGGAAAGCAGGGAAGAGGGGAGATTATATTGAAAGCTTAATTCTATTTTTTTTTCCTTTCCTTTGCATTTGCTCCAACAGCTGTGAAACAAATCAGACCCTTAATTAAAGTTGGCTCTCTGAGATTAGCAAGTAAACAGTAAATGATTTAAGCAGCTACTAACCAAATGCTTCATTTTCAGACATGGACTTCTGGATGGATCTAAAAGAATTAAAAGAATTTACCATTAGCTGAAAGTCAGAAAGAAAAAAATTAAAGTGTCTTTAATCAAATATGGGTATTTTCAAACTAATTCTTCAAAGCAGGGCACAGGGATTTAGCTGTGTTATTCCCACTGGCTTTAACTGGAGTTACTTGTCTCATTCACCCAATCATCTACTCCTACATGCCACACAAAGCTCTGAAAGCATCCGAGATTCCATTCTGCAAGAATATGTGACTCAAGTTTCTTTTTTGAAATAAAGAATTCCTGCTGGAATGTGGGGAACCCATCAGGAAGAAAATAAGAGATACTTTCCTTTAGACATGATCTGAAGTGTCCTACAACTTCTAGAATTATTGCCTTAAGTTTGGTGACACGAACAAGGATTGAACCAAAGAGCTACATATGAAAAATACCATCCCCAGGACCCTGAGTGACATTTTATTGCCCCACTAAACCTTGAGCTTTTTGCACATTTACATCAAGGATTAGTCCTAATTCATTCTTCCATCTGTGGTCAGTAGTTCATAGAGGAAAACCTGAAGAATTGAATAACTTAACAGAGGAAAAAAACCCCAACTTTTATTCAAAGTTAATTTGTTTCATGTTACCCATTAAAAACCCAGTGGAGAGTAGTTTATGAGCAGTGGTGAGAGCAGGGTTGGTCTAATCTGTGACAATGATCAGCAGAAGGGAAAGAGCACAAAATCTGGGACCCCTTTCCCATCTTCAGTCATGTAGGTGCCGAAGGGGTGGGTTTTTTGTGGTTGGTTTTTTTTTTTTGTTTTGGTTTGGTTTGGTTTTTGTTTTTTGGTTTTGTTTTTTTTTTTTTTTGGTAGATCAGTCAAATTCTATCAGCAATGCTTCTAAATTCTGATAATTTTTTAGAATAGGATTAGGTGGTTACAAAGAGAATAGTTTTATTTGCATTGTAAAATTTGACATTTTTGCTCTGGACTGCTGTTTTTTTCCTGGGGCAGACTTGGTTCTGATCTAAGCAGGACACTTTTAGGCATCCAGGTAATTTCATCATATTTGGTAGAGTTTGGTAAGGCCTACAAAAAGGCCCACTTTATTTGACTTCCTTTGAAGTGTAAAAGAACAATGAGAAATTCATGAGCAATAGAGCTACGTCCATATTTTGATCAATGAAATTTTGGGAAGAGTTTCACAGAACCCTGACTGGTGACATATAGTTGAGATCTCAAAGGTGAGTGTTCATGTCTCTGTGTTTGAAGCTGACAAGGTACTAGTGTTTTTATCAGATGACAGGAAATAGATTAAAGCTCTTATTTAAGACAAAAGAGCTCTTCATTTTTTTTAGAAATCTTTACCCATTCTGAGAATTTTAGCAACAGACACAGATAACAATTATGTTCTTAGTGAAGCCCCACCTACAAATAAAAAAACCCCCAAAAATCAGCAAAATCTCCAGGGATTTTCATGTCTGTCACAGCAGGCAGATAAGATCTGTCTGTATCTTTCCATTAGGAAGGATTTCAGATTTCATTTGAAGAGGTCCACTTCAGTAATGCAGTAGCCTTCAACATGAAGCAAAAAAAGAATTTTCAAAACAAATTCCTCTGCCTGCTAATAAATATTGATCATTAGTCCAAACCATAGCATTGTGTCCATGAATGGATTCAAGACATGCTACTATCACAAAAACTATTAATAACATTATGCCTGACCTGTTTTATCCAAATCATCTTGCAAACAGATTTTTTACTTGGATTAAAAACACTAACAAACAAACAAAAAAAAACCTTTTCAGGAGATTATCAGGTCAATGGTGTAAACATGCTACAAAATAGGTTACCACTTCAATCTCTCAGAAAAGCAGACATATGATTAAATCAAGTTCAGATTAACTGCATATGATTTTAGCTGTCCTGGTTCTGATATTTTGGAAGAAAGCTGTGTGGATATGAAAAAGTCATGGAAAAAGAGCCTTAGTAATGCCTTACAGGTTTGTTATGTGTTCTTCAGCTGCAACCTTAATACATGTACTCTATGAAAATAAAAGCAACATTGGCAAACATTAATAAAACAACAAGGACGAAAGGTACAGACAAATATAGTGACACTGTGTAGACCTTGAACTGGTCTCAACTTACTTTCTTTTTTTGGTCAGTGTGTTCTCAAAGTCAGGAAACTCCTTTTAAAAAGACAGAGAAAGAAGGTCTATGAAAATCAAAAATGTTTCATCCAAATATATTATTTCTGTCCCTGAAAAGACAATGAATTATATACTTTTGATGTGTGTGTTTTTAATATCCACTAACATTTCAAGTCTTTCTTCTTCTAGCAGCTGAAGCTGTGGAGGACACAGTGCAGCAGAGAATAAATGTAATTATGTGTCTTGATTTCAGGAGGCTTCAGTTATCCATGGCTCCCAGGAAGCTGACAACCATAATAAGCCTGAAAAAACAGAGAACCATGCTCATACCCCAGTAGTGAATATCATATTTCTTCCATAATATGATTCTTTGAAACTTTATGAGGATTAAAATACCCCACATTGCAATGAGATGTGTTTTCCTGATGGACACAGGACAAAGACTCTGTAAACCCAAACGTGCAGGGGAATGTGGAAGAGGGCAGGAAAGTGCAAATAGAATTGAAATTTCTGAAAGGGACCAAATCAGAATCAAACACTGGCCTGGAGGCAAGATCACACAGCCCTCAGGGCCCAGACAATAAATATTTATACCATGACAAGGTGTGAGAAGGAGGAGATGTGGTGCAGTTGTTGAAGGAGAGAACAAAAAGGTGCCTTACTGGGCAAATGATACCAAAACATCTCAATGGATGTTTGCTGTCCACTTAACCATGGACTTGAGGTTAATTTTTATAGTAGGAAAACCTCAGGTGTCATGCTAGGACAGAAGAGATCTCTGTCCCTGTATTATTGTGATATCACCTGAGATAGGATATCAAAGCACTGTATCACTTTCTCATTTATTTCTTCCAGCCTGAAAAGCAGGAGCTGGGTTAAAAATGTCCATGATAATACCACTTCAATCTGTTGTGCAACAAGAGGCATTAAAAATAACCCATTCATTATTTTATAAATCTGAAAACATAGTCTAACTGGACTTATTTCTCACAATATTATGTTTAATGCATTTCCTTCTTGTAGCACTAACTGCATCTGCATGGCTGTGACCACTGTAATTTAAAAATGTGATCCGGGTTGCATGATAAAAAAACCATAATCTGTACTACATAAAAAGCATGTGGATGCATAATTGAGTATTTTATACTTCTCCCCTCCTCTCAATAAAGCTCAGCATAGATGTTTTTCAAGCTGTTTCAGGAAGTGTATTAAGAAAAGGCTGTTTTCCTGTGCTAAGTTATTTTAGCTGCGTGTAGGAGGTCCTTTTAGCATAGATATTTGTGAATGTTAATAATCATATGCAGTTTCCACTTTTTTTTTTTTTTGCCTTTGTTGATTTGGTCACAGTTGCTGCATGTAGATCAAAAGAGCATACAGAATTTATCACTCACTTTGAAATAATGCAAGCAATGTAAGATAAGTTTCTTGCTGAAAAAAAGTCAGTATTCTAGTCTTGGGACAAGTTTTTTCAATAACTCAAGAGAAATTGCTAACTGAGGTGCACAAACAGAAAAATCAAATTTAGTTTTAAAAGAGATTTTAAGGCTTCTTTAAAAGGGTAATGTCAAAATTTCATTGAAAAATGTCAAATATTTAATTTCAAACAAGTTAGTTAAAGGAAGCATTGTGCAAGGAGGTCAGAGACCATAGGATATTGTAATTTAAAATCTGTCTATGATCCAGATGAAAAATTAGAGACAGGTCTCACTGTGGCAATACACCTAAAAAGACTTGATTCATGTCTTCACACACCAAAAGCTGGTATAGACCATGAAACAGGGTCTTATATTTTGCTGCACAACCTGAAACCAATTCCTAAAGTCCAGCAAAGTTACACTGATGACAGTGGATCATGTATTGAGGTGATGACTGATGTGAGTTCACAGGATATCATGGGCTGCAGTGCCAAAATGAAATATGTAGTGCACTTAAATGGCCATTTAAAAATGGGGCAATTCATTCAACACACTCTTCCCACTATTTCTGAATCAGGTGGCTAAATTGGGGTACAAGAAAAAAAATTACTCTAGTTTGTCATTTTTTAAAACATCTTTTCAGTATTGACTACATTTAAAATTATATGTAACTTTTAAATAAAACTAGTGTTTAAAAACATATTTTGTCTTAGGATGTAAATAAAGGTTCACCTAGGCTCTGCACATTATCTAAAGAGCATAATTATCTTGTTTATGAGAACAATTCTTTCCTTCCTTATCGCAAATGGGAACATACTGTTTCCTAGAAAAAAAACTTCATATGTGGAAACCCTGCAAGATGAAATTATTGACAAAGTCCCTTTCTGCTTGATTTTATCAAGTAACTCTGAAGTAAGGAATTGAATTAAACCCTCTGGTGTTCCCAAGCTGGCTGAGAAAAGCTAGAACTGCTGTGTGTGTTAAGACTTGCAGAGAAATGACCATTTCAGATAACCAGCTCACTTCTTGCCCTGACTGGGATCAAAGGCCAATTATAACACTGCGGATTAAGGCAGGTATCACAACTGATTTTGATATTCCTGGCAACATCTTAGAATGACTGATAAATATTTTGGCACTCTTCTGATATACAGGGTAGTCAATCATATCACAGTCAGCAGTTCAAAAATATGTGGATTTTATGACATTTGGTGATTGCAGTCTGACAGGATATATATGAAAATGGTTTCAGTACTGAAGACTTTCCTTGAGAAGCTGGAGAAGGCTCATGAGGTAGAGGACTGTAACAGCAGGTGACAAGAGGTAGAAATTCAGTTTCCCAGTCAATAGGATAATTACAGTCCAGGAGTACCCATGTGATTCATCATGTGCTCATGGCTACCAGCTGTTTCTGAGGAAGGTCCAATTCAGATTTTCTATACATGAAGTACAAAAACAACTCCATAAATCTATTTTTTTTCTTTCTTTTTGAGAATATTACTGAAGCTGAGCAACAGGCAAAGTAATCACAAAGTTAACAGGCCAGTCCTCCAAGAGGATTAAAAAAAAAGGCAAGTGTGCATAACAGGCTCAGGATAGCACCACAGGAACCCAAAGTGGAAACATCCCTAGCAAATAATTCTGGATACTAAACAGGTCTCTGAGTTATGTGAAGGAGAAGAACCATGTACATGACAGACTTTTCTTCATACAGGATGTGTCTTTTGGGCAGATGTTTGGCCAGGAGCAAAAAGAGCCACGGTTCAAAAAGGAACGTCCAAAGACTACCTTCAGTGAGTGAGGTCCTGCATAGCTTCAGTGACCAAACTACCTTGTATTTCCCACATCTCCAGAAGAACTTCATGGCCCAGCTATGATTAGGACAAATCACAAGAGACGAGTTCAAGAAAATCACAACCTCGTTGCATTGCAAGGAAGAATTTTCTCTAGCCTTAGTCATCCTTTTAAATGTGAGGGGAGCTGATCCTGGCTGCCTGCCCTGTTGATTTTGAAGTTATATAGGAAAAAAGGAAGGGGCAAAGCCTCCTGAGGAGGAAGGGTGCCCTGCCAGGCTACTCCACCCTTTGGAGATTTAACAGCTCTGTGGAACCTGCCATGCTTCAGCCAACCATTTAAACATTCACTCCAGTCCATACCTACTTAGCAGTGCACTTATATAGGTGCATTACTGGATAATGATGGATGGCTAAATGGAGCCAATAATGTCCTGAATTTATCATGCTGTGGGGGCTGCCCCACAGCCTGGAACCGAGTGACGGAATTAAAAATGGGAGAGAAGTACAAATGGGCTCAGTTAATAAGCTTAACGGCTTCATCCAAGGTGTAGCTGTAATAACTCACAGGCCAGAAATAGCAGATAAGATTACACACAGGCCTCTGGCCTTAGCCACATTTTTCCATAGGTCTTACAGCTGACACGTCATTACTAATCTTGTTTTCCATTTCTAGAGAGTATTTTATAAATAATCGTGTTGATTCTACAGCCAGCACAGTGACACAGCATCCAGACGATATTTTTAGTCAAGTGCTGAGCTTAACTCTTTTATTTTCCCTTAAACCAGAAAATAAAACCCAGAACCAGCCTCAGGAAAGCTTTTTGTTAATACCTAGTGAGCCAAGTGTGCCCCTACCCCATATAGCTTTGTTTTTATTGAGGATGAACTTTATATTTAATGATAAACAAGTGTGCCATCACAATAATATCTGCTTTAAGAAAACAAAAATATATGATAAGAGGTAGCAGAAACCGAAGTTCTGGATTCTTCTGTTCAGTGAAGATGTATGTGTCTTCATGGACTATGCAGTGCTATCCCACAAAACACTGAGCAATGTGAGAGATGTTTTGCTAAATATTGCTCAGATTAATGTATGGGATTTTCTAATCCTACACTAGTAGCAAATCTGCTTCTGCAGGCTGGCTCAAGGAAAACAAGATTCTTTACTGGATAGGTTGATTATTTTTCTTTAGCCAAATAATTTATGAAGCCTAACTCTATATCAATACAATGAAAAGTCTGAAGATGCTGTCAAATAAAAAGCAGAGTAAAACAAGCAAAAGCAAGAAGTAAAATCCTGAAGTAAACAACCATTGCAGTGTTAAGTCTTAGTTTTACACATTGTGAAAACCATAGCAGAGCACAGTGCTATGGGTGTGTCTTTACCATACCTTGAGAAAATAAAGGGCAATTTCTATTAGTTTTCTACTGCAAAGTCCATTAGGATATCATATGTCCTATTCCAGGTACGAACCGGAAAACAAATCTGCCTTTTTCATTTTACTTTGCCTAAATACTGCTTCTAACAGTGGAACGTCTATTGGCCAAGGAAATATTAGTGTAGCAGCCATTGAATATTAACTTGTTTTGGAGTCAGGGCAAAGGGGGAAAAGACTGATTGGCTGTAGGAGCTGTACTATAATGTTCATCTTTGGGCATGTGGAATGTCATGCAGTTTACAAACACAACTACAAATAGCAAGAGCTTCCCACAATGAACATACTCCTGTCAGGTTAGGGTGAGGTTACAGCCATATTTCACAACCATAATTATACATTCTTAACTGGAACATAGTAGAGGTAGCTCGTTCTTATGGTGACAAGGCCACAGCCTGGTAATGGGGAAAAACCCTGTCACTCAGGAGAGCATCTCCCACCTATTGCAAGAAAATGATAATGTAGGGATATTTCAGAGCCCAGGCTCACGGGTCTTGCTGATGCTATGAGGAGTCATCCTGAGATCTCTGCACTGCTGCACTCAAAAGCAGGACCCTTATTTACAGTCCTGTGGTGGTAATGTGGAAGGGAGGGACATGCACAGAGTGAGATGGTTACAGCAGATGGGTCTGAGAACAAGTTGTTTTCAGTCCTTTAGCAATTTAAAAAGTGCATGCCACAACTCCCCAGGCATTCTCCCATCCTACTAGCTCCAGCACTTCCTCCAAGCAAATCCTGTGTGCAAACCTGCTGTGTGATATTGCAACACCAAAGGCCCAGCAGTCTCAGAGGTACATGGTACCTAACCCAGAGTGCAGGTGAATAAAACTTGGCACAATATCTAAAGGGAGGACAGTCTCCTCTGAATGATGAACATCCTATTTTCCTCTTTATTCAATCACCAGACTGCATCATACATTGAAATAGAAACAGTAATTACAAGCAAAGGCACGCTGCAAAGCAGAGAACAGAGATTATGAAATGAATAAGATTATGAAATTTAATATACCATGTTAAAGTATTTGTCAAAGCATCATCTACTATACCAATAACAGGCAAATAAGGAAGGAAGGATTAAGGGTAGCATCATTCAGGAAGAAAAAAAATAAAACAAACCAGAAGACAACCTTCTTCACATGTTTGCCTAATGAGGTCCTGTAAAATGTCAAGTTTATTCCAGAGGCCATCAATTACAAACTTCATGCAACCCATGCTTTAGAAATGTTCTTTTTTTTTTTTTTTTTAATTAATAAAAAGGACAACCAAAGACACTGACGGTATATCCTTTAGAGACAAACCATACCAATATCTACATCCAGAGTTTTCAAATACTGCTGCAAGAGAAATTCCCTTGCTCAGTGCAGCTGCACTAATCTCCCTTTGCTGTAGAGAAACTCATGACCTGCTTTTTTTGAGTGTGCTCGTTACGGCTGGACAGAAATCAGGTCATTGGCTACAGAGATGAGGTTTGAGCAGTGGCTCTAAGGAGCCTGAAGAGTTCAAACTGGCAGATAAGCCACACACACGTGCCCACACACAGAGCAATAGTCTTTTTGCAAAGTGCATTGCACACTTTGCAATTAAACGTTACTTACCAAAGACCACCTGTCAGGTGGCTCACAGCTCACGTGTGTGCTCACTGGAGTGCTAGCCTGGCTTTCAGGAGTTGTTGTATCCTTGGCTTCCTGATGGTCTGGGACAGGCTCATATAAGCTGTCCATCGAGCCCTCCTAAAATACGTTGGAACAGAGATGAGCACTTGCAAACATACTAAATTAACCATAATTTTAAAAGGAAGATGTTTGTGCGATTTGCATAATGGGATGTGTTTTACCTTCCCTGTCTTCTAAAATCCTGTAGTTTTTTTTTTCTCTAAAAAGGCATATAGATGTTGACTTTAATGAGTACCTAAATGCTGGAGTTCACAGTATCATGACTTAGACACCAGAGATTGCCGTGTTAAAGCTGAGGGTGCAGTAAAAATGAATATTATCTGCTCAGAAGGACTAAAACCAAGTGTACATCTCCAACTGAACACTACATGAAAATTCCTGTGAAAACTATGAAAGCCATATACCAAGAAAACTTTTATATGAACCATAGAAATGTTTTATAGTTACTACTTCTATACAAGGAAAAAAAAAGTTAATTTCATACAGAAAGGTAACCTCATTACTTAGAATTACAGAGAAACAATGCTGCCAGCTCCCAGAATTAGACAATTATGGTTTAGGTCTCCAAAATAATGATAATGCCTAGAATTAAAAATTCCATTTGCATTTAAATTTTTGAACTCTGTGTTTTAATGCACATGTAAGGTTCTTTTTACCCAACCACCAAGAATATAAACATTTTAATAGAAACTAAGATTTTCACATTTATCCCACAACTCCAAGAGCTAGGATTACAAATACACACTGCCATTTCATAATTCAAGAGTTAAGTGAAAGCAGATGGCAAAACTAAAGACACTCTAACTGATGATCCTAAATTTTAGATGTTGCCATTTTGATCCGCACTGAATATTTTCCCAATGAATTTTGATTACTAATTTTAACTGCATTAATTAAGGAATAAATCACATTTATAGCAGTGTGACTTACAGCAGAGCAACACCATTGAAATTAACATGGTATATTATTATTTAAAGGCATTTGTTCCTTTAGCACAGATGATAAACACAGATGTATATTTGAAGTTATATTATTAATATATAAAGTTTTACAGGCAATATTTTTGACTGGTAGAGCAGCAGTTCAAAGACATGAGTAATTTTTGCAAGCACAATGTTTATCGATGGATATTTATTTCCCTCAGTCTGCTAGATTCTTGATAAACCAAAATAAATATTTTGGGAGAAATATTTCATGGTAAACTTCTTGAAAATACTCAAATTACATACTTGAGCCTATTCTAGGAATTAATGAGTTAATGCTTCCTGGGAAAGTGGTGCCTAGTTTATGAAACACATGGAAGTGCTGAACATCCAGCTGAGCCTGGGTTTTCACAGCAACTGCATTTTTTTTTATTACTGCATTTTTTTATCACTGTAAGTATTTTGCCATGTAGCAATGATGGTTCAGCCTCCCCATCTGAAGTTGTGGATGGAGCATTTCTAGAAAAAAATAATGAGCTTAAAAAACTTGTTACACATTTACAGGGTTCTGCAATGTGACCATATACTTCTTCCTCAATTGGGAATAAAACACAACTTTGGTGAAGAGAGTATTTAATGAAGAGATGGAAGCATCAAACAGAGCTCATGCAAGAGTATGAGAGAGCTAAAATGGGGGAGAAAAAACGAAACAAGGAACAGTGAAAGGAGAGAGTGGGTGGGGGGAGGAAAAGATAGGAAAATACACAAAAAGTATACAGAAAGAGAGGAGAAAAGAAGTGAGGAAAAGAGCAAGGATAAGACAGGGAGGAGAGGGGGAAAAATAAGAGGTGAAACCTGGAGAAATGGAGAGAGCATAACAGCGAGAAAGGGGGAATTAGAGCTTGAAAGAGGAAAATTATGAGAAAGAGCTCAAGCAAGAAAGAGAGAATTCTTGTGTGAGAAAGCGTGAGGAAGTAAGAAAAAGCAAGTGTGCAGAAAAACCAGTAGGTCCATGTGAAAGAGTAAGGATACAAGGAGTAGGATGTGCACAAAGAATTATGAGGGTATTAGGAAGAGGATAAGTGCAAGTGGAGCACGTGGGAAAACACAACTGCTGTGGGAAAGATCACAAGAAAAAGCAACTGCACAAGGAAGAGCCAGCATGAAAAACAGGGAGCAGGTGGAGAAGAGAAGGAAAGAGATGAGGTAGTGAGGGAGAGAGAGGGAATGTCTAAATAGTGAGAGAAGATGTGAATGAGAGTGGGAGAGGACAAGAAAGAGAGCATGAGACAGAGATACTGGATAAGAAAGAAAGTTTTCCTGAGGAAGAGGTAACACAAGGGAATGGAAAGGTTGTGAGTGCAGAAGGAAGCACAAGAATGTGTGAAGTGGAGAGTAAGCACATGGGAAACAGCAAGTGTAGGTGAAGAGCCAGGGAATGAGAAAGTGTGAGCACATGGGAGAGGGAGGGTACCAAGAAAGATGAAGTGCTGGGAAATGAGCAAGGGCATGGCACAGGGAGGACATGGACAAGTAAGCAAGCAGAAAAGGCAAAACTGTGGGAAATGGTGGCCACAAGAAAGGAAAGCAAAAGGGTGGGATAAAGACCATGGGGTGTGGAGGAACTGCCAGCATGTTGCAAGGAGGGTGCTGGAAAGAGGGAGGTCACAAGAGAAGCAATGCCACAAGAAAAGGGGAGCACTCCAGAAGGACAATGCACATGAAATGAAGAAGGAGAAAGCATGAGGAGAACGGCAGAGATATGGAGTTAGAAAGTAAGCATTGAGGTGTGAAAAGGGTTAAACACAAATTCCTGAAAAAGATTGTGAGGGCACAAAAAAGGGAAGGTAAGGGAAATCAAGGTGTGAGAAAAGGAAAGGGCATGACTAAGTATCCCTGCATGCAGGAAAGAGTGAGATGTGAGAAAGAAAGTGCTCACAAGATAGATTAAGAAAGCAAACCTGATTGTAAGACAGAGCAAGCCTGCATGAGAGCCAATGCTCACATAAAAGAGAACACTCCTGAGAAAGCAGGAGGGCACAGGAAAGAGTGGGTTCAGGAAAGGGCAGGGTTGAAGGCAAGAGAGCAGGAGAGGTCACAAAGGAAATCACAAAGGGTAGAGCAAGGGTGCAAGGAAAGCACCATCATGAGAAAGAGCAAGGGCTTGAGAAAGGGAATGTGCTAAGAAGCACAAGCAGGCACAAGCAAGGCTGCAAGAAAGTGCACATGGGAGAGAAACAAGAAAGAGAGCATGAGAAAAAGGAAGAAAGAATGTGAGAAATAGAGTGTGCTGAGAAAATATGGCATGCAAAAAAACCCCAGCAAACACAAAGAAGCAAGAGTGGGGCATGAGAAGAAGGGAGTGTGAATAACATGAAGAAGAAGAATGAGGAAGAGATGCTGTGCAGAAGACAGATTGTTCAAGGAAGAGAATGCATATGCAAGAACTGTGTGAGAATGAGGTTGTGAGGGAAGGGGTGAGATCATGAGAAGGGGGGAGACAGTGCAAGGCCACAAGAAAGAGGAGCTGTGAGGAAGGGGATAAGAAAGAGCAGGACAACTTGTGAGAAAGAGTGAATTTGTGAGAAATGATGAACAAGGAATCCTTGTGCGAGAGCACTCAGGAAAGAGGGAAAAAGGGTGCAAGGAAGTGAGCGCCAGGGCATGAGATTGAGTGGCCATGAAGTATTAAGCAAAGGAGAAAGGGCATGAGGGTGCAGAAAAGAGAGTGAGGTCACACAAAGAAAGAAAATGGGTGAGAGAGCAGAATCACAGTTTCCAGACAAAAAGCATGAGTTTAAAACCTTGTCACATATTTCCAGGATTCAGCAATGTAAATTGTAACCATCTACTTCTCCCTCAATAGGAAATAATACATGACATTGTTGGGGAGAAGCATAAAGGGAGCTCATGTGAAAGAGAAGCATGAGAAAGATAAAAAGGAAAAGAAAAGAGAAAAGAAGGCAAGGAACAGTGAAAGGGGAGAGCGGTGAAAGAATAAAAAGATAAGAAAGGGACACAAAAGAAGATAAAAAGAGAGAAGAGAGGAAGGGAGGCTTTTGTGGGCTCAGGTGAGTGCAGACACAAGAAAGAGTGAGAACTGATGACAGAGAGGATGTGAGAGAGGAAAACCAGGAAGGCAAGTGCAAGAAAGAAAACTCATACAAAAAAAGCACAAGAGTGAGAAGGAGAGCATCCAAAAAAGAGAAAATACATTTTGTTTTCAAAATTGTTTTCTTTTCTTGCTGGTTTTATACTTTATAAGAGTATATTTTCCTTGTAGCAATTGCCTTTCTTTGAGGGCAACTCAAAGTATTTAACTGAAATTGAAATTTTCTTGCTCTCTTCTATTTTAGTTTACAGTTAAGTCTACTTTTATACCAAAACCTGCCAAGTCAGTAAAGTCTTCATTTCATATGTTAATTCTTTTAGTAGTCCTGAGCAAAATAAACATCACAGAGGAAAATGAGAGATAGCAGAATAAAATATGAACTTAATTCTAGAGTAGTTAGCACATTTTTCTTTATCCTACATGGAATAAGAATGCCTTTTTTTTTTTTTTTTTTCTTCAGGAGTTTTAGGGGACAAAATATCCAAAATATCCTAGCCCAGATCTAGAAGTAAATAATTGCCTGTAGCTCTTTCCTTTGCATGATATTATTATTATCATGGCATGCAGAGACTGGGTTGATCATAAGGTGGAGAAAGCAGCATTTAGTAATGCAGTCAGGTCATTTTCCATCTCAGCTTTAGGGGAGGAATCCTGTGTGTGGTGGGATGACAGCAATCCAGCTAAAAGGAACAAGGACTACATAGAGATGGGAATTACTAAAAAGTTCAACCACTCAGATCTCTTCTAATCACACTCCACTTTGGAGGAAGGTCTTTCCACATTCAGCCAATCCTTCTTTGATAAAACATATGTTTAAGTCCAGTCCATTTCTAAGTACCATCATGTCCCACTAGTCATAGCAGCATTAGCACCTTTCTATTTACACTATGGTTTCTTTAACATACAGGCTCCAGCTAATTCATAATTTAGCCACTACATCACTTTCATTAATACTTATTCTCTCTGCATTTTGCACTATAGAAACATTAGCTTTTAGCGCCAGGGGCTTTTTCAGTTTATAACATTAGATGTAATACATTTTACATTGTGCTGTCAGTGCATCTTTAAACCAACAATCAAAATAAAACATAACTAGTCCAATGCTACTGAAAATCAGTAAGAGGATTAGACTTTCACTCAGTACTTAACTTTATGTTTTACTAGCAGAAGTGGTGGTTGGAAGGGCACCATATGGGAAAGAAATAGATAAATGAAAGGAATCTTGTTTGGTTTAAATCCTAAGAGCAGTGCTCAACTTGAGTAACTGATCTGAACAACGTTGTGATTAGGAGTGTCACAGCCTTTCTCCACTTTCATAGGGTTTCTGCTGTGCTTCCCTATGAAAACTTTACTGAAGGGCAGGGGTTGTGAGTGTAAGTCAGGATAGGTTTAATAGATATTGTTGCAGGTGAATTGGTGCTAACCCTAGGGTATACATCCTTGATATTGGGGACCCAATTTAGGAAAATAATGCAGGAAAAATATCCTACCTTAACTAAAGGATTTCACTGTAGGATTCTGATGTTTATTAGGCACCTGCATCAAAACAGGTGGTTTGGCAGCATAATTTCTTGCAATTCCTACAAAAGCAGTGCTTGATTTGGGACTCTGTGCATTTCCCATAATATAAAGACTATTTTTCTGATTCAATTGTCTGACATGCTAAGCACCATGAGATGGAAAAGACACTGCAAATTTAGGGTCTAAAGTTGACCTTTTAACATAATATATCTACAAAAAATAAAAGGGACATTTGTCCTGTTGATCATTTTGTAAATGGAAAAGGGACACAAGGTTTTGAAGGCAAATCTAATTTTCCTGCAAATCTCTTGAGAATAAGGCAATGAATCTGATGAGAAAAATAATCTCAGTTGAGAAACCAAATCATCTTGAAGTCAACTCAGGACACAAAGTGCTGCTGTAGAACCACCCCATGCTGGAGCACTCATACCAGGAGATCAGAGGACTCCCAGGTGGTGACAGATTGGAGTATTTCCTATTTGCCTCACTGGGAAAGGGAGACTCCAGTTCAGGCTCCAAGGTCCCATCTTAACCATCTTGCGACTATTATGTGTCTCCAGCCTCCACATCACCACTTGCTACACTGGCCCAGAGCAGTTTTCATGCTAGAATTGTCTCAGTTTTATGGACAGGTGTGAAAGCAAACCCAAACTAAAATTCAATAGTATGAACAGATGTTCCTCTAACTACTTGGATGTTCAACCCCTTTGGATCAGCCAGAAGTCTGGTTAAACAGAATATTATTATAATTCACTCAGGTTGTAGATTACTCTGAACATTGTACTCCACTGTAGGGTAAAAAGATATTTTCTGAGCTATAAAGCAGTGTATTTTAACAGTGTATGCATGTGCACACATACTTACACACACGCAGACACTTTTTACAGTCTGGAACCTTTCCAGTCAGTCTACATGAGAAAATAGTTTAATGGGAATATTATTTATTTTGTATTATATTATATTGTATTTATTTTGTAACAGATCTTTTTGTTCTGTCTGTCAGTAGTCTGAATTTCTCTTCCGTGGTGTCAGGTTTAGCAGTTACTCCAGATGTTCACTCGATGTAAATCAATCGTGATTTCTATTCCTTGGCGGCTATTTGCATCTACTAAGGAACTGTCTCCCCTAACATCTTTAAAAGTTGCCTTTGAATCCTAATTATGTTGTTGTTGTTCATTATTTCTGGCTTGACTCTCTTGAAGGGAAAAATACCCTTATGTTGATACTACAACTGCTTTGCAGCCAGCCTCTCCATGGTCACAGGGTGACAGAGTAACAGTGCACATACTTGGATCACCAGCTCATTTCCAAGCTACACAACCTGATTACTGAGAGCAACTGGCCCATGTCACAGGCATAGGGAGAACTGCACAAGGCTCTTCCTTTTATGAAACCCATTCATGACCTATAAATTATCTTTTAGATGTTGATAACTTGTGAGGTGCTTCGCTGGGTGAGCAGATTACCAAAGCAGACAGAATGGCTCCGGTGTAAAGCTTGTAAAGAATGGAGGTTATCTTCTTAGCAGCAATCTTTAAACAGAACTAATTATTTCATTACAGAAACTATCATGGCACCAGCTTTCACTTGTCTGAACCGTCCATTATCATAGCAGTCATTGCCTCTCCCACAGAAACCCTGGGTGCTGCACATGGAGTTTAACAGGGAAACTGGAACTTGACCTGCTCTCACCCACACCATCTACCTGACATTTCATCTAAATGTTGGTTCCTCAACCGATACAAGGCTCAACACCCTCTTTAAAAGTGAACTACTTAGAAAATAAGAAGCTGCTCCAACAGAACAGTAAAATATGGATAGAACAGTTCTTTCCCAAAGAACTTCTGAAACAAGTATTTTCAAGCTGTTACAGATTGTACCAGAGAGCCATTGTTAACTCTGTACAGACACATAGGCATTCGCACTAAACTATGATCAAAATTGTCACTGAGTTCCCAGGGAATTATTTTTCTGACTGACTCTTGTCACAGAATCCTGAAATACCACTGCATTTTACTTTAAGTACAAACCATCTTTTAATCCTTATGATCTGGAAAACACTAGGACTCTGCACTAAGATAGTATTAGCAATCAGGAGCACCGATTTACACAAAGCCGTTGCCCTATTTGAGTTTGCATTAGTGTAGCTTGAATATTGACTTCTATTGTTCTTTCTAAAGGTATGGGAAAGGTACCTTTCCATCAGGACAAGAGATGAAAAATGGGCAAACAGATCTACTGTGCCACATAAATACAGCAAATATACTCAGCTAATTACCATTACTAATACTGGGCATTGGTATTGGCAGATGGTTAAGCTCTTAAAACAGAAGCAGTTTCTGTGGATTTCCTATCCTCATTTACCTGTTTATACTGAGCGGTTCCCTTGGGGCAAGGAAAGAAAAGGGTTGGGGGGGAAGAAAAAATAAAAACCAAAAAAACAACCAACCAAAACAACAAACAAACAAAAAGAAAGTGCAAAAAAAGTAACACCAGCTAAAGAGGGTCTCAAATCAAGTCCTCTGTCTATGTGCAAATATTGCCATGACTAAATTATCCCTGATGACTATGTTTTCAGGTTTGGGTAATAGAAAACTATTTCTTGAAAAGTTGTAGCAATTCTCTCAAACTACTGAAGAAGAAAAACGGATACTATTATCTAAAAAACCCAAAAAAACTATTTGTAGTAACAACTTATAAAATACATATATATTAATAATTTTATTTTACTTATGAGGTGTTTTGCTATATTTGGATTAAATGCCTCACTACTAAATCTGCATGGTTTTGCAATAGTCACAGATAGTGACTACTGGCACATTTATTATACATTGTCTGCCTTCTATTTTTACTGAATCATATTTTACTACCTACAACTTATACAAAAACTCCTTTATCTAGGCTAGAGAGACTCACTGTTGTTATACAACCCTTACACTGTTCGTGATATAAAACCTTCATTATTTTTCCATAAAAGCACACTTACCAGAGAAAAACAGAAAAGATTCATGTTGGTATTGAGATCCACTCCAGCACCCTAAAATTCTGCTCCACAAACTCCTGCCGCACAATGCAGTTCCTTCTTGCTCTCCCAGCTGTTTGTACATTTCTCCCTGGAGATTACTGCAAGATAAAATCCCTGCAATAATCCACTGGATTCAGAGCCCATTATCAAATGAGACAGGCTTCCCCAGGCCAGCACAAACTGTTTTCTGAATTAAAGAGCAATGTTTACTAGCAAAACAAAAGCACGGTCTGAATGACTTTCATGAACTCAGAAAATGCTCTCTTGCAGGCTGTTGTTTCCATTAATCATCTAAGAGAAAGAAAACTATTTCTGTCTGAGACTACTGGCACATGCACCTAACTCTGAAGCAAATCTTCTCAGCTTACTGAGATTATCAAAAGACAGAAATTCTCATGAAATGCTGGCTTCCTATACACAGGAATTAATATACAAAAATCAGTAATTATTATTGACTACGGTTTCATTGGAAGCTTCTTACTTACAGACCTTGGGAAAAAGCTTGTGAACCACAAACAGATTATCAAAAATATCCACAACCATTCAATTGAAAACCAAGCAAAACTATCAAATAGTACACCTGTACTCTAAAGAATAGTTACCAAACTGCTGCCTAACATGTTGATTGATGATGAGGAAGATTAGGATTAAACCAATATTTCCATTTGAAAACTTGGCAAAACAGAAAAATAAAAAAATTGGAAGTGGACAAAGCTGATCCCTGGGTTATAGTGAAAGGTATTATAATGTGTACAGACAACAAACAAAGGAGAAGTGACTGTAGAGAAAAAGAGTAGTCTACGTCACTAGATGGTATAAATCAGGAAAATTCCATCACCTACAGTGGAGTAGATCTGTCTAACAAAGAATTAATGCTGTAAAAGTACTGTCAATCTCATTTTTTACAGATTATGAAATACCTGAAATTATACTGTGTTTGGAATACTACTGCCAACCAAGCCACAATTTATTTCCCATAAATTAATTTCCTACAGCTTTTATGTGAATGAGATAAAATTTGATTACATGAACAAGCAGCAATTGGTCCTGAAGAGAGAAGCTGAAATTTACCACAAATGGAGAGGCAGTGTCATTTTGTGACCATAATCTTGATTTCCCTTCTTTGAGCCCACAGCTTCATATTTGTAAAGGATAGGCATCTCTTTCATCACACCAACTTCTGAGTGTTTCAGTTGACTCTAGTAATTTTGTAGTCTGAATCTGCATCCCAGAAAATTTGGAATGTCTGTACGTTGGCAGGATAAATGCATTTTAACGTAAGTTGGTTTCTACCCTGAGCAAAACCCAAACAAGGATCACACAAACAAATACAGATAAGATTCAGGATTTTAAAAGGAGAAAGCCTTAGCTTGCACTTTTCCAATTTGCTCTGAAGTATGTAAAAGTCTCTTTGAAGGCTTTTCCCAGTCCTTCTTTTAGTTTTAATTTCAGGTTGGTTTCACAATTAGTAAAGTAGGGTTGGCTGTGAAGAGCTTTATGACAAATGTTATCCTTTAGAAGCAAACTAATGAGAGACTTCTCATTTACTCCTCCTATAAACTTGAGGAGCAGTAACAGATTTTGTCAATTACCACCTAGTGACACAAAAATAGACATTTGAGAGGCCAAGCTTGCCACAGATGGGCTTGCATTTGCTTTATGGCTCACTTGTTAGTTTTCTTGTGAGGGAGCAAGTTCTCATCCTTCCTGTGCCTCAGGTTCTCCAGCTGGAAAAACTAAACTAAGATGACAAACCTCATGTGCAGAGCCCTATGAAAGTAATGACCAAAACCACCCTTCCTCAGCTACAGAGAGTTACTTTTTTTTTTTTTTTTTTTTTTTTTTTTTTTTTTTTTTTTTAATGCCTATTTACAGTAATAGCTATGTGGAAAACTCCAGCAAGACTGAAGAGCTAGTAAAATGAAAATAAGTAATTCAGGGGAATGTCTCTTTCATTCAGACTGATTTAACTCCTTGGTTAAATTGATTTTGGTTTTGGGTTCTAGCTTTAGAGATGATTTGGCTATTTACTCTAAAACATTTATGAGGAAGTTTCTTAATTTTATACCACAGATCCTTGATAAAAGAGTAACTAAAAGGGCAGACCTTAAACTAAGTTATTAAGTTTTCATTTTGCCTATATTTGTAGACATGCAGAAAGGATATTAATTTAAGGATAAACATTAAAATAGAAAAAGCAGCCTGTACTTACAGTTACAGATACACATATAAAGCAAGAAACTGTGTAGGAAGGCAAAAATGCACATTATATACATGGTTTTGGGTACTGTCAGTGTTAAAACTCTTCTTATGAAAAAGTAACACTTTAGATGTTTATTATTCACTGATACAGCCTTCAGTAAGGGTCAAGTTTGTTGATAGGCCTAAACTAGAGATGACATTAGACTACTAGATAAATCACAAACTGTAAGGAAACACCTACTAGAATAATTAAAATAAGAATCAACAGCTTATTATCACGATGAATAATATAAATAAAATACTCAGCAAGAGTTCATAGTGTCATTTGATATCACAGCTGTCTGTGAAAAGAATTTGAACTTTGAAAATAATTAAAAAACAGTAACTAAATAGATAAGTTTGAAGGTAACATCAGTGTTGTGACCTCTATGCATATTTTATCTGGTATAAATAGAGCACTTTGGTGCAACAGTAGCATAACACAGCAGTAAACTCACACTATAATAGGGGGACAGGAAAAAGTTGTTTATCAAATACTGGAACCTTCACATTCCAGCTTTAATCTTGCATTACTGTTGGCTTTTAATTCTCTTTCTTCACTGCTGCATGATTTCTACATGCTTGGGCTCTACAGCCTTAAAAAAAATTAAAAATATTGCACAAATTGAGACTTTTGTATATTGACTTTTCTATTCCTGCACACTGAGTAGACCTTATAGCTTGGATCTTGAGAGGCATCCTTCGCCTTTCCAGGAGGCAGGATTTAAGCTGTACATTCACAGCAAGTGGCAATCCATAATCTAACGTGGCATACTAGCCATAAAGGTCGAGCCACGGTGCAGCCACTCTCCATTGAGCCCTAGCTCCAGGCTCCCCTTCCAATGACAGCCACTCCACTGGAGCAGCTTCCTCTGCCACTGGGAGAACTTACCAGCAGGGCTGTGTTGTTCACAGATTTCATTGCATGATGGACAAAGATAAAATAATGCATTAGTAGTTGTTAACTTGGACACATCTGGAAGTAATATTTAGTCCTATTCTCTTCCTCCTTAATTTTTTCCTCTTACAGCATATCAATCCTTAATTAAAATGTACATCTACTTCTCTTCTGACCATCATTTGTTTGTCATCTGAAAGTTTTCATACAGTTTTAAAGCTAAAAGCAACAATGCTACTGTCTGATATAGTCTGAGTGTTAAACATGCAACTACTTATAGGCTGAGTGGTCACATTTCTTTAGTCATTCCACGTAAATTTATTACTTTATCATCATTTCAAGGTAAACATTTTGCATTTCCACTATCTTGGTAGAAAGTGGGAAATTCAGAAATTAAGTCAGAGGCTTCCTCTTGTTGTCTCATTTCTCTGTAAAGAAGAACTTCCATCACTTACTTTCAGCCAGTGCCTACTCCATACCCCACATATTCCTTGACATGTGTGGGCAATCCTGTAGGTGCACACTGGATAAAACCCCTGTCTCCTTTCAGGCCCTGCTGCTCACTTCCAACAGGCAGGTGACAAAGCAACAAAGCAGTTCTGTGCAGAACTGTCATCCACAACCCATGGCCAAGTGCTTGATGAGAAGCCTCTGTTTGAACCTGGGAGACTTCTACAATAATTTAAACATTTTCTCTCATGCTCATCTTCTGAAGACACTCTAAATGCTAGAAAGCTCAATTTCACAATAGTGGTCTAACACAATATTTCTCTAAGACAGAGCTGCTAACATTTGATATTCCTGAATCAGATGTTGCAATCAGTGGCTCTAAATTACATCTACTTAATAGTTTGGAAAGGACCCATGAAGTACCAGCTAAAAATCTGATTCCTTAAATGGTATTGATTTTTTTTTTCTTTTATAATCTCCTTCAATTTAGAGGAAGCTTCTTCATTTCCTCCTTTTACCTTCAGCAGCTAATTAAAAATTGGTGAGGAAAAAGCTTCACAATTCTCCTCACCTCTGCCAGATTGCAATAGTCTGTTCCTCCTCTGAAAAAGACAATCTTACAGATGCAGGGATAAATTCAATACAGCAGTTTTTACTTTGCAACAAGGATTTTAAAGAGAGTTTAGCTCAGTTAGAGATTATTTTAAGCTTACTCAACATAAAATGCTGTAACATTTACTTCAGCCCAGAAAATCAAGCAAACAAAGACAAGAAGAGCCAATATTCCCTAACTCAAAATCAAATAGGCAAATAAAATGCTTTCACAGTTTCCAGGATCCAAGGGAAGCTCTGTGCCTATTAAAGTCACTGGCAAAATTCCCATCAAATTCTCTGCAATCAGAATTTCACACACCTTTTCCTGCTAACTGATCACATTTAATCACAGCACCATAAAAGCCCATGGTGTTTTCCATATGATTCATTGTAACATTCAGCTATTCCTTGAGGCTAACCTTCTTTGCAGCATAAATAACCACATTGTTTTTTCCCTTGCTCCAGAAGATTTAATTTTGTTTTTCAGAGGATTTGTATTTTAATGAAAGGAAAAACTGCATCTCTGTTCTAGAGAGGAAATGTATATTTCCTAAACAGGAGGGCCAAATCCTCTGCTCTATAATTTACAGAAACTCAATGCATCAGGCCCACACATTCTTTATTGCTATCTAGCACTATACTGCAATTTAGAGTGAAAACTGCTAACTTCTATCATCAGGTCAATGTATGTATTATCAGACAAAACTGATGTCTACAGTGAATTATGGGTATAGGAGTCATTATCTTCCCGGAGCACCTTGAAAACGAGATGTCTAATCTCAGTAATGCAAGTTTCCTGGTTAAATAAATCCCTTGTGCTTAGTAATTCTATGCATTTATAGAAAAGATGTCACCCCCTCCCCCCTTCACCCCCACACCTCCTTAGACTTTAAAAAACATTTTAAATCCTCAAGGGGATTTGAACCCTCACTAAACAGAATTGATTTCTGTACTTACTAGTTAGTGTTCTTAATCACACAGTTCATGCATTTTTGTTATGTAATGGACTGGGAAATTCAAAGAACTAGCCTGTATTGCAAACATTTAATTTTCCATCACCCCACTTCCCTTTTACTTTGATGGCATTTTTTTAATATCAAGATGACAGCACCCTGCTGGAAAGAGCTCCAAACAATCAGTGCTGCCTTCTATGTTTGCAGCCACCCAGGCCTGGTGGGAGCAGTTAGAACAGAATTTAGAAAGGCTAGCAGAGTTTTTCCAATCCACTCTGCAAGAATGATTACCTCTCCACTCTTGCCTAGGAGAATTCAGGTTAAGGCCTGTAGTAATCTATTTGTTCCTTGAGAGCACCATCCAAATCTAAATGAAGCCAAAAAGAATCCATCTATTGATCTGAGTATTTCTGGCAATTTAATTCAGAGTTCCTCTACCAATTTATATGTTATGTAGGATATAGCCTGAGGACACATCTTTGTTGGTGACAGGACAGTGGGACTGAGCTCTCCCTCAGCAGATTTGCTGAGAACACCAAGCTGAGTGGAGCTCTGAAGATGCTGGAAGGAAGGGATGCCATCCAGACTGGCCTTGACAAGCTCAGGAGGTGGATCTGTGTGAACCTCATGAAGTTCAACAAAGCCAAGTGGAAGGTCCTAGAGGTGGATCAAGGTAATCCCAAGCACAAATACAGGCTGAGAGGAGAAAGGATCCAGAAGGAGAGAAGGGAGAAGGACTTGGGGGTGCTGGTGGGTGAGAGGCTGGACATGGCCCAGAAACCCCCGTGTGCTGGGCTCATCCAAAGGCCCGTGGGCAGCAGGGCAGGGAGGGGATTCTGCCCCTCTGCCCCGCTCTGCTGAGACCCCACCTGCAGGGCTGCATCCAGCTCTGGGCTCCCAGCACAGCAAGGACAGGGACCTGCTGGAGCTGGGCCAGAGGAGGCACCAAGGGGATCAGAGGGATGGATGGAGCAGCTCTGCTCTGAGGAACGGCTGAGAGAATTGGGGTTGCTCTGCCTAAAGAAGAAAAAGTTCTGAGACCTTAGAGCACCTTCCAGTTCCTGAAGGGAGCCTACGAGGCAGAGAGTTTACAAGAGCATTTGGTGACAGGATAAGGGGAAATGGCTTCAAACTGACAGAGAGTAGGTTTAGATTTGCTCTTAGGAAGAAATTCTTCCCTGTAAGAATAGTGAGGCACTGGCACAGGTATCCCAGAGACACCTGTGAGTATCTCTGTGAGTACCTGTGAGCCAGCTGAGGCTACCCCAACCCTGGAAGTGTTCAAGGCCAGGTTGGATGGGGCCCTGAGTAACCTGGTCTAGGGGAAGGCGCCCCTGCCCATGGCAGTGGGGTTGGAATGAGGTGGTTGGTCCCTTCCAACCCAAACCACTTGATGATTCTATGATTCTAGGACAGTCTATCCTAACCTGCCCTCAGTTCCTGTGGCCATAGACACCTATTCCTGTTCCCAAGCACTGCCTTATCCTCAGGACATACCCACAGATGGCTGCTGACAACACCAGGCTCTGAGTGAAACAGGAGCCAGCTGCTTCTCACAGCCCACCCTCCACCCCCACATCTCCATGAGTGGCCTCTCAGCAGAATGTACTATTTCATCCATGCCACCATATTTTCTGCTGTTTTCAGGGCTGGACCTGGCTCTTAGCCAGCCAGTTCAGATTTGCCTAAATTTGTAGATGCAACACCAAATTAAAAATATAATTCTGTTCTTAGGAATTTTCCCCAACACTCTCATCAAATCAGGAGGAACTCACTGCAGACAGTGATGCTGCAGCAGCATCTAGAACAAAGAAAAAAAAAAAAAAAAAAAAAAAAAAAAAAAAAAAAAAAAAAAAAAAAAAAAAAGCCTAACAATTACACTGGTGAACTCCTGGCTTGTGTTCTCTTTTCTTGTCAGGCTTGTGTGAGACTCCCCATTTTGGAAATCAAAATTAGGAACTCAGAAATTCCCCACCTAGTTTTCATTTACCTAACCCATGGATTCTTAGCTGAATTAGGTATGTACCTGCTGCCTGCAAGCCTGTTCTTTTATATATCATTCCCAACAAATTCTGCTCTACAAGTAACACATTTTGATTACACTAATTCTAACTTAGATTTGGGGGCTGTATAAAGCCATTTTTCTGATTAAAAAGCAATTCTTTTATACAGCCTGAGAAGCCCAGCAATCCATAGCAGTTACACATTAAGGAGTAAAACAGTGCAACAGTTGCTATTATGTCAAACAGAGATTTTCTCTAACACTCTGCAACTTGGGTTTCAATCTCTACTTAGAAAAATCTAATTCTAATATTCTAGATGACTTCTGAAGTGTGCACCCTGTCAGCCTGATATTCCAGCCTTCTGATTGTTTCTCATATTACTGGAGCTTTCCCATGATTTAAACATAAACAAAGACTGATGTTTAGTATATAAGGCATTCCTTTCCAGGGGGAAGGACAAAGTGATAGACTTCTGAGTTGACCACTGGGATCAGAGAGGTGATCCTTTCATCCCCCAATCCATGATCAAATTCCAAACCCTATTTAAACCCCAACTCATAAGAAACTTTCTCTTTTTCTCTTCTCACTTCTCAACCTCTTGGGCGAGTGTCATTCTTTCGTGTCGTGACTGCGACATGCACCCAACGCACCCAAGAAGCACAAAATTTTCTCTAAAGACAATGGTCTAAACACTTAAGGGCTGCAAATACAGTCATGAGCTGGAATAGAGCACATAAACTAATTCATGCTTCAGCAAGTAATAGATGCTGCCCACAGAGCACTTCTTCCCACCTTGCTGCTTGACACAGCTTAACAGCTCCACACAGTTTGGATGGAACATTTATATTCTTTGATGTTGCTCTGGCTAGATCCTGAGCTGGTGGGTATTAGCAAAGCTTCGTATTTCTTGTCTGGGCTGTGCCAGCTGATCCAGTGTCCCCAAGCAGTCACAGCCGGGTAGCTGATCCTCAGGACAGTGTTACTTTTTAGAGGCAAGGAGACATCAACTGACACAGTGGCAATTTGAGCTGTTTACATCCCTGTGCATGTGATTGCAGAGCCTCCAGCTCGGAGCGTCCTCGTTTTTGACTACCCATGACCCTGCTAAACTGTCTTACTGCCTCTCCATGTGTTATAGCACTTTCCATCACTTCTACAAACATACTATGCCATGTGAGAGACAAACTGTATTTGCCTTTTATGGCCCCTTTGAAAAAATGGCAGTTCTCATGCCTGATGGCAACTCATGACTTTATGTTCCTCCAAAATATGACCCGTCTGCACCAGCTACTGTGGGCTTTTAATAAGGTGATCAAATATGCAGAAGAAGCCAACGTTAAGGGGAAGAAGTTCATATACTATTGTCAGGACATGTTGTAAGAACAACACATGGCTGGTGCGTTCTAAAATATTTAGGGAAAACAAAATTTAAATTTGATTATCACATCCCATCAGTAATAAAAATTTCATTGGCTACACACTGTCTGCAGCAGTCACATTAAACCAGGCTTATACAGTGGGAACAGTAGATGCCATCTGCAGCCCTAGAATAATCTTGGCAGCACACCAGCACATATTCATTTCTGTGGAGAACAGCCTTGCTTGCTGTAGCTGAGTCCTCATGGTACCTCAGATGGCCAAATTGTCTCGGAGCTGGTAACTGGATATTATCACTCATTTAAATCATCCTGGTTAAACAAGATGCCTGGAGTTGGCAGTTCCAGAAACTTTATGAAGGTTGAGCAGTGTAACCTTTCTTGCCCCCATGCCCTGATTTAGTAGAACATGATTATCTGGGATGGATAACTTGAAAACTGGAACATACATTAAATTAAAAAAAAAAAAAAAAAAAAAAGCCCCAAAACAAGTAAAACAAAAAACCTGCTGCTGTGAGGAAATTTCAGTGTTGTTCTACTTTAAGTAGAACAGAGTCTTTCTACAGGACAATTGACATCATCCTAATGAATTACAGTTGGATTGAGAGGAGAGACAACAGAAAACGCCAGGCAGTATTTCTGTGTTTGGATAGAACTTTCTGTCTGGATAGGCTAACTTCTTCTAATTTATGAGAGCAAGGAACTATCAGGACAGTTCTTGAGGAATACTGGCATCCAGCAATCTGCAAAAAGGGAATGGACAATAGTTATAGTTCAAAGGCTTGCACATCAAAGAGTGACCCATTCCCCTGCGACTCTCTCTGCTCTTATTTCACTCAAATTCTTCAAAGTGGGATTCAGTGGAATAGATGAGTGGGTTTTTATCCTGGATAACCATGGAACAGCCAAGATTTATTCAAACTACTGAATCCACATATAGCTCAAAACCCTGTTACCAAAAGGAATACACTACTTTCTCTATGCAGAAAGAAATGTTCACTAACTCCAAATATCCATCAAGAATAGCTTAGTGAATCACACACATTGGTTTAGTGCTACAAATGTCTAGAAGCAGTTTTATCCAGGATAATGGGTAGGTGGGACTTCAGAGGTGGCACTGCTGGCCATCCCCTCCCACCCTCATCACAAGCACTCACATGGCACCAGTGATATCAGATCTAAAACTTCACAGTCTTTAGCACAGTTATTCTTTCAGCATCTCCATGGCAAGGAATGTACAGTTGAGTTTATTGTCTGTATCATTAAAAACTAAAAACATGTCACCTAGCATTCACTGAGGAGGGAATGTCTGAAGTCAAAATGCTGGTTTTCAAATCTGTGTTTTTAGTTGCTTCCTCACTCTTAAGATGCTTAAAAGACACTTAGAAATGTAAAGTCTTTCTGTGCAAAAATTCAGACACTGTAGATTACTTGACAATATTTAGCAGCTAGGCAGCTACCCTACATTTAAGCTAAATCAGGATCCATAATTTATGCATTCATGTTCCTATGATACCTCTGCACTTAATCTGACTGCTTTCTTCAGAGCAACCTTACCCAAGGAAGCTTTGTAGAAAATAAGGGTGGTGGAGTGGACAGGACTTGCCTTTCTTGCTGCAACCCACCAGTCACAGCATCCTTTCTTCCTAGGGTTCAAATTTTTTCTTGTTTTCTCTTCTATGTGATTTCACCACAGCAGGTGATTTTCCCCTTCTCCAGAACCTTGAATCAGCTGTTCTGCTTTATGCAGATTTAGACACCAGTGGAGCTAAGGAGAGCTGTGTACAAATGTGTTTGTGCATGACTCTTTGGCCTGGTTGCCAGAGCAGTCCCTTGACAGAGGATACAAGTGGATTCCCCAGTCAGAGCTCCAATAAACATTAAGTATTGATTTCACTGGAGTAGAAATGAAAATTGTTGCAGCAAGGAAAAGAGAACATTTTGGAGGGCTGGCTATGTGTGCTCAGTGAAGAAGTCTACAGAAAACCAAAATCTGAGCCACAAACCAGAGTTGTAGATTTGTGTACAGCACATCCAGAAAACATACCTATTCATCCTCAGAATGAAACTGGAAACAATCTAATTCTGCAGTTAGTTTGTAAACTGTGCAGTATAATTGCCAATCTTATTTTCTATATTACTTCTGTGCTTCTATTGAGGAGCAAAGGCTGGCATGCATCTTACTCTGTCATCTCCCTCTGCTCACCACTGTATCCCTTCCTCCAGTCTCTGGGAATTTCCAGGAAAGAAATGGTGAGGGTGGGGAAGGAGCCATGTCAAAAGGACAATGGCAAAGCCAAATGCAATGGGCTGATTTTTAGTAGTTAGCTGCTGTGTGTAGCACTAACCACAGGGAAGTCAGTCCATTTTGTCCCCAGTGCCTTGCTGGAAAATCCCAGCTGGATTGAGTGAATGCAGAGAATCTTGTTTGAAAGAAAATGATGGCACTATGTGAAAACTGAATAGGAGAGAATAAATATGTGTGCACATATCCTAGCCTGGAACTGGAAACTTTCACTGCTCCTGCAAGTGGTGCCAGCCATAGCCACAGCCACAGTTTTGCTGGGCGTCAGTTTACCCTTCCTTAAAGAAAGCATATTATTTATCTCACAGACACTCAGAAAGGCATAATATATTATTAAGAGATTAGGCAGTCAAAAAGAAAAACCAGAATGTGAGGGCTGGAATTACATTTCTGAATATGACTAATAAAAATTTCAGTCACTGCTGGAGATGGACTCACCTGTTCTTGACCAAATATCTTAGTACAATGTATCTGCTTGTGTGGTCTTAGGTACTCCAGAGTTGTTTACCCATTTTCAAATGGTATCCTAAATCTCCCTGCTACCTGTAGATTTTGTACTAATTTGTAGCAGCAGAAGATAAAATAAAGTCCAGCCTACAAAAATAAACTGGGAACAGATGTTAATAGATCAAAAGCTATGAGAAGAGAAATAGATCTGTAGCAAGACTTTCAGTGGAAACTGAGACAAAAATACCATGCAAAAGAGATTCAATGCAGCTGTCTGAGTGGTCCAGGCTTTCATGCAGAAATCCTACTAAATTTGACAGGGAGATAGAAAGGAAAAAAAATTAATCAATTTACCACTTTCAGGATGAAATGCATACTCTTGAGACAGAGAAATCTTTGTGCATATATGTATATATACACACACACACACACACTGGGTTCCATAAACTGGTTTGTGACAACATCTAGAAAACTTGCAAGTACACACCTTTCCTTTTTCCTTTTTTTTTTTTAAATTAAAATGTTATATTAATGGGCTTCTATTTACAAAATGAAGAACTATTCTGCAGTGGCATCTTTATAGAAAAACCACAGTACACTCAACACTTGAGCATTACAACTTTGGATTTATAGAAACTGAAAAATCATTGAAAAGCTACTGCAGTCATAGAATTCTGCTAAACGCAAGTGCATAGGTTAAAGAGAAGTGTCTGGAAAAATTGCCAAAGTATCCAAGTGAAAACAAGCATGAGGGAGATATAATTACAATGGATAACAAGACTTTGGTTGTAATCTCTTGCATATATTGGTACTATCTGCTGAATCTTGGGTAGGTCTGATCCAAAGGCTGCTAAATGTTAATGAGGGTGTTCCTTCTGATTTTAATATGTTCTGAACTAAATCCTAAACCATTTCAGTTGTGTGATGTGAAGCATGGTGTATAAACATAAACCTTGCCTGGCATTAAGTATCAAAACCAGTGTCTCATTCTTTATTTTTAATGCAGCAGAAGTAGCCTTTTCAGAAATAAAGTCTCCAGATAACAAAATTTTCAGCAGTGCTTTTCTTTAGTCCATGCACTTAGACTTTGGCTTAGATGTAAGGTGAAGCAATTAATTTCCTCTGCTTGGCAGGTGAACAAAACTCTCGCAATGCAACTTTGACTTTCATTTTAGTTGCAGTCTGTTATTGCTAATGAAAAAGGAAAAAAAAAAAAAAAAAAACAAACTTCCTAGCTTTTCTACTGTATCAGCTGGACAAATTGTTAACACTTAAGAAGTCCCCAGGCAGTAATGAAAGACACAGTTTTCTGTGTTATCCCTGATAAAATTTAGGATATGGAAAGCAGCTTAATCCTCTTTCTATACTCTCCCATCTGTGCTTTAAAGCTACCACAGTAAATTACTACATACTGAAGCACTGCTTCAGATGCAATTTCATATTTTCAAAGCTGAGATAATTTTACTCCACAGTGTATTTTTTTAAATCTTTGTAAGAAAAAGTAAAATGTTTGAGGAGGCCAGGTCAGATAAAATTGTTGAATTTAAGAGATGGGTGGTAGTTTTCAGTGAAGTAAACCTTTTATGAAGGTGACTTGAAATATGGAATTAAGCCAAACAAATTACTTTGTTTACAGGAAATCTGCAATGTGAAGTGTTAAGATTTAACTCAATTGTAATCTGCTGTTAATTATAAGACAGGAATAGTAGCTGACAAATATGGCTTGAGGCACTCTTTATTGTACCTTAAACATGCTATTGCCTTTGTCTAATGTCTTTAATCCTGCTTTCATTTTGCAGAATGATTTTACTTGGTACAGTTTTTCCACTAACCTGCTCAAGTCACAGTTAGGGCTAATTTCTTAATCTGTGAGGAAACATTAACTTTTGTGTTGGATTTCTCCATGTTTTATCAGATGTGCCTTTTGCTGCTGCCTTATCATTTAGGATAAAGGGACTGATTTAGTATCTATTGAAGTAAATTGACTAACTCAGTTCAGAGGCTGAGTATAAGCAGCTGCTCCAAGAGTAGAAGTGAATGCAGTGAGAGATATTTTATAAACTTCTCTATCTTGCATTTTTCTATATCCACATAAAACCCCACATTTAGTAAAACTGAAAAAAATCCAGTCAATACAGTGTCTTGCTCAGGTCACCATATGGTTGTGGAACAGCTGGTTCATGTTAAACCTTAAAAAAAATTGAGATTATACTTAGAGGAAGCAGCGAATAGTTTGAAGAATCTGCAGCCACAATGCAGCATTTAAAGCAGCCAGCCACAAATCATCAAAACAATCTGACAAAGAAAGAGTTCCTCTGTAAGCCTTTGTCATTTTGAGTTTCAAAACCTCATGTTACTACCTATCCCTCGTCCTGGGACTAACCTGAAGAATAGAGACCATCCCACATGGTGACCTAAACCCAGCTAAACAAACATCTGTCACCTTACAACCAGATTGTGGCAATCCAGCACTTTCTCTAAAACCTGTCAATTGCTTCTAAGACTAAAACTTCTCAAACCTGAGTTTAATCTCCTGATTCTGGGTGAAGAAAAGGGACTGTGGATTTTTCTGTGGGGGCAGGTAATCCAGCTCTGCAGAGAATGTCCTGCTGACATTGAAACAGA
Organism: Zosterops lateralis; assembly: GCF_965231275.1. NCBI lineage: Eukaryota > Metazoa > Chordata > Aves > Passeriformes > Zosteropidae > Zosterops > Zosterops lateralis. The sequence continues at coordinate 112,735,886 of NC_139763.1, forward strand.
GCTGCTTCCTCTGTGTACACCTGGAAGAAACTTTTCTTTTTGTTCTAGTTTCTTTAGAAAAAATGCTGGCTGCTGGGATTGCAGAGGAACAGGGCCCCATCTCCATTACCCAACCCACCAACATCTGCTCTTCCCGTGTGGGGCGGGCTGGGTGCTGAGCAAAGAGCACCTGATTTGTGGGCAAACCTGAATTTGTGCTCACCAGTAGGAGAAGTGACACATGGAGTAGAAAGCAGCTTGGTAATGCTGAAAAACTACCCATTGTGGCTAAATTGTAATTGCATATTGTTGAAATAATAGTGAAGTGGCACAGCTATGCCGCTGTCAAGATGGAAGTTTCAGAAAGCCCTTGAAAAAATAATAATACCTGAATATAAGGCGTTCATGTGGTCTTAACTTTGCCCCCTTGGGTACCTGGTGTGATGTTATCTATAAAGACAGTAATCCAAGGGATCATGTAGGAGAAGCAGGGACAGGGTCTAAAACCTGCCTCTGGGAGGGAAGGAAAGCTCACTTCAAAGCTGGTGCCTCAAGAGGCAAGAGAATGGGTTACCTTGAGCCTGAGAAAGTCGAGGAATACAGGGACCTGCTGGCAGCATCCTCCTCCCTGCTTGTCTGCACTCCTCACTCCCTACGCTTTATTGGGAACCCTGACAGCATCCCCCAGGGGCTGCCTCCTGCCCAGTCCTGATCCCCAATGTCTGCTTCCTGCACAGTCCTGATCCCCAATGTCTGCTTCCTGCACAGTCCTGATCCCCAGTGTCTGCTTCCTGCACAGTCCTGATCCCCAGTGTCTGCTTCCCTCACAGCCCTGCTCCCCAGGCTCTGCTTCTCTCACAGCGCTGATCCCCAGGATCTCCTTCCCTCATCGCCCCGCCCTCCAGGCTCGGCCTCCCGCACAGCCCCGATCCCCAGGGACAGCATTCTGCCCCTCCATGCCCCAGGGGCTCTGGGGAACAGCAGGTGCAACAAAAAAGGAGGAAGGCCTGGCTAATCTTCGGCAGTTTAACCTGAGCTTTGGTTCACAAAATTAAACAACAGATGCTTCCCAAGGGCATGACACGTAGAAGCCTCCTTGAAGTAGGGGAACAGCTTAAGCCTTCCAGCTAAGGCTGACAGATTTTCTGATAACAGAAAATGAAGCAATCTAAAAATATGCTCTTCCAGCTATCCCTACAATCAGTTACAGGTAGATCATAGCATATTTCATAAATGTCAAAGCAAGCTGTCCTGACATCATTAGTCCTTTATTTTAGACACTCATAGAAGGAGATAAGCTAATTCTTTATGACTATTCAAAGGACAAACAGAGCATATAAGTAGATTGATAGGAACACCCTTAAAAACCTGATCCAAAGATAATTCATGATTTCCAGTTGTTTGGTTTTGTTCTTTTTTTAAAAACATTTTGTGGCTATGATACTTCTTGACTATATGTTGTTTACTGTACTGCTGTAGGCAGCAATGATTTAGAGGTATACAAATAGAAAGCAAGCAGGCTAAAAAGTAGCTAGTTGTTATAGTTTGCTAATTGAAAAATAGAAATACATACTTGGTATAGTAGTAGTTTTGGTCTTAGGTGCAAATATAGAGCAAGACGTATGGCTTCTAACTGTGACAAGGGTTCACTCTTTACTGAATTTGTGTGTGAGCTTGAAAATCTTTGTAAACAAGGTAACTGAGATATTTTGGAACTAAGCATTCACATAAACTGCTAATAAAGTAATGCTGGAACTTCTGAAATGTGTGAAGTTACTGCTTGACTAACACAGCGACACTGCAAACATCACAATATGGGGGAGATATAAATTAAATACTCAGTGTCTCCAAAATAAGAAATATTCACAGTAAGTTGTGGAGCAAACGGATGGAACACAAGTAAACTACATAATTTAAGCATTAAAGCAGTTGCAGTTACAGGAGGATATATATCTTTGTCAAGTCTTGGGAAGACATTGAAATCCTGCCTGGATTGCACAGGTCTTCTTAATTATAAAGAACACTAATAATAAACAGTGTTTAACTTATATGTCACTGTGTCAACCATCCAAGTGTACCATATTCCTAATTTTATAGTGACATTCATGAAGCTGTTTAGAAAGCAGAGCTGTATCCAGCAGCTGTCAGAAAGATTCACCTAGTCTGCCATTATCTGACAATCAACACCCCTTCACTGGGGCTTGAGATACAGACAACCAGAACTTCATTGTGAAACCAGGATCTCTGTCATGAAAAGCTGAGAGAATGTTTAAAAATTAAGTAAAAAAGATAAGACAGTTATGATAAACTTATGAGGAGAAATTGTGCTTTTTTAAAGGAATATTTGTGCTTCCTCTCAAAATGCTTTCAAGGAAACACTTATTTCCTAATCAGCTTAGTCATGAGTTATTATTAAGAGCACTAGTCTTCTTTTTTCCCCTCTGAAAAAGAAAAGAAAGGAAAAAAAAAAAAAATGGAGCAGACACCATTTGTTCTCATGAGTGTGTCTTACTGTGCCAAAATAGTATTACCCATAAAAGACCATAAGCAGCATTTGAAAATATAATGTAACCAGCCAGGGACAGATTACATTCCTTCTCACAAATAAGAGCAGCAAGAAGGAAGGGCAGGGTGGGCTGTCGGAGGAAGAAGGAGCAAAGGAGAACACAAGAGAGCTCCATTCATTCCCTGCCCTGAGTTTCCTTGCAGACACAAGGCCCAGGTTTTGTAGATTTGCAGAAATGTCAAGAGTTTCAAGAGAAGCATCCATCATTTCACTGGGGAGGACAGGGCTCTGACCTGTTTCCTGGTGCACAGAGCTGGCTGGGCATGGATGCTTCTGTGTCTGTGCACTCCATTAGGGAGACTCTGCCAGGGGCTACCCAGGGCCTCTCAGGAGAGCTGTGGAATGTTGTCTGATTCCCTCTGCCCCTTGGAGGTGGGGTAGCTAGCACAGACAGTTCCAAGAACCCCTGAATCCCTTCCTATCATTACTGCTGTGCTCTCCACACAGTGTGAGTAGCCAGCCTATGCACCGGGTTAAATAATTGCTGTTAATCAGTGGCAGCCTTAATTAAACTTTTGCCAAGCAAATTTGGTTAATCGTTCAAAACACATTTGTGAGATTCTGCAAAATGAACAGCTTACCCTCCACCTTTGTGAAATTATGGTTAATCATTCACTAATGTCTGCATCATCCTATTTAAACCTTCCCCCTGTGGTTTTAGACTTCTTTGCTTGCTAATCTACCACAGGGGAGTGATATGTAAACATGCAAATACATTATTGTAGGCTTTTCCTATTTGTGGTGCAGGGTTCTATCAAGCCATATTTATAGCCTCACCAAGAATGATCTATAATTCATTTGTCTCACATTCAATTGAATTAATTTAAAGGTATAATTCAATTTAACAAACATGCAGCTCAGTGTACTGAGCAGTGAGACACTGCAGCTATTTTGGGCACGCTGCACTTCACCCCCTCTTTCTGCTCTCAGCCAGCCTCCTGGTTCTTGGTATTCTTATTTATCAAACCAAGTACCACACCAAAGCCGCAATGGACCATAACAAGTCAACAACAGCTTTTGAACCTCCAAGCTGTGTAACTATTACCTGGCTGTCCCAAATTTCTTCAAATTCTCCTTCTCCACGAAGATTATGTCCTTTACTGTGCAGCTATTTTAAAACCCTCTTGATATGAACTGCTGCACTCTTGCTCCTAACTCTACTAAGTCCATTATAGACAACCCTTTCCCGTGATTTACACCTCATTATAAAAATCAAATTTCTTGGTTGTCAAAAGTAAATTGACTGCAGCAAGCTGAAGGCACCAGATCCCCAGCATACAAAGCCATCACACCATTCTACGGGTGCAACTTCAAGTGTGATGGAAGGATATCCTATAAATACAAAGGTCTCAGAGAGAGGAAAATGAAAAACCAATCTGTCTCTCCTAACCTTACCCCCAACCACCAGGATGGGCTGAGTCTTGCCCCACACTCAAAAGCCATCACCCAGATGAAAAAACTGTCAGCAGAGGAAATGTGCAGGATATTGGCCCTTGTGCCAACCCTTTTACAGCCCCACTACTGCTGGAGATTTGGGATTGTGCCTCTCCTAATACTAAAACTTTTAACCATAAGCCTAAATGAGTTGTGCTCTCAGCCACAGCCTATGTCCCCAATATATGTTTGAGATGAAAAAGTTATTACAAAAAAAATAATTACATGATACCATCTAAAAGGTCTCTGTAAAAACTAAGAAAATTATGAGCAACTATTGTAATTTCTGAGACAGCATTTTAGTTTTACATGTTAAATCATTGATTTTTATAGCTTGTTATTTGCTGAATTAAAATCAGAAGCACACTACATGTTCAACAGACCCTTCATTATATCTTTCTTCATTGATCTAATCAACAATTCCTCACCAGTGCTGAAATGCTACTTATATTCCAAACTTCCTTCCAACTATTGGCAATTCCAGCAAAAGAACAATTTTTAAATTGACTAAGATATATTGTATGTGTCATACACTTAAAAGAAATTATCCAGGTTTATGTTTTTCCTTTAAAAAACAGTGATGTTACCATAAATTTATTTTCTTGGCATTTTTTCCATTACTGTTACTGATATTATTTAATTGAATAAAGATATGTAATCTTTCTCACACACACATAAATATTACAGATTCCATCCCCCTCAGCATATCCCTCAGAATTTTTGAGTTTTCCTCAAATATTTTGCAATTTTTTCCCACACACATAGAGCCAAGAAGCTTTTGTCAGCAAGGTCACCAACAGACAGCTGTGGGGCTGGATCTGGACAGGGGTATGAACCCACACCCTGTAGCTCCTGCAGGGTAACAGCTTAGCTAAGTCATTAATTAACTTTGACTAATATTTTTAAATTACGCTGCATGTATTAAATGGTAGTAGGTGAAATTCAGAAACTGATTTTTTTGCTACTTTTTTTTTCTTCCATATGTAGGGAATCTTACTATCCACACCATTCTCCTTTTCCCCTTCTAAAATCCTCTTCTCTCTGTTCATGCCTCTGTACATGAAAACCCCTACTAGTTTTGCCTTCTTTTTTTTCTGCTAAGCTTGGCCATTACGAATCTACCCCAGAACTTGGGAAAAGGAACATATTCCAGTTACTGCCCTGTGCATCCCATATCAACAGAGCAGCCTACATTAACAAACAAAACAAGCAACACTCCAAACAAGCAAACACCCCAAAAAACAAGCAACACGCCAAAATCCGGAATACACCAAATGCTTTGCACGAACAAAGTGAAGAAGAAGAAAGCATTTCCCCAATTTTTTCTGGTTTGATATTTCTAGATTTGTCTCAAATAGAGGGGACCATATTTATACCCTGATATGGGATTCTTGTGTTGCTGTGGCCCTTCAAACTTGGCCCTCTTAGCACAGACTCTGACTTTAGCAGAACCTGAAATTAGCAACTATACCAGGCTTTGGACAAAAAATGTTTTATGAGTGGTCCATCCCCCGCCCTCATCATATCTGAGGAATGTCATGGCCTTACAATGGCACACTTTTTGAACTCTTTCCAATTTCAGATATTTCCTTTCTCTTTTAATACCTCATTGCTTTTGCATCAATTACAGCCTGACCTAAAGCCACACTGGCAGTGAATGTGATATATAGTGGAATCCATTTAAATGAATTTCTGATGAAAGAATAAAACTGTCAAAAGAATAAATTTACTCCACAGATTTATACAAATCCTGTATATGCACTAAAATCCTCTTAAAGGAAAAACTGATGGAAGATTAAAATGTTAAATGAATTAAACCCCAGAATCCTAGTGAAATATAATGATTATTTGACCTATTAAATGAATAGCTCCACTGACCGTATAATGGTAAGTATTCAAATATACGTCAGTTTTAAATATGAAGTGAAAAAATGTAAAACAAACAGTGATCAATGAGAATATCTATTAAGACAATAAACCTACAGAACAGCAGGAAAATGTTCTTGAAAAGTCTTTGTTCACCCAGCCTTAAAACTAGAAAGTCCTTAATTTCTGTTAAGAAAGAGAATTTTGATGAGTATAAAAAGTTATTAACTGTACAGCATAAATGTAATTTCTGCTTTGCCTAATTTCAGCATATTTAAATGTCTGAGAAAGCCATTCTCTTTCCTTCTGAGTGTGGTAAATTTTTAGGGATTTATTTTAAAAAAAAAATATGTTGACCAACATCTGCCATTAGAGTAGTCTGAATTCTATTTTACAGAAAGTGTGTTATATCTATCATCACTAGCAAAAACATACAAAAAGCCACACTGCAATATTTACTTTAGCTTTTGGACTTTTACTGTATAGTTAAGAACATAACATATAGACATATTTCTGAGAGATATTACATTCATGTATTTCAATGCTAAAATAAAACTAGGGATTTTGTCTTTCCCACTATTCTGGTAACACTAATATTCTGTGAGGTGATCCTACTTTGGAAAAAAATTATGCTTTATCTGTCTACCTTGGTTTTGGGCAACTTTTCTACTAACTGGTTTCAGGTTTAAATCCCAGATTAAACCACTAAAAATCTGCACTCTAAATCCCCTGGCAATGAGTTGAAAACAATTTTATACATCAGCTTCCTACCTGAGAAGAGTTAAGTTCATATTCAGTTTAGGTCATAGGTGAAATGAGTTTGTCAGTCACAATCCAGTCTGTAATAAATTTATATCTTGATCACAAAATTACTGAACTACTCAATTAAATATCACCTGAAGGAATTGATCATTAGAGATGGAGACTTCTCAATGGATATTAGGGACTGAAGTCCATTTTCAGTGCATGAAGAAGTGTAAAATTCCAAGACAGTCCATTCTCAGTGGCAAGATTCTATGTATAGAAATGGCATCCTTCCTCCTGTCAAGTCTTCCCATTTGCACCGCCTTGTGATTATATGACCTGCTATATTTCCACAAAATTTACAGAAAATTTACCAGAGGGGTCTGGCTGTCAGTGAAGCATCCTGAAAGCTACAACTTCCCTATACTGGGGGAACAAAGAGTGTGTGTAAACTGCAGGTCACCAGAGGGAGGCACCTGGAAGGCCACCTGTTCCAATCCTTTCCCACAAAATAAGATGTATTCTGCCTGCTCCCCTCCCAAAAGCAAAACCAGATGGATGTGAAAGTTTAGGAAGGGTACTTCTGCCCCTAGATGAAGTTAACTTCAAGTCCTTTGAATTTTCCCCTGATTGTCCCATAAACAAAAAAAACAACCAACCAAAAAAAAAAAAAAAAAAAAAAAAAAAAAAAAAAAAAAAAAAAAAAAACACCAAACTGAGGAAGGGGAAATTTGAATTTGTTTATTTGACTGGCAAAATACAAGGAAAATAAGTCTTGGGAGATTGGACAGTGGAAACCTTTCAAGGTAGAATTTCTCTTTGATTTTCCCTTGTTGCATGGACAATATCCCCCTGAACTTACAGTAGCACTGATATCAGAGACTACAAAGAAATATTTAATTTCCCAAAACTCCATCCACCATTATATTCTGATAATCAGTACACTGGATATTATATATAATATAGCCATAAAGAAGAAAGCTGGAAATAACCATGCAAACACTTCAGTCATCCCTAAAATTGTGTTCTACTGTAGCTTGGAAAGCAAAAATGTACACTGAAAATACAAATAGATGGTAATAGGGAGACACAGGAGATTAAATTCCTCAATTAAAAAATAAAATAACTGGATGGCTGGGCCCAGAGAGTGGTGATGTGCAGGGAATGAGCTGCCCAGGGAAGTGGGGGAGCCACCAACACTGAAAGCATTTAGAAGACATGCATTTAAGGAAACAGTTTAGTGGTGGACTCGACAGTTATAACACCTGGACTCAGTGATCTTGAAGGTCTTTGAAAACACATGTGTTGGGTCAGGGTTTTGCAAATTAGAAGTTTGATAAAGAGATGATTATTTTGACACTCATGTTAAGATAGTCTGTAAGGTTGCCTAGTTGAGAAGTGCAGAGTAGTTGAAAGCTGGGAAATGAAGAGCTTTTGTTGACAAGATAACCACTAAAAAGAACTGGAGATCACTGCATAAGAAATAGAGAGTGTTCAAGGCAAATTGGTAGTCAGCAAGGCTAAGATGAGAAGCTGAATGTGAAATATAATCAGAGAACACTGTTTTGATAAAGGTTTTACTGGGTCTGACAGAAAGACCCCTTTTTCTTAATGATATGATGATGACCTAGTTGAGGAGTGAGGCCCTTCAAAGCAAGGCAGGAAAGGATGCTGCAAATACATGCAAGGCTTAAATACCTTTTGAGAGATATACAAATCTTATTGTCTTTATGGCACAGCAGAAAAATGTAAGCATAAGGAAGGTCTTGATTGTTCTTTTGCCATACATAAATAACAGCTTGTAATAATCCAATATTCACACTAAAATCTTTGGCCACACACCAGAGAAAAACACATTTCCATCCTTGTCTCTTGAGAATCCTCTTCTGAAAGACTTCTCCTTTTTTAACAGTTCAGCTCACATCTCTATTAGTCAGTTCACCACATCTGATTATCCTTCTCAGTGAACACTCAGAACAGGTGGCTGCAACCTGTCACATAACCCTTTCTTTGCCAAATTTTTCACTTGTATCCTTGGGTTGTTTTTTGGGTTTTTTTGTTTGTTTGTTTGTTTTTGTGGGGTTTTTTTTGTGTGTGTGGTTTTTTTTTTTTGGTTGTTGTTGTTGTTGTTGTTGTTGTTTGTTTGTTGTCCAAAGACCAAAATCAACCAACCAACCCCCCCCCAAAAAAAACCCAAACCCCTCAAAAAAACTCCAAAAACAAACAAACAAACAAATAAACCAAAAAACCCTGAATCAATAGAAAAGAACTTAAGTGTCTTTTAGCTTTGGGAAAAGAAAAAAACTGAATCAGGATCTGAGGCTATGTTTAGTGGGTTAATCTGTTTTAATCCATGAAAATCAGTCTCAAGCCATGCTCATTAGGAGGAATTTAATTTTGTTTTCTGTTATTTAAGCAACCTAGGAATCATCTGACCTTCCTCCCAATAATTTCTCTGTACTATAAATAAGCATTTTTGAAGGTGCTGATTACAGTGCTGAATGTCAATAGGATTCTGTCTACTATTAACGCTATTACTATTGTTGTAGAACTTGGAGCAGCAATTATGAAGCAAGACCTTACTGAGCTACAGAATGCACAGATCCAGAGTAAAAGACAGGTACTCTCACAAGAGCAATATGAGTAACAGTAAGAGTTAACACGTGTGGAAAACTGAAAGCGTGTTGGTCAGAATGGCAGAGAGGAGTTGGATCACTGATGCCTTCATTGACAGGAATTTTAAAGAATATTTGAAGCACGATAATATAATAAACGTGACAATTTGCAGGTATTTATTGGGATCATTTTCTCAAGTCACAAGGGCCATCTTCAGAAAGGTTTGATATATTTGATAGCTGGTATGAATGTTATTTGATGAGTCAAGAAGAATAAGCCCTGAATAACAGTCCTGGCCATTTCTGAGAGAAAAGGTTTTAGTGACTCAGGGGGATATGTCTGATGAAGCAAAAGGGAAGAAAAGTGAAGATATGACTGAAAAGTAGACCTTCAAAGTTCTAAACTGCATCTTTAGTTACACATAAATGAAAAAGAGAAAGACAAAGGAGAACACATAAAGGCACATTGAAGCCAAGGGTGCATATGAAATTTGTATTAGGAATGACTGAAGCATGACTGTACTGTGAAGAGAAAAGCTGGAGCATCATAGGAGAAAGGAAGGAAAGAAGGGAAAACATAGATAAACTGAAGACAAAAGAGGATGGCACTGAGGCAGATGGAGATGATTAGAGAAGGATCATGACTTGGGAGCATCCACTTGAATCAGAGGAGAAGATAACACAGAATCCTTACAAAGACTGCAAAGCAATCTGGGAGGGGATGGGAAGCTCAAATAGCCTTTTCAGGGGGGAAAGTGTGTACAGTTTTCACTGAAATAAATTGCTGAAACTTGTACAGAGAAGTCAAGAATAAATGTGTGGAAGGTTTTGGAACAGGATGCAAGCTGGGAAAAATGTGACCGGGATTGTAAGCATGGAATTTCAGCTGGAAGAGGAGAACTGTTTGGTCAGGAAGAATGGAAATAGGAGAGAAAGTATTTTGCAGCAGGAGGGGACAAGCATGGAGAAGCAGGATTCATTGTAAATCTGCAGTGTATAGACACGAGTGCTGCAGGGTGAGCACCAAAATTGGTTCTAAGCTGCAGCTTAGTTGGGCAGACCATGCAATTGGAAAACACATTGAAGGAAATAATGTCAAAAGGGAGTGAAATGAAAATAATGCATCAATGCACAAGTTAAAAAGAACAAGCAGCAAACCAGGTCCAGACACAGCCTCCAAAAGAAAAAAATTCTATCCCAAACCAGAAGAAAAGCCTGAGAGTAGATGAAAAATTGTCTGCAATTGCCTGTAAGAAATGATGGGGGAAAAGATCAAGCAAGACGGCCTGTGGGTGGCTGATCTCAGTATCTTGAGAATAAATACTTTCTTACCATGTGTCCTACAGGGTGGATAAATTCTACACTGCAGATGAATCCTATTAATGCAGAACAGGCATATGCAGTGATTAAATGATTTGTGTGAGGTGACACAGAAATCAGAGCCAAATATTGACCCCCAAGACCCCAGGTCAGACAGTTTGGGAGCTAAGAACTGTCTGAAGTACAGACTGAAGTCTGATATCCCCCTGCTCTCTGCAGAGCCTCTCTTTATAGGTCTACTAATAGAAGAACATCTTGTGAGGTGCAGATTATGTCTCCAAATATTTTAACTCTGTCAGTGTTCTGTAAGTAGTATGAACTCTGAAACTGTAGGAACAAAGGCATACCCAGAAATGGCTCACTTTTTTTATCTGCTGACAGCTGGGGAGAGGGGGAAAGCAAACTGCACCCTATCACATCCTAGAGTTTAATGCTCCCCATAGCACAGAGAAACAAAAAGTGAAAATTCACTACTCATGAAGCATCTACCTGTGCTGACAGCTAATTTAGGCCCAAAATACAGGCTATGCAGAGAAAATAAATTCTTATGACATGTCAAGTCTGGGATCCAAGGAAGCCTGACAATGATATTGAAGCAGCATACTCTTTGCATACTGATTCCTGTGATATCACTCTTTGTTTTGAAAAAAACATATTTATGCAGTTTCACTGGGAACAGAGGTACCATATTCAAACAAATGAGAAAATCCAACCACAAGCAGTAATTTGTTTACAATTCATCCTATCACTATACAGAAATTCTTTCTAGGGTTTTGGGGTTTGGACTCTGGTTTGCCAAATGAAAATTACGGATGGTCTCTTGGTCTCCTTTCAGATTTTTGAGATATAAAATAACTCCTCATCTAATTTTAGAGATTCTGTGTATCCCATAGACTCATATCACATATAATTTTGATCTGCCAATAGCTCACTTTTAACATTTAAAAACAACATAATTCACTAGCTTCTAACTTTTTATTTGAATGATTTTTGAAACTTTTTATCTGCTTCTTAACTAAGTGCTTCTTTAGCCCCATGTGTTCAGTATTTTGAGAGCTGCTTTTAATAGAGCTGCTCTTGCATGCACTTCATCTACACAACTCCTCCTCAAGAAACCTACAGCACAATAAATAAATAAAAGAACTTCACCTCAGTGTATCTCCTCAGTAGTTTTGCGTGACTTTTACTTCACCTCTTGAACCTCCTCAACACACTGTCAGACTGACTGTGTTCTCTGCTTATCTGAGATTACTTTCTCTCCACCGAAATGCAGTTCATTACTTTCTTCAATGGAATTCCAAATCTGCTCTCTAATAGATTTCTAATCCTCAGCAAACCCGCATGTTACGATGCGAGCACCACGCTCACCATATGGTTAAACCTGATTTTTAGTGACCCTGCCACATCATTTTCATTAAGAGCATGTGATTAGGAAAATAACACACCAACAGGAACGTGATTCTGGCTTTCCCTCATTGTTCTGAGGGGATTCTGATTATTACACACCCTTTGGTCTCTACAGAGAGCTGTAGTTGCTTCCCCTCAGAAATCTGTTACTTTTAGGTATGTTCAAGAGTGTGATAGACTACTTCTCAAGCTCAGAGCAATGGATGCAAACTTCCCTGGACACTGCACTTCACTTCCTTGTAGAAGAATCAATAGATTTGTGATCTATCACAACAAGGATGGGACAATAATGTGAGGTGTGTTTCCACAATAGCAAGCCACTAAAATGAAAATGGTGTGTTATTTTTATCCCATTTCTGACCACGCAAAACATTCTGACCGCTTGTGATCATTAATAATCTCGTGCAGCTTTTCACAGCAATAGAGGACTTCAGCAAAATGTCCTTGGAGAATTCCTGCTTATGTAATTCTATATCACCCAACTATATCCTTATTTCACCAACTGGGGGTTTCTAGCTCACGTCCTGTGACAAGCTGTTCCGAGATCATACTGAATATTTTTCAGTAGCAGCAACCATTAACCTTCAAAGTACAGAAATTTTGGTGTTGGAAGGAGAATAAAAATACATACACATCAGAGGACGTGTAAAAATCAGTGATTTTTAAGTATCTGTTGCAATACATAGAAAAAAATCCTTTAGTATTTATAGCAACTAAAAACACAAACAAAGGCTGTTTAGACTGAGCAAGTTTGAGACTTTTGGGTGGAAGATTTTATATTAATGTTGAAGTTTTCATGTTTTGTATTATGAGGGCTTTGATGATTCATTATGATATGGAGATTTTTTTTTTCTTATATAAATTACTTAATATAATTTTTTAAATAAAAATTTAGACATACTTCCCAATGCCAGGCTGTATCTGGCACCTTGGGAATGTGGCCTGCTGAAGACAGACATTTAGAAAGTAACAACCACTCAGGTAGGTGAACATGCTGTTCTTTTCATACTTAAATATACACAACTTGGTGCTTTCATTGTCTTCTCACCATGGCAGAACAACTGCCCTTGATGTTCTACGCACACTGGAGTTGGGACTGTAACAGTGGTAACCAGTGTGACACAGCCCAAAAATGATGCAAACACACAATGTTACTGTGCTTGAGTACATTCCTCTCTCAGCACTTTTTGAATCATCAGCTATTTATTTCAATATTCTGCATATCATTGGTGCTTTGGCAGCCCTTTTTTTTTTTTTTTTTTTTTTAATACTCCTTGTGTATAAACAGCACATATAAAAGTTCCATCTTGGAACAGTTCATTAATCTTAACCTTTTAAAGTCAGGTCTGGTAAATGCATCGTTTGTGTCATGACATCACCCTAACTTGCCAAAAGAATTCATAGCAAGGTGTTACAAGTCTTGCATTTATACTTTTGACTGATAATTTCATAGTGGAAAAATATCTGGGTCATCACTTTCCAGAGGCACCAGTGCCTGTGTTTCTATTCCTGGTCAACATCAGAACATGTTCCAGTGCCTGCTCGAGTGATGTTTTCCCTGCTGACACAACCAGACAGACAGAACTGCAAATGTTATTGTGAGACACAGCAATTTCCACGTGGGAGAAGGGCTGATAAGTTTTAAACTATCCTCTTTTGGCTTAAAGAAGTCTTCTGTGCTTTTATTATACCCTCTTGATTTAGCTGTTTGTGTTGAAAGGGCAGGCTCTGACCTCCTACGAGTGCTGTAAACAAGCCGCATGCAGGTTTTTAAAGATGCTCCTATTTTGGGAGCATGTATGAAATCCATGTCAGCTGCTTGATTTACCTGCCACTTCAGTGGGGGAAAACCAGCCCCAGACTGTCTGAAGTGGCTCAGTTTCAAATATTAAAGTGAGATTGAAAACTAGCAATGACACTTTTTTTTTCTGCACCTTTGAATTGACTATTGATTTCGCTGACTGCAGTGAAGAAGGTTCCAGCATTGAAAGCTGATTATGGAGGAACACCTTCTTAGAGTGACAAGAATATTTCTCTCACTCTCCTTGCTTCATTAATATTTCTCTGAACTCAGATGGGACAAGAGCCTCCAGAGCCCACTTCTCTTGGAAAAAATATTGCCTTTCAGAACTTGACATTTCCCAGCTGGAACTGGATCTGTTTCTACAAAATCAAAAAAGCAAGTGTAGCTCATGGCTATTAAAGAGTAATTTTTTTGATATGCATCCATCATTCATGCTGGTGACCTAATCCCTGTGAAGTCAATGGGAGAGAAGAAAAGAAGACAATTCACAGACCCTAAAACACCCATGCATCTGCTCAGAATTCTTCTACAATGCCCCTTGCACATCAGTTAAATGTAAGTATTTGCAGGAAGAATTTGACAAATAATTTAAGTAAGTAAGAATTGAGAAAATCATGACCTTTCCACAGAAAATTCATGAAGGAATTAAGAGAAAAAGAAACATCCACCATTTACATAATTCATAAATAATTACTTTTTCAGTCCTCTGTTCTGTCCATACACCGCCAGGGAGGGACATTCCATAACCACAACCATGAGGTTTTTGTTTTGTTTAATGTTTTTATCTCTTGTGTTCTTCAGGGGTGCTGTCAGTTTTGCAACCAGTGCAACTAGGTGCAATGTGCACAATGTGATTTACACCAGCAAGGAAACCCAGCTCTACTTATCTGTCTTTTTAATTAATCAACTTGAATAAAGCATTAGTTGACTCACATGCACAATCCCCCGAATTATTCACTAGGGTAAGTAAAAGTTACCTGTTTAGGCTCTCTGAGTCAGATTCTTGATATTACTTTAATTACAGACTTTCTTTTCATTTCCAGTGTCATCCAGGCCCACACCACTGGTTGCCACCTGGCCACAGGGAAGCACACAGCAGCCTGGGTCCAAACTTGTACAATGCTGACAGCTGCTTTCAGCTGAGCTCCAGATATAATTCACCTGCAACCTTTGGTTCCCTTCCTCCTCACTGAGGTGTGTGAAACCTCTTAATAAGCATCAGTATGAGAAATAGGTCTTTTATCTAACTCTCTTAAGGGAATTATACGCTCCTGGGAACTTCTGAAAACAGCTTGTCCTATGAACCTGCAGTAACAAGGAAGCCACAGATAGCAGAGGACTGGAGATCCGTGTTCCTAAACTGTCAGGCCAGAAGGAGAAACTACACTAAGGAGGCAAAGCCCTGATTAGGTCAGATAACCATCCCTGTCACTAAGCCATCCATGTAATGAGCCCCCTCATCAACACATTTGCCAAAAAAGCACTAAGCACCCCCATCTGTCCCCATCCATCCAGCATTATCTTTGGTGATACTGCTCTGGGAAGAGGATCACTGGATTAACAGGTTATAAAACCAGGAGCTGCTTGGAGAAGCTGAAATTCAAAGCTGAGCTCCAGACCCTGAGTTGCAGGTGAAGACTCCTCATTGAGTTAAGGCAGTTTTAAGATCCCTTGAAGCTAAACTGCCTTTTTTTTAATGTCAGTGTATCTCAGAGCTATTTTAAATTGCAGTCTACCAAAACCTTCAAGGGGTCATTATGACAGAGATCACCAGTGAATAAAGATTTCTGGTATGCCCCCTTTATAATACTTGCTGCAGGGTTGTAGGATGAAAATTAAGGACACTATCTCCTTAAAGCTCTCCCATATTTTCTGACTTTTCAGATAATATTTCTCTTCTCCAAATCCCTTTATCATTTTATCTCATTTCCCCTGGCTCCTTCCACTGGCCTCACCCCTGGTTTGTTCTACAATTTGCTTCCTTCCCCTCTCATGCTGCCCTCAGCAGCTCCATTTCTCTCTGAAAGCCCTCTCCAGTACTAGATTTCAGCTTTGCCTGGTATGCTTTAGGCCACTGTCAGCTTTCCTCACACTCAAGACTCATCTTTCTTCCTGCTTCCCTTGTCTTTCCCCCTCCCCCAGCAAGTGCCATGAGCTGCTGAGAGTTTTCACATGGATTTGCTTCCCTCATGAGCTTATTCAACATATGACCTGCAGTTCCTTTCACTTTATCCCTAATTAGTTTCAACAATCTATATTTTCTCTTCCCAGACTGTATGCACCATCAGATGCTCACTTTATCCATCAGAACTATTTGTCCTCCAAACTCTCTTTGGTTTCTTTTTTTTTTTTTTTTTTAAACCATCAGTCTTATTGAAACACCCCTTAAAGTCCTGCTGTCTCCTGTAATTTCAGTTTTCTTTAATGAATAGTTTGGTGTTGGTATAAACCTTTAATTTACCTGTACTATTTATATTTCAATGGCCTCAGTTCTATTCAACACCATTTCCAATGAGAAGTGATATTCTTCAGCATGCAATGGATTTATGTTTTTCTTTAAATGTAGTATCTCAGTTGTAAAGCCAAGCATGTTTTCCTCTTCCCTTTCACATCAGAGAAACTTTCGCTTTCATTCCCTGTCCTGTGACCTGAAAGTACTTTCTCTCTTTTTCTCATCACTGTTAGTCTGGATATAAATCTCTAAGTAGAAAGTTGCCCCAGCAGACAACCAAATGAGTTGCCCCAGCAGACCAAATGAGACAGAAGAAGCAAAAAATACCCAGAAAATAAAGCAGACAAACCCCTGCTTAATTAGAAACATTAAAAAAACCCCAAATAACCCAAACCAAAAAACCAACAACAACCCAAGCAAACAAAACAAAACTAAAAACCAAACAAACCACAAAATGACAAAAAAACCCCAAGGAACTCTACTTGCCCCATGTATCTTAGCTTTTCCTGAGGCCCTCTCCCAGTTGCAGTGGCAAAATACCTTGGAGTAGTTTCCCAAAGGTCAACACAGTGCTGTAGTAATACTTCCTTTCCTTCCTTCAGTGGATTTATTTTGTCAATGATTGTTGTCTGCCTCAGCAAAACAGCTTCATCTCTTTTCTCTGTTTAGCTCTTGTGGGGCTGAATCCTGCAGCAGCAGTCCCAGTGAAGTCGGTGGGAGTGTTGACTCTGTAAGAACCACATGTGTCCCATTAAATAATTATCCAGGGCTGAATGAGCTCCCAGAAGTTGTGTGTGAAGACAAGCATCCACATTGAGAGGTTGTTAACCAAAGCTGGAGTCCCACTTAAACAACCTTCCCCACTGCCTCCCAACAACACCATTACTGACCTTTTCAAATAAATATTTCCACTAAAAAAGCCCAAACAGATAGAGATAAGCTTTCCACAAAGAGAAATGGTGTTATTAATATGGAGCACTAAACCTTTCCAAACTGTAAGTCAATTTGATCTTTAAACAGAGGTCAGCTGGGTTTTTTCTGCTGTAGAAACACATGCATATCTTCCTAGTAGAAATGCACTTTCTAAAGTTTTTATAAAGGTATGCCAGAGCCATAGGAAGGTGGAGGTACTATTAATATTGAGGATTATTCAGAAACCACAGGATTTAGCAATTTAACTACTAGAGTAGTATCTTATTGACACCTAGTTGCTGTCTTATTGCTGCTGATTTTCTAGCTTCTATCTTCCACATTTTTCTCTCTAGCCACTGCAGATATTTTCTATGTGAAAAATAGGGGAAGAAATTGTTCTCCTGGTGAAATCAGTGAAGATTTAGTTTCTCATTTAAATAAGTATTTAAAATTTACAATCAAGTGTTAAAGGCAGTCTTCAAATTTTAAAATATTCTTTCAAGCAAAAAATAGTGTGAACTATGCAAAACCTGAAACAGTCAGAAAATGTTTCAAAGATATTCTGCCTTACATCTTAGTGATGATAATGAACTCACATGTAGATAAGGGTACCATTTATCTCTTTTCTCCCCCTATTTCTTTTAGGAGATGAAATCCAGCAATCCAGAAGAGGAACTCTGTGCTACTGGTGGGATAGAGGAGAATATGGAGAGAGATCTAAAATTCTGGAGGTTCATTCAAGGAACAAAATCCCTTTCGTAGCCTTTCTGGCCAGGACCCACTGTTTCCAAGGGGTCGAGCATTGGTGCACTATGCTTTTGCTCAGGGAAGAGGAACTTTATAGCTTTTTTCAAGGAAGGAAGAGAAACAGGGCAAAAAATTTAGTGTTCGTTAAAAGACTCCCTCTGGAGCTGTTTTGTGAAGGAGTCTTCTTGCAAATTAATGTCTTTGGGTCTCTGACACACCACCCGGCACCCAACTGGATCTTGTAATGCAAACCAGAGATTCTTCCAACTTCCACAATGTTGGTTAAGCTGATGCACCAAGTTCATGTTGTCAGAAGACCCACGTGGCAAAGGAATAAAGAATTTCTTGTCTTTCCACTCACCTTTTTTTGTTTCTTTTTTATTAGTGTCTTTCCTGCAAAGCTGATAAGGTGCATGGGTCTGAGCCTGCCATGGGTTTTGACTCAGCTTGAGCCATGTACATTGGATTCATTAAACGCAAATATTTAAGCCCACAGAAAACATCTCACAGAATCACAGAATCACAGAATGTGTAGGTTGGAAGAGACCTTCAAGATCATCGAGTCCAACCCAGCCTTAACACCTCAACTAGGTCTTGGTATCAAGTGCCACATCCAGTTTCCTTTTAAACACATCCAGGGATGGTGACTCCACCACCTCCCTGGGCAGACTATTCCAATATTTAATCACTCTTTCTGTGAAAAACTTCTTCCTAATATCCAACCTATATTTCTCCTGACGAAGCTTAAGACTGTGTCCTCTCATTCTGTCAGTTGCTGTGTGGAGAAAGAGACTAACCCCCAGCTGTCTACAACTACCCTTCAGGAAGTTGTAGAGAGTGATAAGGTCACCTCTGAGTCTCCTTTTCTCTAGGCTAAACAGCCCAAGCTCTCTCAGTCGTTTTTCATATGGCTTGTTTTCCAGTCCCTTCACCAGCTTTGTTGCCCTTCTCTGGACACGTTCAAGCATCTCAACGTCCTTCCTAAACTGAGGGGCCCAGAACTGGACACAGCACTCAAGGTGTGGCCTGACCAGTGCCGAGTACAGGGGAAGAATGACCTCCCTGCTCCTGCTGCCCACACCATTCCTGATACAGGCCAGAATGCCATTGGCCCTCTTGGCCACCTGGGCACACGGCTGGCTCATGTTCCAGATGCCAATGGGACATTTTGCACCATCAATTATCCTGCCATTGTCAGCTGACTGGCACTCTTAATCGCACTTGGATTAAAACTTACAGGAGCTCTTCCATCTTGGTTTGGGTCTGTTTTGTTTTTGAGGGGGGGTTGTGGATTTTTTGTTTTGTTTTTGTTGGGTTTGTTCATTTATTTTCCAAAGTTCTCCAAAAATAAGAGAAAATGGGAAAACCTAACCACAACAAATTGTGCAAGGAGACTCAAATTAGTCCTGCTGACAAACCCAGGAGTGTATTACTCCCAACACTGCCAGGTACTGCAGTGGAAGGGAGCAGGAGGTGGTCTTCTCCCCTCACTAACAAAGTGTCCCAGTGAAACTATAGTGGGACAGGTGAGTTAAAACTGGAGCTTGGATTTCAGATGAGCCATATCGATCCTTCTCTGGCTGACCTTGAAAGCAGGGGCTGGGAGTCACACCACCACAGCTCAGCATGGAAGAACAAGGCTTTGATGTTGTCCTGATCAAAGTGGCATCCCAGCCACGGTCAGCAGGAGAAAGGTTGGACTGGATGACCTTGGAGGTCTTTCCAACCCTAAATGGTTTTGTGTGATTCTGTGCAGGGGGAAGGCTGGGTGGCCCTCGGGAGTGGCTCTGGTGACTCAGGTTCATTCCCCGACATCTTTCTGGGGCAGGCTGGGATAATCCAGCCCTTTATATGCAAGTGACTGGGGGAGAGCACTATAAATATGGAACATCAAAATGTCATTTTGCACAGCCACTTTAAACAGATATGTCCTAGCACTCTCCTCCTTCTGTACCAGGAAAGATAATAATCTGTTAAACTTTCCCCCAGAACCGTATTTTAATTACAGACTCAACACATGCACCAAACACGCTCCCACTAAAGGGCACGCCTTGATAAAGTCAGCGCGCTGTGCCGCTGTGACCCAGCAAGGTCAGAGCCTGCCAGGAATGGCCAAAGAGCCCGCTGGCTCCGGGCCAGGACAGAGGGATAGAACCAGGACAGCGGGACTGCCCGGGACCCACTCGGCGGGGCAGGGAGCTGATGCTGCCGAGACGCACCAGCGGGACACACAGCAGAGCCACTGAAACGCAGCGATTGTTTGTGATGAAGAGCTGCTCCCGGGCTGTTCTGGCCATGGATGTCCCGGGAACACCCGAGCCTGTCCCCTCCTTTGAGCGCTATCTCCCTCTGCTGTCCTGCCGCAGCTCTGCGCTGGGGACACGCAAGGTCACCTCTGAACCTCTGAGGAACAACCCAAGCGCAAGGCTTGGACAAACGCCCTGGAATTTTTTGTTTTCTTTCTTTTTTTTTTTTTTTTTTTTTTTTTTTTTCTTTTTGCCTGACGCTATTTATTTTCACGAGGAAACTCTTTAGTGTCTTGAAGCATCAGTCCCAAGTGCTGGAGGCTTCACGGTGGAAAATACATAAATAAAAACCAGCTGGGAAATGCATTTTCTCCTCACTGAGCTGCCCAATCGGGTTTCCATTACTAGCAAGAAGTAATAGCCAGCAACAGCTTCTTCTCTGACAGAGAAGTAACACGTATGTCTAAGCAGCAGAGATTCTCTGAAGAAAGTGGAATATGAAAAATGTTCACAGCTTTCACTTTTTGATGGGAGGAAAACATGGAGCTAACATCTGACTGAGGAAGGGGAAGTCCTTGCATGTCCCTGTATCCACATGCAAGATTCAGAATCCATCCACATCCATACAAGGCCAGGATTCTGAAGATAGCCCATGAGGAGTATGGGAATGGATAGCACCTCTGAGAAACCTGAAATTTTGAGTAAAAGCACCTAATTCGTTGCCACAGATGATTTGAACTTGGTGATTTTTATCCCTTTCATGCAGTGTATGATCAGCCTCTCCAACAGCCTCTTTGTCGATCTTCTTTGTTTGCAGATCAGCAGAGCTTCTAACCCAGACTCAGTTCTGAAAGGAAAAGTGTCTATGTACTTAGGATTTTGGTTTAATTGGTATTTTCCCAATGTTTTCATAAGCAATTCCAAAAGTTCTGTAAACCCATAATGAGTACAATATTCTGGAAGCAGTAAGGCAGCTCACAGGATGTTTGCAGTGTCAGTAGCTATTTTTATGTTCTCCATGAATGAGCCATGACAATACTGTCCTGTGTGATAAAATACGTATTAAATTGTAGGATTGCAAGCATGATCCTACAGTCTCAATGGTTTGCTTTTCCAAATACAAGATAACAATTTGCTGAGTGAGCTGCTTTGAATTCTTGCAGGCACTGTATTAAGTTCTGTTGTGATTTAACAGGGGCCAAAATTTGTTCTTGTTTGGTTGTGAGTCTTTCAGCAGTCAGTGTATGCACATGAGGGCACATTCTGCCTCTTTCTATTCAATGTGCATAATACAGTTCAAATCCTTCTCTTAAATGTTCCTAGTGTGAGACACACTGAATATTTTATTTACACTAGTAGTGGGAGAGGTGTTGAAATTTTCATTAATCCAGTTTTTAATAGTGTTGAAAAAGGAATGTCATGTTTCTCAGTCAGCACTATTTTTTTTTCCTGTGACCTCTAAGTAGAAGTAATTTGCCCCATACAAATTAGGACAGAGACTGGAAGAGAGGTTCAGCATCATTCTGTAGCTCTATGCAGTACCTTGTGCATCCAATTAACTAATGAAATCTGAATTAAGTGGAGGGAAGGAATAAAAATCTTTTTTTTTTCTTCAAAACATTCCCAGTTTGCAACAGACAAGAGTGTGGTACTGCCCTGCTGGAGTTACAGTGTAAAGTAATAAACCAGGGTGTAGTGTCAGACTAGAGAGAAACCTAACCCAGACACATTAATCTGGGTGTATGGGCCCAGGAGAACAAGGAGTTTTCAAAATCCTTTGCCTTGTTATGGATCCCCATGGCTCCTTGGCAGACGTGCAGAGCCATGCATTAGCCATCCCAGAACTGCTTCCTCAGGTTTCTAGTGCCCAAATAACCTGATAATATTGTGCTCTTTCTGGCACTAAAAAGCCTTCCCTGAAATTATAAGTCTTTTAATTCAGGTATTGGTTGACTGGTTTAGCAATTCTACTTTTACCTTAGCTTGCACGTAATTCCAGAAAACTATAAACCAAGAACAGAAGGGCGACAATTACACTGTGTCCCTGATAGACACAGACCCAACATCCACACACTCCCAAATTAGTATACTAATGATGTTACTGCTTTAATTAACCATGCTACTGTGCCTGTACTGGACTCTTTCCCAAGAACTGTTCAGGTTACTGCATAAGGCAAGGACACTGATTTTCCTTTAATGCTTTTTTTTTTTTTCCTCTTTATTGACAGGACTGCCAAGTTCACAGAAGAATCAATAGCCAAGGATATTCACATAGGATAAGATTTACAAAGCATGTTTCACAGACAGTAACAACTGGGACCTCGGAGCACTTACTGGAACCAACAAAATGACAACTGATATGTCCTCCAGTGAATCTATGTTAAGACGTTCTGTCTGCAGTAATTAAAAACTAGGTAATGTCACCTGTGTGAAAAGCCCACCATAAAATCAGCTCCACTTAGGAGTGTAACTTGACATGTTGACTTTTTCCATCAGCAGCTCTGTCCTCTAAGCCAGCCTCTGGCCCTGCTATGCTGAGTAGAACCTTCCTTAACTCATATCAACCAAAGTAATGCACTCTTGTGAACCCTCTTATTTTTCCTACCATCTATTTCCTTCAGTATTTTGTGTGGGATGGTCTGGTAACTCATTAATTACACCTGAGCAAATTACCCCTCAGGGAACACACAAAATATTTTTTCACAGAGTCCTTTTTGTTGTACAGAGATTTTGGAGTAATTACATCTCTCTTTTGATTCTTTGAGCTTATTTAAGCAAAGTGATCTCATGACAGTAAAATACTCAAGTTTTCTGTTGTGTACTTTTAGCTTTGCAAGACCTAGATATCACTAAGCACAAGGATTCCCTGGGTATTCATAGTGTACAGTATAAAATAAATTGATTTTACTTTGTCCTATACTCCAGAAACACCTAAACTTCTACCTAAACCAGAACACACACACACACACAGACTACAACTCTTCTTTTTCATGCTTTTTCTTACACATATTTGTACTGACTTCGTGCAACAACTTTTATGCAGAGAAATAATGAAGGAAAAAAAATGAACTAACCTTATCATAGGTTATTGCATGTAGGAAGTATTATAAATATTATTAATTGCTTGGCTCTCTTCCTTCTCTATCATATTTCCCTCAGGTCTCTGTTCCATGCTCAAGGCCATTATTTGATGGGGGAGGTATAAAGTCATAACAGGCTGATGTAAATTTCCTTTGAAGTGCCTTATATATCACAGATTCCACAAGAGAGATGAAACAGCAATTTTGTTCCTGCTCATAAGGAAGGGGCGGAAGAAATTCTTCTTGTGAAGAGAATTAAACTCATGCCTATTCTCTAACTGAGGCCAGTATAGTATATTATTCTTCAGGCAAATCTTTGATAACACTTATTGCCTTTTGAAGGTAGACCTTTGATAACATTTATTGCCTTTTCCAAGACTCCTTCTGGAAGGAAGCCTTGTAATTCTGAGGAGGAAATGAACAACTCCAAAACTGAGGGAGATAAAGAAGATGTCTGTGTCAAGAGTCTTAGACATGGCCTGTCAGCTAAATTTTATGCTTCTGCTAAATTAAAATCAGAAACTCATTACAGAAAATTAAACAAGCAGGTAGTTCAGGCAGTCACTTTTTAAGATCACCATCAACCTCTGAACAGTTGAGAAGCCTTTTGACTACCTACTATAGATACCTGAGTTGCTGGCTTGACAAGATGCAGATCTACTACTCTGACAGGGTTGGTGTCAGGGCTTCCCTGACCATGCCAAGAAAGCCACTTATTAACCTTAAAAAGCTTAATTAAGCTGGTCAAATGATGATAAAAACCTAGGGAGAATATTCATTTCACAAATATTTTAAGGGGTCTGTCCAGGGACATAAGATAACACTTAGGTGTGCAGGTTCCATGTCCAGTATCCATTTCACTTCCACACACTGCTTTTAGAAATCACCTATTATCTAAGATGCCAGGTGACCTTTTAATAAAACACCAATTAAGGGACATCTTAAAATATTTCCAATTTAACCACAGTCCCTAGCTCTTGCCCAGCAGCACATTTGTGCAGTTCAACTAGTAACCCAATTTTTTCCTCCCAAGGAGTTTCACGATCCACATGAGCAGCAAAACAGAACGTGTGCAGATGCCAGTTTTTGCAAGTCTGTGGTAGACAAGGGAGGCACAGTGTTTCTTTACACCACTTGAGGTTCTATTCCAGAAAAGATTTAGGCTTTGATTCCCTTGCAATTGTCACAATTATGTTCTCAGATGAGTTGGTTCAGTTGAATAAACTGGAAGGTGTAAATGACACTGGTTTTCCTACAGCTGTCTACAAAACTGGGTCATGAATGGCACTTTTGTTACATCAATAAATGGCATAAAAACCATAAAGCTCAAGAGGAAGAGAATTTGCTGAAATCTGGCTCTTTTTCACATGTGGACATGAAGCTGCTTTTACACACAGGTTTTGGTCACAGCTTAATTAGTTTGGTCACAGTTTAATTAGTAAGGCAACAATATCTTTGCTCAACAAAAGCTATCTTACTTCTGATGGGAAGGATCGTTACCTATTCAACACATATAGAAATAATCATGATATTTTGCCATCGGAATCAGTGGCAACACTTCACAAGCAGAGTAAAACTAAGGATGAGAATGGGTGTCAAAATCTAAGTGGGTAGTATCAGCTGAAAAGTAGGAGGGAGAGGAACTACACACTCATTTAAAATAGAGACAACATCAGGGATTGATGAGGAATGAGTTGAAGAGCCAGGAAAATGTCTCTAGCAGAAGTTGGCAACGCTGATAATTGAAGTCAAGAAGATAAAATATAGATGTATGTTTCCTGATATGTTTCCTGGAGAATGGGTTTCCCAGAATTTTGTGTACTATTGATTTTTTGTTCAATTAAGTGACATATTTGGTTTTCAAAACTGCTTTCTCTGAGACTCTCTTGTGGTAAAACCAGAACAGGCTTAAAAAAAGAAAGAAAAGAAAAAAAGGAAGGAAGGAAGGAAGGAAGGAAGGAAGGAAGGAAGGAAGGAAGGAAGGAAGGAAGGAAGGAAGGAAGGAAGGAAGGAAGGAAGGAAGGAAGGAAGGAAGGAAGGAAGGAAATGAAAGAGAGAGAGAGAAAGAGAGAATGAAAGAGAGAGAGAGAGAGAGAGAGAAAGAGAGAATGAAAGAGAGAGAGAGAGAGAGAGAGAAAGAAAGAGAGAAAGAGAGAAAGAGAGAAAGAGAGAAAGAGAGAAAGAAAGAAAGAAAGAAAGAAAGAAAGAAAGAAAGAAAGAAAGAAAGAAAGAAAGAAAGAAAGAAGATGCATTCAAATATGACAGCAAAATGGACTTGCACAGTCAAAAACTGGTAATGTAAATATTCCTAAAAATTTCAAGAGTCAGGTTAAGGCAAGAGATTTAATCCTATTAATTTCAGTGGAAGTCTTCACTGATAAAGATACTAATCAGTATCAGTATGGAGAACAGCAACCAGCCTCTAAAGGGAATGACATCACATTAAGAGTTCTATCCTATCCTTCTGGGTCTATTGCAGGGTCGTTGTAACAGTTCTAACACATTTATCTTTCTTCGAATATAACATTTTTTAAATTACTTTACCTTCCATTATTGAGGTCTTAACCCTGTATATTTAGAATCTCAAATTTTATCTTTCATGCTAAACATGTTTTGCTGTCTGGTGCTGAACTGTAGAGGACTATTGTATCTCTGTCTTCAAGACATACTTTCGAAATGCTGATAATACTGTATGATAAGACTGTCATATTTAATTACCAGGCTCGCAGTTATGAGGACATTGGTATCTGATTCCCTTAGGTCTACAAATATATGACCATAACGTTGCAAACAGCTGTCCATCAACAGCTCTGCTTATCAACATCGATGTGGAAGGGTTTAAATGTCTTCTCCCAGTGCTTCTGAGCTAATATTCTCTGCTGCATTTTCTGCAGCACACGAGGCTGGTCTGTCTGCCAATCCATGCTCTAATCTCAGTGAGACCAGAGGGGAAAAAAGCCAACGAAACTTACTGCACTGTCTTTAGAAAGATAGTGAAGGTCAGACTAATCAATCTCAAATAAAATGACACTTTGCAAAAATTCCCATTTTACCTGAGTCCATATTAATTCCTCCCTATCAGAACACTGATGTTCTGCTTCACAAAGCAGGTTTCACCACTGTTTGTAGGACAGTACTTGCAGCTCTTTTATAATCAGCTGCTGAAATTTCCCCCTAGTTTATTCAGTGCCTGTACTCATTCATCCCAGTCCATACAAAATGCTGCATTCCTTGCAGTGTCACGCAGCATCATCTATTTCAGTCACATTGCTAACAACATTTTCTCCTGTTTTGGAATCCATGTAAGCACAAAGTCATGCAGGAATATGATCCTGTTGGTGTATGGCAGGCAGGCAGCCCTCAGCTCCTCATACTTTTAGTAAAATAGTTTCTCAGAACAGTAACAAGATCAAGTCATTTAAATATGCATTTTAAAAACTGTTACATTTTTACAGCTTACTCTTAGCTGGTGTGAATTAGCAAGAATTGATTGATTTTGTGTTAATTCAACCCTAACTGGCCTTAATAGAATGATGTTAACTGGGGACTGACCCTGAGCAGCTGATCCTCTGGAAGCTACAGAACCACACTAGAAAGAGGATGGCATTCAGAAAGATTTAAAGTTTAAAAGAAACAAAGGCACAGACACAGGTTGGAGAGAGGACTGCCCAGTGGGATGGCCAGAACAGAATTTACCTGTTAGTCTGCAGCAGAGTTCCCTTCAGAATCACAAGATGCACCCCAGAGCAAGGCTTTCATTAAAGACCTGCTTAGGTTCAAGTGAATCCAACCACCAGGAACCAAACCCCTGAGAATCAGACCCTGTGAATTCTACCACCTTCAGATTTGCCTCTTATGTTACCTTTTTATTATTTGTTTTGATCAATAAAATTCAGCTCATTTTAGTTACCATGAGGAACAGCCTTCTATTTGGGTTCTTCTTCTTGGTTCTTTGAAACATTGTCCCCTGTGGGTGTAACACAACTTCCACCCCTGTTAAAGTTGCTTACAAAACTCTTTCCCATTTTCAGCATTTTTAGTGCATTTTGAAATCTATTTATATAACAACACTGAAGTCCTGGCTTGGCAATTTATGAAGAGCTTCCTTGAAATTCAGATAAATTATGAGCTGTCAGTGTCAATCTTGATTGTAATCTTATCAAAAAACTTGAGGTTAATTAGGAAGGATCTCATCCTTCTAAATCCATATAAGCTTAACATAATAATTGAGAGTTGAGATCAATTACTCATGGTATGTCAAGGGTGTGAACTTATATGGTAGTGATTGAGTGCTTGGCCTGAATGCTCAAAAGTCAAGGTCAGAAAGCATACGAAATGCAGGTTTAAAATTTATTGAAGTCACAAATGGTGGGGAAAGGAAAGGATTGAAAGTCTTATGTATACATATTTAGGGTGGATGCTGATGTGAAACCCTGAGGCCAAAATCAAAAAAAGATTGAAATAGTAAATACAGGGAGAGGCTGGGAATGACTGCATCTGAAAATGGGATTGGCAATAGTTTGGGGGCATTTTAATGGAGCAATTCAGAAGCTCCATTTAACGAACACACATCTAGTTTTCTCAGCGGGCTAGCAACTTTAACTAAAGTAAAAGTAAGGCCTTCTGTCCCATGCAGAGCATGAGACATTCATTGTGTCACGGACTCACCTTAATGTGACACTGACAGACCCTTGAAAGCGCAGTCTTCTTTATAAAGTCCTCTGGAAACACACAGCCACTCCACTTTAAACCCTTCAAGACAAGGAGAAAACAACAGTTCTGGAGCTGTCCTGCTCACCCTGGGAGGCAAAAATGGAAAATCATGAAAGAAGATTGGCCTTTTGTTGGCCTTTTGTCGCTTTGTTGTTGTTGTTGTTGTTGTTGTTGTTGTTGTTGTTGTTGTTTAAGAAAAACCCACAACTGAAAAAATATTGTTGCCAGTACTTTTGAAAGAGCTGCCTTCCAAGTGAACCACTGAAACAGAGAGTAGACTGCATGGGCATGGGTTTCTCTCTCTCATTGTATTAGAAGCCCAGAATAAAATCTTCAAGAAGAGGATGCAAAATTACAGCAAATTACTTACAGCCTTGGATATGGCACTAGATTGCAGCTGCCCAAAGTAGGCTCTGTAGGCTTACTTTGTATGTCAGAGGAGGTATGGACTTGCAGAAGTTTCATCCCAAACCCCTCAGACACCATGGTATTCCTAGTCTGTGAACAAATCCCCCTATGCTGAAAATGGGAGGGTCTTACAGTGAGACTGAGAGACTAAACACACTGAGAGGATCTCCTCATTGCTACAAGGCAGTGTACAGTGACAGATTAAAATCAGACCTGAGCAGACCAGTTGGGTTACCAGGAGCAATACAAATGCGTTAACGCAGTGTTCCACCAGCCCGGCTTGCAGTTGGCAAATCCCTGTTCTGCAGAGCACTGCCAGGCAGGGCTGAGAATCCCTGGGATCAGGCTGGCCCAGCGAGGTGCCCCATCCCTCCAAGGTGGCTGTGCAATGCTGGCATAGGCTTTGAAGAGTTCCAGTTCTGGAACTGAGAACTGGAGAACTGGAGAACTGGAGCTCCAGTTCTGCAGCGTGTACGAACCGTACGGCCGCACAAGTACACATGAACATTTCAAACTTTTCTGCAATCATACCCAACACTTTTGCACAAGGAGCATTCCCTGGGAGGTAGGGCTTCTCCCCCAGCATTCTGACAAAACCTGTCCCACCTGAAGCCACCACCTTAGAGAGTGTTATAGCTACAGGCAGTTCAGCAACTCTTATTATTTGTCACGCACTGTAACTCTGTCTTGTGTTTGCACTGTGGGGAGCATGGAAAACAAAGGAAAGCTGCAGTGGAAGGAAAGCTCTACAAGCTTGAGAACAGGAATCAGGAGTGAATGAAGAAAGGTAAGAAGTGAAGAACACCATGTCAGAAAAGTGACAGAGGTAAGAGAAGAAAACTTCCTGGCAAGTGCATATGAGCCCACTCTGAAGCAATATCCAAGGAGTTCTCCACCACTAGAGGAATGATTTCTGTTTCTTCTTGCCCTACAAATTTAATCACAGCATTCAATTCCTGTCTTCGTTTCGAAATCCATTACTTCCAACTATATGAACACTTAAATTCTTACAACAATGCAAACTCAGATGAGGCAAAGCTCTAAAATCCTTTTTGGAAATTCAGATAATAAATTTATCAGGCTGCCGTGTGAAGGCCCTTTTGAGAGTCTATATCCTGCTGGTATCATTACAAATCCTTAGTCTCTAGCTTGGCTCGCTGAAGATCTCAAGCAGGTATTTATTGATACGCTACCCAGAGACCAGATTACTCTGCAGAGTAACTGAATTTCCTGAGCAGTCAGCTACTGCATATAACATTGTTATGCATATCCTTTGTAATTAGGCTGAATCTTTAGTGATCACCTGTGGCTCGGTGTCCTTTTTGTCAGTTCCTCAAAGTCAGAAGGTGTATTTTTGTCATATACTAGCTCCACAGTTGCCAGCCTGCAGTATGATAAGTTATTTAAAGCCTGCAATATGGGTTTTGAATGCTATCCCATGCTAATGTTTGATAACTACAGTTGTCATGACTACTCAGCCCAATGTGGGGGCTGTGTTGGGCAGATATTGCAATGATTCCCTGTCATTTCCCCTAAACAGTGTCCCTTTCTCAGAGCTACAAGACAAAGTCCCCGGCCCCACAGAGAGCCAAAACACCATCACCAGCTGCTCCAGCCAGTCCCACCTGCCAGGTGTAGCACAGAGAACAGTGAAATCAGAGGGGGTCATGGCACTTCTCTGCAAACTTGCCATTCACACTAGAGGAACATGCCAGTATGTGCAAGGGAGTCAAGTTAGAAGCCTACAGTTTGAGAGGCTTGCCTCACAAAGACAGAGCCCCTCTTATTTCCTTAAGGTCAGTTACAAAACGGTCACAACTTTTCCCCAGGTTAATTCCCCAGCTTTTATTCCCATCATTTCAGAAACTAAGCCACGTAAGTCACCCCACAAATCCTTTCTGGCTTCCAGAGACAAAACACAGTAAAAATAACCTAGAGCTTTAAGTTCAAGATGAATATTTTGATGCTAGAAGTAACAGCAGAACTGTGCTCCATTTTGTTGCCTCCAGAGAGGGTTTTGACACTAACTTAATAGTGGTTGACTCACAAATCAAAGACTGTCTTTGGAAAACTTTCTGCGAGGTTGATAGACAGCTAGGATACTCTAAGGCATTTTCTTCTGCATTACTTGGCAGGAAGCCTGAGACAATTAGAACAACACTGTGCAGAATGTGCCCGGCTCAGCCAAAACTCATTAAGGGCCTTGTCTTCTCTTGTGCACTTTGTGAAGCACATTACTGCACCCCTGATGGGCAGCAGTTATGCTGAGATTAAAGATCACCAAATACCTTTAATGTATGAGTCAAATTGCATTTCTCAGCTGTGTATACACTGGTAAATGTTCTGCTGCTTTACCAGATGAAGGATGAAGATGTAATGGCTGCTCTCCAGCTCCTGAGCTTGGTGAAGGAATTGCTCGGAAAGAGGTTCCATGGGATGGTAATCTCAGCAAAATGTGAGACATTTGCTGAGAGATGCTCAAGTTCATGACTGCATTAACTCTGGTTGCTATTGAAAGACTCCTCCCTGATGAAAAATGTAAGGCACACGCATCTTTGATCACTTTGAAATATATTTTTAAAGAGTCGCTTTGGATTTTGCCCTGAGAGCCTTGCTGATTTGTGAGGCAATCACTTTATTTAAAACTCTATTGACAGTGAGCGTGAGAGCATGGCTGACTCACAGCATTACAGACTGAAGGAAGAATGAACTGCTGTCTTTCTGCTAGACTAGGTATTACAAACATCCTCTTTCCTCCTTCATGTATTTTCCTTCCCCTCTTTTTCAGCCAGCATGACATTTGCTATCTGGTTTCTCTGCTTTAAGATTGCCAAACAATTGGCATCACCACTCTACTTTCAGATGTTTACAGAAGTAAACTTCCCTATGACAGCCAGTTCGTGACAGAGGCCTTTAGCAGAAACAGCCTTCTTGATAAAGGGTAGATGCCAGATCTTGGCATGATAACTTTATCTCTTTCTAACTGCAAGACATAAAGAAAAAAAAAAAAAAAAAAAAACAAAAAAAAACAAAAAAAAAACACTTCCTGAACTGAAAGTTTGTGATATCTTCCTCCTCTTGACTTATATTAATATAAAACCTAGTTAAAGGTGGTGAACACTCAGCTCAGCAGATCTCAGTAGGTATAATAGGTCACAATATGAAGTAGATGAATTTCAGAAACAGAAGTGGCTGGATTTGCCTCTTATAAACTCTGTGCCTGCTAATACACAGGACAAAAGAGCAGATGAACTGGAGGAGTGCAGTGGAGGGAATACATTCTGAAAAAGGGATTTGCTTTACCATCCTTACTTTTCCTATTTTCACTACTGCAAATTCCCTTTTCCCCTGCCTTCCCATTTACAGCTCAGCTGGGGTAAGAAGCAACTACAGGCACTGTCACATTGATAGCTCCAAATTCCCACTTTTTGTTAGGAGAATAACATAGACTGGTCCTTCACTCAGTGAATCTATACTGATTAACACTGATCATAACATTCCATAAGCACTATTCACACACAGTGTGATACTAGTGGTAAATAAGGAGAATAATTCAATGAGTGCTCAAATACTATGAAAATGACAGATGAAAGCAGCCTCTGCTTGAGGTAACAGAGGAAATATTTTTGCCTTGACTGGCTAAATCATGAAGGAGAGAGATAAAAAACAGCTACAAGACATCTAAAGCAAAACTTGCCAAGAGGTGGACAAGATTCAAGCTAAGTCAAGGGTATGTACAGCATGAAAAGGATTTAGGCCAAATATGGGTAGCTCAAGAAGAGCCAGCAATTATGACAAAGATTTTAAGAACAAATTTGACAAGGATCTTCAATGCACACCACCTTCATCAGTAGCTGATAAGAGTCCTGCCAAAGCCAAGTAGTGACAGGCTTTCTTCACCATGCAACCCAAAGGCACCTCTCTCTCAGCAGAAGCAGGCTGAGACAAAATGCCCATAGAGCTTATCAGGTTAATCAACCAGTCCCAAAATGAGTCAGGTTTGAAGGAATATCAGCTAGAGAAGACTCTGTTCTAAAATTGTTCTAAATTGACCAGACTGGGAAAGGAACAGGAGGAAAGGAAAGCATCATTGTTTAAATTATACAAGCATTTAGTGGGGCTTTAGACTTAAGAGACTTTCCTTGCATTACAACAATCAATTAACAACAGAAGGCAAAAAGAATTAGTTGGGATTAGTAGCTGCACTCACCAGTCATTTGGAGCTGTGCATGAAAGCGACAACAGAGATGCAGTTTGAAAATTGCACACAAGATGGCGTGAGGATGCTCCACCAGAATTAACTGAGCATTTGGTCCACCAACCCCAATGCCCTCACATGACTCTTCTATTGGAAGCACACGAGAACAGGAGCTTAAAGAATAAGCTGTTTACTCAGAGCTGTTCCCTGGTTAACAAACATACATACAGTAACATCCTGATACTACCTTGACCTTTAACCAAGATGCTCCGTTGTGTTTGAGATATCGAAGCTCATCTTTTGCAAGCACAGCTAACCCCAGCTTGTGTTTTGTCTGCAGATTATAAGAATGTCCTGCTGAACCCAGAACCATGGGATACATTAGGCAAAGACTTGGATGTGAAAACCCTTAATTTTCATATTGCACAATTTTTAATGGTGTAATGAAATCATTTTGCAAATTAAGTAGAGCAAAGAGGACATAGAAATAATTGACTCCTACAATAGGATTAATCTTGGAAAATAAAACAATGAGCATCTGGAAACACAGGTTTGCTGGAACAAGGAAAAATGCATTAATAGAGTCAGCTTTGAGTACAGATAGAGCTTCTTCCCCATAAATCTAGGTCATTATGAAGATGTTAAATGGTATTGGACCCAGGAATGACCCCTGGAATACACCAGTAAGGACTGGCCTCCAGTTGGACTTTGCACCACTGATTACATGAAAGAAGAATGCACCAGTAAACAAGGATAGGTATCACAGTCAGCACTGGAAAGCTGCTGATACTTAGGAAGCAATTCTGAAAGACACTTGTTTTTTACCATTGTTTCTGCAGAAGACCTGAATGTAATGCCCTCAAATATCACTTACATCAGATGTGTTAAAGGTAAAAAACAATGTAAGAATTTGTTGGAAAAAAAAAAAAAAAAGAGAAGACACAAATGGATTGTGTGACAAATACTGAGTACAAGCATGTGGGCATGTCTCTTTTACCTCAGAAAATGCTAAGCTTTCAACAGTAAAGAGGTATGTCCTCTATAGTTTTAGACAGTAATAAATTTCTTGGTTATTCACCAGGTAGCTGTTTTACACAAAAACCATTATCACTATAGTCAGATTAAACAGCAAGACTTGGAGACCTCAGGGAACATATGGATTTTATAATCAGAGCAAAAACATCAAGTGACTTATTCACATTTAATTCCCGGTAAGGGTTATAAATTTAATAGAAAAAAAAATAAGGTTATTAACTACAGCAACATAATTTTCCATGTGCATCAGTGAACTGTGTAAAACATCTGAAGGGAAACTTGCTACAGAGGATATTACAGGATAGATACATGGAGAAATTTTGTGCTGTCCTTGCCCACCTATCCTTTAATCAGCTCTGCCTCACCTCACTAAAACATAAAATAGAAGTGTGGTGATTTAATAAGTTTGAAAATATTTGTAATTGGACACAAAGGAAAGGAAAAATTCTGGAAAGATATGTGCACCAGAAAAGTCAAGAAAGGAAGTATGAAAATGAAACCATGAAGTAAAAGCACCTTAATCTACACCAAATTTTTTTTCACTGCCCATAGCAATATGGGCACTTTAAAGAGTGGTTTTGTGAAATTTGGACATCCATGATATTTGGACATGAGTGACAAGGAGAGTTTATAGGCCTGCCACTCCCTCCACCCTTTCCACCAGCTCTGTTCTCATCTCCAGTCCCTATCCATTCCTTGGTTAGCTAACTGTGCTGATATATGGGCATGTTTTGATCACCCTTCTGACCCAGAACAGGGCATTTCTCTTGGTTCTGAGGAAATTCAGCATCACTCCCAGCTGTACTGAGGGGTGAGTAATAAGACAGATCCAGGGAAAGGCAGGGACTTGTTGAGCTCAGACTACATCTATGAAGCAACACCATAAGCACCAACAGGCCAAAGCTGGTCACAAAAGTCTGGGTAACAAAGGACTTCCAGCCAACAGGTGTCAGCTCAGATGTAAGAGGCAACTAAAATACGATTCAGCCTAAAACCTGACCCTTGCAGATGTTGGCAGTAGGCTCTTAGGCACATTGAAGCAGGAAATATTCCTGAAAACATGCGGGGACACAGGCACCCTGCCCTGCTTCTCTTCAGGAATGTTCCAGATTCCTACTTGTTCTGCCAGGAAGAGTAGGAATTAGTCCTTATTTCTCTTTTCCTTGGTTTGTTTGACTGGAACACATCCTGCAGCATGGGAAAGTCCTGTTCAAACCTTGTCTTTGACTGGAGCAGGGACTGTAACCTCGATGATCATGATGACATCACCGCCAACCTTCGCTTATTTTTAGACAGATTGTTGTCAGTCTCACTTGTCCATTTTGTACAGAATACTCAGAGATTTCCTGAGCCAAGGACAGGGTTAGGTTAACACACTACTGGGTAGCTCTGGATATTGATCTCTGCCCAGTGTTTGACTCAGACAGGAAAGTCCCTCTGTAAGTCAATCCTGACACGACGCAAGCTATTAATTAACTGCTTCTGTAGCTTGAAGCCTGTTTTGGTATCAACCACAAACTCCTACTCTGTGAAGATTTCCTAGATTGAGATTATTGTTGATGAATCTGTTAATCTGTACTTTGATTTCATACTTAGCTGAAGATTAGACATTATTACCCAATTAGGTTGAGAAAGGTAGCAATCCAAAACTTAGAGAAATTTCTCTATTATACCCTTACCAATCAAAGCAGAATGACAAGCCAGAACTGGAACAAATTTTCTTCAGAGACACACATAAGATTTGAATAAAGCTGTATGTTAGTACTTACCAAAAAGTTATGTAGATAAGTGGGAGCTACTCCATTTTTGTTGGTAAAAAGCTATCAGCTGTAGTTGGTAGGAATTCAAGAACACTTGTCTTGAGTCAGAATTACCTACCTAGATGCAGAATTGCTCTTGAACTTGCTTTATCTCCAGAGTATATCAGCAAGAAGGAATCAGTTCATACTGTCTGACAGCATATTTGAGCCCAGAGAAAGTACATTGCAACTGGCTAAAGATACAGGTAATCAGCAGCACAGAAACAGGAGGGGGGAAAAGTAACATGGAAAGAGTCATACCTTAGAGCCAGCTCCCAGCAACCAGTACTGTCCAAGGCTGCTCCTGAGGGAACATGATTTATGGAACTCAGGCTTTGGGACAAAGGTATTATTGTAGGCCATTTCCCCTTCTGTAGCATAGTTCCAATTTTCTTCTAGCTGTTCAGCTGAACTTAAATCAATTAGTCCATCATCTCTAGCACAGAGATCCCATCTCTTCTCACACACTTTGCAGTCACTGAAGTACCAACTCCAGAGTCTTCCATTCCACCCTAGCAAAATACACAATGTGTGTACCTCACTTGCAATCTCTGTTCCAGTTCTTCCTCTCCAGCAGTTGTCAATACTCCTGAAGTCTAAAGAGTCAGATCTCCTGTTAATACTCAGAAGTCAGTAGAAGTTCAGAGGAAATTCCTAGCTATTCCTTTTTATTCCTGCATGCTCCTCTTTATGACTTCTCTGCCTGAGGAACTTGGTAAAATAGGAGCAGTTTGCTGATTGTCTTCCCAGTGGTCTTTCCTAAACATCTGGCTTCTCTCCTGCTGACTCCACCAAAGCTGTTTTTTAAGCCCTCCTTTATTTTGCTTTACTCCTCTGAAGAGTCTTTGAAGGTCTCTCTTATTCATCTTTGCTTCTGGCTCTTGCTCCCTTTCTCTTTGGAAAGAGGTAGTACAATTCCCCTGTCTGGAACTTTGTTTCACCCATAGCAGACTTCCCCTTGGAGTCATGCCACTGTCAGATCTTCCACCTTCTGAGCACTGGAGCCGCACAACTCAATTCCCAGTGACTGCTCATGAACTTTCTGCCCTATATCCTAGAAGATCTAAAGAAAATCCCATTAAGGGATGTGATAGACAACTTAGGCAGAGTCTACTCATTTGAATTAGTCACCTAGACTCAGTTAAATGTAATGGAGCAGAAAAAAGTGGTTCAGCAGCAGTTCATTTCATCCAGAAATAGATATCTAAATATGATTAGGTGATTTGAACTCTAAGAACTCTTATTTACTACTCAAAAAGGCACTGTAGAGTGGCTGGCTTAGATGAATACCTCAATACTGCAGAGGAATGAAAGGAACAGCAAAATAACATGAAGAGAAGTTCTACCACTGTCAGCAGTGTTTTGGCTTCTAGATGAGTAATCTTACTTCACACTATTTCCTCATTCAGCTCTGCATATCCCAGCAGAGATGGAACATTTAAATTCTCTTAGTTGCTCAAGGAGAATACTTTTTTTTTTTTTTTTTTTTTTTTTTTTTTTTTTTTTTTTTTTTGGCCTTGTTTTCAAATAACTCTGTGCACTCCCATATATGCAGCACTGGCTGAGCACTTGTAAACACATTCCCAGCTTTATTTTCTGTCTTTATAACAATCTTCACTCACCAGCAGATGTTATGTCCTGAGTGTATCCCAGACATCCCTCTATCCCATGTACATTTCCAAAGCACACAGATCAAAGGCTGAGTGCTCCCATCAGTGTGGATACACAAGGTCGTGGCTAAGAGGTACCACTGTTACTTTCAAGCAAACACATTTAGACATGGATATGGATTACAAGGCATTTATGTAAAAATGGCTGGTTTAAGTCTAGATGCTTTGCAAATCTAAGATTTTTACAGTGCAGATGTAACTCAGTTCCCAACGCCAGTAGAAGTTTCACCAAGCACTTCTTGAATAATTAGAATTCTGGCAAACATGAGCCTTGGAAGAGTCCAGAAAGAGCCAAGTTTGTTTAGCCTAGAGATTTGAGGACTAAGAGGTGACATGATAACAGCTTTGTATTCTGTCAAAAGTTGCTATGAAAAAGAGGGAAATAAACTGTTCTTTGTATCCATTTTGGAGAGGACAAAAATAATGGGCTTAAATTGCGCCAAGTAAATTTTGGCTCCCAGGGAAAGCTTTTTTTTTCCAAGTGTAAAGGCACAGTGCCTGGGTGGGCCACTAAGTACTCATGCTGGCAGTTTTTATGAACAGACCTGACAAAGCATCTCTCAGAGTGCTTTAAGTAGGACTTAAGCAGGCTCAGGACAGAGAATGACCCTTCAAGATCCTTTCCAGCTCTTTTTTTTATCAATGTATAAATCACTGAGAACCAGCAATAAGTAAAACTTTCTCAGGAAATCTTACTATACTATTTATTCATATACCAACACTGTTGTGTTTCATCAGTTGGCATATTTCATCAGACAAGTACAAACCTGACTGCTATATAAAACAAAAGCAGTTGCTACAAAGGAGTCACCTGTTTGATGAACATGCAGCAATCCATGTCCATGGAGTTCAGCAGCTCTCAGCCCACTTTTCTCCCTGCTGGGGATGCTCAGAGAGCACAACAGAGCTGTCAGATATGTTGTCCCCAAAAGATATGTAATTCTCAAATATTGTTATGAGATCTGCTCCTATAAAATCCTCATGATGCTCTTCCTGCTTATGATCTCCAAATATCCATTTTAATTTCCGTAGCAAATTTCCCTCAAATGGGAGGCAAATACGTCACACAAAACAGACTATTTGCACTCATACGAATATTGGTTTCTCATGTTCTTTCTTTCTCAGGCATCTTTGGGTTTGCAATGAGGAATTTGAAGGACAAAATAAAAGATCTTATGCCAGGCACAGAAAAATGCCCTGAATTTAGAGTTAAATTATTCTACTGTGTCTTTTCTTAAGAAATGGATCACATGCAATTCAGTGACAGAAATACTGTCTCAAACTAACTTTGTAATGCAACCAGACTGACCTGTCCTGCACACAGTAATTGGGAAAAAAAGGAAGAGACTCCAACAGACTAAACAGAAGCTACCCTAGTTTTTAATCAATAGACCTATTCCCACTGGCTTTGTATTCCAGTCCAGAACATTGTAATTAAATATAGTGATGAGCTGCATTTCTTTATGAATGAAATCATTTGCTCTCATTTATTTTTATATATGTAGATATATAGAATATAAAGTATTTACAGATAAAATCTGATAATGTTGAGTCTAAATAAAAAAAAAATGTAGGAAGTGTTAATTTTGAAGGAGAAAATCCCTTTAATTGACCCATGTCATGAGGTCATCAGAATACTGGACGGATATTAGTAGTTTTTTTCAGACATAACATTACATATTATAAAAATAATAATATAAAATGTCACTTAAAATTAGATTCAGGACCCTGAGGATAATTGATGTCATCATATTCCACCAAGTGCTCCCACTGACTCCCTGTCATCTACTTACAAGATTAAGGTGAATGGGGTCCAGTCCTACACAGATATTTTGAACTTACTTTACTTTGAAATATAAAGGTTTAGAAGAATTTCCAAGCCTGAATGGTAATACTGGAAAGTTCACATACAATGTACCATTTTGCCCATAAGCAGTTTATGATACTGTAATTGGAACTACCATTGCTTAGCAATCACACACACACTGAAGTACCAAAAGTCTTAGGAAACAACTGCATTTCTAATGAAGTTTCCCCACTTTGTCTTAATAGATTAAACTATGGTTTCTCCTTAGAAATAGGAGCATGAAATCCTTGTAATTTTGCTATTAAAAAAAAAGAAATAAAACTGAAAAGCCATATGAAGGTTCTCCGAAGGCAGGAATATCTTCATCCTAATCCTCAGTGATTAGTAGTACACCTACAGTGATTCTGCTTTGCATAAGGATATCCTTTTGCCCTTGACTTTATGGCAGGCAAAAATTAATGAGCCAAATGCATCCATGGACTAAAATGGTCTTACTCCAAGAATAAGTTTGGCTTACCACACAGAAACACGGCTGAGAGCAGCCTAGAGAATG
Source organism: Zosterops lateralis (assembly GCF_965231275.1). NCBI lineage: Eukaryota > Metazoa > Chordata > Aves > Passeriformes > Zosteropidae > Zosterops > Zosterops lateralis. The sequence continues at coordinate 112,775,241 of NC_139763.1, forward strand.
TCATCATGAGAAATAAACCTACATCCTGCCACCACCTCTTCAGGATCTTGCTTGACTTAAAGGCATATTCAAGGTCAAATGTGCAGATTAGAAGGAACAAATGCTGTTTTCAAACTATTACTTCTTGTTTTAGCAAGCCATTTACTTTGTTTGTCAGGACTAAGCCACTTGGAGCCAAATATTTCATACCAAGAGATCAATTCTGTGAGGATGACATGCACAGAAGCATCCTGTGCACCTGCACAGACCAATTGCATTAAAGAAATTAAAGGGATAGCTGTTCCCCAAATTAGATATATTTTGTGCCGTTTTCTCACACACCTAATATCAGTTTAATAATGCTGCAAATTAGGTAGCACCTTCTACCAGATGTGCATCCCATTTATTCAGACAATTTATTCAGCCAAATCTGCCTCAATCTGTGCTGCATTTACCTCCACTGAAAAGCTTCAGTAGCCTGTCACAATGGAAACTTCACAATACTCAAAGTGATGCCAGCAACAGCTACTTTATAAAAGAGAAGGGAAGTGTAAAGAATACATTTTTCTCTGGTCTAACAAAGGGGCCAATGGATATTGGACTATTTATTAAAGGATAAAGCAGCACTTAAATGAATACCTATGTTAAGACATGCAGCCTCTCTGTGTTACACATGAATCAGCTTAAGATTTTGTGTGAAAGGTGGGATGTTCAGAAGGAGTTGTTTTCCTATTAAAAAGGAAGAGAAGAAGCTTCTGGAAAGAGTTTGCATAATAACACATTCCAGGGTAAAAGCACCATCATGCAAAACCTTCAGTGCCACGGCTAAGGGCATTCCTTTGCTCACAATACAAGGCCTTGCTGGTTCAGCTGTAAAACAATATGTGTTTCACATCTCAGAGGGCAAGCTGACATAGAGGATCACCTCATGGAAGAATCCACTTAGATGAGTGAGCAACCAGCAGGCTGTCTGAGATCTGGCAAATCAAACCACCAGGGTCTGTGCTGTGCTATAATAATAATAATCAAAATTACATATATAACTCTTTGAAAAAAAAAAAAAAAAAAAAAAAAAAAACGGTTTACATCAGGGAACAGCAACATAGCAAAGCTCTTGGCAAAACATACCACATAGTCATTGTTTTGGATAAATATATATTTACAGTAGTTTTACTATATAAAAAAGGTTTTGTAAACTGCTATAACTTTTTGTAGCAATTATTTAATTTCTTGAGTAGGAGGATCAAGAAATAAAAGTCACATATGGCTCCTAGAATTTCTACAACAGGGTTGTATCTCTGTTATTTTCTATCACAGTGAACAGCAGTTCAGTCTGATGTCCTTGGGAAAAAAAATCCCCCACTTATAACATCTTTGGATGCACCTAAGTTCAGTCAGGTCAGGTGACAAATTACTTAGGTCAGGTCAGCAGGAGCAGGGCTACTGAATATACTCTGGTGATCAGATGGAGGAGATATATTCCAGGTTGCCATATACAGATCTAATATTTACATTCTAAGGCCAGAATACACACATGCACAAAAAAATTATATGAAGGAAAGAGAAGATGCCTTACACTAAGAGACAATTTAATCTTTTTTTTTGGACAAGATAAGGAGCAGATCTGAATGCACTTTAAACCACTTTACTGGGAAGAAGGTACTTGTAGTATAGGGGCTCAACAATTTAGCAAAGCAAGTAACCAAAAAAACCAACCAACCAACCAACCAACAACAACAACAAAAAACAAAAAACAAAACAAAACAAAAACAAACAAACAAACAAACAACCCCCCCCCCCAAAAAAAAAAAAAAAATCCAAAAAACCCAGCAACATCCACCCTGCGAAAAAAACAACAACCCAAAAAACCTAAAATCCCACAACACAAAAGGCTGAGATCTTAATACTATCTAATTCCAGTTAAGAATAAAGAACATAGTGTTGGAAGTGAAACCAGTCAGTGCTCTGTGCAGACCTGTCATAGATTCTCCTCCTTCTGATGCCTTTCAGAACACATTCAGTGCCCACATGAAAGTTATTCTTCATACAATACAAACTACTGGGCTAGTATCAAAAAGTACTGTATGGCCCAAGCTAGACAAGAGCATTGAGGTGAACATCTAGACCTATTCAGGCACCCTATAACCTAAAAATGTTCAGCTCCTCCAGGTGTTCTTAAAAGAGAACCATTAACTTTTTGGATAGAAAATAATTCCAGCCATTAAGAAGGGTTTACCAAGTGCTCCCTCTTCTACCTGTGACATCCTTAAAGACAGGTCCTGCTTTCAGTCTTGATTTCAGGTAGTCAGTGATTTTTTTCAGCACTGCAAATTCCTGCTGTTGCATGGAACAATTTTTATTTCGGTTTTATTCCTCTGAGGAGAGCTTTGTGAATACTTTCTCTCCAGCCCCTCCCTGGGACTGTGCACATGCACATATCAGCACACACACCTTTGATCACCAACAGATAAACCATCTCATACATGTTGTTCAAGCCCTCAAAACCTTGTGGAAATCGTTGCAGCTCAAGCGAGGAAAAATATATTTTTCTAATAAAAATCTTAAAATAATAATAATAATTAAAAAAATAAGCCACTTGTGCAAACCTCTTTTCCTTAAACCAAGGCCTGCAGTTGTGATTGTTGCCTGAGGCTGCCGTGGCAGAACTACCAGAATTTGAGTATATAAATAGAATAGCTCCCAGTGCTCAAGACATGAACAGGCTTCACCATGCCTTCTTACCATGCATTTTAAATGCCAAAATAAACACAGAGAGTCTCCAGATCATAAGTACCAACTTCCAGAGGCAGATCAGCTGAACACTGCTGCTTGTGGAATGAATTAAGACTCCTCCACAAGAAAACAGCAGTAGTGTGCAGTCATTCCCCAGTGGAACAACCACCAAAGGAAAGTGCTGTGCACGCTTAGCAGGGCCTTTATCATAATAATGTATCTGAACCTGTATACATCTCTCCCCTGTGGAACCCTGAACTCTTTTTGTTCCTTTGTCTGATCAGAGCACGCTGCCTCTTCCGCTTACTTCCCCATCGGAAGATGGCATTTCCACTGAACCGTGAACCCGCTTTGGCATAACAAATTTTCCTGGATGTTTCTCAAAATGTGTCACAAAGTGAACATCCTTTGTCTAGTCCGATTATATCAGCATTGTCCCCTTCTTCCAGCTGTCATTTGAATATCTTGTGTTTGCAACCTTTCTTCCAAGCTGTTGTGGTTTGAAAAGCAAAACGAGTGAGAGGCTCCAAGTCAGAGATATAATTTAATAAGAAGAAAGGTAAAAAGGTAAAAGTAAAATAAAATAAATGCAATAACACAAAGGATCACTGACAGAGTCAGAATACAACCTGAGCAGGATGGTGGAAGCAGGTGAGGGGCTCTTGAAGCAGTGATCCTGTAGAAAGGTCTGGTAGCTCTGCTCCTCTGGGAATCCAGTGGATAAGTGCCCTTGCACTGTCCTACATACCAGCTTATATCCAGGTGAGAATGCTTGGCTCCTCCCCCTGGGCAGAGCATCTCACAATAGCATGAGAAGTGTGAAGTGGGTCCTTGATGGCCCATTAACAGAGATAACCCCTGGAGGGAGTTACCTGTGACTCATGGGCCATTAGCAGAAGACACCCCAAAAGTCATTAGCAGAAGACACCCCAAAGGCGTTAATGGGCCATTAGCAGAAGACACTCCAAAGGCCATTAGCAGAAGAGGCAGGGGGCTTGGGAAAACACTAGCCCACCTGGTTTCAACAGTTCATGAAGATGGTGATAGAATAAATACTTTGTGTACATCCTACACTGCAACCCAGGACACAAGCATTCTGGCCTTTCTTCCTGAATCCCCACGTTTGTGTCTGATCACAGAAAAGAGTCACCATGCTGTGTGATGAAACAAGGGGAGGCTGCCATTTCATCACCCTTTGTTACATCCTTTCCGTGGAGAAGGATCTGATCCTGCATTACTAATGGATCAAAGGTCTCCCAGTGGCTTCAGTCAGAGTTTCTAAGTCTAAGAATGAATCCAGACGGAGACCATAAATCTGCCTATTCACTTTGAGTCAGCCAAGCGGAATCAGATATTCAAGATATTTGTCAGAAGAATATCTTCCCCTAAGAGAAGAATTTGTACAAACAAGAGTGGACTTGAAATAATGCAACATTTCTATGCATCAATGGAGTCATATTTACATATTCATTTCAGTCTCATTGACACTGAATTAGTTCACTTAGCTCTGTTACAGGAAAAAAAAAAGTTTAAATCAAAGTGCAGGCCTTGTTGTCACAGTTCTGCTTGGAAAAGGCTTTACAACTGCAATGCCATGACTAATTCATACTATTGTGGATCCACCAAAATCATTGACCAAGGGCCAGGGAGCTGAGAGAGGAGGTGATCTGGACATCACAGTAATCATTTTCCTGTGGAGGGGATAGGGAGGCTAACTGCAATTTTCCTTTTCTCCCCCTCTACAAATATGCATTTGTACAACAGCTCTGAGAAAACTCAAGACTACTATTATGTTTTTCGTAGAAGCATTTTGCTAGCACACACCACTTCAGTGAACCTATCCCAGCCCCAGGAATCCCCTGCTGTGGGGATAACCACAATCTTCCTGGCAGAAGGGCTACTGTGGCTTGCAGGCTCACAACACTCTGCAGAGCTATATGACAAAGGAGAGGAGAGAGCAGGATATAACTCTTCCATGCATTGCCATTATCCACATCTCTAAGACAAGGCAGGCTGAAGGGCACACAGAGCTTTGGGATCATCCTGCTCACCTGAGTCCAGCAGCCCAGAACCTGCTGTCCCACACACCCCACTGTCCCCTGTACCCTCACACACTGCAGTGAGGGACCTTTTACTGCACCAGCCCTGAGGAATGCATCAGACCCCAGCAAGTGGCAATCCAAGCTCCAGAGCATTTTCCAGATGTCCAAATCTTCCAGAGTCCCTCAGTACACACAGAGCAGCCCCCTAGCCCTCCTCTGCCCCTCTGAACCTTGAGCCTCCCCAGCTGCAGGCTCAGGACCTCAGTTTAGTCCCAGTGCACCTTGACACAAGACAGACCTGTAGCAAAACAATAGGAAGGTTTATTTAACCTGGTTTGAAGCCAAGGGTCAGAGGTATTCGTGAAAGGGTTGGGAAAAAAAGGGCTACAAGAAGATAATAAAACTTTGTTTGCAATATTTCCTACTCATGAAGGATATTTGCCCAAATTTGTCCTCTCTAGACTGCTCATCACTGATCTCTATCCATTTCCCACATTCTCATCTCATTGTCTATATTATTTCCTCCAGTGCTGTTTGGAAGGCTTTTCCTGGAGAGTTTCACTTCAGACACCCCTTCACATTCTTTCTCTTTTTTCTCTTTTTCAGATTAAGTGCCCTCCCACAGGCTTTCATGACTAACACACATCCATAAGAACCTTTGAGTTTAAAAGCATCACAATACTACAAATTGTATATATTGTCCCTGCATTTTGTATTCCAAACAATTCCAGACATAAAAATGAGAGCTTTGATGACACATACCTCAAGCAGACAGCTCCCTATGGCTCTAATTTCCTGTTAGATTTTCGAGATTTCTAGAGAAACCAGTTAGGGAGTAAATTTGCAAAAAATCAGTTATTCCTTTTTGAACTAAAACCATCTGATTCATGGCCGTATTTAATAATATTTCAAGCTTTAAATGCTTTAATTGTTAATTTATCTCATTTGCAATTCTTATATTCAGGCAGCTTCCCTTCACAGCTAAGAGTTTATTTCCTTGTTTTCTGGAACACCTGAAGCATATGCTATAATTAATTAAAATAGAATGAATATGTTAACAGCTCCTCTGTGTGACATATTTCTCTAACACCCTGCTTTAAAACTAAAGAGAAATGGCACATACATAATGAAAGATCCTCCATTACTCAGTTTTGCACTGTAAACTCTATCAAACATTTTTGCGAGAAAAACGGGAGAAAGTGAATTCTCCAGAATGCCAAAGGTTTCAGGCTTTCTAGAAAAAAATGAGTTATTTCCTGGAGCTGCAGGCTTGTAAAAAGGTCCTTTTCACCAAGGGGTTTGGACGTCAGCAGGGGAAGCCCTGCGTCACTCTTCCTGCGCTGCAAAGGTTACGATCCGGCAGCAAGAACCAACACCGAGCCAAACTGTAAATTAGATTACAGAGCTGAAAATAATTAAGCAATAATGATAGAGGAACAGGGTATTTCCTGGGGCTAAATGACCTGCTGGGAGGAGCTGAGGTATTTAATGTTACTTCCAGCTTAAACATCAGGAAGAAAAGCGCTGCAGAATATATTTTTTACTGGTCCTTGAGTGTACAAAGGGCAATGTCACATTGCTGCTACTCCCAGAGAATTAATGTTCATGGCACTAGTCAATCAGATTTATTTATTTGCCACCAGACACAGTCTGGGGCGCTGCAGGTCCCTGTCTCTGGCAAAGTAATTTGGAGACAAGACAATGGGAAGACGACTGTCTTGGCCAGTTTCTCTCGTGCAGAGACAGAAGGATTAAATCAGTTGCCCACTGAAAGTGTTCCTGCAGCACTGGATGGGTGGCTCCAGTCATCTCTTCTAATCTCTGTACAAAAAAAGTTCCCCTGTCTCATCCTCAGGCACCTCAGACCTTTTTCTCAATCTCATAATCTCTAGAAAGTCTCTAATTCATCATGTTTGTGTTCCCAGCTCTTTCCCTCTCTTTCTTGCCTTTCTCTACTACCCTCCCTCACTGCAAGTCAGCAGTTCCCTGCCTGGTGTCCCACTGTGCAAGGCAGGAAAGGATTTCTGGTGCTCTCAGCCTCTCCCAGCAGCTCCTGTGGGTGCTCAAAGACACACCAGGCTCTCTTTGTGCCTCCTCTGTGGGGTGCTCAGGTAAGTACATCCCCTCCCATTGCTAATCCTTACCCAGTGCTCCCAGCTCAGACAAGGAGTAAGCCAAAGGAACCCAATTCCTTTCTTGTGTTTGTGGCAGAATTGCATCGGTGCTTTCAGCAAAAAAATTATATTACAGAGGAAGGCATAGGTAACAGTATATCTATTTTATCTTCTGATTTTGCTGTCATTTACAGTCTTATGCATAGTGTACAATGGCTGGAAAGCAGATGAAATATAGTTCCTTTTTTTTCCCAACTAAACCAAGTCTAGTCCAGCTCCAGTTAATGTCAATAAGAAAAAAAAAAAAAGAAAAAAAAATACTCCACCCAAATACTAACTTTTTAATCTCTAATCAAAATAGAGTTATTCTGCAGAATTATGAACTACACTCATCTCTTGTGCAACCCTGCTGGAGACAAAGGAGTCACCCTGGGAACAGATTTGGCCCATTCTGTGGAAAACAGAACACAAGGGGCAGGGTGACCTGTTTTGCAGCAAGAATGTAAATACAAGTGATAGAGTATTATTTTATTATTATTTTAATGACTAAGCTGCAGAATAGGAATTTAATTTCTAGACCTGGAGTTTTGTTCAATGAGGCTCAACAACATCAGCCTGAAATTTTCTTCATATTGTATAAGAAATCAGTAGTAAACTGCACATCACAACATACATCCTAATTTTTTTTTTTTTAATAAAACTACTATTATTACTATTGTAAGATAAATATCATTAAGTACTATTTTACACACCTGGATCTACAAAGTGCCTCACAAACTGGCTGAACAAACTGTGCAGCAGACATCCCTTTGCCTACCCCTAAAATACAGCCTCTTCTGTTACAAAAACCAGCAGCTGTTAACACTACACAGCTGCACCAGACAAAAGCTTGGGGCATAAAATGAACATGATAACTCTACTTATCCAAAATTGCAAGTGAACTGTAAGTAGGTAGAAAGCATGGTAATAATCCAAATACAGAGAGTGATACACTGCCACTCTCTTGCCAGAAGCAGGAGACTGTACTCACAAGGACATCAGTCTTATCCAAAACCCCTGCAGATCTTTGCCCACTACTGTCAAAGGCAGTCTCCAGCTGTAAAGAGAAGGTCACAGCATTCAGCCTGCCAACTGCATCTTCTTTCCGGAGCATCTTGAGCTTTTTCTCCAAGAGGGCTGCCTAAAACTGGTTCCTTTAAACCAGGAGTTCTCACAGGTGCTGAAGCAGGTCACAAAAATCCAGCTTTCTCATGAACAAATTGTGTTTCCCGTTTCCCTCTCACAGCAAGCCTCCTCCTTTGTTTGTTAATTTGAATTTTTAAAGGAGATGGGACTGATGAAGACTCCTTTTTACATTATCCAAGCTCTTTCCCTCTAGAGGAAAAACTATTTGCTCAGAAGGAGTGGCAGATCAAGGCACAGAATCTGCCATCTTTCTTCTTCATTAAATCACTTAGCTTATAGTAATGTAGCAAGAGACTGTGTTAAATATTGCATGTTAGCATGTATGAACTCAAAATGGCCCATAAATACAGAGTGCTTCATCTTCCAGGCAGGACTACAGGCCCTGCTTCTGGCATCCGAAAAGAAGATTCTCCAGTAATTCCAATGCCTTTAGACTATTTTTTTAATAGAAAAAAAAATGTTTTTCAGCTTCATTTGTAATAGCAGACTGTTCTATGATCAATCAAAGTTCACATTAGCAAGTGCCATCTCCAGATGCAAATTACATAACTTGGTATTTTTTTTTTTTTCTGGCTCTCTTCAGATTGTAGTTGTCATGAATAACTGTCAACTGGCTCAGAAAAGCAGAAAAATACAAAAGCCCAGTAATGTTTTCATCATCAGAGACATAAGCTTTCTAGATGTTCCTGTAACACACAATGTTCCCTCAAATCCCCTCTTGTTCCCTCCCCAGTGGCCTCGCAGCCTCTGGAGAGACCCTGTCCTCTCTCTGTCTCACAGATGGATATCCCCACAGGGTGGGGTATAGAACCATTAAGCAGACTATTAAAAAAATCTGCCTGCCATGATAACAACAAGAAGAAAGGGAAGATTTGCCTAAGATCCAAGCAATGGATGAAAATGTCCTTGGACTGTCAGGTTGCTGTGATGAAAGTGCCTTACAGGCAGAAAGAGAAAAGGGAGAAGCAAGGATGCCATGCCAGCAGGTGAGAGGAAAGGCTTTTTACTTCATGTCTCCCAAGAACAGGATAGAAAGATATGCATTTCTCAATGGGTTTTGTTCCCTTCTCCCTTGTTTATGCACCTCCAGCTGACCTGATTGTGTCAATGCCTCCTGAAACTCGTTATAACAAGTTCTCCCCATTGCAGTGACACCTCTGATGAAAGAAACATTGAGCTGACCCAGGGAGTGGCAGCGGGTTCCTGGAACTGGCTGTGGCTCCTGTGCCACCCTGAACTTTACACATCAGGATTTGCTACCCTAAAAGGGGAAAATGGCACTCAGGGAGGGTGCAGGGCTGGGCCCATCACCTCTGGGAGAAAAGGCAGGCTTGGGGTGATCCTAACAAAGTTTTCCTACAGTGCTTTCTATATTCTTCCTTTTCTCCTCTCTTCCTTGGGGAAGGCTGTTTACATTAGGTGTATCAGTGCTTAGAAACAAAATGTGAAGTCCCCTCCAACACTAAAATTACTGTCCTTCAGGGGACAGGGGGCTTATTTACAAAAACATCTCATGGTCCAACGTGAATGCACTTTGCTAAATGTTAAATGTGGTATGTATCTGCCAGCAAAGCAAGCATGTCAAATTTATAACTGTGACTCGCAGAGATGAGAGGATTTTTTTGCTTAGGTGCTTTAAAAGGAGAGTGAATTTGCGTTTCTTGGGAGGGAAAGCTGGGATACAGCCAGAATTCCAGCCAGATGATGACTGCTGGTGTTCTTTCACTGGCTCAGACTCTCAGCTCCTCTTTTGGATTTTGTTGAACTTTCCCTTTTGCTACCATTTACTTCAATTTCCTTAAATAGTGAGAACTTAGGTAACACCAGTTGTTTCATTTGCTTCTTCTCTGACTTTGACAATGTGTGAGGATGCTGGATAAATATTAATTCATTATAATTATGTATTTTTAGAAATAATAAGGGTCCTTTACAAGAGGAAGTAAAGCATATATTTCTGAGCTACTAGCAGCAATTTTTCAGTAGCACAGAATTGATGTAATCATTTCTGTACTACTTGTGACCACTGATTTTGTGGTATCTTCACCATGGTCACAGACAACTGTTTTGTGCTTTGATTTGACTTTTCTGGCAGATCAAAAAATGAAGCCTTGGGAAAAGTAAAAACATCAGAAATCTCACACATACAAATAAGTATTGCTTTAGTACAACATCCAGCAGTCCTGATGATCATATGGCCTAAGGTAGGATTTTAGGCTCAGATTTTAGCAATTTATCATATGAATTAGGCTATGTACTAATGCCTTAAGATGCTTTTTTAAAAAAAAATATTGATAAGACTGTAAACCAAATTTTTTATAAGCGCAAAAATCTGATCAGTTGTGATTTATTCATTTTCTATTCAATATGTCTTCCTTTGAAGCCTGAAAATTTCTTTTGCTATTTGTTTCCCTGTTCCCCAACACCTCTGATTTAAACACTATATTCTCCTAAAATTCAGACACCTGTCTTTTGGCTCCACCCAAGGAACTTCACCAAAGAACACAAGAAGTAATACATTTCATTATTTGGCTTTGGTTAGGCACAAAGCATGATGCAAAAGCATGCTTTGATCTTTATTCTGTGTAAGAAGTCCACTGCTGTAAGAAAAAAGAATAAGCAAATTATAAAACATATGGACATGAAGACAAAAAGAACCTTTATTAATGGGTCCCTCCTCTGTGTGGTTTCATAGTTCATCCAGTGCTCTCCTTTCCTGGCAAGAAAATACCAGTCAAGGGAGGCAGATTCCTCTGCCAGAAGGCAGCTTAGCCAACAAGGTCCGAAATGGAATTGGTAACCTGATTGGAATGGTCTTCTGTCAAACTCTTGGGGATACAACCACGGCACAGAAGAGAAGGAGAAACAGGAGAGAACTTTTCTACCCTGGTGTTGGCCTATGAGAGGTTCAGCTTTGTAGGATGACCTTCAATCTTAAAGTTTCCTTTGATTTGTACACCAGTATCTGCTTGACTACTTCACAAACTTTAGGCACATCATTTTTAACACCTGCAGCAATGGATCATCCCCACAGATCTACTTGCATGGAAATAAACCCCAACCAAACCAAAACCTTTTTCCAACTCACCATAAAGAAAGGAGGCTTTATGAATAAGCATGTAGTCTGTTTTTCTAATAAAACTCCTGCTCAGCCTACATCTATTCACCATTATGTCCTGTCATCCTTCATGATCAATTCCTAAATTTGATAGCAAGCAGTTTTCAGCAGGGATCATGTCTTCTTCATCCCTGTGGACATTCAGATCTCTTCTCTGCAGAGTCATAAACTAATAAAAACAGACACACACATCCATCAGCTAACCTGACATAAGTAGTAGTTACTACAAACAAATCTTCGCATGTTATTGGACTTACACATAATCTAAGAGAGCAACAGCTGAGGAATGAAAATGACCCAAGGTGAGATTTTCCAAGCTTGCCTTTGAGAAACACAGCGAGGAGATGAAACCCATGCCTTCACAAAAGCCTGATTTCTGGGTGCCAAGGAATCAGTTTCTCAATTTCCTATATGGCTCCTTTTTATTGCCAAAGCTTTCTCCTTGCACTCCTCCTTGAAATCCCTCCTCCTGCTGGGCACTGTAAATCAGGGTTTTTCTCCATGATCATTTGGTGTGAGGGGTATCACAGGCCATCAGTGAGAGAATCTTTCAGGAGAAAGTTTTAATAGGATCAAGTTCTACTCCAGACTTGGTGTTTGGCCCTCAACTCCTCAGTCAGCCCCTCTGAGCCATGCTCAAAGCAGCCAAGGGCAGCTGCAGGCAGGGCAGAACTGTGCCAGAAAAGGACAGAAGTGGCCACTGCCAATTGTCACTGCTTTGCTCTCATCCTGATTAACATGCCTTGAACTAGGGGTGGCCTTCCCATTTGGGTCTAGTAAATAGGGTGCTATCCCTCCCCCAGTGCCTAACCAGGGCTTATAATTTAGTTACAGCTCCTTTCTGTCCCTCACCTTGACCAGAATTAGGCTGTAACAATCCCTTTGCAAGCTAGAGCAGGTTTTTTAATTCTTCTTCCTTCCTTCCATGCAATACATTTGAGCCTTGGGCATTTGGCTTTGAAAGACTCAAGGGCAGAGTGTGTGGGATGTGACATTTACCAGGGTTCCTCTTTCATTCTTGTTTCATTGTGCAGGGCCAGGTGAGAATTTTGCTTTCCAATTTTTATAAACTCTGTCCATCACACACCCCTGCAGAAAGCAGTGAAAATAAAAGCTACGTTCAGCAGGGGATAAAGGTACTGACCTATGGGTTGAGTGCAGGGCTGACAACAACACTTAGACTTCAAAAACTTTATCCTGACATGGTTTCATACTGAAACCATTTAACTTGTGCTCTTCACTTAAATAAAGATGATAACAATTATTTTGGCTTGTATTTGATCTCTTTCCATAATAACTTTTTCCAATCAGGAAAAAAAAGCCCCAATGGCGTAATTTTGCCTCAGTGATATCTTCCTGTATCATATAAGTACCTCCTGAAGAGCTCTCTCTGTACAGTACACACAACCTTGTGTGCACGTGGACATTCTCCATCCATCCCCACACTCACATGCAAACACACTCCTGCTGATTTTACATCTTCTGTCTCCGTGTGGGAACTGTGAGATTGCAGGAGGGGCTGCTAGCAAGGTTTCCCAATGCTTGTTATGATAAACACCCTGCTATCAGTTGCCTGTAACTTTGCCAAACTTCTCCTGTCTAGCTCCAGCTGAAATTCTCTGTGCCAACTCTGTAGCGCAAGCTGAATGCTTTTTGGAAAATCTCCACACTAAAGCAGTTCAGTGATCTGGATCAGGGAAAAACACACTGTTGTGTCTGTGCTGAAAAACAAATAGAATCTGGGTAACCTGCTAGGATACATGCTCTTACTAACCCCATCCTTTTTAGCATGGATTTAAGCTTGTCTGGAGGGTTTGAGTCTTTGTTCTAGGAGTGATTTTTGCACTCCACATAAAAAAGTGAACACTTCAGCCTGGTGACCAGACTTTGAAGCCTCCTACCCTGCAGCTGAAAATCTGGAAAACCTTCAGAGCTGAAAGTTGCAAAGAGAGCAGGGAAAACCTGCATGGCCTGTGGATTGCTCAATACTCCTGGTGCAGCAGGGGAGGGACCAGCTCAGCCAAGCAGGAGACTTTGCCACGGTCTGAGGCCACGGGCACAAGGAGAGGATTCACTCTACCCTGCAAATGGAACAGAAGAAAGATGGATTTTGTAAGAGATGCCTATCTCCTTTTCCTTTCCCTGTGCCTTGAAGAGGTGACCATGTCCCCATCCAGGACCTGAGAAAATTCATGTTGAAACCTACATTTGAGAAAAAGAAATGCTATTAATTTTCTTATGTGTAGTGACTCGAGTATTTTTCCCTTCATTGTGGTTTTTGACTAATAGAGCACAAACATCGGGTTCTAGCCCACTCACAGTTTCACTCCACAGACTTACTTAAACTGTGTCACGCTACCTGGTAATGTAGACAATATTTTTAAACAGTAGAAAAGCAATGCAAATCAATAGAAAGCCAGGGTAATTAGTGCCTTTCCAAGTAGAGGCACATTTTTGGCAAAATTTTCAAAAGATCTTTTTCACTGGGAGATATGAGATGATCCCCTGAAAAAAACCAATTTGATTTGTGTATTTTTTTTTTTTTTTCAGCATTTGGTTGATTTTCATCAAGAGGTTTAAAAAAATCTTCCAAATTCAACACTTTCAAGGTGAATACATCCATACTTGCCACAACATCCAGCTAGCCTCAAGATTTTTCTGCTAATCTAATAATCTTAATAAAGCAATTTCACGCTCTGGCACATCTGCTTCCAAAAGACATTTTGCATTATTTTTCTGATTGTGTTTCTGCAGCTAAAGAAAACTGAAATGAATGCTACAATTTACACTGAACACTGTTGAGTTCCTAGTGGAGATGACAAAAAATGGTTATGATTGAACACACCATAATATGCCATAAATGTTTAGGGAACCATAAGACATAAACTCACTTGTGTTCTTCCTTTCTTATGGTTAAAAAAGTGAGAGGATATTGACATTTTGTCCCAGAAGCTTCCAGCTTTGTCTTTCAGGAAATATTTTCATCCAATATTCTTTGTAGTTTTTTTCAGCTAAGTTCTTTTTCTTCTGACTACATGGATTTACAATAACTCTATTTTAAACCCCAATAACACTAATTCCAGGAAGTTTAAGTGAAAATTTTGCAACTTCCCATGTTTTTTCCCAGACTAGTTCTTAGTAAATAGTATCCCTGACAAAAAAAACCTGATCACAGATCGTCTCCATCTTGCTAAGACAAGAAACAAAGAATTTTTTTCTTTTATTTATATTGTAGCCACAAGGAAGTAAAATTTATCTTCTTAAATACAGAATTCTCCATGCTACTTGTTTGATTATTTCCTAGTCAATAAATCCATAATCTCCTGGGCTGCTGAGTATCACTATTTTTAATGCTTGAGGAAGCAAAGCCCAGTTGGAGAAAGAGATGAAATACCTTACAGAGTGTAAGGAAAATTTTGCTGAGAGGCAACACTGAAACACTGGTGTATGTCCTAAAGGTAAAACCCAGCACAGGCTGAATTTCAAACCCTGTTGCAGTGCCCGACAAATTCATGGCTGCTTCTCCCTCTCCTTGTCCACTGTGTTTGCCAGTTCCTGGAAAAGAGTTGTCTCTGTCATTTTTTTGTATCCAAACAATATCCCCCTAGAGTTTTAACTGCTGCACAAATAGAAATATGACATAAAGGACAAAGGATAATTTTGGCCTGCTGACAGTTTTTGTGTCCGTGGGGTTAAAGAAAGTTAATAAGAGAGTTTACTGTGTGTACCACTTGAACACTAAAAACGTTCCTCAAGAGGTTAAAAGTTTAAAGTTGAGTCAAAGTCTGCACTGCCTCCACTCTTCCCTTTTAATTATCTGAGGTCAGGAAGTTAATAATACCAGAAATCCCCAGTAGAGACCTCTTGCTCAGTGTATGAACTTTAAACTTGTTCAGCTTTTTTCAAAGGGTAAAAAGTTCAGTGAAAACACAGTGGATTTTCCCTCTGGTCTCCACCAATTCAACCTCAAGGGTTAAAAGTTTAACTGTAAAAGAGGAACCTTTGTTCTCTGAGCTACATTTACAGAGTTCACTTATTAAAAGGTAAAGATTTCAAACAGCAGCTAAAGTCCAAAATGATTCTTTTCCATAATGATGAAAATATCGCAATAAAAGCAAGTCCTTTGATCTGCTATCACTTCCCTCAGAAGTAACTGTCAAAACTTATTTTTCTCTTTATTTTGAACTTTGGACGAGTAATGGAGCCACATAGGTCCCTAAGGCCACATATATCTGTCAAACAGCAACATGTTCCATTTGTGAATTTGTTCTACATTTTCCAGCCAGGCAGCATCTTTTCCCTACTGAAACATTTGTGGCAGATGTTTCTCCACCAGGACTTTTTGCACAGTTTATTTCACCCAAGCTCAGGTTCACAGCTCTGACAGTGGTGGATGTGTCAAGTATAGGTGTTCTCACTGTCCTCACTCTCTAAAGATAAAGATCCCCCCTGCTGATCCTTTGGAAACTGTGCTGCTAGAAAATCTGAAAACCAGCTAAGCTAAAATATATCTGGTTTTATATAACACAGTTGAGATTTGAGTTATGGGAGTTTCCTGGGGGGGGGTATTCAATAGGTGCAAAGCATCTGATATTAACTGGTGTGGATCTAAGGTTTCCAAAAAGAGGAAAAGCAAAAAAAAAAGGTTACTTTTGTTTTTAATACTTGTCCCATGTCTAATGGCCAGAATAAGCATCTATGCATCTGAAATGGGAAATGCCCTTGGCTTGGAAAATAATAGATTGCTATGTATGAATTTGAAAATCTTAAAAAACAACAAATTCTAATTTGGGCCTTCCTTAGGGAATCTCTTATAACGTGAGTTTTGGCTTGCAATGCTGTGAGTGGCCTTTTTATTAAAGATCAGCTTATTAAAGTTCAAATATTCCCAGAACAGCTCGTTTCCCAGTCCTGCTTCATTTATGAAGAGGTTGAAGCTCAGCATTTCAGGCTTGATGTACCCACAAGCAAAAAACCCTCACTGTGTACCTGAAAGTGTTGCTCTGACCAATACCTGTGACTGTTCTTTGATACAAACCTCAGCAAAATCAATACAAGCTCTCACTTAGGAAAGCTTTAAGTCTGCCCATCTCATTCTCAGAACAGAACTCAAGATCATTCTTCTTCCCCTGACCCATGGTTGGAAGGACCACTCAGTTTTGAAAAAATAGGTTTTAAATTTAAGTCTACTCTAAAATTTCTTTAACTGGGATGTAACCCAGACTTTGCATTTCCAGACCTTTCTCAGAGAACAACATTCACCACTGTGTCTATAAAGTGCACTTTGCAATGAACCTGCAGGTTTCTGAATTACTCTTTCAGTTCTTAATTTTCCTACAGAATTTGCATGACCTGATATTCCATTTAACCTATCCTTCACCAAGCACGAATACAAGCATCTCTTCTTTATCATTTTGGTCCTTTGCTTACACTGTCAGATGAAGACCAGAGCAAAGAGAAGCTTTTCTTGATTACTCTGAGAAACATTTTCTCTCTCCATTGCGTGACCAACTCTCGAGCTCTTTCAAGTTCAGTTCAGCAGGATATATTTGCTATTCTGGCAGAACTACTTTACTAGGTCCAACAGTTCCAAAGTTCAGCTGACCTTAGGCGAGGGTCTAGTCGGTCCAGCCCTGCTGTGTTTTCACCAGGCTCTCTGAAGGGGGTGCTTGGCATTAACTCTGCATGACCCTCTCAGCAAGCTCAATTCAGACCACAAACTGGCAAATTAACAACAGATTCTGTAGGTTACAGGCCATCGAGATAGAGGAAAGGATGACTGAATCTGATTATGGAGCCACTTATGAGACTTGCAATAGGTAGCATTGCATAATTTTTTATTGGAAGAGGTCCCTTTTGGACATAATTGCCATTTTACTCCACTAATTATAATTATGCTTAATACAAAAAAAAAGAGGCACAGACTGTTCAATACAGCTGACACTGACAGTATTTGTGCAAAGCATGACTGTTTCACAAATATAATCTCAGTTCAAGTGATTCCAGGACCAAATTGAATACCTGGCAATCAGACCTCCGTAAATTATCATTGTAAATGGAACACACACTTTCAGATTCAGTGAGATATGAACTATTCTAGTTCACTTTTGCTTTTCTATCAGTCTCCATATATGTCTTTTTGTTTTAACTCCAGCTGATACATGTTTCTGTGGACTAACTTAAATAGGCTTTTGCTGTGTCTTAACCTTCAGGCTAAAACAATGTTTTTCTTTGCAGAAAAAGAAACTTCCCTTGCAAAACTGCTAACACATACGGTACTCTTTTGAAACTGGGTTGTTGGGGTTTGTTTTGATAGTGCATTTGTTGCTACAGAGTCCAAAACCAGTACTTCAGAGTATTTCTTTACTCATTCCTGCCATCATGTTACTCCCTTCACAGGCATGCATCTATAACCAAAGCACTACTGAATGCAAAATTTACCCTCTGACAACCATGGTAGGAGAAGTGCTTTCTGGAACAAGAGCTCTGACCTGAGAGCACCACCAGGTTGCACTGGGAAGATTGGAGGATTACACTTCCCACCTGCCCACCTGGAAACACAGCCAGATGTTTCCACCCTCCTGCTGTCTCATTCTCCTGCTCTGTGTATCAATGTACTATGCAGAAGTTTGAATTGAACCAAATCAGCCACAATCCGTGGTAGCTTATATGCAATCACACATTCAGATCTGTTGCCTTTGCATCTAGGGTGGTGACCTCCCACTGAGGAACAGGGAAAGGTGCAAACTTCTGAATTTCTCCAAAATGAGTCATTGGCACTGGTGAGAAGAGCCCTGAATGACACACTGTACTAGCAGGGTGGGGCAAGGGGCAGGTACTGGGTGTTTTCAGCATCTCTACATTTTGTCATGACTCTACTATGGTTAGTTTCATTTGTTTTTCCTCCTTTTCATTCTTTGCTAAGTCATTCTGCACCACTTGTGCCCTTTTACTGCAAGCCCAGCTGACAAAGCTCTGTCCCTTGCCCTGCAGGAACATACTGCCATGACAGATACTAGGAAAAATCAAAGTAATTTGAATGTCTTTCCTACAGAGAAAGGTCTTCTGGATTTGCTGCTCCTCATGACCTATTCAGTATGAGGAGAGAAGGAGAGAACATAGATTCAATCACCATATGCTACAGGAAAGTCACCCACAGATAGTACATAATCTGATGCTATAGCCCCTAAGTTTAGACCTAATGGGTCCTTCTGAACAAATGGATCTTGCCTCATAATGTAGCTCCTGCTCATCTAAAATGGAAAGAGCCAAGAAAAATAGCTGGATGCCAGATGCCTACAGTACATTTCACACGAAACTTGTGAAAAAACTCAGTCACAGTGAAGAGCAAACTATCTATGGACAGCTCTAGCAAGCACTTTGGGCTCTTACTATTCTTTTATTGTACCATTTTCATGTCTATTATTTTACTGGGATGAAGTTCAATAAAACGATAATGTGTCTTTGTCCTGGGTTGCAGTGTAGGATGTACACAAAGTATTTATTCTATCACCATCTTCATGAACTGTTGAAACCAGGTGGGCTAGTGTTTTCCCAAGCCCCCTGCCTTTTCTGCTAATGGCCCATTAACGCCTTTGGGGTGTTTTCTGCTAATGACTTCTGGGGTGTCTCCTGCTAATGGCCCATGAGTCACAGGTAACTCCCTCCAGGGGTTATCTCTGTTAATGGGCCATCAGGGACACATTTCACACTTCTCATGCTATTGTGAGATGCTCTGCCCAGGGGGAGGAGCCAAGCATTCCCACCTGGATATAAGCTGGGATTTGGGACAGTGCAGTGGGCATTTATCCACTGGATTCCCAGAGGACCAGAGCTCCCAGACCTCTCTACAGGATCACTGCTTCAGGAAGAGCACCTCACCTGGACTGCTTCCACCATCCGGCTCAGGTTGTATTCTGACTCTGTCAGTGATCCTTTGTGTTATTGTATTTATTTTATTTACTTTTACCTTTTTACCTTTCTTCTTATTAAATTATATCTCTGACTTGGAGCCTCTCATTCATTGTGCTTTCAAAACCACAACAGTCTTGTAAGGAGATGATCAGATTATCTTGCTGATAGCTGGAGACAAAGGTGATGTGAGAAGGGAAGGATCCTCCCCTTTTGCACCCAAATCCTTCTGCAGGTGATTCATTTGCAATCTCTGCAACCACAAACAGCAAATCTTACATGAATGGTAGGATTAATTTTAATTTGATGATTTACTAATTCAGAGGAAAAAAAAATCCCGTCTCCCCTTATGAGAATGGAATCTCCTGAGCTCAGAATCTGGTGACCACCAGATTAGGCTCACAGTTACATGCCAAAATTATGTCCTATGACACCAACAGAAATCAAAGGTCATAAAACTCACAGTTTTCAAATAATTCCTCAAGACCCAGGTCCCCAAAGTACTAAGCCTTCTGTCCTTTCAAGAACAGCCATAAAGGGAAATTCTTTCGTGTGTGAGAAAAGTCTGGAGCGAGCTCTGCAAACGGAAACACATGGCACCACTCTCATCCCTCCACGCAGGGAGCACACATGGAGGGAACAACTTGGTCCAGCCTGGAATGTACTGGCTATTGAAACACAGTTTCTTCTAAAGATTCTTCTGACTTAGGAGAATGAGCACAGAACAATATAAAACTGGCTACATACTCCCATCAGAACCAACTGTGGGATGAGGAGTCCTAAAACAATGGGGTCTTTCAACCCACACACAAATTAACTTAAACACACTTCTTTTGAAACTTCTTCTGTGTGTTAGCCCTCTCTTTCCTTTTACAAAGAGCATTGAAGGTCATTATAGCAAAGGGCTCCAGGCAAATTTCTCAAAGTTCACAGCACCTCATGAAGACAATTCACTTCGATAAATTATTGGGTGATAACCAATATGAATTCTGAAAAGATTTGGGCAGTGCCCAGTGGGGAAAAAAAAAATCTGCTTCGAACTACCCAAAAATATGAGTAAGCCATGTAGAAATAATTAATAATATACAACCCATTATAATTAAAAGTGTATTCTTAAATAGCTTCTTGATTGAGAACAAATGCCTCATTAATCTGGGGCATACTGACTTAGGAACATAAGAAATGTCAAGCAGAGAATGATGACCAAAATGACACAGGACTCCACATGCTGCATGTGCCCCATCTCAGAGGCTCACAGAGAACACTCAGTGCAAAGGTCAGTGAATGTGGGGACTTGGGAAAAACTCCACTGACATCTGATTTTTTTTTTAAAGTCAAATTATTTCATTGTAGACCACTAAACATTATAGGAATTCAAAGTGGCTGTGTTAGCATCCCATCTGTCATTGTTCACAGTAATACCTTCTACTCCACTATTTCTCTGGGAACATTTCTACTGCTGCTACTTTTACTTAAACAAAAGTATATTGTTGCAGTTGCATCTCACTCTATGTCCACACACCACTTTTTAGACAAAGGTGAGTTTGCTCTGTCCATGATACAGGTGAATTAGGAGGGGTAAAAACCACTGTGGGATAACCCCAAGCCTGATCCAATCCATCTTCCCCCAAAGCAGGGTGGTACTGTCCTGGGCTTGTTACCCTGTTGTTCAGCTATCCCAACACAAAGCAAGCTCTTTGAAAGCTTCTTTTTGGACTGAAACTTGCTTTTAAAAGGCTTCACCCTTTAATTTTATAAAACTTCATTGCTGATTTTCAAAGAATATAGTCTAAAACAAAGTCTCATTGTTACAACACTTAAGTGTAACTTAAAGAAGAAATTTCATTACACAAATATTTTGCAGTAGAATCTCTGGTGCAAATAACATAAATTATTCTCTTTCCTTAGAGATGTAGTTTTGTTGTTAGATTTCACCCAGGGAGTCAGAACTGGCTCAAGTGGCAAAGCCAAGATTTTTAGGTCTTTACACCGTCAGCAGCCAGCAGAGTTGCACCAGAGCACTTTCAGCTGCAAATTTGCTGAGACAATTAGGACATTTGGGTTCAACACTAGTTTGAAATGAAGAAGGATTTTGTAGAGCAGCTTTGGAACTTTGAAAACTCAGTTAACATCTCTTTTTTTCCTATAGTCTATGTAAGGAAGGTCCTGTCACCTGACCCTGAAGCCAATTTCCTTCCGTGGAAAGACATCACCTTTGATAAAAATGCAGGCACAAGCCACATTTCCAGTTTCTCAAAAGAAAGGAAACTTCTTGACTAAAACCAAAACCTTACACAGAGAAAATTTGGATTTTGCTGAAAAGTTGTTTGCTGGTTCAGAAATAGCTCCACTGCACTAACATTGTCCATCTGGCTGAGCTGCAGCAGTGGGTCACAGGAGTTATCTCATGAGCTGTTTTTGGGAGCTCATGACGATCTGTCTCATATCTTGCTTCTCCTCTCTGCCCCAGATTGTATTTCCTATTAGACAGAGTGAAGTTCAGGACATTTGTTGGACAGGGGTTAAACCTGCTGCTCTTTCAAATGGTTTTAAAATTTATACCAATTCAATTTTTATGCAGTGAAAACTGTATAGATACGTATGAAATTGTGCTTAAATAGCCTGAAAAGAAGTTTTACAGACAAAAAAAATATATAATTACAAGCATGGGGAAGTCTCTTGACTACACCAGCTGTCTGATCAGAGAATAATGCAATATAGTATAATTTACCTTGCACATTTAACCAGTAGGACTTTAGAAAAAAGTACTGAAAAATCTCCTTGAAGGCCTAATTTAAATGAGAAATACTGAAGTTATGCTTTGTCAAATAATTCTGAACAACGAATGCTTTAAAGGGCATCACAGATTTCACCGAGCAACTCCATGGGCAGAAAACATTTACATCCATTAAATAAAGTACTTATTGCATGTTAAGTTCTACTGTCTCTAGATATTCACCTTCATTTTTCAGTAACATAGTTAAAAATGTTTAAGTAGTATTCTAGTACATATTCCTAGAACAGTACTATAATTGGATCATGGTGTTTATTTTACTGCAGTTCATCCAGTTGTCCCTCATGCTTTCCCAGCCTGGCAGCTCCCTTTGGGGAGAGGCTTAGCTCCCAACACTCATCACAACAGAGGCTGCTAAGTTTTCACAGGTGATCAGAAAAACGGGGAAAAAATTGTCAGGGATACAGTATTCTGAGAATACTGGGTATAGGTGAAGAGATTCCCAGAAAAGGTTGTGCTGTTCTACACTGTCACTTTATAAAGTGTGGGACCACAACAGGGTAGCTGTGAGTTTACTGGTCACAGCTCACACCCTGATCGCTGTGAGGAGCCCAAATAACCACAGAGAGGATGGCAGGGGAAAAGTGGACAGGGCTCAATTCAGACAATCTCTCCCTTTAGCAGCAGGTCACATACCCCACGCCCACGTGGTCCCAGAGCAAACACAACAGAGTGGCAATAAATAGAGGAGGTCAGCGTGACCTGAGGCTCAGCAGTAGCAGGATGTTCACTCTGTGAACTGGGATGAGATAGCACAGGCTGAGCCAAGCCCTTGACTCCAAGCCAGCCTCCCCAGCCTGCCCTCCCTCTCACACTGGGTGCCACTGCACAGGACAAGTTTTCAGATGCAGGGCAAGAAAAGTGACTAAAATTCTGTGTGACCTGTTCCATACCTCTTCACCAGCAACAATCCCCTCAGTGTACTGGATCAAACTCTCTCGTATCCTTACACTTCTCTACTTGCAAATAACAAACATCCAAACACTGTCTTTCCTCTTACAGCACCATAAGATGCCCAGTGGATATGTCTGGTTTGTGGTAGCTCCACCAGCTCGTTGTCATCATTGATCAACTGATCAATTATCTGCCATGTGACTCCACCAAATTCTAATAACATTTGCCGGTAATTTAAATATGTGATAATATTTTCAAAACACGCTTCATTTTCACACAAACAAAATTTCCTAGGTTATAGTTTGAAACAAATCTTCAGATAATCTCTTATTCCAATTAAATTTAATCCTTTAAATAAACTGCAGCAAATTAGAGGCAAAGGTGAGAAGGCTGCTGAGGTAAAAGAAAGTCTATGGGGCGATGATACACAAAGTAACTGGTAAGAAAAACTTTCTCATGTACTATCTACATGTGCCATCTGCACAGTTCAAGTTCTAGGATGGGGTTTTTTTCTGTTATTTGAGTTATAAGGAAACCATATTTGGCAGAATGTAGAAATGCATTCCTTGTACATAGTGATGCTGCCAGTGGTTCCTGGGTGGATCCAAATTTGGTCCTGCTGGACAGAGTGCACAGCTCCCACCTCTGTCTATTCAGGTTGCCCCTTGACCAGCACAAACATGTATGCCCCTCTCACCAGAAAGGACCAGGCTGCAGCATCCTTGAGAGAACAGTCTGGGCTTTTCTGTTTTAGTCCTATCCTTCTATTCTTTCTAATATGAATTTTAAGGGGTGACAGATTTTTCATAATGAAAATCATCTTTTTGGAACTGAACTGCTGTCTTTTTGCTGCCACTGTCTCAGAGTTGGTCTAAACTTTATTAATAACTTTGGTGTTCATCATGGTAACATTAATAACGAAGGACTCATTTGGTGTTAATCTACATGCCACATACACGTTTGTAGAAATTCCATTGCAATCCAGCAGTAGCTTACTGTTCCTGCCAATCCTGATTGAATATTTCAGCATTACAGCACAAAAATAATCCTGAGAATTTTTGAAGTCTTTGGTACACTCTGCATACTTGGTAAGAAGTTTACTGACTGTTGTTATTGCTTTTATTAATTTGCTTTAAATATATTTTGGCTTCTCATAAACATTAAACTGTCTCCCATGACTTGCATCACAGCAGCATAAGCACGATTATCTAACTGCTTTTATCAGCAGTTTAAGCCAATCCAGCTAGCTTTATACCTAGGCAGTTTAGGAGAATTCATACCCCTCCTGAAGTAGCTCTGCTCTCTGATTCAGCTTGGGTGCAGTGGGCAGCAGCATCTTAGACATGCATGGTGGTGTTTGCAGCCCCTGGCTAAGCACAGCCTCAGGCTCATTTTAAAGCTAAAATCTTAAAAGTCTAGTTTAAAACCTGAGACTTCAAGGACCATTAGAGATGTCTTTCACCAAATCAAGGTCTTAAGAACTGACTGGCCTAAAATAATATTGATAATTTTTTACCTTTTCTCTTGTTCATCTCAAATCTACTTCATAGCATTTCTCAAAAAATCCAGGAATATAATGCGTTTTTAAAAGATTTACGGTATAGGTGTTACAGGGGCTCTCACTACCTTTCACATGAATTTCTAGCAGGGTTAAAAGGGAGGATTTACATTTTCTAATTGGATTTCTTTCATAACAGCATAGTCTCAACAGCAAAGCCTGCATGGCACATTATGACAGCATGACAGTGGAGTAAGGGAAGATATGGCCATGGAGCAAGAGTCAGGAAAAATAGATCTCAGTTAGAGATTTCTTATGGCTATGATTCATTCAACCATGCAGCCCTTTTCTGTGGCACATATTTTGCCATCTAAAATGAAGAAGAAATTCTGTTGGACTTGTGGAGTTTCCATACAGCTGTCAGAGCGGATGATCGAGCTTCTGCACCTAACAGTCCATAAAATTCAAGTGCAAGCTTGTGTGGCACCCTGAAAGAAGCATGGTCAGTGTTCTACTAATGCTTCAAAGGAGTCAGCCAAGCTTAAAAAAGCCATGGTATTTCACATCCAGTCCCACTCAGGGTAATAGAACCCAGCACTACACAGAGATCACAGTCCAGCTTCTGCCTTATGACATTACAGCTTAACCCTGGCCCTGAATTGTGCCATGTTCCAGTCTAGAGACACCAACCAACAGAACAGATCTCACTTTTTGACCTTTTGACCTACCCCATGCCCTTAAAATTAACTCACCACAGCTGACATTTAGAGCAAAATCCAGATAAAAGCTTGGTCATCTCAGAAAATTCCATCCAAACAAAACTCCCTAGTATTCTCTCCAGGTCTGTGAATAAATGCCACTGAACTTGCAGTTGTTTGTAGCCATGAAATGGGGCAGGAATAATTGTCTCTTGGCTAACCATGCTCTTGGTAATAACAAAATGAAATCACAAGAAGAAAGAATTCTATGCTCTAGCCCTTCCTTACATTACTTGTGATGAATTATTTCTACTACCTGTAAAACCAATTAAGCTTTTTAAATACAGAAGCTTGTACACCCAGGTTAAAAAAAATAATAAAGAATCACAAACCTGCAATAGAAAGAAAACTCATTCTTTTCAGATGTGTAAAACACACATTATGTTGGATCACTGAAAATGTTTCTATAACAGACTCAAAAAGTATAACCAGACTATGAGGAAGACTGAAAGCTGACTTCAATATTCATTAGAAAATATTTAGTTGCACAATTAACTTTGATTGGACAAAAAAAAATTTAGATAGCAAAATAAAAAGAAAAATAATGCTGCCCTAAGACTCTTCTCTGTAATCCCAGATTGTATCCACCTGAGCCTGTCAAGAAAAGCATGGACAGAAAGAAATCTACTCTCTCCCCTTCAGTTCAGCAGTGGTGGAAAGTCCCCACCAGAAAGACAGTTACATCAGTAAAATCATACTTTCTTTAAAAAAAAAAAAAAAAAAAAAAAAAAAAAGTGAAAAAGCCCCCTATTTTAATGGGAAAAGGCTAATGAATGATTCAGTGAAATAATAGTAAGATTTTTTAGGAAGTCTTGCATGAAAACATACATTAAAAAGAACAGTGTTAATATTATAGTAATAATGTATAATTATCACTCCACATTTATCTTGCCTCAAGTAGACTTACTAAAGAAGGCAAGAACTAATACTCTCATTTTACAGCTGGTATATCACAGAGCAAAATATCCCTCTCAAAGTTGTGTAGCAGAGACACAGTGCATTCAGGTGTCCTGCATAACTTTGTTTTTAATATATAACTATTTCAGTTAAAAAAAAAACCCAAACAAACCAACCAATCAAAGCAAAACAAAACAACCAAAAAACCCCCCACCCCAAACCAAAACAAACAAGCAAACAAAAAACCATATGTGATTCTTTGCAGAAGAAGAAAACAGTGTTTTATGGATCTCTGACTTCATAATGAATCAAAGCCTTACTACACAGTTCTGCAACCTAAAGTATCTGCTTGCCAGGCTTCAGAGTCCAAGGAAAAGTAACAGTTTAAAAATGGTAAGAGATGAAAACAAGCATTTTATCTGATTTCTGAAGTTGTTTCAGTACTAAAAGAATTCATAAAACACCTATCTACCCCAGTACTTGCACACATAAACTCAGAGTTTATGTGACACAGCTATTCAGGGACCCCATTCTCAGAATACACTAAGATATTCACATACATCAACCTGCTTGCTGTATTTCCAGAAACACTGTGCAAAGATTTAGGCTTCCCATATTTACTGAAATCACTGTGAGTTTCCCACCTATATAAGCATAGATGTACATGCACTTTTCAGAGGTAAACAAGAAGGTGAGTAATCAGCTTCATTTTAGGACTTGGAGCAGTGCAAAATGCAACTTGTTCTGCTTATTGTTTTGCAGTTTTGGGGGGCTCTAAGTGCTGCATCAAGGCACAGCCTTATTTTGAAGGCTGTATCTTTATTAATAACTTTGGTGTTCATCATGAGGGACGTGGAAACCTGCCATCCGCGGCAGTTGAGGGCACATCATGAGGCATGTGCCTCCCAGCAACCTGGAGACTTGTGGGAAGTCCAGTATGGAGTCAGATCATCCTAAAAAAACCAGGCCAAGGGGCTCCAGGCCTGAGGCGGGGATTTGGGAAGTGTCACAACTCACAGGGAAGGGCTTGAACAGCAACGAGCAAGAAAATGCTAAGACTGAACTATATTTTAAGCGTGTAATCTCCCATCATGTAGTATTATTCAGAAAGCTGCTTGAGATAGGGAGGTGGCAGGGCTTATTCTCTTAGTGAGAGATGGTGCATTAGCAGGAGATTATTGTGGGGCAGGGAGCAGGGAAGGAAAAGGATTGCAGTGCCTGTGACATCAGAGGGAAAGGAGGTTACGCAGCGTGAGCCGGAGAAGGGGAAAAGATCCACGGGCGCAACAATGAAAGGGCTGACAGCCCCTCTGGCAATAAAAAATCACTTGTTTTTTATAGCTGAAACCTGAATCCTAGAGCAAGAAGTCACTGAACATCCCTTTTGAAGGGAAAAAAAAAAAAGAAAAGTTAATTGTGAAATACATATTAGATTAGCAGCTATGGGATTAAGCTGAGCATTGCTGTACAGTTTGCTGTACAAGAATTATTCATCCAGATACGCAAAACCTGCTTACTTGATAGATGGCTGAAGTCCTCAAAAGCAAGCTGGATAAGCTGACTCTGTTGCTTTCACTGGGGCTGAACCTCTGCCAACCTTTAGCAGAATCAATACCTAGAGATGCTTCCAAGGCATCACAATAAAGCGCTGGCATTGTTACAAATGAGAAAGCACCCTCTCCAGATCTGCATGTGCCTGCTGCCTTTTGGACAGGTTTGAGCTTCTAAATCTTTCATCCCTCTTGCAGCAACACAAAAGAGCTACTGTGCACTTAAGGCAACCAGTGGGAATAGGGAGGGTATTTAATAAGGTTCACTGCAGCTTCAACACCCAATTTAAACTTTTCCAAAAGAGATAAAAAAGCATAGGGCTGCAAATCCCTCTAGTTAAAACTATCACATCTCTGTATGCATATAAGAGTAAGCAGCTGCTAATTCAAGCCACTGATTTACATTTACCAGACATATGAAAGGCTAGATTTTTTTTCCTAAAAAAATCAATGCATGAATTAGTAAGGGTTTGGGGCACATAGGCTCTTGTCATGGTCGTTCCAAGTGCTCTTTTGTCATCTTGTCAGGTGTAAATCAAGTAAAAAATGGTTATTATTCTTTTTTATTGGAAAAGGCAGCAAGAGAATCAGTATGCCTGCCCTTTCTCAGGGGATTTTTCCCACATATTTTCTATTTTTGATTTTCACTTTTGCACTGATCTTGCCTTGTAATTCTTCTACATTCTCTGCTTTATGTTCTTCTGGGCCCAGTAAGTATTATGACACCCAGCCCCATTCTTTTTAAGGACCTGCAGAGTTTTTAGTACTGTAAGTGGGTCCCAAGAGTTCATCAGTGCCTCCTGACCGCACCAGGCTTAAAAACCCAGATTCCCATAAGCTACATGTAAATCTATTACAAACAGATGTTTGAAAAAAAAAAAGTTTTAAAAAACCTTTGTGAAAACTGAGGCTGCTCTTGATAGTTCCTCCATAAACCTTAGCTGTTATTGTTCTAGACATTAAATATGACCATAATGCCCCTTATTGGACTTTCTCGGGGGCCACGTCTATCCAGTTGTATCAGGTGATGTTTTGGAGGGTGAAAAGATAAAGGCAGAAGGGCAGGAGAGCAGGGCAGCACAAGCATAAATAGGAGAAAGCATGGGAAAGATCCCTAACAGAGGGAATTTCAGCCACTATAATTACCAGAGCCCTAGTTTAACTGTGCTACACTGATTTTTGCAAAACGAGCTTCTTATCTATTAAAGATGAAGCTGAGAGCTTCAGTTTGATGGCCTAGTTCCTTTCTAAGGCTACCTCCAGAGATGCAACCTTCCTGGTGACTTTAACAGCACCATCCCATCAGTTTCTTTAAATCTTGGCTATTTCACTTCATATTACCTCCATTATCAAGTTGCTTTGTTCAGTAGCTTTGAAATATTACATAACACCAGTCTCCCTCGTCCCCTTGAATACAGAATATTACTATTAATCTTTTTGTAACTGTGAATCTAGGTTACATAATTTCTTCTACAGACTTTTTCTAAAGTTGACAGAAAATGCAGAAGAGGTCTTTTCCTGATTTAAATTTTAGAATTTGTTCCAAATGAGAAGCTACTGTATTGGCCTTTAGGCAGAGTAGCAACTGAGGCAGACATATTTAAGAAAAACATGGGATGCGCTGAAACAGATAAGGTGCTGACAAACTCTTCTAGGCATTTTCAAATGTAGACTGAAATCATTATAGGGCTTAGACATGTATCAAAAATATATGGATGAACTTCTGCGTAATGAGGAGCTTAGTGGTTTTATGCCATGGTATTTTACAGATTCTAACTTCAGTGTTTATCGCTTCTTACAAATTACTCAGGTTAAAAAAACCCAAACTTTCAGCCTAGGTGTCTCTCACACACGGAATACATGTTAAATTTTTGTTAAATACTGTGAGAAAGTTAACAACTAGACTACATTCACATTCAGAAGCATCATAAGCTTAGTAGTTTAACCAGTGATGATAAAATAAATCATTTTTTTTTAAAGGCTATGCATCTGAAAGCTGCTGAATGAAGTGACTTTTACCCAGTGGGCAAAGCTGTTAGATGAATTTCAAGTCCTGAAGATTTAAAAAAAAAAAAAAAAAAAAAAAAAAAAAAAAAAAAAAAAAAAAAAAAAAAGTTGAGTTATCTTTCTCTGTGCATTGAATTTAATTCAGATTCCTATTCAGGTCTGAATAAACTCAGTAGGCATCCTCCATTTACCTTCAGCTAGCTACAGATCAAGCTCAGGAATCATGTTCAAGCCTGAGAGGAGATAGTATTGTGCTGCCATTGTCTCTGCTGATGTAACAGACCTGCAGCTGAATGAGCTTCATTTCTGAAATTTCATAGACTGAGAGATAGATCAACTATAATAGTTTCAATTTAATAACTAAGAAAAATTAAAATCAGAAAAGTCCATTCTAGAAATGCAAAAAGAAGAAAAAGCTATATTTATTTTATTTTATTTTATGGGACGTGTTGTGGGAAAACAACCCCAAACTTCCAAAATTTAACAATAAAAGGGCTGTAAACAATAAGTCTGTCTAGAGCAGACTCCTCAGCTCTGTGCCCAGAAGAATTTTTAATATGTCCAAAAATGGGGATTCCACAATTTCAACCTGTGCCTTTGCCATGTCAGCCTCACAATAAAAAAGCTTCTACTCTGTTGAAGAGGAACCTCCTGTGCCTCAGTTTGTGCTCACTGCCTCTTGGGCTGCCACCAGGCACCACTGAAAAGAACCTGATGCTGTTTGTCTTTTTACCTTGTTCCAGATACTTAAATCCATTAACAAGATCCTCCTGAACCTTCTCTTCAGCTGGGCTGCACAGTCACAGCCCCCTCAGCATCTGGAGCCTATCTCCTGTGAAGAAAGGATGAAGTCCAGGTTGTTCAGCCTGACAAAGACAAGACAAGACTTTGGGGAGACCACAGAGCACCTTCCAGTGCTGTGGGCTTGAAGGGAGCCCACAGGAGAGATGGAGACAGGCTTTTTACAAAACTTGTGGTGACAGCACAGGGGGAAATGGCTTCAAACTGACAGAGAGTAGGTTTAGATTCACTCTCAGGAAGAAATTCTTCCCTATAAGAATGGTGAGGCCCTGGCACAGGTATCTCAGAGAATCTGAGGCTGCCCTACCCCTGGAAGTGTTCAAGGCCAGGTTGGATAGGGCTCTGAGCAACCTGGTGGAAGGTGTCCCTGCCCATGGCAGGAGCTTGGAACCAGGTGATCTTTAAAGTCCTTTCCAACAGAACAAGAAACAAGAAATCAAAGTGTTCACTCATGATTGTAAAAATTAGCTGCTATGGTTCCACTGCCTCTTCAAATTAATCTGTGACTTGACACAGGTAACCCTGGGAAAAAGGAACACCCTTCCAGGAAAAGCTTCATAATTTACTTTCTCTCATGCTGAATAGCCTTAAAAGACCACAAAAACCATGAGAAAATATCAGCCACAGCTAAACTACATATTCTGCCTAAATAGAAAAGCCTGGAGCTGTGAGTTTAGGAGCAGGTTTGAGTGTGTTCATACGGCACAGCAAACAGGGAAGAGGTATTTGCCCCTCTCACCTGTACAGCATGACCCAGCATCCCACTGCCTGGGGAGCATGGAGACACTTCTGACCTTTTGCTGCTTGACTTCATTAAAATCCTCCATTTTCTAAGCTTTCACCTGTAATCTTGATAAATGAGATCTTACTGGGTATGTTTAATGGGTTCACTAAGATATATGGCTAATCAGGGTGAGAGTAACCTGTAAACACTAAAAATGTCAATTTTTAAGAAAAAAAAAGAGAGAATGCTTGTTCCCCTAGTATACACCCAGACATTTTATGTTGCTGCTATGGTCTTGATTCTGACAGATTTTTTTTAAATAAAGCCAAACATTTTTTTCCCCACAAACCTCTCCTTTTTTTCTCCTTTTGTTTTTAGTTTGGTCTGAAGAATTGGGAAGAACGACAGCAAATTCCAATGCTTGTGGAGATCTAGAAAAAGTAGACTCATGATTAAATAATTAACCAGGACTTTTTATACCAGGAAGGTGTGACTGGAAGCATCTAGGCTGAGAGACATTCCTCTGCTTAAAATTCAGCGTGAAGCATATGGAAAGTGATACAGGATGAGTTTTGAAACCCTTCTACAGAATAACGTGGGAGCCAACCAGCTGCCTTTTGATTTAGATTGTGCAGTAAATAACCAGCATCACCTGGCTACAACAGGGAAATAAAAGGTTAATAAAAGTCACTACGGCCAAGTATTACAAGAAGGAAACTTTCCTGCATTCCTCTGTCAATGTAAATATTGGTTGCTTCAGGCCCTTTGCTAACGGAGATTTCACTACTAGATGCATGAAAATATGTAGGTTTGAACCAGTTCTGGAGATTAAATACTAACACGCTGTGAACTGAAATAAAGAGCAATCTGGTTCAATAACAGTTATGAGTTACAGGAACTTGCCCACAGTGACAATGCATTTCAGGAGGCTGCCTGAATACACAAAAGTAATTTAAACTTAGGTGTTTTTAAAGTTATGTGAAGAACTAACAGATTTTAGAGATATGTGTGAACACATTAGAATTTCTCACTCTTAATTGAATCACTTGGCTGTAATTAAAAGCCTGGACGCTGAAAAATAGATACGAAACATAGCACGTAATGTTTTGTACATCTATTTTTGGAAAAAGTAATGTTTTTTGGAATTCTCACAGAAAGTAATTTTCTGGCATGCACAACCATCAGACATCATATCTCTTTGCTTTTGGGGCCATTTTCATACCAAGCTTTCACATTTGCTGTGGTTGATTGCATTCAATCCAGAAATTCCCATTGAATTCTAAGGGCTCTGGAGAACACTATCAGTGACCTAATGTCTTCTGCCTCTTCTGTTTTAAGTTTCTACTTTTAAGTTTCTTTGAAGCTAAAAATAGATTTTTCAGTAGAACATCTTTCCTCCTCATATTTCAATTATGTTATTCTAAGCCAATAATACTTTACATTGAAAATATGTACAGCTGTGGTACTTCCAGGAGCTGTGACATTCTGTTAATATACACCTTGAATTTTATTAAAGACCATATTAAAACTTATCCCGATTTCTCAATGTTAGTGGCTAAGCTGTGGTTACAAGGCTGAGTTCTCAGTTTTATCCTAGAAAAATGTGCTTCTGTAAATAGAATGAGACTGGTTATTTCCCAGTTGGTCTGTAACTTAAAACACAGCACTACTAATTTCTGCAAAACAACAAACTCAACAAATTGCAGTACTTTTTGTTTCTGTCACTAAGGAGCCTATGCAATCCACAGCAGGACAACTGAGAAAAAAGTTTGGTGATCTCTACTTTAGCTTTACTTTTAGAATGACAACAAAGATCATGGTCTTATACTTGCAAACTACTGATAATCTGAACTAAAGCAGACCAGCATTAGATAGCATTTGACCAGTGAATTCATATGACACATGCCATGATGCTCCCTCCATAAACTGAACTGATATGCTCTGAGGATACAATTACACTTCTGATCCTAAAATACATAACCTTGGAGAGGGTTCCTAGGAAGGAAAACAAGAAAAATGAGTAATCAACATTTCCACTGGGAAAACTCTCTCATTTTAATCTGCAGTCTCCACCAAAAATTCCCACAACCAACTCTAGCCTGCTTTGGAGGTTCACAAACAAGTCTAAAAAGTACTCTTAAAAACCCCAAACAAACAAATAAATCATAACCAAACCACAACCAAACAAAACAGACCATATATTTATTTTATCACTTAATGACAAACACTAGTACTGTATTACTTGGCAAAAACTATTTTATATTTATGAATCTCTGAAGCACAAGTTTCTTTCTGAGATTTCAGGACCTGGATTTTATTTTTAACTGCTTATTACTCAGTCTCAAGTCTGTCTTCAGACATATGGAACTGGAAAATTCATTTTGTCTGGTCTGTAGTATGTAAAGTTGTACTTTGAACCAGCCACAAGAGACCATAGGAGTGGATAAGCCAAGTGGTATTATATTATACCAAAATTACTAGTCTACTCAGAATTATCATACAGGCAACAATTAATGGAAGAGACCACTGAAGTTCAGTTTATGCTTCAGTAAGTATCAGAGTTCAGGAAGTTTCCATCTTAGTTTCCAGCACATTTGTCTCTTAATATTTGCACAGCAGTATTTTTTTTTCCATCCATGACCTGTCTCAGAATTTTTCTGCTTGTTCACACTTTTCTATTGAGAAGTGCATCTAAAATACTTAATCCAGATTTGACCCTTCTCAAATTTAAATCGCAGCTTCCAACTGGCGACAAATTTTAAAATGCTGATTTTTTTCCTCTCTTACTAAGACCAAATAAATCGCTCCTTTAGCATGGCTGTTCAGACGCAAAGTGCTTCTCAAAAACCCGAGGCAGTCTTTAGAAGGATTAAAAAACTATAATAGGATAACCCCTCAGAAATCAATAAACAAACATCTAATAATGTAATGCACACCACTCAACTTTTCTATATCAGGTGAAACATTTCTCAGTAATTGAATTTACCTCAGATCCTTTAGGAATGTTGATGATCCACGCAGCTGCCTGAAATTAAAAATTGGAATATGATTCTAAGTAATTTTATTTAATACACAATAGAAATTTATCACTGAAAGACTTGTGTCAAGGGTCCTACAGCATCTTATCTAAAAGGATTGTGATGAATTTTCACTTGATTCAGCAGTTGCCTACATTTTTATTATTAAAGCCTCCAAAACACCTGGTGAAAGCACCACTGGCATGATGAAATATCACACAGTGTGAGTGGTGCTGCATACTAAAGGAAACTCAGACTGGGGCATGCTCCCAGTGCAGGACTCTGGGGCTGATTCTCTGCTGACCTACCACCACTGCTTTTTCTGCACTTTAACATGGCACTGAAGACCCTGCCCTCTAATTCCTGGCCTTACAGCTGAATTGGAGGTGAAAAGAAAGTAAAATGTCGTATTTTGATTTTTGTACTTAAAAAAAAAAAAAAAAAAATTTCCTATGGAGTTACTACTTGGAGATAGGAAAGCAAGGAATGACCTGGTAGGATTGTACTATTAGCTATTGCCCATTGAAACAAGTCTATTTCAACAAATCTATTTCTAACTTCTTTTCCACAAAAAATGCAGTTTTACAAAAGCTGTTTTGTTTTCCACAGCATCAGCTTTTCCTTGCTGCTGTACACAAGGTATGCTCAGAAACTCAATTTTAGCGAAAAGACATGTTATTGTAATTACCCTGCGAACTGCAAAGAGACACCAGAGGCATCAATCAGCTGATGTGAACCAAAGGAAAGATCCTGATGCCAGCCTATTAGCCAAGACTTTTATCCCAGTGACTGTGTTTCACGACTCTGTGTACCTTTGGCACACATAAACGAGCTGTTGAGAGAGCTGCTCTGTGAAATTCGTAATGATTTTTGCTCAAGGCAAGAGGGATAACAAAGAACCACCCTGTCAGCAGCCAGAAAAGGCAGGGGTGCACACTGCCCAGTGAGGAGCAGCAGCAAACCTGTGCAGTGGATTCCTACAAAGACACAGCCCCAGGTGCAGCTCCTTCCCCGGGATAGATTATGACCACTTCACTTCAACACAGGAGCTGAGCAAAACTAACAAGGAACAAAACCGAATTTGATGCTTTTAGAAATGAAGTCATGGCCTACTTTTACTTCCTGACCCCAGGCAAATGATTGACATTGGAGCAGACTGTGACCTGTTTAGACCGGTTTAGTGTGTCAACTGCCACCTGGTTTTATGTCATTGAACATGTAATGAGGCTCACTAAATAAGGCAGACCTAACCTAGAAAACTGCATCAGTCTTCACTTATATTTTTAGGGTGATTTCTTCTCAAATAAATTTAAATACCAATCTGAGTCATTCACTGTGAAAGTCTGTACAAGCTTTTCTGGGCTATCAAGAGAGATTAAGGATTCTAGCCAGTTACTTGGTGTCGCATTATTCTGGCTTGGGTAATTTTTTAAAAAAATTTTTAATGAACTCTCATATTATGTGTTGAAAACCTGCAGGCAAATGGCATGGCAGAACCAGAAGCTTCTGTGTTTTCAGGAGAGAGAAAACACCAACACAAAAAGTGAGAAGCCACGTGCCAGGTCCTGTAACTGCCCAATGCTGCTGCTCTTCCCCAGTAAAAAATTAACATTAAATATTTTTTTATCACTAGCATTGGACCTGGGTGAGGAAGCAGGAACCGTGCTGCACATTTTCCTAAAGGTGACCAAGGGCAGTTGTTTCTGATGGGACTGCCCCAGCCTGCTGCAATTCTGGGTGGCCTGCTGAGAGAGCCTTTATCACCCTGGAGCTAAGCTACACTGCCCAGGGGAAGCTGAACACTTGCTGCCTTTTCTTCTCCACACTCCAACAGTGAGTGAGCCTTGTTAAAGGGCAGGTTTGTGGTATCCCTGGCTGTGGGCAGGCTCTGCCCTTGCAGGAAGCAGCTGGTGCTGGTGGGCAGGACGGAGCTGGGAGAAGTATTGTGGCCCCACACAAGCCCCAAGATGGGCCATAAGAGTACAACTCCAAGGCCAGAACCAAGCTTTGTGCTTGGCTTACTCTCACAGAGATGTATTCCTGTTGCTGCTCCTAGTAAGCTCACATGAGAAGTAGGGCATGTGTCAGCTGAAGCTTAACCCTTTTAAATTTTTTCCCCTGACTGAACACTTCTTAAAAAAGAATGATGATTTATTCTCATTTTCAGTGTTATTGCAGCATTGGAAGGTCTTGGATTAGGCTTGTGGATGTTCAGTCGACTTCTGGATCTGCTGCAAAGCAATGGCTTTAGGCAGTGCCTATGTTTTGAAAAATATGCAGATACTTTCTGTGAGTTGTTCAAACTGCAGTGCTGGGTCTCAACTCACTGACCTACTTAAACTTGTTTTTGGAGTGGCTGAGTTTCAGACTTATCTTCATTTTATCTGGATGTCAAATATTGCTCAGTTTTCAGAATTATTGTGCCTTGCTCTGTCTGTAGTTGATCTCTTCTCTGGGTAGGTGGCTTCCTGCCCTAAATTTTCATTGCTAATCATAGTCATTCCTAATGCACACAAAAAACTCTATTCCAGGCTACAATATCACCAGTGCGTGCTCTCATCCCCAAGAGGCCTTCACACATCTGGGGAATTATGCAGTTAAGTACTTTCACATCTGAACACATTAAAACAAGCACATGTTAAAAAATAATTATTGCAATGTGTTTGTTGCCTTAAAACTGAACAGCTGGCAGGCTATCAGAGCACCAAGTCCATTTGCAGGGATGGAAACCAAGTGTTTGAGGAAAGATCAGGCACCAGGAGTCACACATGATCGTGCTGTCAAATTGCAGGAGAGAGATAAACATCTTTGAAGGCTCCCCATTCACAGAGGAAGCTGCCCAAACCGTGCCAGTTGGTGTGATTTGTTGGAAAACACGGCCCCAGATCTGGGTTCCTGGTGGGCAGATGTTGCTATTCCTGTGTGATGCTCCCATCCCATTCCCTTCCTGGGAGCTGTCTGGCGGTGTCTCTGCTCAGTGACACACACCAACTGTTATCACCAGTTCTCCTAGCAGGAATGTTCATGCTTCTCTGCAGACTTCAGTTTCACCAACATGGAAAAAAAAGAACAGCAGTTTCAGACATTCAGAAACTTCTGCTCCCTTTGCTGGGTGTGTTTCAGTCTCTGTCACAGGCTTGGTTTGTGGAGTGGCTGAGATTCCCCCCCAGAGGGTGGCATTGATGGTTGGCTGTGCTGTCATTCCTCCACACATGGCACACACCTTGCTGAAAGGGCTGTGGAAACTTTAGCTGGTGGAAGCCAGCATCAGCTCATGCACTGTCTCCTGTATGTGCTAGTGTCTCACTCCAAATTTCTCCATGACAGCTCCAGCAGGTTCACATTTCCTTAGACTACCTTGACTCTGAGTAGCTGGTAGGTGTGGCACAGTGTAGATACCACACCAGCCACAGTATTTTTACTTTGTCCTAGCAACACCTCAAGACACTGTGTTGGTGGTGATCCAGCTGGCTGCCAGATTTTATTGAGTCATTGGCGAAGGAGAGCTGCCATCAGCAGAAGAGCTCTCCTCACGCCCCATCTACTCCTTTCTGAGCAATGCCCAAGTGCCCCTGAGAATCCTGGCTCCCAGAGCCCTCTCCTGTGACATGGCACAGTTCTTCTGTTTTCCCAGGAGAGGAGGAAGTACCCACACCCAGCACCTGTTTGGTTTTAGTGTGTGCATCATACCTGACCGGGTCAGGGCAGTGGTGTGACCCAGCCAGGGCAGCACATTGGGACACTTGGTGCCAGGAGAAGAGGGTGCAAACGGCTTTGACACAATCCAGGCAGGCCCAAAATAATCTCAGCTCTTGGCAGAGCTGACACAATTTGTATGAGGAGACTTCAGGCTAGTCAAAAATCGTCAGGAGACACAGTAGATCTGCTTTTTAAAAATGCAATTGAAACGTCTGAAAAGTTCCTCTTCTTCAGCTTGGGGTTGTTCCCCCCACCTCCTTACATTTTTGGATTTACAAAGGCATGTCAGTGGATGGTGCACATCTTACATGCAAATTCCATATATTTTGCAGATGTTTGGAATGCGTATGGCTCTCAGGTGCCATCATCAAATGCCCTGCCTGGGCCCCTACCCTGTGCTTCTCCTGAACAAGTTGAATTTCCTCATCTGAGTGCACAACAGACTTTATTTCTCCTCCTCCCATCATGGCATGGGGTCACTCCAGCAGGGTACACTGGGGCCTCATGTCCAGTCCTGTCCCGTCATCTCCACAGGGAGCAGAGGTGGCTTGGGAGCAGCACCAGCTCTGCCATGAGGGAGGCAAGAGACAAGTGACAGCCTGTCGTGGTGCCAGGGCCCTGCCACACACCCCAACAGCCCTGGTTATAGGTATTTTAAACAAACAACTTCGCAGAACAAAATACTGGAAATTTAGCACCAGCAAGGACTCATCCTGGCCCATAACCTGATGGTTAACACAATTATGGAATAGCAAGAGAACCTGCTCCTCTGCTTCAAGCTAGACCTGTGTGCTGGCAGTAGGAGTCAATGAATTTACTTAAAATCCTCCTGGTAAATCCTTGTCCCCTACAATGTAGCTGTTGCACCATGCCAGATGCAAACCCTTGCTGCACAGAAGCCTTTTTTTTTTTTTTTTTTCTTAATAGGAGCATAAACAGAAGCTTCTTCAGCAAACCATAAAGTCTGAAAAATATTCATGCTATGAATTCTTGCTCACTGCTCCTGCAGACACCTGGTTTCCCAAAAGGGCTACATGGGGCATGGGACTGGACAGCCACAGGCTCTCAAGACAGACCTTGGTGCTGTGCCTTCCAGTGGATCATTGTCTTTTGTCCTGGAAACAATTGCTTGTCTACAAAAACAGATGATGGTCTGATTAAAACAAAACAGAAAAAGATATATTACCCCTCCTTTGCAAAGCTTGCATGGTCTCTATCTTCCCCAGTGCAGGTGCTCCTAACTTGGCTTTAAAAAAGGTCTTCTCTCATGGAGTGAATGATGATAGGGAACACAATGGATTTGGATATTTTTGCAAGAGACCTCTGGTTTCCCTGTCACAGAGACACAGGCTCAGGCCCTGCCCTGGCAAAGCCACATGCAAGAACCAGGAGCTAACCAAAAAAATGCCTGAGATCAACATTTCACGGATGCATCCCGGACTTCTTTTAAGGAGATAAGGATCAATCACAACTAAGTTTATCAAATCATTTCTTGTTTACAGAGCCATAATTTACTTTGATATAAAAATGTAAGCCCCAGGAGTGCTCACAAATTTAATGTTGTGTTCTTTTCTTTGTTTAAGCTGGGACAATAACAGCTTGCGTTAAAACCTGAGGAACAGTTCAGAGTGACACTGTACCATTAAAAAAACCCCAAACAAACCACCAAGAAAGCCAGCATGGGAATTACAAAAGATGGGGCTGGCACTGGAGATGAAATTCACAGGCACGGCTGAGTTTGAAGTTGTCATGGTACCACTGCTACGACGTGTGAATCACAGCACCATCAGACCACCCTCTAAAAAGCAGCAGTTTAGCCTGCATACAAAGCAAGCAAAACCTCAGAACAAACTGTTCTGTACCTCCCAGGAGCTCAGGGTTCACTCTGATCTAGTTGTCTGGATCTAAAGTTTAAAAAGTGGTGAGATTTTAGAAAAATTAGTAATTTTCTTCAAGCTAGGCTGGACTCCACCTTGCCGTGACATTATGGAGTTGCAATTCTGTAACCTGTGGATTAAGCCAGAAGCACCAGAAACAAGTACCTTGTCTATGGCAATAATAAAAATGAGCAGAACCCCTGTCAGTAATCAATGCTTTTACTGCTATTAGCCCTTTTTGTGCTCTGTTACACATTGTAGCGTGGATAATTCATCACTAGCTTGTTAAACTTATTTTGCAAATTTTTACTTGAATATGTGGGCTAAGGTTTGTTCCCTTTATTGCTATGCTCCTAATAATAGTGTGCAGCCAAGTGTAAAAGATCCTCTGTCTTCTCAATTAACAGACTATTAAGCTTTCCCCTAAGAGTAATAAACTCCTGAAAACTGGCAGGGGCAGCAGTCCACAGATACATCTTTTCCCCCAAACTGCAGGTTTCTCTTTCCAGATCTGTGTGGAATGTTCTAAACCAGATTTTGCTGAGGAGACACACAGAAGGTATAGTCACACTAACTAACAGGCTAAACAGGTAAAAAGTCATCTGCTATACAAGTAAATAGTTCAAAATATTTCTTTCATCAAGGATTTGCTCATGGTACACGAATAATCTTTAGAGACTCTTTCTCAACGACAAATATTTTTTGAGTAAGCCCACAGGGTCTCTGAGCATCCCTGAAAGAGACAGCTGGAAAAAGCAAATATGTTGTCAGGATGGCTAAATTCACTGACTTAGAAGCATCTGCACTGTTATGAAATAAATGTAGGAGGCTATAAATTCCAGAACCCTTGCTCTGAGTTGAGGAGTTAGGGAATGCAGCAAGTGAAGATAATAAACTCTCCCCCCCTGCTCCCAAATGCACAGTCAGGTATCTGGGAAGCAGCTCGTGGTTTATCCATATTTGTAACTAAATGCACAGTTCTTCAGCCCAAGCCTCAATGTTCCCCTCACAAAAGGTAAGCAAGGTCAGGCTGCAGAGGTGCGGTGTCACCACATTCATCAACTTATGCCACAGGAGAGCCAAAGGTCACACCCAAAAGCAACAGGGCTGCTCTGTTTCCACAGTGCTGGGCATCCCCAGCTTAACAGGTCCAGGGTCAGAAGATGTTCTTGCCTAATTTTTTTAAAAGGATGAAGAATTCCTCCCTGAAATTTACGATCTTGGAAGGAAGATGGGTCTGCCCCTTCTCTCCCTAGTTTGCTTAGAGAGCAGCCAGGATCATCTGCTACCTGTGACTTGGCTCCTCTGGGAGTGTGAAGCCCCAGTCAGTGCACAGTAATAATATGGAAAAAGAGAAGGTGCAAGAAGGTTCTTTTGTAACTTATAAAGTGGGTAAGGTCTTCTACTTCATTAGACTTTGTTTAAAACCATGGCTGGTTTGAAACCTGCCCACCAGACATGCTATACCAGCTACCATTTGTTATTTTCTTGTCTCTTGCAACTAGAAACCAGGAAGATTCCCTAAAATTCACTACTGGGAAGTCCCATTGCATTCTTTTTTCAGCTTGCTGTGATAAGATGGTATTGTCAGCACTAACCTTTAACTAAGCAAAACCTAGCCTCGGGTTCTGTGTGGGGACCACCTCCACACCAGGATATACTTCTCTGTTAGTTAAAAACAACTAAGTATAAACAAAGGGAGGCACAAAAACAACTAAGTATAAACAAAGGGAGGCACCTGGGCACTCGGAGTCAGCTCCCTCCACATACCTTTTTCTGCTTTTACCTCACTCACTACTACCCATTTTTCAGATCCAGATGACACTTTCTTTTCCTTCTTTTTCTTTTTTCCTTTTTTTTTTCTTACTTTCTTACTCTGGGCAATTTAATAAACAACTTCCTTTTCACCCCACCTTTGATATTCCCTTTTCTTCCTTCATAGTTATTGGGTTCATGGATTTATTTTTTTAAGGTATCACTGGACAAGCCCACAGCAATAGGTCCCCTTCTGTTTTCTGGTCAGCTCCATGACACGGGCCATAGATAATCATTCTTGTTTTAAATTAAGAAACAACACACTCCTGAAATAAGGATAACCAATGCTCAGTAAGGAATTAATTAAATAAAGATTTCTCTTCATCTACTCTTGTTTAATTTTCAATTTTTCTGCATTTCCTATGGTATTAAATGCTCTGGATTGACTCAGCTCTCAAAAACCATCTCAGTGCCATCTGTAACCAGTGTTCCTTGACCAACTCCAAACGAAGCTCAGTTGTCATTTTGTAGTTCCATCCATCCAAATTAATTCCCCCTTCCTTCTTATCTTCCCCTCGCCTTGATCTTCACAAGCTCCTTCAATTCCCACCGTGGAACCTTTCCTTCCAGTTCAATCTGCCGTGCTTTTCTCCTCCTTCCCCCAACAGCCTCTCCAAGTGGGAAGTCATCTTTCTCCAGCATCAGGGATAAAATTCACCCCACACACAGGAGTTGGTGTCAGGTCCACCTAAGTCTTCCAAAGAATTTCACCTCAGATGACTTTCCCCTCTCCTCCTCCTCCTCCAGACTCATTCCTTTCACAACGCTTTTCAACAATGACCTCAGCCAGATTCCTTCACTACTGCTAACTTGTACCAGCACTTAATGTACTTTATGTGCCTGCAGTGGTTTTTTCTGAGTTTGTAGTAGACTGCAAATTCCTTGAAGCATGTCTCATTATATTTTTGTATAGCTCAACTTGCTCTGCCTCTACTTAATAAATAATGGATACTCTACAAGAATGCGCACTACACACCCATCCTGCTTTAAATACCAGCCCTTGCATTGTCAGCTTTCTTAATTTTTTTTTTGTCTGCATGAGTCATTGTACCCATTTCTTTATGTGTTTACGAACACATTCATGCTCATTGACATTTCTCTCCACAGAAAGAAATGCTAAAGTAACCCTCTGCACCAAAATTCCTTACCTTGCACATAAATCTAAACAGTTTGATTTAGCTGTAGAGTGTCAGCTTCAAAGATTTTCCACTTTTTCATTCTTTCGTTTTATTCTACAGTTTTTTTTTAATAAAAGTTCCTCTTCCCTCCCCCAAAAAACCCTAAAGAGAGAGTATGAAAGCACTGTTTGAGTTCTCCAAGAAAAACTGTTTTAGACATGAGACCCCATGTTCAACATGCTCTGCTATTGCTATAAGAAATACACCATAGATGATAAACAAACAACATGCTAAAAATACACAGAAATCTTGAATACTGGAACTAAGCCTAAGTGAAAGAGCTTTATGTTGAGGAGAACACAGTGAGGTGGAGACTGGCTGAGAAAAACACTGGCTCCCACAAGCACAGTCATAATAAAGCACTTTCACTGCTGCAAGGTCTTATTTACTTGTCCAAGCCTATTAGGGGTTAGACCTGCTCTACAATTGCAAGCCTGGGGTCAGCTTTCACAGGTTTCAGGTACAAATTACAGCCAGTGTCTGTTTCTGCTTTGGTTACTCACTGGCTTCAGAAACCTTTCTTTCATTTTCGTCACTCACTCTACCTTTTAAATTTGCTCATTTAATGCACTGCGAGCGAGTTACATTTCCAAAATGTTTCTCTTGCAAGTACATTTTAACCTAGTTTTTGTCGAAGGTCTCAGGTGAGATAACCCAACAGGGGTAGGTTTAGGGAGTGAGATTTAAATAACTGCTGCAGTCAGGAAGCTGCATCAGAATTGTGGAGTTCACTGACTGTGATCTACCACTTGCCAAGATACTTCTGACCACATCATAGCAGGGATGTTGCCACTTGATAGGAACCCTCACATTCAGGTGCTCTAAATTCAAAGGCCAACCCAATTCTATGGATTTTAACACACACAAACTTGAGATACTGCAAATTACACTCTCTTGTCTATGTCACATACATGTGCAGCTGATACTCCACCAGCACTGAAGTCACTCTAAAACAAGAGCTCTTT
This sequence comes from Zosterops lateralis, assembly GCF_965231275.1. Lineage (NCBI taxonomy): Eukaryota > Metazoa > Chordata > Aves > Passeriformes > Zosteropidae > Zosterops > Zosterops lateralis. The sequence goes on from NC_139763.1 coordinate 112,818,794, forward strand.
TTTCACCTATTTAGAAGAGAAATCCTGACATACAGTATGACCATAAGCCCCACCTGAAATTTCATCAAACTCCAGTCAACTGCAATGCAAACCTGGGGGTCCTCAGTAATAATTTGTGGACCATGCCTATTCTCCTCTCTGTGAGGACTGTGGTAGGAAATACGACCAGTCACGACAGGTTACAGCCAACCCCTGAAAGCAATACAGATCTGTTTTACACAGATGCTGTGGAAAGAGCCACCCTTGCTCATGGCAGGAAAACTGCAGCAATTTCTGCAGAGCCCAAGTAAGCAGACATGAGGTAGCAGATGTAACTTCTGCTGTGGAAAAAGAAAATACAGCAAACAGAATTCCTACATTCACAGGAGTCTTACCATTTTGGCTTTATAAACTTTGCTCAGATGCTGAAGTAAGGCACCCTGGTACCCCAACACTCCTCCTGAGGTCCTTTCCAATATCTCCCTCTCATGCTGGACTCTCAGCAAACCCAACACATCCATCCTTCCCTCCAGACTCAGGATGGACCATCTGCCCAGCTGGCCACTGTGCATCCCCCAACCCCACTGAGCAGCCCCTGTGGCCAGCAGGGCTCCATTACATTGCCCCTTTTATAGTACTTCTTCTAATCCCTGTCAGGTCTCAGGAATTTGAATATCAGATATGAAAGAGATCTCTCTAAGCACTCCTTTAACCAATATACTGCTACAGCTGTGTCTTGGCCTCAATGCATTTCTGAACAGAGATTTCTGTGCTTCATCACCCTCTGATTTGGTCCTCACTCCAGGGACTCAATTTCACCCCACAAATGCTGTTCTCATCCATCTGACCCTTCTCCTCCTGCTTAATAAGGGGGGAATAATACTTGGATTGAGCAGAGGAGGAGAGTGAACTCTGAGCACCCAGAGTGACACTGCAAAAAGCAAGAAGCTGTGCCCTGCTCTACAGATGTTTCCACAGTTGTCAAGAACTTGATCTCCTGCGCTGAACCCTCTACTTCCCTGCAAGGCACAGCATTCCATGCCACAGGCAGCCACGCTCCACATCAAAAGGGACAGCACTGTCCCGGCTCCTGCGGAACCGTGTTTACTTTAGGCCAACTGGGCACAGGCTCAAAGGGTGACACTGGCACAGCTGCACCATTAATGCAGGCTAACAGCAACATAGAGGATGACTGGAAACCAGCTGCTACTTCTGCAGCCCATAATCTACTGCCAAAAACCTCCCTTATCCCCTTGATCCGAACTGGGAGATAGAAAAACTGAACTAGACAGAAATTCATACAGTGCTCAGAAAGGACCAACATTACCATTTACAGGCGCCCCAGGAGCAAGGCACACCAGTCAGCCTGGGTCAGAGGAGACTTCTGTTCCATGCAGGAGGTTCCTGGGACTGTCAGAATTTTTGCAGCAGCATTGTACAGTGCTACAGGCATAATTTGAAATCAAACAAGTGATTGCAAGCTATACTGTTCTAGTGGAAGTGCAACAAAAATGTTTATGTAAAAAAAAAGAGAAAGATGACAAGAAAATTGGAATGGTACCTTTCTGACTAAAGAGAACTAAGTTTTCAAGTGCTAGGCAGATGTTGGAAGACAATGAAAAAATCTGTTGAAAACACTGAATACATAAAAAGTTGGGCTTTTTTTTATGCAACTAGCTTTACCCCCAGACCTTTTAAGTTTTAAAGAGTGAGATGTATTCAATACAATAGCTGCTGTCAGTTTCTAGACAATTATTCCTTCCACTTCTAAATTAGTAACTGCAAATCTATGCCATGCAGAAATACAGGACGATTCTTTGTGCTGTGAACATTTTCAGCAGGGGATTTCAGTGCCTTTTCTTCCTCTATCAGGAGCTGCCACGGTTTTGTCTGCGCTGGGAGCAGCTGCCAGCAGCTCTCTGAGTCAGATCTCATGTAAATGGCAAAATTTGGCCCCCTGGGAAACAACTACTGCCTGCACCACCATAGTGCCTTCCCTCTGGGAAACAGGTGGTGGGACAGAATGGGAGCAGGCACCAGGCTGCCAGCTAGACCATGCTGAGGAGACTTAAAAAAAATTTAAAAATTCCCCTCTCATTTTCCTCTTCTGACCTTGAACCTGCTGTTTTCATTCTGTGCCATTTTCAAAAGCAATTTTTTTTTGGGGGGGAAAAAGGCTTTGTGTCATACACTTGGCTTCTTTCTGCCACAGTAAGCAGCATTCTGAAATAAAGGGGGTGCTGGGGGTATTTGCTGTTAGTTGTCATCACCTCTCTTCTCAGTGTACAGGCACTATGCAATGCCTTGCGTGAATACTTTCAGAGGAGAGACCAAGACACAGCATTCAATACAGCCAAGGCATAACGCAGGACCTTAGGCAAACACTTATTTCAAAGGAGCTGTCTAAAAATATATATTTCTTTTGTCTCCTCTGCCCTTCATGGGTGATGACTGGGCTCCCGTGTAGTTTAAAGATGAGATGAAAGGACTCAAAATAATAGGTAAGAGGAAAGGGGGAAATGGCATGAAAGTTAACAGCTCCTTACACAAGACACACTCCATGCAAGGATTACCTAAACTGTTCTTTTCAGATTTTTAAACACATTTACATGCTGACCAACCAGCTCCTGCTACTTGCCCATAAGGAAACATAAAGCTTCTTTAGACTATGGACTAGGAAGCAAGCAAACCTTCATCAGTAATGCTCCATGATCTAAGTGGTGGTACTGATCTCCGTACACTCAGCCAAATGTGTCCTGGGCTGCATCCAAAGGCCCATGGGCAGCAGGGCAAGGAGGGGATTCTGCCCCTCTGCCCCGCTCTGCTGAGACCCCACCTGCAGGGCTGCATCCAGCTCTGGGCTCCCAGCACAGCAAGGACAGGGACCTGCTGGAGCCAGGCCAGAGGAGGCACCAAGGGGATCAGAGGAGTGGATGGAGCAGCTCTGCTCTGAGGAAGTTGGGGTTGTTCAGTCCAGAGAAGGCTATGGGAAGACCTTAGAGGACCTTCCAGTGCCAGCCCTAAAGGGGCTATGAGAGAGCTGAAGAGGGACTTTTTACAAAGTCATACAGAGATAGGACAGAGAGAATGGCTTTAAGCTGTAGGAAGGTAGATGTAGATTTAGATTTGAAATTTGGGAGATTTTTTTTTGTTGTGAGGGTACTGAGGCACTGGAACAGGTTGCCCATTGAAGCTGTGGATGCCCCATCCCTGGAAGTGTTCAAGAACAGGTTGGATGGTGCTCTGAACAACCTGGTCAAGTGGAAGGTATCCGTGACCATGGCGGGGGGGTTGGAATGAAATTATCTTTAAGCTCCTTCCCAAACCAAGCCATTCTGTGAATCTAGTACCTATGACATGAATAGCTACACAGGATTTTTGTTTCCTGCATTTATCTAATTCTTGCTGGAAATGTTAGTGAGGATTTTTTCACTATAACCATGTTAAATAGCAGAAAATGAAGCAGGATTAGAATGTAAAAGGCACTTAAGAATAACATCTTGCAGCTTGCTATCTTAAGCTTCCCCTCCACTCTCCTTTCCTTTTCCACTTAAAATAATTGTGGCCCAAAAACTAAGACCCCTCCCAAGTCACTGGTCCACTACGGCACACACAGAGGAGAGGCACGCAGATACACTCATGGGGGGACAGCATGCATCACCCAAAGAGACACGGGCTCTCTGTCTGCCCAAAGGTGAACCACTGAGCCATTTGTGAGGCATGTGAGAGTCAAGGAGGCTTCTTGAAAAAAAAAGCCAACACCAAACCAAAGGATTCTTTCAGAGTAAAATAAGAATTCAGGGAAAAAAAAAATTAAAAAAAAAATTAGTAATGTGCAGTTATATCAGCTACTGGAGGAACTTCCATCTTCCACAGAAATTCTAGTAAAGCATTTCCCAAGTCACAGCATACAAGAGACTGGGCACCAGAGCATCCAACTCCAAATTTCATCCTTGAATTTCATCACTTATTCTCTCTCAGTACCTGAGATATGGGCATGGAATCTAAGTCAGGAGGAACTTGAAAAACTGTAACATTCTGCCCGAGTTACAGAGGTGTAGATAGGCAAATGTAGAGAGGTAACAACAGATTCAATGTATGTGTCTCAATGGCTAACCACAGCTCACCTGCAGAAGTAACCTGAGAGCCCTGCACTGAAGTGTTCAAAGGAATTTGAGCATGCAAAAGGGTGGACTCTAAAAGTCAGCAGCAGCTTCAGTAAAGAGCCCCCACTAACTTAAAGAGTAGCCTGCTCTGGCTCCTGTTTAGTGAGACATTTTCACTACCTTCCTAAACTAGACTGGATAAGAGACAGTTATTTCTCCATCTCTCCTCAACACACCACAAGGCACTGAAGGCACGCACTGACTGTAACTGTGGAAGCAGGCATCAGGTTCATCTCACTGGCATATTCACAAGTCAATTATGTTTGTTTTGCATTCAGCTAAGTTCTGAGTAATTTAAGCAGAAAAGTAATCTGGAAATAGTGACAAATTTCTTTATTCATTAAGAGCAAGGATTCCGTAGAAAGCCAAATCAAAGTGGGCTGCTGTGAGCTTGGATCAGCATATGTTCCTTCATTAGCAGCATTGATAGCTACCAGCAGAGAGGAGTTTTATGCCCAAAGTTTGTGCCATGCTCCCTTTGAGTCACTCTGACAATCAAAAGGGAATAAAAAATATTATCAGCAATTATTGCCTGCACATCCTAGCCTCTGCTATAGGCTCATATCAAGTCCCTGCAGACATTCCCCTGGGTGTATTCCACAGCCCTAACGTGCCAAGCTGTGCCATACAGCAAAACACTGTAATTGTATTTTTTAGTTCCAAAACCCACATTTTTCTTGTCAAGTTTACAGCCAGTGAAGAATAATTTGCTTTACTTCCCTTACTTAAAGACATGCTTGTAGTACTGCAGTAAGTTTCTTCACTCTTATAAAGGCTTCCACAATGCACATCCCTGCAAATGATCTATCAGAGTCCACACCTGTCCCTGACACCCACAATACTACAGCTCATTTCACTCAGGAGCAGAGAGGACTGGGGTGCCAAGTCCACGGACACAATTGTTATCATCCCCTTTTTGTAAATCTCTGAAGCAGAAATGAAAATTCCTTCATCCAACAGCTGTTATGTGTGTGTGAGGGGGGAAATTACCATCACATGCAATTTTCATTCCATGAGGAACAAGCTGGGGACCAAAAAGATTCCATGTGAGCAGAGGTCTGTCTGTGAAGAGTTCACTGGCAGTGTGAAGCACTTTTGAGTGAGTTCATTCTGAATCACCAAGCAAATGCTGTTAACATGCAGAGGGGAATGTTTCCTGGGATATCACACCCATTCCACATCCTTGTCACCCCACAGGCTGTTCAGCACACTACATGCTCAACTCCGCAGCCCTGCTTGCTCACTGTGCAAGTTTTACTTGGTGCAACAGCACAACTGAATAAGTACAGTGAATTTATAAGAGCCTGAACCCCCACCAAGTAATAACAGAAAAGGGACATTCAGGTGCTCCATGGAACTGTCCTAGGGCATCACCACTGAATAAATGGAGTCAGAGTTTTCCAAGAAATTATTTCCAAGCCACACTGCCATTAGAAGATTAGACTGGCTCCTTAGGGATATTGCTTTTTCAGGTGGCTGCATTTTGGCTCAGCCATTGATCCCTCACATACCTACTTTCAGAGAGAAGAGTCTGTGCAGAAGCTGGGTAAGGATCCTTTCCCTCTGAAGCACAGTTGAGCATCAGTGGTGACATTACATCCATAGTGCAAGGTGATGTATCCCAAATGAGACAGCATCCCCCTCCTGTTCCATTCTGGATGCCCAACAGTTAAAATGCTGTTATACAGTTCAGGATGCCCTAGCTGAGATCTACGGACTCGGAATTACTGTTTTAAAATAACTTAAATTTTAGTTTATGTATGATATTTTCTGCTTTCCAGAATGCTTCCAAAGAACCTCAGGCACACAATTAATTGCTGAGACCAGGAAGCATAGGATGATTCATGAAAATAGCTGTTAGTGTTACCCAAGACAGTCACGACCTATCCTACATGCTTGCTTGCAACTGTACAGCTGGACACCCTAGAACAAAAATTTTCTGGAGAAACAGCACTTGCACTAATGCTGCAATCCATGATTTGCACTAATGGCATAAGCTGACTTAAAAACTCCAAAATATTATGGAAGTGCACTGTTAAACCTTTGTGTGGGCTTCATGGGCAAACTGTGTTCACTTATTCTACAAATTTGCTTAAGAACATAAATAGAATAAACTGAGAAGATTTCTTGGTGATATGAACCAAAGCAGATTTTAGTGGGAAAACAGATCTTTCTGCCCTGCACAAGGGACCCGAACAATGCTTTAACAGTCAAAATTATGTTCACATGAGAATTCCCATTTAGAGGTTTCCAGTTTACAGTTAGTCACTGATTTCAAGCTAATAAGCAGAAGGGTATTTAAATAAAGCATAATACAGAGCTTGGTGAAGTAAAGCTGCTAATCTGATTTAGATTGTTTTATTTCCAGCTCTACAACTCCCAGCTTCCAGTCAGTAGCCTTGCTGAAGGCTGTGCATGCCCAAGTTCCTCGAGGTACTTTTGTTGTCAGAAATTTTGTATCGACAGCGTTGATGCAAAGAGCCCACTAACACTCCAATAACACAAAGTACAGATGAAATTAAGCAGATTTAAAAAACATCAAGACAATGCATTTTTCTCATTTATTCAAATCTTCTGCAGGAAGTAAACACTGAAAGATTTAAAAAAACTTCACACTGCAGTATGTACAGTTTTGTGACATCACATGAGGAAATTAATTTCTAATTAAAAAATGAGACCAGTTAAATTATTGAAGACACATCACAATAAAACTGGTTGTGGTTAAATCCCGAATTCTTATGTATGGCAATGAGAATCAGTACTCCTTTGTTTTACAGGGATGGAATAGTCCTGGTACAATATTTCAATTATGCAAAATGGAGTCCTGAACTTACATGACTTATTATAGTTACATGAGAACTTCACGTTTTAAAAGTAGGTTTGCATTTTTTTTTCCAGACCCTTTTGAATTGAAGCACATTCTTTCACAAAGCTAAAATACCACAGAAGTCATGTCCAGAAGTGGAATACTGTTGTGTTTTGAACTGACCTGACTTGTTAAGACATTTTTAATTTTTTTTTTTTTTTGCCAACGCACAGATGCACAGGGTCCCCCATGCACTTTTCATGCAGCAGGTAATCACATCTTTAAATAAAAGAATTTTTCTATACATTCTTCCAGACTTGCAACTGTATACATACATGCAAAAGTTTTTAAACCTATGTCATCATATTTACACTTATACATGGAATATACATAACAAAAAAGATTAAAAGGTTTTTTTCCTTTGCATTAGAACAATACAAAATAGGTATTTTTCATTAAGGAAACCACTATTTACATCACCTTTTAAAAACCAATTTCAACATATTATAGGCATAACAAGTCAACATATTTACATTATATATAAATATATATATAATATATACTTACCAGTTTACTCCTCTGTGAGATGTGGCAGAGAACAAACTGGTAATATCATGTCACTGACGTCAATGAGAGCTGTAATACTTTCATCAACATTTAACAGGGAAAATTTAAACCACTCATTTCTTTCTTTTAAAATCATTTGTAAATTAAAAATTTAAAAACATCACTAAGAGTAAATGGCTACGAAAAGTAAAAGTTATGGCTGAATTCCCTTTTTCTCAAACTGAGCTGCCCAGCTGTGTGGCATCAGTAGAGAAGCCCTCCAGCTCTCCATCCTCGATTCTGCAGTCATGCATTACCCACCATCATTTTCTCAAGCTCTGGAAGAGGAGACACTAGAAACCTGGATATCTGAGGCCCAGACATATCCCTCTGGAAAGAAAAGGCATATATGCATGGCAATTCCAAGTCAATCCCCAAATCCAGCAGGTCTGGGGGTTCCACCAGGCACTCCACAACCCCAGTGCTGCAGCCCCAGCCCTTCCCAGCTAAGGGCGGCCAAAGTTAGTTCAGGTTTAAGTTCCAAGCTCTAAGCATGGCATAGAGACAATTCCCTAACTCACTTCCTCACTGCTCTGAGAGCTAGAGGCAGCTTTCCCCCAGCAGTCTCAGCTGGCTGTAACTGGGATGTGCTCTCCCCTCCCTCCCTGCTCCTCTGAGATCACACACCAGCACCCACTGGTCCTGCACCGCTCTGCCTGTACAGTTGCTGCTGCAGAGATCTGCCAAGACTCCATTCTGCTTCCAATCTGTGGTCTGAAGGCCTACAGGAGACAGGAGCTGCTGAGAGTACCAAGTGCTACTCAAGAAGTGACCCTGGTTTGCAATCCATCTACGGGGACTGGTGGAAATCAGGGATTTAAGAGCGGCTTGGAAAAACATGGCCAGGCCTACCACTCTCTCCTGGGGCAACAAACCCAGCTCCCACATTCCTCTTTTCTGATGGGAAAGTCCCCAAGGAAAAAAACCATAGCAACTCCTTTTTACTCACCCATGCTACAAGATAAAAAATAATTAAAGAGCCTTTGGTTCTAAGGTGTCAATGCGTAAATGTGGATGGGGTAGATTCAAAGACCTCTCTTCCCTAGGGAGGGGGTAACACAAGTGATACAGAAGAATTCCACATAGGAGGAGACAGCTGCCCTCTTATCAGCTGACTGACCATTCCCTTGTTATGTCCTGCCCTCTCTCAAGGGCCTCAGCCTAGTTACCTGCTGTTTGAGATTGCAATGTCTACAGGAGATAAGATTCTTCCATGAACATCATGTCCCAAACTTAAATTCTTGTAGATTAGAGTTTACTGACATCTGTGAGAATGGCAAATACCCTTTCATTGACATCAACTAAAAAGAAAGCTAGATCCTTAACTGGTCAAACTGTTAACCTTTTAATTTAACTGTTTTATAAAACTTTCAAAACTAAATGTTCAAAAGTACATATTATAACAAAAGACTACCCTAGAGTAAATACAAAGATCAGCTTGATTCCAATATTATCCTTTGTTAGGGTCAGAATTTCTTCCCCACTCTTCATCTCAACTTAATTTTGGTGAAGTTTCTTCAACCAGGTAATTCCACATCCTCTCACGCTGCATTTTTCTGTGGAGCTCTTCAAGCAAATTATAGCCCTGTATTTAGACTAGGGACCATCTATTTTTCTATATTGTATATATTTCCTATCTATATACACATTGTTTCAAGAAAAATAATCAATTAAGACTTTAAAAGACATTTAATGGATGGAACAAATACCATCTTTTTAATATTTCTGCTGGGTTGACTCATATAAAAAGAATTCAGTTCCACTGTCAATCCAAAATATACTTTATCTCATTAATGATTATTCTATGAGACATCTGAATTGTCATTGGGCCACTTATAAATGCAATATTAAAGACAAACAAAATTTTATTTTAATATTATACTTCAGACAATGACATTTAAAATGATATTAGATTTGCGTGAAGGTTTTAAAATATAAATCTTCTTTGTACAGCCCATTAATATATTATGCTTCACTGAAATAACATAAAAATATATCTTTAAATTGCTCTGTTATTTCTCATAAAAACCAGGGGGAATGTTTTGTACCAGATACTGTCAAATATTTGTGTTCCCTAAAAGAAGGTATCCCCCGGAGGGGGGGCAAAATAGAATAGCGGTGCATTTTCCAGCTGTCAGACAGGAGAAGTCCCTTTCACTAGCAACTGCACTGGAAAGAGAACTGATCTTGGGCTGAGGACAGGGACAAGAGGGGGACAACAGCCTGCTCTGTCTCAGCAAGCCAGGAGTCTGGGAAAAGGAACTCTGAAACCAAACTAGACAGAAAAGGGCGAAGCGCCCCGTCACTCATGTCTGCTATGCAGACACGAGATGGACAGAAACAGCAGTTTTGTCATGTCATCAGCTTGCAATGGTGAAAACAGACAAAATTAAACCAGAGTGCAGCCTTCATTAACTGTGCAAGCCAACTCCTTAGCTGCTTGCTGATGGCAAAGAGGATTACCAGTGAAGTCAAGAAGCCAGAGAGGATTTTTTTTTTTTTTAGGGGAGTAAAAAGTTCAGCAAAACTTCTGCTTGCCAATAATTCATATAATTTAGAGGAACTGGATTTTGCCCCCTTCCTCCTCCTCCCAGAGAAATAAGACTGCAAATGGAGTTAATACTGACAGTGCTAATGGGAAAGCAGAACCACACGACTCTCCCCCAGCCAGCAATTCTTTTAAGGTGTCTCAGCTCTGACTGCAATTTTCAGTTCCTCCCATCTCAGGCTGATACTGCCAGATGTTACAAATCACAGCACAGGTGGGGATTGAGGAAAAGGGCAGGGAAGGATTTCTCAGATATATCCCACTATCCATTAGAGAACATGACAAAACCACAGTTTTATCTCCAGTGCTACCTGGAAAATTATTTTAAAGCCAGAATTTCTGCAGTCAAAGGGTAGTGCATTAAACCATGGATCAGCTGTTCAGAGAGTAATAAATATTGGCAGATCATAGGTTCTTTTCCCTGGTTATAGGAAGAGGCCAACACATTTTTCATTAAAATCATATTCCATCTTTGAGTGAAAGTCTGATGTGGTGCTTTAGTGCAGTTGGTATTCTTCCACAGGGAAGCAGGAGGGTGCTGAACAGACAATTCCACTTCACAAGCTTTCACAATTCCCTTCACAAGCTTTCCAGCATTTTCCTCACTGAATATATGTACTAAGTCTTCTCAATCACACTGCTCCAAGAGGCATTTTGGCTTTCCCCTCTTAGGCAGGGAAGTGACAGGAATGTGCTGACAAAAGGACTCATGCAGTACTTGCACAGTCTATGAAAATCTGCCTTTTTAAAAAAAAACTAGAAAAAACCCTTCTTTCCAACTAGTAACTCATAGCTATGGCTAAGAATTCTGAGGAAGGCATTTGTTGAGAGCAGGGCAAGGAAGAAAAATAGATTTAACACCACTATTCTGGCAGGACCACAAACAAGATTTAAAAATAACAATACAAATTTTGGAAGCACTAAAAAATACATTTCGGTGCACTTCAATTATTAACACTGACGCAGGTTTTCCAATATGACAAGCTAATACCTTGGATGGACTGCTCCATTTCTTAAAAGTTATTCTTAAAATTTCACAAAACATATTAAAACATTCAAAAAAAAAAAAAAGAAAAAAAAGAAAAATACACTGTCTCTATGCTCAGGCTTCAAAAAAATAAGGATTATTTTACAGGGAGGAAGGAAACGCAGCATTACCACCACCTAGGCTGTACGCTTACACTTTATGTTATACCAAAAGCTTGCAGATCCAAATAAGACTCTGATCAAAGAGTACTCATAACTTAATCTGATACATACAGAAATGTCTTGTACAAATTACAACCCTTTCTACTTTCCTTGTGACAAGCTACTGTAAAGCAAATTTTATCTACATGTATTTTAAATAACATCACCAGAAAAATAAAAAGTTTGTCAAATGAAAACATGTTTCAATTAGACCATGCTTTTTTTTTTAAATCATGCTCAATTTATACAGTAGTCAAGTTCAGACTCATTTTTCTTTTTTCTTCTCTTTTTTTTTTAATTTTTTATTTTTTTTTTTTTTTTTTTTTTTTTATTTTAAAACAAAGATTCAAAACAGCTGATTGTAAACTCACTGAGGAGGCTGCAGTTTATTCTGGCTCTTTTTTGATTGTTCTCACTTTTTCCAAAAGTCCGTGCACTTCTCCATTCACACCACCATGCTGATGAGAGGTGTTACTCCCCATATGGCTGTTGTAAGGGCTTCTTAAGTTACTAAAAGGAGTTTTAAGCTCTGTGTCAGATGTCAACTCCTCTTTGATTGTAACACGGGTCGAACTCTCAGAAAAAAAAGGTTCATTCCAAATTTCCTTGTCGTGTGCTTCTTGGCTGCTGATGGAGCTGCCGCCTTTCTGTAACATGTAGTACAGTATTGGATTGGTTTTGGTCAGTCTCGGAGAGTCTTTTTCGTAATCATTCTTGTCCATGCCTGTGATCACCCATCTGATGGGCCCCTTCTCACTGGGCACGGAACACATGCTAAACTGGTCAGACTCCAGTCTGGACACTGTACTCCCCAAATGTTCAGGGAAGGGGGAGGTGGCGGGACTTTTTACTGCTACAGGATACTGAAATGTTCTGTGATCTACACAATTGTTCTGTTGCACAGGGCTTTCCACCAACGATCTTACTGAAGAAATGGTGAATTCAGGTTTATTGACTGTTGCACTGGTTTTGTTTCCTTTTTTCTTGCCCTCTGTTAGTATGTTATTCCTATGTTGTGACAGATCTCTCTCACAGTTTTCTGAGAGAAGCAGCTGTTTCAACACATTAAAGCCTTTACTATCTCTAGACCAACTCCTATTTTCAGTTTCACTATTTGAACCGTGACTTACACCATATTTATATTCAGCATCACTTCTGCTGAATTTCAGTTCTTGCTGGTTAAGCAAAGGCCCATACAGTGCCTCGGTAGGAGAAGCGTGATTGTTTCCAGCATCAGACACATTACTTTTCATCTTTTTTAATGGGCTTTCTAAAGGCTCAGCATGAAGCTTCCTCTTCTTTGGTACTGTGCAAAGACTCTTAGATTCAAGGTGTGTCAGCTCGTTGTTTCGGTGACTCCTGTCCAGCTCATCCACAGGGTAATTGTCTTGATTCTGTCTCAGCAACCTACTTAGCAGCCCATTTTTGGAAAAAGAGAAATCTTGAGGTGAAAGAGGCTCAGATTTCACCTCCTCGGATGCTGGAGAAGCAGCTGTGTTTCTCTGCAGCGAATGAACAAACCCTTGGAATCTGTTACCCTTGCATTCTCTTACTTGTGCATTTGAATTGTAAGGAGCATTTGTTTCGTCAGATGGTTCAGTTTTTATTTTCACCGTCAATATTTGCTCATTCAAAGCCTTGTCTGTCTGTTCTTGAGAACTTTCATCTCTTAAAAGCATCCTCTCTTTCTTTTCACTTCTACCTTTATTGGGAGTTCCCAGAAGCAGCTGAAGGACAGTGCGCCTTTCAAGGAGATTTTCTATTTCTGAGCCTGGAAGTCCTTGTTCAGCAGGTGTGGGCTGACAACTGAATATTTTGTTATTTTCTTCATGCATACTCAATTTATTCGTAAGCAGAGGGCTGTTCAATCTATCAATCAAGCCCACAGGTTTATCCATGTTCCCTGCCAGCAGCTGTTTGCCAGCTCTTTGTTCCTCACTCGACATGGAACTCTGCATGCCGCACTGAGCCAGGTTCTGCAGCAGCTTGCTGGCACTGAATGCCGAGGAGTTCTGGGGACTATCAGTCCTGCCCAGCTTAGCTCCTTGAATTTCTTTGCTTTTAGACAGGTCTATCAAGTGTTTAGATGCGGAATTCATCAGTCTGTCTGGCTGAATGCTGCAGGGGTAGGGTGGTGAGCTCCGCCTGACAGCCAAGGACTGGTGTGACAGATTTATAGGAGAGTCTGCTTTTGCCAGCAAGGGTGGAGTGCTTAACGGAGCCATTCGGTTGGCACTGGGACTGTCAGTAACAGGAGTCCTTTTCCCAGTCTGTACAGTGAATTTTGCCACATCAGCTGTACTGTGTGGTCCCTGAGGATCATTACTCTTGTCTACCTGCTCTTCACTCTTATGCCCAAGTAACAGCTGAAGTAGTGTTACTTTCTGGTGGGGATTCAGCTTAGAATCTTTTGGAGTGTCTTTCTCTTCCTTGACGTCTGGACAGGAAACTTTTGGATCCCAGTTACGAAGCAAGGACTGAGTCAGGTTATCCAGTGATGCAGGCGGGCCTGCATCTGGTTTATCTGTTCTCTGTTTAAAGGACAGATCTATAGGAAGACAGTTAGAATGGGAGCTTTCATCATCACTGCTGTCTTCTGTAAAACTGGGATTGTTGTCTGAATACTCATCAACAGTTGTTGGTGTGCTGCTGTCTTCAAAAATGCTGGCTCTCTCACTCTGCTCATGCCCTTTCATGTGCTTGGTGGTATTCTGGCTCTTCAGCAGATGTAACAGCAAACTGTTGCTGGGAGAGGTCTTCAGGTTACTCCTTTCCACAGTACTTTTGTATCCCACAGTTTTGGGAGATGAGTGCATGATTCCCACTGAACTCTGAAATGGTGCCATATTGCTTTTGCTGGCGACTGTTTTGGGGGACGATCCCGCCTGACCGTTGAGATGGCTTGTTATTCCTTTGGCCAACCCGAACTGGCCTATGTCCTTCTGGGCACTTTCTTGTAACCTGGCCATGGCTGCAAGTCTCTCACTTGCAATCTGATTGGCATTTTGTGCTTTTAAAGCATGTTCCCTGGAGTACTGCTGCAAGTGGGCTTCACTGGACAGAAGCAAAGCCAGCTGGCTGCACGCTATGCTGGGCTTGGGCGAAGCAGCGGGGCTGGATCGTTTCTCTACCATGCTTGCAACAGCTTGTAACCTTGCAGCACACGACAGGGGCTCGTTCATCACCTTAGGGCCGCTCTGCACAGCATGAGGGGATTCTATAAACCTCTCCTTGGGCAGGTTCTTAGTGATGTCAGGCAGGCTGTTGTCCAGCTTCTGATCTTTCGCCTTGCTCTTCTTCAGCAGAGTCTTCAGGTGGCTGGATGCAACACCATAGCACCTTAAATCTTTCTCCACTTGTAAAGAATCATGGCTAAGAGAATACCCCTGCTCCTTAAGACTCTGTCTAATCTGCTGTGACAGAGCAACACTCTGCAGCCTAGAGCTGAATGACTGAAGCAAAGAGGCAAGTAATGTGCTATCCTGTTTGCCTTTAGGCACATTTTCAACCATGCCAGCCAACAAAGCTTCCTTTTTTCCATCTAAATCCACAATGGAATCAGACAACCGCCTTCTCTTTGCTGCATTCCAGTCTTCTGAAGACTGCAACAGTCTTGCTTTTTTGAGGTGCAGCATGCCAGATCCCCGATATGTACCTGTGTTAAGAGCCGGACCATTACTCTGAGAGCTGGGAAATATATTTCCTGAAATCTTAAAGTTTTGATCCTCCCCACTATGCCCAGTGGACTTTTTGTCTGCTGCAGTACCTGAGCCTCCTGCTGCTTGATGCATTAGTAATCCCTCTAGGTAAGTTAGAACAACAGAATCCTGGTGCATCTCAGAGCCAAGCTCTTCTCCATGAGTCATGTTCAATAAAAGTTTCCAAAAAGGCTTTGTTTCTGTTCACTTCAAAGACTAGTTTTGCTCAATCAAGATGCAGAGTTAATAACAGGTAGATGTCTACAATGTTTTCTTAGAGACTTTCAGAAATAATAGAAAATGTATTATCCTAGGCAGGCTTCTCCCAGTGTACACTGTTTGATGAGCCAGGTTTCCAATCATAGCAATCAGCTGATATCGAGGATATTGATAGACAATGTCTAGGAGGATTACTCAAAACATTGTTTCACAGGAAAAAAGTTCCATGAAGTATTTGCTGCCTTCTTTCTTCAGGTGGCCAGCTTGCTTTTCTTCCTTTTCCATTTTCACCAAGCACATAAAATTCCTAAGTCAGAAACACAAAAAAGAAAGAAAATATTTAGGATTAAGATATAATTGCATAAGACATTTTTTCCTTTAAAAAGAAAAAAATCCAAACCCAACCCCTCCATGCATTGCCTTAGTCAGAGATACAGGATACATAAACAACACAAACATTTTAAAAGAAACTAAAAATCAAGTAAAGGACAAAATACATGGTATCCAATTTAAAGAACTTCATGAAAACAATTCTGAGATGAAATTTTATATAGAAGTTAAGCTTACTTATCATGAGCACAAGCCTTCACTGATTTTCACTATTCTGCAGCTAAAAATAAATAACAGCAAACCTGAAAGGAAAATCTTGAATCATGCTAAACAGTTAAAAAAAAAAAAAATTCATTGAATTTTACTTTACTATTGCACCAACTTTTCTTCTGTAAACGTAAATACACAGGACATGCAGCTCATCAACCTTAAACTGATCCAATAAGAAAAGGCAGGCCTAAAGTCAATGTTTAGTTTCATGTTGCACATGTTTTCAAATAACAGAATAGACAGCATCATATATATATTTTTGCTTGGCAGGTGGATGGTATCACTGAAAGTAGAAACAAAGTTGTTAGTGCTGCCCAGGACTATGTACCAATGCAAAATCCAGTATGGTAACACAACAGCAGTGAAATCTGTTGTTCTTGCAACACCCAAAAACCACAAGTTATTAGAACAATCATGTGGTAAGAGTGGGGGAAAGGTTGCTTATGCTCCTGACGTAACATAAATCCTGGCATCAAACCCTCCCTTCCCTGGAGGATTTTCACTTTTACATTCTTTCTGTACATGAAACCAATGATGGCAAAACCAAACCAGTTCTTCCGTGAAGTCTTGTTAGTCTTCAAGAGTGTGTAATATCTCTACTAAATACTTCCATGGATGGAGCAGTGTGGAATAAAAAGCTGCTTTAAAATGCACAGCCATGGCACTTGTGCTGGATGCATGTCTTCAGCTTCACTTGTGGGGCTGGTTAATGGCAGCACAAGCATTTCAGTCCCCACAGCTCAATGAGATCCTTACACCACACATGCACCCTCCTTTACTCATTCAGTACTGAACTGGCATAAATATTCAATATGAGCAAAGGTAAGTGTCCTCCTGCATACGGAACTCTGCAATTTGCTTTCATAGGCTAGAAATCCACAGAAAACTTGTATTTACAAGTTTAAAAGGGATGTACACAGATGAAATCCTTGCCTCCTTAAAGTGAATGAATATTTTATGATTGATTTCCCAGAGGCAAGTTTTTAATTCAAAACCTATAGGCAACTAGAAGTCAGGAAATAATCAGATATTGAAAATGTAAAGAATAAAAACTATTAAAATAGCTGTAATGTTAACTGTCCTTAATATCCCAGGGCAAATATTCCCTTATTTGGTTTTAAGTCATCTAGAAAATCTCTAAAAATAGAGCTATCTTAAAAAAAAAAAAAAAAAAAAAAAAAAAAACACACCAAAAAACAACACACCCAAAACAAACCCAAACAAAAAATCTAACCACCAATGCATTGTACTGTAAATGTGTATATCCAAGGTTTTAAATATCAAATGCAAAGTTGTTAGGTATTATTGAGGTCTGGGTACTTCTCTCAGAAATACATGAACACATGAACCAGCATTCACATAATTACCCATAGAAGACACAGTGTTCCTTCCAACCTGAAACAACTTAAATGTGGATTCAGCTAACTGAAAATTACCGATCATCTTACTGTTCCTTCAAAAACCTCTGTACCTCTGGGTGGGCTTTTGCAGTTTCAAACCAAAAACAAAATGAAAATCATACATAACAAATCCCTAACAAAAAACCAAAACAAGATTTCCAATGAAAATATCAAATATCCAGCAACAGTAACAGCAATACAATTAGACTAATTTCCTCAAACATTTGGAAACACACTTGATCTAGAGAATGTATTTCTCCAGCTTCCAAAAGTAAAGTTGTTTATCTGCAACCAAATTTTCACGTTTCAAATGGTAACAAAACTGACAGTGTGCTGTTTTTAAAATGGAACAATAGCACTGATACCCTCTGTATTGTATTTAAGGCAATAAAATTCAAATTCTGTCAGGATTTCTGACTAGCTGGTAAAGGTAAGGCTTGCAGGTCACCTTTAAGGTAGTGTTTCAAACAAATGCACCCTTAAACCAATATTCAGTACAACTTTGCTCACTACACCGCTGGTCAATTCAAAAAAGACAATGCATTTATGCAAATCCCTCAGGTAACTCCAAAAGCCTCTTGCAGGAGAGGACACTTGTAGCCAGTTCAGTTTATGTACAAATATTCTAAGAAGTGTTTTGCCACCTTTCTCATTTTTTATTTTATTTTAATTTACCCACTGCTAGGGAAATACTAAAATAAATAAATTTAACGAAATTGGATTGCTGCAAAGAAGCTTCTTTAAAGAGAATGAAATCTGGAAAGCACTTAACACATTAAAACAGGACATCAGCAATCCTTTTAAAAAGCCTTTTTTGATCTAGTGCTGTGACAGGTATTACAGTGTTAAAATCTCACGTGGCAATGTCCATCTGAGGTGTAGCCATGCCAAATCCAAACCAGCTTTGGAAATTAATGCTCAGTAGGACACTAAGGCAACCATTCAGCTACCTTCTAAATACACACAGACTGTACAAATAACTTCCCAGGACCCACTGAAATGTTAATATTTTTTCTTGAAATTAAATATTTAGGAAACTACCAGAGTAGTGGTAAGGAAAAAAAAAAAAAACGAGAAAGTTAAAACAAAAGGCAGAAGAAAGAGAAAGGAGAAGTCATACAGCAACAGATTTCTTATTTCCCAGTAAGGGCTGAAGCAACTGCTAAGATCTACAAATCTCTAGACCTAAATGGCATATTTAATTACTATGATAAAATAAATTGCCAAGTTAATGTGCTTTCCTGACCACAACTACTCTAAATGCACTCTTTTTTTTTTTTTTTTTTTTTTTGGTCACTTCTACTATCTTCTCCCAGACTTCTGTACCATGAGAAATAAACAACCCAATTGTTGCGCAGAACCTGCAGGAGTACCCAGTGATTACAGCTCATGAAGCCATGTTTACCTAGACAAAACTAAAGCAGCAGCAGAATCCACAGCACAAATGCTGTAGCCTGGTGAGACACTCTCCAAGTGAAGCATACCACAAGAGATCAGCTCTACAGCCTTTTAAATGGTGCCTAAGGAGAAACTTTAGGCAGTATAGGGAAAATACGGGACTATTAAAATGTTCACTAAACTGTATACGTCCAAAATATGAACTCCCCTTTTGAGGTTGTTGAAGTTTTTCTTTGTTTGCAAACTACACATATATTTATCCACCAAAAAGATTTTAAAGGAATAATAACAACAAACTTTGAGATCCTTTGCTTATCATAAAATATTACTGCTGCAAAAGATAAGGAAATCTGAGAACACAGCTTTGAAAAGTGCAACAGAACCAATTGTTTTTGGCTCCTGAATATTTGTTTTTGATTTTTAAGGAATTCTTTGCATGAATGAAAACCTCAACTGCAAAACCTAAGTGGGGACTCTAAATAAACAGCGGACTTTTAGTTCACCCAGTATCACTCCAACATGCAGCTAACTGCTATTTAAGAAATTATAGAGAGTTCATAATTGAACTGGCAAAATCACATTCCTAAGACATTTTTCCAACAGCCCAGACTAGCACTTTCAGTTGAATCATTTTGCTAAATGGAACAAAGTGCCACAGTAAATTAACAACACTAGGCTAGCATTATTTGTGTATGAGGGTTACATAATCTATTGGATAATACCAAAAAATTGGTATTATCAAGGTGTCTTCTGCAGTCTCAATTCAAGATCACAGGAAAAAAAAATCTTACAGAAATCATTAAGGTATTCATTTAGGAAACTGGCAATGGCTAGCAGATTGCCCACATGAACATTTATTAGAAGACACATTACCCAAACTCATGCACATTGTTAGAATGATTAATAGAGGTTGAGACTAGTATATGTTCACACAGATAAAACATTTTTATTAACTACATTTCAGAGTTCTCTCATGACAATTAAACTCCTGTAGCAATTTTATGTTCCATTTTTAAGTTGAGATGACTCAAAGCATGCATTTGTACAGCAAAAATAAAATCAGTGTGTGAAATAAAAATCTTCGGTTATTTAATCAATTTAGTGTTCTAATGCTTAGCTACTACTGGAAGAGCCAGAAAAAGTCTCTTACTAGCTTCACTGACTTCCTATTCTCATATTCCCAAGTGTAAAGGCTCCAGCCCACCACATCAGCCAATGGCTCCGACTGTCATTTTAATTATTACAGATTTGAGGAATGCAGTACAGTGATTACAGTGGCAGCTTGGGAACCAGGAGTCCAATTACTCACTGTGCTGCAGACAGGCTGTCTGACTTCTGGTTTTACTTCTCTGTACTCTGTTTTCCTAGATGGAGTAATAATAGATGGAAACTTCAGAAAGATAATTGTGAATAAATACATTAAAGGCTGTATGTTACTCAGCAGCTCCAGTACCAGTACTGAGTACCTAAATCACAGGATCTTAAGTGATTCCCCATCCTTATGGCTGCCTGCAGTGAAATGTTGAAGAGCACCATTAGGATCAAATTAGGATCTCAAAAAAAAAAAAAAAAATCCTAGATGCACTGGGAATTGCAGCAGAATCTTGCAGTGAACTAAGAATGAGTGGAGGAAACGAGACATGAGACCTGCAGTCCCAGAATTATTTTGTTATTAAGCTCAACTTGCACACCTTTGATTTCAGCAGGAAGGATGTTTTCAGAGTGCTGGTAAAAGCACTTTCAGTCTTTTAGTTGGCTCTCATTGCAAAGGTTCTGAGCAGGGAAACGGCCCCGAACGAGAACCCCGGCACCAAATGCACAGAGCTGCACAAACCAGCAGGTACTTCAATGGTACTTAAGCACATGCTTTAAGAGAATCAAGTATTTAAGTGCTTTGCTTTCCAAAATCCACGCCGCATTTGTGTCAGGAATCTGCTCAGATGAATGGAGCAGCTGAGACCTCTTCACAGTTTTGATTCACGCATCCAAGAAGTTTTGAAGGTTCCCTTTGCAAATATAATTAGGAAACAGAAAAAAAAAAAAAAAAAAAAAAAAAAAAATTATCAGATGGGGGAGCAAAACTCAGCAATAACTGAGTGAATTCTCCCACAGCTGCACTCAAAAGAACTTGCGAATCCAGAAGTCTTTCCTTACAACTAATTCATTTAAATAAAATAAATCAGGCTCCTCTCATACAACTGTAGGGTATCAGTTTGAGAAAGCAAAAATAAGCTTCTTCCCAGGAGCCTGGCACATTATTCACTCCTCCTAGGCCTGCTGACTGACTCCAAAAGACATTTTAAACACGGGAAGGATAGCCTATCCCTCTCAGACAGCTCAGTCAGGAGAGGGCACATGAGGAATCGTGTTGCTGCAGCAGCAGCAGGAGCTCCTGCTGCCTGCCAGGAATTCTGAAGAGGCTCCCGAGACTCTGACCCCACCAGAGCTGGCATTCCCCATCCCGAGTTGGGGCTGTTCCCTTCCTGGCTGGCACGGAGCACACGGCAGCATCGCTCCCTCTGTCAAACACCCCCTTGGATAATGCAGGATTAGCAACAGCCACGGGTTCACGGCCAAATTCTGCACAAGCACAGGAATGGAAAAGCCTTTTCCCCTGTGTTTTGTTAAGCTGTGTGCTGCGAAACCCAGCCCCAATATGACTTTAAGATTTAGACAACAGAAAGAGGTATTTTCTTTACTATGGGGATGGAGCGGGAGGGGGTGTGTAGAAATGATCAGACCCCAAGCAGCCTGATCAAAACCTGATCATTTTAGCAGTTCCAATAATAGGATTTTGAAAAATACTAGAGCAAACCTATTCCATCACAGATGATGAAACAGCTCAAAATGATGCAAAATCTACCGTTTTACAAAAGCACACAAACCCTGAGCAACTGAGAAGGCTTTAAGTCACACAAAATCGATAGCAACAGAACCAAGAGCACAGCAGCCACAAGACACAGTTTTTCCTCTGAGAATACGACCTGACAGACCACTGGACTGAAATGTTAGTGAACCAGCAACTGAGTGGGGAAGAAAAAAACCCAGCTGCTCTCCTGGTAGAGACTATTTAGATTTACTTCAGCTTTTAAGAGAGCACTAAAATGTAAATGCTGATTACTGCTGTTGTTAATAGTGGCGCCAGAGGCACATAAGAAACGGGAGGCTATTCCTACAACATTCCATTTGGGGTGTGGAAAGGGGGATTCGGCCACCTCATCTCAAGTGTCCCTCCACTCCTCAGATTTCACATGGGATTCTCCACTCCCGGAATCTGTGACTCACTCAGACCACGGAATCCCACCCCATGAACACAACGAGGAGCTTTGGGATGGTATGTAACTTAAATCAAGAGGGAGCACAACACGTCCAGCCTGCGCTGAAAGGAGGAGCAGAAATGTCAGGGAGATTTCCATACCCATGCAGAGGGCTGCCTGGGGACCCCTGTCAGGAGAGACACGCAAGTCGGAACGTCTCAAACTCTGTGGCAAAGCATTGCCGTGTGGAAAACCCAAATTATGAGCACTACCCAAGTGTTGAGAGCACTACTTGGTGTTGGCCACACTGAGACTCATCCGATGCTGGCACTCAACCCATCCCAGCCACATCTTCCAGATCGTGGTGCACAGCTTGCAAAAGGCCACAGGCAGACATTTCTCCTTAAGTTACATGTGACTTGTATTTTTGTATGTTACTTCATAAAGCTACCACTAAGGAGTGGGAAAGAAATTGGAAATAAGAAAAAAAAAAAAAAAAAAGCAGCCCTAACAAAAAGCCAAACCAACCAACCAAAACTCCGCCTGAAAAACTAAAAAAAATTCCCTCACCCAACATCACCCCAAACCCAATAAAACCTCTGAAAGAGATGAAGTACATGGGAAGGAGGAAATGGGGAGCAGACAATTACCATGAAAGCTGAGTTTGTGAAAGCCTTAGTAGCAGCTCTCCAAGGTTTACAAGTACACTTAAGCACCATACACAGCTTAATCCAAATCTGGCCTCCACATCTAAACCTCTTGCTGGAAAGTTCTGCAAAGTTCAGAGACGAAACACGTGCGGCCATTTTTCATGCTGTGACACTCTTCAAACAATAGCTCAGCCTACCTTAAGTATTTCTTATTCTAACAAGTACAAGAACACAGCACCACAGAAATAATCATTCCTAGCTGCAGAATACCTCCATGCCGTTTGTGTAACTTACAATTCACCTGGTGTTTCCCAGACATTTCAGTCAATTCCCTACCCAGACTCATGCACATAAATTTGTTCTTACAAATACTGTTGGAGAAATATTTATATTTTGTTCTCTAATGGTACTGCAAAGGACATCTTCGAGTTCACTTGGTGATTATGGTCTGCTAACACTCCAGGCATGAACTTAGAAACACATCCCCTGCCAAGTCTTTGCTAATCATAAGGAATGAGGAAGAACAGACATTCAACTTACAAACACCACCTGGGAAGGAAGCAAGTATTTGACACCTAAGCCTGTCCCATCAGTCACTGCTCAGTGGTGAAGACCAAAAGGGCAGAAATTAAAAGATAATGCAGAGA
This sequence comes from Zosterops lateralis, assembly GCF_965231275.1. Lineage (NCBI taxonomy): Eukaryota > Metazoa > Chordata > Aves > Passeriformes > Zosteropidae > Zosterops > Zosterops lateralis. The sequence continues at coordinate 112,841,956 of NC_139763.1, forward strand.
AATGGCACCCCCACTGCACATCCATTAAGGACAAGGATCCAGAAATAACTTGTATCACTGAATCTCAACTAATGTGGGAAAGGGTGATCCAAGCTCAGAAATGCAGTGAGCAGAAAGGCTTTTGGTCAATTCATCTTATTCAAGAGACCAAGAGCAAAAAACACACAAAAATCTATATAAAGACTTGTTATCAGAACAGAGGAGGACAATATACAACAGAATGGACAGAGGATGCACCTTTCCAATATTTGGTAAACAACTTGCCTATAAATAAGCAATTAAAAGGAAACTCAACCAGATTTCCATTCCCTCTGACACCTACAAAACCAAATCACTGATTATGCATTTAACTCTACATCAACTCCTCAAGAATGAAATGTGATTAATATACAGTGGAGAAATCAATGTCCTCTCCTGGGCAATCATGCTTCTGAGTTATGATCAATGCATGCAGATAATGCATTTCCACACAACTCTGACCTTCTGCTTGTTGGAGGGATCTCAAGATAGAGGCATTTATTGATAGCAGTGCACTAAAAATGGTGTATTTCTTGGAAAAATTGTGTTAGATGGTTTGGCATATGTTAAGTCACTTTATGTTATTTTAACCAAGAATTGGTTTTAGATGTCAAAGTGCAACAAAGAACTAAAAAGTAATGCACAGTATTTTATTGACATAATAGCTATGTTTCACTTGGGACCAAGCATCTCATGGTTATGAATAAAAGCCACTTTTTAGACTTTTCAATAGAATAGGTTTCAGCTAACTGAACACAAATACATAGGAATTCCAGACAAGGTTAAATATAGGATCACAGCCACATAGCATTCAACTACATGTAAAACTCACATAAACCCATGTTAGAGACCCAGATGATTTGTGGTTTGGGGTTTTTGAGTGGAGGGGACACTACAGCTTCTGTTGTAATAGGAAATTTCATTGTGTGATGTTTACAAAGGTTGTTGTGGTCAGACAAAAGGCTCATATATTTACATTTAAGTGGGGAAGGAAAAATCTAGAACAGCAAGATGCTCAATTCAAATTAAAAATTATGATTTTTTTTCTCCAAAATAGCAATAAAGCCAAGTGAAATTCAGGATAAAACATAAGAACCAGCTTTAGTGAAACCTTGGGAGAAGAGGCTCATAACATCCTGTAAGACAAAAGGACAAAAAGTCCTTATCACTATGCCAGACTTAATCTAAAAACATTCACAACATAAATCCCTAAGTAAAACAGTGAAAGGATTCAAAGTCATATAGATATATACAGAGATGATCATCTGACCCTCACACATAAAGAACAGGACTGCACCTCACCCCTAGCCATGAGTCAAATTCAGAGCAATTAAAATACCAACTTAACTCAATACCAGTGAAAAGAGTATTTACTGCCACAAAGGCAGAGCAAAAACAATGGATAGCTGGTAAAGGGAAGTGCTGAAGTATCCTTCACTGTAATTCAAAATAAATATTTTTGAAATAATTTCTCAAAATCTATGCTGATAATGGTGTCATGCATTTTTAGAAGATAATATGCCATCACAAATTTGTGGAAAGGAAACATTTTATATCTGTTTTTAATGAGTTCTTCATGGAGAAAACAACTGCAATAGCAAAAAAACAAAGCTAGTTGTTATTATTGCTTGTTCCATTACTGTCAAGAGAGTAAAAACAGGTGCTTATTCCAAATTAAAAAGTATGAAACAAAGCAACATAGATGTGTGACTGATTTTTGAAGAAAGCATGTGATTTTCTACATAAAACAACATTACCCCAGAAATAAAAGACCTGTTAAAAAGAAATCTATTACTCTATACTTGCATATAAGTATTAGCCAATTTGGGACCCTATTTCACAATGCCTGTGAAACCAACAACCTCATTAAGGCTTTGTGAGCCCATATGCCCCAAGTGCCAGTGTTACACCAACCAACTCTGCTGCCCTGTTTACACTTGTTTAAAACCAGGGCTGTGCTCAAGAACCTGCTGAGTACAGTGGCACAAGGCTCCTACAAGGCAAGGCAGACTAAGGACCTCGTCACAGTCCAAAGAAACCCCAAAGATCCTGCCAAGCATCTGGTGTGCAGTTCTCCCTGTGGGAACAGGGGACTACAAGTGGCATGAGGAAGGACAAAGAGCAGGGACTACTTTCACTGCTTAACCTCACTCAATGCCAAAAAAAAGCACAGCCACTGGTGAGATGCTTGAAGAGAAAACCCCACCTCCAGGCAGAAGGCCCATGCTGACTTTAGAAGACTTTACTGGTCAGCTAAAGATGTCTTTGTAAGAACCATCTCCTAAACAGAACTAAAAGAACAACAACCAAGTCAATGTCTTCAAACCCACTAAAATCTTAAAATATGACTGAAAATTTAACTGGCCCAAATATTTTAATTTTTATATTTTACTAAGGTATCCTGTGAAGCTGGAGTATAAATCCTATTAAACTGAACTTATTTTGTCCACTCTTAAAATAGATTTGACATACAAACAGAAACACAAGGTCAAGGTCACAGATCAGCAAGAAAGATTACAAAGAGGACTGATGTAAGAGCTGGCATTTGATCAAAGCTCCTGGATGTATCTTTTTTTTTAGTACACTTACCAGAAACACCACCACACTTCATTTTCTTCACACTGGTACATTACATGTTGTAAGTATTCTCTATATTTAAGACTAGCTGCTCTGTCCTTATTTTTTTTTGAGAAGAGCTATTAGGTAGCATAACAGATAAACTAAAGAAAAGCTCTTATGTTAAATGAAAAAGAAGTGAAAGACACTTTTTGCCATCCTTTTCACTCTATTCAGCCATTGCGAATATACATTAAATTACAAATCTAAACGGAAAACCCACTTAAACACATAGCAAGACCAATGCTAAAGAGTCAGGACCACAGATTTTAACTTGGATCAGCCCAAGACATTTATCTTAATATAACAATTGTATAGCACTTCCAAGCACAACACTTCCTTATTTATCCTAATTATCTGTGTGCACAGCATATAGTTCTCAATTAACAAAAAAAAAAAAAACTCAAGGTCTGTGCAGAACACAATCAAACTAACCTCTTCTGTAATCAGGACAACATTCACCTCCTAGAAAGCTTCTCTAATGCTGAACACTGAGTAAGTGAGCAGATTAAACACAGTAGCAACAGTTGGAAGACTCATTAAAACCCAGCTGCTGAAAATAGTCAGCGATGAAAGTCATGTAGTGATCTATCCATCCATCCAGGCACTGATACATTCTCAAAGCTTTAAACACATGCAGGACAGCACTTGGCTTACAGGTCACATCTACCTCATGTACCCTACTGTTGCCTAAACATGAGGAAAAGGTGTCTTGGGTGACACAAGGGCATGTAAAGCTGCACTGCTGCCACAAACTTTAGACGCTCATGGTAACAGGTAGTAACCTAAAGAATAGTGTGGCTTTTACTCTTAATTTTGAACACCCACTTTCAACACCAGCACTGCTCTGATGTTAGTCTAGACGTGACTGGGAGCAATCTACATTTAAACAGAGAGATGTGTCTATAAATAGGACTGCTTGTGTTAGTATTAAAGCTTTTACTGGAATTTATTTGGGACGACCTGCACATCTCACTAGTTTGTGGGCATTTTAGACATTGCCAGTAAACCTTCATGCTGTATCACATATGCTCCTGCACCTTGTTTCAGCTATTTTTCATTTGTTTACTGATTCTCCTCTGTTTTTGTAGAGGCAGTATTATTTGCAGCTCTCTACCTGTATGACTGGGTTGTCTCACCTACTAAAAAAAATGATGGGAAAAAAAGGTTTAAAAACTTGTCTCCTTTTTGAAAATATCCTTCACAAGAATTAGGTTGTCACCCTTTTAAGCTATAGTGTTGCCTGAGCTACTAGGGCCAGATACAAATCACTCCCTGGAGCCTGGGATGCCAACTTCTCAGCACTGTGGCATAGGTGCTCTTAACTCTGATAGTGATTCATCACATCTTAAAACAGTCATTGGTTTGAGATCAAATTGATTTAAGTTGTAGACCTCAGGGTAATACAATTCTGCTCTTCCTCAGTCCCCCTTTTGTAAGCCCTTTCAGCAAAATGGGAGAAAAGAGGAGGTTGGTCAATTTTTTTTTTCCAGGTAGAATTTCTATCCTTCCTACTTTGTGAAAAGCTGATAAAGTTTCACATCACATTGAAGAGTTAGAATGGGAAAAATAATAAAAAAAAGTAAATCAGGCAATGATTACAACAAATCAGCAGAAGTTCCTTCCACATCCACAAATCAGGAGCTTACTCTGAGAACCAAGCACACTTAAAAATGTGTATATAGGACATTTCACAACTAAAAACATTCTAGGAAACGTATCAACTTATTAGCAGTACAGCTGCCCGACACGTGAAACCCTAAAGCAAGTATATTTGGAATCATAGAGCTTCTTTAGTTTACAAAAGCATGAAAACTCAAATGCCTGAAAAAGCTTTTGCTTTAACTGAGCTATATTACAGTAATACAGTTCATTCAGTAAGTAATACAGTTCATTCAGTGTCATGGCAAGTCTCCTCTCAAGCTTATACTATAAAAACCCTCTTTAATCTTCACAACCAAACCTTTGATAAAACAAGTCAGCAGCCACTGTGGGTTTGGGGTTCTTCTCTGTTAAATACAAGCTCACACTCTTTTACACACAACCTGCAGAAGCAAGAGGCTTCTGCTTGTTTTGAACTTTGGATCAAATCCCTCACTTTTCGAGCAGCAGGAATGTGCAGGCTTCTATCAGCAGCCAGGGGTGGTTTTGGCTGGGACACCATGTAGAAAATATCTGAAATCCAGTTCTTATCCATTCCTCCTTGGAGTGCTGGAACAGGCATCTTTCCACACAGTGATCCAAATGTAAAGCACTTCAAGGGTGCTGTCTTTTAAAAGGGGGTAATGACAAACAGGAGTAAACAACAAGACAATACAGCAGTGACAACAAATATGACAGCTAGCACAAAGTACTTCTGGTCAATTTAGTAGTCAACAACAGTTCACAACAACAGGGTATGTTGAAGGACTGGATGACTATTAATGCCCAATTCTGTAAAGGTACAATTTTTACTTATTTTTTAGAAAAAATATTTTTCATGGTTATATTTACATGTGTGGAATGTCAAAATAAGTTGCTTAAAATACCATATTGATGAGTGTAGTAGTAAGTTCTTGAACTTTGTACTCCCTTTCTACTTATTTCCCCTGACGTAAGTACACCTATGAATTTTAATGGGACAATAAAATAATGGCAAGGTTAAGCACACATGCAGATCTGTGTATGAGAGAGGAATCTAAATGATGAAATACATATTAAATTTACAGATATACGCATAGGACAGAGGGGTATCTACCATGCTAAAACCCAGTAACATCACCAGCTTAAGCATCATGACTATTAGAAGCAAACTAGTTTATATTTACAGTCTCAACATTCTTCTCTCATTCAGGACAGGATTGGATTCCTATCAGGCAGCATAGGATTTCCAAGATGTGCAACATCAGTTATTCCAGTGTTCCCATTCCTCAAGTTGTTCAAGACACAGTAACCATTGCAGGTGATTTGGTTTCCTACATGCTGGAAGTCTGGTATTGATTCACCATCCAATAGAATTGGTAGCACTGAAAGGCAGTGGGAGGTAGGTAGTGAATTCCTCTCTGCAAATTTTGTCTCAGCTTTGGGGGAAAGATCTAGAATTACAGTTTTAATCTATTCACTTAATGACTAGTGAAACAATATGGTGAAAGGGGGGAAATCGTCATAACAAAAGACCTAAAAGCAAAGAATCTAGCAAATAAACTGGTAAAACTGCACCAAAGTAGCTCAAGCCATGTATGATGTAATATAAAATCATTATCTGATAGTCATTATCAATAACCTCAACTCTACCGATTCAGCTGATCGGGCTATGCACTATTTCCAGTGTACCCTGCGCCATAACAGAGATTTGGACATGGCTGATGGGTCACAACCCATGTTCTTTATGTTATATTGAGCCATCTTGTCTTGATCTAACTTGAAGAGTCATTTCCTCGCTCAATGTAACATCAATAAGTAACTCCAGTGTTTTCTAAATCAATATATAGTAAGGCTTTGTCAATAACAGTAAGTTTCACTGCCTGCGTTATTACCAAACCACTATTTTTGGTTTCTTCTCTTTTTTAGTCTATATATAATCTTGTTAAAGGATGGTTTTTTTCAAATTCTCATTCTTCAGTGAGTGAGACCTAAAGAACTCAAATGAACACATTAATATGATTTCATTCAACAGCAGTTTAGACTTGTGAGTACCTGCAGAATCTTACAGAATCACAAACAATTCCCAAATACCAAATAAATGCTGAAGCAATTCATATTGGAAAGGAAGGTATAAGCCCAAGAGGGCAACGAAGAAATAGCAGAAGGAAAAAAAGCCCATAAAAAACCCACAACCCAAAACAACTTCTCAAAGGGACTTCCAGATCTTAAAAGCATACAATTTTAAATCCATTTGTTGAGAAAAAAGCCAGAAGTTCTGGTGGGCAGGTGAGCATGTCTTCAGCTTCTCAGGAAATTGAGCAGATTGATACCTTGGCACTCTAGTTAGCAATCTCAGGAGAATGAGATCAGGACTACAAAGGGATGTGAAATAAACCGTGTTCTGACTGGGAATTCCTAAGAGGGATAAGGACCAAAGGCAGTGTGACTGAGAAAGTTACTACTCCATGTCCAGGGCGAGAAAAAATACAGGTTCATAAACTTTTCAAGTTCAGGGCAGAAACTCATACCTTTCAAATGTCAATGCAGGGTCTTTGTGAATCTGGTTGTCACTCCTCCCTGCCAAAAATAAATACATTACAATCAGGATGCAGAAACTTACGGTGGAAAATATATTTCTACAGTAACAGGTAAGTTATTCTGTTAATTCTCACAAAAGGAAGACTTGTCTTACTCCGGAACAAGGTATCAACAGATTAATATAAAGTTTTCCCCCAGTGCTGGTTATACTTGTGGTTGATTTGTGAGAGAATCAGAAACTGACAGATGAAACTGAGCTGAGCAAGCTGCAAGCTGGTAAAAGTAACCTGCCAGGAGAGAGGGGATAGCTCTCTGTGCCTGGTTAATACTACCCTTTGTGAAAAAAAGCTGTCATCAGGAGATTATCTTTACTCTAACACTCACACTACCCATTTACCCACCATGACTAAAAAAAGCAAAGAACAAACAACACACCCATGGCACTGCATTCTGCTTCTTTAAAATGTTACTCATTTTCTCCTGCTATTATCATCTTTACTCTCATTCAATCTTCCCTCAGCTCCCCACTTCCACAACCCACACTCGTGTAGCACTAACAAAATACAAAGACTATTCCACACTACACAAAACACAGATGTTATCGTAATCTTTCCCCTGAAGACACTCTGTTCATATAACCCTTTACTTCAACTTTTCAATTGTTTTTCTCTTCCTCTAGATTAAGTTGGGAATTTCTCATCTGACTTCTATGGAAATTAATAGCTTTCATTTCTATCCACATAACCTAACCACTTATTGTGTTCTTTTTCCTTACCCTTTTTTTTCCACAAACACTTGTTTTTGCTGTAATACTCAGCCACCTCTCACACAGGAAATTCCATTATGCTTCTGCACTGCTCCCCAGGTGAAGATCATCTACACTCTGGAGGCTCTTTATTCCTCTCCTCCAGCAGTAAATTACCAGAGCAAAAATTAATCCAAATCCACCAAAATACCTCCTGCAAGGCCACAAGCCAAAACACTAATGATATATATTGCTTGCCTTTCCTCACAGACTTGTCTGTTCCCTCTCCCTCATAGTCTATATGAAGTTTAAAATAAATACATCTGCACCTGTGAGATGCTGACAAGTTCAGCTGGACAGCAATTAAATGAAGCCCTAGAGCAACACTGGCCTCCAAAATAAGCATGTTTTCTCTTCCTCTTACAGAAGAAAAAATGCATTTATTGGTTTTGCAGTACAACAATATGTGCTGCTATAATAACAGTTTTCAGCCAATACCTTTCTTTTACTATGTATGATTGGAAGGGAAAGAAAGAATGATACATCCTAAAAGATCAACAGAACACAAAGACTAATGATAGGAAGAAAAGGGTACAAAAGGCCTAAAATATAACATAGAAGGGCTAAAATATAGCATCAGAGGGCTTCCCTTCGCTTGAGCTGCTACTTTTAAAAGTCTGGTGAAAGCCCTTTCACTTCTCCAGCTGGTACAATGACAATATCCCTACCCTGATGCAATCTGCTTTCACTTCAGAGGGCACAGAGGCAAGAAAGCCCAGAGAGCAAAAAAATACTGCTCCTGGGAAAGAAGAGAGATACTTCTTTTCAGAGAGACCATAACTACTTACTTATTTTTAATCATGACAACAAGCAATGACATGGATGAGGAAACTTTTGAGAAGCAAGGTGCAGGCTGAGAGAGCACCTGTCCCAGGGTCTGGCTGACCATAAACCCAGACCTCCTCCAATAAAACAAAGGAAGCTTTCTGTGTTCCAACTGCCTTAATGAAATAACCTCCTGAGCCCAAACAGCAGACTTCATAGCGCAAGTTTACATTTTTCTGAACTTAATTTCTCCACCTGAAACCGGAGTGGTTTGATTTACTGGGTCTACGTCTGAATTCTGTTTTACTGCAAATAAAACGTAACCCTTGCTTCCAAAGTCACCTTGGTATCTCTCTACTTTATCATGTAAACCAGAGCTTGCACTGGTTTTGGAAAGCACTTTAGAAGGTGAACAGTTTGGCTAACCAAGAATAACCTACCAGGATGCAAATTCCTCTTGCCTTCTTTATATGCTGCCAGGTTTATGAGAGCAAGTCTGTCTGTGCTTGACATTTGGCATAATTACTATTGTAAAATGTTTTATATTCCTGTAAATTCAGAAAGTAAATTCAAAGTGCTTACAAACTGAGAAGAGATGCAGAGATAGCGAAGCAGAAAGGAAAAAAGTAGGTATAAAGAGGAAGTAAGCATCAATACCAGGAAAGATTGTTAGACTGTTCAAGCTGCCTGACCAGCATGGAGTCCTGAACTGTAAAAACTGTTGTGCATTAACAGGACAACGTAGGATACTGCACATTGTAAACCATTATAATCAATTCGCTTCACTAAAATATAAAGCCAGAGGTGAAATTCTAGGTAGCATGGTCCCTAAACACCAGCTGTATTTCCCTACCATGTTGTAGGAAGCATTTCTACTGAACTGTAGTACATTTTGTCACAACACAGATGGATGGAAAGCCTCAAATTTTCAGGGGTTTACGCTATTTTTACTGTGATTTTGACCAAAAGAACAAGAGGAAGGATTGGAAGCCCTAAAGCATCTTGATTCTAATCTGTAGCTGAAAACCAGGTGGGAGGGAAAGGAGAAAACCTGGTAAATTACTGCGTATCCATCACCACTCAAGACCAAAAGCTTCACTTACATGGGGGCATTGGGGGGTAGGATTCCAAAATGGAAAACAGACTTTAAACCATTCTTGCAATTCACTTTCACATGCAAGATATAAAGCATGCACTGAATGCAACTTATTTTTGCCAGCTGCTTGGTAAGACATGAATGATTCAAGAACACAGAGGAACAACAAGCTCCTTGCTGCTAATAATATATCTGAAAACGTCTTTCTTGTGTTTTCCACAAATTCTTGCATTTCACTTCCGTTACTTAAAGCAAGTGCATATGCTTCAAGAGCAAGCATAATCCATGTTTCTCACCAATAATAATCACAAAAAAGCTAACAGTATCTATGAAGTCTTTCTAATGCACATCCAGAAAACCAAGACTACTTGATAGGGATATGTATGCACAATCTTTACCACTTCAGGTACTAAATCCTGTCTTGTTTAACATTTCTTTTTGTATAATTGGCAAATTTGATTATAAGCCTAATTTTTGCATAGTAAAGCTCATCCAGCCATTTTTAATTTCAAACCGGCTTGCACTCCATCATGACTAGCTGAATGCTACAAAAACCTTTGACATCGTGACCTCATAAATCTTGGAGAGCAGAAGAAATTCTTGCCAGAGCAGGGAACTGTTGGTAAGATACTTCTTCTACTGCTGACCGTACTCTGTCAGCTGGAACTATGTGCAAGTGTCCACACTTGCAAATTACACAAAACATGCATCTGAACTACCCTTCCATGAAATATTTTCTCTGGTAAAATGACAGCCACAGGTAGAAAAGCTGAGAAGAAGAAAATGTTTGAAGTTGACCAAGCATCAGGGGCTTTTCTGATGAAACATGCAACCATAATTTAAAAATTTAATAATAATACCAATAAAAAAATAATCGTGATGTACTCCACTTCCAAGCTATAGAGTATAAAGCAACATCCTAAGTACAGAAAGGACTTCCATAGACTTATCCATCCAATTCCTGAATCTGGAAATAAAATCCCAAATGATTTTGGATTTGTGTGAACTACAGAATTACATATTGCTTATACATAAACTGAGGTCATTAAAAAAACGCACTCACAAGCAAACAAGTAAGAGGCATTTCAGTTACCAAAGACCTGTTTCAATCTGACATCTAAACATCTGATGTTAGACTGCTGCTGCTATTATTTACAGACTAATCATAGTAATTTCATTCCTCCACTGTTCACCAGGACCTCTCGTTACATGCACTCTGTGGGTCTAAACCATGTTGGAGACTACTGGGTACTGTCAAAATTCCAAGAAAAAAGAGATTCCATCTTAGAACAAAACAGAACATCTTAGGAACATCCATAAACACATTACAGCAGTGCTTTGGAATATTGCTACTCTACGCATGAGGAACAGAGAGGACAGGAAAAGATAAGGCACCTTGCTCAGTAAGACGTTAACTCCATATCCATAGCAAATCAAGAAAGATTTTCTGAATTTCAGTTGAATTACAAAATAGTCTCCTTACAGTTTGTGGGTGTTTTGGTTGTTTAGGTTTTTCCCTTACTAGTGAAACCAAAAAACAATTGGGTACCTTAAACTTGAGGAAACAACAGTGCTTACTACTAAAGGAGTAGGAATTGCACGCTACAGTAAATGCCTTTCTCTTCCAAAGTAAGACAAATTACTGGCACTCCCATCACCCTCAGGTGGGGATGTGTGTCAGTCAAATGCAGTAAATATGCATATTCCACTATACCTGCTGAAACAATGTTCTCAAAATAAACACCATGTCAGTACTGAACTAAAGTATCAGCACTGAACTAAAGACCAACGACGGCATTATGATCAAAGATATAACTCCACCAGCTTTCCCTATTTCTCAGGGAAACATGATGATGCAGTCCTAATGAGCTGTGCAAGAACCATTACATGGACTGAAGCTGCAAAGACCACTGCACAGCAGAAGCTCTTCTGATCCACTGACCACTTCCAGTCTCTTTTCCTAACCAAATACAATAAAGTCCTTTCTATCCTGAAGCAAGGGTCTCTCATAGCCAAGGATGTCTGTACACATATCTAAGTATTTCCTGCCCAAAGAAGCCCATTTTTAATTCCTTGCTTTCGAAAGTTGTTAAAGCCTGGCTTTTCCCAGTCTAATTCAGCTGCAGTACACTCACAGCTCAGAAAGACCAGAACACGAGGGTATGCATTCATCCCTGGTTCCACCAGTGAAACAGCAGAACTGCAGCAGCCCGTGCCAGCAGCAGGGCAGTGAAGGAACTGATGCTGCAACAGCAAGTGAATCCACATAGACAGCTTTTTTTTGCCTGTGCTGAACTGCTCAGTGCTGCCCAGCCCCTGGAATCCCGAATTACTCCAAGCCCCAACTGAGCCTCCTCTCCTAATCTCCTGAGTAACTAGAACTAAGCCTGCAGAAACTAATTTGCTCCCCCTCAGTAATCAATATTAGCATTTTTCCCAATGAATTTGTACAAACTCAAATTCTAGCTTCAAATGCTGGAAGTTTCCAAACTGACCAAACTCAGTCAATAACTTGGCTCCCATACCTATTCATTTGTAGAACTCAGAGATACCTGCCACACTCTGTTCTCTTTGCCAGTGAGAGAAAACGGATCATGCCAGTGGCTTCAACATTTAAGTCTGGGAGGAGGGGAGGCATCCCAAACGTTCTAATTGCTAATAATCAGTGCCACCTATGGTTGATGCCGCAGAAACAAAGATCCAAACAAAGGAAAATAAAAAGGTGTTTGGAACTTTTAACAAGGTTTTATAAATGGCTTCTGGAGAACATATTAGACTAATAATGACTAATAATTTTCATCTATTCTAGATCACTTACCACTGTTGCTTTTCATCTATTCTAGTGCACTTACCACTAGGTAAAGTGCTAGTATCAAAACTGGGTCCAAATACTTTATATGATTTTGCAACGTTTTACAACAAAAATATCATAAATACATACTGAAAGCTTGAAGTGAAGCTCTCTATTTTCGTATCTTACCACACTTGTTTCCTCAAGTAAAATTCATCTTGTTTTTATAAACAGCTCCATTTCAACCTGGCTCTGTTGCTGCAGATGCTTTGTCCAGTGGTCAGGAAAAAGATGCCAGAGAGTATTTCATCAGGCCTTACAAAATCCTCCCCCATCACCCCAACAAACTATCAGCAACAGACTATATTTTTGGGGAAAGTTAACCAACACAACAGACAGAATAATTCCTTCCAGAGGTTTTGCAGCGGTCTCAGTTCAGTACACAAGGCCATTAATTACACAACTGCCTTTAGCATTAGCAGGATTCTGGTAATGACAGCACTAGTTGAGTTAAGGCTGCCTTCAACATCTGCACTGAAAATCTATTTACTTGAAGTTATGCAACACCTCCACTTCCTCTCTTCTTTATTATGGTAGAGCACAGTAAGAGAAAGAAAAGGGATGGAGATGGGGAAGAAGCATTTCGCAATCTCCGGCAGCACACAGCCACCTTTTCAAAAACCGATCTAATCTGGAATTCACCTCTAAAATCTGCCCAAATTGGTAAGGACACTCAAGCACCAACTCTTACTTAAAACTTAGATTAAGCACTTCCAGAGGAAAAGCTGTGTAATAGTGGTAGCCAATGCTGGAATCAACTGCATACTTTCAATATAAGCAAGAATTGTTTTCAAAATCTGATTTTTGGGTTGGGTTTGATTTCAGGTTTTCTTACTCATTTGGCATCTTCTCCATCACCCTCCTCCCCTACAACACAGCAGTCTACACCAGGCCAAACTATTTCAAAATTCTCATCAAAATTCTAATGTCATCAGTCATGCTCAGTCAGTAAAGTTAGCAATAGAAGTTCTAATTTGACAAACATCCTTCTACTTTCCATTTAAAACAAAACCAAAAATCCAAACCAAAAAAACACCTCAGAAAATCACAGGCTACCCAAGCTGATATATTCCACAGCACTAAGAAAATCAAGACAAAATGAAAAATAGCCCATCATCAGTCCCCTTTTAGGTATGATCTGAAGAGTCCAACTTGTATCTCTAATGATACACTAAGAATTGACAAAAAAACCCAAAACTAAACAAAACCCCCACAACTCTTAGAACTGTCTCTTCCCAACAGAGGGATTATAAGAAGTCCCAAAGTAGCCACAGCAATCTTTACTGGTAAAATGTTTTCAAGGACTTGGATTTAATCACATGTCATTTTCTTTTCCTCTGATTATTTATTTAAAGTCATAGGTTGAATTATTTATGAACAAAAGTTAATTGCATTGAAATGCAGTATTTCCCTGTATTTATCTAACACCTTCAGAACTCCACCTCCTCTCGCTAACTGGTTTAAATCTACAAAAAATGAATGCAGAATTTGAGACAAGAATTAACCATTTCTATAACATTACTGAAATTCTCTTCCAAAACCTGGTTAAATATGGTGAAGTCGTTGGATCCTCCCATCTGCTGTGTAAATTGTGCAACTATTTTTACCAACTTCTGTTTTTGTTACAACATGTGTTTGTGTTAAAAAATGTAATTTGGGGAAGAATAGCTTATTTACAAAAATATTTGGTTTGAATATTTAAGTTTTGACTAACTAGTCAAAACTAGCAAACTAACTAGCAACTGAAGTCATCATATTTGAGTCCAAAGAGTCACATCATAGAGCCTCCCAAACTGGGGTTCTTCAAAAATTTTCTTAGCTGTCAGGGAATCTTGAAGATCAACAACTTGCATGTGTAAGGCTGTATTCACACTCTTTGCGAGGTGTAAAATGGAAGCTCAAGGGTACACTCAATACAAATATACCCCACATCCATAAAGTGTTAATCTTAAGTCAGCAAGGCCATATGACAAAAGTAACTATTACAGTGCATGACTGCTGCTCACAACACACCATTTTCCAAGTCCCTCATTTCCTTAAAGCAACTCATTTACTTGTCACCTGCCAGGACATAGAGTAGAGAGAGGATTACACAAATACCTCTGTGGCTTGTGCGTGGTGATAACACACCGGGAAGGATGGATTTTCATTTTCTCATCAAGTTATTAGATTAGGTTTACACACAGATTTAAATGCCCAGGAGGAGTCTGCCACCTGTCCTAAACTTAATTAGTCAGGAATGTCTGCATGACAGGAGCAGATACTTCAGATATTTTGAAGTGACCACAAGCAAACATCCAAATAATCAGCAACACAATCTCAGTGACGCCAAGAACGAAGCACTAAGCACAGCCCTCTGTGAAACAGCCTGAATTTTATTAATGGAGTGCTTAGTACTTCCCACACAACTGCCATCAGCTGAGCATCTGTAAAACCAGAGAATTAACTATATAAAGTCTACAACTGGGTTAAGGAAACGAAAAGCCCTAGATTTCCCATTAAAATAGAGGTGCATATTTACACATTACTAAAGGGGGAGTGGTGAGTGTTGTGTGTGTGAGATATGAAGAGCCAAATCCTTTAAGACGTTTCCTCAGCTTTGTTCTTGTGCTGTTTATCATAGCAGCATATCTAAGATTTGCAGCTTTTTGCACCTCCCCTAACCCCTTCACATACCCCTCCTCACACACACACATAGGACCATCACAGGAGATTAATAACCAGGAAAAAAACAACTCATTTTCATTTAAAGAGACAAGCACATCCATGTTCGAGTATATTTCACATTAATCATCTTGCAAAAAGCTACACCCAAACTCCCTTAAAACATTAATTAGAATTTTATCTGTGTAGGTACGCAGCAACTTCAGACACTGATGTGAGTAACTGAATACAATACAGAGAATTCAGTTAATCATCTCCTTACGTTGCCATTGGCACATAAATTTGTCTCATTAGCAGGGGCTACTTAGTTTGCTGTAGTAAACAAAGCTGCCAATACACGACAGCCTCACACACTTTTCATTCATTCACATATTTTTCTTTCCTTAGACTTCTAGCATGTGCCATAGAAGAGCCGAAATGTTAAACATTCCTGGAGCGTCACAATGTGTAATACAATAAAACAGATTACAACCATACCTTTCTTTCACAGCAGTGGTGCCAAGCACAGGTACACTGTAGCAATCAATTTGTTCTGCAGACAGTAAGGCTTTCACAGAATACTAATGCAAAATCTCTTTTCTTTCTCCTTCGACTTGACTCCCCAATGCCTGGGTCCTGACCAATACAAGGAGTACGGCAGAATGTCTTCTGCTGAGATAACCACAACTACTAATCAACTATACGTGTACAAGGGCACAGGATTAAACCTCCACCGGGCTTGACTCAGGCACGGAGAGCAGCTCAACACATGCACAGCAAGGTCAGAATTAAACACACACTCACACGCACGCGCATCTACTTGAGTGAACTAATTTATCACACTTTACCAGTGACGGCTTTTTACCTCAGGGGAGTAAAATTACATCCCGGTGAACTGACGAGGTTCAGACACAACAGTTTCCCACAACAAATCAGATCTCTGGGAGAAGGGAACCGGGCTCAGAGGTGAACACTCCTCTCCCAGCTCCTCAGAAACTCTGTGCACACCACGCTGTCCGTATGTCTGTGCAAGTGTCTGTGTGTCTGTGCAGGTGTCTGCACACACGTGTGAGACACACGCTGCCAGGCATTGGCTAAACCAGAACCACAGTGGCAAAGTTCAAAAACAGGCACCAACTCCCTTGGAGAGAGTTCTCTTTCTGATTATATTTATCTTTACCTCTTAACATAATCAATCTATCAAGTCTAATTACTCCAGAAGAAAGCATTTTATTATTGTCTAACATAGCAAATGTCAAACAAGCTGTTCATTTACCTTGAAGTTTATTAGCATAGAAATGCAACATGAAGATGCTCTCAAAACATTGTCACTTGTATTCACAACATTTTTGAAAACACACTTAGCAGGTTTTTATTGCCTGGCATAGTCGGATACTGTTTTAGTTCTTAAAATAGGCAGGGCATTATCTTAACCGTATCGCCCTTGAGCTGACACAAATAAGACTTTTCCTTTAAACATCCAATTTATATTTAACTTTTCTCTTTAGTTCTCTTCATATGAAGCACTTTTTCCAGTCAGCTGTACATATGTGAATACATGTGTTTTCACAGAGGTTCATATATGTGCCTTTCAAGGAGTTAAAAATGAAACACTGAAATTTCAAGGCAGGGATTTTTTTTTTCCCCTTCTCCCTAAGTTCTGCCCTGTCATGCAGTGTCCTGGCACTTTCCTTCCAGTATAACCAGATGTACATTTTACCAAAAACATCAAGATGTACCCTACAAATTATCATCGGCAGGGTTTTAACAACACTGCTTTTGTACATTATCTGAATTGAGAAGAAAACACTGCACAAACGCTCCCCAAAACAACCCCCAAAATAATGCCTGGCACTTTACCTAGGACAAATTAGCAAAATATTTTTGAAATATCAGTGGCTTTGCAGAGACACACCAGCAAAAAAAAGCAGCATTAATCAATACTGATGAGTTTGTCCTTGACATACTGACCGTGTCATCGGGCTATTGTCATGTGATATCATGTCATTTCCCCACCTGGCTCATGACCTTGTCCTTTAAATGACCCAAAGCTTCCCTCAAGTAGCAGGAGGCCCCTCCCCGCTGCCTCAGCAAGGTCGAACGGGTCAGCGTGTCCTCATCTATAATCCACCACCATTTGTCAGCAGGGAGGCTGGAGGAGGCAGCTTGCTACAAGGGGAGAATGCCCAATTAGGCAGCTGTCACACAAAGCATAGGCTGCAAAATTATCCCTTGTCAAAAGAAAGAGCAGCTGCGGGTGCCAATTACAGCAACCTTTCAACCCTTTAGGTACTGGAAACTACACAGAAGTAAATGAAGTACAATTAGTGATAACAAATCGATGAATTAGGACAGTAAATTAGAAATTACTAGCAGGTGAGCTTAGGTCTCCCATAATATTAAGGGCACAGCACACCCCAGGCAAGGGCAGGAATATACAGATTTCACAGAGCACATCAGTTTTGTCTTATCCGTGCCTTCCTTGTATGGAGCCTGTTTCCTTGTGTCGTTTCCTTCTCACAAGCCTCGCCTGAGCCGGATGGTGCAGGGAAAGGAAAAAAAAAAAAGCAACCCAAAGAAGAAAGAAGTTGTAGAACCCGATCTTCCCTCTTTATCCTGGCAAATGCAGTTTCCTCCTTTCTCAGGAGGTCCTCAGAGCCAGCACAATCTCTTTCTAGTAAGCACACTCCATCTGACATTTACTGCACTGCAAGCTCCAGCTGAACAAGGCTTACCCCAGGAAACAAAACAAAACAAAACAAAACAAAACAAAACAAAACAAAAAAAAAAAAAAAAAACACCACACACACCAAAAAAAAACCTCCCTCCCTCCCAAGAATAAAAACAACCAGAAAAAATGAATCCTCTGGTAAATTTTATGTCAGTTACTACTGAAACACTTAAATCTGAGTAAAGTGCTAGACTTTCCATGATAGCAGAAGACTAATTTCTCCACATTTCAGTTTTCTCAGACAAATCATACAGTGGCATCTCTGAGCATATACAGAGCCCAAACTTTGGGCAAAGTTTCTACTCCATGATTTTTTTTGCCTTTTTCCCCTTGGTGAACAACTCACAAGTGTTTTTCTGTCCTCACTATTTCATTAAGCAGACAAGGTAGAAAGTTACTGTGTGCTGGCAACAAAAGGCAGGTCCTACGGACCGCAGTAAATCCAGCTTCTCCTCTGATGCATCAGGTCAATCTTTTTAACAAGAGAGTCCTACCCATGGATACCTGGGGCTCTGCATGCCCAAGGAAACCACAGAAGGATGGTCACCTTACCAGCCCCTGACACTTCCAGAATAAGAAGCTTAGAAAACAGAGTAAGGAAAAGAAAAATAGGTGGAGAGGATTAAAAGTACGAATAATCAACGTACAGCCACATCAAACCATGGCTGAGACAGCGGTACCAACACTTTTGTATTTAGGTGCTTTGACTCAAAGTGACAAGCAAATTTGAAGAACAAAATTCAAATTCCAAGATGCCATCCCCTCTTCCCAGCCAGCTCACAGTCATTTCAAACTAAGTGAAATTGCCATTTCTCATCAATTCTCTCCTTTCATTTCTCATTCTCTAATCCTAAATCCACTTTTAGCATGTTTTTATGCCTTGCAACCATGCTGAGCACTGAAGGCAGGAGAGCCCAGATTCCTCCCAGAGGCAGCTCTGAATAATACCTGTATACTTGCACTATATTACATACACATACTCACACATGCATACATATATTTATGCTAATACATTCATCAAAATATGAGACGGAGCAGAAATTAAGCCACTGATCTCCAACAAGCAGTTTCCTATAGCTCTCTCTTGATCTCTAGCCAGTGAGTATTCTACTGTTTAATAAAAAGAAATCTTGCTGTTGAAACTCTGATAAGAGATAGGATAATAAAACAGTAACTATAAATAGATGTAAAAAATGCTCATTTAACAGCAGTTGCAATAATGCTCATCAAATTTGACATTTCCTTTTGAGTACCATATGGAAACCGTAGAGTACTGAAAGAGTTAAAGTGTTTAGAATTCAGTTTCCATCATACTTGGGTGACTATCTCTTTAAATAATTTAAATCCTCTCCATCAACTACAAAGCTGTTTTGAAGCCATTTAGCTTTGTTCTTTACATGTGTTCTAATTAAGAAATGACCTTGTCATCACACACACCAGAAATCCTGGATTATTTCCTGCAGCAAAAATCTACGAAGCAAAAAAAAAAAAAAAAAAAAAAAAAAAAAAAAAAAAAAAAGAGTAAAAAATTATATACTTCTTCCTTTAGTGAGGAACTGAGGAAATTGTTGGTTGGCTGAATTCTGAAACAGTTTCACCGCATACTTTCTGTGTGTGTGTGTGTTGCTGAATGTCACAGGGCGGGTTAGTGTGACCTTGAGCTGCATCAGCAGCACAGCAAGGGTCGAGATGCCTGCAGGCGCCCTTGTACTGGATTTGCAAGACAAAAACCTTCAAACTGGCTGAAGGACATCTTAAATCTCTTCAAAGGTTTTCCCGAACTAATCTGGGCTGCTCTTAGCCGGATCTGTGCCAGTGAGAGGCAAAATTAAAAACAAGGTCTCTGACAGGATGTTGTCTCCTCTTAACCCTTTCCGCGCGGGCGGTGCCGGAGAGAGGCTCCGGAACGCACCGAGAGGGGCTCGACCCGCAGCAATTCTTTCGTAACCAAATTATGTAAGGCACCACTTACTCGGAGCGGGGCTCTCTCTCCCGCACCGCCAGCCTGTCCCTCGCCTCCTCCGCTGCTGGAAATGCCATTTTTCCAGCGCTTTGAGGCGACAGACCCAGCTCGCCGGGGGCAGAGAGGTGCCCGGTGCCTCTGCTCGCCCCCCACAGATATCCCGAGTGAAGATGCTTTTTCCAGGTGGAAGCAGTCGCACCCATCACGGCACGTTGTGTATATTAGGGCCGGGCGGGTGAGGAGGTGGAGGAGGGTCAGACAGATGCAGAGGGTTGCATCATCAGACACGTTTAATGAGAAGAAACTAAGAAGTGACCGATTCTCATCCGAACCTGTGATTTCTTTCTCGGTCATGCCGAGCCAAGCAGGAAGCAGAGCGGGGGGGGGTATTAACATGTGATGGGCCTACCAAGAGCTGGAGAGCATGACTGTACACACAGGGGAAACAAAACCAAACAAACCATCTGCCCAGGCTGCCAGTGACTGCTCATCACCCCACGAGTGACACAGAGATAACCTCTAGGAAAGGCCCTAAGAACGCATGGTTGCTCCATGAATCTCCAAGTTTGCCCAATGGATTTATCAGCTTTATTCAAATACAGCTCTGGGCATATCGAAGGGATGGATGGGCGCTTCCTTCGGAAGTGTATTTGCACACAGAATCGCCAACTCTACCTCCAGTAAATTTTTGCCAAGTAGGAGAATGCTTGGTTAGAAAGCAACGTGGATTGCCACATTTGAATGTGGAGGAAAAGGCATCACCTCATTCTCCCCGTCTGTTTGAGTGGTGGTATGTTATTGGTCAGACTAAACAGTCAATTTCCACAAGGGAAAAAAAAATAAACACAAACGGGTTAAAATAACCTCAACTTAATCAAAGCATCACACTTCAGAACTATCTTTGACTGTTTCTAGGATATCCACCAGGCAAATCCTTGAGGAGAAAAAAAAGGAGTCACTCGTACCAGCAGAGGGTGTTGTGATTCTTCTCTGCTTGAACACGGAAGGCTTCGTTTAGTCTGGTTTTGTACAGTCATTTTCTAGGCACTGTAGTCTGTTACACGGTAACAAAACACATTTAAGTTTACTGAAGGAGGACACAGCTTTGGCAGTTATGTCACAACTGCTATAACACCACCCTTCACCTACCACTAAAATAGATTCACTCCCTCACTCCCAAGAACCACAGCTCTTCTCACAAAACACCCTCCTTGTTAGAAGGCTTTAACAGTTTTAAGCATCAGTTTTCAGTAACATCAGTGACGGTGCCTTCTGCATCAGCAGAGGAGGAACTTGTGCCATACAGATGCTTTTCCACAGGCCTAAGATTTCCAAGGCATTTGTTACACCTGAACAGAAGGCCACAGTGTTCCCACACCTGGCTGTCAGAAGAACCCCTGTGATTACTCAGAGCAGTCTTGGGGACTGTTCTGCCCCAGAGGCCCCACGTCCCTGCTCTGCAGCCCCAGGGAAGCAGGAGGCTGGGGGTGGCACGCTGCCTTCTCCAACACATCACAGACCCTGGCAAATGGAGACTGACCAGACCCACATATGGGAATTCACCGATCTTCCTGCACAAAGGTGTTCTCTTTGCAGCCTTTCAGCAACAGGATGCCAAACAGACCGCAAACTGTGAGGGGTTTAAACAAAAAAGTTTAGCCACTTAATCTATTACACAATTACTGCAGTACTGCATATCCTGTGCTGTGCTTCCTAGAAAACTTCCCAGTTTACCCCAATTACCAGGAAGAGGGATTAGAGGAGACCAGCAGAAGTAGCTTCCATGTTACATGTCAGCCTAGCAGAAAGCACTAAAACAAATCTTCATGATATGGCCATGCAACATCCACGATTTCTTAAGTTTTTCCAACGTGTAACAAGACAAAAAAATATCATGGCTTTTCCACAACACCAAGTGTTGTGAAAACCACCAAAATAAAAACAAAGAACTCCTATTGCAATGTTCCAGCTGAGCAGGGTGACTCAAAGACGCAACAAAAGCTTTCAAGCCACACAGTCGTTGCTGCCAAGTATGGGACACGTTGTGTGGCCCTGCCAAAACTAGAAGCCAAAAGCCAAAAATACAAATTAGCAGCTTTCTTCCAGGGCCACAACAGTTCAGTAAAAACTTTCCAAATCAGGCCTTCCCTAGGAGGTTCAGACAGAAGCACTCCAAGCAGCTGCCAGCACACTCACACCACAGCCATTGTGACAATGTCACATCTGTGGAGCTGGACAGGCACTCATTTCTACCCATCTGATGGAAGTGGTCTTTGTGGCTACAGTTTCTCATGGATGGCAAGCTGCAGAGAGTAAGGCTGTTCTCCCTGTCTGTTCTACCACAGGGATACTCACAGCAGTACAAACAAGCTCTATCTGTAAAGGACAGGACGAGCATTTTACAGACCCAAATACGGGCTGCCCGCTCAATCTTAATTCTGCCATTTTCTAACTGTTGATTCTGAACACGCAACATCCATATTCTTTAAACCTAAGACTTATTTTGTACACAGTGTACCTCAGTGTAACAGAAAAAAAGAAAAGATAAAGATGGCAGAAGTTAATATATCCTCTTTCCACTTGGACGCCATTATTAAATAAAAAAATACCTTTTCAGGATGCTACTGACAAAACCATTCTCTTGGAACTGTATATCCCATCGACATTTGCAGAAGCAGTTGAAAAATCATGTTGTGACTGACCATGTCTCCCAACATTTCTGGCTTAACTTCCCAGCAGCACCCAAATAAGCCCTTGGTCCATCAGAAAAATGAAAATTAATACTAATACAAAACATTAGGTATATCTACTTTGTAAGAAGCTTTATCAGTAGTGTATTAGCTTTAAGTATGCTTGATATAGCTGGCCTTCTTATACTAGTATGTAATAACTGACTTATACTAGTAGAAAATAAATTAATATTGTAATTACTACCTGCCTAACAGATAAGGGCAAGAAGTATTGAATGATACATATTAAAGTGATCAAATACTGTGATCCTTTCCATATTCTCCATATGGAGAAGGATGGTGAGGGGTCTGGAGGAGAAGCCATATGGGGACTGGCTGAGGGCACTTGGTCTGTGCAGCTTGGAGAAGAAGAGACTGAGGGGAGACCTCATTTTGGTCTTCAATATCCTCATGAGGGGAAGTGGAGAGGCAGACACTGATCTCTTCTCTCTGGTGACCAGTGACAGGACCTGAGGGGATGGCACAGAATTGTGACTGTGTCAGGGGAGGTTTCGGCTGGATATCAGGAAAATGTTCCTCACCCAGAGAGTGGCTGGGCACTGGAACAGGCTCCCCAGGGAAGTGGTCACAGCACCAACCCTGACAGAGCTCAAGAAGCTTTTGGACAACACTTTTAGGCACATACGGAGCTGCATCCAGCTCTAGGCTCCCAGCACAAGAAGGACATGGACCTGTTGGAGCCAGTCCAGAAGAGGCCACCAAGGTGATCAGAGGGATGGAGCAGCTCTGTTGTGAGGAAAGGCTGAGAGAATTGGGATTGTTCTGACTGGATTGGAGAAGGTTTTGGGGTGACCTAATTGTGGCCTTCCAGTTCCTAAAGGGAACTCACAGGAAAGATGGAGAGAGACTATTTACAAGCACCTGGAGTCATAGGACAAGGGGGAACGGCTTTAAACTGTCATAAAATACATTTAGACACAGTATTAGGAAGAAATTCTTTGCTGTTGAGGGTGGTGAGACAATGGAACACCTGAGAAGCTGCAGGTATCACATCCCTAGATTTTTCAAGGCCAGGTTGGATGGAGCTCTGAGCAACCTTGTCTAGTGGAATGTCCCTGGTTCATGGCAAGGGGTTGGAATGAGATTATATTTGGGGTCCCTTCCAGCCCAGGCCATTCTATGATCCTATGGGACAAATGAAATACCCTTATTCTGCTGAGATCTCAACTAACACCCAGATATCTTCCACAACTTGCTGGTAAAGCTCAATGTTTAATTTAGGTCCCACTGACTCTCAAATTCTCACCACAGCAATCCTCTGCAGATGTTTTGTCAAAAACAGTAACTCCCAAACCTGCCACATCTCTTCAAAAACTGGATCTCAAAAAGACAAGGCTGATCACCCACCCAGATCGCAGCATTCATTTTTGGGGGGTTTGTTTCCTGCTTCAATTACCTCAGATACTAATTAAGGACATAATGAACATTTCATACAACATACACTCACAAATACGTTTTATTCTAATATTTAACTTGTGTCCTGATTGTGAATTACATGAGCATTTGCAAAGAATAAGGACTGTATCAGTGTTTAAGACTGTATTTTGCTGAATCAGGACCCTGAACCTTAATGCAGGTTTTTCTCATTGCTGTGCCAGTTTATTTTATTCAGTACAAAGCCAACAACAACCTTTGAGTTCTTCTGCTCAAGGTCATTTTTAACATTCACAAGCACAGTTTTTTGGCTGTCTGCAGAGCACTGAATTTTTTTATAAGTGGATTTCAGAGCAAAATGATGTCTGGAAACATCTTTAAATAGTGAGAAACACCCTTTAGAGTTGCCTGTTAATTCTACTTGGCTACCTTTAATACCATAGGCTCTAATTTCATCACCATCTCTGCACCCACCCATATCTGGAAGGTATAAACATGATATAAAATCAGTTTCAACTCCTGCAATCTCAACGTCTAAGCTAGACCTCCCACTCTTAGCCTTTGAAGGCATCCAGTACACAATTGGGTCCTTGAGCTCCTTCCCCTGTTCTGCCAGACACAACATTTTCTAAATTTGCACTTAAAAGGGCAGGGGTAGGGTGGAGAGCTACCTACATTCAACAATAATTTGCAATATTAAAAAAAAAAATCCAGAAGTTTGTTTATATTATGTTTTATAAAGTTAAACACAATTCCCTATTCCTCAGTCATCTTCTTTCATTACCCCAGCTAACTTCCTTAAGCTTCTGTATCACTTCCTCCTTCATATAATTAAGGATGTGAGATTGAAGGGGGTAATACAAGGAAGCACTTATTTTATTTACACTTCTGATTGTGTTGTATTAAATATTATTAGTATTTTTATCAGCACCTGACTGATAAAGAAACATCACAAGCCTAGGAAATGAAGACAACACTATGTTTTGGGAGCTTTTTGGGTTTTTTTAATATAAACAAATATATCAGTCTCTGCATCACCACTGAAATGCTACATTGCCAATGTTCACCTTCAAATACTCTTGTTTAAATACTCTTTGTTTTGTCTGTGCAAATCTCAGTACAAAGCAAGAAACAGCATACTGATTACAGAAAATAGAGCTAGCCATGAAAATTGAAAAGATGGAAGTGTCTGGCAGGCAGGCATGTTTTGTATACAGTGCACTTCCACGTGTGAGCATCTACCTTAGACATGTACACTTCATTATGGTACCCCAGTCCACTGAGAACAGAGTAAGAAGCTGACAACGAGATAAGCCCAACAGGAGAGTGAATTACACTTGTAGGGTTCCAGCAAGGATCAAACTGTAATACTGTTTTCATGTGTCCAGCAAAATAGCTGAAGCCAAGAGCAGTCAGCAGTGATTCCTGGTTAAGTCTATTTGCCTACTCAGTTGCCAACAGCACCTCTTTCTCCAAAACAGGCTTCGTTAATTCCTAGATGTGCAGTGGCTCAGACTCCCTGGCTCTGCACCCAGCAAGGGTGCCAGAAACCCACCTACCACAAGTGTTCTCTTGTTATTTTGTTATTTCACCTTACAACAGTCTCAATTTAGAATTATAGGTGTTTTGTATTATACTCAAACCAGAGATTGCCACTTTACTGCATGCATCTAAATTTGCAATGTATTAGGCTCTCCTTTTGCTTAGCCTTAGAAATCCAAATGGTTATGAATCTCTAATACCTTTTTAAGTTTCAGACCTTTTCACTACTTCTTAGCATAGAACTCAAAAGTGGTATGAAATCTCACATTAAAGTTAATAGAAACTTAAGTAGAGGAAAGTGAGATTTATTCTGTTTATTCTGTTTCTAGTCAAGCCATAAGCTTAAGCAAGGACCAATTCCTCATTTAGTTGAGAACCAATAGCTTTAAAGTAAGTAACAACAGAAATAACAAAAAGTAATGGAATGAAAGTTCCAAGGCAATTATCCTGAACTGCTCTCCTTCCTCTCTCAGAAACACTAGATGGATCCTTTTAGAAAGAAAGCCTCTGATCTGTCTTGTAGCAAACACAACCCCTCAGCCCAAACACAACTCTCTATGAAATGAGCTCCACATGAAACAACCAGCTCTATGAAACAACAGCTTCATACTCTCAGCAATTTCTCTAACTACAGCAGGTCTTGCCAAACTCCTGGTTTAGGAGAATAGAGAGCGTGCTAAAATCATTCTGCTTTTTCAGAAGACACATTAGGTTTCTATTTAGTGCATACCACAGAATTTAAGTCTAGTTTCTTCTCAAGGTGTGCAATGGTTCATTCAAGTTTGTCTAATTCTTAGTATTTTGCCAAGAGTACAATTGTTACCACCACCACCCCCAGGCTGGCTGATTTAAGAATCGCAAATATGAAGCTTTCACAACTTTTTTCAATGCACTAGAAGATTTCAAAACGTTTACAAAATCCCTGTCACTTTTCAATTATTTTCATTTACAGATGACTAACAGTATGTCTGCGCCAAACACAGACATAAAACACACTCTTTAAGAGGCATGAATCTACATAAAAACACAGATTTGCCAAATTAAAATACTGGGAGAACAACTATTTACCTCAAACAAAAACAAAAAGCAACTTTATTTGTGACCTTTCCAAACTTTCATGAGCATCACAAAAATGGTTTGAGTTATTAGAAACATAATATGTACATAAGCATTAAAACCAGCATTATTCCATTGTTTCATCTTTCCTGCTGTACAAATGAACCACTGTTGAAAAACCATGGATAAGCATGGGACACAGCACTGAGAGAAAGCAAACTGAGTATTAATTTGAAAAATATGAAGTTGGAACATTACTACTCTAAAAAGAACTCACATAATTTATAAAATATTTGTATTGATAAGTATCAGATGTCCTCCTACAGGCTGTCTTAACTTTCTGTGGTTAATGGATCAGCCATAAAATGGAGTGAATTGACCAAACTCTAAACCTTTCCTCCTTGCTATGTTTATGTGTTGGTACTAACAAACATCAAACAAAGCGTCAACAACAAAGTACTGTCCACAGAAAAAATAAAAAGATCCAGCTTATTTGCTCACAAGACCAAAATAAACATTACAGTACTCCCCAAAAGCATAAGATGACCAACAAAAACAATTGTACATAGAGTTCACCTACACAGATGGCTCTATGTTGTGTATGTCCACATCACCCAAAGGATCTCTCACGCTCATGAGGCAGCCTTCTCCCCTCATCTGTCACACTGACAACTGGCATCTAAAGAACCCCATGGAAAAATTCCTTCTCTTAATTCTCTTATGTATGAAGTCCATGGCAGGAACAATTTGGCTGTGGAATATTCATGCTCACTACCACCTGACATCAATGTTCATTTCTCTGTGAAAGAGTCTCCAAAGGATAATAAAGTAAAAGCCTGAACACTTGCAAGAAGCATGTAATAATGCAGAGAAGCAGTTAAGATTACTCCTGCCCTAAGCAAAAGGAATAAATAGATAATCATGGAAAAGAAACTACTAAGATCCTCCAAAAGCCTGCTACTTAAGAACACAGAAGGAACCTGGCCTTTCAACATAACAATCATCAACATCTAATATACACTCCAAGGCAAGCTCGACTCATATAAAATCATATAAACCTTTTTTTTTTTCTGTGATGCAAACCAGAATGCCCGAGCTGGAGCCTGCTGACCAGATCCAATCCACTGCAACCATTCATCTGGCCAGCTGCCCACTCCTTGCTGTCCTCCCCAACAGGTAATTAGATATAGGAAGGAAGGAGGCAAGGGCTCAGGGAATTACCCTCACATCTGATTTCCCACTGCTATGTTTCATGAGGGCCTGCAGCCTCTGCTCTACCAAAAAAACAGGGCGGAAATTACCTCATGTAGTCACGGTGCTCCTGTAACTCCATATGCCTGTTAATAAATGTGAATTTTATCCCATGTCAGCACAATTGTGTGTTGCCCACACGTTTCTGTTACAACACACGTTGTACACACCCTACCCCAGTTATCCACAGCTCTGTGCACACTGTCACCTGCAGTCCAGGTCCTCTGCCACCAATGCAGTGCCCTGGGAAAGCTTCACACTACTTCTCTAAGCCAACAGGTTTTACACCTATCCTGTTGGAGTCCAGGGCATCCCTCTG
This sequence comes from Zosterops lateralis, assembly GCF_965231275.1. Taxonomy (NCBI): domain Eukaryota; kingdom Metazoa; phylum Chordata; class Aves; order Passeriformes; family Zosteropidae; genus Zosterops; species Zosterops lateralis. Next base: position 112,869,897 of record NC_139763.1, read on the forward strand.
GGCGCCCTGGGAAGTCACAGACCTCGGTAGAGAGGCCTGGGACCCGAAAAAGAGGGTCTGGGGTCTGTGCAGGGGGGTTTGCCTGGCACAGAGCCCAGGAAGACACAGGCTTTGATTTTGGTCCATGAGAAAAACATCTAACACAGAGAAGAATTGCAAGTCACAAAGGTGTTACTGAGAGTAGTGTAGTTATCACTGTGCAGAAGATTTTGTAGTTTTGGATTTTTAGAATGTAGATGCAAAGGGACAAGATGGTGATTTTAGGGCGGTGCCCTGGGTTCTTCTTTTTCTCCCTTGGCATCCATCTTCTGTAGTGACGTGGGCACAAAGTAGTTTCAGTGGATTGGATCAAAGTAGACATGACCCTGTTAGTATAGGTGATAGACATTGGCATAGAATTGTAAACAATGGGTACGTAGTTATCTGTATAAGAGGTAGCAACCTCCCATCACAGGGGGAGTCGCCTCGTGTCCGAGCTGCAGTGAACATCATGGCTGGACACAGGGGAAGGGGAGTCACATCGTGTCCAGGCTGCTGTGAACACCTTGGCTGGACACAGTGAATTGTAAGATAAGAACTAATAAACAACGCGAGAACCAAGAAAACCAAGACCTTGAGACTCCCTTCATTCTCGCGCTGAACACCGAGCACCGAGCTCAGCACAGAACACAGAGACACAGAGTCAGACAGCAGACTCTTAATCCTTCGGAGATCAAGAGGGAAAATCACTCCCTTCGTGCCCACATGAACCACCAGCCAGCTTTGGAATCTCGGGTGAGGAAACAACCAGATTAAACCCCGAGACTATCCAGGCAAGAAATGTCTTGAACTGGGATGAGTTTCTTCCAAAACAGGTGCAGTTCATGGAGGAAGGCTCTCCATGCTCCCTGAGTAATATTTAGCTCAAAGTTGAGAATGACTGCTAGCTGCCACCACAACGACATTCATACTAATGCTCTTGGACTGCTGCCATATCATCCATATATGCTTTATTACAGCTCATCTCCTTAATGTGCAAGACATTTATCTTTGATTCTTTCAAAATGAGAAAGAAAAAAAAAAGTCCAGATACTGTAGAACTGGTTTTAGTACTGTTCGGACCATATAAACTGGGTCACTGCAAGCTCTTCAAGCAGATGTTTCTTTGTCACCACATACAAGTACAAGCACCAAGTTATTTCTGCCTTAATAACAAACTTTTCTGGATTGTAAGGGCTGGAAATCTCAAATAAAGATCCACTAAACCTCTAGCCAGTTTTTCCATTTATCAGCAGGAAGTTTAAACACTGAAAATACAGAAAGAGCAGGTTAATTACATGAATCAACCTACCAGCCTCAACACTAGTCAGTCATGGGCAGCAAGGATGACAGATGGGTGATGGGACAAACACAAAACCTGCAAAATTGAGTCCACAAATTCAACGGCAGATCAATGGCCATGGCTGACAGAAGAATAAGTAGACCTCAGAGACACCAACCAACCATCCTCAGAAATACAAAGGTCTTCCTATTCCGTAGGTACACAGTGAAATCAAGGAATGCAACATTTCAACAGCAATGCAGGCTCATTGATATGTGCTTTTTGGAACAAAGGCACTGGACTAGAATATATTATTTTAAAGTAGTGAAACTCTTTGCCAATATGGTTTCATTTTGAAGATGAATTGTATGAAATGTCCTGCAAAAACATGACTTGTCCCAAAAAATCCTGAGAATTAGTGGTGTGGAAAATAAAGAAAACAAACAAAACCATCAGAGTTGAAATGCATACTTGAATTAACTTGACCAACTATTCATAAAAATTTACCAATCCACATGAAAACAGAATTTGCTAGTTTTTCATGATAAAAAACCTTGTTTCTTCTCTCCCCATGCCCTGTTTATTCCCAAAAAATGCAGAGCACAAAACATCCCCACAATATCTTTTAAAAAAATTTAAGATGTTTAACAAGCAGTGATTACAACTTGCTGAACTCAATGTCCCTGTAAAAGATTTTATCCCTTCAGTCAGATGTAAGACATCTTAACTCTAGTTCTGTGGATGTAAACAAAAACACTGAGTCTTCTACTCTGAAAAGAGGATTCATTTAAGAAAGAAAGTGTTCCTGGCACTTGTTCCCTTGAGAGGGAAACTATGCCAGATGATGAAGCTGCTTCCCATGGAGGCTGGCAGGTAAGAGGTGAGCCCTGGGATCTGCTGGTCCCTCCTCCAGAGCAGCCACTAGCACAGCTGAGAACCTGGGCTACTGCTTTCTCTCCTAACAGCCAAAGAGAACATCAGAAACCAAACTGCAGCTACAGCTCTCCATCAAGTTCTGTCTCACATAACACAACTTTTGCAATAGGCATACGTAGTTGCAAAACCTCCAAAGAAACTGAAGACTTTTGCCATGCCAAGCTTGGCTTTTCATCACTAAATGTTTCTTCCTTTTTTTCCCCCACAAATTTATGGAAAAAAACTTGCTCTAGGAAAAGGTAATAAGGGTAATATTTTAAATAATCCACATTAAATTAAAAAAAAAAAAAGGAGATTGCCACAGCTTTTGAGGGCAACGAGGAAAAATTATTTGTTCTCCTTTATACTCTAAAGAAGGATGAAATTAAAAAAAAGATAAAAATTTAAAAAAAAAACAAAACACAAAACCCAAAAAAACCCCACAAACACAAAAAAGGTGATAGTAATGAAGAGGTTAAAGGATCAAAATTGATTTCTCATCAAGAAAGAAGACATTCTAAAATAACAGATTTTCAAAGCACTGATTCAAAACATTAAATAGATCAGTCCTGCAGAAGTACCAAATGCTAAAGGTGGCAGAATGAATTACTGCAGGTGGTGACTGAAACAGAATGTTCATACAAGTTCAAGAAAAACCAAAATTAGTTTACAAGTTAATGATGGATCAGCAGCTTCAAATACAGTCACTTTGCTTTTTGTTCGCACAAGGTAAATCTTATTATTACACGCCATCATTTTAGTGCGCCTTCTAGGTCTTTAATATTGTACACCATTTGCCTTTTTTAATAAAGTAGGTTGTACATCCATTTCATTAAGATGTAACAGTGATTAATCTCAAGTAGGAAACACTGACACCATACCAAACGTGCAGCACTCATACATGGATCAGACCTGCCTTCTCAAAAACTGTACTTTATATGGATTCAGGCCACCTCAGACCTCAGATATGAGTGAAAGGAGTTCTGAAAAGAATGAGCCCTGGTACTACAGCTCCCCCCAAGCTGAATCCCACATACCAGCCAAGTCTGACATCTTTCCCACCTCATTTTCCCTCCCTCTGTTACACATGAGGAATCATTACACAGTTCAAGGCTGTGAGGCTATTTCAGCATTAATCTGTGCCTGCAAGACAAGATGAACACAGACATCTAGGGCTATGCTGAGCTTGGGCACTGTCAGAAGTTTGCCCTAAACTCTCAAAACATTTGATGTTTCTTCTATCATTTTCAAGACCTGACTGAATAGTAAATCTCTTTGAATATGCCATGAAAGGGATACAGAGGACATACAGCAAAGTAAACACTGCTTAGGGATAAGGCATAAATAAAGAAAAAAAAATTGAAAAGAAACAAAAAACCCAACAGATTTAAAAGGAAAAAAGGCAAGGATTCAGAAAAAAAAAAAAACCCACAAAAAAACAACCCAGACAAAAAATATTAAGAGAGCACATCATCCCAAACAAATGAAAGAAGTAACAATAAAATGAATAGGAAAGAGATTAAGAACTAAAAACGTATATCAGATTTAAGCCAGATACTTTTGGTCAGCCATGTTCCATTACTTCCTACATTTCAATCACCATACACACACTCACCCAAACAGCTGTATCTTAATCCACATCAGCTTGGTTTTGCTACTCAGCTCCAGATGACATCCTTGTCCTTCCCAGAACTGAGAGACTTTGCTAAGGGTTTGGTTATACAGCCTGGCTCATCACCCTGTGCACTTTTTAGATCAACAGAGGCACCTTCTCTCAGACCTCTCCAACCTCCCCAGCAGCATCTTCTTCAAACCCTTCAAAGGCAGTGCCTGGGTCACTCACAGCCCCAGCACAGGGGCAATTCCTCAGTGGCTGAAGGTCAGAAAACACTCACGAGGACAGGGAGAAGACTTGTGGAGGGCTGGGGAGCAGGAAACACCGGAAAAAATTCCAGAAGAATAAAAGGAAGGTAAAAAAGAAAGTGGTATTTCCAAATATTAAGTGCCAGTTGGGGGGGAAGTGAGAACCATCTCTTTAAAAATGTAACTTTAGGCTTTAAAATACATTAAAGGTGAAGAATCAGCCTTACTAGTCAATTAGCTATAGCTTTACTGGGTATGAATTCAGCTGCTTCTATTGCCTGAGCTTTCTCTGCCCCCACCCTCCCCCAATCACTGTTTCATTGTGAAAGAATTTAATTATTATTTTCATTACCAGATGCATACATTATAAAATGAGCCTGCACGGAGACAATGAGCACTTTAAGAAAATAGGTGTAATAATGAGAATGATATGTTTACATTTTTCTGCAATAAAAATGAAGACATTCTCAACAAGAATATAAAATATACTCGACTAAAATAATTCATAATGGTCATAACACTAAATGTGATACTCCTCCTTTTCTTAAAAAAGTATTACTCCAGTGCCTTAAATTTTAATACAACTTAAAAATCAATTTAAACATGAGTTTTCTTAAATTCTCTCTCAAAAGCTTCCACAAAAATTTTACCTTGAACACATTTCACAATGATGGAATATTAAAGCCGTTCTGTTTTCTTCTTAAAACCATAGTAATAAAAAAGAAAGATCTGTTCCAGAGACATCAAGTATACTGCACACCCAGGAAAAGAATACTGCAGTCACCATTTAATATGCTGGTACTCCAAATAAACCACCAGAAAATTCAAGAAAAAAAATAGAATTTTCAAATGAAATACAGATACACATGTATTTATTTGGGAGTTTTGCAGCATAAACAAAAATCCCAAAGCCATGAAGCAAGAAAAACACATCTGTATGGATGTAACAGAAACAACACAATGGTAACATCTGCATATTACTGACAGTCCAAAACTACTGACTTAGGAACAACAAAATCTGAGTTCTTGTGCTTTATGTGACCCTATTTAACAACACAGGGCAACACTCCAACTTCACCCAGGAACCAGGTTCAATAAATCATTTGCCGCTCATGGCCCACCAAGCACGCACCAGGTGATTTACAGGTAAGCACCAGGGCTGTCACACACACAGAGCCCCTGCTCTCAGTGACAGTGTCCCCATGGAGCTCACCATGTCACATCCACACACACTCACCTGTAAATCAATCACTGCTGCAGGGGGACAGTCAATAAGCCACTGCTTCCAGCTCTTGGAAGGTTCCCCTGCTCCAGAGCTGGAGGAACTGCCCATGTGCACTCACATCCCGCCAGGACTGTGCCTTGTGGCTGGGATCTATCCATGGTGTCCATGGGCACTGACACCTCAGGAGCAAGGGTTGGCTCCTGTGCAGAGATGGCACAAGGGCAATGCCCTTGCAATGCCTCAGCATGAATCGCTGGTCCGACCTGGGCAGACCTCTGGAGGCCCTGGAATGCCAACTTCCATTTCGGAAAGGTGTTAAAGTCTTTACTCAAGTAGGATGGAGGGCATCTGACACTTAACCACAAGCCATAATAACAGAGCAAGCTTCTCTTCCCATTCTTAGATGTGAATGCCAAGCCAGGATTCACTTGACCAAATGAAGGTGTTTACAGTGTAGGTGTCTGTATCTGAACAGGTCATGTTGGTCCTACCTTTACAGCCCATGGGAAGAACTAGGCTCTTTGACTGAACTCCTCCTACAGAACGTGTCAAAAGGAGGTCAAATGAATCACATCCTGCAAGTGCCTGCTTCTGCTCCCTGCCTGACAAAATTTCTCAAGGATTCCTGTTTCTCTTTGCTGGATACATTTACGGTTTTCCCTTCACTTCCACTCAAGACCTTAGAGTTAGACCTTAATAACACAGGTGAGACAAAACCCAACCTTACAAAACCCATCCTAACATCAGCTTAATCCTCCCAGTTTGCAAATGAGTAACAGCAAAGCATTGATTGTTCAAGTTCCCAGCATTTCCCTCTCAATACAAGGGGTGTTTGCTCCCAGGTAACACCAGTCCTTCACATAACTGCTTTTAGTTACATGATTCCAATTAGTGTGTTTACCTCGACATTATTTGTCAGCTTGCACTTACTCCTTCAGTACTTCTCCTCTCAGATGTCACAAGAACTGCCTGACTGGGTAGTAACTCATTAGCACAGAAATTTCCTCTTTTTGTTGCCAGTCTTCAAAAAAAAGACTTAACAAAAGTTTCTCATCAAGAAAGATGAGAAACACCTCTCTTTAGGTGTGACCTATATATTTACTTCTACCTTATTTCCTTAAGTTCTCCATTTCCTAAAACTTTTTTTCTTTTGTTCTACACTTAAAAATATTATCCAGTATCTGCTGAAAGCTGTGAATCTTTAGCTTTGAAATAAGCCACCTGCACAGGTTTATCATCTCTATTACCTCTTATTTTTGCTTGTAGAGTCCTCATTTTTATTAGATAGACAAGAACTAAAGCAATGAATATTCTCAAGTTACCTAATTCTACTTCTGATTCATTTCCTTATCTTTCCCAGAAAGAAGTAATGTTTTTTTTTTTTCCTTACTTCTAACCTCTAGTTCCTCTTCTTTCTTCTCCTAAACCATATTCCCAAAGCTCTCCAGAATCCAGACTGACAGGAAAAGGGTTAAAATGTGTTCAGGAAAAGGAGGTAGGTAACATTTTTTCTATCCTGTCCAAAGCAGACATGGCAAGCTGAACTCCCTCATCCTGTAGGGCCAGGAAGTGTCTGACATGAGCAAAAAGAGACATGATAATGATGTACTGTTAGAAACTGGTTCCAACAAGTCTTAGTTGCTTGAGGTGAAATTTATCTCCCCTCTCCCTTCCTCTTATCCTTCTATAACCAGAATCATCTTGGTTGGCTGTTGGGCATTTGCCAACAAACCTTCAGACATCTCTCAGCAGTTGTAGAACAGAGCTTTTCCAGGCCCAAGTTATGGCTGTATTTATATTCCAACAGCTCGTCGCTCCAGCTTTGGCATGCAGCTGCCATGTAGCACTCCAGACAAAATCCCTCCTCTTCAAAACTACTTTTGATCTCGAACATTTTGCTTCAACAACTGATCAACAAATGGCACAGCTAAGAAAAAAAAAAAAAAAAGCGCCAAACACCTTCCCCTGGAGTAAAGTGGGCCCTATTACAGCCTGTTCAGCTGTGAAACCTGGAGATGGTGCTTTAAGCTTAAAGCACTTGGTGATGGTTTTAATGGTCTGACAAATCTCTCCCAGCAGGAAGGAAACTTGCCATGCCTGGCTGTAGAGTCTTTCACAAAGCTGAAAGAAAACAGCACTTACCTAAATTTAACTTGCCATATTTTTAAACTGGTCTGTGTGAGGAAACGTCTTTTGCTTTCATTTCATGCAAAACATTCAATTAAATTCTCTCAGGAAAAAAGCCCCTTCAATAGTAAGGCATGTATGCTATTTTTTATTTCACATATATTTCACTTCCCACATGGCTCAAGTGGGAAAATCTTGGTGCAGTGATTATAAACTCACATTAACCTGCCTTTCTTCAGGGGCAAAGGAGAACTGGAGAAGCACTGAGCCATTCCTCATCTCCATAGGCAAAGAAATAAGATATGCCTGGCACAGAGCCCGCCCAGAGAGCCGACTCCACCAGACCAGGTTGGGAGCACATTCCACAGGCAGAAGTACTTCTCGAAGAACTTCCTGCCAATGGCTACTTGACATTAAAAACTAGGATGATCTAGGTCAAGTATCCCAGTTGACATTAATTGCTACGTTGGATCAAGAAAAAAAAAAAAAAAAAAAAAAAAAAAAAAAAAAAAAAAAAAAAAAGAAGAGCAGGCAACCTCTCAGCTGGAGCTCAAGTCACATTAGGCTTAAAAGTAACCGAGGCCAAAGCCTTGAATTGTATCCAGGAGCCAAAAGGAATCCAAGCAGGTGTTGAAGAACTGCCCGAACATGTTCTTACCGCTCCTGCCCTCCCTGCCGACCGAGGCTGGGTGCACGGACCAAGGGTTCCATGGCCTCACACGAGGTCACAGAATCACAGACAGCCCCTGGGACAGGCCACCTCCTGAGTGCATTTCTCTGCGTCCTCATGCAGAAGGCTGGGGGCCTGCTGGCTGTACCTACCTCAGAAAACCAGCAAATTACAAAACACTTAGATAAAAGGACAGGTGAAATGCCCTAGAGGCTGGTAAACTACAGTAGCACCTGCCTTTACTGCTTTATCTCTGTTTGCTGCTTCTTTTATCTCTACATACTCTGAAAGTAAAGCATGTGCCATGTCCAACTGGAAAGGAAAGATTACCTAGAAAAGCAAGTCATCTTTTGATTGACCAGAGCACAAGACCAGGTGACTCACAATTACCCAGAAAATCCAATGCCAAGGAGGTCAGATTCCGGAACAACTGCTACCATGTGAAAGGTATGTCCTTCCACATATTTTTCCAATTATTTTCAAAAATGTCTTACAGTAGATGAAGACAATTTTCAGGTACATAACGACTTCATGACAAAAAGATGCAACTCCATGAGCCCTTTCAATTAATACAGCTACAGCTGAGACAGAAAGCAACTATGGGCTCATCTTACTTATCCACACACCTTGAACAATGCAGCCTTTTATACAACAGGCATAAAAGGAACAAATTAATTTTTAAAGAGCAAAAGATGAAAATATATAGCTGTACTCCATAACTCATCATAAGTTTCCAAATTGTAATCAATATTTTCTTTTGCATTTAAGAACTGCTGAATCTTAATTTTTTTTAGATGTCCAAGTGCCAGAAATAATAATTTTAATATAGATAACTATATGTGATTAAAATCTAAGTGTAGTTTTTGAAGTTCTCTGCAAAGCCAATATGGGTTAAGTGCCCATTTGTATTGTTATGAAACTTCTTTACAGTACTGTAATACAATACTCAAGCAGCAGACTCCAAGCTGATACTTAGCATATAACCTGATAACCTCATATAGATCCAAACACAGATGGAAAACCTAAAGGCTACAGCCAGTTCAACAATATTTGTTTTATTTTATTCAAAAGTTTAAAAATACAGGTGTCAAATCCTCAAACCAGGAACAATATTCGGAACAAGTAACTTGTCAGTTGAACTATTCAACAGTTACAGCATGTGCAGTACCATGGACCATTGACAGCTCATTTACTCCAATGACAACACAAAAATGCTTTCTGTTCCCCATGTACAAGCTCTTTAGCTAGTAAAAAATAACTAGCACTTCGTCCAAATTTTACAAATAACAGTCTGAGGCCAAGTACAAAGCTGTGTCAAGGATAATTTTCTAAAAACATAGCCAGTGCCATTTAAAAATAAATGATCAAAATCAAATAAACAACAACAACAACATAATCTAAAATGTATTTACTTAAGAAGTTGGGTGGTTTTTCTACCTTACAGATCAGATCCAGGTAGGGCATAAAACGTTCAAATATTATGACAATCAAAACTAGCCCTGAAAGTACTTGTAGGAAGAAATGTGTAGCAGTTCTCCATGTATGCAAACAGGAAGCGCCACAGTCTGCTTGGAGAAAGCCTGGTGACTCTCCCAGCAATTATGGACCAGAGCACATCCCTCTCATGCCCATCTGGACATCAGGAAAAGGTTGTTCACTGAAAGGACACCCAGTCAGTGGAACAGGCTCCCCAGGGAAGTGGTCATGGCACCAAGCCTGCCAGAGTTCAAGGAGCCTCTGGATGACACTCTCAGTCATGTGGTTTAGTGTTAGGTAGCCCTGCAAGGAGCATGGACTGACTCTATGAGCTATATGGACCCCTTCCAAATCAAGGTGCTCTATAACTCGAGACACATATCTCTAGTAATCAAAATGTTGATAACCTATTAAGACTTTTCAAAAGGCTTTTTTTTTTTTTATTTGGAAATATCCAGTCATGCTTTTTCTACTCCTTCATTCACAGAAGGACGTCAATACTTTGTGATAAGTCTCCTGTAGTCTTCAGAGAAAAGCTCTTGAACACCATTTATTGAACAGAGGTTATCTACAGAAATTCCTAATGCAGACAGCTGATCAGCTGCACAGATTAAAGACTTCATAAATTCCCCTTTCTTTGGTTCTGTGAGTTGGTTTTGTTTGTTTAAATTAGTTTTGATTACCAAATGCATTCAGAAGTTACTGTAGCAATATTTGCCTTCTCGTCCAATACTAGGCTAGAATAGTCACTTATTAACCATGGCAGAGTTGTATTTTACAATGAAAGAATGTAAAACAGATGAATCAGGGCTTGTGTTTCAAGAAAACTTCCCTTAGGAAAACTGAAGCAGAGTATCTCATAAACCTGATTCAGAAACATCCTCTACTTAAACACCTGATTGTGTGTTTTCTTCACATTTAGCACTTAGAAGTGCTAAAAATAAATAAAACTGGAAAATGAAGACAAAATAAAAGTGGGGAGGGAACTCCCAGAAACCTTCCAACACTGATACAGTTTCTCAAAAGTAAAGTCACCTTTTTGTTCAGAGAATCATCTAACATGTTACTCATTTTATTTATTAACTTTCATTGAACCCAACTCTTGCTGCTGTTCTTGATACCTGCAAGGAGGCTCAGGTGAGCCAACTGAGGAGGAAGGCAGCAATAAAATATATAAACATCATCACTTCCAGTCTCTTGCTTTCCTTTACTTCCACTTGTGCTCTCATGTAAAGCTTCCCTTAGACATCCTCCAGCTCTCTCAACTCTGATCAGTAACACCACTATTTTCTCATCCTGCAGCAGGCCCAGGAAATGAAGATGGCACAAACATTTATGCTTTTAATATGACAAATAACCGCATCTCTTTAAAACTGCTCCCGAGAGGGCAATACCACAGGCCATGCCTGTACCAGTGAAGTGGCAGGACTGAAACTGAGCTGTAATATCAGTCTGTGTACTTTGTCTTTACGTGTAAGTGCTATTCTCTTGTATTTCCCTAGCTAATTAAGTGAATATGCCCAAGCTTTCCCTCACACGAGCAATGCCAGCCTTTGTGCAAGCAAATCTCTCATTATCTGACAGCAGTTTAAAACAAAAATTCCTGAGTCGAGGCTAGACAACTGCCACTGGTAACACTCAATCCTGGCTGCATCATTCACTCACACAGGCAGCAGAGCTTCTGCCTCCGTATGATGAGCTCAAGTAAGAGAGGTACTTTGGTTTCTTAGACTAAAGCACAGGTGCCTTCTAATCTCCAAGTCTAGCAAGAAGAGACAAACACAAAAACTAAAGTAAGGGATATTTGCTCTATTTGTTTCAGAATATAGACTGTCCGGTGAGAGGCTTGCCTGTTGTCATACCTGGCCTTAGTTTTGTCCTGTCTCCTCCACAGGTTAATCTCATGCAATGCACTGCCAGGAAGATGTTGACCTTCCTGCTAGTTCCATGCAAGCATCTTTTTCCAATATTCTATTGTTAAATAATGCCTCCATGTAACTACAACCAGGTGTTTGTCAGGGCTAAACTGAAGTAATGCTGGCATTGGCCTGTGAGACCCTGGGATGGCTCTCTTGCTACAGACGTCCCTTCTGGATGCTCTGGTCAACTTAATACCCCACATATTTTAACCTGTCAGATTTTAACAGTCCCATTCTTACACTGTTTTAGTGTGTGCATGTGGTTTTCTGCTCCAAAACACAGTGCAGTGCTATTTCCAGGCACCATTTCTGTGCTCCTGTGTTACAAAACAGTATCATTAGCATAGGAAATGAAAACCACCATCAGACTTGGGGAATCACTTGTTCCCTAGGTCCTTCCAGCAAAAGGAAACAACAATACCCAAACCGACTCATAGAAATTTTCACACTAAGCTTCCCCTGAAATCAGTACCTGGTATGGGGTTAAGGGACTGACTCCTCCCTGGAAAAGGCACATTTACTGCAACGAAGCCATTAAAAGGAACAATTAAAACAAATGTTCATGTATTTGAAGCAGTGTTAACTGGTCACAAACTCAACCTTTACCACTAAAAAGACCTCACTTTGCACAGGCAACAGAGCTATTTCCCCTAAATATAGGTGTGGTTCCATTTAAGCCTGATGTTCTCTCACACTCAGTATCAAAGCTTATGAGAGCAGGAAGCACTGAAAGCAAACCAGGACAGGCTTCCCTTAAAAATGGAAATATTTTAAGCATCAGAAACATGCAATTTGGCATGCTGAAAGAGATGCAAAGAGCTATCCCTTTAAAAAGCCTCTTTTAGGACCAAAGTATTTTATGTTCCCTTTGTCACAGCTATACGTTCACATGCTCTAATCTATTTTTAGAATGTCCTTCCTAGATTAATTTTTAAACTTGAGTCTGGACACTTTTCACCCTCTCTCTACCCAGATATCCCTGTTGAGTCTGTTCCTCTGCTGAAGGCTGCAAGGACATGGAAGTCAGCCTGCCACAGGTTTGCATCCCACCCTTTTCCACTAAAAGCAGAAAAAAAAAACAACTCAGGGACAAGAGAGCCTGTAGAAAGAAATAGGGCACAGCACTTAGGGCAAGAGCCATAACTTCCTACAGCAGACATGCTATTACATGTACTTTTTGTCACAGTAGATGATGACTTAAAGCCATTTCATTAAATGCTGCAAGGCTTAAAAAGAAGGAAAAAAACCCCAGCTGTTCCCCAACTTTCAAAGAAAAAAATATAAACAAGCACACCTGCCTTCGTCCATAAAGTAACCAGCCCAGACTGAGGCTTGACAGTATCTCTCTAAGAAAATAACCCCACCATAGACTTTACAGGAGAAATGCATAACTAAACCTTCTGGCAGTTCTCTTTATCAGATAAAATTCTACAGCTTTAGCTATGTTAGCTCACAGATATGACAGTTTTAACCCAAGCCTGCTTATATGCTTTTATTTAGAAGGGTCTTGTACCTGAAAGTCTGTATGCACCACAAATCTTTTGAAAGGAAACAGTTTTCAGACAACCACTGATGTCAGTGTGAACTATTTAAGGAGCAGTAAGTTGCTTTAGACTAAGCCAGTTCTTCCCATTCCACTTACAAACAGCTGGGAAAAACAATGTAATGGTGATTAAAAGCAGTAGGTAGGGGGAGAGGGATTTAACCAGCTGCTTTACATATAATGCCCAATGAGCAATTTCTGTGGACTAAAATTTAGTCAGACATTAGTTCAGACTTGTGTTATTTATTTGTGTAGTCCCAAGGAGTGTTAAGCAGCACTTGTAAACTGAGAGGAAGCTGTGCCCACAGACCACAGCCTATCGAAATATCCAGTGCTGATCAAATCCAGAAGGAGACAACTCTCTCAGCCATACCATGGCCACTGAACTCCCCAAATAAACCACTTTTGCATTTCCAGACAAACACATGTCCTCTACATTACACATGAGCAATCTGCAAAGACTAAAGAGCACACACGAGGTAACCAAGGAGAGCTAATAAAAGCACAGATATTACACCTTTTTCTTCTCTTCTGTGATGTCATTTTAGTAATTAGCAGTTATTTCTACATACCTTAAGAGACTCATTTGTAAATAACAAATACAGGAACATAGTGCTGGAACACACCAGCACACATACATGGTGTCAGAACTCAGGAAAGTGAGTTTACAAATTTTGTTTACACATTTTTAATATAGTCTAATGATTAAATCAAAAAGGAAAATACTACAGATATTTGCCCTTATCTTAATTAGCAAGGCTGTTTATGCAGGCTGAAAGGTAAGCATGTGTTTATTTCTCCATCTCATTTTTATGTATTACTGAAGAGCATGGCATCATTTGAACTCTTGAAATTGTAAGAAGCCTCCAAACGATTTTTGCAGAAATTATACTTAAAAATTTCACATCTCATCCATCCAAGCAAGACCTGTTTTACCCAGAAAGAATAAAGATCTCACTTACCAGAAAGATTCAAAAGCACACAAAATAAACACAATTCCTTTCCCAAACTTCTATCAATACATTTTTCCTCCTAAAATTTCTACTAGTAAATCTCATCACTACAAGTTTAATTATATCATAAAGTGACTTTTTGCCCAAATTCTTCCAAACAAGAATGTATGAGGTCACTTGATTGATATCTTAACTACAGAATCTAAACTGGGATTGAAAACCAACCAAGAAAACACAACCCCAAAACTGACAACATCTAAAAAGGCTGATCACAGTAGATGCTTCATCTCAGACAGATGGAAGGGGTTCAGGAACTGTAAAAATGGTTCCCTTCCATTACTTCCCTCTCAAAAGTATTTCCTGTTCCCAGTATCATCAGCTCTACTACACCTGTTCTTACATGCCCTTTCACATAGTCTATCTCTTGTCAACGTGGCATCTGCAACACTCAGAAATATTGCAGTATCTTAAGTGACTTTCCTAAATTATTTAAACAACTGCTATTTCTACAATGCAGGACATCCTGCCAGAGTTTTCTGAATCCTGAAGATGGGAAAGGTTCAGATTTACAAAAAAAAAAAAAAAAAAAAAAAAAAAAAAAAAAAAAAAAAACACCCACACCAAAAACAAACACCACAACCAAAAAAACCCCCCAAAACAACCACACCAAAAAAACCCCACATGTATGACAGCAAACTCTCTTTGCTCAGCAAGGTAGAGCAGCGAGTGAGGAGACAACACATCCTGACTTATGCCATCTCCCTGCAGGGATGGGACCTTCTGCACAGGAATGGAGCAGGTCACCAGGGTCAGCAGCACCGCCACGGATAAACCTGACAAAGTCCACCTGCCACAGCAGCGAGCAATAAGCTAACAAAAATGATATCAGATAGCAGATCTCCAAGTGTTTATAGCCCATGACTCAACTTTCCCTCCTGTACAGTGACCTTTAGGGAGGACAGGAAAAGGAGGGAAGCATGCTTATATGGGAAATTCCTACAATCCATTATCCAAAAGAGTAACTGGTATCAGAGGCTCCAAATCTACTTAAGAAGCAGAACAGCAGTGGCCTATGATATCCCCAGAAGGCCAGAACAGAGGAAATTTGATTGGTTTTGTGCTCCTGGTTTCTTGTGAAGCATGCACAATTTTTCTCAAAAAGTAACAACAAAGTCATAAGGTAGAAGACACAGAAGCAGTATGATCATCAGCACAAAGAGGTTTTTTTTAAAACCTGCTTTAATGCTCAAGTTCAGTTTTGCAGAGACAGAATACAGCTGACTTTTGCCTGAACAAGACAGAGCCAGAGGAACCATACAGCACTGCAACCCAAAATACTCAGCTTTACCTGAAAAATAGTGCCCAAATACTGTTCACTTCCTCAATATCAAGTGTTAGAATACTTTGAAAACAAAACTAGAGCAGGGTAAGGCAAAAGCGAAATTGCTTGGAAAGCCTGAAGGGCACACTGAACAGATCCTTTTTTCCACTTAGGAATTTCACAGCAGAATATCACTAATGGTAAAACTTGAGGTCCAGAAGATAAAGTTCAGCAAAGTGACCTTTTCTGCATTTCAGATCAAAAACCAGTTGGGTCATACGCATGCTCAGATAGCTGTGGGCATAGGACAAACAAGCTTAAAAAAAAAACAACTTGTGAGCAAGCACTCCAGACAGCTGTGCTCAAAAGCTATATCCACAAGACCTGCTGAAACTTTCATGTTTGATATTGTAACCTGAAGATGAGCCAGAGTTCAGTAAACAGTAAATGTGATTCTGCACAACCTTGTTATCTTTTCATCTTAACAGTTAAACCTATGTGAGGGAGTGCAAAGAGGTTACAAAATACTATCAGCACAGTTTATTAAATGGTCTTTTTGCATTTATTTTGTAGGAGGATAAAATTTAAGGTGGCAGAGACTTACACATTGGTAAGTCAGAGGACTAGGATGGATTCTGGAAAAATCCTTTGGACCTCCAGAGGCAAGAGGAAATTTTTCTTCAATAAATTCTGCACTCTGATCTGGCCAACATTTACCAGACTGGAGCAGTTTTGCAAAACTGTAGTATGTTAGCTAAGCGAAAGTGAATGGCAAAGGTGCATAGATTCTTCCCTTATTTTCTATAAGCAGGACCCGAAGTAACAGATTATGGGGATTTTTCTGCTGGCTTTGCCTTTCCTCCCCATAGCCAGACACCTCTAGAGATCCATTACTGGGACTTCTAGGATGTTAACATATGATCTTGAACTCAACAGCACCACTCCTGATTTCCAAAGTGAAGGATTTCAGACTTATCTGTGGTGTTCCACCTTCCCCAACTTCCCCAATCTTTTTGGACTATTATATTCTGGTTTTGAACTTCAGCTTCTTATCCTTCTCACATCTCACCCAAAGAGATTTTGCCATCCACCATGTGAAAGCACCTTTAGATCGTTTCAAGTTATGGTTGTTATTCTAAATTCAAGAAAAAACAAGCTATTGTCCTATGTTCAACACTTAGGAAGAAGAGAATAGAACCTGAAACCTTCAGCTCTAGCAAAAACGGGAGGGCAAGGAGAATTCTTAGGTTTGAGTTACAGAGTAACTCCACAATCTAGAAACAGTCAAATAAGACTACGTATTGAATTAATGAGCGTTTGAAAGATATTCTCATTGTTTTGCAATTACTTTAGCACATAAAATTCAAGCAACCAGAAGAAGGTTAGCTACCTCAACAGTGAGGAGTCCACATGCTTCTCTTGTTAGATGAGAGCTATTGGAAAAACCAAGTATTCTGCAAAATAAGGTAAAACACAGCCAGCCCAAATGGATCCAGAAATCTGTGCAGAAAGTTGTGTTCACATTTTACATAACTTCATCCTTCCCCATCAAACTCAGTCCAGTATAGGACTGGCAGAGCACCCTTGTTTGGATCCCCCAACCCAGCAGGGATGTCTGCTTCTCCATCTGGAAGCTGCAATTCTAGAAAAACACCAAAGAGTTGTAGAAAAAGTTCTTTGGGGGGGGGGGGGTGGGGGGGGGGGTGGTCTTTTTGTTCTGTTAAGCATGACACTTGTCACGTACTCATCTCTTTGCCAAAAAACTCCTGCGTGGAAGGGAAAAAAACACAAAACAACCCACTCGGGCAAGCGATTTTTTCCACAAATGATAAGCAAAACAACTACAGTCAAACAAAGTTGAAGGCTACTGGAAAGAAAATAGAGGCCTAGGCCCAGTTCTTTTTATTGCCTGAGAAATGAAGGCAGAAACCAGTGTCTTAATGTTCTTCCCTGCTGTTTCATGCTGCTTTCTTACTGTATTTCTGTAGCAGTGGGAATGAAGACAAAAGAAGCATCAAAGAACAAAGCCTGAATCTCATTCTGGCAAAAACAGGGAGGGGGAACAAAGGACAGAGTGGAAGTGGATGGACTACTTATAGCAATTATTGTCAAACATTTTTGCACTTCCTTCCTTAATGTAGCTCTTTTTGTACACAAAGGACTCCAAATAGTTCTGAGAGGTTCCCTTTGTAAAACAAGGAGAAAGGAAAACTGTAATAAGACTATGCAATGAAGATAAATTTTCCCAATAATGCAAGCTACAGGAAACACATGGAGGTCAAATAAAACTATTATTTGCCTTTTCAAACACTATTTTCTTCAGCTGCTAAATAAAAACATTATGAAGCCATTTTACACAGTAAAATTTAACCTTCTATTAACCTTCCATATTAAGTAAACAAACCTTTCTAGCCAATAAGCATCATTGTGAACTCTCTGAGATGATAAGCAATACCTTAATTACATTCATTTACATGACTTTGAAATTGTTCCAGACCAAAGTCAACAACTACAAGGTCAAAGAGTATGGAAATCTAAAATAAGGAGAAATCCATAGTCGGCCAGTTCATAAGGATTGTGCAGCATCCTTTCTAAGCCAGTTTGCAAAGGGTCACAGATCCCAACCAAGTACTCAACTTTTCATCAATTAGATTAAAAAAGCAAATCCTCTAAAACACCAAAGACCAAGTCCATCCCTCGTTTTTGTGGGGTTTTTTTGGGGGGGTTTTTTTGTGGTTTTTTTTTTCTTAATATTCAAAGTTGAAAGGACACTTTAGAATTGTTTTTAATGCCTAATGGGCAACCAAACTGTATGAATACCTTAAGCAAATGTTTTATAATATTCCAAATGACAGCCACAACATGAAATATACTTTTAAAAAAATACATCCATACCACTAAGAACTAACAAATATTTGGTATAGTGCCTTTATACTTGGGAATGCTAAACTGACAAATTTACAACTTTTAGAATGCTACACTTAGAGCGGGAAATGCTAATAATGCTCCAACAGCAATTACAAGAAACTTTTAACAATGACTGTTGCAAGAGACTTCATAAAGTATGACATGCCCTGAAACAGCAGAAAAGTGGACACAGTCCATCCATTCCCAAGATATTAGATAATGGCTCAGCTGTGATCAATAGCAATCAAATTAGCCAAAATGGAGCACACATGCACACTGCACTGATGGATCATCTCAGGATTACATTTTGTGTATTATAACCATGAAATTATTACAAATATACATATACAAACATCTGAAGTACAGCTTTTGGATTTAGGCAGTCCCATATCAATACACTGCAGCTGACAACATTTTCTTAGTATTAAATTAGATAAATCTCCCTGCACCCTACTTTACTAGCCAAGCACTTTTTATACAACTCGCAAGCCAACAACCTTCTGCAATTTAAGTATGATTTAGTGCAAGAGAAGCAATGAGTATTATAAAATTTATGCTTGTTCACCTTCTCTCCCCACAGAGAAGGGCAAGACATTTTTTCATGTAAATATGTATTAGATCCAAATCATTTAAATAGATATTATTCCATAGAGAACATGATGTTGCATATGCCCATTTCAGCTGCATGTTACTAAATAAACTGCAAGATAATGATGTTGCCTTGCTCATCCTAAAGGACACTGAAAATATTTCTAGGCATTTCAAACACAGGTAAAAGGAGAGACTTTCACAAGAAGAAAAGAAAACTAGGGTGGCTTTTACAGAGCTTCCTGAAGTGAAGACAAGTTACTGGCAAATTAAGAAATCTCTTCAGTAGTAGGTCACAGCTGCCACAGAAAAAATACAGCTCAGGTACACAGAATCTTTACAGTATGAAGAGCAAATCATTGCTATCATCCAATTTCATTTTCTTTTAAATGGAGAAGGGAAAGATAATCACGTTTGCAAGGAGAAAACCATGAAACTTTAGGCAGGTGACTAATTCTAAAAGTTAATGTAGAAATGCTAAATGCAAGGTGCCAAATGCTAATTTGTCTCTAATATGTCTCAGTTATATTTAGCTACAAGTGTCACTGCTTGAATGGAAAAGAGACAGAACAGCAGAAACTTAAACAGTGCCTAAAAAAATGAGAGCTTTATGCATGACTTTTAGGTGAATGCATGTATCTCCCTGCTTTTCACAAAATGCACCAGAAGTTAATCAGCATGTTACACAAAATGCAATTTAAGTTAACAATTTATTTCTAAATCATATACATATTTAAAGTGAGGGAGACTGTCATTTGACTTGAAGCTATCACATACCATTTGGGCCACAGTCAAATATCTTACAATACAGTCTGACCTCTACTTGATTTTAAAATAGGATAATCACCTTCAACTGTGTATGAACCTTGAACATTATCAAAAACAGTTTTATTGCATCAATGATTTATTAATAGTCTTATATTAATAGTAATGTAACTTTGACTTTACAAAGTCATAAAGATGACGAGAAACACAGTCAAGACTTATTGTGCTACCTATTTTATTTTAGGCTTCTAAGGCAACCTCATGACACAATCAGAAAAACTATCCTGAAAGTAAGAGCTACAAAGGAAAAACAACAGAATACGCATGCATCATCCCAGTTCAACAGCAGAGCAGAAAAGATACAGACAGCATAATGAGTTCAGACAGATGCTGAAACCTTTCAAGTCTCAAAACTGTCCTGCAGCCAACTGTGCCTGGAAGTGGAGAAGTGCTCATGCTGGGACAGGTAACCTGTGGACAGCACACGAGCAGCGGCTGCAGTCAGGAAGAGGCGTGAGCTAAGCCAGATCCCCCTTCCAAGCAAAGCCCTGCAGAATGCCCAAAGCCTACAGGCTCACATTCAAAACAAACCCCTTGAGGAAGGAGGAAATGTTCCCCCCAGAGTGCTTCTGGGTTCCCAACACTCACCATTGCAGCCCTGCCGTGCAGTCACTTCTAGGGCTGCTGGCCCCGTTGCACCACAATTTAAACAAAGAGCAGCTAAGAAAGCACAATATTCTATAACTGGCATTTACAGCATCGGCCTTGGACTCCTAATCTTTACCAGACGGGCACACAAATCAATCTATCAGCTCATAAAGGTATGCTTTTTAACCTCCAAAACAGATGGGATTGGCCAGAAACGTTTGGCATGTCAAACTGCTAATCACGTCTGCCCTTTGCACAAAATAACCCACTTAAGTTGAGGCATGGTTGCACTGTAACAGACATTAGTCTGTGGGAAACCCATTTAACTGTCACATACTCCCGCCACTCTTGCTCTCCCTTAATTAAGCCTAATGCCTTATGCTTTGACCTTTTGTTCTAGCCTATTAACCCTATCTAGTACAAGTTCAGATATGTTAAACCTAAAAGTTTGCTTTTAATATTAAATGCCAAGCTACAGAAAGAGTGAGGGATGCTTCTCTACCCTGCAAGTTACCAACCCCTGTGTTAGTCCCCAAAGACAAAATATGCCCAAACACTAATCAGTTTAGCAACAAAAAAAAAAAGTGGAGTTTCTTCCAGTGGCATAGCCTACTTTTTCCTCTTCAGAGGAAAGAGGAGAGTGAGGAAAAAAAAAAAAAGTGAAACTTCTGCTAGTAACTTCATATCCTCAGGCTTTTGGGTTTTTATCCAACAAGAAAAGCACATGCTATCAGCCAAGATCATACTGCACTCATTTGCTGTTCTCCGAAACCCATCATTAAAAATAAGACATAACTGGTTTACAGTGACCAATTTCTCCTCAATTAAAGGCTGCCTCTGCCAACCCTCTTCACACTGAGTCACCATCTTGTTCTTTTGAAAAGATAGTTACACTTACTATTAGCCTGTAATTCTCATGTGCATCTCCAGGTGAGTTGCATCCTTTGAAGTTTCTCAGACCCACACAGACTCAAACAAAGACATAATTTATTCATTCTAGCTACATACTTTTCCTTTCATGCAAGCTCAACTAAAGCATGGCTGCCTTCTGCTCCTCCATCCCTTAATTTACAAAGGTTACACAGCACCAGCAAGACCAGCAGATATGTTCCTAAAACAGTACTCTGTTGGGGGAAGTCTCCCTTAAGGGTCCAGAACTCTGACTTGAACAAGAACTCCAACTCCAGTGACAATAACAAGCCCCTGATCAAGACACTACCGCTCTCCACAATAAAGCTATTTATGTATGCAAGCAGGCTTGGTATACCAACAGAGGTATTCCACAATTAGTGCTCATAACTAGTAAACAAGCCTGACCCCCACTCTAAAAAAACAAGGATGACTGCCCATAACTGCTTTAGAATACAGGTTAGAAACAAAAAAAAAAAAAAAAAACCAGAATATAAACTGTGTGGGGGTTACCAGCCATGTATACCAATAAACATGTTCTCAAACCTTTAGCTTAACCACCTGACTAGCTGAACTTGGTACAATATCCTTCTTTACAGCTTATGCTTCTGTAACTCTGACTAAATAGAACTCCTTTTAAAAGAAGAGGAAAAAATCTTGAACCAAAGCTTTGAATTGCTTTAACTGTTTTTGAGGATGTGAAAGATTTCAAAAGGCTTGTTGCCACAAAAGCCACTGTCTACTAAGTTCTATTAAAGCTGTATAAGAGACCATCTGCTGCTGATCACAACAATTCTCCAGTTTTAAATTGCTAATTAATTATGCTTTAATTCCAAAGTGCTTGTCTTACTGATTTTGAGACCAGCAAGTAATACCATTAACTTTTCTGTAAATACAACTGCTCAGCCAACTATAAGATGCACTACAGCAACATTCACCTCCTTTTTTTGAAAAGTCAAATAGAAAAAACATTTTGGGGAAAAAATGGATCTCTAGTATCAATTTGGTTATTTCCAAAGCACTGATTCTGGTTAAATCCAAATCCCTACAATTTAAAAAGTGCATATATCTTCTAATGATTTCACTTGGCGATATTCTATTGTGTTGGAGATGCTCAAATAGCACTACACAGACCAATGTTGTATTTGAGTAAAGTCAAGCAATGCATGGATTTATTTAAAATAAAAAAGAGAAAAATGTAGCCTTGCATCTGCAATCTGTGCCATTACAATGGATATGAGAAGTTCTGCAGGCTGGGATTTGGTATGACTGCCTCCAGCTTCTAGACCTTCTCTACTAATGCTCACAGAAGTTGCCACTGGAGGCAATGCAAATGAGTCCTAAGAGAAACCAGAAACAAAACAACAACTGCTTGTCGACCATTACATGCCCAAATTGTATTCTTTATGCTAATCAGCATTCTCAAGTTCTTAGGCATGCACACAGGCCCACCGAGGACAGCGGGGCTACTCAAGTGAATAAAATGACTCACAAACCAAAGAGCATGTACACAAACAATCACTGGACAACACTTGGGGAATTATTCCCTGGTATCACAGAAAAATAGGATTTAGGAAATGGGAACCAAGGGAGCAGATCCGAACAAAACGACAGCAATGCTAAATGTCTACAAGCCATTGCAAGGTAATATCTAATAATGATTTTACTGTGACGGTCCCTTGCCACACAAGCTCAATTTGGATCTGTTTTATTTTAAAAAATAAGTGAGATGGTAACATAGAAAGTGTTATTTAATCTCCTCTTTCACTCTGAAATTACACATAAATCAAGTTCTTCACTATTTAGCTACCTCCCAAACAAGTGGACTAAATCTTCAGAACTTAAAAGCAAATTACGCACAAAAAGTACAGAAGTAACAAAAACACTTATTTTTCTTTAATCAGCACACATAGTAAAAATACCCCAACTCTCACAGTAAAAAAAGAGGATTAGCTTGAATATTTATCACTTCAAAACGTATTATAATCCTAAAACTATACATGGCACACAGTTGTCTGACAGCTTTGGCAAGACAAAGAACAAACCCCAAACCAAAGAGACAAGGTAAACAACCCAAACAAATTATTTACCTTGAATGTGGTTCCATTAGGAAAGCTCTTCCTTCAGGAGTCCAAGGATGCATTAATTTTCTTCCTCAAAATTTCATGCTTGATCTGAAAAGAACAGCAGAAATCCCCCTATGAAATTCTGCATATCATTCTTTCCTACCTAATATGCCTTGATCTACTTTCTTACTGTTGGTGTAACAGAAAGCTTTGCTTTATTTTGGTTAGTACAAACTGCAAGAAACATTTTTATATCAGAAGAAAAATGTAGTTCCAAACTTCAAAAATCAAAAACCTTCCAGACAGAACCATGAGTAGAACGAGCAGAAACAACTCATGTTGTCTAAACTTGTACTAAGGGACATTCTGCAAGAACAAAATCCACATTCAAGTCAAAGCCAGAGTCTTCTTTTCCCTCCTTTCATTCTAAGAACAGCTGTGACATGAAAGCCCTCCTTCCTATGTAGTGGTTACTGCTTAATAACTCAAACTTGCACCCATGAACATCAAAATCAGTTTTTTAAGAGCCTCTATTAATTTCCATATGCATAAGGAAAAGACAGGAGTATAACAGAAAAGTGTAACACTAAACACAAGAAAATTAGTTTGATAAAAAATAAACCAATAGAAATTGTAATATTTGCTTTTGAGAGATTTAAGGATAGTATATAACACTATTTTACTTTAGTTAGAAAATATTATCTATTTTACAATCACAACGTTGAAACTTCTCAGCATTTGTCTATTATTCTTAAGTGGGATTTTGCTAATTACAGCTAGCCCAGATCATTCTTATTTCTACTATTTCAGCCTTGCGGCTGTGACAAGCCTCATTATTTAAGGTCTTCAAGTTACCTACCACTCAAGCACCAAGCTTCAGAGTCAATTTTAAATACAATAAAATACACTTTAAAAATGAAAAGGAATATACTTGCTCCACCACTTAGCTGAACTTTCCCCTCCCTCCTTCTGCTTGGCAATGAGAGAGTTCCTCTCCTTATTTCAACACCTTTGGCCTCTGTTCTCACAACAAAAAAAAAAAAAAAAAAAAAAAAAAAAAAAAAAAAAAAAAAAAAAAAAACAACACATCCATACAAAAGCTTTTTAAAAACAGAATTCCTCTAGCACTGAGGACCCCACAGGTGGGTAGAGGATGGAGGGGGAAGAGTGGGAAGTGTGTGTGCTGGGGGCACACCTGAGCATTTCTCCCTCCACGAAACCACTTGGGTCCAAACCAGATTAGATAAAACATCTAACTCTGACCCCTGCAATGTGCTTGCTAACTGGGAAAAAAAGATACAGGTGTTGATCAATGGGTCATCATCCAAAAAAACACCTATTCAAAGCTTTCAGGTACATGAAATAGCAGCAGCACACTGGACTACTGCCAGCACCAAGACCCAACAAAAGATGCCCAACAATAGAGCTAATTAAGCTGAAAAATAAGTAAATACCCTGGAATACTACATGCAGAAGCTATTTTAAATCCTTCTTCATGTGCATCACAAAATGGAAAGCTACATTGTACCACAGAAGGGGTGCAATCCTCAAAATTTGTATTCAATTTGGGGAAAAAAAAAAAGATCTACCATCACAATAAAAATTAACAGAGAAATGACTGGTACAGTGACAAAGGTTCTAATAAACATAGTTCAAAGCCTTTTCAACTCCATTTTACTGAAAAGGTAAACAAGCTGAATGCAGAATCTTTTGTGGACAATGAAAAACAGGACAAGAAGTCCCAAACAGCAGTAGGCAGCGCTATTAAAAAAAAAATAATCTTTTCAAGCCACCTGCATTTGAGAAAAACAGTTAATTCCAGTATTACTGCTCTATACTACAGATATAGACAAAATGTTTTTCACCACTGACAAGTGGGTGAATGTAGTCATTCCTACTTCCAAGAGAAGAGAGACTGCTACATAGTAGGGAAAAACACAAAACAAGACACAAAACCCCACTCCATACAGTATTGCCATCAAGGTTCAATGTACAGATGGCATTTCCTTTAGGCCAGCATTCAACAATCTTTTCTGTATTGTTCCAAGTGACTACAAAAGGTTTATGAGAGTTCACTGAAAAGACACCAACATAATTTGTTATTTCTGGAAAAAATTCCATATTCCTTCAATATGTTTTAAAAAATGAGGTAGAAAAATAGTAACTTTTCTAGAATAGTATTTTATTCCCCAGCACTTCGCATCTGAACCACTTGCTTTACACATCTTATAGTTTTTTGGAATGTTGATTTGTGTTCCTTTATGGACTACCAAATGCAGGAAAGGTGGTAACACATACACCACCACCAAGGCCATCTCCTGGGACAAGAACCACCATTTCTCTCTACATTTGAGGCAAGCCCTGCTTTTGACACCACTGAAAAGGCCTTTTCAGTTCTCCTTCCTTCTCTCTTTTCCCAGTGGTACAGGGCACAGAGAAGCAGCAGAAAGCAGATAGCTATGAATCTTTAAGTTTGCTATGAAAAAAAACCAAAACAACAATACCAACTTTAGGATGACTGAGAACAAAAAAAACCACTGTTCACCTGTGAGCAAGACTTACTGCTTGGATACATTTCAACACAGAACTTCATGGACTAATTTTTGGGGCAAATTAAATGCTCTTTTATTTGTTTTCAAGTAATAGTTTCATCCAAGACTGGATGAAACATTTTACATCTAGCACCTGATCTCTTCACAACAACAGCCTCACAATTTCCTTTTTTGTGGAAGAGGAGGATCATCCCCGCAGAAGTCTTTCCCAACATCAAGTATCTTTCCTGGTCTTAGAAACCAGTGACTAAAACAGAAGATCTGTAGCTTCTGCTTTTGTCTACAAGCAAAATTGGTTTTCCTCTGCTGAAGGCAATGGTATTTAGAAATAAGTGGTATGAAAACAAAATTTCACTCAAGACAGGCAATTAAACAAGAGCAATGAGCTCCAATAACAATTTAAGTATGAGAAGACTATGCCAGGAGGGTTTTGACCCAAGCTAATATGTCTAGCAACTGCTTCTTCCCCTTTCTACACATGAATACTTATTTACATGAGTTTTAGTTTCTATTCTCCTTCTTCAACCATCAAGCCAAGTGACCTGCAACAGACAGCCAAATAAATTATCAAATTAATTCTTTCAAGTGCTAAATAGGTCTTGCTAGCATTTCGAAGTATTTGAAATAAATAATCCAGAAACCCTAAAGCGCAGGCATTCATCTTCACCAAGAGTCCCTCTGCCCACTTTTCCCAAGGAGTATCTTCCCACTGGGAAACATGCGAGTCTTCAGACGTTCACCTAGAAGTACTGGCTGCCAACCCTGCTATGCTGTTTTCTAATTCAGTGTTTTCCAAGGCAACTAGTGAATCCCTAACACCAAAAAGTCCAAAAGCAATGCCACAGCCCTGTTAAACACTTTCCCCCAGCTCTCCCCCTCTTTGCTGCAGGCAGGCCAGCACAGCTCTCAGTTACTGTTCTTATCGTTTTGGCCTGGTGGCAGGAAGAAAGAGCAAACCACAAATGCTGTTACCATTAACCTTTCTGTATTTAGTTCAAGAGTGTTTAGACAGACTGTCAAATTTATGCTTTCTATTTTTTTTGTACATTTATGCATATTCACACCTTTCCCCCTTGTTCAGGCCTCATTCCCTACCTACATACCTTTCTGCTTGTTTGTCTCTGCCTGCCTCCCTGAGCAGCAATGGTTTATACTCCAAAATTTCCACTTCTTGTCCCAAAAGGGTATTTATCCTTTTTAATCCATAGGACAGCTATCCTATTAACCCTGCCTCCTGCTCATCACCCAACCCATCACTCAGCACTTGGGAGATGAGCCCTGCCCGGCCTGCGGACCCCATGCACGGGGGGGCGGCCACCAAAGCCCTCCCTGGAAAAGGGGGTTGTGCCCCCAAACCAGTGACCCAGCTGGAAACCCCACACTCTCTTCTGGATCCCCTCCACTCCCTGCACATTCACATACAGAAAAAAGAAACAGAACCACAAGACTTTTGGGGTTTGAGACACAGGCAAGCTCTGAAGAGCTATTCTAAAATGATAATTCACAAAAACTTTATGGTCTTACTGTGTTCTCTGATAGCTCTTGCCAGGAGGTGTCCAGCACAGCCCTAGAGCAGGACGGCTGACTGGGGGAAATGCAATTCCCTGGCTTTGCCTTGGGCAAGTTTGCACATGTGCTTGGCACAACACAAAACAGGGTTTATCTTTTATTATAGTCACGTCCTGCACTGTCACTGGTAAAATTAACAGTGCTCTCACTGCTAATGATAATAAAGCTGGCGTTATATAAACTTTTTGCTGATGTTCAAAGCCTGAAAAATAAAGTTAGCTCTGAAGAGACAAAATAAGCTTTAAACAAGCAAGACACTGTCAATTCTTTTAAGCAAATTCCACAATAAGCAAAACTACAGGCAAATCTGAGCACCATAAAGTTAATTCATGGTTGAGTTCTACAACCTTTACTGAATCACTTAAAATTTTTCTTGATGCCTTTTACAGAACAGATTTACCCCAAACACAACTATCAAACACTGCAGGTGATACAGCCAGTGATTAGATCACCCTTTAAAGTTTACAATATAAAAACATTATTTACTTTTACTTCTTTATCAACATAGTTTTTATGACTATAATAAATTTGGATTAGCACATCTTTCACTTCAGAAAAAGAAACAAATATGGGGATCAGAGAAAAAGCACATGTTTTTATCTGCAATCTTCTGCCAAAAGACTAAAAGGAAAAAAAACCCCCAAAAACCTCAATCCAGCATTATTTGACTGCATGTTGTATTCTGTGCATGCACGGCCTACAAAAACCTGAAAGCCACTGACAGCTCTCACTCATTAGATAACCCAGAACCACAGGCCAGTCTAGCAGCAGGTCAGATTTCACCCCTGCCCAAAAGGTGCAGGCACTGCTCCTTACCTCTCCCATCGCACTCACAGAACACAAATACCCTCACACAAGCATTTCACTCATGACTAACTTGCTGTTCTTCCTCTGGAGTCCACGTCAACTCTATCTCAGGAGACCACTGACAGAACAACAAGTCAAACTTCTCGACCACAAGTTTGGGAAAGCAGTTGCTGCCTCAGACAGCAAAAACCCCAAAGCTGCCTCAACACTATTCTCGACGAGAACTTTTGCCTTCCAAGATGTTAGCTACTAATGCCCATAGAGTAGAATTACTCAGATGCCATTAAATCTGATCCCAACCACAAGATATCCTCAGCTCAGAGTGCTTTTGTCATCTGGCATCTTAATATGTCACTCTCTCAGGTATTCAGTCAGCCCTAGAAGCAGTAAATTGCATTTGTGTATTAAAGAAAATGTTTCCTACCCACTCAGGAATACACCATCCCCCTTTCCACAAGTGACTGCTTCCCCCCCACAGCTCTTTGCAGACTGGATTCGCACTCTTTGTTAAATAAAGCTTTACGATATCTCCGAACATTTATAGTGCCATGACTCAGTTAAATTCTAATCAGCCTGTGAGCTGTCTGACACCGCAGCAGGTCCCCTCAAAATAAAACAAGGAATAATACAGTCTCCAGATTCCAGAGAGATGAGGCAAAAAAGGACAACTTCCACTTCAGCCTTCTTAACAACAACATAATCCCAAGCCAGAAATCCCACTGGGTTTTTTTTCCGACACTTTCAACACGTGTCAAGCATTTTATCTGAATCCTTCTTTAAATTCAAAGCTCAGTAAATCACCGGGATACACAGGACAGAAGAAGAAGGCTACAGCACAGACACAAGGCTAGCTGCTCGCTACAACGCTGCCCCCCCCGTTTTGCCCGCACTACGTTTCCTTAGGTTTCACAACCTTCCAACTTAATCACCCGCTGACACTGAAAAAGAAGGGCCTCAAACAAGGTGTTCCGTAGGGAGAAACGGAGGGTGGAATTGGGGGGGGAAGAGAAAAAATTTTAAAATTCACCTTTAGAGGGCTTCGCGGACACACACATAAGAAAAAACCCACAACCAAACACCGCGTCTGGAAAAGTAACCTTTAGTCTAGAAGGGAAACAGCGACGTCCCTGAGGAGCCCGAAGCGATGAGAAGGCATCTTTGGGGGGCGCAGGGAGCCGAGCCCGAGCCGCGGCCGAGCGGGGACGGCGGCGGCAGCCCCGGGCTGGCCGAGGGCCCGCAGGTGGCGGCGGGCGGGCAGCGCCAGGGCCGGGAGGAGGCGGCGGGGGCGGCGTGGCCTTGCCCGCAGCCCCGGGAGCGAGGCCGGGCCCCGGCGCCGCCGCAGCCGCTGCGCACCGAGAGAGCGGCCGCGGGGATCGCTCGCACCGGGAGGGGCAGCGCGGGGTCCCTGCGAAAAGGGGGGGGGCCCGGGCGTGAGGCCGGCGCTCGGCGGAACACTCGCGGATCCTGGGGGGGACGGACTAGTAACTTTTCCGTTCCGGCGGCTCCCCCGAAGCCACCGCGGCCGGGCAAACTTTCCGCCCGCGCCGGGGGAGCCGCGGGGAGATCGCCGACTCGCCGAGCTCACCCCCGGCATTGTTCCCCGGTGCCGCCGCCCGGCAGCGCGGCCCCGGCCCGCCCCGCTCGGCCATTTCCCCGGCGGAACAGCGCCGCACTCACCCCGCAGCCGCCGCGGCTCTTCCCGGGCGGGCTGCCCGAGGCCCCCGGAGCCGCTCCGGCCGCCCCGGTGCCGCGGCCGGTCCCGACGCCGAGCTCCGGGGAAGCGGCGGCTGCCGGAGCCGAGGCGAGCGGAGGGGTCCCCGCGGGCGGAGGACAGGACGGGGCTGGACAGGGCAGGACGCGCCGCCTCCCGCCACGCCCGAGTCCGCGCGCCCCCCCCGCCCCGCGCATCCCCCGCGGCACATACAGGACGAGCCGAGCTCCGCTGCGCTGCTCCCCGCGGCTCGGGGCTCTGCTGCAATGCCTGCGAGGCTGACTTTCAAAGCCTAACCCGCAGCCGCGATCCTCCCTCTCCGCCTTCCACCTCGCCCGCCGCGGCACAGCCCGGCCCCTCCCCGCGCCGTGCCATTCATCTCTCCAGCCAAGTTTCTTAACCCTTTGGTGGCCTCCCGGCAGGAGGCAGGGCGGGATGCGGGCGTTCGGGGATGCGCCCCGCCCCGCCCCGCCCGGCGTGGAGAGGGCAGGGCAGGCGGATCCATCCATCCATCGCCTCCTGCCCTCCCCAATTCGTCTGACTCAAGTCGGAGAGCCCCCGGGAAACAAACTTACGAGCGACAGCACCGGAGGACCCGTATCTAATGAAAACGGCAGTGGATTAAAAATAACACTTTTTTGTTGTTGTTGTTTTTGTGTTTTTTTCTTTTTCCTTTCCCCCTTCGGCTGCTTTGGAATAATTGGCGGGGAAGGGCACTTCTAGTGTTAGCAGTACTTGTCGGTTTAGAGCTTATGTTTTCAACCTTTCCTCCGGAAAAAAAAAAAAAAAAACCAAAAAAAACACGCGCTAGAAACTTCAATACTACGTCATTATTATTATTATTATTATTATTAATCACCACTGCTATTTTGGAGGAGGAAAAGCCGGGATGCTCCGAGCAGCGGTCGGCGGCACGGGAGGGCAGCGGCCCGGGCACCTGCGGCTGCTCCCGGGTGGCGCTGCCCCCGCCCGCCCCCGGCCGCGGCCCTGCCGGCTCCTTATCCTCGGTCCCAGCCTCCCAGGCCACCGGGAGTGAGGAGCATCCCTGCCGGCTCCTGGCACGTCTCCTTATCCTCGGTCCCAGGCCACCGGGAGCGGGGAGATCCCTGCCGGCTCTGCCAGGCGCTCCCTGTGCCGCGGGGGAAGGAGGGCAGGCGGGGAAAGAAGCGCTCTTCCATGATCGGGGGCAGAGCCGATCAAAGCCGTACTGTCTGCCCACGGGACAAATAAATACAGTTTGGGAGGAAAAAAAAAAAAAAAAAAAAAAACAAAAACAAAAAACAAAAACCAACCCGGATTTGGGCAGCGCTTCCCAAGAAGAGTCAGCCCTCCATTTTGGCAGGCGACATCCCCCCAAACCTCTGCTGTCAGAAATTGCACTAAATGTCAAGTTGTTCTTCAGACTTTGCTGCCACCAAAGAAGAGAGTACGCAGGCTGCACTTGGCTGTATAAAGGAATCTACAAAGTGCATGCGACCTTCATCGCACCTTCTGTGTGCCTCTTTAACAAACGTCTCGGCGTGTCGCGCACTGTCTGCCTGACGCTTTACAGAATATTTCATGATACTTTACTTCTGCAAGCCCAAAGACTGATGAAAGAGGAGCAAATTTGTTTGCAAGTCACATATAAATGGCGTGGTAATTACTGCATTTACACATGCCAGCGTTTTAGTTTTAAAACGCAGGTAAAATAAATGATCTGTTCAAGGGTCTTTTTAGTCAGAGACTAACGTGGTTAAAGAGTACAGGAAATTCTACTTTAAAGAAAGCGAGGGGGAGTCACATTTATGGAAAGCCAACTATTTTAACCAAGAGATACCATGAATGAAAGTAGATGTAGGAATGTTCAGCAAAACCTCTTTCACTTTGGAATGTACAGATTGTGTACAGGCTTAGACTGCAGCTAGTAATGTATTACTTGACCTATTTTTTTAAGCCAATGAAAGATTTAGGTTAACTTCATCATGTGTTTTTAACCACTTTCTTCCAGACGTGCAGCAGCATTTTCTAAAGCCACTGCATGTCACAGTGTTTATACAAGTCTCTTTTCTTGAGAGCATGAGTCTCGTAATATAGCCTGATCGTACTTCCATTAAAAGAATGGGTTTGCTCTTCATTTCCATAATAGGCTCATTAGCAAATTTTGATCGTAAAGAAATTATCCTGCATTTTTTTTATTTCACGAAGAATCTTCATCTCAAATTTTTTTCAATGCTAAGCAGCTGAGTTATCTAGGGAAAAGGAAATTTTCTCATTACTGCAGCAATTTATCTGCTATTTCAATCAAGAGTGTCTGTAGTAGAGACGTCTTTCATTCTTAACCTTAGGGAACGTATTGCGTAGATGAGAGACCTACAAAATGAGGAATCTTGGACAAGCAACAGAAAAAAAACTTGTATGTGGAATATTTGTTAAAATGATTGTTGTTAGGTAACAAATAGTTGCTTGAGAACACAAGTTTCAGGAAGATACAATCAATTGAGACTGTGTTAAATAATAAAGCATATAGATTTAGTTGGTTATTTCCATGACTTAATAGTTGTATCACAGTGAGTTGTGCCACTAGTTCATGTTCACTAAACTATGAGAATTCAAACAATATACTAAATAAATACCCTGTACAAGTAAAGGAAGAATTCCATCACACAGTGAAATCTATCTCTCAGGAAGTATGAAAGTATTGATGTGCATTTGTTGGTCCTTCCTGAGCATTCTTCAACCAAACCTAAACATACACTCAACCCCAACCATAAAAGGTGAGCATCCATGGCTGCACCTATCTACCCTCTGTGGGTGGTGTCTATACCTTCACTTTCTTACAGACATCAAAGAACAGGACACTTGTTATATTTTTTTTCAAAGGGAATTCATCACTATAAGATGCTGTTAAATGGAAGACCAGTTGTGGCAGGGAAGCATAAACTACCTTTACATCAGTCTTGGAAGGGAAAATCATATTTTTAGTGCTTATATTAGCACTACAGAATTGCAAGTACTTAGTGGAGAGCTATTGGTGTCATACATTATATAATCAGTGAACCACTAATATCAGCAAATCACTACTTTTTTATAGTTAAAAAAGTATATAATAATGCATAACTATGAATCTGACATTCCTAAAGAATAAAATGAATCTGTATGACCATTTAAAAATGGTTAAATAAATAGTTGATATATCTACAACTTTTCTTCGGTAATTTTGATGATTACAACACTGCGTTTAAAAATGATAAGCAAAGCTGCATCTTCAGTAACAAATTTTGTCTTTAACTTGCTGAAGCAAAACACATTGGTCTGTGCCACATGGTAAAAAGACACATATTATTATCAAAAAGTAAATGCAAATGCTATGTTATTATTCCCAAACTTTTTTTACACTAATGCTAGCTTATTTTTAAATCACATAAGGTGATTTGGAGAGCTTGGGAGAACTACAGTTGCTTTTATTTTGATTTTTCTTTAAGGTTATCTCAGCCTCTCAAAAAGCTTGCCACTCTGAAACTACCTTTTTCAATCAGAATAATTAAGGCCTTGCTTTATGGCATCCAATCATGACATGAGAGGCTCAGGATGTGGTTGAGAAGCTAGAAGCTAGCTTTACAGAAATGCATTTCCAGACTAAATCTTCCTCTAAAAGAGTTTGTCAGCCTAACATAGACAAATAATGAAATTCTGTCCTT
Source organism: Zosterops lateralis (assembly GCF_965231275.1). Taxonomy (NCBI): domain Eukaryota; kingdom Metazoa; phylum Chordata; class Aves; order Passeriformes; family Zosteropidae; genus Zosterops; species Zosterops lateralis. The sequence goes on from NC_139763.1 coordinate 112,903,411, forward strand.
GACTCAGCCTAGTTCAATTCACATAATATGTCAGATTAGCCACCATTTCAAAGGTGCCTTCACAGAGGATTAAATCATGTAGTTGTTCCAGAATTTAGGGAGACAACACACAGACCAAGAAATAGAAAAAAAAAAAAATTAAAAAAAAAATTTACTATGAACCCTATTTATTCAATAAAGGACATCAAAGGAGGTTTGCTTAAATTAATGATCATCATATAAGGGAGTAACGGAGTTAATCCATAAATGTGAAGTAGTAAGCTACAAAAGTCTGCTGTTCTTCAGGAGTACTATCTGGGAGTACCTGAGATCAGTGGGAACCCTACAAGTGTTACCCCAGGAAGAACTGGTCCAGGGAAGGGCTCCTGTAGGGGAATATCCTGTAGGGCATATCCTGTTTTCCTCATGACAACCGCAAGTCTGCAACTGTTGGTGGTGGAGTTGAATTACACAGTAACACGTAAAAGGAGGAGTAATGCATTCTATTGCTGAAAGTTATAAAAACTTAACACCACTGCTTTTTCATCTACCCACATTTAAAATTATAAAGGTATTTGTATGTATACATATATCATTTCCTGCTGCAGCTCTTTCCCACTTTCTTTTCCTTGGGTTTTTTTTTTTTAATTACGGCGTCTACTTCCATTTTTACAAGTACTTCCAAGCAGGTCATCTGAGAGGAATGTACCTTTATCAGCACAAATTTTTTTTTTCCCCCTGCATTATTTAAAAGTAGTCTTCTGATCGTGACTATTTGTTCTAAGAGTAAGTAATAAGCAAAGGACCAGATGCTAGAGCCTTTTCAATTACAGAAACATTTAAAGACAGCTGTACCATATAAACTTTCATGGAGGAATCATATGCTTGCAGCATCTGGTGAGTTTTGGCCATGCCTTCAGCACGCTGTATCTGTTCTGAGGCACAAGCTAGGGTGAGGCTTACTTCACCATGTGTGGTTTTGGGTTAGGGGTGTGCAGTTTTTTGACCCTAAACGAGAATCAACACTTCAAGCCTTATGTACATTGGCAGGAAATAAACACTACTTTCAGCCCCTGTAACCCCTTTAATAGAAGAGTCAAAGAGGCTGGTGCTAAATTGATATGACTGCCTTACATTACTTATTTTACCATAATAAAATACCAGGATTTTTATCCAGAAGAGAGCATCCTGTACTTGTGAATTTTCTGCAATTTCATCCCACTTGCACAAACACGAAAAAATATATTTCTGAGAACATTGTTCTGATGAGTCACGTTCCTGGTGACGTGTGAAAGCACATCCAGAAAACCATGCTGGAGTCCCTGTTTATAAAGTAGCATGAGAAAGTACCAGTAGAGCAGGTATTACACTATATAGGCACTGCTCCTACATGTGGGTTGATGGCCATGCAAAGATAACGCTTGAGAAGGTTTTAGGCATGTAGCTGAAACTGTCCAGAACATTAATTTTCCTTCCAGAATTTGCATTTGCCTCTTTTCTCTGATGAAGGGGTTCCCCATGTCAGCAGTAACAGATTGAAAGAGGACTGAAGAATCATGCCCTCTCTCACAGTCTGCTTTCAGAAGTTACTCTCAGTAACAATTCTGTTTCACAGCCCCGTTTTTCTGGCTGGCTAACACGAGCTCTGGGTAACCCTTTGTCGTGGTTCTCATGATGACACAAGCCATGTTGTTGAAACAGCATGTTCTAAAATGAAATGAACAGTATGTACAAATTATATACACACGACCTGGCAGCCAATACCATACTGCAAATGAATAAAGTTCTGGAGAGGACCATTAGGAAGTACCTAAAAAAGCAAAGCTTAAGTGTCCTGTGTTTGTCCTCCAAAATAACACAGGTGCTGGACAAATATTTTAAAATACATGAATGCTTTAATTACGTATTAAAATTTCAATAATATTCTTTAGTACAAATGATACTAAGTGCTCTGACTCAAGTGCAGGAAACTGCTGTGTTAAGCTAAACTGTGCATCTCATGTATTTTTATTAAATCTATTTCCCTTCCCACATATTAGCTTATGTACAACTAAGAAATTCTGAAGGAAATCTGGCTTCTTTGTCTAGGTGTCTAAAAGGAGACTCTTTTGAAAACGTGGTTCCTGTTCTGAGGATGAAATACTCTCAAAAAATTTGTTGCTTGCCTACCTAACATCACAAATTCAGTCACAAGTGATTAATTAGCGTTTCTGTTTACATACAGATGCCTAATGAGAAAATCCATTTAAATCGTGTATTGAAAAACTTAAAGAACTCAAATCACTGGACCCTGTAAAGTTAGATAAGTTTCTGTTTGATGGTATTTTACATGAAGAGTTTATCAGAATCATATTAGCTGTGCTTTTATAACTGATCCAACTATATATCTTTGCATATTTTTATTAGCATACAAATATTGAGGTTTTATTAGGAGGCATTAGCTCCACTAAACGTTAGGTATATAACAAATCCAGCTTTGATGCTGTTGATCATCACACCAGCAGTTTACATCTGACATAAAACTGTCAGAGGCATAGAGGTGACTCAAGTCACCATAAACCACAAAGCAAAACTTATGTTCACATAAGTTACATCCCCTGGCAGAGCTGGGAAATTTCCCTTGCCACTTTTTGCATATATTTTAGAGAGCTGCCTAGCCAAGACTGCCCTTGCTTTAAAAGGACTGGGAACGTGAGGATACTGCCATATATAAACAGCAGATACCATGCCCTGTTTCTATATATGTAATTCTAATTTTGGAATGATTGCATCTCTTTTTTTCTTTTTGATATATGATTTAAAAAAAAAAAAGTGTGGAAGTATTTTCTGTGGAGAAGAAAATTCATTCTGGGTTTTGATGACTTAGCACAGAGAATATCTGGGTTACATTCTTAATTTGAACAACATCCATTTTGCTGCACTACAGTGGCCAAAACAACTACTTTAAAGTTAAAGCCTGAGTAAAGAAAATAATTGCATTTTGTTAATGATTTGAAAGTTTTGTTTCGTGTTTATTAGGTTTGGAAATAACATTTTAAGTTTAACATGCTGAATTTTTTCTCTTTATGTTGTTAGTGGGAAAGTGAACAGTTGTAGGGGAGAGGGGAAGTGTTTTGAAGGTTTCATTCTGATTCTTACTATTTTTTTTCTTTCTTGTAGTTTTGTTAATAAACCTGTTTTTATACCTTTTAAGTTTTGACCCTGCTCTTCTTTTTCTCCTAATCCTATCTCACAGCAGAAAAAGAGTAAACAATTCCAATGGGCACTCAGACCATTACACTAATTTTGGGAAACAGAAATTGGTGAACGTGAAACTGCTACACCTGCTGTGCCCACTTTTTGCTTTGTTTTGTTATTTTATTTAAGCAGAATGCTGCCATCTTACATAGAATGCAAATGGATCCATGTTTTTCTGGAAAACTCCCTTCAAAATTATTCCATTCTCCTAAAATCTCTTCTTTAATGTAAACTGAAACCCTTGGTACATCATAGTGTTGTTAACTTTCTTAATGTAAGGGTAAGGACTCACTTTGCTCATTACAGGCAGCTCCTAAAATATGTTCTACATCCCTGATAACTCTTAAATATTTCAATGGCCTGGCCATTTTTCTATACCAGCAGAAACACACAAAAAGAGTTGCTTGAAAAAAATGTGTTAAAAAAAAATAAAATTGTCTGTATGGCTTGCCTAGAGCAGATTTAAACTCTTGAAAAGATGATCACTAGTCACAATTATTTAACAAATAATTATGAAGCAGTTAAGTTGGCCAGGTTGAGACAACAAAAAAAAATTAAAACCATAAACATTTTTACACCTCTCCAAGCCGCTTTATGTACCAGTTATTTGTAATTTTCCACTCATGCTGTCTGATTAATGTTGCTCGTATGGATGTTTAAAGAAAGCTAACAAATGACACAACAAATCAGATACATTCTTGAATTTTTGAAACAAGTGTCATGTGCTTTCCAGAGTTATTACTTCAATTGTAAATAGATTTTGTTCATGTCCTTTCTATTAAAAAAAGAAAAAGTATAAACAATTTGCTGTGTTATGATTCTCACTATTCTCTATAGAAAATCTCCTTCCCAGTATCAGAGATGTACTTCAATTCCAGTAATAAGCTGTACTTGGATTTATGAGCAAAACACAGTGTAAATCATGGCATGAAGACATGTAATTTTGTTTTCTATGACTCATCAGCTTTTTTTCCAGTTCCCACCTTGATATCCAAAAATTCCACCTTTTTTTTTTTTTTTTGGAGGGAGGAATAAATTGTATGGCCCAGACACTCCAAATGAGAATATTTTTCCTCTGATTGCACAGCTGTTGTCTTCTGAGTTTTCATTCTTTCTTTCTCCTGTCTCTTCTCTGAGAGTTGAAATATCACTGAACATTTTCATTGACATTTTCTGATCCTGCTAGAATGCTTCTGGTAGAAAGAAAATCTATAAACCAGAAAATAAAAAGTAATCAACCATTTTTTTCCTAAATTCTTGAAAATTGATTAAAAAATCAAGATTTGCAGAACCTGTCATCCCATTATTAGGTTTAATTGTCTTTTTATCGTCCCTTCTGGGCTTAAATGAAAAAAGAGTAGCAATAAGCATTATTCAGTTCCTTGAATCCAGAAGAAAGCAAGAAGTGCCACACCATGCAATAATTCTGTTTGTTATAAGTTGATACACAAACACGAAGCATAAAATCCCTCCAAGAATTTCTGTGTTATTTTACACCCCCAGAAACCAGCATCACTAAAAGACATCAAGGATTTGCTTTTGACTTCAGTGAGTATGGAAACGGGTTCTATATTTTGGGTGGGGTTTCCCCTTCTTAAAATTTTCAGCAGGACAGTAGAGATGTAACCTTCTCCTAAAGACAGGCTCTCATACACCAGCTACTCTCATTTTGCTATATCTTAATGTTCTTCTTGAATGCTTGAAGAGCTTTATCTTCCTGTTTGGCACAGTTCTAAATTGGCTTAAATCATATTTATCCAACATTAACCTGCATTATATTTCAAGGGTAATTTGTGTCCTTCTCCCAGAGCATTTATTTTTTGTGCTCTGTAGGGTTCCACTTTGGCCCTGTTCTTATTCAGCAATCTGAAGCTGCCTGTGAGCAGTGCTGGTCATTGGCATGCTTCTGGATTTCATTTCCATCCTGACAAGACACAGATATTGTCAACCAAACCAGCAATTTCAGACGATGCTATTACCATATTGACAGCCTGGTAAGCATAAAAGCCTCTACAAGCATCAATTTTCTTCAGTTAAAATCAGAGAAAAGCCCTGAGCTGTTCATGGCTGGCTCTTGCCGTCAACCCACACCCACTTGAACTCCTAACCCAGCTTTAAAATTCAGCGTGGGTTCATTGGCTAAAAATGCTGTATGTTTTATGATTGCAAACCCTTCTTTCAGTGTTGCAGTCAAAAGATTAAGGCTTCCTTTTATTAGTTGAACTAAATGTACTTTACTTCTTGCTCACTCATGCATTTGTGTTCCCCAGGCTAGGTTATTTTAATGCCCAGCTTGTTGATCTGCCGAGGAGGCCGATTATCAAATTTCATCTTGTGTAGTAAGTGCTGTTTCCAGAGCAAGTTTTGTTCAGACTAATGCATGTTTCATACCTGCTGTTCTCTCATGGTGGCTACTAATACACCACAAAATCTATTTAAGCTATTATTGCTATTGTACTACTGAGTTTTTTCATGAACTTTGACTTATTTTAAGAGATATTTATCAGGGGGCTGATTCTACCAGGTTAAGGTAACAGAACCTTTATCACTGACTTCACAGTGATAAAGGTTCTTTATCACAGACAAAAAATAAAAAGAGATATAAACGCACATATTATGTACTTATGATCATAAAGCTATTGCATGGGCACTGCATGGGTGGTGGATTTCTGCTTGTATCCCATATATATTTCAGAAAGTGTTGGTGTATCCCAACTGGCAGATTCAGTAGCACTTTTCATCTTCTGGATCCTGGTGCTTTGTACACTATGGCAGTACCCTAAGTATTGAAATAAAACTATATATAGGCACTGTTTCTTTGCAAAGTCTGATTTTCTTCTAAAGGAAGACTTCTCATGTGTCATTACCCTCCTGCCAGGTTGATCAGAGCACTAGGACTGACAGAGACAGTCTGAGCTGCTCTGCCTGGTGGTGATCTGAGTCTGCTCACAATTTGCATTGTTTTCTGAGGGGTTCTGGCTTCAACTATGCCTGTCAGCTGCCACACAATGCTTAATAAGTGTTTAATGTCTAAGCTGTTTAATTTTATTTTGGTTTTTCCTGTGAAAAAGAAAATGTTAAGAGTTTTGTTCCCAGGACTTGGCTTTTAGATGACCAGAAATTAAACCTATCAGGATAGTGTCATTAGAACCTTTCCTGAGAACTTCAAGAGTGAGTGGTGGAGAGTGAGAGGATTTATAACTCTCTAGCACAGACAACAAAGGTAATTTCACAACAGACTGCAGAACTTACATTTTTATAGGAAGTCCTCACAAGAGCAAGAATTTCTGCACACAGGAGTACCACCATTTAAAAGGAGGAGATCAGTTGGAGAACCCCTAAAGTTGTAGCTAAGAATATGGACCTATAGGGATTACACTGAAGATTAAAATATTTTGGCTCTAGTGTCTGCTGTAATGAGAATACATGTAGAGATAAACTAACAGGGCTGAAAAGTATTTAATTTAGATAGAAGCCTACCAAAATTAATGTGAAAACGAGAATTGCTTAGAGGTAATAGATTGAGGGTACAAGACTCATTTTTTAACTGTTAACCTTTTTCATGACAGTGTGATGCAGCAATTAAAATGGCACCATTCTTTGTTTGGGGAATTTATTTTATGTTCTTAATTGTTTTGCAATTCCTAGTTTATGATTTCTTTTTCTGGCAACTTCTAACTGACAGAAGTCGAGGATTTTTCATATCAATACAATGGAATGAGTGAGCTTCATTGTACTGAGAAAAAGATTAAGCAGCAACTTGTTTTAATTGTTGCAAATTATTAAATTAAACTCATCTTGAACATTATTATTTATTCTGGTCTATCATGAATATGAATATGGAAAATCAATTTATTTCTTTCTAGTAACTGGATCCTTAAGAACTTACCCCAAACTTTGAGCCACTTTGATGTTCAAAGGCTGAGATCAGAGATGAGAAGAAAAAAAAATTGAGACCTCTTCACAATATTTTTACCTTTGAAGTCTCAGGTTAAAAGTACTATTTCTGTGTGCTTAAGAAAGCAAGAGAATGAAGGATAAGATCATGAATTATGATAACAGACAAGTGACAAATGTTTTGCATGAAGTACTTTTCCTTGTTGGGAGAGAGAATGTTCTTCTAAGAGATTTCCAAAGAGATTGGCAATTTGTAGAGTCAATTATTGGCAAGGAATAGATATATACTGTATTTGGGTTTAACTGTTTGAGTGGGAATAAAAAATTTATTTGGAACTTTTCCATTTGTTTCCCTCTACATTCCATACAAGTGGTAGCAAGCACGTACATTATCCAACTGTCAACAAATCCCCTAGACTCAAGCCTGGAACATTACATCCCACGTTTCCCCCATGAAAACCATTCATGAAAGCTCCCCTGTCATTCAAGATCATGCTATTCCCTCCTCTATTTATTTCTAAGTGTCACTCAGCTCCATTCCACCAGCTTGGAAAAACGTCAAGAACTTTTATCTTCAGAGTCAGTTGCCAGTTCTGTTTAGTGAACAAGCCAGCAGGGACCTCTGGTGCCATCAATGCAGCTCCATCAATGCCCCTCTCTTCAGGGATGGAGTACATCATTATCCTCATGGCTGGACAGAAAAAAAAGCTGCATTTTTAGAATAGTTCTCAGAGAGCAGTTACTGGAAATCTCCTCCCTTGAGACAGACTATTGGCAACAAGTTTGTTGCTGTGACATGAGGTATTGCATCAAGGCCCAATCCTGCCACTAATAAAGTTAGTGGGAAACGTGCCATTCTTTTCAAGCGAAGTCAACAGGATTAGTGTAAAAAATCAGGGCTAAAAAAAATGTACCTTGCATCTACAAATACAAATGAAAAGTCATGTCCCAGGTGAGAATGCCATTTTATGTCTGGTTTCAGAATCTGGCGGTGTGTCAAATCAGAATAAGTCCCTTCCTCAAATTTAAAATTTACATTATAGAAGAGGGAAATTTTATTTTCATATTGCAACACTTCCATTTTTGGTGTTGGGGATGTTTATTTAAGTTTGCATCTAAAATAAGCCAAGAACAGACTGTTTCAGTGTTGGATTTCTTTTTCCTCTTTAAAAAAACAATAAGTTTTCTCTAATACGAGGCATACGCATTGTACAAATTTTAATTCTTTACAAAAACTATTTTCTGATAGAAAATGCTTCACTTTATGCTTTTCTTTAACCAGCTCTAGCAGACTCTTTAAATTACCAACAGACACATAACACAGCTGTGCTAGGAAACATTACTTAACCTGCTCAGCTTGGATGGAAAATTTCTGTTGATGTCAGCTGTCAGACTCACAGGATCACAGGTAACAGTCCCAATGTCTTGACAAAGGCCCTTTTCCTACAGAGAAATAACATGCTTCTGGGTTATTTTAATTTATATTTATATATGTGTGTGTGTGTGTGTGTGGGAGAGAGAGAATTGGTTATTTTTTTATAAGATATTATACTTGGCAATACTGGCTTTAATTCTACTTAAAATGACAGAACTGGATTGTCATCATTTTTAATGGGTAAAACCTATGCAGATCGTCAGAGGTGCTGTAAAATCTAATCAGAAATTAGACTGTAAAATTAATAGGCCTATATTCCCCATAATACTGTTTTATAAATGTGGACCTGTAGCAGATTTGGAGTTTCACGCATGGTGCAGTTCAGGAGTGGTGGAATCTTCAATTTAAATAAATAACCTTTGCAGTAACTGGCACCCCATGCTAAAGAGCTACTAGCTGTGTTTTGCTTTGAATAGTAGGGTACCAAATCTTTTCATTCCAAGCCTGGGCTTTCATTTGAGTGTATTTCCCTAACACAGCTACAGGCCATGGGATAACTTCCCCCACAATTTATTTTTATGCAGCAGAGGTTAAGAATGGCTGAGACAGTGATTTTGAGCACGCAGCCCTTGTGTGCCAATATCCAGGTGTGGGAAGGGCAGTGCTGACTTCCCTATCAGTCAGAGAGGAATGATGGGGAGAAATGGGCAGGAGAGGATGTGAAAAAGAGGAGCAGAGCCAGCAGTGCCCGGCTCCGGGAGCCAGGCGTGGGGAAGGAGGTGGGCGATGGGTTGACAGCATCTCTCCCTCCCTTGCGCTTGGCAGGGATGCACAGAGGGCCCGAGGCTCCCGTTCCCCAAAGCCCGATGGGAAAATCCCAAGCGGGACTGGGCAGGGTTTTCCTCCCCGTGGGAGCAGCAGGGGGGCGAGGGGCTGCCGTGCGCGGAGCCTCCCCTGCCCCCGGCAGGGCCAGGCAATCTGGCGGGACATATGTGACATATGTGACATTATGTAAGGAGCGGCTGCTGCCGTCGTTGAGCCATGGCAGGGCGGCAATAGAAGACCGCAAACTCTCCTTCCTGGCGCTGGAATCAGTTACTTCCAATGGTAATTTGCGCCTTTTAAGGCCGGGTACCTCCCGTGTAATGATTATGCGGTGTTGCTATAAAATTTCAGGGTTCATCGGCAAAAACATTCCTTACGCCGGGGCTCTCTGTGGAGACATCCTACTAAAAATTGGTGTGAGGAGAAGATAAAATAGGTAAGAGCATAAAAGCAGATTATAGAATAAATGCACTCTTGTAGATCAGTTCAGAAGGAAAGCAGGAGCTCACAATCACAATCCTGGTTCTCCTGCCGAATTCCGCAATACGGGGCGGATTCCTTCACCACTTTCCCCACCTCAATTTCCCAGATGTGACATGCCTTGTTCAGCTCTTTCTCTACTTTATCTAAATGCCATAACACAACAGAAATACCTTCACTGCTGTCTAGCTTATGGAATCTGAATCTCAGTCTAGTCTTCAGACTTGGAACAAACAATTATCAACATACAAATATGCTTCCTCCTTTTGGTTTTGGATTGTCTCCACTTTTTCTTGTAGATTCTGCTCTTCATGCTGTCCCAAGAAAAAAAGTGTTTGCCAAAGGCAAAAGAGCAAAATCTTTTTTTAACAACCTGATAGAGAATAAAACATAATGAAAAAGATATTTCTTTTAAAAATCCAGTTAAAAAATCTTTGGTAATATTTCTTTATATTAATAAAGTCATTGCCTGAAGTAATCATGTCTTGCACCATTATTGCACAGCAATACAAAACAAGATAAAAACTTTTGAGGAAGAACTTAAAGGAATGAATCTGTAACAAGGAATACACTTTCTCTCTGTCATAACTGCACATTTAAGAGGCCTCTGCTTTACCAGTGGCAATTCAAAGTCACAATGCCTGGCTTAGTGCTGTTGTCTTTTAGCTACTGTTATAGAAATTGTAGTTACACAATTTTGAAAGTGAGCAATTTTATGAAGTTAATTGTGTAACACTGTTTATGAATTTAGACCACACAATTAATCTATTATTCACAGACACACATAATGGACTCTTTGTATTGAATGAAGGTTTTGGAAAAAATGTAACTGATTTTGGAGCTACAATGATTGATTTATGAGGTAAAATTTAAAGTGCTAAGTATGTATTACAGCTAAGTGGATGGGGGTGGTATGAAAAATATCTATATATAACTAAATGCAATGCATGTATATCAAGGAATCAGAGAAATTATTTAAAACAAAGCAAAAGGATTATCCTTGAAGCAAATGGTGAAGATTTAAGAAAGGCAATTGGCTATCAAGGGAAACCACATAAGAATTAGATGTTCTTGCCTATAAAAATCTTCTCTAATATAAGGTAATGGAAGCTTTATTCTTAGAAATTTTAAAACAGCTGGATTGAACAATATCAAATTAAAAGGCAGCACTCCGGTAATATCTCTCATTAATATCTTGCTTTTTAAGTTAGGGTGGGACTTTAAATGAAATGGTACCGAATATGAATAATGGAAACCACCTGCCTCTAATGAAGAAAGGACCTCTGTGCTACCAAGGGATCTGACTTCTTTGTACTTACCAAGAAGTACTGGAAGTACTTTCCATTTTTAATTCATTGAAAAGAAAAAAAAAAAAAAAATCATTATACATGGTGAATATCATATAAGTTCACAGGTAGTTCCATTAAAGAGCTTTAAACGAAGTAAAAAGTTTAGTTAGTTTGGATGTGCTACTATTCTGCTGTAGCTTTTTATACTAACAGATTTTAACTGAACAACAGATTGAAGGAGGTATTTGTTTTATTTCATTTTCTGAGCTGACAGCTTAACAAAAGTATGTAAAATCATATTAATGCACGGGCTCAATTTGGAAGAAACACACCAAAGTAATGCACTAAACCTGCTGCTTCCACCATCCTCTCCACTTCTACTAAGCAAAAGAGTCTAAATTTACTCTTAGTTAAATCCTATGAACATCTTGCTATCCTTCAGGGTAAAAAAAACCCCATCTACTGGAAAACTACTCCAGTAAAGGACAGTTCCTCTAGTCAAAGGGCAGAAGGAAATGGGTTTAGCAAGGAAGTTTGTATAATTTAATAAAAAAGTTAATCTAAGTGTTTCCATATTGATGAGTTTTGATTTAAGCTCTAAAATTAAGGCATGTTCACATTTCTATGAAAAAACCATGAACAGCAGAATATAACTTACCTTTAAGCTAAAGCAAAACAGCACATTTTTCCTTGATTTGCAACTGTCATACATTTTTACATAGAAACAGGACAGATGGATTACTTATTACTTTGATTTCAGATACCTAATTCCATCAAAATAATACAAAGCAAAAATATTGCATCAGCATGGAACTTTTTATCCCTGAATTTTTGATGGGCAAAATTAAATAAAATTCACCCAGATCTTGTGACTTATTTTCTGTTGAACACACACACACATATATAATATATATAAATTCCTATGCGACACCATTTTGCGTATAAACAATGTAAAAACCAGTGTAAAATATGTTGCAAAATATAACATATATAAAAGCAGTTTTCTTTTCACTCAGATTCACATTATTGTCTATACCATATGACTTGCAACTGGTTAAGTATCAACTCCAGTTCATTTTACAACTCAGCTTCGTACTCCTAATCCATTTATTCTCCTGCCAAAGCAACCTGACCCTTCTTCCACCTGAACATTAACACACATTATAAGTTTCAATTCTTCCTCTTTGTGGAAATTTATCTTCATACTTTGTGAACTTTGTAACTCATATTTTCATCAAGTTTCAGTCACGACACTCTTATGGGTCTGAGTGACCGCATTTTGAGTGTGTTTACACCCTTATGTCATGTGTGCTAGAATGACATTATGAACTCCCATAAAAAAGGCAGACCACACATACAGTATATCAATAATGTTTATAACATGTTACATAGAACTGAAATGGAAGTTCTGACACTGTTTCCTTTTCCAGTCTAATTTATTGAACTTGTGGCCAACAATTTGAAATGTTTATACATGCTAACTGTTCCGTTCACCCACTCCACTGGCTCAGACATGACAATTTTCTCCCTAAGAAAGAATGGCCATTAGGCACAATATGATAACTGATGGAAAGTAGAAGCTCATATTTCACAATCTAGCAAAATACAATAGAAAACCAGTTTACAAATAAATAGCTGCAGTTGTCATATTAAAAAAAAAAAAAAAAAAAAAAAAAAACAAACAAAAAAAAAACCAAACGAAACACCCAAATTTACCTGCTAGATTTCATTTGTTATTGAGTAAATTAGAATACTCTCTACTACAGATAACCTGGTGGCTGTCTAGGATTGCAAACTGGAGCATGGGCTATCCAGCCCAAAGGTTAGGGCCTGTGTCCAGAACTGGGAAATCAGCCAAACACCCGTGGCCAAAAACCAGGAACTAGAAAGTCAAACCAAGGGTCAGCAGCCAGAGATAGGAATAAGCATCTGCCCAGGAATCACGACCTGAAATCAGAAACCCACAAGAAGAAACTGCAACCACTGGGCACAGTGCAGAGATGGTTCTGAAAACATACACTGTGATGTGTGAGAAGATGTGCCAGGGTTCCACCTTGGAGACCTTCTCCGGAGCCATGGCATATGTACCTTGGTCCAAACTGCAGAGACCCTGATTTACTACTACAGAAGAAGGTCCTATCACAGATTAGCAAATTTTACCTGAAAAGCATGGCAAATAAACCAGCCTTCTACCCTCCAAAACTCTCTGGATGTTGAGGAAGATGGAAACTCTTCTCAGTATCACACTTGTTTTGGTAGATCATAGAAGGCTTACAGCTCTGCTGCAGCCAACCCAGCAAGTTCCAGAGGGATTACATCCACTTAACACTTGTAAATTTTGTACTAAGATGCAACTTCCAAATCTGTTAAAAGCAGGAATGAATTAAAACAGAGATATCAGAGTATGGCTCCTTAGAGTTTTGATAATCCTGTGACCTTCCTAAGGGTTTTCTGTGGTATCACTGGAGAAAGGGGTGCCAAATGGTCAGACTGGACTTCTACCTGTAATTGTGTAGGTAGCAGCAGTGGAGGAAGGTTGTACGCAACAGGGACAGGTGTGACAAATCAGATCAAAAGACAAGTAGAATGGTTTGGGTTGGAGGTCATCTAGTCCAACCTGCTGCAGTGAGCAGAGACATCTTCAACTTGACCAGGTTGCTCAGAGCTCCATCCAAGCTCCATCCTTGATCAGCTTCCAGAGATGGGGCATCTCCCACCTCCTTGGGCAATCTGTAACAGTGTTTCACCACCTTCATAATACAGAATCTCTCTCTTATCTCTAGTTTCAACCTACCCTCTTTCAGTTTAAAAGTTTAAAAGTTTAAAATCTTGTCCTATCACAACAAGCCCTGCTAAAAAGTCTAAATCACCTTCCTTTTAAGCCAACTTTTAGGGCTAAAAGGCACTGATGGTCTCCCTAGAGTCCTCTCTTCTCCAGAGGCCACAATTCTTTCAGCCCATTTTCATCTACCTTGCTTATATATATAAAGATATCGTAGGAACATAAGAATTTAAATATGCAAATATTGTGCAGTGGGTCAGAGCAACCACATAATTTTCAGGAAAAAATCATGTTGAGGATTTTGCTATTACCTCACTCTATTTTTCTATGGAAAAGAAAAATATTGTCTGACTTCCCTCATAGCCTATTCTACATCTTATTGACAAATCACTTATGACACTAATTTATTAGCATAGAAATATTACTACACTCAAGACAGCCTGCTTTGATTTACTGCATCAAGGTTTTTCATATGCCAAGGTCCTATCATCTCTGCTGGATCATTAAAAGTCCCTTGGCTTTTTTTATATATAATTTTTTGTGCAACATAAGAGTTTTGCCCTTTGGCCCTGGCTAAAATCCTCAATATTGGAATGGATTTGCTGCTCAAAGGAAGATTCACTGAGCTGATGCTTAAGATATACAGGATGAATTTATCAAAACCATCTTTATATTAGCTCCTTGCCATAAAAGTCAATGGCAAAGAAGGGAAAAAAAGGGGGGCAGAAAAGTAAACCCCAACAATTGGAGACAAGCTGCTTAAACTGCAACACTGTTTTATCCTCCATGTGTGAAATCTCTGTTAGGACGTTCAAAGGGGAGGAATGAGACTAAATCCATCTATCCCTTTTCCACACAGTTAGTGTTTCAGGGGCTGATATCTGCTTAGTTTTGTGAAAACAGCAACACCACTTTAAAGAGGTTTAATGACTGTATCCATGGGCACCTGCTAAATGCCACAGAGATGGGAAGCATTGTAAGATTCAAGACTCTCTCTGCCATCACCATTATATTACAAGGAAGTTGGGTGACCAATTTCATAAGCTGTTGTTCCAACCTTTTTCCTCTCTTCCATGGCTTCATTTCATTACATGCACAAGCAGTGACTGACTATTAGTCCTAGTCAAGGTAAGCAAGCCCTGCATCACCAATATTCCAGACTACAGGAGTCCCTTCTGAGAACACATTAAAAGTAGAAAATTTGAGACTGAAATGAAAACTTAAATTCTACCCCTCACATAAATTGATTTGGTATTTTGAAAAAGAAATAAAAGTCTCATTGACCTAAAGCTCAGATGAAATCCATAGAAAATCAGCTTGCTTGTTTTTAATTCAAGGATCTTTCACAGAAAAAGAAAAAAGTACATCTTAACACCTAACTGAAGATAACCAATTATTTTATCTTGTCTCCACTTCTTTTGAAACCAAGTAAGTCCAAATAATTTCACTGTTACTTAAAAATCTAAGTATCTGAGCTATTAGAATTGGATGTGAATAAAAAAAGTGGACACATTTTCAAGTCCTTCATGCATTCTCAGAATTTTTAATATATATTTCAGCAAATGCTATTTTAGCTGTAGCAATAAATTTGAACACCTGTTGTTTGTGTAATGTGCACCTACCAGTCTCTCAGACAGACCAGTTCATGCTATAATATAATTCCAAAGAGTGTGTTCATGTTTTGTCTGAAAAGTAAACAATTCATCTGCTCATAAGGAAACAAGGCTGCTTGTCAGCACGGAAAATAAATGCATGGTGATGCTACATACCCATCATAAAAAACAGCACAGAGTTTTGAAATAAAAAATAAATATCTCAAAACAGCCTATGTGTATAAGTTCAATTAATGTAAACAACCAAAAGCTAATTAGTGAGCATTTCTGCTGCATTCTGGAAAACACGTACACATGCAGGCACACACCTTGAAGTCTGTGAGGAGCACACTTGCTCCTCTTTTGGTCCCCACAGCACCCACCAGCACTGGAGGCTGATCATAAGGCACTGCAATGCCCTGATGTTTTCCTCTCCCTCTCCCTGTCCCTCCCCAGCAGATATGGGAGCACGGTGGAGATATCCGCCTGCGTCAGAATATGGCTGGGGGAAGCAAAATCTTCACTGGGAACTTTGTACCCGAATATATCAAAAAGTCAACACGGCTCATTGTCGCATTAGGGAGCTGCTGCTGTCCCAGGATTGCTGAGATACTTGGCAAGGCAGACAGGCAGCCTCTCTGTCTCCCCGATGGCGTCTGCCTCACTGCAGATCTGTCATGCAATTCATCAGGCTCAACTGAGCACATAAATTCTCAGTTATGGCTAAAAAGTTAGAAGAGTCTCCACAGATGAAAACGACGTATCCGTGCTGATAGTCAGGCAAGGAGCACTTTGGGGAACAAGAGCAGGAACAAAGGATCACTCCCAGAGTGGAGAGTGACTTAGAGAAAGGGAGAACAAGCTCAAAGTAACACTGGTGAGAAATTAATTCAATGCTAACTCTAGAAGATCCTTCTACATTCATTAATTTTCCAGTCAAAATATTATTAAATATTTAAATCACTTCCACCATAGGTGGCAGCTTATTGAGATTTGTTTTTGAGAACTGAGAGTTCAGTAAACCAAAAGCTTCCATCACAATCTCAACTCTGAATTTAAAACTAGCATCTTCACAATAAACCACCGATCGTCACCCTTAACTATGGCAAACCAGCAGCCAGACACAAAACAGAGAGATCAGGCAGAACCCTCCACTTAACAAAGAAGAAAACAAATCTGGATTTTCATATAAAATCTCATGTCAGACAGGAAGACCAGAAACAACAAAGTCTTTCCATAATAAAGACTCAAACCTTTCTCGTATCCCATATCTTATATAACGTCCATCGTAATTCACATGTTGTAAACAAATTTGGTTATTTTACTCTTTTTTCTTTTCTTTGAAAAGTTTATTTTCAATCAATATTTTAGACAGTGCAGGCCATGCTCTGTGACTGAAGTGCAAAAACCTGAGCTTCTTGCCAGGGAAAGACTTAAATCTGAATATGAGGAAACAAACATTATTGTTTGAACAACTCTTTTGAAGGAGTTTGTCAAAGTCCTTATATAATAAATATATGTAGACCTATAAAAATAACTTCATTTTTGTCCGCTCTTTCCTTCTCATTTTGTAACAATGTGTGCAACTCATCTAACATTTTCATTATTATCAACATATAAAGTAGTGCGCTACTCAGGATCCTCTTAATTTTAACATTTACCCAGGGTACTTTGCACTTTTTTTGAAATATGATTTTTTTAAAAAAATTGGCCAAGTCTTAGTGTGCAAATAGTTTTACTGAATATGACACCAAATCATCAATGTAAATTTGCTTTGGAGAGCACTCTAAGTATCTCTACAAGCACCTTTTTGCTGATATAACACAACCTACATTAGGAAGAAGCAATGGTAATGGAAAGTTTGCTTTAAATACCCCAGGAGAATAAAGCTGTAAAACTGTAGCTGCAGACAGGCCTCTTACTTTACCTAGCCAGTGTGGTCAAGACTGAATGAAGAAGACACGCAGAAAAAAAAGTTCTGAAGAGGAGAGCAAAACCAAAACAATAATGAGAAACAAATATAAAATTCCTTTGGGGCTATCCTTTTCTCAGTATTCCTGCCACAGGAAATCCCCCTGCATTTTCTTAGGACACTGACACCTGTATTTGCATGAGAAGGAGGAAGCTAGATGGAAGGGCTTTTCTGATAGCCTTACCTGGAGGGGTGTGACACAGGGACTAGGGAGTGTGTAAACTGAGAATAAAACGTTTCACAGGCACAGATTCTTAGTGGAAAGATACTAGTGCCCAGATTAAAAAATATCCTAAAAATATCCTTTTTTATCCTATTAAAAAAAGTCATATTTGCATGCATACACTGTTTTCTGGATGCTTTTTTTTTCAGAAGGAGCAACAACAGTTTTCTCTTTTAAGAGTCTCAGCATCTTGAATAAATTTCAACTTTGACTTACCTGTTAGATCTCTCTCAATATTAGGATCCCAGTAGATCTGCAACCAACTAGTATGGCACAGTCCTTCTCTAGGGTCTGGTTCTTCGTTCAGGCAGGCAACAGGTGGAATGGCTCTCAAACTATCTGCTGAGACATAATATAGGCAGCTTTAAACAAAAGCAGGTACATCTAGGCCAAAAATTTAAAATTAAACAAAAAGGGGAGAGGGAAAAAAAAAAAAAGAGAGAGAGAGAGAAAAAGTAAAGAAGCAGAAAACTAAAATCAAAAATTGACCTGCAAGTAGTTTTCCTGTTTATTCTTGTATTTCTAACTAAAGCCAGGTGACACAGGCACACAAGGCTATGATAAAAATGGGGTGAGGGGAAGGGAAGAGGGAGATGCAAACATTTGCCTATCTACTTCAGTGGAGCCAATAACCAGCATAGTTGCTACCTTGCAAACCCAATCCCAGTTCCTGTTTTGCTTGATTTGGACTATGTACCTGAACTTCAGCCTACTACCCTGGCCCATGAAGCCTCACTAACCAGGGGGCTATAGGCACTCTCCTTCCTTCCCTTCCTTCCTTCCCCTGCAAATATATTGTTATTAATATGTGGTCAATGCCAACTGAAAAGAATGAAGGAATCCCACTCCATACAATTGCAATGGCCTGGCAGGGTTCATCTTTTCAGATGAGGCAAGCCAAGGCTCGGATCTGTAGTCACCACCCAGAAGAGCTCTATCACCTGAAGGACTTTTATCAGTGCTGCAAGCAATGTACATATTTTATAGCTGTTAACTTTATCATCCTCTCCCCACCTTTTGTGTATTTTCAGTTGCTAGAAGTGCTGGGGAGGGTAGTGACAGACAGAGTTTCTTAGGAAACAAAGATTCCAAGGCCAGGTATAATCAGCCTAGCAAAGAGAGGCCAGAGACTGGGGTGGAACTTCAGCAGTGGAAGCAACATAAAATGTTACCACTGCTGCTATGCCAGGGATTTGCATCAGTGCAGACCAAATGAACTGATTACAGATATGCTCTGCCACAGCCACTATTTCCAACAATGTCTCAATGACTTGGTCTGTTCACTGCAGAAGATGCGCGCAGACAGCAAAGAGTAGCAGAGAAAAACTTCCCTAATATTCCTGAGTTTCCAACAGTCCAGGACAGGAATGAAACATCACAGGTGCAGTTCCTGTTATTTCTGTTTCTCAGCATTCCCTCAGGAAGGACTCAGCCATTATAACTTATTATTTTGGATCTGTGGACCTTGGCAGACTGTTTTCTTCCCCCCATTTCTTTTTAAGCACTGAGTAGCTCATGCTCTCTTCCAAGTCCTCACAAGCTGTGATTTGGAGTGTTCACTGTAAGGTCTTTGTCAGTTTCTTAAATATATTGCTTAGAAGGGGAAGGTCAGATCTGAAGTAATAACAAAAGCACAGGACTAACTCATTAGAGGAAGGCTCCTCTGGTGTTTGGTGGACTCATAAAAATTTGCAGGAAAGAAAAAAATCATAATTTCTAAATACACAAACCTTTTAGTCCAGACCTCATGGTTTTGGCTACTACAGTCCTTCTGTGCATCCTGGTTTTAATTGTGGCTCTCAATAATTAAATGTATTGAACCCAGACACATAGCAGCCATGATGCAATGGGGGCAGACTTCTGCTGTCTGAGAAAGTTTTCTGAACATGCATGTTCCTTTGGGTGAGGTGAGATGACAGCAGTCTGCTCAGACCTGCAGCATGCTGTGGGCACTGAGCACTGATGACTTGGTTTACCACCCATGGTTTATCATTCTTTCCGTGATAAAGGATGTGGCAACAGATAGGAAACTTTTCTCTATCTGTAACACAGCTACAGCATTGCCTGAAATATAAATTCCTTCAAGGGTTTTTGTACCAGCCTTTGCTCTCAGCTGTCAGTCTCCATTCTCACTCAGGGTCTGTGCTTGGGTACAGTAGCCTTTGATATGACCACAGCTAATCAAAAAAGCTGCACAGGTGGGGTTTTCAGCCCTTATGAATAAGAAAGTTGGGGTTAGCTTGGAAAAAACCTCTGAAGGAGGTGAAAAAGGAGGATTTGAAAGCAGGATATCCAGACTTACTAAGTTCTCTTCACCCCCATGGTGTGGAACAGAGGGACTGGCTTGCTTTTTTTTTTTTTCTTTCTTGCTTCCTTTTTTAAAGGAGTTGTTTCATCTCTTTGGATATATGGAATTAGCTGTTCATTTTTCCTCATTTAAATACATCTCAGGAGGAAGGAAAACACACACAGGCACTACTTCCCACATGCATCATTTTCCTACTCTGCTCCCTCAGAGGGGTTTGGTGAGGTCACTCCATTATGCAGCACATTATTTTTAAACACTTCAGTGACTCCTTCCAAAACGTTCCCCTCTTTAATGAAACCTGACACATCAGAGGAGGGAACGGGAAGTTTTTGTTGGTTGTACTTATAATCTTAAGTTGTTCATCCCGAGCATGCCAGACAGCAGGGCCATGGGGCCAGCAAGGCTTCAGCCACTGACCTCTGAACCTTGGCAGGACCTTGCCCCGGTCAGCTCCGTGACAGGAAAACTGGCAGACTCTGAACCCAGGCTTTGGGGCTGTGAGCAGGGGAACAGCTGCACTTTGCAACATGAACTTTGTACTTCGACACATGGACATTTAATCTCCATAAAAGAGCCTTTGTTTCATTACTTATTAACGTCTCCTCCTTGAGTAAAGTTCTTTGTTAATGAGGGTTTAAAGCGTGGTGAGAGGGTTTTTTCCCCACCTTCCTATGCCCAGAAAATAAAACTCACCACTCAGCTTGATAGGATTACATTAAATGTTAAAGAGTACAAAAAGGAAAAAAAAAATCAATTTTAAGACTTTACGCACCTTCTGAATACTTGCTGCTTGGATATTTGCTATGTGCTCTCTTCTGAGTGATCGGTTCTAATAACCAGAGAAAAATACAGAAATCAGGCAATGTTCTGAGGCCTGTCTTTGCAGAGACCACTTTTCAAGATGATACCTAGAGTAATTCAGCCCAGAGCAACATTCAACCTTACTTCATAAATCAGCTAAAAAGATGAAATAGTAGAAAAGTGTCAGCCCATCCACATGAAAAAGGCATACTTTATGACAGTGTCATGAGTTTTATAGTTGCACAGCTTTTTGCTACCAGTTTTCCTTTGGAGCAGTGTCAGTGCTTGGCTTCTGTGTATTTCATCATAAAATATGCTAACACACACAGCCCAGCAAACTGGGAGGGAAGACATTTATGCCCTGTTCTCCACTAAAATAAATCTTTGATCAGGAACAGAAACCTACCTAAACATCAAATAAAAATCTCAAGAAAGAGGCCACCTAAGATGCTTTAATAATTTCTGTATCAACAGCAAAAGCTCAAGATGCCTGAATGCATTTACTGTAACAAAACCAAGTGACAGAAAAGTACTGGAAGATCCTGATAATGCTCCATTATACCTGTGTTGTCACAAAAATATGGAGCAGCAAAAGAAGCTTAAGAAAGTAGAGGTGTACTGAACAATTTTCCATCTACAACTAGAATAGAACAAATACTTGGAAGTATAATATTTTTTACAGCCTGTTAGGCATAAATTATCCACAGACAGAGGGATTACAGTCACACTCTTCCTATTTTTCACCACTACCATCTTTTCAACATGAATTTCCTTCCATGCCTCTCTGGTGAGATTTTTTTCTCTCCCTTTTTTGTTTCTCTTCCATGTGGTGGGGGAGACACCCTTACACACACCTGACCCAGATTTCCTTCATTTTCATTAACAGTATGAGACAAAAAAGGAAATTTCCAACTAGTCTAGCAGGTCAGGTGGGTAAAGAACAAACCAAGTTAAGCAATATCAAAGCACTCCCTTGCATGAGGCTGGGCTAGCTGGGCTCAAGTGATCAGATGAGGATGGTCAGCTCCCACTGTTCCTTAAGAGAAGCCCGTGACTTTTCTCATCTGGATGTATTTGTTTACCCCCCCACATACACCTTCAGGGCACTACTTTGTCAGTACCATCATCCATCTAATCCCAGAATTTGACTCTTTGCATAGAGCGGGGCTGACACAAAACGACACAATCACCTTTCCTCTGTTACTAACTTTTGGGTAAGAGCACTTTTGCCCTTGCCACGACCTGCAGAGCAGCTGGCACAGCCATAACTGTGTTACACCTGATGGTTTCCCTCTGTACATCCAGCAGGCAGTGACTTTCTCCTCCTCAAGTAGCCCTCCCATGACCAGGCAGGAATTATGAATTCCTCATCACCTCCACCCTGGAACATGGCCCTGCAGTCACACGGGCCCCCATCGTGATTGGGAGGTTTAGCTGCTGCTAAGAATAGGCACCATCGTTTGGAAGAGATCCTGCTTTATTCCTGGGTGCATCTCCTGAATGGCATTAGACAACATAACCCTTTAGGCTGGATTCTGGATGGCACCTGCCTGCTCTTTCCATCAGCTCAGGGGTGTCAGAGCTGTCTCCACGAGGGCAGGCAGGGACCGAGGTCTGTGCCATTTGCTTAGTTGGGGACAGCTGCAGACATGCACAGGAAGCCATAATGTCTCTGGCAACAAAGCTGGAAAGCCTCTGGGAAACGACTTACCTTTAATCTAAATAAATAAATAAAAATAAATAAGCCTGGAAAGAGAGCTGAGAAGAGCAATAAAAATGATTTTGTTTCGGAAGAAAAAAAAAAAAAACAAACAAACTTCTTCCAGTGAGACACTGAACTAAATTTATTTTGCTTCAAAGAAAAGATTATAATCTTTAAGGGACTAGACAAGAAGAAGATATTTCATAAGACTCTAAATTAGTGGGCAAACACACAACAGAAACAAATATTTGCAAGTTCAATCTGAAGATAAAAAGCACGTTTTAAGTATAATTAGATAGTGAGATGAATTGTCAAAAGATGTAGTAAATTCTTCATCATTAAGAAGCTATTTTAATTATTATATGCTTAGTTTCCATTAGAGCCCAGAAGTCTCAGACAACACAGGCCCAACAATCTCTAAGTTTATCTAACATCTAGCACAAGCCACCCCCTCTGTCTGAAAATTGTTCCTGTTGCTAATTCCAATGAGATTATTTTTTCCCCAAGAAATCCCAGGTGGGAGAATTATGACAAGTGGATAATTAGGGCATACAATGTCAGGTCACGTAGACATTATTTATATAATAGTAACATTCTTCAGTCCAGTGCTTCCAGGGAAAAAATTAAAGGTATTCCCTAATGTCTAATTCAGGTTAGAAAACCAAAACAACAACAACAAAACCCCAACCAAACAAAAAAAGGACTATCACGTAATTTATAAACTTTAAAACACACAATATCATATATAGTATCGTGATGTGCTTTTATCAGTTCCAGAATTGACCATAGAGAAACACAGAACGACCTGTATTGGAAGAGTCCTTAAAAATTATCTCATTCCAGCCCCCCTGCCATGGACAGGGATGCTTCCCACGGGATCAGATTTGCTCAGAGCTCCATCCAGCCTAATCTTGAACACTTCCAGGGATGGGGAATCCCGACCTTCTCTGGGAAATCTGTTCCAGTGCCTCAGCACCTTCACAGTAAAGACTTTTTTCCTAATATGTAGTCCATTCTAAACCTGCTCTCTTTCAATTTGAACCCATTCCCCCTGGCTCTGTCCCTACATCCCTAAATATAAGAATATTTAGAGTATTTATGTAAAGAGAGGAAAGGTTTCAGACTGGCACTATCAGGCACTCTACCAATTCCCTCCTGGAACATTTTAGCATTGTTCTATACCGTAAACAAAAAACCACAGCTAGCTGAACATTATTTCTCTTCTGGTCCTCTAGGAGTTTACATGGTAGCTCCTATTAACACTAATCAGAGTTAAGGGCAGAAATTCCCCAAGGACAGTCATGTTGTCTGGGGATAGGTCCATAATTAATATGTTCTAAGAGTCTAATTTTGAAACAAAAATAATCAGGCTTAAGATGAGTTATATTAAGAACAATAAACCTGTGACTGCATATTTGCCTATATATATATATATACACACACTGTATCCAATGTCAGACCAATGTATAGTTCAAAAGATAGCTTCTACAAAACAAGCTCTATCTCAGCTCAATTTGGGAGCATGATATGCAAATATGCAAGAAGAAAAAAAAACACAGTGAGGTTTGTCATCTTTCTGTTTCTTACTCTTCCTTGCAACACATCGTTATTATAAATGTTAATGCTTATCATTGTTCTTCTTCACATCACAGTGCCCAGGCTCAGCAAAGCTAACATAATCCTAGCACTTCTGATGTTACAAATTAAAATTAACCATGCAACACCATGGGAATATTTGTAATATGAAAGATGTGGAACGGGGACTTTGTGACAAGTACATGGAGGAGAGAAGAGGAAGCTGGATGGCCTGAACATGAGTGGTTTTGCAAGCAAGAGACCCTGTAATGGGACAAGGAATACAAAATAAAATCATGCCAACAAAACTTGGCTTCAGTATTATTTAGGATTTCTGTCACAGAATGAGACATTTTCAAGTCTGTGGCTGCTGATGCTCCAGCACAACTGATGCCCAAGTCATACATAATGTATTATATACAACACAGTATATTAACTCAGCTTCAGTGTTAATATGTCATGAAACTTAATTCAGATATCACAGATTATGCAAAGGAGATAGAGATGTGGAGACCCACTCTCGTTTCTCAAAGGTGTCAGCCAGAGAGCTTTGTGTCCCCCAGCCAAGAGAACAAGGCAGCAGCTTACTCTAAAGCTCTTTTACAAGGTGAAGGCTGCATGGGTCTTCACCCCAGTGTTTTTGACAAAGAAATCCCATAGTGAGGGCAAAACTATGCATTAAAAAAATAAAAAGGCAGAAGAAGAAAACAGCCCCAGTTTTGCAGTGTCACAGCTGCCAATGTATTTTACACTGCAGATGTGAAAAGTGTACAAGCACAGAAGAATACATTTTCTTTGTCTACAATAATCCCAAGTCCTAACTAGTTCTGTGTGGGTAAAAAATCCAGTTGTACCCTCTAAATGTCCATGAATAGATACCAGCAATGGAAACCAACTGTTTTCCTGGTCAGATGCTGGGAAAAAAGATCACAAATTAAATTGGGAATGGAGTTGCATGGAGACTTATCTAGTGCCTCTGTCAGTTGGGAATGGAGCCCAGGACAACCCACAGAACTTAAAATGGAGGTAGAGACATTCTTCCATTTCCACACACACTGTTTTTGTGAGTCTCTCACTAGCTGTTCATTCCCTGAGGAATTCCATGCTTCACATAAGCTGCTACTAAAGGAGACCATAAACACCAAAATTACATTGGAAGCAACAGAGGGAAAACATCCACAGGAGGCTGTGCTCATGGTATCAAGCTTTCAAAATCCCCTTTAGAGGTGCTTCAGCTGAGGGAAGAAGAATGTGATCTAAGACTCAAAATGAAGTTTAGCTCCTGACACTGCCACATTATTTTTGCATGAACTTGGGCCACGATGTTTTTAAAAACAAGTGGGAAGAGAGATATCTAATTGTGTCTGTGTGTCACTTCATCTGTGGAAAAGGGAAAACAGATGACAATTTTCTGCCTATAGAGATAATATAGGTAGATAACACTAAGCTCTGAAATATTAAGATACTCTGGACACATATTAAGTCTTTAATATAGACTGTCCACTAGTATCTATAATCTTTCTGGGTGTTTACTTCAGGGTACAGAATGTAATTAGAAAATACTCTTATGCAAAATACTTAATATTTTATTATGAAATTCTATAAGACTCCCATTATTTGAAGCAGGACTTCAAAATATAAACCAAAGGTGTCTAAATAAGCACATTTTTCTTTGTTAGGAAAAAATTCTAGCTATTTTTAATTAAAAGGCAACTCTGTCTCAGAGGCCACACATGCAAACAAGAACTCAAACAAAAAAAACCCCATCCTAACTCTTGAAACTTTGAGGAATCTACTCTTAGTAAATAAACTGGGGGGGGGGGTGGGGGGGTGGGGGGGGGAGGGGGTTAAGCCTCCATGATTATCTAGGTTATGGCTTTCTTTGTATTGTCTGTAGTAAGCCGAGAGGAAAAAAGGGATGATTTCATTATTCAGACTTAATGAACACACTCAATTTAGACTAGCTAGACAATTCAGTATATTTAGAAACAAAGAAAACTAAACTATGAAAACATATGAAGTCCTGGATTCCCTGACCAGCTTGCAGGGCTGATCAAAGCCCTGTACACCAACTGCAGCAGGACATGTCTCTCCTCAGTGACCACTTTGAGGAGGATGGGAAGAAATGAAACAAAGCAAGGAGAGGGTCCACACACATAGTAGAGAAACCTTGCTGTCATTAAATACTGAGAGGTAAAGGAGCTGCATTCTGAATACTTCCATGATTTACTAAATACTTTCTTTCTGCAAGATCAACATCTGACACCATCAATCCCCCAAAATAACAATTCTTTGAACATTTGCTTGAGAAAACACCATTCGTGGTGGCTGATAAACAATTTGGGAGCCTGTTAAGCCATCCTGTGACAAATTCATACCACCAATGTAGAGTTAAACATTTTTTTAAAAAAATTACAGAACAGTGAAGTACATCACCAGGTCATATTTGATCATCACCTTCTCCCTTAAGTACTTCAGGGGGCATCCAGCCTGCACTCACCAACTTACTTCTGTCCCATTCTGTGGTGGCAGAATCTTCAGGTTCTCCTCATCTCCTCTTATCCAGGTTAGAGCATCTCAGGTGCTCCTCATGAGGGCTCACTTCCTACTTTCACCTCTAATGGCAAATCTTATTCTGGAGCTCCTGCCAAATATGGCTGTGAAGGCTTAGTTTTCCCATCCCCTGTTTTCTGCAATTAAACTTAGGATATAATAGAGGACTTAGGATATGTAATTAAGGCTTAGGTTGTAATACAAGGGACGCTCTTTTGTTTAAATTCTCTGCCTTACTGTGGCTGCTTTAAATTTGTATTTCTATCGTTCTCTAATTAGTATCTCTCTTCTGTCTTCAGGCTGGCTTTTCCTGTTTGTAAGGCTGTGGTAAAGCATCATAAATCATTTAACCTAGAAAAAAGTGATTGTACCAACAGCTTACCAAAGCTACAACTATCAGTTTATTCTCAATACTACCCGTCAAATACAGACAACAAAAATTTTAACAGAAAATGAGTGTGAGAAAGGAGTTACAGGAACGATTTAAACTCTTCTTCCTACACAAACAGCACAAATTCTGGGGACTTCCTCACAGTAAAAAAAAAATATCTCTGTGAAGATAATTAGTTCAGGTGTGGCAGCAGTCTAGAAGGTGGTTCACCTGGAATCACTTCAGGTATTCACCCACTACCAAACGACATGAACATATTTTCCCTATTTCTCATCCTTGTTTCAGCAAGCATCCTACTATGCAGGGAAAGGCAAAACCACAGGAGCCAACATAGGCTCACCAGGACTAAGAGCAACCCATTAAAATACATATAGAAGTCAGAAGAGTGGTAATGAGGAACTCATAGGAGTAATTTTCCTCCAGTTCCTCTGCCCATCCGTTTTCACACATCCCTCCCCCCATTTCTCTGGGACAGCTCTTCAGGTTCTGTTCAAGTTTACCCTATGGAGAGCCTAGGTTGGGTTCCTCAGGATCAGAAACTGTGAAAGGAAGAAAAGCTGCAAAGTAAGTCAGCCATCAGCTTTACTACAGCACCCTGCAAAACACTAATTCCTTCTCTACCCTTTGTTTTGGCCCCACAACACACTCATATTCTGCACTCTCATGCACTCTCAACATGAAAACAGTTACTTTCCAACACATTAACACTCTTTTTCCATTTAAAATGCACACATTTTCAAATTCTATCCTCTTCTGCAACAAGGAAAGTGTGTGAAGCTAACTACATCCTAAAATGGGCTTTTGGCTCAAAATAAATCAAACATAGCATATATACCTTTAACATTAGGATAAGTCAGTCAACTAGGCATTGAACACTGTTCAATGAAACCAGTCACAGCAGAGCTCTGGCAGGTGTTCACAATAGATTACACAAAAAAAAAAAAAAATCTCACCATTGACTTCCACACTTGTGAGATGAGACCCAGTTCTTTGAGGCTGGGGCATGCAGTAAAGAATCTATTATGCATCTTTGATCCTGCATTCCAGCCGCTGCCAACAAATCCACTTCGAAGATACTCCTAACGTTCCAAGTCCTGAGAAGCTCTGTATTAATTAATTAAAAAAGGAAAAAAATTAAACAGATATTCATGTGCCTTAAGGCAATACTCAGCCTGATCCCTCCGACAGCTTTCCTGATGCCTTTGAAACCTATTATCTTCTGCAAGAGTTGGAGCTTTGTGACAACTTTCAAAAGGAAGCTTCTGCCTTCAACACAGGAACTATATTTGCTTCAGTGGCAGATCAAGGTCTCCATGTGGTACAGAACAGCAATTACGAATATGCCAGAAAGCACGTAGGAAAAAAAGTATATGCAAAGTCAAAAGCTAGTCAAAACTCATCCCAGAAACTCTTCTCTGAGCAAAAGTTTGTGGGAGAGGTGAAGGGAGAATTAAAACAAGTCTGGCTGCACATCTTGAACTTGCTGAAATCTGAAGACATTTAAATCAAACAGTAATTTACTCATGGAGGCTGAGTTCTTGTTTGTACAATGACTGGATGGGGGAGGAACAGAAAACTCCCGCTAAGAATTTCTTCTCCTGGGTCAACTGGACCTAAAAGGACTTAAAAGAAATTGGATGCCTGCTCTAAGGAAAGCCATTACTGCAAAAGTTCTACCAACCTGCAGACTTAGGAGAGCTGTGACCCCATTTAAGGATGCTAGACCAAAACATTAGGCATGGACTCCTTTGTAAACCTGCTACAAGAAGAATTGCCTCTTGAGCAAGGTACAGACTCTAAACCCTATGCAGCCAATGAAACAGATGCCAAAACCATGCCAAAAACTTACCAGAGCTTTTGGGTTTTTCAGAGGAGGAGGTGATTTAGATTAAGTCAAACCTAAGCATGTCTCCCATTCACTCTCCATGAACCCAGTCACCTGCCTGCCTTCCCTTCTAGCTGAGCTGGAGGACCAGCTGTGGGCTTTGCACGTCCCTGGATGTGTTTGTCAGTAAGGATGGGTGGGTCACTGTGCAGGCCTTCTCCCTCTGCCCATCATCCTTTCCAAAACACAGGAAACAGCTGCCAGGTCAGTTCTGAACATTGGTTAATAATTACACAGACTAATTATTAGTCTTTCATCTTAATAATCAGCATTTCAAAAGTATTTTATTAATCTGTCTTGTCACAGGTACGGACCATTGTAAGCTCTCGATTTTTATTTTTTTAAAATGCTTTTAGAGTCTTTTTTTCATTATTAAATCACCATTGAGGTTTCCAGAGGTGCTGTTACAGATTTTGTAATAGCTTGACACCCTCCACCCCTCTTTCAATTTCAATTCACTATCTAGGTGAATGACTATCTAAAATTATGAGCATACTCTCCAGATATCACTATCTAGAATTATCTGGCTCCTAATGCTTAGCAGATACAGTAATAACATAGCTAATTTTTAACTTTCATGATAGGGTTCCCCTGAGACAGAGTAGAAGGAAGACTGATTTATTATTAATATTATAAATAATTAAAATTAATGAAATGCATGGAAAGAGGAAAGTGTGAACCAAAGGAGAACTAGCATACAAGCCTTAATGTTAATTATTGGCTCTGTGTCTATACAATACCAGTCTGTACTGCTTTACATCCCTACAAAGCATGCATAAAATCTTCCTAGAACAAAGTGATATAATTTCCCACTCATTTTCCACACATAGAAGTATCTACAGAAGGTGCAAGGCAGGGGAGAGAGTGGTCAGTCAATCGTGTTTTAATTTACAGCTATTTTTGTCTAAGCCCTGAATGGCCTGCCAATTATGAACAGTACCAGCTGGGCTGTCAGGAGAGCAGGCTAAGAAGGACACACAGAAAAGGAAAACAATCATAATGTAAAGATGAAGACCAGGAGAAAAGTTTGGGGTGGGGAAGACCTGATAGGAAACCCAACTCTGGTTTTACAATGCCTCACTACAGTCCTGTCTTCCACAACCCCCCAAACTAAAACGTGGCTATGATCATCATCATTATCTGGACATAGGCTTATAACAGCTAGGACTATAGTTTTGACTTCTTGGGGCATACTCCAGATACTACTAATTACAAAATTGTGACTTTTCTGTGCTGAAATAAGCAGCAAAAATAAGAATTTCAAAGGTTGAGGAGGATGAGAATCTTTCAACAGGTCTTCTTTCCATTTTTCAAATAAGTAACAAAACCTCACTACTTTCTTTTCTTTTGTTAAATACAGCAATTTTACAGGAGTTTTAAACAAAATGTATTAAAAAAAAAAAAAAAAAAAAAAAAAGGAAAAAGTTGAGATGTTCAGTAAAATGGAAGCCCTACCATTTGAGAACCTCTCTCCCCAGACTCTCTTGCAGGGACAAAATAGAAAACAATTCTTCTAGACAAAACCTTATGAATGCTTATCAGAAGAGTCATGTCTTGAGGGAACAAGAAATAAGCACGGGCAATAAAAGACAATTTTATTCTGTTGCTATTAGGATGTCAGTGCTGGACCACACTGGTGTATATATAGAAATGCTGCATTTGGCAAAGGAGCAGTTTTGGAAGCTGATCTGCTTTTCATGACTGCTCTTCTCTGTGGAAAAAAAATTAAGAGATTTACCCCATGCTTTATTGTAATCTGCTTATTTGTGGATGCAGATCAGTTCAAAGAGGAGAAGTATATTTATACTCATGCGCTTCACTGTATATCAGCATCACAGTGACAAATTCTACAGTATCCTCCCCTCCGCTCCTTTCCGTGGCCTTGTAGGAGAGGCAAGGCAGACAAGGCAGTCTGAGAAGCCAGCAGGCCATAACTCCTCCAGACAAGTGACAATTAATCACATTCGCCAGCGAGGCAGGTAGTTCTTGTCCTTTAACACTGAAGGAAACATAAAGCTCCTTTCCCTGAACACTGATTGTCCAGTCGATACCAGAGCTCCCAGGAGCAGCTGCTGAGCTGCCGGGATGCTGAAAAACAAGGTAACCCAAACCCTAAATATGCCACTCTGCTGCTGTTTTATTAATCTTTGTTTTTCGAGGCAGCAATGGAAGAACAAGCAGTGGCTGGAGTATAATGTTTATCACCATTTTTACCCCGCAAGGCCATAAGCTGCTCCTCCCCTGCCAAGGGTTCAAGGCCCCTGGGGGTCATTCAGGCTCTGACTACAGCTACCCTGCTCAAAGAGAGCCAGCCCCACTCATGTCTGTGGGAGTGCAGCACCAGGGATGAAGAGACATCCTCCTCCTTTGGAATAAGAAGGAAGAGAACAAGCCACAAACTATCACTGCTGTGGGACAAAAAGGAAAAGGATTATTGCTTCTTTTTTTTTTTTTTTTTTTTTTTTTTTTTTTTTTTTTTTTTGGTTTTGCTCCCATGCAACTAACCTTTCTGTTTTAGTTTTCTCCATATAAGTGTAACTCATTGATTAATTCTGAAAATTACATAATGTTTTTGAAGTGCAAAGAGAGACCAAAGAGCATATCCAAAATCTGGGACAGCCATAGTTCATCTGTTTCTTATGGCTCCCTAGCATAGGTTTTATTTCCAAGCAAGTCAGTCACATTTCAGTGAATGTAAGACATATTTTTATAACCCTTCCAAAAACCCTTCCACCAAGATGAAATGATGTCCCCCTTGGAGGGGGAAGGGGTGACATATAATTCCAGGAGACCATTCACAAAGGTTAAGATTATCTGTGGAATCCCTCCTTCGGTCACTCAGCAGCATCCAAGCACTTAGAAACCCACCTTCTTGAAAAAAAAAATAAATATGAGTTTTATTTTAATTGCTGAAGATTATTTAACCCAGAATTGCTGAACTGAAAAACTTTTACATGGCAACTTGATCCCCAGACTGAGGGAGCCCCTAGTTGGCTTTACTAACTCAAGTGTAATCCCAGTGAAAGAAGAGAACTGCAGTAAGGACGCGTGAAACGAAGAGCCTTGTTTGTTGTAGAGGTACCCTCATCTCACTTTCACACAGGCTCAAGCCTCCTGTCCACCCAAAAGCTGATGAAAGGAACATTTCAAACATGTAAGCCAGAAGTGTAGGCAGAAATGGGTGATGATTGGGGCATGTCACTAATGTCACACTGCTGGAAAGCTGCCCAGTACGTGGTGAACAGCTGCTCTCCCAATGACTAATCACACAGGAGGAGGGAGATCATAAAATTCTCCATTTTCATAGAGGAGGGTACTGCTCCTCTTGATGTCACCTCTTGTAATGAGTTTCTCTTTGTCTTTCCAGGTCCATGTTGTAATAGAACAGCCACAGTGTTTACAGTAACAACATCTCATGCACCTAAGCGTGGACATCAAGTGTGACAGTGTTTTGCTTTAAAAACATTGTCATCAGTGCTGCATTTCGGATGTGGCAGGACCAGTGATCAGTGAATTAATTTCAGAAAGTTCTGAAAACAAAAGCAATTTATAAGGGCAGTTTATAAGCATTCTTCCTACTATATTTCAGTTACAGAGGAAAATAGAGTGATGTTAAGTTCTAATAAGCCAAGCCCAACCCAAAGTTCAGTGCATTGTCTATTGAAATGATCACTTCATTAAAGGAATCACAAAAGCCTAGAGCCAAAGAGGCCCTAAGGTAGTAGAAACCAAGATATAAGGTGCATCAGTTTGGATGTACTTCACATGTGCAACCACAAATTCTGAGAGGAAATAAAAAATTTTAAAATTCAGAAAAAAATGCAAGGAAATCCTTTTTATTTTATTTGGAAATCCCAACTTAGTCCATCTAAATGCAATGCTTTCCCAGATTCTTAAAGGTGATAGCAGGAAGGATAACATCCATAACGCAAGACAGAGTACAGCTTTCATCATCTCAAGTGCCTGAAAGCCCAGCCCATGCCAGGACAAAATGGCTGGTGTTTGCCTCTAACCATTCCAGTCATCCTGTTTTTGAGGATTGCACTGATAAACAATTCCCTGAAGTATACTGTAATTCTGCAACACTGATGAGCCCAATATCAATGCCTGTGTTAAGAGCAAGTTCAAAGACTCTTCAGTGTTTGCTTGATAAGCTTCTCAGAGAGGTCATTAACTAGGACAGCTGGAGTACTGTACTCTTCATGCAAATTTTCTGGGTTTTTTTCCTTGTTTTTGTTTGTTGGTTTGGTTTGGTTTTGTTTGGTTGGTTATTTTAAAATCCTTTTATCATCAAGATCCCATTTTAGGGAACCTTCCCCAGCTGCCTGGGATGACCTAAAGGGAAAGGCACACGTGTGGCTGAAGGTGACACACAAGTACTTACAGCCTGTGAGTCTCAAGCGTGTTTTTGGTTGAGGACTCTTACCACACATGAGACTCAGAAAGGTTTTAATTGGATGAAGCATAAAGCTCTTACAGGACTGAAGACAACACAGGAATGAAGTGGAAAATTTTTGCAAGGTTTAGATCCAGTAAAAAAGTTATTATAGGAGATCACCGGGTAGTTCCTGGTGATTCTCTAGTACTTGATAATTAGAAGTAAACAAAACCAACCAGATAAGAACCTTGATGGTACTTCCTCCTCCAGAGCTTACTGATGCTGCTTAAATCTCTAAAATCTCTGGTGGCGTGGTGGTGTCCTCCTGGCCCTGCACATGGCAGGCAGAGGAGGTGACCAGGCTCAGCCCCATGGATGCAGTGCTGCACAAAGCATCCATCAGGACAGCTATGGCTGTCACAGTCAGCTTGGGACAACTGCTCCTCACCCAACTCCTTCCAGCAAGCCATCTACAGAGTCTGAAACAGTTCCAGTAGAGTCCCTCACTGACATAGGAATGCTCTTCTACCACACCAGCACTTTTCACTCAATGGTGCAATTAGTCAGAGGCAGTTGCCACTGTCAATGAACGATTCCCAAAAAGTTGCTCTAGTAAAAAGTTGCATTCATGCAAGGTGTGTGCTGGTCAGACAACACCAATCTCCATAGCCAAGAGCAAGACAGGTCTGCCTAAGTCCATCATAGATCCACAGGTCTGAATAAATGGCAACTTCTTAGGGGATCAGCTGTTGTCTAATGCAGGGCCCAGAGACTTCAGCAAAGATCTTTAAGCAGCTCTAAGACCCAGAAGCAACCAGAGTTGCCTGAGGCCATCACAGGCATCAGACACAGATTATTCATCATGAGAAGACTCAGAGAGTCCTTGTCTGTCTCTGAAGGGTTGTTGTTGGCTGTTCCCCTGTGGAGTAGAGACAGGGGCAGACCTAGAGGTGCCATGAGTCAGAACCACCAGGAGAAAGAGCTACCTGAGAGGCTGCTCTAAACAGGAAAGACAAAAGTTAAACCCTAAAAGATTTCATGACCAGTTTTCAGTTTTATAGCAGAAATTAATTCAAGCAGGGAGACAAGTCAGCTGACCAAACCAGCAGGATAGCATTAAAGAGAGATGAAGAGACTGCTGGGTGGGCATCTCCCTCCTCCACAGCAGTGGAGGGGAAAAGGGGTGGTGGCAGTGGGAATACCCAGGCTGGCTCTGAAGGGGCCCATCAGCACTTGTTTATTGCCATGGAAATCTCAGCTTTAGGAGTCCTGTAGGACACACGCAGAGCTCTAGCCCCAGAGGAAAGACCAAGGATAACTCTCTCTTTCTTTTTTTTTTTTTTTTTTTTTTTTTTTTGTCAACAGCTTCTTTTAGACTGTGCACACCTTCCCTAAGTCTAAATGCTGAATAACCAGCCAGAGCAAATAGATCAGATCTCACACACAAATGCTTTTCATCTCAGAAGATCCCACTTGGGCAATGTCATCAAGTGCCAAGGTTTTGAAACTTTACCCTCCTGGCACTCCTCTTTGTACCCAGGGTGATATGTAGGGAGAAGAAATACACATTGTACATATAGGGGATGAAATTATTTACTGTGAGGCTGATGTTTTGTTACTTGTTGTTTGTTTTTAATTTAAACTGACTTTTGCAGTGCCAACTCCACTTAAAATATTTGCTCAAGTGTATAAATGTTGGATAAAAAGCTGTTTCAAACAACCTACAGCTACCTTGGGCAATCTGTTTAGGTTTCTGATCATTAAGTACTCTAGAAGTTTAGGTTTGGGTAGGTAGTCAATATAAAAGATAGTGATGTCAGCCTCTCTCATTTATTCAAATATCCCCAGACCTGTGAGACTCAGATCTTCCCTTACAGGAGGAGGAATGAAAACAAAGAGGGGAAAAGGAGAGGAAGGGAAATCCATCCTGATACACACTTTTCTCTAGACTTCCCAACAGATCCTCCTCAGAGGGGCTGGCCAAGCCTGAACACTGGAACAGCCAAGCATTTATATATATGCATTTAGTTATAATTAGGATTACAGAATATTCTGACTGGAAGTGACCCAAAATGATCATCAAACCCAACTCTTAAGTGAATGGCCCATACAGGGATCAGATTCATGACTTTGGCATTATTAGCACCAGGCTCTGACCTGATGAGATATAGAACCTTACCAGACATCAGAAAATATGGATCCAAAGGAACAACACATCTACCCTGGAAGGTAGCATTTTGACCATCCTTGAAGCTATGGAATATTTTTAAATTCACAAATTTCCCACTGTATGTATATTTTGAGGTTTCAAAATGTAACACTACATTTCCTATTTCTAAAGCAGTATCAACAACACTTAGCAATTTGAAAAAAAAATACATTGTCAAAATCGAAGCACAGCAAATCAGCTCCCCTGGATTTTACCTGTGGGTGGATGAAAAGGATTGAGAGGGGACATGGTGTTGATTTTTTATTTTTTTCCACTGGCCTTTCAACTAATGCTGCAAAAGAAACATTTTTTTGAAATCTCCACAACTCTTGCACAATAGGGAAGAAAAAGAGCACAACCAAATCAATCACCCTCCAGCTGATACCACTGCAGAATGAAATCCATTCAGAGATCTCCTGGAAGCAGAACAACACTTCTGAGCTGCAGCAAATCAAATCTGGTGATAAAGGGGCTGCTCTCACTTCCTCCCTCCGTGACAAACGGAGGCACAGGTTATCTGCTCCAGCATAGTCAGAGCAGCTGGAATTAAGCAAGTCAGTTTTTATTATCAGTCCACCTTCCCGAGGGAAGTCACTCTATACAACTGCTTGCAGAGGTGATTCTACCCGTTTTTCTACCTTTCAAAATAACTTACGGTTTTCCAGGGCAATTTTGATGAGGTTTTGACAGAATGGCAGCAGCTATAAAAATACTATCTGGTCAAGTTCTGGTAGGGCAGAGGAAAGATAATGTTCCTACAGAGGGAAATTTACTATGTTAATCTATTGGATACAAGAAGAGAGTCACACACTTAGCACAAGGCTACAGGAAATCAGATTTTATAACTTCTGCTCATTATGGCACTACTCTTTTTCCTACAGTTGTGAGATCCCAAAAGATTACAGAATCTCAGGCATTGTATCAGCAGTGATTTTTTATATACAATACCAGCTTTGGAATATTAAAGTAACTGGGGTGACACAGTAATTTAACAAATCTGCAGGGAAAACACTGATGAAATTAGAGAAGGGTCCAACAACAAAATCTCCACTTGTTTTTTTCCTCCAATTGTTGCTATGTTTTTATCAAGGATTTGGCTTAGAACAATCTTTGCTGTACATATAGGATATCAGAGGGAATGATTGTGGAATATACATCAAAATGATGACAGTAATCACATCTCTGGCAGGTGTCACTTTTCACTTACCAACATGTTTCCTTAATCCTGTCCAAATTTTTATTCTGAGTGAAGATTTTGGTGTGTAAAATGGAAACCATATCTTTCGTTAGGTCTTTAGCTTCTAAATAACACTGTTTTACTGGGACTCTGAATATATTGCAAGCAGGAAAAACCAAGCAGAAGTATATGTATTTTTAGTTTGCAGTTCAATTAAAAAAAAAAAAATCACAATTCTCAACAAAATTGTGAATATTGGGCTACAAATTATTACAGAAAGTAGCATTTCTTTTTATTCCTTTTGCAGGTTACTGGATGAAGAACTGTATTTGATTTTTGTATTCTAACAATAATTGTATTTTTTCTGTTGAAGAAAACCCAAGCTCTTTTAGCTAACGATGAGGTT
This sequence comes from Zosterops lateralis, assembly GCF_965231275.1. NCBI lineage: Eukaryota > Metazoa > Chordata > Aves > Passeriformes > Zosteropidae > Zosterops > Zosterops lateralis. The sequence goes on from NC_139763.1 coordinate 112,940,447, forward strand.
ATCTAACCATCCTTTATTTGGGACAATCAGCCATCACAAAACAATTCCTGGGAGTAAACACCATAGTTAGAGACGTGCAAACAAAATCCAGCATTTTAAATGATAGCACCACACATGAAAGAGAGAGAAATCAAAGGCATTACTACATGAAGTAAATTTGTATTTTGCCTCCCACTGAGTTATAATATTTTCCCTGTACTCTGCTTTGGGGGCTTGGTGTGTGTTTGTATGTTTTTCTTGTTTGGGTTAGGTTTTTTCTCTTAAGCAAAGCCACATGTACCAACAGGGTAAATCAGGTAAAGCCATTATTTTATTTTAAGTTTTGGAAATGACATAGAGTTTTGAGTTTACCTCTCTTCCAGCATGCCACTGTAATAAGTCTCCCAACACAGATATCAACAAGATTTAATAGAATTTAATGTAAGAAAACCCCACACCCAACAAAAAACAGTGCCACGCCCATTTTAACATTTTGTCAACTGGTTTAAATTCTGGAAAACAACCAACCAAACAACAAACCAGTGCCAGTCACACAAAATCAAGTAGAACTTTCCTGGTAATTTGTGACAAGGTTTCTTTTATGCAAACAGTCAATTTAAGCCTAAGGCTTTGGGAATGGGCATTAATCTGCTACAGGCAACAAAGCAGGGCTGATCTGCACCAGCATTGATTTGGCCAAATATCTGGAAGAGACAATTACTGCCTCAAAACAAGAGGTCTCTTTGCTGAAAGGAAGGGATCCTGTTGAAAAGTTACCAGCTGAGCAGCACATCATTTCTAAGTTTTATGCATGAATCATCCTCAGGGAAGATTCACAAATATACCTTTAATTAAATGCTTTTCCATTATTCCACCAGCCTAAAAACATATAGAGAGGAATTAATTACATAGGGACAGATCTTGAATCCATTAGTTGTTAGAGGTGTCCTGTTTATCAAAGACTAGATATAATGTGTAAAATAGTATTAATATCATTAAAGCTTAGAGTCATTTCAGCGACTGGTAAAGGTTTTTTCTTAAAAATAAATTAAAAACTGCATTCCCTGAGAAATGTAAATGGATTTGCTTTCTGAAAGACTGGTGTGAACCTACATGTAATCAATCAGCTGGGTTGCTACAGCTGCACTTTCAGAAGTGTGAGGGTAGATTTACTGCAGAAAGGCACCGAGAAAGAGCTGTGACAATGACACAAAGATGCACCAGAAGCTCTTTCCCCCAGGTATGGTCTCCAACAATTAAAACCACAACTCACCTACAACATCAATAACAAAGTAACCCTCCTGAAAATTCAGCAGGAAAGGGGAGCACGAGGTGGATGCTGTAAAACTCCCTCTGCAGCCAGGCATAGCAGCCCAATAAAAGCTACAGAGTATCAGGGACTGCACTGCTGTAATTCACTTGTCCCTCCCTTTCTCTTTATACTGTCTTTATACATTGGTGCAAGCTATATATCCATCATATATAGGAGAAATGTGGGTTTCTGGGAATGGGATAATCTATTTTATTGTATGCTCTTATGTTCTCCAATTTCTTCTAGCCACATCTGTTTTTCTTGGCTCTGTGTGTACAACAGCTGCATATATAGGGACACAATTTAAAACAAAGGAGAAGTTTTATTTTCTTATAAATCACTCTTCAGATGGTATACAGCTCCAGAAATTCAGATAATTAGGCCACAATATCAGGTTTTTGTTTTTTTGGTTGTTTTTTTTTTTTTTTTTTTTTTTTTTTTTTTTTTTTTTTTTTTTCATAACAAAACATATCAGCATTATTTCCCTGGAGATATTTCCCCCCCTCAACCAAGAAAACCAACTAGTTAAGTGCACTTAGAAATCCAGTTGTTTATACCTGCTTCTGTCCAATGAATTAGTGTCCAGCTTTTTATACAGCTCATTTCATGGCATATCATTACCACTTTCTGGACTGGAAAGGATCTGAACAAACAATAGGGATTACAGTCTTAAAACAAAAGGAATGGAAATATATTGTGGTCCGTAGAGAGGATGGCAGGATCCATGTTCCTTCCCTGAAGAAGGATAAAGATATTGACCCCAGAGCAATTTCAGCCAGCGTGATGCTGTTGCTTCTCAAAAGGCAATTCTCAAGCACAGAGAGTGAACATGACAGGAGCACGTCACCATCAACACAGAAGAGCTGACAGAGCATCAGCTCCTCTGAATCCCAAGCCTGTGTATTCCTCATTTCCTAAACCCTAAAGTCCTCATTCAAGCCACGTTACTGCTCAGCTTAAAAGGAGTTACCATCAAGGAGATACACAGCAAGGTTTTAATGACAAAGTAGAATATGCAAACACTACATCTGCTATATCATTAATAATTCTGTAATAGAAACCAAATTATATATATAGTTAACATTTCTGTGCTTAACCATTTCATATTTATACAATAAAGTGAAGATACTGTGAAAATGCTACACAGAAAGTTTCTTCTGTTCATTAGATGTCCATGAGACAGTTAAGAATGTACAAAGAATGTGAAATTAAAATCAGTAAACCCTGTGCCAAATGTTATGGATTTCATCCGTTTAACACCCGTTCCCAAATCTTTCATAAAAACCACAATGCAGCTTCACACCTAATTCATTAATTGCCCCTCTTTTGTTAAACACCAGGTAGCCTGCAGGCCTCCTATTTGTTTGTTTTTAATTCAGAGACTGGTGGGGCATCTGAGGTGCTTTAATAACAGCCCTGTGCACAATCTAATTTTTCCAGTCTATACAGCTTGACTGTCTATTTTTTTTAGGGGATGAATGGCATTCTTTGGGTTCATGTACAATAAAACATGACCAGTGCTCCTGAGACAAGTAAAGCCAAATATTTGGTTTTAAAAGACAGTCCTGACCAGACTATTTTCTACATAAAGTGTCTCCTGCACATGGTAAAAGCACATGGTAGCAGCACTGCAGCAGTACAGTATGGCTGCACACGCCTGACATGCAGATTTTCATACTGAGTGCGCTCATTAGAAAGCCACAGACGACAAGCATCCAGTGAAACCTCACAATCTGTCTGAAGAAGGAAGTTTTAGGCAGCCCCATATGTGTGCAGTCATCCCAGTGCTTTTTCTAATCCTGCTGTTACTTAGAAGAGACTTTACCACAAACCTGTTAGAGGCACCATGGGTGGTCTCCAACTTCTCAAGGTGCTAAAAGCTGCTTGCCATCAGGTCTGCTGGTTCCATTCAAACAAACAAACAACCCCCTAACACTCAGTATCTTCTGGTACCATCAAGATAGACCCATAGAAGGTCTTAATTAATGCCAAATACCAATGGCCTTTGCACTGCACAAATCCCAACCCCAAAGGCAACTGCAAAAGGAAAGAAAGAAGCCAACTCCAAAACTTTCTTGGCATTGGCACTGCAGATGGGCTGGAAAGGAAAAAAAAGGTGAGAGATTTCTGCTCTGCCATTTGCCTAACCCTCATTCCCTCATTCTCTCTTGCCAGCTGATGGCTTTGCCTTTCAGCATGCATACTGCAAGGTTTTGCAGCTGCTCAAAGAGAAGCTTCTCTCCTCAAACAGTGCACACCAACAGTAGCTGGGGAGTCCTGGGAAGCAGCAGCTGGGGGGATGAGCACTAGAGGGCTGAGTTAAAATGCTGAGGCATCTCTCATCACAACTGCACAGAGCCAGATCCCAAGATTGCTAATCAAGTACAAGTCAACAGGAGCTTTGCCCAATTAAGTAACAGAGTTTGGCTCATTCTAGCACAGGATTACACACAGCAGCAGAAGCCCTTCAGTACCCAACACTGAGGTCAACGCCCCTCTTTCCTCTACTAGTTAACTCCCTCCCTTTATCTTCTTCTCTGCTAGTCCTGAATAAGAGGATTTAAAGACAAACTGTGAAGTGATGCTGAGAAAAGCAGGGATGCAGTCCAGAGGAACATGGGGCGTTTGGTTTTTAGTTCTCCTTATCCTAGTTTTATTACCCACCCCACTAGCACCATGAAGATCCCCATTTGCCTCCTCTCCCCAAATAATTAGAAAACAACCACATTTATGTCCCCACTGAAGCCTGATCCCAGCATCCTCAGGTGTAGTCCAAACTCCTGTGTAGCCTCCCAGACACAGGCTGCTTGGGTCAGTTTGTCTTTCCCCTCCTGAGATCATTCTCTTTCCCTACAAGGAGGCTCTCACAAAGGTTGGCTGACCTGCTGAAGCCTGATGTGTCTGCTCTTTGATAAAATTCAGTCTCTAGCTCTTTGCAAGATACAGAACCTTAGTCAAGGGAGGGAAAAATTTTTCTTGTGCAAAGAATTAAAATATTAACACAAAATAAATTTTAAAAAAAAAAAGTCAATGTATCTTTTTAAGTGGCCGAAGTGTTTAGACAGCATCCCAATCTGCAGAGACCACCATGAGAAAGTATCCTAGTCAAGAAAGCACATACTGCAGAAAGAAGTGCCATGCCATATTTCCCCTAATCCCTCATTACCCTCTTGGATCTTTGATTATTGGAAAGATGACTTTCTCTCAAGAATCTGAAGATCTAATCTTACATGATAAGATACAAGGGCACAGTAAAATTAGAACAGGCTCAGTGAGAAAGTAAACCAAAATAAATTTCTTGTTGAGTGTCTACCACTAGTCACTGAGAAGATAAGACCTACAAACCTTTTATGATCAACTTTATTTTGAGCAAAATTTGTTTAAAACCAGCCTCCAATACTAGTTTTGCAATAATGCCTGACTGCAGGATTTTCAAGCTCTGTCATCAAGAGAAAATGTTTCGTGTCCCTTCTCCCCTTAAATAAGAAGGCTGAATAACCAGATGCACATTTAAATGTATTTTCTACTCATACTGATTTTCAGAAGTGAGTGTCATAATAATTTACATGTACACACTGCCTGTGGTCCCTCTGAAACCAGTGAGATCAGCCTCAGAGCAGAGAACCAAGCCTGTGCATAAATCTTTGCAGGACCTCAGCCAAAGATGCTGTTTTATTGGGAAACAATAAAGGGATGCAGGCTTGTGGTAACTCTGTGAGCCAAACCCTGTCCTCAGAAACAGGTTGATTCCTCTTTGGTGGTATAGGGTCCAAACACCCAGCCCTGGGAAGTGAGGCAGAGACAGAGATGAGCCCTGTGCCCCTCTACCTGCAGAGGGAAGAGCTACAGTCCATGGAGAAGCTCCTCACTGTGAGGACACAGAAGCACACTGGTGTAATTTAGGTGCACTTTTGGCTTAACACTCCAGGAAAACATAATCCTCTGTGGTCTCCTTGGTATCCCATGGCTCTCATTGCTATGGGGGTCACATAACAGGGATGTGTCCAGGTAGGTTTGAGAAGCACGTGCAGCTTTTTACAGAGGATAATGGGTAGTCTACATTATTCATAACATAACTGATTTCAATTGCATTATGCTTTACTTTCCAGATTTTCAAACAAGGACATCCTAATAGGACTAAACAGGTATATTTCTTCTAAAATTCATGATCTACACTGGAATTAGATGTCCTCCACCAAAACTGTTATTAAAATTAGCACTACACGGCCTTAGATTGGGGCCTAAAATGTCATGGTTAAAATGTTGTCTACAACACTTACATCTTCTGTTTATCTAAGGGAAACACAGAGGATAATGCAAGACTTTAAACTAATGACAAGGACAAAAATATTTCTTAGGAAAACAAGAAGCAATACAGATCTAAAAGCTCTTGTACTGTAATGTTTGATTGTTGCTAAATGAAATAAAATAAAAAAATAAATATATGCTTCTGAGTTACCCCAAACCATCAGTGAAACAGTAAAATGGGAGGGAAAACAAAACCCAAACAAACAATAACAGAATTGCAAGAGCAATGGAGAATGGCTGGGAGAGAAAGGATATGAATTTAATTCTCTCCCTTCAAATTCGTAACGATGTTTTCCTTCCCCAGACATATTCTTCATGTGCAGTGGCTTCACAACATTTCCTTTGAAAAAAGAAAGTCGTGCATGTAAACCCACCTGCATTTGTCACTGCCTTCACCAGGACACAGCTAATTCAGTAAACCTGTTCTAGAGGCTATCACTGATAATCCACAGAGAAGAAAACACTGATTTTCATCTTGAACCAAAGCCTGACATGACTTTTTGTCCCTCCTATTGGAAGAAACCCCAACACAACCCTCCTCAAATCCCAACTCAAACAACCCACCATGGTAATTGCAGACCCCCACACAGAGAGAAAGCAGAGCTGAGCTAGATTCTTCATTCTGGACATCCAAAAATCTGTTCTCTTCCCAGTATTAAGGTGAAATTTTCCTTGAAAAATGAAGCAGAAGTGAACGTTCTTACTAGGTGTTATCACATGTTTGCACTGTATTTCAAGAACTGCTGTTTTAAGACAACCAAGTTGAGATTTTTTTCTTTCCTTATATTCACGAGACAATATTAGCTGCTGATTAAAACCAGTCAATCAACTTGAAAGGGTCCACAAATGTCAGCATCACAAAAAGAGGCCCTGAGACCCTGTCCTGCAGTGCTGGAGATGAAAAAGAGGCTCCTTTAAAGTCATCCAGAAAAAAGAAAAAAGTGCAAAACTAGGTATTCATGAAATGTTATTGTCCAAGATAGAATAGTAGAGGCTGAGGAGAACAAACAAAATAAATAGAGAACACATTTTTCCTTGCCTGCTTCACAATAGCTAAGATTCTTTAAAAAAAAGAATAGGTAGAAAGATAAGACATGCATGCCTGATACTGAAGAAAGGACTCTTTGTACCCAGCACACTGGATAAATTGTTCTAGAACAGTTCAGCCATGTCAAGAAATGATCCTTTCATGCTGCCAAGGTCAATTAGACCCGCAGCCAGTGTTAGTCAAAAAGGTCATCACCGTTCATATACTTAAAATAAATTCACCTATTTTCTCCTAGAACTTCACAAACTTAGCAGAGACCAGTCAGGTTGGGAGATTTTAGGTGTGGTATGCTATGGCTGGCATGTGTTTTACTGGTGGATCAAGAGCTGCAGGCAATATTTGGCCCAGTCCTAAGACCATGGCAAAGCCTGTATGTTGCTGCTGCAGCTCCCAGTTACAGGTAGAAGAAGGAGGGTGACAGATACACCTATAAAAAGGGAAGCCTGACACCTAAACTCCTAATTCTATGTTAAAATTTCACTTCATTCCTGGTGTTCAAGACAACATTTGTTTAAATCTTAACCTGATCTCTGGAAGGCCCCCTAAACATAGCAAGGAAAAATTCATACAAGCCTATTCCCATGGAAATTCATTATACAGGTGCATTCTAAGAAGTAGTTTACTTGAACAGGAAAAACAACAACAATGCAGTAAGATGTAAATTAAGTGCATGATTGTAATTAGTCTTCCACTCAAGCAATTCCCTTTGTTATTTTGACTTATTGATCAACAGAGAAATGCTGGAAAGCAGAAGCCTTTAAACATCTGCTAGTCAATTATATTATTTCACTATTTTCATAGTTTTGTTTAAATATACTGATTTCAGGGGAAATTTATGGCTAAAATCATCTGATGCTTGCATTGAAATGGGGATGGAGCTCGTTGTGCAAAAATTAGATAAATCGTTCTGTGGTCCTCACCTGTGTGCATGAAGAGTTAATAAATAAACAAATAAATTGGAACAGTTGAAACATCCAGTGGGACTTACTTCACAGATTTACCTTCTTTCCAAATTTATAAGCTGCTCTTTTGAGACAGTTGCCTTGCAGAGTATATAGGGAAGAGAAGGCTCAGCTGGAATGCCTCTCACACAACAAGAAAGAAATAACATTCAGCTATACCATCATCCCCAATGTTATTTCACAACAGCTCTGGCAAAGATTCCCAACTCTTACAGAATTGCTGTCTACAGGCAGTGAGGTTTCCACTCCTGAGGTTGCCTTGTTTTTCCTACAGGAGACCTACGTGTAATTATGCCCACACTTACAGCATGCACTAACTAGGCAAGATCCCTGTCCAGAGCAGAGGAAAACCCAGGGCAGGCAGTGGAATTATTCCATTTTAAACCAGGTGTAGCTTTGTCCCATGATGTCTAGTCAGCAGATATGCACCATTGCTAATTAGCTGTCTGCTCTCATCTGTCCACAGTTGAAAGATAAAAGTGTAAAAGAAAGTCCTCTAGAGTTTAAGGCCAGAAGACACTAAAGTTCAATTCATTTTCGTGTGGGTTTTTTTCCAGTGTTCTCAGAACCCGAATACTGAGTAGATTTCTCCTGAGCTCTTTTAAGAAACTTCCTGTAGAAGCTTCCTCCCATTATGAACTCACTGAAACCCTACCCATTTAAAAAGGAAAAAAAAATTAATAAATAAATAAAGCACCTTGGAAATCACAGATCTCTTTTGTGTTCCACAGTTTGCCAGGAGTTAATGACATGACAATGGCTTAGGTGAGAGGGTAACAGCATATCCAGTACTCAACAGAGAAACTAAAGAGAGTGGAGAGGGAGGGAAAAGAGCCTTTTCTTCAGTGAACAAAAATGATAACAGAAAGAAAAGTGAAACTAAATCAAAACATGCTAGGAACCTGTGATATTGGGAAAAAAATTGAGAAACCAGGTACTCCTGTGGTGAAGCCAGGCCTTCTGATTTTCAAGATTTTCTGTTAACTGCACCTGCCAATGATTACTCATTGAGAAAATTTTGTATTCATACTGGAACTAAAGTGTCTGTACTGTGCACTTACTGTCCTGCCTCAAGAGTGCTCTGGTAGAGTTGAAGGCTTGAACAAGCAGTGCTGAGACTCTCTCTGCCTTTCCCAGACACAGGCTGGAAGCACCTCCCTGTGCTGCTGGAGAACAAGGATGCAGAGGGTGCTGAACATCCCTCACTTGTGTTCCTCTGCTGTATGCACACAGCTCTTGTTCACTTTGAACAATGACTTCTGACTTAAAGCTTGAGAGCCAGCCCAGGCCTCTTTCTGCTCCCAAGCCAGGACACCCAGTTTTCTGTACCACTGAGCTGCAGAAGCCAACACACAACACAGGTGGTGTCCCATTTCAGAGGCTCTGTCAATGCTACTCTTCCCACCTCCTCTCCTCTCAACATCCATGGACACACAGCTGTGAGCAACCCTTACTGAACAGGCACTGAGGCAAGGAAAGCAAAACAGGTCTTTTTTAGCCCTGAGGGGCACACCCTGGGGAAAAATCCAATGTCCATCTGCCTGTATTGACAGGGGAGTGATGGAGGAGATGGAGCCGTACTCTCCCATCATTGTCTAGCAGGATGAGACACTACAGCTGAAAGCTGAAATGAGAGTCAGACTGGGTATAAAGAGCAATTTATTGTCCATGAGGGCAGGCAGGCAGTGGAAGAAATCATCAGACAGGCTGTGGAGGCTCTGTTGCTGGAGGCTTTCAAGAGCTGCCAAGACAAAGGCTTGAGTAACCTGGTCTGGTGTCACAGGTGACCCTGCTTTGAGCTGGAGTTTGGATGACAGGCCTCTTGATATGCAATCCCAACCTAAATGCCTGTGTGGCCCTTTTGAAGGAAGTAAATTCAAGGCTTTGGTTTACATAAAGACCTGCCTCCTCTCTGGTGCATCAAAGATGTGATTTCAGGACAAAGCAGGTGTTTTCTTCCTCAAAGTACTCCCAATCCTGCTTTGTAAAGGTGGAGATGTGGGTCACCTGGACCCTTGTGTGGGAGCAGATGAAGAGCTTTCAGAAGACCAGGTCATGCCATTTGAAACATGGGCAAGCTCTGGCTGCTGCCACATGCACATTGTAGCTCAATGCAATAATTTCTTGGCATTGCCAGGCAGTCATGCCATTTGTTGCTGACAAAACAGAATCTAGACCTGCTATAGGAAAAAAAACTCAGAGGCTTAATTGTTTAATGGCAAGATTCTCAGCAAATGCTTACCTTGTAGCACACTTACGCTTACGTTGTAGCACAACGAAAATGGATTTTTAAGGCATCTCTGATATACAATATCAAAAAATGGACTCCACACAAAAAGTACTTGCTGATGCCTACACACCATATCAATTAAAATGTAACAGACATAAAACTATTTGAGCAGAAAACACAATGTATTTTTGAACATCCCATAATTTAAGATCAGAAAACTGAGAGTGACTGTAGGGCTCACAGCCCGTCACTGGTTTGAATCCAAGTAACTGTGAACAAAGTTGGTTGTCTCAATTCAGCAAGTCTCATGCTATTTCTCACCTACCTTATGGATCCCATCACTGCACCTAATCCCCTTGCCATGATTCTCCACAGAATCATAGGATGGTTTGTGTTGGAAGGGAACCTTGAAGATCATCTAGTTCCAACCCCTCTGTTGTGAGAAGGAATGCCTTCAAATAGACCAGGTTGCTCAGAAAAACTCAGAAACCAAAAAGCCAGAGGCTCTAAAAGGCAAAGTTCTTTCAAGGCCAAAGCAAAACCAAAACAGTGTAAAGGGAGATTTGAATTAGTTTTCTGTGCACTTCAGTTATTTGGTGTGTGAATGCAGATCTTCATGTTCCTGAGACAGACTCTGAACACAAACATATTCTTTGGTAAACTTCAAAATAAGTGAAGGGGCTTTCCACAATTCAGGCCAGAAAAACATATTTTTTTATATATAAAAGGAGACATTGTGAAATCTCTCTTTAGAAACAGTTTTTTAAAGCCCCAAAATCAACGTCATTAGAGGACAATACAACTATCAGCATTTGTGACTCTTCATTTTTGCATATATTTTTGTGTCCTTGAGTACTGTGTTCAGTTTTGGTCACCACAGCATAAAGAAAAAGACATTATTAGAGAGTGTCCAAAGGAGGGACACGAGGATGGTGAAGGGTCAGGAGGGAAAGAGGAGGGGCAGGCGCTGATTTGTCTCTGTGACCAATGACAGGAGGGAATGGCACAAAGCTGTGCCGGGGGTGGGGTTAGGTTGGATATCAGAAAAAGATTCTTCACCCAGAGGGATGCTGGGCTCTGGAACAGGTTCCCTAAGGAAGTTGTCACAGAACCAAGCCTGACAGAGGTCAAGAAGCCTTTGGAAAATGCTCTCAGGGTGGGATTCCTGGGGATGGTCCTGTGCAGGCCCAGAGTCGGACTTGATGGTCTTGATGGGTCCCTTCCAACTCAGGATATTCTGTGATTCTATGAAGACAATGTACTCTGAAAGGGTGAGGGGGAAGCTGTCCCTCACAAGCACAAAACACGATCACCAGCTGCCTTCAGGGGAGGTATGAGTCATGTTTGAAACCCCAAACCAAGCTCCACAGTGCACCCATCCATTCGGGACCCCTGCAGGTGGGTGAGCTGCCCACCAACACACACCCAGGGTGTGCTCAAAGCACCTCCCTCCCGACCTTCCCTGGTGTGAGGGAGTTTCTGGGGTGTGACAGTTCTGGCTTCTTTTTCTCTGCCAAGGTCGGGATTAATACATGGGAGCCACAGTTCATGTTTGGACTTGGATGTTTATTATTTCTTATCTATTTACAGACTCAGGAGCCATGGGCTCTAACTAGCAAGTTAGAGAATGCAGGTAAAATGGAGTCCCTCTCTACCTCTACAAGGTCTTTTCAAGGACAATCTGTCCAATTATGAAATGCCACCTAAATTATTTTTATTTTTAACCCAATAACTAACTCCTTGAAGTCCTCAATGCGGACTCTATCAACCAATTACAGAAAACCACCCAAACCCATGGAGAAGAAGGAAGAAGGAGGTGAAGAAGAAGGACACAGATAATGCCCAAAGTCCTCCATCTTGCCCTATGCATTACTATATACTAAAATCCCAAATTGAAATTTTTCACCCTATGAGATCACACAATACTATTCAAACTACACACCCACAACCCCAGTGCCATCACTCAATTTCAGAAGCCTGTTGCATGGCCTCATCTCAAATGCAGTGCCTGCCTGAGGGCCAGTGCTCCTCAGCACAGAAAGCCTGAAATTCTCAGCCTCCAGGGTTTGAACACTGGGGTGCAGCTGGCTCTGCCTCCCTGGCTGCAGGGGGTGAGGGCTGGAGGCTGGAGGGCACTGCCTGTCTGGTACCCACACTGAGCTGGCTGTGGGACTCTGCACCAGCTCCATAAAACTCCACCAGACAAACCCCAAGCATGCACAACATGTGGGGATCACACAGAGCAGCACAACCCCATAAGAACTGGGTATAACACATAAGGGAGCCTAATACCTTTGAGGCTGAGAAAATTACCACTCATTATGCTAAGTAATGCCTTATATCAGTATGTAAATAACTTTTCTTTGTAAGCAATCACCAAAGCATTCTCAACAGAAAATTATTACATCTGTTTTGTTTATGGATTCACCTAATTTAGGGTAGAAAGATTTTTAAACTGAAACTAGATATGAAAGTGTGTCACCAAAATTTTTCTGAGCTGTGTGTATAGATCCGTTTATATTTATACAGACATAAGCACACACAATTACATGTTCTCTCTGTGATAGGCTGAATCAGATAAGATGTTAAATATACAGTCCTGTGCTGTATGTTACAAGAGATTTCACTCATCCTCCTATTTCTGACAGCCATAGTTTTGGTGGGAAATTAAAAGTTAATTTTGGTTTTTTGTCCTTTTGTCTTTTTCCTTATCAGCAGTGCCTCCAAGGCGTGCTAAAGTATTCTGAAAGTGACCTTCATTTTACTCATATCATCCTGACACAAATGATTTAGCCTCCATGCTTGTAGGAGTAAACATAAGAAACACCCACTGACTGACAAATATTCCATCAGAATTCAGCCACGTTCTTGGGCACGGAGGGGAGGGTGTGTTAGATGAAGACCTCATTTAGTAAGGCATCATCATTTAAGTTCATCACAAGTACATGGATGCTACCACTGCTTTTTGCACTCTCAACCCGTATCTTCTTGTCCTCCTTTTGCTATATTTTTTGGCCCATTCCACGTGCAGCTGCCATGCACTGATGTTGCTGTGATTTCCCAGATGGACACAGATCTTTTAATCAAACCTGACCCGGACAAGGATTTTCCCAGTTTCAAACCTACTCCTAGATCAAGCAAGCAAATTTTAAATGCTTAAATATATAGAAGCTAGACAAATAATGTAGGGAAGAGCACATCTAGCTCTGCTGGGGCCTGTTTTTTCCAGGACAGTAGTGATACCATTGCTCATAATTGCCAAAAACTCTGGGCCATTAAATCCTCATTTTCCCAATGGGGAAATCTGTGCACTCCCAGCTATTCTCATATAGAAGTCCTTTGCTGGACTGGAGTCTGGAGGGTAGTTGAAACAGTTTTCAATATATTAATTACTTGTGACTTGCACTCATGAGTAGTGGTGGTAGCTTAATAGATACAGTACAAATGTGAAAAGCAACAGAGATGGAAAAAAAATTGATGGAGATAAGGGCTTTAGTCATCGACTGGGGAAAAACTCTTAGGAAAAGGAAACAAAAATCTGGCACGTAGCAATAAACTGAGTCAAACAGGCTCTTGAAGACATGGGACAACTTTTTCTGAAAGAATTTAATACTCAAAGCACCAGAGAATATGTTCTGGGTTTTAAAAAACATACGTCAGAGGATTATTAGGAAAGGTGATTTCAGCAGTACCATATCACACAGACCCAGACTAGAAAACCATGTGAAAAAGTGAAAGACTGTTGTGGCAGACACAGTAACGGCCGTAAGGTTACAAGATACAGAAGGAAGAACACATGCACTGGAGATGCTTTATGAGTGCTTTTGGTATAGTATTGAAAAATTAGAGTGTCTGTAAAAAAATAATGAATAAAACACCTCAGAGGCACCACATTCAAGAGCAGCCTAAGACAGCACTGAAACAGCAACCAAATGAAAACTCAGCTTTGACTGCAGATGACACCCTCACAAACAATTTGTCTGTGTAAGGTGAGGGCACACACACCCCTTCACTCCTGGGCAGAAAGCTGCTACAGCACTCATCTGCATGCCACCAAAATTACTGGATTTTTGAAAGAACTTCATCATGCCCACCTGAGAATGGGCAATAGGTAGTTCTTCCATTTGTCTTGGTGATTTACCGCGCTGCTCACAGCTGCCCGTGATGCTGTGCCACATCTCCCTGCATCACCTCCTCTGCTGACTCCACAGCAGACAAGGACTAACCCAACTGGAAGTGCCTGTTCACTCCTGGCTTAGCAAGAGTGCCCCGGATGTCTCCCTGGACAGGGAGTCAAAGCAAGAAGCTTACAGAATTGACCCACTGCTTGTTTAAGTCTGTCTCCTCTTTGCTAAGAGGATCTCCCATCTTCTGCTGAAAGCTTTGATAGAGGGTGCAGAGTTCACGTGTCTCGCAGAAATACCTCCTCATGTGGCACCTTTCTATCACACACAATGGAAAAGAAAAATCATGTAGGTTCATGTGAACCTCTCTTTTTGACTCACATTTACCCACTGCCAGGCCCTTTCACGCTGTTGTGGATCTTGACAAGCTATTCTCATTTTCACTTCAGATCTATGTTTTGACTCAACACCAGCAGAAAAATAGGTCACAGAAAAATGACCTGGATACTCAACCACTTAAAGGAGATTTCTCACTGAATTTTAGGGGGGAAAAAAATTAAGCACTGAAGGACTGGCCATTTTAAATTAAAATAAGAATTAAAGAAATCTTCCAAACAGCTGGAACTATTGGGGGATCTATTACAACAAAACTGATAGAAGAAAAATCAGGGGACTTGGATTTACATTTAGTTTACCACACTTTGAATTAAGATCTACCATACAAGGGAAATATTTTCATTGCAAGATGCAATGAAAGTTTTATTCTTCAACAATATTACATGCGTGTTTTTACCAAGAAAAAAAGACCACCTTGTGAAAAACATATTTTGAAGAGGTTATACCTACTAGAGCCATCTCATCCAGTATGGTGAAAACACAATTCAAGACCTGGCCACACAGATACATCAGTTAGGAACATGAGTCAACTTCATGAACTTAAATGAGATTGCACAACAGCTTAAAGTATTTGAAGGACATGAGGCTAAATCAGTTGATCCCTAGAAAACCCAAACTCTGGTTGCAAAGCCTCTTGTTATTATTCTGCCGTACTTAGAAAGAAACAAAAAGTCCTAGCAACAAACCCAGCAGGTATGTAGGTGTCATGTCAGAGAGCATAAGGATGCCCTTCAATCCTGCTGGAAGGACCAGCATGTCAGAAAGAAAGGAAGTGGAAATGATTTTCTAAATTCAGGCAGAGTGTGCACACACAGAAACACTTGGTGTTTTAATACACACCTGGCTGTGGCAACACCTCTGTGTTTGTGTGGGCTCTCCCCATCAACACAGACAGGTCTCCTGATGTCTCCTGCAGCAAACGGAACTGCCAGGAGAAGGAATCAAGTTGGATTTTGGGGATTGTTTGTTTGTTTTTAAAACTCAAACCTAGTCATGGCTTTGTGTACTTGTACCAGAAACCAATTTCTATTAATCCAGTTAGGGATCAAAACCAGAGCCGGTAACTAATCTGTGTAATTTAACTTGTAGCTTTAGTTTTGAATATTACATTCATCCAACAAATACTTGTTTGCAGAAATTCTTTAGCAAATCCTACTATGTAGCACATAAATCAAACTGAAGTGAAAGCAAAACTAATGAAGAACTAATAGCCAACAAATTAGTCACTGAGCTCTATCCAATGCCTTCTCTCCAATACAACAAAGTACTACATATGAATAATGGTGATACTTCTTCCCGCACTCCTTGCTTTGTCTTCTTTTAAGAGACAGGTTTGGTTGATATACCATCATCTCACTAGTTAAAATATTTTTTATTGCATTATATACACACTTTATGCATACATGTCCCTTACATATAAGAACATACAGACACACAATCTGTATTTTCACCTCCATTTTGAAGACACCATTTGCAAATTCCTATTTTGTATGCACTTGAATTTCTTTCTTTCTTTCTTTCTTTCTTTCTTTCTTTCTTTCTTTCTTTCTTTCTTTCTTTCTTTCTTTCTTTCTTTCTTTCTTTCTTTCTTTCTTTCTTTCTTTCTTTCTTTCTTTCTTTCTTTCTTTCTTTCTTTCTTTTCTTCTCTGACACCTCTCACATTCCTGAAGGGCTCATGCTTTGTAAAGGGCCAATACAACTGGAAAAGCTATAATTTCAAATATTTTGACATATATATAGCACTCAAATCCAACTCAATTGGATCTGAAAATTTCATATTGACTCCCTCAGGAATTACTTTTAAAAAAATAGATTTGTATGTGAAAGAGCAGAATAAATTATATTTAAGACCTCATCTAATACATTAAAAAATAATAACTAATGCTTTTAGTCCTTCTATCCAGTTTTTCCTCTTTATTCCATAATCCCTCCACTTTCTTGACTCTTTGAATCTGCATTCCTTTTCCCTCTTACTGAACTAGTTCTGCATACCTCCATACATTAAAATTGCCCTTCTTAATCTGGACCTCATGTATTGTCTCACAAAAAGGCACGAGCTTTAGCAGCAGCTTGAGGCTGCAAGGCCCTTGTTATAACATGACCTGTAGGAACACAGGGACCATCCTTCCCTGGCCTCTTGGACAGGGGCTTGTCTGCCCCATAGTCTGGCACACATTTCATACATGAGGAGGATTTCAGAGACTCATGGGGCATGCTCAGAAAGAGAGGCTAGGTGGGTGTGCCCACCTCAAACACCCCCAGCTCTAAGAGATTGTCTCTGCTTTGAAGGGATACAGAGACACCAACAGTGGCACTTCCCTGTTGAGCTGAATCCTTGTGGAGATGTGCCAGCTTTGCAAAATGTTGCCTGGAGCTGGGCTGGGGAGGTAAACCCCTCAGCTTCAGGCTGACAACAATCCAGTGTGCTGCTCCTTGTCTCCAGCCCTCCCAGTAAAAGCTCTTGTACACCTGCTCTTGCAGGTGTTTGCACATTGGCTTTGTAGGCAAGAGCCTCCAGTGGCAGTTTCCACACAAATGAGCAGGATCTGGAGAGCACTAAGCCAGAGGACTGTCCTCATGCTCAGCCTCAATGAAAGCCCTGCTAGTTTGTCTATTTATGGCATGTCCAAGTCACCCAGCTAAGCATAGAGGGGAAGACGCTGCAGACTGGAGCAGATCAGACAGCAGCACTTGTAAGACATAACCACAAGACTGCATGTCACATCATCCCCTGGCTGCTGCCATAAATGGTGACCCATTTATGATTCCTACCTGAAAGCTGTTCACTATGGAAAAGTTTTATTAACATACCCAAACTACGCTCTTCAAAGGCCTTACACCAGCAATACAGGAAGACAGAACATAAAGCAGGCCAGAAAAAGGACAAACAATATACAAGCTAAAATAGAAACCAAATCTCATTGAAATTAACATTGTAAAATACACTGCAGTGAGCCAACCTAGGAAGAATGCATTCAGCTCACACTGTGCCTCAAGCAACTTCAAAGGGGGAAAAAATAACATATTTAAAGTATATACAGAAGCAACTCAGGTTTTTCATAAGCACAGAAAACTGAAGAGTGTGAATTTGGTCCAAAATCAAACCCACAGGTCAGAAGGCAGATGCTCTCATGAGGGAGACAAACAACCTGAGAGTTTTCAGCCTCCCTCCAGTTTATTGACTTAAGTTACTTTTCTTCCTCCTTTTATATGCATTGACATTCCATCAACAGAAAGTTAAACATGTTACTAATGCTTAATATTTTCCTTTGGCAATTTCCAACAGGGAACACATGATCTGACATCCAGACACTGTTGAGTACGGAACTGCAGAGACCCATTTCTGTAAGAATCAGCACCTGTGACTAAAGAGGTAAACATCACCCTTTGTGAACAAATAAGTCAGAAATGCCCTCTTGAAGATTTCCTGAAAATGACCAAAATTTAAATTTATAATGAAGCTTTCCTATTTTTTTTTTTTTTTTTTTTTGGTGGGACTAACCTTTTCCCCATGCAGTTGATAAAGAAACTGATTTCTGTTGATCACACATTCCTATAAAATTTGGGAAAGACAGAGCACATGAAACCTGAGGTGCCAGAGGTCCCAGGATGGTTTCTACAGCCTGTGACACTCCAGTTTCCTCAGCAAATCCGTCAGACTGGCACTCCCTGCCCAAAGTAGCTACAGGTCTTCGGACACAAGCCGAAGATATCCTAACCCCGATCAACCCCTCTTTCTGCCTCTCTTACTAGGAAAAGGGATTAACTGGTTGGATAATCAGACATTGTTTACCCTCCTGAAGCCATGGAGAAAAGATTAAGGCCAAAACCCCATGGCAGGGGGGTTGGAACTAGATGAACTTCAAGGTCCCATTCCATGATTCTGTGAAGGCTTTAGTAAGTGGGAACCTAAAGTTAGTAAGCCCATACTGAGGCACTTAAATGATCTGATTTTTTTTTTCTTTTTCTAAACCACTGATCTCCCTGTAGCTCTGTGAATGAATACCCTCTGATAATCCAACCTTTATATGTCTTGAGCCAAGATTAAAACTGTTATTTGAGTAAGAAAATTATCCTGTGGAAAAATTAGAAGTTCAGAAAGAGTTAAGAATAAATAGGACTCCTATAACACTGAGTCAAAACTCCAAGCAAAGCAAAAGAGCAAGGAGAAGGAACAGTGAAATATTAAATGCAGTTGCTTCTTCTATTTGCAGATTAATAATTCAAGACCTATATTTATTTATTCATACTAATTGACCGAAGAAGTTGTGCTGTGGAATAGCTGAAGAGAAACTAATTGCTGTCTCATTTTATTTTAACAGTATATTAAAATGCAGGCTAGACTGGAGACCTCTTCTCGACTTGTGCTGATGTTATCTGCCCTGAGACACTGGCAGCTGGCCAGGGACTTACCTACACTGATATTTAGGGCTAACCTTAGGAGTCAGATTAGGTGATTGTGCCTTTGGCTATAATGGACCACAAATGTGAAGCTCATTTCTTTTTGAGATCAATCTTTCCTCCTTTCCATTTTTTTTTCCCACTTAAGTTGTGTTATCATTTGATCAGACTGTGCAAAGGGCCCTTAAAGTAGATGTAAATGAATTTTGCAAAACCCACACAGGACCCCTTAATACCATTGGAATAATTGAGGCTTAACTGCAGTGAGTCCTGCAGCACACTAAATACAGGCATTCCCAAGCATTCCTACAGGCTCTTAACTAA
This sequence comes from Zosterops lateralis, assembly GCF_965231275.1. Taxonomy (NCBI): domain Eukaryota; kingdom Metazoa; phylum Chordata; class Aves; order Passeriformes; family Zosteropidae; genus Zosterops; species Zosterops lateralis. The sequence goes on from NC_139763.1 coordinate 112,959,531, forward strand.
CACTCCCACAAGAAAAATGAGACAAAAAAAGTGCAATACACATTCTGCCATAGAGTTGTCTGTCAGTTCCTGACCCTTCAGTGTTTTCCCCATGCAATTCCCATGCTCTCTTGGTAACTATATTGATGGCTGTGAAAAACGAGGTTCACTTTTTGGTAAATTTTAAGAAATACGTTTAATTAAAAAAAATTAAGACAATTAGAAGATAAAAAAGCAAGGTACGGTTGGTAGGGTGACTTGGCATTCAGCCAAGTCCACACTGCTATCTTAGAGACATTCATTAAGTATTCTTTTTATTGCATTAGTTTGTTAATATTCAAATTTTTCTATAAACTAGTTTCTATATTTCAGGAACGGTTTTGTATGGTCTCTTTTTGAGTTTGCCTTTTTAGAGCATGTATGTTTTGTGACTGTGTCTTCATTATCGCTTCTAGTTTGGGCTTTGGTCTATGCTTTCTTCAGGTGGTAGATGCTGATAGTTGGTATATCAATAGCAGAGTCTTCTTTATATCTTCATTGGATGTTATTTTGATTAAACAGACAGTTTAAGCATACTACATTAGCTACTACTACTATGCTTAATTTTCTAAAAGCAGAAATAAAAAACTTATATTCTATATCCTTACCACAACATTATTAATCATATAGCACACATCTTGCAAAAAGATAACTTTATAATATATATTTAGAACAGTGGCACTCACTTCAGTGTGGAGGAGCCCTTTCCTTCTCCCTCCATGCCCTCAAGTCTGGCACCCCTAAACCTACCCTTCCCATCTCCTAGGCCAGCCCAACTCCTGCATGTTCCCAGCCTCTTTCCCTGGCAGGAAGGCTGCTACCATGGTGGAGACCTCATGCACAGCAGCTCTTCTGCTCAGCTGCCCTCACCTCTGCTGCCACAGCATGATGGGGAGCAGCATGGCAGGCAGAAGGGCAGAGCCACAGTCCCTGCACCATGGGCGTAGAACAGAAGCCAACAAGCCACATCAAAATATCTGACAGTGTTCCGGTGTCTCATCTCACATGTTTGTAGTTGTGCTGTTATGGGTACACCACACAAATCCCCTCCTCACCAGAACAGCACACACAGGCACAATCAGTAGCACATGGTGGGACAGGAAAGCCTCCCTCCATTCAGAGTCCAGCATTTAAGCTGGTTCACTCCACACAGCCAAACAGCAAACCACTGAACTGGAGCCCAGGCAATTTACATACGCTTTGCATAGATACAAATAAGCTCAGAAGGTGAAAGGCAACAGAGGAGCAGGTCCTTTGAGTGCAAGATGCTTTCATCTTGGAGTTTGCTAAGGACAGATGTAAAGGCAGCTTACAATCCCAGTTGTGCACATTCCTCCTTTGAAGCTCTGCCCCTCTCCCAGCCCAAACTTTGCCATTTAGCACTCTCATTACCTTGTAAGGTCTGCTCCTCCCTTCAGCATTTCGTCCCTCTGCAGAGCAGCAAGCTGTTTCCCTCCCTTCCCAGGAATCTTAATTAACACACTTTTTTTTCTGTGTGTCTGTTTCCCCCCACACTCCTTCAGACATACCAATAGCTTCACTCAGGTTTGTTTCAATGCTTTCAAAGTTGTCTTTAATTGCATTTTTGTTTGCATAGGTCATAAGCTGACCTTCACAAAACATAGCATGCATCACAATTTGAGGGCTCCTTTTGTCTGCACATGGTAACATGCAGAGCTACACCTGTACTGCTAATTTGGACAAAGATGGCCCTGGCTCTTTTACACTATGATGATTCCATACTTACAATAATCTAGCAACAGCTTTCATTCCTCTATATATACTCACAATGCCAAATCTTCCTATCATCTTTCTAGAGCTAATACTTCACTGACTGACCCAAAAAGGCTTTCCTGATTCCTCATTGTTTGATTTCCTCTTAACCAGCTGATTCACATCAATTCAAAAGATCGCTCCACTGGGAGTGCAGATAATAGTTTAAAAAAAGAGGAACCTCTTACTCTTTGAGGTCCAGACAGGACCTGAGGGAGAATGGATGGATGGACGGACACAGACTAAGTATGTTCCATGGCTCTGAATTTGGGCTTGCCAGCTCAGCAAGCAGGCAGAACAAGTGCAGGACAGCTTGTACAGTCATATAAACTTGCTTTCACACATATCTAATCACCCTTTTGTTTTTACGCATGTCTTGCTGCTTTTCCTTTGACCTCCAGGGGCCTTAGAAACCTTCCCTGGGAATTGCTCTAATGGGAGCAGAGAGTTGCCACCTCTGCCTCTGGAGCCCTCTGTTATCTCCCTTCTGATACTAGCAATGGGGTGAAGAATCTGGAAATTCATCCGGGAGGCAAATGAATAACTTAAATTCCCTCTGACCTACAATTTCTGCTCGAAACCTTGGCAATAGCTTTCCCCCAGGACCCAAAATGACCAACCACTGAGTGGGGCCAGGGAGGGGGCTGGGGAGTAGCTCTGTGCCCTCCCCTACGTTGTGCCCAGCTGACAAATGAGACCTTGACTCCCAAGTCCCTGTAAAATCAGCCAACAAAAACAAGTTATTATGGGTATATTCAGTCACAGAAAGCAGATTACAAATTACCCACCTGCAGCACTTGGAAACAAGATTATTTGTGACATAACAGATTGTCACCATTGTAATCCAGAGCCTGTAAACACTTGTTAGTCATCCACAGGCAAATGCAAATCTGTGCTAGTGTAGCTGTTTTTAGGTAGAGGTGATCTCAAAATACCAGATGCTAACATCTGAACCCTTTTCTGTGCCACTAATACTGTTCCCTCAATGCTTCCCCTGCTGACCTTAACCTAAATGTTACTTGCACTTTCAGTGGCCCTAAAGCTGCATCTTTGAGGAATTCTTTTATAAATCAAAATTAGGCACTATAATAATAAGTGGAATTTTAGAGGAGAAAAGTTATTTCTGAAATCATATTAAGTAGACTTGATTAACCCATCCTTAGTTCCAAAACCTGTTGACTATATTGTTAGTGATTTTAAAAAATCAATAATTAAAGTCAGAAACAATATTTTTCTAACTGGCACATAAAGCATCTTCAAACAGTTGTTCCACCATCTCATTACCAAATGAATACATTTCAAGGGCTGACTGATTCCAGGGTGGCATCTCAGGATGACGACAAACTGCAGAATCACACACCAACAGCAAAGCCCTGCAGAGCACCCAACTTTCCAAGGAATCCTGTAAAGATGAACATGAAGCCAGGAGCTCCTGCGGGGGAAGTCTGGATGCAGGGACACCGTGCCACTGAGGTCTAAGCAACAGTTTCACTGCAAAGGTTTTAGGTTGGCAGCTGTGCAAACACAGAGATTTTCCCTTAAAGAAGGCTAGCAAGAGCCCAGCCAGACAGGGACTCAGCAGGGCAACACAACACAACACACACATGGAGGGGACAATCTTATCTGTTCATTAAAACAGATATTACTAGATTATGAAAGTAGTGAGGTGGGAATCAAAGGCTGCTCACCGAGGCTTTGGTACTCATTATGAAAATAGGACAGCAGCAACACTGTTGAAGGCATTTTCCAGCCATCACTCCGTGCCCTTACCCACACATTGCCCATCTCTTGGGAGCAGAAGATGCCAATGACCTGATAAATGAAGAGCTGGCTCCCGCTCAGCTCACAGAACCACACTTGTGCCCAGCACTCTGAGAATGGTAGCACTTGCTTGTGTTTTCATTATCCAGGCTTTATGGAAAATTTTGCATGACACCAAGAGGATGTAGGAACATGAGAATTATGATTTTAAGCCATGATTAAGTCACGGTGAAACACTCACATGGCATATGCATTTGCGGAAGTAATGGGCCATGAGAAAAGGTCTCCTGTACAAGTCCCTTAAAAGGCTGGATAAATTCCTTCTTTCTCAGAGATTCTGGCACTGAGTTATCCTCAAAAGTGGTGTGAGCAGAGTGCAGGGTCATAGGAGGTAACTCCAAAACAAGAGTACACACGTGTTCTGCTGAACCAACTGCGGGCTTGAGAGATACCTGTGTTCTTACATAGAGTTTCTCATTTACTTGCTTGATATTTGTTTAAATACTTTTGTAAACATGAAGAAGCTCAAGTAACTCATTGTAGGGAAGAATAAAATACTTAAATTGCATGTAAGATTTTTGGATAATGCACTTATATGTCACTTTGGATCTCATATCACCCCCAGCTCAAGAAAAGTTTGAAACTTGTAAAAGTATATTTCTTATTTTTCAGAGCACACAACACAATTGGTGTCACATGAAAGCAGCTCAGCAAGGAATACATTTTTTCAGCTACCTGAAAGTTTTCCTCCTGAGCTCATTGTTTCTTGGCCTGGCCCCTGGCAGCAGATGCCAGGAGCCTCATGGGGCCAGTGTGGTGTCTGAGGGGTGCTGTGACCCACGCCTGGCCCTCTCTGCAGGGGCAGCTGGGTGGCTCTTTCTGCAGCTGAACCAGGGCAGGACCTTTCTGCTGCTGCCCAAGGATTCCCCTCCACTGGGAAGTTTCTCCCAGGCCAGGTTAGCTGGCAACATCAAGAAACAGTCCCAACGTGCTGTGAAACTAAGGCCGTAATATGTTAATGTGAAGACTTTTCCCAAGTAATCTTTACCATCTGTTGTCTCACACTGATGTTAGTATTAATAATTTATAGGCCTTCTCCTAAGGCTGAGGAGGAAGCAGAATGCTAAGCTCTAAGACAGAGACAGTACCTCTTTTTGTTTTGTTTTTTTTTTTTTAAAATGAAATTGATGTTTCTTCATATGATCACCTTGCCCAGGGAATATATGGTGCTCTTCAGCTTTCTGCTGCTGTTGCTTTTGTAAGCCTTTTACTGAAAACAGCAGTGGCAAGATATTTATTTTAGTCCATTCCTCTGTTGTTTCTTTCCTTCTAAAATAAGGCATGCATCCTAGCTGGTACATAAGCAAAGTGCACGTAAAGGTCAGAGGCAAAGCATAAGCTGACAATATAAGTCGCATTATAGGATGCAGTCACTGCCAGGCAAGTGCAGGCAGGGTTCCTTCTCATGCGATCCAAGGCACTGTTAGTCTGAAGGAGCACAGTTGTGCTACCAGTTTAAGCCAGCAGAATCTCCTTGCTATATTTAACCTTGATTTCCTCAGAGACCAAATATGCAAATGACAAAATGCGATGTGCAGCAAACACACTGCTTTCATAAGGGAGAGCTAACTTATAGTTCCTAACAATCAAATCAGCCTTTCCTACTCACAAGGCTTCACTTTAATCTCTTATTAACAGGATTAATAGCAGACTTACAGTTTATACCATTTTACTCCCTTTTTACACAAACCAATCTAGCTGCTTTCACAGAGGGACAGGTGGATTAATAGTCTTAGTCAAAAACTATGGTGATAATGCAGAAAATCAGCTGAAGGGAGGGATTCCAGGGTGAACATGGACAGCTGGAAGATTGCTATCAAAGCCATGCAGTGACTTCACCCGCAGATAGAAATGTGAAATGCGTGGGAGACCCTTCTGCTTCTAAATTGAAAAGCAAAACAAACCCCCTGAAAGATAAACAAGTACAGTAAAGGAATAAGTCTCTCTATTAATAAATGCTTACCAGAGGATAAACAAGTAAAGGGATAAAGAACCTGTGAAGCTCAGAAATGTGGAGGCATTTGCCGAAACATAACTCCACTAAGAAATGCAAAGCTCTGACAGACTGTTACACAATCTTTGATTTCTTTTAATAACAGTTGAAGGTCAGATGCCGCAGCTCTTCCTGGAAATCCTAAAAAGACTGGGTGGCTCCCCAAGTTAGAAAGGAACTGCCACATCGTATGTTGTGCAACACAGAGCTATTGACTGAGGTGTATTATGTTACCTCCAGCAGCTGACTCAGCCCCAGTTGTTATAAAAGGCTTTTGGCAGCCGGGCGAACAGCACGTAGCAGTCACACGCCCAGGGCCGGCTGGACCCCGGGTGGGCTGGGGCCGGGCAAGGTCGGGGGGGTCAGGCTGATTTACCCCCAGCAGGGCTCAGCTGGGTTACCCGAGTTCACACCCGGCTATTGACAGGCAGCGGCATCGCTTACTCATTACAGCATCAGCAGCGGAATGGCTGGGGAGGAAAAGTTAACCCTTCCCCCGCCCCGGTTAGCAAAGAAAAGGTCCTTAAAAAGCAGGACTGGGAAGCTGGACAGATGCTGAAGTAGCTTTGCTGCTTAGAAAGAGAGTGGTGCAGGTAGAAAGGGAAAGAAAGGCTATTCCCGAGGTGCGAATTCACTCTAAAAAGGTAGGAGAGATGCCACCTGCAGGCACCTTCTCCTGATGTCTCTCCACATCTGCTCTCTTCTGAGTGCCCTGACTGCTTTTGAAGGCACCAAAGTGATTTTGTGGGCGGTGGTTTATGGGCCCAGGTGGAGAAAAGCATCACCACTGGCTGTCCATCTCCTGCCTTGGCTGTAGGTCACCTCTTGCACTGCAGAGGTGGCTTGTGAAGGTGTGTGCTGGCTAGTTGAGGAGAAGTGACACCTTTCTGTGAGAGGCAGTTTTCACACGACCAATTGATTCCTCATTCCCAACGCCTGTGTTAAGGTAATCAGGGATAAGGCAGGGATGCACATTGTGGAGTAAAGCACATTTCTCACCATGACCCAGCCCAGGTGTCAATCCATTAAGATGCCTGTCCCCGTGTTTTCACTCTCAGTTTCTCCGGTGTTCATGAAATTCTTGCAAATCTCATAAGGGCACTTTTTTCCTTGTAATTCAGACCTTTACTGCCCAGAGCCCAGCTGGAGCCCTGTGTCCAGCTCTGGACCACAACATAAGCAGGATGTGGACCTGTGGGAGTGAGTCCTGAGGAGACAGAGCTGATCAGAGGGCAGGAGGATCCCTCCTGTGCAGGAGCTGAGAGAGTTTGGCTTGTTCAGCCTGGGGAAAAGAAGGTGTGGAAGAGAACTTAGAGGCCCTTCCAGTGCCTAACAGGTGGTGAGGCCCTGGCACAGGTTTCCCAGAGAAGTTGTGGCTGCCTCATCCCTGGGAGTGCCCAAGGCCAGGCTGCATGGGACTCTGAGCAACCTGGTTCAGTGGAAGGTGTCCCTGCCTATGGCAGGGGGGGTTGGAATTCAATGATCTGCAAGGCCCCTTCAAACCCAAAATCATTCTGTGATTCTATGTGAAAACTTCAGTACATTTTTAGGATAACTTCCTAAAGGTAACTTCCATAGCGCTTGTGGCTTCACCTTTTAGAGACCATAATCAAGATTAAGTGTAAAAAGACTCCAAAAGGTGGGGGGGGATTATTGTTGGTGCCTCACAGTCCTGTTAGGCAGTAGTATGATTTCCTGGTAATAGCATCCTAATTTATGGCTTCTCAAGTCAGAAGTCATCTAATATATCATCACAGCCCACTAAGAGATATTAAGTTTGTTTTATTTGGTACTTGAAAACAAAATCAAAATATTTCTGCAGTATAATAAGAAGTGCAATTTTCCCTTTTCCATCAAGTGCAAATCCTCTGTAAAGAGAACAGTATCATTGTATCACAAAGAACAGATGGTAAATAGCAGGTATGCAAAATGTTCATACTCCTCTTATTTATTTCACCTTCCACTGTAATTATATTTCATGCCAGATTCCAAATGAAGTATTGAATTCATACATCAGAATTTGGTAGAGATTAATTTTGCAAAGCTTTAAACATTAGTTCAATTTTGTGACATTTTGAGTGTAATTCATACACATCTCAAAGTGTGCCAGATACTTAGAAGTACATCAAAAAATGCAAAGGTCTTATCACAGTTTATAATCACAAATAAAATTATCAAATAAACAAGGAAATATAAGTTTAAAAAAGCAGTGAAGTTTGCTTGCATCTGGCTAACGCCTCTTTTAATCTTCATTAATAATTTCTAATATCAAGAGCAGGGAAGGAAAGATTTATAGCACTTTTCAAAGAAGAGCCAACAGAAATTAGTTGGATTGGGCCAGTGGATGAGTACCAAGAATAGAGAAAGAAAAGACAGGACAGGGTCTTTAAAAGTGGCAAATGAATGGTTTCTGCAGATGAAGTGTACTAGAAGGAGATACAGAAAGACATTAAGATGTGAATGTCCATGAAGGCAAGAGGCAAAAAAATCAAATTTAATAGGAAGGTCAGCAAAAGAACTTGAAGAAGATTGGGGTTTAATCCAAGTGAAAGGTAAGATAGAAATCAGTTTACGAAAAATATCAGAAGCCAAAAAGAGAATATATTGCCTATCTATAACTTTTGAAGTGCTGGTACATTTGTTTGTTGGAGATTGTAGAGAAAATACAATTGTGTGAATTTTATGACCCAATGGTAGTAGAAAAAGCTGGACAAGAAACAGTAAGAAAACGAGGATGCACTTACAAGCTTAATGAGCATCAAGGAAGAGAAGGAACTTTAATTAAAGTGCTTGAGATTCACAATTTGTTGGCATGTGGTTTTCCTTCTGCAGAGGGATATTGAGGAAGTTCAGCTGGCGAGGGAAAGGCCAGGTGTGAGGAAAGCAGAGTGGAAATGAAGAAGTTAAATCGCTGAGTTTGCAACGGGTAGTTGAAGATGTGGAAGTGTGTCATGACATGGGAATGGAGGAAAACAAGGAGCGTGTGGCGTTTCTGAAAGCTGCAGAACAGGTGGCTTTCAGCAAGGGAGGGTGTGCAGTCATCCTGCAAAGGAAGGGAGATTGCTGGTGACTTTCCTGGCAATGCTGTAAGCCATTTCTACAGACAAGGGGGAAAAGAAAGCAGATTTTACAGGAGGAGAGGGAATTGACTGAGTAGGGTGACAACAAGCAAGATTGTAACTTTTTTTTTTTTTTTTTTTTTTTTTTTTTTTTTTTTAACATGTTTAAGACATATGGAGGCAAAGAAAGGAAGCATATGGAGTGGCACTTGAAAATCGGGCTGGGGTCAAAAGAGATGGTAGAGGAAACAATAACATGTTTCAGAAGCAGAGAAGGATGGTGGAAGATGTCTCATTGTTTCTTCATGCTCCTCCATCTGCCAATATCCATCTGCTGTTTTTTTGTTGTATGCTCAAATGTCAACTCCAGTAACTGTTTAATGTTAAATGGATAATCATGTCTGTCTCCCTTTCTCACTGATTTTTGGAGGGATAAAAAACTATCTTCCACACAGCACTGGAAGGGTGGGAAGGAAGGATCCACTTGCTCTCTGCAGCCTAGAGGTTGCTGATTAAAAGATGCTGTTCTGGGAAGCAGAAAAGGTCAGATGTGAATCCATAAACCTGAGAAGTCCCCTGAACTAGTAAAGGGGCACCCTGAAGCCCATTGAAGTGTTTAACCCTGTTCTATAAAAGGCACTGATATCATCACCAAGTCCTAAAGGAAAAGCATAACAGGAGAATGTGCACTGGGGAGGATATTCCCTAACTCCCTGCAGCTTGGAGCTTGATGCCAAACTCATGCAGAAGGTGAGATGCAGAAGACACTTGCTCTCAGTGTCTCTCCACATCTGCTCTCTTCTGGGTGCCCTGACTACTTTTGAAGGCACCAAAGTGATTTTGTGGATGGCGATTTGTGAATGCAGGTGGAGAAAAGCATCACCACTGCTTGTCCATCTCCTGCCTTGGCTGTAGGTCACCTCTTGCACTGCAGAGGTGGCTTGTGAAGGTGTGTGCTGGTTAGCTGAGGAGAAGGGACTGTGAGAGACAGGTGTGGGAACAGAGTAGGCAGATGATGGTGATGTGCAGCACAGCCCCAGAGCGATCCACTGGAACCATTTGCCTCTTCCACAAGCTGCAGGAGCAAGGAAGGCACCCTGTTGCTGGTGCCTTGGTTTTTCTCTGTGGGGCAGGCACTTGCCCACCTTCAGGGGTCACTACACTGTGGCAAAGTAAGAGATGAGCCATCACCATCTTCTGACAATGACACACTGGGAATACCCACCCCAGCAGTCATTTTCCCTCCTGGCAAAACACAGCGGTCGCAGCAGCACAGAGCTGAGTCAGTCTTTCCCAGGTCACCAGGAATCAATCCCTGCCTGCTGCATTCCTGATCTACAGTGACATATCTGTAATTATGATTTTCACTGTTATGTTCATGATATTAGTATTTTTCTTGCTCCAGCCAAGACTCCCACTCTTCGTTCATGCATGAGCCTGTCATGCTATACAATTACAGTGGAGTCAGGGCCTGATCTGTTCTATAATTATAACTGAGTCAGTTACAACAGGCTTGTCTCCTGACCTGCTTCCAAAATAGCCCCATATTTTTTAAAGCAAATGGGATTTTAGGTGTATTCTTCAACCACATTAATGCACTACTCTCATCTTGGATTTGAACCGGGCTCATTTCTGATAAAGCAGCCCTTTTTTTAGCATAAGCAGGAAAAGGTCCAAACTGGCTGTTCATTTGCATTCACTGTCAGCTTCAAGCACCCTCTCTGAATGTCAGATATTTCCCGTTTGCATTCCCTCCCCACTTTGTTTGCTACTTCCTGGCATCCTTATCATGTAGTAATGAATCATGCTGGAGTGAAGATGTAGAATTGAGATACAGAGCAGGACTAGTTTGGTCAGTCCTTGGTAATCAGGCCTCTTAACAGGGAAATGCATTTAAATAGGTCAATGAATCTTACATGGCTGTGCATCAAGAATTATCAGCACCACAGACCTTGCAGTCAGGGGAGAAATTCTCTTTCAAGCAAAAGTTCATTGAGCAGCAAACATTTAATTTACATTTACATTTTAAATGATGGCTTACCTTCATAGGTTGTTGGGGGTCTTTCAAACTGTAATAAAAGATTCTTTATTTTTACTTTTTTTTTTTCTTAATATGCAAAATTAAAATATTTCAAATTAACTATGCAATCCTGATAGAGCTAGAAAAATGCTTATGTAATCTCCCATCTCCCAAAATGCAGTTGTAATTCCTAGGCTTTATTTTTTTCCTCATGTCTTTTTTGGTGATGGCAATGTGAAATGTTGCATTACAAAGGTAATGAAATTGCTATTGGAGGAAAGCTTGTCCCTTGCTCCATTCTTTTAGGGTTTCTATAGGTTATGTCTGCTAAGGCTCTTTCTGGAAGCCCCCCCCCACAAAATGGGGCTGATGGCAACTACAAGAATCTATTTCTGACTTCAAGCCCAGTTCTCCAGCTGTTAGTTCAGGATGGCAGTATATGAAATTATTTAAAATATTATGGTTTGGATTTCTAGGCATTTAAGTATCATGATGAATGCAGAAGTGTGGTGCACTTACGTCAGCTAAAGTTTTTGTCAACTCCACTTCATCTTCTATATTTCATTTTGGGCAAGAGCTCTGAAATTACCAACATTTGAAGGATAAAGTCAGACTTTTTGTTGACAGTCCTTATTTTGCATTCAGTTCAATACAACTCTTGCAGAAGAGATTCAGAATAAGCCTTCAGACTAAGTCTACCCAAACTCCAGTCCTATATTCAAATTCTAAAGGTCGAGTTTGCTGTAAAGCATGTGCCACTTAAGATACCTCTCTGACATTACTTAAATATACCTGTCGTGCATAACATTTGTCTGAGGTTGTGTATGTATAAAAAAATAATAATAAAAAAAGTTTTTTCCTGGAATAAATGTTTAAAAATTGGACGAAGGTAAGACTGTTATGATGAATTCACCAGTAAAAGCAGAGGAACTGTAATCTGCCCATGATATTAGGTATGCATATATTCAAATGTTTATAATATGCAAGTTATTAGAATTCAGCTGTACTTTCCATGATGCCATATTCCATTCCTTAGCATTCAGTAATGTATAAACCTGTAGTTTTTAACACGTGCTTCATTAGCTGCTCTTAAATGGTGTGTGAAAATGAACTCAAAAAGCAAATCTATTGTCATTGGGCTCAAATCTGTTATATGTTGTTTGCCCTTCTCTCAGAAAATGTTTAAACTGAAAATGAGAAAAGACTGAAAACAGACAGAGCAGTACTAATGCTGAACCAGAAATGAGGGGATGGACACTGATCTTAGCAAGATTATTGCTGTCTGCTGACCAGTCCTACCATCTTTTATTTACAAGATGCTCAACTTCCAAATAAACGAAGTACAGGTTTGCACTCTGGGATCCCTCAGACTTGATGCCCCAGGATGCAGCTGCAACCCTCTCCTCCAGTCCAGCTCCAGGGAAAGCTGGTAGTGGGTACACAGGGGAGTCTGCTCACCCTCCTGACCCGTGCTCTTGTTTTCTTATAGTCCCCCCTCAACCTGCCCAGGCTTCTCATGTCTCTGCTGGATGACTGGATAGCACTCACTTGTCCTTCCTGTGTATACAACATTTTGCATAATGGGATCTTGATCCATAAAAGAAACTGCAGGAAAGCAAATACTATCACCACCAAAAAAAAAAAAAAAAATTACAATCCTTTAATGGTGAGTAGACCTGTTGAAGTCAATATACAAGGGAAACACATGTTGGTGTCCACAGAGCTCCTGGCATAGTGTGGAGCTATAGGAGGCTGTGGGGTGACTCCAGGATCTTGTTCACCTCCACAAAGGAGATTTCTTCTTGTGTAGCTTTTGATCTGGTGTATTTTGGAACAACACAGCCCCAAAATGAAGCTAGACAAATACTCTACCCTCCCTGAGTGCTGTGGCTCACACAAAGGGGCTTCCTCCAGCAAGGCCTGTTGTTGCTGCTGACTTGGTTTCTCCCCACAGCCAGCCATGTCAGGACCACAGCAATGTTTCTTAGGCTCACCCAGAGTACCTATTTAAATTATAGATCTGGACTACTGCTGGCTCCCCTCCAAATCTCTGATCTATTAGCTGTTTTTAATGATAAATTACATATGTTTAATAGCTCAGCTATTTTGTTTGGTTCCTTCAGAACTTTGAGATGAATAGGCTCCAGTCTCAGTGATTTATTGCAATTTAATTTGTCAAGTTGTTTCAGCACTTTTTCTTATGCTCCTCTGACAGCAGTTCACCTTCACAAACCAAAGATAGGTATTTCCCTTTTCTCCTCAGAGTGAAGACCCATACAAAAAACTACTTGGCAACCTCTGTGAGTTCCTTCTCCTCTTTGACCTCTTTTTCTCTTGCTCAGCTGATTAAATTTAGGGATTTTCCTGTGAGCATCCAATGCTCAAATCCTATATTACTGCAATTGTTTTGTCCAATCCTTTTCATAAGCTGATTGATCACCAGTTTAATGGTAGGTCTAATTTTTGCCTGGATTTTTCTGGAAATTCTCCGCTCTACATTTTCTGTTGAACTCACATTTACTTGTGACACTTTCCTCAATCATTGCCCATATCTATTTCATCTGAAATAACCTTTCCTGGACATAGATGGTCAGATGCCCAGAATTCTAAGGGAGGCTGGCGAGTCCCATCTAGGATTGGTTGCATTTCTTTCTTTCATGATTGTGTTTTGCAAGGGGTTTGTATTTATGCAGAGAGAAGAGCTGTAACAGAGTCTGTAGAGTACTCAGCTGGTTCCCACTTGAAAGTTCGCAATTTATAAGAGATTTCTGGTACTTGTCCCTGAGCCTGTCACCTTGCAGTTAGTATAATTGAATTTAATCCAATTTATATTGCTCCATTTGTCATTTATTTCTTTCCATGTGAAATCCTAATAGTTCCCTGTATTAACAGTACCTCAACATTAACACTGTGATCAGCAAATTTCATTTGTGCATTCCTACCTGTGTGCCAAGTACCTTAGGGAATGATTGGTAGGTTTCAAGACTTTTCCTTGCACCATTTTCCTGCATCCTCATGCTTTCTATTTTGACACTCCTTAGAAAGGTCTTTAGCTACATCTACAACATGGCTACTAACAGGGGCTTTCTTTAGCTTAACTTCTATGGAAACACATGGAATTCCTTGTTAGAATCTAGATACAGAATTTCAATCGTATTTTCCCTTACATGTGTGTATTTTTACTCATATATCCCTTTACTACCTGACAAAATATTGAGGTAATAGTAATACATCTATTTCCTCAGTAATATCAGCAACTCTTTAGTTTTATTTTTAAGAAGTCTTAAATGATGGTTTGCTCCCTGTGCTTGATTTTTCTTTAGCGTACGTGTTTTTTGAAGAACTGTGGTGCTAAGGTAGTGTCTAAGTCTCTACTGAGTTGTGATCACTGTGAGAGTTTTGTGTTGGTGTGCAGAGAGAAAATGTGTACCCTCTTAGTTCAGGCTGTAGCTGTTTTCTTCTCCATTTCCTAATTCTTCTGTTTTATTGGTGTGGCGCATACTGACTTTAGTGTAATGGAGTTTTCTTAAGAATAATCTGGGTTTAATTCCATTGCACGTTGATTCCTGCATTTCCATGAAGAAAAGGCTCATGGTTTAATCCCCCTTAAGTATCATAATTCTGGGGGACACTTTCTCTGGAAGGACATCAGGCTTGCAGGCCACTGTCACAAGGAAGACTCTGGGACTTGCACCTGCATCACAAAAAAGAAACACTCCCAACCCTCTGAAAGGTTGGCAGACTTTTAATTGCAACACAGTGGAGATGAATCAGTTGGGTGTCAATTGCCTTGGGAACCTTCTGGGTGACTAAATCCATGTCAGATGAGGTGACAGCAGGGAATAAATGCAAAATGCCCTGGCAGCTGGGAGACATTCCCTAAAGGAGAAGATGAGCAGCTGAATGGGTCACTGAAGGAAGGATGGTGGGCTGAAGGGGAAACAAAGGGCAAGGGATGGTCTGCAGACCTTCTCCTGAGAGATGACCCATGACAACTTCACTGATACCTTGTATTGTGGTGCTCACTTCCTGAATAATCTTCCTGTATAACTTGTTTGCTTTTAACTGGAGACTGCAGACATTTCTTAATAAATGGTCTTCAAAGAATTTTCTCAGGAAGCCACCCCCATCTCTTTCATGTTAAAGATTCTATTCTTTGCAACCTTTTTTGAAATATGTCTCTAAATCTCACTGTACATTCAAAGATTCTGGATTGACTTGGGTTTTTTTTTGTTGTTGTTGTTTCTTTTGTTGTTGTTGTTGTTGTTGTTGCTGCTGCTGGTTTTGTTTGTTTGTTTTTTGTTTGTTTTGGTTGGTTTGTTTGTTTGTCTTTTTGGTTGTTTTTGTTTGTTTGGGTTTTTTTTAATTTAATAGAACCACGATTGGGAAACTTGAGGAGAAATGCAAAAATTTGATAACTTGTTTATAAAAATTCATTGAAACAGTATAGAAAACTAGCAACTGGGTCAGTTTTGAATGCTCTATTGTGCAAATAACACTCTGAGGTCAAGGTATTTTGCAAAATCATTCCCCTCCCTTCATATAATGATGATGGTCACAGTGCAAATGCCAGTCTTAGGTCTAGAAAACCATCATTCTTTGAGACAAGCATCACTGCATGTCCTGCCTGTGTGATGTGGGACTGGAAGTATGTTTTAATGTTCATATGCCTGCAGCCTTTGAGGGAAACTCCAGAAGGTTACAAAGGTACTTTCTGAGGAGAGGAGGTGCTCACTGTGTTTTTCCCACCTATCAGGCAGCAGGAGGCATTGCAGAAGATCAAGCCTGGGATCTGTTGCAAGGCAGGAGGTCCTTGTGCCTTCTTTTTCAGTTCTCTCCCATTTGTGACACTTGAGAGTAGCCTGTCAGTGTCCAGAGTCCTTTATTTCTTTCCCATGTTGTGGCCCTACCCTGGCCTGAGATGTGGATTTTTCCTGTTGCCATGCTGGATGTTGAGCTGAAACAGCACTGAGTGAGAAACTCATGAGAAAACATTTTTGTTTGTCTGCCCATAATGGGTAGATACACGACAATATAGCAGAGATGCCACAGAATGTCACCTTTCAGGTCACTTCATCACCTCTGTCTATTCCCAGCTAATAAACAGATCTGGTCAGAAACCCCAAAAATCTGAACAACAGCCCCTGGCTCAGGAGGAGCTGAAGCAGTAAAGGTGCTGTGGTGATGAGCCATGAGAATGCATCAAATACCCCTGAATCAGAGGAGGCTGGAGGCAGCTGTGTGAGTCCTGTTTAAAGCCCAGGATGGGGGAGAAGGTGTTCTGCTCCAGGGGCTCTTGTGCAGGTAGCTTGGGGTGGCTGCAGTGGCTGCTCTGTAATGGGCAGAGGGGATCACTGCTCCTCATTTTATCTCCTCAGGGCGTGGAGCTGGCCAGGAAAGGCAGAGGCAGAATTGTGTGTGCTTTGAAGTCTGAGAGCCACTTCTTCCCTGACTCTTGCTAGGGAATGTGTCTTTATTTTGTGTATTTCAGGGTGTGTGCTCTCTCTGACCTTACAACAGGGGATGTCTTACTTCAAATGGAGAACTGCTTTTTCTTGCATCGAAGCAGAACTTGGGAAGGGAAAAGCTCTTTGTCATGTAAATTGTTATCCAAACACCACAGGTAAACTCTTTGGACTGGGAAAAAGGGGATAGAATAAATGAGCCACCACCAGCACCACTGGATGGACACCCATGGCCAGCTCTTACATAAACCTGTCCAAGACAAACCCTTTCTTATGACTTTGTCAGGTAGTGTTTATCTTCCAGCCTTGGCAAATAAATCTTGTATCATTAAATAGGAAATATTTTAACACTTTACCAATGCTATCATAATGAATTAATTTGATATTTATGGGAATATCACATGTGCTTTCCTAGGTGTCCTACTACCATTTCACTTTCACTAATGGGCACTTGAGTCATACTGATTTTTCCCCAAAGCCACATAATGATCTATAATATTCCTGAATAATTGCACTTTAAGTGCAAGCTAATAGGGTTGACTACTCCCAGAAATATGTCAAAATATTTTTACTATTATAAGTAGGAATCTGAATACTAACTGGACCTGCCAATATATTTAAATAGGTGGCGAAGTTTAACAAAAGAAAGTTCTGGAATAGATTTTAAAGGTTTAAAAGTCCTCAAATGATTTTTCCTGAATAATTTTTATAGCCATCTGCAGAAAAGCAGATTTGCTAAATTGTGTTAAAGAAAAAAAAAAAAAAAGGAAAAGAAAAGCAAGCATAAGATCGTGTGATCATGTGGTACCAAAATGTAATTATTTCATAGTAGCTGAAATAACTTCACAGCCTCATTTATGCCACAAATCTTAATTGCAGGTATTCTAATATCAGGCTGCCTTTTGTGGGGGCAAAGAAGCCTTAAAAACCAGTCTCCTTCTTGAAGGGATAAACTTTGCTGCCTTTCTCATGAACAGGTATTCTGGAGAGCTTTGCAGCTACAGGGTAGCTCTGTTTGGGGGTTTGACTGAGTTTGCCCTGTGTTTGCCCTGCAGAGCCTGTGGGAAGGACCTTGGTCTGTGCTGGGCTCCCTGGGCAGTTGGGGCTGGACCCTAGAGCAGCCAGGGGGGGCTTCAGCCTCACCTCAGGACCACCCTGAAGCACCAGCTGTGCAAACATCCTCTGCATCATCCCTGCTCAGGATCTCATTACAGCCCCTGCTTGTTTGTGCCTTTGGCTTGGCCACACCAGAAAGTGGGAATACCTGGTGCACACGAGGTGCACTCCACAGGGAATGTCTGCTGTGCTCCACCTGCTTCTGGGCACAGCAAAAGCTGGGGATGGAGGGGAGAGGTGGATAGAAATGATTTCCTGTGAGGCAAATCACAGCAGGCACACAGACCCCTCAAGGGTGGGAGCTCTGCAGCATCTGTGCAGCTTTTGCATCCTGGCCACCATGGAGCTGCCAGGGAGAGCACAGAGAAGTCGCTGCAGCTGTGTCCTTGAGTGACCCCCAATTGTCAGGTCAGACCTTGAATGCCAGTGAGCCAAGAGCCACCTTGTCATGCTCATGTTAATGAAAAGGAGGAGGTCCAGGAATAGGACTGGCTGGGAGAAGTGGAGCAGGACATCTGTGTCCTCAGGAGGATCCTGTGGTTCCAGAAGGAACCACTGAAGTACGTAAGACTCCTTTAATTAAAGGATTTACCTGTAGTCTCAGAATGGAAATGACGTGCTTTGTTGTGCCTAATTGGGAGGCTGCTCTCCAGAGTCACGGCACCGACTCCCGAGTGCATGCAGAAATTTCTGTGCGCAGAGCTCACCACAG
Source organism: Zosterops lateralis (assembly GCF_965231275.1). Taxonomy (NCBI): domain Eukaryota; kingdom Metazoa; phylum Chordata; class Aves; order Passeriformes; family Zosteropidae; genus Zosterops; species Zosterops lateralis. The sequence continues at coordinate 112,977,508 of NC_139763.1, forward strand.
ACCAGACTGCCACGGCGGCCCCGTGAACAGCAGCACCTGAGGAACATCTAATTTTTATCTGATTAAGAACTGTGAAAAATGAGGGCAGGAGCCTTGCTCATGCATTATTGAAACGTCTGCAGTGACGCTGGTAGGATAGCAGAGTGTGCCTGCTGATGCTGGAGGAATGGAGGCTCTGCGTGGCGGAATGCAGGGAGCCCTGGAGAGCTGTGGGTGCCTCTGCTGCAGGGCCGAGGAGGCTCTGAGTGCCCCTGAGCTCTCTGCAGTTGGAGGATGTGGGGCAAACAGCATCAATGTGCTGCATTCTGGGAAGGTTGGCCTGATCCAAAGGGAAATGCTGCAAGAGGTAGTTAGGGGTGTGTTTTCCTCTGCTTTGGGTTAGTGTTGGATTTGGGCCGGCAGCAGGTCTCCTCTGCTGCAAGACTCATCACCATATGAAACATCAACTCCCTGCTGAATCACAGCAACTAAAAATATGTGTGTCCAATCCACCTCATTTGACAAATTCAGATCTCCTTCCTCCCAGCCTTCTCCACCTCAAAATACACTTACTCTTCATATGGCTAATTAGTCCTTTCCTCCTTATATCTTTTTCAGAGCAATCCCCAAATTTGAGGCATCAGTATCTATCAGTGAAAAACATTTTCAGGCAGAAATTCCCTATCAGCTCTAATTAAAAGTCAAGGCTGGTGACAAACCTTTGTGAGTGCATTTAGAGAGAATCCCATAAATGATGTGTGTAATGGTGCAGTATAACATAGGTGGCCCTGAAAAATCAGAGATGTAAGACTCCGAGTTGGATTTTGCCAGGGTCTTTGCTGTGCGCCGCCTTCTCCCAGACAAGGCTGTGGGGTGGGCTGGACACACCAGGGTTCCTGCTGTGCAAATTGCAGCCTGGCAAATTAAAATGACAGAAGTGGCAATTTAAGGTAATACGCAGGGTTATGAACTCTGCTGGCGGAGGGACAGACAGGACGCCTGTTCCCCTCTGCTGACTTGTGATGGTGGCATTGGCCTCTGGGACAGGGACAGGGAAGGCAACTGGCACTGATAGCCTTCTCAGCCATGCCTGCTCTATCTGATGGGAACTGGGAGTCCCAATCTGTTTTGCATCATTTAGTGAGATAAAGCAAAATTGTTAATAAAACAATTGCCCTTTTGCTGTATCTCTATTAAACATCCTTGAGTCGTGGAGGACCTTGAAGGGAAGTTCTGTTAAACCAAACAAGTGAAATTCAGCTTGGGACAACTAAGGAATCTGTTCTTGCCTTTATAAGGTTTCAGAAGGTTTGTCAGTGTACCTAGGCTGGTAAATTCTGTTCTTCCCCATACTCCTTGCACCTCTGAACCAAAGTGCCACTGAAGGCTCTGTCACTGAAATAAAGGCACGAGATAAATTTTGTCTTTACAGACTTACTATATGAAATACTGCTGTGTTTATGCAGCATTTTAAAGCCCTGTTTTTCCCCTCATTTACCTTTGGCACTACAGGACTGCAGTTTTATGCCTGAACAAACAAGTTTTCAACTGTTAGATGGAGTCTTTTTGCTCTTTGGAGTAGTGTGCAGTGAAGCTTGGTGAAGCTATTTTGGTGAGGAGTTACTCTTCTTTTCCCATCTTTCGTTTTGCTGTTGTAACCTAACCATAGTGATTTGGAGTAGAGGACCAATCCTGGATGGCTTACAGCTGAACTGAGGAGCTTGGCAACAATTCCCAGTACATCCAGTTGCACGTTCAGCTTAGGTTTGGGAACCCACTCCCTAATTTCTGTGGAAAAGAAATCCAATTTCAGGGGCTGCATGGGAGGTGCTCTGTCACACAGTCTGGACAGCTGAGGGATGGCAGTCCTGCCTGGAAATCAGAGTGCCCCTGTGACTTGATGCCTTCCATCCCAAATTTATTTCTTCATTTTAAGTCCCCCAAAATGGCCTAAACTCAATAGGCCTGAGCAATGCACTGCAGGTCTATATTCCCCTCCTATTCCTGCTTGCATTGGTTTAAATACTGAGTTTAAGCTGGAGGAATTCATGCTGTATAATCAGGATCCTTAAAACCAAAAGAACTCAAGACATATTGCAAATTTCAATTTTCCACCTAATCAGTGCACTTTCAATTTTACAAACAAGCATATTTCACCTCCACTACTTTAAATGACCCCCCTGATATTATTCGTTTATCAGTCAACTCTGATAGGCCAAAATGCATTAAATTATATATAGAGAATATTAAGCAAATTTAAATGCAAGTCCAAGTAGAACATATGTAATTTCTGTTTTAAATTAATAATAATGTTACACATTTTCCCATTAAGCTACATTTGCAAAGTTAGCCTGAAGAAATAGTATGAAGTATTTCACCAGAGCAATTCATTGCTCAGTTGACAAAACAGATAAATGTAGTACTTCCCATATAAAAGCAACCATAAAAGAAATTACTAAAATCTTTGCCACTATGAATCAACAGCTTAATTGAATGGAAATGTTTCAGTCTACACCAGTGCCTTGATAACAATATTTAAGGTGAAGAGAAACCCCTAAAGTATGTCAGCAATCAGAATTAACAGTTGGGGTGGAACTGTGGGGTTGTATTTGCTTGTGGTTTTTTTTTTTCAAATAAGTAGCTAAGAAATACTCTATGTGAGTTTGTAAAGAGGCACAGATATCAGTGTGAGCTCTGAAACATGACTTTTCTGGTCTCAGTCCAGTTCCTGGCCCTGGTCAAAAAAATCTATGTTCACTTTAAATCAAGGAAACACACCTTAGTTGCACGCCTTTTTTCTGAATCATTCCTCCCTCCTTGCATGCAGATGTCTGAGAGGCAGCTGGGAATCCCCAAAGACAGCAGCATTCATGGAAGTCTGCTTCTTTGACATTTAGGGTAGACAAACAGCTCCAAGGAACTGGGACAAAGAGATCCAATAGCTGGGTCTGAGCATAATGCTGAAGAATTGCTTCACTATGGGTTATTCTGACTATTTTTATGCGTAGCATGGGAGTGAGAACTGGATTAGGAGGCCTGGGGGGTTGAATGGATTACAAACAAAAAGCATTAAGCTAATCATAGGAGTGATGTTCCTTAAAGGCAAGGATGAACTAATGGCTGATTTTTTCTTTGTCCCTGTATTACAACCATGGAACAGTAAACCAGTCAAAACAGTAGCTGTTTCCAAGCCAGGTCTGCTATATTATGCATTTCTATAAGTTTTATAAATATAGGTGTCGCTTAACATGGATTGCTTGCATGATCTTGAATGTACTCATAGAAAGGGAATTCAAGGTCAGCAGTCCCTGAAGGCTGTCAAACTATTTACAAGTTTGCTATTTATAAGGACTAGTCTGGGAGTCCTAGAAGCAATAAGTTCTTAGGCAAGCGGTTTAATTTCTGCGTGACAGAAGAGCTGCTGTTTCTGTATCAGTGCCTGGATGCCATTGCAGTTTTCTTAAATTACCTTAAAAATCTCTTCTACTTTGTTGTCCTGATTCTAGAAGTGTCAGGCTCACACCTAACCACTCCATATAACCTGAAAAACAAAGAAAGCAAGAAATATCAGTACAGCCACTGTTCTGTGCAAGTTCTCTAAGAGTCCAGGGATGGCAAGAGTTAATCAGAAGGTTAATGATTAATATAGAATAATAATCGATTGACCTTGGGAGTACAGCATGTTATAAAATAGCAGGCTGGAGGATTCACTGCATTTCCACAGAACACTCTCTGAAGAAAAAAAATTATTTTCTAAGGAAAGTGAAAAGTAGGGCATACTGGTTTCTGCAGACCAGAAAAAGCACATTGCTTGCTCTCATGTTAGGCTTTGGAACACTCAAGTGAGGTGGAAAATGTAGAGAAAAATTTGCAACTGAACTGCAAACATCGCAGACTCAGAAGAACTGGTGTACAGAATTCAGATAAGCCTCTCATGAGGAGAGAGACTAGTTGTTCCTTCCTTAGCAGTGTTACCAAGAATATGTACATACTGTGCCTTTTGTTCTTTTTGTATAAGTGGATGGTATATCCTAGAAGGGCATCACTCATTCTAAGAAGTGAATCTTAGGAAGTCATCTCTTCTGGCTGTAGCACCTGAATGAAAGCAGTGTTCAGTGCTCTTATCTAACACCATACATTGTCTAGACCCAGAACATTCTCCCCCATATTTGTAAAACAAAAACAAAACCTTAAGCCCCAAAATCCCTACCATACCTTCAAAATATGAAAACTCTTGGAGAAGCATCTGGACTTGAACATTACTTTATCTGTTTGAAGCTTCACAAAGGAATATTTTCCAAACACTCTGTGATCCTTTCGAGACAATAGTTTGCATCATGCAAAGGCAGCAGGGAGATGGTAAACAGAAAAGGGAATGTGATACAAATGCTGGCAAAAATCAGGGAAAGCAATGTGGGGGCAATATCACTCAAGCTGTCAGATCTGTGAGCAAGCCTCGTGAACCAGCTGAGTTATGGCAAACTCTTGCTATGAGGGAATTGCAGTAACTGAGCCTTGCACTCAAACATTTATAAGGGTGTCCTGGGATAAATAAAGGTGCAGCCTCTGTAAACTCTGCTGCGAAAACACCTTTAAACCAAACCAGTTACAATGCTCTATAAAGAATGGGCATAGCTGATGTTAATTACAAGATTTGTGTCTTGGTTTTCTACCTGGAGAACAATAGTTTGAGTCTTCTTGGCTAGCAAGGAGTTAAATGCACGGCCCTGGCCCGAGCTGCTGCAGAAGGCAGTGCTGTCTGGCTCTGCTGCAGTGTCCCTGTTGGCATACGGAGTGCACTCAGTTCAGGGTCTCCACTGGAATATACAACAAAATAGTAAAACCTCTCTGATTCCCAAGCAAAGCCTCTGCCGTCTGGGGCCAGACCTTCTTAAAACCATGGTTATATTTTGTCAAGTAGAAGACATTCTAAGCTTATTTTAAGATCATACCTCATGCGCTCAGAGACTGCTGTGTGTCACATTGAGCTCTGCGTAGAAGCCTGGTCTGGATTATAGAGATATTTCAGAAATCATGAGCTTATCAAAAGTTTGAATCAGACTTGCTGTCTATAGCCAAACTCAATAATCAGATTCTTGAACTATGTAAGGGGTTAGCAAAAGAGCAGGGGACATGCAGGGAGACAATGATTTAGCAGAATTTCACTCGGCATTCAAGCATGCTAGCATGTCTGAAAATAAGGGATACATTATTAATTAGTTAATGTTTGCAAAGTATTTTGACTCTGGAACGTGCCAAGTGATCTTCTTCATTAATTTTCAGTAAATATATGACTAAGCAGTATATGTAATAAGGACACAAAATGTGGTAAGTAGTCAAAAGACCTGAAAAGACACAAAACATTTTAAAAAGAGAGATGCCATCAACTGGGGTGGAAAAAAGTGTTCAGATCAGTGGAGTATATATTGCGATGATGCAGCTACCAGTTATTTATTAACTCAGCACTAATGTAGGGGTATGCCTGACAGCGGTGACGAGCAGTTGAGACAGCCAACATCCTACAAGACCCGTCAAGCTGACCTCTATCACCTTTTCTCCTCCAGTGCTAAATTTGGCACAGCCCATACTCAGCAGACCTTCTCTTACCTTTCAGGGGCTGCCTAATGCCTGCTTTAGGAGCTGTGTGTGTTTCTGCAGCTTTAATAATGCCTGGAAAACCACTTCTCGGCGGCGGTCACAACCCCTGCGTGGCTGCGGGGAGGTGCACTCACACCAGGGCCTGGCAGCACAAGCTGCTGCACGCTCTTCCCCTCCCTGGTTGTTCTCACATCCCCATCTGTTCCTTTCCAGTCTCTCAAGTGGGAAATAACTGAGTTAGAGTCAAACTGTCAAACTCATAATATTCGAGTGGGTTGAATGTCACACTGGCAGAATTCATGCAATTCATATTTCATTCAGCACAATAAATATGCAGTCTTGCACAGATCTTAGAAATCTATTATGGAGGGTTTTTTTCAGGAAGGTTTGAAGAAACAGTAGGGGCACTTCAACAACATGATTTCTTGCCTTCTTTTCCAATGAAGTAACTTTTTAGTGTTGTGATCGCAAGGTCTCGATTCCTGAAAACAAGCTCGTAAGTGCGTGCCTCGGCCATCTGCTGCTGCCCTTAAGTCAAAGTCATGGTCCTCAGTTTACAACATCATACTTGGAAGTTTATGACGTTACAAATACAGGATTGACACTTTTGTTGACAGCTAGCCAATAGGATCAAATGAATTAAGCAACAAGCCATGTCCTTGAAAACTTTGGCTGTAAAACGAAGACTATGTGGGAGCCTTTCTCGCTGGAAGGAGCCAGCACTGCCCTCACAGGTGGTTAACATATCAGAAATTTGTCATGAGCACTCTAAAAATAAGTAGGAATGATCTTGTAGCTTTCTGACATACTTTTAATTATTCTTTTCAAACATATTTTCTCTTTCCTTGTCAGCTGTTCTGTTCATTCAGTTAGATACATGCATGACAGTTTTGACCTAGGCTAAGGGACCAAATGATAAATCAGCTTCTGAGGCCAGACACACAGCTGATGTAAGTGGACTTTACATTTATGCAATCAAGGGAGGTAAACCAAATTTCTCCCAGCTGTGGCCACTACAATATACTTCTTATGCAGCAGGATTCTCTGTGGGTGCAACTTTTATCATATGTGGAATATTCCAAATGGTGGCAAAAGACCAATTGATCCCACTGTGCAGAGAATAACCTGTGTCTGTCACTGTGGCAGGTATTTAACAAGAGTAGTTTGAAGCTCTTCAAAACTCTACAGAAAGCCCCTCAGCTGCAAGAAATCAGCAAAATATTGCTAATTTTTTACAGTTTTAAAGTCTAGATATGGGTCAGGGTCCCAATGGTTTTACTCTGTCCAAGAGAAATCAGGTTCCTTCAGCTGCCTCCACTGACTTTTTGAAAGTATATAATTTTTCACTGTGTTTTAGAAAACCAGGAGATAATTTGGGAAAACATAACATGCAGTAGCTCAGAGGGCATTTTAGCGGTGCCAGGAATCTCCCTGGACAGCATCATCTACAGAACAGGTGACACAGTCCAGCAGTGAGTGCAAATTCAACATCAGCTGGGCATGGAGACCAACCTTGGGAACAGACCTTGGAAGGTTACAGTCTTGGAAATTATAGATTTATATGAGGGCTTTTAAGCAAGGATGCTGGATCATTCATTGTTTGAAACTGTTTTGAAGTCACTGTCAACATGTTTCCCCTTACAGAGATATTTCTATTAACAAGAAACATTATCCTATTTTGACCTACAGGTCAAAATAAAAGAATTGTGAGACAGAGAACAATTTTATTTATCTTTCTAGAATGAATAACTCCACTTTATTATTATTATTTTGAGGGACACAATTATGAATTTTCTATGAGAAAAAAAATCTGAATATATTTAATTGCCCAAATAACTGCATAGAACAAGGAAATAACAGCCTTTAGTTATGATCCCTACTTTAAAAGATGGAAAATCTGCTTTGTTTTTTGGAAGAGCTTTAATAGATTTTGGGGGGGAATAACTTAGAAATATCATTTTATTTTGATTAAAAATATTCATTCAAACAAAAAATTAATGTTTCAAATGCCTATAGCTATTTCTAACAGAAGCAGATTTACTTTTATGGAAAAAATGCAAGCTGATTCTAAATGGTAGGTCGCTGGTCCTATGACACTTTGAATTTTTATTTGATGGCTTCAATGTAAAGTCAAGCGACAATGCTAGAGATAGGGACCAGAGGAGGGCAAGATTTTAGTTTTTACTTAAATTTGGCTGCAGTAAAATTTAGTTGTGATTGCCTTCATGACAAAGTTAAAAAGGTCCAGTTGCAGGACCATAACAGGGATTTTTCTGCTCTGGCTATTGTTAATGGGCAGGCACTGTGCTGGTCTAATCAGCAGAGAGTTATTGCTGTTTTCTGTGTGTTCTGGAGTGTCAGGAATAGGTCTATATGTGGGAGGGTGTTTTTTAAACAGAATAGGTAATATTTTGAAAAGTGAAATGGGAACCTATCCCTCCTTGCAAAACTGTCCTAAGTTCTTTGTTCCTTGAAATTAAATTCCAGCTCACTTCTGGAATTAAGGCTGTGACTTCCTACCTGACTGGGGAACTTCTAAATCTTTGGCCAAACAAGTTCTGCTCCACTCCCGTGATCCTCCAAAGCTGAATTCACACAACAAACACCAGCTTTAAGACTTTTTTTAAAAATTGTTCCATTTGAGTGATGTATTTAGCAACCAGTAGGCATTGCTGCCAAGCCCCCAGTGTCTCAGGCAATGTCACTGTCTCCATGATCTGCATGTGTGGTAGATGTGTTGAATGCATCAACATTTACAATGTGAGTCTCCTGTGGCCATGTGAGGTGCAGTGGGATGGGCTGTCCTCAGAGCCAGGGCTGACTTTTTTCTGTCTGTACAATGTCTTACTCACAGGGGGTCCTGAGCTGTGACTGGGCTCCAAAACAGTACAGCATTAAAATAACATTAGTGTTTCATGCCCATGCTACAAAGAAGCCTCTATTGCAAGCCTTAGAAAGAAAGAAAAATACTAGGAAGGAGGTAAGGGAAATGGCAGAAAGCTCCTTTTTCCACATCACAAGCCACCCAGAGAATATGTCTGTATGTTTCCCTTGGTTATTTATTTTGCATTATGATGTCTGACATATCAGAAAACATGAAAGACAATTGCGAGCCTAAGACAAAAAGTAAAATGGCACTTGAATATGATTCTTTGTGAAGGCTTATTTTTGTTTTTTTGCACATGAGACTAGTCAAGCAGACAGGTTTATTTTAACTCTCTAACAAAATTTAGCGACTGGAGACAAACAGTTGTCTGCTATTATCATTCCTGCCGCCAGAATTCATTAGGTTCAGGAACATCAACTAAATCGTGTGCTAGAAGGGAACACAGAGGTACCTGCACTATTGCTGGAGATATGACCCCTGGAGCCAGTGTAGTGCCCACACAGATCCAGGAGACTCCATGGCCTATTAAAATGTAAAATATCTCAAACCACAACCTTCCTGCAATTCATCATGAGCGGGCCCTCTCTGCAGCTGCATGTTCCTGTCTGCAAAAGACCTTGCTGTCTGTCATGAACCTTGTACCTACCTTAGCTTTTTAAGGTCTGTACTTCATCAAAAAGTAAAAACATTATCCAGTAAGCTGGTACTTGCTTGCCAGCCTGAGAGAGGCAGGAGGCTGATGGGTCTGGGTACATGGAGTTAAAAGGTGCCCTTTTAACAGGAGTTAAACTGATTTTTATTTCTTCTGAGATCTCAGCTGTGGAGAAAGGAAGCTAGCTGGAAAAGTCAGCCTGGCCTCAGCAAAATAATCTGCTTTAGAAATGTAGGCCCAGATCCCTGGGATGTGTCTGACTCACGAAATGAATTTGAGTAAAAGAAAATTGTTTAATGACTTTGCTGCCTTTTGTTCTCCAAAGTAGTCAGGGTCGTGTCTGGCTAATGACAACTGAAAAATGCAGATGGCCGCAAATGGTATTGATTCCTTAGGTGGCTGCAGTTTTTATCCAGATATTCAGTTTGCCATCATCTTTGCATCAGTAAATGCAAATGATGTGAAGCAACAGCAGCGTAATTTGGATCTTTTGCATCAGAGAGATGTGAAGCAATGGCAGCATAATTTGGATCTCAGTATATTAAAAACCATGGGGAGTAGGGGTGCATTCATGTTTGTGGTGTCTGCAACCTCGGGGAAGCTGGTGGACTTGCTGAGCTGCAATCTATTGGAGTGAACTATTCTGAAATCCATGGAACATTTTTTTTTTTAATCTGTGTAAAGTGAATATATAAAAGTAATCACTTAAAAGGAGCTCTGTTTGTAGAGTGGCTAGAGAAGGTAAAGGACAAAGGTAATCTGGCATTAGAGTTTAGTGCTTCTGGAGATGAGATTAAGAACTGGGTGATGTCAGCTCCTGCAAGCCCAGAGAGGAATGAAGAAGGTGTGTCCAGAGGGTGATGATTCAGACTCCTGAAGAATGGAGCCAAGATGGGAATCCACCATCTGCCCACAGAGATGTTCTGGAAATGCCCAGCTTGCCAGTAAGAGTGACAATAATGCCTGCTGGAACAAGCAAGGAGCTGACATCACAGGTCATGGTGTGATCCTGGGGGACTGTGGGGTGATATCCAACTGGAGACACTCATCAAGCTGTGCCTGTACAGAGCAGTGTCTGACAGTCACCCCTTTGCAGGATAACCTCCTGCTGGTATCCAAGCATGGAGGTCAAATGGGAACACAGAAAGGGAGGTAGAAACTGGGGAAAACAGGGAGATGGAACATGCTGAAGGCATCCATGGGTTAGTCTCTGAAGGTGGGAACCTGAAGGGCAATTAAAGTGAAGAAATCAAAGGTCAGCTTGTATATCAGAAGATGTTGGCCAAACAACTTGTTTCCCCTAACAAAGCTAAATACTATCCTCAATAACAGTATATCATGGCAGGGGTGGATTGTTTCCTTCAAGGAGCCTGCAGTTTTAATTATTTATATACACACACACATACACGTAAATGTAAATATTTGTGTTTGAGTTGCACATGGACCAAAGAGACATTAAAATAATCAAAAAATCAAAAAAAAAAATTAAAAAGGGCATTCAGATTCCCATCATTAGTCTTACAGAACCAAAGAATGTACAGGACACCTGGTTTGTGAACAGCTCCTAGGAGAACGTCTATGCTGTGTGATGATGCTTCACACTGAGGGCCGAGAATAATTTTTTAAAAAACAGTGCAAAATTTATACAGACATATCCATCACTCTATAGATTACAACAAATACTCTGTCTTTGCCAGCAGCTGAGGCTGTGGATGAGCTATTAGCAGATGCTGACTGTTTGATGATGACCACTGTAAGTGGATGCTTATTTAAGGGACGTTTTCAGGAAACAGCCTGCTCTTAGGCACAGTCTATAAGTGAAAATGCACTTTACAAGATTTTTACATCTTGCTGGCTTGCCTTTTGCCATTTTACAGCAAAGGACATGTTAACGTGTAATAGAATTAGCATTTAGGAGAAGCCTAGAACACTGTACTTTGTAACATAGCCCCGTATTATTATTCAAGACAGGTCTCCTCACAGAGCAATTTAAGCCCCCCAAAATTACCCATCATTACACAGACAGTCCATTTAACATTCAGAAGCTAATCACACAACAATCTACCCTTTCAGAGGAGATACAAAACCTCACTTGGGTTTTAAGTTCTGATTACAAGATGAGGTTCCAATTGAGAATTTCAGCTGTAAACCAAATGACCTTCAATGACCGTAGACTGGAAAACCTGGTGACTAATCTAAATAGATTCCAGGCAGAGATAAAAAAACAACACCCAGCTCTTGTTTCTAGTCCTCTGCATTAGGGGAATGACAAAGACAAGCAGAATGTGAAGAAGTCATGACTCCAATGACCTTCATGTCTTTGTCCCAGAAAGGTCAGAAGTAATCAACAAAACTTTGACTGGAGTTCAAATTCAGCTTTGCTGTCCTTAGAGGCTGGTAAAATTAAATATTCTGTTCTTATGCTCTGTAAACAGCCACAGTAATTGGTGATGTTTCCCAGCATTGGCTATGAAGATGTATTGGCATGAGCTGAAATTCAGAGAGACAGTATTTCACACGGTATATGGCAGATATAACCAAATCCTGATTTCAGCTTGTAATACTGGAAATCACAATCTCATTCCTTAAAATGAGATCATTCCAGGATACGAGCACATACCAGAATGTCTAGGACATGACTTTATAGTTTGTCATGTTTGTCATCCAAGGCAAAACACCTATTGTCGATACCTGGAAAAAAATCCCATGACAAGGAAAGGCATCAAGCAAGTCAAAGTCTGCAAGAGTAAACCGTGTGAAAATAGAAAATACAGTGAGTAATCTAGAATAGAGCTCAGAAGGAGTTTCTGACCTTGGCCCGGAATGCTTTGTCCCTTTCCTCCTTTTGCATGCCACAAGACTTATTTATTTATTGAATATCCGTCCTGATTAGAGCTGTAGGAGTGACCATGTCGGATCAGAGCACAGGAGACCATGATTTCCAGCATCATACCATTAGTGAGCAGAAGTTTAGAGAAAGTGTGAGGAAGGAACAAACATATATTCTTGAGAAAATTCTCCTTCTTGCTCTTGATGATAAGGAATTGCATTATGCCTTGTTATGTAGGAAGGGATAACGTCCCCAGCAGGATTTTTAGAAACTCTGGGTTTATACCTTGGGAGTTTCCTCCTTATTAATGTCCACATTAATATTTTGTCAGCTTTTGAATCCTGCTGAACATCTGATGCAAATTATGGCCTCAGGAAACAATGCAACAGACTAATTTTGAGTGCAGTGAACACATGCATATTTCCCAACATATTTTTATTTTGTTTATCATTTGTGTAGTTACCCATTCTGATTCAAAGGTTTCTATGCAGCACCTTGTGTTTTGCATGCTTCTCTTCAGTCACTCTTCACAACAAGGATCCAAGTGTCTGGCAATTCTTCACTTCCCATTTATGAACCTCCTCATGGATGGCTTTTGGGGGGTTTGAAGCCAGTGCATGTAAATATTAAAGTCTGTAATTGATTTTTATATACTTGCATGTACTGATGTCAACAGGCTTCTTGAATCCTGTAGGAAATATTAAAAATTAAAAGCAAGTTGCAAAATTAAGTAAAGGATCCATTAAATGCTCTCTTCTCCTCCTCCAGCAATTTAAAAATCATAGCACTTACCTTGAACTTTAAGAGGCTCCCTCCTTATTAAACATTCAGATACTGAGTTTCATTTCCTGTGTCTTGAACTGTAATGAGAGTGGACATCCTGTGATGCACAGCATCAGTAAAATTGCAGCTGTCAATGCACAACACCTGCAACATCCAGTTTTAGAGCTGTTGAAATGGTGATCAGCATTCCTGAAAAATGTGGAATTTGGGAAGAGATTTGAGAGATTCTGGTCCAGGATTCAAAATCAATATGTGTATACTCTGCATTGAGCCCTGCTGACTTCAGTGAGAGCACATGAAGTAAAATGTCATTTGTCATGAATAAAGGTGACAAAGTCCATCTTTTGGGCATGCTCTGCTGATGTTAGTGTCCACACATCCTGCTGACACATTTAATAATTCCCCAGAAAAATGTTTTGCATGCTGGACAGTGGGAAAAGTGTTTCAGCTTTTCCTTGCACGTATCTCTCTTGAAGGAGACAGGGTGAGAACATCTGAAATACAGCAGGGTAAAAGTGTGGGCAGCCATCAAGGGACATGGACAAAATACCTCCTTTTATCCTTCCTTTCACTCTGCCTTTGTTCTCTGTTGCTGATGTAGGCAATTTTGGATCAGAGTATATATACTTATATGTATATACATATACACACATACACTCACTCTCTCTAGATATAAAATATTGTATTTGTATTGTTCCTCTTGGTTCAGAGGTAGCCACCATTACATAAATGCAACACTGCTCAACACATTTTCCAAAATTATTTTAGGAAAGTGATTGGGTATTAACTAACACATCCTGTGATATAAAGATAATACGGTTTGTACAATGTCACTGCTGTTATAAGTATCAATACAGTATGAACCATAAAAAAAAAAAAAAGCCACATGTAAATAAATCACAATAACTGTAATAAGAGAAAAAAATAAGATTAATTATTACTTAAAATGGCATTTTCTTTAAAATTCCAGAGTGAAGTTGTTAAGATCTTACTAAGGAGAGACAGATGAATGTTCCTAGAAATGAGATTACAAATTTTATGTGTCCTCTTTAGCTTCCTCAATTTAGGAAGAAATTTAATATTGTTTTGCTTCTAAAACTGCATGCAGTCTTTGTCCAATGCATTATCCTATGCTGAAAGCATGTTTATTGTGAAGTTCAAATATTCACAGAGAGATAAAAGATGCTCATACCTTCATGGCGGCTTTAACTCTCAAGAAACTAACCATGCACTTCATACAGTTGAGAGCTATCAATGCTAAATAATTCTGTAGTCATTGAAGATCATATTCTAGTACTGTCTAGGAAAAATAATGTAGTCTCACCAGACGTAAATATTTAGCAAAAATCAGGATTTAATTACATTACATGATGAAGTGATTTTAAACCCACTTTAGGACAGGAACTTCAGTACTGCGTAATGGATAGATCCTAGAGTTTTATCCTTCTCTTATCTCCAGACACTGCAGAAACTAGGCACCATTACAACAGGACAAAGATCACCATTACAGAGTTATTAAAAGGGGCAGGAACATCAGGAACCTGCTGGTGCTCTGTTTTTAAAAACAAATGGCCCATTAATTCACAAAAACAACCCCATTACTGGGGTAACAAACTTAGTTTACACAAATACTCCTATCAACATCATTCAAGCACAAACTTGATTTAATTTGGAAAAGGAATGAATAAAGCTCAGGGTAATGGCAACCTATTAGGCCATGCAGACCTTAATAATACATTTTAAAAAGTGTGCTGAGAGAGTGACATGAACATCAGAAGAAACCAAAAGAAGAAACTGCAGAATAAAGGAGGATCTCTATCTGAAATTGTACCAGAGAAGGCATAAGGAGCATGTGCCTAACTATAAGTGAGAGGGAATAATCACATTAATGTCTGTTTCCCTAAATAGTTTCAGTTTGTTTCTTTATTCTATTTTCACTGAATCTGATTTCTATTCATGTTCCATTAATAATAATGAGCCTAAAATTAATTTGCATTATCATTTCCAATGGATGCTTTGATCATATATGTAGTTGGAACTATAATGCATACATTACCATATTATGCAAATTGCATTTTCATCATCAGCTACACCTGTATATCATTTCTTCATGCCACAGTCCTGTGTATTGTTTCTTTGTGTACAGCCCTGTAAAGGGAAAATCTTGGGAGACACTACGAGAGGAAGTACTGCTGCAAGCATGTCTTCCACTTATGTTCTCCCTCTAAACACCCAGTGCTAGCATCAGACAGGAGAGAACTTTAACACACACAGCTTGTTTGTGTTCTTTATGAAATTACTCTCCTGCATTGAGCCCACACAGGCAACCAAGCACGTACAAAAAGCCCAGGTACTACCTCTTTTTTTTTGTTCTTAACTCAAGTGTCTCTCAAGCAGAACTTGTAACTGCTTGCAGCACAAATCTGATGAGAATCTGACCTAAAAAAGAAAGCCAAGCCAGTACCATAATGTACATAAAGATCTGATTTTTAGGTCAAACTCACACATTCATGACACTGAGCAGGCTGGGAGAAATGTTGCACATCAGTGGTTAATGGAGCTACTCAACTCTCCCTCAGCTAGCTACCTTTTGCCACTGGCCAAATCTGGTATTGCACTGAGCAGGCCCAAAACTATCAGTAGTGTACATTTTTATACTGCCTTTCATCTTGTGAAATACTCCCTTGCTTTACAAGTTGATACAGAAACCATATAATGATTGTTTAATCTATTACAGTCCTGAAACTTTGTGGTGAAACACAGGAAGGATTTAGCAGTCTAGAATAAGAGAACTCTTTTGGAGAGGAAATGAATACTATAGTGTCCAGTTGAAACAAAGATGGGAGAATGTAATTTTTAAGCTTGGCATCTGGCCAGGCCATCAGAGTTAACACACTTTACAGATATAATTACTGCAGTGGGATGTTTAATGAACAAGGTGGTCAGAGCTCTGCTTTAACACATCACCCAAAAATGCACTTGGGTCACACCTTGGATCTTCTCATCACACTGATTCATGGGCAGACAGGCAGATGAGATCCTCCCTCTTCATTCATTTTTTTCTCTTTTAGTTAGAGCCCTGGGTAACTCTCAAAATGAACCAAACAGCCAAACACTGGCAAAAGAAAATTTTACACTGCTTCCAATTTCATGAAAATTTTGCATGAAAACCTGTCCCTCCAGCCAAGCTGAGGATCATGTAAGTTTAGATTCTCCCTCCCACAGATAAATTACTTCAGAGAGGCCCTACAGGCTTGATCCTGCCTTCCAAAGAGATGATGGTGAAATTCCTCCCGTGAGGTCACTAGGCCCCCAAAGATGATTCATTTGGCCATTTCACTGTACTTAGTCTGTTTGACAGGAGATAAGAGCAGTGCCCAAGGAAAGGGAAGGGGATGAGTGAGACTACCCTTTTTTCTTGCCAGCAAGCTGTTTGGTTGGATCATCCTGTATTTTGAAACCTCTTTGCTAAGATCTGGGTCTACTTGCACTGCTACTTCTCTTCCCAGGATACACTGGGATGTGATACATGCAGAATCTTTCATGGGAAGGAATTTAACTTGGTGTTATCTTGTGAAAGACAAACATTGAGTATTGTCAGAACAAGGTATTCCTGTGAGTTCTCAGCAAAGTGTTAATCTGATTAAATTCCTAAAAATTGATATACATTAAACAGAAGAGCATATTAATATTGTCAACAAAATTCAGTTAGTCACTCAAATGCAGACGTCAGATATTTGTTGCTCAGTACACAATTAAAAGTGATCTGATCACCCTCCAAGCAGAGAACAGACAAAAACATGGGGTGAGGAAATGTTTTTGGTTTATCTTCTGCATATAGAAAGATGCTGATAAGAGGGAAGAATCATTTTAGTTCTGCATAGATAAAAAGATCGCTCTTGGCAGAATAGATTAATGTACCTGTCTATACAAGCATAGAGGAAGAATGAAGAAGGGAAATAGATTAGCATTCTGCTGCACATGGGACAATCAAATATGATCTTTGAATTGGCAACTGGACTAATAATAATCACTGTAAAAAACCAGGGCCTTTACATCTATGATATGCAGTGCTAGCTAAAAGATAGCTGCTTCTTCGCAATAATGAGCTGGATTCTTCATCACTCATCACCTTGTGTAATTATTGTGGTGAGTTCAAAAGAAATCCATTGTGCTACCAATCAGATTTTCTTTTCCTTTCATGTTGCGGTTTGTTGTTGTTGTTGTTTTTGCACAGGCATAATGACTACTCACAGAGTAGACAATGAAGAACCAGGCTTAATATATTTATTTTTTATGTTAGAATAAGGAAAATGTAAGAGATCTAATGGATGGAGTGCAATAGCTTGGACAAGATCTGTTATTTAAAGTTCAGGTACTTAAATGTTGCCAGAGCCAACCCTGTGGTTAAACAACTCCAAGAAGGAAAGAAAAATGGATAAAAAAAGCAATCTGACTTAATACCAAATAATACTTTTTCTTCTTTCATAATGATTTATTAGCAGTTGTGTTAGTAAAAGCATGCACAGCAAAATTGAATAATATTAAGACAACTAAACTGCAAACCAACTTAGTAATTTAAAACTCAAAACATCTGATCAAGGAACATCTTAAATCTGAGATGACTTTTTTAATTGGACAATTCGGTTTTAGTTGAATTTTTTTCTAAAGTACTGTGGTTCTTCATAGCTGAAGTGAGGCTAATCAAGGTAAATTATGAAAATAACCTAGCTATGTGGTAAAGGTCAACATAAAGTCTTGTTAAGATCTGTTTTTTACAAAGATATCTTGTCTGTATTGTCAAAATGGATTAACATTATAACACAGCAGAGCCTGTCAACTGAAAGAAAATGAGATATTAGCACAAAGATACTTGTGAAAATTAATAATAGGTTTTGGTTTAGACTGTGAAAGCAAGAAAATATCACAACCTCATCTCTTAATTTATATTTTTCTAGCACAGGTCACAAGATGGTGCAGAGATGCTTACTTTTTTTACTTATTGATAGATTGTGGGCAGGAATTTTAGTATTGAGAATAGAAATTGTTAGATTTATAACTCTATTTCTTTATGGGAAATTTTTCTGTCCAATTCTTGCCACATGCACTCCATCAAGTTTTAGAGTTAATGTGGCTTTTATCTAGTAGGGCTGAACCAGGAATGGAGGGTAAAGGAGTTGCCCACATGTTTCTGTAACCATCTGTTTTCCAGGGTTACTGGCTATGTAAATAAAAGTTACTCTGTGAACATGAATAGTCTTGGGCTCACTTGTTTGTCTTCCAGCCCAAAACTACAAAGGCAATTTCTTCACAGGGAAGTAGTAACAAAGGTTTGGTTATTTCCCACAATATTGTATATGCTGAGCAAGCCAATATATGAAAAATATCTTAGTTAGAGCTGAACATTTCCAGGGAGTTTCACTGTTATTGTGACAGTAGAGTAAAACCAGGGCAGAGACCTCAGTCCTAAAAATCCTTCTACATGTTCTGGCATGGTCCCATTGGCAATTATGCCAACAGTTACATTCCAAAGAAACTTGAACCAGTAATAAAAAATAATAATAAAAAAAAATCCACTCTTGCATTTCAAAACATCACAGGCCTTGAATTGAACAAAACAGAAGCTGGAAAAGAATGCTCACTCACCCTATGGCCATGCCCTGAAGGACTTTGGTGTCCTCATGTCTGTGAGGGCTTTTACCTTCAGTGATGATTTGAATCCCTGGAAAGACATACCTGTGATTGAAGTGATCCGAGACATAAATCTGATAGACAAAATACAGCATGCAGTATAACCCTCAATACCCTCTACATAAATTAGAAACTGTGCGAGCCCATTGAGTTTAAAGCACTTCTCACACATTTTCAGCTCTTGCTACTTATAAACCACAGCAAATACCAAAAGTATGGAAGCTTTCTGTACTCACCAGCTGCTTCTCCCTGAGTGGACACCTGAAATTGTAGCAGTATCAAAAGCATCCTAAATGCATCACCACACTATGCCAGAAGGCAAACCAAAAAATCAGCTTTTCATCATGCCTCCATCTGGGAAGAAGGCAGTACAAACTGTGAGAAGGATGCCCAAGTTAGTGAGAAGTCTGATCAGTGTGTCAAGCAGGGTTTAATGTTAGCAAGAACAAAATGTAGCCCCACTTTTCTGGACATTTAACCCAAAAACCTGCGCAAACATTGGCGTCTGATCTGCAAGAGCTAGCACTTCTGTAATTTTCCAGTGACATAAAACCAGTTAGTACCAGCTGAAATACATTAGCAGCTTCAGTAATTAGTAGGCATAGCCATTTCTTGTCAGTTGTACGGGCCATGTCCTCAGCTGGCGTAAATCAATGACACTCTGGGCACTGGAACTGTATTACTTTACTCACCTTGAAATAGTTATGCATACTAATTACTGCCTTACCCATTACTGTTCTTGTCAATTCAGACACCTGATTTACACCAGGTGAGTTTGTCCCATATATTTAGAAGTTTCTGCACATTCCTTCAAGAATCTGTAGTGTCAAATAAACTTTCCAAATAAGCCAGGCACATGCTTTCCATTATCTATCAAATCAGTGCTCAGTGAAGAGACACCATTGCACATAAATCATGACTGCAATTATTAAATCAAGCTGAGTTTGTATTGTGCTTCTTCCACTGTTGGGTAGAATTAACCATGGGCAAACAGGAGAACAGGCACGTCAGGATTGCTGCGATGGAAGAAGGAGTTAAAAGCCCCACCCAAGCTCTCACAACCTAACCTTTGGAGCATGCAGCTGATAATGCGAAACAGAACATAATGCCCCAGAGGAGATACATCTGGAGGTCAGCTCAGTCAGCTACTGTGGAACTGTTCCAACAAAGCAATCAAATATCTAGCAAAACCTATAAAAAACCAAAATCACATCTTCAGTATATAGACATCCAGCCTGAGCTGGACGAGGGTAGAGAAGCCTGATTTCATTTTCATATCCTTGTCAGGCAACCTAAGAGCTGAGTTTTCCCTCCACAAACACGAAGTGAGGTTTTTAACTGCAGCTTATTAAGGCTCAGTTTGTCTAACCCAAGCATAATAAATTCATGTGTCAAGATCGAAGCTGATTGTTCATCAGAGAAAAATGAGACAAGATAATCCACTTTGCTGGAAACGTAACAGTTTAGGAATGTTACAAACTACTGCAAATGTTTAACTCCCCATGCCTCATGGGTGGTTATATAACAAAACGCCCATTCAGGGGCTGATTCTTATCTCTCACTTGCATAAGGCCATGTCTAGACAAGGATTTGAAGGTGTGTTGTTTGAAAGTGTTCACGGAGTGGTCTAGTTGGCAGATCAGGAAGCCTCCCCCTTCCCCCCCACACCCAGCTTCCCGAATTTTCATGCATGTGGAATGGGTGAAGTGTGGGTCCCTCTACCTCAATCTTTGGTTCAATTCATTTAGCAGCTGACAGTGGTAATTTGTCCACCCTGGAGTCAGAATGTGACTTCAGAGGGTTGAGGGACCAAAGGGTCATCTCCCTGCCCACATCTAAAGTAGAGCTTTCATAAGGTCTAAGGATTTGCACGTCTTAGGGCTTTGCAGCATTATTTTCATACATCCACCTGCATGCTGCACAGATGACACACATGGGTATCCCATAAGTATGGATGGTACTTTGCCTTTTTAAACCAGTACTAGAGATAAAGGCTGACTTTCCAGTGGTGATTAACCCTTTGACAGTATCCTCTTCATGGGAAAATTCTTCCAGTGCTGATTTCCTCTTCCATTGTATCTACCCACGGATAGTATTTTTGTTTCTTTATTACCCCGTTTCCAATGAACTTGACTCACCCATCTACTCCTACTCCACATAGACCTCATGTTGTTGGGAGAAGTATTCAGTGGACAAGCAGGAAAATTTGCACCAAGATCTCTATAACATGTGAACTAGGTGGCTAAGAATCCATCCCACTCAACTTCTTTTAAAGCATTAAATCAAATTGACAAGTCTCTAGTTCCTCCATCTCTGATTTTCTCCCTTTTATATCATCAGCAGCAGTATATGGCAATGGTGAGAATCCACACAGAGATGTGCCTGCCACGTGCCCATCTGTGGCTTGCTCCATGCATTGTTATTACTCTCACATGCAAGTTCTAAGAGCAGCAACATTTTTAACACTCACTTTTTGAACATTTTCTCTTCTCTTTATTTCTTTTTTTCCTTAAGCACACCAAAATATGTAAAAATTACTTTTGTAGATTATTATATTATTACTTTAAGTTTCATGTGTGCCTCAGAGGATTAATGAAAAATAACTATTTTATTTATAGCTCATACTCTACCATAGTTCTAAAACTCATAAAGACACATTTCCAGTAGATGAAGGCAAAAACCCATGCCTGTGTAAATGTAGTTTTTCTTTTTATAATCACGGTAAATTAATTGTGTTTTCACATTTATAAAACAAGTAGAGAGAAAAAAAAAAAAAAGAACTGGGTAAAGTTTAAACCTTCAGAGGGAAAGTTTAAACATTCAGAGGGAAATCAGGTAAGAGATCAAATTGCTGATGAGAAATATGAGAAATCCTGCCCTGCTGAAAAACATGGGAAGGTAATTATTTTCCAAGGGCCACGAATTTGCCCTTTGTTTTTTTTAAAAATGAAATGCATACAGGTATGTAGATACACATGCATGCATACTTGGTTTTCTTCTGTAATAACATAAGAATGGCCAGGCCAGTTGTGATAGTTCTCTTTGTAATGAGGTTTTCTATAGGCACACACTTTAAATCTGGTTTGATAACCAATGGTTTACAGTGCCATTAGGAAGGCTGAGACTATGAGGTGACTTTTATGAAACATGGTCTGCTGGCATATCTGGAACATATCAGCTCTTGGTAGAAATATAATTTTAATAAAGAGAAGTACTTTAGAGGTTACTCTCTTGATATAGGCCTAAGTTCAGCAAGTTAAGTTCAATCACACAGCTGACTTCTAGACTTCCAGTACACAATAGGGTTTCAACGTTTAAAGTTAGGTGCAATGTTTAAAGTTAGGTTAAAGTTTGAGTATGGTACTGAATAGGAGCCAGAGCCAAAACATCCTTCATTTAAGATGAAAATTCCTGCTTTATATTTTCTTCCTTGAACTCTGGCTCCAATTTGTGAATGCAGTGGTGATGTTCAGGTTTCTGTGTGGAGCCCAGCAGGGACGTCAGCAGTTCTGCTTCACTGCCGAGTATCAATAGTGCTCAGAGATCAGAGCTCAGAGCCAGCACTTAGGAGGGGCAACCTTGTCAGTCAACACTTGACTGCTTTGCTCTGTTCTTGACCAACCCATGCAATTCACATCGCCCTCAAGGTAAAATGAGTGGGTGGATCATGGAAGTGTACAAATAGCCTCCAGGATAATAATTCAACTCCTTTTACCTTGAAGCAGTATATTTCCATGCACAATCAAAGTGCATAAGACAATACTCAATTTAAAGAGGTGTTCAGACTAGAATGGGTTGTATTTAAGAAGCAGAGAGCAGTCTATGTTTTATAAATAATGCAATAGCTTGTGGTTGCAAGACAAGCCCTGGATTTACAGACAAATCATGCAGAATTCCTGGCCTGTCCTCAGGCTACTGTAAGTGAAAGCTCATAAAGTGACTGAACAGATGAAGAGGTAGGTACCACTGCTGAGCCTGTAATCCCCCAGACTACAAGGGCTGCTTCTGGCCTTGCCAAACTGGTGTTAGATTGGGAATGGGCTACAGCAGAGTCTCTTCTGCCCTTGCATTAATAGGTGGAGAGAAATCGTGTGCCAGAAATGCGGCCTCCCCAGTGAGGAATCTGTCTGCAAGGCACGATACAGCCCTTCCTCTGAATTGGAATTTCAAACTTTCTGACCTTCAGCACAAGGAAAGTCAAAAGATAACCAATATATACTAGAAGACCTCTACATTAAAGATTCCCCAACTCTCTCTCTCTCTAACTTATGGAAATACTTAAAGGAAAAATATCACCACTTGTCACAGCTTTTGTGCTCCCCTTTCAATTGCAGTAGCTGACAAACACTTAAAAGTTGCTCGCTAAAAGTGAATAACTGCTTCAATGTAGTGTAACACTCCACAAAAAGATCACCTCACATCTGATTCTTCCTGTCACAGTTATGGTGCTCATCTCACACTGGCTGTGTGTCTTCAGTGTCTGTGTCCCTGAGCCATCTCTTGACATGTCAAAAGATAGGACAGAAGGAAAATATGAAGGAAAAAAATCCTGCTGCAAATAACAACTCAGTCTATTATGTAAATGCTAAAATATTTATAAGAGATGTTTAATATGCTTTTAAAAAGAAATAATAATATTAAAGAACTCATGTGTAATTAAATGTGATATGGAAACCATGCTGTTTGCTAGAGCTGTTGACTTCACTGTTCTCATTCTCCCAAACTTAATATAAAATTAATCATTAATTTTCAAGCCAGTAACTTTTTCATCAATGCAAATGCTGGTTGTTTAGGTCTGAGTCAGTGAGATATTAACACCACAACAACATAGATTTATACAGTCATGAAGTCATTCAACTCAAAATGTGGCTCCTTTTTTAATAAAATTTCCTGTATTTTTGAGCTACATCGCAGCCAAAGCTGAATCCTCAAAAGCTTTTTACCAGTCTCACAGTAGATAAAAATTGTCTGTTCTAATTACACTTACTTGTCTTAGCAAAGCGTGGGCCCAAACCCTCAGCAGGCACAACCAGAGCCCACAGAGCTGCACAGCTTGGATCTGTGGTGGATGTAGCCCCTTCCTATAGATTTCCTGCTTGAATAAACTGTTGTGTGTATTGAGAATAGTAGGAATAATCCAAGTTACTCTGGGGACTAGAGCTTGCACGACGTTTATCTAGTATTAACAGTTATTTGACCTTTCTTGGCAGAGCAAGAAGAAAATGCTCTTTTACATACTCTTATGCAAACCTCTTAAATATTAAATGAGCTGTGCACAGAACTTTTCTTGTGTGAAGGACCAATAATACTTTGGACCTCACTCGAAATCTGGGTCACTTTGACCTCGTGTAAATGAAATCTTGCATTTCACCAATTTTTCACATGCTTGTTCCGTCTTGAGCAAAACCTCAGAATCAAATAAGCACTAGCTTCAATGTAGAGGATGATTAACTTAAGGAGTTCTTGGCTTCTTCTTCAAGGTTAACATGACCTTGAATGGCAGGAGAATGTTACAGATTTGTATTGTTGAATCTTATGCGGATTGTTGTAAGGAGTTCACATACAAACTATATTTTTAAGTCCTAACAAAGAGACATTTCTCTCCCGCTGCTTTTTTGAGATTATTAGTCCATCTACAAACTGAAAAAAATCAGTCAGTTGGCTCTTTTCTACCTTACTGATACTCAGCCAAATTCGTGCACGTATTTCCCATTTACTTCAGCAGGAGTTTTGTCGATGGCAGCGCCGTAAATTCTACCTCCACCTTCTCTCTAATTGGCACCAACATCAAATGCTAACAGATGTCCTTGGAAAATCAAGAAACCAGAAAGTGAAAATGCACAGCTAAATCGCGTTCTGCACTGTACATATAGCTGTCTATTAATTTCTTTTAACCTATTCTACATCAGGGCTCTGTTCTTTCCTTTTTAAAGCCATCAGTAAAAATCATGTTAACATGAATGAGGCAAAATTAGGCATATAAGCGAAAATGAAGTCAAAGCTTATCTGAAGAATTCACACTTAGGACTTACAGCTTGACACAGTGGTCACTGAAGCGTTTCTAAAGGTCATTGTCTGATATGATCTTTTCATAATTGTTAGTAAAATGAAGGCATCTTTATTCTGCTCTGCTTACTTGCAATGCTTATATAAAAAGTGGATTATTCACATCTCCTTTCCTGTTGAAAAAGGGCATTTTTAGTTTCATTAAGGAAGAAATAAGGCACACCCAGTATGAATCAAACTGAAAACAATTGGTTGAGTTTCATGTGCCAGCCAAACAGTGTCACTTGTAGTTTCCAGTTGTAATTTGTACAGAAGGTCTATTTTGAACAGCAGGGCCATCAGTTTAGGGGAAAAAGAACCCCAGAAGTTAAATCCTATTGATGATGCAATAATTCCAAATCATGGTAATGCTCTTAATTCTGTGTCAATAGCCATTCTAGTCTAGGCGCATACTTGTAGCTCTTCCTTGAGGAAAGACATTCTCCTGTTGTGGCACTGGGAAAAAGATGCTTCTTGATAAAGCTGCTTGTAAGTGCAATGTCCTTTCAGCTAAAAAGTGAAAAAGCAGTCAGATTCTTTCAATCCACATCTATTTAACTTCTGATAAGCACCTTCTTCACATTTTTTTCTACCCTTATTTGTATACTGCTTAATTCCTCATTAGAGTGAAAATGAAAATACACTTTTTTAAGCTGACTTTAAGAAAACCACCTTCTTGACCTGGGTATATCAGAATGTTTAACACAGTTGAACAAATTGTTATGGATGTTGTTGAACATATTTATATAAAAATAGTATTGATGAGCACTGAGTATAGCTGAGATCCCCACTGTGCACTAAAAATCTATGATGGTCAAACCCCTTCGTTAGAATTTGTTATAGAGTGCAAAAGCTTCTAAGAAGAGAAATACTTATACTAAGAAGAAAAATCAAGTGGTAGAAAAGAGAATGAATAAATAAAGTATTAGAAGGAAAAGAAGACAATTAATCCATCTGTTCTATGGGAAAGCTAGGAAGAGAAATGAAACCTCTGCAGTTTGTTTATTCAGACTGGCTAAGTTTCAAGCCAGTGAGTAGATGCAGTGAAGTCAACAACACAACTCACATACTCACAGTAAAGCATTTACATAAATCCATTCCGGGACTGATTATTCTTGCATGTTTCAGGAGGTGTTCTAGTGCTCTCAAGACAAATTATCTGAAACTAAAACAGATGAGTAAATAAATCAGAGGTAGAGATCTAGGTGCAATTTGGTGTGTCTCATGATAATTTACACGTAATCAAGCTGACTTTTCAAGTTAAAGTTATTCAAATGCTCATACAAATATTCTGTGTAAAAAATGCATTTACAGTTTCTCTGTGGGGATTACCTGATAAGAAGGTATGTGATTAAAATGAGCCTGCTGATAGGGAGGATTCTACCAGAGTCACTGTCTGAAAAGTTATTATTTATTTCTACTTGCAGATGTGATTTTTCAGACCAATTCTCAGGAGAAAAGTAACAGTTTTCAGAAGCGGATTCATTGTTCTCAACAATTTCTTTCTAATTCTTAAGAGAATAAACATTTTGGATCTGGAAGCATGTTAGCATGACTACAAGTTTGAACAGCTTTAAGAAATTTTACCCATGTTGGCATTCTCATTTCACTACTGTAAGCCTAGTTTCTTCTTGGCCAAAAATGAAAGGAGTTAGGACACTAATTTGAAACCTTCAATAGAGTGTGCTGGAACAAGCAGGTTTATGATTTTACATGCAATTGGAAGGGTGAACTTTTTGTAACCAATATTCATTTCATTTGCCTGCAAACAGTATGAAGATGATCGATTTGTGAACATTCCTTCATTGAAAGAATCACTGGCAGCTTTCAGTTTGAAAACAAGATTTATGTTGTTGGTTTCTTTTTTTTAAGAAAGTGTGTGTTCTGACAGGATTCTGCACCAATAAAGATCATCTGGATCTTTTGGGGGAGTAATTCACATAGTTAAGCCAGTTAGGAGCTGTTTGGATTTTGTGATTTTTTTTTTTTTCCACAGCCACTAGTTAAGACAGCAATACTCTTTCTTTTTGTGCCTTCCACCAGACTGATGGAATAAGGCTCTGTACATGCACATGCTCACAGGTGGCTGTCTGGGGATGCTTCTGTTGGCTTTCCTGGAGTGAAATATCAAAGGTATGAGTGTGGATGTGGGACTGGGACCTAAAGAAATCTGGGAGCTA
The DNA here is from genome assembly GCF_965231275.1 of Zosterops lateralis. Lineage (NCBI taxonomy): Eukaryota > Metazoa > Chordata > Aves > Passeriformes > Zosteropidae > Zosterops > Zosterops lateralis. Next base: position 113,004,153 of record NC_139763.1, read on the forward strand.
TCATTTGAATGAAAAATTATATATCTTATACAGCTCTTTTCTCAGAAGTACCTCATTTTTTTCTAGCTCTAACATGTCACCTCCAGCTGCTCTAACACCCTCGTTTTTGGCTATGAGGAAGGCTTTAATCCAGAATTAAACAGCTGAGCACAGAACTTTTTTTCAAAAGTAGGCAGGGGTTTGTTTAAAAGAAATAGAAGAAGAAGTAGCAAAGAGATGGGGCATTAATGAATGGCACAATGGCCACTGATACTGCCCTGCAGAAACAAAGGGCTCTGTGCAAGAATTCCCTCCTTTAGCGTGTGAGAGACCTTCTGACCTGTGATCACAATGGCTTACAGACAGAAACAAGAAAGGAAGCAAGAAATCTCGTCATTTCTTTTCCCTGTGGGATAAACAACATTTTATTCTACCTTTAACCCTGGCGGGAGATGCTGCCACTTAGCAAACAAATCTAAATTAAGTGCACTTGCTGGAATTATTTACAGCATCATTTATTCCAGAAAATTACACTAATAATATATTGTTGAATTCAGAAAATGGAATTTGACATGAATATGGTCTTCTGAGTAGTAAAATCATCTTTCCTTAATCAGCATCCCTTATTAAAGAATTCCCTGTTTTCCTGTCCCTGAAGAGAAGGAAAATACCATTGTTCTCCTACAATATTCTTTTTTTGACTCACAGGCAAGCTACTTTTGGCACTCTGGCTTTCAACTCTACAGAAAGCAAGAATAATTCTCCTGCACTTTCACAATATTTTTTTGAGAAAAGGAAAAGCTCCACTCCACTGAGTGTTCAGAGATCATTTTGTCTGCAGAAATAAAGATTCATATGCACAGCATTTACCAATGGAGAACACTCTGCAGGTGTTTACTTCTCATATCAAATAATATTACTTGTTAACCAATGAAAATGGAAATTGTCACATCAGAAATGTATGTGTCTTTTTCAGAGTATCCTCAGAATTAATGTCTTCTGGTTGCTTCTTCCTCCAGTTTCCAGATATGCCTGCATAACTTCACTTTCATGTAATCTGTAGGGAGTTTATTCAGGAAATAGAGATGTCCTGCTGGCCAAATCTGTTTTTGTAATGGTAACCCTGCAGGCTGCATGCTACTAGCACAGTTTTTATGCCAAGAAGTTCCTGCATTAAATGGGGGAGGTTAAAAGTCAGTCCTGCCTTGCAGCTGCTTTTAGTGAGCTTTGGCAAAGGTTCACCAGTCTGTCCATAAATGTACGGTGTCATTGCTATACAGGAACATTAATCAATGTTATCTGCTGCAGAACTGTCTTGCATTGTGATTTTGACAGGAACTGCAGACAGGATCACATGTTCCCATAATTTCTCATTTTTTTAGTAAAGCAGCTGTAAACATTACTTTAGGTTTATTTTAAGAGTTAATTGCAACAGTGAGCATTCTTTCAGCAGAGGGTGAGAAAATGACCTAGATTATACTTCCTCTCCACAAACTCCTTTTATGAATAGTATAAGGTGATACCAATTATCTCTCTCTGTTTTGGAAGGTTTAGATTTTTTTGTTATTGAAATAAAGTCCAGCTCCAGTAAGAGAGGTACAGTTACAAGGAGATAAAATATACAACAGTGTATGCTTTTTGTGTATGGCAGTTTTACAGAAGACTCTGGGCTTTCCCATTGCAAAAAGGAGAGAACACAATATAAACATGAGATTTTTTTAACAAGGAGAGAAACTCACTGGTGATTTTCAGGTCTATGCTTTTAAGGCATGATAAATATTCCTTCTATCTACTGTCTCACTTAAATGCTTGGATGTACCTCAGGAAAATTCCAGTTATCCTAATGGATATAGGAACCCAGAGGTCTTGATATAGATAGCTTGAGCAGCAACTCTCTGATACCTAAAGCAGCCAAGTGAAGTCACCCACCCAGCTGTCACTTTTCTGAGAGTGAGAGGAAGAGGAAAGGTTTCATAAGGAGCTATATTCACCTCATGTTTCTAAGAAAGCTATAGTAGAATGTCATGTTCAGCAGGTGGCAGTGATATAGTGTGAGTATAAATGGACACAGTTTTCAGAATATGGGGAGCTGAAGTTCTCTGTGTCTATTGAAGGACATATGGTTGCTGAGATACAGAAATGATCAAGGACATAGTAATATGTAGATGGAAAAATTAGACAATCTGCTTATGTCTTCAAAGCAGAGATAAATTTTGTGCCATCATCTGAACACCCAGGTTCCAAAAACTCCATTTTTCTCCTTTTGTTGTCTAAGGTATCAAATATAATATTGTTTTGGAGCTTAGTGTGTATCATAGCACTTGCATGCTTGACATATATATGTAGAATTCACATATTTCTTTCCAACCATTAAAACCCCCCAACACTTTCAGCACCTCTTCTAGTCTTCTTACTCTTATTGTTATTGATTTAATCTTGTCATTTTATAAACCAGTTATTCAGTAATGTTGGTTGTGTACAAACTGATAGCCCCTGACACGAGTAACTTATATTTTAATTGAATGGCTCCTGTCTTTTGAAAAAAAAATATATTTATGCTCCAACATTACCATCCTTCTTTTAGCTCACCAGTAACATTCTACTAAGACATGCCAAAATGATTTTCACATAGTGCTGAATCAGCCATTCCTCTTTGACAGCCATTCTTGCAGCAGAACCAATCTGCATGATGCCAGCAGCCTGCCTTTCTTTCTTCAGGATTGGAAAGAAGGTCACACAGGTTAGGGCAAGACCTGCTGCCTCTTTAGACAAGGTGGAAAAAACCAAAACCACATTCAACAGCAAAGTAAGAGCAGAAAAATTCAGTCAAGGAGACGTTAAGGGATGGGAGACCTAACTGCAGCTGGTACTAACTGAAACTTCTGCTTGAAGAGGGAAAAACTATGTGTTAGGTTCGGTTTGTACCTTATTCCAGTGAAAATAGTATTTAGCCTGTATGGATGCAGAAAGGAGAGGTTCTTGTGTTCTGGAATAAACTTTAATAAAGAAACTTATGCCTTTGAAAATAAAAGGGAATTCGAGTCTGTGTCCTTCGATATCGACCTCTTTCCATTGCAGATGACAGTGAGCCCTCCTTGTTTTGTGTTCTGTAACAGAACTCAATTACATGTAAGGAAAATAGATCTGTTTTCAAAATTAAATGTATTACCTGCAATAAGAAGCTCACTGTTCTTTGAGTAGAGAAAGTTAATAGATTCTTCTAATGTCCTGTCCCTTGCTGAGGCCACAGTCTAGCAGTGCTGTCTGGTTGGGGCAGAACAAAAGATTAAGACTTCCTTGGTGTCTCCATGTTCTTGTGCAGAGACCAGAAATTGGTGCTGCTTTTGGACGAAAATGTTGCAAATGAGATTTTGCCAGAGAACACAACTTAAAACTAATCTCTAGAATGGAGGGTGTGCTGCCCTGTTTTGCCTTCTCATAACCTGTTTTACAATCTTCTTACAACAGGAATTTAATTTTAAATGTTTTTCCTGGCCACATTGTCATACTCTTTGTTCCTAATTCATTGTACTATTTATTCTTAATTTGCTTCATCAGTCTTACCATGAATCAGGAGTTACCATTGCATCAATCTGTGTGGTCCTAATTACAAAGACAGGACTGTGATTAGGCATTTGTCCCTGTGATGTGTATAATGCTGTATTAAGCATCTCAGAGAAATATATTAATCTTAACTGGTTGAAACAATGGTTCCACCACCCTGTGTATCAATGCAACTCTGCTACATTTTTAAATAAAAAACAAAGATAGCTAGTCTTAGCAGTCTTTTTTGTTAGCCATACAATCATGACACTAATTTGAAGCTGATTATAAACTTTTATTGACTGAATAAAAGCTGAAATTTGCTGATTAAAAATGGGTGTGTTTTACCTGTAGGGCTGACCTGGCCAAGAAAAAAAATAAATGGAAGGATGGACCTAGTGAAAACATTTATCATGTCCTCAGATGACACCTCAAATTTTCCTATACCAAAAGTTTCCTAACCTTCATATATACCAGTATTTAGCAAATTAAATATTTAATCTTTCGATTGTGGAAGAACATGAGGCATAGCAAGTACTCATTCCACTTCTACTTGCTTAAAGTTATCTGCTGCAAAGGATTAGCTGCTGTATTCAACAATAACGAAGCTCTTGTTTTCAAATAAAGAGGTTAATTGGCTTTGTACAAAATGTGCTTATATAGCACATATTACTAATATTGCTTTTGTGAAGGCTCATTGCAAAGGAATCTGAAATTGCCTTTTATTACCATTTTTACAATAATCTGTCCTTGACCAAAAGTATAGAGAGCCCATGCTAGCATGTCATTACAACTGCTTAACTACTCATTGGCAACCTCAGTTCTGTTGTTACGCTCCAATTGTGTTTTGAGTTTAATACTCCTTCTTTTTTTTTTTTTTTTTTTTTGGTAATTAGCATCATGGCAGCACTGATGACCTTCCATGTGCTTAGGCCGTGAGCACAACAGATCATGAATAGGGTTGTAATTCTCACTGATATAAAAAGCTCTTGCATCAGTTTAAGAAAGACATGTGTGTCTCATTACGTACCTATGTAAAATCTAAATAAAGACACACATTATATATCTGCTTGCCAACTGAGAAACATGCACTTGTGACTTTTATTTAATGTTGCATAGGTACACATACATGATATGATCTTTTTGGCAAAGATTTTAACAGTTTTGATACTCAGATGGTGGTCTCTGCCTATATGTGTTATCTTTCTACCATAGCTCTCTGCAGGCACATAAAAGCTTGGATTGACACAGAGCTGGCTGGAACTATTCTGTATTTGACTGAAAAACCATCCTACAATTTGTCCATGGCAATAAAATTAACTATGTTTACAAATTATGTCTCTCTCATGCAAATTTTATCAGTGATCATGGATCTTTCTAAGTACTCTGTTCCCACTGTTGGTAACTCAAGAGTTTTGAGAAATTCTAGGCTGCAGAATTTTTTCTTTCTAACTCCTTTGGTTTTGTTCCTAATTGTCATCTTAATTCTGATGGGTTTTAGGTTTCTCTAATTTATGTACTGTTATATCTCATCCAACTACTTTGCTAGATTATGTCTTGGATGAATTCTTAGTGAGTAGCTTAATGATAATTTTTAATTTTATTGGTTTTAATTCATTTCAAAGAATGTTAGGTTGCTGATGGTAAATAATGTATAATTTCTCAAGTTTGTCTCCAATGCCATATGATGAATAATAATGAAGTGCTAGTTTTATTTTCTCTATACATAACCGTATTACTGTAAAAATCTCAAAAAAAAGGAGTAAGATCTCATTTAGCCAGTTAAAGAGTGAGCAATATCAGAGTTCTTTGAGCATTGGATTTGTCATTGGTGATAACTATCCCTTTCTTTCATAGTCTATGAAACTTTCAGGGCAACATCTGCACATCATATAAAAGTCACAGGTGTTGTGAAATTTTATCATCAGCAAACAATGGGCCAGATCCTCAGTATACTAAGATTTCTCACAGATCCATCTATGCTAATGCAGATTTCAGCTCACAGCAGCCACAGGTCTGGCCCACTGCTTCCAACATGATGATATTTCACAGTTATTAGATTTTATAGAATTAGCTATTCTAATTTCAGCTTCTTGTGTACCTGGATCCATCCCTCCAACAAAAAAAAAAAAAAAAAAAAAAAAGAGGAAGGAAAGAAGAGATTAAAAAAATTTAAGTAGTGAATGCTGCAGTCATTATTCCTGCTGGTTCCATCCCAGATTAGTAGGGAAGTGTGGATATACAGGTTGTTGGAAACATCAGTATGACCAGTTTGCTGTCTCATTTCCTGTGTGGTTGTGCTTAAAGGACAATTCAGCCTGTATAAACTGAGAGGGCAGACAAAATCATTTTCTTTAGCCAGTCACAGAGTGTACATGATTTGAGGATGTGTGTGTGGATATGGCTTAAGCACCCTAGTTCTTCCTTCTGGCAAAACTCCAGTGAGGTAGATGTCTCTCCTCTTCACCTACAGTCAGGATCCGTATTGGCTGGTTAAAATCCAAGATTTCTCTCTCATGGAAGGCCAGAATTATTTTTATATCATGAATTTCCTTTTAAAACCATGTTGGAAAAAAGTGAGAACCAAGTTTTTCCTCTAAGTGTATCCCATCAACAAAGACTCTGGAGTTCAATGGTATAGGGACTGAGAGGCAATAGGTCAATAAAAAATATATTATCAAGCAACTTAACCAGCTTAGCTGATCCTTTAAAAAATTCTTTGCACTTAGTAAGAAGCACATTATTTCTAAATAAATTAGAACCAGAACACAAGGGGATATTTACTTCTACATAAAAGGAGAAAATGAACTGAAAGGGCAGTATGCTGTACTATGATTATTTGAATATATGCATTTTTAATGACAGTTCTTAACCAGCAACTGTTCAATTAAATACAATCTGTCATGGTGGGGAGAGAAGGATGCAATAATGCTAAAGAAAGACATTTCATGACAAATGCTAACTTATCACTGACTTAAAATGTGTGTGTGTGGTGGTTAGATAACATTAGACGATTACAGAAATTTAAAAATTATGAGCTTGTAAGTGGATTTTTTTCTATTATTCATTCCTTTTTAGGCTGTTTCTGCAGTGCAGAACACACATTTTCCTTTATTTGCCCTTTCAATTCTTGGAGAATATTTGTCTTTGTGGAAGTTAAGCAATAAAGTTATATTCACTTACAGTTCTCCAATAATTCCAGCTGAGAGCAATTCCTATACTATTCAGATATTTAGGGCTTAACAGTTTTTTTATCTGTTCAAAACTCCACCTTCATTGCACATTTGTGTAGCATTACACTGCACAGTGCAGTACATTTCCTTCACACCTTGTGGTCAGTTAGTACTCCAGACATAAACAGCGCTGTTCACATGAAGAAGTCATAGGTGTTTCATAAAGGCATTGCAATCTAAAAATCACCTAGTGAAGCTCAAAGAAGAAAAGATAGCAAAGATGTAGGGGTGAAAATAAAAGACCATGATGTTCCTAAGAGCAAAGGGCATCATGTGTCTCAAGGAGGATTATATTATATGTTCCAGAAGTTAAAAATAATTGGCATTCAATATAACATGGAAGCAGGGAAGAGAAATCTTTTTTTGGGGCATATTCTTATAAGTACACAACAATAAAACTCCATTATACCTACTTACCATTTCTCTGCAATTTGGAATGTGTCTATCATTAGCAAAACCAGCCAGCTTAATCATATTAGACTAAAGCTTTTGGGGGACATTTAAGTCTTCATATCTCTCAAGTGTCCTGATTTAATTGGGACATCCTGAACTTTCACAGTAAATCAGAATTCCAGCTGTCCTCGAACCAGCAGGCAAATTCTCATTTTACCTTATTGTCCCTATGCTGGCACTTTCCAGAGGGTAAACGAAGGTCTGATGAGACATGGACACAGAAATGTCAGATGTCACTCTATTTAAATACAAAGGCATTTTAAGGTTGGCTACTTGGGCAGAACTGCCCGTGCATATAAATTGCCAGTTCCAGTGGATTAAAAGCAAGAAAAATACTGTTTTGATTTATATATATGCAATTCAATTACACTTTCACTTTAAAACCACTCAAGGAGCTTCTGTTTTCCATGCTTTGTGCTTGGAAACAATGCTGATTTAACATGCCAAGTCCATTTACTTCTTGTCTAATTTCAATGATTATTTGTACGAAACTTACTGAGAATTTTTGATTGACGTTTTTTCATTAGAAAGTGCCTAGTCACAGAAATTTGTGCCAAGAAGTATCTGTTTCAATGACAGCTTATTCAAGAAACATTTTTCAGCTTATAGTGGGGAAGAACATTTGGTCAAGAGTAGAAATAGAGCTTAGAGTAACCAAAAGCACACCAGAATGTGAAACCTTACCAGTCCAAGCATTCCATTCTAAGATTTCTTATATTTTAAAAGAGGACTTTCACAGCACCAGGAGTTATGAGGCATTCCTGTAATTTTTCTATGCACTATCACTGGAATACAGTCTTAAATTACACACACACACATATAAAAATCTAATTTTAGGAGGAGAAATCCATTTTACATGCAGCTCTTGAAGATTTTTAACTGTGAGATTGACTTGTGTGTCCAGTGGAAGCCCCTGTGGTTGAGTGCTGTCACCTTTTAACCATGTGCCTCTTGGCAAAAAGCACTTAAAAACCTGGAGCATGGAAATTCAGCTTCAGTGCAACACAAGCAGTAGAAGATATGAAATACAAAGTGGAGTAGCAAAAAATAGTAACAAATAAATATAGATATTTAGTGTGGAAACCTAGCTGAGGGAGTTAATCCACTCTTAATACAATTAAGATTCTTCCTCCGTGGATGTTTCTTGTGACTGATATTTCTCTTAAGTTACACCCCATGTGGTTTTTCAACAGCATCAAGGATCACAGCAGCTTTACTTCTTGCTCTGTGTAAGTAGAAAGAGCTACAGAAGCTCTGAGAGATGTAAATCATGTTCCAGACTTTTGGGAAATGCCCACCCAGCTCAGTTTCACTGCAGGATTCATGCAGCCCGGCGTTGTTTCCAGGTTGCAGAGCTGTCACCCAGGAGCAGCTGCTTCTTCCCCTCCAACTGCAGCACTATAAACATGCACATGTCCAGGAGAGCTGGAGTTGCTGCCTGCAGGGGGTTGTGCCTCTTTGCAACCCCCTGCAGAGTGGGATGAGGTGCCAGCATGGTCACTAACCCTGGAGGAGGGAGTCTGCCCTGCCCCACCACAACTTCCAGCGGCGAGGCCCAAGGGACTCCAATGATAGGACAGGAAGAAAAGGTTTTAATTGAACCATAGAATCTTTGAAAAAAGCTTTTCTGAGAACTTTAACTGAGAATTCACCAAATATCCAGGGGAGATTTTGCTGCTGAGCATGCTGATCCCATAGTGAAAGCAATGGTTGGGACTCTAAATCCCCACCATGTACATGTTGGTCTTGTTCATAAGGTGCTACAACTTAGTTTAAAATATACAGTTTCTGCCTCTCAGAAAATAATTCTTCAGTGGATAATTTATCAAAGCAGCTCAGCTTAGGTAGATATTTAGGCATTTCTCTAAGCAATTAAGAGTCTCCTCCTCTGTCTGTGTTCCATCTATGGAATTGCATTCTCCTGTTTTCTACTCTTCTGCCACTTTTACTCTATGTTTAAATGCTTGTACTTGGCTGTTTAAATTTTTTTTCATAAAACACTTTAAATTTTTTAGTTTGGGATGTGAAGTTATATAATTGGGATTTTTTTATCTTCAGTGATCAACCAGGCAAGTGTAATATTCATTGTAGATTATACTGCATTTTCTTTGCTTATCATTCTTTTGTATTAAATATTCAATGTAATGATGCATTTTACTAATTAGCTCAAAGGACCACAGGCACTAACTATATTACATCCATTATTGATGTCCCATTGCATGATCTAAAACTAGAAATCTGTATATCTTTCCTGATGTCCTTCACAGCTTTGTGTATTGCTCTGAAGTTTGAGCCCAAATCAGCCATCCTTTTGTTAACTTAAATAATAGTATTTATTTGTCTTGTCTTTAAGGATCTAGATAACTTGATTCTTTCTGCCTTTCACCCTTTTAGCTTTCAGACTTTATTTTTCAGAGTTTTTAAGATAAGTAATTCAAGAAATCCTAGTAGCAAAAGTGGTAATTGATATATTTGATCATGTTCTCCTGAGCTTTAAGAAAGCCTTGAATGTAAAGTTGTGTTTTCACTGGGAAGTAAAAAAAAAAAAACAACAAAAAAACCACAAAAAACAAACAAACAAACAAACAAACAAACAAACAAACAAGAAAAACAAAAACCAAAACAAAACAAAAAACAAAAACAAAAACAAAAACAAAACAAAACAAAACAAAACAAAACAAAAAAGAACCACCATAATATAAAAGCTTAGTTTTTCATCAGAATCACATTTTATTAGATTTCAGTAGCTGGCCATGGTATTTCTAAACTGCTCAAGAAAATGTGGCACATCCCTGACCATATTGGTATAGCCTCCACTTGGAGAGATAAGACTGTGCCACCTGGCTCTCAACTGTACAAACTATGGTCTATATTCACACTGAAAATCAAGAAAGTAGAAGTTAAGGATGTCTACTTTATGTATAAACATCAAACTTACTGTTGAATTTAGATTTTTTTGATTCAATATGGATCATTGTAGGAAGCAACATCATCACCCATTGAATCTTACCAAGAGAGCAAAACCAGATCCTGATGGTCCCACAGATCAGTGACTTTCCTTTCAAAACTGTGGATATTAATAGGCATTTGACTGTCTCTAAAGAATATGCCTTTGGTAAATTTCCTGGCTAGATTTCTGTGAAAGTCTTAAAGAAAAAATGGGTGATTGTGGCAGCTCCTCACTTCCTGATGGTAACAGGCTCCATGTGTGCAGTGAATCCTGCCTTTCCTCAGAGAAGGATACTCACTTTCAGCATCTTAAAAACGGTGTACTTGATCTTGGTAAACGAAATGTCTTGCAGGATGCAGTAGCATGAGTCTTCTTAAGGGCAGGGCAGGGTAGGGAGTACGGAGGGTTTCAGCAAGAAATCCATGATGCTGATAGAGGGGATCTTCCTCTTTGTTGGACTTGAATTGTACCTCCAAACCATAGCTGGAATGGATTAATCCTGACTTTTCATAAAAGCTCAATTGATTTTCTTTATATCAGGAATATGTGTATAGCAAGGAATGGTTATTGCTACAATCTAGTTCCAAAATCGTGGTTTGGGATCAATTAGTAGGTCATGAAGAGTTCCTGGAAGGATACGGCTCAGCAGAACTTCCTAGTAAAGCATAATGTCTGTATTCCAAAGGTGTGAGTGCCCTCCTGCTCCCTGGCAATAAAATATCCACTTCACATGCCCTATGTCAAATAGCTGTTTATTACAGTGGCACTTTCCACTACTAAACCTGAGACAATCCATCTTCTGGGTTTTAAAAGCCTTCATTATTTAATTAACATTTGTGCCAATCTACCTGGAAGAAATGTGGAATCTTCCTTGCCATTTAATCTTATGTGATGTTCATGGTGTAAAAACAAAACAGCAAGTATTCTGCAAATTCTTAGAACACAGGGCTTGTTCCTGACCAATACAGTAAGATCAGACTTTGAAAAAGGATGGGAAGGGATATTGCATTCTAAATTTTCTTTCCTTTAAAGAGAAAAAAGCCCCAAATCAAACCAAAAGTGTGTGTGGTTGTTTTTTCCCCTTCAAACCAAAATTATTTGCACAACTGTGCTGAAAGATATAATTCAGGCAACTCACATTATTCACAAGCTAGAAATAACACTTTTCCTGAGCACTGTAGGAAGAGCAGGCTTTCATCTGCATTCATTTCTATAATCCACCCAAGAAATAGCCATCACCCAGCTCTGTGAAAAGTGCTTTAGCAAGGCATGCAAAACAGACTAAAAAAGAAGCAATTGCCGCTGCTTTCCCAGGGAATAGGCCACCCTTTACAGGAGACAATCATGTGATATGATAATGATGCAGCTTATCTGAGACAGTCAGTTCAATGTATTCTATTCATCTCTTTGAGGTGTCAGTCTTTAAATCTAATGGTCAAGTCAAGTTTAGGCGTGTTCTACAGCAAGATTTTATTCAGAGTCGGCCTACCTGAACAATACAAGAGAGAAAGATGCACTGTGGACTTGGCACAGCTTCTCAACATCTCTGTCCCTTCCCCAGCTTGGTTCCACCCTTTTGCTCCAAAGGAAAAGCAGGAATGTCCTTTGGCCAGACAGTAAGATAGCAATGAAGAAGCATAGTCTTTGCAAAAGGATTTTAAGAATTTGGAATTTGCTGCCAAATCTTGTTTTGCATCTGCTATAATATGCCATGCACTGAGAAGCAGAATGGTGATCCAAATGTGACCATGCATGTGGGTGCAGATTGCTAGTAGTGCCACTAGTGCTACTAGTAAGGATACGCTTCTGGTTTGGTTTTCTCTCCTTGACATGCTTCAGGCCATAGCTGCTGGCACTGTAATGTCATATAACATCATCACTGCCAAATTATCAAAATTGAGTGGCACTGAGAATCATGTTTGATTTCAGTAGCTGCTAGAGACAAAGAAAGGGATTATCTTGATCTTCTGAGCAAAATTTTGTTGGAAACTTGCAACAGAAAATCCTTTTAGAAAATGTTGTTTGTCTCTAGGATACAATGATTGCACATCTCACAATGTTTCTTAGTCTCACAATGTTTCTGTGTTAAATTAACCTGGAATAGCTGAAGCTTTAATTGCTTCTGGTAAATTACCATTGCTATCATTCAAGCTTATTTTGCCTGCCTTGCTTGTGTAGTTTGTTACCCCAAGATAAAATGTAGTGATTTGAAGGACCATGCTGATCATTCTGTATCACATTTGGAAAGCCATGTTGCTGACAGAAAGTCATCCCTGACCTTTAAAAAAAAAAAAGAAATCTGAAAACAAACCAACAAACCCATCCCATGTATACTAGATTTGGGTCTTGCTTACTTTCTGCATTATTTAAAGAGAAGTGTAGTTATTGGGTAAACTAGGTGCAAAATTAACACGCTAGATTTTCTGCTTTGGTCTCACCTTAATTGCCTCTGCCTGTGTGCAACATGACACAGGTTTGAGTCATTCAGAATTGTCACTTCTATAATTAAAAAGAACTGCTACCAAAAGAGTAGATTCACTGCTGGGATTGAATTCCAGAGCGTGTTTAATTATTCCTTCTTTCTAGTTATTATAACATATTATTAATTCAGTTTCTCAAAATATCCTTTTCATTTACAGCCATTGATGGAATAAAATGTGACACAATTTGTTTTCTTTTCTGCTAAGTAGATGATGTACTCTAACAAGAGCAGGTCGACATGACCTTAGCTGTAGTTATAGCACATGATAACTACAATAGGGCCTTATCAGTATCTCCAACTCTTTCATGTGCTTGAAAATTCCAAAAAAGAAACTAATGTGTTTGAGTAGACCCTCTCCCCTGATAACAAAAGAACACAAATGTAGTTATGAACTGCTAGATAATATCTGTCTGAGATTCTTCATAGGTGAAGTTGAAAGTAGGAAAAAACCCCAAAAACTTAGTAAAAGGAATATGAGAAATAAATAAAGAAGTTGTTTGAGTAATCATATGACTTTCAAACTATGTAGACAATATTATTTCTTTATGTTTTTGCCACTCAACATTTTTAAATTTTTTGTGTGCATTTTGTTTTCCTTATTTCTCTCTTTTTGTTTGTTTGTTTGTTTGTGTGTTTTTAATGGTAATGTGCTTTACACACCCTTTTGAACTGTGACCAATTTGTTGAGTTTTTGAACTTTACAGTATAGAACAGTCATAGGCTGTCAGCCTATAACTAAACTCTCATCTAGTGTAAGTCAGTAGGACTGTGTTACCATGGAACCAAATTTTTTTACCATACAAAGGGTCTGAGAAGAGAGATGAATAAGACCTAATTTAGCAATGGTTTCCTGTCACCAGGCACACAGATAAAATCACTATCTTTACATCCAGACTACTTTTTATTTCCTTTGATGGAATGGAACGCTGCACCTTATGGAGATGTCAGCTCCCAGGAGTTACACCAGCTCTGAATGCAGCATTTGAGGAATTACTCATTGTTAGTTGAGCACTGACAATCTTTTCTGTGCCATTGAAAAAGTGTAGTAAAATAGCCTGCATCCCAAGAATTTTGCACTCAGATGAGGGGATAAATTCAAATGTGCTTGAATACCTGGGGACTGATGTCAGCTAGGCAGCTGACTCCTGGTCCCATTGCAGTGACTGATGTTGATATTAGCCATCCCACTGAAAAAGAGAAATAAACATCTAATGATCCTTCCTTCCTTCCTTCCTTCCTTCCTTCCTTCCTTCCTTCCTTCCTTCCTTCCTTCCTTCCTTCCTTCCTTCCTTCCTTCCGGGGTGATAGGTGGAAGCCAAGGAGGATAACATCAGGCAACCATCAAATATAGGAAATCCTGGAGAGCAGTGGATTTTAATTTTCTTTTGAGATCACAATTTGTTATTGATCTTGTCTTTGACTCTACACGTCTGGGAAAGACCAAGAATTTGAGGTGACTGACTTTTTGCTCTCTTGGCTCTGAAGAAAATACTGCAATAAGTTGTTTTTTTAAAGCTGCTACTAGACTAATTTCCTAATACAGAGTTTAAGAATATTTGTTTTAATATCTCAGATTTGGTCTTGAAGAACTTTAAGTATGGTACTCACGACATAGAAAAGAGGAGGCTAAAAAAATAGAGTGTTATGAGAATTAGTGAAGATTTCCCTCTTTCTTCTATTATCTGGAGAATGTACTCACAAGAGTGCCCTTCTCCAACTGACTACCTGAAACTTAGGCTTTCAGATTTATGGAGGTAGAACATGAGAAAGAATGAGAGAAATTTGTTTAAATGGAAAGGATCAGTGAAGACCAAAGCCTACAGTGATTTTCCAGTGAAGCCTCACAATTCCAGCCCGATGTCCAGAAAGATCAGTTCTACCTTTTTTTTTTTTTTTTTTTTTTTTTTTTTTTTTTTTTTTTGGTCACTTGACACCAGCTATCACAGAATGATCTTGTCTATACTATAATTATCTCATGGGCTTCAAAACAGGGTGGCTGCATTTTGGTCAGTGAGATATGGTATTCAGTAATTGAAATGGTCCCACACCAACCCTCAGGATCTGCTTGAGAATTCTCTGGGATGGTGCAAGGTGGCTCAGAACAAAAATGAAGCCACATACAAACTATTTAACTTCATAAGCAACTGAGTTGCAATGTCCAGACACTACTTAAATTACTAATACAGATACAGTCAAAGAAAATCAGTGAATCAAATTACACGTAGGGGAAGTTCTGCATGTGTTTAAAAAAAAAAAATCAAGCATTTTAAATCCACAACTGTGGATACTGGTATAACTTCTCAATAGAATAAAAAGCAAATTGGTCATGCTTTCTGATTTTCGTGCACAGAAATCCAGTACTTCTTTTCTTGCTATAGCAATATAAAGGAAGAAAAAAGGATCCCAGTAAAACTGGCTGTATTTCAGCAAGAGCATATGCTTTACATACAAATCTATAAAGAAAAGCTGTCATTTCCTAATGTAAAATCTCTTTATTTTTTCATTATGCACCACTGAGTCCTCAGTCACTGTAGAGCAAGTAAAGATCACCCTCAAGCCTAGGACAGCAAAGTATTTAAGATATGAGACATTTTACAGATGGTATTGAAGACTCAGATGCTTCCTTCATATATATTAGAATTGAGATTTGTTGGGCATTGCTAGGTTATTGTTGAGTTGACATTAGTGATTTACCCTGTTCCTTAACACCATGCAATTTATTAAACTATTGAAACAACAAAAATAAACAAAAAGGATCAATGCCTTAATGTTTAAATATTTTTTGGCATTGAATCAACCTTTGACTTAGGAAGGGCTGAATGAGAATAAGAGGGGAAAAAATAACTCTTTTGAAGTCCAGAAAATTTTGGATTAAATATTCTCCTTGGGCATAAAACCTGGTATTAATGTTTAAATGCTAAAAGTTGTGTCCTTTTAAACATGCACTTTTGCTTTTGGTCTTAATGAATTGATGTAATCAGACATACCACTAAGCCACTGAGTTCATGCAGGAAACAATTCTTGCTTCCTTTCTGTGTGTCTGTGCCTGTTCTCATGCTGCCATTGGACGGTCTTTTCTTCATCCACCCTATTTAATTGAAGATTGTTGATATTTTAGATAAGTATTACTTTATATAAAGTTTTATTTAATTGTTTTATATATTTTTAAATATAATTGTTATTTTATATCAAGTCCAGACAAGGTCCAGAGACAACACTGCCCACCACACCCCAGGCCATGTGCCCACTGCAAGGCTTGGGGAAAAGTACAGGAGAACTGTTTGGAGGTGCTGATGAATGTTATGGAGTGAAAATTCAGTCATAAGAACTAATGACTGTCTCACTGACAGTAAAATTCTGAAATTTAAGAGCATTATTTCAAGTTTATTGCAGAAGATCCAAACAATAAATTATTACCCCCAGTTTTTAGAATGAGCATCTCTCTTCCTGATAAATGAATAGGTCTTTGAGGTTTATGCACCTTTTCACACTCATCATTACAGTAGGGGTCATAAAAAGGGATTGTGGTGGCAGTGTGCTTTAGATGGTAAATATTTATAAAAAAATGCATTGTATAATTTTGTGTGCGCTCACCTTTTAGGGAAAAAAAGTCATCCTTATATACAGCTTCACTGCCTGTGTAAACTATGAGTAACCTACCCTTCCAGTTCATGTGATCCTAGTTCCCCTGACGTGAAATAAAAAATGATATCTTACAACTGCTGAGGATCAGACCTGGCCCGTTTGATCCACGAAGTAATGAATTTCTTACTGTTCAGGCTCTGTATTTGTTTCTGGGTTTGCATCACAGTCCTTGGAACCCTTCATGTTTACCTCTGGCCTCTCTTTTTTTTTCTTCTCTTTAGTCTCAGGCCTTTCAATTCTGCTTCCTGTACTAATACAAGTCTTTATGTCATTGAAAATTAACAATATTAAACTGGTGCCCTGCCAGAGCAGAGCAGATCAATGACCCAGGAGCAGCATGTTCCGGCTCAATGGTGCACAAGTCATTCTGACTTCCACTCTCCAGTCCTCAGCTTCCAAAGGAGCAAATCTTTTTGCCTGGTATATTAACTTCTGGAAACTCCTTGTTAATCACTCTATCTGCAGTTCCAGCTCTGAATTTTCTGCTTAGACCTGAGTGCAGCTTTTCATCAGGCTAGGCCACTTTTCTTCTGCCTTTCTTTCCATCTTGTGAGCTGTCAGTCAGATCAGCAGCACTGCTGTGGTGTTCTGTACAGGGACATAGTGCTGACAGTCCTGTTTACCTTATGGAAATTGAAATAGTTCTTGGAAAATAAGAATTCTAATGGTGTGAAATGACACCCCTTAACTAACAGAACAAATTATACATTTAAAGGGAAAAAAAAAGAAAAGAAAAAAAAAAAAAAAAGAGAGAGACATACATATATACAGTGTTCTCCAAAACATGAAGAAAAATAGCATGATCAGAGATGATAGTATCATCAAAGCCTTTCTTTGTTGGCCTTTTTAGAAAGAATGCATTATTCAAACCTAATATTAGAAGGATGGAATATCTAAAGACAGCAATTAAAATTTTGCATGTAGCTTTTCACTAAGGTTGTTTGATGGGGTTAAAGTCAAAGTGAGTCCTAGACTTAAAGGGTGCAGGGTCTTCCCCTTGTTTTGGAATTACCACACTGCAGTCTGGAACATGGGTCTGGGAGACTCTTGGTTTGTAGTTATGCCTTCCTTTGTAGTTATTCCTGAAGTCTGCCTCCTTTCATCAGGGAATTCACTGAGATGGAGAGGGGGATGTGTGTGTGTATGAATGCAAAAGCAGTTAAAGCAGTTTAACCACTGAGGCAGGAAATTTTCAGCTCAAATATTTGAAATTATAATTTTTTTCCTACAAAAAAGGAAATTATGGATTTAGTCTTGGGAGATGTCTCAATCTTTTTCTCAAGAAAAAAATCTCTTTTTATGATGTAAGTGGGATTTATCATCACAAGAAGGAACAACTGGGGCTCTAGAGAAAGATGTAATGCTGTTTCATGGAGGATTTGGATATTTTGAAATTTGATCTTGCTCCAAGTCAGAAGGAAAACAAAAGTGTTCAAGTTTTTATGAAAGAAAAGCAAAACCTGATGCCAGGAAAGTCTGTTAAAGCTCTGACATTCTCCTTCTGAAGCTGACTGACAAGAAATGGGATGGCTTTCCACCATGTCTTTGCTGAGCTGTAATATTTGTCTCAAGCATTAACAAAATAACAAGATAGGAGAATTCCAAGGGGGAAAAATTGTCTATAGGAATCTATTGACCACAGTGCGAACACAGCTTTTCACTGAAATCACAAGATACTCTTTTCCTCAAGGGAAATTAGAGCTTTTCACACATTCTTCAGTGGGGTGCTGAAAGAGGCAGGAGAAACAGAGGTCTATCACATTTATAAATAGCTGAAAAAAAAAAAAAAAAAAAAAAAAAAAAAAAAAAAAACCAAACCACAAAACCCATCAATAACACATAGTTTAGAGACATGTTATCTTTCTTCCACTCTAGTGGCCTCATTTCCAGCCAGGGATGCTCAGCTGGAACATCCAGGCAACACAGGCAAGTCACAGTGTGTTGTTGTAGTCACTGTCCCAATCCCTGAAAGCCTTCCCTACCCTGGGAAAACCTGGTCATATTTGTTGCCATAGCATTGTTTTGCCAGGATGTGGATTTTTTTCCCATAGATTTCTCTCTGGTTAGAGCAAAGTCCCAGAGTGGAGGGGGCTGTGGGGTCACAGGTGGTGTGCTGCCCTTCCTCCACTACCAGCCCCATCCCACATCTCCTAGCTTGGCTGGACCAGATTTCCTGACCAGGGATGGCACCAGCCTGGCCATCTCCCTGCCTGAGGAAAGCCTTCCAATGCCCCTGGAAACACCAAGGCCTTTGGTGATTCCTGTGGACAAACCACAAATCCAACTGAGGACAAAGAAATCAATCATTAGCTTCATTAGATCAAGAATAAATAACACTAATAATATGTAAAGAGCATCAACTGGATGTGGAGAGGAACTGTCACTTCACTATGAAAGATGCTCTTGGATATACAAGAACATAATTCACAACAATATCCTTTAAAAGTTAGAAAGGATTTAAATGCATGTATATGCTTGAGTATTTAATGCACCATGCAGGCATCGTATTTCTTTCATATTTTAAACGCAAAACATAGCATCTTCTTTAATAGGCAGAGATGCATGGCAATGATGGATTTTTATGGCAAATAGCACTACTGTGCCATGCTTCTTCATTAAAGTCCTGATTCAGCAAAGCAATTAAACATATGCTTAAATTTAAATATCTCCCCAAACTTTTTTGTGCCGTGCATGTGCTTAATATTCAGTAGATCCACAAGGAATTTGCTTGAAGTGGGTCATTCACACCAAATATAATAGCTCTGTATATAGAGGATATCTGGCCCAAAAGAATTGGTTAAAACCTTAGAAGCTTTATTAGCTCTGCATTAGTAATTTTAATTTTCACTGCCTCTTTGATTGTGAAGAATGAACGTGTGTGCACACATGAAGTCAAGACCTGAAAAAATGATGAAGGTAAAAAAAAAAAAATAAAGAGACGTGGGTTCAGGACATCTATAATAAACTCAAGCTTCATCAGCATTTCTAAGTTTTTTAACCAAGAAATATTGATTCATGTTTATTATATTTTATGGCACTTTACAACAATTTATAACACTTACATTAAGGAATAGATGGGCCGGGATAAAAGCCAATGTGAGTATGAAAAAGATTAAGTACTGTCAGGGATAGCAGCTTTCAAGTATCAGGTACAGCCCTTGTTTTTACTTTATTTCACCTATTTAATATAGGATGGAATCACATAATGATTAATTTTAAAGTACAAATTCTAGAAAAAGACTTGCTGTAGAACAGCAAGACTTGCCACCTAAAGAACACTTAGCAACAGTACTGCTTCAATAAAAAGCCATTTGTAAAACATGCTCAATGTATCTCTAACTGAAGAATATAGCTGTAGTAAATATTGTGCTGAACCCAGATGAAAATGTTCAAGAAATGGTGAGCTTGGATTCCAAAGTCAAACAAACCACTTAAATTTTTTTTCCCACCAGAGCTGATCATCTTAGAAATCAAGATAAATTAGTTAGAAAACCAGTTGTGTGAACAATTCCCTTGTTGCTATGTTACCATAGATATTTATACAAAAGAAAGTCTCCCACTATGAGTCAAAAGTTGTTAATTGAAATATTCATAAGCCAGGTAAAACACAGAAGCAAATAAGAATATATGGAGTCTCCTCCAAGTGTTTCCTTTACTCAGTGCAATTGCATAGTGCAGCTTCTCTAGGACCACATCCATTTATTTCTGATCTATGAAATGTTGAGGATTTCTTTGCCATCCCAGCTCATGAGCATGGTCCAGGTTCCCAGCAGTTCTGGAAGTACTGGAGGATCATGTGGAACTGAAATATGGATTGAGGCTGCTTTGTGAGCCTGTCCATGGCACAATGAATTGAAGAACTCCCAAGTTATGGGCAACACTATAATAACAGATGCAGTACATCACTGTCTGATTTTGTGTGCTACTGCTGTTCCCCATTATTCAGTGGAGAATTCCTTCTCTGTGAGAGAGGCACTGTGATAATCCCGAGATGATTAGGGCAGGAAAGAAATGTATCTGCTGTTAGAGTTTGGAACAGTAGATTGGTAGCCATAGGTATAGGAAAAAGCTTGTAAATACTGAGAGCACCAATCTGTAGTATATATTGTCCCTCATTTCCCAAGACTGCTCACTTAATTCTTTAACATTCTTCAACATTCTTCCTTGATATGCTTTCTCTAGGGATACTGGATTTTTCCTTTTGAGCTTTGCCCATATATTTTCTCCTTTTCTGTGGACATCTTGTGTTAATTCTTCAACCTTGCACATCTTTCTTATAGGGGAAAATATACGAATGTTGGGCATTTTCCATTGTGGAAAATACTATACAAACTGCTTTATGCATGCAAACATGTAGCAAAATGAGAAAGAAATGGTGATATGATCACATGACTCATGTGATTCATCACTCTGAAGGCATATATTTTGGGAGAATGATGTATTTTCAGTCTCATCAGGCATGAAACAACAGTGAATTGAAGCTTTAGATTGTTACAGTGATAGAAAATCAGCTGAACACAATGAATGTGGAAAAGGGAAGACATGAGATCATCTAACAGCCATCTGACACAGCAAGCCACAGGGGTTGTCCTTTGACAGTGTCCTTTGTGTTGTTATGATGTCCACCTCTCCATCTCCTCACCTTCCTGTCACCCCTCTGCTTATCACTGCAATAATTTTATCTAGAGAGGATATTTCATATCTTTCTTCTTAGTTGTGATGATGCCTGGCACCTACTCTTCAGCAGGGTGTGCGAGCAAGCATCCATCACACAATCTATAACAGCACAAAGTGCATCTTAATCAGAGACACCTCTTACTTTTGACACAATCAATCAGCAGCATACAAATTATAAATTTGCCTGAAACTATGGCCAAAAGCTGTCATTAAAATTATTATAGCAGTGCAAGTTTGTGTCCTGGTCCTGCAGCCTGATCATCGCACCCAGGAGTCTTGCATCTGTTCACGGTTGTATTATTTTCTCTCAGTCACAGCAGTTCAGTGGTCCACCTACACAGAGCAGAATGTAAGACCGGGGCCCAAATTTATGTACCATCTGCCCTTGGTCATGCATGCCAACTTTTATAAAAATCAATCATTTTGCCTCTCTGAAGAGCTCCCACATGAAAAATTCCCCCATGTAAGTTTGGAACTTACAACGCTACATTTTTAATGATACGTTTTTGCTGGGATTTTTTTTTTAAATCTCTGTGTGTGTGTGTATGTGCTAATATTCAATATGACATTATTTTGAGTGGAAGATGGCAACTCAGCCTGAGGCTTGACAAAATAGTCAGAAACACACCACCTGCTGTGCCCCATTGCTTTAATATTGTACTGTTTAATAAGAAAATGACTCCAAGTGTTTGGATGACAACTCTAAAATGGACCATAAATATTCCGTACATAAGGAAAAGCTGAAAGCTAAACTACACTGCCTAATATTGCTATGGTGCAAAAGGGAATAGGAATATTCAATTTGCCTAAGTATCTAGTTGTGACAGCCACTAACATTTGTTTAGCACAAACACCAAGTGGATGTCTGTTTGTTAATAAATGAAGGAAAAGAAATATGGGTTACTGTGCAAATGGACATTAGAGGAGCACAGATCTTGGTTTGATGTATAAGACACATAAAGAACCCAGTTCTGGGCACTGCTAAGTGATTCTTGCAAAATGCTGAGCCCTTGCTAATTTCAGTAGGAGTTGAGCAAGCTCAGCACCTGGCAAGGATGGGTCTATCTATATTTAAATATGGAACGAACATTCATCCAAGTGGATTCACTTATGATAAGCTGATGCAGCCTAGAAATTACATGTTTGGTTAATTTGGGGTAATCACAAAGAGGGAGACGCTCAAATAGGCAGTGATAATTGGTACGACAATGTCTGTTTCCTTCTTCTGATCTTGTGTCCTCCCTGAGGGTTCTCTTCTAGCTCGCCTTAATTAAGAGAAGGCATGTGACATTTCTTGCAGCCTTTGACACCAAGATGACCTTTCCCTAGGTTCCTCATGAACCCCTGCTGATATCAAACATGCTTTTTACTGTACAGGACCCTTTATCTGCCATACATTCATAAAAAAATATTGAATAATATTCTTGAACAATTATTAGGATGCACAGAAAAAAGTTATGCTGTTATGACAAATGGCTGAATAGTTCATGGGAACAATTTGTTTGACTAACAGGAGCTTTTATTTCAGTGATCCAAGGACTTTAAAAAAAATTTATTCCCCACTTGAAATCAGGCATTTGCTTGCTGCAAATAACTATTGGTTATTAGATTTTTGTCCAGACATCTGTCATGAGTGTGTGGCATTTAAACCTGCTAGACCTGCTAGAAGGCCAAAGGGCCTGAGTTTTGCTTCCCAAGTGACTACTGCATTTCTTTTGAATCTAGCTACCACTGAGAAAGCAGGTTCACTTTACTGTTCCTTCATGCTTTTTTAGATTTTTTACCAAAAAAAAAAAAAAATTAAAACCATCAATGTCAAGTTTTGCAAATCTGTTTCATAGAATATGCAGGGAAATTAAAACCAGAAAGAGCACAGATGTAGTCAAGACAGATAGAACATTTATCGTTCTTCCCAAATACTTACAGAGCAGTTTCTTATGTATCCACCTCTCTTTAATCAGTCACTCAACATTTTATTACTTTATTATAAACAACATGGTGTTGCACATGGGGAGAAATGCCCCGAACTTTCAACTCCCTCCAAAACAAGTGGAAATTCCATTATTTCACACGCGCGCACGCGCACAACCAAAAAACTGAAACCAACCAAACAAAAAGGTAAAAAAATCCCACAAAGAGCCCAACAGCTGAGCAAAAGCAAGTTTGTGTGTAGCTGCATACTCTCTCAGAGTATCTATGTAGCCAGCAAACACACGGCACTGGCATCTGCTGTGGGAACATGAGGCCCCAGTGTGGGCAAATGGGACGAGGCCATGTGAGGCTGGAGCTCATGTTGCTGGTGCTGGGGAATCTTTGTGGGACACCTTGGCTCCAGGTTACCTCAGAACAGCACACACACTGCTTGGCACACGTTCCCAGTCTGCTAGAGAGTTACAAAACAAAGTGTGGTGAGAGGCAGTATTAAGCTACCCTGAAGTATATTCTCTTTGCAGATATAAATCTTCTGGCTCCATGTGGAAAATGTGCCTGGTAATGGGTGGCATCATGGAGAGAAGCAATATGAAATACCTGTTGATAAAATAGGAGTAAAGGCAGACAGTTAATACACTACTGCTTCTGTTTGAATTTGCTTTTAATTCAGTATGTGCTTGCCCCTGCAACAAACAGCTTTCCATAGACTATAGTTTGTTATCCTGATGAAACTCCTCCCCGCAGTGATTTGCAGGGCATTTACAGTGCAATTATCCGTCTGTCATTCTTCCTTGTGCTAGCTGAGGGTCAAGTCAGCTTTATGTAAAGCCAGAGAGGAACATAGGTAAGCCTGGGATCAGTTCCAGTTCCCAGGGATCTTTCCTGCTCTTCCGAGCTCTGCCTTGGAGCCATACTCAGCAGAGTTCCTGCAGTGCTGTGGTGCAGAGCCCCGGTGTGAGAGAGTTTCATGCCATTCCACTGGAAGGAGGAGTGGATGCATTCCACCTCTGCACAGACATACAAGTACAGGGACATCCCAGTGCCAAAGGACAGAGGTCTCCACTGAAACCTGAGGTAGCCTTGGGTCACAGTCTGGACTCTTGCCCTCATAAACGTTGGTGCTTAGGGAGGTACACGAGTCCATGCAGCTGAAAGGCCCTAGTTAGACCAACAGCATCCAAAACATGTCCAGAAGTGTCCCCTGTGACATTTTTCTTGGTCATTTGGACATTGATTTGGACAACTGGTACAGCTGGAGATTACTGGTACTGTAAACACTTTCTGGCACTTAAGCCAGGCTGTTAGGGAGAGTGACCATAACAAACTGGGGACTGGTATCCCTCTTGCAGTGTGCTGCTGTTCCACTGAATACACCAGCAAAGAAATTTGTGTGGGTGGGATTTGCATTGCCCCCTTTACCTCTGTTTTCTCCTCTGTGGGCTCCACTCCTGATTCACAGCATTCCTGCTGTGGGCATCATCCCTCCTCATTGCAGGCCTGCTTGCTTGAATGCAGCTGCTTTATTTTAGCACCATTTCTAGGGGCTCTCACTTGCTCCCCATTCTGCTTGCCTTTAACAACTCCAGTTCATGCAGACTCTTCCGTGTCAGTGCCTTTTATCCCAAAGCACTCCACCTTTGCAGTTTCTGGTTTGTTTCCTTTTTTATGTGTGTGTGTGTGTGTGTTTTTTCTCCCCATCCCAGCACTACATGGAAGGTCACTTGCATTAGAGGAGGATTCCTCTACCTCTATCACTACATGGCATAAAGCCAGTTCAACAAGGCCTTTCTAGATCTGAACATAGATAGCTGGTATCTCCATCTTTGCTGGAAATCACTGGCACAAACAAATTCTCAAAAGAAGTTCTTAATGAGATTTGAGCCGAAGAGCTCCTGTTTGAGTCTATGCACATTTTGTCAGTACGTATTGACACAAAAGCTGTACGGTCACAAAGAGCCATTGATAAGCCTCACACAGCCACTTGATCAGTTATTTTACTATTATCTTCATTCGAAAGAAGTAAAAAAAAAAAAAATTACATGGCTATTTTAATATTACACAGGTACAGAAAGAGCTGAGCAGTTTAAAAGCATTCTTTTAAAATCATATATAAATTAAAAGCTGCTTAATTAAAGAATGTATCCTTGGCTGAGGTACTTCATGTTGAAAAGTGGTTACTCAGCATATAAACTATCATAAGTACTTTCCATAAAAAAATTTTATAACATAACAATTTTTAAATGGTTATTTACCTAATATTTCTGATGGCCACTATAGTTTATCAGATCAATAGTCAATGTACCTAAAAGTCACTTAATTCAGATTTATGTTATCCACATTATAGAAAAGATCAGTTAATGCATATTTACATCAGAGAGCTTAATAACTCCTTTAAAACTGTTAAGACCATCTACTCACAGTCCTGTGCATTTCTATGAAAGTTTTTGCTTTATTTAAATCCCTTAAAACTCAAAGAAATCATGCCACCAGACTTCACTGGGCTGCTGACAAGTCATCTCTGATGATAAGCACTTTTGACAAGTTCTTGAATAGTGAGGGAGGCATGGTGTGACACAGATTTAAATTTAAGAATTTGTCAGATTGAAAGATGTGGCTTTACACCTTTTTTGTTTTCCCCTGATCCCACTGTACTGGAGTGCTGGGTCACAACTGCTGGTTTTCAGTTGTATGGTTTTATGGACTGTGCTTTTTTCATCAACCGAATTTTAATTAATGACAAGAATGCCTACTGCCCAGCTAGGTATTCTTTGAAGTTTTAAATTAAAATACCTTAGATATTTGGCTTAATAACAGTTTAGTGCCTTAAAATTACAGACCTCATGTTTATACTACAAGCTCTGTCATGCTACAATTGAATATGCCCATTAGCATGAGTGGAGTAGGATGTTACTTCAAGAAAGATCTTTTTCAGAGTAAGAACTTGATCCCAAAATCTGCAGTCGTGGAAGAGCAATGCCATTTGATTTTAGTGGGTTTGAGTAGGTGACTAGTGATACTTGTGGGGACACAAGCAAGGTCAGGTCTTGTTTTGGTTGCAGTTTAAATCTCAGCTTTTGTCAACACTTACAGCAGCAGTATTAAGGACCTGTACTTCTTTTTCCTTACAATAAGAATACTCCTGCTCTATCCTACTCTTTGAAATGTTTATTGAGGTCTGAGACTGCAGGCACCAGAGTGTTTCTTTTAGATGCACAGCAGTCATGTTTGCTAACATCACACTGTTGAAATTTTGAATGCACAAAAATGAAGTGGAAAAAACAGGGGAAAAAAAAAAAAAAAGCTTTGGTTTGGCCTGTAGGGTGTTGGGGTTTTTTTTCCATTTTTTGTTTGTTTGTCTGATTGTGGGGTTTTTTTTCCAATAACAACCATAAATCACCACTGTGAATGAGTCTATAGCAGAGATGTGCTGGCACATAGTGGGAAGCCAAATCTCACAGAGATTTGGTGGGGTTTTCTGTTCAATTCAGGCTGGAGTGAGCCATGCAGAAAGAGGAAGAGTTGGCTTGTCTCAGCCCAGGCCCCACATCTCCACAGTTCACATGGCTCTAGGAATGCTTTGGCCACAAAATGAGTTTGGTTGGCTGGCCCGACTGCAGACTGATTAGGGAAAGGGATGTGTGCAAACAGGGAGAGAGGTAAAATTGGGAAATTTTGGGACTGAGACTCCCTTTCAGGAGACTGTTGAGAAAATTGAAGCAAACTGTAAATGCACAGACTGTAGAAGAGAAAGCAAGGGAACAGATACTGTTTGATCTCTAGGGGAAGGCATGTGTGAGAGAAAGATCTTAAATTTCTTTGGGTTCAGATTCAGGGACTACTTCAAAAAGGTTAGGAAATGTAATCAATAAAGTGCACAAGTGCCATATTTTTATATGTTTGGATGTTTCTTGAGGTTAGCTGATGTAAGATACCACTGGAGTTTAGAACCCTTCAAAGGTCATATTTCTGTTTATTTCTGTTGCCACATGTCCCAGAAGAACGGACTGTAATCCTAGTTTACTCTGGATAAACACAGTTGTGGAGCTTAAAACTATCTAAACCCTTTTGTCCAGTGCTTCTCCAGGTGTTACAGATCCATACTCAGAAGCCCACCAATGAAGTGAGGATGTAAAGAGTAGGGTGAAACAGAGACGCCACCAAATCAGGTTCAGACTAGACAGCATCTCAGATCCCTTCCTCTGAGTACAGGCAGGGCACAGCCCGCAGTGGAAATCTCCCCGGGGAAGAGAATGGAGCTTTAAGAGATAAAAAGGGTTAAAAAAAAAGAGAACAAATCTGTGGCTTTGGGAAAGCTGTCTCTGAGTAGTGTTTGACACTGCTTGGATCCCACACTCTATACTGAGCGACTGTTTCCCCCATAGTCATTTATATAATTATAACCTTGCTTCATCCTTTCACCTTCAGAGTGGGAGGTTTTGTAATTCTTGCTAATTTCAGACAGATCTCCCACCGTGTCATGAGGAACATTTTATATAACACAAGTATTGCTGTGTGGCTAATGTCTTCAAAGCTGTGTTTTGATATTTCATGGATGGTAGGTTATTTTCTTTCCTTCAGCATTTGAAAATAAACCAAAGATTTTGTACTGCTCACAGTTAAAATTTGGTCATTTCAGGAAGCAGATGTGAAAGGGGCTGGGCCTAATGGGCACTTTACTGGTGGCTGGGTGGTCAGTGCTTGAATCAATTAATTGTTAAACAGATATCAATTGCAAGAAAGATAGTGGGACTTGATAGTCACTTAAAGGTATCCTCAGGTTCAAACACATGCTCAGCAATGTCAGGCTACATGTTAGTATATATGGTTTCACTTCAAAACCAAGGTTTAAGTGCTGATACTTTTCTAGATTTATTTCTTCTTTAAAACCAGGCTGTGTTTTTTTTTGTCTAGTTTTTGACTTCCCCAGAAAATCATTAAATATTTTGTTTGTCTTCCCCTGCTTTGGCAGCACTTTATCAGTGCTAGAATGAAGATGACATCCAGAAAAACTTTCTTTTTGCAACTAGTTTGCCAGGAGCTGAAACCAGCTTTCTGATATGATATAAATAAAATCTGTAATTGGAGAAAAGGTACCTAAAAAGGACTTTTTTTTTCACTTTGTAAACAAATAAGAGATGTGAAGAGGTAGGCAGAAAACAGTCAAGTGCACTATGAATCACTGCAGGGGTGCAAATAAAATTCCTTAATGACAGAGTTCTCACTGACAAGTTCTGTTTGTTTTTGCCTCTAGAGCTGTCTGTGCTAATGACAAGCAACTCTGCTTGGAACTTATTTGCATGAAGTATTGCACAGTGCACACTGTGCATGAGTGGATGAAAGAAAGGAGGCAAGACTATACCCTGGGATTCTATCCCCATGACAACCCCACTTAATGAATTACTAAGAACCAGGAGAATACTGAACAAAACGTCCCTTCTAGTATAGCTAGGGGAGCACCAGTGTGGACATTGTCACACAGAACTGCTGGGAAGAATGGTTTGAGGGAAGACCTATGGATGGGATTAATCTGATTAAACATAGGTTTCCACCTTTGAGCTAATCAACTTTGGCTCCATTTAGTAGTGGGAAATCCATAAGTTCATTTTGCCAGATGAATTTCCTATTGAAGAAAATGATAAGGGGAGTCTTTACAGATTGGTTCAGATTTAAACATTTCAACTGGAAATAGCTAAAGTAAGGTGACATAAATACTTAATCCCCGCTGTATAATCTCTGCTATGCTGGAATATAACTACAGAAAATTCAGAGAAAATAAAGCTGTTTTGAAAAAAGAAAAAGTCATATCATGCCAGTAGGATTGTTATCCTAAATCAGATCCTTCTTTTTCCCCTCAGACTGCTGATAACCTAAGTAAGAAAAGTTCCCCCACTGTAAAACAATGCACATGAACACCCAGAAAATTAAATGTCCATTTCCTTTTGAATAATTGGTGTGTCAGTGATTCACAGCCCACAGTGAATTGAGATGTATTTATTTAATGGCATAATCATTTTAATGATTCATTTTACTTTAGATTAGAAATTTAATTCAATGTCTGTGTCACACTTCAGACTCAGAAGTAACTGGTTGCAAGGTTTTGTTGTCACACTTGACAAGTCAGAGCCCCAAGATGTTTCTACAAGCCGCTCTGTTGAGGCAGGTAGGACTGCTGAAAATAGAAGAAGCAAAGCTGGGCTTTCTACAGTTATTTAAATGACACTCAGTTGCTTAATGGATTGAAAGGCTGTGTCTAAACTGTGGAATGAGGAGCTGGTGTCTACCCTGCCTGGACTCCACATTGGGATGAAATCCAGGCAAGCAACTTTCTGGCTCAGTATGAACAGCACACTGGTGCCTCTTGGAAGAGGAGAAGTTGGAAACTGGGATGCCTTTCTGACAGGTCCCCACCATAAAGCACTCAGGATGTGGCCAGAAAAATGCATCATCTTGCAGGTTTTCTTGAGTTGTAGACCGAGCTTTAGTGCTCATTCATGAGCATGTGGTAATAATTAAGTGGCTTTCATTTGAAATCTGAATGTGTAAAAGAGATTAATCTTAAAATTTATTTTCTCTCAGATGGGCCGGTGTCTGTAACACATTCATACACAAACAAGTCACTGCAGCAGTAGTGGCTGAGAAGACAAGCAAGCATTTAATGAATTATGAGTATTAATTTTTCATAATAGACATGCCCTATTTGGTCTGGAGAAGGCTTGGAGTGCAGGAGGGGAGAAATTAAAGAAAAGTTTGTGTTACTTGTGGGTTGTATGATTAAAAGAAGCATCTTAGTATTCAGAATTCTTGGGCTGATGGGCTCCTTAAACACTAAGTGAAAAAGAAAAGGTTTTAACTTGGGGATTTTTTAAAAAGAAAAATAAAAGCCAGTAAATTTCAGGGAAAGAACTGTTCCAAAATCAGCAGGATTTTTCAGTTGTGCTAAACGTCTATGAGCATAAGTCAAAACAGGTAATCATAGTTGTAATGTGAAGACTCCCCAACGTGGAGTTCATCCAGCACCTGCAAATAGAGTTCTGCATTTCCAGATTCCCTCTTCCTTTAGTATCCATCCAGTATCCCACCTTACAAAAGAGCTTTATCTCTACGCACCTGTGTTGAGGCAGAGGAAAATGAAACTGATATTAAACCCTCCTATTCAGGGGAATGGACAGTTTATTCCTGTGCAACTAGTCTGGAAGCTTTCATGCTGAACTACTGTTTATAAACTCTAAAGGAACTTATTTCAGTTGGATAATGGCTAATTTACAGCCAGAGCTTAAAAGGGCAGAAAAAGATAGCAGCACAATTGGGTTCAGTGCATGATGGGGAAAAATAAATATCTCACAGAAAGAGATATCTGAAATTCAGATCACATTGAGATGCAAAGAAAGCTGTGAAAAGCAGTAGGAGGGTGATTGTATTCCAATTAGATTTCTTCTGCTCATATAAAACAGGCTTGGACTGAAAGTTAATCATCTGATTTACGGATCTTGGGAGGAGTGAAACCCTATGAACTCCTGAACAATGAGAGGCAAATGATACAGAGGGAAGAAAAATGGAATATTTCTGAGACTGTGCTTCTGGGGAAAAACAAAGACAGCAAAGTCTAAATATGCTCTTGGTTTAAAAATTTACCTTAGTACTATCCTCTTACACTCATGGTTGTGCTATACAAAAATGTTGCCTTTTTGAGCAAAGCAGTCAAAAGCAACTCATGATTTCCCAATCCTTTGGGCACATGATAAATCTATTTCTACAAGGTTCCTGCAAGACCTTCCAGAGTTATGTTGCTGTGGTGGATTAGTTCATTTATACGATTGGTCAGAAGAAATCTGGTGTCTGATCTGAGCTTGTGTCACATGTAAAAGTGTGTCCATTCCTTAGGTGAATCCTTTAAAAGCATTCCATGTGCGAGTTGTATGAAAATGTATTACTACCAGCCAAAGGGGAAACAGCAGGATTTGTGTAATGGCCATTCTCAGTGACCGGAGGACCGTCAGGTCAGTGACAGGATACTGCCTGGGACCAGCTAGTATCCACTTATATGCTTTTGTTTTTCCTTCAATTAATCCATCAGTAACTGGCCCTCAGAAATATAATACCAGGGGCATTTGTGAAATGACTGAGAGAAGGGATGTGATCATGTACCACAGATGCCATTTCTTTCTGCCATTCTTGAGTTTCAGGCTTCTGCCCAGCCCTGCTGCTGGGAATGATGCAGCAAAACTCAGCCCAAGCAGGACAAAAATGATAATGGTAAACAGAAAGCAGTAATCTCAAAACTTTTCAGCTTTTTTCCCTTCAGATGAAGACATACCTATGACTGGTAAGTCACATCTGTGGTTAGGTAATTTATGTAGCATTTTCCACCAAGATAGATAAAATACTTTTCTTTGTCAGGTTTTACTAATGCTTCTAGTTCAACTCTAAGACAGGCTATCTCTAATCTGGAGCTCCCTTTCCACTGCACTGCAGTTCTCCAAGTGTCAGCCTGAACTCTCAATGGGTTATTTAGCTGGATTTTAATGCAGGATGAATGCCTGGCCCAGACATTGGTAGAACCTCCAAGTTTGCAAAGTGACATCTGGGCATCAGTTATCAGTACCTTTTATGCCTTTAGTGAACATGTTCCAACAAGAAGTTCTTTACAGCCTCCAGGTGGTGGGGAATACTCTCTCTTTACCAAAAAGGACCTTTCCCCTGGTTTCTGTGTTAGTTTGCACAGAGTGCTGAGACAAGGTCAAAATTGGATCCTGATTTTCATTTCCTGGTCTGCATACCACATACGTAAACCTTTTCCAAAGAGCTGTTGATAATTTTCTATCTTAACCTACAGACCCAGTGCAGCTTCCCACCTTTCAGTGGGAAAGGACTGATATCTCTTTCCCAGCCAGCAACAAACACTGACATATAAGTTAACATGTTTCTGCTGCTGCTCTGCTCCTGTTCAACAGGAAGCACAGCTTACTCCCTAATTGATTATTTCTATATTCTTAATAGGGACTATTTAAAGTCTGAAATTGTCTTTAGCAGCCATCTGTTCCTTATGCTGCTCCATACATGCCCTCATCCCTGACCTGAAGTAACCATCCTTTCTTCAAGCAAAGGAGATTTAAATATTCATGCTGGCTAGGTCTTGAAGAAACTCTTAATTGGTATCACAACCTCCCACACAGAAGTGGTTTATTCCTCCTCTAGGCTCTCAGCATTTGAAATATTTACTACAGTCAATGAGGACACATCTTGCCTCACAGGAGATAAAATCTGCTTCTTGAAAAAAATTTCATGTGTTCAGGCTTGTGTTTCTGAAGAGCACTGAAACTTCCACCACTTGAAATGCAAAATGAGACATACCCAGGACAGCACTGTTGGCATGTTAGGCTGATTTTGTATTTCTTGTAACTGTAACTGTGTTGCCACTGGGGTCACAATAGGGAAGGTGTAGAAATCCTGGTGATGGGAAAGCTACATCCACTCCTGTTCTGAATTGCTGAGGTTTCTCAGTCATCCATTCTTTCTGGTGATTGAGCACTGAGGACTTGAACCAGCACTGGCATCCTGTACTATCTGAGATGCCCTCAGGTGGGTATCCAGCCTGGGAGTCAAGTGCCACTCGATAAGACCCCCCAGTCCTCATCCAGATCTGCCAGCTTTGCAGGATGGTCCCAACAACCCACACTGAACTGAACTGTGAACTCTGAACCCTCTTCCCCCAGCTGCACTACCTCACCTCCTGCTCTTCAAATGGAACAACAGACACAAAGAGCTAAAATGCTGGTGCAATTCATGAGCTTCCTTCTTCAAAAGAAATTGTACACCCCACCACCTAGTCATAGCAATCTGCTGAACAAGCACCTAGTGTAGACCAATAAACGAAAGGAAACTCAGGGGTCAGTACAGGTCATTATTTTCACATACCTTTGAATAATGAGGGCATCACATGTCAGCCAGAGGAGAACAAAATGTCACATTCTCCAGCTAAAGGTCATCATCGGTCATAGGTCATGGAAGGGAGGCCAGGAAATAACCTATGAGGTTAGGATGAGTGCACAAAGAAAGGGCAACAAATGTCAATGAAAGCATGCAGCTGTTGTGAGATGAAACAACTGAGGCACCCTTTTGTGCTGACACAGGCTTAAAAAATGTCTTTGCTGACAATTTTTTTTTTTTTTTTGTAGCTGGCACTTTTACAGGACATTGACATTAATGTACCCAGCCCTGAATTAGCCTTTTCTGAAAGCAACAGTTTGGAAGTTAAGTGCAGCATTTTCCAAAGAATTATAAGCATGACATTTTTATTTCATGTGATTGATGTTACAGTGGACTTCTAGCACCAAATTCTAGTTTGATTCTCAATCATTGCATCTGTGCAGTGTGATAGCAATCAGAAACAAATGGAGGTGGCAGCCTGCCTGGCAGAAAGGTCTTCTGGAAATTCTTTCTGCCTTTACCAACAGTCAGATGCGTCATTTCATGTTTAATTCATTGCATTGCATTTATCTGATTGTTTTAATTCATGGGTTTCAAAAAAGGTTGATTTCAGGTTTGCCCCTGCAGTGGTGACAAGCACTTGCAGGATAATCATACAGGGAAAATAATAATGAACAGTTCAGGAATGTGTGGAAATATGTCCAAACTGAGAGACAATTTCTGATGAGTGAGCTGCACACTTGACTCATCAGTCTTTTCCTTTCTCTTTCACTGAACAGCAGCACAATGCTATTTTCTCTTGTCATTGTGGGTATAAACCTGACAGTCTTCATGAAATAACATGATGATGCCAGGAATGCACATCAGATGAAGGATTTCTGCATCTCCCATGCCTATCTTCCTGGACAACACACGCAAAGAGTCTCTCAAAAAACCCCTCACCAAATCAAGAACATTTTGCATTGATATCTTCACTGTGGCAGAGCAACTTTGCAGGATGGAAGCCTTCAAAAATGGCTTAACTCATTATGAGATGCCCATTGTGAAATATTGTATACTTACAATAAATTACAGAAAAGTAAGAGAGTATGGTCAAGAGAGAAGAGAATGGTAAACTGGAATATACGATTGCTGCCTTTTATTTTAAATTCTTTCAGTTGTTTTTTTTATGACATAAGACTGGAATAAAGACCCTCTCTCTGCTTCAGTACTGCTTCCCGATCAAAGAACACTGATATCTATTTGGAAATTCTCAGCTGATACTAACTTTCAAATTATTTCTGTTGCTGACTTGGCAGTCAAGTTTCTCTTCAGAGGTTCAATAGTTGAGGTGAATAGTTGGTTTCTCTGTTCACTTTATGTTAAAGAAATGGTTTAAAAATAAAACAAGAAAGCATCCCAGCTCAAGGGTTCCAATTTTGTTTACTCTCATCGTTGGCTGCAGTTTCTCATGTGAATCACAGCACTCACCCTCCTTTTCTTTTTTTATAAATTTCCAAAACCTGTTTTGTTTGTTTCTTCCTTTGTTTGTAGGATGGGTTTTTTTGTTGGGTTTTTTATGGTCTTTGTTTGTTGGGTTTTTTAATGAGGTCAGACTTAGTTTTGCAAAGATGCCAACACCTGCTCAGATTTGCACACCACTAATAGTCCTAGGAAAGCCACAAATATTGCTCAATGCAAACCTTCCAAAATCTGGACGTCAGTGCTTTGGTCTCTGTCTGTAACAGGAAATTTAAGGGATTTTCCCAGCAAACTTCAGCAGGAGTGCATACGAATGAGGCATCTATGCAAATTCCAACAGACTGAATAATCATTTCATCAGACTATATTCTGAGTGGACTTATTTACAGGCTGCATTTACTTGAATTATGTTTTCTATCTATTCACTCTTCCTTATTTTGGGTGTGTAACTGGCCACCTAAGAAACATGGCATTCTTTCAGCTGCCAGGTTGACTGAATTAAAGAAAACACTTCTCAGGCAGGTTTGAATGAAATGTGTTTGCAAGAGTTCAGTTTGCAAGTGTTCAGAATACACTTTCTCCAACATTCCTGTAAACAAAAGCTACTCTGAATAATGTTAACAGAGAAGAGGCTGTAATAAGTTCAAATGTGGCTGAATTGGAGTTTCAGAGTTTACAAACACTCCCACAAAGCATTTACCCATTACTCCTTACATCTATGTATAATTCTACTCTCAGTAAGCTCAAAGGTCCTAGGGCTTTTTTATTCTGAGTATGTGCAAAGCAGTATCCAAGAAATCTCCTTTTCTATCACAGTTCTATGCTTTTCCTACTCTTTTTAAATGGATCAGTTAAATTACAAGCAAAATAAACTGGCTTCATGGTGTCTGAAGTTAATAGTCCATGCATCAGAGATTTACCTCTCTTTCTATTCCTTAAGACCAAAATTAGTTAATTTTGGTTCGAAATATTTTAGAAAAATACTGTTCACATCCCAAAGGTTTCTTAATTTTTAATTTTTTTTTTCTTTTGAGAATAGGCTTTGCCACGCCTGAATTCTGGTTCAGCAGAATCAATCAATCAATCAATCAATCAATAAGATTTTCTTTAGGTTGCAGAAAAGTGCAATCAGTGTGCTACCATGACCCATGGAACAAGCAAAAGGCACCAGCCAATGCAGTCCATTTCATTGTCATTACTGGTATTATGGTGACTCTGGGCAACACCCAAGGAAGGTGAGTCAGAACTCTACAATAAATATTGTAGGTCGAATGCTGAAGAGGCTTTGCCCTTACATTATATAATACTAAATATATATACACTAGTGCTGAGTTAAACAGAAGTCAGTGACTTTAACATGCCATATCTATATGGAGGTCATTGAACCTTCTTTGAAAAGTCTTTTTTTTTTCTAATGTCATCTGCTTTTCTCATGATTTTTGCCCCCCCTCAACCCATATAAAATGGATGTGTATTCAATCTTGAACTAAGCATGCTTGCAATGATTGAGATATGTCTAAGGTCAGAGCTTACAAAAAATTCATAAGGGAAGCAGCAGGCAAAAAAGAGAGGGTTTTTTTTTAAAGAGAGTTCAGGAGCCTCTGTATGAATTGGGCATGACATATTCATGTTACTGACTTCATTTATTTAATGTGGCTCCAAATAATTGATACCAGTACAGGATAAAAGTACAGAGACTTCACTGCCAGAATTGTGATAATGAAGAGCCTCCCTGCTGATTTCATTCATGGGGCTGCTAGTCTGCTGGGAAGGAGCTCTGATGAAAACTGGGCTGCAGCAAATGCCATAAAATAATCAAAGGCACAGAGCCCTTTACCTGAGGGGAGCTCAGTCAGGGAGTGATTCAGGACAGCAGAGGGGAAAAAACGAGAAAATTGCATTAACTGACAAACCAGGCACAGCTTTTAAAAAAATCTGATCCAAATTGTGAGGACTGTGTTATGTACAGAAATCTTCCACATCTTTAGAAACAGATCAAATTACATGGCTCCAGCAGCTAGTTAACTGGTATACCAACAGTGTTTCTTACCTCACTGAATGCAGTCCAAACCTACTTTATCCTAATCCACCACCCATTTGTTCTCCCTGCCTCAGACCCTGAGCTCTCAGAAGCAGTGACTGCCCTTTTGTTATATGCTTAACACAATGGGGTCCCTGTTTGGGCTGTACGAAACAATCCTGTAGGCTCAAGGCAGCCATGCAGGTGCTGAAACAGAGTTAATGTCAAGAATCCTAGAAAGGAACTGAATATTAATATGAACCTAAAATCCTTTCTAAGCAAGGACATCATTTATCAACTCTGCTCATTTGTTTCACTTCATGTAAGTGTGTCAATAGTTGATTAAAATTCATAAATGTGCAGCTGAGTTACTAGATAAATGTTGAGTTATTGTTTACATATCAGAGTGCAGTGAAGGCAGGAGCCTGGATGTGGAAAAACTGTGTCAGGAGGAAAGGACCATGGTATGAGTCACTGCCAGGACAGACTCACCAAACAATCTACAATGTCTCTGTGCAAACTCTGCTAGTGATTAATTATCTGTTACAATACAAAAACAAACAAACAAACAAAAAAAAACAAACAACAAAAAACCAACCAAACAAACAAAAAACCACAAAAAAACCCCCCAAACAAACAAACAAAAAAACCCCCAAAAAACAACAACAACCAAAAAACCCCAGCCTTTTACTTACAGCCCATGTTTACTAAGCTTCAGCTTCCAGCGACTGCATGTCTTGACCTTTTTTTTCCTACTCGATAAAAGCTTCTGCCATCAGAAATCTCTTGCTTGTGTGGGTGATTGAGAATTATCAAGTTGCCTAAATTCCCCCTGCTGTGCTTTCATTTTATTACATCTATGTTACCCAGCTGTCTTTATGCCTTCAGATGCAAAATCTGGGTCACGGCACTCTGTATCTTCCAGTCTTGAAGTTACTATGCAGTGTTTAAGGGTAACTCCATTCCATGTCTTCAGCTACTCTTCCAAAACTGCTACATCAGCAGCTCTAGTAAAACATTGTCATGAATAACCCCTCATAATCTTAAAATAAAGGGCACTTTAGGTGAATTCACAGGCACCTACAACTCCTTCAGCAAATGGGCTCCTAGGATGTGCCCATGGAAGCCAAAGTCACAGCTGTTGAGTGCAGTTACAGGTCACACATACTGAAGTGGATGTAGAATTACAAAAGGTTTTCTGCTCCTGAAGTTTAATTTGATTTTTCAATCATGTGCCTTGTTTTGCAGCAATTCTTTCAATTGGACAGATGGACAATTGTGGAATATTTATACATGCTTGCAACAGCATCTGAAAATGGTGTGAGCAGAGGTAGCCTCTGGGATTGACAAAGATGGAACTATTGCAAATGTGGCTCAGAAATGCCATTTGCAACTGTTCTTTGGGAAAAGGATTCAGAGAGAGATACTTACAGCACTGAATCTCAGTATGGGTCAGAACTGCAACGAACATTGAGACACCTTCCCATGGCTGAGTGAGAACAAAAACAGCAACACAAATAAGCAACAGTGAACGTTGTGTGCCATCCAAATACTGCCACTAACACTGTGCTAGCTGCACTTCTGTTGACAGAGCTTTCTAATACAGAAGGGAGAAAATTTGGGCAACAAAGGCACAGTGTGATGTGCACGTAATGATACACGCTGCTCTCACCTCTGTTCTTTAAAAGGAAGAAATTTAGACACTTTTCCCTATTAATTAAGCTGTTGCACTTCTAAGACCTGGGCCTTGCCCAGAGTGCAAGATTTATATTGCTGAGTAAAAAGAGGGCCAGGGAGCTGCTAGCACAGGCTCCAGACTGGAGACACTGCTGAACTGATCATTCACATCTGTCTCTGTCTGGCACCTCTCCGATGAACTCCGCCCTGGCACAGTTGGATTTTCTTTGGGAGGTTGCTCACCCCAGTGATCCTGGCTAACAATGACCTCACTGCACTGAGTCTGACTTCCTCCAGCCTACACAGTCCTGTCGCACCTTTGCACTCTCCAGTACAACAACCCTGTGGCAAAGCCCTGAATCAGCCCCTGGGTGGTGTGTGGCACTGCTGCAAATGCTTTGAACCAGTGTCCCTGTCCCAAACAGCACAAGAGGCACCCCACAGGGCTGGGGACAGAGGAGCAAGCACTGTGTAGTGATGGAACAGCCAGTCTGCTGTGGTGGGCCAACAGCCTGACAAGTTCAGGAGTGAGCCAGTCAGTGCCACTCCACCCTTTGTGCCAGGTACTGTCCCCTGGTTCTCTGTTGCTTGGTTGGGCAGAATCATCCAAACTGTCCAAAGGCCAAACTCAAAACTCCATGGCTATCTAGCAAGAAGGTCTGTGTTAAATAAGTACATCTGGGGTCAGGCATTCACCTGATAGCAATAACACTCACAAAGAGAACTTAATCATTGTGTTGTGATAGCTATGTCTACTCCTAATCCAGCCAGGAGAACTGTAATGGTTAATTTACAGTGATGCAGGCTGAAAGTTTTCATTAAAGCCATTCCTCCCTGGCAAATCTAATTATGACAAATTATTTGAATAGATAATGAGAAATAAATTGTTATTTGAATAAATAACAATAATGTGGTTGTAACAATTGCAATTGAAAAGCAAAAGAACACCACAGCCAAATAATGCCTTCCTTTGGAAATATTATACACAAAACGTTTTGCTTTATTTAAAAAAAAAAAAAAAAAAAAAAAAAAAAAAAAAAAAAAAAAAGCCTATATTAGAAATCGAAAATAAAAAAATAAAAGGATCCAAGGAAGGACCAAATGTCAACACATTTGGATTTAAACATTTTGGGCAAAGTAATTATTTTCAGTACTTTTTTTTTCTCAATATTTGGACTATATTTTAGGCTTGTCCCCACTTAATTTAATGTGGATACTTAATATGATCTTTTATATGTCAAAATTTTTCAATCCTGACATTTTTAATGGAACGGAAAATCCATTTGACAATCTACTTTAATTTGTATGCTTTTGAGTTGTTGTATCAGCTTTTGGCTTCTCGCTCATAATGTCACTTAGCCGTGGCACTCTTAGTTCTTGAAAGAACAACTATTACAAATACACAATACTTTTAAAACACCAAAGGGTAGGTGAGCACTGTCTGTGTTCCCTTGAATAAACTGTCTGCAGAAACAGGGCACAGGGAAAAACAAAAACACCAGCTAGAAGGCTTCTCCAGGGCAAGCTCCTGTCCATTTCCACTTGCTGTGCTCACTCCTTGAGCAGCAGCAGTCAACACAAGTCAGCTCCAAGGAAATCACTGCCACTATCAGGCTGGCTAACATCAAACTGGTACCCTACAGATTAAGAACCTGATGCAATTTCATCTTGAAAATGACTAAGTCAGGACTTGGAGTGATTGCTCTGGAAAGCAGAGGTTCAGCTAAAACTAGCTCCAATTGCCAGTAATGTATTGATTTAGTATGCCAGCTCTAGCATCGATTATCTTCTGCCTGATTCAGCCCTTGGATTTCTATCTACTGGAAGAGCAGAAAACCTCTCTTGTGAAAATTATTTCTGCATCCTCCCACCAAACAATCCCCCTCTGAATTTAAGGAATGCTTCACTATAGTCAGAGTCACTTCAAGTGACCAGAACTTCATGTTTCTCAAGTAAGGTTTCCAGCAAGGGTTGCGCATATTAATAGGGTCAATTGAGGGCACACCTGCAAATGCAAGGGTATAGACTACAGGCAAGTTAACCTCTCTGGGCATGATCTAACCCATCTAATCCACTGCCCTTTCCCCCCTTGGTAATAAGGCAGCTGGACTCCTTAAGGTATTTTTTAAAATTTCTTTTACATTATGGACATTTCCTCCTAATGTTACTATATGTTAGATTTGCTAGACATGAGTGTAGTAGTTAGATCATTTTTAAAAGCTAATTGTATTTCTTGTGCTGATGAATTATTCATAGATAATCATATAAATCCACTCTCAACATTGATGTTTTATTTTGCATACTAATCTGAACATTTTGCATTTTCCATGTTTTGATTTACAGATGATCTTTGATATTGACCTATATCGTGAATATAGGAGTTTAGTTGCCCTTAGTGTTCTGAGGTTTTTTTAATGCAGCCAAATAGTGAATACATTTAATTAATATATGAGACAGGCATTGTCTCAGGACATCTTGTCCAAGAAATCCCCTGGTTGATATTTACTAAGGGCCTTCAAAAGATCTGCTAAGGACTGATGTAGATATCTCTGCAGGTGACAACACAACAGCTGTGTACTAGATTTCACACCTTAAGTTTACTCTGCAGTTCTTCTACTAATTTAATGCATTCAGAAGCCCCAGGAAAGTAATAGAAAGGGAAGGATGTTACCTTGATCTAGAGAACAAAGCACTGGCAGTTGTAGAATGCTAGGGGCAGACTAAATATCACCATGCATTTGAGACAATGCATGTAGTCCTTACATCCAACATCTGGCCCCTCCTGTGCTAGAAATAGTTTATGTTTTCAAGGTTCTCAGCAGTTTCAATCAATACAATGGCTTAAAATTCAAATAGTGAACAATCTGTTTTGTTTAATTACAATTTTTAGGATTCAGTATTGGATAAAAGTGAGTTTAAGTTGTGTCAAGAGAAGCAATTCTGTGGAAATTTGACTAGTAAGCCTGCTTTTCAGCAGTTTTGTTATTTTCAGACCTCAGTCACAGCAAGCTTTGCTCATGAGGATTCCTACTGGAACTACTTAATATTACCAAGCTGGTGGTTAAAAGATAGGCTGAAAATTACACCATAGTTTATACATTTGAATCACAATTTATACCATTTTGAAAGCAGAATATTTTTCTGTAATACAGGGATCGTGGGTGTTTTTAATAAGAATAATTAATCTTGAAGAATATTGAAATCATTGTCCAACAAGGCCTTATTGAAGCAAGGAGATTTCCTAAAAGAAATTTGC
The DNA here is from genome assembly GCF_965231275.1 of Zosterops lateralis. Classification (NCBI taxonomy): domain Eukaryota; kingdom Metazoa; phylum Chordata; class Aves; order Passeriformes; family Zosteropidae; genus Zosterops; species Zosterops lateralis. The sequence continues at coordinate 113,045,388 of NC_139763.1, forward strand.
AGTCAGCCTGAGGAGCTGAGGTGTATGTAGTCTATGGGGTGGAGAAACAGAAAATGAGCTTTCCCTGGAAAAGCAAGCTGTGAAATCCTGACCTGGTGTTGTTGATAGGAGGCTGTTCCTGACTTCTGGAAATGCAAACCTGACTCTGTATAGAACAACAGAGAGCAACCTGACTCTGTACAGAACAATGCCTTTTATGAAACCATAATTACCTCAGAGGGAAAAAAAAAAATTAGGAGAATTGCAAGATTGGACAGCCTTTCAGAGCAGTCACTTGAAATTTGACCATTTTCATTTTCAGCATTGAGGTCTCCCACCCCTCAGAAACATCAGGAGAGATTTTGCAGATGTGGAAAATCACTGCTACATAGCTGGCTAGGTGAATAGTATCTGAGCAACTTCTGCTAACATGCACAGATTTTATGATCATGCCTATAACCAGGGGGCTGAGGGGAAAATGTTAATTAATCTGAAGGAAAAAAATATTGCCAGAGGCCAGCTGCTGTCTGAATTAATAGAGTAGCTCCAGTACCATAATTTGCAAGCTGTAGATCCAGCAAGACTCCTCTCCACAGTTTTATCTCTCAGGCACCCCAGGGGTGCTTTAGCTGCTGTCAGGGAAAAGCTCAATCCCAACAATAACTTTCTTGGTTTAGAGGCTGGCCAGAGCAAGGGTCTGTCCAAACTGGCTGGGGATGTAGGCTTTGTCTCACTATGAACTGTGTGCTGTTGTGAGCAAACACCCTATGAACTTGTGTCAGGGTTTGGGATTCAGTCCCCAGCCCTTCCACACATTCAGCAGGCCCAGAAATAACAGGTGGTAAGGGAAAAAAGAGGGGATGCAGTAATGATGGTGAGGCTGCACCTCTGTCATGCAAAGATCTGTTTTGCTTATAGAACTTCCTCTGCAGAATAAAGTGTCTGAGAGAAAAGACCCCAGCCTAGCTTTCAGGTCCCTCAGGAGCACTGCTAAGGAGATATATATTGTCAGTGAAGTTTGGCATCATCCAGACTGTAAATATAGATGTTTGATTGCAGGTTTAAGCATTTTCTTTCCAGACTTCAGTTCTAATTCTTAGACTTTTTATCCTTAATTCTGCCCTTTGAGCAGTTGTGTCAAGCACAGCACTAAACCACTCACTCACTATTTTAATATTATGGTCTCTGTAATCACTGAAACAAATGAATGAAAGTAACTTTCAATTTAACTTCGATCCTTATCTTTCAGCTTGCTTAAACTTCCTAATCCTGTGCCTTTCCAACATCAAAAGCTCTATGCCTAAAGGAGCTGCAATTCATAGACATATCTGGATCAGAGTAGCTTATCTCCTTAACACAACACCTGCCGTATTGGTAAGCCTAAAGATACATATATTTGGATAAGTATATGTTCTATAAAGAAATTTTAAAACATTTGAAAATTAACCATTTTAAACGTTTGAAAATTTCTTTGATAATTTATCACCTAATCTTATGTGATGGACTGTTGGAAGGAGTTAAATATATAGTAATAAGCCTAATATCTAATCTAATATTGCATCATTATTTTAATATGTGACAAGGGTTGCATGTTAAATTTCTGTCATCTCAGAGGGCCTTGTTTATAGGATTTCCAGAAGGAGAATTAAGGGCCATGCAATCAATGGTTTTGAAGCTGAGAAAGAGTCACCATGAGGTCACTCTTCGACAGATAAATGATGAATTTTTAAGGGCGATGCTTTATTCTGTGACCTTTTGACTTTCAGAACTGCTCTTGTAGCAGAGAGCCACAAGCTTCAGCAAATAAGTGAAATGTGAAAAATAGAAAACAAGGCTTATTATTTGACCTCCTTGTTAGGAAAAGTTTTTTGTGCATGGACTAAGAAAATCCTCGGCTTGGGGTTGTTGCTTTCTAACTAGCACCAGAAAATAAAGCCTGCATTATGTCAAACTCATCCTAATGACTGGGGACCCTTCATGTTCGTGTAAAAGCTGCACAGTTTGACCAGGCCCATGAGGTAATGTACAGTAAATAGAGGATGATATTAGAGAAGTGATCTTGCTGACAGGAATAATGTGATTCAGCTGCTAATGACTCAGGGCTTTAAGAAGTGTTTTGGAGCTGACTTCAATTTACAATTCTCCTTTGAATTGCACTTGCTTATCATTAAAGCCTCCCAGCTGAAAGGCTCTCTCGTACACCTCAGGACAGGATAGCATGCTGCCAGGAAGAGGTGTAGATAATGTTTCTCTCAGAGTGATAAATATCCCCACAGGTACAATAAAGCCTCAGTTGCCATGGATGGGCTCTCTCTGGGCCACCCAAGGTGATGGCCAGCCCCTCCTCCAGCAGTCCTGCCAGCCACTGTGTCCCTGCAACCTGGGTACATCTGGTGTTCCTCTTGGCATTTCTGAACTTTGGTCATCTTCAAAAACAATCCCTGCTGAGTGCCCAGTTTTTCCTGCCCAAATCTGAAGATTATTACTCCATCTTGAGTCTCTCTCCTCGAAACTGGGAAGGCTGATTGCTGCTAGGGAGGATAACGGGGTTTTCCTGCTTTTGCCTGCAGTTCTCCCAGTCTCACCACTTTTATTCCCAGTGCAGCCCAGGGTCCTCACTGGCCTCCCAGACTTGCCTCTCACACTGGTGTTAGGCACATCTCTGAGAGGTGAAAGAGGCAAGTCTAGTGATTTTGGTTGGTATTTTTTGTATCCAGAACTTTCTGCGTCCTGTATGTTCCAAACCTAGTTACTGTATAGAGAAAGAAAACAGGGAACCAAAATCTACCTAAAGGCTGAGCAGGAACAGGGAGGACAAGACTGAAATGAAATATTTCTGTCCTGCAGAGCAATTCCAGTATTTCAGTTTTTTTTTTGTCCATCCCTGATTTAAAGAAGAAAAAACAAAACAAAACAAAACAAAACAAAACAAAACAAAACAAAACAAAAAAACCAACCAAAAAAAAACCACCAAAAAAACCCCAAAAAAACCCCACAACCAAAACAAAAAAAACCTACACATAACTAAAATTCCCTGCAGAAAATGTATTCCCAATCCTTACAAATAACTGAGAAAAACTAAAATATGTATTTCCTGGTTACTTAACTAAGTATTTCCTAACACTTTTCTTATTGCATCTCACCAAGCTGCTCCTACAAGACCAAAAAACCTTTCAAAATTTAAACTGCACCTTTTTCATTCTTCTTGATTTTAGTGAGACTTCCCTCAGGTCCCAGAAAAATGGAGAATAAGCTCTTGAAAGCTTCTGTTACAGCCTGGGCTTCTAGGCTCTCAACCATATTGCAAAACCCTCAAAACTTTGTGGTCTCCTAAGTCTGTGGTAGTCTATATGGAAGGACCATCCTGGAAATCTTGACCCTAGAAATCTGGATTCCTTAGCAGCAGGCAGGAAGCAAAGCAGTTTCCAGTAGACAATTTTTCTAGCAGAGCTCCATCTAAATTCACAGATTTCTGAAAAACATCCTCCTACTGACAATTTTACATATTTAATAGAAAAGGAAACCAGACCCGATTTTATGGAAATTTCCAGATATCTCTATGTATTACCTGGACGGAAAAGAACTATGAGTATCTGCAAAATCAGAGACCAACTTTTGAAATATTCCTCACAATAATAATGCTTCAGTTGGCTTATCTACAAATTATGAACAATTTAGATGAACGTTGGACCTCTCAACCTCATCTGAAGAGTGCTTGAGCATCACTGGATGTGCAAAGAATGTCTCTTCTTATGCCTGCAATGGGAGATGCCTTTTTTGTGATGAACCTCCAGACCTCATTACACTGACTTAAGACTGTAGTTGGTAGGGTGTAGGGTGTAGTTGTAGGGTGGTTATGATGTCTTAGGGAGATAAATCAAACTCCCCAAAGCAGAAAATTAAGTTGAAACTTAATTTATTCATGTGGTGCCTTATGAGTAGGTGCTGTGGGTGTTACATGTAAGTACGGGAGACTTGTACTTCTGGAAAATACTTTTAGCACAGTCTGTGTGGGTGAGAATGATTTCCCTGAAATCTTTGACTCTTTTATTTTCTCAACCAATTATGGTCTTCTAAGATGAGACTGTATCAATAGGCATTCTTGCAAGTTGGGAAAGTTCATGTTCTGGGCTCAAGAGAGATGTGATTCCTTCCTTTCTGTCTGTAAGGGCCTAAGCAGTTACTGGGATAACACAGGAAAAGTCCTCAATTACAATCAATTTTCTCTCCATCAAAAAGTAAAATTTGTCATCTGTGTCCAGTCAAAGATCATATGTGATTCACTTCTGAACAGGAGACAAAGAAAGGGGAAAAGCAGCATTCCTGCAGTAGTTAGTTACCAAATCCCTTCTCTAACAACTCTAATTTGTTTAAATGCAACTTCTTTAACACTCTAATTTCTTTAAATTAGTTAGGAACAAGCTCTTCCTCTCTGCCTGTCTGTATCTTCAGCTTGTAAAGGCAAAAGAAGGATTGCACCTCTTTCTTTTCTGCAAATTCAGCTCCCTTTCATTCCCTTCTGATGGAAGTCTTTGGGCAATACGATATATAAATATTTATTGCTCTGCCATAGAAAAGAGTTTATTTCTCTTCCCAGGGGCACTGGCCCCATGAAACATTATGAGTTCCGAATATTTTACTGCACAGTTACTCCACTATGTGTTCCACCTCTCTTCATTATACAGCAGTTGAACATTACATTCCTCCTCAGGGATGCTGCATTGTTCCCATGCTTTTCTGGGGCATTTTTTTCTGGAGTCACACAGTTGTTTTTTTTTACTAACTAGAGGATATAAACATCAGTGTGCCAACAGCCTTTGAGGCCAAGTGTCTAAATTTGACCAAAGTGAGCAAACCATCTTCAAAACCTATTGCAATGAAGTTTGTAGTTACATAGAGCTCTGTTTCACTGTACAGTTACCCAAGTCTTTTACAGAGAAACTTCTGCTTCTAAAAACGGAGGGCTGCCTTCTCACTCAAGAAGAACTTCCATATAGCTGTTGGAGTCTTTGAGACTGCTCTTCTGGGCAGGAGTCAGTGGTGCTACAGTCACCTTGGCCAGTCTGAGACAGTTTTACTGCAAGAAGGACAACGACTGCTCCAGTCCTTGCTGCAGACTCGCTCAGAATGTATGGCTTTAAATAAACTCGGCAGGCCACTGTTTTCTGGCACGCCTCATAAATCTGCCTATATAAGTCTCAGTACATTCTGCCATCTATTACTCATGTCTATATTAGAGATAAAGTAATTCTCTTTGAAATTCCACTGCTGCCAAAAATTCAGAACATCATACTGCAGAATAAATACTTCTTCATGTTACACCCCCTTTATTTTTGTGTTTGACCCTTGCTTGGGAAAAGGCAGGAAAAGGTTGATAACTTCTGGTTTTTGGGATGGCTCCTGCAAACTTTGTGAGCCCAGGTGGAAGGGGAAGAAACTGATTTTGCAACACCTTGTGAAGTGAGTAATATGTTTAGCACAATATTTTGGAATAATTCTTGCTCCTTTGGTATACACCCTGGAGCAAATGTGTGCCAAATTAAAATCAATTAACAGCATTGTGGGTGAATTATAAAAAAATCTGTTGCTTACACAAGCTTTAAGTAAGAGTTTGCATCTTTGATACAAAAAGCACACTTCTCTAGAGATTTTGGGATAACCTTTGTGTGGAAGTTCTCATCTGGAAAATTTCTTACTTAATTGCAGGTTTCTTTCATTCCTTGCAGGTTGAGGACACCTTGCCTTTTCTCTGAGTCCAGAAGCCTCCAGGACAGAGGCTGCAGACAGCCATCAGGAAAGCAGACAGTGCTGTTCAGGTACTGAAAAATGAATCTAATCATTTTTCGGATCCATTTTAGATGACTACACAAAGCTTCAGCCATTTCCCTTGCTTGGGCTGGTATGCTTTCTCTAATTAGAGAGGTAGGTTAAGTTATCTTCTCATTGCAGCAAATAGCACTTGCGATGTGTGCCAGACAATTTTGTAATGATTCAGGAAGAGCATCCAACTTCAGGGAGTGTTCCCGTACTTCTTTGTCAGAGATGAAAGTTCACATTTCAGTGAGGAACAAGCCACTCCAGAGTGTCATTAGACCATTCTTGCTCATAGTGCACAGCATGCTGTATATTAACGTCCTTGCTATAAATAAAATATTCAGTTTATCCCATACATCTGATTTTCACGTCTAAGTGAACAGCCTTGGGTTAGAGTTGGGCATGTAGACAAAAAGCATCACAGCGAAGGTAGACAATAGACTACTCCACTTAATTCAGTGCAAATTAATCTTTCCTGTAGCAGTTTGCTGCAGTGAAATTCACCCATTTGTCTGCTGTATAAACACTGAGACTGCATGTAGCAATGCTAATGAATAGTTTCAGGCACTTATTTACAGAACCTAACAGAAAGAAAAAACAAATAAAATGTCTGTAAACTTGCCGTTTCTGTTGTATTTGAACGCCAGACAGTTTCCTGTCTCCTGCCATCTCAGCAGTGATTCTGTGTGTCAAGCAATAGAGGCAGAGGAGCATTGCTTTTTCACCATGGCATGCATATTTGATAATTCACTTGTGCTCCATGTTACTCTTCCTTTCAAGAGATTTTAAGGGGAATCCCTTCAGATACACGCAGCTGTTGTCGTGCTTCTTTGTGGATTACCTTTTCTAGCTTTTGTCTCTACTAACTGTGTGTCAGAGAATACTTCACCTCACGTGCTTCTTCCAGGAGAGGTGTGAACCATAATGAGGTGTATGTGGCAATAAAATATGATGTTAAGATATGTTTACACATTAACTTTTCAAAAATACAAAAATAAAACATGATTTTATACCAGGAAAATAGGCTGCATCACTTATTATTTTCATTTGTTCCAGTGTGACTTAGCAGTACCTGCCATCAGCCTGAATTAAATAAAGGTGAACAAATTTTAAACTTAGATAAGTGTTTACAAACATACTTGTATATGTTTATATGTATTTTTTAAAACTGCATCATGGTCAAGGCTTCTGTAAATCCTGTACTACCCCAATGAACTCCATAGACACAAGAGAGAGAAGAATGTGGCTTGTGACATTGCATTGGCAAAAAGAAAAGGATTGTTGCAATTAAATTCTGATTAAAAATGCAAATAAAAACTGAAATCAGCCATCTTTTAGTAGACGCTGGTCTGGAAATCTTTACCCCCAAATCAACAAGCAAGTAAAGACAGGATTTTAATGGAATCATAACCAAAGCTTCTGTAATTTGCCAAAAAGATAATATCTAATAGCATTAAGTGACAGCTATCTTGAAAGTCTAATAATTTAAAGCCATCCATATTCAGAAACAGGTTGAAAAATAACAGCACAAATTGATATGATTCATGTAAAATTTTCCTGGTCTGTCTGGAAAGAGTATTCCTTTAAATGAAATATCACTAAAAGGCCTCTGCGAAGAAGTAGCCAAATGATAACTAGGGTCTAGCCACATTTTAAAATTACATTGACTACTTGGAATGGAATTCAATGAAAATGCTTGATTCACTGTGTATTCCTAAATAGCTAGACTGTGTCCCTAATGTAAACAGTGGAGGGCACATGGAAGAGCTGCAGTAGTCAAGTCAGACAAGAAAAATATGGATTAAGTTTTAGCAAGTGGGCTAGAAAGAGCATAGGTCTCAGCCCAGTTAGATTCCAAAGACAGTAGTAAGACACTTTAATTACATGATTGATGTGGGCTTCAAAAGCAGGCACCAAATCCACAATGACCCCAAGGTCACAAGCATTATCTGAAGGATAAAAGAAATACCACAAATGGAAACTACCACAGATGACACCTGAGACCTTTGCGCCAGTGAACTAATCAATAGCAACTCAGTTTTGTCTGTGTTAAGTTTAACAAAATTTGAAGTTACCCATGATTAAATATCACAGAGGCAATTACACAAAACATCAAACTTCTTTGTAGGCTCTGAAGGGACTGAGAAGATATCCAAATATGGTCTGCATACAAATGACACAGCAAACAGGGCAGCTGAATACTGTTAAGTAAGAGAAGTATATAAATAGAAATCAAAATTGAAACATGGGAGAATCACAGCCTTCCTAAAGAATGGATTCCCTTCAGCGGAACTGAATTTTATTAACATGTATGAAACAGCGAAGACAAACTAGTCCAAGCTCCCAAATGGAATAAAAGAAAGGCCTGATAAGTCACTGGAAAGTCAGCATCTAGTAAAATATATGAGCTGCTAAGTAATTTAAATATTTTATTCACCTTCATTAATATGTCTGGAAGCAAGAAGTCCCAGTGAAAGGAGTGGCTGTATCCCATTTAAAAGGAAAAGCTTAATGTAGGTAGATGCATCAGTGATGTGCTTGGCCTCTCTATGTAGACATCTGAAGTATTGTTAAATTGCAATAACGCACTAATATGGGAAGACAATCTCCGATCAATGATTTTGTCTCTTGAAAGGCAGGGCAGCAATGACTTCCAGCATCTCACCTACCTCTGGAATTAGAAAAAGGCCAGGCACTGACAGAAAGTGGAGCTAGGTCACAGTTGAAGGAGTGAGAGTAACTTTGCGCACACATTCAGGCCAGATGGAAGCTCCACTTGACAGGGAAAACATCAGGACAAGAGTAAGAAGAACAAGCAAAGGTCTGTGAGTGGGAAAAGTTCCAGACAAGTGGTGGCAATGGCCAAAAAACCTAGGCCATTTCCAAAATTTAACGTGGGAATTAATAATGATTTATGGCTGTAAAACTGATGTTAATTCAAGCAATTTTAGCAGTATCCTTATCACTTTGATTTGATGCTATTACAGCTAGCTGGGAAGAGAATACAGATTACCCAGAGAAGGACTTTTAGCTCACCTATGGGGTTTTTTCCTATCATGTTTGCATTTCTTGACCATGTTAGTGCAGGATCTGAGCCAAAAGCAGCCACAATGGAATATGGATAGAGGATGAAAACTTACTAAAAATGTAGAGAGATGGCAAGGAAGGACTGTAAAAGATTTCAACAGAGGGCAATGTCAGGGATGACAGCTTAAAATGATCTCTGGAGTAAAAAAGTTCAGAATATCAGGTACATAAATAGAAACCTGTGTATAAAGGTTTACTGGAGATTTTATATTAGGTTTTCTTGGGTTTGGTTTTGGTGGTTGTTCTTTTTTTAGAGATCTAACTGATCCCAAATACCAAATACAGAGATACAGAGAAAATAAATGCAAAGACAGTTGTTCCTAAAAAAATCAATTCTTGGTTTCAAATAAATCAGGACAGGGAAGAGGGATCAACCATGGACCATATGTTTCCTCTGCCACCTTGATTTAGTGGCAAAAATTGACCTTTGCTCTTGGGTTCAAAAGTCCAGGCCTCCTGTGAGCTTCCATAATGAGATGTCAGCTGCAATGCAATAATGTAATGAAACTCAGGTGTGGATTCAGCAGGACAGCCAAGGGGGATGTGGCCTCCTTCTTTCCCTGTCATTCCCCTTCTTCTTGCATTCAGCCTGTCCATTCCCATGCCAGCACTAGGAATGGGGTTGCCTGCCTCCAGGTCCATGTGGTCCTTCTGTGAGCCCAGCAAGGAGGTAAGAGAGGCCTAGACCCTGCAGGAGAAGATCCAGGGATCAGTTCTCCTGCATAGATCAGGTAGTGCTAGCCCTTGAAATGGTGCTATCAGCCTACCAGCCTCTACTGTCTACAGGATTAGGTGCAGGAATCGGTTGTGAGAGCCTGGTGGGGCTCAGAAATACTTCCCAGCTTCAGGCACACATTGCATGTTACCAGTACTGAGTGCAGAGTGGGAAGTTTTGCTTCCCATCACTTCCTCCATGTCCTGATGTCCATAGGAAGGAAACTCCAGAAGGTGCATGGAAGGGCTTATGAGAGGGTTTAACTTGCTCAGGTCACGTCCCAGATCTGGACAATCTGTGCTTGAGGAGATTCAGCCTTGTAGGTGAAAACGTCCATGTGTGATCCCATATGAGTAACATAAAAACCAAGAGAAAGAATAAGTAACTTGATCAAAAATTGTCTACATTTTGCACATGAAATAGAATAGTTTCGACAGTAAAGACCCTAAGTCCTCAGGAACTCCTGTACAGAACAAGATCCTAGTTATACTACCTGATTGCAAAAAAAATTTCAAACCTGCCTCATCTCTAGACCAGGGAACAACCTTAATTGCATGTGTACATGGTTTGAAATATATCCTTATTTTAACTATTGAGCAGTTACAATGATCCCCACTGCTTCTTCTATTTTTTCATAGAATTCTTCCTTTGTTTTCAGTTTTGTGTTTGAATTTTTTTCTTATTTGGTTTGTTTTGTTAGGTTTGGGTGGGGTTTTTTTTCTGAGACACCATCAGAAATACAACTATAATATTTGCATTAAGTCCCTTCTTGAAGTTCTCTCCTGGCTATGTGGCATATGAAAACAGCTCTTAACTCCTTCTAAAAGCTTTTGCCAGGTCACTAGCTCTTTCATAACATTCTGGCCATTCTATAAGGCATAAAATATAAAGCAGACATGAGTGTTTCACGTTGTTTCCTAACCACCAGTATTACATGGACAAAATACATGGCCCCAGAATGACCTTCTCATTAGTCCTTCTTGGTGTTGCCATGATTTCTGGTTAAATACTATTTAGATGAGAAATAAGGCATGCCAACACTGGTATTCATAAAACACATATAAATTTTTTTACACATCACTTTCACATCTCTAATTTTGGAATTTCCAGACACTTAGGCTTCAGAAAGTTGAGAATTAAGCTATCCTGTTTTGTAAATCTGGGAGAAAAAGTCTCTGCTTGTTTTCAGCAGTATCTATATGCTTATACTGCTATTAATAGTTTACATGTATATCTTTGTTCCTATGGTCAGGACTGATGAGCTGATTATGCTTCAGTGGGAGCAGTTGGTTTGGAGCAGTCCTTATTTCTCTTCTTTCCTATGTTTTCATATTTTTGGGAACAAATGCACCAAGAGATTCTTTAAAAATCTGTTTTGCTTGAGCAGAATCATACAGGTGACCTCTGCCAGGTCTAGCTACAGTGGTCTGAGACATAGCAACCCAGCTGCAAACAGCTTATTACTTGCAGAAACAGTAAATATTTGCGGGTTCTTCACTGGCAGCAGTCCACAGTCCAACATGTACGAGGCAAGCTGCGTTGAGCACTGACAGCTCAATGGCACCTAGGTAGTGTTCCCCTAAGCCAGAAAGTTTTCTGTTTTCCATATCAAAAATGCCACAAAAGAAAGGACTTTTCTAATTCAAATCCATCCTGACAGGACTGGTGTTCTGAAAAGAGACGTGCTACCTTTCTCTATCAGCATGGCCACAAGGCTGAAAGTTTTCCACCCTTTCATTTTACCCATTTTCACCTAAAATTCTTGCCTACCCTCCAGAGCCCTGTAGCATCTTTCTCTTTGGACACTGACATCAGACTTCGGCCATTATGTCTACATGCAGCAGTTACAGCAGATGCCATTGCAGTCTAGCCAGAACCAAGCCCCAGGCCAAACCCAGATGTATGGGGCCCCCATACACATCAGCTCTTCTGGGAAAAGCTTGACATCTCCCTTCCTTGCCTTGGAGCTCCTGCAGAACACACCAGCATGTGCTGGTCCCTGTTTGCCTTCTCCATGTGGCCCACAGTGGGCAGGGAGCTGATGCCAAGCCTCCGTGCAGCCATATCTTTCTCCCGGCCCCGCCAGGCATGGACACGCTGCTGCTGCTGCTGCTGCTGCTGCTGCTGCTGCTGCTATTTCTGTTGCTCAAGAGAGAGGCAAAAATAGCACATGGAACTTGTAATGCCAAGATTCCTGGGGCATTTTGGCCTGCCTGTGGCATGGCACTTCTTACAAAGCTATTTCCTGGGTCACCAGTTGACCTTGGAAAAGGAGCGCTGGCCCTGTCTAAGCAAACTGCCCCAAAATATTCCTGACACGAGGCAGGGCTGGTGGCCTGGTATGCACAGGGCAGACAAGCAGGGAGCTGTCTAGAATACCAGTGACACGTGCTGGCAGAAAATCACCACTGCATGCTTTTGCTAATTTGGCTATCTCTCCTTGTGCTCATTTCTGAACTGGCTTAGATCTGCCTTGCCTGGTGATCCAGCCAATGACAGCTCTGATACCTGAATCACGGCTGGTAAAGGCTGCTGCAAGAGCTTCCAGAGGCTTCTCCTCCCAGCAGAACTTGCACCCTGACTTTTTGAAGCTGTCATTAATTTTTCATTACTGTGATATGTGTACTAGGCTGCTATTCTTTATTGCAGAAGCGCACGTAAGTTTCACAGGACTAATACAGAGAAATTCTATCCTCTCTGGTAGTCAGGTTTGTTAATACACTCCATGGTAAAAGAGTCTTCAGATTTTTCATCACAAATCTCTCACAGCTTTACTGTTTGTTGTAGGGCTTTGGTATCCTGCAAAAAGAAACACCCTCAAGCATCAGAAGTGTCTGGTTTTCTTTTTCTCTAAAACCCTCTTCTGCTACAGTTGAGCTACAAGTTAAAGAAGTTTATGCAGTTCTTTCCCTTGAACATGTACATCACATATACAAATTATAGTTTTAATCTTACTTGAAATATTCCTAAGAAAGAAGACATACATATGATGCCATGATGCACTGCCATGCTGGTTTTGTCTGGAGTCAAATTAATTTTCTTCAGCGTGGCTAGTGTAGGGCTGTGTTTTGGATTTGTGCTGAACACTGGGCTGGTAGCATAGAGATGTTTCTGTTATTGCTGAGCAGAGCTTACATAGAGCCAAATCAGCCTTTCTGATTTTTGTGCTGCCACACTGGAGAGGTGACTGTGGCTAAATGGGAATTTGGGAGGAGACACAGCTGGGACAGGTGGTCCAAATTGACTAAAGGGATATTCCAGACCACATGGCATCACATTCAGTGAATAAATGGGGGGAAAAGGGAGAAGGACGGATGTTTGGAGTGCTGGCATCTTGTCTTCTCAATTAACTGTTGCTCTGCTTACATGTGTGCCTTTAGTTTTCCCTGCTAAACTGGCCTTGTTTAAATGTACAAGTTTTCTGGCTTTTACTCTTCTGATTCTCTCCCTGATCCCACTGGTGGGGGAACGAGTGAGTGGCTGTCTGGGACCTGGATACTAGCTGGGGTTAAACCACAACAACTGTAATTAAAATTGAAGCTGCAAAATGAAGTACTAAAAAGTTGGAAAATTACACAGTCAAGGTTGACTATGTAGTCATAGGTGGTCTCTAGTCAATATAAATTCTGCCACTATCTGAAAAAAGTCTGTTTGAAATTGCTGATCTTTCTTCTGACAGCAGGATCCCCTGCACCACAGAACTCACAGATCAAAACAGAAATAGTGGTTCTCTCAACTCATGGTCTTCAAGTCTAGTTCTGTAGGACTAGGGGGGATCCTAGATTAAGAGAAATAGGCTTTGAATTTTTGTTTGCTTATTTTATACGTGGTATTAATTACTCTGCTGGGGGATAGAATAATATGACTATCAAACATGTCAGTGCTATGGACCAACAGGCTCCAATCTCAGCCATATTGACTTATCTGCCCACAGACTGTAAGCTCTCTTTTGACAGCTGCATCAATACCCTTTAAGTCAGCATTTTAAACAAAAAAACCACCAAAACCTCAAATTCTAACCCCCTAGCCCTGTTTTCTACCAGTCCTAGAAACAGTGTAACATTTCATTAGAATTTTTCCTGTGATCATTGGCCAAAGCAGACCATCTTTATTACATACTTTTTCACTACCGACTACAAGTATTGGTTATTTTCATTTAAAGCATTTGTATGCACCTATGATCATGGTATTTGATGCATGACAGTACTATTCTCAGCTAGAAAAGAATCCAAATAGGACCAAAGACAATATGATGGAGTAGCCAAGAAAAAAAATCAACATCTTAAATTTGTTACTTTTGTAAATTTTTTTGTTGGGGTGAAGATCTTTTAAATCAGGCCATACAAATTGTAAGGCCTGGCAAAAGTGCTTCCTGAGTTGACAGTGCCTCCTATCCCATATCGTGGACTACCATGTTATGTCTAACAGCTGTCCCTGTTTTCCTGTTGGCTGGGCGGGCACTCTCTCTGCTCTGCTGCTCGCTGGCTTTGGAGGTTCTCCCCTAATTCATCCTAAACCAGGACACTTTTTGGTGCGTTGGCCCGGAAACCGAGTCAAAGAAAGTGGAAAAAACCTTAATAATAATAATATTGGTGGTTCTAATTGTTGTGTGGGTGTATCGGGATGGTTTTTTTTTGGACTCATAATGGCATTTGGGCTGAAAGCCTGCCAATATTTCTGGTCCCTAGGGTTTTTTGAGGTTTTACTACCTCTGTGGTGTCTAGGGTTATTTCCTTACCCGGAGATAGCTTTGGTATTTCTCCTTATACGTAATTTATGTAGCCGTGGGGCACTAACCAGAATATTCACCAGACTCGGCTTGTTTGTGATTGTTTACAAGAAGGCTGTAAATATGCTTGATGATTTGTTGTTATGGTTGGGCACTCAGTTTGTTAGGGGAGAAGCAGGGGAAGAGTATTTTCAGCCTCTGTTTTCCCTCTTCTCCTTTGAATTGTTTATATCTCTATTAGAAAATATTCACTTTCCCCTGAGTGTTAAAGAGACCATCTTTCTGACATTTAATTTAGTAAGTTTCCTCTATACTGTCTGCAGTTTATATAAAATGAAAGCTGAGATTTCCAAAGGGGCTAATGAGACTTCTGAGTTACCAGCAAAGCCAAGTAGGAGAAATCTTGAATGGAGTGGGAAATGGGAAGATATGGGCCAAATTTTAAAGGAGTTCTCTGATCCTATAGTCTGGGACTTTCCATCTGAACAAATTCAGAACTCAGCTGAGGTGGCAAAGTATTTGAAAGAGAAGTGCCATGGTAATACCAAGGAGAAAAGGATTATTGCAGTGAGCTGGGCCCTGGCATATGTTTATCGTACTCTCTTAGATACTGAAGGGCGGCAGACAGAAGACAGGGAACAGGTAGATAAACTAGTTACTATTCGAATCACTCAGGCTGCAGCTAATATCCCAGGCTCCGGGCCAGTAGCTGAATCAGACAGTAGGAGGGCTACAACCCTACAGCCCTACAACCAAGGGCTGTTGCTGCTAATAGAAGAGGCGGAAAGTGTACAACTAAGACCGATCGCAAGGTGGAGGATGATGATGATAATCCAGGAGAAGGACCTTCACCAAAATCAGAAACCACATTGAGGGGCGTAGGTACTGGAGCCAATATTGATTCCTTTTCTCTAAAGGACCTTAGAGGCCTGAGAAAGGATTACAGGCGACAACCTGATGAATCTATAATAAGTTGGTTAGTCCACGATATGGGATAAGGGGTGGAATGTCCTGGTTGACAGTGCTTCCTATCCCATATCGTGGACTACCTTATTATGTCTAACAACTGTCCCTGTTTTCCTGTTGGCTGGGCAGGCTCTCTCTCTGCTCTCGCTGCTCGCTGGCTTTCAGGCTGCTGGCTTTGCTCTTTGCTTTGCTGCTTGCTCTCTTTTTTTTTTTTTTTTTTTTTTTTTTTTCCTCTGTCTGCCGCCTCTGTTTGTTTTTTCTTTCCTTCCCTCTTTTCCCTTCCCCCACCCCATTTAAGATTTTGGACCAGCACCGGACCTGACCTGACCTGAGAAGTCCAAGGATCTCTGGAGCCCGCGAAAGAAGCTCTGCGCCCTCTCCCTCACAGTAACCTGAGCCTTTTTTTTTTCTTCTTTTTCCCTTGTGTTGGGGGGTGTTTATTCATTTGTCAATAAACCAGTTTTGTCCACTTTGTTCGAGAAATTCCTTCCCAAACCCAGGGCAGGGGGAGGGGTGGTAGAGGTTTTGTTATTAAGGGATTCCTTTGGAGGTTCTCCCCTAATTCCTCCTAAACCAGGACATGAATGTAGATCACATTCAGATCCTTAAAAGATTTGCAGTTTCAGAAGCTAACCTGGGCATACTGCAAAACACAAGACTTTAATTTCTCATTAGACACTAAGGACTATAGGTGATTGTTAGAGACTAATGGTGTACTGGGTGCATTCTGAATGGCTGGGATGCATTGCACCCACCAAGCCAGGGTGAGAAGGAAATCAAGGCTTGTCTGATTTTCAGAATACCAAAGCCAGGTACATTTGTGGTGATAGTGTCAGGAATATGAAAATTACCCCATAAATGATAGTTCTATAAAAAAAGAAAAAATATTATTAATAATAATAACAATAACCACATTAATAATGAATGTCTGTGGTAGCTAACTCGGGACCCAACAGCAACATGTGCTTTTTCTCAATGTGAAACATCTGTACTTTCTGCACTCAGCTTGTGCCACAAATTTGAGAGACCCAAGGCTCTGATTCCCATGACCTACTAGTCATGCAAAGCAAAGAACTTGTATAGCACAACAAATTCCTGTCTTTGTATTTCCCTCCTGACAGGCAGGGCCACAGAGCTCTTGTGCTGCTTACAGGGCTTTTCGTGCAGGAGTTATTCTCAAGAGACTCCTTCCATAATGTTGAAGATCATTTTAGATAGAAGAGTGGCTCAAAAAAACCCAAAAAAAGATATTAATGTACTTGATAATCAGGTTTGTTGTGTACCTTGGAAAATACTAAGACATCAAAGTATTTAAGAATTAAAGGCAGCAACAAATCTGTACATTAAATTTTGAGCATGGCTATATTCCAGCAGTGAAAAATAAATAATGTCATAGTGACAATAAAATGATGACCATTGAATAAAAAAGATCAGGATGTCTCAGATATTATTGGCCAAATGCAATGTAATAAGGATATCTTCATTTTGAAACATGGTATGCAAGAATGGTGAAAAAAACTGCTTGTTTCTCTAAATAAGGAAATATTTAGTTGTTATAATTGATATCAATGTTACTTAGAACTTGTCAGTTTCATATGAACCACATCAACTGGTTTCAGCCACTGCTTTATAACCAAACCCCAGAACCAGTGCTGATGCAACTAAGGTTGCTATTTCTATGAGTATGAAAAAGGATTCTCCCAGGTTTATATGCCAAAAAAAGCAGGCCAGACTTTAATCAGTGATGCAAATAATTTATGGAAAGCATCTGAAAACAGATGATTTACAGAGGCAAGAGAGAAATTATACTAAAGAAAATCATACTAATTAATGGTCATAGAATATTAATAATCTAATTATCAAGGTAACATCGCTGGCAAGAGAGAACTTTGATACAAACATGAAGTACCCTAGTGGATATCAAATAGACAAGTATTACTGAAAGAGTATGGTTAGATTTTGGCATGTATTGGCTGCAATACTTACAAATTCTTAACTAAGTACTTCATGTTGGCATAAACCGTGACCATATGGAGACAAATCTGTCAGAAGAAACTTTAAGTGGTACATAACTATAATCCTAAAGATTCTGAGAGGAGCTGCCAGTTTTCATCAGCTAGATCAACTTGGCCTCCTGGTAATGAAGTGGAAGTCCAAAGCACAACCCTCAACTCATGCTATACCACTCTTAAGGTTAGAGCTTGGCTTTCCATCCTGTACACAGTCTGAGGGGGTCTGACATCAGTTGTGCAGGAAAATAGGCTTTTGTACTTGGAGATTCTTAGAAAGCAATTCTCTGAGAGAGAGATCTGGGAAGAACAATGTGGGACAAAGGCTATTTTAGTATGTCTTTCAACAGGCTTGAAAGTTTAAATGGTTTCTATTTAGAAGCTCATTCAAGATATAATTGAGCCCATAGCAAATTTCAGGTTTTGAGTATCATTTGTACCCTACTGACTGGCTGTTCTTTGCTGCCTGTTTTCTGCCTTGCTGAGGCCAGCAGAGTGGATCTGAGTGCATCTCAGCTTCTCTGAACTTCCACCGGATTTCACTCTGGGCTCCAACGAGCAGAAGTGGGGCAAAGCAGCTCAAAGACAGGATCATCCACATGCAGCCTGTGAATGCAGACACATGAGATTGACCCAAGAAAAGGTGAATAAGTGACTCATTTCTTAAGCTGGGCAAGGTCAGTTTATGGAAGGGCAGAAAGGAATAAGGAGAGATTGTGTAGCCAGCTGTCAGTGGTTTAGTTACTTGTGTTAAGACTGATGCACTCCAAAGCTGTCTTTGATTTGGGTGAAGTGAACCCACTCTTTCCTTGCCTTCCCCAACATGCAGCTTCTTGGTACAGGCACCTATGGGAGCAGAGCCTCATGAGTCCAGACCTAGGACTTCCTCTTTCCAAACCTCAGCCACATGAGTGAGTTTGCTTTAGCCTGTCCATGGCTAGGTAGCACTTATAACACAAAGACCATTCAAAAGACACTCTGGACTAATTGTTCTTTCTTTTACTACCATGACAGACAATAAATCTAGATAAAATAGTGCAGGTCCTCTATGCATCCCCATGCCTTCATTTCCTCAGTTTCTGGACAATTTGTTAGGCTGAAGCACAAATTTTCCAGGATCCCTCCCTTCTTTTCTCTCTTACATGTGCCTCTCTGCCAGTTTCTGGAATTTGCTCTGTTTTGGGAAACCAACCTATTATTTCTGCTTCATCTCTCCAATATGGCTTCTTTGGTGGCTGCCAGCCTCTTTTTCATTTTGGTAGGATGATTTCTCATCGGCTTTTGCTCCCTGGAAACTGATCCACAAACAAGGAGCAAACTCTGCTAAGTTAGTTTTAAGAGACAACTTTTTTTTTTTTTTTTTGTTAATGGTAGTATTTCACACAAAATGGGCATCTATGAGGAAGACGACGAGAAATCATAAGAGACCAGGAAAGGGACAAAAAATGCCTCAGAAAATACATGCTGTTTTCCACTTATTGCATTTATTTGCAGCTTATATTCTTACATTGGTATTATGGAGGAGAACAGACCTATGTTGTGATTAAGAGCACTTGGAGCTGAAGATTCAGCAGCATCTCCACAGTGAGAGCCTAAGCATGCTGATGTCATCCTGCCACAGCCTGGGGCTCCTTTAGAGTTCCTGGGGCCAGGACAAGCTCTGGGAGAGCACACAGGGCTAAGAGCAGCAGCCTGTGACACGCCTGGTACTAGGGGATTGATGTCATGAGTAACTTTTGGTGGCAGAATGGATGTGGCTCTGAGCAGACAGTGAAGATGTGGATTCAGAGAAACGCTTGTGTAAACAGGGCAGAGGAGACTCAGAAGGGAGAATGCATTAATCAGTATTTCTGTTTGCACTGAGGGAGATCCAGGCTTGAAAGCCTCTGCACTGCCTTCTTTGAGGCTGCTTATTCCTATTAATTACTAATTACTCACACTAATGAAGAGAAGAAAGATATGCTCCCAAGTATGATTAGAAAACCAGTGCTTGGGAGCTAACTCAATGGACCTGCAATGACTTCCCCAACTTCTTAGTATGAAACCTCTTGTCACATTTTTATGATGTGCTTCTGAAGAATTTATGGGAGCTAAAATGAAATAAGATATTAACCTTATTGAGAAAAAAATATTAGGCTGAAACAATCATATGTAAGATAGCTACAAACTGTCTGGTTCTCTGTAGAAGCTTCCTTCAAGAACATATTTATCTAGAGGTTTAAACTGCAGTGCTTTTATTTGACATATGAATCCTAAATAATATTTACTTGTTCCTCCTCTAAATGTAAGGAAGTAACAGGAAAGACAGGAAAAATAAGCTGAAAATCCATGACTCCAGGAAAGGTAGCTGCAACTTATACCATGTTTAGTGGTTTCACCATATCCAACTAATACACTCATCTGGCAGTCAGTTGCTGCCAGAGAAGAGAGGAGTGAGGATATGTGTGAGTGGCTCTGCTCTGCAGACACCCAGCAGACCCACGAGCCTTTCATTATATTTTTCTCTCCCCTGTCCAGTTGATGAGGTGAGTGACAGTGAGTTTAGTCACTGGCACTTGGTGTTGAGCCAGGGACAACCCACCTGTCCTAGCTCTATTTCTACAGGAAAAAAAAAAAAAAAAAAAAAAAAAAAACCAAAAAAAAAAAAAACCCAAAAAAACCCCACATTGAGTTTAGCATCTAAATTTCTTTTGTAATGTTTGGAATATTAAGTGAAAGATTTTGATGTTCTCTCTTTGAAAGTGACTGCAGCAGAAGTCATTGACAGGAAAGAAAAACAAACAACACTGAAATTTGCTGTTTGGCAGGTACCAAGCACTCTCAGCTTTCAGGTACCCTTGCAGCTGAGTGGAGGGAAGGGCAAAGCCTTACTCAGACTGGAAGTGCCTGGTGCGGTTCTGGCCAGAAACAGAGTGACACCTTGCTCATCACGTTACTTGCTCTGCTGCCCATGTAGAGAGGACAACATCACAAGTGGTGAGACACTTGCTCTTAATGCTTGGCTATGAATCACACTTTAGTTGTGGAGATGTTTTTGTCACTCTTTTCTCCCTTCTGCTGCTTTTTTGTTCTGTTAAGGCTCTTAGATCATAGCTCTGAGACAAAAACAATCAGTTATGGTATATCTTTACAATGTCTAATACAACAATATTCTGAATATAGCCTAGTACTTCATTTACTACAGTATAAATTATACTACTCTAACAAATTTTGGGACTATAAAGGTTATCTCAGCTAAATTTCTCGTGCTGCATTATACCACATTTCTCATCCCTCTTATTTAAAGCAATTTACAACAAATGTGATGTGAAACTTCAGAAAAATCCCAAGGATGCATTTTACATTGACTGATAGAAAAAAAAAAAAGAAAAAGAAAAAAAACCACACAAACAAAAAAACCCACAAAACCAGCCAATAAAATAAAATAAAACCCAAAAACCCTGCATCAATTTGAACATCCAAATAACATAATCTGCTCCTAGTGTATATAAAGCTCAAATAAATGCTCCTCTTTGTACAACAAAAAACCTCAAAGTGGCTAGATCTTCTAAGTTACCATGAAGGAGAGCCTACTGACCTAAAAGCCTTTGGTCTCAGTGTGTCTGTGGTGGCCATTTGCACTTCCTTTGCCTCCTCAGGAAGCAGTAGAGCTGCAAAGGGACAAGCAAAGGGACAAGCTGCCTCAGTACCCTTTGCACCTGCACAGCTTCCAGCATGGACTAGGAGGCGACACAAGTGTGGCCATGCAATGGGAACATTCTCACACCTCAGCAAAGGTCCTGGGGACCTGGATGGCCTCTCTGTCCCTACACTGGATATGTTGACCATGTGTACATTGTTTGAAGAATTCAAGCTCACCTTCTGCCCAATTTTTAAGGGAAATGAGCAAATTCTCTGTGTGGATCATCCTTTTCATTTTTTTAGTACTTACAAATAGACACAGTGGAGTAATCCTGACAAAGCTAGGTATAACCAGTGCAGGAAAAACAAGTAACAAGAGCTAGGGAAGAGTTAAGAGTGTTTGTTCCTGTGCTTCGATGGAGTAGGTGAAGTGTGGGTCTCTTGTACAATATGGTCATGTACTTGGATTCATTTCATCCTGCACTCACTCCTCTGCAATCTGCTTAGCATGACAAAAGTCACCAAAGTGCTGTGATAATGAGAGAGCTGTAGGCAACTTCTAATCAGTTCCCTGTGGCACATTTGGAGTTTACTAGCCATAGGATGTAGTGGTTTCTCCATGCAATTGCCGCTGACTCCACACTTCTCCTTTAGTAAATATATGCAACCACTGAAAAGTAAAATTCAAGTTTACCTTAAAAGAGTGCTGAGCACATCCTTCTTTGTATGCCTCATGTTTATCCATCTTGCAGTCTTGGGAAATCAGTATTGGCTTTTGTTATAGTAATCTCACTGCTGGAAGCAACCATAGTTTGGCTATTGGAAATTTTATGTAATTAGTAATTTATGGCTCCTAATTTTCTCAGACGCTTTTGGAAGTGAGGCTGGAAATAACATCATGCCAAATATTAAACCTCTGGATGCAGCATATGCAGCCTTTCACAGACCAAAATGATAACTCCTTTGGAGTTATATGCCCCTAAGAAATGTTTCTTAAGAATTATATCTCTGTATGTAAAGTGCTGGCATAAATTGTAATATAGCAAATTTAATAATTAATGACATTTTTAATTATATGGTGGTTTTATCATTGCATTTTTATCAATTAGAGAATGTATTACTGTAGTAATAGGTTTATTTCTCCTAAGACACACATTTAAAATTACTGCATGGGGTAAACTTTTAAAAGCTATGCTACGTGTTTCTTTTTTTAGCTGTTTGCAAGTTGCCCAGGTTACCTCTGGTAACACTTTATGGAAGATAGAGAGATGTGAAACCCTTTCAGCCATCTCGTGACATTACCCTTAAATTATCGTTCTCATTTTCAAGAGAAAGAGTATTGTGCTTAACATTTCCTTTCATTTTGTTCTGCTTTTAAGTATCCCTAACACTCTGCCAAAACTAAAGTCAAAAGTTAACACCATACTAATGGGGTTAATGTGTGGTCAAAGTCTGCATTTTTTTTCTGCCAGAAAAGCATTTGACATTATTCTTGTTGAATAGAGACAGTCAGCAGTGATAGGTTGCAAGCCTGCAGCTGGGAAAAGGAAAACCAGGCTGTTTGCACACACTGATTGCTGTGTTTCTTTGTTCCAGGCAGGGTAGGCTGTGCCAAGAGGTGGTTTTATTCCTACTTCCAAGTGCCATGCTGCTGCTTTGCAGTGCAAGGAGCACTTCAGAGGCACAAGGGCCTCAGGTATAAATATAATGATGTGACTGTTTATTCTCTGTGTTGATCCACTGAAGTTCTATTCCAGCTTCATCCCAGCTGATTTCCATGGTGTTACATTGCCCTTAGCCTGGCAGCAGCATGTTGATGGCTCAGGAATCCTTTCCCCCAGTTTGCAGTGCACAACAGTGAATTTTCTAGGTAGCCTGTTTGGAGACCTCTGCATTCCCTTATGCTGTAAGACAGATGAGGATGAACAGGAGCCAAAAAAGAAAGGCAAAACCTAGAGAGAAGCCATCTGCCCTCTTTTCACCTTCTCACGGAAGTCTCCTGGTAGTGGTGATATTGTGGGCTCCAGACCTGGCTAGAAGGAGTCAGCTGAGTTTAAGAAGGACATATTTTGCAATGCATGGCTCCCCATTAGAAACTCAGCAGAAAAGGGAGACAACAGTGATGTTGTTCCTCTTGTTTGCTTTCTACCCTGGCTTGTGCCCAGAGGGAGAATTGGGAGAGATGAAGGTACAGCCATGGCACTGGGAAACAAGGTTGATATCTGTGGCCTCAAGGACACGAGGGTGCAGAGTCAGGGTATCCATACAACTGCTAGGAAGTTTCCATCGCTCCAGGAGGTCCTACAGACAAATGCTTTAAATTATTCTTGCCTTTCAAGGACTTGCAAGTCTCACCTACAGTACTGACTCCTGCTCTCTTTTCAGCATGAGATTCACAGGTCTGGGAGTCAGACTCTTTCATCTCTGTGCCCAAAGTATTTTTAGAGAAAACATTGTCCAGAGGCCACATTAGTTGTACATAGAAGAGGTTTTAAGAAGCTAAGGTGTGTGCTTCTCAGATCTTCAGCTTGGCCCTATAGCAAAATTGATTAGTTAATTAAATCAGACATAGGCAGGTTCTCTCCATGAAGGGCTTTGCTGTGGGAGTGTGGATTTGGACCAGGAGGCAGCACCAGAGCACCTCCTTGACCAGCCCTGTCCTGCAAACGCCAGCAAGATGGGCCAAGCAGATCTGGGGATGGTAACCAGGGTCAGCCAGAGGCCAGCCATCCACAGGCACCCTGGGGCTCAGCCAGGAAAGGATCCTGTGGGATGGGATTAGGGCAGTACTGGCTCAGCAGGGCCCAGGGCCAGGCAGAGTCAGGGCTGCAGCACCCAGTCTGCACATCAAAGAAGTTCTCACTACTAAATGAAACAGAATGTTTTGGTTAATCCAGTAGAGAAAGGGTACTTAATTAATTTCTACCGAGGTCTGCTGGGAAATTCTCCTAAGGTCTGTTAATTCTTACTGAGATTTGATCAGCAGGAAGCAATGCACAGGTTCTGCTCTACCTTCACGATTTGCAGCCCCTTTCTGAGGGAGCAGGCTAATGGGAGGAACACCTGGGCTGCCTGCAGATAAGGTGAGGTTTGGGTAAAATGTGCTCATGAGCTGGATGAGAAGCTGCTATTTGAGCACCAGCACAGCACCATGTCTTCAGAGATGTAAATTAAAGTTACAGGTGAGAGCACGAATAAAAATGAATGGTTTGTTCCACGTTATAATTTTTTCCAGCAGAAAAGCCTGCTGAGCAGGTTCCTGATCTCTCCCTTGTCTTACTTCAATCAAGGCAATGACCACCACAATTTCCCGACCCTTCAGCCAAGCTGCTGCACCTCTTTGTGAAGATGGTCCTTTAACCCAGACAGTGAAATCATTAATTTTAAAAAAACAAATTAGGAAAAGAAAAAGGAACTATTTCAAGTGTAGCCACATATGGAGCACACCGAGCATTTACAGAACTGTGGTGCAATAGATGTGATACAGGGCAAATAGCTGTAAAACCCTTTTATGAGCCTCACTCTTAGAGCAATCTGGCACAGAAACACCCAAATGACCATAGCTCCCACCAGAAATTCCTCCACATCATTGTAGCACCACGGGTCCCACATGCTTTCCATTATAAAACCCAATATCATGTTATTTCTCAAGATCATTGTGCTTCCTCCCAGCAGACCAGAACTGCAGATGCTGGAAGGATGAATCTGTGGAAAATTATTCATCTACAATAAATCTTTGTGTTCCCAAACACAAAGCCGTAAGGGATGCTTTGTTTTAGCCCTATGAAATTGTTCTTGCAGCCCTTTATTTGGGGGAGGTTTCAAATTAAACTGATTCACACCCCCATGCAGGTATCAGGGGCCAAGGAATGGAGGCATATATAGACAGCCCTATAAAGGTTACACGGGCAGCATTAAATTTGGCATCTCCTAGTTTTTGGATGTTTGCCTGAACAAGAATTATCTACTGTCCTGTGGGCTGCTGGAGGGAACGAGATCTCAGTCAGTCATTTTGTCTTCACATAACTTCACTAGCTCTGCATGTTTGTTACAGAAATGTCTAAATTGAGGTTATTCATGTGAAGAGAAGGCAACTGCTTTAATCAAAAACAACCTTTCTCTGATTATATACAAGGTAATCTACATGTAAGTTAAGCACAAGAACTGCCTTTATCAATGTATCTAGTGACAACTCACTACACTGTCCAATTGGTTTGGTTGCTTTTTTCAAGAGCCAGGCAGGAGCTAAATTAATCCAGCTAAACATTACTTGTACTTTTAATCTAATGCAAAAACTAAATTTCAAACTTTTAAAAGTGAAAGGCAAGCATCTATCCATCAGTGGTAATACCTAGCTGCCCATACTGGGTAACTGCAAATAATAGCAGACAATACATTTAATTTCTAAGGCTGAACAATCAGGAACCATTACAGGAAGACGGAAGACACGAGTAAAGCAATTAAGATAAGTGGAATGTCTTTCATTATTTGTATCAAACAAGTGAACTATTCAGAAGGATGGGCCAAGTTGGCGAACTTGCTCAAAATAAATGACCGATGCAACTTTCCATGGTTTCTTACTGAAACTCAGACACTGCTAGCAGGGCTGGCTTCTTGTCAGCCTACTCCTGTGGCACTCAGCTCCTGTTTAAATAAGAACATTACTTGTTTTGAGTAAAATGAGAGCTAAACTGACAGTCAAAAATGTAAAGCAAATTACTAAATTTTGTTTGTAGAGAAAGCTGAGCATCTATTTGCAAACACATAAGGAAGAAGTGGCTTCTGTTCAGTAGGACTGCTCCAATGTGAGTAGCTACTCATTTGCTGAAGTTTTCACAAGATCAGATCACAACATCCAGAAAATCAACCGCTACACCCAAACATTTTTTCCCACAGCACCCAGATCTTAGTCACCACTCTCCAGGGAGAGCAGACGGTGTAGAGCAGAAGTCATTGTGGCCACTGTGTGGCTTATTTAGTAAAAGAACTTATCCTGCTCATTTTCCATGATTCATATTTCAAGACTGCATTATTAATTTCTGTCAGACTAGATTTATACTAAATCAAGAGCTGCAGAAAGGCTTGTCATTTGTTCTAATGCCTAGTGTGAGAACACCGACTTCACATATATACAGGGTAACACTTAATTTGGGATCAACAGTATTAAGTTTATCAATGATCAGTATTTTCAAAAGATACAAATGACTTGGGGCAGCTCCATCACAGACATTCCTTCAGGCAGTGTGATACTCAAAAAGTGGGTCCTCCACCCCTCTGAAAAGCCAGTGGCTCCCTGAGATGTGTCAGAAAGCTCTCCTGAGACCCCACACCACCTTGCCAGTTTAGTTATCCTGCAGAGAAAATGTTGTCTTATCCTGCTGCTGTTTGCTATCACCCCTATGGAGCCTGCAGTGCTTTTGGACATGGGTAAATAGTGACATTATTCCCTGTCATAATGTTTATTTAGCCAGTAGTTAACCTACTGGTAGTGGGCAGCCTTAAGACCAATGCTCATTCAATTCATGAGCCTGAAGAAGTAAAAGGTAGCTCTGAAACACCTGCATACCCACTCCTAGCAGATTCCAGCAGAGAGAGCAGCCTTTCTGCCTGCTCACTGCTGCCCAAGGAACCTCCCTGACCTCCAGGGCTCCTGGTAAGAACTGAGGGGAGAAGCAGTTCCAGCAGCTTACAGGAGCCACTGGCTCTGCAGAAAGCAGTAAGGTATCTTCACTAAACAATGCAAAATGTACGCTACAAAACACATCAGGAGAGCTGTGTAAAAAAATGCAGTAACATTTTTTAAAATAGCTCAGTCAATTCATTCAAAAATATACATTGGCAGGAGGAGGGGAAATAGTTTAATAATTTTAATGGCCAATACTTAAGAAAAGATTAAAGGTCTAATACATTAAAAAGGAAACTCTGCTGATGGTAATCAGTTTTGCTGCTTTTATGCATCATTTTGTTCCATGTTTGTGTATGAAATGAGGTGGGGAGGCGGGGTGGGGGAAATTTGAAGATTTAGGGAGATTATTGCTTTCATGAGAGTGTTTTATTGCACTTCAGTGGTTCTGGATTTAACCAGAAAATCCAATTGTGGAAAAAGGATGAAACAATCTGTTTTTCCTCTAATCAATCACAAGGTTGCAGGACACATTAAAATAAATTTGCGACCGCTATTCTTCTTCTTTCCCACTGCTGTCGTAGCAAATGATGATCCAAAAGTTGACTGACACTTCCCATATCAGCCCTGATGCCTGCTGCCCTCCTTCTTTTACCAGTTCTTATGACTACAAACAAATAATTTCAGAGCTGTTGCAAGAACATGGAGAAAAGCCTTCTGGCAGATGGAGTACTTCAATACTAAGAGAAATTTAACCCAAAAATATCAGCAAAATTACAATCAGTCACATGAAGCAGTATGAACAGAGAAACAAATACTGTGAAGCATTCCTCCTAGCTTTTGCCTACTGCCGCCTGCTATTCATTCCTAAGCTAGTTGTTAGTTCCTCAGATAAAGCAAGTAGCAATGAAAATCAAAAGCCATGTGCTCAGATCAATACAGATTGCAGAATCATTCCCTGCCATTGCAACAAACAGTAGCGGCACAAGACACTATGCTCCCGTGCAAAGTCTCAAATCCAAGGTAAGTAGAATTCTATGTCCCAATTCAGGACACCAGAAATGTGCACCACATGTAGACCACTGGCAGGCTGCTCATGGTATCCAGTCAAATTGGTTCCTGTGACTGCCATGGAAATACACACCAATGCTGAGGTACAACTCATTGACCTGCACAGAGGAATCTAGATTGAAATCATCTAGGCTATAAGGGAGTGCTAAAGGCATTACAGCAAATCCTTGCTGAGGGAGATTTCTCTTCTGCTGAGGCCAGGTAGAGAATAGATAATCGGTACTTAGGAAGTTAAATTTAGATTAATTCCATCCAACACTGACTTTTAGGAGAAGCAGTTATTTAGTTACTACTGCATCACTGATCCAAAATGAGACCTTTGCAAGTATGGAAGACTGCAGACTCAATTTTAGTTGATTGAGGTAATTAACACCATCTTTGGACAGCAATTTACAGTATCTCCCTAATTACTAGGAACAGTTTTCCTCTGTCCATCCCAGGCAGATCCCTCAACCTGTTCACAAGAGGAAGGTCCTCCCATATTTTTTTTTTTTTTCTTCTGGGAACTATTCCCTGATTCTGTCAAAATTTGTGGACTTGAACTCACTGCAGTATCAGAGCACAACTGCAATATCTGCACCTGGGCTGGACAGCTGTGATGTGAATGAAACAAAATCCCTTGGAGAATTCCAGTGACAAACTCATCTAGGCATATAAACACCACCTATAGTCAAAGGCTCGATGACCTGACAAGAAGTCATTAGGATTTGTTAGGGCTCATATCCATGCCTGTGAGCATTGGTATTAGATGGCACTGAGCAATTATCTTTTTGCTAATGTCCAGATAACATTTAATTGGGAAAGTGAAACCATAGGTAGGTATGGAAAAAAGTGCTGTGTTAGATCCTCGTGTGGTATTTGTTCTTCACCATGTTTTCCAGAGCCTTCTCATTTCTCTTTTCTCTAGTGCCTTTCACGAGCTAAATAGAAAAGTAGTGTACAAAGGTTAAAAATACTGAGTCTCTCATGCTTCAATGAAAGTGTTCAGGTGTAACACTGAAAAAAGTGGTTGGAAAAATGTTTGCTTTCCAGCATGGAAATAAACACTGTATATGAAGATAGTTAAGCAAAATACTATGGCCTGTTGCCCCTCAAAGCAAAAACAGCAGTGGTCAGGAAGGTTCTGCTGAGTAACATTTTAGTAATGGAGAGGAAGGGAAACTGAAAAAGAAGCAGCAGACCATACAGAGGCAGTTTAAATAAGCACTAGAATATCAGCCTTGAGAGAAAGACAAAATTCTCGGCTGAGAGCAGAGTAGCAGCAGGCTGAGAATATATTAAAAAAAAACCATATGCAAATGAATGGCTGTGGTACATATTTTGTGTGAAACACACACACACACTCAAAAACAGAGAAGATAACAATACTGCAGATAATTTCTATTTCTGATTAAGTCACATCCTTGAAAATTAAGTAAACTTCCATGCATGGGGTAAGACAAAACTGTTATCATAAATATGGCTTTATATAGGACACAATTTTTCTACTGTTCATTCACTACAATCTTATGCTTGTTTGTATCCTTAATAAAAATAATGAAGATACCCCAAGTTCCAATCATACGGATATATGATGAATATATGTTACTTCTAAAGTGCTGACCACGTAAATATTTATCATACACTTTTTTTTTTTCTGTGCAAGAACTGCATTTAACTTCATCAATTCAATTTCATTTAAAAAAGACTAAGCCAGCATATTGAACTGATTTCTGGCACAATGGTAAGATTTTTTTTCTTTACTGTCATTTTAATTCATTATATTACTGTGCTATTTTTAAAAGGTCCCATTTATATTGTACATTGCAGTTCCATAGATTAACAGTTGGAAACTAAAGATTAATTTACAGGAAATGCAAGGAAGGTAGCAAAGTGTAGTGATAAGAGTTATCTTAAGAGTTATTTTGGATAATATACCACAGGACCTTTACCATGGCATATTCTGTGCAATTTTGATTTAAAACTTTTCTTGACACTTCTGTGAAAAAAAAAAAAAACAAAAACGTATACCATGTCTTATGCTAAATTACAGCTTTGTTCTATTTTATCAAATACATCACATGGTAAATTCTGCTTACAATTTAAAAGAGGGAAATTAATTGTTCTAAAGGACAAATAATAAAGCTCAGAGTAGAACATTACAATATTTCAGTTACAATTACAAAAGTGAACCCGGTGCAGGTGAACAGCAGCTGAAATTTATCACCACCTGATGGCTGTTCAGTGGACCATGTGAAGGGAATTAACTTGTCTGTCCAGTTTGGAACTGAAAACTCTCTGTATTCCAGAACCTGCCACCAAACCTGGCACATTCACTGGGAGAGATCAAGGGTTAGGTAGGTGTTGGCAACACAAGTATTCCTGCACTTTTAACTGCTGACAGACTAAGGGCAGAACTTGATTTGTTAGAGAAGATGGAAAAAGCATTCAAAAGTTTTTTAAAAGTCCAGAAAACAAACGAAAAAACAAACAAACAACCAGCAGACAGTTGCAGGATTTACACAAATTTTCCCAATTCTTTTTAACTTGGAGCCATGGGCTTGGGCATGGAAAAAAAAATCCGTCTCTAAAAGAATTATATTCAAGCAAGCATGGGTTATGGTCTTGGGGCAGAAATTAATGACTGAGATTCTCTGGCCTGCGTGATACAAGAAGTTAGACAGAGTGATCATGATGGTCCCTCTGGCCTTTTAAATCTAGGAATTTGTGATCAGTAGATGGAAATCAAACTGTTTGCAAAATCAGGCAATGTCTCTTTTTGTTTGGTCTACACAGTGACATCTACATTTGACATTTTATGCTGTAAAATCATACAGCGGTGAATACGCTGTTACACTATTCTGCACGTGTATGGGCGTTATCTATTCTCCCAGAAAGCTTTTTGCATCCCAGACTGTATCACACGACCCGTTTTAGGTCCCCTTCTTCTGTCAGGATGGCAGACAGCACTTTATCACCTGAGTAATGGAACTGCGAGAGGAAGCAAAATAGACCCATCAGTGCTTTGTGGATTTTAGGCTTGCACTTGAGGAGTACACGAGCAAAGGCAAGGTTATTCTTTCTCTCTCCCTCTTCTTATTCTCTCTTCTCTTACTCTGATGTATGATCAGGCTCCTTGCATCGCCAAAATAAATGAGAAGCAATTTCCCCACCGTATTAGGTGAGGCTGGATGGGGGTCTGAGCAGCACCCTGGTCTAATGGAAGTTGTCCCAGACCACAGCACAGGGATGGGGACTAGATGATGTTTAAGGTCCCTTCCAACCCAGACCATTCTATGGTTCTATGATTCTATGACTGTACGTGTGTATAGAACTACCAATTGTCCAACCATTTTCAACAAAATTAAGTTCACCTGTCCTCCTGACTTTTCTGTTGGTCATGATGGAGTGGCATCAAAAACTGACAGATTTAGTCAGGAGAGGCTGGATTTTCATCTACTAAGGCTTTGATTTTTTTCAAATGAGAAAAATTCCATTAAAAAAAAAGAAGCCATAATACTGTCAGTTGGGTAGAAGATAGCACTGCAAACACAAATTGATAGACTGCCTATCCAAGTGAAGCATACAATTAGTTCTGAATACCTTTCTTTCAAAATTATACTGATAATTGGCAATCTTATTCACCTGAGTTTGCATTTGGCTAAATGACAGAGAATTCTATTAACTGATGCATATTTTTAAAGTTCATTATTAAATAGCAGGACTTACTATTTGTGAGAGGACAGTTCTCTTTCTATTAAAAAAAAAAAAAAAAAAAAAAAAAAAAAAAAAAAAAAAAAGAAAAAAGAAAACTGTTCTTAAGGCATGATTCCTGTTCCTAGTATGCAGTGCTTATCACAAGATTTAGGATTTTGGAATAGGTTTAGGAGTCACAACTCAAACTATGAGAAGAGCAATACCTCCCTGTATTTTCTTAACCACCTTTTCTTTTCTCTTAGTTCCTGCTTATTTCTGTTCCTCCTCCATGTATGCTGACACCACTCTGTATCTGGTTATATTGGGAAGCAGCCTTAGGAATTCACAAGGCTTAAAAACCTAACCTAAACTGAACAAACAATAAAAACCCAAAAGGGGTTAAAGGGGAAAAAACCGTTTTGTTCAAAACTTATTTTCCAGGATCTGGGTGCTCATAAGGCAATGGATAGAGCCATTCTAGCAGAGCAGAGGAAGGTTACACATGGAGCTTTGATACTCCTTTGATCTGCTCCAATCATCACCTCTGTCTGGAAAGAAGGTGTCTGGACTGTCTTCAGGCTTTATGAGTGACTTATGTAAGGAGGTAATTTCAGCCTCTCTAGTTTTCCATGACAGGTATTCACCCTCTCTGCACTTTGGTATCTGGGCCATTTTCTCCTCACCCTTGCTATCCCATGACAGTTTCCCACAAGTAGGTTCAGCATTTGATGGTCACGTTATTCTTTGTAATGTATTTTATTGCCACTGATGAAAACTACAAAAAGTAGGAAGGATCTGCACTGTGTACTAGATGCTACCTGCAGTAGTGAAGTGGAGAATAAACCCCCAGTACAGGATAGAACTGGCTATTATCTCTCCATGCTGTTCTCAATGTCTTCTGTTAGTCTGGAAGGGAACAGGATGATGGAAAGTTTTGGATTTAGCAAAACAATATCTCTGAGGAACAGTTTTTCAGATCAGAAGCTTGGCTTCTGTTTCCCCGCTTAGAACACATGGCCATATGATGACCTATGCCAGGTACTTCCTGGGAGGGTGAGGAGGGGAAAGTTTTAGAGACTATTTTAATCCTTCCCCTCGGTGACACCTCATTGTTTCAGACTTGTAGTGATAAATGTGATAATGAGTAATGACATCTATTCATGGAATGTGTGAAAGCAGGTCTGAAATGTCACGATTTAGCATGAGGAAAATGTGTCTCCAGCAAGGTCAGCTGCATTGACTTACTTCAGCCCATCCCTCATTAAAGCACAGCCTGGATTTCTCGTAAGTCTGGGCAGAGTGCATTCTCCGTCTCTCTGTCTCCTTCCTCCTGTGCCTGCAGTTTTTTTAGATGGTGCTCAAAGGCCAAATTATGGGAGTTTTCAAACTCATTGTTCCCCATTAAAATGCTAATTCTGCCCATGATTCCTATTGTTTAATCCCTTGAGTGCTCTAGGACACACAAGACAGAGTGCGCATTCTGTGAAAGAGCGCTCACCCCGTGTGTTTCCCTGTCCCGCTGCCAGCAGCCGGCCAGAACAAACGGTGTGGCCTTGGCGGGGGACAAGAGACTTCAGCGAGGTGCAGCAAATGAGCTGAACCCACTTGTCACACTGACTGTGCTTCTGGTGCTCCGTGGATGCATCTCCTCTCCTCCTTGCTGATTTGCGGTGCCCGAGTGCTTTCTGATAATGAAGCAACCACTGCACTCAACATCTGGCACATCCTTCTCCTCTCACCCCTAGAAAGAGAACTTCTGTAGAGAAAAACCTTTGGTAAAGAGAGTTCTTTTTTATGAGAGCATGATAGGGAAGGAGGATTGCTTTTAAAGACTTTATTAGTGTGTATGTTGTTGTAAACTTACATGGGGCAGGGGAGTAGTCAAAAAATGTACTTGGGGCAGGAGGTTATGAAAGAATATGATGGTTCTCAGTCTCTGGGGCATTTGACCCTACAAGGTTGCTGGAGTCCTGTGGAAAGCCTTTATCTGAACACTGCTGTGCCACAGACTTAAAAGTGCCAATTGTGAAATAACCCCCCCGGGGCGACCCCGTGGTATCAACATGTAAATTAAGAACCCCGGTGTACACTGGTACTCTTTTTAAAACCAAAAAACCTCTATAAAAACAATCAATGTAAAATTTAAACCCACAAAAAACAGTACTAAACCGTGTATACCCTAAAGTATTAATGAACAATTTTTTGTAACTTGCTGTAACCTAAAAGGTACCCAAGAAAAGGCAGGACCCCAAGACGACCCGGCGAAAATAAGAACTTCTCAGACCCCTGGCGAGGAGAGAGTTCCCAGCTTTGCAGGAACTTCCGACTGCAAAGCTGACCAAGACCCTCCTCCTCAAGGGTAAACCTGGAAGGGCTGAAACCTCCCTCGAGCCACCTTTGTAAGAGCTGACTAATAAAGGCATTTTAAGGAGAAAAATATTATCTCCACCCATTTTTAACACTAGTACATTGGAGTAAGACCAAGATTTTGAATGTGATACCCAAAATACTACCAGTGGTCAGCACCAACAGCCACAAGCTGACCTTCCGTGGGTAACTACTGTTAGATTACGTAATTGTGCTTCTCCATTGGTTTTGCTTTAACATTTGTACACCTTAAGACAGGTGAGACTAGACACTGACCTTTGTCAGGAAAAGAAAATGAAGATTTGGCATTTTTGCCTAGAAAACAGGATCTTTCCATTTACCATGATCAGTAGAGGACTTCATTTGCCACATATGCATGTGCTTGGCAGAAATAAAGATGCCTATTTCTGCAAGAAGAGGAAAGGAATCACAGATAATGAATTTAAATCTCCATGACTGAACTATTTTCTGCAAGACTGTGTATTCTCATTTTCATTCTGATACCTATCACTGTAGAAGACATCTTTGTTCTACTGTATAATATTTTGCCATTTTGGTACAACCATGATCTAAGGATACAAATGAGGAAAGAGAAAGGATGCAACATTTAGTAAGTCAGACACTGTTCTGGGAATTATGCTTTTGGATTTGGCCTTGAGGGATGACAAGTCCAAAAGCAACTCCATTTTATTCAACTTTATCAGTTTGTCTAGGAAGATATGTATTTTCTTCCAAAATACTGCCATTAAACTCTACTTATATTTTTTGTGACTATCTAGTTTTTTAGGTCCCTATTTAACCACAGGTAGTTCTTCCTGCCCCTCCAACTTCTGTAATTTCTTTTTACTTCCTGAACCATTGATTTTTATTCCATAATAAAATTATCATCCATGCTTGGCAGACATTGCCTGAGAAGACTACAATACTGCAAACATGCTCACTAGCTAGTTTAAAATTGCATTTTGACAACACTGAATGGCTTGTTGTGTCTTTTTTGTTTGCTTTATATTAATTCATTCTGATTATTGCTGCCTTAAATTAATACTAAGGAACTTTGGCTATATCCAGCTAAAATTATATTTGTTCATATGCAAGTAGGCAGATAACAGAGTTTAGTTCTCAAGTTTGAACCTAACTCAAGGAGCCTTGCAACTGGATTGGTCTCTAGAAATGTCCACTCTTTTATTCTGTGACTTCCTTGAATTTATACATAGGAGAATCCCTTTCCAAGATGTGCCCACTGTACAGACCATCCATGTCATTCAGCATCAGGTAATTAATACTAAGGTGATCAGCCTTGCCTTTTGACAATGAAAGATATCTTCTTCTTAAGTGCATCAAGAAGAAAGGCAAGTTACTTAATTAGTATTGTAAGGTCTGGGTAATAGTTTGCTTTCTCTAAGCTTAGGTGTGTGTTTTGAAGATCTCTTTTCTTTTTATCAGTATTTTTCAAAAGCAATTACAAGAAAAAAGCCAGAAAAACATTTTAGCAGTAAATATTAGCATGACAGGATGTGGCTTCAACATAAACGTACCAGAGATGTAAGAATGTGTTATAACTTGAATATATACAGAAGACATTGCTCAATCAAGGCTGTGCTATTAAGTGCTTGGAGACTGTTTGCACAAACTGATGGATTCACAATATATTGTCCTCATAATTTTCAGTGACTGCACCCCTTGAGTACCATCATTTGTAGTGTCATAGGGAGCAGCCATGTGACTATAACGTTCATGAGGACGAATAAAAAAAAAAAGCTAACCTAAGTTTGCTAACACATCTTTTATTGGTCTAATTCTCTCAGGCCACCTGTTCTGTAGCTGCATAAAACCAAACAGCTGTGAACCCAGTGAACTCCAGGAAAGTGCATGAATCCAACACTGCAGATCAGGAGCCTGGATGTGACCTAACTCCAGTTTCAGAAACAAAACAAATAAAAAACCAAAGTGGTGTTTGCATGACATTTTTAGTGGCCTGAAAATCTGCCATATCATGTTGCACCTAATCTGCAGCTGACAGCATGTCCTGATGCTGCCCTGCCCTCCCAGCCAGCCCCATGGTACCCCCAGGTCCCTGGCAGAGGACCTGGTGCTCTGGCACCAGCTGCAGCGGGTTTTGTTTGGGTCGAGTCAGGTGATTAATCCAGCTCACCTTGCAGCCACACAACCCTTAGATCTGCTGGAGGGAAGGCAGAGGGGACACAAAGCCACGCACAAGCAGATTGATGGGGGACATCAGCCCTTTCATTAGCATTTCCCCATTAAATGGGGCAGGTTAACACGAGAATGGACGCTGAGAAAAAGCAACACTTCATTTCCCTGGTGTTCCAATAATCTATGTAAACCACTGACAAAATTCCCACACTCACTAAAGTTAAATTAAAACAATGTGGTCACAGGTGAGAATCATGTTTGGTAAACTTTTGAATTTGAATGTGTCAAAACCAGGGCAGAATGATGGAAAAAGGTGAAGATATGTTCTGGAGTGCAGCAGTGTGTATAAAATATTACATATATCAAAACAGAGTGAGATTTTCCATGCACTTCAGTTTAATCTCACAGCTTGGTTAATTGATTTGGATGCTGCTTTAAAAATCTGCTTCCCATTTAAAGACAGAACATTTGAGACTTTACACGAGTCCTTCAGCACTGACCTCATTCACACATTTTATAAAGTAACCACTCTGACAGTAAGAACCGAAGGACAGGGCCCCAAAATCCTTCTATGAGAGCTGAGTGTCATTTCAAAGAAAAGAGAGTCCTCTAGCGGAGAATTATGAGTTTTACTCTCCACGTAGCATTTGAGGGATTTAATTTTTAACTGGGTTTGTAATGCAAAAAACATAGCCCAGTTTACAAGCCTGTACTGAAGGTACAGCCAACGTTTTAAATCCTACAAGTTCATGCCCATTTTCAGTTTCTTTGACAAAGTTTCTGACTCTTTTTACTCGAGCTTTTTTTTTTCTTTGCTTGTTTATTTGGTTTGGTCTGGTGCGGTTTTAAGGAGACTACAGCAGTATTAGGTATATACACGCTGTAGTAATTTTTTTCTACTATTAAAAAGGAAGTGTCACCTGATAAAGAAGGGGAAGGAATCACTTGTTTTACGTGACTCTCCCAACAACATGAACAATCAAATGGAGTGTCGGCAAATTGCTCAAACACTCTTGCAAATAGCAAATCTGCTTCCAGGAACAAGAATCCGTTCACAAGTAATGTACGAGTAGCAGAAAGTTAAATTAGCAATGAATATCAATCACAATGAAGCACTCAACCAGCTCTCGATGTGACACAACTTGAAGGGACACAATGTACTTTGAAAGGGCACTGATGTAATAGGATGAGACACAGTGACCTTTGTATGGTTGCCTTATTTGCTACACAGGCAGCAATCAAGCAACTATAAACAGCCCTGAGATTTCGTTCCTGACCTCTCCTGAACATTTTTCATTTAATAACGTGTCAGTGGCTTTTACATTGTCCCTTCCTGTTTGGACTGCACAGAGGTGGGGAAAAGAGAGACCACAACAGATGCTAAAAGCCTGATCTGGTGGAGAAAGGCTCTCCCCTGTGAAAGACCTCTGTGAGTTACAGGGTTTAGGAGACAGAACCTATGCTCGTGTCAAGAAGAGAAGCCAAAGCAGTTCAGTTCATATTCTCTTATTTTTCTCTGATATATTTCATCTAAGTCTGATATTCCTGTTACCAGTTCTTCTACCTATATTACACCAGATAGGGAATTTCCTGTGCAGGGTGCAGCCTTTATTGAACTTAATGTATTGACAACTCTTGCAAATTTATCCCAAGACTTGCAATTTCTGAAAGTATTTGCAGAGATCAGCTGCCAGACCATAAAATTTCAAAAGAATGTCAGCTTTTATTTGAGGAAAAAAAGGGGAAAGTAAAAAAAAACCAACCAAACAAACAAAAAAAAAAAAAACAAAAACAAAAAAACAAAAACAAACAAAAAAAAACAACAACCAAAAAAAAAAAACCAACAACAAAACAAAAAAAAAAAAAAAAAAAAAAAAAAAAAAAAAAAAAAAAAAACAAAAAAAAAAAACCCACACCAACCCTGAAGTCTCCAAATCTAGAGCATAAATGCAAAAATACAGAATATATTAGTCCAAGTATGTTTCATACTTTTTAAAGCCCTCTGGCACTGCTCTGAGGCTCGAGCTGTGATTTCCAACTGTCTGGAGCTGACAGTTCTGTGCCTGTGATAACTTCTCATGTGGAGACTTTATTCTCCACCACACAGCTCTGGCCACTTTTGAGTTGCAGGGCACAAAGTGAATCTGGCAGACAGCAAGATCTGTCTGTGTGCGTCAATCAGGCTTACTAAAATGTCTCTCCTTATTCATTACATCCAAATGCTTTGTGAGGAAAGTAACAGTGAATTGCAGAGCAGGGGATGTTCTAGTGGTTGGAGGGCACAGTTTGGCTAGAAAAATAGAGCAGGAACACCTAATTCTCACAATATTTTTTTTTCCTCCTTACCTCAAATGCTGAAGTGCTGGGAAACATAATCTTCAGCAGTATTCCTGCACATTTGCTTTCTTGTATTGTACCTGTGCTACCTCCCCTTTCATTTCCTTCCATGGTAGCTATATGCAATTGCTCACCTGGGCAGAAGTATTGGAAAATCTGAAAATGCAAAGACAAAATGAGTGTAAAAACAGAATTTTTTGTTCTGGGTTCAATAATGAATAAATAACATTTAAAAAAAACCATAATAAATACAGTCTTTACATGATTTTTCTTCAACTGTATTCCTAATACTTTGCATCCTTTTCTTCTTTCTTATATTCTAGCAGATGGCATCTCTGGGTGTATGTGCAGAGACATAGGACTCTGGCAGTAACCTCTGCTCAGTCTCATTTGTTGTCACGAAAATTCTCATTAGGGTTAATTTTATCCAATAAGAAAATTGAAACCTACCTTAAATTACATGAGATTTCTCAAGCAAATTTTAGCTGGCAACAAAGTACACTGCCATTCCCATGGCTTCTCACTGAGTTTTCAGCTCATGAGTTTTCTGGGTCTTGAGCATTCCCAAAACTACTAAATTTATTTTAGCAGGCCTCATCTTCCCATTCAAAGCAGGAATAACAGCAATTCTTCATTGCCCCATCATTACCTTAATATGCTAAGCATATGCCAAGCTTAATACTTCATTAGGAATGGAAGGCACACCTAACCTATGGGGGCAGAGAAGAAAAAAAAGGATCTAAAATGCTTTGAATAAATTTGTAGAAAATGTACTTTGAGTTTTTTGAAGCCTAATTGTGCTGTGCTTCTAATAGACTTTGAGGGCTCTTCCTATGGATCCTCTGAAGACTTGATCACTAAAAAGAAGGTAAATTAGATTACAGCACAAAGTGAAGTCTGCATTTGGTGCTTTGGGACTGCTTGTAACATGGTGCCAGAGGTTTCCACAAGAGTGAGCAAGCTGTGAATGCAGCATTATCACAGAGAGTAATACAAGCAGAGCAGACAGAGTCATTGAGAGACAGCAAAGCTGATTTCAGGTCTTTTTCTCAATTTCCTAATTCAGTTTTCTCCAGTGAAAGATAACCACTACCCAGCTTTGACTGCTGGTGCCCTAGAAGCACCAGAAACCACTCCCTTGCACTCTGCTTTAATCCACTAGCTTGCTCTCACCATCACATCCTGGAATGACAGCTTTTCTACAGGCACTCCTAGACTGAGGCATAGAAAGGGGAAAAAACAATTTTCAGTGTGAAGGAGGGTTGTAGGCCTAAGTTTCAGTGGTGGACTGGTGTTGGGGATTAGGGTTTTTTTCCCTTTTCTCAGGGAATTTTCTTCCCATTTGCTGTCAGGGAGATGGTGAATGGACAGTGATCTAGGGACCAGATGTGGCTGAGCGCCTTACTGATGGAATGGTTCTCAGGGAAGGGGGAAAGCAGGGTGGTTTTGGCAGTTTCTTGGCAGGGTGGTGAGCACTTTTTACCCAGCTGGGAGCAGAGATGCTTGTGTGGTGCTTCCTCACCTCAGACCTCTCCTGTGCAGCAGTTTTCAACACTGCCACGGACCTCTGCCTGCCACTGCCTTGTGAGAGAGGAAGATAGTCCTGGCTGCTCCATTGACTGAGATTTCACCAGCTGCCAGAGCTAAGGAACCATCCCAGCCCATGTGGGTGCCTGAGGAAGTTGTCCCCCACCCCACTGGAGCAGCAGTGTGGAAAGCAGCCTAGAGCCAGAGCAGCACCCCCATTGGACATCTTCTCTGAGATGAGGGAGAGGATCCATCAAGGACTATCTCAATGGAGGAGAAGGAAGATGATGATGATGACACGGAGAATAGGTACGTGTGAGGAACCAATTTATTTATGCCTCAACATTGCCTGGGGTTTATGTTATAAATCCGTTTTCTGACATGGGGTGAAAGATTACTGTTACTGTACACGTGTGGGAAGCCTTTAACATGTGCCATGTGCAGGGGACAGCTTGGACATGTGAGGGCGAGGAGACCACTGACACTGGCCTCTCTAATGGATAGCCCATTTGGAAAATGGAGGGAAGCTCTGTCTCTGAGGTGACTTCTCCTGACAGCTGATCAATGCAGAGAAAACTTCCACCACTGGGCTGTAGGTGACTCCCTTAGAGGTGAGGAAACTCCTCTTGCCTGGGAAGTTTCCCATAGAAGCAGTTAACTGCGCCACAGCTGGGTTCCCACCATTTGTCTAACACAGCTTGCAAAGCAGGTGTTATAAATGTCCTGCTGCTGGTGTTCCTGTTGGAAGCGTAAGGCTTCTGACAAGGATCTTTCAGGCAGGTAAAAAGCTGCTTCTGATAACTGTGAATTTCAACGAGTTCTATAAACAGCAGGTGACAATTTGCATCTGTGCAATATCCAGTGCTGCAATATCCTCAGAATTAATTTTGTTACTACTATTACTTAATATGCTTTTTTTTACCTGAACACCTTTTTTAAATAAAGAGAAAGCACAAGTGTGGGGAAAACCATATTAAATATGTTCATTTGCTAATTCAATTGACTTCTAATCCACTTAAGAGCACCCAAAGTCAGCAGTGTGAGCGAGGACTAGTGTGAGGTCTTGATTCTACAAGCACTGTGCAAATGCTGTATCAGTAACAACGAGCCTAATTATACATATATATTTTAAGTCTTTGCATAGATATTTTCAGAATGGTGGCTCATAGGTATTGCTTCACTTAGAACTCAATAAAAAAGAATCTCTGTAAGATATAGTTACTTAAGATGTATCATATTTTACTAGTATCATTGTAGCTACCAAATTTAGCCTGGCTAGAAATGTAAATGCTTCATTTTCCAGTGAGTAAATGCACAACATGAAATATCACTCAGCTCTGAGCCACAGTTTCTTTTTTGGAAGTTATTGTAGTTAGACTGAAGAGTTGTTCAATAGTTTTTTATACAGTATTTCAGAAACTGAGTTTTTTCTTTTTGGCCATATAGCATGTGTGGGACCAGTTGCTGATGGAGTCTTTGTCTGCTTCTGAGTCTTACTACTTTAGAATATGGAATCTTTGCTTCACAGAGTTGTATGTTTTGATATGTGACTGAAATAAATTTTAAAAATGCTGGTTTATATCCTTTATGGACCTCAGTTTGCCATCAAAATGCTGCTGCTAAATTAGTTCCTGTGCTTTTTCAGTCATCAAATTTAATTCAGTAATTCAGCTCTTAAAGAAAGATGCTTTTTAGGGACTTGACAGCACAGAGTCATAAGCAGAACATATAAACTTCTGTAATAACAAAATTTAAATCTCTTCTCTGTATGGTTGTATGACATTGCAATAAAGCCCTTTTTGTTGTTGTCTTGTATATATATATATATATAAATATATAAATATATATGTATATATATATTCTAGTAAAGAAGTGTCATTCTTTTTCCCTGTCTTTGCCTCGAAGCCCTGTCATTTCAAAGTTACAACAATTTGGAGGGAGGGAGGAGGTCATCTTTCTATCCAAGAAGGTTCCCACCTTCCTTGGCAGACACCTACATTTTAAAGCAGGACGACTGACTAATGGGGATGCCTGTGTGCCTCTCATCATTCCTACTGCAGTCCTACTATAACTTTTGCAGATTCTTTAGTTATCTGATCTAGTATGGAAGAGTGAATTTATTTTTTTATTTTTTTATTTTTTTTTTTTTGTATCCCAGTAAACCCATAAACTCAGAAAAAAATACATAAAGCACACAAAACTTTGAATGTCCTGATGTATTTCCTGAAACTATGTAGTGCCTTACATCCCTCCATTTGCAAAACTTGTACAGTGGTACAGGTTATTTTATTAGTAATGCAGAACCTCTCAGTGACATGTATCACCTTTTTATTTGGATTGCCCCTTTGTCCACGCTAAACATTGTCTTTCCTTGATGCTGGCAGCCTGTAATTATATCTGTACACAAGTAATTTTTGGTCAGTCATGTATTGGTCTTTCCTTGTAAGACAGTTCTAGGTCAGTTGCTGAAGTGAAGTGCAGAAAATATTGAATGGTTTGAACATGAGTTTCTGTACTTTCTACTGGAAGGACTTGATTTCTGTGGTGCCCCATCCGTATTTCATGTGCTTCTAAAGCAGAGCTGGATTATTCTCAACTATTACAGGTAGAACCAGAAGTAATATGGAAAATTCTCCCATGCCAGCTCTTACACTTGATTTGAAACCCCTGCTGAGAG
Source organism: Zosterops lateralis (assembly GCF_965231275.1). Taxonomy (NCBI): domain Eukaryota; kingdom Metazoa; phylum Chordata; class Aves; order Passeriformes; family Zosteropidae; genus Zosterops; species Zosterops lateralis. The sequence continues at coordinate 113,087,739 of NC_139763.1, forward strand.
AACCAATAAAGGTTATGGTTAAAGGAAAATTTCCTCTGGTTTTTAACAGGTAGAAGCATCAGCTTTGTGCATTGTAGATGGTCAAATCTGTTTGGGCTGAATTATCAGATCACTGGCAATCATGCTGACCAGCTTCCTGCTCACTCTCCTCTTGCTAGTCTGACAGTTCATAAACATTTATCCTTTTTTTAATACTAAGACAGGGGAAAGAAATGCTTCTTTACTTTTGGTTATTTTTCATTGAATGGCACTCCAGTCTTCATATACAACATGATCCTGACATAGTGCAGTAGTATTATTAACAAATAATGCAGTTTGGCCAAGATGAAGTACATGCAATGAGAAAAAAAAATAACATATCAGGCAATTCTGACAGATTATGAGCTCATATTGTACATCAAATGCTTGCAATATGTAAAGAAAATGAGTGCCTAATGAATGGTTTTCTGAAGACACATTATCAATTGTTCAATTCCTCAAATATATTATACAGAAACCAGAATCACAATGTTTTAAGATCACTTGCTGCCAAAGGAAGCAACTCCAAAGTTTAGTTTCTGGTAACAAACAAGGAAACACGTCCTGTCCCATCCATTCATTCATCCATCCATCCATCCATCCCCATTCTTCCCCCTCCCTGTCCCCATGAGCTGATGAAACCCAAACTTCTGTAGCAGGTAAAATGAATTTAATTAACTTATTTTCTGTCCTCTTCTTTTTCCTCAGTTACAGGGATGCAGCAAACTTCTACAGTATGAGCGCTCTGGGCAAAATATAAATGCTTTGTCATTAAAAAAAAAAAAGCATAGGTATGGAATCTGGGGTGGGAAAGTGTCACTGCAAAATGTTATCAGTCTTAAAGCCTATGAGATACAAACTAGAGGAGGTGAGGGGTTTACAAAAGACAATCTCAGACAACCCTTTATGAAGGCAGTTAATAAAGTAACTAGTTAATCAGTTCAGGGGTGGCTCATTATTTTTATATAAACAATTCCGTTCCATTTCCAGCTAGCTGAGTGCACTTGCTGCTGGGCACTGAAGGAAGCTCAGCAAGGGCACAGATGTTGAGAACTGTGGTAAGGTAACTTCAAATGATTTAATGTCTGTACTGCAAGGGAAGTTAATTTATCATGTGAGAATGAATTCAGAAAAGAACTTCTTATTTCTGCTAATAAAATATCTTCTTGCTAGAAACCTAGTTTCGGTTTTTCATGCAGGCAGCAATTTTTATTAATTTCTACCATTTGACTGACACATATTTCAATTTTCAGATGATTTTTCTGCAGTGTTGGAACAGTATATTAGCTGAAAAATACACTCTGGAATGCGAGTGTAAAGTATGCATCCATTATGCAGCAGCATCAAGGCAGAATTAGACTGCACTTTGAGACAAGATATAGTATCTGTCACTCCTGTGAATGAGCCTTGATTAAATTAAATTCCCTGCAGGGACAAAGGTTCAAAAGTTCCTGGTTTAATAAAACATACGGCAGAAAATGTGGGAAACAGTCAAGTATGTGAAGCATTAGCACTGTAAATGGATCTGTTGCCCAAGTATGTGCATTTCCTCTGTACACAGCTACAAATAATTTGTTCTTAAATAACTCAGTGTTTGCACTACTCACAGAATGTGTGTTAAATATCTCACAGTGGGCATAGGTACAGTTTTGTGTACACTTTGAATGAGGAACAGAAATTTCAAGATGCCACTGCAAACTGGAAATTCTGGGGTCTTTTATTTAACTGAAATATATTTAAAAATAGAAAAGCCATATATTATTTATTTTGCTATTCGGTTCAACATAACTGTATCCACATTTTCAGCCTTTAGAGAGCCCTTTTATGTCCTCTGAAATCTTCTGTAGATAATGCCTCAAGGAAAAGCTGAACTACTTGTACCTTGGGAAGATGATGGGAGGTAATTATCAGAGTATGGTTTTCACATGAGCATTTGATAGTTTTGAGCAAATATAAAACCACTACATAAACCAAATTTAATAAATTATATTATTATTATATAAACCAAAATACAAAATCATTTTGGGTCCTGGAATGGAGGATGACCTGCTCAGACACAGCACTGACAAGCCTTGTGCTACAACAGTTGGATGCATGAATGGAAGGAGATGACAAAAGTTTGGGGGTTTAACCATGTTAACTGAAACTGTGGCCAATTGTAGTGCATTTTGTTGAACTCTTCCTGATTTTCCCATGTTAAGGATTCAAATTGTTTGGTAATGTCTTCCAGTGGGGGGAAAAAAAAAAAGTTTTGATGAAAGAAATAACACTTCAAAACTACTCATAATTTTCATGGACTGCTTTTCAAACTTGTTCATGGATCTGAATTTGAGTCAAGTGGTTCAAGGAAAAAAAAGTTAATTTCTCATTCTTGCCAAAAGACAAAAAATCCTACCCAGAACAACAATCACCACATAGAAACAAAATCCTTCCACGGGCTTGTATTGAGACACACCACCACCAAACACAAGAACTGAGGGGTGCATTTCCACTGTTCTTTTTCCTTTCAATGAGTATAGGAGTGCACCTTCAGAGGGAAGACTAAAACCAGCAGATTCATCTTCCACAGAAGGGCACAACTGACCACCACATGCACTGTGAATTCTGTCAGGACACTGTCAGCACTAACAGGTCTTAATTGGTCTGACCAGCTTCCCTGGAACCACCCCTGCTCCCAGACCTCCCCCATCCCTGTCCTCTGGGAACAGGGCTTCCCAGGTGGATTCCAGGTTCATGACATGAACTTTGTCTCCAATCTTGTCTCATTCCTTCTGCCCCTGGATGGCCCTGGCCCTGGTTCATGCCCTCCCCCGTGTCTGGGCTCCTGACAGATTCTGCCACAAGCCCGTGGCTCTGCTGACCCCAGCTGGAGAGGGCATTGCCTGTGCTAGAGTTACCCTTGGCCGCGACTCATCCACCCTTGGGAGCAGCCCCACTGTCACTGTTCCCTGACAAACAGGACAAAAGTTTACTGAAATCACAGCAAGGTAAGTTCTGGATAACCATTAAAAACATTTCCCAACTGTAAACTTTTTTTAAGGTCCCTTCCAGTCCTAATTTCTCTGAGCCCATGAAGTGCTTGCAACAGCCGCAACTGAATCTAAACTCACTGGTTATAAAGCTAAGGGATTTTGGGGGTTGGTTTTGGTTTTTTTTATATTTTTTTTTTTCTTCTGAGTGGCTCCAGGGTGTATTTGCATGGTTCTTCAAAATTACAGATGACACCTCCTCTTCAAAACTTGGTGAAATTGCTGCTCTGCAGCAGACTCATAACTGATCTTAGAACAAAATTTCAGTTAGCTGTCAGCTTTGGCACCAGTGGTGGTCCCACTAACCCAGCAGCTCCTCTTCAACTTTTCTCACAGAATACAAGTGAATCTGCAGACAGTCTGCTCTTGATGCCAGTAAGTGTATCTTAAGACTTTTCTATCTGCCACTAAGGTATATTCTGGCCATCTTCAGGGAAAGGAAAAAAAAAAAAAAAAAAAAAGTTGACTAGATAAGCCCATATGGGATTCTTAAAATATCTGTAACATTCTAGAGTAACAGATTTTGCTATTTTGCAAAATACCACTGCAAGCTTTCCTGTACAATGCATTTTCTACGAGGCATGAATAAATTTCCTTGATACTGAGATGCCCAGCTGGGGTGTCTCAGGCCGCAGCTTGTGTGACACAGCACCATGGCATCAACATGACGGCTGCCTCCAGACAAACATGGTAAATTAAAATAATCATGAACACAAACTGGAAAATGAATGAGTTAGCTTTGTATTTGCAATGGAAATCAATCAGCACACACGAGAGCTTTCACTTTGATGTTCTCCCAGATTTGTATAATAGCTGTTTTGATGTTTGCCTGAGACGTGCCTCCATATTTTCCAGCCGTGTATCAGGAAGGTGAATACAAATGCAACAGATTACTCTTCTCTGCCACTTAAGTCCTCCACTGTGTATCAACACAAGGAAAGCACCTCAAAAGATATATTGGTTCAATTAAAGACGTCATATATGGGCAATATGATGAACCAGGAGAGAAGCACTATGTGTATAGTCAGAGATACTATTCGGTTACAGCTGAGCTGAATCAATATTTTATTGACAGCACCCACACAGAAACACTCCCTCACCTCCCCAGAGCTGCTTGTTCTCACCTTTAGCTGCTGCCTTGACCAGAGATCCCTGCCACTGGGGTTGGGTTTCACATGTCTGTTCCACTTTGAATAGGCTGAGGTATGCAGGCTCTAAATCAGTTCTGAGAAATGACTCAACTGAAAAAGAAGAAGAACTCTCTTTATAAGAAAAGGGTTGTTTGAAGCCAGTTCAATCTATTGGCCAGAGATCAATCAGGCAAATACTTAAATGAATAGTACTGAGAGGTGAAATGTCTGTTGACCTTGAGTTGTGGAAGGAGGAAGGGCTCAGGGAAATAAAAGATTTCCCTGAAGCTGCCACCTGCAGCACAGCTCAAGCCCCCATTCCATAAGGAAAAAGCATTACCTAAAATACAGAAATGAGGAGATTCCATTTATGGCACCCTCATTAGCTGTCTTATTCTCAAATGACTGAAAGGACTGATTAAATCAGTTTTAAGACACCACAGAAGAAGTCAGCTCTATCAGTGTGGGGTTTTTCTGCGACTAAGAAGTTGAATCCAAGTGCTGCTAAAGGAAGATTTTTATAAAGTTGCTTTAGATTATGTTTATTACCAGGAATTTGGTATCTGCCAGTTTAGCCTCTCCTTTGTGAAGTGACATTCTTTTAAACTTGTCAAGAAAAATATTTGTCATTAAAAAAAAAAACCTCTAAGAAGTAATCCATCTGTAATTATCAGAGTTCTGTGCTCTTCATCTTACTGCCTGCCTTCCATGTCTTCTTTGATGGAGTTTTCTCTAGCATTCATAAATAATTGACACTGTTGATGATTTTTCTTAAAGTATGACATCTATCAAAGACCTTAAGAGAATGGCAAAGATAAAATAGCACAGTATAGTTTCTTACCCAGAGGAGAAATAAAAAAATCCAATTCCTGAAGATGCATGCCAGCTAGGATAGATTTTTCATTACTATTATTATTATCTTATTCTTTTGTCTGTCTTCCTTTCTGTTTTTGTTTGGTTTTGGGTTGTTGGGGTTTTTTTAACAGTAGTCAGGTTTGATCATTCCTGTTAATAAGCGAGGCAACACTGGACTCCTCCTGCATATTTGGGGTTCTGGCCTTTGTAGAAATATAAAGTAAATTCTTCTCAGAAAGAATTCTCAGTAAAAATTTCTTCATGGACAAGTTGCCAAATACTGGAACAGATTGCCTAAAAGTGGATTCACCATCCCTGGAGTGTTTAAGAAACAACTGGATGTAGCACTCAATGCCATGATCTAGTTTTCAGGCTGGCAATCTATCAAAGGCTGGACTAAATGATCTTGGAAGTCTTTTCCAACGTAAGTGATTCTGTGATCGTGCCTGGAAGGACTTCCTGCTAAGTTTCTTGCCACTAAACTGAAAGGAAGAAGGGGCTGATCTCCTAGCCTCTTTTCTTGTCAAAGTAGAAAACTCACTCTTGTAAGTTATGACTTTGGCCTTCAAAAACTGGGCCTGTTTTCCTAAGGTGAATGCTTCCTTATCCGTGGTCTGAGATCCACAAACAGGGTCACTTCCCAGTGCATTATGTAAACACCCTGATACTGCCCACTGGCTGGTATGAGTGGGGTTTCTTTTCAGAACAAAGTATAAATATCTCTAGTTTGACCTTTGAAGACAGTCTAGGTATTAAGTGGTATTTCTTCTTTCCTCTACTGTTTATATTGAACCAGATCCTTTTCATGACTGACCCTTTGTCTGAAAGTGAAGGGCTGACCTGTGTTAGTCCCAGCAAGAGTTACACTGACTGCCAAGTTTAATCACACACGCCCAGACACAACTCACTAAAAAAGGAGGACAGAAGTGACAAGGTTCATACAGTCCACAAACTCACTGTAGTCTTAGATTAGCTATGAAAATTTAATCTGGCCATTAAAACAATATGTAACTTCTTGAGAATACTGACTGACTTGGTTGGTAAAATATATGGTCAAAAATGGTCTTCTGTAAGGTCTTCATCTCAGATCTACACTGTGTTTAACTTGAAAAAAAAAAAAAAATAGCACTGTCAGACTGAGAGTAGCCTCTGGTAATTGCTAACCCCTCAGGGGAGAAAAGAATTAAGAAGCTATTCAAGAAGATTGGTCACACTTGCAAGATGTCTGTAATACTCTAAGTCAGGGATAAAAATCTGAAATTAGGTAGAGGGCAGTATTTGTGGGTTTATGTCTGAAAAAGGACACAGGCTTTGTATGCTAAGACTGTAAGTAAGGGCCCTCTTCTGGAACTACACAGGTCTAGCATTATGAAGGCAATTTTTTTTTCTGACTAGAAAGTGCTGTATTGACAGTATAATTGTCCTAAGACAAGGGAGCCCCACTCCGCCATACTAAGAAGGAGATATTACTCAGGAGGTGATGGGGGGGGGGGGGGGGGGGTCATTTGGTGGTTTGTTTTCTCTGCATCAATGGTGAGGTCACTGTCAAATGCTTTGTCAAATTCTGAAGTTAGTGCCTCTGAAAAGATATTGAACAATTTGGAATGGCCTCAGAGAAGAGCTCTGAGAATGAACAGATCTGGAAAGGTCCAAAAACAAAAGAAAAAGAACCCTGTATGTACCAGTAAATAAACGCTGAGCTTGCACTTCATTATAGAAAACTACTGAAGTTGCATACAGATAAATGAAACCCAAGGTTTGTTTTGTTTGTCTTTACAAGGAAAAACCGCAACTTACTCAGGATTTCCCATGCCAAGCAAAAGTTGAACTGTTTTCAGTCCCTGATGCTGCCGCCAGTGGGAACCGCGGCTTTGTGAAGAAGAGCTGCGGTGAGCCCCAGAGGGGACCAGAGGCCAGGGCCGCACCGCGGTGCAGGTGAGGCTCAGGGCAGCTCCCGCAGGTCCCTGCCCAGACACGGCGGGACACACAGGGCCGCCTGGTGCTCCAGCCACCCCGAACGCAGGGCAGCTGCTCCCAACAGTGCTGTGGGGCCACACCTGGGCACGGGGGCAGCCAATGTCTGCTGCAGCTGTAAGGAAAGGGTTCAGCTCTGCCTCGGTTGTCCTTTCCTCAGCCTTCCTCGCACAGGTACTACTACCACGGCTGAGCGGGGACGACGCAGTGGCATGGGAAGGCTTTGTCACGGCAGAAGAGCACGGGTGAACCACGGCTTTCTTGTGCCACCCCAAACAAGCTGATCAGTGATCGTGCCCACCCTAACAACCCGCAAGGCTGGCTGTAAATCTGAGAGCCTGACCTGACTTATGAAAGCCTTAAATCCGTAGTAGGTATTTCCTGCGCCCCTGGAGCAGGTGGATTGACTTAAGGGAATTAATTACAAACAAAATAGCTGCCTCTCAGGCGTCTTTGCAATCCCTTGGAAAACACTGCAGCGGGTGACAGGCAGGTGTACGCTCTCCGGAAATTACCGACCACGTGTTGGGCGGAATCGGCAGCAAATCCCAAATCCTGCTGCCCGACCGGGAGCGTGAGGGCACCTCCGCACCCCTCCGCTGCCGCAGCTGTCTGGGAGCTCGCCCGAAGCTCTGCACCATACGGCTGCCCTGCATTTCCTCCGGCTGTGCTTCCCTAAACACCGCCTTTTCCAAACACGTCTCCTGCCCGCCACCGGCAGAGGCTCCACCACGAGGTGGCGGCGCGGGCCGGGACCACCCCGCTCCGGCCGCCCTTTTCCTGCCGGGACCGCCTTTTTCCCGCCTGGAGCGCCCCTCTGCGGCCGCCCTTTTCCAATCACCCTTTTCCTGCCCGGACCGCCCATTCCCTGGCGCTGCTTGTGCCGTGCCCGCCCTCAGGACGCCGCCGCCCGTGGGAGGGGGAGCGGGAGCGGGGCCGCCTCGCTGCGCGCCCCGTGCGGGCTCTGTGGGCTCTGTGGGCTCGGTAGCTGAGAGCGGTGTGCGCCTCACAAAACAGTATCGCAGGATCGTTCGTGCTTGGTAAAGGGCCTCTGGAGATAACCCGCCCCAACCTCCCCTGCCAAGGCAGGGTCACCTGGTGCGGGTGACACAGGAATGTGTCCAGGTGGGTTTGGAGCGTCTCCAGAGATGGAGATTCCACACCTTCCATGGGCAGCTGTTCCAGTGCTCTGCCACCCTCAGTGCAAATGGCTTCCTCGTGTTGAGATGGGTCTTCTTGTGTTTTAGTTTACAGCCACTGCTCCTTGTCCTGTTGCTGAGCACCACTGAAAAGAGCCTGGCTCCAACCTCTTGGCACCCACCTTGGATATATTTGTATGGACTGGTGAGCTCCCCTGCCAGCCTTTCCAGACTGAACAAGCCCAGCTCCTGCCTCATGTCTCTCCTCATAAGACCTATCATCACCTTTAGTCAGGTGGTTACTGACCTATAATTATTTTTTTAAAAACTATTTAGAGGATTGAAGGTGTCAGATTTGTGAGGCAATAACACTCTTCTATTATGGTGCCATTAGAATACTGCCTCGGGGAGATGCAAATACAGAGAGCTAGCTTGTGTAAATTCCTCATGGTAGTGTATTTAGCTGGATTAGTTCCTTTAAACAAATCTCCTCAGGCTTAAGTTTTAAATTAAGATAGTGAGCAGTCCTGCTGAAGTTGGAGAAAGAGAATTCGGTATGGAAATTTATTGGATCAGGACTAGCCTATATATTCATCCTTTTAAAAAAATTCTTTTCTTTGGAATGTGGGTAGAAAACAGGTGGAAAACCTGTTATACCTTCTTTGGGTTTTCTCAGTGCGCCTGTACCCACAGCACAACTGGTCAGCCCGCCAAAATGTGTGAGGAAAATAGCAAAGATGCTCCCATGAGATGTGGTTCTGCCTCAGTATGACCTTAGCAATTTGTTGGCTTTAGCAAAGTTCTGCTCAATACAAATGAAGGTCTGAAAGAGAGAGAGGTATTAATAATGTGTTATAAATCTGTTATTGATGGCAAGAAAAGCAGGCTCTCTAAAAATGAAGGCAAGGTATGGCATTTGTCTCAAGGATTCTATTACTCAAGCTGAGACAGTAACAAAGCACTTTGAAGGTTAATTATGGACCATATGATGGCAGCAACAGGTGAGATGTGGTAATCATGTAATCAACCAGAGATGCTTTAGAGACTTTTATATTTCCAAAGGTCTATATTTAAAAGATAAAGGGAGATACTGCAAAAACTAGGAAGTGGTGAGAGAGAAAGCATGAGGAAAAACTCACCCAGTGAGCACTTAGAAGTGACTCTTGAGTCAGTGAAATACCATTCTGCTTGTCTAGCATGGGACATTTCATTTTAGCATATAAGAGAATTCTGGTGTCAGAACAAGTTTACAAAGTAGAGATTAAACCACTAAACTTCATTCACACTTTCTGTTGTTAAGGAGAAAATATGCTGATTTATAGTGACTCTCAAAATTTAACATATTATTTTGATGGCTTATATGTGGTTCTAGCCCTTTATTGCTGGCCACAAATCTGAATTCCTAAGATAATTTTAAAGTCAGTTTCCTATGATGAAGAAAGTCTTGTCAGATGTAAGATGGAGACTGACTAATTAAGAAACTGCTTTCAGGCTCTGCTAGAAGATCAGAGATTGGTTTTGATTTGCATCTTAGTAAGAAATCATTGATGATGTAAAGAGTTCCTTTGGTTATTAAAATATGACCTGAATATTGCAACCTGTTAGAAGTAAGCATATGTTGATATGAAAGTGACATAGAGAAAAAATTCATCACACTTTTCTATTTTATAGTTGTTTCCAGTTCATGCTGTCTATGCAAATCAAATTAAGGGACTCTAGAAATCTTATTAAATTTACTGGTTAGGAGCTGAGGAACATTATTAAGTGCTTGCATTTGCTGCTTGAAATATGACAAGAAGCAAAGATGTGTACGACACCATTAAAGAGCAATTTTATGCCTGGTGCTTTCAAGCTCAGCTCTTTAGATACTATTCACATGTCATCACTAGCCCCTCTTCATGTTTTTGTAGTCACCTGCAGAAAAGGAGACACAGCACAGGCAGAGGGAAATAAATAATAAAAGGGATGAAATTCAAATGTAGGAGATGGCACAGTAATAATGAGATTTTATATAGTGCTCTTTATCTTGATACTTCTTAAAGCTTAAGTCAATAGTAACTGTAAAAGAGGTGTTGCTTCAGAAATCCCTGAACTGCAGCAATGCTGCATGTCAGACTGTGGCATAAACCACTAATCTGAGGCCCTGTGTATGTGTTACATACTGAGGGTAGAGTTACTAAGAGGTTACTCATACCTTTCTCTCACATGATGTAATTAATACAGAGCAAGTGACTCCAAAACCTAAGAGTGGCCAGAGCGGAGTAATTGTAGCTTGTCCCAAATCTCAAAGAATGTGTGAATGGATGGTGTTAATAGCCTGATTATGTAGCAGCAAGGGTTTAAACAGAGATTATGAGGCTTATAATTTTATTCCTTAAGGGGCAACTAATTTGACAGTAACCACCTTGTGGAGGAATATGGCTTTCCAGAGGATCTGTGGGACTGGCCAGCTTTTATTTCAGGGAGCACATAAGTCCTGTTGGATTCTGCAAATGTTCATGCTCGATCTATAGTGCTTTGAGAGCATTTACAGGCACCCTGACTCACAAGGATGAGTCCACCACCACTTACTCTTTTTTAGGGCTTAGTGTTTTACTAAAGAAGTTCTACCTTGTTTATACCACTTCTGCATCTGTAGCAAGATTTGTATCAGATGTCACAGGCTCACTCCTTAGAAATCTCGCATAGCAGACGTTTATGTTTCAGAGGAATGGCACTTGGAAAAATCAGCTCCACGAACTCTGTTGACCTTCTGTGAGCTGTTAAATGACCTGTATTAGAACAGAGCACCAGCAGTAACTGTGTGCTCAGTTTTAGCTGCCCAAGAAAAGGTGCAATTATACAGGTACACAGAAGGAGTCTGAGAAGACTCTTCCTATAAAGTTTTATGTTTCTTAAAATTTTTCTTTCCAATTATTGATGAGATCTACTTTGGAAGGTTGTAATTGTTTATAATATAATTTCTGTTCAGTAACACTGCCTCAGTTCTCTCACTGTCAGAGATTCCTCAAGCACAGTTGTGCCTAAAAATGTAGAACTATAACTATGTGACAATTTCAGAGGAAGTTCAGCTTTATTTTGGACTGAACAGCTGGAAGAATTTTAGGTACTGCATGATTTGCAAAAATGTTTTCCTAGAGGCTTTTGTTGTGTTTTTGTTTTTAAATTCATCTGATAGCTGCACAATAAACTAAATTATTATAACACCAGGAATCAATCAGAAATAATTTCAAGATACAAGGAGACTGTATATATGCAAATATCATACAAGATATTTCATAACAACCCCTTCAAAATTGTAATTTGCAACTTAAAAGACTAGATAATCTGATTTTCTTAGAAGTCTATTTCAAATGCCTCTTGATTTGGAGCAACTGATATCTCCTAATTTGAGGGACCTTTTCAAGTCTGGACTAATCCTCATTTCCTTTTTGAAACAGGAGAGAATGTGTAGGAGTTGTCGCTGTGAAGATGCATTACCATTTTAAAGGCAGCTGTGAAGAAATTATTTAGAAATAATAAGCTGGAGTTATCAATACTTGAACTAGCTTTAATTTAGCCATTGAAGTAATGGAAGTGGCAATACAAGAGTTTGATAGGAGTAATTGGCTCTCAGCAGGTGAGCTGGGTAAAACTCTGTTCCTTCTTGCCATGAATGACCTTAAATATCAACTTCTCACACTTGACCAACCAGTTTCAGGTTAACTTGGCTATCTCTACAGTGCTGCTCTAGCTAAGTTCTCTTTGTGTGATAACTGCTCTAAGTTACTGGCCTAAAAGGATTTCTGAATCCTTTTTTTTTTTTTTTTTTTTTTTTTTTTTTTTTTTTTTTTCTTTCTCCTTCATTCCAAAATAATAGTAATCCATGCTCATTTATAGAGCAAGACATATTTTTCTTTTGGGAGCATAGTATGTAATTTCCATAGTCCAAGCCTATCTTGTATTAAAGTTCAATTCCCATAGATTAAAACTCTGTCTTTTTTTCAGCTGGAAGGAGATTCAAATATTTGATCCTTGAGATCACCACGTCAAGCCTCAACATTGGAGATATCTTCTCGGGGTTTTAACCGGTTGTTTCCTCACCCGAGATTCCAAAGCTGGCTGGTGGTTCGTGTGGGCACGAAGGGAGTGATTTTCCCTCTTGACCTCTGAAGGATTTAGGGTCTGCTGTCTGGCTCTGTGTCTCTGTGTTCTGTGCTGAGCTCGGTGCTCGGTGTTCGGCGCGAGAATGATGAGGAGTCTCAAGGTCTTGGTTTTCTGGTTTCTCGCGTTGTTTATTAGTTCTTATCTTACAATTCTCTGTGTCCGGCCATGGTGTTCACAGCAGCCTGGACACGAGGTGACTCCCCTGTGTCCGGCCATGGTGTTCTCAGCAGCTCGGACACAAGGCGACTCCCCTGTGTCCGGCCATGGTGTTCTCAGCAGCTCGGACACAAGGCGACTCCCCCCTGTGATGGGAGGTCGCTACCTCTTATACAGATAACTATGTACCCATTGTTTACAATTCTGTGCCAATGCCTATCACCTATACTAACACGGTCATTTCTACTTTGATCCAATCCACTGAAACTATTTTGTGCCCACGTCACTGCAGAAGATGGAGCCAAGGGAGAAGAAGAAGAACCCAGGGCACTGCCCTAAAATCACCATCTTGTCCCTTTGCATCTACATTCCTAAAATCCATAACTACAAAATCTTCTGCACAGTGATAACTACACTACTCTCTGTCACACCTTTGTGACTTGCAATTCTTCTCTCTGTTGGATGTTTTTCTCATGGACCAAAATCAAAGCCTGTGTCTTCCTGGGCTCTGTGCCAGGCAAATCCCCCTGCACAGACCCCAGACCCTCTTTTTTGGGTCCCAGGCCTCTCTACCGAGGTCTGTGACTTCCCAGGGCGCCCAGAGGGATGCCCTGGACTCCAACAATATCTAAAAACAGCAGATGAATTTCTTACTGTACCAGCTGAAGCAGAATGTGTAAAGTATGGTGCCAAGGTAGATAACCTGTTTCAAGACATACATTTTATATCAAATGATCCCTAACATTATACTCAAGTAATAGTCACTTACTGATATTGAGAGTGTTTACCATTCTGCACTGTGTAGTGGTTTCTATCCCATTGTTCTGGTTTGGGTTGAATTAGGGGAGAACCTCCAAGGAATCCCCTAATAACAAAACCTCTACCACCCCTCCCCCAACCCTGGGTTTGGGAAGGAATCTCTCGAACAAAAAGTGGAAAAAACCGGTTTATTAACAAATAAATAAACACACCCCCCCCCCCCTCCCCCGACACAAGGGAAAAAAAGAAAAGAAAAAGCTCAGGTTACTGTGAGGGGGAGGGCGCAGAGCTTCTTTCACGGGCCTCGGGCCTCGGCGATCCTCCTCGGACTCCTCCAGTCAGATCAGCTCTGAGTGCTGGTCCTAAATCTTAAAGGTGGGGGGGGGGGGGGGGGGGGAAGGAGAGAAGAGGGAAAGGAAAAAAACAAACAAACAGAGCACAGAGGCGGCAGAAAGAATAAAAAAAAAATTAAAAAAAAAAATTAAAAAAAAAAAAGGGCAAGAAAATAAGCAGAAATTGCAAAGCAGCAATGCAAGCCTAACAGCCAGGAAAGCCAAGCAGCAGCGCGAGAGGGCCAGCAGACAGCGCCTGCCCAGCTAATAGGGAAGGAACAGCTGTTAGACATAACAAAGGAGTCCACGATATGGGATAAAGAGCACTGTCAGCCCAGGACACCCATATGCTTAGAAAATAGACCCAAAGAAATACATTCACATGAACAATGTCCAGATTTTTATTGCTGTGCCATCTGTGCTGAATAATTCTCTAGTGTCTGGTTTACATTAATGGCATTATGAAAACTGATGACAAAGGGGAGGGAAATAATCACAGGTTATTAAAAATTATTCCTGCAATAGCTGAATTCTGTAGATTTGTCAGATAATATGTATTTAAACATTTGTTAACATTTTGAGCAGTGGTTTGAATGGAAGGGCAGGCCACAGTTGTGGCTGAGAAGTGAATAGACCAATCTGAGCTTTACTGTTCAGGTAATATGGTAGCTATTATATTTCCTCAGAGCCTGTCCCTGCTGATTTTAAATTCTTCAAGCATCATTTTCCTTTTCTTCTCTGTGAGAGTGAAGAAAAAACTATATGTATGTATGTTTTGTGTGTGTCTAGAACACCTTAGTGGAAACCTTAGTTAAAGAAACGAGATTTTAGTGGGAAATTTCATTGGTATGGGATGGCATTTAGTCATCTACTTTTGCAGAAAAGGCTTCCAAAGTACAAATCCAGTTCTTGGAAAAGTTATTTTCCTTGCCATGATAATTTCTGTAAGAAGGATGTCATGATGTATTTGTAGCTTCCTTTGAATTCAGAAAAAAATTTACAGATACAGAATTGCAGTTATTTATAAAGATCCAAAATATCGTTGTATGGGTTTGGGAAGGGATGACTAGATCTCAGAGTTTTGATGGTATCATCATTGCTTTTAGTTTCAGCAAAGTGGCAAGAAGGGGTTGTGTAAGCCTTAATTATACCTATTAATTTCATTTCTCCTCTTTCATTTCTACTTAAGTAAGTAAAAAAAGTTAAGTACAGTTTTAGAAATTCCTGTGGAAGTTTGAAATGTTTGCCATAGTCTCTGCAATGTTTTTTTCTATAGCTGCAATAGCAAAGAAATTACTTCTTATAAAAGAATGCTTAAAAAATCAATACTTTGTAACCAAGGGTGGGACAGAGCCCAGCGCAGGGAAAGAAGATTCTGCTACGGGAATTACCCGAGTCTGTTTAACAACCTGGAAAAGAATCTTACTTGTTTGTGGATCTTTTGCACTCAGAGTCTGGAATTTGGATTTCTGGGTTGTTAACGATAATGCTAATTACACAAAGAGGATATGTAACAGGTAGAATCATAGGTTTCAAGGGGTTTGGATATTATTTTTTCCATAAATTCTTAATGACTGTGGTGTCACGTTGCTGAAAAAGCTCGAAGTATTTGGGCCATAAATTACTGTCTGTACACTGCCTTAAAAAGTGTACAGAGTGTACAGTGAACTACAGGCTGGGGGTAGAGTGGTGGAAAGCTGCAGAAAAGGACCTAGGGGGTGCTGGTTACAGCAGCTGAACAGGAGCCAGCTGTGCCCAGGTGGCCAAGAAGGCCAATGGCACCTGGCCTGGACCAGCAGTGGTGTGGCAGCAGGACCAGGGCAAGGATTGTCTTCCCCTCTACTGGCACTGCTGAAGCCACACCTCAAATCCTGTGTTCCTTCAGTTTTGGGCTCCTCACTACAAGGACATTGAAGTGTTGCATATAGGTCCTTCTCGTAGGGAAGATTTACATCAGGTATGAGGAAACATTTGTTCACAGGAAGGGTTGTTAGCATTGAAGTGTGTTGGAGTCACCATTCCTGGGGGTATTTAAAAGATGTGTAGATGTGACACTGAGAGAAGTGGTTTAATGGTGGTCTTGGCAATGCTGGGTTAATGGTTGGGCTCAAAAATCTTTTCCAACCTTAACAATACCACTATCTGGTTAAGAATTGACCAGAAGGAAGTCAAGGTAGAACCTGTAATAGCAGTTTTTATCCTGAAGTCAGGGACTTACTCCAGATGGTTCTAGACCCCTGGTTTCAGTGCTGAAAACTAGACTCCTAATCTCACATTTGCTAATAAAGAGCTCAATGTTCTGGACTTAAAAAGACTGGAGCTCCTGCAGGAGTCCCTCTCATGTCACTCTGTAGCAGGATCTAGCTGACCAGATACCATTTCTTGATCACAAGTGAGGTACAATCTCTTAAAAACATTGAAATAATTCCACAATAAAAAACAAACAAACAAAAACAAAAACAAAAAAACCACAAAAACAACAACACACCCCAAAGAGAATCCATTTATAAAAAACATCAAAAGTTCTGCATTTGATATATTTTATTCTACACTAAGCTGTGTCTTTAAACAAAAAGGTTGCAAAGGTAAACACTGTCTCAATTTTAACACCATAGTTACAGAGAAACCTATCAACTGATGTTCTCTGCCCTCTCCCTTTCCAATTTTACAAATGCCTTCATTTTGGAAGCGGGAGAGGACTGAGGCAATGAGAAAAGAGAGATGTATCTGCAGAGTCTGGCTGCTGGGAAATAAATATATCCCATTGATTTTTCTGTATGCCATATTTCAGCAAGGTGGCTGCCTTCTTCCCTGTGTGTTAATTAAAAAGCTGTTGTAGAGGCAGTGAAGGCCCACGGGGTTTGTGTTGAGGGCAGGATCAGATGTGACTGATCTCATATCTTGTCCTGTCCTGAGTTGTAACATCATCCTAGCTTCAGAGCACACATAGTGTGTGCGACCAGTGACTGTCATTGCCTGAGTTGGCCCGTGAGAAGCCTGGAGATATCAGTGTGTCCAGTACCCTTCTTCCTTGTTTGGGCTTTCTCTCCAGTCTTCTGTCCCAACCTTGAATGTTGCTGTAGCATTTCAGAAAGCTGCTTCATGTGAAAATGGCCTGGCCTCTCCTAATCACAACAGCTCCTTGTTCTGCTGCCAAGAAAATAGCATCATCCACTACTTGGGGTTATACAGAATATTACAGAATAAAGACAACAACAGAAAGACACTGTTATTTTTCCTTCCTTATATCCTGTCTTGTGACAGGAATCCCTCCCCCTGCTAAGTTCATTGGTTAACAATAAACAAAGATGCTTTTAACAGCTGTCTCAGTATAGCCTCTGTCCTCTGTGGAGAGTAATACACTAGAGACATGATAGTATTTAAAACTGCCTTACCATCATAGTTTTGCTTTTTTTAGTAAACTTCATTTGACTTATAACCTCTCCCAAACAGATATGATACCCTTTTCTTGCATCTACATGCATACAATGGAGTATCTACAACCCAAATATTAAAGAATAGATTTAATTAATTATTAATAGCTTTAAATATTTTTTTAAACCATTTTATTAAAAGCAGCAGAGATAATTATTAACTGAAGAGATACAGCGTCACCACAAAATTCCAGAAGTGACCATAAGTTGTAGTTTAACTTGGGGGTTTGGGCTTGCTTCTGCCTTTCATTCCTATTAATAGAAGATTGTTTCTCAATGTTTTTGGAAATTATGTAAATGTATCTGGCTGAATATCAAATACTGATTTATTAGAATTTTTTTTTTTTTTTAAACTTTAGGAAATTGTCTACTTTGCCCAAGGGAAATGCTTTGAGGTAAGGATAAGGACTTCAGTTTCCCTAGCTGTGGGTCACTAATTTTGGTCAACAAAATTAAGATTTTAGTTTCCAAGGACTCCCTCTTAATCCACAGGGTGGAAGTGGATTTCACAGGGAATTCCTAAAGTCTATCTCAGATATTCTGTGCCACCCTTCAGGGGAGGCTTGTGGAGGAGAGGAGAGAGAAAATTGTCTAGACACCTTCTGCAGCATGTGAGGGGTGGACGTGCCTCGTGCCTCGGTGGTCCCAGTTTTTCAGTGCTGGAGGCTGGTTGGGTGCTCTCCTGACAGGCTGCCATGCACAGATGAAGAGGGAGGTGCTAGTTTCCACCTGCTCTTGTTTCTTGTCTCCTCCAGAGCTGCTGCAGAAGGGATGGTGAGTTGGAATATTTTGCGAGCCTAATACCTGAATTGTGGGCCACAAGTTCACAGCCACCTTTTCTTTGGAGTACCAGTCCATCCTTTCTCTTCTCTTACAGTTTCTCTGTTAACACCTGTCTTTTGTTTTTGAAAATTATTGTAGATTAAGTATCTGCCATTCTGGGGCAAGATCTTCTTGCTCATGCTTACAGTAAGCAAATTACATGACATTAAGTTCTGACTAATGCTTTGTTCCAGTTGTGGTTGTCAGCTGCAGGTGATAACGTCTGCATTCAGAAATCACTGCCTCTGCCTTTGCACAGAAAGAGTGGTCTCAGGAACATGCTCCAGCACTGCAGCCCCTCTGCACTGCCACATGCTGTCCCCACAACTGTCTCAGGCTGCCCATGAGGAGCCTGCTCACTTGTATCTATGACAGTGGAGCTGCTCAGCTGTTTGAAGTTGTGGGTGCATATTCACCTGTATCCAGGATTCAGATATTCAGAACATCAGTTTTGCATCTACCCAAATGGTTCCCCAAAATTCCTATTCAGGGGAATCACCAAGAGACTTCGAGGTGTACTGGCTGATTTAGACAGTTCTCAAAGTGGGCATTGACCTCCTGCATCTTTGTGATGAAAATCCTGAAATTTGATGTTCTTTTACATTGCACTGCTCCATCTTCTTAGTTTTTATTAAACTTTTATTCAAACAGAATGCTTTAAGTATCTGGATTCTGAAATTCATTGCTAGATTCTATTCTGTAGTATTCATCATTCTCATCCAATAAAATTGCTCAGCTCTTCTACAGAAATTGAGGCATATAAAACTTCCTTGATTTTGAAACTTTGGTGGGTTCAGAAGTCAGAAGGATAGTGTATTTTTTGACTGTAATTGCTGTGCTGATGTTTTTGCTGTCAGCAGTGTCTATTTATTTTTATTAATAGATACTACTTTGTTTTGTTCTCATTTAGCCTGGTAGCCTAACATTTAAAGTAGCAGAGAGATTTTACCTAAAGCACATTTCATTTATTGAAGGCTATTTGAAATCACTGGTTTAATGAATGTATTGCAACTTAGCCAATAACCAACAACCTCACCTTCTTTCTGTGCAATTCCAGTTCTGCATAACAAAGAGAGGGCCATATGTATCCAGGGGAAACTGAATCACTTAAGCAGAAAATAAAGTCTGTCAAAACACTATATAAATCCTGTACATGCATCTTTTTTAACTGAGTTGGGTAAGTTGAGAGATTTCCAGTGTATTCTGAATGTCTAATCCCTGGACCAAGTCAAAAAAAGATCTGCCACTCCTCAGGCTAAAATACATGTCATGAGTCAAACAATTAGTCCTTTAAAGAAACAGTGGATATGTGTGAATTGGTGGTGGTTTTAGAGCTCCTTGATTCAAGTCATCTCATGAATTTAGTTTATTAAGAAATGCTGCATCAGAAGCTTCACTGCCACCCTCCCCACAGAGATGAAAACTAATGTGCTGAAGTACAGGCTGACATGGAAGGAATTTGAAGTTTACAGAGCTAACCAGAGATGTGCCTGTATCGAAGAGTCGCTCTTATAGTAACTTCGCTCAGCACATGCAAAAGACCTCCAATATTTCTATCCTGTAATGAGGGCTTTAAAAACCTCTTCTCATGAAGAAAATACTTGAAGGGAGGGGAAGAAGCTTCTTAATGATTCCTTTCAGTGGGTCACTGCTCTGCAGTGGCTCTCTAAGCTGCTGTGGGTTTTAACATTTTCTTGAGCACAGCTGGGCTTTCTTTTTCCCTGGCATTTTTCATTCAGATATAAATAGCTACTAGACCAATATTACCAAGAATATCTTTAAAGAAATAACGGATGAAGCCATAAAGAAAAAATCTTGAGCTAAAGCTTTCCAAAATGACTGCTGTCATTTTCATGCCTCTCTTTTGGGTGCTCATGAGTTTGTCTAGGAACTGTTAATTCAGGGAGAGAAATAGAAAGGTGTATGATGAGTACAGCAGATGGGATACTTAGTGTATCTTTTTAGAGATTATTTTTCTTAATGCAGCATTATTTCTGTCAAGATTGAAATGCTTTGAAAAATACGCTAAGTTGTTGTAAGTCTATTCAAAGGAGAACTCATAAAGCATTGAAAAGTTCAGTAAAGAATATTTTGACCATTTTTACAAATTTTTCAAAAGTGAAATGTGTTATTTAAAAGAATAAAAGAAATCTAAATACTAGGAAATGTATTGCAGCAACAGAACAGCAAAATATATTTGGTTTAAATGGGAAAAATTGTAATTGGGGAAAAAAATAATCTGTGAAACAGAAAATCTAGTTCCTGGCCAGGTCTGTTTAGCGACAATTTCCTAAATCTGCAAATACTTTTGATTCATAGATTCATGAGTCATGATTCTGTAAATACTTTTTTGATTGATGGTTTTTAAGGGAGAGAAGATTCTTAAATGTCAACTCACAAATGCAAGTGGATTAAGATTTCCTGAGCCACCTGCTTGTTTCAGTGGGGACGGCTTGATCATTGTGAGGAAGCCCCGTTCCACATGTTCCTCGGAATGGCACCTCAGCACTGAAGCTTAGTTGTGCCCTTCTCTGAAAACTGGGTGAAGAGATTTTCCCAAGCTGTAAATATCAATAGTCTCAGACTAATGATGCTTTTGCAAAGCATAAGGCTCTCAATTATCTGAAGTATAGGCTGCTGTTGTGCAGGAGGAAGGAGGAATGTTTGGAGTGATGGTGTTTGTCTTCCCAAGTTACGTGTGACGGAGCCTGGCGTTCCTGGGGATGGCTGGACACCTGCTCATGGGCAGTGGGGAATGAATTTCTTGTTTTGCTTTGCTTGTGCACAAGGCTTTTGCTTTCCCCCATTAAACTTTTATCTCAACCCACAAATGTTCTCACTTTTACCCTTCTGATTCTCTCCCCTGTCCCACTGAGGGGGAGTGAGCATGTGGCTGTGCAGTGCCTAGGTGCTGGCTGGGGTAAAACTTCTGTACATTTTAAATTGAGTATTACCTTTGAAGCCTAAAGAACATGTCAGATAAGCTGTTATCACATCTCACATGTCACCATGCAGTGCTGCAAGATAGGTCTCACTGGGAGCTGGCCAGCATTGGCAGTGAAAAACTGGGAAACTTATTATAAAGACCATCTTCATAACTGGAAGAAGTGTTGGTAGAGGCAGAAGCTTTTAGTGTGAAGGAAGCACAGCCCATTCATTAGCTCTTCTTGCTATGTGGAAATTCAAAGAGTAAATAAAAAGGACTAGTTGTACTGTGCAACTCATCACTGTGCAATGAGCATTGCACCATGCTTTGACTATAACACCCACCAAATGTAATAATCATCTATTGGCCAGATTATCTTTTTCCTCTAGGGACTTTGACCTATTTCCTGTTGAAACAGATTTTTCTCATGTCACATCCATGCACTTCCCATCACTCTGTAAGCTGAAGAAGAAATACAGTCTGACAAATTAATTAGCTAGAGTTCTCCTATGTAGGAGACCATGTAGGAGTGTGTAGACCTTAAAGGAGTATTTGTCACCAAATGAACATGTCTGTGCTAGTTCAAAATGCCCTTCAAGCTATGTCTGAATTATTTCTCTGTTCAAATGAGTTACTCCTTCTTGTAGGTGGACTCAAGAATCTTGTCCTTCATCTTAATTTGTGTACAGCAGATTCATGGCAGAGTAACTTAGTCATATGAAGGAATGCAGATAACACCTCCCTTGTACACCATGCAGAGTTGCTGTAAGCCAAGGAGTTGTGCAGGTAACAGACAAGTAAAACCAGGCCTGGGATGTGTACCAAAACAATCGGGTTGCAAACTCTGCATAGTCAAGTTAAAAATCTAATTTAGCTCTTTGTATGGATTCTTAATCATGCCTGTAATGTGTACAAGTTCACATTAAAGTTAGAATTAATTACATCTTTCAACTCATCCATCTAAATGAATAATGCTTTGCTTAATGCAGCTTTGTTTTTATAAATATCCTCCCATCCTCCCATTATGCAGCAACTGAATATTCCTGTTTTACCTTGGCTTTTGTGTGTGGGAGGCACTCTGGAAACTAAATATATCCAGTATTAATTAAACTATGTATCTCAGAAGGACAGCAGGATAATTCTTCTTTGTAGTTTTATAATGAGATTTGTCTGAACATGAAAAAAGCTCGGCCAATTCAACATTTTTAGTTCAATTTTAGATCTATCTTTACATCAGTGAGAGTAAGCAACAATTGGCTCCTGTATTTTACAACCTGGTACTTAGGAAAAAAGACCGTTTTTGAAACTGAGTTTTGCAAATACTCAGAAAACGGGAAGAAATAATGCACAGGGAAAGGGGAAATGGAGAACAAAATATGGAGGAAATAATAGACATTTTTGTCTATTATTAATAGACCTAAAGAAATAGAAGGGATAGAAATGCCTGTGAAATATGAATCTGAACATTAAAGTCTTGCTGAATCCTAAGAATGACTTGCAATATGTTAGATCATAATTTTCCTTCTCTGTTATGTTTCTTGCCCGGCTAATGCCCCACAATATCCCATATTTGCTGGCCTTTGTGCTTACCTCCCTTCCTCGTGCCCCATATGAGCCAGCAACTTACCTTGGCTCCCCTTGAAGCCGATGAAGCTGGCATATCCCATGTTTTGTGCCACAAGCTGTTTGCAGAGGGTTTCCATCATCCAAGCTGGTGGCTCTGACTTGGAAATGCTGTGTTTTTGCTCTCACAAGGGCTGGTTTTTGCTCTCAGCTGTCCTCAGTAACCATGGAAAGGTTTCACTTCTACCTTGGATTTAACAGAATCCAAACCTGGAGGTATTGTGAACTGGATGATCTGAACTCAATGAACTAGAATTTTCCCACTGAATTACTCTACTTACTTCACTTGTCACAGAGGTACCCTGCTATTCATAACTTGTGTTAATTCCTTGAACAAAGCAGTTTAGCCACTTTTGCAGCCCAGGGACAAAGAGGGGGACAGCCTTGCAGATTGTGCTGAGGTTGTTAAGAGGCAGAACTTCTCCAGCTGTTTTGTCTGTCCTGTCTTTGCCACAGCTGGCCTGCAGGGGTGGAGCACCTGCACGTGTCTCAGGGCAAAGTCTTCTTTCTTGGCCCAAACAAGCTTTTGTCAGCACTTTAAAGAAAATTGCTGGACTTTGCAATCTGAGTCATGTACACACAGCCCCAGCAACTGCTTTTCTGTGGGGATGGTTTTCCCTGGAAAACCTGATAGCAAATTGTAGAGGACCCAGAAACAGAAGAAGGAAGTAATTAATGAGTTTACAAAGACTTGCAGACTTTTTTCCATGATATTTCAGAAGTCAATTCTTAGCCTTGTATAACAGACAACAGACATCTATTACAAACATTCTCAACCAAATGAAAAAAAAAAAAAAATATGTGGCAAGGAAGCACCAAAGATTACAAATATATATTTTGCAAAATTGCCTGTAATTATGCAAATTAAATTTTATGCAAAAAGCGGCGCCACCTAAATGGCAATATAATATATGCACACATTAAAAAAAGAGAGTCTTTTCAAACAAACTATTGCCACAGTCATGCAATAGCTTGAGTCTTCAATTACAAGTTAATCTATCCTAGTAAAATGAATTCCTTGATGTGGAGATTGGGGTTTTTATGTTTTTCACTACTAAGTGTTTCTACTCTTCCAAGCTGAAACAGTAAACATTATAGGAGAAGGCAGAGGTACCCCATGTGTGGCAACACGACAGTAGTTTTGCTGCAGCTTTCAACTTGGCAAGGTAAAAAATCCAGTTTTAGATGCCTCAGATGTTACCAAAGCAGGCCTATATCTAAAGACTTAATTTCTCACCTTAAACTCAGACACAAGCAGTAACTTTTGTACTAGCAACAACCCTGATAGTTACAGTTTTCTCCAAATTATGCTCTTTTCTGTGTTTCCTGGCAAGTAGAACTGGTCTCGGGGCATTGGTCTGCAGTGCTTTGTTGCATACTCAGAGAAAGCAGCACTGTTCCAGCCATGGCAGTTCATATGTGCTGCCTGCCCTTGTACCATGATGCATTTTCTTCACACAGCCCCCCCAGAGATCTGGGCTGAAATTACAGCACTGTTGTTGAGAGTGAAACTGCCTTAAAGAAGTAGAGGATGACACAAGTTTATATAGGTTGCAAACCCAGATTTCCATTATCTAGTTGGAGCAATGAGCTGGCTTTGTGTTTGCTTGTGTTTTGAAAGGTCCCAGAAAAGTCCATGGAAGGGGTTTTAGATGTGCTGGTGCAGCTGCAATGATTGCTGTGTCAGAACCAGGAGGTGTTGCAACTTCCTAAGTAGTAATAATAGATGGGTTGATGCCACCCACTTCCCTAGTTTGTCTTTTCCTGCTTTGTCATGAGGGTGTCTGGCTGGAAAGCGGAAGGCTCTTCGGTTTTGAAATATTTGCAATTGTAAGCACCCAAGAAGGAAATGAGTGCCTTGACAGAGGCAGAGTGCTTCCCTGCAATCTGAGTGACAAGCTGGGGTCTAAGCTCCACTACACAGAACAGGGAGTAGTGGTTTTGAAAGTTAAGAGTCTCAGTTGGCCTTAATAAGTTCTCCTGGTCATCTGTAGTAGTCTTAGGGATGTGACTATCAGTAAAGCATTAATGAACCTGAGTTTAGATCACCTTTAAAAGTATGGGAGGCATGAAGAACGGATCAAAATTGAATATATCAGAAGAAGCAACATAGATTCTGAGAAAATAAATTCCTTCATCTAGGGCCTTTCAACACTGATTCTGAGAAAAGATGCCTTCATTTAGGGTCTTTCTAGATGAGTCCCCAAATCCATGACAACTTGAGCCAAACTGACTCTACAGTCCATAAAATCTGGTCTTAAAGTAAAGATCCCAAAGCCAAAGTTTTCCTTCCACTGAATTCAGCTAGTGAAGATCCAAACTCATGCCATTGTGTGAGTTAGTAAATACACCTTTTGAATCACAGAACTTTACACAAAGATGTTGAATTTCTCTATTACATTGATCTATGTGTCTCCTCTGTGGTGACCAGAGTCCACTAAAAACCAGTTTGAATTCTTTTTATCATATAGTTGAAAGAAAACAAACAACAACAACAACAACAACAAAAACAAAACTCCCGTATCATAAAGATGTGTTTATCTGAACTTTTCACCTTACTATAGATGCACACTTGGTGGGATGGGTAGTCCTGAGTCTCTTGTCCTGTTTCTCTTGCTCTGTCACCATGTGTGTGTAACTCGTATTTCCAGTTCAGCATTGTGACTTTTTGACAGGCCATGAAGGTGTGTTTGCAAAGGCTCCCAGTGTGGTGGAACCCTGTATGCTGGCCACTTCCCAGGCTGCATTCAGCACAGCTTCTACACCAGTCATTTGCCTAACCTGGTGCAGAGAGCTGCTTGTCTTCATAGTGTGGGGTTTTCCCACAGCCCGTCCTTGTGACTGTGTCCTTCTACAGTTAATGCTTTGCCATCCCTGAGCTCTGTTTAGCCATTCCATCTCCCAGCCTTGGATAACAAAAGTAGAGCAAGCCCTCAGAATGAATAGCTTTGTCCACATTTCTACTTGGACAACTAAACTGTGTGACCTGTCACCTCCTTGTAGTGCTGACCAGCTACTGATGATAAACCTTCTCTGTCTCTGCCTTCACACTTAGCTAATCAGTCTCCATCTTTTCCACATAATGAACTATTTCATTGTCTCGGTTTTGTCCATTTTTTATAACAGACACTTCCCTTTGGTTTTTGCCTTTGGAGATTTTCTTGCTTCATTGACTCTCTGGAATACTATATTGAGCTTGTTTTAAATTGCAAAGTGTGCCCATGTGTAGCGTGCCTCAATGAAACATGCATGAACTGCTGTTCCAAGCGGCTCCTGCTGTCAGTCTGGGCATGGCATTTCTGAGGAGGCTGCTGCTCCCAAGTTCCCCAAAAGCACTGCCTAATATCACCGCTTCAGTTCCTGTCTCCATTTTAAGCCATGGATTCCCCTTCTCCAAAGTTAACCCTTGCTGTAGCTGTTCAGCATGGAGTCCTGGCTGGCATAGCACTCCCCCGCTTCTGCATGTTGAGTTCCATGGCAGCAAAGCTGACCTTGAGGCTGATTTTCTTTGGAAACATGTACCAAATGTGCAATAGTGTAAGAAGCTGAATAGAGTTTTACCAGTGAATGCTAAAGATCATCAATGAAAGTCCCCACTGAGAAACAAGTGCCACTGGAGATCATTTCTCAAACAGTCTGACTAATGCAATTTATGACCCTGTCTCATCTTCTCAGGCTTCTGTATGGCTAATGTGTCATCCTTTCAATCTTATGTTTTACCCCAGCTGTCCATGTTTTTGCATTTAAAGGCTTTGCATGAGCTGTGCTTGATACTGTAGTAGTAAAGGTCACTAAGCTGACTTTACTATTAGGTGGGTTTCATTTTTATATGCCAAACGTGATGAGGAAGAGTCACAGTGAAATCTGTTGACAAGATCAGCTTTAAATGTTGAACATATTAAATGGCTTTGCTTTCAGTTGGTCTTCTCAGGACAAGGGGGACTGGAAATCTCATTAGAATATATAAAGTGACAGATTTTGCGGTGCCAAGTGTATTCTTGGAGCCCAATATTGTCCCTCATGTGAGTACAGAAAGAGTAAAGTTGCATATTTATTTGGAGGTTGGCTTACAGCTATGTCTAGAGCAGCCACTGCCAACAGCCACAACCACCCTCAATGCATTTCTAACAGGGTTAATAGCAATAAAGGGATCTTAAAGGGCTATTATATATTGATTAAAAACTTCCTTTTTCTTTCTTTCTGGTAGGTAACCTCCCCAGAATTAATTCTTAAAATGATAACTTTTTAATCACCCAAAAGAACACTATGCTCAGATAAAACAAGTCAGATAGGTCAGGTGAAATTGTCTGCAACTGTCAGCATTCTTCTGTACCATTTAGGTAAAGTAGGCTTGCTGGTTAAAACCATGATAAGAAAACTAAACACTTTTTTGTTTTCTCTTATGCCTTCTGACTCACAAAACTGCTATTGTTGCAGTCAGTAAATGTAGTCAGACACCATGGATAGTTGAAGTAACACGGAGAATACATTCTTTTCTGCCAAAAATATATTTTAGAAAGCATTTAGTTTCTATCTGCCAGTAAAAAAGACAAGATGGTGTGAGCCAGACCATGCACACATGAGTAATATTTTGTATCTACCTGGTTTTTTACATATAATATCTTACAGTCAGTAATAAGATACTAACACTTACTTAGGAAAATTAAGGACATGTTGTCCCATAACTGGATATGAAAGAGAGGAAACCACACAGGGAATGTAAAAATGTAAACATGAAGTTCCTTTTGAGGAAATTTCTACACCTTTTACTCAGTAGTTTCATGTGATCCAGACTGAGAGCTATTAAGTTAAATATATATTTAAATAGGCTGAAGGCATGAAAATTTTAGGCTATTAAAATCCTACAAGATCCTATTAAAATCCTTTGTTGGGGAGAAAAAAAGAAAAAAAGCTGTAATTAAATCCTATTATGGAAGTCATAGTCACTTGTGAGGGACTGCGTGATCTTTCCTTAACTTTTTTACAGGATGAATACAAAGAAACTTGTGCTAATGCCCACCATGAAAACTGCCTGTCTACAGCTGAGTCGACTGAAAATTAAGATTTATAAAAGGAAAAAAAACCAAAAAAAACCCCAAAAAAACAAACACAAACCTGCAAAAGAAACACACAACAAAAGGCAAACTCCCATCTAAATTTTTAGAGAAACAAATAGTCATCAGAAAAGTTTTTTAAGTGCTGAGGAAGCTCTTTCTGGGTGTGTGCTTCACATACATAATAGTTAGGATCATTCCCTCAACTGGAAGCAATGGTATTCCCCAGTTCATCTGCCCAGAGAGCACTTGATAGCTGAGCTCCAAGCATGCTGATGGGGTGAATCAACATGGCATGCAGAGCCTTGGGTTCTTCATTTAAAAATACAGCCACTGAGGGAGGCAGTAATGATGTTTGTTCCTTATTTAAGATCCTCGTATTCAGAGTACTGTCCCAGTAGATGGAGGATTTGATGAGTGCTGCTCCCTCCTACACAGTCAAGGGTTTGGTGTCACATTCCCTTCATTCCAGAGGAGTGGCCAGGCAAGGAGGCTGCAGACCAGGCTGTGATAAGGACGTGGGCTGGTTGGACCTGAGCAAGCATCATTAAGCTTTAGTTGTGAAACATGAATCCTTATGTAAAACATCTTCCCACCCATTCAAGAGTATTTTCCCTGTCAGTAGCAGGGACAGGGTATTAGGCTTGTGCCTCCCTCAGCAATTTAGAGGGTTGTAGGTTGCTGGATGTTGTATATCCCAGCTTGAGGCATTCAAGGCCGTTCCATACCTAGGACAGGGAGCTTGGGTAACTAGCTGAGGTATTTTAATATCACCCTAAGAACTCAATACCTGAAACCTATGTGAAATTATGCACTCAGTCTGGGGCCTTTAATTTCTTTATCTTTGGCTGTGGGTGACTGGGAAGAAGGGCATACAAAATGATAGAGGCAAAACATGGGAATTTTGCACTAGTCCCGTCAGCTTTGACTCCTAGTTTTATGTGTGGATTACAGGATCCTGATGGAGAAAAACATTGTTTATCCACATAGACCATCAAATGTAAGGTCATTGTCTAAGAAAACAATTGTCTGTCATTATTCATTTAAGGAAGAGTGCAGCATGCATTTACATGACTGTCTATATGGGAATCTTGTCCAGGAGTTGTGATAGGCTGTCATCACGGTCAACAAGCATTTGCTTCGACAAAAAAAACAAGAAATGACTGAGAAGTTGAATGGGAGAGAAGAACAGGGAGTTTGCCACTTGAAAAAATACATGCAAAGTAAGAATGGGAAAAAAAAATGAAGACTGCCTTGAGTACTTTGTAATTCAAAATAAATTGTTTAGGCCTTGAAGTGTGAATGTTACACAGTTATGGTGCTAAAAGTTATAAATGTTTGAGCTGAAATAGTTTAAAAATAAACATTATAAGTAATCATTAGGTAAAGTCTAATCCAGGAGGGATGTTAATTATTATTTTGCTTAAAATTAATTCAGTGGAAATAGTGATTTGTTGTGAAACATGGTCATTTAAATGAGTTACCTTTTCAATGACAGAAATAAGTGTTTTGGGAATAGCTCTGTAACTTTCTACTCTTTGAAAAACACTGGGTAATGCCTATTGGAAGGACTAGTAGTTGTTGCTGAGCTCTAAATTACTTTCAGCCACGTACAAAAAAAATTCCAAAGGCCTCTCAGGACAGCTGTGAAAGAAATAATATGATCAATGTGCAAGAATGATCAAGAAAGTAAATCAAATGCAAAGACGGCTAGGGTAAAAAGGGTATTTTTACCAGGTTCTTGTAAAATCCATAATTTCTGTGAAATTCAGCTGCAATGACATGAACTCGCGAGTCTAAATCTGAGA
Source organism: Zosterops lateralis (assembly GCF_965231275.1). NCBI lineage: Eukaryota > Metazoa > Chordata > Aves > Passeriformes > Zosteropidae > Zosterops > Zosterops lateralis. The sequence continues at coordinate 113,116,944 of NC_139763.1, forward strand.
ATTTTTATTTTGAATGTAGCACCTGAGGTTAAGAAGGCACGTGAACAGACATCTGCTGTAAGGAAGCAATTAGAAGGTCGGGAACCTTCAATTTAAGGTCAATAAACAATGGAATATGAAATTGTGTTTTGTCGAGCAACAAAACCTACGTTCACCTCATTTTAGTTTTACTATAAGATTTTCAAATGGCTTTCAGACAATGATTGCTCTCTTTCCTGGGTTACAGCTTTGGTTAGTTTTTGTTTTGGTTCCCTTGGATGATAACCAGCAGGAGATTTTGCAGGTGCCAAAGCAATGCTTGAATGGTTACCAGTGACACAGAGAGTAATTGCCAAATGACGATTCCAAAAGTGTCATGCTATAAAAGCTGCTTGAATGGCCGTGGTTTTGTCAGTTGGCTGAACTATTTACTGCAGAGCCAAAAGCCCTAACTGAAAGTGCTCCAAGATGGGGTTTATAAATGTGAATCCAGGGCAGCTCTTGTCCAGAGTTAACTATACAACCCGTGTTTGTAGTGTTCACTGTGATTTTTAAAGCAGTGCTTTCTCATCCCCAGCATAGCAGGTTACACATTTGGGAAAAGAAAACCAAGAAGTCCTGACTTGTACTTCCCCAGCTGTAACTTATGCAGCCACAGTCTAATTAAAGCCCTAAATAAATGTTGCACTTAATTAAAGACAAACCCAAGTCTATTGAAAACGGAGCAAAATAATGAGCTATTTCTTGTTGTACATGATATTTGTATACAATAAAACGTGCTAAAGTGTTTCGTGGTTGGCTGATGTTTTGGCTGTTCTTTGCAAAAATGGGAAAATAAGGATTCCTGTGAGCAGGCACAGGCTTTCCCTCTAACTGGCAGATCAGGGAGGTGTCATCACTTACTGGTTTGAGAAATAGGTGAAATGAAACTTGATGGGTACTATCACTGAGCCTGGGTCACTCTCTGTTCTGGGCCAGCACAGCTGTTCCTGCAGCCGGTCAGTGAACCATTTTGGGGACCTGATGTAGCAGAAGAAAACAAGCAGTTTATAGGGGGGAGGGGAACCTGCTCTCCTGTTCTTGTATTTCGGGTGAATCACTTCTCCAGCATGGCTGGTGAGGAGGAGCCTTGCTCAGAGGACCAAGCAGCTGGAGGCAGAGGTTGTGCAATGTGTCACCAATTGTTTAACAACTAAACCATGCTTGGTAACACCAAAACCAATATTGTTAGAAGGTGAGGAGCAACTAAGGGGAAACTCAACAAACTTCTGTGAAAATATCCACACATATATATGTGTGTGTGTGTGTATATATATATATATATCTTCTTCCTAAACTCTGGCCCTGACAAAATCGTTAGCGTTTTCTGGTGAAGTACAAATTCCAGTCTTGTGCTCAATGCACTTCACAGAGCGCTTGAGCTGCAAACAAAACAGGGAACTCTGCTCCCTCTGGTTCCCAGCAACACCATGACAGAATCCTCATTTGCATGGCTGTGGTTCAGATTATGTATTTCAATGGCAAATCCCTGTTTTGGGATTGCATTGCTCAGCCTTTTTTTTTTTTTAATTTAAAGAAAGTTAGGAAGCCAGAGCCCTTAAAGGCGAAAATTTTATTGGGGGAGGGGAATTTAATGGAAGGTCATCCTATCCTGATTTAAAGAGAATTGAACAAAACTTATGATTTCTTCTTTCCTTTTGAACATATTTTAGTTTTGGAAACAGGAAAGCTATTAAATGAAACAGTGAAAACACTTGAAAAAATATTACAAGACAAATGTATTTCATTTAAATGCTAATTTGTTTATAATATTTTCAAATAATGTAAATAATGAATAGTTTTGATGAGAGTTATCTGAACGCAGCACATGTCAAAAATGTAGTGAAGAAGCTGTAAAACTGTATTTTAAAAAACATGATTATATATTGGAAGAGGACAGAGGAATTGGACTAGCAGTCCTACACAACTGCTACACTGAAGTTTTTTAAGAAAAGCCCCAAGCTGCTACTGTTGTCTTTCCTACATGTAGCCATCAGTCTGAGCAGAGAATTTCTGCTCCTATCTCCAGAAAAGTAATTTTCAAGCCATTTCTGATCCTGTTATAGTATCTACATAATTTCTTGTCTTTTGTACAATAAATTCTTTGGGAACATTAATTTTAAAAATTGTCTCGCATATTGCAGCATAAAAGGAAAAAAAAAAAACAAAAAAAATTTAAAACTGATATAATCTATGGGCAACAAACCTGAGAAAGGCAAATATTGATTACATTGCAACATCTCCTGCACAGAAGGTACCGAGGCATTGATTTAGAAGAATTAAAGACTGTAGTCAAAATAGTTAGTGCTGAGATAATGTAGCTAGGACTTCCCTTTTGCTAACAGAAGCCAGACTGAAGGAACTGATAAATCTTAGAAGGAATTAATAAATCAGAGAAGCTGTCAAACTAGGCTTTTGCATCCTGAATAATCAATAGACCCCAAGAATACAATACAATCATAAATCAAACAGTCCTGGAAAAAACAGGATTTAGCTGTCACGAACACTAAAGGTTAAAAAGTCAAGGGAGCAAGACCCATCTTACTTCATCATTTTGGGACCCCACCCTATAAAAAAGACCACTGACCCATTTTAAAGAACAAACTACGCATGCTTGATGGCTTTTTGGGCTAAGTTCCATAGGAAGCGGGGAATGGGAGGTACCAGAGCTATGAATATGCATTTGTAGTTTGTGTATTCAATACTCCTGTAGATAAAAGACCCTGTGATGATCTGTAAATTGCGCGTGTGTTTTTGGGAGCTATCCCGCACGCTGCCCGGCGTCGTAATAAACATACACTTTCTAACTTTAAACTGTTAGAGAGTCTTTGTCCGTCATAGTTGGATATTGGTATTAGATCAATATCCATAGTTTTTTAATAAATCAGTACAGTGAAATAAAGTGGTGCTTGCAGGTTGTCATGAGCTGTGCTTGTGTTTTACTTAAAGTCCAGGACCTTCCAGCGATGTTATTACCTGATAACCAGAGTTTTAAAAAGATCCATACTCTGTTGTGGGGAGAGGAGGGCCTTGAATTACAGTCTGTAAGGCTGCATGACAGACAAGCAGTAGCCGCAATTAATTTTGTTGTATTAGGCTCCCAGCTCATGTTTTTTAGGTACTTGGGGCTCTCAGAACCGTGCTGCTCTCCGCAGCTTTTTCTACAGACTAAGCTTCGCCAGCCTTGGAAATGGAACTGGGACACCAGTACCATGCACTGGGTAGGCATTCAAAATGTGGGGTGGGCTTCTCTGCTGCTGGGCAAACTTGTTTTGGCCACCCAAGTCTCTTTGCCCTGCTTGTGCTGATGCTCCAAGCAGAGTCCTTTCTTGCCCTTTCCTTGACACCCCAGAGCAGGGTGACAGAGGGACAATGTATTCCCTGTTACTGTTTATCTGTGGTGCCAAAATTTACTGTGGTCTGCCAAGATCAGCTATTTCCCCCCCCCCCCCCCCCCCCCCATACGTTAATGACATTCCTGTATAATTTGAATGGTGAGCACCATCACCTCACAGCTCACCCAGTCAGACTCAGGGAAAGGGAAGACCTGCAGTTTCAGGATGCACCATGTCTAGTTCTGGGTTCCTTCAAGAAGTTCCTGGAGAGGGTCCAGCAGAGGCTACAAAGGTGATAAGGGTGTGGAGCATCTCACTTATGAGGAGAGCTGGGCCTGGTTAGTATGGAGAAGACTGAGAGGGAAACTCATTAATGCATACGCAGATCTCCAAGGTCGGTGCCAAGAGGATGATGGAGCCCAGCAAGAGGAAGGAGCAATGACCATAAACTAAAACATAAGATGTTCCATATCAACACGAGGAAGAACTTTTTTCTGTTGAGGGTGGCAGAGCACTGGAACAGCTGCCCAAGGAGGGTGTGGAATCTCCATCTCTGGAGACACTCCAAACCCACTTGGACACTTCCCTGTGTCACCCGCTCCAGGTGACCCTGCCTTGGCAGGGAGGGTTGGGGCGGGTGATCTCCAGAGCTCCTTTTAAACCCGAACGATCCCGCGATTCTCTAATTCATCTGGCGATACGGTTTGTTGTCGCAAAGAGCAGCGACAGCGCTGGAACCGGCGCCGGCTCAGAAACTCCCTGGCGATGCCCTGGAGGAAAGCGGGCCGCTCCGAGCTGCTCTCGGTTCCACTGCAGCGGGGCAAACTTCGCTTTGCCCGGGGAAGCGGCGGGGCCGGCCCTGCAACCGGCGAAGGACGCGGAGCCCTTCCCGGGGGAGGAGCGCGGCGGCCAGGAGGGCTCGGCGGGAGCTCCCAAGATGGAGGCGGGCGGTGTGACAGGGCGGGGAAGGGGCCGGGCGGGGGCTGCGCCCGGGGCAGGTGCGCGGGGCGGCGCCGCCGGGAGCCGCAGCCGGGCCGAGGGCGGCGCTCGGCGCTCCGGGAGCGGCGGCGGGGCCGGAGCCAGGGCTGCGCTGCTGCCCCCCCTCCCGTGCCGAGCTGTGACTCGGGCTCCCCCTCCCGCCCCGCCTCCCGCCCCGCTCGCCCAGCCCGGGCCCGGCCCAGCCGTCGCTGCACGGCGCCGCCGCCACCCGCCGAGCCCGGGGCGCCGCCGGGAGCCGCGCGGGGGCCATGACGGTGGAGCAGAACGTGCTGCAGCCCGGCGGCGCCGCCAAGGTGAGTCTCCGGCGCGGCCCGGCCTGGAGCGGCTCCGCGTCCCCGCCGCGCGCCGGCCTGGCCGCGCCCGCTCCGGCCCCCGCCAGTCCCCCCCGCACCCGTGCCGAGCTTCTCCCGGGCCTTCCCCGTGCCGCGGCCTCGCCTGGGCCCTGCCGCTCCGGCGGCCGCGGAGCCGCAGCAGGGGCCGCTGCCGGCCCGGCCCCGGGTCATTCCGGCCCCGGGCTCGGCGCTGCCCTCGGGGGAGCCCCGGCGCGCTGCCCGCGGCCCCGGGCGGGCCTGTTGCGCTCGGAGGCTGCCGGGCAGAGCGGCGGGACCGAGGCCGGGCGGGAGTAGCGCGGGGTCCCGGCCGAACCCCCCGGGGGCCGGAGGGAGATGCTGCACATGCCTGGCGTGACCCCGCAGCGCCGGCATCCGCGCCTGCTAAAGGTGAACGCTATTTCCAGCGGGTGACGCGCTCCTGCTGGAGTGAAAAAGTGCCGGGTTTAGGGGCTCGTGTTAGCGTGCATCATGGAACGGGGTTAAGGGAATGACGGCGCTCACCGGTCTTTTACTGTGCGCCAGGACTCGGCGGAGAATGTTTCCCTGTCAAAAGAAGAAGAAAAAAATATACCTTCTATACCTTCTAAAGCTTTGCTTGAACTGAGCTGTCAAGAGAAATGTCTAAAAATTAAACTGCACTGCTTTTAAAATAATGTGTTTTAAAGGCAGCTTGTAGGTTGACACAACTCTTCTGGTTAGTGGTACGGCTGTTGCCTCTTCCCGGATTTTTATTAATGTTTTAATGGCATGTGCTGCCTCCGTAAGAGGATAAAGGTGTATGTATCTGTGATTTGGTATAGCCAGTGTGGAAGTTAAATGGCTGCAGCCGTAAGAGTGGGCACTGGGAATGTGCCGATTGGGGTATCTTTGGTTAAACTGGTACAACTCGCATTCAAGAAGCTCTTTTGGAGGGAGGGCGTGTCTGGCCGAGGACTGCTCTCATACTTGGAAGTAGTTAGCAGTGATTTTGGCTGCTTCAGCGGGAAGGCGAGGGCTGAGCGGACCGATTCTGTTCCTCTCTCAGTGTTTTCAGCCGGGGTGTGCTCGCAGGTTGATGTAGCAAATTTGCTGCTACATGTGCCTGCTGTGTTTGAAAACTGATTTTGCTGCTATGCATCTGACAACTTTCGTGAGCAAGTTTATCTTTTACAAGACCTCTTGTCAGTGGGTTACTTAATGTATTGTAATTATCACATCAGATACTCTGTTACACGGTGCGTTCTGGACCCTGATCAGTGCTGCCTATTTTTGTGTTTTCTGAGAATAATCCTGAAGGAGAAATGCTACTTTTCAGCTAAACTAGAAAGATCCTGAGTTTTCAGCTGAACTACTGCTTGTGGGTCAGTCGTTCAGATTCACTTGAGCTTCAAATCGAGGATAAGCCCAAAAGGAGGTTTAAGATTGGTTGTGGTGTATGCCAGCTAATCCATACTGCAAGTAAAAAAATTAAGCTAGCAATAATTCTGGAGTTGTAATCAGCATCTGTGGGTGGTGGTCACTTTTTTAAATGTCTAGAGAAATTGAATAAAATATCAAGGTTTTCATGGCAGGGATTTTTTTATTGTTATTTTATTATCTGCAGTCACTTGTTACCTGTTTTATCCCTAATTGCATGCATTGAGGGAATGAGGGAAAGGCAAATCCTAAAAGTACTTTGTAAAGTAGTTTTATTTGACTCCAAAGTGAGTATCTCATGGCTTAGTGAGACCCATGACTAGCTAATTGGATGACAGACTTTAACATTGATCAGGTATTTATTTGCATGTAAGAAGGCGAATGGTGAAGGTGCAGTGGGCTGATGGATAGATGAAAGGTGGAGAGGCTAGCACAGCTCTAACTTACTGTTTTCCCTTGAATGAGGAAAAACCTAATCTCCACAAATAAGGGAGTTTCTTCTGGAGACCTCAAAGTTTGTTACAATTGTTTAGTGATTGCGTGAGAAAACCACATACAAGTAGAAATATATTGGTTTTACAAGAGATGCCTGAGTCATCAGCATACCTTATTCGGAGCCGTGGTTCCCAACATTGTTCATCATATGTTTTCTTAGTGTCATACAGGAAGTGTGTGTCAAACTTCAGCAGCACTCGGAGATGTAGGTTTGGATTAATAAATGCTCTAACTACAAACAGCCTGTTTCCCACTGAAGCTATCTTTAGTTTATTGTGTAGTTAAAGCAGCTGTATCAGGTCAAAAGAAGTTTTTTCTTTCATCTCTCCTGGTCATCTTGACCCGTAGTTAAAACTTGTAATTTATGTCCCGAAGCAAATAATTAATCATATTTTTCTCGTTGCTCATGGCCCTTGTGTGCTTCTCTGACATTGTTCGGTGTCTGAAGGTTATAGGTTATGATCACAGCACGACTGAAGAGTGTGAATAAAGGTAAGCAACATGAGAAGGTAAAAAAAAGTAGCTTCTTGTTTTGTCCAATCTGTATTTCTGTCCCGTCCAATCCTTTTTTTTTTTGTCAGGCATTTTGCTGCTGAGGAACCGAGGCACGTGTGTGGTAGGATTTCCCGTCATCCAGGCAGCCCTGCATGGCTGGTGCCTGCGTACATCAATTTTCCTCCTGTAGGAGCACCTTCCCAGGCCGCCCTCATGCTGTGCAGACCCTTCCCTCAGCCAGTGTCCCCTGCACCGCGAGTTGAGGGGCTGGGGGAATGGGGATTTTTCTGGTAACTGGGAGTTGTGATGTGGGGAGGTCAAACGTGTTTCAGCGTTGTCTCAGCTCTGATAATTACTGTGATGGTCATCTCAGAAGGGCAGATTGAAGAAGCTGGGTTTTAATTGGTGGCACTTAGCTGGCCTCTCAGCAATATGTGTTACCAAGTTCTGCTGCTTCTGGAGAGAGCCTGACATTTGGTTGATACACGGATTTAAAGGCTGTTTTATCTGTCCTTTGGTTTCCCACACCCACTGTTATTTCAGACCTGTGATTCAGCAGTGCATTGGCAGTGTAATCTCAGGAATAGTAGAATAATAGTAGAACAGAGCTGTGCCAGCTCAGCTCATTCTTCTTTTTCTAAAAGAAGCACAAACTTTAAGGATATTTACCACTTGAAATAATGTGTGGCTTAAAGCAAGGTCTGATACTAAATTCTTCTCTCTTGCTGGTTTTTTGGGGTAAAAAGGTGAAAATTGTGCTAGCTTGTGTGTGCTTCTGCTGTGCTTGTTCCATGGTTTTGATGTACTTATTAGTTAAAGATTTAGCTAATAATATGGCTAAGTATTTTTTTTTCCTGAAAGCAATAGCTGCTTCATGCAGAGGATGATAGAGTCATCTGTCTCCACCAATTGACATGATGCAGTCCTGAATGGCAGGAAGTGATTGCAAAGTATCTACTGAGCACCTGGTGCACAAAGATGGTATCTTGGGAGCTGTGTACTCTTTTTACTCTTTTTGTTTTTTCCCCCCATTTTAATAGGTGGCAACTTTCCAAGGAGTTAAAATCCAAACCTTTAAAATATCTGTGTTTTGAGAGTTGAGTTCAGGATTGCCTGGTGGATCCAAGAGGCTGCAGGCTCCCTCACTGATCATGAGGCCAGAGACACTCTTGCCTGTGACCAACATGCAGGTGTCCCTCTGCACCTGAGAAATGGCCTCTGGGTAATGGAATGCAGATGGTTTCTGCATCTCCCCATGGATGGAGAGCTGTCTGTGTTTGGACTGTGTGACAGGCAGGCTTGGAGGGCCTGAATATGGGGAGTTACAGCTGCCAGTGCTGGTACCCAGAGCTTTAGTACCTCTGTGACCAGGGTGAGCAGAATAACCACATAGGTTTACTTAAAATGTTTGCACCAACTACTGAGTAATTTGCAAACGTTACTTGAAGTACTGTGGAGTTATGCTTGTAAATATATGCATCTTGTTCTGTATTTAAGAAGCTCATATCAAAAAACTTTATAATACTTGTAGTTATACCTTTGAAACAAATTCCTGTTGGTGTTTCTGAAAGCTAGAGCAAGGTGCGAAGGCCAGTGATTCAAAGTAATTTTGAAGACCCTTGTCAGACTGGTCTGCTGAATGCCTTCTGGTTTTGTGAGTGTTCGATGGATTTTGGTGAAGTGGGTGGAGATGTGTGTGTTTAGTTTTGGTTTTTTGGGGGTTTTTTGTGTTTAGTATCTATGCAAGCTTGTAGAATCTTGGAGGGTTGTGTTTATTGGTGTAATATGATATGAGTCAGCAGCCTTATGAAACCTTTAACAACAGTTTAAAACATTTTGCTTTCAGAAAACCTTTCACAGAAATCTGGTAATGATTTCGATTGTGTTTGCAGGAGTTTACAAGTGTAGTACTATCATTAGAATTTGTCTGAAATAATGTCTTTAAATATGTTCAGTCCACACCTTGAAAGAAAAACACTGCTTCAGAATTTGAAGGTGTAAAGTTTATAGATTTTCCTGGTAACCTTTTGTAGTATTATTTTAAAATATCTGTAATAAATCCTTACCACACATTTCCCCCTCCCTCCCTCTCCAGTATTTTTAGGATAACCCTGTATTCACAGCTACCATGAGCAGCAGCTAAAAAAGATGGTAAAACCCATCAGATACTATAAAAAGGTCAAAAAAGCAAATTATCCATGTCTTAAAATAGAAAAATATTTCACATTTTAAAAAGTGCTTCATAAAGATAAGTGGAAGGATAATTGAACAGTTGCCTTTCTTACATTCTTGTGCCTAAGAAGCTCTGTTGTGGCCGGCATCTCCTTAATTCTGTGGGTTCAGCTGGTGTCCGTGGACTTGAGTAACTGAAGGGGAGTGAAAGGTAAAATAAAAGATGGAATTGCTGTTCTGTTTCTGCCTAAGTTTTCTCTCCTTCCTTGCTGAAGGACCCATCCAAGAGTTGACAGCCCAGTTTTTCAGTCCCTGAGCAGCTGGCTCTATAGCTCTAGTGATGTGAACTATGAGGTTGAGGGATGTCTCAGGTGCTGGATACCAAGTGGCCAGGTTGGTAAATCAACCTGAGGCCCCAGGGGACCTGGAGGATGCCTTTTCAGTCTGGGCTTAGATCTTTGCAAAACCAGCAGGGAGGTCTCTGACACTCACCTGTGCTGGGTGTTATCTGAGGAGCTGTGTCAGTCACCCTCTTACAGCCAGTGCCAGTGACAGGGGGATTATTGAGGCGCCCACAGGTGCCTGAAGATATATTGAAATAATGCTGCTCTTCACTGTCTCTAGTGAAGATACTGATTTTCAATTCCCAGCTAGTCAAGAGTCAAATGTGACATTCCTTCGCATAAAAAGTAAACAAAAAGTTTAAGAGCTGTGTCTTCACTTACATATTTTCATGTAGGAATAATTTCCTTTAAAGGCCTGAATTTTTGGTTTTGTTTAGGTGGTCGTGTTTTTTGTTTGGTTTTTTTTTTTAATTGATTTTCTGTTCTTGTTAGGGAACAGAACTCTTAAAAACTTCAGGGGGATATGTTTGTGTGTGAGTTGCTGGAACCTGAGAGAGAAAAGTCTTTTCTGCTTTCTCTGAGTAGAAAAGCCACAGGTGTGGGATCAGATTTTCTTGGAAATGAAAGTGTCCTGATGGCTTTCACTTTCTAGTTCTCTTGTGATAACCACTGTGATTATTTTAAAGTGGGTGTAGGTTGCCTTGAGTCATAGTGAAGGATTGTGTGTATATAGGTTGTTTGTTTGTTTTGTTTGTCCGTGGGATTTTTTTTTCTTTTTGCTTGAGGTTTTTTTAGCTGGGTTTGTTTTTAAACTTCCCCATCAAATCGTGGTGACTAAGTTACCAATGTGATGGTCTTCAGTCAGCAAAGGGACACCTTTAAATAGAAAGAATTCATATTTTCAGCCAGGGGTCCATTACTTGTGCCTGGGGTAGCAGTGTAGCATCACAATTCAAATCACAAATTAGAGTATTAGGTGAGTAATGTAGGAGAGGATGTTGTGACAGTGTATTTCAAAAAGGTTTTATGAATTCAGGGTAGAGTTCAGTCTTTTTTTCACATTATGAACTAGAGATGGCTTTTGTTAGCTGATGATTACACTTTATCAGTTGGGGTGCTGTTAAAGAAGTCAACATCTGCTAAGAGTGGAAAATATTAGACTGGAGTGAAAATGGGCTCAGTTTCAGTAGTCAAGTGAATCTAATGTCACTCATGTGTGACTTCTACCAGGGAGCTGTGTGTGTGATACATGGGATGAAAGCTCCCTCTGTTCCCTTTGGGACTGTGATAGGTCCAGTGTTCTGGGTGGTCAAGCACAATTAATAGGGAAAAGCTGATACTGTGAATCACAGGAGTTAATTGTGTGCAAAACCATGTGAGTTGAAAGCTTTCTATAAGCTCATCTTTTTTATTAGTTAAAAAAGGGAGAGAGTGTTAAAGCTGTGGGGCTGAAGGAAAGATGAGGTGGTGAGATGCCTTCTTGCAGAGCATACCTTGCATGATAGTACCAGTCAGACTTTGTACCAAGTAAAGGTACAAACTTAGGCTTTGTGCCAAGCAAAAGGAAATACTTTTTGCTGTTTCCTCAGGCTGGCGAATGCCATCTCTTGCTGTTTTTTTGTGAACCCTTGTAACTCTTACTTTGGCAACACAGTGTATTCTGAACAGCACGTGTCAGATTTTTCCATATTAATTTACATTAATACTGTGCTGAATATAGATGTTATCATGAGCTGTATTGTTCCTGCCCACCTTAGCCAAGCTTGCAGGTACAATCGGGAGCAGCTGTAGTGTGTGCTGTGGTAACCATCTAAAATATTGCTTTCTTTTAGCATTGCAGTTTGCCCTCTCTCATTGTATTGCAGGGCTTACATTTTTTTATTTCTAGATTTCTGTAGGACTTCAAAACTTGCAATTGACTAAGAGCTCTACAGACCACTGGTGGAAAATTTTCATGGAACTTCTTTCTAAATGATCCTGTCCCATACTGGTGCTCTGTTAGCACCCCATTTTTCAGAAGTGGATAAAGTAGCTCTTGGCTGCAGAGGGTTAAACCTCCCTGCCTCAATATTTGAGGTAAGTACACCAGTCTGTGTTCTGGAGTGGCTGTGGGGGTGTGCTGACTCCTGCTGACACTCACAGGGCTCTGTCTTCTGGCAGAGGGGTGGTTTTAGCGTACTGAACTGCACAGTAGTTTTCCTGTGCTTGTCGTGCAGAATCTGTGGTTTTGGGCTTTAATGTGAATGAAATGTTAAGCAACATTGACTCAAAATGTTGAGGTTGTTCTGAAATGCTGTGGAGGAAGAACTGTGTCCTAAGATGGTATAAGGACAGATTGACACAAAATGTCATGAACTGGACACTGTGATGACTTCAGTTGTTGGTGACAGGCTTTCTGAGTTCTCTGTTTAGTTACAGAGTGGTTTTCCCATGTATTTAGTAACATCATTCATTCAAAGCATTTGAAAATCACAATGAAAATCTGTTCAGATTAGACTCTTGCAATTTAAGAAGGCACTGATTTTTTTATTTTATTTTTATTTTTATTTTTAGTTGAGTTTTTTAGTTTTTATTGTTTTGGAGATGTCATTGGATTTTCTTTGTCATAAAGGATGAAATTCAGGACTATGTTGAATGCCATCAGCATGAGAGTTTTTCTGAAATCTGGTGTTACCTGGTGATGGGACTTTAACAGGAACAGCATTGCTGTGAGCAGTAGCACCATTGAGTGTCCAGTTTTAAGATATCTCTCCTTCTAAGGGTGTTAGAGAGGTGGAATCCAAAGGAGATGTGATGTGGAACAGCTTGAATGCTCGAGTGAAATTAGTTTGACTTTGAAAACATCCCCTGACACAGATTCATGTATGTAAAACACTTTTTTTTAAGGGCATTGTAAATATTGATATGCAGATTCTGACTGGTTTTATTCTGAGATGTACAGCTTTGACTTGATGCTTTTGTTTATACTTGGTTTCTGAATTATTTTACCTGGTGGATTCTTGATGAAAAAAATTATACTCTGCACAGTATCTCTTCTAAAATGTTTCAGTTATCAGCTAATTTGCAACCGTCAAGCTTATCAAAGTTTAGGTGCCAAGAAAATGAAGATTGTGCCTAAAATAGCCTTGACTAAAGCTTTTTTAGCCATCAGGCAAAAGCATATTTTCAGCTTTACAGTAAGCAGAGGTAGACACAACAATGTATTTAATAAAAACTTGTCAGAGAAACATTAGTGTCTTCAAGGTGTGATCTAGAGCTATTTAAACCTAATTGACCCTGGTATCTAACCATATACATAGAATTAATGAAAATAAATGCACAGGTTATAATGGCATTTTATCCCCCCGTGGCTTCATCCTGTTAATTGTCATCATTTCAGTGGTGGTGCGCCCCAAAATGCAGAGGGCTTCCTGTAGAAGAGGATGTTCCCTTGGCATTAGGGTCTGAGTCTGAGATGTGGAGCCTTTGGACTGTGATTTATGCAGCTGTATTTCATACCAGTTTTTACTTTTGTTGAATAGTAAATTGTAGGCTTGAGGTCACACATGGTTTTTGTGATGACTGTCCTTCTCACAGCCATGTGACTCCAAGGAAAGTCAGATACCTGTGCTTGAAATTTCTATTCCTATTCTCAAACTAAAAATGACACTTTTTGATTTTCAATCAAATCTCCTTTAAAACATGAAGCCACTTTGAAAAATTGAATTTAGGTGTGTTTTTACTGGGATTAAGCCAGGAAAAAAAAAAAAAAGAAAAAAAGAAAAAAAAGAATGTCACATGGAAGTTGAAAATAGTATTCATTTACTTTCAGGTGTGTGCTGTGACAGTGCTTTAAAGTGAGCATCTGGAAAAGGTTTGGGTGTGCATTGATGCATGTTCTTCATTCTTTTCAGAAGAGAAGATGGCAGGAACAGACTCCTCCTCCACTTCCCTTTTGCTTTTGGTTTCATTTTATTCTTCTGAAAGTTAGTTACTTTGAAACAGAAATTTCTTCTGGGACCACAATAGTTCCAAGAGTACTTTTCTTTTTTTTCCCCTAAGACTTTACAGTGCATAGGTAAAAGTGGCCTGGTTAGAGGACTAAATATTATATTGTATCCCAGAAATATTAGGTTATGACTGCAAAAGCATTCCTATACTTTGCAGATTTTAAGTTTTCCTTTGTTGTGATAGAGAACCATGGGAAAATATATGAGAACATTTTTAAGCTTGTAAATATGATTTTTAAAAAATTAAATAGCTTTATAGACAGCTTGCGCAGGGGTTTCCCTTCTTGGTATTAACTATTTTCCTGCCTGTTAGCTACTTTTCTTCAGATTCTGTTTGTATTTCTATGTAATTTCCCACTTGTTTGAGGACCTTTTTCTTTCATTTAGAGACTTTGCCACTACTCTGTAGTTTTCTAACTTTAGAATCTTTTAATTATTTGGTAGTAATAATTGGCAAGTTTTATTTAATTCTTGGGTTTACGCTTATAACATTTTTTTAATGGGATACTAGAATTAAGTCTTCTCTGTCTGTATCCCATTACTTGTTTGGAAATTAAAAAATAACCAACAGCTTACTGGTAAATTTTGATAGTTCTCTCTGGTCTTGCATATGTTTGACAGGACTTAGTGTTGAAAGCCACAGAAGGTCTCTTGTGACAGCCCTGTCTGGACCATAGTTGTCCCCTTTCCTGAAGCTGCCTGGGCTGCCTTTCTGGGCACAGTCTGCTGGTGTACAGGTTAAGTTCTGGATTTATTAATGATGAAGATAGACAGATTTCCCCATCATCACCAGTTCCAGCTCTTGCTAAGTTGTAGTGTTGCCTTGAAGCTTTTTCTGGGGGTGATTTTAAGGTGACTGGTAAATGTGGCACCCACTGCTAGTGCTGAGTGCGGGGTGTGTGCAGTGCACAGGCTCTGCTGAGTTTTTACAGGCCAGGGAAGGTACTGAGTACTTAGTGACCTAACTAAACAAAAAGATTGAAGATTTTACTATCAGAGTTTTTCATCTCTGTCGTTTGATGGCGAATGTGTTGGCATAATGCTGCTGCTAAGAAGGCGGCACAGAATTCAAATTTTTGTTTCAAATAATTTTCCAGAAATGTGAACTCATTAGAGGAGTATTTTGTACTCCTTTTGTTCAAGTCAGCTTCTGAAGCTTCAGGTAGGTGTGGTGATGGCAGAAAGTCAAACACCACTGACACAGGGAAAACTGGCAGGGCTAAATTACAGTGAACAGTGCTTAGGAACCAAAGTTGTTGGAGATTTCTTGAGATCATGTCCAAACGTATTAGAATATAGCACCTTCAGCTTTCTGTGGGAGGTGAGGCAAATGTGCATTTCGATTACAGAAGCCTGTAACCTTCCAGGTGACCTGTTCAACACTGCCCTTGATTTTACATGGCTTAATGTTATCTGTAGGCTCGTTCTTGTGCAGAGCTGTGCCTTGTGTCTGTCCTTGCCCACGTGCCCCTTCCCAGGCTAAAAACATGTTTCTTCACACGATTTCTTTTTAGATGATTAGTGGAGGGCAGGATGAGCTATCAAATCATTTTACTGAATGCTGCAAATAGAGGTGTGTGACTTTCCTGATGTCATTTTGTCTTATAATGCACTAACAATTGTGGAGAGGGTGACCAATTGAGGCTGTAGGGTGAGTTCACCTCTGGCAGATCTCGCTGTGGTGGAGTGGAGCTGCTTCCCCTCTGTTCTTCTTCCCAAGCCCTCTGTGTTGTTCCTCTAACTTCTTGTGGCCCAAGATATGGGCAAGAGCAGGCAGTGTGATCAGGAGCTACACTCTGGCTGGCCAAGGTGCTAAGAAGCCTGGGGGTGCTGCTGAGGCTTTTGGGGATCCCTGGGGCCAGGCCAAGCTGCTGGAGGTGGCCTTGAGCTTTCGAGAGGCAGGAGGGCAGACGTGCCTGGGTATGTGCCCACCCTGTGATTACAAGGCCTGTTTCTGTAGGAAATCATGTTACTAATTTATTTTTTTTAATTGGACTAAATGGAAGAGCCTTTATTGAAAGGCTTTCTGTCAAGTTCGGTTGTTTTTTGTTTTTTTTTTTTCCCTTCTTATTCAAAACAGACAGCTGAACTCTTTCCCCAAATGTGTCCATTCTATTCAATACAGTAGACTCTTTGTAATACAAACCTGTCTGTGAAAAAAAAGGTGTAATTTAAATTTATTTACAATTTCTCTGCTGTATTATGTTGAATTTTGTGTGGAAAAAAAATTGCAAAATCTTCCTGGTATCACTTACCTAGGGCATGTAGCAGAGTTGTTTGACGTCAAGTGGAAGCTTTGATCTTTGTGCCATTAACAGCTGCAGTAAATGAAATCCTTCTGGATGTGCACACCTAAAGCAGCAAGTGGAGAACAGTGTATGGCATTTTGGCCCATGCAGGAGTGGGTCTGATTGTGTATGTTCATTTGTGAGAAGTGTACACCAGGAGCACCACATCTCTGGCACTGTGAGATTTTTAATCATCTCCCATTGGTGTAAGTTTTCTGCAGTAGTGCCTGAGTAAGGTGGGAACTGCAGGAGGCATTTTTCACCCATCAGTTTCTCTCACTAGATAAAAGAAGTATTAAAATAATGATAGAGAAACAACTCATAAGGCTGCTGCTCTACAACAGTTAAACTCAGTGGAAATTGTCTTATCATCTCCCTTGTTGCACACCTGGCTCTTATTAAGTTGGCAGGAAATCAGTGAATGCAGAGAGCAGCTCTCTGATGGTTTATTGAGAGCCTGGCCTGGCTTGGCAGAGGTTTGGTTGGGTGCTGGTGCTGGCTCCTAGGGGCAAGAGACATCTGAGCTGGCCAGCACTGGCAGGAGCTGCAGCCTGGGAAGAACAGCTGACTCCTCAGAAGCCGCTTGTGGTCTGACAGCCCCTGTGAGTGCTATTGTTTGTAAGTATTGTGGAGCCTGGGATCCCGCTGATCTAAGGACACTTGGAATTTCCAGAGTTGGTTTGTTTGCTCCTAGAATCGTTGTTATCATAACAGCAGAGTGAGGAGGATGAATGGGGCTATCTTGGTGTTTTCTTGGGAGCTCTTCTGTATTGTGCAGAGCAGGGTGAGGCTGTTATGATGTCTGTTTGGAGGAAAACAGCCCTATAAAAATGCTGAAGGTTTGAATGGGCTAGTGGGATTGCCTTTTCCACTTTAGAGTTAGGTCTGTGAAAAGCATCAAATATGAGCCATAATGGCTTATATTTGGTGTGATGGGTTAAACTGTGATTGGGATGCAAAGGAAATTATCTCAAAGTGTAAAAATGTGGACCTCATGACAGTATTGTTTTAGACCTGACAGACAAGACTGAACATTTTTAGTAGTGGCTACAGTAAAATTATACCCTAGGCAATAGTCATTCTGGTGAGGAGAAAGCTTAAGTCTTGGTTGTGCTATCTGGTCCGACTCTGTATAATGGGATGTTTATGCATGATGGTAAATACCTGTGAACAGAAGAAAAAAATCAGGAAATAAACTTTTAGAACAGAAAGTAGCCAGGAGGGAATATAAAAATGTCATAGAATTGTGGAATGATGTAGGTTGAAAATGGAATTCATTTTGTTCCAACCTCCACCATGGGCAGGGCCACCTGCCACTATCCCAGGTTTCTCAGAACTCCATTTAGCCTGGCCTTGGAGAGTCCCAGGAATGGGACATCCCCAGCTTCTCTGGGCAACCTGTGCCCACTGCCCTGACAGTAAAGAATTTCTTCCTAATATTAATCTAAACCTACTCAGTCTGATGCCATTCCCCCTTGTCCTGTCACTCCAGGCACTTGTAAATAGTCTCTCTCCATCTTTCTTGTAGGCTCCCTTCAGGTACTAGAAGGCTACAGTTAGGTCATCTTGAAGTCTTCCCTTTTTCAGCCTGAATAGCCCTGTTTCTCTCAGCCTTTCCTCATGTGTATATCTTGCTTTAGCAGGTGTTGATGATCACCAGAAGCGCCTCCCAACCCCTACCCCTGTAGTTCTGTGTATGTGTATTTATGCACACACAGTTTGCTGTGCATGTGTCATCATCCTCCAGCCTCATCCTCCTTTCTATCTGTGTAACTTTGCCTCTGGCTGACCCCTCTGGCTTTAGTTTGCCATGGCTTGTGCATGTTCTTGATGGGCCACTTGGTGTTGAGGTGGGACAGGCTGTGAACTACTGGTAATGTGGCACTGCCCAGCTGTTGTCCATGGGTGGGCTCTTGGAGGAATCCTCCTGATTTTTATGTGTAGTTTACAGATAATATGTGCTGGTGCTTTGAAAGACCCTTCCCACTGCCCCCAGTAATTAATCACCCAACGGATTTGAATTGGAACAGAGATTTTTGCTAATTACTGTCACAGTTACTGGGATATGTAAGAATCAAAAGCAATTTTTGTGAAGCAGATTTTCCCATGGAGGTTCCAGTGAATACAACCTGAAGTTTAACTTTTGTCTAGTTAGGTGAAACTGAAGATCTCATTGGTTTTAATGTAGTTAAATAACTTCAGAGCTCCTGTCGTTACTATTGGAAATCTCACTGTTATGCTGAACAGAGTATGGAGAAATTATGATCGTTTAAAACACACAGACCACAAAATTCTCAATAATTTTATATTTCTGACACCTCCTTCCGTAAGTACTAAGGTTACCATCCTGTCTTGATTATTATCTTGTCACTGAGGCTCATTTAGGACTAGCTATGAGTAACAACTAGAAACACAGACTCAAGCAACAGTGTTAATAAATCAATTAATAGACTAATTTTAAAATTTCCCCCTGTGAATTGAGCAGGTGGTTTTCCTTCTCATTGCAAGAGTATTCCCCATGCAGGTGATGATTTGGCTCATAACTTGTGTGTGATTTTATGTAAATAACTGTCAGAGGTGGGTTTGCCTTACATTTAGTGTCAGAAAATACAAACCAAACTCCTCAAACCTCTTCTTAAAATTTTATTTCAAAATCTTTAACTATTAGCTTGAATAAAGACAGATGTATATGCTGTGGGTGAAAAAGATTTTTTTTTTTTTTTGGGCCACATATGAGGCTCATAATTGTGAGTGTTTATATGAATGCATGATCTCATGTTGTGTAGAAACCTTAATATCAAACATTGAAATTCATTGTGAAGTCACCTGTTGAAAGGTGGAAATCTGGTGAGTTTTATTTGGGTTAGGCTGTGACTGGCTGAAAGTTCCTCCCATATGCTGTGTCCTTTTGCTCCTTGAAATACGTTTTTGCTCTCAGCCCAGTTGCTGTTTGTACAAGCTGCTGCTGTAATAGTCGGATTTTGGCAGCCTGTGCAGAGCAGTCCCAGACTGAAAATCTGCTGTCTTTGTGCATGTCCTTTGCTCTCCACTGGTGATTTTTGTCTGAACCAAAGCTGAGGTGCATTTTCCATTAATGTATGTATAAAAATATATCTTTACCTACTTTCTTAGAGGATACAATGTCATGTAGAGGTTTCTCTTTTCATACCTAGACAAATGGAAGCCCAGTTAGCAGATGCTGGGCAAGGGAACCTAGTTCTGTTGTGCTTTAAGGAACACCTTAGAGCTGGTGCAGAGATTAAACTTGGCCTTTGCACTAGCAAGATAGTGCTTTAAAATATATGCATACCTATAATGACTTTCTAATTTATGTATTTTTATCAATATGTTTATTCTGTACATACATGGAGAAAAATCTTGAGGACAGAGCTGGGAAAAGCAAAGCCTTCTGGAGCTGACTGTGTGTTTTCCCTGTGAAACTGAGTTTCCCTGAAACTCAATATTTTCATGGAAGGAATTAGATTTTATTTGACTATTTGGAACTTGACCAACAGCATATTTAGAAAATGGTTAATGTATCTGTGTTGCTGGAAGCTGTGATGTACAGCAGTGTCTCTGGGCCTTTTAACTATTCCTGGGAGATATGATTAATGTGGCAGAAAATGATATTCAGAGTAGTAATTGAGGGTCTTTAATATGCTTGTCCTTTGTATGTTAAACTATTTCTGTTTGTTTGTAGCAGAAACCTAAAGCCTGTTTATAGAGGATTACATTCCTCTAAGCTCTCAGTGTTCTTCTCATTACAGCAGCATCATATGAGGAAACTGGCTTATTAGCTACTTGTCTGCAAGCAATGCCATTAGCAGGTCCTCTGCAGCTTAGGCTTCATTAGAATTGTCTTTAATATAAAATATTTGTGCAATGTCATTTGAGTTTTCCTCCACTAAAGAGGTCTTATAAATCAGCGTTGCACTAGAAAGTTAAGAAAGTGGTATTTATTTGGAGGGCCTGAGTCAAGATGCCGTTCTCAGCATTTGCATTTTCCTCTTTCTTTCTTTTTGTCTCTAATAGAAGTATACATCCCTCAGGAATCAGAATCATGGCCTGAGTTGGGAGGCACCTTAAAGGTCATCTGGTTCCAACCTCTCTGCCATGGACAGTGACACCTTACACTAGACCAGGGTGTGCAGAGCCTCATCCAGCAGCCTGGCCTTGGATGCTTCTGGGAATGGGGCACCCACAGCCTCCCAGGGCAACTTGTTCCAGTGCCTCACCGCCCTCACAGTAAAGAACTTTTTCCTGATATTCAGTCTCAACATACTCTCTGTCAGTTTGAAGCCATTGCCCTTTGTCCCATCACTACAGGCAAAAATTCTCTCCATTTTCTCTTGTAGGCTCCCATCATGTGGTGGAAGACTGCAAGTCACACCTAAGCCATCTCTGTTTGAGGCTGAACAATCCCAATTCTCTCAGCCTTTTCCTATAGGAGGAGTGTTCCATACTTCTAAACAGCTTGCTGTCCCTAATGCATTTTCATTATGTACTATTGCAATATGAACTGTGTGTAATGAGGCCATAGATCCTGCTTTGTTTGCTAATGGTTGGATCATCTCATTCATTCGTGAACATACAACTTTATCTGTGCTTGGAAATGGAAAAAAGTTGTTTTATCTTCTGAGTTTGTGAGTACTTGTGTTGCAAATGTAAATATTTGGATGTTGCTATGAAAAAAGCCGAAGTTTACATGTGCTTCTTCAGAAGCTACAGAGAGGAGAAAATAAATGGATCAAAAGGTGGCTAATATTTCCCCCAAATTTATCTTCACTGTAATTCAGTATTAGTCAGTTTATGAGATTTGCTTGGTTCAATAAAAGCATTTGTGTAATTTCGCTTTTTGCTTTGTTTGTAGGAAGTTATCAGAGTTTACAGTACTGTTGTGGAAATAATTTGAGCACAGTATCTCCCTAAGCTGATAGTAGTGCAGACCCTTTTCTCTGCTTCACTGGTGCTGGTGCAGCTATTGAATATGCTATTGTGTGAGGTCATAAACCAGATAATCTTAATTGGGCATTTCCTGAGAGCAAGGGAAGGATGGCTGAAAAAGGAGAGACTTGGAAATAAGGGCATGCATTCCTAATAAACAAATTTGGCTTCCGTCCAGGAAAATGGGAGAATTTCCTGTTAGTGAAAATCTTCCAAGAGCTAAAAGCCTGAAGATGCATAGTGCATACCTCAGGGAGCCAGAGGAAAGGGAAAGGCTGGGAATAAATAGCTTGTGCATGAAAGCCCTAGGGAACAGACAGCTTCGTGCTGTAGTGGGACTGAGGGGTGTGAAAAGCTGGATCCCAGGGCAGCCATAGCAGCAGTGAACCATCTCCTTTGTGTGGCCAAGGACTTGGGGTACCCTGCAGCAGCTGTGCCAGCACAGTCTGGGCTCAGAGATCAGGTCCTGGGGGCTTTTAGAGTTAACTCAAATGCTGTTGAGGCTCCATGGAGAATGGGGGTGTGTGACATGTGTGCATACATCCTCACACTGTTCCTGGAGCCTTGACTCACTAAACTGGAGGATCTCTGCTAGAGAAAAGATACAGAATCAGTTGTGAGGATAGGATGGCAAACAGAAGTGGGTACAGGCAAATTTGAAAGAATGGAAGGGGATCTCTTAGCATCAGTAGTTGGACTTGGTTCTGTTGGAATGGTCTGGTTTGTGTCTCCATTTGAAAAGAGAGGCTGTTTGTTAAACTGAATTAAAGCACAGTTCTAATTATGAGTTATAATTCAGAATTTGAACCTCTGCTGAGGCAAGGTTGGAAAAAATAGGGAATCAGCAAAGAGCTGCATTGAAAAAAATACAATAGCTTTTTTATGTTAGAGCTGGTAATTGTGATCTGAAGCTACCCTCAGCGACCTGTTTTCATGAGCATACATTGGTGTAGGTACTTCAGACACTTGTAAATACTTGTCCGCTGCCTTCTTCATTTTTTAGGTTTGTTTTAGCATAGGGCTAGAAGCTTTTTTGGGTATTTTTGGTTATAGTGAATTATTATTGTAATTGTTTAATATATCTGTGGTTTTAGTCATTTGAGGGTTTATATGCTACAGTCACTTCAGCTCAAGTTAGCCCAAGCTTCTTGAGTTTTTAGGGTAAATGTCATCGGAATGACCATTAATAGGAGAAAGGAGGGTGGCTTGCTTTATGTGTAGAAGTCTGTCTGTAGTGTTGTATTAAATATTTCTTACCATACAGGAGAGACTTACCTGTTCAGCAGTTGCACTACAAACTCATCTCCAAGCTTCATTCATGGGTAACATAAGTTTCCTGTATGCCACAACAACCAGAGTTAAAGGAATAATATTCAAAACAAATAAAATTTAGCCATTTTGACTTTGCAAAGTAGTACAGATGCACTAAGTCAAGTCCCATCAGGAATTAAGTAATATAAATTCTCTTGAGTATGGTTGCAGTTGTTTCATAAGTGTCTTAAGTGAAAAGCAAAAAGAAAATTGAATCTCACCCTCTGGTAGTGAATGAGGAGAGGGTTTGATAGTTGCCTACTCTGTCACTTGTAATGAAAAGAAATAGAATTACTTGTGTTAATACCATTTCATGGGTGATAACACACTGTCATTATAACAGTGAAGGAGAATAATGACAAGTCAAACATCTGGTTGCAAAAAAGGTCAGTGCACAGTAAAGATGATGGATGCAGTTACATCAGATTTGTGAGGATGAGGGCAGATGGTGAATTTGTGGAAGAGAAGGCCACCAGTCAGAGTTTTTAGCTGCCTTATGCAGTTTTACAATTGTTTCTGAACGTGTTGATCAGGTGGAATTAATTTCAATTACACTCCTTCTAGAAAGGGAAGGTATCCATTCTTTAACTTCTTCATGATTAGAAATAAGTCAATTAGAAATTAGAGGCAACTTGTCCCCATTTAGCTGAAGAAACAGTAATGTCTAAACCAGACAAATGCCCCAAAGCTCCATTTAAGGTGTTCTGGAGAACTGTTAATTTTCCTCTTAATTCCTGTCACTTCTAACAGTGGTGCTTATGGATTCTCCATATTGTTCTTTTAGTTACCAGTTAGAAATTCTGGAGCTGAGTACCTTAAACTCTGGGCCTTAAAAAAAAAAAAAGTATACTTAGATACTTAAATCATCTCTTGATGAGAAAGGAGCATCTCTGGGTGCTTAGACATCTGTTAAATGTGTATGTCCATGGGAAGGGGGCCTTGAAACACAGCTTTTGCACTGGGGTACTGAAATGTGGATAGAAACTACAGGTGTCTAAGTTTATAAGTCACAGCTGTGCTCATAAATTAACAGCCAATATTTTGGACTGATAAGAGATTGTTTGTTGGTAAACTGTCTCTTCTGTCTTTTCCCAGTCTCTGTGAACGATAAATATCCTCCAATCAGCCTTTCCAAGTGTTGTATATACTGTGGAAGATACAGGAATCTGTTAGAACTTCTTGTTATAATGATTTATAGTGAAACTATTTTCTGTTTTGTCTATCATCATGTTGGTGGGAAGTTAAAAAAGAAAGCCACTTCATTGCTATGTCTCGAATTGCTGCTGCCAATTTTAATGCTGTTGTAATTATTTTTCCCGAATACTCTATTTCATTTCTTTGATTCTTGCCAGACTTAGGGGCAGGAAATCAACTTTAAAGGGGAAACAAGTGGTTTTGTACAGTGCTATGAAATGCACAGAGTAAACAAACGAGAGGGTGAGGGATGGGGATAGAGTGGGAGTTTGTTTTCCTGCATCACTTCACTTTTCTTGTGCCAACAGAAGGGTTTTTAAAAGGAAAAGAAAAAAGGAGGCAGATTGGATTGTTAGCAGTGTCTCTTAGGATCATAAATGAAGGGAAGATTGTGTATATAATTCAAAAACATCCTGAACTATACGCCTTCTATTTCAGCTTATTAGGGCATGAAGTAGTGCCTGCCAGGTTAATTTCTTTCTGGGGAATTCAGCATTCATGCAGATCCTAATTTCCTCCTCTATACAAAGCAGCGATAAAGGAAGAATAAGGGTATTTGAATATTTGATTCCAGATAATTCAGTTTAAAGGTAAGTGTTTTAGGAGTAGCCGCAAGACAATTATAGTTGCTATTTTAAAATTAATTTGGAGAATAGCAAGAGAATGTTTATTTCCAATAGGAAATATGCTTTTTGTCATGCAAACAAAACCCTGTACTTTACAAAAATTTTCCCTTTCATAGATGAAATTACTGTTTTGAGTTCAGGATGTGGTGGGCAAAGAATAAAAAAGAAGAACCATTTTCAAATATTTTTTCTTCATTTTCCATCTGCCAAAGGAACAATTGAATTTGTTAGTATGGAACAATGGTCAGTGCTCTGTGTTTTCATGGTGTTAATGGTTAAGATGCTTATAATGGTAAACAGGAGTTCAGGGATCATTCCAGCTTAGTGCCTGCTTTTTGCCTCTGTGATGGGAATAGATCATGAGCAGAGTGAATCATCTGTTGGCTCTAAACAGGGGTGGGACCAGATTTTTATTTAAATAAAACAAAACCAAGCCTCAAATTTCTTATGGAGTGAATATTTAAGAGACCCAGAACCTCTTGTTCTTTTTCTAATTCCCAATGTTCCTTTAAACTCAGCTGTGGGGGCTGACTTACGTGATTTGGGACTGTTGGATTCAACTGATCTAGGAAGGCAGTTTAGATGGCTTTCTAAAGTTCTGTCTCAGTATCAGGAAACTTGTTTTGTTTGGAGTTTTTGTAGTATTCCTCTTGAAACACCTCAGTGCTCAGCAAACTTGAACTTCCTGGTTTTGCGGTTGAAATGACTAGGAATTATTTACATTAAAGAAATAATGGGGTTGAGAATAACTGAGAGTTAAAGAAGTTGGTTTTGGTGGGAGTTCAGTCAGCTGTTTCCACAACTGCCTTTGGAGACCAAAGCTGTGGAGTTTTATTTGTTTAGAAGGGCCAATTGTGACTTTATATAGGCCTCTTAAACCCATGTTGCATAAGCTTACCCATTTTTTTGTTTTAAAAAAAATCCAAACCCAAGCAAGCCCACCAAAATGCAAAGTCATTACATTTGGGAATTAAAAATGCCCAAATTGCAGAAACTGAGACAAACTCAAGTAATGAAGATTCCCTTTGTGGTGTATAAACCTCATATGGAGAGGCCTTTAGTATTTGTGGAGGAGAGTACTCCGTTAAGAATTGGTTTTGCTGTTATTTGGCTCTAATCTTATTTCAAAGATCTATTTTGTTGGTTTTTTTTTGTAGCACCAGCAAACATTTTTAAATCAGCTGAGGGAGATCACTGGTATCAATGACATCCAGGTACTACAACAGGCACTGAAGGTAAGATAACTGACTTGTAGCTGAATGCATCTTAACTGCCTTTGAAAGCCATAAATCCCAACCTTGCTTACTCCTGTCCTTCTCTTCCTTCCCTTCTTTCCCTTCCTTCCTTTTTCCCTTCCCAGCCTGAATTTATTGTAGGGGGAAGAAAAAGCTGATAATGATGGCTTGTTCACTTTACAAGGAATCTTGTTCTCTTTCGGTACTGACCTAAAAATTAATCAAATGTTCGAAATTGAAAAGACAGGAATGCTATGACTTGCCTTTAGCCTTTGTGTGAATTGTTTTGGCATACATTGGTGCTACTTACAGGTGTTCAGCTCCTGAGGAGCCAAGTGGTGTCTTCTTGTCAAGGTGTGGCTGTTCTCTATCATGCACAGGCCTTGCTCACTGTGTAGAAGGAAGAACTCTGCTTGAACTTGCCAGCCTTTGCTAATTTGCTATTGTTTCAATGTTTTTTTCAACGACTGTAATTTATTTCAAGGAGAGTTCTTTGATGCAAATAAAAAATGGCAGATCTCTCTGTATTCTTTTTCTGTATACATAAATACATATAAAAATTTTAAACATGCTTCGTGTCCCTCAAGCAGGACTTTTTAGCCATTTATACATGGTAAATGAGGATATAGTAGTTTAAATCAAAAATAGGTTAGTTTTTGTTAGCATACATGTGCACAACTGCTTTTCAAAAGCCAGGATCTCTGGCTTTAACAATGAAACCCTGTACTTTCAGAAGAATTCATCTGACTCCTGTTGAAGCCTGACTCCTGTGAATGTACTGGTTATGTTTGTTGAGAAGTTGACCTACGCTACAAGACATTTTTTTTCCTTTCCTGAAATAAGTGAAACTCCACCAAAACAATTTTTATAAGATGTATTATCTTTATTTTGGTCAGAAATAGTGAAATATGCAGAATATTTGTTTGTAAACTTTCTTTTTGAGTTAGTGTTTTACCTGACAGTACAATGGCTATTGATTTGAAGTTGCTAATCACATCCTTTGCCTTTAAGAAAAATTAAAGAAAGGGTGAGGGAACTCTCACTTCTTGTTGTTTTGTTTTTTGTTTTTTTTTTTTAATGCTTAAAGGACAGCAATGGTAATCTGGAGCTGGCTGTGGCTTTTCTCACTGCAAAGAATGCCAAGGTTCCCCAGCTAGAGGAGGCAACTTACTACCAAACAGCCCTTCCTGGGAATGACAGATACATCAGCGTGGGCAGCCAGGCAGACACCAGTAGGTGTTTTTTCTTTTCATAAGTTTACTTTAAAGGCATGGAAAATAAAACCTTGCCTGTGAAATAAAACCTTAAAGCTCTTTAATCTGCAGATAATTCTTACTTATCATTTGTTAGATTATTATGTATTCTCTCTTTTCTTATTTCAGTGGGGTTTGTTGTTCTTGTGGTGGGGGTTTTTTTGTTTGTTTGTTTTCTTTTTTTTTTCTTTGTTTTCTTTTGGGTTTTTTTGTTTGTTTTAGTTGGTTTCTTTGTGGTTTTTTTGAGCTACCTTTAGGTATTACCTTTACATGTACGTATGGTACTGATCAAAGAGTGAATAACTGGACTTTCCATCTTTTTTTTTTCACTTCCCCCCTCCCCCATATTGTGGATTTTATTTTGGGGTCATGCAGTAAATAATTTTAGGCAAAAGCTGGATACTCTTCCATCAAAACAAAATTGGAGAAGGGTGTCACTGAATATTCTTCAGAGTAGCTTCTCCCTGACAGGAATGACTTTCACAAAGGGACAAGTGGAAGGTTAAATGTGAATTTTGTCCTAAGAGAGTAGGTATTTTATATATGAAATTAGCATTAAATATACTTGATTTTAAACAATTTCCTTTAGTTTATACAGGAGGTCCCCCAACCTGCATTTCTCTAAGTCTTTCAGGCTCTAATCCTCTGTTTTAGTGTATAGTTGTTTTTCTGGGGAGAAAAAATAAATGTGTTCTGCTAATAAATACAGGAAATGAAAGAAGTAGAGGTAAAAAATCAAAGGAGGTTTTGTAGTGGGATATATAAAATCCAAATTTCTTGATGCTGTAGTTACTTTACACCATTTGCAGTGCAGGTGGAGAATATTTTAATTATGTATCCATTCTATGGCCTTATATGTAGTACATCTATGTAGATTTTATTAAACAAGTGGAATTATTTAGTGCTTCCTGCGGTAGAATTTTTCTCCCCTCTGTTTTGGTCATGATGGCCTAAACGTAAGAGAGTTTAGTTAAATCTCTTTATCAATTGTACAATTATCTTTTGTCTGTAGAACCTTGACTTGAACTTTTTAAACTTTCTTTTATTAGTGATGGGCTCATTCTCAGCATGTCCAATCTGAAAACTGGATTTAAATCCTTGGTATTATTAGCAACTCTGTATAAAATGTCCTCAGTGGTAGTTGTGTGCTGTAGGCAGTTGTGTTATCTATGCACTAAACTGTGGCTGGGGTTTTTTGTGTGTTTTTTCTTTTCACTCCTTTGGAAAGAAAACACACACAACCTTCTCTGTGTGTCTAATTTTCAGTGTCAGAAAATTGCCATTGAGGAAATGAAGGCTATTAGGAACAAACTCACCTCTGTGTCATAGTTTCTAGTACTGACAACCTGCTATGGCAGTGGAACAGTAAGCTGGATTCTCTTGGAGTCTGTGTTTAATTAGATTTAATAGCAATCCCATTAATAGAAGTATTTAGTTTTGCTATCACTTACTGTGCTGTACAACTGTACTGAAGAAGTGAGGTGACAAAGGGTATGAATCAAACCTGCAAGAGCCCACATTACCCATGGCAGATGGTCAAGCTGAGAAGAGTAGGTCTTGAGTTGAACATGCCAAGGTGAATTTCAGGATTCTCTTTTCTGGAAGGCTGAAGGCAGATTCCTTACAATTACACAGCATGACAAGTCAGTGATCAAGAAACACCAACTGCTGTGGGAAAAGTAGGATTTTTAATTTATTTTTTTTTAACACCTTTAGTGTCTGGTCAGGTTCTTACTGGCAACAAAGATGAGAGCCCTTGGCCAGTCTTTGCTGTTTTAGGTAGACTGAAAACATGTTATGAGTTAAAGGCATCTTTGTGAACTTTTCATCATATTGGAGGACTTACAAGGCAAGAACTGAACATCTACAGCAGAACAAAAGCCTAAACCAGTGTGATCATGGAGCCCTCCCAGGCTCCTGTAGAGATCTAGTGACTGCTTCTGGAAGAAACCTACACTTTGCTTGTAACCTGCTTGCCTGTAATTATTTGGATTGTAGATTTAAAAAACGCAGTGCACCTAAAAGGCCAAGTCTCAGGGCTCTGTGTTAGTTAACATTGTCATGTAAGGGAGTGTGGAAGGGCAGTGTCTTGTGAGGAGAGCATGGAAGGGTGGGCACAGGATGGAAAAACTTCAGCAGATGGCTTTGGTCATCATCACTCCCCTCTGCAAAGCAGTTCTGAGTGGCTGTACTGAGTTGCTGACGGGATCTTGTCTCTCAAATTTGACTCCCTTTATTATCCTACATAGGTATAATTACATAAATTAATTATAACTCACCCTTACTATTCCTTACTGCTTAATTACCTCTATGCATTTGGAACTTGGGATGTTAAGAGTCACTGAGCTTTAAAGCATCCAAAGTTAAAGCATCCAAACTGGGAATGAGAAAGTCACAGATAAGTAACAGAGCTGTCTTTTATGCCATAGAAAACCTCCAGCCATTTCCAAAGGCTGTTGAATGTATTCCATGCATAAAGATTTGTCGGATATGTTCTGTGAGCTTGACTGACTACCTTTCTTTGACATGATTACTAAGTTAAGGGGTAGAATGAAAATGTTAACGTGTACTAGAACAGCCAGAATTGTGCACTGGCTTTTCCAAAAGTCACAGTGGTCATAAATGGTTTGAGGGTTGCATCCTGGATGGTAGGAGGTATAAGGAAACTTGGTTTGTCTTATTACCAAATGCAGCATTTCAGCAGCTGTAAAAAAAGAACAGGTTTTTAATAAATCTACTCCATCTGTTAAAGGAAGACTGACTTGCACAATCAGCGTTACTCATGATGCTTGCCTTTTTGTCTGTTCTCATTTGCACCTGCAAATGTAGTATTTTCATAGTCAACAATAATGCAAGCTTAATCTGATCCTTTTGCAAAGGTGGATTTAACATTTTGACTTTCTTTTCCTTCTTGCACTGTGTGAGGAGAAAGTGCCTTAAGCATTAGGCTTGCAATGTACAGATGCACACCTTTTGGTATAAAGAAATTTTAATGTTCCACTCAGTAGAGGAAATCCTAGGCATTATACTTAAAGAAAAACAAAAGTTTAGTAATACTTCCAGGTAGTTTCACTTCATTTATTTCTCTACAAACCTTTTTCTTCCCATTTGAAGTAACTTTGTGTGTTTTTATCAATGGCTGCACAACAGAACTGTTGGATTGCTAAGAATGTATCCATTTTCTTTTTATTATTGAAAGAACTTGAAGAACCCAGGGGTAAAGGAAGGAACAGAATGAAGAGATGTGTTTTGGAAGTTGTGGTTCAAGGAAACAGCTGTCACGACAAATTCTCTCCTTCCCTTCTTTTGAAAACTCAGTTATTTCTCATTAGAACTGAATTATTAGTCTTTGCAATTGCACATTCCATAGCCAAAACAAAAGATTTCAAGTCTTTTTATAAGGGCATATTACAGTGTAACTATGAAATGCCACACGCAGGAATTTGAAGATTGTAGATTTCATGGCTCCTGGCTTTTTATATCTTCCTTTTCTTACTTTGAGCCTTTGCGTATGTTTCAGAATTCACTCAGTCAGTCCTTTCCAGTGAGGTAGAGTTTAGACTCAACAGTACCTAAATCCTTCTGAAGTAGTGTTTATAAAACATTTCTTACTGTTCCATTCTAGAGACTCTGAAAAGTTTATAGAGTAATTTCTTTTGGAGCTACACTGTCCCTACTTTTAGACTCCTAGTGTCTTGCTAAATCCCTTTTAATTTAGGTTAAGTCCTTTACTCCTTGTGTGCCTCCTGTGGAAATTATAGTGCACTTTCATTCCTTTTATCTCAGATGAGGTGTTGCATGCTCCAAGACAGTGTACCGAAAGACTTCTCTCGCATCTAAACAAAACAGCCTAAATTCCTTCCAAGTATTTGGATGCATTTCCTATACCTGTTGTCATTTTTTTTTCTTCTCACCTAAGCCTTCTTTAGTATGCTTTTTTTCTGAGCTGTGGCACTCAAAACAATAATGAAGACATCAGCTTAGTTCTTAAGAAAAATAGGTGAATATAAATAACCACATAGTACTCTGATGGAAGTGTAACACTTCCTATTTTCTTCAGTGCTGTGATGATGTGAATTGCAGATTGAACATGAGTCGGCTGTAGCTCCTGGATCCTTTTTGGCACAGGTCCTAGTCAGTCCTCATACTCTAGTTGTTCATTTATTGTTTCTGGGAGTAGAATCTGACAGTGGCTTCTTCTGTCACCTTGCCTAACTCAGCTATCACCATGTGTCTTCATGACATTTCCTTCTATTGCAAGGATTATTTGTGTCATCTCCATCCAAGTTCCTGGGAGTTTTGCCAGGTTGGTATGTCAAGGTCCCTGCTTCAAAATTCAGGGGTCTTGTACCTTGAGGTCTTCTTTTCATCTTACAGATTCACTTGTTGCTTTGGGCTATGATTACCTCTCTCCTTCCCTGTCAGCATGGTAGTTTTAAGGTGTTATGATTGTAGGATGTTGTAGATACATCTGAGGTGAGGAAGCTGTGGGAGAGTGGGGGCCAATATTTACAACTCCTGTACCAGGACAGCAGTTAGAGTTGGCTGAATTGCTGCAGGGTTGCTGGGTGCTCTCCCCTCATCCAGTTTTAACCAAAATTGGCATATAGAGCCACTTAAATTCCTTTAAATCCTAACGTTAGGAGCCTGAGACTACTGTGAATTAACATCACAGAATCAGTGGCAGTATATATCTTGCTTAGCTCTGCTTGTAATAAATAAACCAGATGTAGTCTCAACTCCCTTTTAAAAAAAATTTCTGTTGTTGATGGAATGTTGCTGCTGGATTTTCATATTTGGCACTACTCTATTGAACCCATCAAGGCTGCCCTTTCATTTTTTTCCTCTCCCTGTACCAGTTTTTGCGTCACTATGGATGTGTTTTGCCTGTCCCTGAGTTCAATTGCTACTTCTGATCTGTCCCTCATGCTGAATTTCCCAGCCTACTTAAGTCTGAAGTTCCTACTCTCTGCCTCCTCCTCATATAAGTACCAAGTCAGCAACACAGTAATTATTTTAGTGACCTAGGCAATAACCAAGAAAGAACCATTTATTTAAATGATGATAGAAATTTCCAAAGTAAACAGATTAATAAACTTTTTTAAAAAGAGGCAGATCTAGGGGGATAGATAGATGTAGTGTGTGCATTTATTATACATACACTACTATATTTTGTCTCAGATTTCAATATGCAACTTAAAAATGTTTTGTAGAATTACAAGCAATGTCAAACACTCCTAATATTACATATCAGAAGGACACATTATTATATTATAATAATGTTATAAACCGAGACTATATTTCTTAGTAAAACAGATGATTAATTATGAATGCTAAATTTTGTTGAATAAACACACAC
Organism: Zosterops lateralis; assembly: GCF_965231275.1. Taxonomy (NCBI): domain Eukaryota; kingdom Metazoa; phylum Chordata; class Aves; order Passeriformes; family Zosteropidae; genus Zosterops; species Zosterops lateralis. Next base: position 113,148,728 of record NC_139763.1, read on the forward strand.
GCGTTAAGCCAGACTGTGTTGATGAGTGTCTTCACTCATGGAGATTTTTTTCATAAGCAAACTTTATTTACTACTCATGGCCTGGTTAAGAATGTTTGAATTTTCTAAGGCTATTGGACATTAAAGTTATAAGTACCTTTATGAGGATAAGCCAGAGAGAACGGAAGTGTTCTGTGGGCTAAATGAGAGGAGGATCACAAAACTGGCATGCGTAAATTAAAGTCAGGTAACTAAATTTGGACAAGTGGCATTTTCTTACACCTTTTAGGAAATGCATCCTTCAGCCTATCACAGAAAAAACTTGTGTGTCTTATAAAAACTTTTACTCAAAGTCATCTTTTTTGTTTTTCTCCAAGCTTGCATTTAAAGCAGAGAAATCTGTTGGTCATATAGGAAACTTCAGCAGCTCAGTTTCATGAATGAGTTCTACTACTAATAGCTGTAACATTAACATCCCTGTGCAAGAATTTATAAAGTGTGAAGGTGTTTTAAAACAAAAATAAAAAAGAAAACTACATGAAATTAATGTATTATATGTACCCTTGTATAGTGTATAACTATCTGACAGGAATGCAAAATGTGGAGACAAGGCAATATATATAAAAAGATATGTATTTATTTTTGGTTTTTAGAACAAAGAGTTTAGTCTCAGACTTAACCTTCTTCTATGACTTCTACTGAAGTCTTCTTCATCTCAGGATTTAGGATTCAAGTTGTATGTGAGGTGTTACAACTTAAATGAGTTACTGTGTCAGCTGTAAATATGTTGGCTTAAGTGTCAAAACCATTTTTATTTTACATTTGCTATGGGAGCTGATGGATGAGCTGATACTTTTGAATGTGTTCTTTGACATAAGTTATGCTAGGTAAACCCTCTATGACATGAATCCATTGCACCACTCACATGTAGTGGTGATATCTGGCAGCATGTCTTCACTCTACTGTCTTTTTTTCATGGAGAGGAGGAGCAATGTATGAATAGAACATTTCTAAAGAGAATCCTGTGCATGCCAAAACCAAACTTGTGAGCCAAAACAAACTCTTCTGGTTCGTCTGCTTTTGGAAAGCAAAGAGAAGTAAAAGATTTGGGGGTTTGATATTAAAATTATGTAATCACTGGTAATATGAATGGTAATAAACTTCTAAACACCTAAGGTGGTGGTAAAGATTAATAAAAATCAGAGCTAGGGGATTGCAAAGAAGTTTACTATTTTAATGGAAGTGTGAGTTCTAGTTGATCCAGATAGATTTTTATATAATGGGGAAGATTTTGCTAAATACCTAATTTTCAACTACATTAAGAGTTCTTTTCTAGAAAATAGAGAAGCTGACTTCTTAATCTAACTTCCTTTACTGTCGTATAAAAATGTCATCACTCTTACCTGACTAGAGACTTGCTCAAGGACCATCCCCTCTCTGTAAGGAAGAGGCCAGAGCAATCCCATACTTGTCCATCAGCATGTGTGGCTACTGGGCTGTGGCCACTGTTCCTACTTTGAGAAATAAAGCTTGGCTCCAGGGAAGATGAGGTGCTGCATGTGGCTCCTTGTAAATGTGCAGAAAATACAACACAAGCACCACATTTTAGAGCATAATAGGTAGTGTCTGTGTGTGTGTGGTGAGGGGATCCTCTCAGTTCTGTCTACCTTTCTGGTCTCCTTCTGCTGTCAGGCTTTAGGACAGAGCCAGGTTTGCATGTGACACAGGCTGAGGTGGTATTTTTGCCCAAATTATGTTGTTCTCAGCATGGCAGCATATTTATCAAAACTTCTCTGGGAGAGACTTCTGCTGCTGGTGGTTGTAATTGTTTTAGTACTTCTGAAGGAGAATTTCAGGCATCTGAGATGAAGTACACTTCTGTTACACTGGAATATCTGAGCTGACTGTAGAAGGTCTAAGAATAAAATTAGGAAGTGCTGCTTTTATAGGAATAGTGTTTTTCCATACTTCTAGATCACAACAGATTGCCCAGTGTACTCTGCAGGTAAGAGTGCTCTCTATGAAGGCTCACTAAATAAAGTAGAAGTTCAACTGTTATTTGGAGAAAACAGGGCTGAGTTTAAAACTAGGTTCTGAAGATGCTGGTGTTAACAAAGAAGTTTCTTCACAACTTCTTTCTGGTTTCAGCTTTCTGCAAGGAAAGGTCATCCCATTTTCATAGTCATAGTCGTGTTTTCATGACACAGTCGTGTTTATGCATGACTATGGCAATGATTTTTGTGTACTAAGTTTAGTGTTTTGTTCTGATCCAATGAGAAACATCCCAAAAAAGAAAGCCCAGGGGAATAGGGGAAGCTACAGTCTCTACAATGGGCCAGCTCATGCAAGAGAAAAGTCAGAATGCAGACAGACAAGCTCTTTGGAGTGATTGGGTTAGCCTCTGGAAGGAGAAATAATGACAAGCCTCTTGTCTCTGGTTGTGAGCAATTGCCAGTTTCAAATCTGTATCTCTTTCTCCCAGAGCCTTTCAGCTTCTAACCCAGGCTGGAGACAAGTCCCTTTCATAACTCTTTGGATAAACTTTGCCTTAGAAGAGTGAGACTCAAACCAGGCAGTACTCCATGTGTGTGTCTGATATTGCACACAAAAGTCCCTTACACACTTTTCCTTTCTTTCTGTCTGTCTGACTTGGAAAATGAGACTTTTGACCCTTGAAATGATGATAACCAATGACCTTGACTTTTTTGAAGGTCTTGTGCAGCTGATGGACATTCCTGTAGGCTCTAGCTGCTCTAAAAGCTTGACTGTGCCTGATGGGGACATGATATGTGTTGTGGTGTGTAGTAGGATTCCACCTGAATTGGGAACGGGGGTGTTGTTGCTGCCCTCAGGAAAAAAGGCAGTTTATGGGGGATGTCAGACTTTCATCCTTTGTATAATAAGAGCTGGTGAAGAAGACAGAAGTAGAGCTGTTTTCAGTCAGTAGTCCATCCAGTATTCCCCATGTATCCAAGTATAGATCCTCATTTTGTCTCTAGTATTTGTTTTTTCTCATGTTGAGATGCGATACTTTTAGTGGATGGAATCGAATTTAAGTATGTTCAGAAAAGGAATGCACAAACAGGATAGTAAATAATTAGATTGAGTAAGGAACTCTCCCACTCATTATGAAACTGTGTGAAAGTATTTGGCTCACCAGGGTATGGAAATACATGTAGAATTTGGGGCAGCGTTGGGAAAACTCCATTACATGCTCCTTCATAAGGAGGAAAGTCAACTATGCTCAATTAAGGTCTCCTTTTTAAATAAGGTCCTCTTCATCATGTGTTCCCTGAAGCAACTGATCTCAGTAGCTGAAGTAATGCATTTAAGAGTATTGCTTTAAGAAGGCTTTCAGAAAACATGGATTCCTAAATTTGTCCCATAGCTTTGTGAAACTTAAGAACATTAGGAGCAAGGAGAACTCCAGCCCATCATATCAAGAGTGAGCTGCTGAGGTTTTTATCTGGCTTGGAGGCAGAAGGGAGCTGTTAGCATGGTTAGTGGTTGGAAGAGGATAGGGCATAGGAGGGATGGTCTGGAATGGTGCTCAGCAATCCACGTGGGCTCTCTCCTCTACAGTAACACTTACCTTTCATTCTGTTTCACTTTTAATTTTGAGAAAGATAGTTTTGCTTTTCAGATGTGATTGATCTCACTGGAGATGATAAAGATGATCTTCAGAGAGCAATTGCCTTGAGTTTGGAGGAATCAAACAGGGCATTCAGGGAGACTGGAATAACAGATGAGGAACAAGCCATTAGCAGGTAAACAACCAACTTATATAAAGCAGAAATTAAATTAAAGAGTTGAAGATTGGCCTGTACTGCTTTTTTCAACTTTTAACAAATAATAACTTGTTTACTTTTATTTGTGCTACTGATATGCCTGGCTTCAGGATGCTGCTTTAATGTATTGTATGTTCTACACTGGAAAATAGTCTATTGTGTGTGAATAAGGATTTAATAGTATGTTTCATATTTATGTATTTCTTTAAATATGGAGGAAGTGGATGGAGATAGAGAATGTGTGGTCATATTTAAATAGGACCTAAACTCTAAAGAAGTTTCTCTTGTGTACCAGGTAAAAAGCAACAAAAACAAATATAATTAAGAAGCTAATAAATACTTTGTCCTATTTTACTCAGTCTTCATTTTACAATATTATTATATATTAATTTTTCATTTTCTTCCCTCTGTGCTGAGGCAGTGGGAAGAAGGAGGGAGTGGGCATTAACATTATGACTTGAGGATACTAAGGGCTGCTGCTCTGTTTCAGCAGATAAAGAATGTTATTAACCTATTTAACAAATAAGATTTATAAGCTTTGAGTGAAGTTCTGTATTTAAAGTTTTGTGAACTTAATTCTCTCAGTTTGGGTGTGATAAGAGTCTTTGAGCTAACTTTTGATCAGATTTCATGATAACTGTTTTTACAGTGTATGTTTTTTGATAATGTTGATACAATTATGAAATATTTGGGACTTGAACTAAGCCTGGGTATAGGGTTGTGTGGGAGTGATGTTGTTTCTTTTTTTCCATCTGTAACTGGCCTTGGGAAGAAATGTTGAGTTTTTCATTTGTGGCTGGCCTTGTTCTAAGGGAAACAGGCAATGATTTGATCCTTGATGGGAGGTAAAGTACTACCTCCTTGTCAAAGACCAATTTTATAAAAAAATTATTTAGATGGGGGACATTAACCACAATAATTGTGTTTGACAAGCTAAATGGCTTATTAGAAAATTCCATCTCTGAGAATCTGCATATTTTAATGCTTTATTTGTATTACTTTATCAACAGTAATTTTCTTTTCCTTTTGAAAAATAAATATGCTAATTATGAGAATAAGCATACCCTTTTGCCCCCCATTTGTGATAAAACTCATCTTATTATATGAATATAAGAAAACATTTTAGGAGGGAAGAGTAGGATGAAAGGGGTTTATATTTTCATTTACACCTGGAAGAAGCATTTAAGGGATTGTTTTTTCTAAAACTTCAGTATGTGCGTGTGTACAAGAGGATGGTGGAAATTCGGTCCAGTTTTTTTTTTTTTTTTTCAGAAGATCAGCTCTTGCATGTTCCTTTTTGAAGGGCAGAATTGTTGTAATTATAGAGTTGTGATTTAGGCAGGCACTCAGAAAGATGGACCTATTTCTGGAGATGGAAAATTTTCTCCCTCTTTTTCTTTACCCAAGCTTTGACTGCTTCTGCTGTGTTCAATTCTTGGGAGCCTTGAAGATTTAGGATTTTTGCTGTAGACTTTGTTTTTCACTTTTGAAACTAAAAACTCCTCTTTGGTCCTATCTGCTTAGCCCATAACTTAGCATTTTAAATACTTTCTACTTAAATTATGGTGTAGATTTTTCTGGCTACAGAAAATAACAAAGGATGCCTTTTTTTCTCTCTGTACAAAGACATCTAGACAATCTCTTTGGTTATTCATAGAGAAAATGTTGGTCTTATGAAATAGAGACTTGCATCTAATAGCAAAATTGCACACAGTAGCATGTGCAGTATCAGATGAGCTTGTTGCAGGTTGTATCCCCCTTGGTGTGCTGCACCACATTTTCTATGCTTGCTGGAGGGTTCTTTGGACCATTTACTGCACAAATTCATTTCACAAAGCTATATAAAAATATTGACTGAAGGATCCATAGTATTTTATGAGTCAAGGAAGGGAATGGGACTTTGCTTGTGAATGGAGGCAGAGAAGAATGAGGATCTTGAAGGTTTTGGCAGCATTGAGACATTGGATCAGCTCAGTTATGTAGCAAAAAGCACCTTGAACTGGTGGCAAATTATGTGAGCGCTGAACAAATACAGGAAGTTCAGAATTCTTGAATTCTTGATCCAAACTGTTCAGTTGGTTTCCTTAAGGACAGAGCTTCAGACTGGTTTTATTACAAAAAAACCCAAAGCAAAACAAACCACCCCACTTTGTAGTTAACACCCCACAGAAGAATGTTGGCATTCCAATAGAAAGCACAGGATCTGTGAATAACTTCTCAAAACAAAAAGTAGAACACTGTGGTTGTAAACAAGTCAAGCTACAGCCATTTACTTTTGATTTTCTAGATAAAACAAGAAGCAGAAATCCAATAGGAGGTCAATAATAAGCAAATTTAAACTGTGGAAACATTTCATATTTTAAAAATGTAGGCTATGTGCATATTTAAATATTTTTTACTGTGGTGGATATTTTTTTCAAAGGTATTCATAGTGTTTTGGAACTTAATTTGTGGAAATTTTGTTAGGGTTTCCAAGGGAGAATTAATGGAATTTCTTGACTTATGTAATTAATGTTGTAATGCATGTAGAATTTGTCTTCCTGAATGTAATTGCTTTAGACTACCTAATAAGGACAGATCTGATTACTGTGTAGGTGTTGAGAGGAGTGCCTCTGAAATGTCCAAGTGTCCAAACTGAACATCTTGTCCATGGCACATCTAAAGTCTTTTCCTGTTTCCTCTTTAAATCTCCTAGAGAAATGTGCATGATCAGTGTATTTCTTGTTGTGAAGAAGTTTCTCCTGTTTATATTAGTTTTGCTGGATTGAAAGAGTCTGAAGCTGGCCAAATAGAGCTTCACTAGGGAAGCCAGTGAGATGTTACTGGAAGGAGAAATCAGCTGCCCTGTGTTGGATCCATATAAAAATGAGTTCATGCTGTCAGTGCAAAAAGGATGTGTACAGCCCCTGGGCTTTTTTTAAAATCAGGGTCATTGAAACTGCTGGGGACACTGCACTGTGGTTAAGCATTGTGTGTGTAGATCCAAGGTGGGGTTGTGGAATGTTGTAGAGTCAGGAATGTATTCCTGGATGTCCAGCTGAAAGGCAGTCCCAGTACATACACCTTCCCATGCGCTTTTTAGCTGAGCAACCTGAGAGAGTGTGCTTTCCTGAAGCTTCCTTAGAGTGGTTTGACTGAATCTTTTGTGGACTTGCTTTGCCTGGGGATTCCTGCTTTGTCTGGTGAGCCCCCTGCAGTTCTGCAAAGCTGCTTGGCTGTGCCCAGCTTGTTACAGAGAAATAAAGCCCTGCTTTCAAGCCTCATGCCAAGCCTGGCACTAACTAACCCTTGCTACAGCGTTTCCCTCCAAACAGAATTCCAGCCCGTGGGGATGGGGGAGCTATAGGTTCCCTGAGTCTGAGGGGGTGCCAAACCCTGCAGGTAGCTAGCTGATGGCTCTGTGCTGTTGTCCCCAAGGGTCACCAAGTGGGACTTCAGCTCTGTCATCAAAATTGCGAAATCTTTGTAATAAATCTCTGGAAGGATGCTTGTTTTGTCAAGAAGTGTAGGGTTCTTGATCCGGGTGATGTCCCAAATTTGTGACTCCGTGAATGTAAGACAGTGAGAATTTTATATGAGTTATCCTCACTGTACTAGTAAATACATTTATTTATATAGCTTTTGAGCTGATCATTAGGTTCCCATTTACTGTGCTCACTCTACTTTATTTCACTTTTCATTTTTGATGTAGCTGCTATCACAGCTATTATTATGTCTGAAAATTAATTCAGCACCTAGAATGTGAAGTTATTGCATGTGCTCTCCGAGGCCAGATAATGTTATAAGTAGAATTAAGGAAAAAAAATACTATGATGCCTTCAGAAGCAAATACTTCATTAACACATGGAAACACATTTCAGGTTGAGCTAGAGATGAATAAACCCCTTACCTGCTAAAGAAACACAAATACAAGAAAGGAATTTTAGTGAGTAATTAAGCTGATGAATGCTAGTACTCATGGGGTCAGGAAACCGTTTTCAGTTTGAGAGTATTTATTTTTCAGAACTTGAATCTTGAAATACTTTGAAATATTCTTGAACTTGTAGGGGGAACAAAAAAGAATTTTGATTCTTTCCCTGAAACACAAGTGGTGTGAAGTAGGTATTCTAGTCCTGTTACAACATAATTTAAATTTATTCCAGTCTGTCAATCTTCCTGCAAGTTTTATATGTCCCTTCAGTTCAGTTTAAATAAGATTTTAAGCAATTCTACCTCCTTGACAAACTATTTGAACTATGTATGACATTTTTTAATTGATTTTTAATGTCTCTGTTGACCAACTTTTGCTCTCAAAGCAGAGATATGCAGGTCATCTAACATTTTTGAAGGACTGTATTAGTGAAAAGGGAAAATAATTTGACTGTTTCTTTGCATTTTGGGGTTTTCTTAGTAGAAAAAACTATCAGAAAAGACTCTTAAAATAATCAGGGTCAGGTTCCATCCCTATGCAGTGTTTGAATAGATGTCAGAACAGAAACTCCTAGTGGATTATATGCCTGTCCTTTCAGCGCTGTTTACAAGATGATGTAAAAAACTGAATTGATTAATCCTTAGGAAATTACCAGATTTAGGTTCTTCCTGAGACAGATGCAAAAGTGGTATTTGTATCAAATGGCCTCTGAAATTTAAAATGCCTCTCTTTTACTGCATTTTTCTGAAAGGAGTTTCAATGACAAATTAGTATGTTCTCCAGAACAGTTATCTGCAGTAAATTCATATGATGCTTCATAGTTCTTGGTAAGATAGCATTACTTTCTTTGGCAGTAACATAGCTTGAAATAAAGATATAGGTGGGAAACTGAGGGAGGGGGGTTGTCTGTTTCTGTGTTTTTTCTAAGATGTCCAAACTTTATCCTTTAGGAGCCCCCTTTACAGACCAACCTAAACCTGCCTTTCTTTGGTGCTTAGTGAGTCTAGAACTGTGAGGGGCCAGCTCTTCATGCTGCTCAGACTGCTTAGATGCTTGTGATGCAGCTTGTGAAATCTTGTGCTTGGGGTAGGAGAGCAGCTCAGCCTTTTGTCTGGGAATTGCCTGGAATGGCTGGGGACAGTGACTGTGATGTTATTAGTGCACATACCAGACTCTTGGCCTATGAGTTAAAGCCACTGTAAACGTGACCTCAATTCATCCATCTCCATCTTTCTGTTTAGAATACACCACCACAAACTGCTTTTAAGGTGCATTTTGTCACCAGGCTAAGCATACCTGCTGCTATAGAAATAATGTGTTGAGTGAAGCTTGAGTTGGAGAGCTTCACAGTCATCAGATCTTACTGTCATGTGAAATATGGATATTCAGCATAAATCACGTAGGAATGGTTTCCAGCAAAGAAAGTGGTCATTGAAGCATACAATTAAAGTGTTAGGTGGCATTTGAGAAACTGCAGGGAGATGTCTTTCCATGGCTCATAAAGTAATTACTTGCCACGTAAAGTGATTAACATAGTTCCGTAAGTTGCAAAAATGGAAACTAAGAAAACTGCCTTCGTGAAAGTTGCCTAGCTAGCTTAGGCTTCCTGTCAGTAAACAAAAGATTGATGTTTCACATAGCAATAAAAGCATTTGAGGACGAAAGCACTGTACTATTAGTGCTGCCTAAAATTTGTCCATCCTGTTTGAATCTGGTTCTTAAATAATTGATGACTTGTAAACATGACTCTTGTATCTAGAGCTCTCACAGGAGATTCATGCACTAACCGATACCGTTTTCCAAAGGATAATGGAATTGCTGTAGCATAGCTTAAAGTGAAATAGTATTTTTGAAGATTATTGCATATAATATAATATACTTTCATATAATTTCATATACTGCTCAGCAGCAATAAGTGAATGATGCCGTTATAAGGTCTATATTGCTGCCTGAATGTATTTTCCTACTTGGTGGGGGATTTATTGTTTTCTTTTTCTGAGATTTCTGGTTTTTTCTCACATTTTTCCCTCCCTTCTGTTCCCGAAGAGTTCTAGAAGCCAGTATTGCAGAAAATAAAGCGAGTTTAAAGAGGACGCATCCAGAGGTCTGGAGTGACTCTCCCAACCCTTATGATCGAAAGCGGCAAGACAACTGCCCAGTAGGATTAAAGAATGTTGGCAACACGTGCTGGTTTAGTGCTGTCATTCAGGTAAGCTCTCTTCAATTAGCTGTGTGTATTCTTCATTGTATTTATTAGGAGGTGAGTCAACTCATTTTAAGTGAATTATTTACAGTAATCTCTTTTCTTGGAAGTTTAGGCCACTCCATGAGATATTTTTGCACATTACTTATTTATTGCATCTCTTAAAGTGTGTATCTGTAAGTCAGATTGAAGTGTAGAAAGTACTGGTAGCTTATCTAAGTGAAGCTTCAAAATGTTTCTTATTAAGAAGTTGTTGAAGACAAGGAGTTGACTGTCTGAAGATCCTGGGTGTATGCAGCTCATGCTGACATCAGTGACAGTTGTGGATGTCTAAAAACATGGGGAAACTGGGTTACAGATGAGGAACTCGTTTTTTTTACATTAAAAAGGACATGTGCAAATGACTGAAAGGGACTGGCTGACAATGGAGGTAGGTGGAAGAAATGAGATGCCTCCAGTGCTTACTCAAATGGCTACAGCTGGGTAGGGTAAAAGGAGGAATAATTGATAAAGAAGGAAACTTCAGAAGAATAAAGGGGAAAGTCTTATACAGATGCAATTGCAACTGGTTCTGGTTGTTTTATGTAATGTAATCAATATGTGTGCTTTTTTTTTTTAAAGATAGGGTGAGTAGGGAAATGAATACAGATACTGCAACTTGCCTAGTGAGAGCTAATGTTCTAATATCAATAACTGATGTACATAAACTTTATGAATCCATCTTTTAGGAGATGTATGTTTCTGTAAATAATCTCTAGATCCACTGAAAAGCATTTTAACCTGCAGAAAACTGAGGGTGAAATGAGAATACGACAATGGGAAATTTATTTTTAGTCTACTAGAAACAAATATTTTAGTCTACAAGAAACAAATGTATTGTAACTTTTCACAGTCTGAGGTTGAGAGAAAGAAAATAAAATATTTAATACCCGTTTTTAACAAATTATTGCCAGGCTGAAGCACTTCAGATAAACTAATACTGTTACTTTTATACTGGCTGTTAAAAGATGGCTGTTGTACTTCAGGCTGAGTCCATTTAGATCAATGTTCTGCCCAGCAATTTCCACAGCTGGATGCTTATGGGGGGGTGGGGAAAAGTATGCATGATACTGCTCTAGTGAAACACTCCTGAGCTTCCCATTACTTCTACCTTGGAAGGGGTTTTTTAATCCTCTGCAGTTTATATAGTCCCAGGGGACCTCCCTTGTATGTTACTTGTCTTCCTTGATCCTTGCAGAATGGTGCAGAGTAGGAGTTCCACAGTTGTGCTTCCTATTGCATAAAAAACTGCCATGGTCTTGTGTGGATATTTGAGCCTGGCTCCCACTGTCTTTGTCCAGTAGCCTTTATGTCTCCTGGTGGGCCAGACAGAAGCTGATTGCCATTGCAATTCTGTGGGCTGCTCTTCTACTCTTTCAACACCTCAGTGGTCTCTTTTTTCCAGGCTGGATGCTCAAGTGCCACCCGTGGAATGTGTTCTAAGCTCTGATCCACTTTCTTGCTGTTCTCCGGATCCTTTCTAGCTCTAGTAGCACTTTCCTTGGGGGATGAGGAAAGCTCCTAAGATGTGAGTGTGCTGTGAATTGGGGGTGGTATGAGGGGGAGATACAGATTCCTCAGGAGACAGAAGTAGGGATGATAAGGAGAGGTACTGCCTTTCTCCTGAAGGAGTAGCTCAAATGTGTGCAGGACAAGGTGGCAGTTTAGGATGAGAATCTGTGGATCAGGATCAGAGGAGAGGCTGGTAGAATGATTAGTCTGGTACAGACTACCCTCCTCCTCAGCATGAGGATGTGCACACAGCCTTTTTGAAAGGCAAGGAAGTCTCTGGATTACAGTCTGTGCTTCCCATGGGAAACTTTAATAAACATCCTGACCGTTGCTGGGTTCAATACAACAGGACACAAGCAAACCAGGCTTCTGGAGGGTATGAGGAACAGCTTCTTGGTATGAGCACTGATGGGCCAGCCAAGGGTGATGCACAGCTAAGTCTGCTGCTCCCCTAAAATGGGAGAGCAGAAGGTAGAGTAATGTGAGTATACTCTTGACTGCAGCAACCATGAAACAGTAAAGTTCAAGATGCTGATGGGAGCGAGAAAGGAGTAACAGGACTTAGTGTTCAGGAGAGCAGACTTTGTTTTCCAGAAGTTGGTATCTGAGCTTCCATAAGTGGCAGCTTGGAAGGGCTACTGAGGAGAGTGGAAGTGTTGTCCAGGCATGAAGGAATGATATTAGTGAAAGTTGACCTGAGTTGGTACCTCAAAGGTTGTCTAGGGTAACAAGAAAAGGTTTGGGTGTTAAACTGGTCGTAAAGGGCTGAGCAAGGAGAATGTTGCTGAATAGAGCAGGTGAGGTACTGAGTGCCTTGCTTTGCCTCAGTCTTCACCAGTGAGATCTCCAAGACCATTGTACATAGTTGAGGAAACTCTGAACAGAGGTTAAGGATTTGAGTGAAAGTTTACTTGGGGAAACTTGACTCAAGTCCACAGGACCCACTGACCTGCAAGCAGTGGTGATGAGAGACAGTGGGAGGAAGTCTCAGCAAGGCAACTCTCTCTTTTTGCCAAGTCATGGAGAATAAAAGAGTTTTCTGATGTACTTCAGCCAGGCTTTTTAGAACAGTGCATATTGGGAGGATGGGAGGCAATAGGAGTCATTCAGATGAGGAGGATTAAGCCTGGATATAGAGAAGCATTTTTTCCTATAAAGACAGGCAGTCTTTATAGGAAAAAATTTAGCAATTTTCAGGAGAAAGAGCAGCAGTGCAGAGTGTGTCAAACCTTGGAAGGTTTTAAGATGCCTGGAAAAAAGTCCTGAGTAGCCTGGTCTGATTCACAGGTCAATAATGTGAATAATCCTAATTAGTTTGGTGTACACACAGCAGTCTTGAATTTAGCTTTCTTCTTAAACAGATGCTCTCATATGATGTTTCTGTCAGTCCATGCTTGCCAACTCTTGTTTTTACTACACTACAATTCTCTTTACTGAGCAAATATGGTCAAAACTTGCTGTCCATTTTAGATCACTTCTGAATTTTGCTTAGCAGTGCAGAGTTGGTGAATTTGCAGTAACCTGCCTTCAGGCTGGAATAGATGGCTTGCTCTTGCTCCTCTCTGAATTTTTGATTGCCTATTTGTTGGTACCTGGACCTTCCATATCACCTCACTGGTGCTTAGTTAAAAGCTTTTGTTGAATGAATTCTTCCTAAATTGCCCAGAAATCCCAGTAGACTGTATAAATTTGGTTACTGTTATGCATGTTCTGCTTGGCTTGGGGGTTTATGGTTCAGTTTGAGGTGGGTCATTTTGTTTGTTGGTTTGGTTTTGTTTTTGATGGGAAGGATTTACTCACCTGCAGGTTGCATGTAGGTAATGCTGCAGGTAATGAAATTAAAAGATTTCTTTAATTGTTCTATGATGGCCCCCCTTTCCATTGAAGTTTTTACATTCTTAGGCCTCTTTCTTTCAGCATTTAGTAATATAACAGATATTTTAATTTTCTGTGTTCCTAGAGATATTTGGATGTTTCCCTTGTTCATCTGTCGTCCTTTCCTTTTTCCATCACGCTCATTGCTCTTCTTGCAATAGTAGAAACGTTGTCTTTGTCCTAACAGAAGGAAACATTTTATTTCCACTAAGTCTTTATGGAGCTAATGTGACTTAGTGTTTTGCCTTTTGCCTTTTCTGTTGTGTAATCAGATATTACATTCCTAGCAGTCCCAAATCTAAAGGACTGATTTTACGTGCATGTGCATTTCTGTTAAAGATTTTTTTTAATGTAGGAAACTGAAAAACCTTTAAATAAATATTTTTATGGAAAGTTGAATTTTTGATTTGTTAATCACAGAGATAAGAGCAGAGGGCAGAGAATGTAAAAACCTATGCTAGACCTATGATCTCATGTTATTTATACCCAGTGTGCAACTTTATACCTTGAAAACAGATTAGAAAGAGACCTAGCTAGTTCTTATGGTCACCAGCCATACCATGTGAAAGTCTGTGGTGTCTGGAATTATTATGGCTTGATCCTAAAAGATAGTGAAACTTCTGGAGTTAGTTCTATGGAATGTAATTCAAGCAAACCGTTGAAAGATTTATAACTTCAGTTGGTTGAAAATTTAGGTTATTAGTATTATCTGTCAGCCAGGAAGATTTATGTTTCAAGCAACCACCCTAGGAAATTCAATGCATGTTAATTTAGAACATTAGCTAATACCTTTATTTATCCACAGGGCAGATATTGACTACTTGGGTTGCATTGACTATGTAGAAGTATTTTCTTGATTTCTTTGGGAGGCTTTTGTAACTTGACACATCACATAGGTCAACAATATCTAAATGTTAACTACTGTCAGTCACAATGATATATTGTGTAATGTAATCCTAAACTAAATTGCAAAGAAAGAAAAGTCTTCCTCCTATTTAAGGAATGCTCGTTAAGGAAAGAAAAGGTTTTGACATTTTGATGCTTTCCTTTTGCAATGTGTTTTTTTATAGGCAGCAATTAGCTGACTTAGTGAAATACAGTCAGAAATGGTTTTGTGTATTTACATTAAGAGTATGAAATTACTGAAGAGACTTTGTAGTAAGTGACAGCAAACTCTTACAAGATTCAAACATTACTGGTAATGTTGCCTTTACCCTGTATTTATTTGTGCCTTAGAGAAATAGGCACATCTGGAAGTCATGCTCTTCTGCAGGGGAAGAAGTGAGTCTCTTTTCAGAGGGCTCCAAAACAGTTTTGCTTTCAACAGTTACATTCAGGAGTATTAGAATGAACAGTAATATTTTTCCCACAGCATAAGTTCTAAAGGTCTGTCTTGCTGCTGAGGACTTTCTTTAAAAGCTTCTTTAAAGAAACAAAACACAAATATACCACTGTATATTTTCACTTTTCTGCAGCAAATTTTAGTGGCCTCCTTGTGAAAAGGTAATGTCACAGTTTTTCTTGGCTGTAAGAGTTTACAGCCTGAAAATGGCTTAGAAATAATAAATGTATGGAGCCTGTGGAGTGGCTCCTTCATCTCATGCTGAGCACAAGTTAAGAGTTTTCAGGACATGGGATGTAGAAGGCAAGTAACTCACAGGACATGATATGTTGCTGGAATCATGTCTTAGGCTTCCTGCCTATGCAAGTTCTCCCCCAGATGTTTTGGTTTCAGACACTGCACCAGACTCACTCTATCTTTTGGAGTCCTAGGTGGGGTTCTGGTCATGTGCAAGAAGTAATGTCCTGGAAGGATCTGCCCTGTGGAAAAGGTGCCATGGGAGATGCCCAGATCGTTCAGAGAATGTCACTGACTTGGTATGCGGAGGTGGATTTTTGTGGGAGAAGGATAGTCTGTGGGGAATCAGTGCAAACTGTGTTGTGAATGTGCTGTTTCCCTTTGCTCCAGTCCCATTCCTCATGAATTCCTCACATTCCTCTGTGTGCACTCTGTCCCTCAGTGTCATGACTTCCAGAAGGCCAGGTTGTAGCTCCTCCCTTTACCAAGTGAGGTGTCCCAACAGGACAGCTGGGGTTTGGCATCCCCACACTCTGCTTTCTCTGAGTCTATCAGAGTCTGATATTTTTTTCCCCTAAAAGTGTGTAGCTTGCTGAATGAAGTTAACAAGCATAAATCTCCAAGGGTGCTCTTTAACTTTTATTTTCAGTTCATTTTATAACACCACTTCTGGCATTTTACTCTGTCATATTTTGTTTGGGAGCAGCCTTCTTGTTTTCCTGATGTCAGTATATTTGGGGTTAGGATCTCCTTTGATCCTAGACTTCTAGTTCTGGGAAGAAGTGAATCAGCTTGATGGGTGAGAATCAAGCAAGTATTTTCTTCCCAGTTGGTGGCACAGCCCTTTATCAATATTGTTCTTCTTTAAAGCAACCTACCACAAGTATCTAACTTTTACATTATTTTATGTTTCTTATTTGTCAGGACGGGTGGAAAGGATTGTGATGGATGATGTGGTAGTGCATTAATACCAAAAAGCCTAAGATTATATTATTAAATGTGCACATTTGTACATTATACATGAGTCCCTTGCTTCTCTGGGCATGCAGTTCAGTGTTGTAGGCTGAAGAACATTCAGTGCTCAATCTCCATATGAATTAAAACAGTCATTGATGGAATATTTTCTTTCCACTATTTTCACTGTGGAACAGCCTGAGAAAGGGGTTGGTGGAGAATATATTCTATAAACTGCTCTGTAGAGTTTCATGGGCAGAGGAATAATGATGTTGGAAGTCTAGTTTCTTGCTTTCCATTCCTCTGTCACTCCCCCTGTTTCCCTGTAAAGTGAACCTGTCCCTTCCAAATTTAGTCATCCTATGATATTTGCTGACAGATATTTTCCTGCTTTTTGTGCTTCTGTAGTCTCTGGTTCCCTCAGGTTGCTTGTGTGATATTTCTAACTCTTACCTTACATTTAGTGATTTGTAATATTGCAAACTTTGTTGCAATGGTATGGAAAGCTTTAATGGATCATGACTTTCACTTTGACTCATAAATAGTTGCTCATTTAATTAAAATAAAGGGTACAGGATGCATTGTTTAGGTGTGTTATTCAAATTTACATTACTTAATTTGGGCAAGAAGTTGAAAACTGTAGCCATGTAAGGAAATGTTGGCTGTGATTATTTTGTCCTAACAGATTTTTTTCCTTGCTTTGACCATGTAATAGAAGAGTGGTTGGATGGCATTTCTTTGTATGTGCCAAGACACAAGCATAAAGTGAATTCTTCTGGACACATGTCATACTTAGCTGTCTTCTGAATTGCAGTAATGTTCTGAGTTTGTTGCTATAAACAAGTAAATGCTCTCTAAATGCAGGCTGGTAATTCCATGGTGAGCTGTTTGTTTAAAATGTTGACTTAACCCAAGCCTGCTAGAGGTCTTAGCTTTACTTTCTAGCTCAAACACTATGCAAGCTGTTTTCCATCTTCTTCCACATTGCACCTCAGCCTTGTGGAGATGTAAGACATGATAGCTTAAAATTGCAATTTATACCTAGGTTTTCAGCAGTTTGGAATGCTAATTGATTGTTTATTTATAAAATAAAAGTGTCCTTTTAGAGGTACTTTCTAAAGATCTTGACCCTGGGATTGAATCTGTGATTCTCAAATTGCTAAATGCTTTCCTCATCACTACCACTGTACATGTGGGGTGGTTGTGCTAAAGTTCAGATATCAGGCAGTATCATATCTGTTTGTAGGAGTTTTTGTTTCAAAGGGGAAGAGAAAAAGCAAACTCCACTTCTTATACTTTACAGTGAAGTTTGAACAGGAACCTGCTCAAGTCCCAGCTTTGAAACTGCTTTGCTCACTTCCCTTCTGTCTTCCCTACATGAAATTTTCTGGAGAATGCAAGAGAAGCTTTGGACTGTGCCAAATCCTCAGTGTATATAAAGAGGCACAAAACTATGTTTTGGGTGACTTACTAATTTTCTTAATGCCTGTCATTAGTCTCTGTTCTGGAAACAGGATTTACCACTTAACAGGAATAAGACACAAACAGGTGGAGTGGGAGACAACCCAAGAGTAAGTAAAAGGGAGTGTTGTGCCCAGCAGAGCAACCGGTGCAGTAGCAACAAGCAGCCACTTTATGAACTTTATTGTGAGAAAGTACTTTCAAGAATATGAACCAAAAAGGAAAAAAAAAAAAATCGATAAATAGGCAAGGTCTAGAAAGCCTTAAAGAGGAGAGAGAAATGATTTTTCCAAATTAGAGCCAAAGAATGGTGTGGGTTGGAGGGGATGGTGAAGATTATCTGTTTCCAACCCCCTGCCATGGGCAGGACAACCTTCCACTGGACCATGTTGCTCTATCCAACCTGGCCCTGAACACTACCAGGGATGGAACTTGTGCCAGTGCATCATCATCTTCACAGTAAAGAACTTTGTAAATTTGTAAGTAAGATCATGTCTGATCTAAACCTCCTCTGTGAGTGTGAATCTATTCCCTCTTGTGCTGTCATTCCAGGATAGTCTGTCTGTAGTCTCCAGCTTTCCTGTAGGCTTACTTCCGGTATTGGAAGGCAACAATTAGGTCATCATCAAGCCTTCTCCGGCTGACCAATCCCAATTCTCTAAGATACAGGGATATAGAGTCCAAAAGGCTTGCAAGTTTGGTGAGAACTGGACTCAGTTGTCAGTGAAGTTGCTCATTTTTTTGCAATATGGAGCTTTGGACACTTAATACTCAGTCAGAGGCATGGAGGAGTATTAAATCACTCATTTGTGCAGTATTTAGGAGTACTTTCACTTTGAACCTTAGCACTTCAAATATTGATGACGAGTAAATTTCAAATTCTTTATTCTGTTGGAGGAACCATGGCAATGCATTCAGGTAGGACCATATATTCCATAGCTCTGTGTTTTTCTTTGATTTGAGTTATTAACATTAATAAAATGTTAACCCTAATAATACTCAGTGTACCCCATTAAAACTGGCTCTATGTACCTTAAACCACCAAAATTGTTTATAAAGTGAAGTAAGAACATAAATCTAATTTGTCATGTTGGCAGAGACAAACTATTTGAAAGAATATACTTTAGGACATCGGGCTCTATTTTTGCCTTTTATTAGTAGAATAGTAATGATGTATTCACCATTCAAGATTGCTTTCTGCTTGTTATGGAAAATGAAGGTAGATATGGTCTTGACTTTGTGGCTTTAAATAAAAAATGAAATAAATGAATGTCAAATTGGAAATGCATAAAAGGCCCCAGATGATTAAATGAGGAAAATGAGTGTCGTGATGTACTACTGCATATAAGTTTTCAACTTATACAAGATCATGTTTTAACTAAATGCCAGTACATAAGGGATTTGTTGAGGACCTCTGTAGGAATGCATGCTTTTCTTTTTCCTTGCCAAGAGTTGCTTTTCAAGCTCTCCTAGTAAGATATGTTTAGTTTTTGGGTTTCTTCCTTCTGTCATGTCTTCCCTCTGTCCTTCCAAGCTTAACCATTGTAAATTCAATTGGAAGCACTCTGTGTTCATGGTGTACGAACTTTGGATTTTCATGCACGCTTGTGTAAAGGTGATGATACATATTAAAAATGCACATTCCTTGTGGAGGTGTTTTTTTTGCCTCTTGTTTTTTGTTCTCAGTGCTGGAAACAAGTACAAAATTGATAGTCAAAGAGAACCAAATGTTGCCTTGAATCTGTTAGTGAAACAGCTGGTTTTAGTGCCCCATGCTTACAAACTAGCAAGAATCCACCAGAGAGCCTGTGTGAAGCTTTCTGGGGCAGCTTGTTGGGTCATCTTGTATCTAGCCTCAGAAACAATGTTTTCCTACTCTCTAAGTCAGTAACTTTATTAATTTGGGACTCTGCGGGTGGCTTTTGATGACCTGTGTTGCATGCCAGGCATTTGTAGATTTAATGTGCTGACTAATTTATGTTCTTGCAGCATTAATGCAGCATCACAGTTCTTGAATGTTAAGAATTAATCCTTTACTCAGTCACCCTAAATTTTGGCCAAGTCCTTATGTTTGATCATCTTAGACTTAAAGCTGGAAAAAGGGACAAGCAGAGTGTGTTAAAGGAAACCAAGGCAACTTATATTTAGAAATTGTGTTTGAACTCAATGTAAGCAAACATTACTCATAAAAGTGAATGGTTTAGTATCTTACAGTATAGAAGCTACAACTCCGCTTAGTTCTCTCTGATATGACTGAAAACACATCATAACCACCTATGGCAGGGGAAAGCCACAATGTCTTGTTGCTATTCAGTATTGGTGGTGTGAATGCCTCAAACTGAGACTGGATTTCTGTTCTTGCTTCTTCTCATTTATTCTTAACTGTCTTGTTCACCCCCCGAAACTGACAAAAGGCAAGGCAGTATTCTAAAAATTCGTTGATCTTCATGGCAATTTGAATTGATATAACTTAGCTTGGCTTGGTCAAGTTTCCAGATGACAGCTTTTAAATGATTTAAATGCACTGGGGAAAAAAAAAAAGCCTGCAAGCTCACCTCGTAGAAAGTTTTTCTTTCATGCAAAAGTTTTGCATACTTTAGTAAATTGTAAAGATATTTGATAAAGGACAGTAGACGTGAAGTATCCACCTTTTAGGTGCAGCCTGTTTTCTTGCACTGAGACTCCTGACACCTTTGTGCAGCTGAAGCCAAGTGGGTGAGAGGTGAGGTGCTGCTCCATGCAGTGTATTTAGAAAGAAATGTGTTTGGAGCTTTAGGCTAGGGCTAGTGCATGGCGCTTGGGCCAGGGACAGTCTCTGCTTTGTCTCTTGGTGGCTGCAGAAGAGCAGCTTCTGCCTCATGGGCCACTTACCCTGGGTGCAGGGAGCCTGGACAGAGGTCTGGAAACTGGAAAGTCAACAAACTGGAAAGTGTTTTGCCTCACCCCTTTCTCGACTCTGGGGAAGTCTCTGCTGGGCTTAGGTGAGCTCATTTTTATCTTCTTACTTCAGGAAGAACTGCAGGTTTCTCACTGAGGGACTTCAGGCACAAAAAATAGTTGGTTTCAGGTACTTGTTTACACTTACACTGGGAAATGATCTTTTTAAAATAAAGGTAAGAGTTTGCTTAAGTTGATTTAGCTCAGTGTAGGAGAGCTACAGCATGACACTGTCCTGTGGTGTTGCCATTAGTGGTGTTGGCAGCAGATAACTGTGAGGGTTCTGCTGCATCTCAAAACAACTATACACAGTGTAACCTTTCTGGGCAAGAAGTTGAACAACTAAACATCTTGCATAAGAAATATTGAATAGTACAAGACTGAAGAAGAAAAGAGCAAATAGGACAATCCTCTTAATTACTCTCAGCAGATTGCACAGATAGGTTTGTTCAGGTCAGTTGGAAAGCATGGAATTATGTTCAGTAGAGTTCTGAATTAAAGAAACTGAATTTTTGTGAAAAACTTGTTGGATTGCATGCCAGGCAAAAATGCTAAACTTGAGCACCGTTTGCTGTGCATAATTTGTGTGTTTGTATTATGAAATTAGCCTGCTCAGCTGCTTGGCACTTTGATGGCACTTGGATTAGTTATGGAGAGAATTCAGCCTTTGGACACTATATTTCAGCAGCTGGTTTATTTTGTACATAAAACATTGCTATGTTTTGCTTGATGAAGAGCCCAACAGTGGAATGCTGTTACATCATGAGACATAACTTCAATTAGTATCAGCTTCTAGACTGACACTTGAATTAAATATTAACATTTTCTGTGCTTTGAGTAAGCAAACAAAGGACTCTGTTTTGATTTCCCTTCTCTGTAAGGATGGATAAAAGGGGAACATGTATTTTGAACAGCAGAACAGGAAAAAAGTTTGATTACTCAGTTGTCTGCCTTGATTCAGCAAGGTCAGAAAGGTCTTTTCTCAGCTGATTTTCTGATACTTTTTAAATCTAAAAAGAGGCATGACAATGGTAGCCTCTTTGCTTTGTTGGGGATACGGCATGATATGGGATATGGGAAAAGGTTAGACTCTGTACAGGCTCTTTCACAAGGAGAATCAGGAACATGGCAATTTTTCACAAACTTTTTTTTTGCTACCAATATGTTCTAAATTACTGGAAGAAATGCAGGGCCTCTTCACAATTTGCATTTCACTTATTTGGCGCTGTGGTGTTGAAAACCTATTAAACTGATGGAATCTGTGACTTCAGTCTTTACATGAGTAGGACAAGTTTTGGGATCAAAGTCTATTGCTGGGGTAAGTAAACTCTGCCTTTCCAAAACAAATAGCTAAGATATGTGATGGAGTGGGAGGAGAGTTAATTATAGACTGTAAACCCAGGAAAGTACAAATAGGAAGGCAGATTTTTCCTGTGCTCCTCTGATGAGCATGTTTAAGGTACTTCAGACCTTCCTCCTACCTCGTCATCATCAAAAGGCTCTTCTGTAATGAAGTGATTTTTAGTTAAGATGCTTTTTGTCTGTACAGAAAAGCAGTGATGCAGTTTCACAAGTTCTGAGGTGTCCAGTTCTCAGCATAATGTGTTGGAGTTTTATTGTTTGCAACTCAGTCATCTTGCTCTTGTGCCCTCTTGGCTCCAGGCTCTGTGTTACACTGTGGAGTTCTTTGTGAGTGTTCCTGCAGTCACCTGTTTTCATGTCCTAGACAGACAGATACCTGTCTACTCATGTGTCCATAAAATGGGAATGTTATCAGTCCCTTACCTGCAAAGTTGTATAACCCAATTTCCTTACTCTAATATGCATCCCTCAGGTCATACAGGAATGGGAGGACAGGACAGAATGCAAAATACTCAGCTAATGCAAGTGGAATTACGTTCACATTCAGAGATGTACTCTCTGTGCACTGAGGAGTAGATGACAAAGGGCCTACATAAATTTTAGATGGCTAAACAGTGTTTCATGTCAATTTGAAAACTGACAGTTTTACAATTCATAAAATTCTTGTTGTAAAATGTAATTTGCCTATCATGTAAAATTATTATTCCTTTTATGTGATTAAGTGCAGAGTTTTATTATTACACTATTTTCTTGACAGAAGTGATTGTCTTCTGGTGAAAATATGTTTAGCAATAATCTGCCTTCTGAAATAAAACTTAACATTGCATATGTTTAACACTTCATTTGTTTTGCTAAGGCTTATTTGGAAGAGTTTTGTATTGTTTGTAGAAGTGCTTAAAGGTTTTCTTAATTTTTTTTCTTTTCAGTCATTATTTAACCTCCTGGAGTTTCGAAGACTAGTTTTGAATTTCAATCCTCCTGCAAATGCTCAAGATTTGCCCCGAAACCAAAAGGTAAAACAAGAAGCTGACTTCCTCTTGTGGCTGATGAGAGCGTTTCTGTCTTGTAGTTGAATTTTGCAGTTGTTCTCTAGCTCATATCAGTGTGGGTTTTAGAGGTGCCAGTTAACAGTTCTGAGCTTCCTGTTGTGGATCTTACATAAATGACATCAACCTCATAGCAGAGTATGGGGCAGGTGCTGAGAGAGGCAGAGCATCTCTCATGTGAGTGTAGCTTGTCTTGGCAAACGTTTTTTATTCCAGTTCCCTCCCACTCATGATCTGACACTGAGCTTACATTTATTAGCTTGTCTCTTCTGGCTTTTTATGGAGGTGATCGTAAGTATAAATTTTCTCATGTTTATCGTGGTACTCATATAGGACTGGGGAGGGAAAGGCCTTGGCTTTGGTTTTTTGTGATCATGGAGTGGGGGACCAGAGAGGCCAGTTTTCCTTCTTTCATGGGCATCCTTTGAGGAGAGAGTCAATGGGAGCCCCTTGGTTTCTATGCTATGAGATGGGAAGGAAGAAATGGAAAAGGAAGTGGCTGTATGAAATGTGGAGACACTTGGTTGCCTGATTTTTAGCAGGGACTTATAGGCAATGAATTTTTTATATCCAGAATCATAGAATGGTTTAGGTTGAAAAGAAGCTTGAAGATGAACTAGTTCCAATGCCTGTGCCATGGACAGGTGCATCTTTCACTAGATGAGGTTGCCAAGCTGGCTTTGAACACTCCCAGGGATGGGGCATCCACAGCTTCTCTGGGCAACCTTAAGCCAGTGCCTTACCACCCGCACAGTGAATCAGACTTGCCTGTTGCCCCTTTCTGTCAGATTTAAGGAAGGGAGTGTGTTGTCAGCCTGTTCTTAGTTGTTTGTCCCTTCAGGCTTGTCTGGAATGTTCACTATCAAAAGTAAGAGTTGTTATTAGAGAAGCAAAAGAAAACAAAGAGAAAACAGTGCCCATTTTCTAAATCTCTGGATATGTTCCATAAAAGGGAAGTTGAATGTTCAGTAAGGACCAGATAATTTCTCCCCTGCTCTACCCTCTTCTTTCCTCACCACATTCAAAGTGCAAGAAGTCACTTTTTTTGGTTGGAAAGCATATTTGCATTAGGTCATGAGCTGGTGTGAAAATAAAACATGAGTAGTGTTCCCAACACAAGGTAGGGATGGAGCAGTGTATTTTAATAAGAAACATTTTTAGATTGACTTTCTGCCCAGTATTTAATTTTTTGTCATATAATCTGTTTTAATGATATCCTTCACTACTCAGAAATTCTATGTTCATTTTTCAGCATGTAAAAAACAATTGGCATCTAAAAAGTGGTACAAAATAGCTGAAAACAAGCAGCTGTCTTCATAAACATCTTGCCCAAGCATTGACACTTGCAGCCAAATGCCTTTGCCATTCCAAAGTGCTTTATTTTAGAAATTCTGACCATGACAGACAATAAGTTTGTGTGCAGTGATGTGACACCAGGCAAGTGCATGGTTTTGTGCAGAAACCTTGCTTTCTGCAGGCCTGCTAGAAGGAATCTCTGGCAGTAGTTTGTGTCCTCTCCTTTCTTAACTTGCATTCCAGAATGAAGTAGCATTTATTACTTGGTGTACTCATCTGTCTTATCTACAGCTGAAAAAGGATCGAGGAGAATTTAGGATAAGGGATCGCTTCACTAGTTGGAATTTAGACTGAAAGAAGTCATAAGCATGCATGCCCCCCAAATATGGTGCCTTTAATTCTTTATGAGTGAAAGCAATTAGAGGCAAATTGATTTAGAGTTGTAATATAAGTTGCCAGTTCATAGTAGAAAAAAAGTAAAGCCCTGAAATTTATTTCCGACTGCTTACTTATTTTGAAACTATTTTGCCTTAGTTTTTGGGGTTTATTTTTATTTTTATTCCAATATTAACTGCCATATGTGACTGACATTCTCGGGATCAAATTTCCATGCTAATAAAGGACATGTTTTAATAATCCCAGGTTTTGCATACTTGGGTTTACATCCTGTTCTTCTTCCAGTTGCTGAGAATTAAAGTTTAATGCTGGGGTGATGATAATCTCTTGATTTAGCATTAAAGCATGTGGTTGTACTTCAGGGAATATTGCAGAGCAGGGGGTTTGTTCTTTCCCATTAATATATTGAATCCAAATGCTATGAATAATTTGGCATGTAAACTTCTTGATCCAGAAGTCGTTGGTATAAATGTTTACTTCAAAAAACCCCAACAAAACAACAGCCCCACCCTATTTGTCTCAGCTAATTGGGCTATGATTTTCTGAATTTGGGCATACACTTAAAATCTTCAATTTGATCTTGATCTTTATAATTTGGAAATAATTTGTCTTCATTGATTTCCTTCTGTAGAACAAATGTAATTCTGTGTAGTTACTGCAGCTTCTTTTCTGTCCCAGTTCTCTTGGCTCTTGCTGTCATATGAACAGATCTTTTTGCTGTGCACACTGAGACCAGTTAAATATTTGACCTCAGTGGTATCTTCAGGAAGCATTTTATTTTCAGAGGAAAGGGGTTACTGTGCTCCAGGTTAGCACACCCTTCCACCTGTTCCGATGTTATTGTAATATTATCATTATCTCACTCTCCTGGCAAACTGATGTCCCATAATGAATGTTTGCTATGTGTTAAATATGTAGATTGCTTCAAAAGCATTTATAATAATAAGTCATTCCAACATCTATTAAGAAATTGTTTATGCAGGCAGGAAAGGTGGTAAAATCGAGAATGCCGTAGATTATGAAATTTCCATACAGTGCTTAGTTAAAAATATTTTAATCTTTTTTTATGTTGGTGCATGTACAGGATGCTTTCGAGGTGATAGCTATATGCTGTGCTGTGATCACTTTATCAGTTCTTTGTTTTGATGTGCAAGTCCTTTTGTGGAACTCAGGACTGGCCCACCTTATTTTGAAGATTTTAGGGTTTTTTCTGGTCAAGGATCATGTCTAATGCAGTAAGTTGAGCTTTGTCAAAAGCAGCAAGGATTTCCTTAGTTTTAGAGAACTTTGGTAGCCTTTGGAGGTGTTTTTTCTGAGTATTCCTACTGACACTTGCAGGCAGTTGTTCAAGCTAAGGCTACAAGTATGGCTAAAACTCAGCCAAAGTGGTAGTGTAAAATTGGGTAATGTAGTAATGTACTATGTACATGATTAACAAAAAGAAAGTAAGATCTAGACTCTTCTGTGGTTAATAATTTGTATTATGCGTATGAACTATCACTGGTACTGAAGCATCTTTATAAAATTTATCTAAAATTTGAAAATGCATTTGTTTTAATAGAACACCTTATGGAAACAGCAAGAAAAATACAACTTTTCCAATCTGTTTCCTTCATTATATAGTGCTTTAAATGGGAGACTGATTTTGTTCTTAAATCAGAAGGATTGGATGCTGAATTAGGGTGGAGCTTGAAGTGCAGCCTTTTCTGTGAACAGTGTTTATAACTGGCAGGTGTTTTGCAAGGTGGACTAGAAGAGCAAGTTAAATTCAGAGATTTACATGACTAGAAGTTTTTCCTAGGTATTACATGGAACACAGCAAATTCACTGGGCACTTTTTAAATCTGAAGTAAACCAGATTTTCCATAGAAAAAGCTTTATGCCTCCTGGATTGATGGCAGAAGTGACTAAACAAGTCTGTTGTTTGATGATCATGGGAATAGTTTGTCATCAGGTAATTCCAGTTTGACCAGTATCAAGACATCTGTGCTGCCTTTAAATGATACTTTGTTCTAAAAACAAGTGGATATTACATGGAGTTTGCCAACTATAAACTCAGGAGTAGATATCCAATCTCCACAGCATTGGTAACCTGTGATTTAATCTATGGTATTTGTGTTTCAGTCTATTTGTTTTTCCTTATGCAGGCAGAAAGTATTTCTTCTTTTCTGGAAACCAGCAAAAGAATGCCATAGTCACATGAACTGTACTTCAAAATTGGGTAGAGAGTAGGCTATTTTACTTGTATCAAGAGAAATAATAAAGTTTCATGTAGACCTTAGAAATCTAGCCTTCAGTAAAAATAAGCTTAAAAAAGGTGCCGAATACTCTGTAGGCTCACAAGAAATTCTTCTAGAGGTACAGAGGAATACTAATTTGAATAAAATAATGCATATTGTTGCAGTGTGTTACTTAAGGCTTTGTAAGTCTTGAGAGAAACATTTCTGTCCTAAATGCAACTCTACTTGTCCAGTTGTCAATTCAGGCCCACTTCAAGACAAACAGTATCATCTAGATGTAATTTCAGGGGGTTTTTAGTTTCTGAAATGGAATTTTCTTCCCAGAGATCTGCATTATTTTGTAACCCTGACAAGTAAGAGGCATGCAGCATCACCTTGGTAATACTAGAAGTAACCTTATATAGTATTATGATGTTCCTCAGTTTATTGGGTAATGCTTCTGTTTAGTAGATTTCTGTTATCAGTTTGTTAAATATTTGTAATCTTCACATGCAGGAACATAGGAATCTGCCTTTCATGCGTGAATTGAGGTACCTGTTTGCACTTCTTGTTGGTTCAAAGAGAAAATACGTTGATCCATCAAGAGCAGTTGAAATCCTTAAAGACGCTTTTAAGTCAAATGATTCCCAACAGGTAAATTCCATGTATATTCAATCAAGTTTATGCATGTTTTTATGTGGTCATATTGTAATAGGAAATACTTACTGTGGACAACAGTATTTCCTAATATCCACAGATAAGCAACTTCTAATTATCAGTCTTTACCTTTTCCTGTAATATTATGTGATTTCTGGTTACTTTTATTAGAAAGACTAAAAAAATAAATCCAGACAGCAGGACTATTTTAGTCAATACACTTTCTTTCTATTATTTTAGAAATTAGTTCAATATTTTTGCTTTTAGGATTTAGTTTAGCTTCTAAGTCTGTGGGTTTTTGAAAGAGAAATACTTCTCTGATCTAACAGTACATCCAGGGCTATACTGTTAATGTACAATCCCATTATAGGGCTTCTTTAGATACTGGCTTGGAGAATCTAAGTATTCATATTCAGGATTATTACCCAAATGTTAATGTGCATATTCTGCTTTTTTTTGGAGAAACATTCTGTTTCTTCAGATACTTTGTTTTTCCACATGAGGTTATATGGCTGGTTATATGGTTTAATTACAATAGTACACTGAATTTAGTGCTTGATGAAAGTAATATTAGTCACCACTTGCGAGATACCAAAGGGTTTGAACAATGGGATTCATGAGATGCCTTTGGACTAGCATGATGTGAAAGCTGAGCCCAAGTAACGAGGATCACAGGAGAGTGTCACTGCTGAGGAACACCAGATCCACTCATAAAAAAATGCAATCATGGCATAGTCTTAGACATTGTGTGATTTCTGGAACACTGGTGGAGGGGGAAGGGAATTCTGCTCAACTGTGCTTGTAAGGGGACACTTCGATGTGTTCTGTTACATATGTGAACTGATCACTTTTTTTTTAACAGCAAGATGTTAGTGAATTTACTCACAAATTATTAGATTGGCTAGAAGATGCCTTCCAAATTAAAGCTGAAGAAGAGAGGTAAGATTTTTTTTTTCTAGCTCTGCATGTTGAACATTTGGATGAGTGAAAAGCAAACCAAATGACCAAAAATCCAGTTCTCTGTATGGCTGAAAACATTTTGACTCTGTAGCTTAGTTTTCAAGTGTGTTTTTTTTTTCATACATGTCAGTACTTTTGGGTTTTTTACATTAGTTGTCTTTTTTCATCATCTTATTTCATGTTAGAAATCTAGCTCCATGAAGTCCAGAGTACATAAAGAGTAGAGGTGTTTTGTAGATAATCAATTAGGCTTTTTTTATTTTAATGCCATTTTGCTTTTTGATCCTGTAGTTAAAGTACTTCAAAACCTTGCTCCTCTTACTCATCTCTGAAGTAAATACTCATTGTTTTTATTAGTGAGCATCTGGAAACTCTTTTAAATACATTATTTTTTCCTAGAATGTTTCACTAAACAGCTTTTACAAGGGTTTTGTATAGTTCAACCACTCATTAGTGAATCCGGTTTACATAGATTGTCTTAGAATGAAACATTTCTGAAAACTAGTTTTCAGAATATGCTTTTCCCTGCAAATATTTGAATCATTGTTATTGTCATTAGAGGGAAGTACAGAAATAAATTAACAGTAAAATGGGCATCATTTCTATAATGAATTCAGAATAGTTTGTTCATAGTTTAATAAATCAAAGATTGTAGCTTTGACTTGGAGGTTTTTTTCTGTAACACAGTTCCTATGTTTTTTAGGGATGGAGAGAAACCAAAGAACCCAATGGTGGAGTTGTTTTATGGACGATTTCTAGCCGTAGGTGTACTTGAAGGTATGCATCAGAATCTATTTGGACTTCTCTGGTCATGTCTGTTCCGTGCTTGTCCTAGCACACAGGTGACTGATGCAGTTTTAGGATTTTAGCTGCTTCTGCAGAAGCAGAAGTGGAGAACACACATATATACATTTTTCTGTGACAAATGGTTTCTTAGGTATGAGACTGAAGAGAAATGCAGCAAGCTGCAGGGATCCACAAAGACTGTTTTCATAACTTTCAGGTGCTGAGTGTGTATTCTCAGTGCAGCAGAAGTTGGGGTGAGGTGCTGAGGGAAAAATGCTTGGAAGAAATTATCAGGGCACTGTTACCACTTATTAACGGAAGGCAAGATACTCTATTTCACTGAGCTGTTCTCTCCTGCTCCCTCTGATTCATTTGATGCAAGTTAAAACTTCAGTTAATTGCATTTCCTTCTGCACAATTTCTCATATGGAAAACTCACCCTCTTAAAAGTACACTTTGTTGGAGAACAAGTCAGTGGAAACCTGCTCAAGGGCACTGTTGGAGAGCACTAAGGAGGAAGAGACTGAACAACAAGCTTCACTTTATCTTACGTGAATGTAATTAGTAGATCTGCAGAATTGTACTGCTCTCTATTTCCAAGAGGCTGTGAAAGTATTTTTGAGTAATTTTAATGTTGGTGCTCCTGCCTCTCATCCAAATGAATTACTTTTGCATTTGAATGAAGCAGGTATAGTCTTTTAAGTGGCTTCCAGGTTATTCCGTGATCTTGAGCATGTTTTTAATGAGTTGTAAGATTTCAAAACTGTTCTGCAGATTTCTTGCTCCTTTATATTTAGCTACTTTCATCCCTTACATTCTCATTTTTACTGAGGAGATATGTAAAAATCAAACAAATGAAAAGAAACTAGGAGATGCAAGACTTATTACTGAGTTTAGGTTGAAATAAATTGAAATTCTAGGTTGAAATCACTCGTCCCCCATATTTGTTCTCATGTTTGCACTTACATCTTAATACAGTGTTACCAAATTATAATCTTATTTTTCAGGACAGAAATGAATGTTTTCTTTCGTGGCTTATTTTTGCAAAATCTACTTACTCAAAGGGCACTTTCATACCAGCAATTCCACTGACTTTGTTGATACAATTTACATTTGTATTATGAAGCTCCTATTTGCAGGGGAGGACTTTGATTTATATGTGTAAAACTTCCCATATGTCTGTGGTGCCAAGCAATTTTGAGGTTCGCTTATTACCAAAAGATGCTAAAACATTAAAAAAAATGGGCTGAAGAGGAAAACACAGTAATTTTCAATATTGTTTGAACAACATTTTAAAAGAAATTGTCTTTGGACATATAATTAAATTGTTCAATGAGAAAATGTAGGTATCATTCAGTAGACTAGATCAATTGACCTAGAATTGATACAGTTTTTTTCAAGGTAAATATTTGTTCTAAAACATTAACTATTTAATTTTTCATGTGAAGGTAAAAAATTTGAAAATACAGAAATGTTTGGCCAGTATCCACTACAGGTTAATGGCTTTAAAGATCTACACGAGTGCCTAGAAGCTGCAATGATTGAAGGGGAAATTGAATCTCTCCATTCAGAAAACTCTGCAAAGTCTGGTCAGGAGGTGAGTTAAGGGCTCCTGTGGACTTCTCTTGGGATGTTGTTGTCGTGTCCTTTATTTTTTCTTGGGGTTTCATGTCTGGTTTTTATGGTTCATGGCACTTGCTGTATAGATGGGAATCCCCATTGCCTGGAAAGGCTGAGCTACTTTCTCTTTACACAGCTGTTCATGTTTCATCACAGTGATTTTAAAGTTGTGAAATCTTAGGAGGTTTTTTCCTGCTTGCCTAAAAGGTTCAGGTGTAATTTCTTCCTTGATGTCAATCTTTTGCAGTACTGAAATGTTACTTCCTTAAATCATATCAAAGTATACATGGGGTTTAATTGTGAAGCCTAGTGATGCACTCTGAAATCATCCCCCTGTCTGAAGTTCTCGTGCCAATTCTGTGTTTTACAAAAAATGTTTTATGGCATCTCTTTTACAATGAGCATGTATCCTGAATTGGAATTGGAAGAAAACAAAATCTCGTAAGTTTTTTGTACAATCCAAGTTTATTTCTTCATGAAAGGTGAAACCTTGTATGTACTTAGTACAAGAGTACAATTGTTCATCTTATGAACTGAAGGTGGTCTTACAGTGAGAACCTGTGTGTATTCATGCATAAAATGTCAGTTCTGTTATAAATGCTTGACTAGAAATGTCAGAGTTTGGTGTTGTGGGTTTTTTTGTTTTGATTTTGAGACTTGTAATATTGGGAAACTGGGAAACAGTAGGATACTGATATACAGGTCTACTCTTAAGCTTTGAGTTTTGTGAAGTTGTCAGCTTGGCTTCTTAGCATGTGGTAATAGAAGTGAAAGAGTTGTATGACAGATTGACAGTGGTGGAAAACCAAGAAAAGTAATGTATTAAGTCTCATTCTAGAAAAAACATTACATCATTATTACCAGGGCCAAGTAAATCGGTTATGTTTCCCTGAAATAATCCATAGTGATATTGCTTCTTTTAGTAGTTATGTTTAAATATAATAGCTGAAAGATGTTACAATGCACTGGAAGGTTTGGAAGTACTAAAGAATTCTGAATTTCTTGTAGCTTTAACATGGTCTGTCTCACAAAGACTTCAAGTAACTTTTCCCTGAGCTGATTGATACCAAAGCCTAAAGAGAATAATAATGTGCTACTCACACGTGTTGAAAGATCCTCAAAGCAACATTCTGGGTTTTTTCCTTATTCCCACCATTGACTCTAATGGGGTATTTAGCTTGACTAGTATTAGTATTGTTATCATACCTAAAAGCTTCAGTTACAGAGCAGGGTGTCAGCAAGTGAGCTAATGTAGGAACAGAAAAAGGAGACATTCTCTGTCCTGAGGAACTTAAATCCTGCTTTAAGAGAATTTTAGCCATGAGCACAGGAAGATAAGGCTGCATGCCAGGTATTGTATAAAAAGACTATTCAAGACATTTGACTGGATTATGAGAACTTGAAGTGAACCCTGAGTCAAATGCCACATCTGGGCTATGGCACTGATGACAAATGTGTCAATGGTGTCTGCAGTAATCAGAAAAACTTCAGGTGATGTTTAGACACCCAAAATTTATTAGATGGGTAGACCGTGGATTTTATGTTTGAGAATGGAGAGGAACAAAAATATCTTCAGTGCTGGAGCTGGAGCTAGATTTGTATTGTAGTTGGGAAACAATATATGTAGGGACTAGGGATAGACCTCTGCTGAGCAGTCAAAGACAAATGGGGTAAGATGATGATAGCAGTGATTAGAGACATGACTAGAAACTTTAAGCTGCTAATATGGAGGAAATGTCAAACACTCGCTGATCGTGTTTCAGAGGGGGTTAGAAGCTTTGAATGATGTCAGGTGAATGAAATGATCAGAAAGTTGAGTCTGAGAGAACTACAGCAGGATGAGCACTTGCTAACAGTGTAAACAACCCTTTCAATATCTTTGAGGAGTTAAAGGAGCAGAACAGTTGGCAAGGCAGGTATGCTCAAGCATGAGCTGACTTTATATAAGCAAAATAAATGTGAGTGGAACAAGTATTTATCAGCCTCCTCTGCTGGTATGTAGATAGCAAAGCTCTTATGCAGCATGGGCAACAAATGGTCTGTGTTTACACTGAAGGGAGAAGGTGGTAGCGTTGGAAAACTTATGCTGACCCACCCTCTAAAACCAGTTTCTTTCACAGCTGTGTGGTCTGCAGGTATTGTATCATTATTACTGAATTTCTATTGGAAGGTATTAATTTTGGGGATTTCTGTTTCTTCATCCAGCACTGGTTCACGGAGCTTCCTCCTGTCTTAACTTTTGAGCTATCAAGATTTGAGTTTAATCAGGCTTTGGGGAGACCAGAGAAGATACACAACAAATTAGAATTTCCTCCAATTTTGTATCTAGACAGGTATGGTATAATATTATCAACAAAATTCTAGTGTGAATATAAAATACATCTTGCAAGTTTGTTAAAGTTGATGATGTGTCTTATGCTGACTTGAATCATAGTAAATTTATGTTCTATTTATACAAGTTAAAATTTTCATGGGCTTCTTGTGTTTCAGAAAATACACATAGATCACAATTTAAGATATGCTGCTGTTTTATGTCAAAAACCTGCTTCCACTTTCATTTATTGCTAGGTACTTGTGTACACAGGCAAAATACTCTGAAAAATCACACCGTTTATGGATCTACTTGGGAAACAGGGTGCCAAGTTGGATATTTTGGGGTATTCCAGATACTCTTCAAGCATGCAGTGAATTCTCAGCATGGGTGCATGCAGTTTCTCTCTAGAGCTAAAATACCAGGATGACTTTCAGCTAGCTGCTGAATGTTATTTATGAACCTAAATAATGAAACAGGAGTATTGCTCTGTGGTTGCCACTTAAAGTGCTTAATTTGCAATCTCTCTAATAGTGGCTTTCTAATACATGTTTGTGATCCATGGTATCAACAGAGCTTTTGACACTGGGGAAAAAGCATCTTCTGAAAGTTGTGGAAGGAAAGGCTCATTTTCTTCTCAGTTCTGTTTTAGTGCTGAGTATGTTGTAGGTTTTAGAGGGTGAGTTTTTATTATGGCTGATGGAGACAGACTTCAGTTTCACTGTTGGAATACTATGGGCTGACGCTATTTTCTAAATCTCATGTTTTACAGGTATATGCACAAAAACAGAGAAATAACAAGAATTAAACGAGATGAAATCAAGAGACTCAAAGAGTACCTCACAGTTTTACAACAGAGACTAGAACGGTATTATAGATAACTGTGTAAATGCAAATAGTATTATGGGCTACATAGAATAACTCTTTGCAATTATACGCTTTGTTTATAGAGATTTCTATATCTCTTTTGTTTTACGCTTTCTTTGGAAGATACATTCTAAGTGTTGTAATTCTGATTCATGAAATGTACTAGGAAAGATTTGCTTTAATTAATTGCAGTCAATCAGAAAAAAATATAATTTTATTTTTCTTTTTTTCTTTTTGTTGTTGTTGTTATCTGTGAGTCATGGCATTAATACATTTTGTGGTTAACAGATATTTAAGCTATGGTTCTGGTCCTAAACGATTCCCCTTGGTAGATGTCCTGCAGTATGCCTTGGAGTTCGCCTCCAGCAAGCCGGTGTGCACGTCCCCCGTGGATGACCTGGGTGCCAGTGCCCCCGCCAGCAGCACCCTGCCACCACAGATCCCCCCCAGGTAAGGGCACAGGCCAGAGACAGCCAGCCCCTGGGAGACAGGCAGCTGCTTTGTTCACCAGACCAATAAAGCTGGGCATCTCCTAAGGGGGGTACTGTAAAGTTTCTGCTTTTTTGTTTAAGGCTTAAATAAAGAAAAGTGTTAATAATCTGGGTTTGTCTCATGCGCTTACAAAAATGTCTTCACAAGGAGATTACCATTTTCAAGCACAGCACAATTCCATCTGCAGTTCTAAATAGACAGAATATTCTGGTGAGGTCATTGATTCCCATGTGTATTGTTTAAGAATCTGAGTTGGGCAGTGTGTATGTGCTGCATAGCATCAAGGTTTCTAGTGTGCAATTTATCTGTTACTTTTTGCCTGGGAGCTAAGCTCCTTTTCTGCCATGCAGTTTGCATATCTTACCAAATTTGTCAGGAACCTAAATAATCTGACTTCTCAAATGCAGACTGGCTAAAGTACCAGAGAGATAAATGTCCAATAATGTTATTTTTCTCCCTATTTAAGCTAGTAACTTAATATAGGGGGTTGAGTTGTATGCTCAGTCAGTTTGCAGATGACACCCAGCAGAAAACGACCTGGAGGTGCTGGCCAACAGTGGCTGAACAGGAGCTATCTGTGCCCAGGTGGCCAAGAGGGCCAAAGGCACCTTGCCTGGACCAACAGTGGTGTGGCAGCAGGACCAGGGCAGGGATTGTCCCCTGTGCTGAGCACTGGTGAGGCCACACTTCAAATCCTGTGTTCTGTTTTGGGCTCCTCGCTGCAGGAAGGACATTGAGGGGATGGAGCATGTCCAAGGAAGGACAACAGAGCTGGGGAAGGGTCTGGAGCACAAGGCTGATGAGGAGCAGCTGTGGGGGAGCTGAGGGAGCTGTGGGGGACTCAGCCTAGAGAGAAGAAGGCTCAAGGGAGACCTTACCACTCTCTACAACCGCCTGACAGGAGGGTGTAACCAGGTGGGAGCTGGCCTCTTCTCCCAGGTAACAAGTGACAGGACAGAAGGAAACAGCCTCAAGTTACACTAGAAGAAGTTTAGATTGGATACTAATAAATATTTGTTCACAGAAGGGATTGTCAAGTGTTGGAACAGGCTGCCCAGGGCAGTCATCCCTGGAGGTATTTAAAATAGGCATAGATGTGGTACTGAGGGTCATGGTTTAGTGGTTGACTTGGCAGTGCTGGGTTAATGGTTGGACTTGATCATCGTAGAAGTTGCCTCCAACCTAAATAAATCTATGATAATGGACTATAACTTTGGATAAGTGGACACTAACAGTTTATATAACATAGCTTTGTATATTGTATTTAGACAGTAGGGTTCTGTCTTCTGAGTCAGTCAAGACTGTTAAATTTGTCGCTCACAGAAGTGAAGTACATGAATCTAAAAAGGCTTTAGAAAGATTTCCAGTGCCTTACTGCTATAATGCCAGCAGAAATCATGATGATTGATAAGAGAAGACAAACTTTTAAAAAGGTTACTATTGCTTGCATGAAATGCAATATCAAAAGTAATAAACTGCTCAAATTCCTGTATAGGAAGTTTGTTCTGTAGAAGTGTAAGTATTGTGGGGTTTTTTGTCTATCTGTAGAAACACCACAGCATGTTATATGGAGTGACATTTTCAGCTCTTAATGTTCTCAGAAACTTTCTAAACTCCTGAAGAATCCAAGTTCCTCAGGCTGTTATCATGATGCTGTACAAAAAGTAAAAATTCAGTGGCATACAAGAAAGATTTTTAGATTCCTCCTATGCAGTATAATTGTCATCTTGCTGATGGGAAGAGAAAAATCTGTAACAAGTCTTTGTTTTTATTATCCTGCTGCTCTTGCAGAATTCTCCTAAGATGGCTGCTTTGCAGTTAGAGTGGTTTGGAACAAATCTAGATCAGTTAGTAGTGCATTTCCAGTGTGGCATAAATATCAGATGTCCCTTCATTATTGCTGTTCAGCTAACATAAGTTGTAGGTAGGACATTGGAAAAAAATGTCTGCTAGGCATAAGACACATGAAGGGAGTTATTAAACTGAGAATTTGTGCTTTTTGGATTTTTATGGTCATTGGCCATAAGAGAAACTGCTGTGATTTCTCTGTCTGCCATTTGGCTGTAAATGTTTCAAACCACAGTTATTTATGTGCATGACATGATTTGAAATTATTCAGTAGTGTTTCACATAAAGCAAACTTCGTTGGGCTAATATGTAATACACCACAAAGCTTTCAGAATTTAAATACTAATTCCATGTTGCTATTGTAGCTACCTGTTTTGGATTGCGCTTTAGGAAATTGTTACCTTTAAAATGCCCATTTTCAGATGAAAAGCTTATTTTTTTGGTGTAACTTCTAGTCTGTCTATGTGATGATTCAATTTTTCCATTTCGTGTTTTGAATGAATGCAGCACAATAGAGCAGCAGGGGCCTTCATCATCAGATGTCCCAAGCACATCTCCCGTTCAGAGATCAGTAATCCATAAACCATTCACACAATCACGGATTCCCCCTGACCTGCCGATGCATCCTGCACCAAGGCACATCACGGAGGAGGAGCTGTCTGTCCTGGAGGGCTGCTTGCATCGCTGGAGGACTGAAGTAGAGAATGACACAAGAGGTAATGCCACATACTGGGGAATGCATTCACTGTAGGAAAGGATTTGTGCAAGTGGGGGAAATCTTTCCTCTAAGGTTTAGTGTTTGGTGTGTAGATAGATGTACCACGTGTGAAATGCACCCGATTGGCTTTTGGTGAGATAAAGATATATGTAGTCATGTGCAATTAAACAGCTTTGTGCAAGAGAGGTTCTTTCTTCTCTTTGTCTTTCAGATTTACAAGACAGTATATCTAGGATACATCGGACAATTGAATTGATGTACTCTGACAAAACAATGGTCCAAGTAAGTACAGTTTTGGCATGAGATAATTGAAAATAGATCCTTTTTGCACTTTTTGGAAGTTCTTAGATGCCTGAAAACAGAGCAAGTATACCGCAATTATGGAGTGTTTTGAGAAATTTCATTGGAAAATCTTAATGGGTTTTGTAAGCCTTTGAGTTGTGCACAGTCATATGAAAGGCAGCGTTACAGTATTTTACAGGTGACATGCTTAAATTTAGGCAACTGTGATGAAAAGCCCAATTATGTTCTATCTCTGATCCCCATTTTTTACCTGAATGAAGATTCACACAACAAAATTTTCTTGTCCTGATTTGCTCATATTGCTCAGTAACCTTATGGCTTTAGGGTGGTGAAGCATTAGACACATGAAAGTACTATTTACTTTGCTGCTTAGTGCCACTGTATATTGCAACTTCCATGCTAATGCATGGAAATTCCAGGCTCCTGATTTTTATTTGTAGTTAATCCCAATGAGAGGTTTTGTTGCTATTGGCTTGGTTTCTTGGTTTTGTTTTTGGGGGTGGTTTTTGTTGTTATTGTTTTGTTTTTAACTTTGTCTAAATTAGGTATCAGTCACAACTTTTATTATTAGTCTAAGCCGTCTTCTACCAGATTCTCATTCTGTGTGATCTGAACAGTGTTTTTAGAATGTTTTACTGTGGAGTTGTGGCTCCTCTGCTGTTTCCTATGTTCACATACTCATGTTCTCTCACTCTGACAGGTTTTAAGGTTAAGGAATACTTCCTCTGTTACTTTCTATTAGTAAAAATAACTATTTTCAGTCCCAAGTAGGATCTGTTCAGCTTAGTTTTCCTTGAGGTATGTTTTCATTTTGTACATGGCTTCTAATAGTTACTGGCAGCTGAACTTGATGTTAAGGATTTCAGGCAGATTTGCCTAGATGACTTTCTTTAAGCTTCCTACTAGCAAGCACATTTTTTTTTCCTTAATACTTGTGTTATATATAACAAGAAGGCCATAAGCCATGTCATCTAACAGTAAAATGAATTAAATTGGTAACTTCCATCTGAATAGTCTACCCGCGTTGGTTTAGGTGTTACAGGAGGAGATACTTCTGGGTAGCAAAGATACTAGTCAGCTGTCATTACAAAAGAAAAAAGACATTACTTAGTGAAACACAAAGTAGGTTCTGAACCCATCTGAAAGCACAGGTTGGAAGGGAAGCTGCCCTTCTGCAGCTCAGCTGGTTTGTCTCTGTGACTGTTTTGGCACAACAGGAAGGAGGCAGTGTGCAGAATGTCCACTTTGCCCTGCCTACCTCTGTCTCTGGGTGATTTGATAGCTGGGTATTGCCCCGTTCCCTGGGAGCAGTTTCACAGTGTTGATGTTTCCCTCTGCGCAATACAATTGCAGGATTGCAGTCTTGAAGTCAGGTTCTGGGCACATAAAACTAGACACATTTTTAAGAGAAACATATAATATTTGCAGGCTGCTTCCTAGTGTATTTATGAACTATTTGAGCAGCTCTTTGTTATCTCCTGTTGTCCTTTCGGATTCTAAGGAGATACAGCAGTCCATAAAACCTTCGTCAAATTGTTGTATGAAATACATTCCCAAAATCTTTGTTTCATTCTCCTGAATGGGTGTTTCATCAGCTGTTATTTATTTTCTTCCTTCTGTGAACTTGCTGTTGGGAAAAAGACACAACTGTTTTTTCTTGGATAAAGCAGCTTTCACACACCTGTTCTGTACCTACATGTGATGGGGTTGGTGAAATTCATTCCTGCTTCAGGAGTACTAAGTGTAAACTTAGTACTCGTGAAGTTTAATGCCACCTATGTTTGTTTTGCGCTGTGCTATTAATTGGTGTTGATATAATGGCTTAAGGCAAGAGATGCCTGTTGGCACTGAACTCGCCTGTCTTGTGGTCACAGACCTCTGTGGGGAACCTTCCTGAAAGCTCAGTGTGGGTGACTGACAGCTGCTTCTCCTGACTCGGAGGAAAGGGTGGGGAGAGACTCTTAAGCTGACCCAGTTAGCATGGTTTTAAGTAAAACGATTTAAATTCAGTGGGGATTTTAGTTCTTGAGTTTAGTGTAAGAAGAATTTTATTTTGACACAGTCTAAAGAGACACATTTTTTTTAAATGTCATCTGCATACATTTTTGTGCATAGACAGAGGCTTGCAGTCATTTTAAGGATGACTGCAAGCCTGTGTACATGCACAAAAGATTTTAAGGCTTTTACACTGGTTTAATAAGAGATGTTAAAAACCTCAGAGCATTCAGATTTAAGGACTTGCCAGGATTTCTTCTGTGTGTACTTCTTGTGTTTGGGAGATTTTAGAGTGCAGTTTGGTCTCCAGAATGACGGGCTGTTTGATTCCAGCTGCTATGCAGTCACTCTACTTTACAGTTCAAGAGGAGCTGCAATATCTCCAGCACTTGCATGTAGCATGGAAGAGAATGATCAGGTTAAAAATAACTTGAAGGAGTTTCTTCAGTCACAGTTGTGTGTATTTACGAGTGCTGCAGCACTCAAAGGATATTTGCAAAACATTCTAAGTATACCTTGAGTTAGAGTGTGTTTATCTTCACATTGTGACACCAGTACAGGCTGGTTTGGGGTTTTTCATCCCAGCTGAGCTGTTGTCATTGAGGCACACTGTGCATAGCAGGGAGGCTCAACTTTTCTCTTTTATGTTGCATGTGCTATTTCAGTAGGTAAAATGAGTCAATCACTAAGATGTTTTCAAAAGACTTGTAAGAACTCATTCATTCTGCTTCTCTCTCCCCTTTGGTTTTCCATTGTTCTTACTGGTTGGTTTACAGATGTAACAGGAATTCATTTTACACTGATCCTAGAAACTGCTATTGTCCTTTGCCTCAGGAGGAGGACAGGACCTTTTCAGGTCTTCCATGCTTTATTCAGCTTTCCCTGATATAGTTAAAATACTGGAACACAGTTGTATTCCTATTCTGATGTAGAAATTCTATTTTTGTGTAACTGAAACAGATATTAATTTAAATAAATTCTTTTGCTGTCACACATAAAACACTGAGTTTATTACTTTGAATTTGCATGTGCCTTTCCAGACTTTTTGACAGGTTTGCCAGGTTGGAACTGAAGCAAATCATAGACAGTCAAGGCTGACTTATTTGAGGGTTTTTTTTGGCAGATACAATGAAGGTAGGAATATTAAGGAATTAAGAAAAGAGGATGCGTGGCACTAAAGACAGCAGAGTAAACATTTATGTCATACACTAATATTTTTAACATCTCCTGTAACTAGTAGTGGTAAGTAACATAGTTCCAAGTCTTTACGTTTAGTAGGTTACTAGTTTTACTGGTTTTTCCTCTGTGTTGTGTTTTGATCCTGATTAACTTTATTTCATTTATTTCAGTTACTTTTATTTCATGGAGCACTTATTGCTGGCATACAATAGGAACTAAATGCTGTTGAGGAGGGTTTGACATTTGTTTATTTTCTGCTTTGTTGTTTTTTTTTTAAGGTTCCTTATAGGTTGCATGCAGTCTTAGTTCATGAGGGTCAAGCGAATGCAGGACACTACTGGGCATATATTTATGACCACCACCAGAACAGATGGATGAAATATAATGATATTTCTGTGACAAAGTCAACTTGGGAAGAGTTGGAACGGGACTCTTTTGGTGGTTACAGGAATGCCAGTGCATATTGTTTAATGTATATCAATGACAAGGAGCAGTACTTGATACAAGGTAATGTTATTGACACAGATTCTGCGTGATCTAGAACAGCTGAATACATTGGTAAAGCAAACTTCTTTCAGATGGATTTCCAGATTTTTGACATGTTTTTAATAGTTACTGAACGGTTTATTCTTGCTCCTAACTGACGTTTTTTGTGGGTGGAACAATTCTATTCAACTTACAGATCATTAAAGATAATGCTAGTGTTTCAGCATTATTAAGATAAAAGAACCAAACTGTTTGCTGATTTCTAAATATTTTAGAGAAGGGATTGGAGAATTTTAGAGCCTTTATCTCAAGATTAGATGAGAAGTATGGAAATAGAGAAATGAGCCTTTTGACATTAAAATCCTCATGTAGCTGCTTTTTTTCCCCCTAAGCTTCAGAGCCCTTATACACTCTACTGGAGCGTAGAAACTTGAAAGCTTAGGCAATAAACTGAAATGTGAATAACTTAGCCCTACCCAACCACACATCAAACCTAAGAAATACGTGGGTTGGGTTGTTTGTTTTTTTTTCAGGTCATGGAGGAATATGCAGCTGTAAGGCTTTGTACAGAAGTGTTTAAAGAGAGGACAGAGATCTCTTGGCACAAAGTTTTTGGTAATGTTAGACAGAGTCTAACAGACAGTCTGTGAAAGTGTTCAGAGATTCAGTAGAAGGCCATGGAAAACATTTGGGTTCCTGTTTTTTCATAGGGCAGAAGGCTCAAGTGCTCGTTTGTTCAGTTTTTAAATGAGAGCTGATAATACCCTTGACATTCCTATGTTGCCAAGTTGGTGGTGCACTTGCAGTCATAGAGTGTTTGGGCCCTTTAGGCTGCCTATGCCATTCCAATTAAATCTGTGCCCTGCGAACTGTGGGACACTTGCTGCTGGTGGATCCACTGGGATCTGGGATACCCCTGCAGACACCATTCTCAAATCAAAAGGAAGATGACTCAATTTAGCTGGTGTTCATATCAGCTGGCTTTCAGAATTCCTGTAGGTCCACTCTCCCACTCTTCTTCCCCTTTTCTCTTGGGAAGTTTAGTTGTGTCCAGCTCTCTGTGGCAGTAATATAGTCAAGCAGTAGTGGGGATTTTGTGAGTATTCTCTGAATGTTTACAAAGAGTGTTCAACAGATAGTAAACCCAGTTAAAACTAATATAGTTTTGGGGGTTTGGTGTTACACTGTACATTTCTGGTAATTCACTTGAGGATATTTGTTGAACATACTCTCTACTTTCTTTTGTCCTATTCTTTCTGTTTCTGAAACTTATATTTCATGTTCCCACAGAGGAGTTTAACAAAGAAACGGGGCAGGTCCTTGTTGGAATGGACACACTGCCTTCTGATCTAAGGGATTATGTCAAGGAAGACAATAAACGTTTTGAAAAAGAACTTGAAGAGTGGGATGCAGAACTTGCTCAGAAAGCACAACAGGAGAAATTGTTATCTCAGATACCCAGGGCACCAGCACCCTCACCTGCTCCAGGTTAGCTGCTTCTACCTCTTTGGAAAGGGAGTAGGACCCAAAATCTCATTATAAACCAGAGCTGCCAGGTTTTTGGTAACCTTTT
The DNA here is from genome assembly GCF_965231275.1 of Zosterops lateralis. Classification (NCBI taxonomy): domain Eukaryota; kingdom Metazoa; phylum Chordata; class Aves; order Passeriformes; family Zosteropidae; genus Zosterops; species Zosterops lateralis. The sequence continues at coordinate 113,191,079 of NC_139763.1, forward strand.
GCTCCATTGCAGTAGGCTGTGTGTGTTATGTGAAAGATGACATGATGAATTTTCTGTTCAAATGTTCTCACTGCTGTATTTGAGTCCTAAAGATTGAGCATACGTTTCTCATAACTGTGTATGACTGCAAAATGAGTGTAAGAAGTGCAGTGATCTAATGGCATTGTCTGTTTTGCAAACTCTACGGAGAGTTGATTCATCTTCTGTTACATTTAGAGTTCACAAACACTTTGAGATTCACGCTATTTCTTTTGTTAGTAATGGAAAGTACAAAATGAATGCTTAGTCTGCCAAAATTTGGGTTCATCATGTAAGGAATATGAGACACTATTTTACTAATGAATTTATTGCTCTCCAGTGGAGGAGGCTGAGATCTCCCTTAAGGCAAAAAACCAAAACGTGTTTATTATTTTAAAGGAAAAATAAATCTTGCACTCAAGTAGCTGGAGATCATTCCATATGTTGAGTCTGTGTCCCACAGAAACTCCAGCTAAGATGTCACCTTTGTTCTCAGTCATCCCTGATGATTGATTGATGAACACCCCTCACTCAAGAGCCTTAGAGGGTCTATAGACAGGACAGGTCTATTGTCCCTAATATAAACTCAGAGATCCATTTGTAGGGAAGTGTTTAAAATGTGACACAGACTGGTATAAAGTTGTGTTTGTGAATTGTGTGAGCTACCCTGCATTTTCTGTGTGCTTACCTTATCTATGAGAGAGTGATCCAAATAAAACTAATCAATTTAAAATTCATGCTTATTTTAACACACAAAATTGTTATCTTTTTTCTGTCACTAAGTTCAAGCAGGAGAACCAGAGTATTTAGAGCAGCCATCAAGAACTGATATTTCAAAGCACTTAAAAGAAGATTCTGTACAAGCAATCAATAAAGCTTTAGCTGAACAAGAAGATAGAGGTCCAGAAGCTATAATGGATATGGTGAGAACATTTTGAAGCTTGAAATACTTCTTTTGCTTTTATTTTGCAAGTGAAAATGATTAAAAAAAAAAACAACCTGATAAAAGGGTGTGAGTCTGGAAACTTTGAACTGAAATCTTTTTTCTTCAAGGACTGTCCAACTGAAGTCCATCCAGAAACTGTGTACAATGGTAATGGGTATAGTGCAAAAAAATTACTAAGATAGGTGTTCTTTGTGATACTAAAGTGCTTGTCAGGAGTTCAGCATATTCTTCAAATTACAATCAGCTGTTTGTGCCCACCATCTTTTAAAAAAGTTAGGTGATCCCATGTACTTTTGAGGAGTAAATTTTGACAGTTCATGCTAAAGACTTGAAAAATATTGCTTCAGACATTCAGTTTTTTATCTGGGAAATGTAAGAATATAATTGAATTCCTTTGACAGACCTGTGGAAATTAATGTAGCTTTCAAAAATAAGGGTTTTTTCAACAGTATTCTGTAGCTTTAATGCAGATTCACAACTTGATGAAAATAATTTTTTGTGATTCATAGGATGCCTATATTAGCATAAAATGTCTATAATAATCAGTGTTAGGTTTTTCTGTTTTCTCTTGGCACAAAGTATACTAAGAGGAATGGGATATTAATTATTTTATAGATTATTAATGAAAGTAATATTTGACTTTTTTTCTTTCAGCAAATATTTTTTTCCTTCCCTATCAGTATGTAGATAAATGACAAATGTGTTTGTCCCAAAATTAATATATTCAAACAATATATGCATCTGTCTTGGAACTATATCCATAAATGTACAGTATGGCTTCCTGAGGTGTCCCTAGTAACCACTAAGGATATTAACAGTTTAGATCTGTGCAAAATGCTTCCCAGGATCAGATGAGAATCTTCATTAAACAAAAGCAGTCTGGCCTCAGATACTTTACAATCTTTGAAAATGATGTCACAGCTTGTTGGCACCCTGTTGACCTTCTGAGTTTTCCACCCCTCCTGTGGTGTCAGGAAGGCAGGGAAGCACACTTCCTCTGCTAAACTGAAATTGAAGCTAACAGGGGAACTCATCTAACTCTGAATGAAAAGATACTCTGCCACTAAAGCCTTGGGCTGCTGCATATTGACCTTTTTTGAGTTCTCAGAACAGCTTAGTGGAGGCTGTTCAGTACATGTTACTCCAGCTAAAAGGATGGCTATGAAGATACTAAAATGCATGATAAAATGTCTTTCATAAGGCTGTTCTCCTTCCAGGGTTTGTGGACACCATCCCAGTGGGATGTGAGAGGCTCTTAGACTTTTTTCCATGGATCAAGTGTTGTAGTTCAGGATAATGGCACTTGGCACGGTGGTCAGCCTTGGGACTTCACAGGACTGTGAATGGGGAACACCGTATCTGTATAATGAGACAAAAGAAAAAACCCAAGCCATACAAACATTATTTAGAAATAAATATACTTCAGCTGTCAAAATGGAAAGTAAATTTCTAGTCAATCTGAAGGTACTCTGTTAACATTTAAAAGCTGTTCTCTGTGTCCCCAAATTTCACTTACGCCGAATTGTGCTTCCTTCTCAGTGTTACCAGTATGCTTTCTAATTATTCTGCTTCCATATGCATTCAGACATGCAGACATATATTCCATTGCTTCACTTTTTGTTTGTCCATTTTTAAAAAAAGGAAAGCCAACATCAGCACATGTTAACAGGATTGTAGGTTATTCACCACATGTTCATTTTGCCCATTTTATGCCTTTTGTCCTTGTTTTATGCCCCCTGATTGCACAGCTTTTCTTTGTATTTATACAGTATTGGGTGTAAATAGATACTGAATATGTTTTTGGACTCTTTGTTAAAAGATGAGGCTATTGTTACAGTTGCAGAACAAGTAGCATAGCACTTTTAGTCAAGGTTTAAGTTCTGCAAATGTTGCAAACTACCTATTCAATGACCATGGGAACCAAGATTTGTCTCCACTGTTGTTTAAAACTCAGTTTAACATAACAAGAATTTTAGTTACTAGGATAATTGTCTCCTGATTTTCTGTTTAATTGCTCTTCTAAAAAATCAACCAGTTGAAAGTAATGCTTCTTTAAATAATCTTTAAAATATCTTGGTTGTTAGAGGCTTTTTTATGTATATATGGGGGTTTTTTTCTCACAGAGCATGGAGAAATGTTAGCTTTTAGTTTGTTTCTATCCTTAATGTGACTTCATCAGGTATTTCAGAGATGAGGTATCTGATCTGGCCCTGTTCAAGGCTAGACTGGGTGGGTCCCTGAGTGACCTCATCTAGTGGGCACCTTTAGGACTAGGTGATCTTTGAGGTCTCTTCCTAAACTATTCTGATATTTTATGCTATACTTAGTAATTTTGGGGTGAAATGTACAAAAAATGGTGGTTCACAGACATCCTTAGCCAAGTAAATTAAATTTGTAATGGATATTAGAGTTGTAATACTGGCATACTAACCTGGAAAGATGGAATTAGTGAATAAAGAACAAATGAAATAATTTTAGTAATTATGGCTTGTAATTTTAATTTGTTATGGCTAGTAATTTTAAAATGTACTGCTTAAAAATTGTAAATATCACTTATATTCTTTAATTAGATACAGTTTCTGAATTTTTTCAGAATTTCGACAGTGGACATAATTGTACTAGATCAGTCTGTCAATTTGCATCTCTCTATAATTTTACTGTTTCATGATGATTATGATGATTATTCTTTTTTTTCCCCAAGCACATACTGATAATGGTTTTCTTCTGCAGAGCTCTGATAATGCCCCAGCTCAAGCAGCTCCTACCCAGCGAGTGGTAGAGGTGGCGATCCCCGATGTAGGGACTTTTGTCATTGAGTCAGAGGAGGGGGGTTATGACGATGAGGTACCTCCAACTGCAGTTGTGTGCACCGCTCCTCCCCGGTGCTTCCTTGTGCTGCCTGATGAGAGGTTTTGGCATGTTTTGCACACAGTGACATCTAACAGACCCCTGCAAAACTAAATGCTTAGCCTTCTGTAGTCTTTAACAATGTTGTAGTTTGTCGTGAAGTATGGAGGGAAAGCACTACAAACTCTACTTGGGCACGCTTTGCATGGTACCATTTACACTGGAGGTGTATTTGTCTCTTCAGCTGTGGAGGTTGAATGTTTGTGTTAGGCCAGGTAGCCTTCCAAAAGCTGGTGATAGACGGCACACTGCTGCATTATTTAAAAGGTGACAGGACACTGAGGGATGTTCTTAATGTTTGTGCTTTCTTGTCAGTCCAGTAAAGCTAATGTTCAAGTCTGATCTCTTATTTGCCAAGGTTAAGCTTTTCAGGCTTTGGGGATTAAATGAGCCATGGAAATAAGCTGCAACTGATATGGCTTGTAGAACTGAATCTTGCAAATCTTAAAAATAATTCAGACTCAGGCTGGTACATGTACCTGCAACTACTTGAGGAATAATTGAAAGGCTCATTGTTTTTTCTGAGGGACATTGTGTTTTGCTGCCCAGTTTCAGCAGTAGAGAACAGCATTGCTGGTCATCAAAATGCCCTGCCTTGTCACTGTTTACTCCACGTTTGTTTTGATTGGGAATAGGGTTGGTGCAGCCTGTATTCTCATGGGTTTGAACATGGGTTCTTGTGCTTTAGCTTCCCTAGGCAAATGGATATTTCAGGTCATTCTGCCCTGGAAGCGCGATCAGTTATAACTGGGAGGATGGCGTGGGGAATAAAATGGTTTAATTGACATCATCACACCTAGTTTAGCTTCTCACAGATGTGTAGTCTCCACCTTGAAAGAAATGGGGATTTAACCTCATATAATGACCTGCCTGTTTGTTTTTACTTTTGTCCCCATGCTATTGTCTTTCTAGAGGATAACTTTCTTGCCTATTTCTCCGTTCATTTTGTGAGTGTATTCACTTGTTTTTAATGTTTTTATTTGTGGGAGACTTGCAGGGAATTTAAGATCCTTCATCATTTGTTGCTGTGCCAGCAATACCTTGGGCAGGGAGAGAGGGAGCATTTTACTTTGCTTACAGATAAAAAGGGTGAAAGGCTTTTCTGAGTTGTTTGAATATATCAAATTGTGTGTAACTGATGTGAATAGCAGTGAGAGATGTCTTTGGCTTGGTGTTTTAAGTTTGATGTTTAAGAAATTGTCTGCAGATGCTTCAGGGATTGATTGCATTTGCAGCAGCAAGTCTCTTATTTTTGACCTTAAAATATGCATAAAATACAGGTGGTGTAGTTTACCATTACTTTAGTGCAGTATATCTGAAGTGTGATTGGATGATTTTTCTACTTGAAACTTTTTTTTTTTTTAGATTAAACTCCTTAGATGGCCATGGGTAGCACTCATTCAGTGTGCAGTTTCTGCTTGGTACTAATGCTGAACTGTGCATGTTCCTTTCCTGCAAAGTTTGGTTCATATAACCTTTTTGGCACAGATTTTTTCCTTTTTTTTTTTTTTTTTTTTTTTTTTGTAGGGTTCTTTTAATGTTGTTACGGTAAAATTATATATATACACATGCCATGATTTGATTTGCAGAATATGCTCACCAGATCTGGACTGAAATATGCCATATCAATGTATGCATGCATTAAGTTGCTTTTTCATCTTGCATGAGACTAAAAGCATATTGAATTTAGTCATTAAAATATTAATCATTCAAAACTTTTACCTTCAATCCCTTGTGGCAGGTCATGCTGACCCCGAACATGCAAGGTATTATCATGGCTATAGGTAAAGCCAGGAATGTTTATGACAGGTGTGGGCCAGAAGCAGGGTTCTTTAAGGTACAACTTTTTCTCCTCTGACTTTTCCTGTTAGATATGCTTCTCCCTCTACCCTTTTCTGTATATTTGTGTTATTTGTCTTTTACAGCCTTTATACATACTTGTCTATATCAGTCCCTCATTTAGATATTTCTCCCTTGAAAAATAGACATATATTTTCTCTGTTGATATCAGTAGCTTATATATCTTTCTGCATTTTAGCTTTTTTAATAATAGTAGTGAGTAACGTAACAGTAACATGAAACCCAGATGGGTAATCAATAAAAGTATATGGATTTTTTTCTCCTGTTACTAAAACCCATGCCTTTGCTAGACTGTGGGACATGATGATTTTTTTACCCAGGAACTTTTAGTCATTTATTGTTTATTTCAAAGAGATGTACTTGGTTTGCACTCCTTAAAAGATTATTAATAAATTTAAATAGTTTGCTTTTGTGTAACGGCATGGGTGTCAATACTATTTATTTAAGCAGTTTTTTATTACTGGGAATTAGACATTGGGCTTTTTATGGTGATTAGTCTTCACCGTGATACTAGATTTAAAAATTAATTTCAAATTGTTCATTTCTTAAATGCACAAACTTCTGAGCACCTTTAACGCGTGGCCTTTTGAATTTTCATGGTATTAGAAAAGGAATGGCTTTGACATGATGTAAAATGTAAAATCCTTTCAAATGTGATTTGGAGAAGAGAAAGAAGTTTCTTGCTTGTTGTTGAGTAGAGATCTGTTTTCTACTTAATTGTACTTCCACTAGAAGAAATTCCAAAAGCCACAAAACCCCCAAATGAGCAAAGGAACAAAAAACCCTAACATCACCAACAAAAAGTTCTGCAACCCCTTGGCAAGAAAATTGAAACCTCATGGGTGGGTGGGTTGGTTGGTTGGTTGGTTGATTGGTTTGTCTGTTTGCATGGGTGTTTGAAGTGGATACTTAAAGAAGAGTTACAACCATAATGTGTTTGCACGGCTGTCTCTGTTAACTGTGCCTGATCTCAGGCAAGGGAGAGACACCTGCACAGCCTCTCTTTAATAAAACTGGGTTTGTTTGGGATTCAGTGCTGGTTGGTTGTGTTGTGTTTTGGTGGTTTTTTTTGGTTTTTTTTGTTTGTTTGTTTTTTTTTTTTTTTTGGTTTTTTTTTTTTTGTTTTGTTTTTTTTTTTTTTTTTTTTTTTTGTTTTAATATGTATATATTGTTGTTGTTGTTGTTTTTTGGGGGGGGTTGGTGGGTTTTTTTGGGGGGGGTTTGGTTGTTTTTTTTTTTTTTTCCACATTTGTTAGTGAAAATATGTAAAATTTTTAAGTTGAAAAAAAATCCTCATTTGATCAAATCACTCCTAAGCAGAAAGTGCAGTTATATCTAATTATATTTTTTAATATGAAGGGGGGTTTGATAATTTTAAAACAGAAACTTACTTCAAAATAAAATTATTTTTAATGCTTTAGAGTTATCAAAGCAATGCTCAGTTGAAATGATTTTCAGTCTTTAATTTTAAATCCTTAAACATTTACACTTCACGAGGGCAGAATGTCTTTGAGTGAGAAAATGTTTTCACATCAAGTAGAAAACTTTCCTTACTCATTTTTTGCTGAATCGTGTTTGCAATAGCCTGGCAGAGATGAAACATTTTGAAGGAATACATTAGTGTGATGGGTGCAGATGAAGTGAGGTTGTTTGGGAACAAAATTTTTGGTTTGGGATGCATCAGATGAAATCTCACATTTTCCCATAACTTACTGTAAAAACTTCTACGATGTCTTTGAATACTTTTACTGTGTTCTTTAAAGTGTTTGTTTTTGATTAGATTAGTGTTTGCAGGAAACTGGGGGGGGGGGTGGTCTATATCTTTATCTTAATGTTACTCAGGTGAAACTCCCTTGGTGTGAGTCATTGTCACTGCTAAGGTTTCACTCGCCCTCTAGATCTCAGGTTTAAGACATGACTAGCATTCAGATATTCCTTGGTCAGTGATCTCTTCAAATCTTTGTTCTTTAATCTTTATAGACAATTCCTTGCAGAATGTTTCCTTTAAGATCTTTATATAATATTCTCAGCGAGAAAATGAAAGCATATAAATTTTTTTGTCCCTTTTTCTGTGTAGAGAAAAAGTGTTTTTTCATTTTGTGTAAGATTTCAGAATCTGTAGAATACCACATTATTTTAAAAAGTATTATAAAAATACAGGGTTTGTGTTGCATTTTTTCCTACTTCTAAGTAATTATATAAAAATTAAATGTCTAATAGCAGTTTACTTTTATTTCCTCAATAAACAAGGTTTAATTGTTAGCCATGTTGACTTTCTAACAGTAGAACTCCTGATGAAGGATAATAGAAACTCTGTGGCTTTTGGCATTTATAATGTTGTACTAAACATCCTTTTTAATGGTAATGCAAATCATGAGTATTTAAATATGTTGATGCAGAACATTCTCCTAAGTTTTAAAGGTCTCCACATGCTCTGTGTTGAAACCTGTATGATTATTACCCTACGTGTTTAGTCCTGGAACAAAATGTGTTATTAGCAGAGGATGAGAGCCTAAATTTCTGGTCGTTAAATGTCAGCATAAAGGTGTTTGGAAATACCGAAGAGAGTTGTTTGCGGGTTTTTTTATGACTGCTTTAGTGCTTTATTTTGTGCATACGTTGTATTGAAACTTTGCTAATGTGTTAGGAAACCATCTGATCACTTCCCTGTTTTCAGAGGGAATTTATGGAATGTGTGTTAACATTTGTCACCATTTTTCTAATTCTTTTTTTTGTTGCTCCTGTTCGTGCTGTACAGTTTTAGTGAATAAAATCTAATGAACATATCAAATGATGTTCATTAAAAACTAATGTGCTGGCAAAGCTGGAAAAGAAAATTATTGTGGTGACCTCTAAAATTTCTCTAAAATATTCAGTGAGGCTGCATCCTGCCCTATAAGACAATACTGTTAATACTGAATTATTATTTTCTTCAGATATCCTATCATTTGTTTTTGATTGAAAGACATTTTATTCTGACTTAGTATTTTCCAAATCATACATTTTCACTAAACTTTCTGTAGGGTATTTTTCGTTCATGTCTTTGCATTCAACCATGTATTAGAGGTACTTTTTTAACCTTATGAGACTTCAGAAAATTTCTTATGGTCCAGAGAATTCTTATACTTGTCTTGGGCTTAAAGAAACCTCTCTAAGGATTGGATAAATCTCCTCTCAGGGAGAGATAGCACAGGATTGGAACTGCTTTTGAAGGGAGGGTTTCCTTGGGATTTTGTCAGGCTTAACTGGTGAGAGAAAGTACCAACTTGACAATTCATCTGTGGTTTTGTTCATTTTCATTTTAAAAAAAATGTTTTAGACTTCTTAGAAGGGTGGTCTGTGGAACTGCTAAAAATTTTATAGGCAAAACGCCATTGCACATAAAGTGTCTTGTGTCTGCAGTGTTTGAGTTAAAAGCCAGAGGAATTTATGTCCATTTTTTTTTTAATCATGTAGGCAATTAAATTGGAATACACACGTCTGCTAAAATTAGCCCAGGAAGATCCACCACCTGAATGTGATTATCGTTTGCGTCATGCAATTGTTTACTTCATCCAAAACCAGGCACCAAAGAAGATAATTGAGAGAACATTACTGGAGCAGTTTGGAGATCACAATCTCAGCTTTGATGAAAGGTATTAAGATCTGCACATTTCCTGTGCTCATGAATGTTCTCTGATGTGTGGAAACACCCCTTCATATTTGGATGTGCGTTTGGCTTCATCTCCAAGTTAATAGCTTGCAAGTTTACTTTGTAAAACAGATAATTTTTATAAAAATCCCTGTTAAAAGAATAATTAAGAAGTTGAGTTTCTACTAATCTAAGTAGAAATGCTCAGTGTTCATAATTTTGCACTTAGATTTCTGTAACTTCTTTCACTGTGTTTCCTCACTGCCCTGAAAGTCAGCAGTAGGGATCAAAGCCTTTCCAACTGGTCGAGTGACTGGCTTTGAGAGCAAGACAATGTCTCTCTTGCACTCAAAATTCCATCTACTTACTTATATAAATAGGTTAATTACAAGTTAGAAAACAGTCTTATTTCTGTGTAGGGAATAATCTTCTAAACTTCTGCAAAGTAACTGCCAGGGAGTTTCAAACTCTCTGAAATTTAAAATTAAAAGACTGAGCAATGTGACAATTTAGTGAAATAAAAGAAATAATCCTTTAAATAGCACAGGCCTCTATCACACATACTTCAAAAGTATGCCTTCTCCTGCTGATTATACCATGCATAATAAAATGTAAAATTTCCATGGCATTTTCATACTGGTTTACATAAGGCTGTAGCTCATACTGTTTGCGGCTCCTGTCTTTATAAGGATAATATCCTCTGTGAATTTCCAGTAGTATTTAATGACTTTTTTATTGCTTTTTGTAAGGTGCCGTAACATAATGAAGGTTGCTCAAGCCAAACTTGAAATGATAAAGCCAGATGAAGTAAACATGGAGGAATATGAGGTCAGTATTTCCTAGGCTTTAAATTAAGTTGTAATGTAAAATAGTTATCAGTAAAGCTGAATTTCGTCTTCACAAATTTCTTCTTGTCTCAGACTGAGAAGTTAAAACTGGCTATTTATTTAAAGATCCCTCATTTGTCCAAAGGCTGCTCTTGAGCTAAAGCTGTCTTTTCCACATTTGTAATTACAGTGTTTGAACCATAAATAAGTGTCAGGTTGGAATCTGTCCGTGCTTTGTTAAAGAGGCTTGATGTCACAAACAGTATTTTGTAATTTACCACCACATGAGCCACATGGCTTTTTCCAGGCAGACACAACTGGCAGGGAAAGAGGAGAGTGGTCTGTGTCCAGCCTTGCTCATCTTGCACAGCCTACACAGTCCCATTTGTGCTTTTTCCTCCAGCTATCTCTGCAGCCATTCCCATTTTCTTATGAGCAGGAGATTCTGTTCTTTGCCAAGACCATGAAACCAGCTTATGCATTTAATTTTTCCTCCTGTGTTCTTTAGAAAAATTTGAGGGAAAGTGAAGAGTGAATCTTGGACATTAAATAATCGTGACTAATAGTTGCTAAAATAATTAATCTCACATTTAAAGCTAAGCCTGTAGCTGATTTTCCAGCATCAGTTTCAAGTCTGAGTAATACTGTTCATTAAGATCTCTTAACAGTGGGTATTTCCTGGGCAGATTCCAGTGCACTACCTATATATCCTTGTTGTGCTGGTAGGCTCAAACACTTTGATCTGGAGGATAATGGGACTAATCTTTCCCTCCTAAATCTAGTGGAAAATATTTTAATTGCCACTTCTCATTACCAGGTTTATGACCTACAGTAGATGCTACTGCATTACAGTGTAATTACAGCCTCCCTAGTCACTGACAGGGAAGGAGCCCCAGAATGGCATTTTAGTTGCATTTTCTTGGCTGTGCAGGGCTCAGCATTTTACCATTTTCTGAATTATGCTCCCCAGGGAGAACAAACAATTCTGGGCTTAGCTCTAAGAGTGGGGAGTTGGGCAATCTTCTGCTTCTCTGCAGAAAACTGCCCCTTTTTTAGCTCCTGCAATAGATACTATGGGGTTTCTTCATAGATTGTGTCAGTCCACTATAGTGAGTTGGCATTTTATGGATGCTTTCTCAAGCTCTTTCTGTTGAATCTGCTGTGTCTGTCCACTATTTTATCTTTAATGAACAATTGTCTTTAAACCCTCTGTAGAGCAAGTGCCTTTTTCACCTGGAGCATTTACCTGTAAAGTGAACCAGGAATCACTTGGTATAAATGGTGATGCAGTAAGATAAATATTCTGCTTCAGCACCAACATGTCATCTAAGCTACATTTGGGGGGTTTTTTTAGCACTTCCCATGTAAAGTGTTCAGGCTTCCTCTATGTCATACTTGTGTTGAAAATTAGGCTTAATATCTGGCATATGAAAAAGCTTTCCAACACTTTCTGGGTAATGTAGGGAAGAAAAAACAAGATCTCATATAATTTTACCTGTGGTTCTCCAAAGATGTGTTTTGTTCCTTTCAAATAAGTTCTGTAAGAATAATCTCATCTACAAATGTTTGAGACATTTAAGAATTTTCTTTTTATCGAGGGAGGGTGGATTCAGGTGGACTTTCCACATTTGCAAGCCTACTGGCATCCTTAGTACTTGCTGTAACTATTGGACACTAAATTTAAGTTTGGGGCGGTGTGTGTTTAAAAAAGTAAATTATATTTCATTTTTGTGGATGAAGTTCTATTTACCCTTTCTTACATGCAGAGATGGCATCAAGACTATAGACATTTCAGGGAAACAACCATGTTTCTCATGGTAGGATTGGAGTTTTTCCAAAAAAAGAGGTAAGTGGTAGTATAGAACTCAAATGTAGTAGAACGATGTGAGGGCAAAATGTAATATTGATAAGTAAAGCTATCTTTTAACTTAAGAAGCATTTAATGTATTCTTCATTTTAGATAAGTATTTATTCAGTCTACTAGTATCTTCAGTCTTGCGTCTTCCTATTCTTAATTTCCATTTCCAATCTCATATCAAGCCATGGGCTCTTTTCAGAGCACCCTCTACGTGCACCCCTATTCTTCCTTCTCTTCTGTTTTTAAGTGCTCTGGGTATCACTCAGCCATGAAAATCCTCTTTCTCTGGCACCACCTGTGCACATACATTTATCTGCTTTCATCAGCAGACACAATTAGTTAAGTCCATCTCTTTTCATGCTTTTTGACCAAGTCTTCCCACTGATGCAGTTTTACCCTCATTAGTCTGAGCCAAAACTCCACCTATGGTGGGCTCTAAAGGTCAGGGAAACAGAACATATTTGAGAGAAACTGTCATGCACATCTGTCATAGTTGTATCTGTTTGTTCTTAACTCCATGGTGATTCATTCTCTTCTCTTTTTGAACCAAGTCAGAAATTGTGGCTGTATAAAATGGGTGACATTTATATTCTTAATTCAAAACAGCTCAAATTTATTTTGATCTACACGTGCAACAAGAATGGTGATTACAGTATAAATGTTGTCAATCTCTGATTTTTCACATATAAAACAATAGGGAAATTTATAGCAGGAGTCAAATTTAATTCTTTGTGTCTGTGTTGTGTAGTAAATGGCTCCATATTTCTCATCTTGTATCTTCACCAAAAAAGAAAGCCCCCAAACAATACAGGAAAATTGATTGCAAAAGACACAGCCTTGCCTTTGTGACATGATACGTCTTTTTATACTGGCTAACACAATGAGCCCAGGGTCTTGGATTGTCTTTGGGTTGCCACCATGTAATAAACAGTACATTTACTAATGATCTAGAATGAAATATGTTACACTATTGGTCTTAAACAGTTTGTGTACAAAGCTTAGTCAGAAGATTGCCTGGCTTATTTGAAAAATAAACACCCTGGTGTTACTTCATTCCTTAAAGAGGCAAAAATGTCAGAGGCATTGGTGTGGTTTATACGAACCCCTTCATGCAATCTCTAAGATTGCAGGCAGGGGGGAAACATCTTCAAGTTCCTTGGCACTGAGACTCCAGAGTGGCACCTTCAGTAGTAAAATACCAATGTTTTCAATAAATTCCTTCTTACCATAACATATTCTGGAGAGAGAGAAGCACAGGTTTCTGCTATGTGCTAAACTAAGTTCTCCATTATTTACAATAAGTTGCAGAATTAGGGTGAGGTTTGTTGTCTAACAATCTATTGTTTCTAAGAAAGCATCTTCATAATTTAGAAATCAAGTCTATTGTCACCTGTCTTAACACTCTAATATGGATCAGAAATAAAAGGTACAATTTCAGAAGTGCTTCACTAAGTGTTTGATGCAAAAACAGTAGGACTGAAATATAGTAGTGGATGAGTGTGGAAATCTGGGTATCCAGTGACCAGCTCCAATGGCATCTTGTGCAAATATCTTGTGTACCTGTGTTTCAGCTTCAGGTTCCCAAAGGACTCAGATTTACTGAGGTTCCCACCTTGCATACCTGAGAGAGCAATGGTACCATCCTTATGCTGGAAACTAGAGTATGCTGATCCCTGTCATTTCATTTAACACTAAAATCATAAAAACATATCTTTAAAAATATTCAGGAAAGGATAGACTTTCATAATAGAAATATGATCTTCATTAGTAGGACTGTTTTGAGGCTTTTTCTTTCCCCACAAATCCACCTCTCTGTTGAAAAACTTTCCTTAGCTTCAATAACACTAAGTGGTAACCTAGCAGCACTCGATGTCTTGATGGAGCCTAAAGTCAATCTTTATTCAAGTATTTATTTATTTATTTATTTGTAATGTATTGAAAAAAACCCACAAAAATCAACATTAAGGTAGTTGGGTGTATCTTTCTCATGCCTACTTTCAGTGGTCACTCATGATCCCTGAGGATGGGTGACAAGGCTCACTTTTCACTGTAGGTGGAGATTTAAGGGGTCTTTCAGGCAGATCTCTGACTGCAGTGTGCCAGTCAGCTAATGAGCCTTGCTAGGAGTTTTGCCTGCAGCTCACTCTTGTGGCAGCAACTTAAAAGTGAACAAACTGTATGCTTTACCAGTTGCCTTTTAAGTTTCTTGGAAAGCCAATAGAGCTTTTTGGTTTTGATTGAAATGCCTTTTTCAAAGCAGTGCTAAAATTTCACCGTTCTGTGTATTCTGCATCTTTTCCAAAGCCTCAACCTAGTGAGCTCCAGAATTTTGTGAGCAGCTTCAGTGATTTTAGGCTTAGGCTGCACAGGCTTGAGCTTATGTGCAGTTCAGGTGTGAAAAGGCAGAAAGCCAACCATGTCCTGGGCTGCATCCAAAGGCCCGTGGGCAGCAGGGCAGGGAGGGGATTCTGCCCCTCTGCCCTGCTCTGCTGAGACCCCACCTGCAGGGCTGCATCCAGCTCTGGGCTCCCAGCACAACAAGGACAGGGACCTGCTGGAGCCAGTCCAGAGGAGGCACCAAGGGGATCAGAGGGATGGAGCAGCTCTGCCCAGTTAAGACAGGAGGAGAAAGTTGGGGCTGTTCAGCCTGAAGGAAGAGAAGGTTGCATGGAAACCTGAAAGCATTCTTTGAGTATTGAAAGGAGCCTACAAGAAAGATGGAGAGAGACATTTTACAAGAGCATGGAGTGACAGGATGAGGGGGAATGGCTTCAAAATGATAGAGGAGGTTTTGGATTAGTTATCAGGAAGAAATTACTTACAGTCAGGGTGATGAGGCCCTGGAACAGGATGCCTAGAGAAACTGTAGCTGCCCCATCCCTGGAAGTGTTCAAGGCCAGGTTGGATGGGGTGTTGTGCAACTTGATCTCTAGTGGAAGGTCCCTGCCCATGGTACGGGGGGTGGAACCAAATGACCCTCAAGGTTCCTTTCCAACCCAGGCCACCCTATGATTCTATGGATCTGTTGGTAATTTTTACTTTGGTAGTCCCATTCCTGAGACCCAAGATATTTAAGGAGCCTGAGCTTGGATATACAGTCATGATAATCTAAAATAACTTACCTTGGTGTTAAATGGCACCAGAATTGTTTCAAGAAAGGGTCACACAAAAGTGAGGGAAGGAGCAAGAAGAGGCTGGCTGGAAATAAGGCCACTACCACCACTGAGGTTTAATTTGCCTCAACAGAGTTGTTGACACTGTAGCTTCAACCTTAAGTTTCACAAATAACTGTACTAAGAACAGAAGGAGAAGATCCTCCTCCTCTGCCTTTATAACCAGCAGTTTCAGTTCTTGTAATTATCTTTTCTTCGCCTCTCCTTCTACATTACGTTTTCAGCTGTCTGGTCAGTTTTATTGGTGACCAGTGGTATGATGAGTTTTCTTGGCTAGAAAGAATGGACTTCAAGACACTTTCACTTTTTTTTTATATTGTCTCATTAGGAGGTATTACTTTACATCTTGAGTTTTTTACTTTGGAAAACTCTTGACTTGTATTCAAGTATGCTCTGTGTGTGCACATAATTTTTAGCCTTTTTGAGAAGCTTGGTAGTTTGATTTTGGTAGTTTCAACTTGACCCATGAGCTCATACTCTCATCAGGAGAGAGTGCAAAATTTGATGTTCTCCCACTCCCTTAGGAAATTTCTCTTCCTAGATTTTTTTTTTTAATTTGAATAAAAATGAGATATCAAACTGCCTGTTTTTAGGGTAGCTAAAAACAGGCAGTTTTTACTGCCTTCAATGCTTGTCTGTCATAACTGGTTCTTTGCAAATCAGAGAATTAACCATTTCAAGTGTTTGCAGGACACAGTGTGCAGCAGTGTGAGGGGAGATTGTTCATCTGTGCGTGAAAGGATCTTTGTGAATTATTAACTGATAAATTCTTGGGTGCTCTCTTATTCCTTCTCTACCCATTACCCTTGCCAATTTATCTTCTGTATTCAGATTACCAATTTATCTTCTGTATTCAGATTAAAGACAGAAATATCAACAGTCTAACAGCACTTCTGCTTTTGAAACGCTGTGATGGCTTCTTCCATCGCATCAGGTTTCAAGTAACTTACAGTTAGGGAAGCTTAAAAATTCACAGTTTTTGTTTTAGAAATAAGGTGACAGCTTTAAATCTTATTTGCTGAGGTGTAGAATGCTATCAAGATATTCATGGCAACAGAAGCTCAAATCCAATGTGACATAAATGCAGTCAGGAAAAAATATGTTTTCATGGATATTCAAGGCCACTCTAAAGCTGGCTTTGAAGTGAGTGAATTGGTACCCATTGGTTTCAGTGAGCTTTGGATCAGACTGTGTGCAATGATCTAACCAAATAATAAAATAATTTGTTCTAATGTATGTAAAAGACAAAATTGTATGGTTTAAAAGAAAAGCTATGAAGATTGGTGGGAAGGGGGGTTACCTGTCCTTTGAGGAACACAGTAGTTACCTTGAAGCAGGTGGTATGTGGATCTTGTGCCTAATGCTTTTGTTTCTTCACTTCAGTTACATGGAAGCCTTGCTCTACCTTATCTATGCTTACCAGAATAACAAAGAACTCTTGTCCAAAGGCCCATACAGAGGGCACGATGAAGAGCTGATATCTCACTACAGACGAGAGTGCTTGCTAGTAAGTGAAGGGGGAACTATATGTCTCAAAATGATGACTTTGCTGCTTTGCTCTAATAAAATTAATTAATAGAAAAGTGTTGCCAGTCATTTACAACAAACCCAAAACCTCCCTGCTTTAGCAGTTTAATACTGAGGCTTGTAAGGGGGGAAAAAAAAAAGCAAAAGTAAAAAAGAAAACATTCTCTCCTCTTTTTTTGAATACTTAATAATTTTCTTTATTATTTTAGTGGGCTCAGTGCCATCATGTCTGGGCTAGGTGGGAGCAGCGTTTGACAGTGTTGGTGAGCAGACTCACCCTGCTGCCATGGTTTGACGGGGAGACAAATATTGGGAAAGCAATGATGCCTTGCCTGAAAAAAGGGATTTTTTCCTTGTTATGTCACTATTAACAAAAGTGAAAAAATAAAAGCGGGTGATAGAATCTCAGCCTTAACAAAACAGCTGCAAAATTGGAGTTGGCAGGTATGAAATGAAGTGGCTTGAGGAACAGCACAAGTTCAAGTGGATTAGTAGAGCATATGGCTCATGGAGTAAATGTTAAAACACAGCTGTGGTTAATATAAGTTTCCAGGTAATTCTGTAGGAAGACTGTGCTTTAAAACAAACATAATGATGCATTATAGACTGTGAAATGCTGGGTACTTAAAGCCTTTCCTTTTTTGTGGTGGTTTCTGAAGAAACTAAATGAACATGCTGCAGCACTGTTTGAATCAGGAGATGATCAGGAAGTAAATAATGGCCTGATCATCATGAACGAGCTAATTGTCCCATGTTTGCCATTACTACTGGTGGATGAAATGGAAGAGAAAGATATTGTTGCTGTGGAAGATATGAGAAACCGTTGGTGTTCCTATCTTGGACAAGAAATGGAACGTAAGTCATATATTATTAAGGTAAAAGGCCCTTGTGCACCTTTTTTATAAGTATGATGTTTTCAATGCCTGGAATTAAACGTGCATTTTTTGTGCCTTAGTAATGTTTTTTTTGAGCTACCATGAATAATCCTGTATACATTTAAATAAGAAGTTTTTCCATTTGTTGTACTGGGGTATCAGGCTGTAAAGGAAACATGCTTTTTGAATGGAAAAACATTTGTGGTATTAGACCATCTAAAGGGGAATTTATATCCCCATCTTACTAGGAATTGGTGTGTCCTGGTTATTGCTGGTAGGTCTAAAGAATCTGAATTATTCCAAATGAAACTCCTCCTTTTCTACTCACTAATTAAACAAAAAAGTCAGTATTGGGCAGAAAAAGCACAATTTGACATGCGGACATAAACGCTTATGGTTTGTTTTTCTGGTTTGATTTGCAGCCAACTTGCAAGAAAAACTTACAGATTTCCTGCCAAAACTGCTAGATTGTTCTACAGAGATTAAAGGTTTCAATGACCCACCAAAGTTACCCTCCTACTCCACACATGAACTGTGTGAAAGATACGCCCGAATCATGTTGTCACTCAGTCGAACTCCAGCCGATGGAAGATAAATTCTGCAGACCTTCCTAAGCACATTGTATAAACTTTTTTAGTTCTTAAACCTTGCCTTCCTGTCACAGGGTTTGCTTGTTGCTGCTATAGTTTTTAACTTTTTTATTTTAATAACTGCAAAAGAGAAATGACTGTACAAACTTTAGCCAGACTGCAAACGATTAAAGCTGAGAATCGCATGGCGCTCAGCTGTTTCAACCAGAATTGATGCAACATGCAAGTCTGATCATTATGGCAAAACTGCTTTTTTGCCATTTATCTGTTACAGTATTACTTTGCTTTTATCTTAAGATCCTTTACTTTATCAACAGCTGTCTGGATCATTTTGTGACTGCAACTACTTTAAGTGTCCAGTGCTGTGTAAATACACGGTACTTGGTAGCTTGTAAATGAAAAGAAAGAATAAAGTTTTATTTATGGCTACTTCTGTGTTTGCAAGCAGATACCTTGTATATTATTGTAAAATACAGGTATTTTTAGAAGAGATACAGGATATTGATGGGTTACTCAATTTTATAGACAAGGTTCTTCAGGATTTATGGCCAGTTTCCTTTCAGGTACTTGGAGATTACTGTATGTGAATATATTGAAAAACTGTCACAGTATTATACACAGTGATGTTTTGTATATTCTTCACTGGTCTGTATGATACTGCACCTGAGCACTTTAGTGTGTGTGTGAATGGCCATGTCAAGTCTTTTCTAATAGTAGGGACTGGCTTCTGAAGCAAAACAATAATGGCACCTTCCTTCTATTCTTAGAAAAAAAATTGAAGTAAAAAAATTAAAAGTATTTTCAGTATAAATATATTACACCCTCTAAACAAAACTTCTAAAAATTTGTTTAAGTAGAGAAAAGGTTTTTAAAGAACTAAATTTATGAAGCTTAAGGATTAATCCATTTTTAATTGGTTTTTGAGTCATGTAATTGGCCAGAAATAAAATCTTAATTTTAATTCTTTACTTGAAATGGGTTGCTATGGTTGCAACAAAATATCTCAAACATCTTTTATCTGTCCTAATTAAATTTCTATTGGAAGCAAAAGAACATATCTATTGGACTTGTTTTGTAGAACTGAAATACTGTCTGGTTTTAATGAAAAAAAACTTAATTATTTTGTTGAAAAAGAGATCTAATGCATCCTTAGGTAATGCTGTTACCTGACACTATTTTGATTCCTTCTCTTTTTAGAGAACGTTTTGTGTTAGATCAGTAAAATATGTGAATATTGATTTGTATGTTTTTATTGGAGCGACACAACTTTTCCTTACAGGCTTCCAAGTGGTGTTTGAATATCTACTAATAAAAGGCCACAGAGGGAAGGAGTGATGAAGTTCAGACCACTAGATATGCAGTGGGCAGAAATGTGGGCATCTCATATGCAGGAGGCAGCAGAGTTCAATCTTAGCAGAGTTCAATCTTAGTGTCAGTCTGAGAATTTGTTCACTCTGGATCACAATGTACAGGATCACAGTAGAATGTGGCCTTCAATTCCAAACCTGTTCAGGGCTCTTCTTCACTCTTCTTTTCAGTATTGTAGTGCTTAGGTTTTCAGACCACCCATTTATTTTATCAAATTCTTTTTTAAAAAAAGGATATTCACCTTTTACAAGTGAAATTCTGCATAGGAGCATTATTCTAGGTTCTGAGGCTGTTGATGTGTGAAATATCCCTTTTAAAGGAAAAAGGTATGCTTACTATGAAATGGAGAGGATACATTTTAAAAGCTTTTACATTTTGCACCTGTTCCACTTTGATTTGAAACTCAAGATATCCCTACTTAGCACTGTATTTTTATACAAGATTTTGTATAAAAACAGATCAGACTTCCAACTTTTTTAGTAATAGTAAAAAGAATTCGATGTGAGCAACTTTATTTCATTATTGCTTATTTCATTATGGCTTACAGGTTTTGAGTCTGAGTATTTGTGGAATATTTTAAGGGTAGCTCCCCTCTTACCCTGAGGGAGCCAGTTACCCTCATCTGTTTAATTGGTCACAACAAACATGGGGAAAGGCACTCTGTCTACGGTAAAAAGAGAAATAAATTATTTCATTTGGGAAGAGCACCTAAGATATTTAAATTAAAAGGAACCAAAGAAGGATAAGACTTGGGTTTTGTTTGGGTTTTGTTTTTTTTTGTATTCAGTTTATGAAAGTATGAAAATAATCCGCTGAAGTTTGTAGTACTGAAGATAAATGTGTATTCCTTCGCAAAGACAAATTTTTTGAGTTGAATTGAGAAGGCAGAAGAGCAG
Source organism: Zosterops lateralis (assembly GCF_965231275.1). Taxonomy (NCBI): domain Eukaryota; kingdom Metazoa; phylum Chordata; class Aves; order Passeriformes; family Zosteropidae; genus Zosterops; species Zosterops lateralis. The sequence continues at coordinate 113,211,555 of NC_139763.1, forward strand.
AAATATATATATATATATATATATATTGCTATTTTAATATAATTTAAATATCGGAGTTTAAATCTTCAGTGAAATCATTAATGATCACATTAATGTGTAATCATTAATGGTTACATTAATTTTGCCTTTAAAGCCGTACTTTTCTCACTGCAATAAGGCAGTTGATAGCTGTGGATTCACAATGCCCAGCTCAAAAACCTCTGTAAGGTAGCTCAAAAACCTCTATAAGTAACTGTAAGGTAGTAAAGCATACAGTCCCTTTGGCTACCTGATAATCTGCGACTGAATTATGTGAGCAGGTATGGTCTCTTCAGGATGGGGATTTTGAAGAGTTTCATCGGGGGCTTTTTTCAGTTAATGGAACACATAAAAAGATTAAGGAAGTTTAACAAAAATTCATTTACAAAATCACCTGTACTGCCGAGTGAAAGGTGAGGATTTTTCCAGATGTTGCTTCATAGTGAGAAAGAGCTTGAACTTACCCTTTTTCAGTTAATTTCCTTTTTATAATCTTTCCCAAACATATCTTCATTTTAGCTGCCTGATCCTATTGCTTTACTTAAAGTGATATTTTGGTAGTATCACGAATCCTGTTGTTTCTAGTTCAAGCTACCCTAGCAGGTCTGTCAGCCTCAGCCTAGCAGAAAACCATGAGGAGCAGCAGAACTGAGCTGAACAAATGAGGAGGGTGGATGGAGTCAGTTTGTACTTCTTAGCTGTGGGATATTTGGAATCACACCAGACACCAAGAACTTGACCTTTGCTAGTGAGTCAGTGTTGCTTTGTGGACAGTCTGTGCTTTACTGCAGGGAACAGGTTTGCTTAAGAAAACCTGAAGTATGAGCAGAGCCAAAAGCACGTGCTTTGTGTTCAAGCATTAACACACTAAATTTTCATAATATTTGCATTAAGTATCTTTCAGGTCATTTTTAGGCTACTCCTGTGAAGATTGCAGCTCCTGGATGGACCTAGACACCACCAGTAGCACACAGGAGACATCGGGATACTGTCCAACAAACAAAAAGGTTCATAAAGGGACACAATGGTGGCTGCCCATAATCTTCATTTTGTCTCGTTTCCTTCTCTCAATCTCCAGTGAGTCCAGATGTCTGTGGGAGGCCTTATATAAGAACAAGGTAAAGAATTTTTAAAGGAGCAATGTGCCACTCCAGGTCTACAATGAGTCACCTCATCTGTGCAGCATTTTTCAACAACAATGTGTGTTTTTTTTTTAAAAAAAAATGTACTCTAGGTTTGAGTCTATAAGAATGCAAGAAAAGCGAGTACCAGTCTGGGCAGTGAGAGAAAAGTGGTTGCATCTTTCTCTTTTCTAGAGAGGACAATAATAGAGATATGAAAATGCTCTTACCTAGAGGTCTTTTAGCAAAAGACAGTAGGTAGGATTCCAAAGGGGAGTGATTCAAGTGAAACAATTATTTTTCATGTGCTCGAGATCCAGTTTTTCTTTATGTATTGTGTCCTTGAAGATTTTTTTAAAGTCCTGGACTTGGTGGATAAGTTATTAATTGGAAACACTTTTAACTCCTAAAGAGCATCTTTCTTTATAGGCAAGAATCAGCAGAACATTCCTCCTTGGTTCAGCATTTCTTGTTCCATTCTGATCCATATGGAGGCAAAGCCTCTGAACTTTTGCAGACGTGTCTGTCGCTGCCCTACACTCATGTGCTCAAGCTTTATTACCATGCCCTTAAAATTTTTGACTTGGCCATGGAATGTCCTCAATTATGAATTTTAGATCTTTGCTATAAGTTGCAGGGAAGAACTCATGCTTCTCAAAAACTGTTTCTTGAAGTAGCACTTTGAAACAACAGCTTGACTTGCTTTCTGGTGATCAGGATCAACCCAAATCCCCTTCTCACAGGCTGGGAACTGCATAGTGGGAAAGGCTTGTTTTCAGGATGAAGGGCACAGGATGGATTCATCAAGAATGCCAGGATATGGTCATTCTTCATCACTCTCTTCATATCTAAACTGAAGTACCTCTTAAATAAAGTATGGCTCCATGGTTCATTCTTTCACTTTTTATTTCTCCTTCCCCTGTTGTTCCCCGGTGAAGCCACTTGAATATTCACTTTTTAGGCTTTGTAGTTGGTTAAATCTTTGATTCACCATCAACTTGAACTAACCCCACTGTACCTTCACCACCAGGATACAGAACCAGGATTCCTCTGCTTCCATCTGATTAGTGTGAGCTTCAGTTTCTGTCTTGCTTTTCCTGGAAATGTCTATGCAGGATCTGCAGGTCACATAACACTATCCACACGCATACTGTCTGGCATCTCAGCATATGAGAGCCTGAAAGAGGGAGCTTATGGATAATTAGCCAAAGCTAAGTAAACTGCAGAGTTTTTCTGTACCATGTCTTGGCATGTCAAAAAAAAAAAAAAAAAAGAAAAAAGGAAATAATTTGTTGGAGCCTGACTTCACTGAGCACTCTGAACTGAGCAGTGTGTGAGGGGTGTCTTGTGCACTGTATCTCAGCACTATCCTAGTTTATGAAGGCTGTAGAGGCTGTTGCTCTTGTGTAGTAATTTTCAGTTTACCCTGATCTTTTTACTTTGTCTTGAATTACTAAAACTGCATTCAAACATAACTTCTGGCAAAAAGCAGCTTTTCCTGCTGTGCTGATTTCAGTCAGTAACTCTGCAGTCCTTACTCTTCTTCCTTGACACATATCCCCACAAGATTAGGAAAGTAGAAGTTTCTGGGTAAGATCTGGTAAGTGTTTGAACTGGTCACAATCCCTTCAGGAGGGGACCTGCATGGATAATGTTTGTCCTTCTGTCTTTGTTCTAAACATACTGATTTAAAAGTATTTATGGTGAATTTTTATTTGCTCTGTAGTAATTTTATGTTTTCTTTGGATAGGCTTGTTTTGTAAATGCCTAATGTCAGTTCTTGGTGTTAAGCAAGAAAGTATTATTCATTCCAATGGGAATTTTCTGGCAGTTCAGTGAAGTTGTGAAACTTTGCAGTAATTATTCTCAGTTATGTCTATGCTATTACCTGGCTAACTCCCTACAGTCCCCAACCAAGGCAATTCTAAAACTAAGTAGTTGGTTCAGGGCAAACTAGAATTTTGTTTATTGCTTGGGGTTTTTTTGGGTTTTTTTCCCTTTGTTTTTTTTTCCAAGGAAAAGACCAGTTGTGTGGCAAAGAGAGCTACAGGAGGTTTAAGATAGATACCAAATACTGGTAAGCTCTGACTAAGAGAGGAAGAGACACAGGTAATACAGCCAGGTTTAAACTTGTATGTCTTCAGTTATTTCTGCTGTCAAGAATGAATAATTTGGAGTGGTTGCAAATGCTGTTCAAGAAGCCATCTATAAAAAGGGTGCTGTGCAAAGAATGTCTACAGAGAAGTGCTGGACAACAAGTAAATTTTGAGGGCTTCTAAGAACTGTAGTCTAACACCTCTTTCCAGAGGGAGGAGAGTGTTGTGGATTTCAATCCCCGCAGAGTTCAGAAAAGATGTGGCACGTGGTGTCAGCTACAGACACACACTCAGAGATGTGAGTGGACAGAGCTACTCCATCAGGATTTCTGCAGATTAACCGCAGGCTCTTTGGCCAGAGGAGACTCAGTGCATCTCAATAATGTAGGTAAAGCTGAGTATGTCCATGAGAAATGATAGAATGGGGCTCTCTACTGTGGAAGAGGGGAAGTGTGTATTTTGGACAGTAACCTTAAGGGAATAGGCATGCCTTTTTTTGAAATAGGGACAGCTGAAAACAGTTGGACAGAACCCCATCTTTTCCACTGTAGTCACTGTCTGCACACTGGCTGTTCCCCTCCTTGTCACCAGCTGAGTCTCAGCCATCTGCTTCCTCAGCTGAGTGCCAGCTTTGCCACAGTCCTGTGTAGTGTCATACCTGTGAGCTCATTTTTAGTTCAAGTCCTTTCTGAGCCTCTCCTTTCATAGGGTACAAGCCCTGTTGGGTAAGGGAAGGATGGATGGCCTGCTTATATTTCAGCTCCCTGATGAAGAGGTCTTTGCAGGGTGTGACTCCTTCCCTTCACTAGTAGTGCTTCCTCTGGAAAGAAGTTCTCAGTAAGAAACCTTCCTGTCATGACATCACAAAAATGCCTGTGGGATAAACAAAAATGCGTGCCCTGCGGCCAAGGAGGCCAATGGGATCCAGAGATACATTGGGAAGAGCATTGTCAGGAGGTCAGGGAGCAATCCTTGTCCCTCTGCTCAGCCCTGGTGAGGCACATCTGGAGTGCTGTGTCCAGTCCTGGGCTCCTCAGTCCAAGAAAGACATGGAGGTCCTGGAGCAGCTCCAGCAGAGGATGACAAAGATGATGAAGGGATGGAGCATCTCTTAGGAGAAAAGGCTGCGGGAGCTGGGGCTGTTCAGCCTCGAGAAGAGAGGGCTGAGAGGGGACCTCATCAGTGTCTGTCAGTGCCTGAAGGGAGGGCTCAGAGCATGGACCAGGTTCTGCTCAGTGGTGCCCAGCAATGGGACAAGAGACAAGGGGCAGGAACTGATGCACAGGAAGTTCCACCTGAACATGAGGAAGAACTTTGTCACTGTGCAGTGACCAAACACTGGAACAGATCAACCAGAGAGGATGTGGAGTCTCCGTCACTGGAGAGAGCCCAGAACCATCTGGATGCAATCCTGTGCCACGTGCTCTGAGATGATCCTGCTTGAGCAGGGAAGTTGGACCAGATGACCTACTGTGGTCCCTTCTAACCCAGCCCAGTCTGTGATTCTGCATTAAATCATAAGTTTTGGTCTTGTGGCCATCTCAGACATCATTAAAAGGTGTAAGATTGTATTGGGAAAGCTCCTCTGATGATTAGTGGTCTCCCTGAAGGGAATGATGGAGCTCCGTGTCTCACCTGGTAGAGCTGGATTTGGCACTAGGCTTTCTTTGACACCAGCACAGTGTCCTCTCACGGAACACTGTGCACAGGTCTGCAGTGATAGCAAGTGTTCCAGCAGCACGTGCAGCGGGACTGCATGTGGGAATCTACTTTTACATGTTAAGCCCCAGAATTATAAATTTCAGCATCCGTCCAACTGATTCAGGTCTCCTACACTGAAGAAAGATAGATTTAAATTACATCAAACACATTGCAAATGAACACAGATGTGATGAAACTGAAACCTTTGCTGTCTGAATATCTTACATAGTGAAAAGCCTAATGATGAGGAATGCAACTAAAATACTTGAAGTTCTGTTTTGACCTGAAGTTCAGTTTGTACTACAATATTTTAAAAGTTTCTATTTCATATATGGCCCATCTAGTTAAACTAAGAATCTGGAAGTCTTCACTGGAGGGCTCAGTGGCAGTGTACATACTTTTTGATCTTTTAAAAAAAAACTTTTGCCGACTTTTTCCTGTGACCTGCATAGGAAATAGTTTAAAATCAATGCATTCATTTGGACAGCTTTTCTTCTGTAAATATATAGACTATGTGTGCTATTGACAATCCTCTTATATTGTGGATTTTTCAGAGCCTCGGGGTTTGTCTGGGCTGGGGTTAGTTTGCTTTTATGCCTTTTTATGTTTTCTGAAGAGCCTAATGCTGTTAGTGATCCCTTCAGAGCCTCTGATGGTGCAGTGTCCTGGGGGATAGGGGCTGCTGGGGGCCGAAGTGTATGTGCCATGCTCCCTGAAAAACGGGAATGCTGCCATCTAGAAAGGCTGTGGCGACCTCCAGGGTAAAAGGATTCTGGAGTACTCTGAATTTCTTCAGGCTATGTATATTTACTGAGAGTATTGAAGTCTGGATTTGGGTGGTGAGGAGTGTGGGCTGCCCAGGCAGCTTGTGCCCGCCCCATCGCTGGCACCATTCAGGTCCAGGCTGGATGGGGCGCTGGGTACCCTGCTGTGGTGGGAGGTGTTATGAATAAAAATGGGCAGAGAAAATATTAATCTCCTTAAAACGCCTTTATTAATCAGCTCTTTCAATATTTGCTCGAGGGGTTTTTGGCTGCCCGTGCACCGTGAAGGAGGAGGGTCCTTTTCAGCTCTGCTGCAGGCAATTCAACAGAGTTGGAGAACTCGCCCTCGCTGGGAGCAACCCCAGAGTCCTAGTTTCCTTTGTTTTCTTCAGGGGTCTCACCTCTGGTTTGGTCTTTTTAACTTACAGCTAGTAAGCAAAACCGGAGAAATTAGCTCTTTTGATCCTTCAGGGTCTACACGGCATAGAATTGGTTTCTGTGCGTTTCAATTTTGCTTGGTTTTTATTTTATGAGGGGTTTTTTGGTGTTAAACCTTATCCCGAGATGCACTTGGAGTCTTTTATTTGCATGCGGGATCAGCTGGGGCGGGCGGAGACCGGGGGCTCTTGCGGCCGCGTGGCAGTTTTGCCGCAGCCATGGCGTCTTGGGGTCTCACGCTGCTTCACAGCGGCGGCAACGTTTGCGGGGGTTTGGGCCAGGGCTTGTGCGGTGGTGGTGGAACGTGGTGGGCGTGGATTTCTTTCTTTTGGAACGGGGCAGCGGTTTGGCCCGGGGCGGGCGGCATGGCGGCTGCGGGCGGCCGGGGCTCTTCTTCTCAGCTCTGGCACGGGGAAACGGCTGGGGGCTGGGGCTGCTTTTCCCCTCTCTGGTTTCGGCGGGGGTGTCGGCAGCCTCTGGGTCGGCGGCTGGCTGCGGGGGTCGGGGCGGGAGGCTCCACAGGGTCTGGGATCCCCCGCTCTAGTTCTCGGGCTGCAGGCTGGGCTGGGAGGGGCTTCTCCGCGGCTGCGGGCGGCCGGGGTTTCTCCGCGCCGAACCTGGGGGGACGGCCGGCTCTTTCTTCTCCCGCTCCGTCGGCGGCAGAGCCGGCGGCTCCGCTGATCCCTCCCGCTCCGCCGTTGGGGTGGGGGGGGCGCGGTGCTGGGCGTCTTTGAAGGGAACAGGTTCTTTTTGTTTTTAAGGTGGTCTGGGAGGAAGGTGCCACGGAGGTGGCTTTTCACTGTTACATTACAGGATAAACATTTTAAATTTCATTTTTATCAGGTGTCCCTGCCCATGGTAGGGCTTGGAACTGGGGTAGTTCAGGTCCATTTCCAGCCCGTTCCCGGTCCCTGCCCGTGGCCGGGTTGGAATTGGGAGCAGTTTAGCTCCATTCCCAGCCCAGCCCGTTCCCGGTCCCTGCCCGTGGCCGAGGTTGCAATGGAGGCAGTCTAGGTCCATTTCTAGCCCAGCCCGTTCCCTGCCCGTGGCCAGGTTGGAATTGGGAGCAGTTTAGCTCCATTCCCAGCCCAGCCTGTTCCCGTTCCCGCCTGCCCCGGCCTGGCGGGGCCTCCCGCCGGCGCACAGCGGCCCCTGCCGGGCGCGGCCGGCACTGCGGGCGGGACCCAGCGCTCCGTGAGGAGCCGAGCTCTGGGGCGGTTCCTGCGGGAGAACCGGAGCCCTGCGGGCCCCTCAGGAGGTGGGCGGGCCTCCTGGACGCTCGGTGTTTCCCGCAGTCAAAGCTCTACTGGGGCTGAAGGGCTCTGGAGAGGTGTGTTATAAACACAGTGGCAAATATCAGGTTAATAAATGACAATTTATTAACAACAGAATATCGAACACCAGAAAAATGAGAAAACCACAAAAATAGGAAAATGTCAGCGCCGCGCTGGGTGGATAGGGGTCCGCACCGATGTACAAGACGCCCAAATCCACGCCTGTGCAGCTTTCAGTCCACCGTTTTATAGGATTTTTCTGCCCTTAGGCAGTCCAGGTGTCCAGGGTGGGCTGAATAGTCCGAATTTCTTTTCGATGGCCTTCCCGGATCTTGTCAAGTCTCGTTGTTTCATTCTGGGACGGTTCTTTTCTTATGTCAATTTCACAGGTCAGTCTTATGCTGATTTCATTTTGCTTGTCGTGCCAGAGAGTTGATGAAATCTGCATCGTTGTCAAGAAGGAATTTTTCCTTGCATTGGCAAGGAAGTGATTTTTATCAAGGTTGGCCAGAGTCTTTGTCTAGTCTGATTCTTGTCCTGTCTTTGCAACTGAGATTGGCAGGCTGGGGGGGGAAACGATTAGCCTCCTACTGGATTTTACATTTTATTAACATTATTCTTATTACACATCGGATTATTATTTCACACACGAATTTTTACCCTAAATTTATCACAGTCCCCCGCCTAATAATTCATCAAATTAGAAATTCGTCTCTTTTATTTGTTTCGACCTCAATTCCAGTTAAGATCACACTCTTCCCAATCCTCCTGAGAGGATTCATCACCTTGTTGGAGCTTCCACCCCTCTCCGAATCTCCTTAGGGCCTCTGCGGCCCTCCCTTTACCCTTTTCTTCCTCAAGCTTCATTATTTTGGACACAGTTTTCCCTTGGGCTGCCTCTGGATCCATGGAAAGGGAGACTATTTGCATCCCCTGGATGACTGAATGTATCAGTCGAATGAAACAAGAGATCAGACACAGGAGGAAGATGATGCCCACGATGGAGCATGTTATGAAAAACACTACCTTCTTCCACCATTCCCCCTGTCTGAACAGCTGGTCCCACCATGAAGCCTGAAGGATTGAATTCCATTTCTGGACCGGCACATGGGCCACCTTTTTAATTTCCTGGGCTAGCCCTTTGATAGTCTCCCCATAGTCATCGATCTCAATGCAGCATTCTGATTCATTGAATCTGCCGCAGACCCCTCCTTCCTCTGCCAACAGGTAGTCTAGGGCAAGCCGATTTTGGTACACAAAAGCCCTCATCTGCGAATGCTGTTTTGCCAGGAGTTCCAAGGCATCTGAGGTGTGATTTGAAACCACCTCTACCACTGCTTGCAGCCGAATCAACCTATTCAAGAGGTAAATGGGTGTTCGATATCCCCAACTACCATCGTTCGCCCAGGTGGCTGGCCCATAATACTCAATGATTCTTTCCACGGGCCACTCCTCCTCTCCCCATTGTTGGTTGCCTCTGGTTACGGGTAGCTCGCGCCTTATCTCCCTTCTTTGTCTGTTCAATGTTTCAAAAAGAGGTGCTCCTAGCAAATTGCTTTCGGCCCTGGGCAAGGTGAAGAAAAAGGGTCTTATCATGCCTAGGGTACAGGACCCCTTCCATTTTTGGGGAAGTTCGCTGTAAGCTTTCTTTCCACAAATCCAATATATCCCGTCTGGAGCTTTCCAGCCTACATTGGTTCTGCCTGGCTCGTCCCAGTACTCTCTCAGTCCCACTAATGCCTGAAACGGATTAGCCCCAGGACTTTTATGCCAACAAAGTACCATGGTCTCAAGCCATTCGCAATCCTTCTCTCGAATTTTGCTCCAATATCCGGAGGGTGGTTCAGGTTGCCAGACCCGTGTCTGGTCATTCACTGTTAAGGTATTTATGCAAGGAGTATAACCTACCAGATCGGTAAACTCCTTCCCTTCCCGGCTAATGCAGGTAGTGCCGACTATCCTTTTTTCCAAAATCCATCCCTCCGGTCTTTTTACGATTTTTGATATTTTTGAACTCTCCCATTTTAGAAGCTGTTCCGGGGCTAATCCTTCTCCTTTCCAAGGCCACCTTTCGGCTGACTTTAATCCCCCAAAGATCCAGCAATCCGCCAGTTCCAACTCAGTGGCTATCTCCTGCATTAGTTCTACAAAGAGGTTTTGGTTAGGGGCCGGAAATCCCCCGTCCCCATATTGTTTCTCCAATTGCTCATATTGTTCACTGAGCGATTTCAATCTTTCTTGCTCAGTCCTCCTCTTTCTGGCCTCAGCTTCCTGTCTCCTGAGTTCCAACGTTACCTGTTTCATTTTACTTTCAGGGTCCATCCCTTCCTCGTCTCTTGAAAAACAAAAGGCCTGGTCAAACTGCAAACACACACGATTATCACCCGGAGGCAATAAATCGAAAATGATGGGTTCAGTATCAAAGGAACCTATTTCCTCATGTTTGAGATTCTTCCCTTCCCAATACAATTTTCCACCCATATTACATATTTTCAGTTTCGTTTTGTCGTAACATAGGAGATTCACCTTGTAGTAGGCAAGGAAAGTAGATTGCCTTTTTCCTCCCACCCATACAGTTTTGTTACATTGCTGACATGTTTGTACCGGGTAAGGAATTTCGAGTTCGCGCCTCTGTCTAACGAGTGAGTGAGCAGGATCCCTGAACAGTCCGCCCTTAGGACTTGCCCCTGAGCGTTGGCACCAGACCCTTTCTTCCAATTCACAAAGGTGAAATTGAGTGCCATTGGCCCAACAATCACCCAACTGCCTTTCCAGAGGACAATCCATTATCTGCCCTGTTTCTGGAGCTGTTAAGCACCATTCACACTTAGCGGGAGGATTCTTCCCCAGGAGCGCCCCTGGAAGGGCCCCCTTGACCCAGCACACGGCTAGGCTCAGGATCGTCAGGATTCCCCACTGAAATACCCCTCTGCCTTGCCCTTCGCCCGTATGTGAACATACGGCGGGGTAAACCATCTTCTCGGCAGCAAGGGTGTGCTTCAGGGGCCCGTGTGGTCCTGATGGCAAACCTTCTCTTGTAGGTTGCCCACCGGGATAATTTGATTGTATCCCCTCGGCAAGGTACTTTGATGGTCCTCCGGCACTCAACTGCTAAAGGCTCTGCTTTAGCGTCCAATTTTCCCTTTATTCCCTTTTCGAAAATTTGGTACCACTCAGGAGAGTCTAATTCCAAAAGTCCGGCCCGAGTGGCAAGTATTAAGAGACAGTCTGTGTTATCCTGCTCCTCAACTAGACAGTTGGTACACAAACCTCTAGGTCGATTCCCTCCGCAACAATGGGTGACCCAAACCTGTTTACAGTATACACACTCAAAATGAATGAAAGGAAAACATTCACAATCTGGGGTATTGCAACTTATCTGACTGGTCATCTAGGTTGACGCCTGAGTTTGATTTTGAGTTCTCCGGGAGGAGTGGTGACCTTCCAGTTCGAGGCTTTTGGGTCCTCGATCTTTTTCACCCTTGACGAATGAGTCCAACCCTTCTCAGCGGTTCGAACTGCAGTGTCAGTGGTGAGCAGCACCAGGAACGGTCCTTCCCACTGCGGGGCAAGAGGAATTTCTTTCCAAGTTCTGATTAACACTTTGTCTCCCGGCTGAATCTGATGGATTGCAAATCCGAGAGGGGCACTTTGGGGAATGAGTCCACGCCTTCGAAGCTCCTGTAAATTTTTGTTAACAGTGATGAGATAAGGTTGCAATTGCACATCCTCGACTCGGGGATGTCCCACCGGCATTCCGTGTTTGTATGGCATCCCATACAACATTTCAAAGGGGGACAGCCCCGCATCGGAGTGGGGCATGGTTCTCACATTCAACAAAGCAAGGGGAAGGCATTTCACCCAACGCATTTTTGTTTCCAGCATGAGTTTTGCCAGTTGTGATTTTAAAGTCTGATTCATTCTCTCTACTTGTCCTGAACTTTGAGGGTGCCAGGGGGTGTGATATTGCCATCTGATTCCCAAGGCCTCGGTTAATTGTTTTATGATTTTTGAGGTGAAATGAATCCCTTGGTCTGAATCTATGCAATCCACGATTCCATACCTGGGGACTATTTCTTCCAGTAACACTTTGGAAACTGTTTGAGCCATGGCTTTTGCCCTTGGGTACGCCTCTACCCAGTGTGTCAATTTGTCCACTATAACCAATAAGTACCTATATCTTCCGACCTTTGGTAATTCAGTGAAATCCACCTGGATCCTTTCAAACGGCCGGTACGAAAGAGGATGACCTCCCCAAGCCGCTTGCCTGGATCTGGACCAGTTCACTTTCTGGCAAGTCACGCACCCCTGTACCTCTTGTTTTGCCAATTCAAAGATTCCCTTGCACCCAAAGAACTTCAGAAACTGGTCAGCCAATGCCCGTGTTTCCCAGTGGGTCTGTTCGTGCAGACGTCTCAGGATCCCTCTGGCCGCACTTTTTGGGACCAATTCCGTCCTGTCCGGCAATTTCCATTTCCCCATCTCCAAAGCCCCTCCCATCTCCTTGAATCTTTCAATGTCCTTTTCTGAGGGACATATTTGGATCTCGGAGTCCTCCTCCCCGACCACTTCAGGGACGCTCACCGTGAGCAATGCTGCCCTTTTTGCCTCCTAATCAGCCAGGTTATTACCGCGGGTTTGAAATTGCAATCCGGTCTGATGCCCTTTCACATGCACCACCGCAATCTCTTTTGGTTCCCTGATTGCCTCCAAGATTTGTCGAATCATTTCCCCGTGGACCAAACCTTTCCCCTTCGTGTTTATCAGACCTCTCTCTTCCCAAATCTTCCCGAAAGTGTGAACCACCCCAAACACATACCAAGAATCGGTGAATATGGTCCCCCTTTTTCCCTTCAACCTTTTGAGAGCCCTTAGGAGAGCATAAAGCTCACAAGCCTGGGCCGACCATTTGGGTCTCAGGGGGCCCAATTCCACCACTTTTCCCGTTCTGCCGTCCACCACTGCGTACCCTGATTTTCTTTTTCCTTCCACTACTCTCGCCGACCCATCCACAAACCATTTTTCTCCCCCTTCCAATTCCTGGTCCTCCAAATCTGGTCTTACTTTTGTCTGGAGTTCCACGATCTCAGCACAATCATGCAGCAGTTCCTCAGAGGGGTCTCCAAACGTGAACTGTGCAGGGTTCTGTGCCAAGGTGGTTTTTAACTCCAATCCCGGGGAGCTGATCAGAATGGCTTCATATTTCAGAAGCCTGGAGTCAGTCAGCCACTTTTCTGCCTTTTGTTGTAGAATGTTTCTCACATTGTGAGGGGTGTAAACTATCAGAGAGGCTCCGAAGGTGATTTTCCTCGCCTCTTCCACCAGGAGTGCCACCGCGACTATGGCCTGCAAGCATGTAGGCCATCCCCGACTCACAGGATCCAGGATTTTAGATAAAAGTCCTATGGGTTTCCTTTTGCTGGCCCATTCCTGAGTCAGGACTCCCTGTGCAGTTTGCCCACTGACATCTACAAACAATTGGAACTCTTTACTCACATCTGGAAGGGTCAGTACTGGGGCCGTCATGAGGACCTCTTTCAATTTATGGAAATCCAATTCATCCTGCTCAGTCCACTTCACCCTGTCGATGTTCAATCTTTCATACAGAAATTTCACCTTTTCACTGAAACCTTCAATCCACTGTCTACAGTATCCCAGGAGCCCTAACACTTGGCATATTTGCCTTTTAGTTTTTGGAGCGGGCAATGCTATGATTCCTGCAACTCTCTCAGGGTCCAATTTCTTTTTCCCTTGGGACAGCCAATGACCCAAATATTTCACTTCGGGCTCTGTGAACTGCAGTTTGGATTTTGAAACTTTCAGACCCTTAGCTCCAATAAAATTCAGCAATTCCACAGTACATTCCCTCACACCTTCCTCAGAAGGTCCAGCTATTAGCAGATCATCCACATACTGCAACAGTTTTGTCCCTGCCTTCAGGGTAAATCGAGTCAAGAGGTGTTCCAGAGCCTGCCCGAACAGATTAGGGGATTCCACAAATCCTTGGGGAAGCACTGTCCATCTCAACTGCTGTTTTCTGTTGGTATCGGGGTCCTGCCACTGAAAAGCAAAGTAATCTCTGCTTTTCTTATCCAAGGGGCAAGTCCAAATGCATCCTTCAGGTCAATCACACTATACCACACATCCTCGGGCGTGAGATGATTCAATAAAGTATATGGATTGGCCACTACCGGAAATCTAGTCCTGGTTCAAGCATTCACTGCCCTCAAATCCTGAACTAGCCGATAACTTCCATCTGCCTTTTTCACAGCCAGTATAGGGGTGTTATGGGGGGACATGCATGGCTCTATTGTTCCTCCCTTCAAAAGGTCATCAATTACCCGTTTCAATCCCTTTCTCCCTTCTAGGGGAATGGATACTGTTTGACCCGTATAGGGTCCTCGGGGTTCTCAATTATGATGTGAATGGGGTCTATTTCTAGCTTCCCCACCTCCCCTTTAGAATGCCATACCTCTGGATTGATGTCTGCCTCGTCCTTCTCGGTGAGCCTAAACATTTTCACGAGATTGGAACTTTTTACAACTATGCTAATTCCAAGGGCGATAATCATATCTCTCCCTAGCAAGTTGTAATCAGCTTCCTCCACCAACACCAAATTTCCCAAGCAAACTTTATTCTCTGATTCAATTTCTACGCTTTTTATCACTGGTACTTTAAAAGGATCCCCCTTTGCCCCCACCACCACAACTTTCTCTTCACTGACCATGCATCCCTCTGGTAAATGCTGCAAGGTGCTCCTTTCTGCCCCGGTATCCACCAGAAAAACGATCTCTTGACGCTGGGGACCTACTTTCAATTTTACCAGGGGCTCGTTAGATGTCCTGGTCCCCAAGGTGAAGAGCCCCTGACACCCCTAATCCTCTTGAAACATCTTTTCATCTTTCATCCTTTTCTTGCAATCTCTCCGAAGGTGTCCTGCCTTCTTGCAATAGTAGCACTCAGGCAGTTCCCTTCTCGTGTCTGGGGTTGCCTTGCGGGGGCCTTGAGGCTTTCGGGGTAAGGTTTTATACTTACCCGAAGCCTGCTCCTGTCTCTGGACCTCCCTCACTGCTGCTACCAAGACCTTAGCTTGAACTTTCTGTTTTTCGTCCTCCTTCCTCATGTACACTTTCTGGGCTTCCCTCAGCAATTCTTGCAAGCTTTTGTCTTGCCAGCCATCTATCTTTTCCAACTTTCTTCGAATGTCCTCCCAGGATTTTGCTACAAACTGTGTCTTGAGCAGCACTTCCCCCACAGGGGAATTAGGGTCCGTCCCAGAATATATCTGCAGACTTCGCCTCAATCGCTCAATCCATTCAGTGGGGGACTCCTCTTTCCTCTGACATTCATTGAAAGCTTTACTGATGTTCTGACCCCTTGGGACGGCTTCCCGAATGCCCTGGATTATGATATTTCTCAGGTCTATCATGCTCCTTCTCCCGTCCTCTGTTTGTGCATTCCAACTCGGGCTAGAGCTGGGCCACTTTTGATCCCCGGGTGTCCCTTGTAGGTTTCTCCTGTCCCAGTCTCTGATACCCGCCTGTTTTATCATCTCTCTTTCCTCATTGTTGAACAGAGACCTCAGGATTGCCATCAGGTCTTCATAAGTATAAATGCTGCTCCCTAGGAACTCATCCAATCTATCTGCCACACCAAAAGGATCATCCAACAATCGCCCCATTTCCTTTTTGAACGCTCTTACATCTCCTGTGTTGAGAGGTACATTCACAAACCCGATGACCCCGGGGGCCGTTGGTACCTCCCTTAGTGGAAGTAAATTGTGTCCCTCATTCTCACTCTCTCCCCATTCATCACCCATCATCCTTGCTTTCAATCGGGTTCTGCTAGCAGGGGGAGAACTGGTAGCAGTGGGTTGTCTCCCTTTTCCGGACTGCGGGGGCGGAACTGCCGCCTGTGCGGCAAAGGGGAGTCTCTCCTCCGCTCGGACCAACCCTGGTTGCGGCGGAAAAGGTGAACGAGAGTGCTCCCATGCTTGCGCAGATGGGATCTCAGAGGGGGCTCCCGTGGCCATGGCATCTGTCGACAGGGGCGCCACCGACGGACCCAGGCCGGACGGAAGAGGCAAGGGGGGGGGTGGCAGCAAGGGAACTGCCAGCGGGGACAATGGATGGGAGGCATGGCTCCCCACCTGGGATGCCTGTGCCCCCAAAAGCTGGTTTGGAGGATCCAAAGGAGCCGTGGGCACCACTTGCTCTGGAGAGAGTGGGGAATTCAGCCCATTGTAGGGAGGTGGGAGGTGATCCAGGGGTTCCCAGGGCTCGGTCCCAGTTCCGGGCTGCCCTTTCTTTTTCATCGGGAACAAACCCGCTCGGGTGTTTAGCCAAAGCCGGGCGTATTCCCTCTCCTCGGGGTCTGAGGGGCTCTTGTTTTCCACGTAGCGATTTAACTCACTACATGTCCAACTTTCAAATGATCCCATTACTGGCCACGTAAGGTGGTTCCTCAATTCTTCACCACCCCACACATCCATGCAATAGTAAATCATTCTTTCCTTGGATTTCTCTTTTCTCTGTGGACAATCTCCCCAGTGTTCCAACATCCACCCCAAGGGACTATTTCGAGGGATCTTCATGGTTCCCTTTCCCTTACCAGAGGGGGGTTTTTCTGAGGTCTTTTTCTGGGGCTTACTCTTTCTCTGTCCCATGTTTCGTGAAATTCGTTACCAAATCTTCAAAATTCCCTGCAAGTTGACTTTTCTGCCTGTGCGTTGTGTCTTTGGTTCTTTCTCAGGGGATGGGGGCTTTTTCAATCACTTACCCCTCTAGCGAGCTGTGCCGGGGGTTCCTGATCGGTTCTCAATCCTTTCGGATTCTCTTTGGACCCTTACCTTGGTCCGCTGGCAGAAAGGGTTTACCAATTCCCGAGCTCAACAGGACATACCCTTCCCCTTTTTGCCCACTCCGTGATCGGTCCCCGAGACTTCCCTAGTCCCATTTTTGACGAGCGATGTGAGAGATTTTCACACGAAATCGCTTCCTTCTCAGCCAACCGTTCCCCTCGCGGGAAGACGGAAATGCGACCTTGAAGTCCACACCCGCTTCGTGATCAGATCACGTCTCACACACTCGCCCGATCACCCGCTCAACCAGCAGTACTTACAGCTCCTTTTCCTGCGTGGATGTCTTCATGCACTTAGACGTTTTACGAGCAATTGCAAGCCGCGGCTTTTCCGAAGGCCCTTTGCCTTCCCGAGCTCTCTTTGCCCCCGGATCCGTTCTTTCCCCTGTCCTAATTTGTGGTTTTCTCGTTCCTAAATTTGGTTCGGAGGTTCGGATGGAGCCGCGGTGTCTCCTCACTCACCAGGCCACCAAAATTGGCAGGGGTACCCTCCTGGATCGCAGGTCCCCGCAGCTTCCTCTGAATCCGAGTCACGGCACCAAATCTGTTATAAACGCAATGGCAAATATCGGGTTAATAAATGACAATTTATTAACAACAGAATATCGAACACCAGAAAAATGAGAAAACCACAAAAATAGGAAAATGTCAGCGCCGCGCTGGGTGGATAGGGGTCCGCACCGATGTACAAGACACCCAAATCCACGCCTGTGCAGCTTTCAGTCCACCGTTTTATAGGATTTTTCTGCCCTTAGGCAGTCCAGGTGTCCAGGGTGGGCTGAATAGTCCGAATTTCTTTTCGATGGCCTTCCCGGATCTTGTCAAGTCCCGTTGTTTCATTCCGGGAAGGTTCTTTTCTTATGTCAATTTCACAGGTCAGTCTTATGCTGATTTCATTTTGCTTGTCGTGCCAGAGAGTTGATGAAATCTGCATCATCGTCAAGAAGGAATTTTTCCTTGCATTGGCGAGGAAGTGATTTTTATCAAGGTTGGCCAGAGTCTTTGTCTAGTCTGATTCTTGTCCTGTTTTTGCAACTGAGATTGGCAGGCTGGGGGGGAAACGATTAGCCTCCTACTGGATTTTACATTTTATTAACATTATTCTTATTACACATCGGATTATTATTTCATACACGAATTTTTACCCTAAATTTATCACAGGTGCGAGCTGCCTTTTCTCTCGCAGCCCTTCAGACCTGCGGCAGGGGAAAATAACTTTACGCTTTTAGTGGTGTGTTCGCGTCAATCAGGACGATTCCTTTCTTCCCTTCGGCTGGAAGTGAGCTGTGGATTTTACCAGGGAAAGCCCGAAGTGATTAGGGACTATTTTAGGACAGGCAGCTTCTTTCAATAGTTGGTTCTAATGGCTGCAGTTCCTGTGGCAGATTCGCTTTCTGAATTTAAAACAGCCTGGGGTGGTGATCTTAGCAACTGGTCTTTTCCCTGTGAAATTCACTTTGTCATAGGTACCACTGCCGTGGCTGTGGCAGCACGCACCAGCTCCCAGGAGGCATTCCTTGGAAAATCAGTGGGGCTTTCTGAGACTCAGGTGTACCTGAGAGCAAGAGAATTTAGTTTAATATTAGTTTAGTTTATTAGAAGACAGTTTATTAGTTTATTTATTATTTATGATATATTGTGAATTTAGCCTTTCAACCATTAAGATTGCATATAAATGGGAGATTCGGGATAGCCATACACTGGAAATTTTCAGGAACTTTTGTTCTAGGTCATTTTCGTTTTGCTTAAATGTCTATGAAAATAGTAACTTTACTTATTTATATATTCACTTTTTATGTCTGCTAATGATGTCTAGCAGGAAAGAGAATAGCTTAATGACATAATGAAATAAGGGTTCATTTGGATGCCTAGAGCAGGTTAACTACTAATTAGTGAGCTAGTAACTGTTAGTAACTAATAGTTTTTCATTAACTGAGTTTTTTGCATGCTTGGAAATATTTGGAAGTATGTATGTGTGAAGAAGCAACGGGGCACACAAGATGATCTGGCTTAGCTGAGGTCTCAAATAGAAAGTTCCACAGACATACTTGAGTGAGAAAGAAAATTGCCAAATTTTTTTACTGCTACTCTTCCTAGCAAATCAGGTAATTTTGACTTTATGTGCCCAAGAATGGCAAAAATAGCATGTGTGGCAATGCTTGTCATGATTGAAGTATCAGTAGCATGATGTCATGACAATGGAAAACACAGTTTGTGGCTTGAGTTTTTCTGCTGGCTTTGAACTTGCTCTGATGTTCAGACCTGAGCTTGCTCAGGTCATTCCGGTGCCCACCTGAAAACTGAGGCATTCAGAAGCTCCAGCATCCTCTTTGCTACCTGCAAAAGGATGAAGAACAGAAATTAATCTTTATTGTGTTCACCTAGTTTGAGATTCAGTAGGCAGACCAAAGATTGCTTTAGCTAATTAGGCCCTCTAATTGGATGTTAAAAGTTATTAACCTTTCAAGTAGGCTCTCTAGAGTGGCATGTCAGCATGTTCTGAGCTAATGTGCAGCCAGCTATTGGTTCCACTTGCAGGTCTGACAAGCAGAGGGCAGGCAGGACTGAGTTGCTCCTTGGGGAAGGGAGGCCAGGGAAAACCCTGTGTCCCTGCTCTGCAGTGGCAGGGTTGCAGGAGAGGAAGGTGGTACAGGTTCTCAGCATGCCCAAGTAACTGCTGGCTTACATTGTCCATCACTTCCTGCTCATGGAACCAGCTGAGATTTTACAAGAAGGCTGAAAGAAGAAATAAAACTCTCACAAAGAAAGTGGGGGTTTTCTCTTTTGATGCTGTCTTGCCTTTGTGTTTGCCCCTTTTGGGGCATATGTTGCATTTTTCATCCCACAGGCAGTATGTAAGGGGTTCCCCCTGAAACTCACATTACAGAGTACTAAGAATGACTCCAAACTGGAGGGGGATGTGTGTGGGGAAAAGGTACAAAATAGAATGATTTTCTGGGCATATTGGAAAGTATGATTAGCCTTCTACATACTTCGGAGTTGGTGACTTTTTAATTGATCAATTTAAGTGGCTTTCAGCGTTTCTGCTCCTGTGCTCCTCAGCCCGTGTGCAAGACCAAAATAGCCCTACATGAACATATCATAGATGACCTGAGATGTTTAGATATTGTGACTCTTGATCAAAGTTATAGAGATGGATGAATTTATATTGCTGTAGCATGTCTACAAGAGCTTTCCTGCAGGCGTTTCTCCTTACCCAATGTGCTTTAGGACTTGTGAAATTTTCTTTTTTCCCAGTGCATGGTGTATGAAGTCATATGGGCAAGAAAGAAGATAGATGTGTGTTTACTCAAAGCTGCCCTATGAAATGGAAGCTAAAGTACAGGAGATAACTGAATATCAGAGAGACTTTCATATAACAAGAAATTTAACCCCCCCAACTCTCAAGACCCATTGCATTTTTCTTTCTTGCCCTCATAATTACTTTTCCATGGCTTGCAAGTTACTCTGGAGACCTGAGGCCAGCACTGAGCCATTTGAGTTTATGCTGAAGTGCTGCCATTTGATGGATTTAATTAACACAGCAGCTGCTCCATGCTTGCTGCTCCCCTTCCTGGAGTCTGGAATAAAGCTGATGCTCTACCTGCTCCAGAGTGCTCAGCCTGACTTTCCCAGCTGTGTCACACGGTGCCTTGCTGGCAGCACATCACAGGCTGCCAGCCTGGTGACGATGGGCTCCTGTCAGTGCTCAAAGCTCCAGGGCTGACAGCAGCCCCCAGCTGCCAGACTGCCCTCTAGCACAGAACAGGAGGGAATATGTCATGCTTCTGGTGCTGAGCATTTTCCATGATTCCATTTCCAAATGCTTTGCTGAGTAGCGTCAGGAACTTTCCTCAGCTGCACTGAGGAAATAACCACTGTGAAATATTCAGAGAGAAGAATGCCAGAAGTCAAGGATGCAGTTAATATGTGCAGTAGTAGCACTCAGTGATAACGCTCATTTCTTTTATCTTTGTCCTGTTTATGCAAATTTTCCAAGTTCCACCTCGAGTGAGAAACCTGTAGCTATGGACTTGCAGGCTGAGATGTGAAGTTTTTCTTAATAGAGTACCTACAGTGGTGGAAGAAGTAAAATAAAAAGGGAAATTTTCTTAATATAAACTCAAAACCTCCAGTCTTTTGCCTGCCATTACATTATTTCCAGTTGTATTGGTGTCTTGTTGCAGAACTAAAGCATGCAGTAAATTGGGTTTTTTGCCATTATAGTCCTTAATCTTGTAGTTGCTAAACCTTTCTAGAATATTCCAGGAAATTTCTGACCTGATTAGTTGTCCTATATGTTAAAACTAACATAGTGCAGTGCTATCCCTCTCTCACATATCAAGGCTTGCCAGTCTTCTGTGTGGTTCATTCAGCAGAGTTTGTGCTATAATGGAAACATTCGCTGGGAATATGTAGCCATGTCCTGTACAGTCTGAAATGACACACACTTGGAAAAAATCTTAACGTGATATGTTGCCATGAGGGCTTATAAATGCATAAAAAATAGATTGCTGCCCTATTCCTCCTCTGAAAGATTGATTATACGCTTCTTGGAAATGTGGTTTCAATTTTGGAGAGCCAAGTCGTGGTTTATGACCAGGTACCCCAGAGCAAACCTAAGGCTGCAGCAATTGGACCTGACACTCACTTGAAGTGGGGAAGGACACAAGACTTGGGGATGTGTAGTCTCATCATCACCTTCTGGTTTGTGTTAGAATATGTTCTTGAAACCCCAGCTGAGAGGAAATTTCTGCTGTTAGTGTAGTAAAATTAGTGATCCTAGGAGTGAATAATGATCTTGAACATCTTATATTTTAAAAGACAGAGTGGAGAAAGACATGTCCTCCCCAGTGTGGGGAAAGGAAGTTGAACAGAAATAAAACAAGGGTAAGGTTGGGCCATGTGTTTGAGGACTGTATTTCTATTGGGGGTGCTGTCTTCTTTCTAGAACCACAAGCTTCTACTGAAACTGGTTGAATTTTCCTTTTTTCCAACTCAGGAAAACTGAAAATATGTTTTAAATGAAAATGTCTTGAATATGTGCTATCAAGTCAGTCTTCCTCTGCTCCTCCTTATAGATCAGACAGAACAGTTGCTGTCTGTAATCTGGAATTGGCACAGATAAGTTTGTATGAATAGACCTATATGTATGCATGTCTTTGTGTGCTTATTGTGATTCTTTCTCTACAAGGGAGAAAGTGGAATCGGCTATGTGTTCAGAAAAAGGCAAAACCCTTCAGACTTGCATTTTAACCTGTCCTGGGTGGGTGTAGGCTGCCACTCCAGCAGATTTGTTTGTGAGGGCTTGGTAGACCCACTCTGAAAGCTGATAATCAATATTTTAGTTCAAGGCTACTCAAACTTCTGCAAGCACACAGCCTTAAAATAACCTTAAAGGTCTTTTTGTTTGTTTTGACTTCTGAAAAATTAATACTTTTAAAAATTACTTTCAAAAATAATGAACCATATAAAAAGCATAAAATAAACTGAAAAAAAAAAGATTTGTAGAGATCACAGCAAGCAGAAGTGTCCAGGTTTTAGAGTGCTGTATGGAGTCAACGCTCTCCAGAATGTTAGTTACCCAGGGTATCTGATATGTTCACATCATGAGGGTATTTGATATGTTCACATCACACTTATTCTGTTTTCAACTAACTGGCAAGTAACATTTTCTTCATAAAGTGACAAATTATCACTGTGATAATTTGTCACTTTATAAAGAAAATGTTACTTACCAGTTAGTTGAAAGCAGAATAAGACTCGTTTTAGGGTAACTGTAACATCAAAGTCAATTAAAATTCAGCTTTATTATGCGGCTGTTAAAAATATTGGAGTGAGTGCACCACAGGGAATTGTTCACCCATTAACCAATTCTGTGCTAAATGGAACTTCAAAAAAGCTATTTTTGGGGGGTAAATGCTAAAGATAAAAGTGGACTTAAGCTGTCATTTCCAGCTTTTAATTTGTACCTTTTTTCTCTGTGTTAAAGCCTTTGAGTTCCAAGTGAGCTGTAGAATTTCAGTGGTCAGAAGTGTTTTGTGTGTGGCTTTTTGCATGGCTATCATGGATCTCTGTTTGCACAAACATCAGCAGCCACTTGGATACCAATGCAAAACATCCTTGCTCAAATGACCATTTAGTGGCAACTCTTCCAGGATCCAGCTTTTAGTCCTTATTTAGTTGTACTTCTCCTGAAGGAAAAAGAGGGGAAGAGGCTTTCTGTCATCACTCATGTCAGAACGAGCTGCTTTCCAGTCCTTTCAGTCCTGTTTCACATTGCACAGAATATTGTGAGTTGGAAGGGCCCCACAACGATCAGTGAGCAAGTGCAGCTCTTACGTATATGACCTTGGCAGGGATCAAAACCACAACCTTGATGCTATTAACACAGCTCTGCCCAGCTGAGCTACTCTCAGGGTCTTGTAGTAAATCAAACCACTGTGCGAGCTTCTCTTGGGAGCATGTGGAATAGAGAAATCCTCAATAAACAATTCCCATCCCATGATCCTTGGGAAGTTGAGGGGAAGCAGAATTGAATGGAGAGTTGCTGGCATGGTACTGATGATGAGGCAGAAACCAGAGAGGCTCACAGGAGATACTTTCACACAAGGGCTGCTTGTTGCAAAAACTCTTCAGCACTGTGCTGCACAATTACTGGTAGCAGTGATACAGTCACAGCAATAGTAATTGCAGTTAATAGTCAGGCCCATTGCCCCACTAGGACTCCAGGGACTGATGAGTAAGGAGGATGGGTCTTAGCAGTTTTTAGCCCTGATAGTTTTTGGTGCTAAGTGC
This sequence comes from Zosterops lateralis, assembly GCF_965231275.1. NCBI lineage: Eukaryota > Metazoa > Chordata > Aves > Passeriformes > Zosteropidae > Zosterops > Zosterops lateralis. The sequence continues at coordinate 113,234,624 of NC_139763.1, forward strand.
TCCTTGTAAAGTAATAGTAGTGATATTGACAAAAGTTATTACCATTTTGCTTTACAAGCCAGTGCTGAATATACTCCTTTAAATCCTTTCTCCAGTCTTCAGAGATAAATGCCCTACTTGGTTTGGAGGTGGAGGGAACAAGCAGTTTTTTGAGTGCTGGCTTTGGAAATCCTGTTCTTTCTATAATCGTGGAAGGAAGGAAGGAAGAGAGCAACAGTAGACACAAGTATAAAACATGACTTTATTTTCCTTTCTTTGGTGCAGTCCCAACTGCTTTTTCTAAAATCCTTTCAGCGCTTTGAGGAAAAGTTTTAAGTGTCAGAAAAATTTGAGCACAAGGTGAAAAGCATTTATAAAAGGAGTGCCCAAACTGGGAAAATGTGTAGCAGTGACAATATGAAACTATGGATATATTGCTGCTATATTTTCTATAACTACTATTCTGATTAGTATTATTTACAACTTATACAAGATAATACATCTCATTGTAAGAAAAGGTTATTAGAAAGTGCTATTACTGTGGTATTAAAATGAATGAAGCACTGAGGTTTTTAACTCTCATTACTGCAAAATAATTTCAATGCTCAATCATACCCACCTTTTTTAAAATTTGTTTTGTTTATTTGTTTTTGGGAGAGTTGTTTGTTCGTTTGTTTTATTTTCATTTTGTTTCGGTTTTTACAGCTGTTTATCTCATAAGTCTAAATTTTTACATTATCAGGTTGCTTTTGTTTGGCTTACACATTTAAGTACTGTGAAAAAGATGGAGAAGAATGAGTGAAGAATGCTAGATTGCTAAAGATTGCTACATCAGTGTCTATGCCTTTCATATTTTCTTTTTAATTTAAGGTGAGCTTTCAAAAGAGACTACTTCAGTAAAAACATTAGCATCATTGACATTTGGGAACAACACTCAATTGACTTAAACCTTTGAAAATCCAAATGAAGTGTTTAAGCAATACAATGCACAAAACTATCTGCTCTTCCTTTAAAAACAAGAATGTGATCTTGTAATAAATGCTTTCATAAATTTGTTCCTCTTATGTAGGTCTGCAAGTTTTGGTAATATGTAAACAGTGTGGGTGTACTGTTTTATAGTGTTCATGTGAATGTACTCATCTTCTAACAATAATGGAGTGCAGAGGAGCTGTGGCTGTACTGATTTAAATACTGATTTATTTTTCTTTAAACTCCTGGGCATCTGAAAGTCAGACCTGAAAGTCAGACTTGAATTGTGCTTTTAAATACTGACTTTTCAGAGCCTCAGTCAATCATTTAGAGACATTGAGGAATTTTATCACATAGGCTTGGGAAACACTGTACTCTTAATACGTCTACAATATTGTGTTTTACTACTAGTTCAAAGATCTGATGATCCTATTCCTTAAAAAAGGGTTTGGGATGGTGGTTTTTTGTTTGTTTGTTGGTTTTTGTGGTTTTTTGTTTGTTTGTTTTTGTTGTTGTTTTTTGTTGTGGTTTTTTTTTTTCTCATAGGACTGAGGAGACAGTAGGAAAAAATGGAGCAGTTTTATTAGATGAAATCTTGCTTTTCTCATAAATATATTTCGTTGCTCCTCTGATATGAAGCAAGTGTTCATTAGGAGTGTAAACAGCCAGTTTTTGTTCTCATATTCAGGTAAAGTGTCTTATGGATTTTTTTTTGCTAGTAGAAGATGGAACTGGGCATCCTTTGATCCTACATAACAGAACATTTGCCTGTTGAGCAAACTGAGACTTCAGAATATACCTGCATGATTTCTGGGAAGTTAAAACTACTTTGGAGCATTCGCAGTCAATCAGTGAAACTGATCATAGTATTAAAATAGCCCAACTTGGTTAAGATTCTCCTATAAGCAAACATTTAAAAATGTTTTTATTACATCATCTTAAAGCTTAAGACTGTATAACATACAGCCAAAATTGTTTCATTGTTGACCTCCCCACCAACTACTTCTTTAGGTGTCATATGCTTTGGTTCAGTTTCCAGAAAAAGACTCCTCTTCCTAAATGTGTCAGGTGCTGATGAGATTATCTGATGTAATTTCTTCACTTTTCCCCTCCCTCTGAATTCTTTGCTCTATGAGGGACTTTGCTTGTTGAGGTGGAGATAAATGATTCTTATAAATCCAGGAGGGCTTTAGCCCTGCTGTAGCCCTGGAAAGAAATGCCTGCTGGCTCTGTAAGCCCCAAGGCTGCAGGGTGCTGGGAGCAAACAGTAGAGCAAAAATCATTGTGTGATTTTTTTGTCCTAAGGGTAACCTGTGTTACCCTTAGGACAGCATTTGGGACAGGATGTGGGGCTGCAAGAGCTTTTGACTCTGGCCAGTGGAGACTTTTTAATGTTGTTGTTACCTGAGGGGTCTGAGCCATCTTGCCTGCTTTATCCTGCAATGTGGACTCTGTGGTGGGTCCTCTGACACACCTTGGGATCCCTCCGGAAGGGCTGGCCTGGGAAGCCTCCCTGCACTTTCTGTGCCTGTTCTCTGCCCATTTCTGCAAGAGCAGGTGCACCTGTGCTCAGTCTTCCATGCAATTTGCTGACCCTCTATCAACAAATGAAAACCAATCCCAGCAAGGTATTTGGACAGGGGAGGAACAGAAAATAATTGAATTGAGAAACTTCTGTGCCAGCTGTGCTTCTCAGTGCCTCTCAGGAGAAAGCTTTTTTTTTTTTTTGTCTTTCTCCTGTCTAAACTAAGGCTGAAATTTAATTTGAGTGTGTTCTGGTCATGCAATACCCTGGGAAGGAATCTTATAAAACAGCCTGTACAAATTGTAGACCTGCTTCATCTGAATGAGCTTTGTTATGTTAGTACAGAATAATTAGCAGAACACTGAAATGCAATTTTGTCTAAAAGAATGGCAGTTCTGGGGCTTTACCTCACCTATAGCCTTGCAAGGCTTTTAGTGTCCTGTCAAGCAATCTGTCAGAGCAGGAATGTTGAGTGTATTCATTTTTTACTTCAGTTCTTTTCTTACAGGAGCTCAAGTGACTCCACTGAAACTCTGGCATTTATCACAGACAAAATTAGGTCAGAAGAGAGCACAGAGGTACTGAACTGAAAAGAGATAAATTCATCTTTAGAAAAAAAAAGAAAGTCTCAAACTGCAAACTTGGGTTTAATTTGTCTCCTCCATGTAAGGTAAGACTTTTCCTAAGGGATTTTCCAAGGCATGGTAATGGTGTCTGACATAAATGTACTATTAAGTTTTGTAGGAAGAATATTCATAATTTTTTTGTTGAGCTGTATAACTTAAAGTAACTGGGTTTTTTTAGGAAAAACATTATTTTTCCTAAAAGTAAACAAAAACAGCCTAGGGAAGACTGTCCAGTTTGGTCTTGTGGTTAGTGTCCAGTTGTGGAAGTTGCTGAGCACGTTTAGGTAGCAGAAGAGTGGTGGGATTTATTTCTCATTATCACAAGACCTCAGTACTTGTATTCTGGTTACTGCCAGTCTGGTGATAAAGCTGATAGATAAAATCTGATTGCATGTATGACTGACTGGTGGTGTGACATTATCTGATGTGAAAAACTGCAGCTTTCCAATTTGCATTTAAGGAAACAAATATTAGCATCTCTGTTATGGAAAATGTTTCTTGTTTGAATAGGCTGTTACAGTGTAGATAAGGTTTGAATTTTTTGCTGGGCCTGCCTAATGGAATATGTAAGTACAGAAATATCCCACTGCCAGGAAATAACCTCTTGAAGAAGATGCCTTTTGCTTTACCTAAATATCTTTCAGAACGCACTGGTGTTTTTGCCACTTGCTCTTCTTCTCATGTAAATCTGGTATTACCCAGATTTTATTTTTTTTTCCTAGAGGAATTCTTCTTATCTAAAAGTTTTTGCAAACAATTAATTTTCCTTTGATTTCACTATCTAAAGCTATAATACTATTGCCTCTATTAATAAACTAAGTGAGAATGGGTAACTCCAGATTTATCTGTTACTTTTAATACAAACCCCCAGTAATTATTGAAAACTTTCTTACAACAAACCTACAACTCTCTGCAAGAGGGGAATCGTGGTTCACACTACAGCACTACATCTAACATTTAATATTCCTGGTGAATCAGAGTCTTTTGCAGCAGAGAGGATTTGGGGAAGAAGATTGGGAAGGGCAGGCAGGATACACAGGAGATGGTTTCTGACAATTTTTCTAGTGCTAATAATTTGTGACATCATGTACTGTGTACTGGTTAAAATAAAAGTATTTAAATCCAGCATGAAGAAAGTCAAGAAAACACATGTGGTTCCAGATGTTTTGTGATTTGTATTAAATCAAGGTTATGAAGAGAGCCCACGTAGTCCAAGTGAAAATAGAATAGAGGAAAATTTGTCATTTGGACCTTAATACTGGTTCCTCATAGATGGGGTTAAGTATATAGGTGTTTAGAAAACCACATAGATCTATTTTGAATACGAAATAGCTAGTAGTAAAAAAAAAAAAAAAAAAAAAAAAAGGTTTATCTGAATGGAGATCTTGTTTTCCCTTATCTCTTAAAAAAACTGCATGGGAGTGCACTGCTGCTATGAAAATTGTATTTGACAAAAGCAGTAGGTGTCTGTTTAAGAGCATCTATTATCAACAAGTCATTTCTAATAATAACCTTTGATATTCTTCGTACTACAAATACTTTTCATAAATATTTTATAACAAGCTGTCAAATCCTTATGTAAAAGCACTTACTGTATTTGCAGCCATATCTTGGGGTGTAAGGCAATACATTTTTTAGCTAATTTATTTTAAGAATTATTATTCTCATTTAGCACATCCCATGGTAAAGTCAGATTCTGAAAGATAAGGACAGACTTGTTATAAGACTGGTAAATCAAAGTTAGTCTGTCAAGATCCTACTGATATTGCTAAAACATTTAATTAACCAGCTTCTAAAGAATTACCACATCTGCATATGGGGAGAATAAATCACTGAGGTAGAAAGCACAAGACCTTCTTAATGTCCTTGTAAATAACATGAAAAATCTGAAGATTTGCCTGGAAGCTGTTGTAAAAGAAAAATTTGGTTTAATGTGCTGACCTGATTCTGTTCCTCCTGGTAACTTTGTTATAAGGTTTTAAGTCAGATGGAGCATATCTGAGAATGTAACAGAAAGCAGAATAGGTAATAAAGCGTTTTAAATGAAATGCAGAGAAATATTGGTAACTTTTGGTTTGGGGTTGGGATTTTATTCTTCTTGTTAGGGTTTTTGGCCTTTCAAGTATGGTAAATGATTTTAGAGCATAAGTATATACATCAAAGTGTGTTTGTTTTCATATGCTGTCACTTAAATTTAAGAAAGAAAAACCTGTGTTTTTGTGCATCAGCATGCATATGTATGAGTGTGCACACATATTTCATTGAGATGAAAGATAATGGTTGTTTTCTTAAGGATAACAGATTGCATTTTAACACAAGCTTTAAGAACTTAATGCTGCTTTTTATCTATTCCTACCCCAAATGGATGCAGCTCTTATTTTCTTCAGATTTAATGAAAAGAAATACATTAAACTACCTTTTCTTCCTCTGAAGTATCTGCCATGTAGGTACCACAGCTTAAAAATAGGACTGAGAAAATAAAGTTGTGTGTCTTGCTAAGAAATAGTATATTTTTAAAGAATATGATAATGGGGAATTACAGTAGCTCAAACTACTTTCTCTGATACCAAATGTAGAGCATTTCTCTTTTAAATACTCCCAAAACTGCAGTTGCTCAAAGGCTATAAGGGGCAATCGATTGAGACAAGGACAAGTCAAATGTCTCTTTTGAAGTGCCAAATTGTATTTTTTTCAAGCAGTATTCTCCAAATGGAAGATAAAAATTCAGAGTCTTTTGCAGGAGAACTTCAGTGCAATGTGCACTTTGGAGGAAAGTCACTGCGGTTTAAATGTGAGTGATGAGGACTTTTTGGTGTACTAAATGAAAGAGCAAGACTTCAAAGTTCAGTGTTTGCCTTGCAACAATTGCCAGTTTCTGATGTCCAGACTCTGAAGTGAGGTTGATCTTTGCTCTCAAAATTACTCATTTTGTCTCAGCGGTTAAAATTGTCAGGGAGAAGCCAGACCCCCCTAAAGCTGAATTCTGTCTTTCATTTCAGCAGACTTCTTCCAGGTAGGAATTGTCAAGATGCCTGCACAACTTTGCCCTGTACGAGTGGAGATGATGGGAAATTTTCTAGTTAAAGAAACCTGATCTGATTGATAAGAAATCTTCCTGACCACCCTTTGGGTGAGTGGAAGAAGAGAAGAGGGAAAGGTTGGGCTGTCGAGTAGCAAGTAGCACCATTGTGAAAGCTCCTACCAGGAAGCTGAGGTTCATGTTGAGGTTTCTGCCTTTCCTGCATGAGTGGAGGGGCTCCCCAGCCACCAGCTGTTCAGACAGAGTCTTCTTGCACTGTTTATACAAAGTGAGATAGCTCCACGCAGAGCCAGAGGTACTTTTCCCAAAATAAATGGTGATCAGGTTTCAGCTTTGGGATCCTGGAGATCAGAGTTCATAACCTCCTTCTGAATCACTGAGAAGAGTTCACTCTTGGAACAGCTTGAACACAATGTTTCTCTGTCATGTAAAATCACACTCTGAGCAAATGAGATTTGTCTCTGTGCTTCTGTCTCAGAAGGCCAGATTGAGCCCTGAGAGCCAGGCTGTTCTGAATTTGGGGCCATAACTGTGAATGAATAGTAAAATTTGAAATTCGTTGATTTCTGTCCTGATGAGACTCTCATTGTTTAGCTGTCGACCTTCCACAGGATTTCTCTGTTAGTTTGTAGGGCAGTCTGTAATAACACCACAAGGCTATTGCTGACAGGGTGAAATGGGCATGACCTTCTCCTACCTCCCTCCTGGCTCTTGCAGAATTCTTGCTAAATGCCAGGCATTGCTGCCATCACCTGCTAGGAGTGAATCAGGGTTGTGGAGGGTGTTACACTGTCTGTGAGATCCTAGCTTTGCCCTGAAAGGTATGGAGGTAAGGAGGCAAGTGCAAAAGAAGGCAAAGAATACAGATAATTTAAATATTATCCCACATACAGTGAATTAAAAAATCCTGCCTAAAATGAGGGTGATCCCCACTAAGTGAACCACAATTTGCTGGCTAAGTAGAAGATGACTGCATGATAGTGGGCTTCTGTGAACTGATTCTTATTTCAGCAGTGGCACCCACTGTCTTCCTACAGATCAATCAGTTGTGAGACATCCATGTGATTTTAGCCTTGTTCTCTTTTCCTTTTCATTGCATCCCTCTTGCTTTATTCCCTCACTGTCCTCCCCAGGCCTCTAATCAAACTGCTGCCACTTGCTCCTCACCTCCTTGTCTGCCCTGCCTGTCCTACTGCTGTCAAGGCCCACCAAGCTGATCAAAGGGATGCAGCACCTCTCCTATGCAGAAATTCAGAGTGAATTGGGATTGTTCAGCCTGGGAGGGCTCTGAGGTGATCCAGTTTCAGACTTCTGTTACTTGAAGGGAGTCTACAGAAAGGATGAGGACTATTTACAAGAGTATGTAGTGACTGCACAGGGGGGAACAGCTTCAAACTGACAGAAAATAGGTTATTAGGAAATAATTCTTTGCTGTGTGAGGCACTGGAACAGGCTGTCCAGGGGACTTGTGGATGCCCCATCCCTGTGGAAGTGTTTGAGGCGAGGTTGGATGGGTCTCTGAGCATGGGGTTCTGGTCTAGTGACAGGTGTCCCTCTCCCTGGCAGGGGTGTCGGAACAAGATGAGCTTTAAGGTCCCTTTTCACCTAAACTGTGAAATCAGACTGAACAAAATTTTCTCATGCTATACTCAAGTGTGTGTTCAGGCCTGCTTCAGTGATTGCAACAAAATTAAATTAAATTATTACACTTTAAGTTGCAGAGGACTTATAGATCAGTTGGGCTTTCTGTCTCGCTAAGGGAGGCGTATTTGGAAAATTATCTCAGAATATTTTTAAATGTCAAAATATACACCTAGATGAAGACATATTTCTTGCACTCAGAGAAGCATGTATTCCAGAATATATTGAAAAAAACTTTTCCAAACCTTCAACAATTTATAGTCAAGGAACTTTATGAACCAAGGGCAGTGACTCTGCAGTGAAAAACCAAATAGCTACACATTGAGTATTTGTTGTGAGGGGATAAACACTCATTCAGCAAATGTTATATGAGCACATAAAGAGAGTCTGTTCAGTCTATATATACAAATGAGATGGGGAATTAATTTCCTCATTTCCTGCCTTAATGTTTTACTTAAGAACATTTGTACTATTTTTAGTGAAGTTCTGAAAACAAGGGTGAAATCCCATGGTAATAAGCAATTTGATAGGGAAATCAAAGAGTCATATTATAAAAAAAAAGTTAAGAAGTGTTGTGGATATTGTGAATAGTGAACTATTCCCATTGCAACTCTAGTGTTTAAAAGTGAGCAAATTCTTTTGAATCTTGGGCTTGGTCATTCATTTATAGGTGAATTGATTTGGCATTACTAGGACATTCAATCCAAAATGTAAGACAGTAATACAGAAGTGAAGGTGACCAATTATTTTGTTTATGTCATTTCGTTGCAGCTACTGATACACATCTCTGAGGAATACTTTCGGGCAGCCTGAACAGCTGTTTCATGCAAAATTTTTTCATGTCCTGTCTCTAAGGATCTTCTGACAGATAGGTATCTATTTTTAGCTCATTACTGTTCAAGCTTTTACGTAAAAATATTCAACAGAGAACTATTTCTTTGTTGTTATTGTTGTTATTGCAGAGATGCAATGAAATGTAATAAGTAAAGATTAGTTTGGGGGTTTTTTGGTGAGTAGGATGTAGAAAATGCATGTAATTTAATTCCTAATGCAAATCTTTCTGTATGTTGATAATTTCATAACTGTATAATTGCAAATCTTTCTGTATATCAGTGCATGATCACGTTTGTGATCCAGTTTTAGACTATAGCTCTAAAAATTCAACCATAAAAGATCACAATAAGAATATTCTGCGTATCTGGTGCTTTCAGCTCTGAACAAACACTTGGAAAATCTGTTCAGGAATTATTTTTTAGAGATGCCTGGAGATCTTTCCAACTTAACCTATCTGGAATCTGAATCTTTTCTAGCAGGGAAGAGATTTGTTCCAGGTCTCACTTCAATGGTGACTATTTATACATTAGTCTGTTGTCTAAAAAGTAGAAGCAATATTGGAGTTTAGATGAGTTTATATTATCTTTACTTCCTGCTCAGGAATGGCAAAAGGCTGGGTCCTCCTGCCAGCGATCCTTACAGATCCACTAGTTTTCATCTCCCAACTGCACACTGGTACAGGATGGAAATCACTTCTTGTGGGAAGGGTGTTCACTTGGGTTGTAAGAGTGTATTGTAAGATGGGCATGTGTCTGAAATCCAGTTGTTTCAGTGCCTAAGAAAATGGTCTAAATGTGATACCCTTTCCATGTAAGAAAGATGCTGTTGGCTTCCACTTCCCTGAGTGACACAGGTAGAGATTCAGGTGTCTGTTCAGGTTTGTTTCTGAATCAGCCTTTTCAACTCATGCGTGCCTCAATTCTAGTTCATGATTTTTTTCTCCCTTTAGGGAGAGAAGATACCTAATTTGTCAGTAGATTTGGCCTTCAGTCTGCTATGATAACTCTTGTCCATGCCAAAGTCCCTCTCCTCACACTTTAGAGTCGTTTTGCAAACTCCTGTAGATGAGATCTACACAAATGTTAAATTTGTGTGGTTAATTTCCATATTACTAGAACCTCTTGTGGCCGGTTTATTTGTGACTGTTAAGCTTCTGTCAATGAAGAATTTTAGACTAATACAGGAAAGCCATAACACTTAGAGACCTGTGAGGTGATGTGGATGGTCTGAAGCTGTAGTGTTCCCATTGCCATGCTTGTTTGCCAATCTTCTCTCTTCTCTAACTGGAGCATAACAACCGTGGCCATTTTTCATTAGGCATTGCAACATCAGTCTCTGGCCTTTTGCTGAACTCTGAAGAATTGTGACTTTTCTTTGAACTCTCAGCTTTTAGTTCCACTGACCCTTTGGCCCATTTATAACTGCTGTGCCATTTATCACTCTGGGGCTTAGAAATATGGCTGAGGGGAAAGACTCAAGTGCAATCATTCACACCTATGATCTCTTTGTATTTGGACTTCACAGTTTCTGTGTAGTGTAACTGATAGGGAGAGATTAGTTACAAAACTGTAATTCCATTGAAGGATTGTGATAATACCCTACCATAAACTGTATAGATGCTCAAGGGGTTTGACAGCATTGGGGTTCTGAGATTAAGTTACATCATCTACTGTTAGTCTCTGCCAGTATGTGTTTTAGAAGAGGGTTTTTGTGCAACCCCAGTGTAAAATATAGGATATTTTCTGAGTTAGGAGACTTGCTGTTACATTAATCATCTCAGAGTCCTGTTAGTAGTTAAACTATAGCAGGACATAAAACAGATTTGGTACAAAAAGACAGAACTATTTATTTTTCCATGCTACAGAGGAATTGTCTGTACTGGCTGCTAACAAGGTCTTGGGATATCACTTTGAATCAGAACTTCTTTGGCATTTTAACTGTTCTGAGAAAAAAAACAGCAGCAAGCAGCATGTAAAACTCAGAAAAGAGTTACTGGTGAGCCTAAAGTATCATTTCTGGAAAGAAATCAGTGTATATTTTATAATCAAAATGAACTGACTCATTTTTATTAATTTACTTTACTTTTTCCCTGTACAGCTTCTGCTATTTACACACACACACACACACACACACACTTACTGCTCCTGTGCCCCTAGGAAACTATGATTTCCCTTTCCCCTTAAGCCTTTCTTTCCATCTTTCTTTTATCTATTTTTATTCCATTTCTCCATCCCTCTACTTTTTTCTTGTAAATTTTTCCACCACTTTTGAGACAAACTGCTGAGAATGCTGTGCTTTATTATGATTCTGGACAAAGAATGCTTGTTTTTAAAGTGATTTGCCCTTGTGTAGAAGAAATTAGAATTTTAAAAGCCCATCAAGGTATGAAGTTGTGAATATGGGTGAGGGATCTTTTCACAATTCATATGAGGGAAAATAGATAAGGGAAGATTTCAGACAGACGAATAGCTCTAAAACTTTAGGAAGAACTTTATTCTTCTGATAATAACTCCTGTTATGAGAAAAAGATCAGGGTATTATATCAAGGTTTGGAATTTAATGCCATGGAAAAAAAAAAACAAAACAGTTTCTTTGAAATGAGAAAAATGTTTATTTATTTCTTCACTACAATGTGAACCACTCAAAAGGAGAATGATGAGAATAATTGTTTCACTTGATATTCTCTAATCAAAGACAACTCCCACTTTTATGTAAGAATCAACAAGTTTATTCACTATTCTTCCTTATGCTTCATTTTGCTTCCCATGTCCAGGCTTCCTGGTTGGGTGGTGCCCTCTGCCATTCCACCCCTTCATGAACACAAACATTCCTGTGCCATCTTATGATGTAAGATGGAAGGAAGGCTGCACAGGTGCTTGAGCACTTTTTCTGGTGCTTTCATTCAGTGCACTTTTTTAGGATAGAGAAATGCTAAGTTCTCATAAAGATTTCAATTTATGCCCAAAAAGTAATAAAACAAAATATTTTGAAATATATGTCAAATTTTGCAGTAAAACTGTGTTGAAGCATCTGACAGCTTTCCTTGCATTTTCAAATCCACCTTTCTTTTGCTATAGAACATGGCTCCCTCTCTGGTGCAACTTGGTTTTGTATTAATTTTATGGAAATTTCCAAGTTTATTAGAAGAAAAAAGTGATAAGATATGAGCTATCAAAAGGACCAATTAGCCAGAAATCCTCAAGCCACAAGAAAAACTGTGGACATATTTTATTTTTTTTTCAGCTTTGGATCCTCAGTGCATATAGATATTTTCTTGAAATTCTGATTAAAATACCTGTTGTCCTGGTGAGACATAAGATTGGAGAGATGAGATTTTTCTTCAGTCTCAGCACTTCCTGTCACTCAGCTGTAAGTAGTTACTCACCAACATTCAAACTTTTCCTCCTCAGCCTTACATTAAGCTTTGCAGTAATTACCTTTTAGAATAAAGAAATCTTGTGGTATCCCAGTGCAGCCATTGGTAAGGGTGCAATGCTATTTATGTTTAATTAGCAGATAATTGGTCATTAGTAATTGTAAATGTTGTATGCCCTGCAAACCTCTGCTGTGTTGAAAGGGTTTCAATTTTCATCCATTCAGGACAAGGCACTTAAGCCACTTTGTCTCTGTATTCAAAGTCAGCACTCAAATGAAGCCCTGTAAATCTTTCTTCCCTACAAAGGGGAAAATGTAAATGATATGATCCAATCACCATGAGATGTTTTAGTGCTGGCCTGTTTGAGATGATGTCGTTTATACAGGGTTTCATAAATCAGTTGGATTTTAGTGTCATTTTAAATACTCCATTTGGTTTTAAAACTAAACTGAAGCAGAGACATAGAGGAAAGGGAAGGTTATTCTGGTTTAAATGTAGAAAAACTGGTCAATTGTTTGATTCTTGTGTTATTTACTGGAAGCTTCTCTTGCACTTCCTTGGCTCTCTTAAGTATTGGTCAGCAGTATTTAGTTCATATTTTTCTAAATTTCTGTTTCACAAAGATTGAGACAAACATTTTGGTTGAGACTTCAATAGATTTATTTTGGATCTTATGTATTGCATGTAAAATAGAGTTAATATTACTCCTCTTTTCTAAAGGATAAGACACTGTGTTCACTCATAAAAACAAAACAGAAGAAAATGAATGTTCTTCTTCAAGACTTTGGAAAAGGGATCTTAATTTATTTTTGTGGATGATTGAGAGTTTGATTTAGTTACATAAAAGGTGGCTCTCCACAAGAGTGCTGACTGCATAACTCTGCCTCTGTAACAAAAAAAATTGTCTGTCTAAGAAGTAGGTGCATGCCTTTTAGAGATACCTGGGTGAAGTGACTTCCAGTTTTTCCTAAACAGTTCAGAGACCATTGGGTATTGGTGTGTGTGTCATAGTGATATAACATCATACTTTTCAGGTAGCCTCCACACATGCTCTTCTGTTTGGGGAGTAGCATTAACTTTTTTATTCCTGAGGCAGTAAACCCCAGGGAATTTCCCTCCCAAGTGTGTGCACAAGGAGAAATTTGGACAATTAAGTTCCTTGTATTTTTTGTTAGGGTTTGTTTGTTTGTTTGTTTGTTTGTTTTTTTCCCTCAGTGGTTTATGAAAAATTAAATAATTAAAATTGGACTATAAATAATATACTGATCTTGCTCTGCTGAGGGGTGTAATGTTGTCCCTCTCAGTAGGAGAAGAATTTAGACTGTAAATAAAATGAGTCTGCTCAGTTGCCCAGGGACTGAAAGGGCAAGTGGGAAAGGAGGGAGCAGCAAAAGCTGCACCATGGTAAGACCCAACTTTTAATTCACCAAAGCCACCCTTGCTTCTGCAGCTCCACAAAATTTAAAGAGGTGTTTTTTTTGTGGTTTTTTTTTTTTTTTTTTTTTTTTTTTTTTTTTTTTTTTTTTTTTTTAATATGGTTTATGTGATCTATAATAGATAGTATTACCCCCTCCCCCTCAGATTTGAAAAAAAATTGTAGTGGCTGCTGCTGCTGTTTTGTAATGTGCTTTTTTAACATCCTGTTCTTCAAATGTGAAGTTCAGGAAAAAATCTTTTATTTTAGTGGCAGCAAAATGCCTGCAGCTTGGATTCCTTGAAAAAGTGAAAATGCTTTGTGACATGAATGCAATTTACCCTTAACATTCTCTGTACAGTGCTCTCTGATCTGCTTGCTTCCCATGTACTTTCAACCCCATTGAAAATGCCTTGAGGTCCCACTTGATAACACTCATGAGCCAAAGTGTGCTGAACTTCTGGAGGATGATCAGAATGGTCTGCAAAAGATGAAATCATGCACCTCAGTGTTCAAAAAGGCTTGGGAGAGATTGCTTTCTTCCAGAGCTGGCTTGCAGTTCAGATTTGATGATGGTTTCCCTGCATGGATTTATGTGTACATATTGAGGATTCATTTTTACCAGGTCTCTATTTCTGAATATTACAGTACATGCAAATTCAGACATGAAAATCTATTTTGAAAGGTGGTATCTTGATTGATATTTCCTTGAGTTAAACTATTGTTGGAGTGTAAAAGGAAGAAGAATAATGATGAAGCAAAAATGATCCTACAGCTTTTATGTGGGAAGTTGTGAGGATGAGATGCTGCCTCGAGGAAAAAAAGGAAAAGAAAATCTAGCAGTGGTGCAGCTGATTTTGGGTATTTTTCTTAGTTTTTGTTTTTGTTCATTTTGTTTTTCCATAGTTGTATAACTTGGTGTTATGTACAAGTATGATTTTGCATATGATTTTCTTTATTTTGTTATTTTAATGGAAAATTTTGAAAGGTTGGATAATTTTCCTTTGGTCAATTTCATTATGAGCAACCTATCCTAATTCCTTCTGAGGAGGAAGCAGATGCTGCAAATACAGTAGCACATGTTTAAATACAATACATCAGGGAATGGTAACTATTATGTGTTTAATAGCATTGTGTAGAAATAATAGGCAAGATTATCCACTTGAAACAATTTGAGCACTGACAGTGTTGTGTTGCTCACAGATTTGCTCTTTTGGACCATTTTGTGCTTACCTTGAATGCTCTTACAGCTTATTATCGTAGGCTCTGTCCTGTGATCTACACCCAAGTTCAGCTATATTTAGAAAGCCTTTTGTTCCTCCCTGCAAGGCAGTTCCATGTATAGTCATATCATCTAAAAGATAAATTCTGTAACCAGTTACAAGTTATTCATCTTTTGTGCTGAGACTGAAAGAGTTTATCAATGACCACTGTCCAAACATTCTGGTTTACTTACATGCCGTATGTGATTCCCTTCATACCTAGAGACCTTAAAGAAAAAGTAATATACAGAAAGGACTAGTGTGTTATTTTTATTGTAGTTGCACTTGAAAACTCCATCCACGATTGTGGTTCTGCTGGCTCACTTTATGTGGAAATAGGCAAAACTTGATTTTCTTGTAGTCTTATCACACAAGACTCTGAGATTAAAAAAAAAATAGTATTGCTTATTTTGCAGAGAGAGTAGAATGAAACTCAGAAAAAAAAACCAAAACAAAACCACACAGGGAGTAGATTTTCATGGCCTCAACACAAGGAGCTTAGATGATTAAAACTGTACAATTTCACATTCTGAACAGTCATACTTAAGTGTCCCCATGGCTGTAGGCTCTTTGTACATGTCTTCTCTGTATTTCAATCACCAAATTACTGAAAAAATTTGAAGATGCTGGCTGAGGATTTTGAGTTTTGGATATTGGGAAATCTACTTGTTCTTGATTTTAGAAAGGTAACAAGAAATCTTTGGTAGAGGTAAGAAAACCTCACTGAGTTTCAGTACATAGTTCAAGGTTTCTCTTATCTATGTACCCTTTGTTTTCCATGTAGTTTAAATCTGACATGATCAGTGGGTTGTTGGAAAATATTTGTTTAGTTTGGGAGTCTTACTGGTAGAAGACCACTCTAGGACATAACCTCCATCTAATTTTAGCAGCTGGTACCTAAAAAAATTGTGATTTGGCTTCCAGCTTTGGATCTTATTGTTTTAACTTGAAAGAAACTTTTCACATTCAAATATTATATACTGTTCTTTTTCAAAGTAGTTTGTTGCTTGTATTTAAAGTATAAATAGTACTATTTCATTAAGCTCTTCTGGCCTAGAACATTTGTTTGTACCTTGCTCTAATGTTACTGTTAAAAATAAAAATTAAAAACCACTTAAATAACCCCAGCCTTGGAAGTAAGATATAACTCTGAAATGTTTGGTAGGCCTCAAAAATCTTTGTATTAATCTTTTTGCCATTAAATATACTTTTTTTTTTGACACAATGGTGGGAATAGCTTTCATGCCAATATCATAATTAGTAGCAGTACTGTGTTTTGTATAGTCACAAAAAGGCTGGGATTGCTTCCTAATCATCTCCCCTTCCTTTGTGTGCTCACTCTTTTGTTCTTTGCTCCTGTGGGATACCTGTCCTTCTGACTGTGTGAGCCTTTTCTCCACAGTACCCATGTGCAGTGAGTTGGCTGCATCATGTTTATAAATAGAGACTGCTGCAGCACTGCCTGTGAGTCTCCGGACCTTCTATCTACTAATGTGAACCTTGGCCATCACTTCTCTTCCTTCTTATCACTTTCTCCTTATCCACTTCCCCTGGATTTGTAAATTTTCATGGGAGAAACTGTTTCAGTTCAAGAAATAGTGCAAAAATTGGTCTGAGATTGAAACTTTTTTTTTTTTCCTTTCTTCTCTTCTTTGCTGCATGCAGTGAAATTTTACTGTATGTATATTTTTCCAGTTACTCAACTTGCATAGTCTGAAAAGGGACATGAATTCTTTGCTCTGAGAGATGGTCCCTCTCTCTATGAGGATAACAGAATGTCAATCATGAGGGTGCTTGGATAGGCTTCAAGTAATAAAGTATGAAAGGCATCACCACAAACATGCTTGTTATTAAAAACATGGATTTAGCACCTGCTTGTACTCCATAGGAAATCCAGTGCCTGAGCATAACTTATGTGGCTGGCACACACTGGACCTGCCTCCCATATCTTCCAGATCTCCATCTCCAGCTCTGTCCTTTGTGCATCTCCATGCAGGTTCTTCGGGAAAGTCATGCCTGGCTCCAAGTCTCCTTGTATTTAACAACGGGTGGAAAGTGCAAAGCCTCTCTTCTTGCCTGGCTTGGCAGGAATGCTGGCTATGGGGCCATGGATGCACATGGAGAGTCTGCCCTCGAGTCTTTGGTGCAGCACACAGAGCTGCTCCCAGATGTGTTCCCTCCCCTCAGCACTAATTCCTGTCCATGGTGCCCTCTGGAATGATGTGTGCCTCCATGAAGAGCCACAGTGTGCCTGCTCTTCCCCCAAAGGCCGATATTTGGCTTTGTAGTTTCCCAGTGGGTTCCCACAGGAATCACTCCCTCTGGAGCACGATGGGGAGAGGCATATCCTCAGGGGCATGGAGCTCTGTGGGTTGCTGAAGGCATAACTTTCTGTAAGACATAGCTGTTGTCAATGAAACTAAGAGATATAGAAAGAATTAAGTCTGAATACCTTCCTTTGTTGCCAGTCATTTGGGAGAGTTTGGTTTTCCCCTATTGCTCAGCCAGTTAGAGAAACAAGGATCTCTCTGACTCTCCCTTATGAATATTTTTATATAACCCATCAGACCTGAAGCTGTGTTGTTCTAATGTGAGAATCACTTTATTTTTCTGTTTCACATCTTTTCCCATGCTTTATTTTCAATGAAATCTGAAAATTTCCAGATTTAGATGGCAAAACCTGTAGTGTAGGAGCTTGTTAAATACAAAACAAAAGGGCCATATATATTATTCTGAGGCTGAGGTAACCAAATACTATAATCCCTATTTATGTGATGGATAAATGGAGCCACAGATTTGTTCAAAACTGTAAAGAATTTGGTATGCTACAGATTTGTAACACAGAAGCTTTCTTGGCCCTATGCCCCCACCACCAATAAATAAGGCTTCTTCTCATTAGAGCTCAAATATAACTTGAGCTTTTGATCTAGTACTGAAGGAGAATCCTGCCCTTTATTTGAAGATGCATTTAGTAAGCTTGTGTTCTTCCATAACTGACTTGTGACAAGCAGATTTATCACCTTATGTTATGTAAGAAGAAAGCTGGTATGTCAGATGCTCCATAAGTTGTAAGAGTAGGAAGGAGATCCCCCTCCTCCACCCTCTCCCAGTTCAGGCTCCAAAGTGCCATATTTTTCTGTGGGAGAATATGCAACATTTGGGTATGCACTGATATGAGCTTGCACCATTTCAATATTAGGTTACATCCATTGATTCCATTCTGTTAAAATAATGTTGGCTTCACTGCCATTCTTGTCAAATGCCCCTACCAGAAAGGGCCTTGCTCTCTGCCGAAGCTTTGGTTTCTGCAGCAGCCCAAGCCCTGTTGTTTTTTGTTGTTGTTGTTGTTGGTTTTTTTTGTTTTTTTTTTTTTTTTTTAACAGCCCTGTTTGCTGTGCTATGTCCAGACTTTGTGTTCTTGCATGGCCCAGATGCCTTCAGGTGGCTTTGATTGATTGTGTGCAGAGTACACACTACCCAGTGTGGCTGGGGACTGGTTTCACCTGCTCAGTTTGTGCATTACTACAGCATCTTCCCTTTGCTGGTCCTCACAGTCACAGAATCATTTATTTGGAAAAGATTTCCAGGATCATTTGGTTCAACCATTGATCGATCTCCACCTTGTTAACCAGGCCATGACACCAAGTGCTATGTCCAGTCATTTCTTGAACACCTCCATTGAAGGATGACTCCCCCACCTCCCTGGGCAGCCCATTCCAATATTTAGCAACCCTTTCTATTGGAAGAAATTCCTTCTGGTGTCCAGCCTCAACCTTCCCTGGTGCACCTTGAGGCCCTGTCCTCTTTTCCTGTCGCTGGTTGCCTGTGAGAAGAGACTGACCCCTATCTCTCTACACCCACTTTTCAGGTAGTCACAGAGAGTTATAAGGTATCCTTGAGACTCCTCTTCTCCAGGAAGAACAATCCCAGCTCCCTAAGCTGCTCCTCATAGGACTTACATCTACCTTGAGTGTGTATCTTCTCCTGGGCCCCTGGAGCTGCCGTGGGTTGCATCAGCTGGGACCTCACCTGGTGTCTACTCATTTTGCCAGAGCAGTCCCAGGTGGCATGATGAGCTCTGGCTTTTCTATCTGTTTGATACAAGCAGAGTAGAACAATTCTAAAGTTGACTCATCTATAGCAATTGCTTTAGCAAACACCAAAATAGCTCAGAATGCTGGAAAAGTTTTACGAGCCTCTCACAGGCTTAAATTGCTTTTATGTAGTGAGAAAAGTAGTGAGCCGAAATGCAACCTTTCCAGGAGATTTGATGTCACTCCTAATGTTTTAGTAAATGATGTGGTTGCATTGAAATGCAGACCTACACAATTCAATTACCATTTCTAGGCTCTTAAGTTTTCTAAACTTTTCCAGGATTTGTCATCAGGGAATTGTGCAGCATTTGTGATTTCTTTTATGAACTTGGAAGGGTTAATCATTCTTTTGTAAGTACCTGAGATTTTAGCAATTGATACATTTCTTGCCTAGTTCTGAATGTCATTCTGAATTAATACTTGGAACTTCAGATTAATCTTCTACACACTAAGGGCTTTAGGAGCTCACGATATGATGGGAATGTTTGTACCTATTGTGACTTTCTTTTTCATTACCTTGATGAACATTCAAAAATGAATATAGATAAATGATCAGATTAAAAGTGATACACCAACTAAGCCCCATATATTGTTGGGGAAGATATAACCCTGCTGTAGAGGTGAGCTTATTTGGAACATTACAAAGTGTTTTCTTTTATGTCCTCTGTAGCTGCTGGTAGTATTGCAGCTCTCTGCCACTATTACCTGTAGTGTCCTGTAATTAATGTAGAAAAGATGCTGGAAGTACTTGTTACATCTTTAAATTATTAGTTGTGGGTTTGCTGATGTTCCACAATTTAAGCCTGCAAATGCCGAGTGTTTCCAGTAGAGGTCAGGATGACATTGTCAGATATTTTGTAAGGGTGTTGACCCGAATAGGAGCCAAGACTCCTTATTCTCACAGGCAAAACGTTTGGGTGGGGTTTGTTTGTTTAACCTTTTTAATATGCAGATAAAGAACTGTATAATTATTTTGGTTTCCTCTCCGGATTTCATCAACAACTTTGTAAAGTTTGATGGCAAACATATTGAGTTTCTCCAGAAAATGTGATGGTTGGGAATAAGGAAAAACAGTGGGAAGGGGATGAGCCTGAAGAGCTAATGCTGCTATTGAGGTAAAGGTCTGTTACAGTGCAAATGTTAAGACTAGGGGGCCTGAGAAATTGGTTTGGAATAGTTTCAATTTTTTATATTGTGTGTAAATTTGTGCATGCATATATATACACATATACATGTATATATGCATACATATACACATATATACGTATGCATATCACACATACCTACACAGACATATTTTTATATATAAGCATACATATATTTTTATCTAAAACTGTGCTACACACACGCACACACAGCAGCAACACTTAAGCAGCCTTTGCTTTGGCAACTCATCTCTGCTTTTTCATGGTAACTGCTGTCTCCTGGCTTTAGTATAAAAACAGATCTTTCAAAAGAAAGAAAAATTAACCCCATAGAGCAGAGAAAAAAAAAAATTGGATTTTATTTTTCAGCCACACCAATTACTTGATTGCTTTTGCAGCATAGCCATGCAAATAAACACATCCACGCAGTGCACTAAGCTACTAGTGGAATAAGAACTGCCTAAGCTGTCTGGGTGACTGGAAAGAGCAAGGGAACATGGTTTGTATTTAAAAATAATAAATCCTCTTCTAGGTCCTGGAACACAGTTTCCTGACTGGGGTAGATTTTGTGGCAGGTTCAATAATGCAGAACCATGAAGTCTGTGTAGCCTTGTATGCTGGTTCTCACATCACAGAACTGCTTCACTTCACTTATTTTTCACAGTTCACTGCTGGCTGGCATTGCAATCTTTGTTTCTGTTTTCAGGTTTGTGTTGCATTAAGGTCTCAAATATATCTACACATGTGCTCATGCGCTCACTACACACAAGAAGTTACCTGTGTTGTATTTAATCCCTTCTTGTGCTTACAAAACTGTGGCAGTCAAGCTTCACGTACTCACTGGCACACTGCTTAGTGCCACATCAGCAATTTACAGGCTTCACACACAAACCTTTTTTGTAAAATGTGTGTTCTTCTTCTCTGTATGTGTGTAGGGACCAACTCTTGCAATCCAGCCTTCAGTGGCATCCACTGCAGGTGCACTCATGTTACCACTGTTCCAAAAGAGCTGAGGCAGCTTGTTGTTTACTGCCCCTTAGACAAATTAGCTTTCTCCACTTTCACTAGAAACCAACTGCAAAACACATGAAAAACTCAGGCCCCAAAATGTAATTTGGTTACCTAAACAGGACAAGATGATGTTCACCATCTCTGGGTATAGAAATGGGTATAGAAAGTGTTATGGAGGAAGATAAATAGCTGAGGGTTGAGGTGCAATAAGATGACTGTGAAATGACATCTACTTTTCCTGATGTCTGTTTTAAATTATCTTGACATTAAAGGTTTTATCAGACCATGACATGCTTTCCAAGGAAAGTGGTGAAAGTTCATATTGCTGGTGACATTAATAGCTAGACTGGAAAAATCACTAGGAATACTTTAGGGAATGAACCAAAAAGTTCAGTGAGACATACGAGGTAGCTCAGTTGGTCTTTTTGATCTATATATCATGTTTTATGACTCATGTTTTAGGAATTATTTAGTGTCCGCATAGATATTTCATCTTTGAATTGCAAACCAAGGATATTTTGAAATCAAGCATTTCTGGTCCAAGATGGCAGCAAATGAAATGAAGCAATGCTGTCTCATGGTATCTGCTCCATAATTTATCATAGGAGGCAAGCACAATTTACAAATTACAAGGTCATCTTACATTTTAGGGGTTTAGGTTTTCTTACCATAAAGGAGGTCTATTTCTTCCTAGTGATTCTTACCATTTAAGAAGTCTGTCTAACGGGGTGATGAAAACATACTTATTTTCACATAAGTTCTGAAAGAAGTTCATTGCTGTACTGGGCATTAAATACAGTTATCGGGTAAAGAAGAGCAGTATTTCTCTTAAACTCAAGGATGTTCGGCCCATTAAGACCAAACTACTTTTTCTGAGATGAAAACTGTCTGGGTGCTTGAAGTTCGGGTTTATCTTGACTAATCAACTATTTTAAAAAGTAATCATGTAGCAGAAGTACATGGCAGGTTTTATTTACTTGTTTTACTTAAGTGCACTTTTAAGAGAAGAGGTGTTTTTAGTAGATATCGCAGTGGTCCTTGGGCTACTTAGGCTTTATAAAGAGTTCTTCCTCCCTGAGACATCTTTAGGGTGTTCAGCCAGGTTGATTTTTAGTTCTTGTCTATCTCTGCCTGGTGTTTACCCTCAGCATAATAGCAATACAAAGCACTGTCAGGTACTGCCAGCTTTTGTTCTGTTGGTTTTAAGCAAGCTGTGTTCCTGCTGATGCCACCCAGAAAAGAATCCCACAAGTGCCCTGCTTCCCCTGGTAGCTGTTTTCTGTCACCAACCCAACTTTAACTCACCTTCCCCATGAATGGCAGATGGCCTTGGCCCTGTGGCACTCATCCTGTCTTGTTGCAGGCACAGCTGGCTCTGAGCAAGGCAATGCTGATGATTACAGTTCTCTGCCAAACAAGATACCAATACTCGAGTCCTCCTTGCCTTTATTTTCCTAAATAGCTGCCTTCTGCTATGCCAGAGGACATGGCCTTTTGTCTGACTATAAAGCTATCATCCCATTTCACTCTAGCTTGTTTGGAGCATATAAAGAGGATAAAGATGAAGCATGCTTTCTCCTTCCTGGTCAAAGCACAGAGTTAACACTACTAATGAAGAAGATAGTAAAGAAATAATGCACAAAAATATTTGTAAAAGTAGTACTTCATTCTGGAAAAAAATACCCACTTATTTCTGCAATATGAAAACTGCCTGTGTTCCATGGTATGCTTTAGGAATGTTCTCAGCTGACGAAAAACCTACCATAATTATAGTTATTGTGGTTATTCCAGAGTAGTAAATCAGCACTGTCTTGTTGGAGTCCAGGACATCCCTTTGGATGACCTGGGACCTGGGAAAGAGAATTTGGGCCCTGGACAGGGGGGTGTGGAACCGGTCCAGGGGGGTTGGAAACATTGGCATAGAGCCCAGGAATACACTGAGTTTGATCTTAGCCCATGGGAGAAACTTCCAGCATTAGGAGAGGAATTGCAAATCGCCAGGAAGTGAAAATAGTAGTTTAGCATAGTAGAACATACAAAATTAAGTAGTTTTAGGATTCTTAGAATAGAGGTAAATGGGGGACAAGATGGTGAAATTTGGGTGGTACCTCGTGTCCCTCTCCTTCTTCCTCATCCTCCATCTTCTGGGGTGGTGATGATATAAGATAGTTAGAGTGGATTGGGTCAAAGTAGAAGTGACCCTCTTAGTGTAAGCACTAGGCATTGGTGTGAAATAGTAAATAATCGATACGTAATTATCTGTATAAATGTAAGGTGACGTCCCATCGGTGGGCAGTCACCTCGTGTCCCAGCCGCTGTCCGGACCTTGGCTGGGAGCGGAGAAAAACTTTGTGATATCAAATAATAAACAACTCAAGAAACCAGAAAGCAAGGCCTTGAAGACTCTGCTTTTTTGTACCAACACGACTCGGGGCTTTTAGAGGGCCAAGGACTTTAAACAACTTGAATCTCGGGTGAGAAGCAACAACATTTCCATTCTTATTCTTTTTAGTTTGTTTTTGAAATATAAATTGAAAATGACATGGAGCATCCAGGAAATAGACTCAGCTTGTATCCTGTTTTTTTCTGACCAGATCCCATATCTGCAATTTTGAATATGGCCTCTTATATTTCAGATCCACAAACTACTCATACTTTTTTTATCTCTGATGTGCACTGAAGTATTTCTAGAGACAGTTTCTTCTCTGTTTCTGAGCTAACGTAGCCTTTCACATAAGAAAGAGTAGTCTCTTCTTATCCTGCTTTCAAATTTAGTTTGTTTAGTACATCACCCTTTTTAAACCAAAAAGTTATGCCAAGTGGCACCATTTTGATAAGAAGAATATAGTCTTTATCACTTGTTCAGATCATGATTTGGTCAACAAATATAAGCTATGTATTAAATCTTGAATGTTTTAATTCATTTCTGTGGGGAATCTTATGAGTGTAAAAAATTAAATTCTATTGTGTCCAGATCTGCATTGAGCTGTTATGTGTTTACTGTTGCCCTATTCCATATATTTTGTATTTATATACACACCTGCCTCCCAGTTAAATCTTCATTAACATCTGCAGAGGCTCAGATTGCTTTCATCCAATATGAAAGTTTAGATGTTTTAAACCATATACATATATATATACATTTTTAGCTTACTTCTGAACTTTCAAAAGAAGCACAGAATGAATGGAAAACCCAGAAGGGGAAAGAGATGAGAATAGTAGAAGACCTTGAGACTCAGAAGTTGGTTTTTTTTTTTTTTTTTTTTTTTTAAGTTTTGCATGGTTTCTGGTTTTTTTTGCACTTGGTTTTCACTTTTTTTGTATTCATTGCAAATCTAAATGTGTATGACAATTTTCATTACACAGTATGGGACCAAATGTTGTCTGGAGTAGTTGATGTTCTTCCAAAAAAGCTCTGATTTAACAAGTGAGCGTCTTCAAAAGTCTCCCAATTGTGGAACTGATTACAATGGGAAGCAAGTGATCCACTTTACTGCTACACTGAAGGAAAATAAATTTACCCCTGCCATTGCCACCTTAAGTAAATCATGAATTGTACATGTTGTGTCTGTCTTCAAATGAACTTGCATTGAAACTCTGGCTGTGTAAGAAGGTGTAACAAATGCTCACTGTTATAATGATTGGTCTCTGTTCAGTACTAGAAGCACAGAACTAATGCTAGAATACAGAGGCTGAATTGTTACTCCTAAGGACAAAAAAAAAAAAAAAAAAAGAGAAAAGAAATATAACCATTACTTCAGGTCACCACTAAGGTCACTGACAGCACAGCATGGGGGATTCAAGTAGAGCAGCATGACTGCTACTCGCTCATGGCTGTGAAACAGGTCTTTAGTCCCCATTGCCACTATGTGATTAAATTGGAAGAGGAGAGAATACATTCTTTTGTATTTATTTATTTTTTTAAAAAAAGAAAGTAAAAAGCTAACTTGAAAAATGAAATTTGAAAAGAAGCCATTGTAAATAAGCATTGCTGTTGGTCCTACTGTTTACTGTTCTGTGAAGATTTTGTCTGTTAAATTAGTAAAATCAGGGGTGAGTGGGTTGGTGGGAGGTGCAATCCATGCACTGTGCTTGCTTTAATAATTAGATATGGTCCTGTTGTCACACTGGAGTCCAGCTTTTATCATTCTTGCCAGACAGAGCAGAGCAACACTCTGGCACTTGACCTGCCCATAAAAATTTGAACAGGAAACAGCAATAAATAGTCCACTCAAAAGGCCCTTGAGAAAAGCATTGCACTTGATTCCTTATAGGAATCGCATGTTACTCCAGTGAGAAAGTGGGCTCTTTCAAAACACAAGCGTTGTCTTGTTAGCATTTTTTAAATTTATTTTTATGAATAAATGTCCTAATGATGGCTTGCAATATAATTTTTTTGCGTATAGAAGACTTGAAGGCGGCTTCAAAGTTGTATCCTGTTTTATTCCTTTTAAGCATAGAAATAAACTTACAGCATGTACACACACATCCAAACAGCATCTCAAACAAAGAACAAACCTTCCAACATCTTCCTCCAAATTTGGTCCTGGCTTCTTTCACATAGGGACCCTGATTTTTCTTGTTCTGTTTTCCATGGCAACCTTCATCCTGCTGAAGTGACCTAAGAGTCTGACCCCAAATCCCTTACCTCAGTCAGAATGCCCCTCCTAACTTGGGAGATGGTCATTGAAATTGGTATCAGGTGCAAAACCTGCTCCAGTTTCTCTGGAAATTTCTTTCCTTAGTTTTTGAGAGAAGTGGAAGAATATTTCATTTCCTGCTCTAGCCTGAAAGAAAAAACTTACTCTGTTTGCATTTATTGCAACCTATTTATAGACTTTGACAATGTGATCTGTTCCACAAATATTTGCTTTAATCTCTGGTTTTTTTCATGAAGTAAATTAGAGAACTAAGGGAATAATTTGTTGTGGGTTTAGTCACACACAGTAATTTTTTTCATGTGTGTACAATAATGTAAGTTTTCATGTTCATTTCAGCGCCCTGAATGAATCTATACTACTTGGTAAGGCAAAGGAAAATATTTAACATTTGACAAGAATAATTAATGACAACAAGGTTTGGAAAGACTACTATCACACTTACTTTTTAGTAAATTAAAGTTATTATTACTAAAATGCAGAGTTGTTTTGTTGGGTTTTTCAATTATTATTTTCTTACTTATGTAGTTTCCAGCTCTGCTAACTTTTAACTAGACTTGGAAATTTTAGGGAAAAAATACCAAAACAAACAAAGTTTGTTTGGGTTTTTTTTAAGATTTATTTTCAATGAGATTAAACTATAGTCACTTTTCCCACTTTTTAGAAGCCAAGCTCCTAGATTTTTGGCTTTTTTAGACAGGTCAGTTTTGTTGAAATTATTCTCTTGGCTTGCTAAAGATACATGTATTTAAAGGTCAGGACGGTGATTGCTCAATCCAGAAATTCCATGTTTTTGTTTTTTTTTTCAATTTGTCAGGAATGCTATTTTTCAGAAAGAAACAGTACAAGATACAGAGAAGATTGGTAAAGTTCTAGATCTTCCAGTCTTGTGTCTGAATTCAAAAGTTACATACCTAAATTATCCTGTCTTATAGAGGCACAGAAACCAACGCCTCTCTTTGGTTGTACTTTTTAAATTTATTTCTTCCCTTTAGCATCCCAAAAAGCACCTAGAGTAGCTAATGCAGAAAGATCCTTGGGACCAGGCTAACAGTATAGCAGTTTGAAAGAGTTGGATAATTTGTTTGATTTCTGCAATGCTATGATTTCTGATATGGCACACACACAAATGGGCCTTGAACCCTCTCTTAGGCTGGCAGTGAGGTCCATCTTCTGTCTGTCCTTGAATACCAGGTGAAAACAGGATTCTTGGCCTCTCCTGTGCAGGGCCAGGAGCTGATGATGATCCCCATGGGTCTCTTCCGACAGAACACATTCTGGGATTATGGGCCTTGCATGGATTTGCCTATTTTGCAAAGGGACAAGAAAGTGGTGCTGATCAAGTGTAAGGTGGTCTTGGGGTCCCCACTCGCACCTTCATCCCAGCCATGTTCCTGCTGAGATTTGCAGGTAGGGCTGTCTTAGTGCATTGAAATATTGCATTTATGTGCTGCACTGCTCACTTCTTCCTCTTTTTTTGTAAGCAGAATATTATGAACAGCTTGAATGCCTTGAAATTCTGCTAATCTGTATGATTTTCAACCAGATTTAAATGCATGACTGATTTGGTAGTGAGGACAGGTAAAACCACTGTATTCTGCCTAGTATGTAAATATTAACATGTTAGTTATCTATTTATTTTTTCAAAATTAAATGTTTAAAATGTTTAAAAGCATTTATTTCTGTGGCTTTTGCATTCACCATCGATATATATCTAATTTATTTTTTTGAGAGGTTTACCCTTCTACCAAGTATTTATTAGCCCACATGGGATTCATAGGCTAGTGGAGAACTCATTTATTTGTTTACTAATTTTCTTGGTTATTGACTATGCAAAAGTTTCCACTAATAAGAATTCTTCCCTGTTGTGACTCATTAATACATTAAGTACACTTCAGATTCCTCCAGTAATGATACAATGAGAATTGCTTAGCTGATTTAAATGACACAGTTGTAGTACTAATTATACATTTTAAATTGGCAACAAACACAATTAATTTACTGATTATCAAAAACAAAAGTAAACTTTTTTATTATAGTAATTTGCTATAATTTATCACACAGCCATTTTCTTTGTGTAATATTTATGCATTTGACAAACCTAAAAAGAGATATGCAATTAGACCTGTTTCATCCATCACTGGCTGTCTTTTAACCAGAGGTTTTATATGAACAGCTTACAAAGTCACTATGAGATTAACCAAATCGTAATGCTGCTATCTTTTAAACCAATAAATTCATTGGGTTTTTTTAGTAATTTATGTAGATTATCGAAATTGAATTGCTTAATTTAACTTAGGTTCCTGAAGATATTTTACAATGTGATTTTTGCATAATTTGGTTGTAGTTTAGCAGAACTGTCTGTGTTTGCTTGCAATTTTTTAAAAAAGAGTTGAAACAGAATTCATTTATAGGCATTTTTTGAAGAGAAAAGCCTTAAACAATGCTGCACACAATAAAAAATCTTTATTCCCATAGTAGCAACTACCTCCTCTCTAAATATTTTGTGTTTGGGAAAATTTGAAATTATTTGTCCCTGGTTTTGGGAAATCTAAAATGAGGCCAATGTTTTATTTTCATTTAAGGCTAGATTTTGGACATTAAAAATCTGCAAGCATTAGAAATCTCCATATCAAGCCCTGTCATCAAGTAATTTATTTACTTGTTAAATACTGTCTTTGGAGAGCTTTATCCTGGTGCCTATAGTGCCATGGAAACTTACCAGATGTATGGTATCATTAAAGTAGTTTGAAGTCTATACTAGTATAGGATAGACAGGAATATCTTGGAAGAGGTTGTAATTGTTGGCTCTGGTATAATTCTTTACACTTTAGAACTAGGAATTAAAACCAACAAACCAGAAACCAAGCCCCCATCTTCCTGATTTCCCTCTTCCCAAAGAAATATAGGCAAAACTCCTTTTCTTAGATGCTTATTCTGTATTTTCATGTCACTGGTCTTTCTAGAGAGAAGGTCTATGAGTCATGTTTTTATGGATTGAAAGGTCTTTCAGTTCACTTAAAAATTATGTACATTTTCAAGTAGTGACCCTGTTGTGGCCAATTTAGGCTAGAGAAGCAAATTTTATGAAAACATGTGATGTCTTTTGATTTGTACCTTCATCAGGCTTAAGATCCTTGTTTTATTTGAGAACTGTTTTGTTTCCAATTGAGTTTTTCTAAGTCAAAAATTTTGCCACTTGATTTTTCTAGATGTTTGATAGGTGCAAAGGGAGTATAAAATCTGCTATTTGAAATGGAATTTCAAGACAAAAAATCCTACTCATTGTGGGGTTTTTTTCCACTCTAGAAATTATTATTAATTTCTAGGAAATAATAATATATCTATGTGGAGCATGGGATCTCCTGATGAGAGTACAGAATTTAGTTTCCTTGGACACGATCAATAGCAGTGCTAGTGACAAGTGCCAACAGCAGCAGCAGAGTTCTTGTCCCAGGTGAGCACAGGTGCATTTGAAGGAGGTGCATGTCTATTCTCACTTCTAGAATGTTTATTTGCCCCTAATCATCTACATCTAGAATCACAGCCACCTGCCAAGAACCACTTTTCCATCTGTTTTCTCAAAGTATCCCTAAAAATCCCAGACAATGCTTCCCCCACCAACTTCTCTCACATTTTCAACAATGAATCACCTGCTCAGGGAGCAAAAGCATTTATTTCTGTTTTATAAAATATTTATTTCTGCATATATTTATTTCTTCTTTATTAAACATGAGTTTGGTAATGAACACTCCCATAATGTGTTTTCTTCCTAATTTTAATTTATTTGTCCTTCCTTTTTTTTTTTTTTTTTTTTTTTTTTTTTCAGGAGAAGATATGTGTAGTGGCAAGTGTACAGTTATGGACATGTAGGTGTCTGGAAACAATTAAAATTCCCTTTTAAAAGTAGAAAACAGAAATTTCATTATGTAATATAATTTCACTGTGCTGTACCTTTAAAAAGAAATATACAGTTGTTCTTGAACTATTAAACTATATGTGTCACCGATTTATCCTGTTACCAAAAGGATCTTGTGTGTCACTTGGCAGAATGACAGCTTTTTCTCCCAGTCTATTGTATAATTGTGTTTTGTTAGCTGTTTTTGTTTTATAAATACTGTGCTAAAGGGATCTCTGAAGATCAAGATTTTGATGCAGTATTTTTCTTTGCTGTTCTTTGATGTTGACCTTCTCCCGCTCCCTTCACAGCAACAAGCACAATATTTTGTTCTCAAAATGTTACCAAATCTATGTCAGGAAAAAAAGCATTTATTATTTGCATCAGAGTTTTTGCAAGCAGGCCAAATCATTCCAGCAGATTCCTCACTGAAACTCTCCTGCAACAATTTTTCCAGAAAAAAATAGGCTCATGAAAATTTTCTTTACTTGAAAATCTGCAGATCCACTGCTATCATTCTTCATATGTTTGACTACACAAGCTTGGAACACTGGCATTAGTATCTGTTATTTTTCCTTCTGACAATTTTCCCTTCTAGCAAAAGCCGTGACACAGAGTCTCTGCCTGTACATTTAAAGTGCGAAGTTTCTCCTGTAATATTTAATCAAAATCCTTCTTATTGAAATATAATTGAATTCGTTCTTATCCTTTCTTTTGGTAGTTAGGGAAAGAAATTATTTGTTGCTTGGTTTGCAACAAATTCTAAGTATTGTTCTTAAAAACTCCGTTTATAAGCCCTTACTTCTCTTTATCTTGTCTTCATTATACTGAACATATCCCATTCCCTTAGCCCATCTTCCCAGATCCTGCTTGTGAAACATCTTGTCAGTCTTAAGGCTTCCCTAGGGGTTCTCTGCAGCCTCTCTGCCTTTCTCACAGAGAAATGGCCCAGCCCAGAAGTGTTTCAGCTGAGCCTTCTTGTTGCCAGGAGAGCAGAAAAACTCACGTCTTTCCCAAGACACTTGAAAAATAATTTCTCAGATTGACGTTTACTGGTTTTGTATCAGCCTTCAGGTTTTTGGCTTCTGTTCAGTTTGAGATGCTATTATAACATCAACTGTTTCAACTGCTGCTTAGCCAGTTCGCTAACATTTTGTATTATGTTTTCATTTCTTTGAAGGGAAATATTTGAAATTTGCCTTTGTTGAAGTGAATCCTGTTGATATTGTAGCTCTGCTCCAATTTCTGAAATTAGTGTGAAATCTAATCCTTCTCTTGAGGTTCCCTGCAACCCCTCCCAGCTCAGTGATAGCCATAAGTGCCGTAGCATATTTTCTATCCAAGTTGTTAATGAAAATATTTAAAGTTTATTAGATTTTTGCCAAGACTTTGCATGCAGGTTGGAAGTGAACCCTTTCTTTGGAAACTGCTCTTTGGGTTGTGGTGTATGGCATAGCTGTTCTAATGGCTCAGGATTAGATGCATATGTATTCTATTTTGTATTTCTTAAAAGAGATGTACCTGAGCAGGTGAGATGCAAGCCTCAAACCTTTTGTACTGGCAGTGCCTGAGCATGCTGACCTGGAGGGACCTTCTGGAGGGGTAGGAAGCAAAGAACTGTTCCTAAGAGATGTGCCATAACAAGTGAGGAGAAGCCTGTTCTCTAGTCTGGCTTTCCAGTGTAACAACTCTCTGTGATTTTGTGCATTGCAAAAACTTCATACCTTGCCTCTCCTGTGTCCTTAGGAAAGTGGCATCTGGTGACTGGAGGTTGTCAGCCCTGTCTATTATTGTTGTATTTATACACTAAGAGGAGCAGTTGTGAGCTTTAGAAATTAGTTATGTTGTAGACATAGATGGTTTTTGAGATTTTTCTGACTACACCAAATGTAATCTTTTGTAGAGAGATTCTCCAAAGCATTGATCATGACCAGAGCCAGGTGTGGGATATAAAGCCTTGAAGAATTAGGGAGAAACCCTTCCAAAAAGTTCCTGTGGCCTGGAAATGTGCTTTGCACTGTCATCCCAGTGGGGCAGAGAGGGAGCTGAGGAAGGTGTCATCACTGTCCTGCCTTCTTACTTAGTGGACACCAGTAGACGACTTTGGCAGTCAGGATAACTTTCTGTTATTGAGTCAATATTTAAACTATCTTTAACACATTGATGATAAATCAGAATGTGAAATTATATTCTAATTATAGAATTGGACACTTGCAGCTGTCCTGGCATCTTCAAGGTTACAATATTCGTCTCAACTCGCTCAATTAAAAATGCTTGACCCGATGAGAGTTTCTGTTCTCTCAAACAGAATATACAAGAATATATTCTCAGCACATTTGAAAACTAACTAATCAAAAGTATCTGAGCATAGGAAATTTATAGTCTGGCTTAACTGTTGCCTTCTGGAATCTGGGTTTACAACCTGATAGATTTTATAGCTCAGCAGACTAACTGATATAATGACATGGCCTTTTAGAATTGCCAGCTGTAGAACTAATTTTGGCTGGAGGAGTGGCCAGATGTATTCCTCACTGTCCTCAGTCTGAACTTGGTAAGTAGGAACTATAAATAGCTTCATAAATATTTTACTATGTCTACAATTTTGCACTGATGTAAAAGATGGGAGGATAGATTGTTCAGGTTCCTTGTGAGTAACACCAAACAGGGTCAATTAAAAAAAAATACCTTTTCTTTAAATAAGTCCATTTTCTAATATTTCTGTAATGTTTCCTCTTTGGGCTGGCCAATGCTTGGTAATAGTCCCATTCCTCTCTTCTTCAACTGATGCTGGTGCTGAAAAAATGGCAATAAAAAATGGTGGTTCCTGTTGACTTTAGCCAAAACTTTTTAAATGAGAAGATAAACAACAGAAGTACCTTTGTTCAAAAAAAAAAAAAGGGGGAGTATTTAGTATTTCTTGCTATATTATCTGCTGATCTGAGCAGGAACCTCTGTTCCAGATTTAAATGCTGGCTTTCAACTGAAGAGTGATGTGTCTATGTTGTCAATCCAAGTCCCTCCAGCTGCCTTTAGATTACTCTAGGTGTGCCATTTCATCTCTAAGGTTGTTCATTGGCAATTTTACGAACAGAAGACAATATAGAAAAAAAAATCTACTTTCACTTTTGTCCTGTGGCTACAAGAAAGAAGAATTTATGTTGATTTGAGTCAGGGTGTCTTTTTCTCACAATGTTAAAAAAACCCCAAAATAAAAAAACAGATAAAAACAAACAAACAAACCCAGCCTCCTAAAAACCACCAAACAACCAAACAAGAAAATGAAAAAGAACTACCTCCAGAAAGTGTCTTCCTGCTATTCTGGGTATTGAACTGGGAAATTGAAGGGATTATCTACTTGCTTTTTATTTTTTTAATTCTTTCAAATAAAGCTAGCTTGCTTGTGCATATTTGTACTTGTTTTAGGGAAATATATTTTAAGGATTTGTTACTAGAAAAATCTGTAGAAATTAGTGACATAAGGTTCCTGATCTAAGTTTTAACTATAGCAAACCTGAGCACTGTTCACTCCTTTCACAAATCAAGGAAGTCTTTGTGCTCATTTTGAGTTTTACTCTAGTAAAGAGAGTTTATGCATGTCCTCAAAATGTGGTGTAAGGGAAAGCGCTTTACTAGTTAGTTATAGTGCTTTAAATTATTTATAAATGCAGCCCTTAATTTCCAGTGTGCAGCTGCCTGTCCTAGTTATTATTCAGAGCAAATATGGGATCTGTGACAGCTATAGGCCACAAAATCTGATTTTGTTTCATTCAAGTAACCATTTGGCTGTGCCATATCTATAATCGGATGGATTAGTGTTCCTTGGTTTTGCTCTTGGAGAGAAATCAAAGTTGTATTTTTAAATAGACTCCTTGCCTTCTCTGCAATTCTTAAAGAAGGCCAACCCCACACCCCTTACAATCTTTGTTTTCTCTCATTGCAGGCTTTGCTGGCCTGTGTCATGGGTCTCACATTGGGACAAAAGTTGTCCCACATTTCCATCGTATTTGAATGTGTTTAAAATGTCTCCTGCCCTACTCAAAAATGTTGAGGAAGAAGAGAAAGCTTTTTGAGTCTTTTTCAGTGAAACAATTCTCCTATCATCTGTATATTGACACCTCCTAAGGTGGTGGGGTTTTTTTATTTTTATTTTTTTTTTTAATTATTTTTTTTTTATTTCAGTTTTTGTAAAGTTTCACTTATTTCAGACAATTTAGTTCCAAACTAGAAACACCCAATATCCAGGGGCCTCTGATGGATGACTTAACCTGAGTAGTGAATATATTTAATTTGTAACTCTGTCTATGTAAAGTTTTTTTTGGAACTCTGTGATTGGGATTTCAAATGGAGGAAAATACAATTTCTAAAATTTCTTATGTAAAAAACTCTATGTACTTTTCATTTTTAAAGACAGCCTTTTGTGAGTCAGACATGATTTTCTTTATGCTAGTTTTTTTTCTTAATGTAATGCCACTAAGAAAGGCCGATATTTTTGAACATTCTTGGATTAGTTCTATAAAATAAAGCAAATTAATTTCAAGAGTTTCACATAATTAAACATGAGTATTATCCTGTTTTGGATAATTATTCAACTGAAATTTCATTCAACTTCAATTGAACTTATTTCATCTGAAATAAGTTGGTTAAAGCTGACTGTTTAAAAGCCAAGTTTTTCAGATTTGACTATTCTACTATACCTTTAAACACCTGAACAAACAATGAAAAGAGAGAAAACAGGGACAGGTCTGGTTCTTGGTGCCTCATGTTGTGGTACAGGGGATCAAGACTGACAGCAAGTATTTGACTAGAGATCATATGGATATTTCTTCCATCAGATTGCACTGGGAATAGGGATGAAGAAAATGCTGTGATAGTGTAGAAGGTTTATATCTGAATATTTAGGTGCTAAAAATGTCTTAAAATAGTTTGGATCAGATATATGGACATAGGAATGACAAGACTCCTGAAAAAACATCTGAAAATTGCTTTGCTGATTGGCAGTGCCTTTTCAACTGTTTATTTTACTTCTCTTTGAGAAATTCGTGCAGCTGGGGATAGAGAGGGAGGTTAAGGGATTTTTGCAGATGTCTTGTCTCAAACCTATATTCTGTCAAACAATAGCTGGAGTTTCTTTAGTGTTCCCTGGGACTAAAAAGATGCAAAGAGCTCTCTGAGCAAGTGAAACTTCACCTTCACCAATATCAGAGCTCAAGCTCTTCTAACACTCTTAGTTGCTTCCAAACATATGGAAATGTCTTGAGTGATAGAACTATTGCATCAGATCTAGGCTGGCAATTTTTTCCCCCTAAATAATGTAAGTAGAACATAACATATATTTTGCACACTATGGATAAACATTGTCTTTTATATGGGTTGATCTGTGTGTTCTTTGCTTGAAGAAAAACTCAGCACCTCTCAAGAAACAGATGAATGTTTGTCTTACAGCTCTGGAGACTGTTAAATAAAGGAAAAGGAAACAGCTTTTCCATGAATCAAATGAAAAATCAGCAGAGTTTTTTATAAATACAGATGTAATTAGGATATGAAGAATTTCATAGCTACACCATGGGAAAAGTGTTCCATCAGATGCAGCTAATTACTTCAAGCCTAGATAAAATATGAAGAAGAGCAAGATCTTATGACATGCAGATTCTCAAGGATTGCACAAACTGTCCCTTATCTTTTGTTACTACTGATCACAGCTGTAACTCAATAGGGTCGGAAGAA
Organism: Zosterops lateralis; assembly: GCF_965231275.1. Taxonomy (NCBI): domain Eukaryota; kingdom Metazoa; phylum Chordata; class Aves; order Passeriformes; family Zosteropidae; genus Zosterops; species Zosterops lateralis. The sequence continues at coordinate 113,269,820 of NC_139763.1, forward strand.
AGGGAAGTTAGGAGAGGGTCTAATCTATTTTCTATGATAAAACAATTTTAAAACAAGATAGAGGAGTGCTGGCAACATTTCAAAATGGAAAAAAAACCAGGAACTGTCTTTGTTCTTTCTGAAGAAGTTTTCAGTCTCTGGTAGTGGACTGGCATGTGTTAATGAAGCATGAGCCCGTGTCAGATAGATTTTTAATTCATTGACAGTAACATACTTACTTCCTATCTTTGGCATGAAACAATCAATTTAATTTTGTAGAATAAGATGGAAAAAAATTATTATCAGGAGGGGGGATGCTCATTGAGGAACTCACTATTGGACAGCAGCCTTATGATGGGGAAGTTACATCATAGTTCTTCAAATCTTCTTCCACAAATGGTTGCTGGTTCCAAAAATAAAAATAAATAAATAATCTAAAATGTATTCAGTAGCCCTACATTGCAAATTGTGACTTGAAACTAAATAATAAAAACACAGAGAAAGAATAAACTCTTCACTGAAGGACATCAGCATTTGAGGAGGGCAGCAGGCTTTTTTTATAGTTCTTCAGAAAGTGTTATGAGAACAACAACAACAAAAAGAAAAAAAAATAAAAGTGATGCATAAAAAGAAGGAGCAATATATGAAGAGTATGAGAGCAATGTAAATGTCAGCCCAGGTCCAGACTATGTTCACTTGATTTTCTGGTTGGTGTTTCCTGGTGGTTTGGGTTGTTTTCATTTTTTTTGTCTTAATTCTGTTTACATTTTTGGATTTTCTTTGATTGTTTGTAAGGTTTCTGTTTTCAAAAAATGTATAGAATTTACTAAAGTTAATTGGCCCATTTAGGAAGTACTTGGGATATAAACTGAAACATTTTCAGGACACGAATTTTGATTTTTCGGGCTATGGAAAAAAAAAAACTCTAATGAGCTTTTTCCAACACACAATGAGTCATGGAGATAAAAAGGATGGGGAAGATATGAAGGTTCATAGATCCAAGCTTTCTGTTCAGTTCTAATAAATACAAGTCTGAGATCTAAAGAGTGATTTTTCAGCATTTCTGGTATTCAGAGCCTTCTAGGCCCCTTAAAAAGACAAACCAATTAGAAAACGGTGATGCCACTGAGGTATTATTTGGAAATGAGGATATTAGGATATTTTTTATTTACTTTTTCGATTTATCTTTATTGCTTTAAAACAATAACAAACTCACAGGAAAGCAATTTTCTGAGGCATATGTAACTCTTCACTTGGAGAAAAACATAATTTATCCTTTAATTCTTTCTGCAATATTGCGCATAGATTGATTCTTTCTCTTTGTATGAAACTTTGCTGATGTTGATGGTTTCTTTATAATACACACTACAGCAGTATTTGATATTAGTCCCATCAGGTGCATTTTGCCTGAACTTAAATTGTGCTGCAGTCTTTAAACTGACCTCGTGGCAGTGCTATGGACATCGATTTTCATGCACTTCACTGAAAGTAAGCCCAGCTTCTGCTGCTTGTAGTTTAACCTTCTCCATTTCTTTCCATTTTCAGGGAGCTGGTTCCACCTTCCATTACAATTTTTTTTTTTTAATTAACTTTTTATATTTCTGCAGAGGCCAAGATCCTGTTGTGTACAGGGTCCTGGAAAAACACAGAGTTGATCACTGAATTTTGTGGAGCTGCAGAGTGTGTTATCAGACCATGAGGAGAATGGAGTCCACAAGTTTAAAACAAGCTGTGCCTTTCCTTTAATTTCAGTCTTTTCCAACCCCTTCTCTGGAAGACTGAATTCCATGCAGCTTTCCTTTGCACTTGGAGTCTCTTTCTCCTTTTTTCTTTTACATGTTCTTGCTGGGCCGCACTGCAGCCCGGGAGCTCTACTGGCAGCTCTACTGCCTCCCCTTTGCTGTTGAGACTCTTTCTCCTGGCCGGCTGCCTCTCTCCCTATCTGAAAACCTTCTTCTCATTTGCAGCTCTGCCCAGAGGATTGGATTACCAGATGTGAGCACTTATTTTCACTCATCTAGCTTCATTAATGGATGTGTAGCAGTAACCTCAACAGGTTTTTAAGTAAAATGTTCTTCTCAGGTAGTGGCAGGGGACAGGGAAAAGGAAGGAAGGATTGTTCATTTGCTCTGTCTTGAGTGCACAGAGTTACTTGGGACAAAACAATCCTTCTCTTTGTGGTGATCTTATGAAATCATTGGATATGCTTTTTTTATTAACCTTCTAATACCATAACTGGAAGGGACAACTATTTGCAGAAGTATGGTTCATGCAGCACTTCACTGGAACATTTATGCTACACTGCGATGTGAGTGGCATGGCGGATAAAGGGAATTATTAGATCTAGGTTAGGGTTTTTTTGCTTTTCATTTCCATTTAAGTGAAAGCAATTCTGGCTCCTTATTAGACCATCCATGTCAGGAAAAGCCGAGTGTTACGTCTTCTCATCATGTTTCGTGGTTTGCTAGAGTGTTATAATGAAAACTCTCAGAAGTTAATGCAGCACTTGAAACTGTGACACTATTCAGAGTTCAAAAAATAATAAAGAATCGTGTTCCAGTGGATGCCATCACTTATCAACAGTGCAATAAAAATCTAGCAACAAGAATAGCAACACTATCCATGTACCTTGCACTTCACTTCAGCTGGTTTGAGTTACTTTCAACTCTTATGTAAAGGATTTAATAGCTGAAAGCATTTTGCTGCTTGTGGTATTTGTTAGAAACGTAATCTGAACTGCTTCAACAGAGGAACACCTGATCAAATTTTCAGTGGCAAGAGACCAACTGTTTCAGTTCTGAAGTCAGCCTTGACTTTTCAGCATGAGAAAGTAAAGCTGAAGTAATCCCTTGTTGGGTGTTCACAAACAGCAGGATGTAGCTTTCCAAACAGTGCCGGGGCAATGGGATGTGACACTTGAGAGGACGTGGTTTGTGGCCACGTGAGACAGGAGGTGTTTTGAAGCTGGGCTGTCTAAATTTTCACACCAAAAGGCTGCAAAGCGTTCCTTTGGAGATGTGTGCATAAGACAACAGACGACATACATGCCATACGTGTCATCTGACAATAATTAAGGGAGCATGTTCCCTTTTTTTCTGTCAAGGTTTTGCAAGATTTGACTGCTGTCCATTGCTTTATTTGCATTTTTCATGTGGTGTTGTTCTGTTTTCCTGCACGTAGCAAAAAATTATCATGTAAGGGACCTTTCTTGACTGGCTTTAACCAGGCACACTTGGGTTTGAAGTATGACTTGATGTCTGGTACTAAGTACTAAAAGGGAGACATAACATTGCCTTTCTCTTTTACCCACCTTCCACAGTAAAACACAAAGATTTTCTGGTACATTGAGTGCAGTGTGTGGGAGGAAAGGAGAAAACCAAACAGCTGGAGTGCTTTCTGAAAAAAAAAAAAAAAAAAAAAAAAAGTTATTACTTCAAGTTCCAGAATTTGAGACAATATTCCTTGTATTTGGAATATCATATATAGGAACAATCTGGGATCAATCATGCCTAAACATTATTTTTTATTCATGTGCTTCTGAAGCAAATCTTATCATTTACTGTCTCAGTGTACATGCATACCATACACATGGGAAAACATGTACCTTTTCCCGACAGCAACACCCACTGGAGCTTTTTCAGTCCAACTCTAATCTTTTTCTTGCACATAAACAAATATGTTTCTTGTTGCTGTGTATAAATATTATCATTCCTGATAATTTTATCTAGAAATGCACTGAATCTTAGTGCTGGAACTAAATATTCTGCATCATGGAAATTGCTGGTGAGATGAGATGAATACATAGAAATGATTAGTTTTGGTTTACTGCAACAAAAAAAACTAAACTAGCAACAACAACAACAAAAAAACACCTACCAACCAAACAAACCCCAAAAAACTAGAACAAAAAACCCCAAAACAAACAAACAACCCCCCCCCCCCCAAAAAAAAAAAGCCAAACCAAAACCAAAAACCCAAACCCAAAACAAGCAAACAAAAAACCAACAAAAGAAAACCAGAAAAAAAAAGTATAAATCCTGTACTGCTCAGTGGGCTTAGCATTTGTTATTAGTTGGAACATATCTTTGAAAAAATGGTCACAAAACCTGCAGAAAAAAAGACACTTAGAAGTAACAGTGGTATCAGTGTGAGTTATCTAACACAACTGTGATATAGCTTGTCAAAGTCCATAGAAATGTCTTGCTTGAATTAATGCAAATATTAATCCTATGGAACAGTTGCATCAAGCAGGGTGATGCAGGTCTTGTTTCTGGAAAATCAAGTTTTGTCATCCTGAGTTAGGGGCCAGGATCAGACCCCTTCAGCCTCTGAAAAGCAGAGTTAGAATAGAAAAGATGGAAACAGAGGGCCAAGTGGATCAGAGCCCTTGGGAATTGTGTTTCCCTTCATTGCACGAGAGAGAGCACATTCAAATCTCTGTGTAGCTTATATGGAAAGAAAGTATGTGCTGTGTTTCTCATCATTATATTTTAATAGAATGTATATGGAACACTTGTGTTGATTTGGGCAATAAGAGAAATCCTCTTTTATCATGGGACAATTCTCAGTACTGTTCTGCCAAACAGAACAAGACCCTGGTACCTGGTAATCTCTTTCCTAGATGATTATGCTTCAGAATGAGAGGATATTTAATGTCCTTGTCTAAGGGAGGAGAAAAGTGCTGCAGTGTCAGCATATGGAACTGAGAACAGGTAGCACAATCGACTCCATGGCATTCCTTGAAATCCATATAAAGAGGTTCACTTACTGCAGCAAGCCATAGGCTCAGACACTGCACAGCAACATAACACAACTTAGTTTAATGCTCTGATTTTAACTTGGAATGGTGTTTCATCTCCACAGCCTATTTGTACATCTCATGTGCATCTTGTTAATTTGGTCTTTACTTATGGGTTCTTTACATGTTCATACTATCTGGATTTCATGTGGATTTCATGTCTGAAAGCCTTTTTTTTTTTTTTTTTTTTTTTTGCAGAGGCAGTGCTCCATATATACTAATCCTTAGGTGGAATTGTTATAAGATGTGGATGTTCATATCATAAATGTATTGAAGATTACTGGGTTTTGATTTTTTTTCTGTACTAAACTGCAAACTAGTACTTTCAATAGTGGTAGAAGTAGAATTTCTAGCATACAACTCCCTGTTAATTAAAATTTTTAATCAAATTGCTAGCTAAAAGCTCAATTGTGAGGTGTTGAAAACAATAGAAATAACATGAGGGTTTTTTCCCTGAATTTTCTGGATTTTTATGAGGAGAAAAACATGAATGTTATAATTGGTGGAAAATGAAGCTTAATCCTACCATATTAAGTTCGCTGGTGCTCTTGCTTGCTTCAGTGTTCTGGCCAGGCTGACGCTTAAAGTGCACATTGCATATATTTCTATTCCTGCATTTTATACGCCTGCCAAGTGTAGAGTGATGGCCTGAAGTGACATGTGAATACACCTGAGAGCTCAGCAGGACAGGCAGCAGCATTACCATCGTATCAGAACCTCTATCCTGCCACTGCTTCTCTTGAAACCTTTTATTAACCTCCCTGGCTAGAGACATAGGAGTAAAGACAAATTCAGAGCAGTTCTGTGCTCCTCCCAACACTGAAATGCATGTTTTCAAAGTGCTGTGGAGCTAATTCCCTAAACATCCCCCACTGATACTAATGGGAATCCTACAATGAAATCCCTCAACGTTTCCTTGAGCATGTATTCATTAGGACTTCTTCTCCACCCTCCCTCTCCCACCGCAGTTTCAAATAGAGGGTCAAGAGGTCTCTTGAAGCACAGCAGATGAACAAGGCAAGAGTTGATACAGACACTGCCTTTTGAGTGACATAACTGAGCAATTATGAAAGTTCTTGTAGAAACAACTTTTGTTTGGTGTGGGAGTCTATAACTTAAAGAACTATGGCAAAGACAGGGCATTCCTTGTGTGCCTTGTGTGTTATACTCGAGGATCATCACATACTAATTTTGTCAACGATAGACTTGCCAAGGATTTCAGAATCACCTAGGTGTGTTAAATGAAGGAGCAGGCTGTGATGCAGACTGGGACAATGAGCATTGTGGAGAAGGTTGCTGTTATGCAGAGAGCACAGTTTGACTTGGGAACAATCCAAATCCTTCCTCTAACTATCAATAGATTTCAAACAGCAGCTTGTGCTGAATGCACACTTATTTATACTGGGAAACCTATAATTTATTAATCCTAGTTATTAAAGTAATACATAGGGTTCTTTGATTGATGCCTGGTGCTGATTCCTTAGAATTATGCAAAGGGAGAATACCTATTATAATAGATATGAAAAATTTCCCCTTGGTACAAAGGAAGAGTTTAGGTGTCCTCATCTAGATATTCCCATGGTAATGTTTGTGGCTGTGAGATGGTCAGCATTTTTTGTCCATTGCCACTTCAAGTGGGCATTATTTTACCTATCTGTTGTTCCTTACCTCAGCAGCACACTTGTTTAGAAGTCTGTGGAGCTTGTCCATGCACAGAATTTTGGGCCCAGGGAGAGTAGCTGCTGACAGTTCTACTGTTTCTGCTTTCACAGGTCTGTCTCTGCTCCTGTGTTGCAGATAACTGGAGGTTGTACCCTTATAGATTACCTCAGATACTAACTGCCAGAGAAGCCAAAGGCAGCAAGGTTTTGAGCAGTAGTTGTCAGAGTTTTGTTTTCTACATCTCCAGCTTTGTGGAGGTGAGACAGCAGCAAAGGTTTCTTATATCTGTGTGCATGTGGAGTTTAACTACTGGATAGAGAATGGTTTTTATATGTGTTTTGGCTTGAAGGTGGGCTGAGGATACCTGTCTGTGGAAAAATTGAGTCACTGTAGAGAAATGTGTGCTTGGGGTGAAAAGCCATGTGCACTGCAGCTACTTAACAGCAGCGCTTCCTGTGGGCAAACCATGAATTCTCTGTGTGTATTCATTTAAACACAGAGCCAGTCGAGGACAAAGGACAAAACTGCTGATACTCTTTAGTCCAGAAAGCAGGAACGGGCCACTCCAGAGTCTGGCTGGGCAGCAGTTCCAGCCTTTCCAGCAACACAGCTGAGCCCCACGGCCACGATTTGGTGCCTTGGGGACAGCCTGGGTAAGGGAGGGTAGAACCTTCTGTTGCTGAAGGAACACGTGTGAGGAACAGCCCTAAGAGCCCTGAGGAGGGAGAGTAGTTACTCCAAGTGTCCCTGCAGGAATCTGCTGCACCCCCTGGAGAGAACATTGTGGGTCAGGTATCTGGAGGACTCCACAGGGAACAGGTGGATGTTTCCTGAAAGGACTTCAGCCTTTGGGTTGCTCACGCAGGGGCAGGTCTATCCTGAAGGGCTGCAGCCTGCACAAAAGACCCTCAGTGGAGCAGGAGAACAAGAAGACGTGAAAGGAGCAGCAGAGAAGAGCTGTTATGGACTGACCAGAGTGCCCAATCCTCATCACCTCTGTGCACTGGGGGATGGCAATGAATTAAATTTTCCCCAAGCCAACTCTGATTTTCCAGTGATGAGAACTGGTGAGTGATCTGTCTTTATCTTCACCTGTAGACTTTTGCACCTTATTTTCTCCCTCTTGACTGCTCCAAGACCAGTTTTGTTAGAAAGGTGAGGTAAATTCTGAGGATGGCATTCAGTATTTTAAAACTTCAAATTTTAAACACTGGTAGGTATCCATGCCTTTTCCACCACACAGGACTCATGGTCCCTCCCATCCTGGGAGGCTGGGGAGCACTATTTTTTTTAACACAACAGAGACCACCAAACCCTACTGTGATTGCTGGTTTGTAAGGTGCACTGCATGTGTTATTTACTAATGGATGGAGGTTTTCTGTGTTTTAGGGAAGGTGGTAGAACTTCAGTGCTCCAACAACAGGTCAGAGGTACCTGCCACAGCTGTCCTTCATTGTCCTGCTGCTTCCATCAGTGGCCCCTGTAGCCCAGACTGACATTGCCTCCCTGAGAGACTTCACACGTGGTCTGAAAGGGCTGTCATCTTGCTTTTGACATCTTGTACTTAGTGTTTAGACATCTTGTGCTTAAAGTACTTCCTAACTTTGGGTTTTATTTCAAATACAGTCTTTTTTTTTTTTTTTTTTTTTTTTTTTTTCCTGTGTTTGAGGAGAATTAACCTGAGGTTACAAAACAGTTGGCAAATAAGTGGAGTTACAGCTGGCTAGCATGATCTTTCTGCTTGGCTGCTGTGATGTGCTGAAAGATTACTCAAAATATGCTCCATTAAAGGTAGACTCTCAAGTTCAGTATAGATTAAGAAATTCCAAGTGTGTCCTAAATGCATATCTTTAATACATCAAAAATATCCTTGATGCAGATGGGTATGTTCAGTCCTCTGCACAGCAATGCTGCCTCCTCATTAATAAAGACGTGAATACAATGGAAAATTATTACCTTTGTCTCTGGATCCTGGTAATTCAAATATTCAACAGCATCCTAGCATTTCCCAGCCTTCACATAGAGCCACTTACTCTATCTTGAGAGGAAACAACATGTGGAAGTAGATTTGTCATACAGCATGAGGTTCCTTTGGAACTTGAAATGATAAACTCCACAGTATTTGCTCTTGGAAATGAACATTCAGTGAGGTTTACTTATTGCATGTGCAATAAAAATAAGAAAAACCGTGTTAAAATCAGCAGTTTAGTTCAGCTAACTCAGTTACGGCCACAGCTTATGGTAGGCTGTGAACATACAACAGGTCAAATGCAGCTCATGTAGCGTCACCCAGAATATCCTGTTCCCAAATAAATGGAAGACAGTAAGTGAAATTAGGTTTATGGTGGGTGGGATGCTGGAAGGTAGAAGTGCTTACAGCACTAGAGCCACTGTGAAGAAATAGACTCTTAATCGTGTGTTTACATGCTTCTACAATCAGTTTAATTAAATTACTGTCACAAGCATATCATTCAATTTTAGCTCTTTAGGAGGACTAAGTACAGCCTGAGGAAAGGATGAATTCTGAATAAGAAGATGATCCAACCAAGTAGGAAATTAGGGTTAACGTAACCCTAAGATAAGTTTCTTCAAGAGGTAAATGAAGATGAGTTTTTCTCTAGAGCAGAACATTTTTAAATGGCTTTTAAGAGACAAAGACTTTAGGCAAACATTTTTAATGCGTTTTTAAAATAGATTCATGAAAATATCCCTAAATGTGATTCCTCAGTGACACTCAAAAGGCTCATTTTTACATCCATTAATTTAAATAATAGATCAATAAAAATATTTAAAAATGAGGAATATTCCCCAAATAATATACTAAACACTGCATGCACACAGGTTATGAATCTACCCCAAAATAACACACCTTTACCTATTTTATTAAGCAACTTTTTAAAAGTCTAGGCTCTGTATTTGTTGTGTCTATCCCAAAAAATTTCCTGGAAAATCTGAATTTAAAAAATGGGATAAAAAACACTATCACTATTCCCATGTAGGATTGTTTGGCTGTATATTGCCATGAAAGATATAATAGTGTAAATCCTTCAGTGAAGGATTTTAATCTGTGTTTCTCTATCGGTGCTTTAATACCAGAGTAGTTTACATCTAGACTGGCTAGGCCCTGGACAATGAATTTCCAAGTTTTTAGTGCTTCTTCTGATCCAGATATTAAATCATAACTAGTTTTCTTGCTGGAACTTTTTTTACAGACCTGGTATTTTACATCAACTCTCTACTATTCTCATGTTGTCCCAAATTTAAGTACTAATCTTGAATGCTAATTTTTTTTACCTCTTAAACTGTTGTTGCTTTTCCACAGAAGGTTACAAGCCCAAGCCTGGAAAGCTCTATTTCATCAGCAGCACGTTTGGGATTGTTAGAGTTACTAAAATGAAAAAGATCAGGTCAATATTTGTACCAGGCCCCCTTATGAAAGCAAAATGTTTGACATCTGCATCGTATTAAGGCAGTCCAGTTAATGGGAGCTCCTGTAGTGTGTGAGTTGCAGGTTTCTGGCAGTTCTGCAAGTCAGACTACCTGCTTATTTAGGATCTAAAATTTCAGTTCTGTGGTAATTTGGGGAGTGAAGCCCATAGCAGGGCCAGAATTTAAACTTGGATGTCAGAGCCTGAGTGTTGTTTGAAAATTCAGGCCATAATTCAGAGGCAGGAAGATGAAGCAAGTAAATACATCAAATATCGTCATAATTAATACTGTTGACGCAGCATGGTGTATCCTGGGAATTTAAAAGAGCTTGAATAAAGGGGTGAGGCTAATAGTACTACAGGCAATGAAAATGCGGAGAAAAGGTGATCATTGGTAAAGAAAACAGCAACTGAAATTATGCAAGGGGGTAGAAAACTGATATGACACTGATATGATGCTTTTCTAGAATAAGAAACCTTGCTCCGAATATAGATGTATTTTAAAACTATTGTCAAATTTCATTTTATGCCAGATATAGCAAATCAGATAATCTTTTTGCTGAAATCTCTTAATTTATACTGTTGTTTCCTCTGCTGGATTGAGTTAAAAAAAATCAGCACAGTAAAGATTATAAAATAAGACAAAAATCTGCCCATGTTTAGAGGTATGTGATTTCATTTTTTTTCAATAGAGCACTTGAAATTTGTCAGGTTCATTGCTACAAACAAGAAACAATCATTTTTCTCTCTCATTGAACACAGAACACAAAATTACATATTTTCTTTAGGAAACCTGCCTCAAATTCTCCTGAGTACGTGAAGTTTTCTCATATTGTCTTGAATAGAGGCCATGCTAAGGTTTTAAAAGGATCACACCTTAAAAATTATATCACCATTCTGCTCTCTAAAGGCTCCCCTTTTAGCAGTGAAGCTTATTTTTGTGCTATATGATGTCATAGCTCAGACATTTATGGTAAAGGAGAAAATTAATAATTAGCTCACAGATTTGTAGTAGCTGAAGTTTGAATTTTAGGTAAAGACAAGCATAAAGAAGGTTATTGTGGATAGCTTTTTGTTTTGAGAGAGACAGTAACTGTGGTCTGGGTGGAAAAGCATGTTTTAGTTAATATTGCTGAGTTAATTATTTTTTTGTGCTTCTTTTGCCTTTTTTTTAAATCTACTTTAGAGAATCAAAAGCAATTTCTTGAGCTTATTTTAAAATATAATTTCAGTATTGTTATTTAAATTCACAATAATATCTTATAAAATATCAATCAGCTTTTAAATACATTTTTGTAATGTAATATACAATATAATTTATGTCACTATAAAAATGTTACTTCATCACTGCATTGAAGGGCTGTAATTCAAAGAAATGTATCGTATACAAATGTAAATCTAAAAAAAACCCTTATTTTTTGTTCTTTTGAGGAATACTGAGTAGAATATTTTGTGAAAAATCATATACAGCCAGGCCTGACAAACACAGCCATTGCATTATTTTTTTTTCTTGTAAAAAATATTTTCTTTCATCTTGGTATCTGTAGAATTATCTTTATCAAATGTAGGAAGACGTAGGGGAAAACAGGCATTTGTAGATATTGTTATCTGGCTGTTATAAAGAAATTTGGGCTTTTTGAGTGGCAGATACCTAAAAGATAAACAAACACTTAAGAAATTATTGTATTAAATGCATAAAAGGGACAAGGTTACAGTATGCATAAAGTGTTTATTTATATTAAATTGTTATAAAAATCAGGGTGCATTATGCTTACAACTCTGCTTGGATTATCTTTCCTCTAGTGATTTTTTTTTGTCTTTCAAAACAATGGAATCTGAAAGTCACTCAGATATATTTTGTCAGATTTGGAAAATATGCAGTTCTAGTATGTTCCATAAAAACCACCTCTGGTAACAAAGAATACCAGCATCATTCCCTAATTCAAAGTAGGCATTAGAATAGGAAATCAAGATATTTTAAAGTATCAACTGGAATTTCTATTCCTTTCTGATTCATCAGTATTTTTTTTGCGCTCCTGGATGAGTATGTCCTAAGCATCCTTAAACTGATAACGGTCTCTAAAGCAAAGACAAAACTTGCAGAACATTGGGCACCAAGTGGAAAATGATTTTATTTCAACTACCAGTGACTGATTACTAATAACACAGACTTACTTTGCCTTCATGATCAGGATACTTACATGCTTCTGTAAGCTGTTTACCCAGAATTTATAAATAGGAAAGAAAATAACCCTCGAAAGCCAAACAACTTCTTCTCCTTGTCGCCATATGCTGCATCTTTTCCCTCTAGGTTTTGTATACTCTGTGTGTGAAGAATGGTGTCTTTTCTTTTCATGTTGCTCTGTCAGCGGTCATAACAGCTATTCTCTTCATGAATATGTAAATCCCATGCATAAAATCAGAAAAATTAGCATGGCGATTCCCACTATGGAATGTGCCCGATTATGTCTGCTAATACGTGGGATAGTGATGATTTAATCTTTGGACTATATGAGCAGATTCAGGTACACTTACAAGAGCTGCAGTAATTACAGAGGACCCAAACACACAAGCTGGGTGTGTGCACATGCTGGAGGGTCATTGGGCTTTAATAGGAACTGGGCATCTGATGCCTGGCTATGATGGAGTGCTCGCAGATTCATTTACAGGCGCTTTCTCTGATGGGTAGTGACAAGGAAGAAAAATGCCCTAGGTCTACAATACCCTTCCCTTACTAACTGACACTCGTTTGCATTTGAATTTTTTTCCCCCCTTTTTTTAGTTCCTACTGAAGGCTCACAATTAGAACTGAACAAATAAAACTCTGGATAAATAAATGGGAGAAAAACGGTGACCACATTTACTAGGCGTCCTTAACTTCCTTGGTTTATCAGCAATGGGTGTTGGAGGGGGGAGGAAGGACACGCAGAAAACAAAACCAAAAAGGCACCACCAGCAATTGATGCACTTTTATATTTAAATAAGCAGGCGTGCTCATGCATATTTATATGATGTGCATGCCTATGCGCCGCTCTGAGCAGTGGCTCTGCGGCTCGGCTGCAGTAATTAGGCTGATGTAATTATAGTAAAACAAAGCAAGCTTAGGCTGAGGATGGTGGGTTTGTTTTTTTTTCCCCCCATGCAGTGGGAACATTTAAGACATATGCATATTCCAGCATACAAAAAATGAACCTGCAAAGCTGTCGGAGGCTAGGAGGACAGTGTGGCCAGTGCACCTATTGTGTCACTGCTGTAGAAAGCAGCTTAGCGATTGGCCACTGTCTGCAGCACATAATACTGACTGGTTATAAAGGACTTGTCTAAGGGAAAGCCTGTAGGTACTCCATTGTCTGGCAAAGTTGATATGACTACATTCTTTTTGCAGGGGGTCAGACAGCTGAACTGTAAAAGCTGCACAGATTTTTTTTTTTTTTTTGTCTTCATCTGTCTCTCTGTCTCTTCCATATAGCATTTTTCTTTCATGCCCTGTCTCAGTTTGCATAGTTAAAGAGAATGCTAATTAAGATCCCTTGCCTTAACCTGAAAATAATGACTCGGATGTAACTAGAAAACTGGCGATAGTTTAAAATATTCTTGCGTAGCACCAAGTTACCGTTCTAGGGGGAAAAAAGGAAGAATTTTTTTTTGTAATCAAGGTAAACAAAAAAGAGTTGTTGCTTCTCTTTCGTCCTTTTTTTCATTCTTTCCTTTTTCCCTATTTTTCTTTTTTTTTTTTTTTAAACCAATGATGTATACCATTCCAAGCCAGATAATATTTTATTTCAGAAAGCATGTTAGCTACATAATTTAAAAGTCCACAAATCAGTTGCAATTTAGTGCTTATTAATCCTTCTTAGGATGTAATTCGGTGAAAGAACTGCTTTAAAAAAAAAATTCTTTTCTGTATTATAGACGGATCTAACAACGCAGTCTGGGCTCCGTGCCAAAAGCTGGTATTTCACAGCAGCGACCGCCTTACAGATGAGCTGTGGGAAGCAGGAGGGAGACTCTCTTAGGGTGCCACTACTATGGAGACACAGCTGGGCTGAACAAGATTTGCTTCAAACGACAACAAGAGAGACAGAAAGAGTCTGGTTCGACCGCTGCCCAAGCAGGCAGTAACCAGAAGAGCTAGCAGCCAATCCGGCCATGCTGCACTGTTCGAAACCAGCTCTACATCCCAGCCAATCAGTGACATCACTGGTGAGAAACTCATTTACATCATGCAGTAATGAACTTTGTTTAACGTAGCCTTTTTTCTTTTTTTTTTTTTTTTTTTTTTTTTTCCCTCACAGAGATTAGGTCCTCCAATAATTATTCTGCCAGCATAATTTGAATAGCTATGCAAAACGATGGCTACAATTTCTTGATTTTTTTTTAACTGTGTGCTGTCTCTGCAGGTAACCATGAGCATTGTTCCATTTTTTTTTCTGTTGGCCTCATAAAACCTTTAGAAGTGTCTTTAGTTGTTAATTTTGTGTATACATTTTTCTTTCATGTATGTTTGTCTCCTTGTAGTCCTTATCTAATGTGGTACTTCTTTCTCCAGTTATAGCCTGAGATTACCTTTAGCTGTCTTGGAAGGTAAAAAGGGTGTTGCTACAGCATTGAGTTTGCATCTTCAGCTGCCATCACGGTCTAAATACTTATTCTAATGCTTCAAAAATCATTTCGCTGTGGCCATTTTACATATCTGGCTTTCTCTAAAGGTTCTTACATGCATCTGTTACAACTGAGTAAAGTTCAGTACTGTTATATTTCATTCTTCACCACTTTCAGTCAAGATGTCATTTTATTAATGAATAGAACTGAGATCGCTTTCTGAACAAATTTCACCCCCTTCCTTCCACCTCGACACAATGCACCTGATTTGCATCCATTTACCAGAATAACTGAATACAAGAGCCACTATGAAAGGAAGTCAAGGGAGAGCTTGCATATTGCTTCAGGGTATGTTGCAGCAAAGCGAAATATAGAATTTTTGTTTAGAATGTGCTTAATCTACACAGAAAAGATTAGATCTTAGGTTGAAAAAACTCTTATCTATCCAGCTTTTCATATTAGGAAATAGGTTTTTTGATGGGGGGGTTGGGTGTTTTCAGTTTTTTAAAAACAATAAACGTGCACATTTTCTTGAGATGTGTTCAATTATAAGTGGAAAACATTTGGGCAAGCCAACATTGTGTTGAACATTTGGATTTAGTTCTTTGTGGGTAAAGCAATTTGTTGTGCGAACAATTTAAAACTAGCCCAGGATACTGTGGAATGCAGAGATTTCAGACTGCATAATCTTATGAGGCAAGGTTTTGCTCTTCAGTATTCTAATAGCCGAAACAGAATCAGATATGAGACAAATTCAATATTGTGTTATTAAATTAAAGCTATATCCGTTGCTAGTGGGCTTCAAGAGGTCAAGTCTTTCGTAAAGCAAAATTTTATTTAAAGAAGTAGCCTGAAATAGAATTTTTGTTACAACATGGAAACTTCCCCTCTCCTCACACACAATAATCTACAATTTGTTTACAGTGCTTCAGTTATATATTGATCCTTCTAGTCACTTTGAAAATACACAAGATTTAAGCACTAAACCATAGCTCTTTCAATGCATGATGCATTCCATCATCCCATCATCAGTATTCTGTGTGCAGCTGTCCTGATTCAGCCACTGGCTCCCCTGCTGCAGATCCTGTAATTTGAATCATGCGTAATAATATATTATCCTACTGGGGGCCTTCCTTCGGTAGGAGAGTGGTTTTATACCTTCTGCTCTAAGAGAACTGTGGGCTCCTTGCCATCTCGTAGCCATTATTCACCGAGGCAATCAAGATAGTCTTCCTTAAGGAATAACATCTGCACCACTGCATGTGCCACAAATAGGAAGCCTCCCCTCACGTTATAAATTTAGTTTTCTTGGGAGCAGGAATATTTGAGAATACTGAAGCAGAAAAGCTGGACATTCACAGGAATTCATCAAAAGTGTGTTGAATGTGCCATGTGCTGAAATCCAGGCTGTGAAGACATTTGGACTGGATAAGGGAGGCAGAGGAGAAGAAAATAGAAACTGGTGGCTATTCTGTGATTTTTGATAATATTTAACCCAAGTCATGTTTTTGACTTAGGTGATGATTACTGCTGTATTAAATATGTGACATTTGCCTTGTTGACAAGGTAATTTTCTAACTAGGGTGTTGATGGGATGGTGTCAGCTGGGACTGGAGCTGCATTTCCCAGGTTAAGAATCTAACCTGATTTGATGCATTCAACAAGATGCAGTGTCAGTAGTGAATGAAAAACAGATACCAAAAGGGATGAAGATTGTAGAAAATATGAACACATCATAACAAAATAGCAAAACTCAGAAACGCAGAATCTGAAAACATGAATTGTGTTCATACAACATGAATTGTATCTGCTGGGTGAAGATCTGTGGGGCATCTAAAGGTGAGTGAAAGCAGCTGCTTGGGGCAGAGAAAGAGGAACCCCAGATCTGTGGAAGTCTTTCAGCTATAGTGTGTGCACTGCTGCCATATGTAGCAGATACATCACTGCCAGGGCCTACAGGTTTCTTTTGTTCACATAAATGTCACCCCTAAAACACAAACAAAATACCCTGAGATCTTATTGTTCCAGATATTCTTTTCATGTAAGCATAGAGAAGCATGATTTTCTGTCCTGTACAAATTGTTTGACCATTCCTGTTAAAGAAAACAGATTTGTCATTTTTTATTTAGGGAAGAGAGAGGGGAAGTATTGGGGCGTGAAAGGAGCAAAATTTGATTTAATATATATATATCTTATCCTGAAGCTTACATAGTTTTCATTGAAAAACAGTAATACCACTGTAGCAAATAATTCTACCCAAGACATGTTTATTTTAGTACTGTTGAGGTGTACATAGCAGGGGAAGGTGGTCTTGTTGTCATTGCCTCTTGTTTTACCTTCTGTAAAACAGAAATAAAGTCCATAACCTGGCTGAAAATCAAAAGTGCTACTATTTGGGAACTGAAGTCCTTCTGAGACTATAGGAATGATAGTTAAATAGGGCTCACCTGGTGGCTGCCTTTTAAAGAATCTTTTTAGAGGGAGGACCCTCAACATCTGGACTATCTGTCATATTTAAAATACTGTACAAAAATATCAGAATTTTTTTAAATAAACAAGGGAAGTCCACAGCAATGAAATAAGAAAATTTTAAGATCAAAATTGCAAATAAGGCAAACATATTGGTGACTGCAGCTTACTTCCTGACTCATTCCATCTAGAAGAAAGGAAGAGAGCTTCTTAGGCCATTGATGTTCCACTGAAGAATATTCTCCATATATTTATTAAGTTTTCAGTAATAGGCATCAATAGGTAAAACAATACAAAAAATCGTAATGATTTGATGAATCACAGGAAGACAAATCACCTTCATGACAGCTTCATGACAGCTGAACTCTGACATGAGGAAACAGACTAAGCAGAGAATGGTATTTGCCATAGTTCACCCCATTTAAAAGAGTAATGCCATTCTGAAGGATGAGCCAGAAAATAACAGCCATGACATATTTCTTTTCTACTTCTGTGAACAAATACATTGTACTTGATTCTTCTATGGTAACATTTCATCTTTCTGATAAAAGTCCTAACAAAAAGTCCATTCCACAGGCTTCTTCTTTCAAAAGCCTATGATTTCAATAGCTGGTGTTTCCAAGCAGGACATCTACTAGAAGAGGGTATGGACACTGAGATTTATTTTCTGCCATGCCTCAGTGTATAAGCAACCTAGTTTTTGCAATTCAACCTATATCATTTAAAGGAAAAGAATGAGACTGAGCAGCAGAGATGACACTAATAGTGAATTACTGCATGTAATTTTTTATGTAATATCAAAATTTTTTATACTTTATGAGAAGGTTCTTTTCTCAAATAGTCAATATTTAAGCAATGGATTTCATTAAATCAAGTTTTAGAATTAAGGGTGACAATAATAGGAAAACAATGTCATGGTTTAACTACAGCTGGCATCCAAGCAGCTCACAGATGCTTGCTCACCCCCCAACTAGTGAGATGGGGGAGAGAATCAGAAGGCTAAAAGTGAGAAAAGTTATGGCTGAGATAGAGACAGTTATAGGTAAGAAAAATGCACACAAGTAAAACAGAAAAAGGAATCCTTTCACTGCTTCCATGGGCAGGCAGGTGTTCAGCACTCCCAGGAAAGCAGGGCTCCGTCATGTGTAATGGTGACTGAGAAGACAAATATCACTGTGAACATCCTTCCCTCCTGCCTTCTTCCCTCAGCTTTATAGGCTGAGCATGACTCCATATGATGTGGGGTATCCCTTTGGTCAGTTGGGATCAGCTCCTTGTGCACCCCTAGCCCACTCACTGGTGGGGTTGTGTGAGAGACAGAAAAGGCCATGACTCTCTGATCACTGCTCAGGGATACCAAAAGCATCCCTGTGTTATCAACACTGTTTCCATCACAAATCCAAAACACAGTCCCACACCAGCCACAATGAAAGAAATTAACTCTACCCTAGCCAGACCCAGGACACACTCTAAGGAATCAGCAAAAACTGCTGCCCTTTAAAAGGACTGCACATTTCCTCTTTTTGCAACATGCAATGTTGAATTGGCTTCAATACTCCATATAAATGAAGACTAGAATACCCTGTATATATTTATCTAAAGGCAAAGGATATTGAGCTATCTGGCTTTTTTTATAGTCTACAGCAAAAGGGTAGAAATGGTAGAAAACTGTAAAAGAATGTCTGCCTTGCTGATTTTGTTCTAAAAATCTAGAGGTACATACATATATATGTATATATATATATATATTTCACTTGGGCATATAAAGATTCTTTGATTACATTACTGAGATACACACTCATATCAGACTGTGTAGGGAAGAACTTATTTATGGGGTACTTTACTAGTGAATCAAAACACGATCTTGGGTAAACAAGGTCAGTTTCTATTTTACTGTGACACTTCAGCTTTCCTCACTTAAAATTAGGCTGTGGGAAATGGAGTGTGATGGCCCTTCTCTGTATGAGAAAAAGCCTGGAAGGGACCCAAAACGGTTTTCTGGAAGCAAGAACATAAAGAATGGTGAATATAGATATAGGAGTCATCAGTTGTTCAAGGACAGTCCTACAATATTTTAAGGGCTGGTAGCAGAAAAGGGGCCTAAATGCTGGCCTGAAATGTCTTTATTTTCCCAGTGGCTAATGGGAGGGGAGTTGAGCAGTGCCTGCTGCACTACGTCACCCTGAAGGCCCTCAGACAGGGGCTTTGATGTGCAAGGCAGCAAACTGCGGACTTCTGGGGTTGTGGTTTTATTTCTTCATCCAGTTGTTTTCATTTTTCATGTTACATGTCTGTGCTGTATTGCTCTTAATGAAAATTTTGGAATCTAGGTGTGTTTTATTAATGCATCTATAGTTTTTCATTTTATTCTTCCATTTAAGTGAAAGCAGAAAATATCTTCTTATAAGAAAATTCTTAATGTGGTAAATTTAAGGCAATTGTTTTCACTAAGAGAGTTTGAGCTCTGTGTCACTATCCAGCAATTATAAAATTAGGCACTAAGATTTTATTATGAAAACTATCACTTAATGTCTTTGGAAACTGTCTTTAGAAAGATTTTAAAAGGTCACATTGAGCGAAGCGAAAATTTTAGAATATCATGATTTATGACAGCTTATGTTTGTGACCTCATTTGAGTTCATGGAGCAATGAAAACTGTCTCTGAAGGGCAGATGTAGAGAAGTATCTTTGCCAAATTCATAGGTTGGCTGGCTGGATCAAGGAAGGTTGGATTTCTTTTAACATGAATAAACAAGTCTAAAAGGCCCAATGACACAGACATTAAAAAAAAAAAACAACAACTTTGGACTGGCAAGATAATTATTAAAAAAAAAATATTCAGGCAATCTCAAGCAATGCACAACCACAGAAAGTGGTAGCAGCAGTCCAAAACAGTATGGACAGAAGGGTACAGTTCTGATTAACTGTCAGCTATAACATGAACCAAGTTACTTTGACTTGCTTTGTTAGCAAGGTATGAGTTAATTTACCTTTGGAGCCAGGTAATTAGCTGAGATGATCCCTCTAGTGGAGATAAATTCAATTTCACCAGATGGCTCTGACTTGTGCAGTATGGATCCAAAATGGCTGAAGAGAACATCCCAAAACCCAAAATTATCTTGAAAGTCAAGAGCTAACTATTCTTGCATTTCCAATCCAGCATCAAAGTGGTTGGAAGAGGCTATGAGTGCAATGCCATTGTTTTGAAACCTGTTGCTAAACACATCAAAAGCTGCTTTTACATTAGTTGAATCCTTGATGTTTTCACAGCTGGAAATAAGTTAAATAAGTATGTATTAGAAAGTTTTTCTATTTCCATTATAAGTATGGACATGGAAAAACATTTTTCTATCTCCATACATACTCATGAAGTATAATCCGATCCCAACCTGCTCAGTATCTCCGAACTTTAATCAAATCTTCTTGTTCACGGCAAAGATAAATTGATATTTTTGTCTCTAGATCTGTCCTTCTGTTGGTAGTTTGGAGGACTCTGACAGGAGCAAGAAGCTTTGGGCTGAGGCACCAATGCGAGAATGACTGACCTCTAGCATGGCATAGCAAGGAAGCCGGGTTTACCTGCTCCTGTTATTAGCTACTCGATCCTTGGGATTAAATTTTGCCCAGCAACTAAAAAAATCTAAGGGATTATTCTTTTATATACCTCGTAAAGGAGATACAGGTTGCGGGGCTGTCATGCTTTGAAGAGGGGCCAAGTGGCCATAAGAAACATATTTAAAACATTTTGAGCTTTCCAGGGAAGGGGGAGTGATGTTTGGTTCTACTGGTGCTGGTGTGAGGACAAACCTAGAAGACCTGTCCTGAAAAATACACTTTAACTGGTTTGTGTCCATTTTAGTGCATCTGATCTAGTGTGCAGAATTTCTGATGTTTTGCACCTGGTAGAGTGGGTGAGGAATTTATAGCTGTGCAATGAAAATTGCTGTTTCTGTAAAATCTGAGCTAGCTTTGGGTGATGTTTGTTATCAAAATTTTCAAGTGCAACACTTGAAAGGTATGGAATGGAAAAACTGTTTCCAGGTCAAGTCTCCTTAACACAAATAAAAATTCAGCTAATAAAAACTTCAATCTGGACTGACAAAAGTGCACATAGCAAGTTATTTTAGCATGTCATATTATCAGAAGAGCAGTTGGGCTTGTGTTCTTCCTTCGTGATCCATGCTCAAAACAAGGAACTGGAGATAAATTAATATATACACACAGAAAGTGTGTGTATATGCAATGGAAAATTTCATCTTAGGATACTTCTGACTACAAAAATTATCTTTGTTCCAAAAATTCCCTTTATTTAAAGAGTGTTCAGTCAGATTCATGGATGAAAAGCATGTGAAGAACTGTTAAATACATTGGTATTACCTCTAACTCAGGAAATCCCTGACATTTGTGTGTCCTCAGCCTTTTCTCTTAGGCATCCATTTAAATTTTCCTGAGTGCCATCTTCAGGAATCAATTGACTTCAGCTCTAATAAATAAAATACAGTTGAGCACCTGATATATGCAGAAAACCAAAAACAGCTAGACACAAAATTGTACTTCTAAAGGAATTTTGATGGTGCACAAAATCAAGTGGAAACACTTTTGTCAATTAAAACAAGATATTTTGGTTTCTTGAATGTTCAGAGGTGTTTACAATTTATCGACAAAGTTGAAATATTTCTACATTTTTAAATCCTTTTGGAATGTCCCATTCAACATCAATTTTTTTTTTTTAATTTGCCATAGTTTGACCATCTTGGTAATGAAGGAAAATCCAAAGTGATAAAACACTTTTCTATGTACAAATTTCTTTCATTTAGAATTTTCAGCAGGTTGGTATAATAGAGTGTCAGGTAGTGTTTCCCTTTTCTATTAACTGAAGGATGCTGATTTGTCCTAAAGCCTGCCCATCAAATACGATGAAACAACCACTGTGTGTGTGAAATAGCTTCTTATTAGATTCCCATTAATTTCTCCCAGGAAATTTATATTCTATGGATGTTTTTTGCAGATTACTTCAATTAGTGTAAGACTTTCAGTGAGAGGCAGTTTTAATGCTTTGCATCTTTAAGTTATTAACATATCATTCATGGAAATGCATGCAAAATCTTGACAATGATGTAGATTTAATGTCCAAGCAGAATGGGCTAAGTACATGTAAATGTACATATTTTTAGTAAAAGCTCTCATTGTTAAACCAGCTGCTTTAATTTGTCTACAAAACTGAAATTATTTCCCTTTGTTTCTTGTCTTGCAAAATATGGGCATAGAATTAATACTATGATAACGATGACTGCCATGCTGAAAAAAATACTTACATTGTAAACAACACCCAAGCACTACTTAAAGCTTAAAAGAAAAATGCAAGGAATGACAATCTGTTGGTGTTTTGTAACAAACTATATTTCCACTTAAGTCACTGAAAACCAACAAAATGCTGAGTGTACTTGCCACAATTTTTAGAAAGTTAAAATTATCTGAGAGATCTGGAAAATTCTGGGGTTTAATGCTTCTGTTGAGATGTTTCTAAATAGTCAACACTGTGTCATTGTAAAAATTGTAAAAAATTATAATAATTACATTTGCAAATTGTTTTATGAGTTCTTTTTGAAGACACTCTGTGGTTCTGCTTCTAATCCGAATTTGGAAACCAACATCAACATGAATGTTGATGTGAATGCAAACCATTATGTTGACAGAGTTACATAATTTTAGTATACATATTCATTTTCTGGCATGTAGTTGAAACTGTATTTGTGTCTTTTCTAAAAAAATTGACTTAAATGACTACCTAAAGTCCTGCCCCACAGCTGTATTTTCCTGTGCCATTCTGATACATCCCTGAGATAGTCTGGGATTTTATTGCATGATCAGTCATTGTACCTGTAGAGGACAGTGACCTGTCCCGTATTGGCCTGTGTTGAAGGAGTGAGAAGATGTGAGATGTTTGAGGCAAAACTTCTTGTGCTGCATGTTTGTTCAGAGCTCAGGGCAGGGGTCAGGGGAGTATCCAAGGGTTCACACTCTGCTAATCATACCTGCCACAGTCTCAAGGAGAACAGGCACAGAAGCTGGAGAAATGTAGGAAAGAAGGTTATTTCCAAAACCCTTTCTTTGGTGCTTCCGGCAGACAGTCTTTTAGAAGCATGGCTACAACAGGGTGTGGAGACAGCCTGAAATAACATCCCAGGCAAGGACTGAGCAGCCACTCTGATCCCTGTCCCTTGTCAGAGGTCTGCAGCTGCATATGAGCAGGTGTTGGGATCTGTGGGTATGTGAGACTTTGTGTCACTGGCAACTCTATGTGTGGCCTAAATGACAGAATTTCCTTTCTTTAATTTACCTGTTTCTTTTTACACCAGTGTCTGTGGAATACAGAAATATATGTCCTCACTAAAATATGTCTCTAAGAGAGAGCTGGGTACAAATTTTGTGCACCTCACAACCAGTTGCCTCATACCCCTAGTGATTAGGCTCTCATTTCTTTTAACAGTTCCTGTTACCTGTAGTGCTTGTTATTATTGTGACTTATTAAAATTTTTCAAAGACTTCTTCGTAACTTCCAATTCCTCATGTGTTCCTACCAATGCAGCTATTATTTGAATCTTGATATTCTTTGTAGCAATCAGAGCAATGTCTTGACATCACTGCAGGCCTAAAGGAATCAGGACCTTGTGAATCAGGAGCTTGTATTGTTGCTCAAGGATCAACAATTATTTAGACAGAAACACTGCCCAAATGACCAAAAAAAAAACAAAACCAAAAAACAAACAAAAAAAATAACCCCCAAAAAACAAAAGGCAATGCAGTGTATTGTGTTAAGAATAGGATGTTAAGGGTTGGAACAGACCTTAAAACTCATTGAGTTCCAATGTCCATGGCAGGGACAACTTCCACTATCCCAGGTTGCTCAAAGCCCCACCCAACCTGGCCTTGAATACTTCCAGGGGTGGGGCAGCCACAGCTGCTCTGAGCAACCTGTGCCAGGGCCTCACCATCCTCACAGTGAAGAATTTCTTCCTAATATTTACCCAAAATTTCATATTTTCCATTTCAGACCCATTGCTCCTTGTTCTATCGCTGCAATTCCTGATGAAGTCCTTCTTCACCTATCCTGTAGGCCCCTTCAGATACTCCAAGGTTACTATCAGGTCTCCGCAGTGTCTCAGTATTTATGGTACAGCAAACTGTTGGTTTCAATACATAAATCCCACTTTATTTCTTTAAAATGTGGACATTCTCCAGTTGTTCAACATTAGCATTGTACAAGAACCTGCAGATTCTTCTCTACAATCATGATAATAACCTGTCCCTGTAACTGGTGCTATTTTGCTCCATTCCAAATTTTTTAAAAATACAGTTAATTACACATTTCCTAAGTACAAGGATGTAAATCAAGAATGTTTGACTCACAGTGCTGAAGGATACAGAATCACCTGTAATCAGAGATCTCTCTGTTTGTCTGGACTCTTATATTCTATTTTCTAATCTGTGTTAGTAAGGTGCACTCTGAAAAAGTGGTACAAATATGTAGAGAGGATTACTTCGAAGAATTCAACTAGTCATAAATAAACACAGCCTTTACCACATTTGGGAAAGGAGGGAATGGAAAATACAGAACTGATTTTTAAGGAATTACCTCTTGAGATAATTAGTTTATCAGGTCTTTTCCAGCTTTTATGTATAGCTAGTGAACTGGACAATTTGCTCTCTCTCTCTTCTTTGTACTCAGCATATTTTGAACTTTGATAATAGCAAGTTTATTTCCTACTGTACTTAAAACAATTCCATCCATTGGTTCTGTCCTCCCTATTGGTGGATCATTTCAGCAAGTCTCTCAGTGTGCATTTTCACTTTGATCATGCCCTTTCCATCCATTTTAAGGGAATTAGATGGACTCTCAAGGGAGCTCACGCAAATTTTCAGATTGGTTTTGTCGAGGTAATTCACTCATTGGTGAAAAAATGGAACACCAACCAGGAAATATAGGAGCATACTCAGATTCCATTTTTTCACCAGGATACTCCTTGATAATGAAGCCTTGTATCATGTAAATTCATGCAGAATCATAGAGCTATGTGCACCTGGTAAGCAACAGGCAACACATCAGCTGAGGAAAAAGTGTTATTTGCTGCAGGCAAAGGTCCTGTGAATTGCTTACTTAATGTAAAACAGTGTAGAGTGGGGTTTATGTCATAAGTCAGTTTGAAAAGAGTTGGTGGGTTGTTTTTTTTTTCATCTCTTTGACCTGGCAATCAGAAGCATCAGCAACCTCTTTCAGTATGGAAATCTCAGTGTTAAATGTTCTCTCCAGTACCTGTGTTAACTTCTGTTGAACTAGTTCTACATTTTAAACTTGCAAGAATTCACACTCCTTTCTTGTTTCCGGGACAGAAACATGCCTCCAGCTTCCATCCTTTACCCCCCTTTGTTAGTTGCAATATTCCTTGCTGCATAGATAACCTTAATGTTTATTTTTTTCTACTTAACCCTGATAGGCAGTTTAAGCTGTGATTTATCCTATGTATTTTTGGCCAGATGCTAGAAATCCTGATAAAATCCCACATCTAGAATCTTTGAAAAATAATGAATGAACATGCATTTCTAGTGGTGTGCTTTCCCATTGTATGTGGATAAAACGCTTTAAAGGACCTAAAGGATTTCAACTGGTTGCACAGACTACATTCACATAAAAAAAAATAAGCTTTGTGTTCACCTTTATTGGAAGAATTAACATATATTTGGTATTCACTAGTTTCCATTTCAACTCCTGTTGCTCTGAATAATGAGTCAGTTGCATCCTTTCTGTCCAAATTTGGGGCTCTTGGGACCTTTGAAAATGAAACATTCTTTAAAGGAATTATTGTAGAATCACAGAATAGTTTGGTTTGGAAGGGACCTTAAAAATCATTGCATTCCACCCCCCTGCCTGGGCAGGGATACTTTCCACTACACCAGGCTGCTCAGAGCCCCATCCAACCTGGCCTTGAACACTTCCAGGGATTGCCTCTGTTTTGTTTTAAACTGTCTTGTCAGCCCTCTGCTTCACACAGTGGTGTTTGAAAAAGTTCTTCCATTCGTGTGGTAGCCTCAAATGTATTCAGCAACTGTTTATTGCAGCAGCACACAGCACACATCTGTTAGGAGAGAGAAAACAGTGCATTTGGCTAAATTGGCTATTGGATTTGCCTGGCCCAATCAGACAGGAAGCTTCAACAACACTTGTGAGAATGCTGGGAAGTACTATTTAGAAAAACAAGCTCATTTTCTGAGCTGATACATGGCTGTACATAATCTTTATAGCAGCACCTAAATATGTGAATGACTTTCACAGATGAGTTTATTTCTTTGGCAAAGATGATGCAATTTGTTAACTGTTCCCTGGTGAGTTGCTCTGTTCAGAGATGAGTTTTGGAAATTGCTGAGGTGTCTTTCTCTGCCTCAGCTAGCCCTGACATCTCAACAGTAAAGGGGGCACGGCTCGGTAACAGGGTGAACCTCACCGACCCTGTGAGTTCTTGTCTTGGTTGAAGGAGTGAAGCAACGACGGCAGGAAAAAAGAGGAGGCTGTTCTGGGTTAACTGCTGGCTTTATTCATCAGGGTGTCTGCCCCAGCAGACA
Source organism: Zosterops lateralis (assembly GCF_965231275.1). Classification (NCBI taxonomy): domain Eukaryota; kingdom Metazoa; phylum Chordata; class Aves; order Passeriformes; family Zosteropidae; genus Zosterops; species Zosterops lateralis. Next base: position 113,296,376 of record NC_139763.1, read on the forward strand.
CCCCTCAGCAGAAGCAGCAGGGGAAAAACGAGGGAAAAGAATCTCCTTGAACCCCCCCCCCCCAAAGCAGCACCTTTTATTGGGGGGAGGAACTCAGGGATGGGTCTAACTGGGGACAAATCAGAGGCCAAAGGGGCATGGCTCTCTGGATATATGACATACATTGTAACAAATCAATAACTCAGGTGGGGAGACAGCTGAAATCTTATCCAATCACTTGGGGTTTTTCATGGAACTTTCCAGACTTTTGGGAGAGACCCCAAAGTGACAGACAAGGCCCAGGGGCTGGATAACTTCTGATTGACATAGAACTGGGGTTGGGATGAAACCAATGAGGGTGGAACATGGGTGCATGGGGCAAACCATTATAACTTATAAAAATGAACTTAATACAAGGAACAAATACATACATAAACTGATAAAACCAAACCCACACCACTACAGGAGATAACACCAGGTATTGCTATCTTCTGTTAGAGGAAGATTGCTGGTTTTGCTTGTGCCTCTTGTTCGTCTCTTTAATTTGTGTTTTAATTGAATTTACTGTTGCGAACAATTGGTGAATAAGAGCCAGACTTTAACAGTGCTAGAACTATGTCTCCATGTAGATTTTTATGGCAATGTATAAAGAACACATTGTGTCTAGCTTTTGCATTAAAAGTTACAGTATATTGAGAAAGGATACTTGAAATAATATTTTTTGTGCATGTGTTTATAATATTTATGTTCTTTATTAATATCTTGGAAGGCACAAGTGAAGGAACATCTGATATTGAAGACAGCAAATTTGCTAAAAGTACTAATTCTGTTTGGCAATGTAGGATGAATGTATGTTGTTAATGGAGTCTCAGTTTGTAGTTCTGTGATTTGTTGGTTTGATTTTATATTTAGTGAAAATAGACTAGGAATAAACAGTTGTTTAAACTTGACTTATGTCGAGTGACTGGGTCCAGGAGTGGAAAGTCAGTGAACACCTGCATTGGTTTTGTACAAAAAACCAATTAGATTCATGTTTGGCTTGCATACTCTGTATGAGTACTATGTGATGCTAAGAACTTCTTAGCTCTCATTTTCCTGATTTGCCCAGTAGTACAGTGCAGTATCTTGATCTGTTTTCTGTGAGCATTGTGCTCGAAACCTTTCACACAAGCATTTTCCTGGGCTATGTTGGCCTAGAAAAGAAAGAATCCTAGACATTTTCAGGAACATTTGAAAAGTCTTTCATCCTAAGAGAAAACACTGTAATTAGGAAAAACCTAAAAAAAGCCAAACTTTGATGAGCTGCAAGAATTAGTTGAAAAAATGTTGGAGAAAATAAGGAAAAATGTCCAGGGCAATGCCTGTGTAGGACTTACTCAACTTTTCCCTTTCAAAAAGAAAGAAACGATCAAAAAATTCTATGCAAAAGATTCCTAAATTTTCAAGGAAAAATTTTGGCCCAAATGAAAATATTTGGGCATTTTTATAGATATCAGATGACAAGGTAAAGAGAATCTTTACTAGAGACACATTTTAATTAATTAATTGACTTTTCTTTTTTCAGTTTTTTCATTAAATCAGAAATGGAATATATTTTGTTCAGTTTGTTCTATGGAGGCTAAAATGTGAGGGGAAATGTAGCACTTATCAGAAACCTTTGGATAAGATAATATAGGGCATTTACCATCATGTATTTTTTTTATGGCAGGTAATTCAGTGACAAAAAGGATATATTCCTTCTGAAAGAGTGGAAAATATTTATCTTATGGCACTGCACAGAGTTTCAGATGAAGCACAAATAACCGTGATGGGTAAATGAACACAGAAAGATGGGGAAAAGTGGCTGAGCCTTTGTGTAGCCTCAGACAGTGTATGTGTGGCTGTATGTCTAATGTTTTTGGGGAGTGGTTGTTAAGTTTTAATGCTCTTAGGAAGATGGACCAAGGAATACCAGAACTCCTGTGCAGGAGGCAGTTTCATTTGTGAGGAGCAAATCACTGTAACAAAACAGTTGGACTCCAAGGCCTCTTCTATACACTGGTCTGTCACACATAGACTTGTGGATTAAAAGAAAGGATTTCTGCATGTGGAAGTAGTGTCGTTTTATGTAAGAACTTTGACTTCTGGCTTTCTTGTTCTTTCCATTCTGCTGGGAAAACCCAATGTTCACACTTAGGTTGTACCCCCTTTGGGACGTTCAACACAACTATAAAGCAGCTTCTGGCTAGTGAAAACAAGTTGTGGTTCTCATATAAGAGAGATCATGGAAGTCAAAAGGCAAATTCAGCTTCTTGAAGCAAAGCTTTTTTGATCTGATGGCTGTTCAGGATATGAGCACAGCTTTCCATTGAAGTTCATGTTGAAGCAAGAGATGTCCTCTAGCCAAAAATATCCACAGAACCTTCACCAACATGCTTTTGTTTTGTTACTTTGTTTTGTGGTTTGTTTGTATTTGAAATCTGTGAATGTAACATTTCTATGTTGTACAGCAAAAAAAGGTAAAAGAATGGGGAAAGTGAAATGAAGAAAGGTGATTTGATCAAAAAATGATTATTGAGTAACATAGAAAGAGGATTTGGGAAGAGATAAAAGGACAAATTTCCACCAGAAATCAGAGCTACTAGCAAAGAAATAATGTCAGAGTTGGAAGTAGTAAAATTATTATTTTACATTGCTTTGGAAGTTGTTTCCATAGATTTTATCATAAACTCTCCTAATGCACTCTGATTCTGCTGTTTTCACTACAGTCTCTGGCTCTAATTAAAGCAAGGACATTTGATTTTGGAATGTGATTGTTACCTTGGAGCTGTTCTTCTGGACTCTGTTAGTGCTCTGTCAAAACCTTCTTTAGTATGCTGAATTTTGCAAGAAATCTTGTGGGAAGCTGTTCCTTGTTATGGGATTTTGGCATCTGTTCTTCATACTCAGGAGCAAAAAGTGCTGAGACCATGAAAGGAAGCTGGCAGTCAGGGTAGGTAGATGGGAGGGAGACATGTTTTTCTCATATAGAGAGTATCCCTCTTTTACCCTGTGTGCAACATGCAGACATTGCTGGCAGGAAAATGGATGTTTCAGCAGAGCACCCAAGGGCTGTCTGTCTCTGAGGGCACAAAATTACCTTCTTATGTTCTACAGGTGGTTTCTTCATCAATGTCAGGCAAACCTGATAACTTCAAACTGTGCACTACTACTACTAAATTGACTCAAAAATACTCATATTTCACAAAAATGCTGGAGTAAAAATAATTGTTGTTTTTAAAGGGTAATTTGCGGAGCTTTTTGTTTTGTTATAGAGGATCATGCCTTGGAAAAGACTTCTCTTTCTTCTTATGTTTTTATTGCTCTTGTCAAGAAGACAGGAAGAGGCAGGGAGATGAAGTGGTGGCTTCAGACCAAAAATGCTATTAGCTTATCCTTCCTTCTGAAGATAAGTGACTGCATAAGTACTATTTATTTTCCAAAGTAGAAATCAGGGAATGAATTTCCTTTTTTTTTTTTTTTTTTTTTTTTTTTTTTTTTTTTTTTTTTTTTTTTTTTGTGTGTCTGTGTGTGTGTGTGAAGACAACCACTATAGACTGTGGATTTCTTGGCTGGATCCAGAATTGGGTTTAATTGCTATTATGGTTTTTAATTACTGATTTTACTTTTATTTGTTGAAGTCACAATTTTTTGTATTTATCAAAGAAAGGCTGCATGAAGAGATCATAGCAGGCATAAGAGATTAAACCCTAGTCTCAATTCAGTGAAACAATGCACATATTGTCATTAAAACTGTTTCTTTTCTTCTCTTTGATTTGCTGTACCTAATTAATTAAAATGTGCAGGCAATAAAATCTCCAACTTTTATTATTAAGCTTTGCAAGTTAGGTCCTTACTCTACCACTTTGTCTCACTTTGAACAGTCCCTTTACACAAGTAATTGTACTCTTGCAGTGATTGGTATTACTTACATGGCAAGAAAGGATTCAGGCAAGGAGCATGTTTGATTCCAGACTTGAATAATGAGATGAGATGCTTCAAAAATGTTTAAGTAGGTGGGTAGTGTGGCAGTTTTTACAGATGTGTCATGCAGAAGTTAAAGCACTCATTGTTTGAAAGGCAAAAGATAAGTGCCTTCACCTTGGAAGGGCAACTCATTCCTGAATGCTTCCAGCATTGGTCTTGCTCTGTTCTGAAGTGGGAATCCAGCTGATGATCACTGAAATCAAATAATCTGGTTTTCTCTTCCCATTCACAGCAAGTAGAATACATGATGGAAAATCTGTTAGGGCAGTTGTATTCATCTGTTACATTTTTGGAAAATGGAGCATTCTCAATCTTCCATGCTTTCTCATGTGTGCCTGTAGGTAGACATGTAATTTCACTGACTCCACCTGCCTTGTGCTTCCCTTATCCATTCAAGTTTAACTGGCTGCTGGAAAACTTTCACTGTTAATGGCTGCTATTGAGAAGTGTGATGGACAGATAGTTAGAGTCTTGTGGGCAATATTCCCTTTTAAATCTAAGGCAGGTTTGCTCAAAATTTAACCATCTTATGATGAATCTGCTAGTTGTGTAAGGCTTTGATTTAAGCTCTGGCAGAGGTGGCTGAGTGGTTTCAGTTTGCTTTGGTTTGTTTGAGTGCCTTTGGCAGAATTCTTGGTTTCTTGGATTTTTCACAGCACCATCTTTCTAAAAACACCATAGTAGCTCTTGAATTATGTGCTGAGATTATCATCCCTTTCCAGCTCTGAATTTAATTTTCCAAGTGATAAAAATGATAAAAATACAGACCTTTATTGTTACGACTTGATAATAATGTAGGAATCTCTCCCAGAGCTGTGGCATTTTTAGTTCAATCTGTGGAGTTAATATTGCTGGTTTTGCCAGGTATCTTTATCAGAAAAGAAATTCAACTTTATGTGCAAGTCTGGTGATAGAATGACTTAAACACATGCTGGAAAGGGTTATAACTTGTATTCTCCTCAAGGTTCAGAGTACCCTACAGCTATTCTTACTATTGTATACCTTATTTCTCTTAGGATTCCCATTTCTTTTCTAGGGGTACAAAATCAGGTTGATTCAAAGTCTTTCTGTTTATGCATCATCATGAAGTTTTGCAAATGAAATGCCACAAAGTGTGATAGGTCTCCAGAAAAGCACTGCATTTATGCAAAACAGGTTAAATATGGCTTCTTTAATTATATATGAAAGTAATATGCATTGGAAGAACAGGTGTCAAGTTCCTGTCTGCATTTGAAGTGGCTTCTCCTATAGTCTCCTAAAGAATAAGCAAGTAAAATGGATTTAAAATTGCATTATTAGGGCTCACAATTCCTAGCAGTTGCTTTTAAAAAGAAATGGGTCTATTGTATGTTTTTTCTTGGAAACCATAAGCAGAATATTGCAACTATGCTGTTAACACTTTCAAAACTGTTATTATATTTTTTAAAAAGTAAACAAAAGAATGACCACATGCAATTTTTTTTACAAGGGGACTATGTATGGTCCACTAAGAAATAACAATATGCAAAATAAAAAATATCTTCTAATAGTCAGCTTAGGTCTATTGGAGGTGCTGGCACATATTAATCTTTCTGCCTAAGAGGTTGCTAGTAAGAGAAATTAAGCTCTGCTGCTTTGATTTTTTCTCAGTTTTGCTGAAGTGTTTGTATGTAAGAATGTGGCCATTTATCACATGGTTCCATAGCAGCTCCCTTTTGAATACTCAAACCATTTCAACAAACTGAGTCTTTACAGTCTAAAGCATTCCTTAGTTGCAATGACTGGGCCTCTTCCCAAACTTTCAGGCCAGGAGTCACAAGTCTTTTACCTTTCAGAGGCTCTGCAGCCTCTGACCATGGTACCTTCCCTTCTCAATAACTTGGGTGATCCTTTTCTGGGCTTACAGGACAGTCTTGTTTTGAAGTCCCCCAGGTGACTGAACCATAAACTACAGGCATTCAGTCTTTGTTCCAAACAAAAACCCACTTTCATTTCAAACAGTGTAAGAGATAAAGTAGTGTATCTCCACACCTTGTTCCATCACACCTCTCAGTGAAAAAGCCAGAATTGATTATGGCCCCAAAAAGCCTTCATTTCTCTTTATCAGTGTCTTCTAGAAAGTGATTTCTCTAGTCATGTTTCTCTTTTAAAGGAAAAGGAAACCATTGCTTCACTTTATAAAAGCTCATTATTTTTTGTTAGGTGACCTTTTGACTGGACTTATCAGACGATGAAAAAATACCTAATTATCTGAAGTATGGCTAACTACTCTTCTTTACCCAAAGGATGTTCAATAAATTATTCACAGAAGCTTTTGTCCAAACAGTATTCATGAAGATTTACTTTTCCCTCTCAGTCTCCTTTATCCTGCAGATGAAAAATTTCTCTTGTTTTGATACAGTGTTCACAAAGACAACACAGAAGAAAAGTCTTTCTGAAAGGACTTTTCAGGGGCAGGTACACAGAACTGATGTGGTCAGAGAAGTCAAGCTGTCCTTAAGGAAACCTGTAGGAATTTGCAGGAATACTTCAGTGGCCTATGTGGATGAACAAGAAGCTCCTGGACAAACTCAAACACAAAAAGGAAGCCTGCAGAGGGTGGAAGCGAGGACAGGTAGCCAGGCAGAAATACAGAGAAATTCTCTGAGCCACCAGGGGTCAGGTTAGGAAAGCTAAAGCCCTGATATAATTAAATCTGGTCAGGGACATCAAGGACAACAAGAAAAGATTGTAAACTCTTAAAGACTGCTATAGTTATGGGTCCAAATGTTTAAGCTGTGACAAGCTCCATTAGTGTTTGGATTTGTTTCTTTACCCCTGCATTAGCGGCTCTTGTTAACACTGGTGTCTTGCCACAGTGAGGCTGCACTGTGTAAACTGGTGTGCCCAGACTGTGAGGACACAGACAGCAGTGGTGGGAGATTCCCTCCTGAAAGAGCAGACTGTGTAGCAGAGGCCACATCTAATGAAAAAGGAACAACCTCTACTCTTCTTAGATCAGGGGCTAGGAAAAATGCAAAGTCTTGTAGCCTCAGCTTTTTTGTTACACTGCAATAAGATTTTACCAACTTTATCTCTTATGACATTGCAGGTACTATTCAAATTATTTGCATAAAATGTATCAACCAAACTGTATATTGAAATAATAAATTACATGGATAATAATTAGTACAGTATAGAGCTGGTTGCCAATGAGTGTCCTCTGGCTTCAACATCTCATTTTGAGACATAAATTGGAGTATTCTGTGACAGTCCAGCCTTCCAACATGTACATCTCAACTGGTCACTTTCCTGATTAACCTTCATTTGATCAAGAGGAAGGCTCCAGCACTGGCCACCACTCAAACTGAATATTTCATATACTGATAGTAGAAGACATAACTATTAAATCTCTTCCATAGTTATCATCAATCTGTGTCCTGGATTACTGTTGACTTAGAACAATTACCCTTTTTATATACTACTCCTATCGAGACAAGAACTCAAACAGAGAAGAATAATGCCCAATAAAGTCAGAAAGCTCCCAACACAATAAATCTGCCCTAGAGATTATTTTTCAGTTTTATTATCAAGTTGTGTGGGTTTCAAGGCATGACTGTTGTCACAGTGCCAGCTAGAAATGTCAAGACTATCTTGGTCTGGCCTAGACAGTTACATTTTTGTGATAATGTGTGTGTTGTTGGTTGAGTAAACTTCCATATATTTTGGGCTTTAGTATTTTTTATAATTTCATTTTTTCATAATTTCATCATATCTCTGTTCTTCAAACTGAAGAGTGGCTTTTCCAGTAGACCCATAGCTGAGGATGCTCATGAATTCCATACTGGCCATGCACTATGGACAGCATGCATTGCTGTTCTCCTGGTTCTACCTTTGTATTTATGCACTTGTTTCTTGGCAGATCTTGAGCTTCAACAGTGTTTGCTCCACTACTTTTCATTTGGATCTGCCTGCCACTTTGTTTTTATTTCTATACTGGTTTCTACTTCACTCAGCAGCTATGCATATGCCCTTCCCAAATTAATGGATTGGAAAGGGCTTTCCATCAATGATTTATTTTCCAATTGCAACAATCCTGAAATGTGAAGGGGTGAAATTGCATTTTCACATAGTCTAGAAAGTTGCTAAAGAGACTGAAAAACTTTGCTCAGGATTCTCTTTTAGGCATATTTCTCTGTGATTTCTTCAGTCTTCCCATGTTCACTGTGATAAGTTGCTTAACTCCATGTTGCTTATTAAGCATTCTGCCACTTCTAATTTCTACTTCTAAACACTACAAATACAAACTTAATGCTCTTGGAAATAGCTGCTTTTGCTTGTGTCTACACATGATGCTGTGAGTAACAAGTTATTTGTATTCTTAACTTCACAAGTAAAAATTTTATCTCATCTAAAGAATCCATGCTTGAATACCGATACTTCAACATTCAATAAAAATAGCAATACCTACCAATTGTGTCATTGCTAATGCATGTGTCTTTCTTTTAGTTTCCTTTCCTATATATATAATCTATTTAGTATTCCCCAAAAGTTGATGAAAGCCAGCATTTTATTTCTTATTTCTGTGCCCACGAGTTAGCTTGCAGTGTGTCAGACAATTTGCTTCATGCTAAGGTGGTCAGAAGCAGGCAATTTAAGCAAGTAATTCTGTTTGGTTTTAGAATAAAAAGTCAACTTGTGTTTTCAATTTGTGTTTATGTGCAAAGAAAGCAAGATCACTTCTAAATGAACAGAATATTTCCTTTCAGGTATTTCCAAACAGAAATGATCCTGCAAATTCACGACAGAGGATATCAGCTTACTTCGTAAAGACATGGTGCCCCTCAGTCCTGCTGAGTCCAGGACTCGCTGAGTCCTGGTTTCAGATATCTGTGAACCACAGCTAAACTGAGCAGCTTTGGCACTCCACTACTGTTGTGTTTAAACTCCTGCTACTTTATGTCCATATTAATAAAGGAAACAGGATCAGGTTGTTATTTTTAGTTCAGGCATGCAATTGTCTGTGCTGTTTAATTGTTTGTGTGCTCCCTGACATAGCTTTGGCCTGTGGTTCAATCTGTCCTAAGCAATAGCCCAAGCCAAGTAATATGATATGGCAGTATGGATATGCATCCTATTTTTAGTGACCAGAGTTAACAGTACAGTTGAGAGTATTGTCATTCTGTCCTCTGGAGCTCAGGCTTTCCCATTAAGACAATGCAATGCTTGCTTTGGTCTTTCAGTGCCCCTCTCATGGAGCTAGCAGGATGGGCTGTCAGGGTAAAGGCTAGGCTTGAGCTGTCTTCCAGGCTTCTAGATCCACACCACAGAGCCTCAAAACCAAGGAGGTGGTTTGCATAGGAGCATTCCAGGGAATTGTTAGAAATCACCTTGTACTTCCTCAGAAATCTGCTTAAATTCATGGTGTTTTGGTGGGATTTTTGTTTTGTTTTTCATTTAAGCTGCTTTGCTTTCTTTTTATTTTTAAAGGAATTTCTGTTTCTTTTTACAATTCCAAACAGCAACATTACTCATCTCATGATGGTCCTGCAGAGAGTGAGATGTTGATGTATTCTTTTCAGGTTACTGATTTTTGAATAGAGAGTGCCAGCAAGCAAAGCAACTTCACAGAAGTATCATTTTCACATTGTCGATCTGAGACCACCAGCTATCTTACCTAAACATGGGGAAGTCTATTTGCTGCTAGAAAATAATTTCTGCCATTTTCTAGACAAGATCAAATGAGTGAGAAAAGGCAATAGAACAAACTAGGCCTTGCTCTACATTGTGGAGATAAACCCATCTCCAGCACTGAATCCCAGTTTATTTAGGCTCTCCCAGTAGTATTGTTATAGCACTGCATTTGGTATTATAACTGAAACAAATGGGGTTTTTTTCTGAAAGGACAGAAGAACTGACTAGTCTGGTTTTCAAAAAAAGTGTATGAATTTTACAGCCAAGTATCTCAGCAAAACAGTGGGCAAAAAGAAAAATATCCACCCCTCTTCCATGATCAGCTCTCCCAGAGGAAAGGATAAGAAATATCAGCATGTACTAAAAATAATTTAAAAAGAAGAGCAAAACAAAACCCTCAAATCCACGAAGCATTTCAAACATCAAGGTTTAAAATTAATCACAGCTTAAATAAATGTCAGACTCTCAGAGATGCTGACCACGCACAGCTCCTAAAAGATTTTAATCGGCAGTTTGACTCAGAAATTAAGTATCTTCCTCTTGGTTTAAAATTTTAAGCAGTACTGTTTTAAGTGTGGTATGGGAAACTTTAATCAAGTTCCCAGATTTTTATGTTTCCATAACACGATGAGAATTTTTATCTAGATGTTGATTATATACTGTAACCTGCTTAAAAGTCACCCATAAAATATCTTATACAAGAATGTTATACCATTAAAATATTTTTTTAAGTTCCATGAACTTAATGAATAAAGGCTGAACATTGTGAACATGCATGACTTTTCCAGCAGTAAACAAAGTCCTCTGCTTTGGAACTATACCATAGATATATAAATAATGTTAAACTTAATGTGTAAAGAAAATTTTCTTCTCTTTTTCTCAACATGGATGCCAACCTGCCAAGGTTTAACTGTGGAGAATTTTATTCTCACAGCTGCCTATGTAAGTATAAAATTAGGTCTTCTTATGTGCCATTTAAACTTGCATATTAAGAGCAGAACTAAGCTCAGGAAACTTCATGTGTATGTTAGGTTACAGAATTGGAAGGAATTTGGGGTTTTTTGGTATCCAAACCAAGCTGTCACAGGAAATAAGACACAATTTTGTTATAAATGGATCTTCATCTAATTATGTTAGAATGGGCTCCATTGCATTCTTTGCTTAATTCTCATTACAAAAGTTGTCTTCTAACTCATATGGCCATATTGACAGTGCTTTTAGCAAACTTTTGATTAGAACTTTGCCCTGAAACAGACAGTAAGTGCTCAAATTCAGGTTCCCATCTTGAAAGGACATGCTCAGCTGATGAGCTTGGAATTTTGTTTCCATACTGGACCTACAGTCATTGAACATTGGTTAGTTTGTCCTGGATGCATGGTCAAAGCACAAACTGTGATGACTTGTGCACGGCAGCAGGGTCTCTAAGTTCAACTGATATGTCCATATTAAGTTTACCTGTAAGCTTTCCTTATACTTCTGGGTTTTTTTCTGAAATAACTTTTTGTTAGCAGTGAATTGCCTCTGATTTGGAGAGCTTTCAATTACAATTTTTTGACATTGTTTTGTTGTATTCTCCATAACTCCTTACAATGAAAATAAAGAGTAATCTACTAGTGCTGTCTTGGGATATACTTCTACTGTGATTTGCTGTGAATTGCTTTTCGAGATCTGCTTCTACTTGAACTTACTTATTTTATTGAACGTAAACTTGGTCTCTTTGTCAATTCAATTTCTTTAGTAGTTTTCTTTTGTCTCATCTTTCTCTGGTTACTTTTTAAGTATCTTGTGTGTTGGTAACACTTCCTCAGAGTCTTTTCCAGACTATGGGGCTTGCATTTCAGATTTAGCAACTGATGTTTATCTCTCCCCTCCCTCTCCCCTCCCTCTCCCCTCCCTCTCCTCTCCTCTCCTCTCCTCTCCTCTCCTCTCCTCTCCTCTCCTCTCCTCTCCTCTCCTCTCCTCTCCTCTCCTCTCCTCTCCTCTCCTCTCCTCTCCTCTCCTCTCCTCTCCTCTCCTCTCCTCTCCTCTCCTCTCCTCTCCTCTCCTCTCCTCTCCTCTCCTCTCCTCTCCTCTCCTCTCCTCTCCTCTCCTCTCCTCTCCTCTCCTCTCCTCTCCTCTCCTCTCCTCTCCTCTCCTCTCCTCTCCTCTCCTCTCCCTCTCCCTCTCCCTCTCCCTCTCCCTCTCCCTCTCCCTCTCCCTCTCCCTCTCCCTCTCCCTCTCCCTCTCCCTCTCCCCTCCCCTCCCCTCCCCTCCCCTCCCCTCCCCTCCCCTCCTCTCCCCTCCCCTCCTTTAGCAGCCAGAGCTAAAGTGCTGCAGAAGATTCTGTCTTGACTATTTCACTCTTAAAACAGTTTGTCTGTTTGACTCTTAAGGACTTGTCTGTAAATCTTTAGGTCTGTGGATAGTTCCATAGAATTCATCCCACTTTGGAAGGAGAGGGAGTAACAGTAAAATTACCTAAAACCTCATTAGATTATTTTTTATTGCAAATGCATATCTGTTTACCTCATTTGAATTAACTTGTTGCTAAAAAAATTAAATTGTGTTATGGTACAAATGAATGAATTGAACTCATAGGATTGTAGAAGGACATTGCTCAAGTTGCACGGTGGCAGTCGTTGTATCCAATAAGGCATGGTGGTAGTCGTTTCATCCAGTTTAAGATACTGTCTAGAGGGAATTTAGAGCAATATACATATTTATGTACACCGAATGCAGTTCAAGGCTAGCAGTTCTCATTCAGTTAAGCCCATTATGACTCCTGGATTTGATTCCTGAACTTTTGCCTAAACTGTCTTTTCAGGCAAAAGATCTTTGATTTGTCAGGTAAAGCCAGTAGGCAGAAGATAAACACATTCATCAGATTCATCCAGTGGTACCAGTAGTTGTGAGATTCTGAAATATCTTTTCCTCTCAATACATGGCTTATTTTTAATTAAATTGGCAAGGCTTCAATTATCTTAAGTAACTAAATACATTATGTATTCATTTGGAGACCCTATATTGAGTTTTAGTGCGAGTTGCACTTATTTTGACAAATTTTAGGCAGAAAATTTCTCAGGGAAGTCCTGCTTTCTGTCATTCAAAAAGCTTTTATAATCATTTAGTCCAAAATGGTGATGTAGGCCAAAGTTTGAATCCCTGGCATATTGCTATAATGCCGCATTAGCTTAATCCTTCCTTTTCTTGTCAATTAAGGACTTATCTTTATTCACAGATTCACTTATCTGTTATTCTTAGAGTATTTTAATGCTAGTAGTTAAAATCCCTTTGTTTATGGCAATAAGGCACCATTCAGTTTGTGAACTTTATAAAACCAACCTCTGCCAATTTTGCTGTTTGAGAATTGCTGTAAAGAAGTGTTCCCACAGTAATTACTTATTCCAGAGATGTTCACCAAAGAATGAAGTAAGGGGGAAGTGTATAAAACAATTGTGCACCGAGGCAAGTTTTACCCAGCACCTTCCCAGCAACTACAGGGCATTAAAACAAAACAAAACAAAACAAAACAAATCTTTGCAAAACAATACACAGAAATCTGTTGTCTTTAATGCAGTTGCATATAGTGACTTTACAAATATTGGCAATTACTTAAGGTATTCAAATTTAAATTAGATCTGGCCAAAAGGTTGGGAAAAAGTGAGGGAGGAGGAGCAGGGGGGTTGGCAACAGCTTTTCAATGTGGGGCTCAGCTGCCCATCATTACTCACTTTCAATGATTTGGGTCATGGCTAGTGTCACTCATTTTAATACGCACTTAGTGACATTGAAGTAGGAATGGCCAGGCTGGCACAAAGAAATATGCAATAAACAAAAATTATCACAAAATGTTTCCAGTTGAATATTTCTTATGGCACATGAGATGTTATTTTTTTTAAAACTTTATTTCATTTGAAAATGTATTTTGTGTGGGGTAGGAAGGACGAGAGTGTACTATTAATATTCAATGGCAATTGTGGAAAAGTGCCATGAGTTTGTACTTGGAGCATTTCATTTCAGCAGTACTAGTAGAATGCATTTAGACCAGCAAACTGTTGTTGAAAGCTTTGTGAAAACTTTAATGAGGCCAGGAGTTTACCCATGGCAACTGCCCCAGTCACTCCAAGCATCACTTCTGAGAAACAACTAACAAATCTGGAGGCTTCTATTTTTGTGCTACCTGAGCAGATCTAATCAACAAAAAGCATTAAAAAAATTACTTCAAATGAAATAAATTCTGCCTTGGAGACTCTTAGTGTAGATGCATACATATCTTAAGTGTAACATAGGAAAGAAAGAAAAGAAAACAAGTCTGTTAAATTGACATCATGAAATGCAGCACATCTGATTTTTAGTCTTAATAAAGAGGTAGATGTGTTCTGCTTCTTAGACTTCAGGGGCCATATTTCTTCACAGGTAATAAGGAGCTTGTCTTACAAACTCTGAGTTGTTTTAATCCTCTTGCTTTTATCTAAGTGAAGGAGAAAATTTTAAAAAAGGGAAGTTCTGCCCGTTCTAGTGACTTTGCCTGAAGAAGTTGATGAAGATTTCTCCTGATAAGCTGCAACACTATTAGGATGCTTCTTATATGTTCATTCATTATTGCTGCTTCAGGAATCGAGCTAGAATAATTGACGAAGCAAAACAAAACTGCTTTGCAATGACTCAAATCCTGAAGCCTTGCAAGAAAGTATTCAAAGATCCCTTTTCAACAGTAATTTTCCTCAATAAAACTTTGCATGCTAGTTTTAAAGACCAAGCTTAATAGATGTCTTCTAGTTTTCAAAATATCTCATAACATTTAATAATATTTCATAAAATTTCATAAATACTTCATGAGTAGTAACTGGACTTTAACCTAGAAAACCGGGTTCTCTCATTATTGGTTTTTGCCAAGGATGAACCATTATTCTGTCATTCAGGTTTTTGCCTACAGCTTAATGGCAGAGCATGACCTGGTGATGCATTTTCTGCAAGATGGGAATTGTCAGCAGAAAGGTTACATTTTAAAACTGATTCCTTCTGTCTGACTTTCAGGTGTGCTGCTTGAGACTAAATTAGTGGGTTTTTTGGGAGTGTCTGGTTTTGATAGCTATTATATGTCGCCACCCGCCAAGGCCCGGCTAGCTCTTCTGGGGGCAGTGACCTTCCCTAGCGAGTCGCCTCTAAAGAGGCAGCCTCAGTTCAGGTGGCGCAGGCACCCCAGTGCAGTGATTTCAGCTCTTTTGTGAAGGAAAGCCCGTCAGCTCGAACCGAGCTTTTAAGCCGAAGTGGCTCTCCCTGGGGGAGGCGATCTCAGGTGATGCGGAAAGATCACTTGGGAGCCAAAGATGATCTCCGAGAATCTTCTTTATTTCTTCCCCACCGATGACTTGAAGACCTTGAGGTGCTCAGTCAGCGGGGTTTTATACCCTCACAAAAAGGGATGGGGTTTCATTAACAGCCAATGTGATTAACGGCTGAGAAAAAGAACCAATCAGAGGGTTCGTTAATAAACAAATTAGGGGATTGAAACTTGCACCAATCAGGGAAAGATCTGAAATCAACCAATCAGGGAAGGGATTCAAAACGGGCCAATCAGGGGACAGAACTGGGGTACAAGGCAACCTCCAATCATAAATAAGACAGTTAACAGTACCAGGAGATATGTAGCTAGGGTAACGGGGCTGGCCAACCCCCTCTGCAGCACCCTCAGAGGCTTGGTTCCCCACAATTATATGCCTATCATACCAGACAGATAGACAGACATTCTGTCTTCGTTGTGAGCCACAGTGATCTCTAACCAACAGAGATTACTGAGAATATGCATGGCTGCTGGTTCCAAGTGACCTGTGTACTAAACCCTGGGCCCTGTGCTCACCTTCCTGGTGAACTCTGACTCCAGCTCTGCATTCCTCCCATGTTATTTAAAAATGACATTTGCTTGCCAGAAGCACAGCATGAGCTGTAAAATGTTGCCTAAGGGTGGAAATGCTACTGAGAGAGTTTCACAATTAGGTTAACTTTTCTCTTGCAAGGGAAATTTTTTGCATGGCATGTGCTTGAAAACAGGCACTGTCTGTTACCATTGCCCTTGCCTTTTAATAATTATTTTTCAGCTGTTTTTTTGTAAAACTTGTGTTCATGTGAACTGTCCCATTTTATTTATTGAATGTCTCAATATGTATATTGCTTCACAGGTTTTAATTCCAGGCACTGGAAGGCATTAACATACACTTATTTTACATTACATAACAACAGTACTGCATAAAAGTAGGTGATCTTGTGCACGTGCAGCTACCCCATTTTACAATATTTTCTGTGCCATTCCTTTTGTGGAATACTGTGTTAAATGCCATTCTGGTAATGAAAGTGTAGATTGTAAACTATAATCTCCTCAGCCACGTCATGCTTCAGATTCCATTAAATGATCCCTGTCTTATCTTTTAAACGATCAGCACAGCAAATACTTAACTCTAAACTTCTGGATAATTCAGCTCTTGTAAGCAATCATTTATAAACTGATTCTTCTCCAGTCTGTGGAGCAGTGAATGCAGCTGCTATTAAGCTCTGTGCAGTAATCCAAATGATAGGACAGGAGACAACCTGAGCAGAACTTAATAAGTTAATGCATTTGCTAAGTGCATCTTTCCTTGCTGTATCAAAGGTGGTTTTTGTTCCTTTATTGAATGATGAGTGGTCAGCAAAAACAAGTTGCTGGTTAATGAAATTTTTCTTTTGACAAGGTAAAGGAGTGCATGTCTTAGGAATTCATATTGATTGCCAGTTAGATCACCCAAGAATTTGCATCACCCAAATGAGCAGGTGTTGATGCTGGAGAGTGGGAAGAAGCTTACTAATGGCTTTGTGCAGTGCAGTCATAGGGCAGCATTCAGGCCTTGGAACTTGGCTAAGGAGAAGATCTGCAGCTTGGAAGTCTTTCCCAACAGAATCCTTTCCAGCAAGGCACAGAATCTAGCCATGAATAAAACCCAGCTGCCTGAAACTGTAAGGTGCATGTTGTTGTCTCAGACTTGTACTATCTGTTCCCATGAATAGTATGGGCAAACCTGGAACTGGAAGTAGATAATATTTTTGTTTTTCTGCTGTGCATCTCAAAATCCAAAATCTCTTTAGTGGGTGAACAATTTTTGAGAGTCTACTCAAGAACATCTATTTGTTTCTAATAGCTCCTAACTGATAAGTAGCTTCCAAAAGATCTAATAGAGTGAAGTGAAGCACTAAAACAGCACCTAGTGATGTTAAAACTGATAATAATAAATATTTTTGGAGAGATGGTCTCAGTGACTTTCAGTGCAAAAATGTAGAACCTGAATTTGAGAGGGTATATGCTTCAGAAAGCCATTTAAACACATAACTTTCAAACACATAATTATGCTTTTCTAAGCCTTAAATATGCTTCTTCTGGCACTTTTGCATCTTATGAATTGCAGGCAGTTACAAGGATTATATCCCTGATGAGAGCATGTAAAGGATATATAAGTGAAATATAGACATACACTGGAACCACAGGTGTCCATGCCTGGATCATTTTACTATGTGCAAATATGAGAAATGCAATATATTCTCCTGCATGGCTGCCTTTGTCAGACTTCAGTATAACTTACAAATAGAGCTGCATTAGTCCAGGTACAGGTAATATCTTTGCCCAACACTTTACAGTGCATAACTTTAAATTAACATGATGGAATGCAGCACATTTATGATGAAAGCAGCAGGTTTGACACTTGCTGTGAGATGAAACAATTGCATAAAGGGCCTTTAAAATATTATTTTATATTTTTAATGTATTACAGTTTGTATTCCTTCCACTTTTATGACAAAAATGTGTTCCCCAATGACATAATGCAGTTCCCTTTTTGGTCAGCAGTTTCTTGTAAAAGTTACTCTAGCTTCACTTTCTTTTCTCTTGCAATATTATAAACTTTAGAGCATTTGGGTTTATTTTAAGCAGTTTTAGAGGCACATGGCTCTCCTGTCATAACGGATGTGAGATTTCCCAAATATTATTTGCATTGCTCAGCCTGAACAACTCTAGAGCGTGAACTTTTCTCTGCTCAAACTTTTCCTTCAGGTGATTGTTGATGTGGATTTTGTCACCTACTTAAACATATTAGCTATATGCAGGACAATATCTAGCCAATTAGTAAGATTATTCTTCTGAATAGAAAACAAAATGGTAGCAACTTTGTACAGATTCCCAAAGTAGCAAAATTCTATTGTGAAAAGTATAGATATTTTTGACACATTATATTCTGAAAATGTGCTATATTTTTATAGTTTTTAAAGAATATTCCAATTCTCAAATATTTTAGCATATCTTTAAAAAAAGTATTTTACTACATGATTTTTAAAAAAATAATAATTTGATCACATTTTTTGTTTGGGTCTAAGTTGTATTTGGTATGTTGTACGTAAGAAAAGAGCCCAGACCAAAAAAACCAAACCAAAGGCCTGTAAGTCCTGTTCTATTTCTGATCTGGGTAAATATACAAAAAGTAGTATGTAACATATTCTAGTGTGAAAGATTTCACATCTCCTTTTTGTGAAGACAGGAGAACCTATAAATGTGGTCCCTCTAAATGGGTGATTAAAGGTGATATTAGCTTTGTGAAGGCAGGGTCATGGAATTTTGACTAAAGCTGAGGTAATTTGGAGATGGGGAGGTGATCATTAATAAAGACCAAGCTGTACAGCTTTTATTACATTCAGTGAAGACAAAGAAAACTTATTTTCTGTTTAACAAACTCCCCTATCCCAGCACTGAGACCCTGACACACCCCTACACTCCTCAAAAATCTATAAATCTCTTTACTAAGCCAATGGAATACTCACACATTTGGGAAGGTTTCTTCTGGTGTGAAAAAGCAGAAGGGACGTGAGATGACAACCATATAAACTTCAATATAATGTTTATTCACAAGGAGACTAAATTTGTTTGCTTTTAATAGTCATGGGACTGACTGTTTTCTGAGTGATTTACTATACAGATATTTTGTTGTTGTTACAGAATATGTGGTAAAATTTCTTTTATTAAGGCAGATGAAATATGTCTAGTATTTGCTAGGCAGCAATAAAATGTGTCAGCCTGTCTGCTCTACAGAGTCAGTAGGAACTCAAGTGCCTGTTCTCCACCATGAACCTTACATTTTATAGTGTAAAATTTGTACTGAAAGTTTTCCCAACCACCAACACCAGCATCAAATCAAATCTGTTTTGTAACACATTGGTTAAAAAACCCATTCTTTTATCTTTGTCAACTTTGCAAAAGTAGAATTGTACCTTTACTGATGAGGAAAAAAAACCAAAAACCAAACCAAACCAAACCAAACCAAACCAAAACCAAAACCAAAACCAAAACCAAAACCCAAAAACCAAAAACCAAAGAAAAAAACCCCAAAAAAACCCAAAACAAAACAAAACAAAACAAAACAAACAAAAAAAAAAAAAAAAAAAAAAAAACAAAAACCAAAAACCAAAAACCAAAACCAAAAAAAACCAAAAAAAAACCCCAAAAAAACCCAAAAAAACCCACACACACAAAAAACCACGAAGAAAAGACACTAAAGAAAAACCCAATCCAGAAGATCGTTTGAATTATCTGTATTTTCACACTTGGATGATAACATTCTGAAGGTATTGGATGTTTGCCTGTGAAAAGGTATCAGTTTGCTTTCAGCAGATTGTTAAGTTCATAACATACTTATGTGAACAAAAAACAATAATAACAATATTTCAGTGATTATTGACTGTGTTTGGCATAATACTGGGTTGCAGTCATGAATGCAATGGCATGATGAGCTAGTCTTTCTGTGGGCAGGCATGAGTTATTGCTTCATGGTTTTGGTGCATTTTTTCCTTCAGCTGCTGGTTTTGGCAATGATCTTCCTGCTGTTCTGCAACATTCTGGTACTAGTTACAAACCTCAGCCATGGGGGTTAAACTCCATGTAGTAAAGACTGTAAAAATTTCAGCTAGAAAGTTTATGATTCCTTAATCTCTGTGTAGCTTGCAAGAACTCTAATCAATGGTGCTTAGCTCTGCTCTGATTAGCTGGCAAATTTGCAGCAATATGGACTCAAATATGGAGCAGTTTTAGCTTTTTGAAAGGGAATCCAAACAGCCTGTGGCCACCTGTGAACTTTTCATGGAGGTGTTTCTACTGGAGGAATACCAGCTCATGCTACCTGTAGCATTACTAAAACTAAACTTTAATAATTCATAACTAAAACTAAAACTTTAATAATTCATTGAGAATCAATCTGTAAGTTCATTTTTCAGCAAATCAGTGTCAGTAAGATAAAGCAGTGGTTACAAAGAGCTGATCAGTTCTTCATTTCATTGTTATGTGTATAGGATTATCATAATACTATTTATAAGTTGTGGTTTTTTTCACTTCTTCATTTCTAAAAGTCCTAAAAGTTCAGTATTGTAAGGTGAAATATAAAGGTAACAAAAAATGTTAAATCTACCAGATGAAAATTACCAAGTGATTTAGAAAGGAATAAGTACAAACACTTTTTACCAACACTTTTCTTGGATTACTCTGGGATGCTGAAAGGGCATCACTGAATTACATAGGAATAGGCAGGTTTGGAAGGATGCTGTGAATGTTTGTTGATAACAGCAGTGGCAACAAAGTATGAAACATTTGTGATGGATAAAGTGATTTATCTAGTAGGCTGCAGACATAAGCTTACATGGAGAAGACAAGTAAAATAAAACCTTACAGAAGTAAAGAATGGAAAACATGAAGAATTGAGCAGACAAATAGTAATGTTCCTTCATCCTTTTTGTACTTACTCGTTTTTTATGGATCAGACAGTTGAGTGTCCTAAACCAGAGGTCATATCTGTATCTTTGTGTTTATAGGCTGTGATTTACCTTCTTGCATATATTTGCAAGCTTTTTCTTGGTAACACTTATACTTAATGAAGTGTTCTGTTGCAATGCGTTCCAGGGTCTAGATATGAGCTGTGTGGAAATGTACTTCTCTTGTAGGTTTTACAGCTGCTGCCTGATAATTGTATTTGAGGCTCCCTAATGGGAAAGAGGGAATAATCATTACCACATTCTCTATCCTGCTAGTAATTTTGTACCTTTCTAATTTATTTTATGTTCTTACACCACAGGTCATCCTCTTTGCTTTTCTCTTGTCACCTTCTGGTACATCTTTTATTGGCAAACTTACCAGAATTGTTCCTGGACTTTATCATGTCTTTTGTTCCTTATTCTTTTTCTTTTAAGTTTCTAATATTCTTTTTGCCTCTCCCTGAGCAAATGTTGGTATTCTTATAGGTATGTAGACAATAACTGTCTTAAGTTGTAATAGCCATCATTTTGTGTGTGCATATTTAATTAGGTACAGAAGGTATGTATACTCATATATACACAAACACACATATATAATAACAATGTATATGTGCTATGCCATGACCTGATTTGAAGTCTGAAATTTGAGAGTGTTTGCTCTCCTGCCATACTGTGTCTTTACCAGAATTGTCTCTAGGTTTCCACTGCAGTGAAATATAAAAGAAGGTTTATAGCACTACCTCCACAGTGCATATGATCTATGCCTTGTGTTTTAAAATTAGGATTCAGAGTTTCTCAATAGGAGTGTAGGTTAAATGCTTGAAGGATAGTTGTCACTGCAGAAGTAATTTTGGTTGTTTTCCTGTGAATTTTTTGTTTTCTCCATCTAGAGCAGTGTGACAGACAACTACTCCCAACATGCTGCACTTGGCGTGTGCCTCGCAGCTCTAGTGGACATCAGGAATACTTAAATTTCTTTATCTCCTTCTCTGCAGTGATGGGTACATCAGGGCCAGCATCCTCGGGCAGCAGAGTCTGAGATTGCTGGAGTGCCACTGGTGGTGGCCAGGTCATGGCTAATCCATAGGCACGTGGTGTCTCAGTCACTGCTGCTGGCACAGTGCCCTCCTGTCTCTGACTGCATTCAGGCAGAAATGGGACAAAACTGAGTCACACTTTCCTCTCATGAGAAGACAGGCAAATATAGTCTGCTTTAAAACATGGCAGAGATTCCATAAAGTTATCCTCTGTAGAAACCCATGGTAAATTAGAAAATTTTATTTCAAAATACTACCCATCAGGACATGACTAATTTCAAGCTTTGCCTTGGAGTCAAATACAGTCACTTTTATAAATATACTGGCTGCACTTGACCATATTGCTGTCATACCTGTCAAAATGTGCTGGATTTTTTCCTAGTCCAGGCATGGTTGGAATGTGTTGGACTATTAAGAGTAGTCCAGGTGAGTGTGTTCTGTTTTGATGTGTTTGGAGGGCAAATGCTGCCTGAGAGAAGGCAGCCAGCCAAAGGAGAAGAGAAAAGGGTGCTGTTGTGCTGTTGTGAGGCTGGAAGTCTCCCAAGAGCCATCCTCCCCACCAAACCCAGAGTGTCTTAGTCATGGTCTCTATCCTACAGCTCCTAAGGGGACCATTTCTGATCTCAGGTACAATCCTTATGGGCTGTAAAACATTAGGCACTTGTGCTTTGCCCTCTGGTTCCTGGACTTTGCTGTGTGATTTATGTCATAACAAACTAATTTATGTTTTCAGCCAGTGTGTACCCACCGTATGCTTTTTACTTGCCTCAATCACAGCTCATAATAATATATAGAGAGCCAAACTTCAGTCCACATCTATACCAAATTCTCTAAAGTTCCCAAGCAGTTAAACTGGGGAAATCTTACTATTGTCAATTCTTTCTATTTTGTATATGTATTTATTTATTTGTTTGATTTTTTTTTTTTTTTGGGGGGGGCGGGTGGCGGTGGTTGGTTGGTTGGTTGGTTGTTTATTTATTTTTAACCACAATGAGATTGTTTCATGGTCTGGGAAAATGTCAAGTTCATGCGATTGCTCTTTTTTTTTTCTCTTACATTTGTCCCTTTCTCTTTTTTCAGCGTAGGCTGATTAGAATGTAACGCGGCCGTTGATTAAGTGAAGAGGCTACAAGTTTAATGCAAATGTAACACACTTCCGAGTTGTGTACACAGTCCTTTCAAACTGCTTGGACTTGTGGGATGTTTTAGTTTGTTTTCATTTGGAGTTTTTTTGTGAGTCTTTGGGGATATTGTTCTGTTCGGGTTCTTTTTTTGTTTTGTTTTGTTTGTATGTTTGGGGGAGGGTGGTGGGAGCGCGTATGTTTCTGTTCCTTTTGTTGTTCCTTTTGTTGTTTTCTTACACGCCAAAGCACAGCTGATGATGAGGGTGTTCCAGAGCAGAAAGGGAAAGGATTCTCTGTGCTACTAAGGACCTAGGAGAGAGCTGTCTCCCATTTAGTCTGACATGGAGGTAATAAATGAGACCGGCAAAACATCCTTCACTCCTGAGTACCCTTCCGGCTTCTGCCCGTTTTCCCCGGTTGGTGATTTCCCTCCGCCTTCCAGAAGATTCTTGTTCCTGGGGAACGCAGGGGCTTCCCGAGGCGCTGGCCGCTAGAGGATGCTCCTGGTCCGGCGTTGGAGAGCAGCGTGCCCGGGCCGGGCATCCTCCTCCTCTAGGGCCTCACCCGCACTGCCCGGGCTGTGCTAACCAAAGCTCTGTGATACCGGCACAGTTCCTCTGTCCTGATGGGAAAGGAAATACATCCAATTCGCAGGCAAAACTGCAAACTACTAATGACAAACAGAGAGCCCACGCTGTAGGAGTTCGAGTGTATTCCTTATGGCGAAGTTCTTGGGCTTGTTTAGGTGAAACTCTTAATGGCGTTTTTGCAGTGTGCTCTTCAGTATCAGAGTCCTGCTGTGGATGGTCCCACGCTGAATGTGATTGAGATGTTCAGCTAGCTTTCCTTTTTTTTTTTTGTCCGATCTTTTAATGTGATCCAAATCTCAGTGCTTAAATGAGATTTGAGGCTTATTTTTCAATAAATATAATGCAAAAGGCATTCTTAATTAAAAAAAAAAAAAAAAACACAAAAACAAACAAACAAACAAACTATTTGGAATACATAGTTTACCAAGAAAGGCACACACATTAAATTAATTCCATATTTTAAATAAAACACAACAAATGTTTTCCCCCCAAAACTCCTAACCAACCTAACAAAAAACTAATGAAATCAAAATTGCTTTTAAGTAAAAAGCAAACCATGAACTCAAAAAAGTTATGTGTGGAAATGTCTCTCTAGTCCTCAACTGCCTTTCCAAAATTCTGTTGTAGCATAAACCAATTATCTGGCACATAAAGCACAGGATTTTGTATGACAGTAGCATGAAAAAAAAATGATAATAACATAGAAAGAATATTTTTAAGGTACCAAAGTGGAGTACTCAAAGGTTAAAAACTGGCAGATTTGAGGTGATTTAAGATGGCTCATTTGTTCACATGCACTAGGGCACAATCTTTAGCTCTGTAATTATCTACTGCCTCTTTCTTCCTCCCCATGTCCTCACTTCCTGTGAGATTTCTGCCTTACCCAGACCTCAAGTTAGACCTGCCCAGGGAACATGTGCAGTGGAAGAGACTGTTCATTTCTTGCAGTTGGGTGGCATGTAGTAGATAAATCAAGGACTATAGGAAAGGAAATATATAGATGAAAAGATAGATAAGACTGAAAAATAGGGGTGTAGTCTTGTTCCTGCCACTGATGTTAAACAAAGTCAGTAAATTTTTCATATCGTGTGTGTATTCCCCAGCTTCTGCATGCTGCCTGCGAGATCCTACACTCTGATTAATCAGAAGCTTGAACACCCGCGTCTGCTCCTGAAGTCACTAGAGAGTTGGTTTGAGTCTACAGAATAATGAGTAGAGCTATCTTTTCTTGCAGCTCATGTGCCAGGTGTCTCAGATTTTGTGTACCTGTGTCTCTCTCCCTGTACATCTTTTGTCATCTGTACAAGATGGATGCTGACTTTTTCCAGGCTGCAGGAAAATAATCTGGCTGAATCCCTTGTATCCTCTGATGATGAGCACCAAACAACTGCCTGGGCAAAGTAAATAAATTTGTCTTCAGAACAGGTTTTGAACCACGGATAGGAAATATAGGGCGCTACAAACGATTGCTATATGAGTAACGGAACAAAACTAAGTAGTGAACTGCTCTTAAAATGAGCGTTGTCTGTCTTATGCATTGAATGAAGCAACACTAGTGCTGCGTGCTAAAGACTATCACAAGCTATTTAAGAATCAAGCCCAGATCAGCATTTAGGATGAGATTAAATTGCACGTTAATTCTACAGTTTCCAAATACTTGCATACTGAATTCCATATCTGGACTGATATTGCTTAATAGTGTGTGTAGAGTAAAAAATAGAAAACCAAGTACCCTCACTAACAAGAAGCTAGTGTTTTCTAGTAAGGAACTTTGTGCAGCTCCAGGTAAGCCTTTAAAATATGGTTTACATTTTTTTTTCTGTTTAGTTTCTTGACTAATTTGTATAAAAGTGAAATCCACTTCCTGCCACAGGAATGAAAGAGCAAGAACGGTTTTGGGAGACCCTCCAGGATGGGTCTGTTTTCTTGGGTTGAGGAACCTGTCACTATTTGTAACATGATGTTTCTAATGAAGAAGAATAGCGTTGCTGTGTTCCTGTCCCTTATTCCTGTGTTTCATTACCTGTAAACAGAGCAAATGGTAATTGTAAAGGAGGTTCCAGAGCTTCCATTACACCTGATTGCCTTTTGCTATAAAAAACCCCTGGAATATACCTGCAGTCTAAATAAAGATAAATAAAAATGTTAGGAGACCAAATAACCAAGAAGCTGAATTTATGTTCTCAAATGATTTAGGAACCATACTCTAATTCCCTGCTCAAACTGTGTTTGCAAAGATGTTTAGCTCCTAATTAATTCCCACTTGTCAGGAAATCCTTCCAAGAAGTATAAAAGAGTGGTGGTGGCTGTGGAACATATTAAAATATTGTTATTATTTAAAGTAATTTTTCAACAAATTGTAGATTCATTCCTTGAAATTCAACTTAGAATTAGAAAAAATGCTGAAGGCTTTTGAAATTTCACATCACAGAGGAAAAAAATAAGGAGGCTGCAGAGCAGAATAGATTTCTTAAATCAGGTTAGGAAATTTCCATCAGTACCTAACACTTTGAAAGCTACTAACGTCGAAGTTACTTTTATTACTTTTGTGTTTTTCTGCAGTGATAGCATTTTGTTACAGTATTGAGTGAGTTACAGTGTGTTTCTCTGGCCTTTTATGTTTGGTTGGATTTCAGCGTCTTGGCTTGAGGTTGAATATATCATTAATAATGTCTTTTTTTAACATGTCTGTTTTTTATGAGTAAAAGTATTTGAACTACTTTTACTCTAATCAAGTGAAACTTTTGTGAAAGGATACATAGAACTGAAATTGGGTCCTCTTCATGGTCTTGGAGCTGTGAAAGGTAGTGAGGCAGGAGGGGAGCATGGGATCAAACAGGGATAGTCAGCACTGCCTTGTACTTCCCAGGGTACGGTGTTAGTGTTGGTGTTTTACAAATGTATTGTTTGGGCAGCTCGGTCGAAGTGATTTCCATATTTCACCTCTGGCAGAGGTGAGTGACTCCTTGGGGGTGGAGACCTGGATGGGGCATTACAGCATCAGCTCATCCTGGTGGTGTCTGCTGATATGCAGAGGTGACAGTGGGAGCCCTGTTTCCTCATTTTTTTTCTCATTTAATCCCAGGGAAAACCCATTGTTCAGAATGGTCCTGTTGGTAATTTATGATGCCGCGTGCAACCAAAGATGCACTTTGGCCATTTTTGATGCATTTTGTTAATGATGGGTCACGGAGTTTCATTGGAAGGTTTTAAAGATTAAAGTCATCAGAAATGGCAGCCCTGGTGACTGATATTCTCTGACCCCATGACCTAGCAAAGGCCATAGAGCCACACTAAATAAAGCTGTCTCAAGCTTATCACTTCTGTCATGCTCTAACACAGAGTTTAAAAAGATGATCAGGTTTGACTTAAAGACTTTTAGGATTTATCTGGAATGTCCTTAAACACAACTTTAATTAAAATATACTCTTTGTCTTAAAAATGTCACTCCTCTAATAGGAATTTCTCCAGCTTTCTCTTGCAAAAATTATTTTCTATAAATGGTGTTTTCCTACATACATACCAGAAGGTACTTGTCCACTGAATTAAATTTATATTTTAATACATACCACTCTCTATTATACATAGAATGTGATCTGGTAGGAAGACATCCTTCTTTTTTATGATATAGTGAAGTCCTCCTTGTGAAGTACAAATATCCAAGAAAATTAGTGGGCTTCTCCCATCTGTGCAAGTAAAGACCAGTCCCAAATGCTGCAATTCAGCATGACAGTTTTTGTGCCTTCTTTCTGTATAAAAGGCATTGGAAAACAGCTCTCCTCAGCTCAGTCCTCAGGAAACAAGAAAAAATCCTTTTGATTTTCATTATTTGTTGTCTGATGTCTTAGCAAAGATAGATGTAAAATGCTGGGATAGCATCATGAGTCACCAGCAAAGTGGGTAGGTACATCAGGTGCCACAAAGAACAGACTCAGCTCCACTTGTAAAGCCCAGGAATTCTGGCAATCATGTCATGCTGGAATGGACAGGACTACAACAAATGGAATATTCCAATTTTCCGGTGTCCTTGCTTGTGTTGCCTTAAACCTGGCCCCAACACAAGCAGGGAGCACCTCCTGGTTTTGCTTGGTTGTGGGGTGCTTTGAGTGTCAGGAGCAAGGGGAACACAAAAGTCCCCAGCTGCTTTCTCATAGCCTTCTGCATGTGGCCCACACTCAGAAAACTTTTTTTAAAATTACGTTTTTTATTTAGTAACTTAGCCAATTTAAGCCTTAGATATCTGTATTTATGGTACTGGTATTCTACTGGTATTCTCCAGTAGAAGCCCATTATACAGTAACTTCATACAACATACAATATATATTTAGCCCTGAAGGCTGCACTTCTTGTCACTCTAGCTTTTTAATTTACTGTGTTTCTTGCTGCTGGCACCTTTGAAACTCAGTGGAGCCCTGCAGGGTTGTCTCAATCTCCTGTTTCCTATCTCCTTTGAGCTGTTGCATTACAATCATCTGTCAAAGATGAGCGAGAGTCAAGGAAATGGAGCACCTCAAGCGGCTGACACTGCTGAGCAGATATCCTTCTATTTTTGCTGAGTGTTTACATACCTCTGGAATACAGATGTGGCTGAGCTGGATTATATTAGGAAGTTTGAAACACCTACTTCATCTTAGAATAACAGCAGTTCTGATTCTATATGAAAATGATACAATTTTAACAACTTCTATGGCAACCTATTCATACAATTCCTTTACAATTCCTTCCATGGGTGCAGTCATGATGTTGTCTTATGCCGGGCATAACTGCGTGTGCACTGTGGTTGTACTCATTTAATGTGGTTAAAAAACTATTGCACCTCTTGAGGATTAGCTAAGGAATCAGTCTGAGAAGGAGTCTATACACACTCTTTGTATCCCATTTCCATTCCATAGCAGCATCAGGAATGAGAATGTAGGCAAAAGGAGCCATCACAGGGTGCTGCTCCCAGTGGTACTGACTGGCACTGGAATTGATTGTGCAGGATCTAGGATAAGCATTTGGCAGAAGTTTAGCTAGTAAAGGTGATTGCAGCTCAAGGGAAATATACATTGGAATACCACAGAATACATTTTAAAGTACTAACAGCAGTGAAAGTTTAGCTACTTCAGGTATCCTATGGCCTACTACATATTTCTCAAATAAGAATCTCCTTTTTCTCATCATTTTGTTGAGGTGGGTTTCTTAAATTAGATTGAAGAGAACTTTATAACTATGTGTTTTTCCTTGTTGTAAGACAAATCACAAATGTTTTAAAAATTTTGAAGTGGCCGAATATTTGTTGACTCCCTGGTTCTAAACCCAGTATTTTATTGGAATTCCCAGTTAAGTCAATTTCTTCCATGATTCATTTCACTTGGCAACAGAAATGTAAGTGCTGGCCTCTGGCCCTAATGAAATCCTTTAAATGCAGTCTACATAGCAAGAGATGAAGGGGGCAAGGCACAATTTAATTTTCCCAATAACACTTTATGGCAGTCTTTGTAAATGTACTTGCTTCTGGAGTTTTTGAAGACCCCTCACTCTGAAACTAGTCAATTTACAGCTGAGAAGTTGCTGTATTCAAATTGATTACAAGAGAGAGGTTGGAGGGCAGTGTGACACAGGACCTTCCTGCTAAATTGCTAATCCAAATTGGGCCTTAGTCAATCTTGGACAGAGTTGTCAACATCCAATGACCTATAGGAAATGAGTTAGGAGCTTCAGTCCGGCTCCCAGAGAGGTGTGCACATCACAGGAGCAATCAGCTGGCACTAATTGGCACCCTGTGTAGTAGCCTCAGCACAGAGCCAAAGGTCTGCAGGGGAGCTGAGACTGAAGTGCTCTCTTAGCCTTAAAGATGGTCCCTCTGGGGTGGAGTTTAGGGCACATTAGTAATGTCATATGTGGAATTTTGCTGTGCCTCTTGCAGCGCTAGACTGGAGCTGTAGCTTGGGAACTGAGCTTCCCAGAGGGTTCGTAGGGCATTTTGAATGCCACAGGGCTTTTTAAACCCTGAAATCACTTCAGGTTTCCTTCAGGTGTAAACATGAAGGGAACATTCACTGAGCATTAACCTGATGGTCTGGGGTGTCAGGTGGCAGCCAGTCCAGGATTTTGCAGGAAAAGGGAAAGAGCGGGAGCATGTACTCTTTCAAGATAAAACTTTCTCATGTCTGTGCCCAGTGGGCATAAGTACTTATACTCTGCCAATTTTTTTCAGCTGTTGGCCTCAGAAAAGTTATAAATTAGTGCTGCTTAAATATTAAAAATATTTTTTTTCATGAGTAGGATTCTGAAGTTCTACTATAAAAGCATAGTAAGACATGATCTTCCTACACTTGGAATTGTTCCCGGACCATAATAATTACAGAAACTTTATTTATGAGTATTATCTTCCCAACTGCCTTGCATTTAAGAAGTCTATTTCTTATTTTTTTCTTCTGTTTGCACCATTTCAGTCATTCAGGCAAGGTGGAAATAATATCATGAAGCCATCAACACATTCAACACGGATAGGTTCAGTGAAGAAGCACTAAATTAAGGAAGGAGTGATGTACCTATCTAGTATTTTAAGCCAGATAGTCAGAGGTGATAAAGTATATTGTCTGAACTGGAAATTAAGCAAATTTTCTCTTGAACACACAAATTAATAAGGAGCAGCAATGACAAATTTTTGATTGTGGATGTCTGCTAAGAAGAAAAAATAGATTTGTGTGATGAAGGTTAGTTTGTTTCACAAAATATTTGGTGTCTTCAGAGAGCAATTTTTATCCATCCAGGTATTGTCTATACCCATAAGAGATGACAGGAAGGCCTGTATAGAGCATGTATACTTCCAGAAAGCAGAGTATACTATTTTTCCTTTATAGCTTTGCATGATTGGAGTCACCAATTACCTGCTGCAATTTTTCTCCCGTTCTATCAGATAATTAAAGAAATCAGGATTACAGCCATAACTGAAATGATGGAGTTCTGAAAGTAAAACCCTTTTCCCCTTTCACTGCCTCCATGCTCTCACACTGCATGATGTGGTGCACATTCATCTGACAGACACAAATTGGAACGGCAAAGAAAGTAAGGCAGCACTTGCATCCCTGTATTTGGGATCATGAGCTGTTACAAAAGGTCAGGGAGTTTGGGGGCAGACTCTACTCTCATTATTACTACAACACAATGCAAAAAATCGCCCTGAAAAATGTTGTAGTCTTGTGTTTTAATGGTCTGCACTGAAACACAGTGGTGCTCTAAGTGTGTAAAGAGTTGCCATTTGCAAATTTCCACCTGTTGTTTCTGTTTCCGGAAACAGTATCCCTTGGCTGCAGTCTGCATGTTGCCCCAGGTGGTGTCTGACTCTTAACCCAAATCAAATAGTAATTGTTCAGACACTGTCTAGCTCTCATGCAAGGGACAGGGAAGGCACAGCAGCTCTCTAGTTACTGCTTAAGAAGCCCAGGCAAGGATTTCCCTCAGGGAATCTTCAGCCTGTTATGCTCACAGACCTTTGGTGTAAGGTTTCAGGTTGCAATCCCCCTTGCCTTCCCTGCTGCAGTAGGGCCCAGCACAGTGACAGTAGACTGCAGTATGTGAAAGACTGGGACATAGGAATGAAGCTCTGTGAGATGACGAGATTAGGTTTTTCTTTTTGCTTTTGCTGCCAGTACCTTGTTAATGTAAACCTAGCAATGTCCAGACTACAACACCAGAGCTGTAAATGGTGTTGCCACTTTAGCTCTTAATGCCACTGAGGGGATGCAGTTATTGCAGGGTAGCTCAGAGCTCTGGCTGCCAAAACAGAAACCCCAGCAGGTTCCTCTGAGACTGCCAGCACAACTGCTGCAGGTCCCAATTGTACCCTCCCCTCAACTCTTTCTCCAGCAACATTCCTGCAAGTTCTGATTGTACCCTGCTCACGGGTTACCCCTGGACTCTCCCATCCCTTCAGTTCCTCAAGGCATGGTGCTGGATTCAGCCAAGCTTGCAGAATCAGGAGCTCTTCTCCAAAGGTATTGAACTGAAACTGTGAAACACTGACAATTCCTTGAGAACTGCTGGCTCAGTCCCAGTAATCCTGTCCATCTTGTGATATTGCAAGAGGTGACGCTCTCCATGTCTACAAAATCTGAACAGGTTCTAGTTAAGGCCCCAAAAAAGACTGAAAGTGTGGCAGAGTGCTTGAAGGTGTATGCGCACAGCAACAAGCACTGCAGGCAGTATGGGCTGCCCTGTTTGGCTCAACCAAAGTTTATCTCTGCTTTCCAAGGGCAAAATAGGGTATGGGGTTTGTACCTGAGACTCCTATTTGTTTGATGCTGATTTGAGCCTATTAATTTGGCCTTTTAGCTTGAAGTTGCACTGCTGCTGTCTTTGGACTCAATGGAAATAATGTCTTTTATACTGTGGACCAGTATGTCTTTTATACTGTGAGCAACAACCATTGTCTTCCGTAAAGGGGACAGAGGAGTAACTTCTCTTTAAAAACTTAAATACTTCAGTATTATGAGAACCAAAGAAAAATTAAGTTTTTTCATTCTGTGGAGAATAGTTAGAGTTAAAACTTATAATTTGTTTAAGAAATTATATGTACATTTTTGAAAAAAAAAATTATAGTAAGAACAATTACAGGGAGAGCTCAGGTGATGAGATACTGTCTGGAAGAGCAGAACCAGCTAATAGAAGGATCACCAATACCAGTGATTATGAATTTTTACTCTCTTATGGAACAGGTTGCAATCTTATTTCTGAATGCTAGATAGTTTAATTGTTCTAGTTCACTTTCCTGGGTGACTAAACTAAGCAATATAGCTTTGAACTTTCACATTTTTTGTATGGACTCCATACCATCTCTCAAAATGCATGTTAATTCTAGGGAGGACCAAAAGAATCTACTAACATATGCATACTGCCAAAATGAATGGTATCCAGATTCCTGAGCTAATCTTTGCCTTTGATCACAAGTATCAGAAAATTTATTTGCTGCAAAAGTAGTGATGAAAAACTTTCTGATCATTTTGAAGTATCAGCTGCAAATAACCTAGACTTTTTGATTTTCCAGATAAATCAGGAAATGTGGAGTATTTTTCTCTCTTTTCAATCCTTAGGAGTGTCCATAGAAAGCTTTATAGTAA
The DNA here is from genome assembly GCF_965231275.1 of Zosterops lateralis. Classification (NCBI taxonomy): domain Eukaryota; kingdom Metazoa; phylum Chordata; class Aves; order Passeriformes; family Zosteropidae; genus Zosterops; species Zosterops lateralis. The sequence continues at coordinate 113,328,658 of NC_139763.1, forward strand.
AGCAATTCAGAGAGTAGCAGTAGTCATTCCTTTTCTGGCATTATTTCCTTTTATGTGAAATTCTGTCAGTGTGTGGAAATTTCACCCTGCTGTTACCTCTGAAATAATGGCAGAAGGAGATGGCAATGCTTTTTCTCAAGGTTTTTCCTCCTTGCCTATGTTTTTTTTCTTTCTTCTTGTTCTACCTAAAAGTTCACAACTCACAGTATTTCTGTGCTCACAGAAATTAACATGAAAGCATAGTGATTATACATGGTCTTTTCTGTCTTGAGGCACATCTCCAGCATGGAACTTGGCCTGTTTTTTCTACATTTCACACAAAAGACGTTATTTTACACATCAAATAACGCCGTTTTGTACTTTGGTTATTTCTGATTTTGCTGTGATAGTTTCTCTACTTGCTTTTTTGTTTTATAAAACCCCCCTGGTTTTTGCACTGTCCATTCACTTTATATTTTCATATGTATTTGTGGTTGTGTATTTTAACTGATTTATGGTGGATTTTTCAATACTGTACAGCATGTCTTTCCATTTTTAACACATATGGAGGTTTTGGTGTAATTTTTGGAGAAATCACTGAAATTTGATCTTTGAGTCTGTGTTAGACCATAACTGAGGAGGGTGGAGTTGTTTTAGTTTTATTTGTGGGTCATTGGAAGTTTGCCATTTTAGGTAAAACACAGCCTATTTTTTTGCAAAACACCTTGTTTACACTGAATAGCACCTTCTTCTTTCAGGACTTTCTGATGTATACAGCCACACGTGAGAACAAAACTGAAAGGCTTTTACTGGTTATTGCATAAAACCCATTTGATAATAAAGTCCATATTATATAGTCTAGATGGAGATTTTGAGATCAGAAACCAGGGTACAGAAAGATTAGGTTGTTTCATTGAAGATTGAGGAGATCAGGGGTGGAGCTCTGCTCAAATATTGAGAGTGTTCTCTACGAGTGTTGATCACTGTGGACTCATCTACTGGGGTATGAAACGTAATTATGGGGGAAAAGGCCAAGTCCTCATTATCCTGGGGAGAGATTACAGTAACAGCTGTCATGGCTGTATTATTTCTTTTGTTAGGATGTTCTGTCTCTGCCCTGTTGTGATCAATGGCATCCAGGAATGTGGTAAAGTCTTGAACTCAGCCCACCAAACAGTCCCATCCCTGTCTCCAGAGCCTGTTGTCAGATGGGGAAGGTCCTTGCCTGCCCACACAACTTCCAACCAGCCCCTGCACCTGACCTCTTTGCTGAGGGGGGTGTGGAGGCAGTTCCCAGTATGTCAGAGTGCTGCAAGGAAGAGACAGGGTCACCTCAGGAAGGTGGCAGGGTGGGAGCAGTTTCCACAGGTGCCAAGGTACACAAGAAGAGAAAGACAAGGAGTTCTAGCTGGGGGTTGTAAACTTGCTCTGGCCTTGAAGGGAGGAGGACATGGCACAGGAGGACAATGGCTTCAGTCATTTCTCAGTTGTTGCAATTTGGGATGACATCTCCAAGCTGGAAAACTGATTTCCTTGTCACTGAGTGTGGATCACCTTCAAATAGCAAATCTGAGTTGATGTTGTCCTAAACTGCTCCCTTGCCAAGCTGTGGGGAGAAGGTGTGCTTTTGCATTCACTGGAACACAGCAGTAATGAGAATCTTTAAAAAAATCAGTAGCAATTAAAATAGTTTTAAACTTAATCAGCACTCTATTAGTAAAGACTGGTTTCTTATTATTCTGTACAAGTGTGCCTGATAGATATCAGGTGGATAAAATATATCTGCTTGTGGTGTCTTTGTCCCCTTCTTAGTTTTTTCGTTTACATCATGATTTTATTTAATGGAAGAGACACTTCTCACATATTGGCTTGACAATTTAGAAACATTTGTTTGTGCTGAATTAAGCACATTTTTAAACTTTGTCTGTTGCTGCTGACAGTTTGGGGATTGATTTTTATCCCTAGAGAGATGCCTTTTTGTCTTTAAGGCAAATTGAAGTTGACTGCTGGAGCATTCTCTGGTAAGAGACAGAAGCTACTTTAGGGATATTTTTCTACTGAGAATTCATTTTTAACCCAGAAGCTTCAGTAAGGTCATGTTTTTCATGACACTTACAAAAAAAAAAAAAAAAAAAAAAAAAAAAAAAAAAAAAACTTCATAGACAAAGAAGTAGCATTAGCTTCAGAGAAAATGAATTGGGGCAAGTATTACCAATCTTTTTCCCATTGTAGATTTCTGTCAGGGAGGTGTGCCTAGATATGCAGTCAGTAAAAATTCCAGACTTTTCTTCTGAAAGCACATGCTAGTGTGGGCAATGGCAGAAAAAGGTTTTACCCATCTGTGTGTTTTCATGTATGTTAGCACCTCTCGCCTAAACAACAAAGCTGAATCAAACCATCCTGGCTGCAGGCAGGTCTAGGGAGGGCTTTTTTGGTGTTACCTGGCAGGTTACTGGTGAGGTGATGGAGAGACCCCATTAAAATCTCATTTAATGCTTGTCTCTGGAATGACTGCACTCTCTTTAATCTCTGTATTCACTAATACTTCTAAGACCCAAGTCCTTAAAAAAAAAATAATATTACTCCTTCAATCAAGTACTAAATGACAAATTCACCCCTACTTGTCCTCATTTCATTTGAAATCAGCTGCATGAAGTTTTTAGCCCCAGTGCATCTAAACAAGTTGTAAGAACCAGTTTCTTCAGGCGATTTTTATTTTGCTGGTTACAAAATCTTCTTAGAGAAGCTGCACTCTTGTGTAGTTTTCCTTCAAACCTTCTTTGAGTTGTTCTCATTGGATTTTTCACGCATTTGAGTCCTAAAAGTTTGAGTTGTCTCAGTATATTTTTGAAAACCTGCCTAACAATTACCAGAATTTTCATTTGCCTCTTTGATTTTTTTTCCTTCTCATATTTTCTTCCTGCAATATTTGTGATATTCACTCTTAGTACTGACCAGACTAAGACATTTTGCAAAAATCCAAGAAACAAAACTTACTTTTTTGCACTATAAAGAAAAAGTGAAAACCTGTACCTTCAAACATGAACAAGTACCTTGCCTACACAGCAGAAAGCATTTGGCTGGTGGTTAGGATGGGGTAGGTGAGGGGTGAGAAGAAGCAGGGACTGATGTTTCTGGGTGCAGTAGCATCCCAAAGCTACCCCACTGCAGCAAGGAACTCACACTTTATGCTATGTTCTTACTTCCAGCATTTTATTAGTTAACTGCTAAAGTTGTTGCCCTGATTCACCTTAGAATTTGGAGCCTCTTTGAAATTAAGTTATCTTTAAATTAGAACATAGCATTTATTAATAGCAGGAAATTCCAAGTAATTACTTTGTCTTTCTTTCTCCTCCTATTTTTTTACTGGAGCTACATGCTGATTTTTGTGAACTGTACCTTTTCTACCCTAATCAATCTTGTTTCTCTTTTGTCCTTTAGCCTGAAGACTTTTGGTGCTTAGAATTAACTTTTTTCTCAGTCCTTTTCCATTTTGTGCATGATTATGCACCTAATTAGAGGTAATTTTTTCCTTGTTCCTACAGCATCAGCCAAGCAAGCAGATCTCAGCTACCTCTGAGGGTTACAAGGAACCTCCATCCTAGAAAAAGTGCAGCAAAGGCTTTGGTAATTTGGTATTTCTCTCTGGCATGTTCATGGTTCTGTACCTGCAACAAACATGCCTCGGGTGGGTTTCACATGCTACAATAAGCTGTGGGAAATCATGGGAACCTGGGTGTTCTGAGCCAAGGACTGGCAGCATGAATGTTATAATGCTGTCACAAAGGTTTGTTGATCGAGATTCTTTCTTTAATCAAAGTTTTAACATTTATTAGCTTTGTGTCAGGTTTTCTCTTGGGTTTTAGTTGTAATTAAGAATAAATGCAAAATTTTATTGATTTTACAGCAACTTTTTCAAACTCCCAAACTCCAGGAATGAATTCCTATCTGGGGCTCAGAAAAGGTATTTAACTGGGTCTAATCAGGGCCAAATGCAAATTATCAATTAATTAAGTTTGCAATTGTGTAGCAGGAATGAGAACAATTTACAGGAGCGAGGTTAGGAGAGAACCTTTAAGGCAGCAGTGCATGGCAAATGAGATGCACAGCTCCCATTATCACCAGGAGCTGCATGGCTAATCTAGCAGCCTGGGCACTGGGGAAAATGTACCCTGGGATGTCAGGTGTTAAGGGGAAGAATGGGCCTCTCACGTTCTTTGCACTTACAAGCCGGCTGTAACCTTTTGACTCTCTCTCTCTTTCTCTTCTTGAGTTTTGTTTCCTGAAAGGAAAAGGGGGTGGGGGAACGTAGGGGAAGAAGGCTTAAGGAGTGAAGGATCTGTTTGAAAGTACTGTAGTGTATTTGCAAGCTTTTTTTTTCTTTCTTTTTTCCTTTTTTTTTTCTTTTTTTTTTTTTTAATGGAATAAGTTTTATTCTATTTCTTAAAGAAGCAGTTACCTTTAGAGTGTTTAGAGTGTAACTTAAGATATGAATGCCTTCTGAGTACCACTATCAACACTATAAACTTTACACATGTGATTCTTCCACAAGTGTTTTGTACATGGTTTGTTTATCTTTCTAACTAAAATGAATTTAATCTCATTTAAGAGCATAACAGAGAAGGAGAGCTAGTTCTGTGAATTAATGTTGCTTTTCCTATTGACCAGTGAAGAAAAACAACTCCCAAATAACACTAAATCCTTTTTATTCTCAAGGGATCCCTTAATGTAGCATGATCATATATTGATCACATTGAGCTTGGGTGTAACCCAGGTCTGAAGATCTGCACATGAAAAGAAAAACTTGTAAAATTCTGGCACATTTGATCTCCTTGCTAGCTCTAAGTCAGTAAGTGTGAAAATACCTTGATGCAAGGAGCTGAGCATTTACTCAGTCTAAAAGAACATGCAACAAATAAGGGGGGGGGGGGGGGAGGGGAAAGGTGGCTGGTTAAGGTAGATCTCTCCAAATTTAATTACTTTTGAGGAAAAAGAGCAGAATGTGGAAAAATACATGAAAATTTTATTATCTTTTTCTGAAACAGTCTGTTCTGGGCTGTTCCTCATTAGAATGTAAATGGGGAAACACTAAAGGTGGTGGTTACTTCCATTAATTAAAAGGAAACTTGCTCATAGCGAAGCACCCTGAGAATGCTAAAGGAGTTTTGTATATTCCTGGTTGCCGTCTTTGGTATGAGCACCTTGTTCCACTTCAAACTTTGTGTCTTTCTTTGTTAGAGATAATTTTGAAATGGCTCCCATTGCCTTTGTGTGGCTGAAATGTGGCAGCAATGGAGTGGAGCCAATGGAGGGGTAATTTTGCAGCCAGCAATCAGGAAAAGGAAGGGTCTTTAGCCAGGGGACTCAACAGTGCCAGGAGGAGCCATTATTCTATTATTATTTCTAGTGTGGAAGCATTGTTTTAAGTTACATCAAAAACATCCTTTACATTTCTTTGTTATTTGTGTTGTAAATTTTCCATATCGACTTTTCCAAAGGTAAGGTGTGAACGTATATCGAAGAGGGCTGGTTGGGATGGATCTTGCTTTGGAAATTGTGGGTTAAAGAGAAACCTGGAATCAATGGTAATTCCTCTGCTTCAGCCTGGAAGTTCACAGAGATTGGCCAAAGATGGAATCAGTTCTCCTTTTCTTAACACTTGCAGAGAGCAACACTCCAAACAGCCTGTCTCTTCACAGGCACTGTCCTCCCATTTTTTTTCTACTATTAGGGAGGCCAACCTTTTGAGTTATAAGCACTCAACCCTGTAAGGTTTCCAGGAGCCTTACACTTAGAGGGCTAAAAGGGAAAGGATGAAGTCTAAATTGTTATTCATGTGCATGGACTTGTTTTTATCTCCTGGAGGCTGCACAGATTTCAAAGGATTTGATGTAGGTAGTTTTCTTGTTTTCAGTTACTGAGAAGTCCACTGTCAGTAAATATTTTATATTTAATCCTGCTTTAATGCCACTATGCAGACCATGTGTTGAGAACCACTATTGAAGGGATTTGCATACTGAAGACTGTCATCATGATCCATTTTTTTATTGGTAGATTTTGAGGAGGTGAAGGCTTTACAGCTGCAAGACAAGTGCAATTTGACATAAATGCAGAAACTGAAACAATGTCTCCCAAATTATTTGGGCCATTTGAAACACGAATGGGAATACGACCCAAGTATCCTAAATTCCAGTCCAGTGTCTTAGACCTGAACCCACTTTTTTCTTTCAAAACCAAAGTTTCCATCATTATTATTTCTACTGCCAGGGCTTTTGAAAGATATAAATGTGACCTGATTTATTAAATGCTTTCTTATGTGCCAGACAGAAGCAAAATCCTTACCCCAGGGCACTTACTCAGTGGCCCTGATCCTGCAATCTGATCTCTTGAATGAATGTCTGAACTAACATGAGCCCTGCTGCCTGCTCTGAGAGTTTGGCTGGGATTTTAAAAGGGAAGGGACATGAAGATTGCAGGTTGTCTACAACACCCTCAGTCAACTTCACTACATGACCACTACTTTCCTACACGGTTATGTGTTTCCCTGAGACCTCTGTGAGGTCTACCTTTTGTGTAGCTGTTGCTCAGTTACCTTCAGTAGATGGTGAAGTTTGGGCTAAAATGTTTTTTCTTCTGTGCATAAGCCTTGACCTGTTGCACTGCTAAAAGATGCTTCGAGATGCACCTTGAGATTAAAGTGCATTGCCCCTGCAGTGCATTGATCTTGCCTGGCCGAGAAAGGGGTTGTCATAGATCTGCTTTTCAAATCAGGACTCCCTCATGGGTTTTTCCAAGGCATCATCTCTATGTCATTGGGTTGGCAGGATATGAAGCTGAGGGTCTTTTTGAAGTTTTCCTTCACACCAAGGGATGTATACTTGTTGTATGGGAATTGTGGCAAGTTACACCCTCTCTTCCCTGTGTGTTCAGGGCAGGATAACTTAATGCAGTGTTGAAATATTCTGAACATTTTCTAAAAGTAAATTGTTCATTTTGATATGTTGGTGCATTAAATGAGGAATGGAATCTGAATGATGACAACTAGTTTCTGGCAAAGGACTGAAATACAGGGGATGAGCTTCATTAATTAATTAAATAGTCCTATGAACATCTATGCCTTTGCAGCTACACAAAATAGTCTCACTTTAAGAAACATGTTCATGGGCTTTGTCAAATATCACTCGGGCCAGCATTATTTAGTGATTTGCATAATCATAAAACAAATACCACTTTAAAGTCTGCTTATGCATCTAACATTTTGGGTTTTTTTCTTTTCTCTCTTTTTTTTTTTTTTTTTTTTTTTTTTTTTTTTTTTTTTTTGTGTATTAAAAAATTCGTTTCCTGCATCAAATGATTTGTTATTGGAAAAGAAAAGCAACATTTCTTTACGCAAAACTCTTCTTCCTTCAAAACTGTGGTACACTGAAAGTATTCTCCAGCTTTCAGAGTTTATTTGATTTTGAACACTTTTGGTTATGTAAGTTTTAATAAGTAGCTTTGGTGTACCCCTAAAGGCACACTCGACACACTTATGTTGTGTGACCTAGGGTCACAAGTAATGGCTGCAAGCTAATTGATTGAGAAAGGCTTGTCTGACTGGGCCCCTTTGAGTCCTCCCTTTACATTCCTAAATTTCTGTAAAGGAGGCACTGGCAGCTTTGCCTGGTGAGAGGAGGGGTTGGGGAAAGGGAGGAAGTTTCTCAGTTTCTGATTATGCGCAGAGTTTCCTTGTACTGAGCTTATGTTCTCCACCCACTACTTAGTAAGAACTCCTTAACAACTTAAAGCTTTATCCCTGTGAGTACCAGAAAAGTGATCTGAGTATTTATTGAGCAGGGAGAACAAACTGCTTGCTCCAGGCATGGAGAAAGCTTATGGAAATGATATTAGACCTTCAGCAAAGTGCACAGCTGCATCATACAGAAGCTGAGACTCAAACTGACAGGCAAATAAGCCAGATCACGGAAGGGGCCTCTGTGTGGCAGCTCTGAGCTACCAAGTGTTGGACAACTAGGCAAAAAGTGCAATGGAACAGGGCAGAAAATAGCACACTAACTTCATGCAACTGTTGCTTATTCATGGTGAGTCCAGATTTGAAATGTTGTTTAAAATGTAGCTTTTTTTGTTGTCTCTAAAAACCCTTCCGTTTTACCACAGCGATCCTTCTGCAGGGCTCATTGTGTTCCAGATGATTTGTCCGGATGTGCACTGCAGTTCTGAACGATACAGAAATGCACAGGGATAGCCCTTTCCTCGCTGCTTGCTCTCTCTTGTGCTGTTCTTGCTTCAGGAAAACAGGTCCTGTTTCTGAAAGCACGCTGCATGGCTTCTGATTTGGAAAGAAATAGTTTTGCAGCCAGCACTGAGCGTGCAGCTGCATGGAGGTGAATAAGTGAACATAATTTCTGTGCAGTTTTCTGCAGTTTGAGCTTTGTGGCACCTTTCCATTGCTCCTTATTTCGCTGCCTTATCTTGAGAATGTATGGCACGGTCACTATGAAAAGAGCTTTGTGTTTGAATTCCTGGTGAGGCGAAGGGTCAGGGCCTATGAGTTATCTGCCTACCAGCAAGACTCATTGCCGTGTCCCTTTATTTTTCAAGCTGAAACAGAAAAAACATGTGTCCTCATCCCTTTTTTATAAATGTATTTTGAATTCAGGTTTTACATGCTGTTTGTGTGTGCTTTGTTCTTTCGACAAACTCGGGGTTTGAGAAGAGGCCAGTTTTCTTCTATCCATATTTATTTTATTTATTTAAGCTTTCCCGCAGCTTTTCTGAATTCCTTTGTTGTGATGCACATAATTTTTTTCTTAAAACAATATTCTGAGATTCTGATTTCTGCTGAGAGAAAAAGGATTTATGATCTGATAGATATTATCAAAATTACCCAAGAGCTATCTAAATTTTAGGTAAGTTGCAAAATTATACAGAAGATAAAGCTTTTATAACATTTTGCTTGCTTAAGGAAGGAAACACAATACTTGTGGATAAGTTCTTGAACAGATTGTGTTAGATACACCAGTCATCTAGTGTAATGGTAGTAAATATGACCTGAGCTATAATGTTGTTTCAGCTATGAGTTGGAAAAACCTGCTTCATTAGCACAGCAACAGAATTAAGCCTTGCATGTTGACAGGAATGTTAGAAATATGTTTGTGAAAACTGCTGAGTGGACGAAATTTAGAGTAATAATTCATCAAGGCACGTCAAAGTTGCTCTCTATGTGAGGTTTTAAGATATCTGTAATTTAGAGGAGAGTCTGGTTTTCCTTCAAGCAGAAGTGTGATTCTGCATAAAAATATTTTCATCATATAATTCACATGCACAAAAAATCTTAAAATTAGGTAGCAGTTATTTGGAGCTAAATGGAAAATGCTCATTTGATAGGATAATTCTAATACGCAGTGTAAGAAGTTGGTCAGATGAACTCTGCACAGAAGGTATGTTACTACTTGTTTCTTGATCTTTCTGTTTTTGTGCTCACCTAACAATAGCAGAGTGCTTGCTTGAAAAAATTGGATGTTCTTTCAGATCTGAGTCGATCTGACATTACAGTCCTTTTCAGGTGCAGAAGTTCATGTTGTTCACAGTTGTGTCTTTTCTTATTTGCCAGTTTGAGATCTTGAGTTCACCCACCAATTTTGAAAATGGATTTAACAGAAAGGGGACCGTGCCAGAGAAATGCTGAGAAATAGAGATCTGAATGCAATGCTGCAACGTAAGGAGATCTAAACGGACCTCAAACTTTTTGTTTTCTGATTTTGCATTAAATTTCTGTATATTTTGACTTGGGCTAAACATTACTTTCCACAAGAAAACCTTTGACTCTGTTCTTAGTTCAGTTGAGGATGTTCTTTTCTCTTAGGAGTTTCGGGCTTGCTCTGAGGGAAAGAAACATGTTCTCTTCAGTAACATAAACATACAATTTCTTTCTTGATTATGCTGTGGGGAAGGAATACCTGCTGAGGTGCTCTTTACACCTTTAAGAACTGAAAGTAAAAGAAGCTTTGGGGAAGTGGTGTCCTCCCAGCTTTGGAGGCCTGAGCAGCTGGGGTCCTTGGGGAGCAGGGAAAGGTGGGTGCTCATCCAGGGCCGCCTTCTCCACAGGCACACCAGGAGACGACCCATCCTTTCTGTGCTCTGTGGCTTCCACTGGCAAAATAATGCACCAGTGGTATTGTGACACCAGGCTGGAGGATTATGAAACATTTCTTCATGCTCTGATGATCAGCCTGATGAAGGGGAAAAGGTTTAATGAGGAAGAAAAGAATTTACTGTGGATTTTATCCCTGTATCTATTATTAAAAGCAGAATATCTACTCACAGTAGTTGTGTTCCATGATTCAAGGAAAGCCAGCAATAATGATGATTAAATGTGGTGTTCTCACTGACTGTCTGAGGACTGGCACAACTTAATGTGACTGGCAGGAAGCTTAAACATCAATAGTGTATCTCCAAATATTATTATTTTAGAGAAAGTCAAAGAACCATGAGCTCAGACTAAAAGAATTATACAATATTTTTTAGTTCACTCTGACGCCAGTCAGTAGAAAAAAAAAAAAGAAAGTAGTTCTGAAAAGGTCAAAAAGGTTTGTATTTTACATTATTAATGTTTTCCAAGGAGTAAATAGCTTTGTTTCATGAATTACATAGAAAGTGATTTTGGAGGTTCACTTTTTGGTTCATTCTGTTCTGTATGGAAGAAGGAAACCCTTTATTTACTAGATCTGTTCCTTTTTATTGGCATTGGTATATAAACAGAAACAGGTCTGCATGAGACCTATGGATATCTTTAGAGTCACAGAAGAAATCATGGAAATTCACGACTAATAGTTGATATGTCCTTCCAAAGAGAGGAACTAGTTTGTGCTGTCATGACAAGGTAATGTCTATAACCGTAGATGAAGGAAAATTGGCAGGTATAAGAGAATTGTAATATTCATGGAGTCAGTGAATCACAGTGTTTTTAAGATGAACTAAAAAAAATAACTCCAAGTTAATTCCTTGTAATTTTGAAATAATTTTTTTAAAGAATTTTTTTTAAAAAAAGCAAAGACAAAAATTTCTTTAATCTTCCCAGCTGCAACTCATGATCACATTGGAATGTGATCTTTAGAACACCCAAATTAACTTTCAGTTCACTTTTACTTTCCAACAACTTATTCAAACCATCAGCAGAAGACTGTTGCAGAAGGTGATGATTAAGGTGAAAGAAGAAGAGATAAAAAGAGAAACATTTGCCTATGAAGAGATTTAAGTAATTGTAATATGTGAGGAAAAGCAAATGATCACAGAGAAGCAGAAGTGAGGATAGGAACAATAATAAGAGAGGCAGAACGTAAAAAACAAACCAGAGGAGACCTAAAAGTAGAAAGAGCATGGCATGAACAAAACCCACCCTAAAATGATTTGTCAGCCACTGTGATGAGCCTTGGGAATTTTGCTGCCTTTTTCTGGGTTTGTTCAGAAACATTTCCACTGCTAGCAGCCAGTTTTATACCTGAAGTTATAAATTCACCTGAGAAAGTAGGCTGTTCTTTCTAAAAATTGCCATCACAATATTTCAGAGAGGGAGATGTGAGACGGAGTCTCTCTTTTCCACCCAGCATCCTCTTATATACTTCTCTCTGTCTAGCAGTGAAGGTGGAGGTGAGGATGGATGGTTACATCTGTTGTGACTGGTTTTGGAGCACAGGTTAAGTAATTTTTTTTTTTCAACTTCTACAAGATCCCTGTAACTTTTTAAAAATTCTTTGGAAGGAGTTTTTACAATTCTGATTATTGGGTCTGGGGGAGACGTGTAAGAAATATCAACGGACTTTCCTCTGCCTCTCCTCTGACCAAACCATCCAGTTTAAATTCCTTTTATCACCCATGGCTTTATCTGGGACTCTGCCAAAGATCCTACTGATTTTGGTAGGGATTGAATGAGGCCAGAGGGGTAGTTCAAAACTGTGTTGATTTTCAGTGTGTGAATGTGGCACCATAATGTCTTCAGATTCCACAGTATTCTACTGGAAATGACGTCAAATTCCACAACCATGGAAGTACATACAGTGCTATCTCCAGTTTCTGAAATACCTGCCTTTCTGTTACGGAAATGCTTGGTGATTCGGGCAGAAACTAGATGAACTTTCCAGTTCTGATATTACCTTTAAACCCCCAAGACTGTGGTAGTATTAATTATGTAATTTCAGTTTATTCAGCAACGTGATAGAGGGAGATAACAAATACAGATTCAAGTACTGCAAAAAAGCACTGTCTTCTCCCTCTTTTTAGGCCATTTTGAGTGACAGTATTCCATTTGTATCACCAACTGTCCACATCTCCTCTTAACTCAAAAGATGTTCCATGGACCATAAATTTCCTGTGAAAGATCTGCAGTTGGTCCAGTTTTGAACAGGGCACATTTAATGGTTTTAAATGATAAAGGAAAAGATAAATTGAAGAGAAGACCCTACCCTGAAGTACATGTCCCATTATTGCTGGGAATTTTCATTATTTCCAAAAAGAAATTCAAAAGGTCTCCAGCAGCAGCTGAAGATATCCTCCTAATACTCCTTTGTGGGCAGAGGTAGTTGGAGGTATCCCAGTGCTCTCTCACTGCCTCTTCTCTCACTCTCTGCTAACCAAAACTGTGTATGTTGTTATGGCCAGGCTGGTGGAAATACCTTCAAAGTGCCTTTCCTAAGGTGATATGACTTTGCAGTCCTCCTGCATCGAGGATCAATGTCCTCTGAAAACACTGCCTGTGGTTTTGGTCTGAACGTTATAAGTCGTTCTTGATTTTGGCCTGGTTGTCACTGAGCATCTGTTGTTTCAATCTGTGTATAATAAAATCCTGAAATAAAAATCTGTGCCCTTAGTAGGGGTGAGTAAGTCATAAGATATAAACAATGAAAATGGAGGAGAAAGTGATGGGCACAGAACTTTACTCAAAAACCATCCACAATGTGACACAGCAGCATGAGAGAGTCAGCCTGTGTTGGAAATACCTTTGAATTGTGTGGAAATCAGGATCTACTTTCTATGAGCCCCATAAAGCTTCTTTCAAGCTCTGGCTAAATTTCACAAGGAAGGCTTTTTCCTGAAGTACCCACTCTAGGTCCAACTATCCTTCCATTGACATCAAGAAGAATTACATCAGTATTAGGCAAAATGTGTAAAAATTGATAGTCCATGCGTAGATAAAGTGGTATTCTTCAAATTATTTTCTTTGTGGTTTGTTTTTCCTCTTCATTTATCATCTACTGCCAGTGTCTGGAAGACAACCAAGAAATTTGACAGGATCTGGTAACTTAGTCATGTTTTAAGACATATCAGGCCATTTGCTTTCTATCATTTTGCTCTTCTTTTAACTGTATTTTTTGGCCTGAAATTTTCCATTGTGTAGTCCCAAACCACAGGTGATTCTTTTGTTTGTTTGTTTTATTTTTTTTCTTCTTAAAGGAAGTATGTTGAAATTATTTTAAGCAGCAGAAGTGGGAATGCATTACATTTTTCCTTCTAAAAATGAAGTAAACAAAACCAATTCAGCAAAAGTCTTTGAAAAAACAGCCTTTGGAACAATGTGATCAACAGGTGGTTTGTGGACTATTTTTAAAGGGCTTAAAAAGAGGTCTAAATTGTTATATATTGAAGATAGTAAATTATAGCTACTTATTACATGTGTTTTGGCAATAGATGTCAAGGTAGGCACTGGGGTTTTTTTTATTTACTACAAGGATCTTAAGACAAGCTGAGCATTGCATATGGATAACACTGGGTCTCCTGCCCTTAGAAAGCAGGATACTGCAGGAACTGCATGAGTATGTATCCAAAGCTGACTTAGCTGGGTGCTGGGGAGTAAAAACACAGGAAGCAAGATTGCCATCTTGGAACATTTCACATGGGCAAGGAATGAATGAATGCTCTCTCCATCTTTTTTTTCATGAAGCCTCCCTAGATTGTAGTTTCAGCAGCACCAGGTGGTGCTAATTAAAAATATACTGATGTGTTGGGGTTTTTTTTCCCTCTTTATCTCCTGCACTACATATTTAGTTGCAATAACTCAATAACTTCTCTGTCTCTGCTGACATTAGTTCTAGGTGATTTGCAACAGTGCTGTGAACTGACGGATACAATTTGAAAGAGGAGACATTTAGGTTAGATTAAAAAAAAAAGTCTTTACTGTGAGGGTTATTTTCTTTCTTTTTTTTCATCCACTCGCATTGAAAAGCCTATTGGTTTGGTTTGGTTTGGTTTTTAAATATCAGGCCACATACTGCTATGTTATGGAGTATATACAATTTTATTTTTGCATACAGGCAGGTCATCACAAATGCATCTTTTGAATTGCTTTTTGAATAGAAATATAGAAAATTCTATAGAAAATGTATGTAGCAGTACTTATTTATGATTAATATTTATGTATTAAGGAATGGCATGTTTGAGACACACAAAATCTTGACTTCATTCCACCTGTTCCATCTTTTATTTGATATAATTGGGAATTCAGTCTTGTCAGATTTTTAGTGGTGGCATGCTTTATTTCCTGTATTGAATCCACCAGTCTTTTGCATAAAATTTGGCCAAAACTGCTCCTTTCAAAAGCATGCCTATTAGAAAAAAACTCAAAAACGATGATGAATAAAAGCAATGCATGACTGTGTTCAGTCACTGGGGATGGACTCTGAAAGGGAAAACATTATAGCAGTTTTTTTGATCTGGCCAAACTGAAACACCAGAAACTTTGGATGAAAATGCGACTCTTTTATCTATATTGTGCTACATATGTACAGTTGCACATCCAACTGATTTTCAGGTGGAGGAATTTGTTCTTAAGACAGTCTAGTTATGAGCTGATGGAAAGAACTTCCAACTTTAGACATTGGCATGGCTGAACACCTTAATTTCAGTTTAAATATTTGAAAAGGCAACCATTTTATGGAGATTTAGTTACAGAAACATGGTACACAGTGGCATTGCATCCATCTCTGTCATTCTGGATTTATTCAGAGTTTACCACAGCATTAAAAAGTCCTAAAAGTTTCAGTCTGGATACAGAAATCTCAAGGTTTTATCTAACTTCTTTGTACCTTTGGGCAAATCAATTCAAACATGTAATTTCACTGCTAAAATATTTTTAGTATTTCTATTTATTTTATGAATGACTGTGTTCCTTTGCAGCTACAAGTCCATTTACTTGACAGTATCCATCTAGAGGGGGTTTTTGTTTGTTTTTAACTTTGCAGGTCTATTTTCCTGTGCTCTGTGAGTAGTTTTTTACATCTGGTTGGATGCATTTGTAGGTGATCATTGGCATGTCTAACGTCAGGAAGTGAAAGTCCTGTCGTTTGGAGAGTTAAGTAAGGTGCACAACACACTTAAAAGTAAAATATTGTTTTCCTGCTCCATTGGAAGCAGGGTCCCTCATCTCAGTTCTTAAAACAGATTTAAGAGCCTATTTTTAGAATCTTTTTTTAAAAAAACCCAAACAACCCAAACTGGATTTCACAGAGCTGTCATATTATCAACAGTATTATCCTTAAATATTTGTGGTTATTTTAATTTTCTAAGTGGAACTTCTACTAAGTTTCATATGTTCTCCTTTGTTCTTTCCCTCCTTCATGTGTTTTGAACCCTTTTGTTTCTGTCAGTTAAATCTGAAAGGCAAAATTCTCAGCAAATATCATGTTTTATGAAAAATCTATGAGTGTATGGAGGAAAACCCTCACAATTGGTGCCAATTTAGAGGAAGAGGCAGGCAGAACATAGCTGTTAGACATTTTGTTTGGCCGTGGCTCAGTGGCCAAACAAAATGTATGCTGTCCCAGACTCATCACAGTACAGTTTCTCCTGCCAGGTGACAGTGTAATAAATAATGTGGAGAGATATGGCCGTTTGCAGTGAGAAGAAAGAATGTGGAGTTACAGAGCAAAGAGCAGAAATCTGTAGGAAAACAGGTTTCATCCAATCTGGTGCTTATGGGACACCTTGGGTTTGCTACTGCAGAAGAATAAAGGACCAAATGCCAGAAGATCTTAAAAGGATGTAAATTGCTTACTATAGGCAAACAAGAACATTTTGTTTGCTTCCCCCCCCTCCCCCCCTTCTTCTATTTACTGAGCATTTTATAGTGCATGGAAAAATCACATACTATTTCAGTCTTCACAAACTGTACTGAACACATGAGATTCCTACTAATCTTTCACATGAGATGGCCAACTGCAGTTAAATTCTGTATAAACAGTAAAATGGGGATGCCGAGGTATGAAATATGGTAATAAACTTTAAATTGGAGGAAATATACTTTTCTCAAGTGTGAATTTAGCCAGAACTTGGTTCTTTATTTGGCTCTGTTGAAGTCAGCATAGATGTGTTTAGACGAGGATAAAAAATTGATTTTAAAGCAGCTCAGTCTTTTATATTTCTTTACATTTAAAATGCCTACATATTTCATCTTACCTTGGGCAAATTGTAAATGGCTTTTGTAAACTTGGGATTAGTCTTTTCTAAAGATGAGAATGTTAATACTAAAATATTAATGCTTGCCTATTATTGTTACTTAAATAATATTTTTAAAGAGCATTTTATTTCTCAGCCAATGAAGGTTCATCAATAGAAATTAATTTCTACTGCCTTTTATGGTGCTATTGGTTACATAGATTTGGTTTTCTAAAATGCTGTAGCTTGTGTAAGGTAATTTTCCTTCTTCTAATGTTATTCAAGATGAGGAAAAAACACCAACTCATTTTCATTACTATGCTTTTTGTTTTACAAGCTGAATGAGTATCAATGCCAGACAATGATCATCAACAATCACTAGTTTATTTATTAGAGAAAAATGGAAACATTTCATATTTAAGGAACAATTGTCTTTTATGGACTGTTTTGGAAAGATACTTCTAAATATTAATTTTTTCAAGAATAAGGTGTTACCAGTAGCAACAGGAAATCTTAATGGTTCAGGTCACTATAAGCAGAAGCCCATTCAGCAACAGTTTTGGATAGAATTTGCAGCTGAATTTAAAAGCAATTAGGATGTACTCTGTACTTTGAAATGCTGAGTAATGGATTTAACCACAACGACCATTCTCCAATATCTGCCATGCATACAAGTTCAGTGCTCAGCACACCAGCCCTCTTCAGGGCTTGTAGAGTTTGACGGACTTCCTTGGAGCATCTTCCATTCTTGCACCTGGCAAAGCAGAGCATAAAGTCTTCTCTGGCATATGAAGGTCTTTCTGTTGCTCCTTTTTTTGGGTATTTCTGAACATCCTTTTTGGTGGATAAACCCTGGCAATTCCCTGAAGGATAAGATTTTCTGTGTATGCAATAGCCAATTATTGCTTTCAAGCAAGGAGTTATTTTCCTTTTCAGGGCTCTCCAGTTCCATGTCCTCTCAGTAACCAAGGGCCAGACCAGTAGTGTGCTTTTCCTTTTAGCAGCATGTTGTGATGTTAGAACTTCCTGCAAAATCATGTGTTTCATATTTTTTTTATATTTTAATCACATTTTTTAAAGTGCTTCCAGATGTAAGCACATATTTGATTACAGCTTACTGCACGTGCTTCTGCACCAATAAACTGGAAAGGCCTGCATCCATTAGGCTTGAAATCCATGCGTGACTTTGTGTGTGACTTCCAAAAGCTCTGGTTCAGGATGTTGGAAGTCAGGGGGTTCAGGCTGCAGGTTTTCTCAGAGGTGTTCAGTCACAGTTGGTGCAATACTTACAAGTAGCTTAGTAATGTGAAGAGTCCTATTGCAAGAGAAAATGCTTTTCTTTTTCCTTATCTTCCCTCCTCCATGAATCAGACATCTAGTCATGCTTCGGTTGGCTCTTGCCAAAGATAGATGAGGCACCCAGTCAACTAGAGAGGCTGATTATGTGCCTCGGTCTCCCATATAACTGTGCAAGGTACCCTGATGCACACATAGTGAGACTGATATGTTCTGGGATTAGGAAATCCCCATGTAAGTGCACTGTGTGTGCCAATAGAGCACGTAAAATTCCTTTATAAGATTTCCTTTTTCCCTCTTCATTTCTGTTCATGGCATCCCTTATCCAGAGGCCCTTGCTGTTATCCCACCAGGCAGATTTGCTGGGCACAAGGAGTGTCCCTAAGGGAAGCAGGCCACAAGAAAAGGATGAGGTGACTTTCTCACATAATGCAGCAAGTGACAGAAACTGCATGTGAGATAGGTGAAGCACGTGTTGGCATTGTAGAAGGCTCAGTCCTACTTGTGCTTCACACATTTTTCCTTTCCAAGCAGGAATCCTTAGCCCAGTAAAACACTAGCAGTTCCCTTTTTACTAATCTGAATTTTGTGGTAGCTGAAGAAGACCTATGTAGAAAACATAAAGCAGCTCTATGTAACACTCCTCAAATGTGAAAGAGATGAAATCACTTATTTGATCGTGTAGAACCCCTCTTGAAAATTTCCAGAGGTGTTGGAGAAGGGGCCTTTGAGTGTCCTGAAAAAAGGAAAGCCATGAGATAGGTACCTAATAGGTTTTCTGGAAGAACTGGAGGCTTTGAGACAGATAAAAGTTCTCAGAACTTCATATGATGAAAAAGTCAAGGACTCAGAAGCTTTTCACAAAGATAAAATTTGAATGTTTTGTAAAAAGACTCAGTGAGTGAAGGCTAAGAAAAGGAATCTTAACTTGATATATATATTCATAGTCAGCAATAAATTGGGATAATCAGAAACAGATTGATGCCGAACTCTGCTCAGGTCATGCCATGCAGGGGCATTTGTTGGTGGCTTGAGGGAAATCTTAGAAAAAACCCCCAAGGTTTGTGTGAGAGATGCACAGAAAGACCCATAATCTATCTGAATAACTTAAATGTGGTAGGTGAACTCAGTCTTGGATTTATGCTGCTTGAATTTTAAAAAAAGAATTTATTTGGTTCACTTGGGACATCTCAAATGTTGATAAACTGGAAAGAACTGTGCCAGTACTTCTGTCATATGGTGACAGAGAAAAACATGCACAACAGAAATGTACTGTGCAATGAATCAAGTAACACAGTTTCTATTCAGATCACAGCCCTGTGGGTAGATTATATAGAAAGTAATTTTAGCCCTCTTAGAACTGTGTTGTTAGAATTTCTCTATAAAGAGCAGAAATAACAGAAGCCTGGTAATTAAACATGCTGAATTAAAAAAAATATTGCAGTGAAAATATTTATTGCAATAAGATTGAAGCACTTAAAATCTTTTCAACTGGAGTCTTGAATTAGCCTTTGTGCACCAGTAGCATTTAAATTAAAACCAGTGCATTTCCCTAAATAGAAATGTTGGTTTTGATGAAGGCAGAATTTATGATCAAAACAGCCTCCATTTGAAATCCCTGATTGCATCTATAAAGCAACTCCTTTGAACAGTATCCTGCTCTCATACTGTTGATGACAATAAAGCTAAATATAAGTACAGAGAGTATCTGCAAATGTGTGCCTCCAGTTGTATATTTATATACATGTAACTGAAGCACGTAGGAAACTTGACATATTTAATTCAAATGCAGACATGATATTAGGATCCCTTTCCCCCAAACCTGGCCTGTAATAAGGAAGGAACCATTGCTTGTTTGAAACTTAATCTTTTTTAAAGGTGAGTTGTGGTAATATAACAAATACAAACATGAACTGGAAGTCTGCACCCATCCCTAATGTTGTCTGCTTGTCCATACAATACTGTGTATTCAGAGAAACCCATGAAGTCCCTCTGTATGCAGCTTCATTCAGTTGTACTTGATGGCAAGATCTACAAAAGATGTTTTTTGATTTTTTTTTCTTCTTTTTTCTATGTTGTACCCACAACCATATCTTATTGTATATCCATATAGAGCATGAATTTTAGCCCAGTGTAGATGTCTTTGATAGAAATACATAGACTATATATATATACATATATATATATATAAGTAAAAGCAAGAGATCATCTCAAAAAGATCCTCTCAAAATATCATCTGGTTTCTTTGGTTCTTGCTAGTTGAAGGTAGCTGAACACATGCTAAATGAAGCAGAAATGAGAGAGAAGGAAATGGCAATTGTCAATGTAATCAATACCTAGACCACAGTGTAAATATCTGTTGATGTTTGTAGTGTCTGGGATAATGGGGAAAGGTTTAGTTCTGCTTCTGCTTTGCAATATTTTAGCAATGCTTGTAGCCATAAATCTTCCCTAAAACACCAATTAAAGAGGGTTTATGAGTGCTTTGTGTTACTGGAGTGATGCAACAGATCAACACACATCAATGAAAGCAGCTTGCTGTTTTGCCATTTCTGAAATACCAAACCCAAATAACGTATAGTAATCTGAGTGCTGCGTCTAAAAGCAACATGTTGGATGGTACTCTCTCTCCCTGTAAATGAAGAAGTTATTTGAGTTAACTAATTGATTATAGACTGTTTGGCCATCAGCATCCATTTGAATAATCTAGCAGCTGGAGCATGTAGATGCTGGAAACTCAGGATGAGAAGTGGAGAACGGCTGGGACATGCCTCGGGGGGTAAGGAAAGGCAGCTGGAGAGTATAAACAGGGACCTGACAGGGAAGTTTCAGATGAGTAGAAAACCTGCAGCTGGATTTGTGAAGCTTTACCTTGGCGTTGTCTGCTCCTACACAGATCTTTTCCTCAAGAACTTTCATTTGGTCATCCTTAAATCTTCTCATCCACCCCTTTTCCACATCTTTTTATATGAGTCTCAACTGTGCAGAGTATGCCTTGTTTTGGTAAGCTGTAATGTATGCTATTCTTTACCATTCCATTAATCTAAAACATAAGAAGGAAAAATTTATCTTTAATATTCAACTCACCAATATGAAAACCAGGTCATATTAAGGAGCCAGTACTCCCATGAACAGTACTTTTCAACTCACTAGGCTTTTCTCATTAGGCTTTTAAGACTGGTTTTACAAAGCCTATTTACTTGCATAACCCTAAGTATATAATAGCATACATAAATATCATTATGTGTAGTGGATGCTTGTAGATTAAAAAGAAAAAGCAGAACCAGAAAAGTAAGATCATCCAGGTTAACACTGTGCATGTAATCTATATCAATTCCTGTTTGAAGTATAGTTTTTGGAATGCAAAATCCAATCTTGATTTAAAAGGGTAAAGGACAGAGACATGTCATCATCCTTGGGAAGGTGTTCCAGTGGTGAAGTACTTCTGTGGTACAACAGGTACCCTGTGTACCTGCATCATATATATAATCATAGATCTATATCTATATAATCTAAACTTGACTGGGACTTGTTTGTAGTGCTGTCTTTTACCTGTAAAAACCTCCTGTCAAGTCTGATAGAGACTGTGATCCATTCAGTCATAAATTTTGAGGATAAATGGAACTGCATTAAAGAGTTTCTTCTAGCCCTTTACTTATGAGGCTCTTTAGTGAGTTTCTTGAATTGTGCACATGAGACATGGATACAGCCTTCCAACACCAGATGCTTGAGTGCCAAGTGTAGAGGTAATCCCAGTTCTTCAGTCCTTTTCAGGCTTCTTCCAAAGAGGCCTCTGGGGATGCATTTTTCCCCTCAGCCCTGACAGTGCATTGGGAGCTCATGTTTGGCGGAGTCGTGTCCACTCTTAGTGCCAAGCCTTTTTAAAAAATGTTGCCTGCAGCATAAACTCTCTCACACTGCCAAGACAACCCTAGCCTCTTGTTTAATTTGTAGATATATAAATTGGATATCAGAGTGAAGGGACATACCCAGAGGCTTACAGAGTCTGGGAAGAGCAATCAGATTCCTAAATATGATATTGTGTCCTTGCCAATGGTAATTTACTTGTTTCTTCCCCATATACTTTGTGTGAGTGAACAATTGCATTTTTTCTGCTTCATGTGCCAAGGCAGTACATGCTCTTACTTTTAGTTTTTATCTAGTTTGATCTGGTGAACTTGAGGGATTGCATTGTGATAATGCTATTTCTCTAATCATGTTTATTATTATTACTATGAAATGTTATCTATGGGGTTAATTATTTCCTGTAGTTGTGTGATTAATAAAATGTTCATCTCAAGCACATTATGAAATACCTTCCATCTTGTTTAACTTAAGATTAAATTTCCTGCATTGCTGCTGAGCCCTGTTCAGGGTGGTACTCCTCCTCTGCTATCTCTGGAGAGCTGATATCATGCTGGTTTGGAATATTCTTTAGCAGCCCAACCGTTTTTCCAGGGATAACTCTGATTATGCCCATTTCAAATGTTTCTGCTTTTAAAAAGGGCATCAAGGAATGAATTATTTCAACAAAAGGGGGCTTGAACCTGAAATCTACTTCCTGGGCTGACTACAGAGGAGGAAGAGAGAGCCCCTGTCTTCTTGAAATGGATCAATGTTACCAGCATGATACTCTTGCACCGGAGCAGAGGCTATTGTTTCCCTTTCCAGATGTAAGAAAACTATTCCCTGATGCTAAGTAGAAGTGAAAGACTTCTTTATTTTTAGGATTACTCTGTGTTTAAAAGCTTCTATTTGAAAGGAGCAAGTGCTTTATGGGGGGAAAAAAAAAAAAAAAAAAAAACCACCCACGTAATTTCTCAAGATATAAAATTATATGTTAAAGTAGAAACAAATCCGAAGAAGAGCTGAACTAGCTTGATGTATTCTTAGGAATTTTTTTACCTGTTGTTCACCTTTCTTGAAATGAAGGTGGTCTCTTTAATTATTTTTAGTCATAATTTCCTCTTGAAATCCTTCACTAAAGTAGTTGTCTGGTGTGAGTTAGAGGAATTGCAGCTGTTCTGGGTCCTACCAAGTGGCCAGGCAGTGAGTGTGGCCAGCAGGGAGTTGTGCCAGTGTGCCAGGCAGCAGTGTGGCACCTGGTGTTGGCAATGACTCCCTGGTCCTGAACACCTGGCATCCATGACAAACTTCAGGTCTCTGCCTGCTGGAGGGGCGAAATTGTTGCAAGTGGTTATGCACTTTCCACCAGCAGCAGGGTTGAAACTTGACCAGGGCTATTGGCTTCTGCCATGAGGGTGTTGTGGCATGTAGAGGGATGGTGAGCTGCTGTGTTGAGGAGAAACAGGAAAGTCTCCAGGTAGATGAGGCTAATGGGCCACCTTAGAATCATAAAATATGCAGAGTTGAAAGGGATCCATGAGGACCACTGAGTCCAACTCCTCGCCCTGCACAGGACACCCCAAGAATCACACCATTTGCCTGAGAGTGCTGTCTAAATGCTTCTTGAGCTTCAGGTTTGGTGTTGTGACCACTGCCCTGGAGAGCCTGTTCCAGTGCCCAGCCACCTTCTGGGGCAAGAACATTTTCCTGATACCCAACTTAAAACTTCCCTGACAGGATTTTCTGCCATTTCCTTGAGTCCCATCACTGGTCATGAAAGTGAAGAGATCAGTGCCTGCCCCTCTGCTTCTCCTCATGAGGGTAATGAAGACTGCCATGCCCTGCCCTGGAGCAGTGTGACACGGGTACCCATCGCCTGGAGTTTGGATCGTTCCCTCTGGGTCCTTCCATTGGTGACTAACAGGGACAGTGGAGAGGTGGCAGTGCTGTCCTGGAGAGTCTCCCTTTTCTCCCAGCAATACAGAGGCCAGACTTCCATAATATCCCCCTGCTCTGACCTGGACCATTCTCAGGAAGGGAACACACTGATCAGCACAAGGTATTTTAGAAAGAGCAAGACCAGCAGCCTCTTGAAAATATCTCAGTTACTGGGCTGGCAGGTGTGAAGTGATGCAGCAGTTCTTGAGCTGAAAAGCAGACAGTATCTATGTGCTATGGTGTAAGTACAGCAGAAGCACTTGGAGGATTAAAATGATGACTCACTGGAGCAAAGCAGGTTGAGGAGATGAACAATTGAAAGAGATGGCATTAGTTAATACAAAACTGTTGTCTTTTTGAGACATGGACAAATGTATTTTACACTACTGAGAAGCAGTATGTTTTCAAGGTTGTAAACCTGCTCTCCAGACTATATGTTAAATTAAATTAAATAAAATAAACCCTCAGATTTTAATTTTTTAAATTTACTTTATGTTTTGTTTTTCATCTACCAGGTAATGAGTCCTTATAAAATTAGAAAAGCAATCCTTGTCTGGCTTGGGTAAATAGAAAGAATGGCTTGTCCTTAAATGATTGATTACTTTTAAATTAATGTGAAAGCTCTTTTTAAATAGGTCAACATAAGTGACAAAGTTACTCCTTTTCCCCTCTTTGTTGGAGGTATCTTTAAAATTTTCATCATACACTCATGCTGAGGAACTTGAGATAACACACTTCTAACACACATCCTAAATGACACACTGTACTTGTGAATGCAATAGAGGTAATACAGATAGTGAAATTTGATGAGTTTTCCTGTTTTTCCTTGAGATATAGTATTTGAGAGGTTGTAACTTCTGTGAAGCTCAGAAGCTGATGTGTTTTCTGCTTTAGAAAATGAGGTTTTGTAGCTGTTGGGTTATTTGATTTCAATTTTTTGTTTGTTGTGATTTGGCTTTAAGGAAGAAATTGGATGATAATTATAGCATCTCTGATTTGGAGACAAGGGAGAAAAAATACAATATTTTAACAATTACTTTGTGGGAATTTTTTTTACCTGCTTTTTGAAAATTTCTGCAGCTAAAACAGGGAAGAGATGAACCAATTTTGACGGGGAATTCTGCAGCAGTTAATGATGAAACTGGGTTTTGTTTTAGTGCACTGTGAACTATTAACCATGGACAGTACAGTTTTAAGATAATCTTTCAAGCTGCTTAGCTAAAAGTCTGCTAAGCATACTCATAGGCTGAGTTAGCTGCATGTTGGAAAGGCAGACTTTGATATAACCCTAGGAATTAGAAAGGTAACTGGAAAGAGGCATCAGCAGAAAATGTAAAGCATACCAAGGGCTCAGGTAAAGGTTTTGCTTCTTAAAACTCATCACTGCCCCTCCTTACAGTTTATCATAGAATAATAAGTAGTTCTATTACAATTATCCTGCAGAACAGCCTATCTAGTGATGTAATTTATGGAACCAACATTTGATAGAAGAGTCAAGCATATCTATTCATGCCATCTAAAGTTTCTGCATCATTTGACTATGTACTGTTCACATTTTGTATCTGGGCTTGTGCTGGCACGGAATAATTTACACCACTTGAAGTAATTTGTGTAGTAATCTGTCCTCACATCTAAGGATAATACACAGTTACTGTTTTAAATTGAAGGAAAAATACTTTATAGAACAGATCTATTTTCTGAGCCTGTGTGTGTTTGACTTGTCATAACACCAACAAAGTAAAGAAGATAGGCACACCCATACACATACTATGAAATCAAATTTTACTTTGCTGGTGTACCTTAAAGGTTGGTAACTTTGGAGAACTGCATGAAAAGTCTAATGTAATAGAAAGTATTCATGAACTGCCAAAAATCAGAAATGTGAGGGGAGCTAAACATGAACTACAGATAAAAATCAGTGCAGTTGACTGATCTCACGGTAGAATGAGAAACCTTGTTCCTTTGATACGGATTTCTTTTCTTCTAATTCAATCCTAGTGTAATTTCTTCCCTGGTCTCCTGACAGGCCTCTCTCCTGTTCCTGAATGTTGGTGGCTCTTCTCCAGAGCTGATCCCTGAGTCACCTGGTGACTTTCCAGAAGACTGGGACAACCACAGAGGGAATTTGTGCAGCTTGTTACTTCCAATGTGTTGAAATGCTTACAAAGGATATGGGTTGGTTCCCAACCCAAAAGTCATAGAGGATATTTTTAGGACACAAAAAAATGAAGTGGCTGCAGCTCATGGGGGCCTCCCAGAGACAGCTGAGGGCTGACATCTTTGGTCTTGCATCTTGCCAAAGAACTGTTGGCTGCAGGAGGAGGATTAAGGAGAATCGATAAATATTTGGGGAGTGCAGGAGTGGAATGAGTCTCCTTTAGTGTGTAACTTGTTTAAAGGACACAGTTTGGCAGCCAGAATTCTGTGTGGGTCAGCTGGCTGCCCTGTGGAGAGTCCAGAGCACCTTCATGCAGTGAGTTGTACCTGCCTGTTTGTTCCAGATGTTTGGCATACAGATATCTTTACTAATCACTTATGTACACTTAAGGCTGTAATGCTGAATATAAGAAAAGAAATACTTTCAAAAATATGTTTATAAAAAGATAGGATACCACTGGATATTAATTTCAAAAACTTCACTTCTGTTCAGTTTGATTTACACAGCGGATAGCCCCAGGACTTTTGTTCATATTTTTGTGGCTGAGGTTTCAGTTGGCTATGTCAGAAATATGATGGTTGCCCACACCAAGAAGTATCACTGGATCCTAGTGATGGTTCAGTCCGAATTACCCTTGAGTAAACTTTAATAAATGTCCATTTGTTTAAACCTCTTATGCTTGCTTCATACGTCTGACACCAAACTAAAGATTTGGCAGGACATTCGCACTGCATCTTTATGGGAACAGCTGCATTATGCTGAAAGCTTATCAAGTTTTAAATGTAACTCTTCGGAATAAGTCATAGTTAAAACTGGATGTTTGCTTGTTTAGATTAGCAAATATTAGAGTGCAATAGAAGCAAATCTGAAAAGCAAAATATTTTGTGCTGAGGACCTGATATTCACATGTGGGGACATTCTGAGGATTCTACTTAAGATTAGGTTCAATCTAGTTCTATGTACTGAATGTTCATTTATGACCATAAATAGGATAGCATGTTTTTCATCAACTACCAGCCCTACCCTCTTTTATTTTATATTTTTTTAAAATATGTGAGTTTTTTCTCTGTCAGCAGGTGCATATGATGTTCTGATATAGGTTAGGGTTACATGCCTGACATATACTAGGTTAGCACAATGAAATGCAAATTAAACTTTTGTCGATTCAAGAGGGTTCCAGAAGGAGATCCTACTTTACAATTATCACACATTTTGGTGAGGTTTCACTACATATTTTACTGAAATTAATGTTTTAGGGCCATGGAGATTGCAGTTGGGAACAGGTTGCAGGCCATCTGCTCAATATATTTTCTGTGATGGCAGCCAGTTTCAGGTGCTTAGGAGCTCAGAAGTCCCTATATTAGATGGCTGTGGAATAAAATAGCCTCAGGGCTATGTCTTTGAGATCCATAACAGGTTCTCTGTTTGTTCTATTACCTTAAGCCAAATATTTTGAAAACATCTTACTTTGAAAACAAATATGGCTTACTTCATGCAAATCAAGACATTGGCAATTTGAGGGACCTCTCTGTGTCCAAGCTTTAGGTACAGATGACTTACAAACTTCAGCACAATTGTCTTTAAATGGGTTGGAATATACTCTACAGAGATGACTTACAAGTTGTAAGTTTCCTAAAATTGATTTTATTTTTTTATTTGTAAAAGAAGTTTCTATTCAGCTATATATATTTTTTTTTCTTTCATTTTGTAAGTAGACTTGTCCCTCAGTAAGTTATTCAAGTTATTGAGTCCAAACCATCTCTGGAACTGCAGAATCCATACTTTTCCTCCCCAAATAGTTTCTCATTTGTAAATATTAATAAAATAAAAATTTGTGCTCTAATCCTGAGTAGAATTTTTTGTAGTTTCTTCCAGTTCTTTCTGCAGTCAGTAAATATCTTTAATCTCTTGGATTATGCTTTCCAAAGCTGCAACTAGGGCATTTGAAAATAGTATTTGAATAATTTGGGGAAGCTACACCAACTTACATATGTCCAGTGAATTGGGCTTTCAAGCAATTGCAGTGTTAAATTTTTTCAGGTTTTTGTTTGTTTGGTTGGTCGGGTTTTTGTTTGTTTTTGTTTTGGTTTTGGTTTGATTTTTTGTTTTTGTTTTTTTGGGAGGAGTTTTTTGTTTGTTTGTTTGTTTTATTTTTTAATGAAGATGCTATTTCACAGTACACTGAGACTTTGTATTTAAATATTATTTTTATATCTTCTTCTGCCACTGGCAACATTTCTTTCTCCTGTTCACTTCAGTGTGCATTTGTGAACAATCACATTTCATTAGACTTCTCTTTGACATTTGTGTTTTCTTGTTTCTTTTTTTATAATTACTGGAAATACAGTAGTTTGTCACTAAAACCCCTGCAGAAGACCTGATTTTGCTCCATCTGTTCCTCCCAGACTGATCGGGAAGAGCAGGATGGCTGGCAGGGATCACTAATAAAACCTGAGCTGGCTCTCACAAAACACAGTGCCCAAGACAGCAGTGAAACTTTCCAAATGGAGCACAGGGATGGTGTTTTTCTTTTCCTCCCCTTCTTCTGCTTCATGCAAGTATTGGACAGTATTCACTGGGCAGCTGGCTTAGCTGTCAGTTTATATTTTAGTGTGAGTATGGTGTATAAACCATTAGTGTGAAACTAGAAGTTTTGTGTATGGCAGACTGCCCACATCTCTGCCCATTTTCCTGTTCCTATTCTCCAAGCTCAACATGAGAATGACCTGACAAAATCCAGTTCTACCCAAATGTTAGAGTTTTTTATTCTGTTCAAGCCTTCAGTAAAGCACTCTGCAGCTCTTCTAGCTGGGCCTTTTGTTTCTTTTTTTTGTACTTGCCACTCTTCTCCCAGTGCATACCCTTACACTCTCTCAAAACTGTTTTAAACTTTTGCCTGCTCAGAAAAATTACTCCAGAGGTTCTTATTTCAATGATATTAACAAAGTTGTCTTTGAAGAAAGGTAAGCCTGTAATAAGGAGCGAATGCCTGGAGTTGTGCTAGTTCCAATACTGAAACCAACATGAAAATTAAATTTTCACTTTACTCTGGAAGAGGATGGTAGAATAAGCCTTTCCAGTGTGATTACTTAAGTAAAATGTGCAGGAGGAATAATAAATTAATTCAGTTGAATAAATAAACCAGAAAGCTCCAACTTCTCATCAAGTGACTCTTTGGAGAACTGACACTTGGAAATTCAAAACAGTGGATTTTTATTCATGTGTCTCTAACAAAGCATGTATATTTTGAATTCTCTAAAACATTAATATAGAGGTGAGAAATTAATAGCTTGCTTTGGAGCTTTTGCTGTGAGTTTCTTGCTGTGGATCTCAATTTCTTTTTAATATATC
Source organism: Zosterops lateralis (assembly GCF_965231275.1). Taxonomy (NCBI): domain Eukaryota; kingdom Metazoa; phylum Chordata; class Aves; order Passeriformes; family Zosteropidae; genus Zosterops; species Zosterops lateralis. The sequence goes on from NC_139763.1 coordinate 113,357,651, forward strand.
CAGGAATAGTGGGGAGACAGAAGTTGGTAGAGAGAGACCCGAGCAGTGACAAGAGGACCCCTCCTGTTCCTTCCACAAAATTTTAGCCTGTTTCTCCTTGGGAGCAGACAACTGATTCCTGCCCACGACATGCACTGTCTGATGCTGAGTTGATGACCCTTACTGCCTCTACACTTTCCCTCTTCCCACTCCCACCACACTTCCCAAGGGCAGCATTGAATTGGAAACAACTTTATGGACCTGCTTTTGTTATGAGAATTAACTACTGAATTACTTGCCTTTCTACTGTGTTTATGGACTTGGCTGTTTCTTAAACAAACCAGTTTAATTAGCTGTGTCAGTCCCAGTGCTTGCAGAAAGATTTACATGGTTGATCTTTGCTGATATTTCCTGACCGCAATCTCTGTTATAAGTAGTGTTAGAACTTCACAAGGATGTGGGTTGAGATCATGCTGTGGTAATTTCTTATGGATTCTGGCACTGGGGACTATGTGTGTTGGTGTGGGTGCATTCCTTGTCCTTGTAGCTAATCATTAGCTATAAGTATTATAGATGGATAAGAAGAATTAAAGCTATAAAAGAAATTATAGTTATTTTTGATTAATTCTCCTTCAATTTATTTGACTTCAGTTATTGGTTGTACATACCTTAATATTTAGGGAGAATAACATCTGCTGAACATCACAAGTAAAATGCTGACTTAAGAAAGAGAATATTTTGAAATATTAACTGTTACAGTTATTGCTTTAATTATACAGTATTAAGAGTCTCAATTACTGATTAAAATCTCTTATGGATTACTTGAAATATACCCGCAGTTTAGAAATAAAACCAAACAGAAACACTGGGTTTCCATCCAAACGATTTCCATCCAAACTATAAATATTTTTCTTACTTTTGATTTTTCTCTCTCTTTAGCATTTTGGATGCCCTGTGTTCCAGCCTTCTTGCTAAGCACATACCAAAACAAAGTTTAGGTTTTGAAGGTATATAAGGGAAAACAATTACATTGTAGCTTCTTTTGTACTCTGATCACTGTGTATTTTGTGAGACTCATTAACTTAGACTATTGTGTGGATAAAAGAAATGTTCCGATACGTTATAAAAAGATTGTAGGCCAATGTATTTATCTTGTAACTAAAGAGATTTTATAATCAGAAGCTGCAGTGAAGACAAACTTAGTTATGATTTCAGGTGATAATGGAAGTATTGTTCTGCTCAGTGTAAAGTGGTAAGTTAAGGAATTTTTCACTATTAAACCAGATGACACCCTAAACAAGATGGACTTTGAAAACAATTTATTTTTGCACGGAGGAGAAATGTCAGGAAAAAAGCAACAGTCAAAACTGCTCTTAACTTTGGTGCAGCACATCTCACCTACTTTAATATTTACATTTACAAAAAGAAATCTGAGGAGTGGGTTAACTGAGTAAGTAGATATGGGATAGTTCAACATTCAAATTAATTGTTAACTAGTAGTCTAAGAACTATCTGGGCTAGAAGAAGTGAGTAAGTGCAAAAGATTATTATCAGTGCCTTTTCAAAAAGGGAGACATTGAAGCAACATGGGAATGCCTCATTCCTAAACATTGTGGGGGTGAGCTCAGCCTAAGGACTTGAAGATAACTGGATATGCCATTTGGCATATGACTTGGTGTTTTAGTGCTGCCAGGTTACCCTTTATGAGTGCAACAGTGTTGAAAATTCAGAAGGTGTCAATTCCAGCCTCGTTTAAATAGCTTCCCACTGATGTGTTCAGCTAGATCTCAAACCAAAAATCACAGAAAATTAACAGATCTGCAGTCAAACTTAGTTAAAAAAACACGTGCTTTTCTAACCACCTTTTATTGCCTTCCTTTTCTGGGTCTTTAGGGATTTTACATTGCATACCTGGAAAAGCAAATCCTGTTTTAAACATTAAAAATACAGCTTGAGTGGTAAGGGGTAGCTGCATTAATTAGTGTGTGATTATTACTCAATTAGTGTGAAGCTGACAATTTAGACAGAGGGAGTGCAGTTCCAGTTTCTTTGCTTGGAACTCTTGTGCTTTAAGTCAATATATACCCCAAAGAATAATTTTTAAAAAATCATATAAAGTGAAGTTTTAACACTTCCATGGTTATAACTATGAGCTTGCTGCCAAAGGAGATGAAGAGACTTGTCAACTCTGAACTCACTGCTATTCTTGCACCTTGTATATGGACCTTCTGTTGCATACATTTCTACTATTTTATATGTTCAATGTTTTAAATGTTTCCTTAAGACTTTTGTTTTGTCCTGTCCAGGGTTGCAATGACTTTGTCTTCAGGGCAGCAAGTGTTGTCTCTGAATGGCATCTAGCCTTTTCCATTCTAAAATCTTACTTTCAATCTCTTTCTGGAAAACTGAGAATTTATTAAGCTAAAATGATCCATCTTTGCTCCTTTGTTTCCCTTTCCACCAGAAAGATTCAGAAATTTAGAGGAAACCCATCTTTCTGCTAATATTCTGGCAGCCTGTTCCAGAAAGTATATTTTGCCTTTCTCTTAATGCAACATGACAGAAGGGAAGTTCTCTTTTGTTGTTTTACAAAAATTTTTCAGATCTGCCCAGGTATCAAGCATTCAGAATAAATGAGCATGTAAAAACTGGAGCAGAGAGCTCTAGGCCTCTGCAGCTGAAGAGTTTGTATTCTTTCCACAGTATAAAAAAAAACAAGACTGAGCAGAATATTTGCTGCTTCAATCAGAACCTGCTTTGGGCAAGTTTGAATTTTGGCATAGAAGTCCCAAATCAAAAGCAGGTTGACTATACCTTTCCTGGGCTCTCAGTGACTGCTTCTGGGTTTGGCTCGAGTGCAAACTAGACATAGAAGGAAGTTAATTGGGTTTGTATGACTTGAGAGATAATTATCAATGGAAAGCAGCCCCAGAACTGCAGGTCTGTTTAAGGAGCTGTCAAGTACAAGAATACATAAAATTAAGGTTGCCCTTAGAAAGAGAATTTTGTATTTATTAAAGTTACTCTGAACTAAATATAAGATTTTTTTTCTTCAGAATTAATTGCAATTATTTATAGCATACAAGTAATTGTAGCTATTTATAGCACTCACTGGGTGTATGTTTTCAGTTCGGTGTGAGGATAATTACAACATTGGTATAAAATAGCAGAGCTTCAACACACTGAAGCTTGAACAACTGACAGGTAGTAACATCTGTGAAGAGTACAGATCATTCCTCATTGTTTCAGATCCATTTCAAATTTACTGAAGGAAAAGTAGTCCATGGATTTCCAAGGGGGTCTGCTGTGGTGCTTCATGAAAGTGCTCTAGACTTTTAATTTCACATGTCAGTAGGTCTGGGAGGGCCTCAGTAGGTCTCTTTTAGGTGTCAGTGGATCTCTGAATATTTCAGAGACACTGGCATTTTTCATATTCCCCTTTATGACCTGAGCTTACCATGGTGAACACTGACACTGGCTCTCTGATCTCTCCAGTGTAACCAGCCCACCAGTCAGGGCAAAACTGAGGAAATAAGGTTCAAAAGCTTCAGCTGTTTCTTTAACTTATGTCTGAGTGAAAAGATGAGCAAAAAAGGAAGAGAAAGGATAACAGAGATAAGGAATGGCAAAATCAGTTGCCTAAGTGATTGCAACTGGCTTATTCACATCACTTACTGCATAAATTAGCAGTTCAAGTAAGGGTCCATTTAGAATCTTATGGTGAAAATGATTAAAAGAGAAAATTTCATGCAAATGTCCTTAAAATATTATTAAACATCCACAGATACTAGATGTCTTCAGTTGATTTTAAAGAATAAAATATCTGACCTTCTCCTTTGGGTGCTTGTATATGAAGCTTCTGGCTACCCAATTTATCTTGAATCTTGTTTCGAGACAAGCTGGCCCTTTCAAAGAGGCTTCTTAGATGTTAAAGATAGTCTGGAACATGCAATTTCTAAATAAGTAGCCTGGGAATAGAAGCCCAGTATAAAGCAACCAGAAAGGCTGGAAATTAATCTTTTCGAAGAAAAGCCCAATAGGAAAGAATGAAGATGCCCATCTTAACTCCCTTGTAAAAGATGTTCAGGACGATGCCTGCAAGGGATTGCTAGGCATAGGAAAGCACATGGATGACATTTGGAATTTATTCCTTTCAAACAAAAAATGTAACCTAAAACTCATGCCCTGAAGAAAATTAACTCCTATAGCTCATAGAAGCTCTCTAAACACTAGCCACTGAATTAAACCACTGATTTAGAGGTTTCTAGGGTAGCTAAAATATATATTAAGTCTTCAGGGCAGCAAAATCTTTTAAAATAAATTCATATGTCATCAAGCACAGTGCCAAGAGGTGCTGTTTCCATTTATGCCAGTAAGAGTGTACTACAAAAACTCCTTTAGATGTCTGTAGTTTAATTTCCTTTTAGGGAAACATTTCTACCAAAAATGTTTTATTATACAGCTGATTTTTTTTTAAATGAGAATTTGGCCCTTAAAATTTTTTTTGAGAAAACCAAAATACCATTTCATTTGGCATCTAGTATCCAATGTAGAGGGGCACAACACTTCTGTCCACCTGACATCTAGAGCATGAAGGATCAGTAAAGAGTTAAAAATCCCATTTGTATGGGGGATTGTTCAATGCCAGCATTTATCTAGGGAAAGCACCTGGAATAGACAAGTGATATTAAAGAGGATTCAAGGAATGGTGAAGTTCAAGAAAAATAGGGAAGCATGTGAATGTATTTCAGTCCTGTTTTCTCTAATATTTTCCCCTGTGAATAAATAGCATAGCACTCAGAGGGGTTTGTTCTCATCACTGACTGCTCTGTTATCAGTTCCAGTGGGAGAAAACCTGGACCTGAGTGGGATCAGTTGAGGTATTTATGGTGATCCCAGGAGTGGTCTGAGGGGAGGAGGCCCCAGCATGAACATGCCAGAGGTAGATGCTGATTTGAGATGTAACTCCTGTGGTTGCAGGGCATGAATGTACTGCAGAATTGGTCAAAGTGCAAAGGAAGCTCCAGTGCCAGTATCTTGTCCACCCAGCATGGTGCTGTGCAGGATTCCTGGTATTCCTGTGGGAGAAGGGGAGCTCTATTATATTGACAGAAAGAGAGGATAGAGTCTTGAGCTGTGCCTGGGGAGGTTCAGATTGGACATTAAGAAGATTTTCTTCCCAGAAAGGGTTATTAGACACTGGAATGGACTTCCAAGGGAGGTGGTGGAGTCACTGTTCCTGGAGATATTTAAGGAAAGACTGGATGTGACACTGAGGGACATGTTCCGATTGACATGGTGGTGTTCAGTTACAGGTTGGACTGGATGATCTCAGAGGTTTTTCCAACCTAATTGTTTGTGTGATTCTGTGGTTGTCCCAAGGCTGAAGTGAGGAAGGCTTTGCTTGCAGTGACATTGTACTTATGGACAGAGCAGACAGGCAGCAGCTGAGCTGATATCTGCCAGGCACATCCCCTTATCCTGAGGGTTCTGCCATCAGTGAGGGTGTCCAGCATGGGGTTGCACTTGTGGGGGTCGCTGTAATTACTCAACAAATGTTAGAAGGCTATTACAACAACCAGCTTCATGTTCTGCCTCTCCCCCTTGTAACCACCCAATGCATGTTTGATAAATATTTTCAGGATTCTTCTCTGGCATTAATAACTTTTTGTTAGGTTGGGTTGGGTTGGGTTGGGTTGGGTTGGGTTGGGTCGGTTTGGTTTGCATGTTTTCTTTGGTGTAAACTCTCTTAATAATACTGATGTATCTTGTAGTACATCCAAGAACCTTCACCAGGAGTTTGATAACACTAGGTTTTGTGTGTCTGTGAGGAAAAAAAGTAACAGTGAAAGGTATAAATGACATGTGACTTCCGAAGTGAAAATCTTGCTGTTGTATTTGTGTAGCTTGTTATGTACTAAATAAAACAAATGTAAAGTAAGCATCAGATACGGAAATCTTCCAACACAATCTTTGATAACTAAGGGAACTTCTTGCTGATGATTTTGCAGAGTAACTGGTTTGAAGTTTGAGAAGTTTATTGTCTTTTGTGATATTCATTCTTTTATTCTTTTAACTTCATCAAGAGCAAAGCAGCTACAAGCTCCTGTACTCCTCCATATACTTATGCTTGGAGAGTTGCTTAAGAAATACATACCCAGTCTTTCTGTAGTCATTGTGGTCACAGCATGACAGTAAAAAGGAGACTGGAAGGGACCCCCAGAAACATATCTAACTAGATCTGGTTACTCAGAGCTGTGTCTAGTTGTGTCTTGAATTCTTCCACTGAATTCCTTCATGAGGAGATTCCACAGCCTGTCTGGACACCCTGTATCAGTGTTTGACCCCTTTCATGGTAAAACAACAAACAAAAGATGTTATATATAATTAGAATTTCCCGTGTTCTGACTTATGATTGTTGCAATTCCACTCTGAAGCTGCAAGAAGGGTCTGGCCCAGTCTTGTCTGTGTCCTCTGGTGAGGCAGTTGTAGACAGCAATATGTTCTCCCCTGAGCCTTTTGTCCTTGGGCTGAAGAGGCCCAGCTCCCTTAGCCTCTCCTATTCTTATTTTTTTAAATGGATGATACACATCTGTCTTCACTTTATAGCTTTCTCTTATATATAGTGGATATATACATACAGACTTATCTAACTTCAAATTGGTTTTGATTTATTTTCTTTTCCCTCCAGCCTGAATAATTTAATAGAAACAGTTCTGGTAGCAATGCTTATCCTAGTACAACCCAGGATGTCAGCATGTGGCAAGGGCACGTTGCTGGCTCATGACTGGTTTGGTGTCCACCAGGTCACAAGGTTCTTTCCTGCAGAGCTCCCTTCAAACTGGTCCGACCTCAGTGTGGAGTCCTGTCTGGTGTTATTCACCCCCAGGTTCTGGATTTTGTTTTCCATTGTTGAACCTCATGAAGTTCCTGTTGGCCCATTCCTCTGCTTCCCTCTGAAGGTTACAACCCTTTGGCATATCAGCCTCTTCTACCAGTTTTGCATCATCAGCAAACTCCCTGGCTGTGTGCTCTGTCTCATCACGTATGTCATTGAAGAAGAGAATTAAAAATTATTATCCTTGGGATTAACTCCAGGGGTAGACCTCTAGGGACTTTCCTCCAGGTGGACTCTGTGCTAATCAAACCCCTTGGAGCTGGGCAGTTCAGCCAGCTTTCAGACCCCTCAGCATCCACTTACCTGGTCCATATTTCATTCGTTTGTCAATGGGGATGTTATGAGAGGCCATGGAAAGTCAAGATGAACACTCACAGCTCATTTCATCATAGATGGCTCTTGGGTTGGTCCAGCCCGCTTTTCCCTTTTCCTATGCTTATTATGTCTATCATTTCCTTGTCTGCAATACATCTAGAATGTTTTCCTGGTGAATTTGTCCCAGGGCCTGAGGTGAGGTTGAGCAGGAGGCCCCTGGATCCTTCTTCTGACCCTAGTGAAAGATGGGGCTGATATCTGTTTTTTTCCAGTCCTCTGGAAACTGTCTTTCAGAGATTACTGAGAGTGGCCTTTGAAGGGACATCAGCCTACTCCCTTAGCACTTATGGGCAGATCCCATCAGGTCTTGGGGATTTGTTTATATTTACTTTAGTTCTGTTAAATGTTCCCTAACCTGATCCCCCTCCACTGAGTCTAAGACTTCCCTGCTCCAGATTTAAAATATAAACTTGCACTGTTGAAAATATGTGAAAGATTATTTATGTTAAGCACCCCAAACCCCTCCATAACACAAATATACAACACAACAAATATGATGGCAATAACTTTAATGTAGAAACACTTTTTTCCCAGGAAAATAGATATTTTTTCATATTCTGTATGGAACATGCTTGAACTGCCAGTGGGTGATAGTCAGGGTGTTGTTTGTTAGGCATTTGCCTTTGTTTCCTTCCTTTTCCTACTGAGTTAATAAAGACAAGGTTAACTTAAGATCCATAGATCCTTAAATAAAGTTTCCAGCTTTCTCTGATTATTAATAATTGACGGTTTTAGTCATGTGTTATTTAAACAATGGCCAGATATTGAAGTGGGTACTAAGTGCACTTCAGTATATCTTAAATATGTTTGAACCACTTACAAATAGTCCTACCACATTTTGTTTGATAAATAAAAATGTCTTTCTTTTGGCCCCAGACTTTGTAGGCAGAAAAAGAACCCAGATTGCCTTTGGAAAAGGCTTTATCTCACTCTTTTCGAGTATAAGCATATGCTAGGAAGCATATCCTTGGCATACCAAAGTAGTCTCAAGCTTACAGCTGTCTTTATCTGTTCTGCCTACATAATAAACAAAAGTGGATACACAGGTAGGTCTCTTGTTGGTCCTTCTGTAAGTGACAGAAGCTTTTAATCTTTATCTTAATTTAGTTTGTGCCCCATACTCTGCATGGTTGTTTGATATTGTCAGCCCAATGCTGATGTTGAAGTTGGGTAATTCCTGCTTACTTATTATCCTCTTGAATTCTCTTAAGTGGATGTGGTTTCACTATATTTATGAAGAGGATCAATTAAGATAATCTTGGATTAATCCCATTACACTCTTTGGTCTTGTTTATGGCTTTGTTTTTCATCAAATTCACAAAAACTTTGAGAAGATGTTATTCTGTTTGTGATACTGCCATTATCATTTATTATAGAAATCCTTCCCTAAAAAAAAAATGTAAATGTATCCTCATTGCATTCCACTGTTCACAGATACACAAAGGAGACACACCAAATATTTTGAATATGTTACTTTTAAAGTATTGTCTTTTAGGCACTGACCTTACACATAGTAAGAAGTGTATGGTTACCTTAAAACAATCCTGTAAAATCTGTGGTGCTGTAAAGAAAACTAACTTAAGTTTCACACTGGAGTTTTAGGATGTTCAAGAGGTTAAAAAAATGGGAATTTCACCTGACAACTCCTAGAGGGTTTATTAAATGAGTCTATGCAAAGTAGATGAATTTACCTGTCTCAGTTCAAAACTATTAGCACATCACTTATAGGACTATAAAAAATGCTTCTTGTTGAATGAATGTTTTGATGAGAAAACCTGCTAAAAGCATAGAAGTGAATGGTATGCACTGTAATATCAAGTTGATCTGTAATCATAATTTTTTAATGTGTCAATATGTAGGGAAGTAATCTGTCTCATTAAAAAAATGAGACAGATTTTTGTCTGATTCATTTTCACTGGGTCAATTGCTGTTACTAATCCAGAGTCTTTGTCAGCTTGCAGGCTTTCTTGTGTGTTGTATTTTTACACTTTTGCTTAAAAGGCAGGTAAAATGATACTGTTAACACTTTCTGCTCTTGTGGTTTTTTTTGTTTGTTTGTTTGTTTGTTTTTTGTTGTATTTTTTTGTTGTTGTTTTTGGTGGGGTTTTTTTGTGGGTTTTTTTTTTGTTTTTTTTTTTTACTTGGAGCAATAATGTGATTGACTTAAAATAGCTGCTTTTAGCAAATTCTATTTTCTGCATGTGCATTCATGGCAAGACAGATGGCCAGAGAAAGATAGAATGACTTTATTTGAATTAACTTTTTTTTTTCTTCTGTTTATGGTGTTGTTTTAGTGTCATACAAATTCAATCATGAAATAAAACCTTTGATAGTCTTGGAGAAAAAAAATAATTGTGCCCTCTGAAACATGGTACAAATGTTATAGAAATGTAGTTTATTTTGCTGAGTTTTGAAGGAAAAAAATGGTACTTTGTGCTCTGAATACTTAACCAAAGAAGACCTCTCACAACTATCTCCTGTGGTTTATAGTTGGATTGCAGGAATGATTCTTTCTTGCAACTTTGTGCAGATTTCCTAGTGGAATATCTATCTGAATTTCTTCTTACTCATACCATGTGGCTTTAAATTTTGCATTCCAATTCTCCCTATTTCAGACCAGGTATTTTTGCCAATATTTCTTAACAAAATTTCATACAGACTCAAGTAACAAGTCTCTGGTTATGAGTGGGAGTGTTGTCCTGAGGTATTCAAGGAGGTAACTGCTGAGTGCCTTAGACTTGCAGTGAAACGTCATCTAATAATATTGTTCCTAGCACCTGGCACACAAGAATATTCCAGGACTGGGCCCTGCAGGCAGTCAACATGATAAAGAAGAACAATTCCAGTAAATGAACATACACATAAGGACAAAGATCTTTGGTAGTCGTGCACTGCTTCTGTGTGCATAAACAGTTTATAAGGATTTTGTCTCCTAGATTTTCTTTTCAGTGTTTCAAACTACTACAGAGTTGGGAAAACTACTTGTGTGTTCCAACCCTGGTACTTAAACCAGGTGAAGCCCTCAGAAAACTAACACTGCGGAGTCCGTAGAGCATGGCATTGCTTGTTTGTTTGTTTTTTTCTTTTGTTTAAGACAGAATATTTGAAATAATTATTAAAGCTGCTATTTTTCTTCAGTTTGGCAAGAAGTTCGTGATGTTTTAGCAAGCCTTGAGTTGCGACAAAGAGGCAAACCCCAAACTGTACATTACCCGTTAAAGGATTTAAAAACTTAACTCTAGTGGGAAGAGCAGCCCCGCCTAATCCCGGGGGGGGGGGGGGGGGGGGGGGGGGAAGGGGGAATTACAAAAGAACAATACAAAACAACCCCCAAACCAAACAAAAATCCACAAAACAAAAAAAAAAAAATAACATTAACCCAACCCATTCCCACCCCCCCCAAAAAAAAACAACCACAAGCCCCAAACAAACAAACAAACAAACACCACATGAAAACATCCTCAAAGGCATCATTCGGCGTTGGCCCGGCCAGTGTTTGCTGGTACCCAAGGGGGACGCAGGAGGCGCTGCCGCCGGTGCTTCCAGGCGCGGTGGGACGGAGCGGAGCACAGCGGGCAGGCTCTGCTCTCGTCTTTTCCCGTCTTTTCCCGGCTTTTTCCGGCTTTTCCCGGCCCTTCCCAGCTTCATCCCGGCCCTTCCCGGCTTTATCCTGGCTTTTCCCGGCCCTTCCTGGCTTTTCTCAGCCTTCCCGGCCCGCGGGTCCCGGCAGGTCCCGGGGCAGAGCTCCCCGGCCCCTCCGCCCAGCCCAGCGGGGGTGGGGTTTTCTCCCCTTTCGCTCGTCCTTTTTTCCTTAGCTCACGGGCGGCTTGAAAATCGGAAATGATCTTAATTAAATGTTTTCTGTACCGAAACAGGCGGGCCCTTTTTTTTTTTTTCTTTTTTTTTTTTTCCCTTCTTTTTTTTCTTTTTCTTTTTTGTGCGCGAGGTGAAGGCAGCAGACCTTATCACAAAAGACAAAAGCAAATATTTATCAGGGAACGAAAGATGTCCGCGGTTGCTTTTGCAGCGGGGGAGATTTTTCTCTCTCTCTCCCGGTGAAGATGTTTAACAGCGTAAGATGATTATCGGGACTCCTTGTCGAAATTCTTTGTTTCCCTGCAAGATCTACAAATGGAACTGTTTTTCTTTCTGTGAAGCAGATAAGAAGCCCATGAGTTAAACAGCAGAGAATGCAAACACCTGCTTGTCCCTCTGTTGACTTTGCGTTTCAAGAAGGTCTTTTCTGTTCCCCTAGTTAATAGTTTTGGGGCTTAGTTTTGTTTGATTTCTTGTTTATCCTGCGTGGAGATAAATGGTTGTCTTGCCTGTGTTCACTTTGTGTCACTTCAGATGCAGCAATTGTCTCCGTTAAAAGACTCGGTTTAAAGAATAACATGTTGTTAAAAGTATTCCTTCAGAATCCAGCGTGTCATTGAGTGAATAAGCTATTACATCTTACTGCTTTACCTACCTTGGTTTATTTTTGTATGTTCTTTTTTTTTTTTTTCCTTTATGCTCTATTTGATGAGCTGCGTGTCTTACGTTTTCAGCCATGGATGAAAGTGAGGAAACAGAACCATGTAACCCCTTCCAGGACTTTTGCCTGTTCCCTTTTAACTATTTCATACATGGCAATACAATATTTCAGATGTACTTGAATGCTGATTATACAGTGGTTTCATACAAAATGTACCCCTAATAAAATAGGAGTTTGAAATGGTATTTGAAACATGCAAACACTTTTATGAGCATTCATCCCTAACAGCTACAACTGTTACACACACACACACACACACACACACACACACACACACACACACACACACACACATATATATAACAACTGGGTTATCAGATAACTACAAAATCTATCATAAAAATTTAAGGGTTTATAATATAAACCCCCACTTTCTTGTGAAGAGACTACTTGTGATTAAATTTATTCACATGGCAAATGCTCAGTCTCAAAATAAGCATTGTAAGTTGGATGTTATTGCATAGATTTCTGGTACTGGACAATACAATTCATAGTTGTGCCTGCAAAAAAATATTTGGTTTTTTTTATAGTTCACAAGATTTGAGGAATAGTTTAAAATACTTTTCCACAGCAATTTAGAAAAGAGCTTTACAGTGACGTAGGGTTTTAAGTAAAATGCTGTAAATATTGAGTAGTTTAAGTACAATGCTAAAGTACTGAGTCATAACAGAAATGCTATACCCAGACAGGGCTTGTCTGCTGTTTTAATATATTTCATAAATACTGGAGGCAGGAGGGGATGCCTGATTCTTCTTCACATAATTATACTTATGGATAGTCCTATTTGCGTGGGAAAACATATTCAAAGTAGGACTCCTGGGAGCAAGCACTTGTGGAATTGAAACCTTTCTATTTCATATACATCATTACATTTTAAATTAATTATGTAAAATAAAGCTTTGTATTGGGAACCAGACTGAGGTATTGTTTTTGTTCCTTTATTAATGATTATAATATTTTTCTCAAACTTCTCTGAAGCTTCACAGAACTGCCAGTTTTAGAAGAACAATTCCTAGGTGTGTTTGTAAATTATTTACCTTTGTACAAACAAAGGTATAAGTTAAAGGTATAAGTTTTATAAAAATGAAATTATTTTAGTTCCAGTTTGACAGAATAGTTCTTAGATAAAGATGTTCTATGATTCTTTATTTTCATATGTCCATTTCAGTTCTGATTACAGAGCTTGCATTCTATTTTTCTTTTATTACAGTATTAAATTCCAGAGAGTTTAATACTCTTACTAAAGTTGTATAGGGAACTGGTACATTAGATGGTCTCAGGACATTCTTAAAACTGGTAAAAATATATTTTTAATTATTTTTTCTTTCTCAGTTCAGAGTTTTTTCTTTACTGGAGATAAAGCATGTTCTATAATAATTTGCAAAATTTCTCTCTTTTACTAAGGCTTTTTGTATTGCTGATAATACTAGAGTGTGTCTGGAAGCTAAAAGATAAATAGAATATATATATTATGAGATTTTCCATTTCATCAAATAAAATAATTATCTAGGCTACCTTGGATTGAACTACTATCGTTTTCTCAGGCTCTTTGGCAAGACACAAGTACTTCATTAGAGAGAGATTTATTCTTCAGAAACACAGAGTATGTTCTGTAGACATATAGTCTGTAAAATATTAAATGCCATATACTTCTGGATTGCTTTTGCCGTCAAGGTAAGTTTTCTTCTGAAAAAAAAAAAAAAAAACAAAAAGAGGAAATTGAGACTGCTCCAACTCTTTTTTCTAACAGCACATGCATTATTTGAGGATTTTATTGTTTTGAGTTTTATAAATAGTGTAGTGAATTATTTTTTCTGCAGGAGCAGGAAGGTAGAAAGAAGGAGAGGGAAAATGGCATAATGCCCAAGTTCACTGGAAAAGCTCATCTTTTAAGATAATTTACCTTCTTTCTTACTTCTATCTGATACCCTACCCATAATTATTTTATCTATGTATAAAGGAATTTGTAATGGTTAACATGGTCAATAACTCAGCAATAATAAAAACCATACTGCTGTGGAAATAAATTCACTCCAACATTAAGAAGTGAATTGTACAATTGTAATGCATTGTCGCTGGTGATAGCAATTCTGACCATCCTGCAGGGTGGTTGGTGGTAAAAAAAAAAAAATAATTAAAATTTATTTTCCAATGCAAGTAAAGTACTTAGAAATGAAAGGGAAGGATATTAAAATACAAGTATTTTTGGTACAGTTTTGTACAGATGGGACTGTAATTGGTGGCATGGGAATAGTATATATACTGAAATATTTGAAATGCTATTTCATTATTTACTTCGGTTTTTCAACTGCCAGCTGTAATTATGAATCTCATTTAATAGATGCTAACACAGAGAGTAACTTCACTCCTGGAGTAGTCCCACTGAGACATGGAAGTAAAGTTACAGCTCAGGTGCTTCAGCATTGGTATAGGTACAGTTCTAGGAATTTGTTGAATGCTTCTATTAGAGACTGTCTGCTGCCTAGGTTATAAACCATTTGCATTTTGAATATCTTTAGTTATACATAGACTAAATTATGCACTGATATTCTTTATCAAGATTAATGGAGGCCTTTAAATTTAAATTTATCACTGCTTACAATCATTAAAATTTCATTATTTGTTGACAGAGGTGAATGAATCTGAAGTGGTTTTTAGATCCACAGTGCTCTCATAAAATTCAAGAGATGGATGCAAAATGGTTTATGAAATTATTTCAATTAGTTTTATATTATACTATTTTCCAGAGGGATGTTTTATATACAAAGAAGTGTTCTAATAACAGTAATAATGTGTCTAAATTTCCTCAAGTCTTCTTTTTGAATTTTCAAGAACATTTGAATAAAGCACCTGTTTAAAAGAAGTTCTATACAAGCAGGGATTCAATTGGCAGAATGAACTGAAATAAAAACTTAAGGCTTTCGTCAGTGTCTTCCCTCTTTCCCTTCCTCCTGAAAATGATACAAAAACACGTTAAAAAGACAACCTCTTTTATTTTGTTTATTATTGAAATATAAAATCAACTTAATACTCAGAATAAATTTTGTAGTTTGTTGTGGTTTTTTTTTTTCCTTCTATCAGTATTTAAATATGTGTATCATTTATTGTTCCATTTCTATTTACTAGAAGAACTTATTTCCGTTCAGTGGAAAATCCCTATATTATTCAATCCAGTTCGGAAATTTAATTTTGAACTTTCAGGTCAAATTAAATGTCTTTGTAATTGTAAAATTAAAACTCATTAATATCCTGAATAACTTTAGTCCCATGGGACTTTTTAACAAGGGTTTAGTAGGAATGGATCCAAAAATATTCTGTATAATATTAATAGAAATTATCTTAAATTCTTTGTTGTGTAACAGGAAATATGTTCCTTTTATAACACTTTCTGACTGTCGAACAAGTCTTCAAGAGTTTGTAATAGTGATACGTAGTAGTAAATTCTGGGACAGGGTAATATTTTTTTCCTTCACTATAAGAACAGAAAATCCTTACAGGACAAAGAAGTAAAACCCCTGAAGGAATGCACTAGACAGCAGAACAAATCCTCTCAATTCCTGAAAAGGAACTAAGCTTATTACCTTGTGATGTTGTGGTTTTTGTTGTTGTTATTATTATTATTATTATTTTCCAAAGTGACTTTAAGATGCTTTAAAGATTAATGAGAAAACAGAAAGCACATTTTGAAGCAACTTCTGGATGCTTCAGAATAAAGGAAAGAACAGCCTGGTTCTGGGTTTCCTTTTGAAACTTAAACTTGGGCAAAAGTGTTTTTGCATTTATTCAGATGCCTTTTTTCTTCTTGCTTTGAAAGGACTGCAATTGAGTAGGGATTTGTCTTGATAAGAACTAATAGAAGTGTAATTATAAAAGGGTGAGTAGACATTACAGAAGATTGTGTTGTTTCAGGATTTCTAAGTTATTCAGTCATTATTTTTAAATGCTTTTACTTTCCTTATTCCAGTGCAAAAAATGAGGATGTGAATGATGCAATACTTAGAAGGTTAAGGTGAATTTTCAGGCTGAATGCAAAAAGCAATAAAAAGCATAACAGGAAATTTCATATTGCTTCACACTAATGTTCAGGGCTAGACTATAACTATGGGAAGGATAACAGAGTGGGAAGTAATGTCTTTTTTGAAAGACTCAACATATTACCTTTTTATAGATTAATAAGGATTAAATATATAAAAACCCAAATCCTTGCTTTGTCAACCACTGCAATTTATTTGATTGATTTTTTCATGTGTTTTCCAAGATTGTTTCCTGTGCAAATTCAGGGATGGAACTGAGGTGGCTAATTCACAGTTTTATGGAATAGAACCCCTCCTATTTTTCAGCCCTTTGTCCCTTCCATCTCTTACTATTGCAAGTTCTTATTTTGATACTTAGTTGTTAGAGCCAAACAAATACAAGGGAGATCTTCATCTTGGCATTGTGCTTTGCTTTATACAGTCATGTGTGTTTTCTTGGTGTGTGAGTGGAAGGTAGCAGGAGTTTAATCATCAGTGTATGATGGGCTCTGGGAGGTTTGTGCCTTTCATTAATCCCTCGGAGAAAAGGACCAATCCCAGCATTTGGGTACAAGAGGCATGAAGATACCTCTTGGTAGGATTTACAACCGCTGGTGACTTATTCAGGTGAGAAGGGAAAGAGACTCTCTGTGTGGAGTTTTGGAATCACCTTAAAACTCCATGAGCATGAGCGGATGATTTTGGTGAATGGGCAGGAAGCCAGGGCAGGAGAAATTCCAAGGTGTTTGCCTAGCTGTGAGGAGGACTTGGTTTTTAATGATGGGAATGGGACAACAAAAGAGGAGGATTCAGGCATTTGTTTTCTCTGTAGCCTGAGCAGTAACAGAAAGGTGTTTCTGTTTAGTATGCAACATCAGGAACAGAATAAATGTATTTGGCTTAAGGATGTCACTAGTAGCTCTGTTGTAGTGAAGGATGTTTGTTAAAAAACTGCATGTTGTGGATAAAATTAGTTTTGAATTGATTTGTTTTCAAATTGGTTTAGCCATTCAGATTCAATTTTATCTATGACATTGAGGGGTTTCTAGACAACTCTTTCCTGAATAACACTATGGAGCTTTTTGGCATTATACACAAATTAACAGCATGCTGCACCATTAAAAAATAAAATAGCTGCAACTTTTTCTTGGCGTAGATTTCTGCAAAGCAATAAAAGGCTCCCTATCTTGATTAGAAATATTGTAAAGTGTTTATTTTGCTCTATAAACTTGGAACAGTTCATGTTTGGATATATTGTATGTGGCCTCTTAAGACCTTTTCCATTGTTCTGCTTGTATCCTGTTCGATGAGGGTTTCAGGTCTCATGCAAGAGAGATTTTTGAAGGACAAAACCAGTGTGTCCTGCAAGAAAAGCAAAGGCAATGGAGGTATTTGTAGGCAGGATACACGTACTTTAGGAATCTTGCCTTTAGTTAAGGCCTACTCTTTTAGTGATGGAAAGTTGCAGTTTTCCAGTGTCCTCATTTCTCCATATTTTAAAAAGGAATAAAATTGACCTGTAGTGCAAAGTGGTAGTGTTGTTCCTTATTGCTACACTGAAGGACTGAAATTTATTTGCTACTTGAGATTTTTTCATTATTAGGCCAAACACAAGTTTCTCTTTGTCCAGTTCTAATGTTCATACAGAGAAAACTCCAAGCTTCATAGTTCTGAGTGTTTCCACTTCTCAAAATTATTAATTGGAGAACCTCATGTAACTTCCCAGTGAGGTCTGTGCACCCCAAACCTCTTCCTGCATAATTCCACATGACAACAAATCTTTCCCAACCAGAAACTTCAGATCCTATGAGTTGTAAAATGGTTTACAGCTGGCTAAAATCTTCTCAGAAGTATTGATAAAAATGCCATTGCTGGTTCAGTAATAAAGGAAAAGGCGAGGGTGAACTATCCCTGCCTTGGGCAGGAGAGGAGCTGGCACTGGACTTGTTCTGTGGGGCAATGCAGGGAGTGCTTTTCTCAGGTATTAGACTTTAGCTACTCATTGGAGCAGGGTGAAAGCCAAGAATTTATTTTTAAGAAATAGTTTTGAGATGTTTTATTTTGCTTTCGCGTTTCATTGCAACAGAAGCAAAGTTTTCGTGCCTTTTGGTGTTGCACATGGATAAAGGGTGTACCATATGGGAATAGGAGAAGCCATCATGGAATAGCTGGTGGACTGGAATTCATCCCATCCTGTTCATGCTACCTACTGTGCATGACCAGGGCAGGAATACAGATCTGAATCACCAATTTTGTTTTCTGTTCTGAAAATTAAAAAGTTCTATTTTATAAAATTTGTTCTTAAGAATTGCTCATATTTTTTACTTTTTTAACTATTATTTTTTTTACTGGTTCATTGTTGATAGCATTCAGTGGATTGTTTTTATGCCATATCCTACTCCTATGCAGGATTATTTTCAGTATATCTTTCATGTTGAATAACACACAATTTCAGATAGAATTGACATTTATGAAAAATAGAAATATGAGTGCTAATGTTCTTAATGTGAAATTCTGGAGGCAGTTAGTAAGAAAGTTTAATCAACCATTAAATAATCAATAGTTACTAGTTCACAGAAGGTTTATAAAAAATTTTAATTTCTTTGTTTCAAGGATATTGGAAAATATAATTTTCAACAGCCTTAAGGAGTTAGAAATCTCACTCGCATGAATTTAAAAGTAATTTGAACATTTTATTACCTCAGGCTTCCTTAATAATCCCAGCATGCACAGATTGCATCTGTTGTACTTTTACCACTGAAAGCAGTGAATTATAGATTCTAAATTTCTAGTTCTTCAGAAATACATGAATATGGATAACAAGAAATTAAACATTCTCAGGTAAACTTTAAATTCTTAGAAAACTTTGTAGGGGGACTTTTGAATATTGCACAATGAGTAAATTCAGTTTAATTTTTCTTCTTTCTTGTCTTTAGGGTCCCTCTAATTCTGTGAAAAAGACCATTTGGTTAAGGATCTCATTTCTTTTTTGTTAGTTGCGTAATTTAGATAAGAGATCTCCTTTTACTGGGAAAGATTTGTGATGTGAAGACTCTTTACTAAAAAATATTTTTTTTCTATTCATATTGCCAACAGAAAAAGTACTTGCCATCTCTGTCTCTCTCTAGATATCTGAATTTATCTTTGACTGTTATCTTAACTTACTCTGGAAAATATTCAGAATAACTTAAAAATCAGTCACTATTTTCACTTTATCTTATTATATTGAGTTAATCAGCCTAAATTCTCTGAAAAACATTTTCAGCGAATAAAATTTTCTGAGTATATTTGTTACCTTCACTTTTACTATCATATGACCAATAATTCAGCCACCTTTCTCAACTCCTTGACTCTTATGGCTTCTAGGTTATCCAGAGTCTTCCTTCGCTTCAGAAGCAGCTCATATAGATGGATTCATGTGAAATATGCTTGCAGAAAAAAAAATAATATATTATTGTGCTTCACTTTTTGGAGTACGTGAACAGGTTTCATTTCAGATGAAACAAATGTGTGAGATTGAATGCCTAGCCAGATATTCAAACCACATAGGGAGACTAGAGTTGGAATGTTCATAGCTTGGGCATCAGGTCCTCAGTACCAAGATGCAGCCAGAATCACCCTGTAGCCTGACAGGTGGAGCATTTTCTTGACAAGAGGCTTTTCGAAAAGTGTGTGTTGACCTCTTCATGCTCAGAAAAGAAATGGCTTAGCCATCATATTGTCTGAGCAACTGATCAAAGAGTCTGTTTCTGTATTTAAAATCAGAAAAAATGGTTTGGAGAAAAGAGCCAACAGCATTGCCTTTCCCCTTCCATGGTTAGCATGACTTGTAAAGTAAAAATGGCAAGGAGGCAGGAAACACTGCTGAAATCTGGCTTCTCTACATCATCTCCTGAAACAGGTGCCCTCCTACAATTGTGATTGAAACATATGAAAAGTAGGATTGAGTCATGTCCTTAGTATTCCCTCCTGCCCAGCTGGATACAATGATCTGATAAACATGCCGAGGTCTTTTGTACTGTCTTCTTCCCTCTCTCCCTCCCTTCCTTCCAATCTCCCTCTCTTCCTTCCTCCCTCTGTCCCATCCAGCCTTTACTTGTGATAGAGTATTGCTGAAGGACAGAAAGGCGAAGGAGTCCTCCCCCTTTTTCCCAGGCTGAGACAAGCTCTCCCCTCCCTGCCCGGGGGATGTACGGCAGCATCCCAGCTTCAGGTTGCTTGGCTTCCTGGGAATCTGACTGGCAGGTGAGGTGACTCAGCTTCTGTGCCATTCTGAGATTTCAGGATGTTTGTGCTGGGCCATGCTTATGGAATGAGTGGGAGGTGAGTTGAGGGTCAAACTCCAGATTTAGAAATGCACAGTCCTAGCCAGAAAACAGCCTTTGTCCCTGTGGAGTCTAAAGACTCCAGAGTAATGTTCAAACAGGAACAGCCAGCCATCATTATCAGGCAGTAGGATGAGATCTGTGGGGAGGGCAGTTGTCTCCCATCAGGGGATGGGATGTATTTAACATGGATAGGGAACAACTGTGCCAGGTTGTGAATCTGCTGTGGTAAGCCAGAATTCCCATCACCAGATTCTATCATGTAAAAATCCTTTAAAAAGTTCCTAAGTGTCCTTCCATCTACTCTGCTCCATAGTTCAAACCAAAATATGCTGCAGAACACTGTCCATCTTGTCATTTTTAAATGCAAAAAGTTGTAATATAAGAATGATTTGCCTCTTGAGAAACATTTCCTTTAGATGATCAGATAACAGTAGAAAAATTCAAATAATTTATGCAACAAGGCTTCTTATTAAGCCCCAAATATAGTCTAAATTCAAAAGGCAAGATTGGGGTGCTTTAACTTCATCTGTTTGTACTGTGGTTTGTGTATCACAGGACGACAGCTGTAGATCAGAGGACAGATGTGCTCCTGGCAAGTGATGGGTGTTTGTGAGCAGGAACTTCTTGGGAGATACTGACCGGGTCACGGCCAGCTGCTCGGAAATTTGTTAAGTAATCTATCTAATATGTCCAAGGAGTAGCACATCCAAATCAATCCATCCAAATGCCTCAGGAATATCAATAAAGACATAATAAATCTGATAATTCTCTGTGATTTGCTCTGGTGTGAAGCTACTGGGGAAGCTTTGTACAATATGAAGATTAATTCTTGTACACATCTGTTAAGGTGACAAATGCTCCATGCCAGAACTGTGGCTGGCGAAAAATTAATTTCAAATTAATTTCAAACTTTATTTTCTGCAATAATCTGCTGTCATAAAACTGAATGGCAACAAATGGCAATTGCTGAGAAGGTTTTAGACCCCAGGTTTACAGAATGAGTTTTGCAGCATTTTTTTTCTTTTGTGGATCACCTACCTAATTTCTGTTCAACAAAGAATCATTTATTTCTTTGCCGTTGTTCTAAATTTTAAACCATAGTAATGATAACAATAAACCGTTAAGTATAACATAGTAAATACAAAACCTAAAGAGATAATAAATATATTTAGATAGTTAATATCCAAGCCCAATTAATTATATTAGTTCTAAGTCCTTTGTGAGAAGGAAAAAAAAAAGTGTCCCATCCGGCACAGTCCTGAAAGTCAATATTTTTTTGTTTCCATTGACTGTGGTAGGTATAAAATCGAGTATATAGTCTAGAAATTATTTTCTATATATTACAGACTAATTATATTAATCTATAATATATTTGCTATATTTTTCTATTTGTCAACCACCTTTAGGAAAGAATCCCAGCACTTCTGTTTCTGACTTAATGATATGAGAGAAGTGACGTTTCTCAGGGCAAACTGGCACTCAAGGAGTTTTTTATAATGTTTGAAAAATTCAGGATTCTGTTGTGACCTTCATTCTAAAAATTATCTAAAAATTACCTTCATCTTTTCAAATTAACTCCAGATTCTTTGAAGATCAAAACTAGTACTTTAGCCCCTTATGTCTTGGTCAGTGAAAGAAATTTGTATTTGTTTTAAAAACAAAGAGCAGAAAGTAGGAGTTGAAGTTTCAGTTTACAAAAATAAGTGACCAACTATTAATTAAAAAAAATGCTATTGTCACAGTGAGTCTGCTAAATTTGCCATTTGGATTGTAGAATTTTTAAAACTTTATAGATTTTTTTTCTCTATATTCCCAAATTTTTGCTGGACAGAAGTCTGACTATGCCTTAAAATCATACAGATTACTCTTTGTCCCCTTTGTTTATTCCACCATCCTATCATAGCAAAGCTTGAAAGTTTTAATTCACTTTTTCATTAGTGTGGAAGGCAGCAGGCCATGGATATTTCATGGTAGTTTGTTCCTATTACACTTACCTTAAAAAAAGGTTCTTCTCTTTCCCTGTCCAAGGGAAGAACTGTAATAGCATTTAGCGTTTAGTGTCTCAGTATCATGGAATTTTGTTTTGATATTTTTTCCCCTCCCATGAGCTCTGTTGTCTCTCAGAGAATTCAGTTTTGTTTTGCTTTAGGAACAAAAATTTTGATTCTCACTGTAGCTCTTCAGACATCCCACCAGATATTTCAGAAAGGTGTTTTGCAGTCCCTTATTAAAGACTTATACTTTGTAATTTTGAACATAACTTATTTTACGGACTTTAATCCATCTTCATAATTTATATATTAGATGCCAAGTTTGCTCAGCTATAGAGAATGCTTGGTGATGGACCTCTTTTCAGCATATTCAAAGTAGATTTGACCAAAGTTCCTTGACACAGATGAATTTGTATCAAGTGTTTTTCATAACTGCTTTTCCCCCAAAAGATGAATTTATTTTAGGTCAGAAGTACATGTTTCAGGTTATTCTGGGCTTTTTATTAAGCCTATTCACATTCAAACTTTCACTGTGAATGTGAATGTGAATAGGGGTATCAGGTTATGCAAAGAAGCAATGAAGGAGAATGTCCTACTGTGCTACGAGTTTTCTATTGAATGGGACTGTTTGAGGGACTGAAATTTCCGTTTAGTCCTTAAGCCACATAGCATAAATGACACCAGTGCCTGATGGCATTAAAATGTGTATTTCAAGGGCTAGAAATGTTATGTGAAAAGTAGTTGAAACACAAGATTTTTACTTGTGCATGGGTTTGTGTGTGGAGTTATCTGTTCTTGCTAGTAATGAAAACTAATTAGAAGCATGTCAGGCTTGTTTTCACGTTTGGATCTCATGTTCAGTGTGTCTGTGTCTGATGGTTTGAACCATGGGTCTCTTGTGGTTTAGTCTTGTATCCATGTAAGCAGATACCCAGACATGACAGACATGTTGGAAACAATGTTATTTAATGTCTTCATTAATGGGCACAGACAAAGGGATTGAGTGCACTCTTAGTAGGTTTTGCAGATGACACCAACCTGAGGGGTGTGGGTGACACAGGAAGGACAGGATGCCATCCAGAGGGACATGGACAAGCTCAAGAAGTGGCCCATGGGAATCTCATGATATTTAACAGACCAAATCCAAGCTGCTGCACCTGGGTCAGGGCGGCCCTCAGTACCAATCCAGGCTGCGAATGGACAGACCTAGAGCTCCTGGGAGAAGGACCTGGAGGTGCTGGTGGGTGAGTTTAAAATTAGAGATTAGGAGGAAATTCTTTCCTCTGAGGGTGGTGAGGCCCTGGCACATGTTTCCCAGAGAAGCTGTGTCTGTCCCACCCCTGGAAGTGTTCAAGGCCAGGTTGGATGGGGCTCTGAGAAACCTGGTTTAGGGGAAGATGTCCCTGCCTATGACAGGGGGTTGGAAGGAGATGATCATTAAGGTCCTTTCCAACCCAGGTCATTCCATGACTCTGTGATAATTTAACATTTGAGATTTATAAAAGGGATTTATATTATATTAGGATCATTATCTTTGTGCATACCAAAGATATGTATTACTTTCAACAGAAGAAGAAATTAGTGTGTAGAAATAGTTATTTAACCTCACATACATCAATTATCAGGAAAAATATTTTATTTCTATTCTGTCAGTAGGCACCTGATTCGCAAACTTATTATAACAGATTATTGAAAAATATTTATTTTCTGTCTTCAATCATGAAAAGAACTTCAAACTCAATATGACACTTTGTTGCAACATATTTTATCCTTGTCTTAAAATTATATAATTTAACTGTGGTCTGAATAACTTTAATTTAAATACAGTGCTAGTGGGGTTGTGCTACTCCAGAGAAAGAGGGTAAGAGAGAGATGAGGTACTTTGTACTTAATACAATAAAATATTAAATTAGTCTTTTGTAAACTTGATTGTCATTCTATTGAAGTGCATGTTTACATTCATATTTATGCATGTTTACAAACTATCTTGAATTTGGTTCAAAACCTTTTGAAAAGAGAATGCCTGATGATAATGTTTATACATTTTGTGTATCTTTTTAATTGACTTCGTCTTTCTTGTGGTCTCAGCTTGCACTAAAATAATCAGCTCCTCCCTTTCCAGTTTCCCTTTCTCTGTGTGCTCACATTTATTATATACAAGTCTGTGTGGTTTTAGTAGCAGTTTCCACTTCAGTTAATGTATTATCAGGAAAATTATTGAAATTCTAGTTATATGACCATCAGTTTGATCAACATAGATCTCTTTACTTCACTTTTGTCTAATTCCACAGTGCTTATCTTCACACTTTACTATTAGGTGGTGGAATCACTGTCCTTTCAGGTGTTTAAGATGTAACTGGACGTGGCACTCAGTGGCACTCAACTAGCTGTGGTCTAGTTGAAAAAGTGGTGATTAATTGTCTATCATAAATGGTTCATAAATGGGATATTTTGAAATTGTTATCATGGTATCAACATTCTATTGTATACTGGATACTTGGCAAATATATGAATGATAAAAATTTTTACTTGTCTTTAATTCTAAACTATCATAAAATCTCTAATTCTAAATGGTGAAAATCAAGTTTTCAAAGAAAGGCACTTTATTATATTTGTAAACAAAATCCCTAAAAGCATGGCTTGAACTCTAGAAGTCGACCTTGCCAGCTTGAGGAGTGAGAAGGGTATTTTTGTTTGTTTCTCTATTTGTTTTTCTAATTCTTTTTCTTTCCTTGTGAAACACTGAACTTAACAAGGGTGACTTGGATTAAAATAATCTGGCAGTGTTTTTACAGAGTCTGTTTCTGAAAGAACTGTGATTTGGTTTTATTTTACAGGACTAGAAGGAAACATTTTCTATAGATGTCGGTTTCTGTCTGCTGTGATGCTCCATTCGGCACTGAGTAGTTCTCAGAATGAGGTAGGTTTCATTTTTTCCACAAGACCTGATGAAGTTCTTCAAAGTCACTTTTTCGTTTAATATAAGTGAAGTCGTACAGGTGTTCCAAGTCTGACTTCACCTTGACTTGTCATTGGTTTTGGTGGCTTCCTCTGTGTTGGTATTTACCCGACAAGGTAATTATTGAGTGTTGTAGTGGGCTACAATGTTCCATTAGCTTTAATTTGTGTCACAGTTCTATTCCAATGCATTCTTGGGCTGCTGTGACTGTTACCTGTGGCTATAGGTACACTCTGTAGTCCCTGTGCACGTGTCATCAGAAAGATCCTATCTTACTTAGCCTTCCACAGCCAAGATTATTTCTTAACAGAATGGTTTCAGGAGAGTGATTTCAGGAAGGCTTGCATGTTGTTGCTGTTGTTATTATTATTATTATTATTGTTGTGGTTGTTGTTGTTGTTGTTATACAAAATCTCTGGTCAAAATGCAGTGCAATGAATAGGTAGTGCCTAAAGGCCTTGGTTCTCCTTTACTATTTTCTCACTGGTGGTAAAAGACATATTGAGGTAAGAGTTTGTTACTTAAACATGGAACTGGTAAATATGACACAAAACACTCAATAGAGCCACGGCCATCTGGAATGGCAGCTGAGCCCTTGGCAGGATTCTGTAGGGTATGCAAAATGCATGAGTTGACAATGCTTAAAAGTCCTATCCTATATGTTAGATTTCTCTTTCAGGAAACTGTAAGAACTGGTTCAGTTTGCACTGTGATAGATTGTAATCCCAGATTCAGAGGTGATGTCAGAAATTAGGGGTAACAGGAGACCTGCTTGGAAAGAAGGGTTGAAACGAAGCAAGTAAAGCAACAACTAGGAAGGTGTTGGACAGGAAAGGGAGTTTAATTTATCTTATTTTCCATTGATTGCTTTTCCTACTTGTACTCTTCATGAGCAAGCAACCTTCAAGTGTGCCGTGTCTTTTCTGAGTTGTTCTGTTGTGCATTACTTCACAAAAAGAAATGTAATAATCACTCTGTTCTGTACTGCATTCTCTCATTGTGTACCAAGTGTAAGGGAAAATATTACAGTCAGTATCTGACATGTGGAATTAATTTGTCTCTGTTGGAGTTCAGGGAGAGATCTTGGCTATTACAGTGGATGAAAACAACTAGGAATTATAGGCACTCACCTCATGATGCTTCATTTGTAGTTTACATTTGTGATGATATACTACGGATAAAACATGGGGACCATATCCTGGCCCCATTGAAATCAGTAGGAGTTTTTCTCTTAATTTCAACTAGGCCATGACCCTGGGAATCTCTACTGACTCCTGGTGAATGATTTGCTCTATTCCTACCCCTATTTAGACCTCCTCTGAGGACTTAGTTTTTAATATTGCTACCAAATCTGCTTCTTAGGTAATAATTCTCTCTTCTTGAAGTTTATTTGTGGTTGATTTGGGAAAGGTTATGCTCAAAGGAAAACATGTTTCTATACCTATATTTTTCTGTCCTTAAATATGACAGTATCATTATGTGTAATTATAGCCTGAATCTCAGGAAATGGTATCTGATGAAAAGATTAAGGACTTCAGAATTTACCAAGGGATTGGGTGGCAAACATACAGGTAAGGTATTATTATGCAAGAGCTGCAAGAAACAAGACTGAACTCTGAGAGGAAGTTAAGGAAGAAAGACTAGATCACTTATAAGCTCTTTAATATCATCAATTTCTATGACTGCAAATTCTTTCATGAGCATATTGTGGATTTTCCCTGTACTAACAGTTTGGATTTGATAAATTTATCTTTCTCCATTGATGAAAAGATGCACTTTAGTATTATTCTTGCTATAGTAATAGACTCTTTCACACTCCTGCAGCTGGAGCATATGCTACCCACAGGTCATTCATAACTTACAAATCCTTTAACTAAAGGGCACCAGAATTCTTATTTTCTTCATAATATTTTTTCAATCAGCTGCTCAGTGGAGCTCTTTGCTCTAATATGTCCAACTTATTGTATACTGCAGGGATAAGTGTATACTAAAATAGTTGAGTGAGATATGAAGCTAAATTTTGATTGTGAAAAACATGAATGCTATTTCTGACTGAGATATTTTCTTAAGGCAAGTATTAATTGCTTCTGATAAAGGGACAGATGTGGAATGCTGAGTGTGCTCTCATCTGATATCTGATTTATCTGTTTCAATATCTCAGGTTCATCAGCTCCTATTGGAAGTTTCATTCTACTGGTGTACCCTGTTTTAGGAATTTTAGAATGTTTTTCATTATAAATCTCTCCTAGTTTGAGCTGGGTTTTAAGAAGTGCACAGTTTATACAGTGTGTGTGTCCATATTCATATGTATGCTCTGTTGGGGGGTTTGAAGTTGAGTGGTAGAGATATTAAAAATCTTCTCTTCTGCATATTCTGGCCCAAGTGTCCATATGAATGTCCTGTTATGCTTTGTTACACAAAGTTGTCCTGGGAAGGGAGGCCATGAGTTGTTAAGACATTTTTTGCCTACTCCTATGGTGCTAATTTACCATTTAATGCTCCCTGCATTTTGCACTGTTCCTTTAAAACTGTGAAAAAACATATTTTTTCACCTTGAATTTCTTTGCCTTGGCTCTCATAGATAAGTATACTGGCTCTGGCACTGCCTCATGTCTCAGACAATTAATATTGCAGAGGGGATGAGGGTAAAGTGTTTTCACCAGGAAAGAATCATGATGTCTGTCTACCACGGGTCTTGCTGCATTTAATTCCCTGTGCTCTTCCTGGTATCATTGTGTGTCACCTTCTGCACTGAACCCTGAGAGATGTTTGGGGCAGTCATGTTGAGTACATGTGTATTATATAAGTAATAAACCAAAATATTGAGTTTTGCTTGTTACTTTTGGGTCAATTCGCTGAATTAGTATTAATATTTAGTTTTGTTAATTAACTTGCCAAAGCAAACCAGTTATTCACCTGAAAGAGGACCGAGAAAACAAGACCTTCGTGTTCTTCTCCTCACAGTTGTTCCAGATGTTCAAATATTTGAAGTATCCTGTGGGTATAGTCCTACACTAACTTGGAAAAAAAGTGGTATAAGTAAATCCAATTTTTAATATAAGACTTTGTAGTGATAAGAATGTTTGATGGAGGGAAAACAATTCACTGCAATTTGTAACTTGGAGAACACAATCCATTTGACTCTTTTTTCTGTATAATACAAAGAGTTCATCTGTTGCACAATGTTCATTTTTAATTAAACCTTTTTTCGTAGCACAGCCTTTTATTGACATTCCTCATAATAGAGCTGATAAGATCTTGACCTACTCTTCAATACAGCAATGTATAACTCAATACTCTGGCACACACTCAGAATCCCTTCAGAATTAAACACATGATTTTCTGATTTAATTTAAAAATCCTATGTAGGTTTTGTCTCATTTATTTACTTTAACTTCGTAGTTTTAGGCCCCTTTTGACTTATGCATTTTGGATGCAGCCATTTCTTGGGCTATCACTCCTCTTTGCTCAAGCTTTCAGCTAGCTGGACCACTTTATTGAGTCTTTTTCTCCTTTCTTTCATTTCTTTTTTTTTAAATTTGCAATTAGAGGTGATTTATCACCTAATCTTGTTTCCTACTGTACAATCTTGTTTCCTACTGTACATTTGTTCATAATTTTGATTAGGTGTGCTAACTTTACTCACTATTGCCTTATTCAAAGGTTTATAGAATTTCTGCTATTCTATAGAATTCTATAGAATTTCTGCAATTCCACAGACCTTCCTTAGGATACTATTTGAGAAGACATTCCTGAAGATGTCCCCAAAGATGAACAACAAACTTGATCCCTGTCATAACCCTAACAAGCCCTGTGATATAAAGCTTCCCAGGATCATGTGTTTAGCCATACTGGTGAGCATCCCTGTAGCTTGGCAGGATTTTGTCACCTCCAGAGGACCTGCACCAGGGGAGTGGGAGCCAATCCCTTCAGCTGATAGTGGCTGCTGTGGTGGTGCTGACACAGGAGAGATCTGGAGATAAACTGGCCCCAGAGCAGCATCCAGAGGGAAAAAGCCTAAAGTACATTCTCAGGGTTTATTCATCTAGATGGAAAAAACAGAATTCTCTTATATTTTGCTGCAGCAAATTACCCCTTCTGAGCTGAGCACTCACCATAATCACCTCAATTTTTGATGACCATCAGTTGTTGCAAGACCAAATTTCTCAGTAATCTCCTCACCTCTTGCTGTATCAGCTGTGTCAAATGATAATGACTCGATTGCCCCGTGCCTCTCTTTTGCTGTTCATCCTTCTCCTACTACAGGCCTTCCACTGTTCACTAGAAATGTTAATTCATTTGAGCTGATAATTTTGAGGTAATTTATTATCCATTTTAAATTATTTCATGTAACAAATTGCAGAAAATACAGAACTGTCTTGCACTTGAGAAGAGCTTTAAAGAGGAGAGAACACTCAGCTGCTGAGGATGTTTTCGTACACTATGGAGGACTTTTTAATCTTGCTGGTCAGCATAGAAGTTAGAAATCACACAGGAGCTCTGACAGTAGGAAGTTACCGTGTGCCAGAGGTGTATCTTTCAAAGTTAAACCTTCCAACCTCTTCAGCCTTCAGCAAGTTCCAGATCTTCAAGGATAAATAGGTATGTAATGAACTTAAGTACATACTTACTAGATCTCTGAACTAAACCTAGATTTCTGATTTGGGGGTTTTTTGGCACATTCTTTCTCCAAATCTATAAGAAAATATACTGCCATGTTATTGAAATAAAGATACTGAAGTTTGATCATGGAGTAGAGAGGCTCAGTTTTTGCATATCCTGAATAAAGTCTGCATCTATCTTTTGAATGCAGTGGTGCTCATTAACTTGTTTGCTCTCCCACTCTGGGCAGTTCTGAAGCTGATATGACAATCAGGGAGGAAGGAGTAACATTGATGTTTTCCTTTCTCATTTTGTTTTATTGGGTTTTCTTGGTTTACACCTCTGCGACTTCAGGCTGGCTCACAGTTCTTGAGCTCACAGGAAAAAATATGCAAGCTAGGATAGTGAGTGGCTGCTCCACAGATGAGTTGGTATTGGTTTTCCCCAGCTTTTTACCACAAGCAGTATTCTAGGTATTATCTAGAAATAATAAAACTATATCCTGGGTTTTAAACATACTTAAAACATGTTACCAAAAAAAAAAAAAAAAAAATCTGTTTTATTTTCTGGTGAACATTTGTGTATGTGTTCTCTTGTTTGTGGGAGACTAATGAGCACATCATTTCCTACCATCTTTTTACAGAAAATTGAGTAAAATATTTATAGGAAAGCAAACCCCTCTAACAGCTACTTTGAATGGAATCAGTGTAAATTTTGATTAGTATTTTCAAATGTTCGTTTTCACGAACACCATTTTAAATGCAAAAGCTAGATTGTTTTTAGTGACAGAACTCAAATAAATGAAGACGTTATTTCTCCAGTAAGGAATATTTTACATAGTTTAAAAAAAAATAAAAACCAAAAAAACCAAACTTGCTTAGCTGTGGCTTTGTTATTCAAAGACACACCCTCACCAGAGGGAAGGTGAAAGTGGGATTTAGCTAAGTCTATAATCTCATTTCAAAAGACGTCTTCAGACTTGCGTCAATTAGTGTTTTGAATCCATGTCCTTGGACCCACTGTGTGCATTCCCTGTGCAGTGCAGAGTCTGGCACAGGTGGCTAAACCATGGAAATGCAAGTCCACAATGGGCCACAGTGGCAGATATTGGGATGACCTGAGCCACATAGGTGGCTCTGGCTTTGCTGCCGCTGAATTCTAAACTTTCTAAAACTCATGAAAATTCACACACACTTGATGCAAAGTCTAATTTGCTTTTGTATACACTCAAGACAGGGGAAAAGTGTGTTTTAAGAAGAGAGGAGTTAGGTAGAATTGTTGTTTCTGTGTGTATTTGTTTAGTGCTTTAGATTTTATTGAAAGACAAAGTCTGTTGACTATGTGCTTTGGTTACATTCAGCTCCTTAAGAGGGGATATGATTGGTTATCAGCTTATTAGCTGACAAAATAGCATTCAAAGTTAATTTTAGAGAATATTATCAGAATATTACAAGGACATTATTCAAAATGACTGGATAAGCCTTATTTTGTTGATGTTTTATTGGGGTTTACCGTTGTAAATCTTACTATTTTATAGAAAACAGTTTAATGATTCATGAAGTACCAAAGTTAATTGCTTATATACTGATCTCAAACTCCTGTAAAAATAAATTTATTAACCCAAATAATTTAATTCTAGTACATTAATACAAACATTTAGAGTATTATCTTACATTAAAAAGAAAAAAGAATCAATCTGTCTCAATATTTGGACCTTTTTAAGATCACAAATGGTCATGTAGGGAATACATACTGTACCTAGAGTATGTATATGTAAGGTAATGTAGGAAATAGGGAGATGTTGGAGAAAGCTGTCTCTTCAGTTAAGGCATTTAGCTAGAACTTGCAAGGTGTGAGTTAATTTGCTGAATCCTACAGTGAAAGATCTAACAATTTTCATGATTCTCCATGAAAGATGTATCCTTTAATCTGCTGGGAGAACATAAGTGAGGATTTTAACAAATTTTTTTCAGAGCCTGCATTTTGGTAGACTTGCCTTCTTTTTATAAGATGAGGTTGATTTTCTGACTTTTTTTTTTTTCCTTCACCTTTCCTCTTAGCTTATTTTATGGCAAAAGCCTGTTAGAACAGTCAATTTTTGTTGTTTCTAATTAGATAAAGAAAACAGATTTTAGCTCTGAACTGTGTATACATGATGCATAATTTTTATTCAACTTCCTGCTAGGATGTTCTCCTCCTCCCTGTACCCACATGCACACTTGAATTGGAGTTTTGGCATGGATTTAATGAAAAGACATTCTTCTGCTCTGTAGTTGCTCTCAGTTTTTGCATTTAGTGGTGTGACATGGCAGCTTTCCATAAATATATGGGTGAATATGAATAAACTATCCATGAGAAAGGTGTTTTAAGGAAGTGTTTGAATGAGGAGAGGGTGACTGTACAAAAGAAAGCAGAAGGGAAGTTCTCTCAGTTTATACCCAGGTGAAAAAGGAAGAGGTCATTTGGGCTAGAAGGCCTGTAAACATCCTGTCACATGGGTGGGAGAAAATGTTGAAATTGTAAATTCCTCATGGCATTTGGTGTGTTCTGTGAGTGTGCATATGTGACTGTGAGGAAGCGCATCCTCTGTTCCCTCTGCAGCTCTCCAGAGATTCACAGTGTGGAGTCACAGCCACACTGACCGGCCACCAGATTGTGGGAAGAAAAAAACAACCTGCAACAAGCATTTGCTAGCAAGTCCCATTTCAACCAAGCATTTTAACTGACTCCTTGGGCAGCTGCAATCATTTGTGGAGAATTAACAAACAGAAAAGGCCCTCTTTTCTCCCCAGCCAGGAAAAGAGCACAGTTTTGTGCTTTAAGTGACCAGTCACATATCTTGAATAATGAATAGTGATTGTTCCTATCAGTCAGTTAAAAATTGTGTCACAGGGTCAAGTATGTTTGCATACGCTGTCCAAGGACCTGTGGCTAACAAAGTAATTAATAACACCTGTGACCTATTTGCAGACACCTGGTGAACAGATTTAAGCGCCCTATCCATTGGCTGTATTTCCCAAGGAGCAATTCCACCAGCCCTAACTAAAAATGTGTAAAATCTAGACTAGAACAAAACTAGTTTTGTCATATAATAACAATGTCCATCCTCAACAGCTGCAGTTATATATCCTTTATTGATAGGAAGATTACAGGTGATGTATTTTGGTTTTGTGAGCGCATTCAGTCCAAACCAGGAGACTGCCCTGGCCTATGGAACCTTGAAATACCTTTATTATTTTTAAATCAGCTTTTGAGTATGAGATACTATCACAATAATGATATCCTTTGATTAATAGTATGCATTAATAATTCAGGCAAGCACTGTTCAGAGGTAGGAAAAGGCCTAAGCTTCTTTTTCAGGAGTTTGTACTTACTGCAAGGATCAAGATTTTTGTGATCACCAGACTGAAAAGGAAGCCTTGGTGAGTGAAAGGATGAGCAGAATTGGTCTCGGAGACTCAGATTCAGCTTTAAAATGTTCCTCCTTCCAGTGATTACTGCAAACAAAAATATCTTCCCAAATGAGTGTGAGGAGGAGGGAGTGGAGGCCAGGCTTGGGAGCATGCAAAACCCAGAACCACAAGATTTTAAATTCCATTGTATATTTAGTGCAGTTATTGTTTTTCTGGGACTGATGTGCTGCTCTAAACAACAAGTTAAAACTGTATAAATCTCTGTGAAATCATTGCACTTCACACAGGTTTTACTTTAATACTCTATTATATTGTGTACCTTCAAAAAAAAAAAAAAAAACAAACCAAAAAAAAAAAAAAAAAACCACAAGTTTTGAGGAAGGATTAAAGGGAGGGATTTGGTTAGAAAACAGCATGTAAACTTTACGACATCCAGTTTTTAAATTCTTTTGCGTCTCTTTGGCTTTTTGTTCTGTAATTGATTACTAGCACCCCCTTTAACCCACCTTAAAGGGCAAGCAGGAAATTCATATTTTCGTTCACCAGCCCATCCCTCTGAAAAGCGTTCAATATTAAACCAGTTTGCAAGGAGCAAAGGCAGAAGGAACAAGAGGCCCACTTAGACCGTGGCAAGGTTAGGAGATGCATGTCTGGTGCCTGCAGCAAATATCGGCTCTTGTTCCTGTACAATTTTTGCATGGGGAGACCAAATTAATTGGGGTATGGCTCTGTTCTTTCCTTTCTGTGTGGCCTTTTATTATCTCTGTGGCCCTGTAGTTCATGCAGTGTCATAAAGCTGTTGGAAAGTCTTGCAGCTGGCATTATCAGCTGATGGAAATTAACTTAAAAATCGAAACGTTTGTGTTTTCCTTTTGCCTGAACGTGTCTGGGAGTTTTTAAATTTCTACAAAGGTGCAATTATTGTGGTGGTGATTTTGCTGATCATTGCTCGTGCATGTTTTCCTGTTCTTTCTCTCTCCCTCTTTCCCCCACTGCTTTTTAGTGCAAGCTGTGGGCTGGCAATCAGGTGTTGTGCTGAGGGAGGGGGATTACTTTAGGAGGAGAGGGTTACATGGGATAATTCCCACGAATGTAGGAGGAGGATGAAAAAGATAAAGAAATTTTGTTTTTCTGAGCTAGAGGATTCTCTGCATGACTTCCCCACTGATGGGATCATGTGCTTTCAGGCTGAGATTTTATTAACAATTCAAATGGAAATTGAGGGCACAGGAGGAGCACATTCTCACATAAACTTGATCTGTCCATGAATGCAGTTCTCTGTTTGCCCTGACCCTGCATGGCTTAAGACACTGCCTGTGAGGCCTGAGTGCCAGACACAAAGACCGAAATGAAAAGCAAGCGCATTCCAGCAGTCTGCACAAAGGCAATGGAGCAGTTTCTAGCCGTCTCCTCAGGGAGAGATCTTATCTCCTTGCAGCTAAAACCCTTTAGAGTGTTTATTTGTACTCTAGCACCCGAGGTTTATGAATTGATATGGATGCTGATTAAACTCGGAGTTTCCTCGGTGGGTCTTTGGAGGTGCTCCGCCGGTAATTCCTTCCCCGAATTCCTATCGATACTTATCAAAAGGTCGCTTTGCTTTCCTTGCAGAGTGGACGCAGGGAAGTGCTGAGGGAAAAGAGAGTCCAGAAAGTAGGCTGGTAAATAAAAGCCATCCCGAGCCTTAGGAGAGTTTTCTCAGAACTTTGCCTTTAGGACACACACATCAGGTGCTGGCGGCGCTGAGAGCAGCGCAGAAGGTCGGGAGCCGCCCTTTAGTGTCTGTCCCGATGAAACGCTGAATGCGGCAGGGTGACCTTTTGCCAGGCAGGCACAGCAGGGACGTGAGGCTGGGCTGCTGTGGCCACATCTGCAGGAACATCTGCGGGGACCCCGCTGTCCGCCAATGGCAGCCAGTGCGGGATGCTGCCTGCAGGGAATTCCGCCGGCCGGAGGGACGGGGGGGGGTGCCCGATGGGGCTTATGGCATTGCCGGAGGACATATCCCCAGGGCAAGGATCTAATTCAGACTCCCTTGATGTTAATATTGTGTCGGTATATTGCTAATAATGTCGGTAAAAAGTGGAGATTCCTTAATCAAACTGTTAAACGTTGGTACTTCTGGCTCTCCTAAACATTTTTTCCTTTTATGAAAACTCCCCTAAAACAGTAGGAAAGCTGTAAAGAACTCAAATGTTTTGACTGTGCTAATTCTAAAGAGTCCTAGTATTAATTGCCCTAGTTTTCCTTATTTTCAGCCACAGAAGAAAAGCAAAATAGCCCCAAAAGCAAAAGCCCGCAGCTTTTAGATAGGAAATCATAAGCATGTGTTTTTCAATTTTTCTTACAACATTTAAAAGTTTCAAACATTTTGGTATTCCTGAAAGTATTTCAATTAGTAGGAAGAGATTAGCAAGAGATACTGATTCAAATAGTTTTGGTCCCTTAATTTTATGGGTTTATATTATCCAAAATTAATGGTCGTACTTAGGCAAATTGTCAGTAATTGGTGGCAAAATCGCTTTATTGCTTTTCTTTCATTTGATGCCAATTAATGGCCCTATATTATTAAGTTCAAGCCTCTTCTGTATTTCTACTTCTCCATAAATATTCTTTGTGGTAATGTGTTGGGCTAAACTTTTTTCTTCAGTGTATGCAATAATTTCCTTATAGAAATGTGGTAACAAACACATTTCTGGCATGATTTATAGAAATGTGGTAACAAACACATTACTGGCATGATTTTTCCTGAAAGAATATAAACATTTGCTTGAGAGCTTGAAGTCATTTTGATATGAAAGAAACGTTAGTAACATAGTGTGTTAATTGATTCATGTGGTAAAAGAATAGTTTTTCATATCAAAGTACTTCTTAGTAACTTACTCAGCAGTTACTTTATAAACTCTGGACTTTGTTTTGCAAGTTAAAACCTCTCTCCTGCTATTTTAGAGTGTGTTTGAGAAAAAAGGTTCTTTTTCAGTGGACTAGAATAATACCACAGAATTTTTCATCATATTTTCCACCTGTTAATGTAACTGGTATTTAGTACAGAGCCACATTTATCCATGCTTCTCCAAACTAAACTATTTTAATGATACCTAAATATATTGAAGTCTAGAATAGATACAGTAAGAAGCCACTTACAGTGTTTTTTATACAAGAACTATAGAAAAAAAACAGATTGTGTGTGGTTTTTTCCTAAGAATTTAAAAAAAAGAAAAGTAATGACTATATGTCACAAAATTTGATATTTTTAACATCACATACATGCCACATAAAGTAGAATAGTGAAGCTAAACATCAAAGTGACTACTAAAAGGGAGTTCTAGTGGCCTTGTAAGAATAAATTAGTAAAAAATTATTAAAAGCCAAACGACTTTCCAGATATAGGAGGAAATAGCCTCTAAGCTTTTATAGTTTTACAAATTATCCATATTTCTCTGCTGTCTAATCTTGTGTGGTTAAATTGAGAGAGTGGTACCTTTCACTGGTAAAGAATTGTACCAAGGATGAAGCATTGTCCCTGTGGTTGTTGACAAAATTCTATTTATCTTTGATCTCAGATATACTCAGAAAATTTTCAAAATTGTGATTTACTAATCCTTGAAGTGTTTTTTTCTAATCTTTTGTTGTGAGTCATGCTTGAAATTTTTTTCAGCTTATATATTAATAAATATTTATTAATATTTGTTAATAATTCAGTCATGGCAGTATTATTTAAATGAGTCTTTAGAATCACTGAATTCTATAAACAAATTGTTGCCTCTTTCTAACATGATTTTTTAACACTTCTGTAAATTGATGTTGATGAGGTATTAAATGTATGCTTTTTAATGTGTTGTGATGAAATACAGACTCAGTTGATAAAACATTTTATTGTAAACCATTGAGAAATTTATCACATGGATGGAATTGATTGAGGAGAAGGCTATGTCTTCATGTGGAAATCTGTGAAATTTGCAAGTGTTCTTGGACATCCCAAATTTTCTAAATGTAACTTAAAATGAAGTAAATTAGAATTTCCTTAGAATTGCTTTCCATTTCTTTTAGCATCCTTGGGAGCTATCTTGAGTAATTCATACTGCACTTGTCATAAATGGTGTCTAGTTTGTACTTGGTGTGTTTCTTCTTCTGTTGTCTATGGTTCTTGTCCACTGATACGAGCAAAGAAAGAGGAGGGAAGGAAGCCTATTGCCCTCAGCCTCCAGTTTCCACTGCCCCTTTTGTACGTGGAAAATTTCATGTTTTCCCTGCCTTCATAGAGTGGGCATCAGGGTAAAATATGTGTTGCCTGATCTGTTTGCTCTTCACAGCGATGCAAGTGTTCCAGAAGGACAACACCACCATCCTGCTTTGGCTACCCAAATTGAGTATCTAATCTGGGCTTTTTCCAAGACAGGCTGGGGTCTTGGCATCCTTCTTTTCACCTTTTAGAGCAACCATTTTCTTCTCACTGGCTCTGTAGGCACCCTGAAGTCATGGTGTTGTTACTTCCATGAAAGTGTGGCATTAGGACTTTCTAGCTTACTTCCCTTCTGTGAATGTTGTCAGCTTTTCTGACAAATTCTATGATTTTGATGTCTAGTGTTTAATATCAGCCATATACTATAAGGCATTACCTGCTATATATATAGGATATTTCAGTTCTGATTTCTTTGGTTGGAAGTTTTCAATGATGTCTTAGTTATTTTTGGCTTTTCAACAGTAATTTTTAAAGAAAATATATTAATAAGTCCCGGTCAGTCTGGGTGAATGTAACCTCAGAGGACAGTCACCAAATTTAAAAATTTCTTTTATTTTAATTTTTCTATTGATAGTTCAGGTTTAGCTACTATTCTGGAAGATGAGAAGTATATACAGGGTTTTTTTCAGTATACTTTTAATAATACCACCTATTTAGTGATTTTTCATGCAATTTTGCTTTAAATTTGGTATATTATTGAAAATTAGTTTCTTTTGGATCTGCTGCATAAATATACTTTATTAAAAAAAAAGAACTGAAACTAAAGTTGTTGTATGTTTAAATTTGTTAAATTGGGATGACTTGAGGAATCTTTCTGCTTTGAGAAGTCATGACTGTCTCAGTCTCCTACCTCCAAGTTATATTTGATTGTTGGTACATGAAGAAAAGATAAGGAAAAAAAAAAAAGAAAGATTGAGCATGGATGTAATAATGAAGAAACAATGCAACATAGCCAACGAGGCATGAAGAATTATGTATTCAAGCTAAGAGGCCAAGTGTCTCATCAGCTGGATTTTAATAGTGCCTGTCAGAAGTGCTTGTACTTGTACAGCAATTGTTTTAATATCTAATTGTGTTTCAAGTTGAAATATGACAGTCTGTCTTGAAACATGAAGAGAACATTTCCTGTGATGCAATGTTTGAGCATTTCTTTATAAACTAGGCTGAGACCAGAAAATTGGTGATACTTGTGTTTTCAGATTCCAGGAGTTTCCTAATTATGCATATTCTTAATTAAAAGTGAATCCTGTGCAGTTTTACTATTGTTAACTCTTTCCTCTTCCTGTCTTTAGAAGTCATCTTGTTTTCAAGATGTTGTATTCACTTCATGTAACTGATTCCCTTTTTTTGTTGTGTTTTTTTTGGTGTTTTTTGGTTTTTTGGGTTTTTTTTAAATACTATTAGCTACTTTATTTGCTAGTTAGCAGAATACCTAATTTTGTTTGGGGAGTTTACCTACAAAAGCAATGTACATTTTAAATATAAATGTGACTCCAAAGCTGACATCTGAATTATGCTCTTGATAATCTAGCATTACCCTTACAGGGTCAGGAGTAAAAGATCATCATAATTGAACTTAGGGAAAAAAGAGGAGTTTGAAAAAAGCCTAAATTTTTACTTAGCATGCATGCTGAAATGGATGCAATACTCAAAGTGCAGCCTGATTTTGAAATGGGCTTTTTCCATTTTATTTCTCATGATTGATTGGTATGTGAAGTTGGAGCTTTTCAGGAAAAGTCTGGGATTATGAGCACATCAGACTCTGCTTTTAGCACAGCAACGAGGTTATCAATAATGCATTGGAGATCTCAGAATCCTTGAATGTAGGGAAATCACAGATGGTGTGGGCTTATTGTTGAAATTGCAGATTTGCACCAAGAGGTCACAATAACTGCATGTCAGACGGTCACACACACGCACACAGACATGTCTTGAGGGAATGAGGGGAATAATATCTGAAGAATTGCCAGTGCCCATGTTATTTAGAAACTCTTCATATGTTTCTATAGTTCAACTTTAAAAGCAGCATATTTAATGCTGCTTGCAGCAGCCTTTTGACATTTTGGCCTTTCCCAGTATTGTGAGTTTTATTGTTTTCCTGACAAGTTTATTCATATACTAACAGCTTGCTTGGCAGCAACGTTCAGACTCAATACTTAGGCTTTCTGGTCACGGTGATGGCTGGCAGTAATAGAGAGGGAGAATAAGTGAGTGTGGAAATGCAAAGCTGTCTCTTGTTACATTTTATCGATCTCATTCTGGTGTCATTCAATTAAGACAGAAATGTGATGGATAGTGTCTGCATAGATCCCTACTTTCCTTTCCAGCCACTCTATATAAAGCTTTTTGAGGGGAGGGAGGAGGAAAGAGAGTGTGAGGGGAGGAGGAGGGGTATCAAATCAAAGATATACTGTGATTTGAATTACAGATCAAACTTAGCTTTTAAAAAAATCATTATTCTAAAGCTATGCTGAAAAACAATATTAGCAGAGATAGCATTCTCTGTTGTCTTGCTAATAAGTATGTGCAAATGTCCAGCACACTGTTCATTGTGGTTGAAGTAATGTTGGTAGGTTTTTCTTCCCCAGATCTTGTCTGTGATTTATGAATAAACACTTGATTCTTCTGATTTTAATACACAGATAAAAAAGAAAGGATTTACAAGCCTAAGAGAAGAATTGCCTGCATGCTGTAGGGCAGTAATTCCAGATAAACATCTGAAGATAAGAGTTGTTCATTTCAGCCTATTGTTTATTTGAAATATGGTGGGGAAAAAAAATCAAGAAGCTCTCTTAGTGTAGTACAAAAACACAGAGATTAGCTCCATGGGCTTAAGCAGACCTACTTCTTTGCACTACCGAGCCTCTTGCCCAATCTTCACAGGGTGGTAACTTCAGATATAATAAATCACTTTCAATCTAACTCGCAGTTTTCTGCCTAAATTCTGAAGAATCAAGAATGAGACAATCCTAGAATGCCTGGGTGATTTCCAGACGTGTTTTTTGTCATCAGATTTGGGGCAGGCTCCTTAAATTCATTAGAATGCACTTTAGTTCCCCGTGAGGAAAGCCTTGTTAAATCTCATCTCCTGCTTTTCATTCCCATCTTCTCTCTTCGGAGGTAGGAGGTCTGTCTGTCCAGTTCATCTCTGTTCCCATGGAACTTCCAGGGGAAGGGTTTACAACTCAAAAACCTATGTCTGGGGCAAGCTTGGGATTCTCTGCTGAAATGAGGTTACCTGGGCAAAAGCCAGTTCCCCGGAACCAAAGTACTTTGTAGATGTATATTGGTCACTCCAACTATCACAAACAAGAAAAGAACCAACCAAAACAAAGGAGCAAGCCAAGCTGTGCCACATTCAGCATGTAGGGTTGGTATTCCTGGCTTTCCAGCCATTGTGGCTATTGAGGACATTCCTCTTTCCACAGCCTGGCAGTCTTCCAAAGTCCCTTTTCCATCCCTGGATAGCAAAGGAACCCTAGGAGCCTTTAACTAAGAGCCTTGGGGCTTTGATGTTCAGGACTGTATTTTCCTTGCAACTGCCCTTATTGAATGCACAGTTACCGCCGTGGAAGGCATTAATTACTAACTAAGAAATGATTATGTTTTGAGGTTTTGAAGTTTTAAGATATTTAAGATTTAAGCCATATTTTATATGTGGCAAGGCTAAGATTTTAGATATGAAAGCACACTTCTGTTATTCATTCAGATGAGTATTCTGAATGCTTGCTGCTGTGCCTCCGGTTAACAATAGTTACTTGGTGCTCTGTAGAGCCTACAACAGAGTTATGGGCCTTAGTTCTGGATTTATGGGCTTGAAGACCAAACATCAACTGGGTTTTGAGTTCTTAGAACTACAGAATTTGAAATACGAAGTTAGGGCTGAGATGAATCAAGATTTCTCAGAATAATTTGACCTTGTGCTATTAATTGGATGCTTCTGCTAAATCGATCAGCAACAGTTATACTGCCATGAGTATAAAGTGTCTTCCCTTTGTGTGGGAGTTATCCAGGGATCTATAACTTGTCTTCCGAGGGCTCTTGGAAAGGAATCACAGGAGCAAAGTGCTGCCTTCCAGACATGAGGATGCAAGAAAGGTCTCAGGCCCTTCCAGCCATTGCTGGGGTTTTTTAACTAAAAGCAAAGATAGGTATGCTCAGGATTCTGAATAATTGTTGGACCTGCTCTTTGAGGGCTGCTCTAGAGTGTGGATGCTGCCTAGGTGAATCATGGATGTTTAATTCCCATTGAAATTCTTGAAGTTTGGGGGATATTGAGAATATACAGCTTGAATTCCTGCTCCATTGCCAGTATCTTTGGAAATTACTTTTAATATAAGACAGAGAGGTAGAACTCTTGCTATGCTTCTACTCTCCCCCCCAAGAGGCATTGTTTTTATTATTAAAATTAAATCATGGTATAACGTTGTAGAAAAGACAGCATAGTTTGTGCAACATCCCCTTTGTGTTGAGGAGACTTTCAGTGCTGGACTGTTTAATAAACCATGCATTTGCCACTCAGGTATGAAGTCAAAAATATCAGTATGCATTTAAAGCAATTAATGCCCAGATTTTACAGGCAATCTCACAGCCAATGGTGTTGGTATAACTGCTTAAAA
Organism: Zosterops lateralis; assembly: GCF_965231275.1. Taxonomy (NCBI): domain Eukaryota; kingdom Metazoa; phylum Chordata; class Aves; order Passeriformes; family Zosteropidae; genus Zosterops; species Zosterops lateralis. The sequence continues at coordinate 113,399,608 of NC_139763.1, forward strand.
TAATGTAGTTAAAGTGATTTCCTCATTTAACATCGTGACTCGGCACAGGTTTCAGTTTCTTTCTTCACTCAAAACAGAGAGTTTGCTTTTCTCCTCCCTGGCTTTATGGGCTCACAGAATGTAACATATAAAATAGTTTTGCATTTTTAATTACTGTTCATTTAACTGTGGGAAGGAAAATATTTGTGGCATAAAAAAAAAGAAGAAAATATATTTTTTTAAAAAGAATGTGGCTTTGTGGGAGGAGACTAAGGGGCTTTGCTGTAGCAATCTAAAAAAATTTTAACCAAGGTAAAATCTGACCATCTGGATTTTTTTCAATGGTTCATTGAAGTATATCAGGTTCTAACAGCCATGCATAAAATAACATTAGGAAAGACAAGCAGTCTCTAAAATAAGCACTACTAATAAGCTCTACAAGGAAGCTTTTAATGTAATTTGTCCACCACAAGCTTCTCTTTTCCCTGACCTGAATGAAGAAAGTCCATTGAGGTGTACTTTTGGATAAATTCAGCACACTGACAGCTGTCTCTGGAGCTGAAACTGAACAGGCATTAAGTTTATAAAACTTGATTTAGATGGTTTCATGTCAGTGTCATGCTTTTTGTAGATGGCTGCACTTCATAATTCTAGGAGCAGTACCACAAGAATTACTTGTTTTGTAGAGAAAGGAACAGCTATAAAAATCACAAACCAAACTTGTTTTACTTGAATTTATAGTTTTGTTTCTAGACTTCAGAAATTCACAGAAGATTGAGGAGAGGAGGGAGGGAGGCTTCCTAAGCATAAGCATGCAAGTGGTTATGGCCTATTGTACTCTTTTTAGAATTGAAATATTTCAATAGCTTGAAAATAAGCCAGACAGACTGTATATTATAAACAGGGAAAAAACAAACAAACAAAAGGATAAAAATAAATAAAGAGCAGCTGCAGTTCTGTTAGCAGTGCAACAGAGTTAAAAGAGACCTGAAAAATTATAGCTGACATTATGTAAACAAATCTAGGAGAAAAGAATCCTAAAGTATATCAGGTCTTGTCATATTCTCTTCTGCTCTGAACTTAATTTAGGGTTCAATGTTTAATGTAGGAGCAACAATTCTTTTCTTTTTCAAGTGTTTTTAAAGAATTAGGATTAAATACATAAGACACAAGACAGAGCTTTAAACAGCTTGCCTGAAAACAAAAAGAAAGTAAGTCAATATCTGAGTCAGATATGTTTTTGACTATTATCAGCTGTAGCAAAAATTTACAAGTAATTGTCTACAACATGAGGATAGAAACTATTAGTATTGTTTAAGACAAATTACTTTTTGTTTTGGAATTATTTTTGGGATACTTGGATTTTACTCCTTGATATTTAACTGTTGGTGAAGTGGACAATCATGTTTTTTCAATGTGGAATTCACCTTTGTCACTTCAATGTACGTAGAATATCTAAGTATTGTACATTATTTAGTAATTAAAGTGCTTTAAGTGAGAAAAAAAGAGAATTATTCTGAGACTGCTTGAATTTGAAACCTGTGGCTTCAGAGTATGGCAAACATTCATTCAATCTGTGTCTGAAGGTTGAATAAATAAATACCATTTTTCTTTATTGTACTTTATCCAGTAAATTAAAGATAGTAGAATAGCCTTGTTTGGCCTTGCTTTTTGATTTTTCAGTATTAAGTAGTCTTGTTCATTAATCAGAAGCTGGACAGTCTTTCACAGACTGTTCCAACTGAAGAGGAATCAATAGTGTTTATGTTTCTATTCCACCTAAAGTTAAGTATTTAACATATATAGTAATTCTGATTGTCAGAAAATGTCAGATGGTAGACATAAAAAGAACCATATGCTAGAGAAGGGTGAACTTAGTTTAATCTAGGAAAGAATCAATAAATAGAGGTGGAACGCTTTATGAATCTAGTCCTAATAACGATTTGATGTGATGTAATGGTGATTACCAAGATTTTGGAAGTCAGTTCAGGAATACAGTCATCTTAACTTGCTTTAAGACAAAAAAATACCTTCTCTTCATCAGTTTCTGGGTTGGAACAACTAGTAAAACTCTTTCTACTGATTTTTTATGTGCAGTTCTGAAAATCAGTTTTCATAATTCTAAGTTACTGGAAATAGAGACACATAGTGGGGCAAGTCATGTTAGTAATCACTGAATTATCATAGAATCAGAATTGTTTGTGTTAGAAAAGACCTTAAAGTTCATCTTGTTCCAACCCCCTGCCATGGGTAGGGACACTTTCCACTATCCCAGGTTGCTCAGAGCCCCATCCAACCTGGTCTTGAACACTTCCAGGGATGGGACAGCCACAGCATCTCTGGGAAACTTAAGCCAGTGTCTCAACATCCCCACAGTAAAGAATTTCTTCCTAATATCTGATATAGATTGATCTACTTCTAGCTTAAATCTATTCTCTCTCTTCTATTACTATATCCCCTTGTAAAAAGTCCCTCTTTCCAGCATTTGAGGCTCCCCTCAGGTGTTGTAGGAGGTTCTAGTGTTTTCCTGAAACCTTCTCTCCTCCAGGCTGAAAAACCCCAATTTTCCCAGCCATTCCTCAGAATAGAGCTGCTCCATCCATCCCTCTGATCCCCTTGGTGGCTCCTCTGGCCTGGCTCCAGCAGGTCCCTGTCCTTGCTGTGCTGGGAGCCCAGAGCTGGATGCAGCCCTGCAGGTGGGGTCTCAGCAGAGCGGGGCAGAGGGGCAGAATCCCCTCCCTGCCCTGCTGCCCATGGGCCTTTGGATTCAGCCCAGCACACGAGGGTTTAATAGTGATTATGGAAAATATAGCTGGGATCAATGTACCCATTTTGTATCTTTATATTCTAGTAGGAATATTGCCTCTTTATTTCGGTTTTAATAGAACACCTCTAGTTCTCAGTGGCCAATACGTGTTCCTACACTGTGCTCCAAGTGCTGGGAAACAACAGGAGGTGGAGGTCTATGTGGCAGTGTCTTTGTCCTGAAAAATGGTAGTTTCCAACTCTGTGGAAAAGGACCTAGGGGTCCTGGTCCATGACCAGGTGGATGAGTCAGCAGTGCCCTGGCAGTCAGGAGGGCCACCCGTGTCCTTGGGGGGGATCAGGCACGGCATTGCCAGCCAGGCAAGAGAGGAGATTTTCTTGCTTTTATTTGGGCTAGAAGTGGCCTCACCTGGAGTTCTGGGGGTAATTTTGGGTCCCACAAAATAAGAAAGGCCTTAAGATATTAGAGAGTTTCCAAAGGAGGGTCATGAGGATGGTGAAAGGCCTTGAGGAGAAGCCACATGAAGAGTGGTAGAGGGCATTTGGTCTGTTCAGCCAGAGAGGACTGAGGGGAGACCTCACTGTGGTCTTCAACATGAGGGAAAGAGGAGAAGCAGACCCTGATCTCCTCCCTTTGATGACCAGTGATAGGATCTGAGGGAGCAACCTGAAGCTGAGTTAGGTTGGATATTAGGAAAAGGTCCTTCAGCAAGAGGGTGGTTGGGCACTGGAACAGGACCCCAAGGAAGTGGTTACAGCACCACACCTGATAGTTTGGACAATGCTCTCAGGGTGTTGGACAACACTCTCAGGCACATGGTAGGAGTTTTGGGGTGTCCTCTGCAGGGCTGGGAGTTGGACTCAATGGTCTTGATGGATCCCTTCCAACTCAGCATATTCTATGATTCTATGATTTTTCCACAAACATGATGCTGTGGTGCTATTTTGTCTAAAGGTGGTGTCCACTCTCAAAACTACAGTAAAGATCTCCCTTTTAAATGATAGACTTTTTTAGGTTGCCTGCTTGCTTTATTTTTTTTTTTTTTTTTTTTTTTTTTTTTTTTTTTTTTTTTTTTTTTTTTTGGCAGTTCTTTTCTAGCACTAGGGATTCCAAAATCTGAATTGTATTTTCCAGCAAATGTCAGATGCTGACTGTAAATTTGAAAACAAGATAAGTTATTTATAGGCAAATAAAGTCTAGTTTCTGCTATAATGGGTGGAAATTTTCCTGAGAGGGTCCATCTTGATTGAAAGTAAAAACTTTGAAGGATACATGCCAGGAATATCCATCATTATTGTGTATTTCTGCTTATGCAATATGGGAACTCTTGAAGGCCTTTGCAGTTTGGGGTCACTTCTCTCAGGCAAGGACAAGAGAACACAGCGTCCAGCTGAACCAGGTTCAGGTTGGACATCAGGAAGAATTTCTTCATGGAAAGAATTGTTAAACACAAGAACTGACTGCCCATTGGTACAGTCTTTACAGAACATTTCATGATGTCCTTGCCTGAGTCCTGTTTGGTTCTTGGAGCTTTATCTTTCTTGAGCTAATATATTTTCTTATGCTGTGTAATGTCAATTCCTCTCAGAGGAACATGGGGTAATTTCATGTGTAGAAGAACAATATTACAAATCTCTGAAGAGGTGTCCAAAATTATCAGGAAGTTTTGCCTATGCCTTTCATGATTGCTCAAGTCACAGAAAAGCAGATACTTCAGAATAAAAGTGTGGTCAGCCTTAATGCCTGTTGCTCAAGAGGATTGCATTTCATTTTCCCAACAGTACTACTGTGTCCTAAGTAATTTCATGACTTCCTCACCATAAGGCTCACAGGAGCAGAAGGGCACCCAAACCTCACCAAGTCCTGCCAAAAGGAAAGAATATTGTCTTTGTGCAGGAATTTCAGGATAAGCACTGGAATAAAAATACAGCTGTTTCCTAACAGTTGTCAAGAATGAGATGTTTAGTCAGAAGCTAAACTGACTAAGGAGAAGATAGGAGAGGGATTTTTTGTTTGTTTGTTTGTTTGTTTGTTTGTGTGTTTAATTTAATTTTCTACTACTCTGTCTTGGGTTCTGTCGCTGTGCTTTGTGGCCACTTTGTAAACTGATGTGAAGCTTCTGCAGTTGTAAGGTGTTTAGGCATGCTCTTTTGCTTTGGTTTGATTTCCTGAAATTCAGACTATGTTTTGAAGATTTTATTTCCAGAATAGTGTCATCTTGCCAAAATTAAATTAATTATTCTTGTTAGTTTCATTGTTGTGGAGGGGAAAAAATGTCAATGATCTCTTACTTTTTCTGCTTTTCTGTTTGGCTATGCTACAAGCAAAATCCAGAGAATCCAAGATCATCTTCCGAGAATTAAAAAGAAAAAAAGAGATTCTGTTTTTAACATTCATTTCATAATTGGAACACTTTCCTTGAAATTGCTGAGAGTAGAGATTTAGGTTGCTTTTAAAACAGATGCTGTCAAACTGCTAAGATAGGTATGCAAATATATTGTCATAGACTCATAGGTGCCTTTAGGTTGGAAAAGACCTTTAAGATCACCGAGTCCAACCATTAACCCAGTATTCCCAAGGCCACCACTTAACCATGTCCCTCAGTGCCAAATCCACACATCTAAATACATCCAGGGATGGTGGCTCCAGCACTTCCCTGGGCAGCCTGTTCCAATAACCCTTGATAACCCTTTTTGTGAAGAAATTTTTTCCTAATATCCAATCTAGACATTTCCTGGTGCAATTAGAGGCCGTTTCCTTGTATCTTGTTGCTTGCTATGTGGGAGAAGAGGCCGACCCCCACCTGCCTGCCCCCTACTTTCAGGGAGCTGTAGAGAGTGATAAGGTCTCCTCTGAGCCTCCTTTCCTTGAGGATGACCCCCTCACCCAGGTCCCTCAGCTGCTCCTCACCAGACATGTGCTCCAGACACTTCCCCAGCTCTGTTTCCTTCTCCAGACATGCTCCAGGCCCTCAATGTCCTTCTTGCAGTGAGGGGCCCCAAACTGAACACAGGATTCAAAGTGTGGCCTCACCAGTGCTGAGAATAGGGAGCTGATAATGGATAAAAGCCAGGTGCCATGGCTTCCTGGGCACACCTGGGCTCACATTCAGCTGCTGTTGATCAGCACCCCCAGGTCCTTTTCTACCAAGAATCTTTCCAGCCACTTTTCCCCTGTTCTATTGAACCTCATGCAGCTGACCTCAGCCCATGGATGGAGCCTTTCCAACTCCCTCTGTAGTGCTTTCCTGCCCTCCAGCATATCAACACTCCTGCCTGGTTTGTGTCCTTTGCAAACTGACTGAGAGTGCACTTGATCTTCTCATCCAGTGAAAAGCTCACATTTTAGTCATGTATTGGATAATTTTTTTTTATCTCCTAAGTATGTTCTAAATACTTCTAAGGAAATGTAGAAAACAAACTGAAGTACGAGGGACTGTGCCTTTTCAAAGAAATGAGAACATAGAACCAAACTTTGTTCTTTGTGTTTCCTTGACTTACATGTTGTTCAGACTATGTACATTAGGTTTCTTTCCAATATCATAGAAGGGTAAACAGATGGATGGATAGACTGCTGTGCTTGTGGATACAAATAAGTGTTTATATGATCATAGTCAACATTTCTGGTCATTATTATAATACCATTTCACATTAGTATGTTTTCTATACCTGATTTTATTTTATGCAGAGGCAAAAAACTAATATGCACAACTCATAAAAGTAGTCCTAAGTTTGGTTCTTTGTGTATATGAGAATATATTAATTTCCTCAAATTGAAGAAATACTTAAAGTCTGTTTAACAGTAATATTTATATTGATCAACTACAGGGATGATAGAGGTTCTGTTGAGCATTTCCATATAAAGGAGACCTTGGGTCAATTAATTTCCATTATTACTTGTACCAAGATTCAGTCTCCTCATGCCTTTCCTCCTCTTTCTCTATATATTTTGGATGATTATAACTAATTCATGGTTGACCTTCTTTCTTGAGAAACCAGAAAATCCTGAACTAATTATATTTAAATGTACAACAATGGCATGAATAATCTCTTTTTCTTACAAAATGGGTGGTCTGTAGCAATCAGTCTGGAAAACTGTTTATTTGCCCTCTTGGGAAAAAGGGGAGGGTGAGTTCTATATAGCAATGAAATAAAATTTATGGATATTCCCAGAAGTTTGATAGTGGCATGTAAATACAGATGCGGATATCATTAGGTGCTCTAAATGACATGGATATCAGAGCTCTAGTCCCCTGGTCTAGTGAAGGCAAATTTAAATCTGAGGTTTCTGAGTGCTGATCTATTTTGCTTCTTCTGTTGATTATTTCTCTTTTTTTGATTCATTTTATGTATGAAATCTTGACTCACAATGTAAGTCCAAAAATTATGAGTGAAAAAGGTGTGGGTAGGAGTCTTCTAGATTATCATGCTATAATATCATTTAATATTTGTCGTCCAGGAATGTAATACCTTAACACTGAGTTTAATCACATGAGTATTAGTAATTAATTTCCTAGAAATATAGTGCCCCCTTTGCATGGAGTTTTGAAATGGCTGTATATAACCAAAGAGCAGCAATATATATTTAGGAAACCAAATCATCCAGGAAAGTAAATATTCAATGACATAATATTGCATGAATAATAACTATATAATACTGTCTTTAACAGTCTAAGGAAATAACAGGTGACTAGATGAGATGAGGACAGTAGTTTAAAGGCCCAGGGTTCTAGGAAGTGACTTCGTCTTTGTGGATTTCTGCCTGAATTCGGATTTGGCTGAATGAAGGTAGAAACATTCACTCAGATGCTGCACTGCAGCTGCTCTGTTTAAGGAACTCAAGAATGCATCTTTTCTGACTTTAAGTGGTCAGTAAGTTATTTTCAATAATTTCATTTCCCATTGCTTCGATAAGTAGTGGAGGAGAAATTTGTAGTTGTTTGATCAATTTTTACCTGCTTAGGTAAGCCATTGATCACTGACCTGTGCTACATGACATTTTGTCAAACACAAAAGTAAAGCGGACTTTAACATCCTTGTGGTGGTGGTGAAGGGGATTTCTTCTAATGTGCTATATATATATATATATATATATATGTATATTTTATTATTATTATTATTTCTTTTTTAATTTTTTTTGTGAGGTTTCAGTTGCACTTACCTGCTAGTTTTGTTCTGGAGTATCTTATTGAAGTTATTGATGTTAAGGATATCATAATGTAAAGTTATTTCTTAGAAGAGACTTTTGGACTATTTCTATCATGTTGGGTGACCAAATAAAGCAGGAAGTTATAGAATGGAAATTATTACTTTATTCAAGGGTTGATATGTGTCAGTCTTGCTGGACTTGTCTTACCACAACAAGCTTTCCTAAAAAATGGACTATATTCTGCAACAAATGAGTTCCTTGGTATGTATAAAGAGAAAGAACGATAATGAATTCAACATGGTTTTTAACCTGGAAGGATAATTAATGGATATAGCATAGAATGGAATTTTCTTTCACATTTATTTTTAAAATACTTTAGAGTGCATTAGAATAATGAGCCAGTTACTGGTAATGGAATGAGAATAAACAAGGCCATTTTTATGGTATGGCAAATTAGACATCAATTATGTGGCCAAGCAGCACTGAAGGATTTAGCAGACTGGGAATTAAGCTGCAGTGTTAATTGATTATGAAATAATTTGATAGCTTTTGGTTTTATTGAAATGATTCTGAGAGTGCATCATAAACTCAAAATCCATTATAGGAGAGGCACCACATTCTGTACTGACGGTAATCTCAGTAGTGGGACAACTTCTGACAACAGTGAAAAACTTAATTTGACTTTTGCAGCTATTTTGCCAAATATAGCTGATTAGGGAACTGTGCATCTTTCTAGCCATAATATGAGTACAATTTGGATCTACATCCTTTAGTTTTACAACATGAATATCTTTTGTTTCAGCTGTTGGCATATCTAGTTAAATGACACATGCTCTTCATCTTTTCTGTAAATATAATTTGCTTCCTTAAATTAGAGGTAAGTGTGCCCAGTACTTCTACTTGAAGAGGCAAGATGATACAGCAATAGTTGATTAATACTGTCTAGCCTCTGTGCAAGGTGACTGCTCCCAGATTCTTTTGAAATTGAAGAACATTGCACTTCTTGGGCTATTTTTATACCTCTTCCCAAGGTCTTTGCTCCTGGGAGAGCACCAGATGGCAAGGTGGGCCACTGGCATCCTGCTGTGCCTCTGGGTGTTTTAATGGCTGTTCTTAGACCAGATGTGGGTACCTGCTTTGCCAGGCTGCCCACTCCTTTTTTTGTCCTCTGTTTTGGAAGGTCTTGCTTTGTCTCCTTCTCCAGTTCAGCCTCCTAAGGCAGCTGCACCTTTTTCACTTCAAAGTTAGAGTGATTGCCATAAATTCATAACACTTAAGTTCCAAGTGGTTTATAACCTCCTAACAGCTTTCTCTCTTGCTGCTCCTAGTGCAGGAGTCCCTGCCCTTTGCTCATGGAAGGTCTGGCTAGTTTGACAGCCACACTCATTTTGACTGCCTCACCTCTGCCTTGCACACTACTTTTTTGGCTGCTTTCCAGTTTATTCTCCTAAGGGCAGGCGACCTAGGGCTGTGGAGGAGTCAGAATGTAATGATAAAAGGACGATGAAATGGCAAAAATCTGTAGTTTGCTGTGCAAAAATCATAAGAGGCAGACTATAAATCTGCAGCACAGGTTGGGGAAGACAGAGGTGAATTACATGGCCATTCAGGATAGCTGCACAGCTGTGAACTGTGCAGTCAGAGTTTTGCTCTCTCAGGTGATTTTTGATATTCACTTTACTTCTTTTTGAGGACAAATATTGTCCTAGACACCAGGGGTGATTTCCATTTTGCTGGAATGTATCAAAAGGTTTCAAGTTCTGCTCAGGCAGCCACTGGAATTTGGCAAAAGGGATTTTATTTTATTGACTAACTGGAAGAAAAGAAAGAAGGAAACCCTAGCAAAAAAGCACACCATCAGAAACTTTTGTCCCCTGTAATTCTGCTGAATAAGGTTACCTCTTCATATGCACTTGTAGTACTGAGCAATAAGACTTCTGGGTGTATGGGATGAGCTGGAAGGCCTCATTGAGCCAGTCTGACATTATGTGGTCACTGGTGCATATAAACACTCTTCTAGTCCACTTGTACATAGGTACCATACATATCTTCAATGGTATTTAGCTGAGATTAAAAAAGCTGTAGGAGTGGATGCTGTGAATGCATATTAGGAATATTACTTAAAACCCTAAGCCTTCATATGATAAACCATAACAAGTCTGAAGGACTCATAATGGCTTATTATGTCAATAAAATGCACTTAAAAATCCCCAAGTGATTAGAAGGAGCCATTTTAGTCTATTATATCAATTGTTATATGCTGAAAGCATGAGAGATTTATTTTTCTTTTCCATCCTCTGTTAAAAAAAAAAAAAAGAAAGGAGGGAATTAAATCATAATAAGCTATGTTCAAATAGAATCAAGGTACTAAAATATACCCAAAGAAGGCAATTTACAAATTATGGAAGGCAGTGAAAAGTTCTTTCCAAGAAGAGAATACTCTCATGTTACACTCGGTCTCTCGTTTTTAAGCACCACAGGATGGCTGATGGGTAGAGTGTATGCTTGCACCAAAGATATTCCTGTCAAACTGGCAAGAAATTTAAAGAAATGTAAACTAAACGTCACAAGAAATCAGAATAATTTTGACACTTATATTAAGTGATGACCTCCAGCACTTGCACACAGGGAAAATTGAATTGACTTTACTACCCCATGTGATAGTAAATGCTCAGCAACAGTTGTAGCAGAAGGGGATGGTGATATTTTTCCTAACCTTATACTTCTCCTGGATGATTTTTCCAGGCATCTTCTTCAGGGGATGGGCAAAGGTTAAGGATGTAGCCTCCAAGCTCTTGAAGGTGACAGGGGCCCTGACAGCTTCATCCAGGGGCAGTGGCTCTGAAGCAGATGTTTGGGGGGTAGTTTCTCATCCTGGAGGAGGTCTGTTAGACTGTGTTTTCCCAATGTGTCCATTTGGTCTTGTTACCTGGACTGGTCTGTGAGGCTGTAGATTCAGCAGGCTTTGGGAGATGGCAGGAGGATCTGCCCTAACAAATGACCTTTGGTGGTGAGAGAGATGAGCTGTTTTTGGAGGTGATTACTGTGCTGGTCCAGTGTGTGCTTTATCCAGGGGGAAGCCTTGTTTGTTAATTTACACAGTTCAGCCAGGAAAACTTGGAATTGTTTTCTACTGATAATAAATAAAGATCCCTTCTATCACTTGTTTGTGGGCTCTGAGCTGGATTACACAGCCATTCTGTAGCATTTCAAACAGACCTGAGCTGGCTCTCTGGGGCCAGCTTAGCAGATGGGTCTGGGACTGTCTTAAAATAGCCCCTGGGGGCAGATTGCTGGTGAAATTGGTGTCACGGCTCCCCAGGCTGGCGCAGCAGTCAGAGGGAGAGGCCAGGGCCGCTCAGTGGCTCAGTGTCCTGCTCTCAGCAGACAAGATTAACCTCCGCAGTGCACGCGTTTCAGCTGTTTAATGTCTGAATGGATGGAGAGCATCCTGGGAAAGTGAATTTTTCTCTCCCAACAGTATCCCTGCTATCTCACTTGCAGATATTACATCTTATATTTAATGCAATCCTTTCAAACTGTCCAGCTTCGTATTCTCAAATCTTGAGTCATACCTCTTCCTGCCTGTACAGAATTAACCTGTTCAGTCCTGCACCCCGCTCTTGTGCTCAGTGTGCCCCTGGGACAAGGATGTGTGGGGCTGCAGATTTTGGGGGAGTCTTCAGTGATGCAGCTGGCAGATAGGCAGGAGAAAGAAAATAAACAGGTTCAGGAGGTGGGGAAAGATGAGCTGGTGGAAGCCAGGAGAGGGAAGCAGTGGCAAGTAAACACAGCTGAACAAGAGGAAAAAGATGTTTATGTATGCCTGTTTAAGGTTTGCAGTGGGGATAACTGCAAGTCTGTCAGGACAGTTTCTTTCCTCACAGTGCTGTGAACCCTTCACCTATTTACATGCTGTTGTATGTGAATAAGAAATTTGGCATTATGCAATTTTCTTTATGTCTGAAACGCATCCAATGAGGCTTGGCAGAGATAAACGTAAATGGTTCACGAGAGGCCCAGTTTGAGGCTCAGCTGAAATAACAAGGCAGAACAGATACATTCCCACCTGTACGTGCACATGTATGTATCAATGTGTGCGAAGTGCTGCCTTCTGCCCAAGAGAGGAGGCTGCTAATTGAATGACCACTTGGCAGGCACAGCAATTTAAGAGCGACTTAAAATACATTGGAGTTAAAAAGGAGATGGCACCCAAAGAAACACCCAGAGATTACATATCTCAATTTATCAAAGCTGAGGAAACGCTGGGCATGGAAACGCAGCCTCTGCATTGTTAGTCTGCATCAGGCTGCACATTCTGGAGCAATATTCCAAGATTCATTTTTCATTTTCTGGTATCTTGTTTGGGAGAGACACATGTAGTTGGACAAAGTGATCAATAGAAGAACTAAGAATATTCAAGATAAGATTTTATTGTGCAGGAATCTCTGAACAGGACATTTTTCAATCTGTTCTGTTATTTTTAAGATATTTGTTTGACAGGCTTATGTTTCAGGCAGGCAGAAAGATAATGTTTTATAACCCCAACCAATGCTAAGATGCCAGAGAAACTAAGTTGTGAAAGTAGGCTGGGAACAAAAGGAAACCAGCCAAATAACCCTGAATAATTTAAATAAATAAAAAATACCATAAATAAAAGTACTGTTTGGACTCTTACAACTTTAAAATCTGATAGTATCTCTACGTTTGAATATGTTGAACTAGAAATGTCAAAGAAATTATGAACATTTATTTATGAACATATGAAAATGTTAGGAAAATATGAATTATTATAAAAATGGCTAAATTACATCTGTCCAAATGATCACAGTAAATTCTTTGGGAATGTAGGGAAAGACATTTATAATATTTTATGGTCTTTAAATACCTTGTCTTTGTGTCCCCTAGGAACTTCAAAAGAGCATTATGAGGGAGAGAAAAATGAGATAAGCATGTTTACAGGTATTTGTAAGGTGATAAAAAATAGTTTTTTAAGACACAGTGCTTAAATACATTGTCTACATTCATCATATGGTCTGAATGTGTGGATGTTGCATGGTTTATGTAGCATGCAGTCTTGTCTCATTGCAGTTGTAGAAATATTCGTGGCTCGGTGTGACTTAGGCACATAAAACTGTTCTTTAAGAGATAATTTGTGGTTTTTACTGAAGAGCAGTACTTACACAATGACGTAGTATCAGTAAATTAGTCTTTGCTTTGTTTTGGTTTATGCTTTGGGCTGAAAACAGGTGAAGACAGGATAAGTTTTTTTGTGAAAGCTTGGTGAATACTAATGAGAAGAAAAATCATCCCAGTCAAACTGAATAAATTCAGTGGATAGTATGAAGGATTTTCAGTGATCCATATTGTCCTTGGACTTGGCTGTTGCATTGTACTTTAAATGGAATTGATTGTGTGGTTGTAATGAAAGTAACAGATTGATTTCTATACAGAGTTACACAGAATAAATAGAAAAATGTTCTTGTCTTGACCTGCATTCATAAACTAAAATCTCTTGACCTAATCCTCAATAAAAAATGCAAATGTAATATAGGAAATCAGAAGGTTTCTTTAATTCTTAGAAAAATCTACTGTTTATAAGGTTTTGCTTGTGTGTCTTCTCGGATTTTAATTAATTTTGTTCAGGAATTCTAGTAAGTGTAATCTATTTTCTCTTCAAAGAAATTGTACTTTGTGCTGTTCACATATTCTTAGAAAATATATTTGACTGTTTCCTTTTTTTTTATTCCTTCTGCCTTAATTACATGGCATTTTCCTTTATTTAGGTGGAATATTTATGATTTTTAGTATCATCTCTGTTGAACAGTGTTAGCATAGAAGTTTTGAGTGTGTGACCCATACATTTTTAGGTTGCTACTACATGCACTATCATAGATTATCTCTAAAAGGTAGTTCTTTCTGAACTGATTACACAGATTAACAGCTTTATGTTGTAATAAAAGGAGGAAAGCTGTTGATGGAAATAAGGCACAACATTCTTTCTATTTGAAAAAACCTAAAAAATGTTTATATTATTGCAATGATTATCCCAGTAAAAGGCCATAGAGATATTTATGAGCAACATCTATTACTCCTTTTTTTTTTTTTTTTCTTTTTTGCATCTATGAGGTTGTGGTTCGGGCCCCGGTAAAATGCGCAATCCAGCCAGCAAATTCTCTCGTTGAGCTGTAAACCAGGGCTACAATAAGCAAGAACCAATTTACTGCATTCATCAGTTTCCCGGTGGAATTTGTGACTTTATTTTTGGTGCTCGGGGTTTAATTTCTCGCTGAAGTAGAGCAGTGCATTGTGGCGCCACACAAACAAGAAGAGCAAAACAATAGAAACCCCAACGCACCGGCAGCCACCGCTACCCCATTGTAGCTTCCAAAGTCACTCTATTCTTCCCAGCCCACTTGATATCCTGCAGGTTGTGGCAGTACAATTCACAGGAAAAGCTTAGACATTGAGCTTGCATGCTCCTTGACTCCATTTTAAACCCGTTGTTCACACCGGGGTGGCATTTTTTCACACCACATGTGGCAGCTTTGACTCCTATCCAGCTTGTCATATAGAATCAAAGTCTCTGATTTCCTACATTCCCAGCGTTGTCTCCTGAGCTGCTGTATTCTTTGTTGCTCCCAAAATATTGCAAATTTTAATTTCAGATGTAGGTTTTTAAAGCTTTATAGACTATGGGATGAGACAACTGTACCTGCACACTTAGATTTGCTTAAAATCAAAGCAGTTTGCAGGGGAGGGGAAGAGCTCTTTTCCCCTCTCTCTTATTTTTTTTAAAAAAATCTCAACACTGGCAATTAAAAACTATGTGGTGAATTTGATATATAGTCATTCCACCTGATGTATGTTTTGCAGAAAAGAATCAAAGTAATGTACAATACTATAGCTTTGGATTTATAAATGATTATAAATGGTGCTTGGAGTTTGTTTCAGCATCAAAACATTCATCTTAAGAGATTCTTTTTTTGCACGCTGACATCATCTGTTGTGCTCTCTTTTCCCTGCTTTTCAAAAGACAACCTTCATCTGCAATATTACTGAAAGTTTTATGTGCCATGTCAATAATAAATTATACTTCAAACTAATTTTGAAGGGAATAAAACAAATCTACTGATATGAATGCCCCTAAAATATGCATTTTTGAAAGCTTATTAATAGAAGATATATTGCTTAAATTAATATCATTCAGTGTGGCTGAAATGCCACTCGACTCCTGAAACAAATGCTAAAGTATATATATTTCTTACTAAGAAAGTAAGAAAAGCAAGTATATATTTCTTACCAAGAAACTTTAGCATGGATTGCAAGTGCAAAGTGACAGGGCAACAATAACATTTGGATAAAAATTGTCACAGGAATTAATGTAACTTGTACTTCATGCTTTTCTGATATATTTTGAAAATGATCAATGAAAATTAAATGGCTGTATGGTTTGAAAGAGCATTCTCCGTTCCATGTATATTTACAAATCTGTATGTTTATTGTTGCTGGTTCACTCAGCCAAAGATAATAGAATAATTTCTCCTTGGCACATATGCTAGCCTGTACATTGACATGACACCCTAATAAATATTTTGACTCGAGAGCTGTTGTTTGTTGCTGTTTGTCAGCTGGTTAGAATGGTCTTTTGGCTGCCGCTCCCCTCGCAAACTAAAATATTAAAATGTATGCTTTCAATCTAGCAGCTTTCTTACTGCATTTTATACATTTTCTGACTGCTCATTCTTTCTTTAAAATATAGTATACTGCTGTGCGCTTAATGCATACTGCTTATTCACCAAAATCCACCTAATTGCTTATGGTGTTTATGAAATTCTTACATTGGTTTTATGTTCGCTTTTAAGAATGACATGCAATTGTATTATGTAAGAGAACAGTTCAGTAACAGCCTCTAGAAAGACAAAACAGCACTGTTCTTTTCTTGTTTATAAAATATAATATGATAATTTAATGTACTTTTTAAAATACCATTTCCTTGCTGTTTGTTTATGGAACATTAGAAGTTAAGTTGTTAAAGAGTCTTAGCTGGTCTTACACGTAGCAGCACTGAATAACAGAGGGTCTGTTCCAATTAATCTTTATTTTGTATTTCAGTCCAAAATCTCAAAGATACAAACTAACACCTAGTAATAATTAATTTTCAATTAGAAGCACATAATTTTATTAGCTCTGCTCCTAAGCAGATTTTGCGTAATTAAAAAAAAATCCAAAATATATGAAAATAAACATTTAACTCATGATTGTTTCTAGTTTTTGTCTGTTATTTTTCAAAAAAGGTGAACACTCAAAGAACACAGTTAGAACTCATATATAAAAATAGTTTTATTTTCCATACTAAGTTGTACAAAATTTATAAAAATGTTCTTTGAGAAGATCAGTGAATACTTTAATAAAATTACATTAAGAAGGATTTTTTAAAGTTACTTATTACTTAAAAAAATAATGAATCTAAATTAACATTTCTATAGACAAAATAGGACATTGTTTATTTCTTTTTTGCCATCACTTTAGCGGTTTCTGCAGTTTAGCTAGCTAAAAATTGCAGGCATTCTGAATGCAATTTGAGACCATACAAAAAGAGTTGTTTTACGAAAACTGAAACTATAGAAAGACGAAGCTTTTCAGCATGCAATACAGTAATTTGTGTTAAGCACTTATTTTCACAAGCACACTATAAGGAAACAAACATAAAATACTCATGCAAGCTTACCCATTCACTCTTTAAATATTAAAACTGTGACTCAGAAAAGCAATGTACATACACTTAGCAGAAAGTTATTTTACTATCACATTTATCTACATCTAAACTTGACATCACACAGCATTTTTAGAAGACTCAAGTATGAATTTCTCGGAAGCAAGACAAGTTCAGTAAGTGTATCAAAATTAGTTTACCTACTTTCAGAGTACTTAATTACTGAAGAAAAGACATGATCTTATTTCTTTAAACTGTCATGAAGCAGAAATATAGAATAAGCATTTGTTAATATCCATTCCAGAAAATCCCAACTTTTATTTCTTGGCATTTCTTACTTTTCCCCATGTTTCTTCAGACCCTCTTCATGTTAGTAATTCTTCTATTTCCATAAAGAAGAAAGGGTGTGTGGGGGGGGGAAACCCCAACAACAAAACCCCACAAACAATCAGCAAAAGCATAATTGGCTTATATTGCATTTCAGCTTGTGGCCTGTCCCCATATTATTAAATCAGATCATACATACTCCCCTAAAATTCAGCTTCGAGTAATCCTCTGCTACTTAAAGCTGGATGAAAAGAGTACTCATTGTGAATTATGTTTCATCTGTCACAATAACCTTCTTTATTCTTTCGTGCACCTCCCCTTTGCCTGCAGCAATTATAGAAAATAGGTATGCCTTGAAGTATGAGATAGTGGTATCTCAAAAATATATATACTGATGTCATATACAGACAATGCTTGGTTAGCAGCACCCTGAAGAATATATAAGCCCTTTTTGATGCAATTCAAATTTTGTTAGAACAACAGAGTAGAGGCTGGCATATTGTACAATGAGTAAGGGCTGATGGCTTTCACCAAATTACTGTTTTTTATGACAAGCAGTGATCAGAGATTTTGCCATTCCATTAAAAGAAGAGTAAAAACTTGCTTACCGACTGATATCATTTTCCACATTAGCTACAATTCTGTTTGTTGGGGTTTTTTTTAATTCAAAGGTGTTTGATGATCTTTTTCTTCACTCCTCCCTGAAATTCGTGGAGTTCTGTCAAACTCTTTGACTGAACATTTCAGCTACATTTTCTCAGTGATTTAGCATGATTATCGTAATTTCTTGCAGTGGTGTGAACATTTAACTGTTTCATCTTTAAAACAAAATACACATTAAAAAAAAATAAAAAAAAAATTGACCAGTGAGTATTAAGAATGTTTTTGCACTGGTCAGAAGAGCAAAACCCCAAATTATCAAATATTAATTTTTCAAATTATTTATCTTTTTTGTATTAAGAGAAAAAAAGAATATAAACTCTCTTAAGATTCTAGTTACCACTGTCAGGTTATTTCATCTACTAGAATATCTGTTTTTTTCTTTAAGACTGTCTACTTTATTATATTTAACAAACAAGAAAAAAACATATTTTTTTATTTTTTACTTCTCGAATTAATTTTGGAAGCTTTCCAAGTTCATGTTTGTTTTTCTCCTCTGTTATTTTTAAAGCCTTATGGCAGCAAACCTCCAGTCGGTGGCTTGTTTTGAAACCCCTCACAATTCTGGGCTGTTCATACCGATTCCAAATCAGTCTTCCTTGCACTTTAAGAGGGCTGATGTTCAACTGGAAATGACTAAAAGGGAAAGCACCTTTAAAAAAAAAAAAAAAAAAATAAGTGCTAAATCAAGCAGGTTAAAACAAATAAATTCTGCTGTGAGGCTGGTCTAACATTAAAACACAGTTATTACTAAAGTTCCTGAGAAATTACTATGCTACAAAAATCCAATAATACTTGTGAATAAAGGAAGAGAGTTTGGCCCACTGCACGGGTTTGGGCACAAAAGTGCTTGCTAAGCTATCTATTTCACACATGCAACGACAGAAGGTTCAATATTCATTCGATCGATGACTGAAAAGGCACAATGGCAAAATCGGACGGACTTCTTTTCAAATACAGATCTCTGATGTCCCCCTACAGACTGCAGTCGCACGGCTGGTGGTGTGGCACAGACGGAGCAAGGGTTACATCAAGGCTGTTCTCTGGACCGTGCAAACAGTCTAGACCAATGACCTGCAGCATCGTGCCCTTTGAAGAAGAGGCAAGTTCAGTCACGACGAAGAAAAAATCAAGGCGTACCCCTTTTAACAATAGGGAGCAGCTCGTGGCTGCAAAGAGGTAAGCAGGGGTAAGCAAAAAAGGCATCTGCTTCCATGGTGACAGGCCAAGCATGAGAACGTTGCTTTTGAAGAGGGATAGTTCTCAGGCTCCCTCACAGGCTATGTCATGCATTTATAAGCAAAGGCAGGTTGAGCTGAAATCCGCAGAGTTATTTCAGAGTAAAACGATATGCGAGCACATGGCTGGTAGCAAAAAAAATGTCACATGACTGTTCAGCAGCAGCCTCGCGCTGTTTCTGGACTGAGCTTTTCGTTCGGGGCACTTTCTTCTTCTTTTCTTTTTATATTGTCCTTTTTCTAATTTATTTTTTTTCCCCACCCCCTCTCTCTGCTTTTGCAGCAAACTAAGAAAATTGGGAGAAGGTTTATGTGAAGCAAACATTTGTTTGATACACAAGATTCTGGCTATTCTCCTTCTCTAAACTGAAAAAAGGTCAAGGGTCAATGTTTTTTCATGACAGGGCCACAAATCCTTTTGTTAATGTAGCTTTAGCAAATGCCATTTAAAATAAGATTTTGCTTTTCTTTCCAAGTGCATAATATTATGAGTTTGACAGAGTATGAAAGTAATGAATTTCTGTTTCTCTGCAATAACTTTTTTGTTCCAATATTTTGCTAGTTCTTTTTCTTAATTTTTGGGCTCTACAATGCTAATTTTCAAGATTTGCACTTCTAGAAAAGACAACTAAAGATGTACACAAAATCAACACATAAGAGTCCTGCTGTATTCAGAGGGAATAGAAAAGAGAATTATCTGCAGGCATAGGTAGTAAAAATGTGATCAGTGACTATAAGCCTGTGGTGTAACCATTAACCTTTGAGAATCATTATGTTTGTACTTTGTTTCTTTTTGCTTTGTTATTCCTTTAGCTGCTACATGTAACATTTCCCCTAAAAAATTAAAATGTGCAGTGTATTTGCCTTGGCATAGGTGTGCCTGGTTTTTGAATTGTGTTTATTACATCTGCTCTGTGACATTTTAACTGTTGGTGGTTGTTTGCAAATTTTGACAGCTTACTATTTTATTAGAATTTCACTGTTAAAGAGTTTGCTTTAGTAGCTTCTGTTATATACTATATGATGATATGTGTTATTACAAGCTATAGCATTTGTCTTCTTATTATCAGTATGAGATTAATTTTATTCCAACTATTCCTGTAAAAAACTGCAGGGTGGGGGGCACAGTGGGAGGGAAATGTCTGGTGAACTGTGGAAAGAGTTTTAAGTTCCAGAAACACTAATAATTACTCACATCATTTCTATCTGTAGAGACCTGTGGTACTTGGTAAACTTTGTATTGCTATCCTATAAATGTAATTAATATTTATGAGTGTATCAAGGGCAATATTTTCTCAGGGTATATTCTGAACTTTTGTTGATCTTTAGGACAGTTTAACTTCAGACTGAGGACTGTGTATTTGAAATGAAAGGATGTGTGTGAACTAACTGTAGGTTGCCCTCAAATAACAGGAGGCTTTTTTTAAAAAAGGTTTTGGCCTACCCTTACATTTATGGGCCAAAATTATCAAACAAAAAAACCCCAAAACTGCATAGGAAAATACAAACATGCATAAGAAAATATAAATATGCAATATAAGCAATTTAACATTAACAATAAAAAGTAGGAAATCCATTATTTTAAAATGGTCACGATCTGGATTAATTAGATTCATTCTAGATAATTTATACCCTGCATATTAATTCAGTTTTCAGCTGGACTTTGTCATGATTGCAAGCTGTCCCTTTTCTCCAGAATGTCCATTAACTAGTCTCATTAGCTTAAGAGAAGAATCTGTTTTCTGGTCTGCTGTGCAGGCTGTTAGATGTAATAAAACATTTTTATATTCCTGCAGAGCTACAGATGCATGTTAATGATGGCAAACATTTTCATATACTCACTGCACTTTACACATTCATACACTGTGTGGAAATGTTGTGTCTTCAGGTTTTTTTAGGCTATGAGAAATTCTCTCAATTTTTATACCTTGCAATGATAAATGAAAATATTAAATAATCTGCAATACATATGGCACAAACAGTGCAAAAGACAGTGCTGTTGTGTTTGGTATTAAAACACTGCTTGAAATTATTTTCATGCTAATAAAACATTTTGTTTTAACTTTTTTTTTACTTGAGAAAGAGATGTGCTACTAGAAGGAAGATTTTTTTTTAAGTGGAAGGCTTTCTTCTCATCCATTTTAATGTAATTGATAAGGAAATAATTTCTAGATTCACAGCAAGTCTGCAGAGTTTGCCAAGGGAAGGATCTGATCTTAATTATCTTCATGCTCATTTCTTCAAATAATTAGTCTTCTCCTGTAAGGAGCTCAGGATAGAGCACTGCAATGAAAGATGTGTAGGACTTGGTGTTGAAGGGAATAGTTGCATCTCCATGAGCAATGATTGTAAAACCATTAAGTTTTATTTCCATTGTTGTTGTAGGGTGGTTTTTTACCATATGTTGATGTCTTGCCCCGAAGTACACATGGTCCTGTCCCTCTAGTGTTGTTGATACAAACCTTTGGGCAGTTGCTTGAGCCATGTGCCAACTTTGCACCTGATTTGTTCAAACTAAAGTTCAGGCTGCCAGTTTGAGACCTTTTACTCCATTTCAGCCAGTGGTGACTGAGAACCAGAGAGTTTTCTTTTCCTTTTTGGGCCCTTCATTTAAATGAAGGAGTAAATCATCCAAACATTCCCCTTCTTAAAGACCTTGAAGTGCCTCAAAAAGCAACACTGTTTTGTAACCTCCATTGTGATAC
The DNA here is from genome assembly GCF_965231275.1 of Zosterops lateralis. Lineage (NCBI taxonomy): Eukaryota > Metazoa > Chordata > Aves > Passeriformes > Zosteropidae > Zosterops > Zosterops lateralis. Next base: position 113,421,148 of record NC_139763.1, read on the forward strand.
AGAAGCCAGTTCATCTTCTCTGAACCAAGGTAGAAAACAAGGAGGGTTTGATGGTTTTGGGGTTTTTCATTACAGAAGATGCCTCCTGGATGTTGGGAAGTTCTGTGGCTTTCATAGAAAGGATTATCAGGCACAGTTTCTTTCATGAACAGTGCAATTCATGCCTCTGTTATTGTCAGAATAATTTATTTTTTTTCCACAAGAGAAGTAGACCAAAATTTTTCATGTTTTGCTCTAGGCAAGGTTTGCTGTGTCACCAGTTTATTTTTTTACAGGAGTTTTAGACCAAATTGCTCACTTTAATTTTAAAAAAATAAAAACTCTCTCATAGTATGACAAACCAGGACAAAGAGACCATGCCATCTTGCTTAGTGGAGATGAGGATTCTGCAGTTTGGGACTATCTTTAAACAATTTGCACCCTGGTTTTAAGTAATTTTGACGCTGTACTTTTTATGATATGCAACAATGTTGTAAATCATCATTTCAAGGACAATAGTTTATCATGCTGCACATCCCAGTAATCTACTGGAGAAAACAAAGGCAGCAAAAACTAGATGAAACCCTAGGTTTCAGTCTGATGATACAAGATGTATTTCAGTTGACTGAAATTTAGGGAAAACTCTCATTTTTAACCCAATGTTTCTAAAAGTGCTGCCAGGTTAATCCCCACCAAAAATCCTTTGATCTTATTCTCCAGATATTCCTTTTCTACATTACCTTAATGACAGAGAATATTCAAACCTGACTGTGAACTTGCTAAGAGCAAGGACTTGGAGAAGCCTGTGGAGCAAAAAATCATCAAAGCTTAAAACTCTTGTTTGAATTTTGGTAGCATGTAAAAGCCCCTAGATTTTCCTCCTTAAATTTAAGAGTCCTGATAGATCAGTGATGTCAGCAAGTTATTTGCATTTGGTACTGTACATGAATTTGGTTTGTTATTAACTTGGGAATGAGTAACTCCATCTGCTTTGATTTAAGATACAAAACTCTCTGGCTCTTGAATATTCTTCTTGGTCTACAATCCCCACCACAAAAAGCCTTAGCAAGTCTGATTAGGTTGCTGCCCCTTATTCAAGTCTTCTTCCAAATACATTGAATATAAATAGCAGATGCAAGATGAACCCTCAAATGATCAGAAAGTCACATTTTCTCATTCAGTGTTGTAGTTCTGTAATGTTTTGAAATGGAAGTTAGTCTGATTCCAGGAGCACCTCAAGTGTAAGAGATTCTTTTCAGGGCTGTCATTTTCTGAGCCTCTGTTATTGTTAAGTAGAAGTCCCTTTAATGTTTATATCCTGTTCAGAGAAAGGGAATCTTTACTATTACAGAAATAATGTTAGTCCAAAATAACCTGATATTTCTGCTAGCTTTTTAGCAGAGACATGTAGAACAACAGCAGTAACAGCTTTGTTCTTGTGAAGAACCTGGCTAAGTTAAAATCACGATCACAAGTGATATGATTTCAGGTCAAAAACATTTATTGTAAAGAGCTGGTCATGCCATAGAATAGTTTTGGTTGGAGGTCACATGAAAGATCACAAACGTACAGAATATTTTGAGTTGGATGGGACCCACAAGGATCACCAAATACATCCCTAAAGTGAGGGGTCCATACACGGATCAAACTCACAGCCTTGGTGTTATTAACACCCTGCTCTGACCAACTGAGCTCATCTCTGGGCCAAGATGATCTTGTTCTAACCCACCTGCTAAGGGCAGGGACACATTCCACTAAACCAGGTTGCTTAATCCGACCTGGCCTTGGACATTATCAGGGAGGGAACATCCATAGCTTCTCTGGGCAAAGTGTGCCAGTGTCTCATCACCTTCAGACTTAAGAATTTCTTCCTAGTATCGAACCTATATGTATTCTCTTTTAGCTTAAATGAATTCTCCCCTGTCTTACTGTTACAAGCCCTTGTAAAAAGTCACTTCCCGTTTTCTAAACCTCCTCAAGTATTACAGGGTCGCAGTAAATTTTCCCCAAAGCCTTCTCTTCTCCAGGCTTGACAATTGCAACTCTCTCATCTTGTCTTCATAGGAGAGTTGCTCCAGCCCTCTGATCATTTTTGTGACCTCCTCTGGGCTCTCTCCAACAAATCCACATCTGTGTTGTTCTGAGAGCCCCAGAGCTGGACACAAAACTCCAGGTGGGGTCTGATGAGACTGGAGTACAGGGCAAGAGTCCTCTGCTAGCCAGGATGCTTTTGATGCAGCCCAGAATATGATTTGCTTTCTGATCTACAATAAGATGCATTATCTTGAAGTAGAAAACAATAGAAAATAAGTAGAAAAAAAATGGAAAACAAATAGAAAACATGGTTGGTTGTGCCTTTCTAATATTTCCAGAAGACCATCACAATGATTCTTCTTATTTTAAATGCCTTTTTCTCAGCATTTTCCTCTTCCATTTTAATTTTTTTTTCATGTTTGATTTTTCCCTTCCCTAGCTAAAGAGTTAATCATGAAAGAATGAGTTTTCAGGAAGAAAAAATTGTCAATTTTTTATTATATGCCAAAGATATGCCCTTGGTAGAATTATTGCATCTTATTTCAGAATCAGGGGTGGAAATTTGCCTTGTATTTGTAAATATTGAAGGCCTCTGGAAGTCATACATTACTGATTATTCACAAGAATAAGTTGTGAGGAAGTCTTGTAATACATTTTATGCTTGAAAGTAGGTGCTTTGCAAACTAGAGCAAGCATCCAAACTTTGTTTTTAGTAGTACCTGAAAGAATACATAGCAGACTACAAAATGAGACCAGTCATTTCAGAAAAGAGAAATTTTGAAAAGAAGCTTATATGCTTAACAATCCCACTGTCAAGGACATGTTTATGAGAGTTCTGGCCTAAGAAAATATAATTTTCATACAGAATAAAAAAAAAACTGATGATTTTTGGTTTATGAGGGGTATGATAGTTGATAGTCTGACATTAGAAAGTATTAGAAATTACATTCTGAAAAAAAAAATCTTTCATATTTCTGTGAAACAACATCCTTTTGAACCTTCTGTGCCTGGGATTTTGGGTCTGACTGGTAATCCATTTCCCTCGTAGTCCCTTGGGATCCATCATTTTTGGATGTGTGATGCTAGAGGGACATCCCACCTGTACCCTTCAGCAACTATTTATGGACACCCTGTCCATGAATTTGCCCATGAACCTGAACTATTTGGAATTTAATCATTTTGGTATTGTGGTTCAAGGAGTGAAGGTGTTCAGTGTTTGCCCTTCTGAGAGTTATTCTGAGTTTTGATTTCTGAGCACCAGGTGGGATAACAAGTGCTGATAATAACTTCTGCTTTGGTGAATAACTCCGCTTTGAATTCTGTTTGTGTTCAGCAATCTTCCAAATATTCTGTATTTTGACTTACAGTGAATTTCATGAAAATTTCCTTAGTTATCTCCTCTCATAAAGGATTTTGTCTTAGCACTTCTGTCACATGAAAAATTGTTCAAATGCTTGTATGTAAGCAGAATTGGTGACATGTGAAGAAAACATTCACGACTTTGTTTTGGCCAAGTCAGACTCCTGAGATATTCAGTCCAGGCTGTTACTTGATGCAAAACCTCTTTATCTGTAGAACTTATTTATCTGTACTAGCACTTCCTTCACAAAGCAAAGAAGAGTGATATAGTGGTTACAATTTTTTCTCTTTTATAACTTATATCTGGAGGATTTCAGATAAATTTTTAAGCTTCAACAGTAGTCAATTTTTAAATTATAATCCACTGTAAGATCATATTGTACAGTAACTACCTTGATTTGCCTCTGGAGGTGAGGAAAATCATGAAATTCCTTCTGATTTTAATCTAATTCTGTAATCATTCCATTGGAGAAGGTGATAGAAATATACATTTATGCTTGTTTTTTGTGGGATTTTTTTTGTTTCCTTTTGTTTGTTTTTTAATTTTAAAGTTTGTCTTTTACTATTCAAAAAATTTAAGCTTTTTGCTTAGTGGATGGAGTTATTGAGGTTTGGTAGAGATGGCAAAAAGCATCCTGCCAACTTGCACAAATCTACATCTTTTCATTTATGATTGATCAAAATTCAGCATATTTTAAAATACCTGTTCCTCTTTTTCATGTGCTAGTCTAGAATATCAATGGTCAAACTGTAATTCTGTCAAATCATTACATAAGCATTTAATTTCTGAGGGGAAATTTTGCTACCTCTAGTTACTGTAGGTTTTAAAAGTGTACTGGAATATGTGATTCAAAAGTACCATCAATGAATACTCCAGAGAAAACATCACAACTGAGAGACTGTGGGGAATGGGAACAGGATGAAATCTGAAAACTTAGTTATGTACATGGTTATGATTGCTACTGCTATCATCTGCTATTTCAAGATATTTTTTTTAAAGGAAACGAAGACGTTGACTATATTAATAAACCACAAAATAAGCTCTTCAGTTGATTCAGTCTAGCTCTCACCACCTGAGGTATTTGCTTAGGCATGGTCAGTATTTCTAGGGCGGAATAGATTTCATCCAGTCAGAATCTAAAAATAGTTCAGATGAATCATGCTGTGAAGTGTCTCTCTGATTCTAAAGGACCTGCAGTGACTAGCTCAGAGATGCTGCTTAAAACTAGGTAAGAGGAATTTCATCCTAAATAACTGCAGCTCCAGTGATCTGATATGTCCATGAACAAGGTTTATGCAATTTAAAATAGTATCAAGTTGGACCTTTCAGATAATGAAATAAAATTAGCAATGCTTCCACATGAGGCACCAGAGCATTCCTGCTCAGGAATGCTGCCAAGCATTTGGGGTGCCCAGGTGTAGGAAGCATGAACTTCGGTGTAGCAAACAGAGAAAGAAAAGGGAATAAAACAAACAGTGGAAAGAGAATGGTTATTTTTGAGAATACTTACAGCTTCATTTCTCTTCAATAAAATGAAGGCCAAGAGAAAAGGTACACAGTGGAACAGGACAGTTGTGAGTGAAGGAGAGCAATCTAATCTGAAGAGCAACTCTGGGACAGAAATAATTGGGAGAAAATCAGACTGGAAGTTGGAATATTTCTAGCCATCAAAGCAGTAGTGTTCTGGAGGAGACTCCCAATAAAGTGGTCAGGTTTTGTTTTTCCGTACACATCTAACTGTTTGCAAGGTGGAAAATGATACATTTATGAAAGGGAATGTGAAACACAGTCACCTCTGATAGCAGGAGCTTGGATATGCCACTACTTTGATCCCAGAAGGGCACGTGTATGCATGGCTACACCTAATGAAGTGACAGTAATTATGCTGTAGATATGCCTGTACTATCAATGTGGATATGTTGTGGTGCTTCTTTAAACTTGTAATTAATACTAATTGAGCTCTCAGAAACTGAAGGGTTTCTCATTTAAAAATCCTGTGCTTTCCCTGAGTGTAGCAACAATTTTCTAATGTATCCAACTTCTTGAAAAACTCCATGTTAATGAAAGGAAGGCACTAAATATGATCTGTTGATTGCAAACAGCTCAGAGGATTTCTTACTGCTTAAGCTAAATATCTTTTGCCAGCATAGTGGTTCTGCTACATGTGTTTCTCCTTAGTATTGTATTAATTGTACTAGACGTGATTGTAGATTAAAACTTTCCCTATGTATTCCGCTAAACACAACTTTGTGTTTGCTGTGAAGATGAGGAAAAATATAGGTTTTGTGAATCAATCCATTCTATATGTTCTCTAGCAATCCACAAAGAGGAAAAAAAGAATTTTCAGGTGCTAAAATTCAGTCTAAGAAATTGAGTTGGTTACTTTATATAAGTAATAAAATTGAGAATTCATTTGCATGCAAAGCTCAGCACACAACTAAATGTACATCCAGCAAAAGAGTGCCCCCATTTGATGTGCTGAAAGGTTATGGGGCCTGCAAGACAGATGTTGTACCAGGTTATTTTGTTGTTTCAGCTGTTGGAATAGGACAATTCCTTTAAATTTGTTAATATGTTAAAGTTCATCAAGTCTTGTAAAAAAAAAAAAAAGCTTCCTCTTTTTTTGTCTTTATATTGTATAGTTACAGGACATAACACTCTGCCTTTCTTTGAAACAGGCTTCATTTTGAAATGCCACGTGAAACTCAGCTGGTTTATTGCATGAGTCCTATACCCCTGTTCTCATGTGCTGTCTCTCTTCCAGGTGTACAGCTGCCATTCCAGGTGTACAGCTGCCATTCCATCTCACAGCAGGACTGTGTTTGCTGCTGCACAAGATGCAGGTAAGATCTGAGACCACTCCCCAAAGTCTGTGTCCCAGTCACCATGACCAGCCCCTGGCACATGAAGGGGGCAGTGCAGCTGCTCTCCATCCCACGACAGTGAGAGGACTCTCCCTCTGCATTTCAAATGGCTCCTGAGGAGTCAGACATGGTACTTCTCCTCACAGCACAAGGCTGGGTTTTAAATCAGAATGGGCCATTGAAATGTGTAGTTTAAACTCTCAACTTTTTACATTTTGTGCTGTTACTCCCTTGCATTTTTTCTTTGAAGAGGGAAATTGTTTTTATTTAATTCACTATTTATCTTCACAGCAAAAGTGATTATTTCATGAAATGAAGTATCAAAATTTGTGCCTTTTACTCAATTTAAATTTGACCAGCTTCAACTTTGAGCCATTGTTCCACTGTTTTCTGCTGGCACTTATAGGTGGTATTTGTTTTCCTATAATGATGTTACATATTTATTCAAGTCAGCTAAAACAGATCTGAGATCTCTTAAGAGTTTCACTGTAACACATGTTCTCCAGTATTCAGTATTTGCATATTATCCTTCATCTCTATTTTTCCCATATAATTTTCAAAATACGCAGAATTCTCTAAACATAGCTGTAGGATTATTACTGATCCTGCAGTGGGAGGAAAAAGCATTTGTCTGTCACTTCTACTTCACAACTCCTTTGAGCATCACAGGGTTGTGCTGAACTTTCTATGCTGGAATTTTATGTTAAATGATGAATGCAGGTTTGCTGTGTGTTTACTCTGTCCCCTTCAACAATGACTCATTCAGTTTCTCTTTTCAAGCCAAGGATGGATTTTGAGTTCATGGTTATTCACAAAGGTTTGCATTCTCCACTTCAAATCATTTTGGTTAGGTTCATACTAAACATTACTTGATATCTTTAATTTTCCTCTTCCTTCAGGGAGAGGAAATTATGTAAGAATGACCTATTTTTAAGGTGGATTCTGCTCATCCTTTCAGCTGATGTGGATATGTAAACTCAGAAGGATATCGAGGCATAATGAAAAGCTTATAAACAGATCTTTTGAACTAAAATCTATCTTGAGAACACCTTCAGTTCAAATGTTACTGATTTGGGATACTGCTTATCCAGTACAAATCCATGTGAATGGGATTTGCATTTGGTATAAAAAATGAAATAATCAGGAATATTGCCCATGAGTATGAAAGACAAGTATAATTAGCTTCCTAATATTTAATATTATAATGTAGTCATATCACCTTTTTGCATTATTTTTATGGTCTTTTCTTTCCATTACTGTACTTACTTCTTTTGTGTACCTAGAGAAAATTTTGCTCTACTTTCTGCTGGAAAAAAAAAAAAAAAAAAAAAAAAAAAAAAAAAAAAAAAAAAAAAAAAAGGACCTGAATGAATCCCTACTTGTAGAATGGTGGAAGACAGCTGTCCAAACACACAGCATATTTGGTCATAAATTTGTTGGAAAACGAGTGTGTTTTATTAATAAGAATGTGCACTTTTGATATTATCTTTGCAGTCAGAATAGAGCTGAATATAAACCCAGTTAATCAGTCTGAATACTGATATTAGTAGAATGGGAGAGAAGTTCTCTTTTTGTGAAATAGGACTTTTTTCTTCTGGAATGTTAGAAGTTAAGGAAATAAAAAGCAAACAATGATCTTTTGGTTAGAATAAATGAATGAGTTGCTCCTAGAACTGGATATCCTAAAGAGTAGTCCCCAACCACCAAAATACATTATTTTTCTGGTGCCTGGACTATGTTGTTGAAAACCTTCCTGACCAGTAGAAAAAATTGTCAGCTCCCATATTAAAGACAATTTAGCTGGTGTGTAAAATAGTATGTACTGGCTGCAATATTTTTGGCATAGATTTTACCCTGGGCTTTTATAAGTCAAAAAATCTGCACAATAAATACTTTTGTCAAAAAAATATGCAAAAGGTATTTATCATTTCCCTTCCTTCTTTGGAGTCCTTTAGTCTTTTTATTCGTTAGAATATATTGTAAAAGCTTGTTTATTATGCAGTTGAAAGTTACCCAGATATTTCTGTTTCAGAATTATTCTTGGAAAAAAGACAACGATTGGAAATACTACCTGTACTTCTCCAATTTGACAAAATTACAGCATGCTATATACATATATATGTGTATATATATATATATATATATATATATATAACTCTATGTGTTAAAACAAAACAAAACAACCCTTTTAGGATATACTGATCAAAGTTTAGCTTAGCTATTAGTAGAACACTTTTCCATTAAATAGGAGGAAACTGGAATAACTCTACCGTACATGTGTAAAAAAGTCAACATTCCTTTTTTAAGGAAAATCCCAAATATAAAATATGCCATTGTTTGCCGTGTGTGTGGTTACCAGTCCGGGTTATATTAAATTGAAGTTACTGCCATCTGGTGGGGAAAATAGATCCCAACAGTTGGAAGCAATTCTGTCAGGATTACATCCTCTGCACCTGTGTGACTGATGTGTGTGTGTGTGTGTGTGTGTAAACAGAGATATCTATCTATCTATCTATCTATCTATCTATCTATCTATCTATCTATCTATCTATCTATCATCTATCTATCTGTATCTAGTATTAGCATTTGGTTGCTGGTTCTGAAAGAAATTTGAAATATTCAGTGACGCAGAACAACGTGCTGAACCAGAAATTAATCAAGGGTAGAGAAACGCAAGAAAGAAAATAAAGAGAACTTTTAAGTAGGAAAAATAGATTTGCAGTGTGTGTCCTGTGATCCTGCCAGTGTGCCCTCACTCCTGGACTAAATTAACACATAGAAGCCTTGTTCCCAGAATATTTCTTCACAGCTGGAGATTTTACACTTTTTTCAGTGTTTCATGTGGCACTTCCCATTATCATTTCATAGAATCATAGATTGGCCTGGATTGGAAGGGAACATTAAGATCATTTGGTTACGACCCCTAACATGGATAAGGACACCTCCCACTGAGGTTGCTCAGAGGCCATCCAGCCTGGCCTTGAACACTTTCAGGGATGAGACAGCCACAGCTTCTCTGGAAAACCTGGGCCAGGGCCTCATCATCCTCACAGTAAAGAACTGCTTCCTAATCTCTGTTCTAAACCTACTCTCTGTCAGTTTAAAGCCATTCCCCTTTTTTCTGTCACTCCAGGCCCTTGTAAATAGTCTCTTTCCATTTTTCCTCTGGGCTCCCTTCAGGTACTAGAAGGCCTCAATTAGGTCACACCAAAGCCTGCTCTTTTCCAGGATGAACAATCCCAGTTCTCTCAGCTTTTCCCCACAGGAGAGGTGCTCCATTTGACCAATTAACTTGGTGGCCTCCTCTGGACTCTGTCTTACAGATGTCCACTAATTATTGCTGCAAAAACGTCTATGCTAAATCTGCCTCCATTCTTTGCTTAGACTTTCTCTCTGGTGCAGTGAGTTTGGTCCTCCTTGAGTCTTGACATATACCTGTGTTAACTATTGCCTGTTTCTTGAAGGATCAGCCCAATAGGAATGGAATTGTATGAATAGAACCTTAGGGGAGTCTGTGGGGCATTTTATGCACAGTAAATTAATAAAGTTTTCTTGAGCTAAAACTCTTACAAAGGATGTAAGAGCCAATGAAGTGAATGATATGTGAAGTGATAATAGAGGTGGGATTCTGTTGTGGCAGACAGTGTCAGATGTCTATCCATAGTAATAAATTGCTCAGTGACTATATGTGAATAATAACTGGTGTCCAGAAATTGTTCTTATTTCATCACTACATGGTCTTGAAGACTCCAAACAAGATTAGATCTGTTTTATGTACAAATATTGAATAGGTTTTGTCCTTGTTGTATGCTGTGTTTTTTCCCGGTGGAGAACAGTACAAGTGGTCCCTTGCCATTAACATGCAGAATTGCCATTTTCTCTACTAGGTTTGTATTAAGAGTGTGTTTTTAACCAGCATATTCAAAGAGTGAAGGAAAAGTTAGGGAGATTGAAGAGTCCCATGGAGTACCTAGTGGTACAGTCAAACCCCAGGGGCAGAGTTACATTACATTCCTCTTTAAAGGGATAACTAAATGTTTACACCCTATGCTTCTCATCTCTCATAATTTTTGTATATTTTGTTTAAAATTATTTTTTCATTTGGTTGGTCTTTTCTGCCTATTGCCGTTTTTTTTTGTTTCTTTTTGTGTTTTTCCTTTCTCTGCACTCTCTAGGAGCCAGAATCCTGCTCAGATAACATCTGTCAAAAGGAAAACCATTGACCTTGTAATCCTGTCATTCTGCTTTTAAGACTACATTGTACATGCCGGTGTCTGATTTCTTCATAAGTTTTAGAGGAAGTACTTTTCCATGACTTTGCAATGTAATTGCCAAATGGTTTTTCAAGGAGACAGACACTTTTCACAAGGCTCTTACTGGGAAGGTTTAACAGTAAGAGTGCTCGGTGGTTTCATGAACACATATTAAGAAAGTGCATGGAACTCAAGCCCACATCTTGAAGCATCTAGTGCAAAGGACTCTCTCTGGCTCAGTCTAGTTTATGCAAGGCAGAGAAGTGAACAGTTTTCAGGAGGAAAATTATCCCTGATTCTCTCTTCCAGCCTTCAACTCAATATCAAGTTTACTCTGGGCTATAAAAGGAGCACCTAAGCTGATTAGCTTTTGATTACAAGTCTGCCTGATTTTTTTCACTGCTGCTGGTAAAATGATCCTTGGTCAAGTGTTTTTTAAAATCCTAGTGACACTGAGATGCAAGATTTCTGGAGTATCTTGTTATTTTTGCCTACTGTTGTCCTTTTATTTTATTTTTTTTTTCATTTTACCCTCTCTGTACCCTTTTACTCTCTGCCCCAGGATAGCGTCATATATTTATTTATAATCACCAGGGATTAATAAGCAATTTGATAGCTAGGTGGTAATTACGCTCTATGCTTAGGATAGCTAAACCATAAGAGAAAGTTTTGTAGGAAAAGATGAAATAATGAGAGACAAATCTAGGAGGATATATCTTCTGAACCAAAAATGAGCATCTTCTAGAGTGTCTGTTAGGGTAGGAGAGAGTTTAAGGTTATATGAATTATAAAGTCAGAGTTTGGAATTAATTATTAATTAAGTATCTCAAATTTCACCTCTTCAAATCAAAACTGATTACAGAAATATCCTTACTCAATGAGAAGTTAATAGAGAAATGAGCGAAATGTTCAAGGCCAGGTTGGATGGAGCTTTGTGCAATCTTTTGTAGTGAAAGGTGTCCCTGCCGAGGACAGGGGTGTTGGAATGAGGCGATCTTTCAACCGAGGCCATTCTATGTTATGACTTCAATATCCCTTACAAGCTCAATTATTCTCTGATTCCATGATATGAAAGCTAACCGTCTAAAGACAAGATTTTCCCAAATAAAAAGATTCAGTAAGAGATCATACTTTTTATCTTGAAGGTGATGAGCAGCTGAAGCTACTTTAAAAAAATTACCTTAATTCTGAGGTAGAAAATCACTGTAATGAACACAGTTTATGCACACTGGAACTTTTTAAGTACTTTATAAAGCTTGTCTCCTCAGCCTTCCTAAGGACTATTTGGGGTGGTTGGAGCCACTTCCCTATGGAAATTCAAGTGCAAGGCACAATTCTTTTACATAGCTTTGTCTGTGACACAAACACAGAAGTATGTATATGTGTTTACTAAAATAATAAAAGAGAAGAAACCTTACCAAAGCATGATATTTTATACTTGGCTTCCCCTTAGGGAAAGAGGAAATGAACCCACTGTGACAGACTGCTTCTAGTTCATAATAAACTACTGAGGGTACTTTGATAACCTGGTGCTAAAGGCAGTAAAAAGACCATACCTCTAATAGAACATTAATTTTTTTTTTTTTTTTTTTTTTTTTTTTTTTTTTTTTTTTTTTTGTGTGTGTGTGTGTGTTTAAAGCAAATGCATTTGAATATCTTAGAGCTTTCAGACTACCAGTGCTTTATTTGAAAATTCTGTGTGCTGGCAATCTGAAGATCAGCAAAATGCAAACAGTAGTTTCTGAAATCCTTATATCGTCATCTCTAGTTTAGAGGGAACACCCTCTCTCTGGGGTAGAAAAGTAATTTAGTGTAGGACACTAAGCAATTTTGGCTGCTCAAGTAAAACAAACTTTTCTGTATTTCATGCTGTTCATATTCCTGTAATATTCAGGGAACTTCAAATCTTAAGTTGTTCATGTTGGTTGAATTCAAAAAGCACTTTAAATTGGCACCTTGTTTTCTACAAGAGGGGGTTAGGTTAAGTTCTGGGAAAAATAAGTTTCAATAATGTTGTCACCATGATGATATTCCTTTCCCCAGTGTGTTGTCCTTCCATTTAGAGAGGGGTGCACAACACATCTGACTTTAATTTTACCCGGTTTTTAGTCTTGCCTCTTGATCTTGAATGATCTTTATCCTTCAAATTAGTATTTTATTTATGAACTGCTTTAAAATTGCTAAACAGAAGATGCAGGATTGATATCTTTTATGCTGTTTAAGTTTCTATTTTGCACGTCTTTCCCTGCACTCAGAATCACAGCATAATCCAAGCTGGGAAGGATCCACAAGGGTCACTTTAAAGTGAGTGGCCCATTCCTTTCCTGATTCCAGAGTACCTAAGGGAGGTACTTGTAGTATCCAGTGAACACCTGAGAACTCTCATGACTCAAGCAAAAGAAAACAGAGGGAATGTATTTTAAATGTACAGAAATGGGCACTCTGAAAAACATCCATTCATAAGAGGTTTGTTTCAGGTGCCCAAAACCATGATAATTTTCTGCCAGTTAAAGCACAGTGTGAAGGTGCTTTCTCACACAATGGCTGTGCTGCATGGATGTGCTGTTCTTCTGTTCAAAGTGAAGAAAATTTGTGGAGTGCTTGGGCAGGACAGTGTTTGCCAAAAAAAACAACTTTCAGAAATTAATAATTGCATGTGAAGATTCAAGTAATTTGAGAAGTATCTTCAGTAAAGGAGTAATAAGACCAAAAAGATGTGCTGAAAAGGTATTTAGACAATGACAACAGTTGTTCCTGGGCACTGAGCAATATCTGTTTAGATTTTAAATTATATATTGTCCTGGAAAGATTGTTTTGCAATAAGAATATAAGCCAAGGCTTACCATTCAGGATTTCTTGTTTGTTTGTTTGTTTTAAAATGTGTTTTCATAGTAAAATATGTATATGTATTATATATAAAATATATAAATGTGTCTGTATATCAAATGGCAAACCCTTATATTTTGAAGTTACTTTGAAGTTAGAAATTTGAGCAACAGAAAACAGCCTGTAAATAGGCACATGTGAATATTAAGATTTATCATATTTTATATTTCTTTAATATATTTAATGCTTCAGTGTATAATTTTTCTTCTCATGAATATTATATTGACTTGGATAAAAAAATCTAATTTTTCTCTGTACATGATTACTGTTCCAGGATCCTTTGGAATCTGTGGTTTTCGTCAGATTTACTATAAGGCTTCATTTTGACAATCTTCTTAGAAATGATGGTTGAGCACGATATCAAGTGAAAATTTGGAAGAAAACAAGTTTGTTTGTTGGGGTTTTTTAGAACTTTCAAGTCTTCTAGAAAGATTATGTTCCTTACTGGAAAGTTTTACATTTTGATTTCTGAATAATTTTTAAATATTTGTGATTTAATTCAACTCGGCATAGTTGTAGTGTAATGGGTGCCAGTAGAGTAATTTTTAAGGGATGATTTCAAGGTCAATATTTTTATGTGTATATAGGCTCTAACATCAGCATGCTAATAAATCTCTACAAGTAAATGCCTCATCATTTTTTTATTGTTTTTCTCTTTATTCGCTGGTATATACAAAGCTGTCATTGCTTTATTCCAGAGTGATCTATATAATTGTTATTGACATGCCATTCCAACTTTGCAAAGCCAAAATGAAGACTGACTCAGGAAGTAGGTCATGGAGAAAAAATGAGGAACCATTAAAAGAGTAGGACATTAGGTGAAAAATTGAAACATTCTAAAACCGAAGTTAGGTGCTTTTCCTCCTTAATTTCATTCACAAGAAGGTCACTATGCAGAAAATACGAGAAAATTTGATTGTCTGGTTTTGCTGAAGAGATCTTTTCATGGAAGACTACTGAATATAGAGCTCTGAAAAGACACAGATCTAAATGTAATCTAAATAATAATTAAATGTAGGTGGAAGAGGACACATAGCTGGCCATGGGCTAGTATTATAAGCAGTCTGAGCATCCAGTTGGCACAGCTGTTCTCTCAATTTTTTTGTAGTTATATTAAATAAAAATGTTTAAAAATCATGATATTTTGCTGAGAGAATCTCTGAGAAAGTGATAGCAGGTCAAAAACATAGCTTTTACAGCTGTAACTCCCAAGGACAATGGGAAGCATGTGAAGTAATAGAGAAAACAATCAGATGGATTTGAGCATAAAAGTTTGCCAAAGCCCGAAAAGGACGACATGACATAAATGGCATGTAATATTTGGCTGAGGCTATAGATAGGGAAGGCCATACCTACAACTGATGACATGAGTATCCTACCTATAAAAATATAGAAGGAAACTCATTAGTCCTATCAGTGAAACACAGCTGTTAAAGGTTTTAGAAAAAATGAAGAGGATTTTATGGAAGGGACTTCTGTGAGACCAAGTTTTAAATTTTTGTTTTAGTAATGCACAGCTTGAGTCGATGGCCAGATGTTCATACAGAGATAACTGAAAAGTAGTGTGTTTAATTTGGATAGAGGAATGTTCCTTCTAAAAGATTAAATATAATGGGGGATGGCATGAGAGTCTCAGTTGCAGGCTGGCTGTCTCCATGTATACTTTGCAGAGTTGAAGTGTTGCATATGTTTGCTTTTGCATTCATGTGAGTGACATCTAGTTCATTTTTTGATTGATCTCCTTGGAAGCCAGGTGGAGTTTGAGAGAGACCTAATAAAAATGAATTCATCAATACTTGTTTTATAAGCTAAGAAATATTTACACAGACTGAAAAACTCCCCTTCTTAATGTTAGGAAGACCAGACAAGAGCTTTCTAGGGGAAAACTGTTTCCTTGAAGAGTAAAAAAAAGTTCTGAATAATGATTAATGAGAAAACATGTGAAGTAGTTTGGTTTTAAACCTTGTGGCAATAACTTTGCAATCAGCTTCATTCTGAGCTGTTGGGGAATGGCACAGACAGTGAGATGTGGGTCAAGACTGGGTGGCAGTTTGAAGAAAAAAAAAAAAGGTAGGTAAGCAGCCATCTGATTTACCAGCAATTTTGTGTTTTCATGTAGATAGCCAGTGCTGGCAAGAATGGGAAAAATGGCTGGTACTGACATTTATTCATCCTTTCAAATGGAGTACAGAAGATTGCTGGGTTTGGGATTTTGATGATTTTGGTTTTTTGTTGTTTTATGGTTTTGGGTGTTTTTTGTTTGTTTGTTTGTTTGTTTGTTTGTTTGTTTTCCAGAAGATGTTGGTGTAAATGTTAGAGAAGAGTTACTTGTCTATTTTCAGAAAATCTAATTTTCCAGATCTGAGCTCTGTTGGCTTTGGTTATTGGAAGCGAATACCAGATAACCACAAAAAGCACAAGAATTCAGTGTTTTATAAGAAATCAGTTCAAATTAATTTAGCTGCATTTGGTTTCATTTAACTGTATTTGAAAACTCTAAAGCTGAGGCTAATAGACCAGTACCAAACTTTGAGTCTTGTTCATTTATATTAAACATACGTAAACTATATATAAACAATGGGATCACTTTTTTTTTTCCTTTTCCTCTTCCCCTCTCTCCCCTCCATCCAATATGGCATAATATCCAATCCTGGCAAGAATAAGAAGATTACTTTGTTTCTTGTTATTGCTTGGCTGTCCAAATTCACTCTCAGCATCCAATCAAGTTGTTCCACTGTAGCAAAACAAAAACAGTCTCAGCTGCTTCATTGTTGTTTTTGTATTCCTTACATTTAAGCAGATTTTCAATATAGTTCCATAGAAAATAACTGGTTTTAATTCCTGTATTCTTGTGTGATTGTTCAGGAGGTAATTGAAGGTAGAAAAAGCTATGAACTGCTTTTATAGTCTCCATTTCATTTACGGAGGTTTGTTGGAAGCAGTGGGCAGTACTCAGTAATTTTCAGGAGGTTTGCTCTCTAAAGCAAGTAGTATGAAGATCATGCTAAAGAGACAAACTGTGAATAGTCAATATAAGATGTCAGTTCTATGTAAAACATATTTTAGTTTGTTGCATTGCTGTGCTGAGCTGTAATATATATTTGAGTGGGGTCACTTTCATCCTAGAAACTTGGCATTAGCTTCTGCAGGACTCAGCTGCAGTCACCTCCAATAAGAGAGAGGAAAGGACTCTTGGTTGTTCTGCTTGTGGGCACTGAGGACATAAATGCAGAGACTGACTGACTGAGTGGCAGATGTATTCCGGATCACTGCATTTTATGAATATTGTATTTTTCCAATTTTAGTTGTCATCTGTTCCCTATTCTTTATCTCCTCAGTGTTTTCATAGATGACAAACATTGTCCAGAGGGACTTTGGAAACATATCTCAGCTTTGAACTTTGTGTTAAGTACCAGATAGTCATCTGAAGCTGCGTGTGTTAAAGCTTTGAGCATACAGTGTTTAAAAAGCGTAGGTAGGAACAGTGCTGAAGAGGCAGAACTAAAATAGAAACAGAAATAAAATAGAAAATAGGATACTTCACTCAAGCAGCAATAATGACAATCATAGAGAAAGCTGCTGTTTAAAATGAGCAACATCAGCCTGGATGACTCCATGAAACTAGGAACAAAGAGGTTTTTACTTTTCTAGGGGAAAAATGTAGAATGGCAGAAATTCATCTTCTGAGGGAAACAAGTGAAAGAGATCATTGACTACTGATACAAGTGTTTTCAAAGCCTTCTCAGAGTGCCCTGGCAATTTACTGTGTACTTTCTCTTCCAGAATTTCAGTGAAGGCTGGGGGTTGCCTATTTTGCATTAATTAAGCTATTCATGATTTTTTTCCACCTCTATATTAACTTATAGGACAGGATTACTAGATCTATTTCATTGACCTACAGAAAAGGCAGAGAAAAAAAGAAAGAAAATAAATAAAGACACCAAAACTGAGATCTTCAAAGTACCCAAACTCCATTTGGGAAAGTTTTTGGTACCTTGCTGGTGCCTGTATCTGTGGCCCAGGATCAGATGATAAATTGCTCTGGACTGGAATGAGGGGTTCAATCTACATTTGTCTTCTCAAGGCTGGTGTCATAACCCTCTTCTTCAGTTTTTCTTGTGTTGATCATATATACTTCCTATAAAATTAGTTTCAAAGTGTTGTAGCTGGTGTTCCATAATAGTTGGCATTTGAATTGTTATTTTTTTTCCTCAGAGGGGTTTCACTAGAATGTATGTAGTAGAAATTATGTCCAAACATAAAGAGAGAAAAACATTCCAAATGGAGAGAATCTGTTTTCCAAAACAGATTCTGATTTTTTCATATTCTTTATAGTTTCTAACTTAATTATTATTTCCTTACAAGACCATGTAATATAATTTATGATGAAACAGGTGGAACTATCTGACCTTTTATTAAAAGTTTTATAATGGCATCTTTTTTATGGTTTGGGGAAATAAAGACAAATTTTGCCACAACTCTATTTTCCATGCAGTGTAAAGCGCATTGTTAAACTCTGGAAACCTCAACACCTGAATCCACTTTAAATTCAGATTGACCTCTGTACAATAACAATGCCCTAATGTTTTAAGATTCCTAGGGCAATTTTTCCTGAAGTGTGATCGTTATTGATAATAATGATAATTATGACATTTTTTATTTTTTGAAACACTAGCTTGTTGTATAAAATGGTTATTAAAATATATTCTGTAGTATAGGTGAATAATAAGGATGAGTGGCACCACGTACCATTAATGGGTGTTTAGTGGCATTTCCTAAGAGGAGCTGTAACCACCTGAAAAGGAATGGTAGAATTCTAGTTTCCCTTGTTCATAAAGTTTGTTTCCTAGAGCAAGATGGCAAAATTACTGCAGTTGTACAAACGCTGTACTACATTCCAATTAGTCTATCTTTAATGAGGAGGAAAAGTAGGATTGAGGCAGTGTGACGAGACGTGCTGTTACAGCAAGCACTATTAACTTCTGAGATCTTTATCTAACACATTAACCTTCATTCTCTAGCCTAAAACCTTCATAACCATCTCTGGTCTGCAGTGTTTCAAGCAGGTATCTGAGCTGCAAGCCTTCATGCAAGCATTATAGTGCACAGCCAAAACCAGGTGCGATTAAATCAAAATGCCTGCTTTTAATTCAAATGTACATTTCTGAAACCATTCAGCACAGACTGTGTTATGTACATTAATGCCATGGAGCATCTCTAAAAGGATAACACTTTAAATAATGTCTGTGTGCCTGCATTGCACAGATGAGTTTTGCTTTCAGACGTGTGCGTCTGGCTTTTGCAACATCAGAAAATGTCTTCTCAAGACAAATATGCCACTGCTTGCCTTTTGAAAAATAGTCATGGAGGCCTGAAAGGCCTGAGAAGAGAACATTTTCCCATCACAAACGAACTTCTCATTACATAATTTCTTTGGCTTCAAAAATCAAGCGAGCTGTTTGGTTCTATACTGGAATTTTGAACCTGCCAACTCTGACAGCTCCACATAACCATGTAACTGTTGTGTGGTGGTGTCACAGCAAACCTCTCTGCTTAGGTTGCTTTAACCTTGTCCTCCAGATGAGATTCAGAAAAATGCTTCAAAGGTATATCTGTCAGCAGTTAATGTGAAAGTCATATCATCTGTGCTCCCATAGAACAACTTACATGTGGTTTCTGTTATAAGTAAAAAGTAGGTAAGATTCTGAGATTATGAATATTAAGAATAAAAGGAGAAGAGAACTTCAGGCTCTTTTGTGTAGACATTTGTGAGGTTTTGGTTTGTCAATATAGCATAAAAATATTACTAAAGTATATAAAGTACTATAAAATTTATAGTTATTTGTATGTGAATTCAGATATTTTTTTTCTAAATTATTCTAAATGTTTTTTGTTCTGAATCATGCACATAACATAATTTCAT
This sequence comes from Zosterops lateralis, assembly GCF_965231275.1. NCBI lineage: Eukaryota > Metazoa > Chordata > Aves > Passeriformes > Zosteropidae > Zosterops > Zosterops lateralis. The sequence continues at coordinate 113,440,447 of NC_139763.1, forward strand.
AAAAAGGGCTTCATTAAAATACTTACATGTGGTGTTGGGTGGGTGAAGGAGGAATTTTTTATGTTTTAAAAAATTTCCTTTTTTTATTTTTATCTTTAAAAGATGTTGTAAACAGAAGTTGTGTTATACACAATCATAATATTCTAGGCACCCCACTATAGATTTCAAGTAAATATCTCCTTATTAAATATCTTTTCCAACATCCTAAAATGTGATTTAATTTTAGCTCTTTTCAAAAAAAATAAGCATGCTAATCCTAAATTAGTATTGTTTTAACTTTTCTCATTTTGTAATTACCATATTATTCTCCATAATTTTTATTTCTTCTATATTATTTTATTTAACTTTTGGTCAGTATCCTCATGAGCACTGTTTAATATCTCAGGAGACAAAGTCCTTAGACCTATTTTACAATAAACACAAGGAAAAGTCCTTATCAGCCAAAAGTTGTGGTTTTTTTGGTTGGTTTGTTGTCTTTTTCTTTTTCCACTTTTAAACTGATCAGACTCTTCCCACATGGGTGTGCCTCTAAAATCCTTCCAAATTAAACACAAAGATATAAAACCAGTATGCAAACAATAGCAATAGAAATGCATCTTATTCATTCCTTCTTGCTTTTCTTCATGAGGATCCTTATGCGTGGCTTTCAAATATTCTGGAAGAGAGAAATGCACTCAGATGTACATCCTGCTTCCTCATGTGACCTGTATTGGTTAGAGTTTTAATTTAATCATTTGACATTAGAACACTGGTTCCTATTCTTTCTTGAAGTTGTCATATTTCGAGAGAGCTTGATTAAAAACATATTTTACCCCGTCAATTTCTTTCCTTAATTCTGAGGGAAAAAATGTAAATTGTGATTTAACCTACTTTTAGAACTTTTGTAGCTTTTTCCCATGTTCCAAACTAGTCCTTTAAACCCCTTTCTCACCCATCCAGAGACTATGTTGCCTATCTTATGATAATATTATTAAATAAAAACAAATTTCTCATAGTAATGATAGGAATGAAATTAAGACCTACTCCAAACCCTATAGAGCTGAACACGTCATATAGCTTTTTATGTATAAGTATCATCCATGTAATTATTAATTAACTTCAGCAGTATTAGTTTAATCTAGCTGTGAATTTTCATTGCAGGTAACATCAAAGACATGAAATTAGTTGCAGTATTTCTACATGTGTGTATTTGTCCGTAGGCATAAATACACGGCAACTGAAAAGTTCTGAGGCTTGGATTACTGTTTTGGGAGCTTTTCCCTCCTCAAATGTGGTACGATCAGATCCTGTGATATTGAAGAAAAGGAGCGAAAACCAGAAACCTTAGAAAATGTTGATAAACAGGTAACAGAACAGGCAAGATTTACTTCCCTACCATGACCACAACGATTTCCCAGGCTGGTATATATAAGTAGAATTTTGGAAGACTCTTGGACAGTTGCCACTAGTTAAGAATAAAATCATTCAAGACGTAGAGTAATCACAAATATTATCCTAAACCTTTCAAATTATCTATCCATGGTATGCTGGAAGGTGAAGGTGACTGTGCATTATAATATTGCAACTTTTTAGCAGAAAGCGCCTGGAGCTGACAAACCAGATTGGTGGTTTTTGATGACAGGGAACACAGTTAATCTGTGTATACTTTCATTGACAAGGTTCTGCACTTAGGAATACAGCACAGATGGTATAAGCAATGAATACTTATGTCTGACTGTAATTGATCCTGTCAACAATGCAATACCTTTATAACTGGGTTGTATCACTTTACGTCACATATGGTTAATTAAGTAAGAAGAGCCCAAATACACTAAGGAGATTTTTATATTTATACTTAGGAAAACAGTCTAGACAGGTGTTAATGTAAATGAAGTTAGTACTTGACAGAGGTGAAATTCTCCATATGTAGCCATGCTTCAGTCTCCAAATAAATAAATATAATTTGGCTATGTCTACATTAGCAAGTAGTGAGTAGCAATAGGACCTGATCTGCAGAGTGAAACAGTTGGTGCTGAGGATTCTGCTTTCCCCACAGTAGGGATCAGTGGGAGAATGGAGGTTCCTTCAGCCTGGCTCTGTTCTGATCCCACTGACAGAATGTCATGGCTGGATGCAGTCATGGAGGGGTCATTTGGCTCAGGTTCATTCCCTGTATTTAGTTCCTTATGTGTATCTTGGGCTACATTTTTTCATCTGTAAAATAAAGCTCGCCCTTAATTTCCAACATCCTTCAACCTCAATAAGAAGAGCTTTGCTTCCTGAAATAATCCCTCCTTTTCATGTTTCCTGAATTGCCATCACAAACATGAATTGTCCTTCATACATGTCGATGTCTGCCCCATGGTGGAGTAGCACAACATCATGTAGTAGAGTTTGTTAAATTACTTTAACAAACACATGTACTGCATTTTTTTGGGTTGGCCCTTAGTTGAGTAGTCTGTCACTTGTCAAAGTACTGTTGGAAAAATTACATGTCCTAAATTCTTTGCTTTTATGGACTGTATTTTCCACTGCCAAGCACACCTTCCCTTTGCTTTGTCCAATATGGAAAATAAAACATGATGTGTTCCAGTTTCGGTTCTGGAGGTCTCCATAGGTACAAGTTCTTTATAGCAAAATCCTCTAATCTCTATATTCACCTTATTTCTGCTCTACATTTGAAATGTTTTGCAATAGTTTTACCTGCAAGTCACTGAATGTGCAGTTCAAACTATACACCAGAATCCACAGGCCACAACTGGGTCTCCCAGAAGAAAATCTCAATCGTTTTCTGAAATGCACATACAATAAATGCTCTTGTCATTCAAAAGACTGCTAAACTAATAACCTTATTGGCTGATTGCTCTTCCTAAATAATTATTCCTACAGGGATTTTTTCTTTATTAAAAAAAAAAAAAAAAAAAAAGGAAAAATTAATCAAACTCTTTCAGGCCTTACATATACTGTTCTAGAAACAATAATGTTTTATGCCAGCCAGTCCTTTTTAAGATCAAGGTAGGTTTTTTTTTTTACTTTCTTCTGCTGGACATACGTTTTACTTTTGCTTTTCTCTGGTAGATTCCACTTTTTTTCACAGCAAATTCCTGCTTCTGTCTTTCTTTATTCTTAGCCCAATTATATGTTCTGAAAGAGATCTCTGCTTCACCTCATGTGGTTTTTACCAGTTTTTCCCACTTGAAAACATTGCAGCTGCTTGAAAACCTTAATTTGTCACTCCTTAAGCATACTTTGTGGATGTCATGCCTAAACTTTCCCATCCATCCCAGGTGGCTGTGTAATTGCCACGTTTTGATTAGCATCATCAGTTTTGGAAACAGAAACATTGATGTAATTCTTAAGCTGACATAAACTTAGCTGTGATAACCATTAGCCTACTGCCAACATTTGACTGTTCCAATGTTTCTTTGAACATTGTCAATGCTATAAATTGATATGAAAAAGTTGGTCTAAAAATTATTTTACCAACACTTTCAATTTAGCAGTCTGGTTATTTATAAAGTGAAAATGTGTAGTTCTTTGGTTAGGATTGCATTCAGTTAAGTATATAATATCAAAAACATTATGAAATAAGACACACAAGATTATTGTGGAACATGGGATCTTGTGTACACTAGAGAATATCAAACAGTTACTGAATAAAAAGTCCCCAACTCCTTCTACCCTTTAAGAAACTGAGATTAAAAAATTATGATACTTAGCTCCATCATAAAAAGGGTGGGGTTTTTTTCCCAAGAGGATATAATTTAATATGTTGAAAAATGCTTGGTTGTGTATTTCTTTTTAACTTAAAGGCTAGCTTAAACATTGACATAGAATTTACAAATAAAAGAAGTAAGCCCTAAATAGGCTCCTAAAGGCACATTTTAATTCCTTCTTATTGTAGACTGTTTTAGATTTAGCTCTTTCATTTCCATTTATGTTTTTATGCTTAAAATTAATGCAAAAGGCCTATTTTTCTTCTTCTCTGTAAAAAAAGCTGGAATTTTGTCAAAGCTTGTTGTAGTGTTGCTTGTACATAGTAAAAGAATAGCAAGCATAGTAAACTAAAAAAATGGACTGAAGTAAATTAATTACAGATTTAATAGGATGTTTTTATATACAGTCTGGAAAATAATGTGTTTTGGGGAGATCTAATTCTAGACTTCCAGTACTCGAAGGGAGCCCACAAGAAAAATGGAGGGAGAGTATTTACAGGCACATAGAATGACAGGCCAACAGGAATGGCTTTAAAATGAAAGAGTTCTAGGACACTGTTATTTTTTCAGATCTTTTTCAGGCAGCTCCTAATCATTTCTCAATTGTACTGCTTGCATATAATAAAATATTCACTAAAGTATCTTGATAAATCATTTTAAATTGAAAGGTTTGGGAAGCCTCTTAGTTGTGCCTGAGCTCTAAGTATTTCAAAACAACAACAACAAGTGTTATATACTACAAAACACTTCTCTATGTGGTGTTACTGTAAGGTCCATCCTTCTGTGCCTTGTTCCCATTGAAGCAGTGGCTCCACTGTAACTTTCCAAATAACTTTAGGAATAATATCAGCCAGAACCCTCAGCACATTGTGGCACTATTTTTGAAGGAAAGGTTCATGCATGTTCATAAGAGGCTGGCAATGGGATGGAATGGTAAAATTAGTCTGGTATAATTTTTCTTTCATGGGAACTATTTTCTTTTCTGTACTGAAAGATGACCATTTAATTGACAAATTCTTGTAGGTTATGGTCTTTGATAGAAAAAGTAGATTTGTAGGTAGAATACCTGGGGCAAATTTCATATTTATATTACAAGATTTTTCTACAATCTTCATAATATAAAATATTTTGTTGCTCATGATTAGCAAAATCACTCTCCTTGTATATGTTATCAGATGACACAAAGAAACTATGAAAATGCCATCGAAATCTGAAGCCAATCATTGTCAGCCATGCTTCAAGATTTTCTTTGCAGTCCTTATGAAGATGCAAGCACGGCAATTCAGTGCAAAAGTACAGTCAGGAATAAGAGCAGCAACTTCCGAGTTGAAAGATAAGTCTGTGGAGGTCATTCAAAAGGATTCACACTGAAGGGAGAACATTCTTTAAAGAACTGAAAAAGAAAAGAAATAAGTAAGTAGAAACAATGTTTAGAAGAAATATCTACAGGGCATTTAGCATTTGTAGTCATTGCTCACCAATTCTGTCTGGAAAAGAAAGAAACAGATTGTATGTGGAAATCTAAACAATTTGGTTAAATATGAAATACTAAGTCTGCTTAGCAGGTCAAGGGAAGGGCAATATAAAGCTTCAAAGATAAGTAACATTTGAAAATATTTTATCTGTATTTCACCAAAAAAAATCTGTAGGGTCATTTATTGACAATTTAAATGAAAAACAAGAACAAAGAAACAAATGAATAAACCCAGAAAAAAAAAAACCACCACTCCCCACACACACCAAAACCAACCCAAAATTTCCAAAATTTCCCAACACATAAAACGCTGAATCATAGTAACTGGTTAAAACAAGATATTCTCAGAACTTGAACATGAAATTTCATCATTTTTTACAAAGGATTTTTTTAAGGTTGCCACCTTTACTCAGGCTCCATATCCATAGGCTTCACCATTCCAGCTTCTCTCCACCTTGGCTCATTGTAAGTTCCTCACTTTTTTTGCCTCGTTGCTGTAAAAATCAGCACCTCTTGTTCTGTCAGTGCCTTCTACCCTCTGTTCAGTTCCCTTCCATTAGCAAGAATGTTACTCCTGTTCAGCATGAACCCACAACCTCCTCTTTGAAATACTTTTAAGCTCACCTGTAGCTCAGCCTCCACCAAAAAGCATAATCTTATTGGGAGCATGGAGCTGCCATTTATTGCAATGTTTGGCAATTATTTGTGCTATTAATTCCAAAGTGGTCATTTTTAAAGCTTTTTTTTTTTTTAATCACATGGAATGTACTTAAATAGAATGAGTAAACCAAAGAGCCAAACAAACTAAAACTTTCTCTTTTTGTTTCTCATTTTCATCACTGGAATTTGAAATTACTTGATTTTGTTGGTCTTGATTTTGTGGCTTAGTGATCACCATCAGCTCTGGAACCTGCTTGGCTATGGTCTATAGAATGGATTTCCAGGTTCTTAATTTCCAGGACAATTTTCTGTGTGTCTACCATCATGCTGAAAGAGTAAATCTGATGAGTAATTCCAGGTTTATAAGATTTAGTCAGGAATACATCAATCCTGGCAATGCCCCTTTTACATATTTTCCAAATGGTGAAATAAAAAAAATTGTCCCATAGCAACAAAAAAGGAGCCCTATAAAAATGAATACTGAGGTAGATAGTCCTTAATAAATGAGCAAACCCCTCTGGTACCTCTCTAGTTTGAGGAGGAGTAGGTTTATGGACTCTTCCATTTAAAAAAATTGTTCATAAATAATATACAGTTGACTAAATCACTAAAGTTATGGCTTCAGGACTTTCCTGAAGTATGTATGAAGAGAAGTAATTTCAGCTATTATGTTCATATTTCAGTCATGTGTGACTCATATTCTTTAAGTTTACCTGAAATAACATTATTCAGACTACAGTAATATTTTGTCCTTTTTTAATGTGAAAGTAAAGACTAGTATAATGCAGAACTCAGTACAGGAAGGAACACAGTAATGCTGCATTTGGAAATTGAATTTACAGCTGCTACTTTTTGTCCCGTTTCCTGCCTTCACTCTCCCAGTCCTACTTATGGAAAACTGTTTATTGTTAGGTATAAAACAAAAGAGTGTTTAAAGCTTAAATATAAATTTAAGTGAAATAAAACATCAAGAAAAATTTACGAAGTCACACTTGAATACGTTAAGGTTCATATAAAACCTAAAAAATGTCTTTTCAAGATACTGATGGAAAAATGGCCCCAGAACTGTTTGGTATTTTTTACCTTTTTGTCATCATGTGTTGACTTCTGTTTGATAGAACTACCAGAGAACTACTTTCTTAATTGCTTAAAAAATGTTTTAATTCATTTGATGAAGAATGGTTTTGGTGGAGGAAGGGCAGGAAATACTTTTAAATTTTTTTTTTTCAAAGTTTTCTGGAGATTTCTAGGACATTTATCTAGTTTTAGAACTCAAGTACTATTGAACCACTGAGACTATTCCAAATGAATGTTGGGACTCACAAAAGTAATAAGAAATGCAACATTAGTTTTAGATCTAAAACATTGCTTCTGTTTATTATTCTGCACTTGATGATGAACTTTCAGATTCTATTGTAAACTATATTTGCAGAGGTTTAAGTATTTGACTGAAAAAATTTTGCTTTGGGTGAAAAACATTCCCAGCTCTAGTGCTTGGAATGAAGTTACTCAAATTTTGAAAAAGATTGTGAGTATGAATTCTGTATTAGCTCAGGATGTTATTTAGTGTGTCTATAACTCAAAAATATATTTATGAACATTGATTGTTTTTGCTACTATCACTCAGTATATTGAATAATCATTAATGGCAATAGAAATTCCAGTCATAAATCCAGAGAATCACAGTATTTAGACTTAACCAGTTGCCTAACTCTTCAAAGAATGGATAAGAGAGTTGTCTTTTCTTCCCTAGATACATGTTTAGTACTGCAAACAAATATTTTCTAGCAAACCAAGGGTAGACTATGTTCCTCACAGAGCTATTTTTGCAGTTGCATTATTGCAGTATGTTATTGACCAATGCTTTCAATATGCTGAGCTGTCATTACCTGTTGGGAATGATCTTTTTTTCAAACCAGTGTAAAAATGCCTGAAGTTGGGTGTGATCACATTTGGACATCCTGGCAGGTAAAGGCAGATCCTAACTGGTGGTTCACTTTCAGCACAGGGATCTAATCCTTCCCATTGCCCAGCTGGGACAGCCTGGAGCTACTCTCCAGGCTGATGAGTAAGTCAGGAATGGAAGAGAAATCTTTGAACTTGACCTATATCCTTCCATGAGCTTTCCCTCTTCTATCAATCTCATTTGGCCGTGCCTGTTGACCAAAAAATGTGAACTATCTTGATGGCAAGAAATGTAAAGCACTCTCACAGTTATATGCTGCAAAATCAATAGTGTGCTGGTAACACTGATGTCATATTTTTATTAAATTTTATTTATTAAACTTAAAAAGTTTTAAAACTCTTTCGTAGTAATTCCTCATGAAATTTTTTGTTTGTTTCTTCCCAAAGAAATTAATTCTGTGTTATGCTAGAATGAAAATCTACCAGAAAGAATATAAGATTCATGACAGGTATTATAATTTTAAATCCTAGACGTTAGAGAGGTTTTAAAGGAATAATCTTTTTAGCAGCATTTCTGAAGTTTAAAATTCATTATTATTATGGATTTACTTATTGGTTTAGTTTCTGACCTTAAAAATATCATTAAAAAGAGTTTTATTGGGAGGGTAATACTCAGAAGTAATCAAGGCATCATTTGGGTTGGCTTCTTACTGCTATTGAAGGGGTTTCTTTAAAGTTTTAACTTCACAGGCAAATTTTTTATACATGACGCTGCCATCAAGTGGCTATTGAGTAGAATCTCTGTGTTACTCATCTCTAATTTAAATATTTTTCTTCTTTTTAGTTAACAGCTTGGTTTGAAAGAAGGAAATATTCTAATTGCTAATTGGAAAGAAAAATGTATAAGTTTACTGCTCTCTGCACCACAACTGTGGAGGTAGATGCTCAGAGAGTCTTAGAAAGACTGGGATTTCAGTGACATCTAATTTTGTAGACATTGATTTTTACATCAGGTTCAACAGACATTAGGAATCCCTCTGGTCCCCTTGTGAACTATTCTGAATTTTCTTTTTGAATTTTCAAGCACTTTAATATACAGTTAAATCTTCTCTTTTAGGGTCTCATTTTAATCCATTCCATCAAAACTCGAAAATATAGATGTAGCCTATAGATTTGATCAAGAATTTCAAGATGCTGGATCTAAAAGGCCGGAATTAACATAGACCCTAAATGTCAAGAAATTTACCCTTTAATCAAGAAACTGATGAGTGAACAAAACCATATCTTTATAACAGTCTAACAATAGCACCTCATAATACAATAGCACCTTTTTTCTACTGAAAAAGAGCTTTAGATTTTCATGTGTGGGGGAGTAAAGGCAGCAACCCAGCCCCAAATGACCACTTGCAATTCACTGGAACCCAAATATTCACCAAATACCCCCAGTTCACTTTCAGTGGTGTGGGGCTGTTAATCCATTTAAGGCAAGTAATGATAAACATCCCCATTCTCCTGAAGATCATTCGCCTTCCTTCACCCTCTAGAAATAATAATAGAAAATCATATGCACATTTGCATTTGTTTTTACTGTGTTTGAATTAAAGCTGCAAACAGCTCTGATTCACTAATAACTGATGAAAATGTCTCATTATTGAGCTACAAAACCTCCAACAAATTAATGGAAATTGCAAATCACCTTGAAAATTGCAGGCTCTTTAGTCCTATATTGAGTGCTGAGAAAACTGCATAAATAGCTTTGTTGCTTAACTCTTTATATTGAAAAAATAGTTTTATTACATTTTTTTAAAAACATAGGTTAGTAATTAAGGCATGGCTAATCAACATCTTTTTTTGGGTTTTGTTGTTGTGTTTTGTTTTCTGTACATGAACATTTAACACTATATTATTGTTAAAAATTACTGTGTTTGGTTCCTTCTCTTTCATGTAGTATTTAGGACCATGGATTCTCTGCCTCCGATGCTAAGCAAATATTTTGGCCAGTTTTCTCTCATGCCCCAAATTAAAGTACAGGATTTTCCATGTTCTAATTATTTTCTGTACATAATAAATTTTTTAAATATATACAACTGTGATGTTTTCCTACAAAATTAAAGCTTAATTAGAGGAAAGTATTTCATGAAAAGGAAAGAAGTGTATTTCTTTGTTCACTTTTTGTTTGATTTTTATTCTTTCTGCCTAACTCAAACTCTAAAACTAGTGCATGTTCCTTGTTAGGAGAAAAGAATGCATGGGAGGTGAATCTTCAGCTGGTATAAAATTTGGCTGGCTCGCAGTCATGGAAATGCACTTCAACAGAATATCAGTTGCATTTCCTCTAAAAGATAGAATGATTTCTGCAGAGTTCTAGATTCTCTTATATCCCCCATCCCCCTCTCCCTTCACCCCCTCTCAGTTCCATATTGCAGCTGCATCCCTGAAATAAAGGATTTAAAGGAACATATTTCAGTTTAACAGATTCAGGATAAAATAATCAGCAGTTTGTAATTTTGTCCATTTTGCCAATATATGAGTCAACATTAAGCTTGTGATGAGTAATTTTATCACAGTTTTTTGCAAACAATAGAGATTTTAGAAAGGAATTTAAGGCACAGGACACAGCCTTTTTGTATGTAAAGATTCATATAACATTTGTGCTAGTGTAGTGTAACTATGGAGGTACAGAATGGGCTTTTAAAGACTTTTTTTACTATGTTTGAAGTCACTCAACTCACTGGAATACTAAAAGCGTTTTGTGCTGAAGCACCCCCTAGTTATTGCTACGAGAAATGCCAAAATTAAACAAAATATTTGAACCTCCAGGAACACAACTGCTGCTATTAGTTGGCAGGTGTCTTTTACTAGGAAAGCTTTTCTGTGACTTTCCAAATTGATTCGTTCCTAGGGCTGAATGACCCATGAGATGTACATCATTAGCTCTCTGCAACAATAGATCTTGAAGTTGCAAAGAATTGAGGTTTCTGTTTTTCCTGCCTCATTGCTGCAGGCTTGATGAGTGAGGGAAAAAAAAGGTCCCTTTCATTTTCTCTTTCTCTTTTTCTTTCTCCTAAACCAACACCTTCTGTTTTTTCCTTTTGTATTTTCTTGGTATTATTAGTAATGTATCCACAATTCTTGCTCACCATTTTCATTCTACTCCACCACCCCAATTTTGTTCCTTTTGCCCTTGGCCACTGTCTTTATGTTTGATAGCAGCTTGCTAGATTTTTGTACCAAATGATGAAAGATGAAGTATTACTGCATTTTAGCTTCCTCATGTCCCCTCTGGGGACTCAATTACTACCTCCAAAATCTGTGAAAACGTTAATGTTCTTTTGTTTGAAGACCAGAAAAATTTTTTGCTTTGTTCTATGTCCTCTCTTCTGTGCTCTTTCCACTCTTTATTCAGATGAGCAGTGGATACTTGAAGCTTTTGAAACATTATTTAACTGAAGAAAATTAGTCAGCTTGCTGTCCAGGATGCATGCACTTGTCACAGTTTTGAAGTAGGTTTTGTTAAATATGCTGAGCATATGTAGGAACCAAATGCACCTGGAGGAGCCATCATTTCCAGCATCACTTTGAATGCAGGTGAATTCAAACTAGCAGAGTGCTTTCTTTTCTTCTTACTGTAGTTTTGTTTATTTGGGGTTTTTTTTGAGAGGGTTGTGGGGTTTTTTTGAGAATGCAGTGTTTGAGAAAGATTTGGCACATGTAGAAGTTTGTGAAACCCATTCCTCAAACATTGGCTTCTGAACTATTGGGATGTTAGGGAGATTGTTACATGCCGAGATTCTATGTTATGAATGTACACAGAATTATAAACAAAACTTTACATTTGATCCTTCCTGATATGTGATTACTCAGGAGACTCAAGTAATAAGCACCTGTTCCCCATCAGGACTTGCATAGAACTTTCTAACACTGATGGAAACTGTATGTGTTGAGCAGATGGGACAGACCACGCTCATGGCTTGAAAAAGGTTTTGCAAGGCCTTCATCATAATTCCAGTTTTTCGGGTTTCACATTGGAATGGTGATCTAACTTCATATAGAGTAAATGTAAACCAACTTGTGATGATGTGACTAACTGCAAATTACTTTTCATAGCTGCTACTTTTTCAGCTGGGATGCAGAAGTTGCCTTGGATTAAACTTGAAACTTCTCCAGTGACAGTAAAGTGCTGTGTAAAATAACAAAAAAAATGCAGATGGGAGTGGAATAAAAGCTGTGTTGGTACATAAGGAGGCATTGTATCATGAAGGGTAGTCTCTATGAAGAGGTTAATATTTGTATAAATAACTGTTATTGAATATGAAGTACGAATTTAATCTATGCAAGTTATTGTATTTCATGGAGCTTTCACTTGACAGTTAGTGGCAGTCATGAAAATGTAGAACATCAAAAGAGTATGAAAAAACTTATTAAGTACATTTTCCAGCATAGTATTTTAATGCTGTTGTTTTGATGAATGGTCAATTACATTGCTTTCCTCTGCTTTGTGTCCTTGTAAAATCTGTTCTGCTGTACCACAGACCTAAGAAAAACCATGTAATGTTATGGAGTTTTTTACCTACTCAAGCGGCTGGAGCTGGTGTTCTTTTCTCTTGGGCTGTCAAAGATGCGCAATAATAACAGGTAATAGCTAAGCTTCATTATCCACTGCTTATTTAAGTAGTTGTTGGCAAAGACTGAAGGATTCTAGAGTTGTACCATTTGTCCTGAGCTGGATTTGGAAGGAGATGACTGTAGGCTGCAAGTTTTGCATGAAAAATACAATAATGGTATTGTATATGTTATTTCAGTTGCATGTTCTGTTTCATCTACAGGAAATTTATAGGTGGATTTATATTATGCAAATAAAGGCTTTAATTTTTAAACCCTTTGATATAATATTTTGGAAACCCAGCTATTTTGGTGTAGGATGCACATGAACACCAGCTATTTTAATATTGGATATCTAAAGAATTTCTCTCTCACTGACAGGTTTAATTTTGGTTGTGTCTAAATGTGCAGATGAAGAAATTCCTGCAGAGCAGGATTTTGAAATCATCAATGTATGCAAATCTCAAGTGGCTTTTTTCCTCTCCAGAGTTTGGAAGAGAACCCAAGACAGGTTTTTTCAATATCCTGGTGTAGCTGGTAGGCTCTTCTGCTTGATATTAAAGTCAGTACCATCATGATTCCTAAATTAAGTGATTCCTTCTGTAAGTCATTAAAAGGCTGATAAACAGGGCCTCCCCCAGAGAAGAGCAACACATCCATCTGTGCTGTGTCAACTGTACTTAAACAGGTGAGACTGGAAAACCAGAAAGTGGTAACTTCTCTCCATTTTAGTTGTATAGGGTCCTTGTTCTCTAAGAGAATTTTTTTTCTGAAAAGTTTATATTAAAAAGTGAAAATATTTAAAGAGTCAACACAGCACTGACTTAAAGGCATAGGCATTGGCAGAGTGACTGGTTATTTAAGCTTTGCAGTGAAGCAAATAGCTTAAAACTCCAGACATCGGTGCTGAGGACTAACTTTGTGAAGTATGCAGTGAAAAACTAAATCTGATGTCTAATTCTCTCCAATTCCCACTAAGTCTCTCCAATTTCCGCAGAAATGGCACTTGAACCAACCACAAGTTTCTTTCTGGATATTCAATTGAACCTTGTTTAGTATTTATTTCTACTGTAGATGAACATTACAAGCAATGAAAAATTGACAAAAATTACAGGTCCATAAATTAATTTACATTAATTTATGATCTAATGCTTTCTTTGATTGCTGCAAAGGTGTATCTTAAGATATTTAACAAGAATTAATATTTTTCATATTAGTACATTACTTGATTATAAATCAGTAGAAACATTGTCTGCCACAACTTTAGAGAAACTAAGATGTATACAAAGAAAGGCTTGACTTTGCATGTCCTTTCACATGCCTTTTGAGCCTTGTGCCTTTTCATTAGCTGAAATCTAGAGCAGAGGAGGTTAAGTTATATCCCACGGGGTACCCATTGAGACAGGAATGGGGCTAGAAATAAACACTAATAATCCAGGTCTCCAGTCCCCTGAGCTGCTGTATCACACTACCTCTAGAACTGCTTGTGTCTCAGTACTGTGCAATGCTGTAAATAGTAGTGTTTGGAGGGTTTCATTACCAAAAATCTTCATTATTTCATTTTTCTTGCTGCCCTCTTTAATCACTTCTTAGAGAAAGTAATAGTAAGTAAGTCTGTGCAAGATATTTACCCACAGAGGAAAAACTGTGAAATGTCTCCCTTTTTCAGAAATCATAACTACAAAAGAAATTATGGTGGTGGGAGAAGAGAGCTAAGATTGTGTACGAGCTCAGGGATCTTATGTGCCAATGCTGAATTTGACTGACAAAAAGGATGATGTTTGAGACAAGAACTGCCTTTTTGTCTAGCAACACAATAGGATCGTCTTCCTTGATGAATTCTCTGCACTAGTCAGTATAATAACATGATAATTGGTCCCAAAGAAGGAATGAGTAAGATTGGATGGTGGTCTTTGGGGGCCCAGTTGTGTTATATCTAATTATGTTTGATACTGACTTTTTAATACATATGGTAGCTATTTCCTTGGCTTGGAACTAAGGCTTATATGCAAGCTCGATATTTGCTTGGTGTCTGTTCTAAAAGCACACAATTTTTTTTTTTCTTAGGAGAAACCCCAGCTATATCTCTGATGTCATGCTGTATTCTAAGTCAGAACTAAAACTGATTTGTTCCAGAAGATGTCTTGAAGCATAAATATGTTGTGGCTTGGGGAGATGTGGGAGGTGTGATGGAAAGAGCAAATGTCTATAGATTGTACTTCAAAAAACCACTGCAACTTGTTACAGAAAAGACACAGTAAGTTATTGCTGCCTTGGAGCAACAATCCGCAGCAGGCATTCACCATTTTGCATGAGACAGTATAAACATTTTAGTGGATTTATGAGCATAAAGGAGCATCTGGAGATGATGAGATTGTGCAACACTAATTTTAGAGTCTGAATTAAACTCACTCCATAGCTACAAAAGTCATTGCCATGTTTTCTGCTCTTGTTTAAAAGATGTCCATGGACCACAGCAAGCCCAGATTTCCTAACCAAATGGAACAGAAAAGTCTAGTGCACTACTGCTAGTGGTGGTGTGGTGGGCACTGGCTTACTGAGAGGATTACAAAAATCCTTCATGAAAGATAGTTATGCAATCGAATTTCTGAGGCAAGTTTCTTCTCAGCTGTTAGCATCTGGGTTCCATTTTGCCATGAATAGGTGACTGTCTCTTGGATTTATTTATGTTTCTCACTTTTTAATAGAGACTATAGCATTTGCTAGGAGGCAGCTGTTGCTTTTTTTCCTTTTCTTCTTCCTCTTTCACTATTGTCTTTGAGCTTCAAATAAGCATATTATAAATGAAACATTTTAATAAAATTAGTGCTGTGTGATGTGCTAATGCAGTAGGTAGGGAAATAAATTTACTTGAAGTCAGTTACAGTTTTGGAAATTTACCTTGTTCCCGTGAAGTGTCTGAAACACTGAAATGCACGTTCTGTTTTGTGTTTTCTTCTTTTTTTCTCTTTCTCCAGTGACTCTTACTAGTGAAAGACTTCCAGCCTAGCAGTGATGGTTATTGAAAGTTCAAATAATAGAAGGCTCAGTTTGTGAAGACACACACAGCCTTTTAGCAGCTCAGAGACTCCAGTGCCATTGACTTAGTGTCATGTCATAGTTTTGGCCATCATCTCTTCCAGAAGTGGCTGACGCACAAGTGGAAGCTAGAAGTTACTGATCACCTCACAGTGATTAATAAGTGGATCACAACCTACACAGTTCTCTACATGCACCATTTTCTGGGACCCCCTGACAATTTACTTAAAGCTTGGGGACGAAAAGGATAAAATCCTCACTCCTTTTAAATCAATTAGAATGTAATAATTAACTTGAAGTGAGGAACCATATAGTCATAAAGTACTGGGCCAAAACTGCTTCTATACATAGAAGCAACAAGGTTGAAAATAAGTCACTCTAATTGAGTAGTTGAAATCAAAAGGCAAAACAAGCAAAAAAACGCCTTTGGGTGATATATTTGATATGACTTCTATCAGCTCCCCAGTAAAAAAAAGGTAGTTCATGACCAGAGAAGCCTGTTTTCCTGTGAATCCATTTTTTTGGGGCTAACAGAACTTTGATATTTAAAACAGTATGTGAGTCTGGTGGAAGTTTTCTCCATGAGGTAATGAAGAAGTTAGCTCTTTTTCTTCTACAAATTTTTCATATTTACTCTTCGGAATGCCAACAAAATTTCACTTCTCTCTTCATTTGACCTATATTTTCTATGGAATAGAGATCTCAACAGTACTGAGTTTCTAAAAAGTACACCTGAAACCTCCCATCATAAATTTGATCAATATTGGCCAACAATTTGAAGAGGCGTAGTTGGCATAGATGCCCATGGTGTGATTGCATACACACTCAGCTCCCTATTCTCAAACTCAAAGGAAGAAAATGAATGTGGTATTTCAAACAGAGACTCTTTAAAGAACAACCAGAGATTTTACACAGCAGGAACTGCAAATATGTTTAGCTCACTAATGCTTCATTTATTATATAATAGGAATTCTAAACAGCTTTCTGGAAGGAAAGAAATTTGTATTTGTGAGCAAAGTTCTACTATTTACTGGTTCTAGTGCTTCCCCGTGTTTCTTAATGTGTTGCCTAAAGCTGAAAAAAAATTGTTTAAAAGTGAAAGGTACCACCTTCCTCTCCTGCAGCCACCCTGGAGCAATTCTGACAATAGGACCCATCCTTACAAACTGAAGCAGGAATAAATTTCCAGAGGCTCCTTCAAGAAGTAGAAGTTTGTGCAAGTTTTCTTGTAGTTATACTGTGTTTAAATGAAAAGCATTTGTGTTTCACCCTTAAGTGCATAATGTTGTCTTCTTTTATGATGGTGTTTAAAGTGTCTATCCACCATAGTTTATCTGCATCCTGATCTTGTCCTGTCTTGGATGTGTTTCTTGCTGGCTTCACTGAGAACATCCTTCCTTTCCCATAGTTTTCAAATCTTGTCTGTTGACTTGATCATATTGCCTTCTCTTCTGCCTCAAGGAGCTGGCACAGCTTCACTCCAGCCTGTATTTTGCTTTTTATCTTCTACTACTGCTCTTTTCCAGCCATGCTAAGTTCAGTGTTGTCAAAGTCTTTCTAGTGATATTGCTGCGGTTTTGCCTTTAGTGCAGGGCAAGGTGAGGTGTGAGTTCATAGGACAAACACCCTCATTGCTGAAGAGTCACATTTTCTTTAGGGGGGTTGCAAATTCATCTTGTGATAAATATTTTTCTGGAGAGAGAGGGGAGAGGGACTTCAAAAATTGTTGTGTTTGCCTCACCTTTCTGCTATTTTAAGATTGCAGACTTCTCAGGTGTAGGTAACTTCTTTTCTTGTAGTAATTGCACATTCTTTCATGGCATTTTGGACATAATGCAGGTCTGCTCTTCCATTTCAATTCTCATGTGAGACAGGAACATTGACATTTGTTGTGCTAGCCATTAGTCATTTCATTTGTAACCCATATTCATTTTATGGTAGGTTATTTAAGATCTTTTCCAGGATCTTTTCTAAAACCGTTAATGTACTTAAGGACCAGTGAGAGGTGAGGGTAGTTAGAGAGATTTGAGCTTGTGAGGTATGAATGACTTCCACTGGGTTTTGGTAGGAGGCTCTTGCACAGCTCATGGGAATCTGTTGGTGCAACAGCCTGTGATAGAGAAACAGGCTCAGCTTTTACAGAATAGATTTTTTGATGGGTTTTTTTAGTGTTTTTTTTTTTTTTTTTTTTTTTTTTTTCCATTTCTGTTTAGTAATATTTTTTTTTCCTCCATGATCTCTCTTGCGTAGACATATTGAATCAGAAATACCCAGCAGTGCTTGCTGAAGTCATTCTCATGTCATGAGCCAGACCTTCCACACACTTTTATATTAACTGTAAAGGCTTGGGTTCATTATCTGTGCCTTTTGCTTTTAGGTGGGTGTATTCTTATAATTTTTTAACTGGTTGAGGAAGTTATCGTGACATGCAGTTTTTGAGACTAGCCAGCAACCTTCTGTGGCAAGGTGAGAGGAAACAAAGTTTTGACTTAAGTTCTGCGTCTAGTTTAGGTGTAAATGCTGAAAACCTGTAGGTCCCATGTTGAACTGTGCAACATGCCTCAGAAGCCTCCATTGATTTTAAATGTATATGTGCTTTGTTTCTGTTGCTGCAACTCCTCTTCGACTTTTTTGAATTAGAAAAGATGTGCCAACCTCCATGCCATATGCCTGTTACTACTAATGCCCATGGTTTTTTTCAGTCTCATATGCTTTCATATGTAAATTGGCTATCAAATTCCACCCTCAGTTTTAACCTGTAATAACTTCATTGCTTACAGTGCAATTTGCACTGGTGTAATTTAGATCAGAATCTGGATGCATATGTAAATGTGTGTTCTTATGCACATAATTAATGCCTGTTTTTTAACATATATATGTATAGATGAACTTTCTTTTAACAGTTAAAAATGAGAGGGAGAATCTGTCCATTAATTATAGACTGACCAATTTTAGAGCAACTAGCAGGAGGAATATAAATCATTTGAAGTACTAGGTGGATTTTTGGAGACACACACACACACACACACACACACACATCTCCTTTACAATGTATTCTGATTCTTGTCTGTCCCAAGCAGGAACTTTTCTCCTTCCCCTGACTTGCAATTCTGAATTTTTTATGAGCCTTAAATCTCATTTTTAGTTGACTTTGGGGAAAATGGAGGCAGAGATATTGTTTAAAAAAGAAAAGGGAAGACACCCCTCCCCCACTAAACAGCTACCCTACTCATGTTACCCCCCACCTTTACACCACCAGCCCAAACGTGGAACGTATTTTAGCAGAAGTGCCCCAGCTCTATCATATGTGCTGTGCAGAGTCATCATGGCCATGGTGCATAGCTGAGAGCCGGAAAGCAAACAGCTGCTGTAGCCTGATTTGAGTTAAAATAGTGTCAGTGTTTAGTCTGGCGCAGTGCTTCAGGAGAGATTGGCAGCTGGGTCAAACAAAGTCATTCCATTGGCTCCGTTCCCAGTAAGCTTCTGCTAGTATTTAGGTACTAGTGCAGCCTAGGCCCCTTTTCTCAGGGATAGCCTAACATCTGACCGCACCCTCTTTGCTTTTCAAAAAATGCCTTTTCACTCTTTAAGATAAATCCTCTATTATACAACCTGCTACTAATTGTGTGTTAAGACTGTTTTTCTCTCGAAAGCTGACGCATCCTGCTCTCAACATGGTCTAGAAAGCAGGCTGTTACAGTGCTGGATTAATAAAAGGGGCCTTTAATGGTTTGTGAAAGAATATCTCTGTGCTTAGGCAGGAAACTTTTTGATCCACAGAAAAGCCAGACGACATCTAGGTAAGGCTGTGTATCAAATCTACTTTTATGGGAGAGTTGGGCAGTGAGCGCTGTTAATTGTGATTGCTTCAAGTTTGCATACCCATTTTGATAAGCTTTTTTAAAAAGTTTAGGAAATAGCTGCTCCTGTGTCTCGAGCCCTTTCTCTCCTCCCTCCTCCTCACTCCTCCTATGCCTTTCCTCACTCCTCCTATGCCTTTATTGCTTGCAAAAGCTTGTAATGATCTGCTTAGTTTTCCCTGGAATATGCGCGGACGCCTCATTTCTTTTTGGAGAGGGGTTTCTTGCAGAGGAGCAGAGCAAAAAAGTTCTGCTGTCGGACTCAAATGCTGTTAGAAGTGGAGTGGCTGGGGAGAATTTACAGGGAAAGCTTTCCACTGTTGCAGACTGCCTGTGCAATCATTTAAAAGTAGTTGAAAACTGCTTTGAACTAACAAGGGTTTAATTACGGAAAAGTTTAACGAGGCGATGGAAGGAATATTAAGTAAGTTGTCTTTGTCTCGTACTTTTTAATTTTAGTTGTTGCTTTAGCCTGTTGGGTCACATTTTTGTCAGCGCTGAAGGCTGCCATGAATTGGTAATGAGGGCCCCCCCCTCCTTTTTTTTTCTTCCCCCACATGATTTTGGCACTTGGCCAAAATCAACTTCCCAAGGCAAGCTTTCTCTAAAAGAACCTGAAGCATTTTTTTGTGATTAGGAATCATGTCTGAAAGCTGCCACAACCAGTTGTGTAGGCATGTCAAAATGACTTTATACAGTATATCTGAAGCATTTGGGGGGGAGGGTCTGTTTTTTCCTCGTGTACCAAATTGTTGCTATTATTATTCTAAATTTCCACAGCTTATGCACCTCCAAAAACCAAGATACAGAGAGCTAAGGCATAATGAGGATCGTTGGTATCTTTGTATTTTTCAACATGCCAAAGCAGCACTAATTGTCACATTTAAGCAAGATACAGTATTAGGGGTTGCTTAAAACACTTGTGGACGTAAAGCAGATGAAATCTTTAAACTTTTAATCTCAGTAAATTATGCTCAGTGAACAGTAAGTAATTATATTTTCGAGAAGTTTCTTTGTTTGAATTGTATGTGTGGAGCTTTCTGATATATCTACTTAAGAAAAACCACATGCCTGGGTCCACTGGGGGGAAATTTGCAAGGAAAATCTTGGATGTGCCTTTGGATTTATCCCATTCCCGTGAAATCTGGGTATGGGTCTGATCTATGAGACAGGGAACAGGAGCTGGGTAGTCCTTTGTTGTTAAAAAGAGGGAAAGGGAGTTAGTCTACACATTAGTAAGGAGCTGCAAAAGTTCATGTTTCAAGTGTGCTCAGAGTTTTGAAACTTGTGGAGTGCAATAAATGGGTTATTATTCCTTGCTGATATTCCTTACATAAACAAGTTTGGCACTGTAAGTGAATACATTATTATTGTACACTTGAACATTCTGTGAATTTACTCTGTGAATTGGAAATTAAGGACCTCCTATCACGTGCTGTGTATGCTCTACTCCCAGTGTTGTTTCCACGTGTGTTCAATGTAAAGACAAAATGCATTAGGCAGCACTTTTGTCAGGTATTTGTATTTTACATTTCTGCACTTGTGGCCGTAGCCGAGGATTTGCTCGTTCCTCCCTGTGTGTGTTGTTTATTTATAAGCAACACCGTCTTTTGGCAGCAATATCGATATGGAACAGCCTTTTTCTCACCTTCCCTGCCCCCTGCCCCCAGCCTTGATCCCTTTTGCTGCTGTTAAAATGGGCTTTTTGCAGGTATTGTCTTTCTTCTGTTAAACTGTATTTTCTGTAAGGTGTTGGGTATGGAGTGTGTGTATGTGTGTGTTTCCTTTATTACATAATGTAAGACACAGATACATGGGGAGAGAGCTGGAGCTTTACAGACTCCTCCGAATCGGTACTTTCATGTAACTTGGCTGGGAGAGTTTGTTCATTGTTACGTTGCAGCAGACTGAATTGCAGTACTCAAAAGTCTCCTACAAGTTTTACTGTAACACGTTGTATTTGCAATGAAAATAAGCAGGCAAGATGAACACATTGCAAGAGAATAGATGGAGAGCTACAGTAAAATAAAACTCATATAACTTAATCGTGTTTTTAGGGGGCTTTTTGAGAAGTTTTACAACAGGGGAAAAATACATCGCTGTTGATTCCTGCTTTAATGTAAAGCACTGCCAGAAAATGATCATACTTGGTGCAAATGTAAATGTGATAGTAGCGTTTTTGCACATCATTATGAAATATATTTGCTGGTGCGTGGAAGTAATTTCTCCTGGGTTACCGAGTTTGGTGCTGTTAATTTAAATTATGCACATACCCACCTTGTTACTGCAAAACTAACTTTAAAATGTTTTAGTGTGATATTCTTAGTTTTGACTAGAAGGTTTTACTGGGAAATAAGGAACACACGCTAGTGTACTACTTCTAGAGGTTTTCTTTTTTATTTTGGTTGATGAAGAGTTGTGTTATAAATCACAGCAAGTTATTCTCCAAAAACTTTGTAAACAGTTTTTAAATCCAGAATTTATTTTTTTTATATGACTGAAATGTAAAATCTAATATATGAAGTAACGAAGTTTTTCTTCAAAACTTAAAGCATTATAAATTTGGATTTTGATTGCAGACACCAAATTAACATTTTCCTTGATGAAGAAATCTATTGTCTATATGAACATACAAAAAAAGTCATATTTTCATCAGATAAATCAGCATGCTGCATTTATAAGTTTAAGGTTTGAAATGCATAGACACTGCATTATATTTTTAAATCCAAAACTAGTAGATTAATGTTTCTTTATAAATAAATTGATAAATAACTGGTTAGTTGCCTTTCCTGACATTAAAACAGGTGAGGGATATAAAGGATTCTCCATTGTACCATCTTTATTTTTAACAGCCCTCAGGAATAATGTCTCTAATATTCCTACTCGCAGGGCTTTATGTTTTCTATTTGTTTGCAAACACATCATGAAAGAGTGAAATTATAAAGCTTCACTTTGTTGTAATTTTGTCTCTTAGATTTTGCTCCTTAGAAATGCTGAACTCTCAGTTGCCCACATCAGTGTAGTAAATCAATTTCTTTTCCATTCAGAAAACAAATTCTTGCTTTTTAGTTGGTATTTTTATTGATCATTAGACATTAATATTTCATATTTTAGTAGTGCAGTGTAAGTGGTACATATTGTTATGCTTTTGAATGAAAGTTATTGATGTATTTATAAAATAATTTCACTTATATGAAAGAAAAAGAATTCTAAACATCGTGGAACAAAAAACATTGGTCTTGTAAAAATAGCTTTGTTTCTCAGTAGATTCTGCTGCATTTTAAAACTTTAGAAGTGAAACAGGACTGTTTTGTTTTGTCTTAGGGGTTTGTTGGTTTTTTGTTTTTTTAGCAAGGACTTAATTCATATAAACTAAGCACTTTGTTCTGTATGTTCTAAATTCCAGCAATGAGATAAATAAATTGCTGGATTGGATGGAACATAATTATTGAATTTTGGCAGAACTTCAGTGAACTCTGCCATGAAAGATTAATGTGCACAGTGCGCTCTTAGATTCTAAAGTAACAGAGTAAGATAAGGGGAGTGCATAACAGCCTCCAACCTTTGTGGTTTAGAGAAAATAGAAAACCATGGGCAAATGTTAACTTTTGGTATAAACTGCTAACGATAATGTTTTGTCATCTGGGTGATAAAAGCTACAGGAGTAGACAAGAAAATCCAGTTTAACACAAATTCTCTCCCCTTCTTTCTTGCTCTGCTTCCCATTTTTCAGTATTAGAAGAGCCACAGTTGCTCTGTTTGTAGAAAAAGGAGAACAGAGCAGGCAGGGTACTTGCAGTATCCAGTAATGCAATGTCTTGATGGAATCCCTCCACATCCACATGTGTCGTACGTGGGGTTTTGCTACAGTCACGATTTTGGTTTGTGATTATGGTGCATTGATTTCAGAATACAAGTAAAATTGCACTGGCTGGATGAAGGCTACATGGAGTCTTAGTAGTGGTTGTAATTATTCCTTCTCTCTTCTTTCTCTACCAAACCTTGATTGTTTAAAACATTTGCTTCAATTGACAATTTGTGGATATAATCACAAAATCTCATTCCTCTTGGCTTTTAAATAATTACTGCACCCAAATAATGTTTTTAATTGAGAACAAAGATGCATATTGTCCTACCGGTTAGGGTCCCTTGGCAGGACCAATAGGACTGCAAAACCTTTTTAGTATTTTCAGTCAGTTTGCTATAGTGGAGAAGAGGCACGACATCCACCCCGCTCTGGGGAAGGCGCTGCCACTTTGCCAACTGCTCCCTGCTCCTGGGAGCAATTCCTCTGCCTGCTCAGCCTCTCCAGCACCGCGAACCTGAGCCCACATGTTTTCTCTTCCTCAGATATGTGCAGCAGCAGGCACCAGCCCCTGGCCCTGGAGCTGGTTTCCAGGAGGGCTCAGGGATTGGCGGCACAATGGGCAGGCTCCAGCATGGCTACAGACACGGGGGCTGCCTGCCTGACTGGCTGGGCATGGGGATATGGCTCAGTGCACCCAAAATGCCTGGAATCAGAGGGAGTGAGGCAGGGAGGATGCATGGTAGTATTTTTCCTGTTTGCTTCTTGCTTCCAGACTGTTAACCTGCTGCTAAGGCTGAGTGTGCTCAGCTCAGCGTTTTAAAATGGGAAGTATTTTGAATCTTGGATATATTTCGTGACTTCAGAGACATTTCTTCTCTCCCTCCTGGTCACATCCTTAAGCTCATGATGACAGCGTTATGAGTGGGATAGTTAAAGAGGTATAAGGGCAAGGGACTGATCCAGTAACCATTGCAGTCAGCAGAGAGAATCCCCCTGACTATGTGTCTTTGGATCCCACACCCTGTGATCTGGCTGCTCTTCCCCCTTATTTCCTGATGGCACTAGCATGACAAGCCTTGTCATCCTACTCAAGAAGCTTCCTTGTCGTCATTGGCACTCCTCAAAGAAGAAGGTTTACTGAGTAAAAGGCTTGAATGTGTCTTCCTTGTGTTGTAAAGAAGCAGAGTCTGAGTGCTTATTCTGGCTGTTCACAGTCCTTTTCCTTGTCTTTCTCCCCTTCTGGAAATGACTCTTGTTCCTGACCTTGATTTATCAATTCGTATCACCATTTCAAGTGAAGTTCAATATGTGCAGCTACCTGTTTTCTAGTGTATCCCCATTAAAATGCTCCATTTGTATGTCCATGTATGTCCATGATGAAATGAATTTATATTCTAGGCCAATTGTTTTGATAATCAGGCACAATTTTCTTTCAGTAAGGTGGATTCCAAGATACCTTCATCTTCAAACAAAAAAAGGATACTCTTATCTTTTTTTATAGAACCATAGAAAGCTTCAGTCTTTGCCTTATAAATGTGTTTAGTTGGAAAATCTTTACCAAGTTATATTTGGAGCGTATCTGTATTTTAAAGTAGACAATGATTATTTTTCTTTTAAGTAATTCACAGAAATGAGCATTGTTTTTAGCAGTGTAAAAATGGTAACTAAAGAATAATAGGTAGTAGGAATATCGTGCCCTCTTTGCATGGCTAGTAAATATATTTGCAGTGTGAAATCAAGTGATGCTTTCACAGCAGCAGGGTTATGGACTGTTAAAATACTCAGGCTTAAAATATTCTAGATTTATTTTGCAAAAGCTGTTTATACAACCCAGTGAACACCCTCTATATAACTTTAGAGCTAATAGTTGGCTGAATGTTGAAATGCCTACCAGGTGTCACGTGTGAGGCTCTGTGATGA
Source organism: Zosterops lateralis (assembly GCF_965231275.1). Taxonomy (NCBI): domain Eukaryota; kingdom Metazoa; phylum Chordata; class Aves; order Passeriformes; family Zosteropidae; genus Zosterops; species Zosterops lateralis. Next base: position 113,465,410 of record NC_139763.1, read on the forward strand.
CCAGACAGAAAGGCTGATTAAAGCAAAACCTGCTGTTCCCTCCCTCAGCTCCCAGGGGTGCCGGGCTGGGGACGCTGGGCCCCACTGCCCCGCAGCAGCTGCATAGAGTGAGGCGGGAGGGAGAGCAGAGCGAGGGCAGGAGCAAAGCCAAGGCTCTTGTGGCTGCACAGAGCATTTGTTCTGCCTGGTGGAGAGGGAACACGGTGCTGGTTTGGGCTCTGAGCTCTGCTCGGAGCCTTTCCCAGAGCGGGGCCGGTGTCTCCCAGCTGCGGTCCCAGAGCCCTTGGTAGAGTGTGAAGTCCCATGGGCAGAGCACTGGGAGAAGAAGGCTAGGTCCTGCGAGGCATCCTCTGGGTCTTCATGAGTTACAGCAAAATTTAACACCTGAATTATATGCAGAAACTATGAGCGTTCTTAGATCTGTAACTATATGGAAACCTTTCTTTCAAGCATGGTAATGGATTATTAAGCAGCATAAATTATACTGAAAAGATGTTTGGGTGCTTTTTAAGTTACCTGCACATTGTGCAGGCCAGCAGAGTAAATTATCCTAAAACATAACCTGTAAAATGACGTACCTTGTTTTTTTACAAATTTGCACATCTTGATGTCCATTTCTGAAGAGTCTGACCCTGGGCATGCCACGTCTCCCAAGGGCTGAGCATTACAAAAGTTTGACCTTTCCCTTCCACTGAGACAAAGAAAATCTTTCATGTCAACATTACAGTCTTCCAAAATATAGAAAGAGTGTTGTGAAGAAAAATATTTTTTGCAGACATCTGAAACTTTTTTTTTTTTAAATTGTGAGAAATGAGGAAGAGTGATGTAAAGAAAGCTGTTATACTTGGGTGGGGCAAGAGGGAGGAGGGGAGGGAGGTTTGAGTTTAGAAAACCCAACAAAGTCATATAACTCTCAATGTTTGCAACCTATGAAAATATTGATGACAGAATTGAAATTGAGTTATGCCGGCAGATCACAGCTGAAATTCCATTTTATGGCCTCAGAGCATGGCTAAAGCAGCAGAGTATTTGACTAAAATACCGCTGTATTAATGGTAGGGAAGAAACAAGTACCAGGAAGGAATTCCAAATTCCTACAATGTCTCTCATTTGGGGGCATGCATTAGTTTGGTAAATTCCAATTCCCAGACTGGCAATAATGATTGTTGCTGTATACCCTTTATGACTTTCAGAGCAAGAGAAGCCAACATGAGGAGCATAGATATTGTGATACCCTCAGTGGTAAGTACCCTAACTGCAATCAAGTTTATTGCATTTTTGTAGAGTGGAGGCCCTTTTCAAGACCACACTTGATGCAGCTTAGTCACACAACAGCTTCAAATGGCATTCTGGAATAATAGGGCAGTAATGTGATACAGTCTATAATGAAAATCAGTGTAAAGCACAGGTGGTTGCAAGCATTTGTGTGGTCAGATATAAAACCTTTGCTATGGGTACAAGCTACTGCTTTCCCACTTGAGGAAAGTATAATTAAAAGTGGTTTCCAGATGTGCTGGCACACATCTGCTGTTTTTAAAAGGAAATTTTGCAAATACAAACTGAACTATATTGCATTCATTGTTAGAAAGCTGTTGATGGTTTTTCAGGTAATATAAAGATTGGAGGCATCAACACTCCCACTGTAAAACTGAGGTGTCTTTAGACAAGAGCATTTTGTGTTCACATTATGTTCTTAGGATTTTCTGTGAGTAGTTCATAGCTGAGCTGAGGCAAATACACAAAATTTTTCTGGACAAAAATTAACACTTATTTCATGAAAACATGAGAGTTGGTTCCTTGCTAGTGATTTCATTTTTTTCCTGGGTAGATGTAGCAAATTTGCTTGTTGTTTTGTTTTCAGCGTAGTGAATAAATGATATTTTAAAACAGTAGGATTCTGTTTCTTTAAACAAATTTTCAAGATGTGGTAATAATCAGGAAACAAGAAAAATACGATATGTTGAGAATAGTCCTTTAATTTCAATTCTCACAGACAGCAGATAAAACTCTACTTCCATGAAGTAGTTCAACTAACTTCCTTAGTTGAACTATCTGGAAGAAAATAAATTAGAAAAAAAATTAGAAAAGGTGATAGGCTTTAAAATATTGCTGAGACAAGATTACAGTTCTTCTGTTTTAGCTAAATAAAAAATCTATTTGTCCTAATATCCCTCTGATTTTGATAAAGTTAGTATTTTCCCCTGGAAATGTTGTTATTAAAATAAAAGCCATGTTTCAGAAATAAGATTTTGCAGTTCTGGAAGTTTTAGTTACTGCTGCTGCTTGGAATAAGTGCAAGGGAAGAACGCTGTGCATGCCACCTTCTCACTGATTCTTCTTCTAACATTGCAGAGGTGTTCATAACTTATGCAGAGTTGGTATTGAAAAAAATGAAGGATGTCTTGGACTACTGGCCAGGCTGCTAAATGATGACAGAAAGTTTTTTTAGGATGTCCTGTGTAATATTGCCACACCATTGCACGTATTTTCTTTACTTACTTCCACAGATGTGATTTGTAGGCTCCCTTTTCAAGTGAGAGTCTAATTCTTAGCAATTATCTTAGGGAAATTCTAACACTGAGTAAATCATTAATTTCTGGATATTTCCTCTTTGTTGAACTCTTTCCTACAGCAGTTGTTTTTTTCATTAAAATCTTTCTTTCTTGACTAAGCATAATCTAAAATCTCTTTTAAGTGTGTAAATGTTGGAATAATTTGCAGAAGATTTAGTCAGAAAAATGGCCACTGAGCTCAAATAACTTTTGATATAAAACTTAACATATTGTCTGGATTTAAGTTTTTGGATTAGCTTTTCTGTCTGATATCTTTTAAGTTCTTACAAAGGCATTGATGGATTCAGTAAGGGATGCAAAAAGCAACCTCGGTAGCAAATTACCCTGTGTGTTTGATTTTTCTGGAATAACATAATAGCTTGCTGTTGTCCTGGTGCTGCTAAACAACAATTCTCTGGCTTTAGTAATTTCATGCCTCTGAGACAAAGTGTCCAGATCATCTCATTGCATCTGGTCTGTGAATGGAGACTTCTTGAGGATGCAATGAAATGGATGACAATCAATAAGAGAGATATTGATAATGCCATAGTGAAAATGCTGATTTCATCAATACTGCTAGGACATCTGACCTTTTTCTTCTAATGTGTATTCATTGTGATGGCTCTGGTATATTATAAATGTTCTATTGTGGCATAAAGACTTCAAGTTTGTGCTTCCAGTGACAGTTTTACAAGGATATATTTACTAACACATATACATACGTTTAATAATAAACCACATTTAAATCGCTGTTTGCCCAGGAGGTAGGATTTTAGCACTGAACCGTGGGTATTTTTCAGGCAAAATGCCATTTGACATGAAACTTAGGAAGGTCTAAAAGAATACAGACATTCAGATATGAAAATGTGCAAAACGAACACTACCTGGCACTTAAATTGCACTCTGCTGCAATTAAGACATGTTAATAGTCACTGCTCTGAACTGGCTGCTCACATCGACATCAGCCCTGGCCAGACCCTCACAGTTTTGTATATCACCATTTTGAATAAAGGGTCAGTTTCCACAGAAGGTTGGGTGGGTTGGACAAAAGAAGTAGCTTACTGAAAAAATAGATTATTTGAATGCTGGGAAGATTGCATCCTCGGCAACTGCAGGATTTTTGGTACTTTTTGATTATTTCTAATATTTGAAAATAGGATGCTGCCCTGAGCTGGGGAGATGTGGAAAAGTATTTTGGGACTGTGCATCAAGGGGCATGAAAAAGGTACTTCACTGGTGAGCAAAGATCCTGCCCTGACCCACAGATGCAGGAGACAACCCACCACAGATGTATCACCCCTCAAGGGCAGCAAACCTGTCCAGTGTAGCTCAAACAGATGAGCCACTGCTCCTCTGGGGTATAAACCTCTTCCAGACAAACAATACCACTCTATAAGAGGCCAGGGAGTTGATGGCTGTGAGTGGACGACCTGTTACATATATGTGATACCATTGCTACTCTGTATTGCCAATTTGGCAAGGATTTCCTCTTCTGAACATCTATATCCTAGTTATTTGGGTAGTATTTTGGATTCAACAACTCCAGTGCTTCCTATTTCACCCAGAAAAACAAAAAGAATTGAGAGTCCCTGCTTGATGCCACATTTTATCTCCATTTAGAACTTTTTTTTTTTTTTTTTTTTTTTTTTTTTTTTTTTTTTTTTTTATCTTGGGCTTTGAACTGTTGATATAAATGTTTTCTTGTAGCTCAGGAACATTGCTAGCAATTTTAATGCCTCCCAGATATCCATTCTTCACTTTAAATTAAAGCTATGGCTTCACAATCAGTTGCTGGTAAGAATATGATCTATAATGTTAGAAGTGTTGGCTAAGGCCTTGGGAAGACTAAAGCACAGAAAAAAAAAAAAAAGAATACTCTTTAATATTAGGACTAATTTTTAAAAAGTATGTCCCTGGGATGAAAAAATTCAGGGAGGACAAAGACACATTCAAAATATTGTTAAAAATAATCTTCAAGTATTTTGATGAAATGACTTTACAGAACTTAAAGACAGATCAAAAGTATTTATCATGTGAGTCAAGATGTTTTCTTAAGGTTCATACTTTTCTGATCTGTGAAATAGAAAAAAACATAAACTAGAATTTATCTTATAAATTAAGGTCACTGGGAAGGTGAATCAGATCCAGTCATATATTTGCTCTCAGAATATATTGAAATATTTTATTTTGTCTTGGTTTTTTACATCTATATTAGTCTTTGTGAGAAAGAAAACCAAAAAGATAATTTTGAACTTAAAACCAGAACTTTTTGATCTTGAAAATATTTAAATAGAATAATTCAACAATTTCAAAACCCTCTCTGCTTTTTTAAATGACTAGTAAATTGACACATTTCATTGCAAATAACTTTATTTTTAAAGAAACAGCTTTTTTTTGAGGCAAAACTGTCTAAAAATTTTCCTGTTTACTCTATTGTGTGACAAACATATATTTTGCACTTCTTCAATTGTTGTCCTTGTGATTTTGTACAATGTGAAACATTAACTAATTATCAGTTTAAGCTGTGATTTTTCACATTCATTCTTAGAGAACGAAGTACATGATAATAGAAATATATGGAAAATCTAGTTTCAAAGGCTTTGGCTCATATAAGCCTTATATGCTCATGGAAATAAGACCACTGAAACCATCAGAAGTGGTGTGCTCAGCGATTTACTTGAGGTCAGTATGTGTTACACCAATATAAAATATTTTATGAGACCTTCACGCAGATAGTTACACTGCAAATAATCTTGAATACAGCCATGCAGTAATTCTTGCCCTGAGCTTTCACCTCCTTTGGGTTTTCCCCCAGTGCCTGGGAAACCTGTACAGAGTCCCTGGGATGCCAAAGGTGCTCTCCAGGGGGGGCCCATATCCTCCAGTCCAGCTGGGTGGCTCTGTCACTTGCCTTCTCCCCACGTCAGCCCTCTGTTGAACTGGGCTGAAATCCCTTGGTATTTTGCTGCTTCCTAATATCATCCTGTTGAAATGTTTCAGTGGTATTTAAGGAAAACTTAAAGGCACGGCCCTTAGAAGTGTTGTTCAAAGTGATTATACCCTGCTCTTTACAGGTCTTATGAGGGAATATCTGCTTTGAGCCAGAAATGTGAGCACTGTGCCTTCTATTCTTGTGCAGGGTCATCAGTTATGGCAGCAGCACTGAAGACATATATATCCCCTCCTCTCCGGTCCTGCATAACTATTTATATTGTTTGCTAATCAAGGGCTTCAGAACTGAGGTTGTTTCTGATCAGTGCTGATTCAACTATTAGATATACAGAAAAGCAAATAATTCTGAATATTATTTTCACTTTTCTGTGAGGCAGCCTGGAGAGGCAATAATTTTGAGGCATCCAGTCTCTTCTAGAACTGCCTTCAGTCCAGACAATTAAAGGGATATTGTATATCTCTGAGAAAAGAGCTTTAGCTGTTCAGGGGCAGAACACGAGTTTCTCTCTATGTCAGTAGCTCAGTAAAAATGCACGTCTGTGCAGTGTGTGCAGTTGCTGTTGACAGACACTCCCTGTTAGCTGGGACTGTGTTGGTAGTCTGGAGCGTGATGTCCCATTTTGGGCACTGGGCAACAAGAAGGGGGCAGAGTACAATGACAATAATCAGAGATCCTGAAGGTCTGATGTACAGGGAATGTTTGAATCAAGTGGAGTCATTAGCAAAATGTGTTAGGAAGGGCAAGAATAACTAGTGGTGCCTTGTGGACACATGGAAGATCTCTTGTGTTCTCTTTGGCCTATCTCTCCATTTCCTCCACCATTTTCCACATTCCCTATTACTTCACCCTGCCCACTCTAGCACATGCAGTTCTCTAACTTTTCAGGAGGAGTTTATGCACAGTGCTTCTGGTTGTTAAGCTCGTAAAGAGTTGATCAGGAAAATTTAACTTCTTTCATTACAATTAGTGTCTTGTGTTAACTGGCAAACTGATTTGTATGACAAGAGCTACTTTAGTGGATGACATTGTTAAAAGAAGTCTTTTCAGCCTTCATCATTGCTCCTATTTCCAGCTGCATTTTCTGGTGTACTGCCTGAATACTTCCACTGCTTTTTGAAATAACAAGGAACAACCTTCCTGGAGATCTTGGTCCAGGAGCAAATTCTCTCTGCTTTGTTTTTTCTCATCCATTGTTCCCATGGGTTTCTGAAATGTAACACTGAAAATTCAGTGTGAAAGTTTTGCTTCAGAAAAACCTAAATAGTGGGAAGTTCTTATCTAGCAAATTCTGGATAGATGACAATAAAAGAAAAAACAACAGAAAAAACCCCAAACCCAAAGAAAATGCCACACAACCCAAACCCCCCAAACCCAACCAATTGTAAATATTTCAGCTTCAGCATGATGGCAGCTTCCTGTGGCTAAGAAAGTGTCCAAGGGAAGATCCTGTACTTACAGAATAGTTGAAGATAGATTGGGATATGAACATTGTGGTAATGTTGTTTGGATTTTATTTTAGCCTTTTTTTACCTCTTAAGTGAAACAGACATGGACTATGCTAAGAATGTGTGTCTAATGCTAGACAAAATCCCTTTGTACATAAATCATGAGTACACGGAGTCTGTATTTTGCCAATGGATTCAGTAACATGCTATAATTAAGCTTTGAGAACACATAAACTACAAACCCTTGATAAAAATGGTTACCTGCAAAGTCTTACTGTGTAAGCTAGAGCTGCACTAGGATACTTTTTCTTCGTTTAAAATATGATGAATATTGGATGCTGAGAAACACATGAAATGACATCAAAGTTATATAGATCTTTCCTTGTCAAGTGTTCAAAGTGGTGTTCAGATTTTCTTTTTTGATGTGAACAGGGGAGTTCTAGGGGCAGAATATGTCCCATAACATGATAATAAATACCTGTTCCTCTGAACAACCATGTCTTCCTCACTAAGTGCTGACTGTTTGCCTCAGTGCTCTGCAAAGCAAATTTACAGACTCTGTCTGCCAGGAAATTCTCAAACTGGAAAGCAAACACAGGATGGAGACAAAATACACTAGGGCATCCAAACCAAGTCTGTTAGAGCAGATAGAAAACATCAACAAATATAAATGGAGCGAGAGAGCAGAGGGTGTGTGGGAGATGTTTGCTTTCTTGAAGAAAATGAAGAAAATTCCCATTTGTGGTGTTTTGAATACAACTGAGGAGGGAAAAATAAACAACAGAAAAACAAAACCCAACTCTGTGAAACACAGGAAAGAAGGTGCTAAAGTAAAAACAGTATAACTCATGATGGAGTGAAGACCATGTGGTCTAAAATATAGCAAGAATGTGGGCAAGATAAGGATCCTAGAAATAAAATTTAGATAGAAATAGGGTTCATAGTACCTACAGATCACAAGGAAATGTGAGGTTAGTGAATAGAAGGTGTGCACTTAAATCTCTGTGTGCACTGAAAACTGGAGTTTTCAAAAGAAAATGGAACTCTTTGAAGTTAAAGACATATCTAGATAACATTAAAACATGACTAGCTGATCACCAGGTTCGGGTTCATATTTGGATGTAAATTAAGTAAAAATTCATCTTGTTGAAATTGTACACCACAGAATGTCAAGAGAAATCTTGAAGAGGTTTTCTAGTCAGTACTTGCTTATTTTTAAGCAGTGTAATGCACTTGAGTGGTGGACTTTGAAATTTCTTCTTTTTTTTATCTTCTCAAGTAGAAAATTTTCTGTTTCTTTGTGTTTCAAAAAAAATAATTTTTTTTTTGAGTAGAACAAACTCTTTCCCTTCATAAACTGTTTGATGCCTGATCAGCTATAGCTCCTTCAAGTTTTTCCAGCTTTTCACTGCTGAATTCAGCACAGGTGGATTTTTTCAGGTGTTGGACAATACATCTGATGTTGTCTGCACCCTGATTTTTTCTGATGTGTGGCTGATTTGCCAAAGTGCTGAAAGCTTCTATTTGAACACCTTAAAGGTGACAAGTGAGGTCAAAATTATGATACAACCAGAATGAGGGAGTATTTGGTCTTGCTGCTGTTCCTCTGTACTGTTTATATTTAACTCAAAGCATAATTTGTCCTCTGAGTACAAAACTGGGTGTTGTTTTTGGTGGGTTTTTTTGTTGTGGGTTTTTTTTTGTTTGTTTGTTTGTTTGTTTGTTGTGGGGTGGGTTTTTTGTTTGTTTGTTTGTTTTTTTGTGGCAAACTGTCATTTTTATATTGCTTCTAAAAACTGAGGGAATGTTGAGAAGACTTGTTATTGCCAAAAATACCTCAGAGGATCAGCATCCAAAGAATCAGAATTTAGAAATCTGGGCATACAGTGGGATTTGAAGGACACAAGGATGTCAACAATAGATGTTAGGTTTGTGATGAGATTGTAGAAATTGAGGAGCAGAAAAGGGAACATATAGGGGTCTGTTGTGACCCAAGTTATGAAAGAGAGAGGAGGAAGGGACATCACAAGGAAGCGGATAATCCTGGGTATGATTTCAAAGTTTTCAGAGCACACCCAAATCAAACCTCTGTGGTTCCTGACATTTTGCCTGTTACAAACCAGTGCAACATTCCATCCAAGAAGTCCATGCTGAAAAATGTGTTTTAAAGTGGAATGCTTTGTTAGAGTGTGTTCCTGAGTAAGGGGCGAGGAATTATGCAGCCTAGGAGGTGATTATGGTGGCATGGGAGACTGATGATGTACAGCTGTCAGACCAGAAAAGAACTGGTGTATGAAGTTAGGAGTGAAATTGCTGTTTTACTCCATCTCTAAGGTGGCATTTCTGTAAAACAATAAAACCAAGATTTTTGGTGCTTAGAACCTGAAATATGCTTCCCCTGCCTGCCAAATCTCAAGTTAAATGTCAATATTGCTTTCAGAGGTACTATTTTTAAAATGTCCTGGAGTGAATTGTGTCATCTTACAGAAAGTCTTCCAGCCAGACCAAAGTCATTTTCCCGCTTGTACACAATTTGGGTAATGAGGCACAACTAAAAGCAGGAAAACCCTTTTCAATGGGAAATATAGGAAATACTTGAAAAAATATTCACAAAACATCAGGCCCATTATCCTAGAATTAAAGTTCTAGTTCAGCAGTTTTCTATATATTTTCTAGTCATGACCATGTGTTTCTGGTTTTCTTCTTGCTAGCTGTATGTACCCCAAGCCTCAGTTTAAACAAGAAGACAGATTCTGATTTTTTTGTTCTGCTGACTGTATAACAACAGTTCTCTTCTCATCAGTTTAATGTGATATCACATTAGTTAGAAAAATTACCTGTGTAAGATTGTATTCACCATACCCTGGTGGAAAATACACCAGAATAAAGTTGAAAGGATTTATTTCCAATGTGCTATTGAGAAGAAGTTAGGAAGGACTAGCAGTCTTGTTATATAGGTGATTTTCATTTATTTGGGTCTGCTGATGATCAAACACTTCAGGCTTTACCTCAGAGAAGAGAAAAGTATCAAAGTGATTTTCACCACCTATTAGTAGTAGGCAAGCAAAACACCTTGGTCTTAAATTAAGAATTCAATTTTGAAATAAAAGATTTTTGTATATAATTCCCATGAGTTTTTAATGAGGTTGTTTTTTTTCTTCTTCTGTGTTTCTCTGTAACTTACTGGTTTAGCTACTGCTCTTACTTTTGTTTTTCTTTAGAGCTCTACCTCCAAAAGAAGAGTGTATTTAAAATCCAGCATTCCATACTAAAATCTGTAGTGGCATCACACTTGGGTTTTTTTTTGTTGTTGTTGTTGTTTTTTTTTTTTTTTTTTTTTTTTTTTTTTTTTTTTTTTCTGCTGGCCACATCTTCATTCTGAAATCCAGTTACGGAGTTGCTCTTCTGGAGTTTGAAACTGTCCAATGGTCCCTGTAATACCACTTTGAGGCATCTCATTTTTGTCCTTCCATCTTGGTCCATTCTGCTCAATCCCTTCCTATTGCTCATTGCCAGTGGTATTCCTGCCTCTTTTTCCATGTTGGAAACCTTTGCATCACACATGCACTGAGCACTTCTCTTTTTATTTGTTGACCCTTGACTGTTGCTTTTGCAAAGATTTTGCTAATACTGGTTATGAGGCACAGTTTTGTTGTTTTGTTTTATTTTCTTTTTAAATAAAGAAGTGGCATAAGGGTTTTCTGTTCAATTAAGTCATTCAAAGCTTATGTTTATGCAGGTAATTAAAGGAGATTCTTGTGTGTTTTACTTACAGTGCTTTGATTCAGCTGGATCTGTCTCTACTCATGCCACACAGTATTTTCTAACATTTTGAATTCGTTCCTTACTCTTATAGTTCGGCTGTAGCTTTTGAAAAATTTCCTGTGGTTTCTAGGATAAAAACTTTACTTACTGTACCCTCAGTGAAGGCAAAGAAGTATAAATTAATATTCATACACTGAAATATTTTATTTTGTTATATTGTTCTCAGCTACCCACTCTTGGAGAGTTTGGGAAATATTTCCTAAATCTGATGTTAAAAGGCAGTTCAGAAAGTGAGCATTTGGAAATTACCTTTGGAAAAGTCTTTCTCTGCCCATTGATGGGCATGGAAATATACTTTCTTAAATAAGTAAATTAGATACCAGGAGCCAAGCCATAGGAAAATCATTGCCCTTTGTTTTGAGCTCCTGTAACATGTGCTTTTAAGCTTAAGGAAAATTAGAGGATTCTCATAACTAGCCTGAAGTAAATTTCAAAATTCCCACCTCACTCTCTTCAAGAGTTGAAGTAGTGCACAGTCTCCCTGTGCTTTGAAATCTGCCTTGTCTTTTCTTTGGGGACAGTCCTGCATGACTGCAAACAATGACCTGGATTTTAATTGGGCAAGGACAAGTTCTGTGTCTCAGAGAACCTATTGCCGCATGATATTTGCTGAAAGTTTATGCATAGCAAGGTTCTCTTTTATGTATCTTGGCATACATTTTAGCCAGTTTTATTCCTGCGGAATTATAACTTCTATTATAAATCTAAGAAAATGTCAATATTCCATCTGAGGGACGAAGCTAAATGTAGAAGGTGGATTGTGCTTTACATATACAGTGCCCATCCAATGAAGGATGCAAAAGCTGCCATTTTTGTGTGTTTCAAAAAATAGCCCAAGCAAACAAAATAAGAGTTGAAAAGGAGATTTGTACTTGAAGGATTGTCCTTTGCTCTTCCCACTCTTTTCTGCTCATTATGAATACTCAAATGACATCCTTCAAAGCCTTCTGTAATGCATTTCTTCTGAATGCCAGTCAGACAATACATGAAGAGCTCTGCTTCATGTCAGAGATGGGACTAGAGGTGAAAAGCAGACGTGGTTGGGATTGCCCTGTGCAGCTGCAGAATGGCATTTCAGACCAAGTTTGCCTCATCAGAACCTGGGATCACATTTACAGTATCTTCAGGCAGTGTGTCTCTCTAGGAACAGCGATTCTCCAGTTTTTTTGAAAGAATCTGTTGTATTGCTTGTAAGGAATTTCTATTATTTCATTACTGTGATCTAAGAAATAAGTAATTTTTCTTTAGGTCTGCAGGTATAAGATGGAGCTAAAAAACTCTAACAACTGCAGGTCTAGGTATTTAAAGCATTATAAACTGCAATTTGCAATTGCTAAGTCATCAAACAAAGTATATAAAAACTTGTGAGTGGCAGTAAAATTATTGAGCCGCTGGGTATGCATATATATTTACTTGTATAGCTTTAGCACTGTTTTCTTAATATTTTTTTTCATAAAAATCAGGCTTTTTGAAACAGTTTAAATTAATGGCTATCCTGAACTTATTACATGGGCTCTTGGAAGTCAAATCAGCACACATTTGGGGAGCTGAATTTTTAAATTATAAAATCATGCTGTATGTGGTGACTTTCAAGTTATACAGAGCTTATATTTACAGGTACAACTAGGGCAGTAGATAGAGCTTGTAGCTGTGCAAAGTTTTCATAAATCCTATAGCAATAATAAAGCTGATCTGTTTTTTCATGCTAAACATGGTTCTGGGATTTCAGTATGTTGAGAAACATTGGCTTCATAAGCAGTCATGTGTTTCTAATTCGGCAATTCTAATTACAGGAAACTTAACGATAATGAATAGTAACAAAAATAAAATATAGATGAAAAAAAGACAAAAGAGAAATTAGTTTCCATCCCAAGAAAAGAAGCCTTGTGCTAATAAACTGGTGGCTTTACACTGGAAAATTCATTTGTTGTACTTAGAGCATATATGTTAACTGTTAGCAGCAGAGTTTTATTTTATTTTTGCTTTCCTTTTTATTTTCTCTTTGGTTCCCTTGTTATGGCTACAAATATCTGTTTAATAATTGGGAAAACATGATGGTAAGGCCTGATCCTAAACAGGAAGGCAGCTGGTGCCTCAAGAGTTTGGTAATAGGATATCAGATTTTGTCACTGCCGTAAAATCAGCAATAAACTTAGGCAAGATTTTTGCCCTGCTGAACGAGAGTTTTGCCATTGATTTCAGGAGAGTCAGAATTTCATTGCTGAGGTGTGATAAGTAATAGCCTGAGTCAGAGTCTATGGCAAGCAGAGGAAAGCTGCCTCCCTGGCTTGCCTTGGCTGAAATGTTTATGGTTGCTGTGTCTGCATCACAGCAGGATCCAACCTCTGCCACTCCTGCCTGTTCTGGTAGTGTCTGATGATGGAACAGGCACAAAGGTATGTAGCCTTCTGTTGGGTTGGTTTCCTTTTGTTTTCCAAAGGTGGTGGAAAAACTGTTTGAAGGAGTTGCTGAGGCGCTGTATCCTTTCTGCTTTAACTTTTAGTAAATAAGACTTTGGTATCTGAGTTTCATAGGACATCAAAGGATGAAATAACTAAGAAAAAGATCCTCAGCAATTGACACCAAATTGAGCATAAGGATGATAAAGTGTAGGACGCTAGGCCTGGAACTCTGGGCAGTTAAAACACCAAGTGATCCAATTAAAAATAAAAGACAAATTCATGCTATTGTTGGGGAACTGTGAAGGTCATTTGTTCATAGTGATTCATTGGCCAAGAGCAGCAGCAGCAGCAGTAGCCTATATTAGACAGATTTCATTCAAAATTATCTTTGATAGAGAGCATAATCAATCAACTATGGTGATCCTCATGTCAAATGTCATAGCTGGTGAATTAGCTCTACCTAAGCCCATTGATAGATTTATTTATGGACTGCATATCCTGGCAACATCCACAGATTTAGGGCATTAAGAAGAAGGTGAACTGTTAAGTGATGTAGCAGCTTGTCTGTTAGCCACCTTTTTGGAAATAGAATCATCAAGTTTCAAAAATACAAACTTTCAAAAGACTGCAAATTCCAAGTAGTGCCTGACACATTCTTAATTTTCTGCACCTTTTTAAAAAAAATCTATTGAATTAATTTTGAAATTGAATGCAACTTCCTTTTAACTTCAGTGTAATTCTACTTCCAGTTTAAGAGATGTTTCTTCATAGCCCTTCTTTTGGAATGTTCAGTAGCAACAAAGATGTTAGAAACTTTAAATAGAGCAAAATTTTGAAACTTATTTTGTATTCTGGAGTGTTGTTTGAAGAACAAATGAAAACGTAAAGGGCTTGCTTTTTGCACCTGAAATGCCTTAGGTTTTTAAGAAATCTCAGTACTTTCCTTTGAAACTTATAAAAAATCTGATATTTTTAAACCCAGAAGATCTAAACTGAATCTCACCCAGTCATTTCTGGTTTCTCTGTGAATACTTATGAGCAAAGATCAGGAGACTAAGATAATAAGAATCTCTGCCATCTTTCTTTTCAAGTTAGAACATCTTTATTTGTTTCCTTATTTTGTTCTTGGTGTCATGCCCTCAACTGCATGCTAAAAATTAACTAGAAAGATGGGAAGGCATGTTTGCAAGCTAATGAACTTTAGTCATTTTAGTTTCTGATGTTTAAATACAGTACATTATGTGCATGATATGTGTGCAAAACTAATGTGATATGGTACAGAAGATGGAGCCAGGGCTCTCCTCAGTGGTATGCAGTGAAAAGTTGATAAGCAATTCTATTTAAAGGCAATTTGAAAAACTCACAGCTTTTTACCAGGGGGTGGTCAGCACTGAAGCAGGATGCACTGAAGCAGGATGCACGGAGACTGTGGGGTGTCCATCCTTGGAGATACTTAAAATCTGATGGGCACAGCCCTGAGCAACCTGCTGTGAACTGAGTTGGCCCAGGCAATCTCCAGAGGTGCCTTCCTACCTCAGTTTTCAGTGTGAATCTGTAATACAGTCTTGGCTAATGTAATAACTAAAAAATGTAGGAGATTGTAAGCTAATAGTCTTACAGAAACACAAATCAACCAGATTCTGAAATTGAATTAGTTGTACTTACATGATAGAAAATATATAGATAGTATGTATTTCAGGTAGTATTCAAAGACGACCTTAAAACAGAACTTGGTAGCTCTGTTTGTAAATTAAAAATTAAAGTATTTTTTATTGTCATGATAAACAAGAGGATTCTGAAGAGTAAAACCATAAAAGTCAAAAAAGCAGAAAAGTCACAATGTTAATACTGTGTTTAAAACCATGTCCTAGAGGCAGATATTAACCAACTGAAAAGCACGTAAATTAAGATCTTTTTAAAACGCCGAGTTGCACAAATCATTCATAAAATTGATGTATGTTGACTTTCAACTTTTTTTTTTATTATTCTTCCATTAAAAGTGTGTTTTCCCCTTGAGGCTGCCCCAGCCTTTTGGGAGCTGTGCTGTGTTCCTGATTCTGGAAACTCTGGTGTGTGTTTATGTGGACAGCTAAAGATTTCAGTGGGGTCCAGGTGCAACATGATGACGTTGTTAATAGATTTATTTTCGTACTGGGATGGCACTCAGAGCCTGGGCCTGGAGCCCCTCACTGTGTTAGGTACACTTGGCACAGAGCAGGAGACTTTCCCGCCCAAGGAGCTCCTCCTCAAGCACACAGCCAGGGTGAACTGCCCAACAGTTCCCAGGCATGACATTGGTATGTTCCACCTTCCTCCAGCTTTCTAAGGGTCACTTTGAGGTATACCTTTCCTTGGATTAATTATAGCTTTTTAGGGAAACTATTCTGGAAGGTAAAAGGTACACAGAAGAGAGGAAAATAAATTAAGGAACAGAGTTATGAGACATTTAGAGCATCAGAATGAGCAGGTGGAGGAGCGTGTCTGATATTTAACACTTGGATAGTGTACGTGCATGCCAAAAACTGTTTTAAAAATGACTAATTTTTATGTACTTGCAGTAGTTGATAGTGCAAAAATTCATCACTTTTTCCTTTTTTTTTTTTTTTTTTCTTTTTGAATTCATAGGAACTATATGCTGATAGCTGTGCAAGACACGGCTTCTAAAATGGTGCCCTTTCTCTGCACTGTTAGCTAATTTCCTCATCAGTAAGCAAAGAAAAACTCCCAAATTTATAAGCAGTTCTTTTGCCTTCAAATTAGCATTGCTTATTTAGTATGTGTTTGTTTACCTATTTCCTTTTTTTCTTTTTCTTTTTTTTTTTTTTCTTTGAATTATAGTTTAAAGCAATAAACCAAAGCTTTGAATAGCATGCATGGACATGTTTTAATATATTCATGAGTGATCAAAATACAGTACAGAAATCACATATGCTGCTCTGTTGCAACTTTCAAGGTTCAATCCATCATTCTGGAACCCAGGGGCCTGAGATTTGACATCCTGCCTAGAAACCATACTTCAGATTGGCTGGAACTGTGCCATCTCATATTCAGGTTAAAAGAGCAGCTGTAATTTGTCTGGGTAGCACTTTAACTATGCACAGCAAATTGTAAAACCCATTTTCAGTAATAAACTGGAAGATAAAATAGGTCCATTTGCTTCATTTCCTGATCCATACAAGATTTTCATCATTTTGATACAATACCACTTGGAGTTTGATCTTAAAATGAGACAGATTTCTATAACAATCTTTCTCAGATTAACAGTTTTCCTTAGCCTATATACACTATGTAGAAGATTTCTCTTTTGGTATTTAGTGGAAGCCTTTTTCTATTGTTCTTTGGAACTGAAAATATGAGAATAATTTCATAGTAGGAGTTCAGTTTATATGTGATTGCCATGATAAATAAACCCCAGTTGTATTCTTTTTCAATGTTAAATACTAGATGTGAAAATACTCTATCCTGTTCTTTTTTTTCCCCTTTATATGTCTTAGTATGGCTTGCTTGAAAGAGAGTAGAAAATGTAAGTATGCCCAGCAACACAGAGAGATGTTATATATATATATCTATATATATAAAATTCTGCTTTATGGCGTTAGTTTGTAATTATTTTATGTTTTAACATTCAGTGCTTGCAAGTGTGACTTTGAACAGCAAGGAGGGAAGGGAGTTTTCTGTTTCATTTAGGACCTCAAGAGAACTCATCCCAGGATAGACTTTCTTCAAGGACTTTGCCAGTGAGCCCAGTTGTGGGCCATCTGACCAGGGGCAGCCCCTTTCCCCTGTACATGGAGGCTGTGGGTTTTGTTCCAATTCTTTTCAGGTGTTGCACAGTTTGAGTTCCAGCTCTTGATTTTGTTAGAAGTCTACAGAAGCTTTGTGCTCCCGTAGACTGTAAGAAACAGTTTTAAATGCCATTCTACTTAGTAAACAAGTGATGGCTTGACCATTAATTAACTAACCAGTCCCCTCTGAATCCTTAGTACATGTACTTCACCAACCTTCCTGTAAGTGTCAGATTGCTGGATTTTCCTTCTCACAGAGCCATTTCTCTACCTGCGTTTTTACTTGGACTTCTCTCTTTCAGCTCCACAGACCTCTCTTTTGGGGTATGTTTTGAAGTCTTAGACTTTGCTACACCAAAAGGAAAACCTCCTGGTCGTTCTTCCTAACCTCTGTGCCCCACCTCTGAGCTGAGGAGTCCTGTTCACAGACACATGTCTGGGTGCTGTCCATGCATCACCACTGCAGCACCAGGAAGGCTCTTTCCCTTACTGTTCCCTCAGTACCACAGGGCTTTTTGACATTGTTGGCAAGACACTTGTCTCTGTGACCCCACTGCTGTAGCTCAGCCTACCCTCCTGAAAATGCATTTTTGCAAGATGTTTGTTTCCTTTAGCCCTTTGAAAATGCCTCTGGAATAAGAGTTTGTGCAGCTACAGTGTACTTGTATTAGACATGTAATTTGCTGGGGTAGCCAAGCCAGGGAATATGAAATGTGTTTCTGTATATACCATCTTCCCCTGCCACAGTGAAGTGAGAGCAGGCTGCAGGGCTGTGTGCATTGTGTGTCTTGTGGCCACACAAGCACTCGGTATTCACTGGAGACTCGGAGGTACGACAGCTGCATATAAATATGCATAGTTGGAGAGATTCGTGTTTGTGCCTCGTTCTAGGGCTGATTGGCTGTGGTGCTGCCCCTGCAAATCAATGAGCATTTCCCTCGTCTGTTGGCTGCTCCCTTGCTCGGAAGCAGACAAAATAGTTAAAAAACCAACAGCCCACAGAGGGCTCCTGAGTGAGGGAGACTTGTTTGCTACAGCACTCAAAACATTTCCCTGAATCTACAGTAGCTCTCAGTAGATGAATTTAGCACTCAGCAGATTAATTTAGCTCCCAGTGTGCTGGATTTAGAAAGAAAAACTAATATAGATGAATACATTCTGTTCAGCCAGCATATTTTGTTTTGCAACAATACACATGTCTTATTTGAACTGCAATCTGGTTGGAAAGCATTTTGCAAATGGTGCATTGGTCATAAAAATGAGTCATGCTTGCTCATTTTTTAAAAAGCTCTCATCTACTGCAGATTGAAGAAAAAGGTATTGAGCAATTCACTGGAGAAAGTATTGAAATTTCAGCCATCTCTGATGAGCTCTGTTCAGATTTTAAGGTAGACTTTCATGTTGTGTTAAAAAAAAAAAAAAAAGTAGCTGCTTTAGCTGCATATCTCAGTACGTGATGTGCACCACCCTGCTCATTGTGGCTTGGCTCATCTGCCTTGTGGGCAGGGTTTCCTTGAAAGGATTTACAGGCTGGAAGATTAAGGTGTGTCCAATGGCTTTTGGGAAGACCTCAAGTAGAATAAAATCAAGATACAAAATCCATTGCTTCATGACTTCATTTTAACCTTTAGCTTTCTTTCTTAACCTGGAACATGTTGGAAGGAAAGTGGGACTAGATTACTTATGGATGGTAACCGGGCAGCTTAAGATAACAGTAATGTTTACTAATATCAGGAGCTAGGAAAGTGAATAAAAGATAAAGCTATATACTAAAAATACATTTTAAAAAAGCCAAAACCAAACCAAACCAAAAAAAAAACCCCAAAACAACAACAAACCAAACAAACAAAGAAAAAAAAAAAAACCACCAAAAAAACCAACAACCCAGGAGCTGATAAGATCATTTGAACAATTTTAATTGAACATAAAATGATCAAGGAAATGGAAAGAAAAACGCTGTGATATGACAAGCTGACTTTCAAAAATATTATCCCCAGTAAATGAGTATCTTATAGGAAAGACTATCTCCCAACACAGCTTCCAGAGCTTTTCTTGACAAAGCGTTTCCACTACAAGCAGCAGAATGATGGTCATAAAACATTCTTTCAGTCTCTCAACATTTTTAAAAAGAAAAAAAAAAAACACATTAAAGAAAGGGTTGAAGAGCAAATAACTCGTTTCAATTGAGTTGGTGCTGTAGAGTGCAGATCTAATTTACTCGGGAGATTCTTTGCTGCTGCCATGATGAATGCTTTACAGTAGTGATTCCCAATCCTATTTAATCAAAAGACTGCTAAACCTTCTGGAGAACACAAACCAAAAACCTTCCTCTTAATGACAGTACAGTGGTTTTTCTTTTACCAATAGATAAAAATGAAGCAAAACTTTGGAAACTCTCACAAGGTGTGTTTTCCCTACTTGTTTGTGTGCTGCCTTGCATGCGCAGAGATATGTATATGTTTTCTTCTCTGTTTTTAAATCCTACAATACTTTTGGAATTTATCTTGTGATATCTTACAGGCTACCAACAGGTTTTAGTCAGTATGTCGAGGAGTGCTGAAAGGGAGACCACAGAAGGCTGGAAGCCTGGCTCTTGTGTTTGCCAGGAGCCTTGCCCACCTAACCACAAAGTGTTCTGTGCACAGTTGCTCTTCCTTCTCGATGGTAAATTCTGCTTTCAGTAAGAGACTGCAGCCTTGGCAATCCCTTGCCCCTTGGCTTTGCCCCTGCAGACCCCAACCCCAGTGAACAAAGGATGAAGATGCAGAACGAAGGATGAAGATGCAGAAGAACAAAGGATGAAGATGCAGAAGACAGGAATTTTTCTAAGGGATGTTTGGGTCACACTAGAAGCAAGAAGAGGTTTCTGCTGACTGAGGTCCAGCTTTTTTCTTTTTGTTGGTGCTAGTTTTGAGTCGCACAATCTTTCCTTTTCCTTGGCTCTGTTGAGGTGGTTTTGTACATAAAAGGGAATCATGGAAAGTTAATAGTAAGTCACAAAGATGCAACTGTGCTTTGTGAAGGACTTTGTGAGTACCCTAGAGCACTAGCCTGTGCAAATGTATTGAGGGGGGATTAGTAGTTAGTTTTACCTTCAGTAGTCTGAGATTTTTGCAAATAGACCCAACTTCAGCATCTTCTCTGCTATGGGACAGCACCAGAGCATCCTGCTGCTGCAAATCCTTACCCTGCACAATCCACTTCATTCATCTCCTCCTTTCAAGGTTTTTGTCTTCTTGGCAAGAGCTACAGAGGAAATTAAAGGCTTTACTTCCAGACTATCTTCAAACATGGAGGCCATTTTCTGAAAATCCAGTTCTAAAAGTTTCAGTTTTTATCATTTTCTGTGCTTCCCTGCCAAGATCTCCTTGCTGTGGCAAAATACTGCCATCTGTAAGATATATCAAACTAGATACATTTTAGTGTGTTGAGAATACCATACGCTCATCCATGGCCTTGTTATGGTTTAAGACTGTGCCAGACTTCGCGGCCTGCAGGGCCTTGTTTTAAATGTTTCATTGGTTCATTGGTTTTTTTAAACTTAAAACTTAAAAGTTGCAGCTTGGGACACATCCATAAGTTGGGTTAATTACATCTAGATCTATTATGGAAATCGTGGCTCTGATGTGTACATGGAAACAAGAGATGACATATTGATTGAACTGACTTGTCTGTACATTATAAAAGTATAACATGTCCCCAGCAGTGCACAGTGGTGCTCCTATAGATTCTCACAAAGAATATTTGTTACTATAGTATTTATAGTTAGTGGATCTCAAAAATTCCTCTTGATCATTACAGTACTGTCTATAATTTTATGCAAAAACAGTTCCATGATCATATTAAATGAGTTAGGAACACAGTTATTTCTCCCCTGGAGCACAACTGGCCATTTCTTCCTATTCCTGTGATAAAATTTTAAGCTGCTATTTTTGAATATTCTTGATATTGCTTTGTAGGTTATAAATGATAAAGTGAACTAGATAAGAGATGTTTCAGGTCAGTTACAAAACCATGCTTTGTTACGAGAACAGCACCAAACAACCAAAACACAAGCAGTCTAACTTGCTTAAAGGGACTCCCCATTGTCAGGTATTATTTTCTTCTTACCTTGAGAAACTTGGAGAATAAACAATAGACTAAAGCTGACTAGCTAAATAATGGGATGTGGAAGGTATTTAGTATCAGTGAAGCAGACATCCTGTTTAATAAACTTGCTGCTGTTTAGAACAAATATTTGGTTTGTTTTGAAGTTCATATAAGCTTGCATATAGAGGTTTTACAGTTTTAGTCCTAGGAAACAGAAACTTTGTTTAATGAGGAACAAAAACATTTTCCCTCCCAAGGTTTTACTGGTTCACTAGAAAGAAATAACTTTTATTTATGATTTTGTCTGCATTAGCCGCATGATTTACAAGCAGTGTTTGCCTTCATCACCTTTTCATCTTCATTCTCCTGTCTCTTCCCCTCACTTCGGGGGGCTTACCTAATAGAGATAATAATTTGTAATAACACTGTATCTGAGGAGTTGTACTGGCAAAGTCATAGCAGCTACCTCTGGCTGCTATCTCTGTGTAGGGAGTATTTCTTCATGATATAGTGGAGCTATCTCCTTTAAACAGGCTCAGGTGCAGGGAGAAAATCCCAGTATTCGGTAAAGAAAGTGGGTATCGCTGTCCTGTATAAAGCATTGTTTAGAATTTTTTTTTTTTTTGCTCCATATTTGATGAAAGCTTTGGCAAAGGATGTTGAATAGTATGGTGTGATGGGACATAATTTCCCAAGAAATTAAGAAGAAATAAGATGGTACAGAAAATAGCATGGATTTCACATTTGCTTTGGAATTCTGTACAGAAACCACACATGGCACATTTCGTTCTCCCCTTTTTTCTCTCTATTTTTTTTCTTTTCTTTAACTGCAGATGTTAATAGCTATAGGAACATAATTTTTTGTATCAAAGACTGAAGAAATGCTTCACACAGCAAAATACTACTGGCTAACCAGTTTCTGTCTAAAGGTTTATAGTGGGAGGAAAAAGCACCCCATTTTTTGCTTTCTAGCTAGCCAAGATAGCTCATTTATGCACAGAGCATTCCAAGGGCAGCAGGAGAAAATCTACATGCATAAGATTTGCTGAACCCTTATCACTCAGGAAGTGGGAGTAATGGTCTTTAGATTGGCATTCTAGTCTGGGTTATCAGAGACTTAGTCGTGGTTCCTGAGTTATCGCAGATATCCTGATGTTAAGTAGCATAAGTAGTTTTCCTATGCCTCAGTTCCCCATCAGGTAAAAATAGGGATTTCTTGCAGGGGTGTTGTGGACATAAATTCCTAAAGCTTGTTAAGTGCTTGGCTTATTCAGTAATGAAGCTTGTCTAAGTACCTCAAAGCACAGTTTAGGCTGGAATGTGTATATACTGTATCATGCACCAGGGATCCATCAGCATCTTGGAAGACAGAGGCCCAATGCACCTTAGAGGAGGGAGATATCAGCAATGCACTGAGCTGCTCTTGTGTCGGAACCACAAGACACTTCTTGGTGGAAAGCAGTTCTTTGAGCTGTGGCTGGACATGACCTAAGTAGAAAAGTATTGAATTGCTTGGTCCAAGGAGACGACAGGGAATGAGAGAAAGCTCTTGTGAGATTCTTCATTGAGAGAGGAGGAAGTGGAGGAGCAACACAAGCAAGTTCTTTATAAGCGGGAATATCTATAGAGTGGATGCTTCTTTTTGGAAGTCAGAAATATAGGAAGAGAATCAGGCAACAGAATATAGGATATAGCAACAGAAGGATTTTTCTTCTGGGAGACCAAATAGCTCAAGACTTAACTGGGGAGTTGGAAAAGGAGAAGGAGAACATGTTGGAGAAGAGGGAGAGAGTAACAGTAGCAGCTACTGAAATACTGATGTCAATTTATTGTATTTAACTAGTGAAACATGTTGTGGATGAAGTTGCGTAGAGGAGGACATCACAGAATGATCAGAAATCAAAAGATTTATAGTTTGCAGCAAAAGAAAACTATTTTATGTGAGGAGGTTTCTGTATTAGAACAGCCAGAAGAATAACAATTATTGAAATGCCCTCTCCAGCTGAGAAACCTCTGCAGGGATTCTGTCTGTTTTAGCAGAGGGAAGAAGGGTGCTCTAGAGATAACAGAGCTCTTTCAAGGTTAAAGGCAGAGGTCACAGTGATGCTGTAAATTCCACCAGCTCCAGCTGTCAGTGCTGGGCCCCAGAAGGAGACCTCAGGCTGGCTGTGAGAGGAAGCCAGGCTGCCCATGGGCCATGGAACCAGGCTTGCTCCACAGTCAGGAGAGTGCAGAGTGCCTCACAGGTAAGTGCTTGGCCATGGAGGCAACAGGTTCCTGATGTAAAAATAATTATGGGTGGGGGATGTGACTTGTGTGGAAAAATACTGAAAGATGAGGCAGTCAACAAAAGGGAAAGCAGCAGGAATACTGGAGCTATACTGGGAAAGATGAGCTGGAATTTTTCTAAGAAGAGATATCAAAATTTTATGGTAGAGAATAATCTTTAGGATAAAGAGTAAGTACAAGTGTTTCTGACTGGATTTGGAAGATCACATTTTCAAGAATTGTCTTTGAGAATCTCAGGGGTTATAGATTTTCTTCTTCGTTTTATGCTTTTCCTTGCTCTGCTAGGACCATTCAGTTTCATAGGAAAAAACCAAAGGTACAGAGTGACGTCATCCCATTTCACCTCCTGTCTGTAGAACACTATATTCAGATAGATTTGCTAGCTGAGGTTTTTGTTTGGTTTGTTTGAGGAGGTGAGCAGCAAATGGAATACAAATTTCTCTTGTTTAGTCACACAAGTGAAAAAGTGAGCAATTTGGCATTTAGCTGTCAGGTCTATGTACTGTTCCTGTACAAACCTTGTTTAAGAAGGATTTAAGTAAATACAAGTGAAGTACTGAAAGCATAAGACATCTGGAACATTTTAAAGATGAAGTGAAACATAATGTGATTATTTTCCATCAAGATAATTATACCTATTATGAATTTTAAATAAAAATTCCACTTTGCAGCCATTGTTATGTGGCTTTTCCATTTTTTGAAATTCAGCTTTCCATTCATGTAGTATTTTTAAAAAATGTTACAAGACAAATTACAAAGCTCAACTGAAATAACACTGAAAATCTTAACCAGGTTACTCTACTAGATAAATAACACTGAAAATCTTAACCAGGTTACTCTACTAGATAAATAACTAATACAGTGCTTACTGTTCTGTGGGCTTTTTGACGTTTTTTTTTAATCAAAAAGAAATGATAATGTAGTAAGCCAGGGCTGAGTGGGATGTGCTTTGTTTATTCTGATGTATGGTTCAATAAAGTGGCTCTGCACCTATAGTGAGGTATTTAACATCAGTTTGTGACCTACTATTCCTGTGTTGTATTTTGTATTCACCAGTCTGGAACAGGACAATTTTTTTCTCTTGCTAGCACTTGGATGAGGAGTTTCTTCTCCATGGGGAGACGCTTGGGACACTGGAGAAGCTGCAGGGAACAACAGAAAAGCAGAAATCTGCTGTTTGCCTACTGAAGGGAGACGAAGAGGATGATTTCCAGGAGGGATTTTGCCTGGCTGTGGATCTGTTCTGGGTGCCCCAGTAGCTGCCACGGGGAGTGAGTTGTGGGGGATGCTGACTCAGTGGGAGGTGTGGATGTGCCTTCCAATCCTCCTCCAAATGCAGTGAAAGTTTTACTTCTCTCTTTTTCTGCTAAAATGGGTTTACTATGCAATTCAACCCCTA
Organism: Zosterops lateralis; assembly: GCF_965231275.1. Taxonomy (NCBI): domain Eukaryota; kingdom Metazoa; phylum Chordata; class Aves; order Passeriformes; family Zosteropidae; genus Zosterops; species Zosterops lateralis. Next base: position 113,490,149 of record NC_139763.1, read on the forward strand.
GCAAATATATTAAAATCAATACTGGTTTAAATATTTTAGGAGTAAAAAAGACTTGAAAGACCTTGTCCTTTCTTTTTGTAGCAGTGAGTGAAACTACTACTAACAAAATGAAAACTGTTATATAAGCTTTGTGTTGATAAATTGATCATTGCTTGGGTATTGTTGGAGGAATCTGACTGCAGTTAGCAAAGCAAATGTTTGAGTATAGTTTTACCCCTAATTTGTGAACTGAAATGAGCTTGAAGCCTTACAGAGTAGAATAGATCTCACTGGGGAAAGAAGAGTTTTTACCCCCAAATCAGCCATAATTTGCAAAAAACTTGAAGAACTCAAATTCATTTAATAAGATGTTTGATTAATTTTTGTATTATGCTTTTGAGACAACCATTTATATTTTTTAAAGAAATTTTAAAATGCATATAATGAAAATCCCTCTAAATAGTTTGTGGCTTTTATCACACAAATGCATGAGAAAGAAAGAATTTTTGGTTCCTCTCATAGTATTTACCTGAAATAGAAAAAATATTGTGAACACCTTTTTTGCCCACAAACTTATCCAGTCCAGGTTTATTAGTACCTGAGGTATTGATAGATGACTTCTTCACGTTCTTTTACAATTAAATATGACTTCTCAGTCTTTTCAGATGGACCCTGCTCAGCTGGAAACATGCATTAAAAAAGGGGTATTTTTTAAACATTTAAATTCAATGATTGTCAGCATTTTTTATGAAATTTAGAGGATTTTGTTAGCTATTTTTCCATGCATTTATTACCATCTCCAGCATTATTAGCTTTTTCTTCCTGAAATGTGTAAGTTTGTTGAGTAGAAGGGACCAGAGTGTCCTAGGATCACTGGGGGCAACCTGGGAACACTTGTTAGGTTCAACTGGTTGTATACTAGGAAAGTGCTACGGATAAAAAGTGGGGAAATAAACGTCATGACCCCAAGAGTAATTTATCATGATATATCTGAATCCACCTTGAGAAAAAGAACCTGATTCCAAGCTGGAAAGCTGTGGGTAGCTGACATAGGAGTTAAGACAGCTGCATGCTCAGGAATTTGCAGCTCTCAAAGTTCACTGGACATATTTGTTACTGTGTTTGTAACCAGCCAAGTGTGTTGCTGGTGTAAGAAGGTGTATGAAATCCATTGCAACATTATACCTAAAAAAGGCCATAAAAACACTGTGCAATGAAGTCTGTGCTGTCCTGAAATGCCTTGATGCTGCCATAAAGGTATTCAACTGAGATGCTTCCTGTTTCCACAACTTTTTTAAGCAGGCTTGTTTATCTAATTTAATCTATCTAATCTAATTTAATTTATCTAAACCAATAAATTTCTTTTATCCATGGTTAGGTGGAGGATGTACAAAGCCATTTTTTATAGGAAGACTTGAGTCCATAATAATAAGATAAAATTGATTTTAATACTTCAAAAGTCCTTACTTTAATTATCTAGCATGCATTTCTATGGGCCCTCTGTTCTTATTTCTTTTGCCCTTTTCACATAAATGGGTGTGGAATTGGATGGAAGAAGTTCAGGCATTATAATGTGCATTCCAGGACTGTTTGTGCTGAGCTGATTTTAATGTCTACAGGACTAGGGTCAGAAAAGCCATTTTAATTATGTATAGACAGCCAAGAGCTATAGACAAGAGCTCCAGCTACTGATAAAAGTGACCCCAGGACTGATGAGTGTTGCAATATAAAGATCCCCCAGAAACCCAGTTAATGGCATCTTTGTTCCTAACCTGTGACTTTGTAGAAGTCCTGATACTTCGGGTTTAAAAATTAACAATGTGGACCTGAAGTAAAAATAATATTTTGAAAGTGGGGATGAAACAAACTCTCCCCTTTTCATCTTTCCCCAATGATTTGCAGGCAAACACCATCCCAGGCAACTTCCGAACTTCCATAATTGCATTGAATTGCTGGTTAATTGGGCTTTTCTCTTGCTTTTGAGCTCTTTCTTGAGTAATGCCTGCTTTATAATGATTTGTGTGCAGACAGTAAATGTAGAGATTTAATAGGATGAAGGCCGTGGCTCCATATAAAGATATTTAGCCCTTAACTCCATTTGAAATCAGTACCTTTCCAAATCTCGTTATGACTTAAAATTAATATGCATAAAATAGGATTATTATTGAATGTTTGAGGGATAAAAAGAGAATAAAAACTCTGTTCTCCTCTAAAGGGATTGTGAAAATTGTATCTTTAGAACTGCATGATAATTGTTCCTTTACCTTGATGCTTTTTACATCATATGTGCTCAATTTGAAGATAAGAATTTGGTGATTGTGTCTGGAAACTAGAAGGACTTTGCTTGGACCTCATCACAAGTTAAAATACCCTGTCTTTCATCAGACTCTTTATGATGCCTGTCCAGTAAGTGGGGATAACACTTTTTTTGTGATTCACTAGAAGGTAAAGAATCGAATTTATTTTCTCTAAGCAATGCAGAGATAAGTTGACTAAGGAGGAGTGAGCAGTATCTTTGCTCTGAAAGAGGCTGTGGCACAATTAATGAAGGAAGTGGAGCTGCTGCTGGTTTTTTTTTTTTTTTTTTTTTTTTTTTTTTTTTTTTTTTTTTTTTTTTTTCCCCAGAGCAGAGTCATAGATTTGGGGATTTTGGCTGGTTCAGGAGGGCTGGCAGCAATGTCAGCATCAGCAGGGATGGGTGGCCATCACCTTTCTGAGACCTGGCCAAACCTGCAAACTGCATCCCATCTCTCTTGAGTGCATTTGCTCCTGTGAGTTTTCATGCACGTCATGTTGTTACTGAAAAGGACTGCAGAGAAATACCCAGAAGTCCAACAAGGAAGGACAGTTTGCTCTCTAATGTTAAACAAATGTAATGATCAGGAACATCTCTGCTTGGTCCTGGAGTCTAACCATGAGTGATCAAGGTTGGTGGGACATAACTGGTATCAGGGAAAAGGGAGATGAACTGTCACTGGCAAAGGTTGTTGGCTTTTAGTGCACGTAGTGATAATCCTTTGCATGCAAACAAGGCTTTCTTTAACAGAACAGATTCTGGTTATGCTTTCTCTTGGTTTTAGATTTTTTTTTTTTGTTTGTTTGTTTGTTTTGGTTTTGTTTTTTTGGTTTTGGTTTTGGTTTTGTTTTTTTTTTTCCTTTTCATCGTAAAACTCATTCCTATATAGGACCTCAGAATAAAGGATTATGTACAGCAAATCTTGCAAAAGCGCACTCGCCCGTTTATTTTATCCTTTATCCCATCATCAGTCATCTTTTCCCTGATTTTGCATTTGCTCCAACTCTCTTGCTGTTAAATTGTTTCCCTGCTATTAGATCTGAGTAGAGAAATTGTTTCATCTGCAGTTTGCACAGCCCAGTGGTGCAAACCCAGTAACAGGGCTGTGGTTAGGACTCACATGATAAGTCTTTCTGAAATGAGATAGATATGCTCAAAAGTCACAAACAGGCAGATGGCTGGGGAACTGGTGAGGACATGACCCTTTCAGTTTAAAATTGTTTGACCAAAATCAGAGTTTCTGAATTAAAATAAACTAGCCTGACTACATCAGAAACATGCTAATGCAACAAGAGAAACCTTTATTTTAAGCAAGATATACTCTAGGCTTTGCTGGATACTGGGCTGATTTGAAAAGATTTGCACATTGTCAGGATCTTTTCTTGTTGCTGTTTACTGGTCCATTCCAAAACTGTCAGCATCATGGTCAGTGGTTTCCCTTTTAGTGAAAAATGTAAGGCATATTGACCAACACGTGTGCAATGGAATGATGTTCCATATGCCAGAAACGGCTGTCTCAGATGACTGGTAGAGAGGTGAAAGAACTTTCTGTGTCACCATAATCTTTTTCAAGAGTCTTTTGTTGACTTTGCTTTGGACACGTCCAATTATAATGCACAGTTTTCAGAGTCCAGAGTTGAAACTGTGTTTCTTTCTTTGGGGTCAGTAAATGTCTGGTGAAGCACTGCCAAGAAATCCTTCTGTCACACCAGTATGAAGAAAGGATGGGATGTGCTGTCAGTTTTTCCCTGACCTTGAGGAGGAGCATCTGCATCTTCCAGCACTGGAGCTGTTGATCGTGGTTGGCAGATATCATCCTTCCTAACAGAACTTGTGAAGATGATATCCAATCCAAACACACTTCTTAGATACTTTCTTACCAAGAGAATTATTTGCAATATGCTGGGTGTTTGTTTGCAACAGTAACCTTTGAGCAGGGCCTTGAATATATAAAGTTAGGTATAATGCTGAGTCCTCTGAAAAAAAAATGAGTCCATGTGACCCAAATTAAGTATTCAGTTTTCAGCCTGATCTCTTGGCACTGAGGAACTCATCTGGGACAATGTTATTCCTGGAAAGGAATCTGCTGAACTTGAGTTGTGCAGTGTTTGCAACACAGTCAAAGCATTCATGATTAGAATATATGGACCATAGCAAAATTATCACCTTTTATTCCAGGAGGATTTGAGTAACACTTGTTTAATGTCTCTCAAGACCACAGGTCAATCAATGAAATTTTACAAAATATCAGTGCTTGAACTTCTTGAATGTCTGTGTGTACATAGGCTGAAGAGGAGCTCCCCTGGAAATACTGTGGGACTAAGCAATTAACAACTGTAGCATTCTGTACTCATTGAAGAAATAAAAGTTGCTCAGGAAGGCAAAAAACTTGGCATTTTTTGACATTAATATTCATCACATAACAGTCTTAATAATGTTCTTTTGACATTATATTTGTTTGAAATGTTGTAGAAAGTAAAGTAACTCTGTAAAGTATATTTCAATGCCCTGAAGAACATTTAATGAGAAGTACGTCTTTTTTTTTTCATCATCTGAACATTTGAGTATTCTTTATAATGATATAATGATCCTATATAAGTTATACATTTGGATTTGAATAAAAATATGCAAAATCTGTTCCACCTATGTAAGAGATATCCTTAAACCTTTCTTTGAATAGCATGGCTTGGCATGTCTGTTAGGTTTAGTTCTGTTTATAAATGTAATCCTGCCACAAAGTCAGGAATCTTCTGAGCAAACAGGAACCTGGTAGATTTTAAGAGGCTTTTCATTTAGAATGATTTTGCTGCTTGAAGTTTCTGTGTAAGGGTAACCACACATTACTACATTTTTCATCAAAAATATGAGGGAGATAAATAAATTATAATTAAGCTTTTTTTTTTTCCTCTTTGCAGGTTTCTTCTACAATGTGTTCTACTCCAGCCAGTGAATTTTGTTTAACTGACCAGGTAAGAAAATATGCATAGTCATATTTTTTTTTTCAGAAAAAATGTTTTCCATACATTTGACAACTAATTCTGAGAAATTGGTGTTCTGAATTGTGGGATAAAATTTGCAAAATCTATTATAAATATATTCAAAAAGCTTTTATTAGTTTTTAATTTAAAAACCACAAAAGCAAAATAAGTTAAAATTTTAAGAGTTCCATAATTTTCATTTAGAAAATTTACCCCATTTTCCAGATGTTTGAACTTGTATTGTTTCTTTCCCTTCTTTTCTTTTCTCCTTGTTCTCTCACATTTTCCATTGATATTTATGGGGTTTTTTTTTGTTTGTTTTTTTCAAAGTCTTACAAGTGGAGCTTTTTTTTTTTTTTTTCTATCCATTTCCCTCTACCTACCAGTATTTCAGCATTGCAAACAAAACTGTCTGCTGAGAACTCCAGGGATGGTATTTTAACACCATGAGAATGGCAAAGCAATCCTCTAGTGACTGTTAGGACGTAGAGATGGCTTTGGAAATGTATAAACACCATCTCTGAAATTAACAGAATGCAATCTGGAAATGAATGAAATTACAGGCATGGATCTGGTTTGATTGGTACCAAAAAAAATTAAGGAAAAGAACCAAGTTACACTTACTCTGGCTAGGTTTGTAGGCTGAATTCTGAGTTTTATCTGTGGAATTTCAGTTTGGCTGGCTGTTGTTATAGGTAGTTAGCAGAAAACACCTTTTTTGTCCACCTCTTTAATTGTTATGAGAGAGCTGGGCAATATAATTTACAGGCAGTGCAGCTTTAATGTTCCCTACACAAGTTTGATAATTTTTTATGATTTCTTTTTATGGAATAATGCAGACAAAATTAATTAAAGTTGCTATTATGTTCACAGTATATAGATGTGGTTTGCCTTGGATTAAAAGTTTTTGTGCTTTTTGATAGGCTTATTTTAGCCCTGGCTAGAATATACAAATACAGACGACTAAATAAGATTATGGTGTTCCTCTGCAAGTCTTTTTCTTATTTTATCTTAAAGCAGTCCATTGGTCTACCTTTTTGTCAGTTCTGTTAATCTCACCTTTAATTTAGATAAACTGTTCTTTGATCATCTTCTCATCATTCTAACTTCTTGACATTGGGTTTTTCTGTGGTGCTGCCAAAACTTAAAAAGCTTTCTCAGTCTCAGTTCGCCAAGGTGAAATCTCATCCCTCTGGATCTTCTCCTGAAATTGTTTTAGACAAATTTCTCCCAATATCTTTTATGCGCTTTAAAAAGTGGATGTCCACTTTGGCTAGTGCTGCCTTTTGGGTTCACCTAGTGTGATATTCCCGGGTTTTGTTTGCAAATTAAACTACAATCACCCTTGCAAGGAAGGAGAGAATCTTGGTTTAAAAATACGTACTGATTTCAAATGTTCGTCTTAAGAACTTTTCAAAAGAATTTCATATTTAAAGTTTGGACAGCTGATCAAAGGAAAAAAAAAACCAACAACAACAAACAATTATTTTGGCACTCAACATCTGTGTTTTCTTTTTTCTGGATCTTTGGCATATCCAAATAAGTCATTTCTCCAAGATTCTTTATTCAGGTATTTTATTGTGGTATTTTGTTCAAAATATTTCAAGATATAGTTATCAACAATAAATACAACTTTAACAGCTCTACCAAAAAGATGGCTGTTGATATTGTCTGATCTTTTTCTTCTTATATCAAGGTGTCTCCTACAGAATTTGTCATGCTGTTTACCTTACACATATAAATTGCAATGAAATTGTAATGATTTGATTGATTTGGAATAATAATTAGTTTATTTGCCAATATGAGATATCCAAGAAGACAAATCATTATGGCTCAAACAGCTAATTTATTTTATTTGTTTGAATAGCTTGTGTTTCTTTAAATATCAATAATCATTTTTCTGAAACAAAAACCAATGTAATTTAGAAAGATTTCTCAAAACATACCTTTGACAGGACAATTTTTGAATTTTTTTAATTAAAAGAGTGAAATAAAATTCATCCTCAAAACTTAATTTTTTATGAATAAATTATTTTCTTTCACCTCATTCTTTCACCTTCCATACTCTTTTTCTTGGGCCACCACTCTCAAAGATTGCCTGGTCTATGTTTCTGGATAAAGTACATCTGGCAGTCAGTGACTTTTTTTTCAAGAAAACAAGTCCAAAGGCAGAGATTAGATCCCCCAAAAAGCATTTCATACAAACTGGGCAAGCTCAAGAAGTGGCCCAGGATGATCTTTGAGATCCCTTCCAACCCAGGCCATCCTATAATTCTCTGATCCTCTCACCAGCAATTCTTACAAGAAGTAACACTGAAAAATAGCTCTATTTTAAAGTTTGTCAGGCTGCTGGCATTCTCAGAGGCCTTGAAAGCCTTCCAAAAGTATGGTTACATTGTCATTACACAATTTTGATGCAGTGTACAAACTGAGAACCAAGAATTATTATTCAATTATTATTTAATATAATTATTAATAATATAATATCATCTCTAATATTAATTATTGAATATAATTATTAATAATATAATATGATATGCTATTATTATTATAGCATTATTATTCAATTATTATTATTGAAAATGCAACAGGTAATGGCTTATTTTTTAATTCTTTAATTTTAATTTTTTTTTCTTTCTAAATCCTTTGAGCAACTGTTGACATCATATATTTTAATTTCAGGGAGTAATTTTGTGTTTCCTGCATGAAATAATAAAAGCTCTAAATAACTATTTTGAGGCAAAAAATACCATAGAAACGTATCCCATAAGAGCTCTGGTAAATGGCATGGCAATTCTTTCAGAAGTTTTTTGTACTCCAACACTGTCTCTTTTGAAATACTCAGAGGTTTTAGCAAGTTAGGTCTATTGTAGCACATCAAATTACTGGCAGATACAGAACAAGCTCTAAGGAACAGCTATTGTGGGTGAAAATTGGATTCAGTTTTCACAAATGGAATCTGGCTGCCAGTGTTACAAAACTACAGGATTCACCTCATCACTCTCCACTCATGTCTCAGATACATAAGGAGATCTATTCAGAAACTATAAACCAAAAGACATGCAAGCTGGAATTACATAAACCAGTGGTTCTCTATTAAGTGTGCTTCACTTAAACCTCCTTGTAGATACCTGGTCCTGGCTCTCTCAGAAACCCAATCCTGGACTTACGAGCCCCAAGTTTCATCTTCTATATTGTTGTTATTCTGAAGTCTTGTATGGCATAAAACTGTGTGTTTGTTTCTGTGCACAGGGATGAGTTTCATACAGAATCAGTGCACATGAAATAATTTCAGTTTACCCCTGAAAACTTAACAACCATAAGGAAAAACAGGAGTAGTTTCTTCACTAAGGCTAGGGCTCTGCACACTTTTGTACTCAAAATTCCACAAATCTCTGGGTGAGTGCAAAGTATCCATTAAAAGACAGTGTTTTTTATTTTAAAAAATGTAATTTCATTCATGCGCTAAAAATTTTTCACTATTGAAAATAACTTAATGCAGAGAAATATTTCATAGTGCCCAGCAGAAAATAATTGCTCTTCTAGGCCTTTTGTTTTAATTGGTGACAATAACATATGAATATGTACATTTTCGAGAGAGGCTTACATTTGTTAGTAGGACTGTTTCTTTTTCAGCTTGGATGTGCAAGAATATGAACTTTAGTACAAGTCAAGGTGTAAAAGAAAAAGATTTCATGAAATGATCTGTTGTGGGTTTTGCTGTTATGGCATTTTGGTTTGCTAAGAGATTATTCCTCTTCAGTTTATATCAGTAATGGAAGACACCTGAACTGATATTAACTTTGCATATATATTTTTGTTTGCAGTATTTTTATTTGACTGGTCCTAAATTCACTTGCATTTTCCCTTCTTATGTAGCAATGTCTGCTGGTCAGCTATACTAAATCCTGGGGATAACTTGTATGGCAAATCTCTCCAAGTTTATTGTCTCTCCTGAGTGGCTTTCTTAAGGGTGTTAGCACATAAAACCTCCCTTCTCCTAGCAGGAGGTTATCACCAGAAATTCCCCCTCACTTTGGTTACAGGTTTGATGTGTGCTGAGTCAGATCCTGCACCCACACAGTTAAAACACAGCTTTAGTTTAGGTGGACTGAGCCCCTCCTGTGCAGATCTCACCCTGGCAGGGAGAGTAGCCATCCCTGAAGAATAAAAGTGTGTGTTTCACTCCTTGGGAGGGAGCTGGTTAGGGAAGGGAAACCCAGACTTTATTCCTGGATCAGGGCTGCTGTCCTGGCCCACTGTGTACCCTTAAAAAGTCAGGATCCTTTAAACCTCTGTGTCTCTTCAAGTAGCTCTGTCACTTTCCTTTCTTAAAGGAAAATGAGATTATTTTGAGATCATTTGAAATTAAATACAAGCCTTGGAACGACAGGTTCTGATGGGTGCAGAACATACAATGTCACTTTTTGTGCTGTGTCTGCAGACCTGGGAAAGCCTAACCATAGAGCCTTACACTAACTGAACAATTAAAATGTTTTTAATATTCCTTATATGAAGTTCCATACAAAGTTGTCAGTGAACACATATATAGGCTCTGCTCTTGGAGCTCCATTGTTGAGAGCAAACCCTTCTTTTCAGAAAAGGCAGATTTTGGCAGATCTTTGTACGAGAACAGGAGGCCACTTGCAAGGTCAGGCTCTCAGCAAACTAGGCAAGTCTTTTTCTCCTGCCATCAATCATGCAAAGTTTGATAATTTCATTAATGCTTCATCAGTTGGATGAGAGTATGAAAGAACTCCTCCTTTCACGCTTTCTTTAACTTTGTAGCCTTAGTACTTAGAGAGGATGTTTTCAAAGACTCATTGCAACTTCAGACTTCAAACAATGTTTATAAAAGAAAGAATAGCCAAAACTCAAAAATAAGTGGGGTTTTTTTTAAATATCATTTATCTATGCAATATTGTTACAATCATTACTACCAGGAGAAGGAAGTCTGAAAAAATAATTTCACACCTTTTAAATAATTATAAAGCATGTCTTTAAAACAGTTGCTTGTTATGCCTTTTTTCGTCATTCTATATTTTCGTATTTTTATAAGGAAGTAGCAAATGAAACATAAATTATTGGTTACCTAAAGTGTTACGATTTGAGCAAAACATCTCATTGATTTCATTCTGTAGGGCTTCCAATCTACTTTTAGAAATTAGTCAGACATGTAAAAATAGGACAGATAGTGTGTGTGATTTTTTTTTCCCTCAAATATCTCCAGGCAGTTGAATGTCAGAAGTTGCTGGAGCTGAGAACTACAAGCCTCATCTTGGAACAGTAGAGATATAGCTATTGTGGCTTTGGCATTTTCTCAAAATGAATAACTGGATGAGATATTAACTTGCTTCATTTTTACAGCATCTTAAAAGCTGTCATAGGTCCAAAAGCTTAGTTTTAAGTAGTTTTCCCTGGAACATTTCAGGGAAATTTCATTTAAATATACTCACAGTATTATTTTGTAGTTTAAACTGGTATCTTCAGGATGCTATTTTTATTATTGCATCTTTTATGTCTGAAGTTTTTTGGTTAATTTTCATAATATATAACAAAAATGAATAGCTTTTCTACAATTTTCATTTCAGTTTCAATTTTCAACAGTTTCATTTTTCTAACCCTTTCTGAGGATAGTTTTTTACACAGTATTGAAAAATTTGTTTTCTGGTCTGCTTGAATGAAATTAATTAAATAATAAGGAAGAAAATTCTAGAAAGGATGAGGAGGGATGGCTTGGCAAAAATGAGTTAAAATATTTTCCGACCTTTTTACAACTGCTCTGTTGGAAAGACTAACAGCTATAATAAGTGAGACTTTTTCTGCCCATTTTCTTTTAAGATGTTAATGTCTCCTAAAGATTTTGTATCCTATTAGCTTCCAATGGTTTTAAAACAAAACAAAATGCTTTTTTAGCAAGCGGATCTAATTCTTCTTAAATAGAAACTACAGTGTGAAGAAAACATGTTCTGAGGACATTGCTTATGTTACAAAGGGAAACATATGAAAGCCAGTGAATGGCAGATTTACAGGTCTAAATCTGCTCCCCATGTGTCATTCTAGACCTAGAATGGCAGGGACCTGCTAGAAAATGATGGTGCTCAAATTCATACTCATATGTGTGTCAGTCTCCTTGAGTCTCAGTGACTGCAATATTCTCTTCATGCTTTTAAGAGTGAACAGAGTAGAAACCTTAAATATTGCAGGGTGATTGTGCCTTTAAGGGTGTGGCAAGTAGTACACAAAAAACATAATGGATTTGTCAGCCTGGGCTTACAAGGATCTGTGGTACAATTCCTGCTTCCCACTGCAAATGGGTATCAAACTAAAGTCCAAAATGCTACCACAGAGAAGAGAAGAATTTGTTCAGATTGATAATGAGATCAGACACACACAGCTCTGGGTTTTTTTGTCTATTTCTATTGAGCATTGAACTGTCTGGACGCAATCCTGTGCCATGTGCTGGGGGATGACCCTGCTTGAGCAGGAAGCTGGGACCAGATGACCCACTGTGGTCCCTTCCAACCTGACCCATTCTGTGAATAAAAAGCATAATATTTTTAAAACTGGAGAAAAACACCTACAGCCACAATTCACATGTGTCTAATGATGTATTTCCTAGGGAAAAGTGGAGAGTGCAGAATGGAAGAGGTAAAAGTGTGCTAGGAACTATGTAACACCAAGTACTAAGGGCATATATGGGGAGAGCATTGTGCTTTGCTTTATTGTTCTTCATTATCAAGGTTTTTTGTTTGGGGTTTTTTTTTAAGCTTCCTAGTCCTATTTCTAAACTATTCTGTACTCCTTTCTTTATCACCTATTCTGCAGGCTGAAACAGACTTTGGACTTTGAGTCCTTAGATAAGAGGCGTTATTCAGAGGAAGAAGAGTAATTTAAGAAACAACATATTTGAAGAAGGGGTAGAAGGTAGCTTGGGACAACCCTTCACATGGTTTCCTAGAACATGATGTGTTTGGGCTTTTCCCCCAAAACCTTCAGGTTTTCCCCAAAATCTTCATGCCTGTCTGGGTTGTCTTGCTTTTGCGTTATTTTTTAAATTGAGACTCCAAATCTCTGTGATAAAGAGATGCAAGTGTGCTAGACTGGGCCCATTGAATGTACAGATGCCAGACTTATTGGGAGTCACACTGTGAAATTAATATGTACACACTGCAATTTAATGGATAATATTATGCAAATATTCCTAAGCATGACATGTTAAAAAGTAGTTACATTTTAGACACATCCATTAATATTTTCTCTTGAATATCAAGTACTTACTCCCACCTGCCATCTCTTCCATGTTTTCACGTGCTATGATGGTTAAATGTCATAAAGCTGTCATAACGCTGTGACTAGGCTTTTTGGTTGGTAGAATCTAGCACAATCTGCATTTATGTTGTGCTCAGCACTTTAAAAACAGATTATACATTTCAAGTAGTACCAAAAAGACATATTTTTAATAACTTTTTCTTCTTATGGAGCAGATTCCCAATTGCTTTTGCTGTTTCTAGCATACAGCATGACTATGTTTTGCTCCTAAGCAGCATGTGGGAAAAAAAAAAAAAAAAAAAAAAAAATCAGGCTTAATGGCTCATTCTGAGTCCTGCTTGTACTCTCACTTCCAACTTACATTTATGCATACGATGGTGTCACTCCCTTTGGAAAAGAAGTTGCAATTCTAGATGCTCAGGCTTGGGCCATGTCTTCCTACTCCCCACCCCAGCCCGTCTCACACAAGCATACAAACATACTTCCCCTTCATCTTAGTTTGTGAACTGTTCTTAACACCTGGATTTAGATGCCAGAATTCCACATAACAACCATTGAGCAAATTAATTGTGGAGGTTTGCAAACACTCACAGCATTTGTAGTGTTTTGGTAGCATCTGAAAGTCAGGGTTTTGTCTTTCTGATCAATGCTGCCCATTAATAGAAGTGTACCTGTGCCCTGAAGTGCTGGGATTTCTTTCTCCCCATTTGTTAATCTATTTTTATTGTGAAATACTACACAATATTGTTCACTTTCTATTCACATGGACACTCTAGGCTTCAATTCATGTGTATTCTTTTAGACAAGTTATATAAAAGCAATTATAGTTTCAAAACACCACATTGATTTGAATTAAGAAATCTGCTGGCAGTGGAGAAATCTTGGTTGGAGACTTAAACAAACCAACAGACTTGGCTATAAGCATTTAGTTTTAATGGCAATATTATAAAAATATCACCAGCAACATCATAGTTAGGTATGTTAGGATTTTCCATTTAAGAAGGATAAATATTCTTTTACGCACTTAAAGTGGTTGAATTTTATCTCTGAACTGAACAAAATATATTATGTGGAGCATTACATTTTCTAATGTTTCTCTATCAAAATTTGTTAAAAATCTACTGCTCATGAACCTGCTTATTCCTCTAGGGCAAAAAAATAGCACTGAAAAAGGCACATGGATTCTAAATAAAATATAATAAAATGATTCTGTGCAAACATCTACAAAATACTTATTTAATATTATTGAAATTATGTAAAATTTTAATAGGTATCTACACGTAGGATATAGATAAAAGATTATTACTCAGTTACATCTTTATCATCTCTTAATTCAAAAAAATGCAAAAAGTTTTTTATTATACATCTAGTGAGATTTCTTGTTTTGTACTCCAATTAAGAAGTAAGAATCATTAGGGACTGATATCAGGAGAAGTTTAAATAAGATAGAAATCTAGATCATTAAGTACATTTGTCACTCTGAAGAGAGAAGAGCAAAAAGAGGGAAGAAAATATTTAGATTAGATTATATTCCAACAAGAAAAGCTAAAAAGAAATAAGAAGAGCAAATTGACCTCTCTAATCCAAATAAGGCATTTTAACAATGAGAAATTATGAAATAATATGGACCACATGGATTATGGAGCAATATTTTTTCCCCTACACACAACTTTTTTAGCAGTAACAAGCAGATAAAATACTCCTCTTCTAATAATAAATATTAGAATAAAGAGTAGGTATTTGTGTGGTTAAGTGTTTGAATGGCAATTAAATATTCCTAGAAGTTGTTATCAATATAATAGACTTGATTGTATAGAGGGAAATAATTTCTGTTAATGATGCTATCATTTAAATACTACATCATAGATGTACTTTCAGGAAATAAGTTCCTTCAAAGCTCAAAAATCCAAACTGGGAGTGAGGATCAGAATGAACAATGATTTACTTTATTCCACATAGGTTATTATCCTGCTCTTATCATAATAATATCTGATTACTTTCTGGTGGTGCATTACACTATGGGATCACTGCTTAGCACTCTGCCACTGCAGGATGAGACCTGTAGGCTTGGGAAAAGGAAGGGTAGGAAAAATATGAAAACTTGCTTAAAGATTAAAATATTCTGCATGTGTAAATACTAAATGAGAGGAGAAAAGAGCAGTAATGAAAGTGATATCTAATTGGGTGAAAGAAAACACATTGACATGTGCTGGCTAACACAGCAAAGGTTTTTGGAAGTTTAAGCTATCAAGAGGTTGATGTTTGATCCATGAAGTTTGGTATCTGTTTCAAGAGTAGTTCAAAAATATCTGCCAGATTGTTTGAAGGTATTACGACCTACAGAAAATGCCAGAATTTTCAACTCTTGAGTTTTAATCAGCTCAATATTTTATTTGGAAAGGAAAAATATTTCCAGGATATGGTATCCTTTTAACTCCTCTGTGACATTATTCCCAGGGCAGATGGCGCTTTGGAGCCCCTTTCTTTGGTAGATGCTCCAGTGCCCAAAAAGGATTGTTGTAGCTGGGAAACCTGTGACCTTGTGTTCTCACTAAGTGATGCTGCAGAGGTACCCAGACAGACTGCAATCAGAATATTCTTGAAGAAAGATTTGTAGGGAGACTAAGCAAATGCAATGAAGCTAAAAAAGAAAAAAAAAAAGAGAAAAAAAAAAAAAAAAAAAAAAAAAAAAAAAAAAAAACCCTACAACATAAAAACCCCAATTCTCTGCCAAAAAAAAACCTCACAAAAATCTGTCTAGTGCCCAGAAATAAAAATAAGCTGAAAATATATCAGCAGTCTGGCTGAGAGGCCTTTGTAAATAAACTCAAAATAGAAAACTATGGATTAGAAATATATTAAACAATTGAAGGGACTCTTTCTACCAAATATAAACTGAGTTTTATGATATTTAAAAAACCTCTACAATCCTGATGCATTTTTGTGTCAGTTTCTGCAGGGAGATCCAATAAAATTTTGCTTTTACAGTAATTGTTTCACTGAAGAAAATTTCTGAAGAATTTCTAGATTTATTTATTTATTTAAAATATTCATACACAGTATGTCTTAAAGAAGAGCCCAACTAATTAAATGGATAATTCTTCCTCCGTATCAGACATTTAAATTAATTGATCAGTTTATTTTAATCCATGTCTAATTGCTTACAAATCTGTTATTTGCCAAATGAATCTGAAGCCTGTTAAGAACAGGATGTCCTTGCATTGCTTTTATTTTGTGTCACAGGTTATTTTGTAAATGTTGCAACTCTCTTTCTCATGGCCATTACAGAGTTCAGAGTTATGTCAGATATCAAGTGGATGTTTCATTTTGCAAATTTTCTTTAACCTAGAAAGGGCACAGCATCTGAAATACCAATGTTCACCCCGCTATAAGTTTAAATCAGAAAATAATACGTGGCTGGGATTTAGTCCCAGCTGAATTTTTACCTAAATCAGCTTATGAATAATCATGTTTTCACAAATCCTGAAAAGGCAAAGCTACATATTTTCATAGTTGTAATACGAATTATTTGCTGATTTGAGTGACCTGAGATATTTGAGAGGTCAGATAAGAGTAGTTTAACTCAGACTATAGGTGGAAAAAGCATTCACATCTGGACACACTATCAACAGACAGTTGCA
The DNA here is from genome assembly GCF_965231275.1 of Zosterops lateralis. Taxonomy (NCBI): domain Eukaryota; kingdom Metazoa; phylum Chordata; class Aves; order Passeriformes; family Zosteropidae; genus Zosterops; species Zosterops lateralis. The sequence goes on from NC_139763.1 coordinate 113,506,315, forward strand.
TCACAGTTTTTAAGCATCTTATGTGTATAATACCTCTAGGAACTCAGTTTGATCTTACCTGAAGCTGAACTGGTTTCTGCATTTTTATTTTTTTTTTCTGACTTTATGATTTACATTGCACAATATGATATCAGTAGCAGAATCTACTTTCTCAACTTATCAACAGCAGTTTATCACCCTTCCTCTCCCGAAGCGAGTTTTCTTAGTTGCAGTTTCTTACAGTACTATGGGGATGCAATGCCCAATGCCAAAATCAGAAAAAAAAAAATGTACTACTTAGCTGTAAAGAGCTTTACTTTTTTACAGCAGCAACAAATCCATACTAGTCTCTCTTGTATCCTTTGCTCCAGAACCCAATTCCAAAGAAATGGGGTGTGAGAGGTGATGTATTTATTCTGCCATCCACTGTACTCAAGACAGTAATACATGCATTTCATTGACAAGCAGTAATTTCACAGGGCTTTTTTGACTACACAGTGTACACAGACACACACTGCAGTACTGCAGAGGAGCTCAGGATGGAACAGATACCTGCAGAAGAGAAGTCACTGCTGACAAGTAATTCCCTGATACTTGGGAGTTACACCACATTCAGTCAAAAGGTACTGAGTTTTTGGGAGGAGTTGCCAAAATAAAGAAAGGAAATACTTTATTATATACAAAGTTGCAATGTGTAATTTTTCTCCCACACAAGGAAAAAAAATGGTTTTTCAGAATGAAAATCACAAAAAGAGGTTACAACAAAATAACACTGTGGTAGGAAGCCTTCTATGGTGAAAATGTTATTTCTTATTATATGCTTGGTTTACAAACACTTCAATATTAGAATTTACATGGTGACTGAAAATGCATAGAACTACTATACTCATTTTCTTTTTCATTGTTAGGTATTTGTAGTGTGTTGCCAAATCCTTTGAGAGCAAAGCAGTCCTTAAGCTTATTTGTTCAGATTGGTGGTGTATCTCAGGCTCTTCATTAGGCATCCAGATACACAGCTGTGCCCTGAACAAGAAAGATTGCTGATACTTTTGAAGACAGATAGAAATGGAGGAAGAAAGTCAAGTAGACACTGCTCACATCAGAAACAAATTTTTGCCATGTAGATAAGGAGGCAATTTGTTAGGAGATCATCCACATATATAGGAGAAGCCACTTGGCTGTTTATTTCAAACTTACACAAGTTGTCAGTAGATACCAGCATAATGTAATGATCCGAGCAAGACAGTGACATATTGATAGATGTTTTGGTTCATGTTGCTGTTTAGATCATCTCCAAAGGCCTCAATAAAGCACTTTAAACTAACTTTACTGCACTAATTCTTTGTTTACATAATCAAACCCAATATCTGTTGTAGGTGGCTTTGATTTTAAGGCTCCCATACTCAACAAAGCTCTGCAGACTTGCTCCCATTGGATGGTTCTTATAATTTCAGTGAGAAGGCTAATTGTACAGATTTCTATGGATTAGAAATATATTAAACAATTGAAGGAACTCTTTCTATCAAATATAAACTGAGTTTTATGATATTTAAAAAACCTCCATTTAAGAGTTTGTATGGTTAAGGCCTAGAGATATTATACAGCCCTACTCCTCACTCCAAGCATGGAAATAAAAGTTCATCATGGGACATACTTCATACATACATGTGTGAAGAAAAGGTTTCTGCATGCTCTGTGCACAGCATTACTTTCAATCAGGTATATATCATTCAAATTGATATAGGATGTTGACATTCCTTGTGAAAGTTTATTTCTCTTGAACTAGGAATAAAATTCTTTACTGTGAGGGTGGTGAGGCACTGGAACACGTTGTCTGGAGAAGTGTTTCCTGGAAGGGTTGAAGGCCAGGTTGGATGAGGCTCTGAGCAACCTGGTCTAGAGGAAGGTGTCCCTGCCCATGGCAGGGGAGTTGAAATGAGATGAGCTTTCTATGAATTCACCATCTCATGACTATCATTAATCCTCTGAGGACAGAACTAGCTTCTGCTTGCAGAACTTAGCAGCATTTTAACTAGGGGGACTCTAACCTACATGTTGCATTTTGCTTCTTTCCCGCTAGATAAAAGCTATCCAGAAATGCATTCCAAAAATCTGGTTACTTGGTTTCATGCTCTGTGGGCACTGGTTACCATAGTGTTTTAGAAAAATACTTTTTCAGGAAACAGAAGCATAATCAAATATAGTCCACTAAGTTGTGGTGAATGAACCCTCTATTAATAAATTGAAGGCAATGCATTTATAGATTTAATGATTAGTAAACTTTAATTTCCTGCTACAATCAGAAAAATATAGAAAAAGATGGCATATCAGTAAGTCCAGAAGTATTCCTCTAGGTACCCAGCAGCTGCCAACCCTTTGAATATACCTCCTTATGACTGTCCAGTGAGTGCTGTTAACTGTCTCTTTTCAGGAACCAAGTCTTTCTGGAAAGCAAACCAGACAGCTCCCTCCACGCAAACTGTAGACTTTTCTTTAGATACTTATCTCTGAGCCACTGGAACAAGCCTGCCTCCCAATTTTTAGGCCAATATATACCTGGTACTGATAAAAAAGTGTTATATTCATGCTGGATTCCCCTTGTCCAAATTTTACTTTACATGTTTTTGTTGTGAGGAAAAAATGCAAATTCTTGACTTTGATCCCAAAGACCTAGGTACTGTCTAGTCTAACATCAAAACCCTTTAATGTCTTCAAGTTCATGCAGTCTATGTAAATTAGTGGTTCAGAATTCCAGACAGAAGTTGAAAGACAACTGAGGACTCTTGCCACAAATTGAAATAAGAAGTAAAGGTCTTCTACTTATTACTAAGAAAGTAAAAAAAAAAATCATTTAGGTGCATGAGGCTTGTTGGTCCTCTGAGATCTCCTTTGTGCTGGGCATTCATCCTGTACTGAAAATACCAAACCAATGACTGTGCTGTCTAGTTTTGTCTAATGGTTCACCATATTTCAGGTTCTTTAATAACCATTCTTTGCTTATTTATATGTAGCCCTTTGTCCAAGCTGCAGCTTTGCTGTGGAGTGTCAACCAGAACAATCTCTTAAAATCAGAAGTGTTTTCAGCTACACTGTGGTACTCTTGGCTGTGATGAGGCTCCTATGTCTCCACCAAGAATAAAATTTGTATATTAACATGAAATTCGCAGTGTTTGAATATATCTCGGAAGAAGAAATATGTAATATCTTAAAATTCAGTAAGCTGTGGAGTCACAAGTTACATAAATTAGTGTATCACTACTGAATCTGAATTCTTTCTTTAATGTACATGCAAGGTTTAGTATTTCTTTTTATGTAGTTATTCAGGATTTTCTGAGTAATTTTTTTTTACCTGATTGGCTAAATCAAAACCTGAGGGCAATAATTCCTTTTTTTTTAAGGAAAAATTTAACTTAAAATGTTTTGTCCAGTACACACGCTAATTCTCATAAAGATGGATAATCAAGTAATCAAGGATCTGATAGCTAAGATACTGAACTGATTGCATGATAGCTGATCCTAGTGGTGATTTGAGTATCCTGTATGGGAAGATGTGAAAACTCTTGTGGAAGGAATTCTGCCCGTACACAGTAATATTACCAAAATGTGTGAGGCAAAAGCTAAAGAAATGCTCTGATATGACTGCACAATATGAATTTCACAGAGATAGTGTGGAACTGTAATTTGATAAAGAGACAGTGTGGAACTGTAATTTGATAAAGAGACAAAGGACTCTCCTATGAGGAAAGGCTGAGAGAGCTGGGCTTGTTCAGCCTGGAGATAGGGGGCTCTGGGGTGACCTAAATGTGGCCTTGCAGCATCTAAAGGGAACATTCAAGAAAGATGGAGAGGGGCTATTTACAGGGGCTTGGAGTGGCAGAACAAAGGGAAATGGCTTCATACTAACAGAAAGTAGATATTAGGAAGAAATTCTTCCCTGTGATGGTGGTGATGCTCTGGCATACGTTGCCCAGAGGAGCCGTGGATGCCCCATCCCTGGAAATGTTCAAAGCAAGTCTGGATGAGGCTCTGAGTAACCTGGTCTGATGGAATGTGGCCAAAACAGGGATTTGGAATGAGATGATCTTCAAGGTCCCTTCCAACCCAAACTATTCTGTGATTTCGAGTTATGCTCCACTAAATTTTCCCCAAAGTTAGTATAATTAGTATATCTTTACTCAGAACATGAGTTTTCCATTGTTCCTGTGAATTATCACTTCTAAACAGCCCAATATCTTCTCTGTTATGACACCCACCAGCCATAGTGTCCCTTTTTATTTGTTTGACTTTGTCAGAAAGAGGCAGTTGATTGAAAAAAAAAAGCTGCTTATATTAACACCATTTCCTGTTGGAAAGGGAGATTTTAAAAGATACTCCCTATATATTTTCAACAACCAAAGTTAATTTTTGTATTTCAAATAACTTTTCAGGTTTGTAAACTATATTTAGTGTATAAATAGTTCCTTCTCTACAAGTCAATAACCTGTAAATTATACATACATAGTGGAAGTAGGAGTTAAGATCCAGAGTCCTCTCTTCCCTGCCTTTGATCACTCATAGCCTGCTCAATCTTACAAGGCTCTGTGCCTTTGATCTCCTCTGCCTCTATGTTGTTCAGGTTATCTGGGGATGTTGATTATTTTGAAGTATAGGTTTTCCTCACAAAATTAAGTCAATTTAAACCAAAAAATAACTGCAAACATAGCCATTGTACTAAAAACACTGAAGAAGTCAAAATCTAGAATGAATATTTAGAACATTTCGATGTACAGAGTGTTAATTACTTCAATATAAAAGTATTTTAAAATCTAGATTTGAGAGATTGTGCTATTTGGGGTGAGATTATTTTCCAGGATCAAGAATTCACAGTAGGGAAATTGAATAGTGCTATATTTAAAATGGCTCTAACCATTTTTACTTCAGAACTACTTGATACTTTGGTCTCCTGAATCAAAAACACACCTTACATTGGACTATAATGCACATGTTCTTTCTTTTCAACTAAGAGTTATGACCTGACCATGTTTTTTCCTGGCTAATAGAACTCAGCCTGCTGGGAATGTAACCCAGCAAAGTGCATGCACAGGTCCCATATTTTTTTGGTAATTAAAATAAGAAAATGTATAGGATATTTTTGAACATATGTACACATATATCTACCTGGAAAATATTCTGATGTTTTGGAAAGTATGTCCAGAACTGTAGGAATACAGGGACCTAGAGATGCATGACATTTCCTTCCTGAAATAATTATATTTCAAAAATTTGTATTTTCTCTTTTTGCCAATGAACTCTTCCATAATGAGGTGTAAGACTGTGTCATTTATAACAGTCAGGGTATAGGTGACACACAGCTTGTGTTCTACTTTTGGTTCAAGGCAGCTAAGCAAAATGCTCTTCTTAAATAGCACTTTATAAGATTCCAAGGTATGAGCAACCAGGATTCATTCATGTTCATATGGGAAAAGTATGAAGTAAAAAAACCCCAACTCTTTATCAGTGACAGATAAATCAATGTTACAAAGAACTCCCCTCCAACATCCTTTATATCACCAGTCTGTATTTAGGTCAACAGTGAGTCCTAAGTAAAATAAGTGGCCTTGGAGGACCCTTGCTGTACAACCTGCCAGGCAGTAAGGAGCAAGATGTCATCTGGGCTTTCTGCAGAGTTCTATCTTGCAATCCCAGGCGCCTGAGGATTTTGTTGTTGTTGTTGTTGTTATGGCATTCTTTGCACACCTGCATTAACTCAATGAAGCATTGCTCCCATTTTTGAAGAGGATCATTGGGATGGGAGTTATACTAGGACAGGTTCAGGCGCCAGGCATGCTGCTAAATCAGGAATCAGTAAAAGTTTCTGGTTTCTATCATGGTTGTACTTGTCCTTGTTTTGAAGACATTTTAGGAAAAGAAGCAGGCATTGCTTTTTTGATCACAAGTAGAAGGCATGTAAGGAGTTATTTGTTGTTTACTCTCTTTGCTAGCTGATTCTCAGTGTGCACTGTCTTCCTGCTCTAACGACCAGGAACTATATCAAGTATCTTCAGATTTCAATTTTCAAAGGTAGTGGTCAAGGTGGTGCAAAGTGTGTGGCTGGTATTTAGACATTATCTAGTTCAAGGTAGTACTTATGATTCGGTACTGAGCAATGTCTGGTATTCTGTACTCAGTGCAGTAATGTTGTTTCTGAAAACAAGTTAATATTTGGTTCCTTTGCCTCTAGAACTGGTAAAAACATTTTACTGCCATGCTACCCAGGAATTTTGAGGAGTGATGTGCTAAAAGCTTTTAAATTTAGGGGAAAAAATGATGTTTCAGATTTTTTTCATTCACTGAATGGTGATGATAATGCTCAGTCATATTTGCACTTAGACCCAGAAGAGACAAACAAGATAAGGAGTATGCAAGTGTTTTTCTATATCTAAGACTGGGTGTATGTGAGGGGATTGGATCTTTTATCTCTTGCTGTGAACTTATTTAATGTTTCTGGAGCAACAGTAGTGAAATAAATCGGAGGTGAAACGTGTTGAAGGAAATGTCTGTGGCAAAGACCTTCCTAGCATTAGGTTTGGTTTGATGGAACACCATGGCATTTCTACCTGTCTGAGTCACTGTGTTGTTGCATGTGGAGGAAGGGACATATCTTTTTGTGTCCCAGTTATGACCTGTAAAAGGCTGTTTTTCTGAGGGTTGGTGAGTAGCCATAGATCCTTTTGCTTGGGCCTCGCTATGAAGTAATCTCCAAACCATCTCTCCTGCGGCCATGGTGTTTATTCTACCACAACTGTGCTTCCCTGTGAAGAAAAGAGTGTCTCCTGTTTGCTCCTGGTACTTACTTTATACTGTGCAAGAGTTACTGGAAAAGGCTCATTTGAATTTTCACTAGTGATTTAATTTAATTTTATTTGTTCCCTTTGTTATTTACGAATATCTGCACACTTAAGGGAAGACATAACCTTAAAAAATCCATTAACTTTTCTTTTCTTGCATGAACAAGAGTATTGGATGTGCATTATTCAGTTTTCTATTGCTATGTATTTCTAAAGACTTTCTTAATCCACTAGCAAAACAGAAAAAAAGTTGTGAAGATCTGGTACCCAGCTATGCAGCCAAAGGCCAAAAGTTAAATAAGTTTCAAATAACACAGTGAAAAGTTTAGAGGAGAAGGAGTTTAAGGCAAAATGGTTCATGGAAATTTCAGAAAGGGGAAAATTACACTTAAATTTAAGAGGAATGACATCTCTGGCTCTTACTACAGAGCATCTTGCTTTAAGTCTCTTAATTCAGTGCTGTTAACCTTAAGGCAGAAAAAAACAGAAGGCATAGTGCCATTTGGGGATAAAATTAAAGTAGCTAGCAGATGATAACTTTCAATTTGCATGCATTTTACAAATAATTTTTGTCACCAGTATACACTAGGGCCTTTGAGAATGTGATCTGCAGAGCAGGACCATCTAGTTCTAATGTGTTACTCCGTGCAATATAGTATGTTAAAGTTATCCAGAAATGTGCAATGTATCCAGCATTTACACGTCCTCTACACTTTGTGTGTTTCCAACTTTTAACTTGTAGTTTTAAAGTTTTAAACTTGCTTGTTTTGTTTTCATGTTCAAGAAGAGCAGAGATTCACTTCATCCTTCTCCCTTCACACTGGCATGGTTGTTGTGTTTCTTTCCGATTCTCTGTCAGATTTTCTGTCTCATCTTGTGTGGGTTGCCATGCCCAGGGAAGACTATGGTTTTTCCTTTCCCATAGTTTAGCATTTTAACCTAAGAATTTTGGGATGATGGTTGTTCTGTGGGAACTGAGCACAGTACAACTATATCTGTCTGTGACCAGAAACCCTCAGCTCAGCCCAGGTTTCCTGTCCTTCTTGCTTTCCTTTTGCTGCCTCCTGAGTAATGGATCAGTGCCCTCTTCTCCCGTGGAGGGGTTGTTTCTGTGCAGTTTCCCTCCACCCGGCCTCCCTGCTTCCTCCACCTGTGCATGAGCAGGGCCAGGCACTCCCACAGACACAAGTTCTTGGTTCCCTTTGTGTTGCCTGGGAATTAGTGCATAGGCAAAGCACTCTGAGGTTCATCTACATCTCTAATTGTTGTCAGGCACACATGCAAGTGATATTTCAAAAGCCTTTTAACATCCTTCTTGAATATTGGTGAGTCCTTGAATATTGGTGAAGTCAGAACTCATTATTGAGTTCTAGCCATGTTTTTTTCCACACATGGAAAATAAAAAAGCTTGCTACCCCTCAAAAGCTGCTGCTCAGATTTGCCCAGTTCAGACTATCTATTATTTGTAATTATTGGCAAATATACTTCTGAGATCTGAAAGTTCTCTTGTTCTTGTTCTCTGTTCTCTTTTCACACATCACCGCTGAATAATAGTAGCAAATTTGAGCAGGATATTAATTCATAGTTGTTTAGTTGAAGGTTTCTACTCAATTCTAATGAAGCCCTTATTTTTCACCATGGTGCAAAATGCACCTGGGTGTATGTATATTTCCACTGGAGTTGTATTATGGCCTAAACATTTTTATGGTTAAATGGTAAAATGTAAGGTGGGATGAACTGAACTTGTGTCCCAGGTGCCCTATTAGAAGAAAAAAAAAAAGATTTTTTTTGATTTGTTTTCTGCTTAAATCAATAAGAGAACTACTAAAGTGATATAAATTGAATCTCAGGTTTCAGTTTCTAATAACTGCTAATTAAAGACATTTGGCCAAATTTTCTGAGTCTGGAAAAAATAAATTTAGTTCTAAATAATCTTAAAGATGTGTTAATAAATTTGAAAGACCTTTATAGAGAAATCCCCTCTTGCATCATTCTTATGGCTGAGGGTTAATGACATGCAGAGTTTGTTTGTGGTCCTTGGAGGTCAGTGTGATCCCTGTGGTCCAAGCCATGAGTCTTTGTGGCAGGTAGCTGGAGTGATAAACAGATTTCCATTTACTGGTGGCACCTGCTCAGCCATCTTTAGTTTATAGGGAAAAGAAATGGATGTCTGGATTCAAAACCATGCAAATGGCAATCCAGTCTGGAAGACCATTTGAGAGAGCTCACACCATGAGCATCAGAGGGCTTTCCTCCAGCTCCTGGCATTTGTAAACTTCCAAAGCTTAAAAAGAGACGAACTAAGGCATGAACTGATTTTCTGGGGCCATAGCAGGTTTCTCTTCTGACAGACAGCTCCCACCAGTTGACCAGGTCAGAGCTGACCCCACATGCACTAGCTCAGTGGGTGGAGCAGGGTCGCTTCCATCCCCTGATGTCGTACCCAGCCCCTCCTCCCAGCCCCTTGCCTCTGCTAGGCTGTGGTGGTTGTACCTTCTCCCTGTCCTCTAGGTCCCCCAGCATCTCCACCATCATCTGTAGAGGCTTCCCTGATGTTCCCCTCCTCCCAGTCACACTTGCCTGCCCAGAAACCTGGGTGCCAGCCTGCAGGACGTGCTAGGAGCAAGGCAGGGTGTGACCTGTGCTGCCAGGCTGCCATGTGCACTGTCCCAGTGTCCCAGCTGGATGATAGCCCCAGGACCTCACTCTGAGGGCTGCACCACCATCATAACCATCTTCCTCTACTTCAAAGCCCCCTTTCTCACACTTCCTTCTTTTCATAACGAACCTTCAATTTCCTCCAGGTAAATCAAGTGAAACTGGAAAGAACTGTGAAACAAAACATAAAAGTAGCTGAGCTGTAGAGTTATAGTCTGCAGTGCCCCTGGGAATGGGTTTTCCTGCCCTCACACTGCAGTTTCTAGCCTCTTGCCTCCTAGATTGCCTTTTCTTCACAGATTTTGGCTATAAGATCTCTAGCATGTAACCTCCACAGGAGCATTTGGAGCCATGCTAATAGGTGGACAGACTCCTCCCATACCTCCATTTTATTAATGGGAGGATCAGAGAAATTGCCACATTTTTAACATCACTTTGTGCAGTAGCTATTAAAGTTCATGGTGTAGAAACAGTAAACTCATTTGTCGACAACACAGAGCTTTGACGTCAATTCTTCTGTATGAGATTTTCAGGTGCTGGGAGAGCATGTGTTTGTTGTTCAGTAGGTTACGCGGTATTTTCATTTGGAAGTGACATTTTACGTGACATTTTACTTTAGAACAATAGCTGGGCAAAATCGAAATTTCGGGTCTGTAGCAGAAGAGTAATGTCTATTACTTAGTGTATTTAGTAGCTCCCATAATTTATAAATTCTGCCTGATTGCATCTCTTTTCACAAAATCCAGTTCAAATGCATTTTGAAGAACAGAGGGTGCCGACTAGTTTCAAATGTGCTGGTTTGAAAACTTGCAGACCAGCTCTCCTACTCACTGGTGAAGATAAGAGGGCTCAGATGAAGAGTTTTGTGCTGCTGGAAGCACAAGCAGCTTTCTCAGGAGACTGCTTTGTGGGAGATTGCAGCAATATTGCAGCCCCACTGTCACTGGTGGGTATGGCCACATGCATGTATTGTTTGATAAAATCAGGAGGTTATAAAGACAGGTAAAAAGAGGGGATGAGAGATCTACTGTACAGGGATTTTTCCTTTCCTTTTCTTAGGGAGAAAAAAAAATGTCCAGGGGATGCCACATTAATTTGGGAACAAGCAAGTGCTGCTTTAAATCAGAGAACTTGTGTTACACCAAATGCTTTTTTTTGGGAACCGTTTCAGTATGTTATGAAGGAATGTTGCAGACTAGGCATGTTTACTAGACCTTTAATTGCTACATTTAGGAGAAAGGCACTTTTTTTTTTTCTTCTACCCTCCCCCCTCCCCTTTTTTAATGACAAGAAGCCAGAGTTTGCTGTGCAAATGAAGCAGGCTTTGCAGGAATCAGATTCACTTTGGACGACTCTCCACATTCCTTGTCATCATTACATTAGGCAGCACAATTCCATCTCTGGTTGTTGGGCAGAAAAATGGGCAGCCTGCCAGGTAGACGTTTCCATGGCTCCCAACCCCCAAAGGTGATGCGTTTTTCAGCTAATTCAATGAAGAGTGGGCTGAACTTTGGGTATAAACTAGACAATAGCTGCCTTCGCAGTATCAGCAGAATGGTTTATGGGAATGCACTCCACATTTGGCAGAGCATCATGTGACCTTACGGCTGGGATTTTGTGATGGTGCCAACGGAGACTTGGAAAGCAGTGCCCGTTCTGACTTTTTTCCTCTTTTCTTACATGGCTCAGAAAATGGTGGATCTTAATACTTGACTTTAGCCAGACTCAGCAAGCGATTGAGCTTTGAAGCACAACTTTGCCTTTATTCTGGCTTTTTTGGCACACTACCAGGAGGCTGTCCCTTTCACGCCTGATAAATTCTGCTTCTTATCTCCAGATAGAGAAAAAGAAAGAAAGAAAATATAAGCAGAATAATTATACTTCATAACTGCATTTTAGAACTACACGTTTGTTGTTTTTTTAAAAAATTGATGACGTGTAGTTTAGTACAGCCCTCCTGAGTGTCCGAAGGATAAAAGTTGTTATTTTTTTATTTTTCTGGTTTTTTGTTTGGTTAGGTTTTTTTGTTGTGGTTTTTTTTTTTTTTTCCTTCCTCCTATTTAATGAACAGGCGTTTGAACTGGGCAAATGGGGCGACAGCATTGAACATGAGATCATTGCAGCCTAATGTAGCAAACTGGCACCCTGCCTTTTCACCCCTTTGCTCTGGCACATTTGTGCAATCCCCATTTATAAAACCGGCGCAGGGGTGAGGTGAATTTTCTGGTCTCTCCCCACCTCTTGTCCTGGGCAGGCAGTTGCGGCAAGGATTGGTGCAGCTTTTGCGCAGTGCTTTGTGCCTGGAATTCCGAGAAGAGCAAGAGACAGAGAAGACAGGCATCCTGGTCTTCTTCCGAGAAAGAACATGAGCCCTAAGAAGAAGAAACAAATCTGAGTTTGTCCTACATACAAGAGTACAGAAAAAAAAAAAAGACTCTTCTGCTTTCAAAAAAAAAAAAAAAAAAAAATCTGGCATGTTTCACTACAGAGGTATCAGGACGTGTTAGAGCTTCTTAAAACAGTGTAACAAAATGAGCATATGAGATTGTTTCTTTAAGTTAAAAAAAAAAAAAAGAAAAAAGAAAAGAGAAAGATGGAATTAATTTTTCGTTTGTTTGCTTGATTTTTCACTATTGCTCACATAGCAGTATTTGGCACTGGGTGAACACGTACCTTTCAAATCAGGTATAGATTCTGTTTCTTTTTTTCCTCTTTTTCTTTTTTTAAAGCCATTTTAAACATGTTGTTTTGCAACTGAGTTTTTGTGTATTAATTTTAACGTAGTCTTCTCTTCACACTTTTTAAAACTAACTTTTTGGGGGTGTGTTTGATCTAATGCTGCTAAAAATAGAAAGTAAACAAAAAAATCGAGGGTCTGTAGAAAGAAGTGGTTAGGCACATTTTGTCTTAGCTAAGCACTGGAGTTACGCAAAGAACTTAATGTTACATTTACTCAGTCTAAGCTTTGGTTATCTCTAAGAAAAGTTGTGGGTATTTAGATCTGGTTGCTAAGGAAATTAAATTCTTTTTTTACAGTGTGATTCATGCTTTCAGTTTCTAAAGAGGAGAAGTGAAAAAAAAACCGTGTTAAGCTGCAGGAAAAGCTCCCTCTTGTAGCCTGTATATTACAGTTGTTACTGAGTTAATTCATATATGAGTTTCTTACAGTTTGTATCTAAATCTGTTACAAAGAAATCAGTGTGATAAGCACTGGAAAAAAAGGCACATTATTGGGACGTTCATGAAGCACGCCTGGTTTGCAGCCAGTAGCAGTAACTATTTTAAGATATTTGTAAAAGCAGCACTTGTCCAGGAATAGCTGAAAACAGTATTTAAGATGCCCATTCAGGATGTTTGTGATAAGTGCATGTACAGTTAAAGTAAGTTTTGAACATATGACGCTTTAGTAGAGCCTTTTACTTAAGGCATTGTCTGTCTGTTGTAACATATTCCTAAGCAATTAGAAGAGTGTGTAACAAAATTCATTCTGACTGACAGATTTTGAAAAGTTTGGCCAAATCGGTGTTTTATGTAGTTTGATTTTTTTAAAAATATATTTTCCTAGTCTTTTTAATTTATGTTAAAAATACAGACGTTCTCGGCTAGAAATTACTTTGACATTACAGCGTCTCTATCATCAGAAACTCCTACATTTGTTGTTTATTTTCAAAATGTTCATGATACGTGTATCTCTAATAAAAGGCTTTATAAATATGCCTTTATGAAATAGAACTGGTTTAACTTTTTCTTCATTTTTTATGAATTACTGAGTAGAGAGTATTTTCTAAGATTATACATTAATTTTGCTACTTTATATTTTTGTTGTTCTGCAATGAATTCTGGGAAATTGCTGAGTGGAGACCTTAAATATATGACACTTATACCTCCATATACCCATTTTGGACCAGAAAGTGTTTCTTAGATTTATGGTGATACTGCCCTCCCCAAGAGTTTGTTGGAATAGTTTTGTTTGTCCTTCATACCTAAGCCTGTCGAGAAACCAAGGCTTGCATTAGCTTAAAATAACTTTTCAAATTTCTCTATCTGGTCATACAAATCACTTTTCCCCCACCCCTCCCTCCCCCCTCATAAGTTTTTGCAAATATTTCTTAATTTAAACCACTTAGTTTATGCCCATATTTTTTGGAAGTTCCGTACCAAATTACCTCATTGTATTCACGGCTTGATAAAAAGTACTCCCTTTTGTTAAGTTTGCTCCTTCTCTTCTGAAATTCCTAATAGAAATTAAATATTTGTAGGTTGAAAAAAAAGGCTAGAAAATAGGGGAAAAAAGAGTCCCTTTTCCAAAACATGCATGTTCACAGCATGTCTTCCGATGGCCCTGAGGAGGGGCGTCAGCAGTGTTGGGTTTATATCTTAAAAGCATAATTACTCATTTTATGTATGTTTCATGTTCAGAAAACACTTCTCATAAAAAAGATATTTCAAAATCTTTCTCTCACTCCTTTTGGTTTTGCTTTTGTTTTTGTTTTTGTTTTTTTTTTTTTTTGTTTTGTTTTGTTTTGTTTTTTTGTTTTGTTTTTTTTTTTGTTTTTTTTTTTTTTTTTGTTTTTGTTTTTTTTTTACTTTAGTGAAAGAAAAATTAAAATGAAAAAGGAAAATGAAGAAGTTAATTGTACCCGATTTCAGCGAAGGTAATACAGTGATCTTAAATACCTTTTTCTTTTTCTCTTTTTCTCTTTTTTTTCTTTTTTTGGTTATACAATAAAGCTATTGGCAAGAACCTGAAGCAGTTTAACTTTAGAAAAAATATTTCCTTAAGACAGCCTACAAGTATAATTTCAGAGACGTGTATTAAACTTTTGCTCTCATTACTTGCTGTAGGGAATGTTGCAGTTTGTGTAGCTGTAAACTGCATAAAGATGTAATTTTATACTGTATGTTTACGTGAAGTTTATGAATTAACTGAAAAATCAAAATATAATTTGCTCTTTGATTATGCTTAGCAAATATATGATATATAATATATATAGGATATATATTTGCTAATATACTCATGTTACTAACATATTTTTAGTACCTATATCTACTTGTTACTATGTAACTATAATGCAGTGGCCAATTATTTTTCAAATGTGGAAGATATCTTCTATTCACAGAAATAAAAAAGAAAGGAAATTGGGAAATCACTTTTATAACACTTATTATAATCATTCAGTTAGTTTTGTATGCAGTCTTCATACTTATTTCTGATACTAGGATAACTATTCTAGTTTGAGGGCTTGCCTCTACATATTCTCTTCAGCGTCAGCAGAAAGCAGTCATAAAAATATCATTCCTTCTGGGTGGTGAAGTGTTGCCTAGAAAGTGAAAGCAGGTTTAAAAGAGACTTTTCTAGAAAATAAAGTTATTTTAAAATGCAAGAAGGTATGAACATGCAAGGTTTAACCCACTAAATAAAAAAGGAGAAGGGAAAGAAAAGGTAATTCACTAATGCTTAGCTGTCATTACTGAACCAGAAATACATGTTGAAGTCTGAAAGAAAATGAAGCATTGCTCTGATGAAAAAACTTCGTTATTGACAAACAGTTATTC
This sequence comes from Zosterops lateralis, assembly GCF_965231275.1. NCBI lineage: Eukaryota > Metazoa > Chordata > Aves > Passeriformes > Zosteropidae > Zosterops > Zosterops lateralis. Next base: position 113,521,335 of record NC_139763.1, read on the forward strand.
TCTTGAAAGGTGTTTTGCCTAACAAAGACAGAATTAGGACTACGGTGAGAACTAGCGGAAGCAAGGCATTAAAATTTTATTCAGATACAGATTTCAGTTACCTGCTCCAATCAAAAGACACTTTTATATGGTGCCTGGTTTTAAAATTATACCTACATCTCATGGCTGTATTTTACAAATGCCTTTGCATTTATATTGTTACAAGTTATTCTGACGTGTCAGGTGTTGTGCTTAAACGTGCAGTGTTTATCAATGCTTTTGGTTAAAATATGAAAGTTGTAAAATTGTGTCTGTGTGTCACCTCTCTGAATTACTGGGTTTTGCCCCAAAGGAGCTGTTTTCAGTCTGTCGTTTAGAGTACTGTACATTCAGTGTGGGATAATTTTTATTGGATGGTTGTGGTCACAAGAAGGATGGATTTGTTGTAGGTGTTAACCCTGATGTTTTGCAAGATTGCATTTCCACTTGCATTCTTATTACTAGAGAATTACATTGATGGGAGGGTTAGTGAATAAAATGCACAAATTAACTTCTTTGCTTTGATTAGTGAATGTTTTTTAATCAGCAAGTTATTGTCAAGTAGTACTTTAGTTGAGGTGTAATATGAAGAAATAGCTGCAGAGTTTTCACAATGTTTTATGGGAGCAGAACTCCCCTGTGCTTTGTTGCATCTCAGATTTGGTGGAGTGATTTTTTTCTTTGTGCTGTAGTACATGATATGAGCTCAGACACAAAGGAAAACCTGTACTGTTCGCTTTTATGTCATGTCCGGTTATTGAATCCAATTGAGCACACCATAGTCAGGTACAAGCTGGGAGTTAAGAGTTCATTAATAAGGCAAAGAGCACAGAAAATTACATTAGTTCCTGCTGAAGTCAAAACAGTCTCTTGCCATTAATCTCTTAAAAAAAAAAATCTTCCATTTTCAAGTAGAAACTAGTCATGAATCTTTGGCTTGTTTGTTGCCTCCACCATTTGTGCATTTAAGCTTGGAGGAGCCTTTTTGCAATACTTGGTGATGCTTTCACTCTTGAATACTCATTCCCACATTGCATTGTAAGTTTCTTTAAAGTCTTCTACACTCCCTGTAGGAGGAAAACCCCAACCAGCAATGCCAATTGGCATAAACCCGTAGATCCGATCTTGTGTTGAAATGCACTGCACAAGCTCGATTCTATGGGTCTGTGTCAGTGTGGTGATCTGGCAAATCTGCCTGCAGCACCCACTGCAGTGGTGCTCGACAACCAGCCCAAATGAGTGTACAAAACCACCTACTGATTTTGGAATTCTTCTCTTGTCCATTGCCTTCCAAGTTGATTAAGGGATTTGTTCTTTTATAGGTTGTTTTAAGCATCTTTAGCTTAATATCTTATTCAAATTTAGGAAGGGGTGTGAGGGAATCATAGGGTTTCCAATGAGGGACTGTAGGATATACAATTTTCCTGGCCTTATTAAATATGCCATTCCAAGGTATTACACTCAAAACAAAAGAAGATGTTTATATTTTATTCCTATTGTAAAGTAAGACCAAATACTCATTTCTTCCCTGAAATGTTCTGGGCTTGCATCATCCCTATCAAATATGTATGTATATATATATATATACGCACACAACACACGTATATATATTTATACATATGTAAACATGATAGGACGGAAGTTCTATCTCTGCAGTAGAAAAACCTATCTAAGAATGTGCCTCGTTGTCTGAAAAGTGGGGAATAGCTGCAGCTGAAAGCCTCCCCCCATGGGCAATATGTAGGCCAGTGGCTGCTGTCGCATTTCAAAGAAAGGCTGAAGAAATGAAGAAGACTTTATGGTCACCGTCGGAAGCTGTGTGCATCCGGGTTGAGGTAGTAGGTTGTATGGTTTAGAGTTACACCCTGGGAGTTAACTGTACAACCTTCTAGCTTTCCTTGGAGCACACTTGAGCCATCGAGGAATTCATCACCACTTTAATCTGATCAGGGAAAGTATGCAAAAAGGTATTGTTTCATGGCTGTACATAATGATCACTCTGAGGCTTTATTGATGTTGAAATAGTCCTGATGACTTGATTATTTCATTTAAATCTTGTTACAAACAATGCTGACACATTGCCTCAATGGACTGTGACTATATACTACAGACACTTAAGGAAAGAATGATGATTATTTTAATTCCATTAACAGAAAAGCTTTAACAGTTATTTTGGTTTATAAACTCAGGAAAATACCAAGTATTTAATGCTTTGTTTTTTCTTCAGGGAATAGCTTGTCCTATACATTTGTTTTTTGTTGCTGTTGTTTTATAGGTCTATATTTTTTTGAAAAGGAGAAGAACATTTTCTTTAGTCATTAAAATATTTTCCAGAAAATATTGCATGCTGCTGCTTCGATAGCGGTGGCGATGTCACAAGCTGATCCTGATATTCCCTGGATTTATGGTATTATTTCTTTGTGCCTGAAGAACTCAGTGTTATGAGCACAGACCTAAATGACCTGCAGGCCCACCTGTGTTCCCATCTTCCTATGACTCAGTGACTCAGCCCAGCCCTGCTCTGGGGTCTCAGTACCTGTGTCCAGCTTGCCACGCTAAATGTCAGGGCAGGGTCAGACCTGACCCAAAACGCCCTTGTTTGTTTTGGTCCTTGGTTCAACTTTCTAACTCAGCAGGACTTGGAGAAGTAACACTCCTTGTGCAAATGGTTTCCAAAACACTGGAAACTGCCTGCAGTGTCAAGTCCCAGCACTGGGTGCCTCCACCCATGTGGGGTGGATGCCATAGACTTCAGTCCTGGTGTTCTCTGTGTGTCTGCATGTTGTTTTTTTTTTTTTTTTGTTTTTTTTTTTTTTGTTTTATTTTGTTTTGGTTTGGTTTGGTTTGGTTTTTTGGGGGGGGGGTTGTGGGGGTTTTTGTGTGTGGTTTTTTTTGTGTTTTTTTTTTCTTTGTTTTGGTTTGGTTTGGTTTGGTTTTTTTTTTTTTTTTGAGGTTCAGAATGCACCAAGGCAAAAATAAATAAATAGATGAATAAATACAATTATCCCAATCTGACTCTAGAGACAAAACTGGGCTTGTGGAGATTTATGCCCCAATTTGTGTGACCCCCCGTTTCTCTCTGGTTTGCAGTCTTATTCATTCTCTCTGGAAAAACAAAGAAATGTGCCTTAATGTGTACATCCCATGAGCAGGTATCCTAGCAAAAATAGACAGAAAGACTGAGTGTTTCCACTCCTAGAAACAGCTATGAAGCCAGAGAGAAAAGAGTTGTGCCTGCATATTCACCATGATTTTTTAAGTGAGGGCTACTTCTGGAACTGACCCTGAAGATGAGGCCTCCCCAGTGAGATGGAACATGCATTACTGCCAGAGCATCTGGACCAGACAGTGATGCTCATTCCAAAATAGTTGGGAAAAACTGACTCTGTCTTTTTCCAAATACTTTTCCATAAAAAGTGAAAAGTAGTATTATTTTCAAGGCTAATTTGTCATTAAAGACAGCAAGAGTGATAATTTTGCTGGAAAGTGATTTAAGTTTGTTTATGCAAAGCAAAAGAGTGGAGCTACACCCTTGTGGTGTTGTGGTCAGGAGGAGATCAGACTCCTGTGGGATGAGGAGAGGGTGAAATGTTGCTGTTCCACATAGGGATGAGGGCTCTGTTCCTGGAGTTCCCATGTTGCCACAAACAGTTGTTTTTCCAGGGTATCTTGAGGCCCTGAATTTCTGACTTTACTTTTATTTAGGTGAACATAAAAAGGTGTTTGATATTTCCAATGTTCAGTTCTATGTTTTGCATCAGCAAGGACAGTTAAGAATGTTTAAGAGAATTTGAAGTTTGATTGTATTTTGGTTGTGTTTTCTTTCCATGTCTGTCTATTAAAAAAACCATTTGCTCACAGGTCCCTATGTTTGTCTCCTATCAGCTTAAGGTTTACCTGAACCCTTTTGTAGATAAGGAATAACAGGAGGAGATGAAAATAGATTTAGTTTATCTTTTTAACAGCAATTATTTTCAGTGATTAATGTTTGTGATAGGAAATTGATAAAGAGGATCTGCAAGACAGGTGGATCCAGACTGAATTTTAAGCCTGTCTTAAAGTATGTGGGACAGAGGAGAGATGAGGTTGAGTGAATCAGAATTGCTCTGAGCTGATGGAACATGCTTAAGGGAACAGTGGCTAAATGGGAGGTTAGAGGGGAGACCTCCATCAACCAGTGAAGCCTAACAGGGACTGTTCACAATCTGAGTAAAAACTGCAGTATCCTCTGTGGATTCAAAAAGACGCTGGTCACCAGTACATTTCCTTTTGTTATTTTATTTTTTTTTTCTTTTGTAGTTTAAGTTCACTGGAAAGAAACATTGTAATTGCTGGTTTCTGCCAACAGAGCAACAGGTGTTCAATCCTTTTATATTAATTCTTCAATTAGTTGCAAAATAAGGGGAATTGTTTATACTAAGCTGAACTGAATAGAAATGACTGATGCAGAAAATGCGGGAATGTTTCATCTGTCCTTCAAAGGCATGATAAATTTGTAATTCTATCAGGCCTAGTTGCAGGTTGCTATGCAAATTTTCATTGCAGGATCACCAGCTCTAATGAATATACATTTTCTCCATTTCTTTCTCTGTTCTTTAATTTAGGGTTTTTTACCCTGTAATATATAATACATTGTTTTGGCAAGAGTTATCAAGTTACAAGCAAAAATAAATGAGACTGTGAGGTAATTTTGAAGCAGATTAAGGTAGAGAATGAAAAACAAAGGGGGAAAAAAGCTCTATTAAGAACAGCTGGATGGAGTAAGGTCTTCTGTGATTTCATTTTAAAATCATATTGTCTGTTTTAAGTGAAGTCTAACATACTTTACCTTTGCAATCTGACATATTTCACCTTTGCAGTGCAGTTGGAATATAAGTGTGCCTCACAGACTTAGCATTACACTGATGTGATGCTTCTGCAGGAAATAAATGCACTTTGTGACATGGCTAAATGAGGATGGGTTCCAACCTAGGACTCATCTGAGAGTGTTTGCTCCTGTAACTAAGACAGAACATTGTCATTCTTGTGCCTTCACTTTGCTTCTTGCATTTGGAAAAAATCTCCATTAAGATATTCAGGGAAAATCTTGAGATCCAATGGATCTGCAACTCCCAGTCGCTCCTTTGGGAGACATGTCTTCAGTGTTTCCCAAATTTGGTCCTAAAGAAAAGCTGCAGAGGCACTGACCCACCCAGCACCCTTTTGCTTGCCACAATTTCCTTGGCAAAGGTTAAGTCTGACCCATGGTGAGCCCTGGTTCCCAACAAAGGAATTACAGCACTGCAAAAGCCCACTGCAATGCCAAGTCCTGCCTCTGAAGTCACTTCAGAGAGCTGGTGAGAAATTGTATTTCCTTCTGCAGCCCGCAGTGTTTATGTCCAGAGGCACATTTCTGATTTAGCTACCATGATTTGGAAGCACTGACAGAATTTGGGTGTTTTGGGTGCAGCCATTTTGAGACTTTCCCTGTAGCAAAGCTGTCATTAACCAGTTTACCAGAAGAGGTAAAGTAACTTATTATTAGTTTTGCACTGTTGAAATAGCACAGTAGTAGCCAAAAATATATGAGCAAATTTCTGGTTTTATTGTTCTACTTAGTAAAAGAAATTGCTGAGCTTCACTTGGTCTCATCCATTGTTTAACTTTCTTGTCTTCAAAACAGAAATTCTTTAGAGGTTTTTAGGTAAAGAATGTGTTAAAATATTTAAAAGCAATCCCAGAAGAGTTTTCCTTGGAAAAAGGTTTGTCCCTTAAACGTGACAAACACTCTTTAGTAATCTCCAAAACTTGTTAATTGAAGCTGTTCAGCAAGAGACTTAGGACAGGTTGCTTAATTGATAAAGTTGGAGTAGAAGTGCACTTGAAATTTTTCAGATATTTTGGATGCAGTTTCATCTGACATTCATTTATCTATTGAGAGAAGCTTCTGATATGTTTAATAAGACAAACAGTAAATGCATATGGCAGCCCCTGTTTAGATGTGGGTATTGCTTTTATAGAACACTTAAATACAAATTTGAAAAGGTAATGGTTTTGTATTACCAGTATAGAAAAATGAAATAGTTTCAGCTTTGGCCTTCACATAGTAAAAATATTTACATCCGAGTGATCTTTTTGGTAGAGTTTCATTTTACATAAGCCTTCTGGATATTTTGGTTGTAATGCATTGTAAAATATATAAAGTACATGAAAATTTCAGGCTAATTTTCTTTGAGATTTATTTACTTCGCCTCTTCTTTCATGTCACTCCTAGAAACAGTAAGAGCAAGCCTCACACTGATGAAGTTTTTCAAGAATGCTTGCAAAATCTGAGTAAAAACTCAAAGATCAGGCCTCTTTTTTTTCATTTGCTAGAATGGCATCCTCATGTTCAGGAATTCCTGTCTCCTTATCCCTTCTTTTACAAATGTGATTGGCACGGTATTTGATCTTACAGCGAAATGGTCATGGATCCCTTTGCTCTTTAGGGGCTTTTTTTGCACCTCCTTTTGAATGGTAAGATCTCCCCCATAAGCACCTGTACTTGGAGGTTTTTTGGAAACGGTAGTTGTCTGGCTTGAGTAAAACTGGCACTGATATGCACCAGCCATTGCACCAAGAGCCTCATTCAAAGGACACAAACACAGAACAGCAGATTAATTTTTGTAAGAGTCACAACAGCCTTGTGTACTGCTTTGCTTTTGTGGCTGGGGAAAAAGGGAGTGGTGCACACTTTTATTTTCTTGCATGTAGTTAACATACATATATTGTGCTTGTATTGTCTTTATCTGAATGTTATGAGTCATCTCAACTAAGCTTTATATCCATGGTTGAGAGTAATTTATCTGGGAAATGCAACTCCTTCTCTTTTATTTTTGGTCTCTACACATTTTTCCACTGGTCCTTTTTTGATTCTTCATTTACTGACATCATGATAATCCTGGCAATGTATGTAGAACATTGCAAATATACTGGCAACAGGGATGGATTGGGAATGCCTTGATGGCTGGAGAGAAGAATGAAGTTGCTATCATGTTTATAAGGTTAGCAGAAACCAAAGTTTTCTCAAAACATATTCTCCATGAATCCTTTCTGTCACAACCCATCAGCTTGGGAAAAAAAAATAAAGCTGTTTATTACTATCATCTTTGTAGGTCTGCCTTGAGACTGTGGGGTTAAATTTGTTGAAACTCTGTGTGATTTTCTGGACAATGAAAGTAGTCTAAGGCTCACTTTTCCCTGACCAGCTTTGTCCTTACTGCAATTCAAAGCAGATTTGCATTGTCCAAGGAAAGATGACTTTCAGTCACACATATCTTTGTGTATATTTGCTGTTGAGGATTTTTGCTTGGCATTACACTGAAATGAGCAAAAGAACACAATCCCAAAATTCTCCATCTCAGCCACTGTAATTAGTTTGCTGAGACAAATTTGTTCATCACATTCCCATCTGATGGTTTCTTTCTATCACTTCCATGTTAGGAAGAAACCATCAGATGGGAACTTGACCATGATAACTTCACTGTTGCTTGAAAGAACTTCACTTTAGACTATGGATATCATTTGGAGCATGCTAAATCCATGTAAATGTCTTGTTTCCTGGAAAGTTACCCAAGAAGGATGCTCTGTCTGGACCAGGAAGTAGATTCCATGTGATCAGGACAGATGGAGACAGGCTTGAAAGTGCCTCTGGTATTCAAGTGTCCTGGGCTGAGGATCATTGGCTGCTTTCTATACCATAGCCTGTCCATCAAATCTTGCACTTTCAGAGAGTATTTCTTTCTGCGCCTTTTCAAAAAGCCCAAGCGCACTTAGTTTGCACAACTGAAGGGGATTTATTCCAGAAGGTCCCCGAACCCACAGATTTGCCTGTGTCAGCTGAGCGTTTTATTGGGAGAGAATGTTTTGGGGTAGAATTTTTAATAAGTTAGGATTGATACAATGTTGAGCTAAATTGTCTGAGAGGTGCTACTGAGGCTGATGTCCCTGTGGGAGGACATGAGCAGTGAACCCACGTAGCTGTTCAGCTCTAAGCTAAGTAATGTTCTTTTGTCCAAATGTTAACTTTTGATCCTTAGGCTAGATTTTTTCAACAGTCTGTATTTTATCATATTCACTTCTAATTTCTTCAGCTCTATTGTCCAAATATGTATTTCCATGTTGTGTATTGTAAAAAACTAAGCTTGGACCACCTAAATCATGTATTACACTTGTGTCTCATCCTTGCCTGGATAGGAGGGCAATGTCTGAAAATTCCCAGCCTCTGCTGTTTACGTCCCACAGACACTTTGAAAGGAGACTGCAGGCTTGAGTCCGTCTGAGGCACCACAGCTAGCAGCTTGGCTACCACCCTAGGGAGGTTTTTGCTTGAGAAAGTATTTTTGTCTTTAGACAGTGTTTACTCAGGATGTGACCTGTGAAGTACCTAATGCCTGTGGTGATAAAGGCATTTTTGTGAGTGATTATTATTAAATATTGCAAAGTCTGTTGCTCTTCTTAAATGTTTATCTTCTGATGCAGGAAGAATTTAGAAGTATTTTTATAATTATTTTTGTTTTGAATTGTAGCTTTAACAGAATGGCCAAAATGTAAATTTTAGTGATGAGTGTAAGAACCTAACCCATACTTAGTGTAACATTTTGAAGCGATCCTGCTTTTTTCCCAAAATATCTTGGGCATCTAGGAGCCAGCATCCTGTTGATTTACAACATCTGGGCAAGTTTTAAAAGAGAAACCTCAGGTGCAAAAGATTTTTTACAGCTTTTTGACCCAATGACAGGATATTAAATGTATAAAGTGGTTGGAGCAGCTTCTAGGTTGTGCTTCTGTATGTGAGACACTTAAACATGGAGTGTCAATACATTCTTAGCCACTTTTACGAGATAATAGCACCTTAATTTCTCTCCTCTGGCTGTTGTAAAGAAAGGGAATATAAACAATGCAGCCAGAGCAAACAGGCACAGCTTGCACACCTGATACCCCTATTTATGCCACTGCCAGCCCTGCAAGTGCTTCAAGGGAACACAGGACTCCTTTCCTCCCCTTGCCCTGCACTGGGGGAGGAGTAGTCTGCCATAGGATATAACTTAGTTCAAGTGCAAAGGTTTGGTTTTGGAAAAGGTAAAAAAAATTATCATTAATTAACCCCTTCCTAGCTCCTCTCTGCTTGGAATGTTCACTTCTAAAATTTACAAATGTTAATTTATAAATATTAAAGGCAGTGCTGTCCCCAGCCTCCTGTTTTTAGGGCAATGCTGCCAGGGCATGCTGCCAGGCACTCCTGCCTCCATCCTTAGCACCAGCAGGCGCCATCCTCACACACTGCTGGGGAAGGGGTGGCTCTCACTGCAAGGGGCTGCAATAACCACCCAGAAAAGGACAGTGTCGTGCCCAAAGGGAAGGAATTGAGGGTAGCATTGAGTCAGTTTAGGTTTTTTGTTGGGTTTTTTGTGGCTAAAAAAGTCCAAGTGCTGGTCTGTGGAAGCAAACACGCAGTCTTGCCCTAATGAATGTACTATTTATTAGCTGTGCGAGCTGCTGGAAATGCCAAAGCGGATAAGGGCTGGGATTCAAGGCCACGGGGCTGAGCCCACAAAGCTCCCTCAGCCAGGAGCCAAGGACGTGGGAATCCTCAACAAGGGGCAACCCTGGGAGCAAGTGTCAGGCTGTGCTCATCTCCAGGCAAGGGGAGATTTGTGTCAAGGATCCTTCTCCTATGTGAGGAGCGGCCGTTGTTCGTGTAATTTGATTTGACTCTAATTTAATGACAGGCAACACGATTTGCAAGGCTGATTTCAATTTTTTATTGATTGGGCCTTTAATTTACTTGGACTTGCACTCAGAAGCTTCAGCGGAAGTTTAATGAAAGTTCACAAAACCAGCTTGGTAAGGAATGTTTTGATGGAACTTGAACTCAAATGCTTCAATAACAAATTTTTTGATGGAACTTGAACTCAAATGATTCTTTAAGGTGCTGTGTGAAAATATTTTAAGAAAAAAAAATTCTTCGTTAAACTTCATTTTTTAAATAGCAGATTGGCAAATCTATTATTTAAAAGCAACTTTTTTTTTTTTTTTTTTTTTTTTTTTTTTTTTTTTTTTTTTTTTACCCGAGATTCTCATACTCAATATCTATTCAAAGGTAAATTAAAGATCTCATTTTTAGAATTTTCCATAGTGGGCTTTTAAACAGGACATCTTGGAGATTATAATTGCAAAACTTTCACTGAAAATAAGTAACTTATAACTTCTGGAAATCTATTTTTTTATTCATTAGTAAGAAATCTACCAAATGTAGAACAAAACCTGTAAAAACAGCCCCAATAGTCTTCTAGTTATTTTCATGCTGCAGGTATTTTTCAAAGCAAAGATTGCAAAGCATAAAAATAGATTATATGATTTTGAAATAAATCAGTAATTTTATAAAGACAATCTTTCTTTTTAATATTTATAAATTAATATTAGTATATTTTAGAAGTGAATGCTTCAAGCAGAGAGGGGCTAGGAAGAGGATAGTTAATGATAATTTTTGTTACCTTTTCCAAAGCCAAACCTTTACACTTGAACTAACGAATGAAAAAAGCAGCACGAGACACAGAGTGTGTCTGTATTGGAGGAAGGAAGGGATAGGGAGGATGAATTATTATGTGATAAGAAGTGTGAGAGGATGTAAAAGAAGGAAGGAAATTGAAGCTGCACATGGAATAAGAGAGAGGCTATATGGAATGAAACTCTAGTCACTGCTCACTGGCACTTAGTGGGGCTCTGGGCATGTAGGCACAGAAGTTCAGGAAGGTGGAAGAAAAAAGGAATTTGAAAGATATGGGGAAAGGACATGAGGATGCTGTAGCTTCACATTGTTGTGCTTCATCCACACTGGTGCATCTTGGTAACTGCAAAATATTAGAAGGAAAGATTTACAGACAAAACTTCATATTTGTAAATAAACAGAATATTCCCTCCTGGGAATGAGTTTTTATATTTCCTAGTCAATTCTTATTTATTTTATAAGCAGAAAACCCCATTATAATGTATAATTTAGGGGGCAGTAACTATGAAAAGTAGTTTTTGAGGGTAGTACACATTTCAGACATAGTGAAACCATCTCAAAATTATCCCTCACTACTGAGAATTAGAAACCTAAAAATATAAATCTGAAGATAAACTGAAAATCCAGAGGGAAGGCACACAGACAGTCATAACCCTGACTAATACTGACACAGACAATATATTAATGGTGCTTCTTAGCTCAGTTTAGTCTAAGACAACAAATACTTAATGTGATTATATTATGGCCATATTATAACTGCACAGCATCATCATATGGGAGAATTAACTCATGTGTGTGCCCTTCCCCGGCATCTGCTCAGTTTATTTGCGTAAATGAGAAATATAAAACTCCCAAAATCCTGAATCAAAAAGAATAAGATAACCACAGCTTTTATATGAACTGTAATTAATTTGCAGCCTGTTACCACAAAACTTAATTTAGGGAAATTCCTGGTTAGAATCAAGAATGTTAAACATTTGTGTGAATAAGAACAGTATGTGCAGTGGCGCTAGAAGTAGCAATATTTCTGGTTCAAACCATGCACTGAAGAGTTGTTGAGGTTCCAAAACTTCTTTCTCTTTAAAATTATGAGAGAATGGAGTTTATTGGCTGCTGATCACTTCCAGACATAGAATGGTGGTCTATTAGTCCTTTTCAGAGTGTAATAGCAGTTCCACATGACACAAATTAATGGAATATCTCATTAATTCCCTAAATGTCATTAAACTGGTCAAGTCATTGTAAGTTTCCATCTCCTTGAAGTAAATTTAGCTGCTTCCAGTTTTTCAGTTCTGTGAAAACATCTGCAGAATGTGGAATCTGTTATAACAGCAGAGTCTACATTGGGAGATACCATGATCTTAACCTGAGCTATTTCTGTGGAGATCAGCTTGAAGATTTACATTTAAGCTTGTTTTGAGGAGAATTTATGAGTCTTTATTCTAAATATGAACACTAATTTCTCTATGCAATAAAAGGAAGAGATGTGAAAATTTATGGTGTGAGATAAGAAATAATACTATTAGATATTTTCAAATTTGAATTTTGCCTTATGAGATTATTTACTTGTTAAGTGAAATGGCTAACTAGTAAAACAGGCTTTTACTATGGTTATGAAATGGTGAATTGTTCTTTGCCTTAATCTTCATGTGAAGTATCCTCAAAGCTTTTGTCTTAAACAAAAAGTAGCATTGCACTAAATGAAGGGGAACATATTCATAGGTACTTTTGCAAAGGAAAAAAAAAAAAAAAACAAAATATATATATATAGTCTTCTAGAAGACAATCTTAATTTACCAGATAGTAATTTCTCATTGGAGAGAATTACAATAATTTTACAATGTTTTTAACATTGCATTAGAGGATTCTACTGTCTTGTCTGATCATCATCAGTTGTTTCTCTTCTCTCCATTTGATAGAAGCATAATATACCAATCGGGCCTCAATTTACTGTTGCATTTTGTCAGTGCATTTTATATACTGCACCTCCAACGCAGCTTCCCGTATGTGATGCTACATTTTTAATGCTTGATAGTAAATTTCTCCCTGAATGAAGTCTGGAGGGAAGATTTATTTCAGAACTAGGGATCATGAAAATGGGATCCCTGCATAAAGACACATGTTTACTAATGTAAGTCTGTAGTTCAATTAACACATATTAAATTAGGAAATACTAAGAAAGTCAAATTCTCAAAATGCATCAAGTATATTGCTTTCATTTATGTAATTTTTCACCCACAGCTTTTCTTTTTGAATATGAGTAGATCCTCAATAATACCTTAAAATACCTTAAAAACCAGAAAACCTCACTATAAGAAGAAATAAATAAAATCCTTGCTGATGTTAAAATGCTGAAATAAATTCAGTCCCAGTCACTTTTATCAATAGGGTACATGTCATGGAATTGGAAATACTGAAAATGTATTTATTTCACTTTGTTAAGTGAAATAACATTTGCAAATACTTGTTCTAAAAATTTCTGTATGGCTTCAGAGCTACAGAGGACTGCAGAAACTTTAAAGCTACTTTAAACTTTAAGTTTGTGGATTTAAGAAAATGTGTATAAATATATTTGACAAATACTTTAGATTGTTCATTAAAGAGAGCGTGCAACATTGAGTTCTAGCTCTGTGGACTGTAAGAGACCAAGAACATTTTCTAACATATACCTGATGTGGGGGATTTTGTTTGGTTTTTTTGATTGTTTGGGTTTGTTGCTGTTGTTTTGGTTTGGTTTTTTTGTTTGGTTTGGTGTTTTTGTTCATCTTCTACAACCTTGATCTTGAAGGTTTGTTAAAGAATCTAAAAAAGTTTTTTTTTTAAAAATGGTATTAAGTGACCTAACCAAGAGGTTACAAGGATGCAAATTCATGTAATTTATACTAAATTTTAGAATCTTCATGTTTCCCATGAATTTAAAACTGTTTAATAAAATCACTGTGTTTGTTCCAGGATAAAATTTTCATGAATATAGTTTCATTAGTTCATTACTTCGTTTGTATGAAATTTTCTTCATTTATTCTTAAATAAGAACAAGGTAAATGATAAATGATTGAGGGAACTTGGTGAACTTTTGTCCCTTCTTTAGGTCCAAGAGCTGTTCTATAAACTTGGAGGTAGGAGTTCCCCCAGATATCAATAAACAGTTGCATGCAGACATACAATAGCTCTGTGCTTTATGAAAATAATTAAGTGGAGACTAAATAAAGAGCATTATTAAGGAAAAAATTAAAGTATAGAAAGTGTACAAAGGAGGTCTTAACAGTGACAAGTTCTTTCAGGGACAAAATAACTGTTCAATTTAACTTTAAATAAAAAGTAAATGGAAAAAAATAGTATTTCTGAAAAAAACAGCAAGCTGCCAAGAGAAATGGACCTTGTTAAAATGGGCTAGCAGTAGGAGTAGTCAAGGGGAAAAGAGAAATGAATCATTAATGATCATCTATTAGACAAAGAAAATGATACTCGACTCAGTAATCCTAGAAGTCTTTGTACTTACATGTCTTAGGATCTTCGGAATAACATAGTCCAAAAAATGTAAATATTAGTGTTCATTTGAAAGTGCACAAGACCTTTTCAAAGTAATTCAACAGAAGAACATGAAGAGAAATAGAATAAATATAAAATGGAAAGTATAATGTAAATCATCCTTATAACTGGTAACCAGATAATGTTTGCCAAATAGTTGTCTGAACTGTTGCCTTTTCACTAATCTATATATTTTGTGGGATAAAATCTATTATCTAAAGGTAAGCCAGATTTATATACAGCAGTTCAGTGGCATCCACTTAAAAATATTACTATCATCAGTATATGGAAAAAAATAAACCTATTTACTGCTACAAGCCACAGCATTTTGAGAAATTCAATGTATTCACAATTTTCAGTAGAATAAATATGAGGCACCTTTAAGTGATACACACCCATGAATAAGACATTGCAGTTGCATTCATCAAGTGTTAGGGAATAGTTAGAACAACAGGCTAATACATAATCTTTCAGAAGTCCCTCCTCTTCCATGATAAACTCAGATCAAGAGCTCGGGACAACTGAATAGTTTGTCCAAGTTCGTGCTAGATGTCATTGTCAACACTGGGATCAAGGGATGAGCCCTCTGGTTTGCCAAAACAATGACTAGTCCAAAACACATATTTATGGAAGTTCTTTCTGGGCAGTACATTAAAGGCCTAGTGCCTGTGTTCTGAGTTAAACAGCATCACCTCACAGTTTGAAGGCTGAGTATCACGTTGGAATGTGTTTTCTCTATCAGTGTGATGTTTTCACGTTGTGTTTGTAATGTAGTAATTACACAGCTTGCCCCACAGTTCTTCTTGAAATTAATGCATCTCTTGTATTTAATAATAACACACATTTAGTAGGACTATTTCATTGTCATAAATATTAAAAGCTGCATAATATATGCACATATAAAGACTGCAATAATGAAGGTATTTAAAATAAAGAACACCAATTGAAATTCAAGTGCTGAAGCTCAGTGGATCCTGAAAGTAAAAGTAGCTGTACAAATAAAACTAAAATTGCCTTTGTTGATCTTCATTCTCTAAGAGAAGAGGAATATGCCATATGAACAAGGAGGGTGAACAATGATAGGAAGTTCAAACTTTTTTCTTTCAATAATCTGCAGCATTGACTTTCCATTAAGGAAGCTGGAGAAATGCCCTGCCAAACAGAATTTAACTTCACCTGTTCTGTATCCTCTGTGCCCTGGCCCTTTTTCTATGGAAAGGACCACTACATTTGCCAGACATGGCCCTAAGAGCTCCAGGTCCCTGCAGGTCTGCTGTGGAGGGAAGCAAGAAAATCAGGGAAATCAAGAAAATTAATTGTTTTCCAGGCAAACCCTGAGGTCGTAGGAACTCTGAGTGTGCCAGGCACTGCTGGATAAAACTCAGCCATCACTGCTGGAGTTCATGGGCAGCTGAGCATTCCCTGCTCAGGCAGACTGAGACAACTGAATTATGTGAGGAGATGCAGAGCAGCCCAGGAGAAAGGAGGCTCAAAATTAGATTAAATCCATTTTCTTCCACTTGCTACAAGGTGTAAATGGCATGTTCCGCACCTTAGGAATGGGAAGTTTAAAGTACTTTAATGTGAGCATTATTCTCTTAACTCTTTAAAGGATGTGGTAAAAAGCCCTACGTAATCTCAAATTGCAACATTCAGATACAAATTTTAAGAATCCCACAGCTGTGGGGGTAATGTTTGACACTTGAGTGGGAAAGGCTTTAGCTGTAAAATTCTCAGTTCAAGATTTTAAAAGTAGAAGTTCAGAAAGGTTAAGATCAAAATTGTCTAGGAGTGTGGATTTTTCTTCTGATTTGAGTGGCTTTGCTTGTTATATTTAGATGCTAATGTAATTAAAAGGTCTCAATCTCTCTGGCCTGTGAAAGTGACAATGCCTCTCCATTCTTGCATTAAAGAAATGTACTTTTTGGAATGATGTGATAAAATATATAAACACTTCTTATTTATTTGTCACCATACTTTAGTTTCTCTATTGACAAATCAAAGAGTAAAGATTCTTCAGTATTGAAAAATTGAATAGTACTGTGACAAGTTTTCAGAAAACTGTTACATATAACTGTTACAGTGAAGTATATTTCTGCACAATAGGAAGAAATAGAGACTGGGAATTAGAGGGAGCTCTATTTAGAGTAAGACGCTGAACTGCTAAGTTGCCGAGTCTTTTTTTTGGAAAAAATATTAATTTCTCACTATTCTATTATCTCTTTTACTTGTGCCTTTTCTTTTTTAAATCGATTATCCGAAAAGAAGGGAAAAATGAATCAGCCAACATAATATTAGGATTTCAAAACTTTTCTCCACAGGAGCAGCTGTTAAGGAAGTGAAGTCATTGGGGGAGAGGAAAATCCTCATCATGGGGTGAAAATGGCTGGATGGCAAAGTCTAGAGTAAAAATATATAGTTATCCTCTTCGGTGACTGAAAGATTAGAGTGGACTGCTCCGCTGCTTCATGTTATGATGTTTGTTACTTAATACATGGAAATAATGGAAAGAAAGTTAGGCAGTGGGATGGCAGCACCTGCAAATGTCGCCATTAGCTGGGTTACTCAAATCCAAAACACACAATGTGGGGAACATCAAAAGGGAACCCTGAGATCTACAGCAGTGGATGACACAATGTCAAACAAAATTCAAGAGTATGAAAGCTAGCAGGCATTGAAAAAAAATAATTTGAGCTATTTATGACCTCTCTCGAGTTCTAAATTAATTTAGAAATACCAGAAAAAGAGATCAAGTCATCGTGGACAACTCAATAAAACCTGTGATCTCTGTTAAAGTTTCATCACCCTTTCCCATCCCTAAATTCTCTAAATAAAAGGATCCTCTCACCACAAAACAAGAATCAATTGCAACATGATCCTGTCTGTGCAATAAACTACCACCAGTACAGCTGATAGCATATAATGCAGCATCATCTCTTATTCTGACTGCTGTGATAGAGGAGAAATATGCAACAAGAGGAAGAAAACAACCTATATCTTAATAAATAAGTTGTGCCTCTTTCTAAAATATAATGAGTGAAGATTTGGCAAAAATGAGGAGACACAAATTTTACATATGCAGAAATAACACATTTTCTTCATTAAATAAGTAACTAAATGCTAGTCAATGCAAGAAGGTTCCAAACTTGTAGGTGCTTACATTAGGAAAGGCAATTTAGATGTGTAAAGTCAAACTGAGATAAAAGGGCTTTTAGTATCAACCATTACAAGGTGCTGAACACCCCATAGAGATTTTTCTCCTTTCTCAGAAATCCAGAGAGGAAAGGTGTCAGTCTTAACTGAGCCCTACTGTCTTGCTGCTCCCTCTGTGGGGCAAGATTTAGTCTGTCTTTGCCACTGTTGAAAGAGCTGAGGGATTTCTCTAGACAGTCCTTGTCCCTTGCTTACATTTTAGTTACTACTTAGCACAGCTAAGGTTTACAGAGTTATCCCTGTAATTAGCCCAACTGCTTCCTCTGCATCTGCTGGGCTACATGTGCTTCTCTCCAGTCCAAAGGTAAGGTTGATAGTAAATCTCATATGCTGTAAAAAAATTAACTCAACAATTGTACAAGAACTGGGCCGTGTTACCATGAACAGTCACCACAGCAGGGACCTTTACACAGTGTACCTCTGAGTAGAACATGTGAGAGGAGAGGAAGGAAAAAGTAAAAAGAGCATCCTCTTTTTTTTAGTATTATGTACAGAACTGATTAAAATAGATTTCAAGGAGAAAAGTTCATTGAGCAGTTGCTCAAACAACTGTGCTTTTAAAAATATTTGGAAAAGAGAGGGTTTGCAGAAATCCTTTAAAAGGTGCTCATTAAGGTGGCTGTGCTTCATTCTGCTGATAGAACTTCTGGTGCCAAGGATTTCATGGGGGCAGAGGCAGGAGGTCAAATGCTGCCCAGGGAAGTGGTCAAGTCACTATTCCTGGAGGTATTTACATTGACTGGAGATGTGGCACTGAGGGACATGATTTAGTGGTGGACTTGGCAGTGCTGGGTTAACAGCTTGACCTGGTGATCTTAAAGGTCTTTTACAAGCTACATGATTCTCTGATGCTGTGATTCTATCCTCTTTTGCTAAACTGGTTTGAACTTTGTATGAGTTGAACGTGCTGACACATATATACTGTTCAGCATAAAGAAAAGGTCCAGATTTTATCTACAGTTCCAGTGCTGTCTCATATTTCGCCAGGTCACAATTGCAGCAAGAATCTCAGAAAAACTCCAAACAAAAAAAAAAAAAAAATTAATTGAAGTCTTTCAATAGTCCCCCTACCTCCAAAGCAAATCCATGCATCACTCTATTTTTTGTGTTCTTTTCTTCTTTCTTGTAGTTTTGTCTTGTCCTATGTTCTTTTATGTACTTGAAAATTCTTCTAAATTATTAAATATTTTTCAGTATCAAAAGGTTTCATCATTCTTTTGTCATTGAATAGTCCTCTTAATCTGTAATTACTTCCTGTTCTCTTCTAGAGTTTACAACATTTTCATATTTTCATAAAACCCTTAAATCTCTGTAAAGGAAGGTTGCAGAATTCTCACTGTGGTATTGCTGTTGTGATCCTCTTTCAGTCCCTATCAAGGCAGATGAAGCCTTGAACTGCTGCCATGCTCTGAGGTGCCTTCTCTCTATTGATTCTCACCACTGATGTCACTCTGACTTCCTTATTTTCATATGAAAGCCCATAAGAACTAAAGCTGAAAGTGATCCATGTTTCTTTCGGAGCGAGTAAAGGAAGGGACCCTGCTCGTGTTTGCTTGCTAGTTTTATACATATCAGCCATTGTCTTGAAGTAGTGTTTCATTGTGAAAAAGAATTCCTTCTTACACAAATGGAAATTCTTATTTCAATCTCACTTCTACATAGGACTCTTTATGGAAGAACTCTGCACTTTTTGTGGAGGCCTTGCCCAAAAAATACTTGTAGGCTGTTGTGCAAGTGCTTAAAATATTCACCTCTCTTGACAGGTGAATATTTGTCCAGACTGTGTTGGCCTAATCAAAACCTTTTTTTTTTAATTATTTTTTTTATTTCTTTTCTGATATCCCTCCACATTATCAAAGTGTTTCTGATAACAGGATGGTAAGAATAGGAGGAGCTCATAAAATTCATTTGACTGGTACACCTCATTCTAGGCTAATTTTGGCTCTACCCTGGTAACAATGATAAATGAGAAAATATTCTCCTACACTTTGCTTGCATATAAGTTACATCAGTGGAGAAAATTCATATAGGAAAAATGTGTAATGCAACCTTGCTGTTCTATGCCAATTTGGGTAAGTTCTGACTGTAGTCCTGAAGCAGTGGAGTCAGACAACTTTAATGAATTACACTATTGGGTTTATATGGAAAAACCCTTTTCTTGAGATCCCGTTGCTTCAGATCTCTTTACTTTATTTATTTTGAAGTGAAAAGTTGGTCTGTGAAAGAAATGTTATTGTTCTGTCAAGTTTATTTTAACCCTTTGGGTGATAAGCTGAAATGTTACATATTTCAGTAAAAATATGAATGTGTATATATATATATACACAAAATTACAGTGAAATCTGTGGATTTCACTCCCACACCTAACAACATCAAATTTGAAACTCTTACGAATCAAAAGAAAATTCTTATATTCATATTAGGCAATGAGTCAAATAAACTTTGTCTCTTAAGAGTAGAATAGAACCTGGAAGAAACTGAGAGTGAGAGGAGTCCAGGGATCACAATCCTGAGCACTTAATAATCATACCAAGACTCCAAATGAATGAATGGGGAATGTAATTTGATACTGTTTCATTTGGGTTGGGTTTTTCCTTCAAATTGATGCTGGTTTCAAAGTAATGCAAGATAATTTATTTTTCTTTTTCCAAAAATGATAGAAAAATATTAATAAATTAGATTAATAATAAACAGAATATTTTTGGTGCGTCTTTACCCAAAAAAATCTGGGAATACAAGATTATGAGTCCTAGGGCAGTTTGAGAAGCAGTTTTCCCTGAGAATAAAGAGGAACTGTGTGACGATGTAGTGTAATTTGCTGCACATTTACCGAGGTGTGAATGCCTGGTATTTAAAATTAAAAGCTGCTGCTATGAGTTCACTAGCTAAAGTAGTAACAGGAGTGAAGAAGACAATTTTAAACAACTGAAGTCTGTAAGAATTGATGGAGAGGTAGAAGTTATAAACCTGTCCTCATGTATTGTTTGCCTCATGCCTCCTGATGCGCCTGACTGAATAATGAAAATGCAAGTTGACTTATTTGCTGAATTCTAAGAATGAAGAAAGTGTAAAGGCAGGCTGAAAAAGTACTGAAAAAATACTTCAACTTGCTTTTTAAGAGCTCTGATATCATCTAGGCTTAAGAGGGCCACTTATCTATGGAAAAAGATCATATAGCACTTCTCTTGCAAGTGGATTTAGGAAAGCAGCCTGCCACTTCTGCATTGCATTGAACCACTTCATAAATCTGGGGATTTAGACATTTGGCTAGATTACAGGTTTTTGTTTTCAGCCCAGGAAGGCTGCAGTTACCTAACTAATATCCTCAGAAAATATTGGTAATTAATTTTTCAAGTAACTATGCATATGGTGTCTGTACCCTATCCAGAGGTATAATGTTTCTGTCTAATGAAGGAAACACTATAAGGACTCAGACTGTAAGACTCCCGGTTGTTGGCTTTGTGAAGACCTTCTATGCCTCAGAAATGTAACATCTATTTATTTAGGATCCTGTACGTTTTATTAGTGGAGTAGCTCTTTTTAAACTTGTCAGTTGTGCATTTGATGACATACAGGGCACAATAGCTTTTAACTATGTTTGTCAGACTCACCTAGAGACAGTATCTTCAAAGTGGCTTTCTGAACTTTCCAGATGTAGTTGAAATATGTGATCTTGTCATTAGGAATTTATTTATAACTTTTCTTTCTTTGCAAAGCTCCCAAGATGGATTCCAAGGGTTCCCTGGATAGAGAGGAAAAAGCCCCAAAGTAATTATTAAAGATAATTTCTCTTGTTTAGCTGTTGTCGGTGGGTTTTGTTGGCTTTGCTTCTTTGTCATGTGGGTAGCTGCACTCAGCAGACTCCAGGGTCTGACTGTATGAAGCAGTTCCTGTCTTGGTAGCAACAGATTTCTTGCACCAGAGAGTTGATGTTCAAAGGCAGTTACCACCACTCATGTTGAACAGAGTGTGGGATTTGACCTTTATGAAAGAATTGCAAAGAGGCTTTGAAATCCCTGTAATAATATCCACAGAAAACAGAGAGGAGCTGGGAACAGGGAAGTTTTAGTGACTTTTGGAGAACAGAATGTTATCCCCCTCCCTGTCCTATGCACTCTCTGCCATCCAAAAGAAATGTGACTGCAAAATTCTGTGATATTTCATTTTTCCCACTTGGAGTCTCTCCTAATAATATACAAACCTGTTCCTTTTCCTTATAGTCACCTCACAGTCTTTTGTTAGAAGGATCATCTGTGCTTGTCTGATTCAAAGGAAGACCTTTGGCATGTATTTATATGCAGTGTTGACGACAGGATGCTGAGCAAGAAGGTATCACTGCTTCCAGACTGCCTTCAGGCTTTCTGGGCTCATTGTGATATCATGAACTTTAGGCAGGTCCAGACCCTGGCAGAAGCGTGCATAAATCAGAGAAGGAGTGACTCACAATCAGTAGTAGAGAAGGTGTTTATTCAGGGTAGAAACCCAGGTAGTCCAGGCTTGAGTGTGTGTCCGAAGGTGAGAACCCCAAAAGAGAGCGAATTTCAGTCTCTCTTGCTCTTATCAAGAGGGATGGAACTGAATACAAATGAAGGGGAATGACCCAGAGGAGGGGATGTGACATTATCATTTAAGGTTTGAAGGGGGTGGGATGTTACCTGAGGCCTCTCTGGCAATCTGGTCTGGCAGAGCTATCAAGATGCTTGGGAGTGTCCACAGATAAGATACAGAGTTAGACAATAACCTAGGCCAGGGCTATCAGAGACATAATAGGGAAGGCCAGGCTTCATACAATAAGAAAGGCCAGGCTTCTTGTGTTACTTAACGACTATACTTAAGGGATGGGGGGGCTGCAGGAATGAAACCTTGCAAAACCTTAATAAAAATTACACCAAAATTAAAAAACTTAATTCCACACCACTACAAGAAGGCTCTTGGATTTAACCCATTATGGCCATTTTTATGTTCCATAAGGGATTGGGGGTTATATTCTTCCCATTGTTGGTTATCCTACAGGCACCCCTCCTGCTAGCATGGAAGCATGTGTTTTCAAAGTGTGGAACAGCTTTCTGTTTTTCATGGAGAAAAATGGTGTATTGAGAAGGATTTGCTCAATGTCCTTGTGTAATAAATATGGGCAGAGATAATATTTTTCTCCTTAAAATGCCTTTATTAATCAGCTCTTACAATGGTTGCTCGAGGGGTGTGGCAGCCCGATGCGCCGTGGAGGAGGAGGGTCTTTGTCAGCTCTGCAGCAGGAAGTTCAACAGAGCTGGAGAACTCTTCCCTCGTGAGGAGTATTCCCGGAGTTCTGAATTTCCTTTGTTTCCCTCGGGGTCTCACTTTTGGCTTGGTACTTTCAAGTCACAGCGAGTCACAAAAACTGGAAAAAATCAGTCCCCCTGATACTCTAGGGTTTACACGGCCTAGTATTGGTTTTTGTGTGTTTTAATTTTACTTAGGTTTATTTTTATAAGGGGTTTTTGGTGTTAAAAGGATCCCGAGATGCACCTGGGATTTCTAATTTCAGAACAGCCATGGCGTCTTGGAGGTTTCGATGGTGGGCAGAGCCGGGGCTGTGAGGTGGGGGGTGGAATGTGGCAGGCGTGGGTTCCCCTTTTTTGGAGCGGGGCGGCGGTCTGGCGGCCCGGGGACGCAGCACGGGAGCCCGTGGACGCGCCATCCAGCAGCGGCGGTTGGTCACCCGGCGGCAGCGGCACGTGGTGGTTTTGCGGGCTTTGGGGTTTTCTGTGCCAGGCTCGGGCTGGGGCGCGCCGCCTCGCAGCGGCGGCAGCAGTGGGGAGTCTGGGCTGGGGCGGTCCCGCCCGCTCTCGGCCTTCTCAGTGGCGGCATCAGGGGTGGGGAGCCGCGGTGCCGGGCCTCTCTGAAGGGAACGGGCTCGCCCGCTCTCGAGGTCCACTTCCAAGGTGGTCCGAGGGGGGCGCCACAGAGGTGGCCCTCCACCGCCACATTACAAGATAAACATTCAAGATATCAGTGTACTCATTACATAACAATCAGGGGTTTCAATTCTCTAAATTTCATTTTTATCACTTGTCTTGCTGTCCCAAACAGAAGTTTTGGATCCTGGGAAGGCAAGTCTTTGTACAGATGGATTCCACAAAGGGAACTGTGCCTTTCAAGGCGCCATTGCAACCTAATAATCAAAAATGAAGAAAAGACAGAAAAGATACCTGTATTCTCTGATGCCTACATCTCCCTAGGATTTTACACTCAAAGACATATTCTTTTGAAGATATTCAAATGAAGTGCTTTGAGTCAACATTATGGGTAAAATTTAGTTTATTACAAAAGTAGTTGTTTCAGGGGCTATTTTAAAGGTATATGAGCATGGACATGGGAAGTTTATTTTTTGTCTGTGCAATAATTTTTTAAGCTGCTCGGTAGCACAGGTTGCTGGTCTCTTCCAGCCAGCTGGTGGATTCCCAGGCAGAGTCTGTCACATGCTCACGTCACATGGAACTCTCATGCACTTGTAAATGCTCTGATCCCTGGAGAGGCACAGGCCTTTGGGGGCTGAAATGCTCAGTTGTTGTGCTGAGATGTTCTGCTTAGGAATTCAGAGCACAACATAAACCTAGCTGAGGATCATCGTGCCATTCCACCTCTTTTTTTTTTTTCTTTTTTTTTTTTTTTTTCTTTTTTCCTCCTCCTTTTCATAAGTCCTGGGTGTGATATGTTTCACAATGATATGTTTCGTCTTGTGTTGTTGCTCTCAGATTGCACATGTAAGAACACAGCATCTCAGAAAAGATTTACAAACACGGGTACAGTGACTGATGGCACTTTATTTGTGAAGGAAAAGGCATATATTTGCCTTGTGGTGTGTGGATTAAAATCCAGTGAAAAGTGGACTGACTACATCAGTAATAGGCATGTTATTTACCCCTTCCACTCCCCCCCAAAAAAATAAAAGGCAGAAAAATGCTGAATGCTACACAGAGATAACATACAATTTATTGATTCTTTCTGTATGCTTTATGGCTATAATGGACTATCTGAAAACCCTAAGCCTGTCCATTTTATCTTTGTAAATAATTGACTGAGAACACTGTTCTAAATTGGATAAGTGGAATGAGATACATGCAAGGAGAAGACTGTACAAGTAATTATATGTATATGGTGCATTTCAGCCCGTTTTGGCAAAGTTCAAATACATTTCTTCATAGTGTCTAAAAATTAGAGATCTAATTTTTGGCTCAAGTCTGTTGTCACAACTACCCTTAGCTCTACTGTAATTTGCATTTCAAGTGTACTAGAGTCTCTGAGCACTGCCTCTGCATGTTGCATGATTACTGTTAATACTTGATTTCACAGTTATTTACAGCCTTGATGTATTGCTTGACTGTTGCTAATATCTCATTTACTATTCTGACCACCCTGAACAGCCCTTCTACATGATAGTTCCTGGACTGTCTAGTCTTTTATCCCCTGGCTGTAACTTCTAATTTCTCTCTGGCTGTAAAACAGTCTCATACCTTTGCATCAGAAAGTATTTTTACTTTTGTGTTGCAGGCCTCAACACGGATACTAGGGAGCATAGCAGCACTACTTTGTAGTCAGAATATGGGGGACCTTTAGTGTCCTAATGAGTTGACTTGGAGAAGCCCAGGTTCACACAGCTCCTGGGTCCAGCTGGGTATAAGGCCACATATATTCTGCCTAAATTCAAGTTGCCACTGAAAGAAGAACTCCATCCTCTCACTAGTGGCATTCATTTCCCCCTGTCTTTTTGTGCTGGCACTTAGTTTACATGACTATTAAATGAGCCAGATGAAGGACTGATCCTGCTGCAAATTAATCTTGTATTTCTTCTGGTTTGATTTTTGGGACAGTTCTCTAACCTGCTTTAGGATGCAGCTGTGAGAGGCAAGTATCAGCACAAACGAGGTGGATGAACAAATGACCCAGCTCAGGTCTTGATCTTGACAGGTCTTGGTCTACACACTCACTAGGAACTGGAAAATGGGAATTGCTACCTTGCATGGGTGCAGGAGTCTTCCAAAAAAGTGACTGTCAACATCGCCCATCCTTAAATGGCAGCAGGGTCTCTCCTCCCATTTGTTCCTATTGATGAGCTCTGTCTTTAATACATGAGATGTACATGAAGTCTGGCACTCCAGGCTTTGTAAGCTGTTCATCTGTGCTGTTCATCTTTTACCCAGTGGTACAGGTTACATAAACTACTCCGTACAATGTAAACTGACATAAGCAAATGCCTTATAGAAGATAAGCATAATTACCCAAACCCTTAGGTGGAAGCACCCATAACATTTGCCAAACAAAAAGGCAGATAATTGGAATAGTTGGCATAGCACATTCTGAAATTGGCCTTTGGGATCTCAAAATCTCTGATTTGGTCTTCCTAGTTTGGTGAGTTAGATTTCCAGTTGGGAGATTCTTTCAGCAGAGCTTAGGTTTTAAACCAGATATATATTGAAACCTCCAAACCTTTGCCTCAGGATCTGCCATGGGAGTTATATTCCTAGATAAATCAGAATACCATCTGTACTGACAACTGCAATGTGAGAGAGTTAAAAGAGGTCTTTTAAGTAACCAAAGCCAGCTAACAAAAATAGGTAACACCTCCCTCCAGGCTACTTTACTTTTCCTAGACTGTCACAGGCCTCCAAAGGGTGTATTTCACATTGTAAATTAAAGTCATCCAAATCTAACTAATCTGAAACCCTAGGCAGGTGGACAGGAAACTGGAAATGTCACATCATGGACCATAGATGATGCCTGAACTGGATAATAAATCCTGATAGAGATTTGTTATCCATTTCATGGATAATATTGAGTCAAATAGTTTTGACAAGACAGAATGTGAACTACGAGGGCTGCTGCTGGTGAAACAAAAGAAATGGGTTCTAAATGAAGTTTATGCTGTTAGATCGTGCTGACAATTTTGATTGCAAAGTTGATAATGGCAAGCCCTGCAGAGCCTCCCTCACTGGGCCTGATGGCTTCTGTTCTGACAAAATTCACTTCTTTTTGTGACACTTACACTGGTTATCGAGCAAAAAAGTCACAGTTACAGATTAATCCACATTAGGAACTGAAGGGAGAAAGCTTTCCAGAAAATGGTAATTAACTGAAAACTAGATACTTTTAATTTTAGAATGCTTATGTGAATGTATACATGTTGGTGGACTGAAATGCATGTCTAAATACTCTGAAGTTTGCCCTGGAGTGATGTGGTAATTATCTAGTTATGAGTTGTGCATGTTAATTTCTGCAGGTGATTTATCTGGTTTATCTGGCTTTTAAAGACATTATATTTTCCTTCTTTATTTTTTTTTAATGCTCCTATTTTCACAACAAAGCGCAGATAGCATTCCTATAATTATGAATGAAGGGGGGAATTGCAGGCAAGAGTTGACAAAGAGAAGCAAGAGCTGGAGGTGGGTGAGGTATCTTCTCAGTTAATCTGGGAGAAATAACTGGCAATAAGGTGCAGAAGTGCAGAGATGTGACCAGAGAGGCAAGCAGACAGGATACTTTTATCAGCATTGTTTCAAAGCAGCTGTTACAGTAAGTACTAAAAGAGAAAAAGAAGCAATTACAGTGGTGAAGCATAACCGAGTTTTGAAATGCCTTTTAACAATGTGCAGGACAGGAACTGCACCTTTACCTGAGCAACTGGGGCATGTTCTGCATGTGTCTGGCTTACCTGTTTGCAAGAGAAACTCAAATACTGAGAAAAAATTTAGTTGAATTTGTTACTGAGAGCATGTGCTTATGAATTTGTAAATAAGACTTGTCATGAGAACTTTCAATGTTATAAATGTTTCTGATAGTGGGGCCTAGGCACAAACTCCTTCCATTGTCAATGTGCTTGGAGTGCTTGTTTTGTCTGAAAAGTAATCCAAGGTACAGATTATAGGAGCCTTTACTATTCATTGTTATTTACCTCTGAAAGATTCAGCTGGTTTGATTTGTGATTGCTTTTGTAAAAGAAATGCTGCATTGTAATCAATTTGCTGTGTGCAGTTTAAAATGTCAGGGACGTTTCTGTTATTTAATCTGCAGACTCCCGCAGTATGGGATAAGGCAGAGTTTTGGAGGTAAGGCTATTTTAAGGACTAACCTCTAAGAGATTTCAGGTTCTGAATGCCTAAGTAGAGTATATGTTTTCTTATTGTTTGTTTTCTTTTTAATTTAAAGTCCAGATGCATTTCAGGCAGCAGCTAAGATGCATTGATTGAGGGTTTTTTTGTTTGGTTTTTTTTCCACTACACTACTATTTGTCTGGTCATTCTTTTAAATGTGATAAATACACACACTATTGACTGTGATCACTTTTGCGTATTGACATTGTTTGCAAATTCATGGGAAATACTAAATATTTCTTTATTATCGAAATACATATTTGAGTGTAGAATTCAATTAAAATATTATAATCAAAAAGTAGTTAAAAAAGCAAACTGCTCTATGAAGTAATTTGGAGAAAAAACTTTTAAAATGGAACTCTGTGGAGCTTTTTTAGATATGTAGGCCTCTCTTCACTGTTGGTTGAGTTTATTTAAAGAGCTTTTCTAGTCACCTTTGAACCTAAATGATTTTTCCAGATGTACAGAAGTGAACAATGTAAAAATCTTGCTGCTTCAGCAGAACAGGATCCTGCTGGCAGGGAACTGGATCTGCAAGTCATTGGTTACAGCTGTGTTTCGATTTATGTGATAGTTGAAAAAATAAATTACTGGATTAAATGGCTAGAAAGAGGACTCTTTGTTTAGCCCTTGTGTGGGGACTGAAAGTGTTTATGGTGCTGTTTTCTTCAGAGCCTTTGCAAAGTAAGCTGGACAAATAGACTTATTCAAAACTTGTCTGAAATGTTGTGCATTCAGCTTTATTTCTTTACAGAAGAAACTGTATGTTTTTGTATAATGCTGTCAGCCAGCAACCATTTTTAATGTCTCTTGGCCTTTGAGAGTGGCAGTAGCATTTTAGCAATGTCTTGTAGGCATTGCAGTTTATCACTGGAAGGCAGTTTCCTTTCATTAAAGGTTTTCAAATGCATTTCTTGGCATGAACACAAATACATGTAGGGATTCTGTTAAACTCATAACTTTTTAATGGGTTTAATATTTCAGCTTTGTATACCACTTACCTTTTGCTCTACATAATAGTGCTGATGTAATTGTAAATTGGGTGCACAATAATTTACAGAGTAGGCACAATGAAGTCAGAAACTCGTGCCAAGTGTTTGGATTATCACATACCTTATTTTAATGTTCCAACTATGGTGATGTCTTATTACCTGATACCCTGATTCTGCAAAGATTTACATGCTTAATTTTACTGAACGCTTCCACTTTGCTTGGTAAGACTGAGTGGTGCAGAGAGCCGATCGCAGCTTTGGTAGCTATTTTGATAAGAAATGTGTTGGGGCTTTTTAAAACTTTATATGATTAGGGTCCTTTGAAATCTCACAAACTGCCTTTTCTACTGCAGGAAGTTTGGGTTGAAGGAGTTGAGACAGAACATCTTCCAGTGAAGTCCCAGCTACACTGAAGTCACTGGGCATTTTGCCACTGGCTTCTCTTAGGCTACAATTTCAATTTTAAAAGTGGATTTTAGTGCTTTTACTTATAACTAATATCCCAAGTCCCACAAGTGATTTTTCTTAAGTAGTGAAACTGCTGGTGAAGTGATAGGCTACCAGATGTGAGCAAAAGATTTGATATTAGACCACCAGAAGTTTTGAAGGCTTCTTGCAAGGGCTATGGAGAGCAAAATAACAGCATAGAACTTTAAGTCACAGCAGACAGTGAGAATATAGTGCATTTTTTAAAGATTTAGCTGGCTTTCAGCATAATAGTTTGCAAAGCCAGGAGCTTTTCAGCACTTATATCTGTTTATTTAGCAGTATTTCCTAGTAATTATTTTAGGCTGACCATTAGTTTCCTTTTACAGTCGTAAAGCAGTCTGTAGCTGTTGCCGAGTATCAGTTACATCCTATTTCTAAAATGGCCCATAAACGTGGAAAATTATGGTTGTAATTAGATCATAATTGTTGTTCTATCAAGATCTAATTACTTTTTTAGAAACAGTTTGCACACATTGTTTTCAAAAGATTGCCTTTTTAAAATACTACAAAGCGCTGACCAAGGAGAGCTAAATACCAGAACAGGAGTTCCAAGGCAAAAATGAAATCAAACAAGTTGGCCAAGTTCCATCATAAGCCACCCTCAGAAATACCAGAGAGAGACTTAAAATATTTTAAATAGAATGTTTCCCCTTCCCCTTTTTTCTTTTATTGTGTCCCCAAGCAGCATTATTACATTAAGAGCCATGCCACAGAAAGTCGTGGTGATGTAGAATAAATAACCATAATGTATCAAAAGCAGACAAAGGTGTGATTGATCTGTCTGGAATTGGCAGACTCTTTCGCTGTGTCAGGCTGTTTCTTTGATCAATGAAGGTATAGCCTCTGACCTTTAAAAAAAATCAATGAGATTGATTGAAAGGAGAGAGAGAGCTATGAGAATGCAGGATAGCTTTAACCTTCACAGTCTAGAAAATTGAAAATATTCTGGTTTTGCAGGCATTGAGCCTATTTTGTATTTTCTTCTTTAAATGCTTTCCTTTTCCCCAGGCTGCTTTTGAAACCTCTAAAAACAGGGTTGTAGAAATGTTGTGTCTGAATGTTTCTCACAAATGTTTATCTTCAGATTGCATTGTTAAGAAAACAGGACTGTTTTGTCCTACAGCAGAATTCTGAGCATTCTCGTAGTGTTTGCAGCACGTACCGAATACCCTTAATCTCCTTTTACAAACTCTGATTTTTATGTGGCAAATAGACACCCCAGAATCAGTGCTCAGAGAAATGGTTCAGGTGATTTCAGAGACATTATCCACCTGAATAAAGGGACTTGTATTTCCCCATTTAAGGATCAGGCCCACTGGTGATTGCAACAATAGTGTGGAACCAGCATGGAGGGGCGACTTCTGGGAATAGACAGCATATTTTGGTGATCTAGTTCTGTGCAATCTTATGGTTTTATCAATTATATATGTGTGTGTGTGCGTGCAGGTATACCTACAGGTCAGGAAACAGTAAAAATGTCATACTAGGAAATTTACAAAGCAGGATTTTTAAAACAGTGCTTGGCACTTTTCATCTTTCTTATTGGACAGGCTACAAATGCAGACCCGACTGTTTAGGCAAAAACAGGTTTTTGAACAGTTGGAATTTCATTTTAGTACCGGGCCTTTCCATTCTTCACACTGTGCTGATGCTGTATTAAGTAGTAACACAAAGCAATTAGTGAAGTATAAAAAGTATTCATAAATAGAATAGTTAATTCATTCATTCCTTCATGCTCTCACTGCTCAAGGAAACATAGGTCAAAAAAAGTATACATATCACAGTGGTTTGTTTTCACAAATAATTACCTTTTTAATTGAAAGTGTGGGTAAAATCAAGATCTATTGAATAGAATTCACACAAAAAGTAATTCAAATGGCAATAATTTCTGCTGTCATATGTCTGTGTTTTAATAAAGGGCAGGTAAATTGACAAGTCAGAAAGGAGTTGGTATAATAGCATTTCTTGAGTAAGATGGAGCTTGCGTAGGAATAGAAGGATATTGCTGTTTCTCTGTAATTTTATTTCTGTGATTTCCTTTCTGTAATAAATTGTGTAGGCTATATATAGATTCAATACTTCATGATCAGGTGGGAATTTCAGCTAAGTTAAAAAAGACACTCTTATGGAATTACCCAAATTCTGGCTGTAGCATTTCTAAACAGGAAAATAGGAGGATAGATTTTTTTTTTTTTTTTTTTTTTTTTTTTTTTTTTTTAATGGCAAATCTGGGACTAGATAGCTGTGAGAATTTTCTGAAGTCTTTATTCCCTCGCTGTTCATCAGTGAGGTGAGAAGGTGTTAGGGACAATCATGCAGAACTATAGTGTAGGTTATTCCAACCAGGCACGTGTCATTCTAACAGTGTTACTCTTCTATGTTGTTTAAATGCTACATTAAGAGAATTTTTATTTTATTAATATCCTTTCCATGTGCACTGTGATGAAGAAATTTTTAGTTCTAGAAAAAGGAAAAGAATGAGTGTGTTACGTCCCAGTTCGAGCACACTGAGGATATGAAGATGAGAATCCTAAAATCAGAATAACTTTTGATATTAGTGCATTTCTCTCTTCCTGTTAGATACATTCTGATTTTCCTCCAATAGTATCTAATTCTTCTCATCACGTTTTCTTAACATTGCTATCTGTTATTCCAGGGAGTCCTTATCTGTCACACAAAGTTTGCATTAATACTGCAAATCACCTTACTCTTGCTATTTAAGAAACAAAATGCTCATCCTGCATTTGAGCACGTTCTGATATCTGGCATGTCCAGCCTCACCTCTTCTTCCTCTCTGTCCAGAAGTAATAATCCCAAAAAAATCTTTTTTCTTCTGTCTGTCTCTTTTTTTTTTTTTTTTTTTTTTTTTTTTTTTTTTTTTGGGTGCTTTCAGCAATGGCTGCTTCCCTTTCTGTTCCTCACAGACACAAACTGCATCTTTCCAGTGTAGATGTGGATGCTGTCCCCTTGTGGATGATGCTCACAATCTGAGCTGCTGCCTGCAAAACTGAGCAGTGCCCTTCAGCCAGTTTAAGGTGGTGTCTGGTGCAGTGCATTCATTTAGCATTACTAAAGGACAAAATTAAGGTTCTTTTTGTTCCTCATCCCCCTGCCAGCTAAAGCTTTCCCAGAAAAGAGGCAAAGCTGAGGTCATTTTTTTTCCATCTGTGAGGGGTCAGTGACTGCAACCAAGCTGTTCCTGGCTGAGGTATAAGGCTGTTAAAAAGCACCTATGCTAGCAGCTGAATAAGTTTTGAGAGCAATTTCTTTTGCATTTTTACTGATGAAGACAGCAGGTAATTAAATCCAGCAGTGGATCTCCAATTATAACCTGTTTTGGACAGCGTGGAGCCCTGTCCAGACAGATCCCCAACCTCAGCCTTAGCCTCTGCTGTGAGACCCCTGTGTGCTACCCCTGTCCCATGTCCACTGTTAGCATCTCTAGGAGCACAAATTCCTCCCAAAATACCATTGCCACAGCTTATTCTGCTATTTAGTATTCTCCATGCTGCCTGGGCTGGGGCTGTGCATTCGGTCTGTCCAGAAGAGAAGCAGATCTATGGTTAAAAAAGGTGTGGTTCTGCTTGGAAACAGAAGCAATGTGTACAGGCAGTAATGTAAGTGTAACTGTACCACGGCTTGCTTTTGTTGTTATTATTATTTAAGTCTAACAGAATAAATCAGACTTAAGAGACCTGAATTCTGGATACCTGCTACCTGGATTCTTTCTTTCCTCCTGAGAAAATGAGAGATGGATATGTGAGAACTGCTGGAGTATTTTTATGAAAAGCTCTTAGATCTTTTCCTCTACAGGAATTTAAAAAAAAAAAAAAAAAAAAAAAAAAAAAAAAAAAAAAAAGTTGACATTTAATCTTTATACAGCAAATAATAAATACAGGCAAGAATTTAAAGTGGTTCTGCTCACAGTCAAGCCTGATGGTTCTTTTCTCCTTGCATTGCATGAGGATTTACTGTACTGTGGATGCAAAATGTAAATGATGGGCAATTCCATGAAATTCAGATGTGCACTCAAAACTGTCTTTCCAACTTTTTCACACTTACCTTCAAACTGAAAATGGATTTTCCTGGTGGCTGATTAACCAGAAATAAGTTGTTTCTAACTAGGTTCGGGGGAGGAGAGTTCTGTAATATTGGATTAGTGAAAGGAGTGAACAGCTTCAGTTTAATTCAACTAGTCTTCTATTTTTAATCTCCAAGGAAACAGCTGAGTTGAATGTTAATTAAACAGCAGTCTTTGATCCACCCAGCCACTCCCGGAGGCATAATAATAATATATAAGTGCACAGTAGCACATATATAATAAGTACACTTAAAGGAGTGCATCTAATCTCACCATATTCACATTTGAAACATCTCTTGCTGACCCACTCTTATATTATTTAAAAAGGGAAAGGAAAAAAGAGGAGAAAATACTAAGCTAAACTTTGATGGTCTGAAGATAGAGCAGCAGAGCAAGTATAAGTTCCTATTACGAAGATGTATAAGGGTTAATGATTAGAAGAGTGGAATCAGGAAAGACCTTAAGCCCAGTTCCATGACAGTGGTAATTGAGTTGATTGATTACGACATCTCGTTTCAGACGACTATTGATTTAATCTAGTCTGCAGTCCCATTGGCCCCAGAGGTGCTCCCGAGTGAGGCTTAGCACTTGAACCTGAGTACTCTTCCCTACTCACCGTCTGGATATAAATTTCCAGAATCTGCAACCATTTATAATTTTCACCCATCTTCATCCTTTTTATTCAGAAGCTTCTAATTTCATCAGGCTAATGTTTTTAACCATCGAGGGGAGAGGCACAGGGAAAATGAAGTGGCACAGACTGAAAAGGGTGGGTTTAAAAAAAAAAAAAAAAAAAGGCAAGGCAGAGAGCCGGGGCTCTGTGGCCAGTATTTGCATCTGTTGTCTCTGATTCGCAGAGCTAGCAGAGGCTGTTTTTGGAGGCAGTCCACAAAGCTGGGCTATCAGTAGGCAGTTTGCTGTACGCGCACATTCAATTATTAAAATAGTAGACTTTTTTTTCGTTCTGATAGCCATAGCGAGGTCATGACATTAATTTATCCAGGGTATTGTGGGTAACTACACAGGAAAAAAGCAGAAAGGGCACAGATGCTGGAGCAGCAAAAAATGGATGGGTCTGAGCAAAAGGAGATTAAGAGGCGATGACCAATCTAATGTACGTATAGCAGTAAGAAGCCGGCATCCGTCACAGACTGTTGATGGCAATAAGTATTTTAAGCCATGCTGTGCATGTGGTAATTTATTTTTTTTTTAATACCTCAGTATTTTAATACCTAAGATGAATGCTGTAATCCTGTATTTTTTCAGTTTCCCAAATCTGATTTTGGTCTTGTTTTTGTTGTCTCATGCTTGGCGTTCTTCACTCGCTCTCTGTCTGTGGGTGTGTGTCTGTCTCTGTCTCTCCCTCTCTCTGAGATTACAAACTTAACTGTTTCGTAATTGTCTACTTTCCTCCATCCTTTTCCTAAGAAATTAATCACCATCACCATGACTGGTCCCAAGCACGCACTAACTGGGCTTAGGGTGTGTACTCGATGTTTTGGCTTCCTTCCTTTACTTTGGAGCTGCGTGACATTTTCTTTTGGACCTTTCCTGCAAGTGGATGCCCTTTCCGTTCGCTGCTGCTGCCATAAGGTTGCCAAAGGGCTCCCTGAGCCAGGACTGCAGCGCTGCATCCTGGGACCTGCCTGCCGAGGGCTTCCACAGCACCAGGCAGCTCTGAGAATTGGCTGGTGAATTGCCTATCACTTGTTCCCCCCCCGCCCCGCCAAACCCCTCCCCAGTAAATAATTTCTATACCATGAATCACAGTGGTGTGGTATTGTCTGGAAAAGTAATTCCCAAATATACTGTTGGCGTAAAAAAGGGAAAAGCCAAAACACTGTCAACACCGTAAGCCATTAAAGTCCCTTGCCTTAAGAACAAAGGAACAAGGTAAAAATGCACACAATAATTATGCTCTGTGGATTTTCATAGCCTGTCAGACAACTTGTGCCTGTGTTTCAGTTATCAGCCTTTGTTCTTTGTTTTGTGTTGTGTATTTTCTGTACGCGTCTTGAGTTTCTCCGTGTGTGTGTTCGGTGTACATGTATGTGTTCAGAGTTCTCTACCAAAACGGAGCAAATTCCATGCAGAAAAATACACAAGTGGGGCTCAAACATGCATTTTCAGTACTCAGTGTGGTGGTGCAGGTGTATTGCCATTGTTCTCTTGCAGTGCTCCCTCTGACATGAGCAGCTTCAATTTTTTTATTTTATTTTAACTAAGAAGTTTAAAATAGAAGAAAAGAAAAAGAGGAAAAAACGTGCTTAGTCCAGTTAAATGTCAATTGAAGCCCAGAAACTCATGATTTCAGCACAGTGAATGGTGATTCAGACCCTGGCAGGGTTTTGGCTATGAGACAATTCCTACTTATAAAGAGTACAATGAAAGGGGGGGGGAAGATAGCATTAATTTTGAGGAAGATTAATATTAGTCTTTTAATGTTAATTATTTTCTGAAGAAGTGAATCCTTGTAGCTTTTGAGAGCTAGTGTGTCCTTCCCACTGGTATTTATTCGAGTAAAGGAAAAAATGAAGAAGGCGTAGAATAAACTCCTAAGACTGTTCAAGAATTACTGGCATTATTTCTCTCTACATCACGTGTGAGCCTGGGTTGCCTGCTATTCCTGAGGCAGAGGATCGAGGATGAAAGTCTGTGTGTCAGAGCCTGTTTTCACAACTGCATTTGGAGATCTGTCTTATTGATTAGGAAAAAAGGGGGTGGGAATAGGAGTGTGAGGTGAGGGGAGGACCGACTGACTACTGGCTTATTGCAGCTCAAGACATTTTCTTCCGGAAAGATGTCAAACAACTGAGACACAGCAACAGAGGAAGTAGAAAGGTGGAAAAATAAGAAGAGGGACCCTTTGGAAGAAATGAAGGCATTCCTTATGAGAGCCTTGAGGTGGTTTTTTTTTGGTTGCTTTTTTTGTTTTGTTTTTTCTTCTAACATCTGACCCACAAGGGCTAGAGTGACAGCGTCATGCAAATGCTGCAATCCAGCAGGTCTGAGAGAGGGTGGATGCTAGAGAGTGAGTTAATGTTAATGATGAGTGCAGTGAAAATACCAGCCGATACCACCCCCTCCACACACAACTGCTCTGAGTCAGCATCCGCTGCTTTTGCCGTGCCTTTCTGTGCGTGTGTGTGTGTGTGTTGTGTGCGTGCGCATGTGTGTGTGTGTGTGAGCGCGCGTGAGGGCTCCAACCGTGCGTGTGTGCATGGAAGGTAAAGCCAGTCAGTCAGTGAGAAGCAAAGGTACGTTTGAGAGCAACTAAAAATCTGACTGATTTCCATCTTCAGAGCATCAGATGTATTCCCTAAAGAGGATGGGTCTATGCGATGGGGGTGGTATAATTATGTTAATGTCATATTTATAGAGGGGAGAGATTTTTCATTCTAATTATTGATTTGAAAGCTGTGGTCAAAATTGTTTGTTAAATCATGGTCAGCTTTAAAAAAAGAAATTGAATGAAATCTAGGGACTGCTATACATATATATCTCTCTCATATATATATTTTGTTTCATTTAACTATTTTGTGTCTGAGACATAACTGATTGAATGGTGCACAGTGACAAAGAAAGGGCTCTTATATAATGTTGCATTATATCATCAGCTGAAATAATATTGTAAATAATCCAAAATGTTCTGAAATCTGAAGTATCAGTCTGGAGGGGAGGGTGAAGGGCAGGGGTGGGGGTGGGGGGCACTGGCAAATCTTTTCTTCGGCAGAGCACTCTGTACAGCTTTCTTGTAAATGGATCCTTCACCTGTTCGACCAGCAGAGATTCTAATTCTTCCCCCTCCTTCTCTTTTTTTTTCCTTTTTAAAGCTGAACGGCATCCCAAGGAGCTCTGAGTTTTCTGTGCCAGATTCTGCTCCAGTGGCTAGGACCTTTATGGCTGCTGTTTCTTTTGCTCTGGGATCTGATGGAGGAAAAAAAAAAAGCCACGATGGATCCTGTCCCTAAAGTAGAAATTTTCTTTTTCATTCTGCAAACAAGACTAAAGATCGGAGGAGAATGAATGCAAAAGTAATTCAGGATTGTGGTCATGCCATTAAAAGTATTCGGCTTCAGAACAAAATTATTTGGGAAATCCGAGCATTTCTTCTTACTGTATCAACAGTATTTGAAAGTTATGTGTGCTTTGAGTAATCTGGTTCAAGTGACAACAATCTCTGCATGTCAATGTTTTCTGCAGCTTATGGAGAGAAGGCTAGTTTTGGCATTGGAAAGGAAGAAGCTTTTTCTAGCAGTCTGTAGAAGGATTAAATGTTGAACATGGGGAAGAAGCAAAAAGTGAATACACACCCAAAGGTTATCCTTGCGTCGTGAATGGGTTTAAAGCACTCTGTAACCCAGGGCCCACCTGAACAGTAGGACTAAAACTATAATGGGGAAATATTTCAATTAGAACCCCTTAACAAGCATTTAATCCTTCTTTCAGGCATTAAGGAAATAGAATAAAATT
This sequence comes from Zosterops lateralis, assembly GCF_965231275.1. Taxonomy (NCBI): domain Eukaryota; kingdom Metazoa; phylum Chordata; class Aves; order Passeriformes; family Zosteropidae; genus Zosterops; species Zosterops lateralis. The sequence continues at coordinate 113,558,787 of NC_139763.1, forward strand.
GTTACTGTACAAATCTGCTGGAAGCAGATTTTAACTCATTTGTAGACGCTTCCCTCTGATGCATTACAGTAGCATAGCTACCTGTGAGACAAGGCAGTGAAGATTTTTATCCTGTGTTCTTTGTTTTTTCTTTTCAAAAGTTAAGGACTATACTCTCAGAAAAGTCTGTTCAGTCAGCTGATACATTGTTTGAATGTATGTATGTGTCTTGTCTGCTTATTTGATCTTTTCTGTCCCCTACTTGAAACTGTGGTTTGTTTATTTGGGGGGAAGGAGGTGATGTTGATTTGGGGGCGGTGGGGGGCCAACATTGGTTTCTTTTGGGTTTGGGGTTTTTTTTCTATTTAACAATAGCAGTGAAAGTTTTGGTGACAGCGATTATGACTACTAAACAATTCAGTTTATTGGAAGACGAATTCTACTGGATCATATCGGACTTTTCCTAGTCCCTGAGACCCTAACTTGTGAGGTTTTTTAGCAACAATCACAAGTCAGGCTCTTGGGACCTAGGCGGAGGGGAACCAGCAGCTTTGGACTGTGATTGTTTCTCTGCAGAATTTAGAGAACCAAAGGAGCTTTCTTTGCCTGGAAGGGTAAAAAGGAAAATATACCTATTTCAGATGTTAAGCATCAGAACTGTTCCTTAGAAAGAAAGAAAGAAAGAAAGAAAGAAAGAAAGAAAGAAAGAAAGAAAGAAAGAATCTAAACAACTGTTACCCATTGTGCAACATTAGGATATTTATATGTTTAAGAAACTGGACTAGATGTCATGTAACATTTAGAATTAAAATTTAACCTGAATATTAGTTTTCACCTAAAAACTCCCCCCAAACTACAAAAGCAACAACTCCCCCACCCAAAATAGATACTAAAATATACAAGACTCCCAATCATAATATTAATACTATTATTGTTATTGTAGAGAATTCTGATAGAAAATTACCACAAAATATCCATCCTTTCTGTTACAACATTAATTGAGTTTTAAAATTTAAAACATAAACACTGATGTTTGAGGCCTAGAAAACATTCATTCTATTGTTTAAATAATGATTTCAGTTTACAGAAAAACTGTTGCTTAGCTTTTTCTGTAACATGGAACAAAGAGTATTTTGTAGTTAGTTGCCATCATTTTTCTTTGTCCAAGTGAGAACACAATATGGCATTTAAAATATTCTCTCATTTAATTTACATTTTAATCTGAAAGAGAATATTAGTTTAATAACAATACTACAACATTAACATCCCTTTGCACTCAAAAACATATTTCTTGTACCTGTTCAATTTAGAGTGAACCCACAATACTCCAAGCACTGGACTCAACTTCTAACATCTCCATCACTTCTTATATATTTTGTCCCTCTGAAAAAAAACCCCAGTGTGATCTGTAGCTTGTCCCTCATGTGTTAAGTTCTTCACTGACTTTGCATAAGGAGATTCACAAGCACAAGTTATTCTGTACTGCTTATTCATCTCAAACATCCGATCTCAAACACATCATCTGATTTGTATTTCTTAATATTTTATAGGTGAGTTAGTTCTGAGTCATTATTTCTATTTCCTGTGTCTAACCAAGATGCTGCAGGACTTAGCTGATACATCAGACTTCACTGAAACAAAGGCTTCACACAGATCTGGCATCTAAACTATTTGTTCATTTCAAAAGTGGTATTTTGGATGCAGTATATTTTTTCCACTTGTGTAGGCAGAATTGTGTTTTATTGTAAGCATCAACACTATTGTTAAAATAAATTGTTCTTATCTGTTAGTATAATAGTTTTTCTTCTTGTCTTGTTTTCTTAAGAGACAGAAACTATGCTCAGTACATAGTTTTCAAGTTGCTCAAGATATAATTAGTCTTTAAATAGTCATAAAAATATTGCCTTAGCAATTACAATGATGATACAGTTCTTGTAAATATGTAATTCTTTTCTTTGTAAACTTTCAATCCCACATACTAAGAACACCCAAAAGAGCTACTTGCAAACATTTAGATACAGAGGTAACTTTTTAAACACAGAAGTGATATTCAACATTGACTTCTGCTTAGGCAATATTGGAAAAGTAGATCTAAATGTGTATAGGAAAGACAGATGCACCCAGACAGGTGCTACACTCATGAAGCGCTTTGTTAGGAATTTATACATATTTTGTAGCAGTTCTCAATACCAAACACGGGTTACTTAAGATATTGATCAGGGGAACACATATTCTGTTAATTTGAGCTGTATAATGAGATTGAAGTATATTGTGTGTTGGTATATACATGTCAACATACAATTTAAATTACACATCGTATTTATCAAAATAAAAATCCTTATAATCAGCTGTATGATGCACTCATCTACGCATATTAAAGATTGTCATTGAATTTATTTTTTGATCAGCAAAATTTACTTGAATGAGGATAGTTTACATTCAGCACACTGAATTAATTTTACATTTAACACTGTATGTACAATGAAGGTGAAACTGTGGTGTGAAACGTTTTGTCTCTGTCAGTCTGAAGATTTCAACTATGCTTTGCCCTGCATTGAGAGTGAGAAGAAAATGAATCATTAGAAACCCCTGCCTGGCGTATTTGGTGCCCCAGCAAAAGTCTTTAATATGCAGTCCTGCCTCTGCATTACTGCTTGAACTGGGATGACTCCAGTGGCTCCACTCTGCCCATCGTACTCACTGCTGCCTCTTGCCACAGTGATAGGAAAGGTGGTGCACTGCCTGCCTCTTTTCCTGCCCCCTCTTCTTCCCCTGCCTCAGCACAGCCAGCCCAACCTCAGGTACACAGGTGGATGGAGGGGAGGGAGAAGCAGGATCCTCACTCAGGCAGGATTTCCACCAAGATCAACGTGTTTCCATGTCCTGGAATTGTGTGACAATGCCTGCAGAGACCATGCAAGAGGCAGTCCCATTTACCCAGTGACAGTACATGGAAGCTGCCTGTATTAGCAGAAATAAATAGAAAGCACTATCTTCAGTATGCTAGGCTTAGATATATGTACAAAATTTCTATACATTTCTATATATAGGGATCATACGTTTCTATACAACTTGATACTGTTTCAGTGCAAAACGCATTTAAATGCTCTTTAATGAGTGATTTCAGAGTAATCAGTTTGTGCTACAACAAAGACAAAAAAACAAAAACACAAGCTCTTGCAAAGGGCGACAAAGAGGGAGGGAGAGAGAGAGAGAGAGAGAGAGTGAAAAAGATGTGTGGTGCATACAAAAAAGGACTGATATTAACAATTCGATGGGTTCCTAGTTGGTGGAGCAGACTGAGCCAGACGCATACATTAGCGGCTGTCTGCTGCTGATGGGAGCCTGCTCAATGCGGTGGAAATGAAGGATCACCTAGGCTCTGACACCAGCTTATTTGTACGTTTTAATTTTAAAAAGGAAAATCACTGTTTTACATAAACATCTTAACCCCTAAATTATTTTTTTTTCTTTTTTCCTCCCTTATATTGTTTGCTAATTTGCTGTCAACTTAAAATGCTGTTTAGCTATAGCCCAACAAAACATCAGTCAAAAAACAGAGGGAAGTATTAGCTTCTCTTTTGTCTGCCATGTACAGTTGAGTTATTATTATGATAATTGTCTACTTTAATTTTTAGTCTTCATGGGAGATGCAACAATTATCTGGAGCTTCATTTTTGAGGCATTTTAAGTTTCAGCAATATAGCATTTCATATTTCAGCCAAACAATACAAAAAAAAAAAAAAAAAAAAAAAAAAAAAAAAGCTCATAGCACAAGCTTGGGTGATTTGATCAATTCTTTTCATTAACCTGAAAGACTTTAGCACCTTTGTATAGTAGTACATATATAGGACGGGATTTCTTTTCCAACCGTATAAACTCTAAGATCTATTAATACAGTGCTGAAGATTGCTACATGAGTCAAGGGAGTTCCAATCCAAGTTAATTACTGTTGGAATTAGAGGGAAGAATATTTTACTCGAAATTGTATAACAAGAATCTACAATTATCACATTTCAGGGCATTGCTCTATTCATTTGATGAAAAATGTCAATGAAGTTTAACAGAAGATGTTCTGCATGTCAGTGGGTAATGAAAATCGGCACATCCACGATAAGCTAACACAACATTTTCAGTGTGTTAATATGCAGTGCAGCAGAAATTTCTGTAGGCAGTAAGTGTAGCCATCATTTCGATTTGCCTGTGTGATGATTATGCTCAGTTCCTGACTAGGTACATAATTTCACACTGAAAAGCAGTCATCTCCTCTTAGGGACCAACTGTGGCCTACAGGGAAAAAAAAAAAAAAAAAAAAAAAAAAAAAAAAAGACTGCTGTCTGAGGTCTATAAGTAGCTAGATAGTCACACAATAAAAAAACTTATCTGGAATACTATAAAACTGCCAGCTGAAACTGTATCACTCAATGAAAAGTAGATTTATTTTATTATGTTCATTTAAAGTGGTTTTGTTCAAACAATGTATCTGAGGCATTCATCACCTTGTTAAGTTTTTTCATTGTTTGATGATTACAATAGGCATCTTCAGAGTTTATTGGATGCTGTGCTGTTGCACTCCTTGGCAACACTAGCATGATTCTTATGGGGATTTATATTCTGACCAGAATCCAGCTCAATTGATTGATGAGCTTCACTTGCAGTGCGTGAGCAGCAACAAGTGGATGGAACTTAGAGAGTAAGTGAAAGTCAGATTAATAAAATCAACACTGAGAAAATAATTTCATCTTTAAAAACATCTTTAACCTATTAAGTGGGATGTAAAATTAATTGCAGAATCTTCCAGTTGATTATAGACTAAAGTTTATCTGGTAGGCTTTCAGAAGTGCAATCTTTACGCCTGTTCCTACTTATTTAGGGAGTTAAGGATTAGTCGTAATTGTGGGATAAATTAGATATGGTAATGATAGGTTGAGCAATATGAATATCTTATAGGGAAAAGGCAGATGATATTCTGTATTTTTCTTTTACTTGCTAGCTGTTGCACTGGAGCCGTGATTCCCTACAAGGAGCATGTTCATTTATTTATTCAAATGGCCTAGCAAATCAACAAAGTTATATTGAGTAGTTTAGGGCTGGTAATTTTGGTTTTGGGTGGTTTTCTTCCACCATCACCCCCAACTTCTTTTCTTGGATGTGTACGTGTCATGCATGTGAAGGTATGAAGGAAAAACAGCTATTCAGCAGAGACATGTCCCACCCCTTTAATTAAGCTTTTCCTGGACTATGTAAAAACACTGGGAATGTGCAAATCTCATTTGTGTGTCTGTTATTATTATTTTAACAGATTCCTAAGAATTATATTAAGATATCTCAGTGATGAAATACACATGAAAATAGTTGCATTAGTAAGTCACTGGATACCAAAAAGGTTGGATGGCATCGGCACAGAGCCAACTGGAAGATTTTAGTTTTCATTTAATTCCTTTCACCTAGTGGGCTCCCTAAGCATTAGGCAGAACCCAGTATGTGGCTAAGTTATTGCTCTAGTGTTCATCACACAAAAAGCACAGTCTTAGCATTTGTAAATTTTCTTCAGGGAGGTTTCTAATCTAGACAGCATTTGCGTTTGGGGATTACACCACAGTCTGTTCCCCACCACCTCCCCCTCTAACATGTAGCCCTTTCAACTTCTCCAAAGAAGTGCGGAAAAGTAGGTTCTTTTATTAATAGCAGAAAACAAACCGACTGCTGGACTTCCGTGGCAGAGCTCACATAATGCAGCAGGGTGGGAACTGTAACAAAGACTGCTTGAATGCACTAAACGTATAGTGAAACTCCATTTACATTCACTGACGGGGCTTAAAATACAAAAAATGAGAAGTTTAAAGTAGAAATAAGCAGGGCTATTAAAAGACTTCAGTGAAGGTAGATACTTCTTGAAAAGTTTAGCACAGGATTTAATTTCAAACTCAAGCCTTTCCTAGTAGAATGCGTTTCTTCATAGCCCATCCCTTTGCTTAAAGCATTTCCATCGGATGACAATAAATCAGATGAAGTGAGTGCCTCCAATGCATAAAGAAGTAGATTCTGTTTATCCAGTTTATATACTGATTTTCATACAAGTGAGACAGTTAGCAGTGGAAAAGTCTTCATGGTTCACTGTCTGTTCCTCTACACTCTCTCTCTCCTCTGCAAACTGCCTTTGAAGCGCATGGGGAAAATTTTGTGTCTAGAAAAAGTTTGATTGTGGGATCCTTACTCGCTCTCTACTACAAAAATGTTTCTGTCCATATGGGTGTAGGTACACCAGAGAATTGGACAAGGTGTTTGCTTTTCTTCTGCTAAAGTTATTCTGTGAAATAGAATCACAATATTACTAGTAACAATCACCTCTCCCCTTCTCTTCATCTATTTGTTTCAGCCCCTTCCACAGCCACACTGTCAGGCCCTACAAGATGCTGGCTTTGTTCTCTTAGGAGTTAAAATCAGCCTTGCTCCCATTGTTTGCATTTCTCTCCACAGTGGTTCTTCATCCTGAACATGAAGGATGTATAAATTGCCCCTACTTGTAAATTTTTGCAGACTCTGCATCTCCTCCCTTGGCCCCATTCAGAAACAACCAGCAGTCAGACATAATATATTAGGTTGTTGCTTGCAGTTTTCCAGATAAAGCTCTTCTTTCTCCTTTTAATTTAAATAATGACTCTGCACAATGAGAATGGAGGTTCATTTGCACAACATCAGATTTAATAACTGTGATTTTTGGGAAAAGCAGGCTATGGGATAATTTTCTGCTGCTCTGTTCAGCAGAGGTAGTTTCTGCTGGTGATGAAACTTTTGCTACCAGCATTTAGCCAGACTCATATTCCCAGAAGTTTTGATGGTCAGCTCTTGCCCCCAGAGAGCCTAGTTCTGCTTTGGGCCTACCGGAGGCAGGTCCACAGACTCTCACCCTACTGCCATCCTGGCATGAGTCTAATCCAGACAGGGTACTTCTCCATCCCCAGGGCACGGTGTCTCAACCGCACAGGAATCCATGTTCAGCAAGCCCAGCACATGAAATGGCTGGCACAGCCATTTTGTGGTGGGATTTATAGCTTTCCTCTGTTGGGGAGATTTGTCACAAGTCTGAGGATACACAGTGCCTATAGCTCTTGCTGGTGTTATTTATATACACACACTGGAGTATTCAGGGAGTTAAATTTACTGTGAGATTTTAAATAAACATAGGAAACTGTGCTTTTCTGTTGTTTATTATATTGGCATATTATTTTGGATCTTAATTCTCAAACTTATGTCTCCCTCTGAAATAGAGGAGTACGGTCAAAATATTGATGTTTTAGGAGCCATTGAGGCACCCAGTTTTTAAACAATGGCTGGAAGTTTAGAAGTGAAGCAGGTTACCAGTGCAGCATTGGAAACCTCTCCTGGCTGACTCAGAGGGTTAGATTTCTTGTGGGTGTTGCCAGTATCTGAGTGTTGAGGTTTGGTAGGTTTTTATGAGTTAATAAATTCCAAGGGCTGCAGCTTGGCTTTCTGAAATTTGGTAATCATTCCCTAAATGCTAGTGGGAAATCAAAATTACTACATGGAATAACTGACACTTTTAAAACCATTTGAAATCTTTCCAAACTGCTGCCTACGTGCTCTTCTTTGCTGCATCGATGGCTTAAGATAAGGGTCACTTCCTGGCACCCATCATGAATGCAGACAAGAGCATTTACTTTCCTCCCTGCCACTCTCCCAGTGCTGTCCAGGCAGTCTGTGGGCTCTCTCATGTGGGGAACACTAATGGGAGTACAGTGGCTGTCAGAGGGGGACCTTGACTTTTATTAGAGCTCTGAGACCTCAATATAAAGCAAATATTAGCAAAGCAGGAGGTCATGATTTAGTGTGGCAGTGTGAGGCAATGTTTCATACATTTCTTTTGCCATGTTCTTTCTGCTGTTTGTCCTTCAGCTGTTCACAGTAACTAAGTGCAAGGTTTGGAAAGAGAGGGTGCCATCTGAAACAAGCTTTGGGATCTCAGATCCCAATACCCAACTAGTCTCCATGGAAACTCTTCAGATTAGTTTTGACATGCACTTTTACTTTTTTCAGACTGATATTTTTAATGGTCCCAGTGATCTCCTACAAAAGCAAGTAAGAAAAAAATGGAAAGGAGGAGCTCCACAGAGAGTCCCTGGCTCAGCATTTTTGTATAAATCAGTCTAATGTGTGTGTGTCAATTCTTTGTGATTTTACCATGGGGAAAAAAAATCCTTCAGCTTGGATTAGGAAATGATAGAACTTAATACCTGCAGTAGTCTTCTGAGAGGACTTGCAGGCTCTGTGGCTGAATGTCATCCGTGAATGCCATGGATGCTGTCCTATATCTTCTCTACTTAAAGATACCATGTCCCATTCACATGAAATTTGGTGCCACGCAGGAGTTGCACCTTACATGGGCTGGCAAGAAATACAGCCAGCCATTTCCTTCTTTCTTTTCCTCCTTTTCCCTCCCCCTTGCTCTCTTCCCTTGTGTCTCCCACACACAGCAGAATTATCCTTTCTGCTGCCAAGGCAAACTAAATCATCCAGTCTGACTTCCTCCATAAAACATGCCAAAGCATTCACCGAGCAACTCCCATGTCAACACCAACAATTTCTGTCTGGTTAGCATGTATATTTAGGATTTGGGATGGCAGAGAATCCATAATAACCTCCTGGAACAGTGTCTCAGTATCCTATTATATCAATATTAAAAACATAGGCTTTATTTTGAATTAGAACTTGTTTAGCATTAGTTTCCAGCTACTTTTTAATTTTCCTGACAATTTAAATGGTCATTTGCTTCCTTTCCCCTCTTAGGATTTTCAGTGAAAAACTAATGAGGTTGTCTTCATTGTCTTACTCTAAGATTTTTGGAAAGATCACATCATTTGCTTGTTCTTGTTTGAGTCTTTCCCATTTTGTCAATATCTTCTGCAGATACTAATAGCAGAATGAGTGAGCTGATGTCAGAAATGGTATTATCTTGCTAGTAATTCTTCTTTTGTTTGACTTACTTACTCATTTATCTTGTTTATTCTCTTCTTTGCTTCACTGTACTGAGACCACAAGTATAGCTAAAGGAATAAAGAGAGAAAATTATTTGGAAAAATATCTTTTTAGGTACTTAAAAGTGCCCAGTTACAGTTAAAATTAGTAGGAGTTTATCACCTACACTGTTAAGTACTTCTGTTGTCTTTATTTAAGCAAAACTTTATATCAATGGGAGCAATAACAGAATTAGCTCAACAGTCATTCAGTAATTGTTAGCCAGGTAGTTTTTGACCCCCACAAATCTATTTATTGAATAAATTGTGTTTAACTTAATGAGGAAATGACAGCAACTGTATTATTCTTACTATTTGAAAGCTTGCTTGGTTTCAGCATTTCCTGTGTTTCTTGTATGCTCAAGTTACAGAAATAGATCTTATAGATGGATTAAAACATACCCATGTGTTGAAGCCAGGCAATCAGTCTCACATTTTACAGGTATCCATCCCAACAGCTACAATATAGCTAGCTAAAGGATTATTTTTAATGTGTTTCTCCAAAGTTCTGTAAACTAGTCCCTTCACAAAGCTTATTTGTTTGATCTCAGTAAATCTGCAAGCCTATATGTTTTATCATTTTCCTATCATGTGTTTGGGAAGGAGGGGCAGGGGAAAGACTGAGCTTAGATAAGCAATGCAAGCTGGTTAAGAAAGGAGGAAGCTGTCATCTGCAGCCTTTCCAGACACAGCAGTTCCAGACAGTCACCTGAGTATTATCACTCTGCCTCAGCTATAATCACAGTCTGGTAATGGCCAAGGCTGACACCCTGACATTTTCAAGAAGAGTAAAAGACCTGATTTGACTGGAAATTAATTTTATTTCACAAATCTTGAATTGGGACACTTCAAACACAGTCTAGTCCTTTTTTTATTTATTTTTTTGTGTGTCTTATTCAGAATTTCCATGACTTTGTTGAAGGATTAGTTGTTCTATACAATGACTCTGGTTTCCTACGTAGAGTTTAAAATTACAGAAATACATGTGTATGCAGTGCATTACAGGACCTGGTACTACGGAGAATATAAGTGCTTTTTCTGACAGCCTGCTGAAGGCGATGGGCACAACTCCTGAACCTATGTTACCTTTTTCCCACCTCCAAAGGCAGTAGCTGTCCTGCAGTGGAAGGATGAAAAGTCAGGTTCAGAGCATGTGGTGCCACAGCCCTGCTCTCCTGCACGTGAATTCCCCTGAGGTGCTCAAAAGTGGTGGCAGTGTTGGCACACTAGGACTTCCCATTGTGCAATAAATTGTCATGCTCATGGCAGCCTTTATGTAGCAAAAATGGCCAGAATTTCTAAAAATTTCAGCTGTGCTTTTTATGATTTGAAGAGACAAAAATAAACCCCAAGCAAATGGAATTAAAGTAGCTTTTTCTATTTTTTTTTTTTAATTTTAATTTTTTTATTTTGCCTGGGCTGTAAAAATGTACTGTAAAGACAAGATATTCCCCATTTAAGAAGGGAGGGGAATGAGCTTAGTGACTATAGTACCCATGGAACTGTTGCACTAACAAGTGTAAATAAATGTGATCCCAAGTGTGCCTCACTCCAGCTGCTCTGATACATAGCATAACATCCCTTTTGGAGCAAGGCCACTGCCCAAGGGGAAGGCTTTGAGGTGGCATCAGACCTTCAGTGACTGAAGATCCAAAACTGAGCCTGAAATGTTCTTTCCAATAGTTTCACAAGGAGCCACCCTGCTCTGCAAAATTTCAGTTTTCTTACTTGGCAAAACAAAATCATCCAGAGGACACTGGTTAAAAAAAAGGGGAGGTGATGTAAGGTAATGCATGCATGAGAATCTAAGCCAGTGAGTAAGCTGTGCCTAAATTTGCCAACAGATACATTCCTGTGTGAAACTGAGAAAGAAAAGCATCCTTAGCATGAAGAGGATTAAAAATATCTGATGGCCATTCCATGTTTAAGCCCCTTAAACAGGATAGTGCGAAACACGTTGTGGTGTCTATAGCAACAGGTGTGAAATCAAAGGTGAAGATTTTTCTCTCTTTGTGTGTCTTTTGCCTGCTGCACAGTACTCCTGGAAAACCTGCAAGAAGCTCATTAAAACCATGCATGTATAACGCATACCCAGTGCATCAAATGACTTTCAAAGGCCTTTGCTCTATGCTGTCTAGACACTGTCCATGGGCTTTATCACAGCACATCTTAAGGAGCAGTAAAACACATCTGGTATGGAAAGAAATGCTAACGATCTAGGAAATTGCTAGCATCTACCCCAAAATCCTTTTTCTCTGACAATAGCCATTAGGACATGCCCAGGGAAAAGGATAAGATCAGGACAAGTAAAGTGATACTTCTCTGCTCCGTTTTTCTTTTTTTTTTTTTTTTTTTTTTTTTTCCTATCTCCTGTGGAATTCAATGCCATGATTAGTAGCTGGTATCAACCTATTTAAGCACCCTTGGCAGAATTTTTCTTTTGTGCATTTGTTTAATTACTTGTGCTTTAATTTTCTGAACCCTCTTGGTGTGATAACAATGGTATCTTTACTTGATTACAAATATCTCCATGTTCTGCAGATTCATTTGCATCCAAGGAAGACAGAAAATGTTGGAGGCGTGGGGAAGTGGTTTGCATGGATTTCCAAGGCGCAATGCCTCTGTGTAACCTGCATCATTATGTTCACTTAATTTGTTTTCTCTAAGTGTTTTCCTGGCAGGGAGAATTTCTAATATTCAGTCTTATGACAAATTTTACCTGGGGCCAATTTTTTTTTCTGATACATGTAGTTCATTGGCAAACTTTTCCAGCCATGCACTGTGATGTACAATGGAGTGACTTAGAGATGGATTAGATCAGAACTGTGACATTTGGCACTGTGATGTTCTCATGGCTGTTTTTATCAGTACAAAGTATGTCCTGGAAGACAGAGGCATCCTGCAGCCTTGTAGTTTCCATAAAGGGATGCTTTGACCTTGTTAAAGTCAAGCGGAGCTTTTGGCTTCAGCTGCTAAGATGTCACCATCAAATCTAAACAGTTTGAAGAGTTGCCACCATCCTTACAAGACACTTACTAAGCTATTTCCATTCTCAAAAATCCCATACTATGAGCTGGATCCTTTTCTGCTTAACATATCCCCAAATTACATGGGGGACAATGTAATGAACCCAGGAATGCATTTCACTTGTCAGAACATTGATCCTACCTAACCTAGCCATGGGTTTTAAGAGCAAGATGAGAATTTTACAATGAAGACTGCACCAAAGTAGAATACTAGCTCTGGAAAAAAGAGTCTAAACTGTCTATATTCTAAGACTGAAAGTTTCTGTTTAGGTTCAACCAAAGAACCTAAACAGGATCTAAAAGCCGCAACAAAAATAGAAACAAATCTAGTGGCCTCACTGTGTATCATTTAACATGATGCAAAACTATCCCAACATATTTTTAATGGAACATGAGTTTAAATATTACCTGCTTAGTTTAAACAGAGGTTTTAACTTTTAATATAGCAGCTTTATTGTGATTCATGTTGACTATATGTGATTTTTTTAAAGTAACTGTAGGATCACAATTTGTAAATGGTATGATATTACCAAAGACTCTATCTGAAGCAATTTACAATCCACATTTTTTAATACAGTGGTTGAGTTCTCATTTCTAGAACACAATTAAGCATCCAATAGTGACTGCTGATTTTAGGGGGATTAGATGAAGTAAAGCCCCTCTGCAGCAAAATTCCAGTATATTAGGGCATATTACAATCCAGTTGATGAGGCAAATCAAAATTGATTCTTGTGCTTACTTGTGCTTTCTTTCAGACCTGACTGAAATTTAGTGCTTGGGACTTTGGAGGAGCCAAAAGTCATTAGAAATGTTTAGAAAATGTAGAGTTACAGTTGCCATTTGCCTTAAGGCATCTACTGGTGCTTCTCCCAAAGATAGCAAGTTCACTGGAACAGTGTGACATATCTGCCAGCCTCATATTGATGTCTCAGATGCTTCAAGTAATCACAAAAGGCAACAGACACTTAATACATAGGAAATCAAGTCCTGTGTTACCTGTTCCGTTCCACTGTACTCTTGAGAACTTCACAAACTGCATATTTTGTTCAAAGAAATTAAAATAAAGCCTTAAAATACTCAATTGTGACTATTACAACCAGTTTTGATTTTTTTAAGTTTGTAGTCTCAGGAGATTGGAAAAGTAGCACAGATTAATAAAATGTCAGATGAATAGTTGGTGTAGCTCAGATTTATGAAAGCTGCAGTTTTATATGGTCATACAAGACAGCATTTGACCACAGTTACTGCTGTAACAGTTAGGTCATGATTCCTCTTTCTTTAATTTCTTCTTTATTTTTTTAATGTTGATGTTGAAAGGCAGACTATTTAACCAATATCTGTCTGTAATACTTCTGCCATTACAAAATTGTGCTCTCGTTTTTCATTAATTGGTTTCTTTTTGGTCTGTTTTCAATAAATGTCAGAACAACTGAGGCAACACGTTTGGATTTCAGCTGTGTAAACATATCAATACTCCAGCTTACCCCTTTCATAGTTACAATGAGCAGCTTAGAGTGTGCAGTCCAGGGATTTGTTAGTGATAAATGTGCTGCCAACATCACAGGTGAGGGTGGGTGCTTCTCTCCCAAAAAAAGCTCCAGCTTTAATGGTGGCTCTATCAGACCCACAGCTAGCAGAGGTTCTGCAGACCCACGCTGGGACTCTCCTTTTCTTTATCCCCAGGATGAGCCTGTGTCTCCTCAGCAGATCCATGTAAGTAAGGGCAGTCCAACCTCTCTTTGGAAATGCTGTCTCAGAATGTTGGCAGGCTCAGGTGGGAAACAAAACACATTTCAGTAGCAAAATCAAGACTTTTTTCCTTTTACCATGTGTGAAGGCCAGGGTCTTTTTCAGTTTAGTTTTTTAAATAGAAGCAGAAGTTCTGTCCCCCATGCTGAAGCTGTTAACTTTTTCCCAATAATTTTTCTCTTCTTTTGCGTTATTTTCATGCCTCTGAATTTCCTGTGAGAGTGATCCTAACAGAAAACATTCAGAGGCCTTTTTGGGAAATTTCTTTCAAAAATCAGTTATCAGTTTATATAGTTTCCTTGAAAGCTGAAAAACAATGTAATAAAGCCGATTTCCAGCAGTTACACAAGATATTTTCCTAAAAATTCTGCACACAATTTAAAAAGACTTAGCACAATTCTCAGACTGGCAGAAAAGCAAGTTGCTAACATTTCAGAACCACAGAAATCAATGAAAGAAAAGCACAAGGTCATTCATATTTTCCATTATGAAAATCAGGCCAAATTAATGACCATCATAATCAGGTTTAGACCCACAGACCTTAGGAGACCTCACATATGACAAGCGTCAGGCTGGCTCATTGAAAATATTCCTGTGAGCATCCTTTGATCTGCATTGCTGCTGACAAAAAACTGGGCAGGTGTAGACAGGTCATGCTCCACTTCTCTGTAGATACCAGACACCTCGACTGCCTCAACAGAAGTGGGTACTAATGGTAAAGTGTTTACGAGATCAGGATACCAGTCTCCAACTCTACAGAGATATGAAGATCTACATGATGTGCTGCCTGTGGAGTTTTGTGGAGTTTTGGTTGGTTTCTTGGGGGTTTTTTTTAACTTTTTTTCTTTTATTTTATTTAAAAAGCTGGAATACCAATAACATGGTCCTGAATGAATTTTCTTTTTTTTTCATTACACATACACAGCGTTGTGAAGTAGTGATTGATACATAACCTTCTCCAGAAGGCACCATACTTAAATGAGTAATTTTTATTCAGACAGCATTATTACTAAAATAAGTGCTTTTTTTTTTGGAAAAGGGCTGCCAAATCTAGTAATCTGGTCTTCAGTTGCCCAGTTAGAAAAAAAGAAAGCCTATGCAGGGTAAAAATATGAGGACAATAACATTTCCTGATCACATTCTCAGGTTGGAAATGATTTTGCTATCTTAACCATCTGAAATACTGCAATTTTTTCAGAAGTCTCTTATGCAATTAGTAATGGTAAGAACATTTTTAGTCTGAATAGCATGCCTATGTGAGAGTCTGAAACCATGCAGTTTCCAGCATCTGGGAGTGAAGTCTCACTGTTCAGCAATCTGCTCTGAAAAGCACAGATAGCTCTTCCAGCAAGCTGGAAACACAGATACAGAAGTGCCAAATAAAAAGCTTATTTGCTTTAATTGTACTCTTCTAACCATGAGGTTTCACTTACAATCTCTGTCTTTAATACACATGAACAGATATATATTCGTTCACAGAATCAATGCTGATCTTTCTGACATCAAATCTGCATCTCTATCCAAAATGAACAGAGAGAGATTTTGTGGTCCTCACAGCAGAAAACAATATGTGCACATATATATATGTATAGATGTATGGTTTTTTGAGTATATATTTCAAACCACAAGTGTATATGGTGTTTGGTGTGTACTTGTGTCTGATTTGTCATAAACCTTTTATCAGCTGTGCCGAGGTCCACAGCCAAGGTGCTGGTCTGTGCCCGTGTGCCCAGTCAGCTCGGCTAGGAATCTAAGGATGATGTCCTTTGTTTTGTTACCTGGGGGGGTTCAGCTGGAAAAAGCCCCATATCCAGCACCAGCTCTGCTTGAGGATGCTGTGCTCCCAACAGGAGCATGCTGGGGGGGCAGGATCACTCACCCCTGGCTCCCAGGAGCATGGGTTCACTGTGGTCTGCTCTGACTTATTGTGTCTCGTGTAAGGGGCCATGCTCAGGATCTTTTCCTGTGAGCTGTAAACTCATGTCACCCTCAGCTTCACGTAGTTCAGACATTGCCATCCACAAATCGAGATCTTCAGTGCTTTGCTCTAGTGAACTTTTCCCTTGTCTGTAATGGATTATGGATGGAAAAGGGAGGAGGGGAAGGTGGTAGGGAAAAGCAAGGGTTAGATTGGCATGCAGTGATTTTGGACTAGCAGGAAGCAAGCGACTCTGCTCTCCAACCCCCACATACTTCTCAGTCCATGTGTGTTGAGAGGGGAAAGAAACCGATATTGTTCCCTCTAAAATTAATTCCCAGTTAGGCAGTTATTCCTGGTTTTTACCTCAGAGCACACTGTAATTGCATTTTTCATTTCAGTAATTATAGAGGATATTAAAGTGGATAGACAGTTGTAGCAATCTGGCTCTTTAGATATACCCACTTGTCCAAGATCAAATGGCTACAGCATATTCAGGGTTACAGTCTCCTTCTTTTCCTTCTTGTTCTCTACTGCAGTGGATTTTTTTTTCAGCGTTACCATGACAACACTATATCTGGCTGCCAGCTCTGTCGTAAGTTATTGAACTGAGACTGGCTTTTGGTTTAGCAGATAATTAGGTTCTGTCTCACAGGTTCATTTTCCTGTGACTGGGACATGAATATGACCTACAGCTGGCCTCAATTTCAGTGTCACAGACAAAACTTTAACCCTTCCCAGTCCCGCCACTACTGTACCTGCTGCAGCAGTTGGCGACAATTCCAAACCCTTTCCCAGGGGTGCTGGACACAGCACACCCTCCCAAGTCCTCAGGGCTCGTTGCCCAGGCTGTGTTAATCCCCAGGGAGGAGGAGGACAGTCCAGCCTGCATCCCCCAAGCTGGGCAGGCAGGGAAAGGGTATTGCTAGCACCAGATGAATATTGATTGTCTGGTATGGAGATTTGTCGCAAAGGTAAGTTCACTGCTTGATTAGTGACCCTTTAAATAATAGAAATGCACACGGTGGTGACAGGCCTTTTTTGCTTGTCTCAGGAATATGAAATATTTACGAGAGGTCTGTTTTAGCACACAGTGCCCCATCTTGGGCTGGTACCTGCAGCAAGGGAGGAAATCTACGAAGAACTGACATATTGTTTCTGTAGGTACCTCCCCTGATTTTCCTTTTCTCCTCAGGAAGAAGGGAGGTCCAGCCTGGAGGCTCTGGGCATCTGCCACTGGAGTACATCAGGGCCCAGCACCCGGGCCCTGGGGTGGGTGCAGGCAGAGCAGCACCTCACCAGATGGACCTTTGAGTTCAGAAAATCAGGCTGGAGAAGGAGGAAGACCCACCATTTTCTTGAGCTCAGCTTTCCAATGTGCTTCTTCCCAACATTTATATGCAGTGTACCATGGTCTTGCAGTTTTAATGATTTCAAGCCAGGACATAAACCCTTCTTCTGTCTATGAAGAACTTGCAATTAAAACTACTGATGTAAGGGTCAGTCCATGAGATTTTGCTAACAGATATTTGTTTAGTTTGTCCATGGAATAAAGCAGGTCTTTCATACCCTTAAAAGAGCAAGCAGGTTTCTCTCCCAAAGCTGACAGATCCCAGAGGACTGATTCCAGAGAAGCACAGGACCATTAGTGTAGAAGCTGTGTATCTACTTTTCAGAGGCTGCAGATTCTTGGCGTCACAGTGCACACCATAGTGCTGCTGGGACTTGTCCTGCCTGTGGTTCCTACTGGCACTACTCTGCCTGTGGAATCTTACAACTTAAAAAAGAAAAAGAGGCTGGCTATAAAAATTGACAGACTTGCAGCCATTATCCATCACAGGGCTCTTTCATACAGAGTATTCTCTGTGCATGCTATGGCAGTGTGGACATTTCTCAGCTTCCTCCCCCCTTTCCCCACCCAATTATTTGGGCCAAGGTCTCTTGATCAGAAGGTCAAAGCATAGAAGGAGCATCCATTTGCCTCTATGGAACGTGTCCTTCTGAGCTAATTTCCCAGCCTGTGTTTGTTGGTAATGTTTGAATCCTGTCTATTATACTGGACAAAGAAAATGGCACTTCATGAACCACAGCTGGTGACTTCTTATCAGAGAGAATTCCGAAAGCTGCAGGTTTAGCACATATGTATGACCAAAATCGTCAAAAAAATGCCCTTGAGGAATTTTTGATTAGCGCATTTAGTGTGGATTAGACATCTTTGCAATGATAGTGGAAAAGTTTTGCTGTGGGGTTAAACTCAGAGTAGGAGTGGGCTGGAGGGGAAGGTCCCCTTGAATTGCAGAAGAGGGGTGCAAAGTCCACATGCTGGTTGGCTGATAAATTATCCAGCTGCTGGGTGGAAATGAACATTGCCCCATCTGGGACCCCACAGCTCTGGTTGATACCACATCAGCAGCATGTTGCAATATAGCAGTGGTATATGGCTATAGAATAAATTTATTTCTTTATATAAGGAACTTTTATGGGATTTTTTAGGGTTATTCCCCCATCCTCTTCTTTTTTTTTTTTTTTTTTAGATTTCATAATGAAAATACAGATTACATAGTTTCAGTTTTTGTTTAGAATTGGTTTCAGTGCCTGGCTCTCATATTCTGGCATAGGCCTGTACTGCTTCATCTGTGATCACAGTTTTAAAGCCAAATGAAACACTGTTTTCATTGTAACCATTAGAGAAATCAAGCCAACATTGCCAGTGAGATTAAATTTTATAAAAATAGATAAGAAATCTCATTGTTTGGCCTAAAGCAACCTGACATTGTCCCAAAAATATTTGCAAATGAGGGCATGTAAACCAGATCACAAGGAAAGCAGGGAGGGTCAGGAGGGTAGATGATGACTAAGAGAAAATTATTTCATGATTATCAGTTTGAGTACTTAAACAGAGAAATTTTATTGTAGGTAATTAGGCCCACTACCCACTCCAGTACATATTGTTTGCAACTGGCAGCAAGTTATTCTTTTCCTGATGATGTAAAACTGTCAGGTCCTTCTGAGGCCCCGAAGTCCTTCCATAGCTGATCCTTTATGATGTGAAAGACAAACACTTGCAGGATCTCTCCTGCTCGCAGGTGCTGAGACCAACACTCTCTTCTCTTTATTCCCAGAACAATTGGAACAACAGTAGAAATTCAGAGTAGAAGGAGGAAATTACAGCATTTTGTGCATTCTAGCAACCAGTAAATGCCCCGTAAATTTATCTTGAATTAAGACTTTTATTTTTCTATTTAGAACTAAATAACCTTCTTTACTCCCCTCTGCCAGAACCTGCCTCTACACATTATTGGCTCTGTGGTGGATTTTGACTTCTAAACTTAGTTACATGGAATCATGTCTGAGTTATGTACCTTGAGTAGGCTGTGAGAATACTTCCTCAAGTGTGCCTCATCCTTTTGATCTCCTATCACATTTAATCCTTATGTGGTACTTGACCAGGGGATCAAAAATAAGTCCCTTAATTTAAATATTTCATTGTGACGGCAACGTCAAAAGTGCTTCAGATACTCTGATCAGTTCCTCAGAGCCATAACAGATAACAGGAGTAAAAAATATTCTGGTTTAAAATCCAAAATGCCTTTTCTTTTCCTCTGGCTCTTTAATTTTTTTACTTTTTTTTCCCCCTTATGTTACAAGGCAAAAAACCCTAAAAAAACAACCAACCAACCAAACCGACAAACAAACAACAAACCCAAACTAGCATCATGCAATTAAAGAAACATAAAATGACAAAAATAAGAAAGAAAATATTTTGCAGTATCTAGCATAGTCAAATTACAACATATACCAAGAATGAGAGTAGGAGTATGATCTTTAAAGATGAAACTTTAGATAACTTTAAAAATTAGCTACAGCTCAGTTCTTTTCAAAAGAAAAATGATACTTTTTTTTCCAAAACCAAAGTGTTGTTTCCATTCAATGCTTGATAATTTGCTTAGTAGAACCCATGAGATGATGCTTCAGCAAACAGAACTGTAGCTTGTTATCTGTGTAATGAAGGATGATTTTTTTAAATTTCTCATTTTACAGGTCTTTCGAAACATCTTTTTTTATTAAAAATAAATTCTGCACAAAGAAGACACAATTTTTTTCAACCCTGAAGACTAGAAATGATTTTTCCCTGCAAAAGAAACAAAATAGTGATAAAAGTTCCAACGAAACTAATAATAAAATTTGAGATATCTGCTCCTAACCCAAACAGATGCTTGACCCAAAGAGCACTGACATCTCTTGCCTAGACAGTGGTGCAAAACATATGCTTGCTTCTCTGGCATTCCTAAATCCAGGAAGACTGTGGCAGAGGAATCACTCAGAGGAGGGTGAAATGGACACTTCCAATGGTGATGCTTGCTTTGGGTTTGGACAAACATCACCGTGAGTCCCTTCTTGTAAGCAGAGTGGCCCAAACACTGTTTTCTCAGCTGCTGTAGCAGACCTTGACCAGGGTGGAAATTCACCTGAGCAAGGAGGTCCTTTTTAATTTTTAAAATGTGCACTTTATTTTTAAAAGGGTGATGAAACAACTTATTTATTTATTGAAAAGCTAATTACAAGCTGTATGGTTGGCACCTTAATCACTCAAATCTAATAATTCTTTTTGACCTTTTCTAAAATAATTCCCATGCAATAATAGCAATAAGATACTTTAGGCAGTGCATTTCTGGGAATCATTGCACTTCACAGGTGGCTGAAGTCAGTTATTCTTCATCCTCATGCTTCACGACACATCTGAGGCATGAGATTATTCCCTTCCAGTGCGATGCCTTCTCCTACTCTTATTGCTTAAATGATTCTTAAGGATTACTGTGTTAAAAGCATTGTGAGAAATTCAGGGTCGGGGTGGGGGAAGGAGAAGATAATATTTTATGTTAGAGTTATCAGCCTGATCCACATTTTTGGTAATTTTTATTCCAATCAGAAGAGTCTGAATCTAATACACATCCATGGTTTGGGCTAGCAAAAATATGGAGGACGCAGTAACTTCCTTGACAGTGTGCTGTGAACAGAAAAGGTCACATAGAGCAGAAACTACCAGAATTTAGGTTTTGTATTTGCAAGAATAAAGAGAACTACATTCTCTGTCCATTGATGGGTATTGCCAGCTGTGTCCTGTATGCAGGTACCATTCTTTGTTCCCAGGATTTTATGAATTCAGCTGTGATTTCTCTCTAAATCCTTTTAACATATCTTGATTGGTTTGCAGACAGAATAAAATTCTCTTGAGACAAATGTACCATTACCATTTTAAATTGTAATCTTTTTCAGAAAATGTTGTTGGATTTTTGTCATTAACATTTGAGAACAAAAGACTGGAGTTTCAACATTTGTTGCCAACCATGGGACTTTTCCTCATATAAGGTTCTAGCTGCAATACGAGAAACAACATTAGTTTCATGTCCTTTGCAAAACAATGCGTAGACAATCACAGAAAACTTCTGTGCATTTGTTTTACTGTGCATTTATTTCACTGGGAGCAAGGGCTGTAAAACACTAGCACGTATTTTAGCTGGAGGACTACAGAAGTAATCTCTGAAGCCAATGTTGGGGAAATGGTGTATTTACTAAGTCATTACTTAGTAAAGTCCTTATTTACAAAGCCCTGGTGAGCACTAATCTCAAGTTTAAAGTTATAAACGTAGCTGCACACTCTGATGAATCAAAAATTTAGCTGTTCTCATTTATGCCTCAGTGACAAACTTCATGTATTGCAAGAAAATGCTAAAACTATTAACAAAAATAAAAGATCTGTGCCATATCCGAGGCTGCATCTCCGAGCTGACTGCTCCTCAGTTTAAAATCCTGTGTATATGTAATCAAATATTTGTCACCAAAACCTTATAGCATTAAATGCAGCCAAAATGATTTTATGCTCTCATACAATCCATCATTCATACATAAATAGCAAATGCCATGTGATAGATAATATACAGTATATAATGTATATAGGATGTGTTTTAAAGAAACTATTCCCTAAAAATAACTTATTCCTATTTATGCTCTTCTCCTTCCTGTTGTACCCACTCTGAAAACACTTCCATACACCAGTAAAGTAGCAAAAAGCAGTGAGAAAACATGGTTGCTTTTCTGTTCACTAAGTAAAGGCCTTTGTTAAAATTATTTTTCTCCCCTCTTTATTTGGTGAAATACATAAATCTTTATGACTTGTATTTTATATATCTTGTATGTGTAGGGCATGGTCACTGCTTATGGCATTTTTCCTCACAAGGGAGATGAAAATGTAATTCTCAATGTCAACGAAACCTGGTCTCTTGCTTTTCACAAGTGAGAGACAGGAAAGGCAGGCTCACTCCAGTTATGTGTGCTGTGAGTCTTATGCATGTGCCATGTCTAATGTAGATGATGTGCTAACGATATCTTGTAGAATAAAATCTTTAATTAAAGATAGATGAATTGTCAAAGTTCTTTTAAGCTTGATCTCCAAGTTCATTGCATTGCATTCCTTTCTGGAAGCCTCGCTGAAAAGTTTGTTTTGTTTGAGACAGCTAGTGTGTCAGTTCTGGTCCCAGTGGGCACATATATTGCTTTTTACAACTGCTGAGGGGACTGGGAAATAAAAAGGTTCTCAAGAAGGAGGAAAGAGTTCTAAGATAGATCCAGGAAGGGCCACTGTGGTATTTGCACGATAATTTTCACATTTTCTGATTAAATTTTTAAGTAATACGTAAGTTACAGGTTTATAAGACAGTCTGTCAGTGGACAGACTCACTGGATTTCAAACAAATTTTTCTGTTGTGTCTTTCAGAAATTTTCATCCCTTTTAACCCTGTGGTGTTGAAAAGTAATTTATCTTGCTTATGGTACAGAAAGGGAAAGGAGTTGCTAGCAGAAAATATTCATCTGATGTGTTCAGCCTGAATACCAGAAATAGTAGTGAGAAAGTTCATAAGCTCTCTTGTCCCACTTTGCTGACCTTAACAGTTTAGACAGCTTGGAAAAGACTTTCATCTTCTATGTCCAAGCTGAGTGGCAATTCTAAACACTATGAATCCAAATTCTTTGCTTCTCACTGCTCTGCATGACCATAGTATTTAACATGCTGTGGGATGCAGTGTTATAAAATGAATGCAATCCCATATAACTCAGTTGTTTGATTCTGTACACACCTGGGAGAGGTTTAAGAGAGATATTACACATGTTTCACATCTGTTGGTTTCTGGAATTTTGATTCAGGGATCTTTGGCTTGTTCTTTGCCTGTTCATATTGTACCTATTTAAACTCCAGATGTGAACAAGAAAAATTAATTTCTTCCTATCCCATCTTTTAATACTGGCAGATGAATATGAATCCCAGCTCCCTGGAATATATTACACAGAATATTCATTTTGTTTAGTGATTATTAATATTTCTGTAGCTGTGAACTCAGACATATTTCTTCTTTAGGCTTTACACAGCATATTACATCTCCTGGGATGTGAATTTTCTGTATGTCATTTTATAATCAATAGCAGTCATTATTTACATTTTCTTTCTGACCATTTTTGCATAATATGCTTATCCTTTTTACTATTCCTAGCTAGAAAATGCCAGCATAATTTTATTTGCAACAACTGACATTTTGATAGGAAAAAAGAACTTAGCTAAGTATTTTTAAATTATTCTTGGTTTGTTTTCCTTTTCTTCGCAATACCAGATATCACCTTTGATTAATAATAGTCATATATAGGCTTTGTTCCTCTTATCTGGATGTCAGCAGTAATTGGAATCCATATCCATATCCTACCTTGCAATCATGCTGCAAAAGGCCAATAAATTCCCGCTGAGTGTGTTACTTGTTAAATTTAGTGCATTACACTCAGGGTAATGAATAAAAGCACTGGGTCATTACTGTCTGGTTGGCAGAGGAGGAGTAAGAACAGCCAGACTCCCCTGAGGCCCCCGAGCAGGCTTAAAACTGTGACAAGCAGAATCAAGGGACTCCCTAAGCATCACAGTTCAGTTTGGCTCCCTTAATTTCCTCTCCTACCAGGATTTGTAGGGGAAATGGAGGTGAGATGATCTTGCAGCGAAACACAAAATGCACTGTGCTAGTATACCAGTACTCCCTCTAGGCAACTAATGCATCTGTGTTAAACATTCAGCTGATGACAGGTTTAACTTTGCTTTAAGAGATGCATGTATCTTTAATATATATATATATATATATTATTTTATAGATATATAAAATATACACATAAATGTAGAATTCTGACCAATCCATGTCCTTCTGTTGGACAACTGACTGATAAAAATAAACTTTCAGACTTTTGGATGTCTGAGCTCTGCTTTGGCTGACACAGGAGCAGCTGTGTGTCCCTAACTGCAGGAAGAAACAATATGTACTTCAGTTCTGAACCTGGGCCTGGGAAGTTCATGAATTTCAGTTCCTCCTGGTTGGCAAGCAAATTTACTGTGTTAAAATGATGAAAATCTGATAAATAAGGTTATGGAAGAACTGAAGTAACAAGACAGACTCCCAATGAAAGGATACACAAGTCTATTTTGAGGAGGCTGGGAAGAAGTTTCTCACTTTGTCTGCAACCTCCTTTTTTGTTTTCTGTGCCTTTGAACTGTGGGATCCTCTGAATAAACTCCCTGTCTTGGAAGAGGGACTCAGGTTCCTCTGCTGCCTCTGCAGGCTTCAAAGATTGGAGTGTGGAGAGTCGTGTGCCCACACATGGCCCTGCAGGAGGGAAGTGGCATGTCCACATACAGCTGGAAATATGCCCTGGAGCCTTTCCCTCTCATTCTCATGCCTGTTCCCTATTCCTTTGGGAGACCATGAAAGGGAGACTAGGATGATCACAATAAGACCCAGGATTTTCTGCAGCTATGAAGCTCTGAATTTTGGCAAGATTTGGACATTTGTAATAGTTGCACTCCTTTCAGGGACACCTGTCATGGCCCAAAATCTCCTGAATTGGAAATACTGGTACTATGTCAACCAGTAAACAACTACATGTTACATTTTCAAGTCAATTAAAACCCATCAAACAGAAAAAAGTTACAGTGGAGATCTGATCTCTGCTGGAGTCAGAAGCAAATGTTTACTTCAGGATATTATCTGTTTGAGGATGCTTTATTGAGTCCTTCTGAAGTAGTACTGATTCTTGTTCTATTTTGTCACTACAGCAAAAATCTTCTTCTTATCCTTCAAGAGCAGATTTTCAAAATTACCAAGGAAATACCTTCCTTGGGCTAAACCCACCACAGGATTCAGGTTGTCCAGCTTTTGGTGGCTTAATTATTTTTTTTTTTTTTTTTTTTTTTTTTTTTTTTTTGTGGTGGTGGTGGTTTTGGTACTAGTGTAGTTTATTATTGGCTGAAATGATTTGCTTGATGGTGAAAAAAGCATTTTATAAGTAATGGAAGGAAGAGGATAAACCACACAGCCTTCATATCAGCATGTAAGGTTTTCGAGGGTATTCCTTTCTTTTAGGGTTTTAAAGAGGCTAGGTTTAAAGTAAGATTAATTTGCTGCATAAAATTACAGATATGGGATATCTGTACTCTGGAATTGGACTGTATATTCAATTCCAGAAGTAACTGTGCCTGGCAGTTCAAAGCTAAGGAAGGCCTCTGTCACCACAGGGGAAAACAAGATCCTTGCAGTACCAGGTATTGCATCAACTGCACCCAGTAATTACTCCAGGTTGTTAGAGTTTAACATAAACCTTTCACAACATAAAAGGCAGTATTTTGTTTTAGGAAAGAGTAGTCTTTTTATATGAGTGATCTCACACAAAAAGAAATATTTGGTGTTGCCCTGTTTTAAGTAAGAACGTGGCTCACGATGCTGGTGGGAAAAGCGTTTTCTTGAAATTGCCCTGTTCATTACCTTAACCTAATCGTGGTTCTGTCAATTGCATTAAAATTTAAAATGACAAATCAACATTTCTAAAACACAAATACACATGCCTATGGAGCATATCCATGGAGAGGGGTTTTAAGCTCTTTTCATTGGGAAGACAGTTCTGGCTTCTGATGTAGTCTTGTGGGAAGACCTCTAAGTAGTTTACATTTCATAAGAGAATGCAAACAGGTCCTTGACTGTACTGGAAAATACTGCAGATGAGCCTAGATCCTCCAAAGAAATCCTTCTGAATCATCACAGAAGGGAGGCTGGGAATATTTGTTACATTCTGAAAAGCTCCAATCCCCAATCTCAGGTCAGACAGTGGTTTTGCTCTGTGCCAGCCATTGACATTTGTTGTTGACGGATTTTTATTTAATCTTGTCATATTCAGCATTCCTTTCAGCTGGAACATTTAGTTTAAGGTTATCTGAGTGCCATGGATAGAATCATCTTTGATCTTCTTACCATCAGAAATTGTGCAGGAGTAGATCCAGGTGCACAGGCTGTTGATGGGCTAGATTTTTTTATATCAAACCATTAATTTTTGCAGATGGTTTGTGGGTTTTGCTTTTCTTCTAATATGTTCTAGTTAATGCTTTTCTCCTCCTTACCTTTTTTTTCCCATTGTTCTGGGGGCAAAATAAACTATGACAATGATGTTGAATGTAAAAACTCTATGAAAAGTTTGATTTTAAAAGTCCATTATCTGACATGAGAACTTCATGTTTTTCAAGTATTTACTTACTTTCTGGACAATGTGTGCCACTTAGGTCTGTATAAGTAGAGCCAAACCAATATATCTGGAGAAGCAATCAACCACAGTACTGTATTTGTGTCCTTTCAAAAAAACAAAAAAACAAAAAAACAAAAAAACAAAAAAACAAAAAAAAAAAAAAAAAAAAAACAAAAAAAAAACCAAAAAACTAGTCTGTTGTCTCTACTGCCAAGATCTGGAAGGTAGCTTTGAGGAGATTAATGGCCCTGGTGGTTATTACTATTTGTGCCTTTTTTTCCCTGTCCACACTTAAATTACTACATTCCAAATGCTTATTTACTGGATAGCATGAATGTGCGGGGGAAAAAAAAAAAACCAAACAGTCTAGCATATGGCATGTCGTGATCTGACCTTGTACTTGTTTATCAATTTATGTTTTTTAAAGGTACTGGACTAACACAGGTCTCTGAAGTTCTTGAGGGATCAAAATCAGCTGCCCTTTCAGAAGCAGTCTATCAGTCACACAAAGGTTATTCCAGTCCTGCCAGTATCAAAACAGATTTGCTGGACATTGACTCACTTACCACGGACGAAGACGGAGTTGAAATTACTGGCAAATCTCATGTGTTAGTTTTTCTTGTGTAACTTGCTTTGATCAACCAACATTGCAGCCAGGATGAGGTCAGATTGTATTTATCATTATCATTGCTTCTTAGTTTGGTGGCTGGTTACAATTTCTGTTTTCAATAGGCTGGAGTGTTTTCTCCTCTGAAAACTTTTGTGTGATAATTTTATCATGTGGGAAAAGAATTTAATAAAGTCATATTATTTAGATCATAGTTGAAAAAATATCCAGTGACTTGTGTCACATTTCTTGTCAAAAGCTACCATGAGCAAATATGCACTGAACCAGTAAAGAAGTCTGTGAAAGTACTGGGAGTTTCTTTTCTATTTCAGCACACTTTTTTGCATGGCTTTTTGATCTGGTGGAAAAGGACTTCGGTCTTCTGGAAGTCCTTGTGCAAGCATACTTCCTGGCCCACATGAAGATGTGTTTGTGGCTACTGGCTGAATAATTTAAAGATCCGAGTACCAAAACAGGTGGAGATGTACAGTCTTGTAGTGGTGTGGAATTAAGTTTTTTAATTTGGTATAATTTTTATTCAGGTTTTGTAAGGTTTCATTCCTGCACCCCCACACCCCTTAAGTACAGTCGTTAAGTAACACAAGAAGCCTGGCCTTTCCTATTGTATGAAGCCTGGCCTTCCCTATTATGTCTCTGATAGCCCCGGCCTAGGTTATTGTCTAACTCTGTATCTTATCTGTGGACACTCCCAAGCATCTTGATAGCTCTGCCAGACCAGATTGCCAGAGAGGCCTCAGGTAACATCCTACCCCCTTCAAACCTTAAATGGTAATGTCACATCCCCTCCTCTGGGTCACTCCCCTTCATTTGTATGCTGTAACACCCCTGTTCATAAGAGCGGGGCAGACTGAAAATGGCTCTTTCTGGCTCTCACCTTCGGACATACACTCAAGCCTGGACTACTCAGGTTTCCACCCTGAATAAACACCTTCTTTACTACCGATTGTGAGTTCGCTCCTTCTCTGATTTATGCACACTTTTACCGGGGTCTGGACCTGCCTAAAGTTCATGATATCACGATGAGCCCAGAAAGCCTGAAGGCAGTCTGGGAACAGTGATACAGTCTGTGTTGCTGGGAGTTTATTTTATAATGACTGCCTTTTTTTAGGTGCTTTTCTTTTCCTACAAGCTTTAGATACTCAAATCATTAAAGAACAGCCTTCAGTACTTAATAATTCCAAAAGCATGGTATCTTACTAAGGAATCTTCTTCAAGCAGTTCTGTTGAAATTCATGCAACATGAGGAATATCAAGGTTTTTGTTCATTTTTATTAAGATTATTTCTGAATCTTGGGTGCATTCTCAATTTTTTGAGTATTTCCTCTATAACAGGGTCTTGAAGTTGGCCTTAGTGTGTCTGACCAGCCCCACTTGGGGCTCTCACCCACACTCCTATCTGTGGACTCACCAGCTCATGTGAGCTCATCCTCCTGCTCTGGAGGACTCTCTTGCAGTCAGGAAAGCTTACTTTTGGTGCTGAGTCTTGGCCCATCAAAGGGATGTTAAGGGAAGCATTATCTCCCTCAGGGAATGGTGGGCACATCTGCATCTGGGGGTTCTTTACCTAGAGGCACTTGCCAACAACCTGTTCAGAGGCCTTGTCTGAAGAGCACTTTCGTTTCTAAAAGATTCTCTGCAGAAAGTAGTTGTTTTCACAGTACACATTTTTGTAAGATCTGTAGAAGTGTTGTGTGTTCTGTTGCATGGTATATTAATCTTTGAATCTTCCATTGGGGAAAAAAAAGCAGAATGAAAATATTCTTCTATTTTATTTAGATTTTTTCCCTCATTCTTCCTTTAAGTGAAAGTTCAGGACAGCATAGGAAATTGATTGTGGCACACTCTGTTTTAAATAGCTTGTTCTTCTGTTCAAGATTTATTTATTCCATTAAAAAAAGACTTTGAGGTATTTTAGAAAATACTAAATAATAATGAGCTTTGTTTATGGGACTGTCTGATGATGGAAGTACAACAAAAGGAATCAAAAAGAGAACAAATGATGAGAGACATTTCAACTAGGTTGAACTGCTTTTATCTTGGGATAAGTTGAATTCTCTCTTGATAAACTTAGATACAGTCTAGTGTTGTTATGGGCTTGTTGGCTTGTTGGGTAAGGAGTCTGAGTTTTGTGGATGAAAATAATAGGGGAAAGGGTTAGGAAATGGCTCACAATAATAGACATTCTGGTGGTCTTAGTCTATGATGTCAGATGACATGGAAACCTTCCCCATAAAGAAGTAATTGGAAGACCCAAAGCCTCCTGCATGCATACACAGGGCAAGAAAACAGAGTCTTGTGAAAATTTGTACCTGGAAGAGCATTGAAATATACTTCTGCACATTAATTCAATCTATAGCTGCAGAGGCTGAGCTGGACAGTTCTGATACAATTTTTGCTAGACTGGATAACTTAGGTGCTGAACAATTTCTGGCCTAGCTGAGAAATCACAGATATGGTCATTGGTTACCTGTAAAATTATTATACTATGATTCCCCTTCGAGTTTGTGAGGAAGAATAAGAACACAGAACAATACATGGTTGTTAGAGTTTTTTTATGTCTATCTCAAAAGGAAGCAGAATGCTTTGAAAAAGAACTGAATCAGCTTTTCTGAAAAAGTATTAGTATAGAATAACAAAAAAGAATGATTGTGGAAATACTTTGTGTGGCAGAGTCTTGTCAAGAAACTGAATCATGTAAGCTCAGATCTCCTACTGGGCTTCTCTTTAAAATAGAGATGAAAGTCCAAAAGGAGGAGCAAGTGTGACAGACTCCTCACTTCCCTTGGGTGTGGCAAGCATCATCCCTCTGTGCAGAGGAGTGGTATTTTAATTAGTTAGTAAGTTTCCTCAGCAGTATCCTAAAACAATGCTGCAAGCAAAGGGACATCAGTACGAGCCTAGATGGAATGTGTGCTCACAGCTTTTTTATATTATCAATCTCTGCAACGATGGTTTGTATACATGAAGGAAACTACCTCTCAAAGATAATTGTATAAAGTCAGTTTGGAGGATAAGAATAAGGTTAACTTGGAGGGGGAAAGGACAATATAGACACCAAGTTTTGATTTGTGATTCCAAAGGTTTGTTTATAATAGGAAATACCATGATAGAGCTGGCTTCGCCTGGGACAGTTTATTGGCTTCTTTTTTTATATACTTTTGGCTGTAGAGCTTGCTCAAAGAGGGAAACAGCATTGAACTTGAATGCTGTATTGGAACAGTAAGCTTAAGGTTTTTGCAAGAGCTCTACAAACTTTCTTCATAACAGATGAGGAGCTGAGTTGTTTGATTACTTGGTTGTTAGTGTGGTTGATTTATATTTGCTATGATTGGCCTCATTATGGAAATCCTTGAGTGAGGCTACCTACCAACTTGAAATGTGTAGATTATCCCTTCAGAAATATCAAATACGTATCAAAACACCCAGCAGAAATAATCTGCCAAAATTATTTTATTATCCTTACAGTTTAAATTATCATAAAATTGTTTAGTTTGGAAAAGGTCTTTAAGGCCATTGAGTCCAACAATTAACCCAGCACTGCCAAGCCCACCCCTAAACCATGTCCCCATGTGCTACATCTACATGACTTTTAAATCCCTGCAGGGATGGAGGCAGCCTGTTCCAAAACTTGACAACCATTTCCATTAAGAATTTCTTTTAACATACAATCTAAATCTCTCCTGGTGCACACTGAGGATGTTTTGGGTTTTTTTATTATCATATCAATTACTACTTAGGAAGAGAAACCACCACCCCTCACTTGGCTACAGCCTCATTTCAGGTAGTTGTACCAGAGTGATATAAACTCTACCAGAGAGATATAAACTCTCCCCAAGACTCCTTTATCTCCAGGCTAAGTACCCTCAGCTGCTCCTCACCAGACTTGTTCTCCAGACCTTTTCCCAGCTCTGTTGCCCTTCTCTGGGCTCGCACCAGCACCTCAATATCCTCCTCTTAGGGAGAGGCCCAAAACTGAACACAGAATTCAAGGTGCACCAAATTCTATGCCAAATAATGATCACAAAATATGCTCAGCTGCAGATCTGTAGGCATAAAATGGCAAGTTCAATTGTATTCCAATATTTTTTAGTGATGAAAATATCTAAAGCTGCAAGCGAGAGTACTGGTGAAGATGCCTGGTGACATCCCAGACAGCCATTCTTTGAGGATCTGCCCCATTAGAAGTGGTGGACAATTTTGAAGACTATGCATATTCAAATGAAAGATTCTTCTTCAGGTAACATTTGATGAAAGGCAGGAAGGACATGTCTAAAACTCTTAGAATCCACACTGAGATGAGAAACAACAGTTCAACTGGGATCTATTCAGCTGCAATGAATTTATAAGGTAGTTTGGCTGATATAGTCCAGACTCTACAAAAATATTGAGAGAAATATCAGGAGAATGGTCCTGAATCCAAAGTTTACTGCCAATATTTTGCATTGTCAACAAAAAACAGTCTTGAGACAAATATTTTAGTTAAAAAAGAAATGTAGAAGGGTGTAACCAACCACCACAGTGTCCTATTTCCAAAATCGGTGGATAAGCTGACGAAAACACCCCATATGGGTGTGGTGAGTAAAAGGGAGAGCAAAAGTGAGCATATTTTAAAAGAGATTTAATCAGTTAGTCATAAGGTTTCTTAAGAAAGAAAAAGTAAATGATAAGGCTCTGATGAGGATACAATTCTACTTTCTGCATTTACAGATGGAAACCACCTCTCCTGTACAGAGCTGCTTCCCATCCCACAAGTTAGCGCTCCAGAATTCTAAATGCCTTCTACAGGCCATATGTGAGCAGGAGACACTCCCTTTGAAGTACTTTAGAAATGCAAGCATATGGAAATGTGAAGACCACTTCCATTGCTGGTTTGAACTTGGAGATACTCTAGCAAATGGGATTTACAAATGTTACCACATAATTATACAGTTTTGACAAGTTCTTTAGAGGAGTACCACCCCCCAGCATGTGTTGGGTACTTCTAAAGTTCACTAGGGAAAACCGCCACTTCAGATTTCAAACTTTAGTTTCCTCTTTTTTTTTTTTTTTTTTTTTTTTTTTTTTTTTTTTTTTTTTTTTTTTTTTTTTTTTTTTTTTTTTTACTTTACTGTTTCAGTAACTACTTCACATTTTCAAGAAATACGACAGCGTGGTTGGACAAAATGTTCTGATGGTGTTTAAGTCAAGGGCACAGCACAGGTGTAAACAAAATTAATCAATTTAATCAAACATTTCAAGTTAAATCAAATGACAGGCCTGGTCAAGGCTCCCCAGTAACCATTTTCTTGTTTCTTCTCTTTTCCTCTTCTTTTGTTTTTTGGTACATTCTTTTCTTTTACAAGAAGTCATAAAATATATGTAACTGTGTAACTGACTTTATTATAGGTACTAACATTTATTTATTTATTTGTTTGTGTGATTTCTTGAGAAAAGTTTAATTATTGGGCCTCAAATTGCTTATCCTGTTCTGCTGTCTTCCACAGGATCTCTGTAGCTATTTGCACTGGTAGCTGATTTGTTTTGTTTTGTTTTGTTTTGTTTTGTTTTGTTTTGTTTTGTTTGAGATGACAACTTACCTTGTGTCATCAAGGTCTAGACAAGATTGACACTTGACGCAAGTTTATGGAAAAAAGTATAATCTTACAAAAATTTGGCACTTAACTCCATAAATCCTCATTTCATATTATTGTTTGTGGAGTGAGTGTGGTAGAGCAAAATTTAACAGTATTTATTTTCCCAACCAATAATGCATTTTTTTATGTGCTTAAGGAGTTAAAAGGTTGCATGGGACAACTGGTGAAATGAAGGAGGAGTTAAAAAACATGTGTTACATCTTTGTTTACTTCTAAGAGCAGAACAATGAAGCTTCACAGGTTTTTTTCATACGTGTTATCTTTATTATGCTGGATGCTACCTGCTTGGGGTTTTTTAACCACACCATTTTCTAAATTTCACTTTCCTTTGCCTAGGGAAAGTAATTCATAAATAACACCTTGGCACTGTCCTGGGTTGCAGTGTAGGATGTACACAAAGTATTTATTCTATCACCGTCTTCATGAACTGTTGAAACCAGGTGGGCTAGTGTTTTCCCAAGCCCCCTGCCTCTTCTGCTAATGGCCCATTAACGCCTTTGGGGTGTCTTCTGCTAATGACTTTTGGGGTGTCTCCTGCTAATGGCCCATGAGTCACAGGTAACTCCCTCCAGGGGTTATCTCTGTTAATGGGCCATCAAGGACCCATTTCACACTTCTCATGCTATTGTGAGATGCTCTGCCCAGGGGGAGGAGCCAAGCATTCTCACCTGGATATAAGCTGGTATGTGGGACAGTGCAAGGGCACTTATCCACTGGATTCCCAGAGGAGCAGGGCTGCCAGACCTTTCTACAGGATCACTGCTACAGGAAGACCACCTCACCTGGACTGCTTCCACCATCCTGCTCAGGTTGTATTCTGACTCTGTCAGTGATCCTTTGTGTTATTGCATTTATTTTATTTTACCTTTTTACCTTTCTTCTTATTAAATTATATCTCTGACTTGGAGCCTCTCATTCATTTTGCTTTCAAACCACAACAGCACTTAGAGATTTTTTTCTTTGTCTTTAATGCTGTTAAAGCACATTTTAAAAAGGATAGTGAGCATTATTATGTCCACCATATAGGTAGAAAATCTGCAGTAGAAAAAGGTTAAGTGACTTGCCAGAAGGCACACAGAAAAGCAGAAGTAACTGACAACCACTCATAAGTCCAAGGATAATTCTGTTCCTTAGTATTATAGCTCTGGAAGGTAGGAATAAGACGTACTACCCAGCCTCTTCTCTGCAAGATGTCTTTTCACAACATGGCTAAGTTTGGCTCTCACTGCTCTTTCCTGCTTAGCTGATACATTTTCAGCTTTTACAGCCATATGTGATAAGAGCTAACCTTAACATCTATAGAAATTGGTACTTAAAGGACCTTGTACTGATGTTATTAATAGAAGACAAATTTGTTTTTCACTCACCACTGTTGAGTGTCATCGTTGCTACATAAAGTTTCTTCCTGAACTTAACTGCCATGGAAGCAAATAAAAAGACTGGAAAACACTATTTGCCCTAACACTTAAAGGTTTAAATGAATTTTTGCAGGCACTTAGAAGACAGCAGCAAAACAAAACAGCCAACAGTTTTTTACTCTAAATAAATTTAACAAATTTCTGTAACAGAGTAATATCAGATATTAAGTATGCTGGCTTTCAAGAAGGTTTTAGTAGGATTTTATGTGCTACTAAATTATAACACACAACGAATTAAAGAAGGAGGACCTATATGAAAAAATTAAAGGGCAAACAAACTACCTGGGAAGCCACAGTTCATAACAATATCAAGATGGAAAGATCTTTCAAAGTTTCTGCAGTTGACTGTTCAGCTCCAGGTAGGGAGGGGTTGCCAGAGTGGTGAAAGACAGTTTTGGTGCTTAAAATTATTTTAAAATTGGGAGAAATTCTCTTAGAGCTGAGTGGGGATGGGATGAATTTCAGTAGAGACAACAACAGTATGCAAAGTTTAAGTAGGAATAATCAGCCATACTGAGGCAGGTAGGGGAGCAACCAAGTAAGTTGTGTATGGACAGGGACCTGCAAACTGTTGAGACTAAAACCAGTAGTAAATATAATTATACTGTTGAAAACCAGAAAAATATATACTGGGGTAAACCAATAGGTTTGGTTTTTAAGATACACTCATCTTACAGAACAGGAAGAAGCACAACAGAATCATTGTGTTCAGTCCTGGCCATTGCTCTTCTAGATTCATTGAAGAGAATCTGGAGGGAAATAAGGAAATTAAGAAGTCCATACACCTTCATTTGCAGAGTAAAATTATTTCATTTCAATACTAGAAGTCTGATGAGAAACATGACATTAAGAATGCACAGAGGAAAGGAATGATCTGTTTCCTATGTTCATGATAGATATGCCAAGAAGGAGGTAATAGATGTCATTTTCAGTAAGGAACCTAAAAGTTAAACATTAAACAATCTTTCTATCAGGAAGGAAAGTAGAACACTGCAGCTGGTTTAAGGATACTCCACTGCTTAACATGTCTTTGGAAATGCGAATCATGGATTGTGACCCTTTCTGAGGCTGTGGGGGCCTGGGTAAATCCTAAAATTCTGCTCTGTCCCTAGCCACTGGTTTTGGCATGAGACATTCCAAACATGAGCTTTAGAGCCCAAATAGTGCAATCCTCCACAGAGCATAAGATCTAGTGTTTCAAGATTTCCATAATCTCATTAAAGTACAAAATATTTATAGCTGCCACAAAATTAACAAAAAAGCATAAACCTTCCAGATGCTTTTATTAGTTTTTTGCTGGGTCTGCAGACATCGTGGAACAGCAATACAGAGATGTGACCAGCACATTTCATCCTGAGGATGGAAATCTGGGGTCACTCAGAGTAAGAGTCATGGGAGTATCATCTGAGGCATGCTTTTGCAAATATTGTAAGTGGGCGAACAGGTTCTTTCTGCACCTGTTTATGGTTAGCTTTGCTAGGCTGTTTATTTTGCACACCTTTTTCTTTATTAAACTTTAACAAGTGTATGTTAGAATCAAGAGCAGGTAAATTAAAGCACAGCAGGTCAAAAGCCCACTGAAGCAAGCACACATTTCCTATTCTCTCTGTGTTGCCATGGGTCTTTATGGGTGCACACTGAAGCAGTGTGGAAGCTTCTGAGCTGGATTTGGTATGCTGGGTTATCCTCTGCTTTCTTTGGTGTAATCAGGCTGATTTATGTCAGCTGAAAATCTGATGCTTTATTTTTAGCATTTAAACACACAGAAGGAATTCATGTTCTTGGTTTAATCCAGTGGAACACGGGGATTTAGTAAAAAGCTTGTGTAGAGATGACAGGAGTTCTGGCTACAGAAGCAGAGAAAGGTGAGGGAGGGAACATGCAAAGAATGCTTTTGAGAAGTAGATTAACTTCGGAATTTTAACATGCAGTTACTATTTTACAAATAAATAAGGAGGTTCTTTCTCTTCAGAATTCATTTTCACAGACCAGTCTGTTTCTGTAAAGTTAATAGGATGCTGTAAGGACTTTCTTGCGTAGTTTGTTGGCACGTTTTAATTTCTTCAGTGAAACAGGGGAATTATCTAAGGGAGGATGGAAAGGAAACTGGTTCTGAGTAAAATTTCTCAAATGAGCTTAGTATGCTAAGCTTCAGTGCCAAAATACAATTTATAGTACATATACCTGAGAGAATATTGTTTGTTCCATACTTCTCTTCCAAAGTGCAGTAAATTAGGCAGCATGGAGTTAATAATGAGAAAAATTGGCCTATTCTACATAGTATTTTTCCATCCATATGCTGTTACTTCCAACTGGTTTGTCTCCTCACTAGGACAGCCCTGTCCCTTTCTTCTTTCTTGTCAATCTTTGTGTTTAAGTTCAACCAGGACCAGCCTATTTTCAACTAGTCTTGGAGGCAAGGGCAGCAGAATCAGGTTGTTGGAAGCCTTGAATTTCCTTAGGGTGGCCTATTTCCCATAGGATAGGTGCTCAGGAACCTCTACAGCAGAAACATTTGTCACATGAATGTAGGCAGGTGCTTTTAAATATTTGGGGCCCCCTCACTGGCCATTGCACTTAGACTGACTATTGGCCTCAGAAGAACAGCAAGAATCTGAGAATTCAGCTTGCAAGGATTGCCAAGAAGCAGCCCTCCCCTGGATATTTACAGAGAACCCATTTCAGAAAAGCAGCATGGTTTGCATTTGTTTCCAGTAGGGAGAACAGCTTCCTTTGAGAGGTATTTGGTCCTGTGACACCAATCCTGGACTACAGCTCATGGAAGGTGTGATAAATTTAGGGTAAAAATTCGTGTATAAAATAATAATCCGATGTGTAATGGGAATAATGTTAATAAAAATTGTGAAATCCAGTAGAAGGCTAATCGTTCCCCCCCCCCCCAGCCTGCCAATCTCAGTTGCAAAGACAGGACGAGAATCATCAGACTAGACAAAGACACTGGCCAACCTTGATAAGAATCACTTC
Source organism: Zosterops lateralis (assembly GCF_965231275.1). NCBI lineage: Eukaryota > Metazoa > Chordata > Aves > Passeriformes > Zosteropidae > Zosterops > Zosterops lateralis. The sequence continues at coordinate 113,595,757 of NC_139763.1, forward strand.
CTCGCCAATGCAAGGAGAAATTCCTTCTTGACGACGATGCCGATCTCATCAACTCTCTGGCGCAACAAGCAAAATGAAATCAGCATAAGACTGACCCGTGAAATTGACATAAGAAAAGAGCTTTCCCGGAATGAAACAATGGGACTTGACAAGATCCGGGAAGGCCATCAAAAAGAAATTCGGACTATTCAGCCCATCCTGGACACCTGGACTGCCTAAGGGCAGAAAAACCCTATAAAACATTGGACTAAAAGCTGCACCGGCGTGGATTTGGGAGTCTTGTACACCGGTGCGGACCCCTATCCACCCAGCGCGGCGCTGACATTTTCCTATTTTTGTGGCTTTCTCATTTTTCTGGTGTTCAATATTCTGTTATTAATAAATTGTCTTTTATTTATCCGATATTTGCCATTGCATTTATAACAGAAGGGCAGTGACTTGGCTGCAGATAGCCTGGATTATCTCTCAGAGCAGGAGAAGCAATTCTTGCAGCAAAAGCTTGAGCTGAGGCAGTAAAAGTCTGAGAGGACTGAAAAGAAACAGGTTTCTAAAAGCCCTTTTTGGATTCCACAAATATCACAGCATTTTATGAAGTGCATTTCAAGCACCAGAGAAGCAACATGCAAGGTATTCCCTGGAGCATTTAGTGACTTGTAGATTAGCTCATTACAGTTGTACAAAGGCATTTTGGTTTTTGCCCTTAAACAAAACTTAGTGCTGCTCTTAGGCAATGAACTCTAAGGAAGAAAAAAAATATTTTGTGGAATAATCCCATGAAAATACATATCGGTATGAACACATTGTCAGCAGTCATTTCAAAACTCCATTTATTTCACAGCGAACTTTGTGCATTACTTCGGGGGGTATGAAATGGAAAGATAGGGAAAGCAATTTACTAAAATCCAAACTGTGCTAAGTGCAGATGCCTTGTCACCCATCCCTCAGTGGGGAGCTTTGCCCTTCCACTTACACCAAATGTCACCGTACTGGTGAATGACAATATATATACAGTGCTGAGCTCACTGAAGTCTGCCTAAAGAAACTTTCTCCACTCCTTGTTCGCATTTCTTCTGCTAAAAGGGATGCTTGCACCAGTGCAGATACAACTGTCAAGTGGTTCCTGATAATTGGTCCTCCCACAGCCCAAAGAAAACACACCCCACTACTTGTAAGAGTAACTTGCTGCTTTCTCAGACCTGCAAAGTGCCTGTGGACAGTCAGGGGCAGTGGATCCTCAGGAATGCTGGAGTGAGACAGCACAGGTGGGATCCATCTCACCTAGTTCAGTTTAGATCATAGTATTTTCCTAGTGGGATTTCTGTCCAGTAGTTGCTAATCCTGTATGTTAACTCATATTTAATTTTCCTCCTTTTTCAGTAGAAAAGGCTTTAAAAAAGGAGTAATAAGAAAACGTTCATGCTCAAATAGAAGAAAACTTTTCCTAGCACTCTGGGAAAAAAAAAAAATCCTTGAAATATTCATGTTGTGTTGCGTAGACTGCCCATGAAATATGCATGAAAAATTATACAAGATACTAGAAAAAAAAAAAACCTCATGCCACTGGAAATGGGATTCTTTAATTTAAAAGACAATCTAAAGTCTTTATCTAGCAAGAAGAGCAAGAATATAGTAAGAGCTAGACATGTCCCTTGTAAGTGTCATTTTAGAGAAGGCTGGCTGCTGGCTCTGTACATCTGACTGAACCTGTGCCTTCTAGCCACCAAAGATCTTCTTTCTTGTGCTTCCACAGGTGTTATGTAACACATAACATGCTCTGAAAATACCAGGTGGAGACACTGCTTAGCAAGCACTAACCTAGTTGTGAAAGAGCATCAGCCTCGCTTCCTGCAGCCAAATGTAATTGCTCTGATGGTGGTTAAACAATTTTGTTGAACACTTTGTTGTCCTATAAAAGCCATTATCATGCAGGATAGCATATGGCAGGTGACTTCTCCCAGAATAATGAGTATGGTATCTCTACTTTTGCCATGTTTTTAAAAGAAACCTCATAGAAAAAATTACCTGCACATTTAGGACAGCTTACTCCCACAGCTAAAGGAACAGCAGCAGATAGAGAGCACGACTGGAAATCATGTAGCTGCTTTTACCCCAAAACTCTATTCTAATTATTGGTCATTAGCCTGCAAATATGATGGTGATGGGGGCAGATCCATTGATAAGAGAGATGTGTTTTCATTAAGAAAGTCATATCAGATGATAGAACCTGCCAGTCTCTAGGACACTACTGGGATGTCTGCATAGAAAGTGGCTCCCTAATTGCACTGAGGCAACAAATGGTATCTATGATCATATTCTTTGTACAATTTCCCTCCGTCCTCTGAGCTCACACATTTTATAACATACTGGTTGATCTGGAAGGACCCACATTGACTGGGTGGTTTCAAAGCTCTTTTGTTTCATTGAGAAATCCCATATTTTCTCACCTGTGTCCTGCCATTGACAGTGCTGATCTCATTACACATGTCCCATGCTGACATGTCCCAATCTCTCCTCACTTCTACTAATCTGGCTAATAGATGGGCCTGTGTGTTTTGTTGAATGTTGCCAAGCAGAGCAGCTTAGCTGACCATCTGCATCTGGCCCTGAGTTGTCGACAATGGCCTGGGGAGACATTATCCCAAGGAAGTTCCTTCCAGCTACGCTTGTGCCAGGTCCCCTTGTTGTGGCTGCAGATGGGCCGATCGCTGCTCCGTGACCAGGCTCTAGCTTGGCTCTGGCAGGCTGGCATTCTTCAGCTGCCCTGGGCCCTGGCAAAACCCCAGATATGCTTCCAGATGCCCTTGTGCTGGTAACCAGAAAATGTTGTGCCAGTTCCACTTGGGTGGCTGGTCTTGGGTGGGGGTACTGCCAGAATGGGAGGAGGAGACGGATTATTGCCTGACAGGAGAGGGATCAGGGGGCTGGTAAATGGGCTTTGTTTGTTTGTTGCTGTGGTTTGAAGTGTACAGCAGGTGAAATTCTGCATTGTTTTTGGGCTGGTAGAAGGGGAAAGGAACGCAGAGCATGGTCATGTAATGCTTAATCCCAAGAAAATCCCCCCAGATAGGAAAGCAGTTATTTGCAGTGTAGATGCGAGTCAACTGGCTGTGTGGCCATGGCTGCAGTGGAACATTAAATATGCAGCAGTTACTGAACTGCAGCTCGCTGGGAATGATACACCTCCCCATTATCGCTTCTTGTATCGGCAAGCCCAGAAAGGGGGGAAAGAGAAAAGATAAATAACACTGAGCTGGGTGTTCAGGCTACTTAAATGCTTTCAAAAGAGTGTATGCCAGTCTGTTTGGGGATTCAAAAATTTTCAATTTAAAGGTTAGATTTTTTTCTCCCTCCTCTTATGTTTAGTCAAGAAAATTTATATTAGGGTGAGTCAGATGCAGGCAATTACAAGCTCCCTTCTAGATGTCTTGTGGTACACAGATGCACACAACAGAATACAAAAGTTTATCATGTTTAGGTGTAAGTTACGATCCTTTGTACACAAGAAAATTATTTTCCTTATGATAAAAAAAATGAGTTACTGAATATGCATCTTTCATTCTACTTAATTGCTTTCTTTTCCTACCAAGACATCACTTAGATTAAGAAAATGATGTATGAAATTTATCTTACAATGTCTTCAGGGGAGAAAAATAACTTTTTATAAGATTTTACAGTGCAATGACATGGTTTTATATAGTTCTATTATTGTAATACTCTGAATATTAAATTGTAGTCATGGATGAAAAAAGACAAAGGGATGAGAAAATGATATAGTTTGCTGGAAATTTGTGTATTTCATGTTTTCTCCTCACTTTTTGTAATAAGTCTGTTACAATGCATCATAGTGATGGTACTTAAAGAATTTTGTAAAATTTTAGTAAATTTTAAATCACAACAGGCTTCATATCACACATCTGTTTTAAATTCTTTGCTTCTCTGTTGATAAAGTTAATAGTTAAATTTAAGAAGCGGAGGAATTCTATTTTTCTTTGCTTTTCTAAAATTTTATATATAACCAATTTCAATATCTTTCTATCTGTCCTTTGTGCTGAGTATTTTTTAGTTTCTGTTGTTTTTTGTTTTGTTTTGTTTTGTTTTAATTTTATATTACTGCTACTATTATTTTTTTGGCTCTAATAGGGAATTTATATACACCTAAACCAGTGTCTTGATTTAAAAAAAAACTTCACAGAACTCAAAAGCATATGTCATCATTGAAACTACAGAGAAAGTTTCAGTTTGAAATACGTAAATGTTTGTGGAGGGACTTCCATAACAGCTGAGAGGTATTTTCCTCTTACACTGAAATTTTAAAAATGTATTTAAATATATTTAAATTGCACAAGGGCAAGGATATTAATAACCTGTTTAACCCATAGTTAAACAGACTATTAATAGTTTGAGAAGTCAAAGCTGCTCATGCTGACCCAGGGCAGTGTCTTTATTATGGCCAAACTGGGTGACTCCTTTTGGGGCATGGGATGAGTCAAGTTTCTAGTCAGAGATTAAACACTAATTAATTAAATATTACGTTTCTAATATTCAATATGTTCTCATACAGTATATGCTGCTCTTAAAATGTGACAGTGAATTTACTCAGTGTTTGGTAGCTTCTTGCTATTCTTGCTATGTAATATCTGAGTTATGGCAAGGCAAGTGCTGGCAACAAAATTTTGTTTCCACTTGCACAATTGTAAGAGTCATAAATTGGTGGAAAGACCTTTTTTGTTTTCTTTCTCTCAAGGGAGGTTCTTTCCTAATGTCCCTTCTAAAAAAATCTATGGCAAAGATCATAATGATTTCAGAGAAAACTAGATGGTGTCCTTATGAGCCTCTCAAAAAATTACTTTCAAATGTTTTAAATGTGATTCCATTTCAGTAATGCCTCCTCTGTTAGCTCTTGTATTGACTGGAAACAAGTATTTTAAATTACCCTGCATGAGCTTAAGGTTAGACAAATAGAAATTGGATCATCTTTCTTTTGTCGGTAGGTATGTCCTTTTCATAGGTACATAATTTAAAAAAAAAAATCTATCCCTCTGTCACTCCCAGCTCCCTCCTCTTTTTTTTTTTTTTTTTTTTTTTTTTTTTTTTTTTTTTTTTTAATCTTCTGTTGCATTGAACACTTATTGGCTCACAATTTTTTAATGTGTGTGCCTCATCGCATTTCAAAATTGTAAGCAATAAAAACAACTGAATCTGTGACTTTTATGTCGAGTTGATGGACAGAGATGTACAATCTCTGTTGGAATTGTGCCTCCATTCTGCAGTTTAACACTGAGGCAATAATTTGGTCAGGGGCTAGCTGTGGTCTAGGATATTATGAGGCATGGCTGTGGGTTCCATGTACCTGAAGCATTTAAAGGCTTTATGGAGCCCCTGATCACTCTCCCACCTCTCGCTGCACACTAAAGGCAGCAGTTTTAAAAGACTACAGCTATGGCTTTGAGAAAGTCTGGAAGTAAACAACAATGTAGATAAGTCAGGAGAAGAGGCTAATTCTAGGCAGCGTAACATGGGTCTTGTGGTCTGCTGAGAAAATTGGGCCTTTTTCTCTTACCTTTCCTTGTATTAAGTAGTTACAATAAGAGCCGGTTACAATAAGAAAATGTAATTTCTTCCAGTTGGGGATTTACAAAGCCTTTTTTTTTTTTTCTGGGCTTTGAGTATGAGTATAAAACTTTTTTGTTAACCTGAGACAGGTAAACTCACTAACTACATAGAAAGGAGAAAATCGTAGGCAGTGAAAGATGAAATCCAAAAACAAATGGTAAGTTGGACTAAAAGACAGTTGGATTCTCTTTGAAACACATCTACCTGGCGCTGTGTTTAAGGCATTAAACTGATGTTATAGCCGGATTAAGTGATCATTTTCTTTATGTTAAAATCAGTCAGAAGAGGGCATTTGCTCTGTTGCAGCTTTGGGTCACTTGCCAGGTAAGTGTCTTGTGCTGATTTTATGTGACCATGAGAGCCTTTACTAAGTTCAAGGCGGCAAGTTCTTCATCTGATGGTGCCTGTGCTGTGAGCAAAGGACAAATGTAGAAGGTTGGATTGTTGAATTTTGGGATCTAGCTCTATCAAAGAGGTTTGAAGGAACCTAGCCAGTTCCTTAATTAAGAGGTGGAGGATCAAGCCCTGTTTTTGATTACAATAAAACAAATTCAGTCCAAAACCACTGCAACGTAAACGCTAATTGTGTTCTTGCTCTCTGACACTTCCTGTAAGTTATTTAGGTCTTTACCTCCTTCTTTTGTTGCTTTCTGACTAAATTTTTATTGTCTTTGCTTTATTTGGATGTGCAATACACCAGGACAGGAAAATTATTTATAGAATTAGGTACTGGATCTGCATGGCTGTAATTTGTTCTAGTTTGTTTGCTTGGTTTTTCAGTACTGAAGTGTCCAGACATGAATTCATGTGTTCTGCACACAAAGTGATGAATTTTAGATACATTTCCACTGTTCAAGTCAAAAGAATATTTGCATGACTATTTAAATAAATTATAAGTTAGATATTTAATGGTTATAGATCTGCTGATGTTGAAATCTTTATCGTATGCCTCCAAAGGAAATCTCTATTAGAATTTAGTAAGCAACACTTCTAATTTTGTTTTAATACATTGAAAATAAAAATTGGAGCAGCTAGTATCTCAATTCATGGTTTCCCATTGTATTCCCTAGTGCCATGGATAAAGGATCAGCTTAGAGGAAAACTGAAGTTTGTTGATGTTGGAAATAAAACCCTGGTTATAAATTAAAAAAAAAAAAAAGGTGAGTGTCAAATTTTGTACTGAGGTGATTAAGTAGATACCCTTGTGTTATTTAGAGGGTTTGAGGGAAGGTGATTGACCTGTACAGCACAACAGGACTTCATGCAAGTACAACTGTGCCCCCACGTGGAGATAACAGAGCTCAGGGCTCACGCCACCCCTCCCAGAGGTGCCCACACCCCAAAAGTCACACTGGTTTCAGAGAAGGTGGAACTAAGCCTGGAAATTTTTGCTTTGAGGAGCCCTTTAAACATGGACTTTTCTGTTTCTGTGTGCTCTGGTTGCAGCTAGCAGACAGAAGACTATTATACAATGAGAAATAGGGGTTTGCTCCTTTCCTTCTTTTTTTTATTATTATTTTTTTTAACCCTGTTCTTGCTTTCCAGTATAGATGTAGATGCTGGTACTCTTTTTATTTAACCAAATTGCTTTTTTCCTCTAGCTTGCACCCTATATTTTCAACTACTTCTGCTTCATTTCTTAATAATAGCCCAGCTGCCTCTTGTTTTTCTGTGTCTTTGTTGATGCATTACCTAGTTATGCCTCCTGAGAGTCTGCTTGCTGGGCCTTTATAATACCCAATGGAAACAGTTTCAGGGAATATATCATTTTACAGAGCAACACCTATTTAGCTTTCATTCCATATCATTGAAAGTGCCTTTTGAACAACCTCAGCTTGAGAATAAATTTAGAAGCAGAGAGTGTGACATTAAGTTAAAGAGTGCAATGAGATTGTGGCCTGGAATTTAAAAGTATGCATAAAGAGAAATTCAGTGGGTGCTGTGCTAGTCTCTGTTAACAACAAAGTGAGGATGAGATGACCCCTCTTACATCCTTGATGATGTGCATGACTCTAGTGTCAAGCACCAAAGTAAGCTCTGCTTATCTTGGCATCCATGGCTGGAACAAAATAGCAGTCAAAGTTTTGACCAAAATTCCCTCCAAACTGGAGCAGTGTAGGAATGTTAGAAAAATATCAAATCCATGACAAACCATCCTACACTGTAGTCTTTCAAAGGCCTTTTATATAAGTAAAGAGTAAAGTTGTGGGCATTAGGAAAAATCTGCCTGGAGAGCAATTCCTATTCATACTGCAAAGAAGGGAAGGGAGAAACCCCCTTCCCTTCAGCCTTTTGAGCCTAAGGGGAGCTTATTTAGTGTAAATCAAAAGGAGAAATATGAAAAAATGGTAAGAGAAATTAAATATTTCTCTACTCCTAAGAGAACAAGTGTTTTCATTTCTGGTATGCAAGCTTTCCCCCTGAATAGACTTGTGTTCATAAAAAACTATTGGATTTCCAAATATAAATAGATAACTATTGTCAGAGTACTGGTATGATCTTTTTTTTAACATGGGCTGAGCAAGTGAGTGACACTGAATATGTGAGCTTTTCTCAGCGAGCCCGCAGGGACACCTTTGCCAAGGTTTCATACTCTGCAGCTTTGTCCACATTCCTCCCAAGAGGGCCATCTAAAGTACAAAAGGACCCATGGATTCAGCTTAGGACAGAATTCATAATATCTTGTATTTCCACCCTCCAGTTTCAAATTGAGTATTTCTGAGCTACTAAACACTCAACCCAGTAACTATTTAAAATTCAAAGACAGAAGCTTCTTTACCCTGTGAAGACTAGGAACAGCATGCCAGGTGATATGATGTATAATAACACTTATGCTATGGCTTGAAGGGAGATTGATTTTTTTCCAGCCCCAAAAAACCAGTACAATTGGAATTGTGAACATGCCAGCAAGATGACTGCATTTAAGTGTGAAGGCTTATTTCTACTTAGATCTCCCTTGGTGGTTAGTTACACAACTATTTTTTTCTGATCCAGAGCAGCACAGAGGACTCTATCAGTCCTTCTCAAAATAGTAGGGGAAACTGTGACAAAAATTGTTAGAAATCAATGTATGTGTCCCATCTTTTTTTTTCCATTTCCTTCAGTTGTTGCCAGCTACCCCAGAAGACAATTTAAACTCCTGATACTCTGGAGTAGTATATGAAATGTAATGAGAAAGTTCTTTGTTGCTGAACTTTTGGTAATATTTGTGTAAAAACTGGTTGAAATAATTTGGACTGTGAGAGTAAATTACTTCTACAGTGGGGGCTGCTTAATGAAAGTAAGCCTGAGATGAGGAGAGAGCCCTGAAGAGTCATGATGATGACCCAGTTATCTTAAAATTCTTTTATTTCAATTTCTTATGCAATAGACTTTAAAATATAAAGATTTTAGTTTGAGTTTTGAGTTTATTTTAGAATAGAAAATGGAAGCATCCACTTTGGCTTGTCCCATGATCCCATAATGAAAATCATCAATTTCTTCCTACCACTTTCTATTATAATGGGGAATTTTAACTGGAAGTCTCATCCTCAAAGGTCATACTGGAGTCTGATTGCTGCTCAGCAGATATGTAAAGTATACCAGAGTTTTTGAGCTTTTGGTAGCTTCAGTCTGGGTATCCTCCATTTTGAGATTCATATGGGTTTCATTGCCATATTTGGATCTTCTCTGAAAGACACATAACTCGCCACTCCTACCTTCTTTCTGTAAAGGTATTGCTTATTTATTCACAGAGAACTTCTGGTTGTCCAAGGAAAGTTTCTTATTGTGACATGATGTTTGTTTTTGTGGTATCCCTGTATTTTTTGTTTCTTGTTGCAGATGTAAGCTTAATTTAGGAGCAATAAAGTAAAACCTAAGACATTGAATCATTCAGTATCTTCTTATTTTCTGCAAAAAGGAAAAATCAGCAAAATCCTCAGTGGTGCCACTCTGGAATTCAACAGAGTTTAGCAAAATCTGTAGCTATTTTAAATTTATATGTTTTATTATTTTAAAAACATTTCCTGATTACGGGTCAAAGATGAGATCTAGCTGTGACGTCTGATCTGTATTTTACTGCTAAGTGCCCAATAAAATGCTCATCAAGTGAGAGTCACTGTGAAATGCATTTTCATGAGATGCATTCAGTGAAATAAAATTCTAAGTGCAGCAACTCCCATTAAGGCCACCTTGGAAAATGGAGAACACTAATCTAGGATAGTCATAACTATACTTTTTCCAGCCATTGTAATCCAATTGCAACCCATACTTGGTGTCAGGGCAGCCTTTCCTTCACTATTTTCTCAGGAAGTTCTTTCTCCATTTGGTTCATACTTTATCAAATACACCAATTTCACAGCAGCACTGTTCCCTTTTCTCACCTCTTCTCTGATTTTCTTTCAATCCCTCTGTGGCTTGTGCTCTTCCTTGACATAAAGGAGCAGAATTAACCCAGTCTTCATGTGGTTACAAAAAAAATGCTTTTAACAATGAAAGCTTCTCTTTTAACTTCCTAGCAAGAACAAGAAATATGCTGATCCAACCACCGTATTTGAATAACCATGTTCACTTCCTGGAAGTGATTTGGCAGAAGCTGTGTCTTTGACTGGGCATGCCCTTCCTCTGCCTCTCACATACTTTGTTTCACCCTTTTCTTTGTCCATGCCATCAGAAGCTGTAGTTGCATGTGCATCCTGTGTAACACAGAACAAGTGTTATTTGGACAAAATGCAATATCCCAATTTGCTAAAATAGCAAACCTCTTTGAGTTTTGAGGGCCTTCTGGGCTTTTAGTGCAGCAAACCATTCCTAACTCTTTTCTTAACTTATAGATACCAAAACACCACATTTGTTACATATTCCTTTACTACTTAGAAATGTGCACATCTCTTTGCCGAGGCATATAATAATTTCCATGTGTTAGATTTTTCTGTTGTGTAAATTTCCATCAAGATTGTGTCAGCATCATCTGAATCACAAGATAATTTGGTTTCTACAGCCCTTCTCTTCTGTCTTGTGAGCTCTGTTCTCCAAGGATGACATCTCTAAACTCCTTAGTTCTAGTCTGTGTCCTCTTTTTGAATACAATCTTGTTGCAGTTGGGAGTATTGTTACTGATTCATAATTATTAACTAAATGATTTATCAGTGTAATTGATGAATTGTTCTCTTCTGATAAAATTATCTTTCTGTTTGGTTATCTGTGCACTGAATTTCAGACTTAAATCCAGAGTGGAAAAATGGCTAAACTTCCTAAGTCCTGAATTTTATCTATCTGTTTGACTGAACCACAAGATGATATTAACAGTAGTTTTTTTTTTTGGGAACTTGTGTTCAGACAAAAATCCATAAGTAATATCTGCCCCTTTTTTGGCAAATGATCAGTCCACCTCAGCTGATGTCCCTATACCCTCATGTGTCTACACCATGCACACGATGGCCCTTTCAGCTCTCATCCATTCCACCTTGGGTTGTGATATTACCTTGGTGTGCTGCTCCGTGTGGGGCTCCTTAGGGTTGGAAATGTAGAACTTTGTGTGCTTTTTGCTTTTGATTTTTCACACTGAAATTGTGGGCGAGTCACAATTCAGAAAGTAGTATTTCTAAAACACATTGTTTATTTTCCATGAATACTGGTCTGAAGGCCATTTCATTTAACCATTCGAGAAATGGTTAAATATGGCTCTTGGAGTAGTTCCTAGTAGACTTTTCCCATCTTCTAGGCTGAACATCAAATATTATTGACAGTATCAACCTTTGCCAGGACGTGCTCTGACAGGTCCAAATCTTGACTTATTTGGACTTCATAATTCTGTAATAATATTCTAAATAGATCATCTCACTAATTGTAATTGTTGCTTATCCTGTTTTTTGCTGTACCATCTCTGCAGGCATCACCCAGTATCTGAAATGTGTGGCAAAATCATCTTAGAGTATAAGGCTAAAATGTTGGAGCTTTTAGTGATTTAACTGTTTTTGTGCTATATGTTGTGCAGACTGACTTATCATCCTTGGCAGTGACATAAAGGGACTCTTGATTTGTTAACAAGGGACTTTAGCAGAAAAATAGCTTTCTAACTTTTAGTTGAAAAACAGATCTTTATCCAGATATTTTCAGTTTGGGGGTTTACTGGGGTTTTTTTCTGTTTTTCTGTTTGTTTGGGTTTTTTGGGGTTTTGTGGGGTTTTTGTGTGTGTGTGTGTGTGTGTGTGTTTGGGGTTTTTTTGCTTGTTTTGGTTTTGTTTTTGCTTTTTGGTTGGTCGGGGGTTTTTGTGGGGTTTTTTGTATGCTTTTTTTGTGGATTTTGTTGTTTGGTTTGGTTTTATGTTGTTTTTGGGATTTTTTTAAAGAAAACAGAATCATTATCTTTTTGTAATACAGCTTGCATTGCATGTTGGAAGCTCTGAGGTTGGTCTATCTGATTTTGCTGGTAGCAATTATTGATGAAGCTTCACTGGCAGCATCTCTGACCTCTGGTAGAGCACAGAAACCTTCAGAGTATTGTTGAAAATACACTGCCCTTCTTGGAGTCTCCTGCAGTGGTTTGATAAGGTCCTGTCAGAAGTATATAATCCAAGATTTAAGAAAATGGTAGAAAAGTGAGTTGAAAATAGGAGGAAATGAAGTGTACCTGGGGGCTTTCTCAGTCCCCGGGGTGAATCTTGTCCACCTTTCAATTTTTCTTTTCTTTGCTGACATATTGATTTTGAATGTAGAGAAAGAAAATGGAGAATAGGGCCAAATAAGCCTTAGAAATTATTTAGGGCCACTCTTGCTCAGCAGCTATTCCTGATGATAATGGTAAGCAGCGAAACTGGTTTCGCCTAATTCCTTTTTTTCTTAATTTTGGGGTGGATTAGAATTATTATTCTGATCACCAAATTCCTGCTTATTTTTTGTAACATGCTTTTTTTATTTTTTTTTTTATTTTTATTTTATTTTATTTTATTTTATTTTATTTTATTTTATTTTTATTTATATCCAGTCTTTGACTTGAAGGTTTAGTCAAAGGACAAAACTCTTCTGTCTGGGAGATTCTTTAGTTCAGCGTTCAGAGTTTCTCCTTGGGCTTCGCTGATCCAGTTCATGGCTTATCATCATCTTGTGTACAGATGCAGTTCTGGGGCATTGGCTACTTACAAAAGGACTTAAGAAATCCACTTCATTAAAAAAGACAATTTCTCACACTTTATATTATCATATATATTATATTATTTTAATATAAATATTTATATATTTATATTAAAAATTATTTTTATTTTTTTTATCTATCACTAAGTATAATTTACTGTTTTCCTGTGCAACAAAGATTTCTCTTATATTGGCTTCATTTATGTCTATATTTCATTTGTTCCAGCCTACATTTTTTCTGCTGTTTCATTGGGAACTGTAGGCATTTTAGTTCTGGAAATATACAATGGTTTTTCTGCTGTTGTTAACAGCCACAGAAGTGAGATGATAGTAACGAGTTAAAGATGGGAGAGGAAGGAAAAAGACCAAAAAATAGTGATGGTTTAACGTTGTGTAACAGAATCCCAGTTGCTCTTCAGAGTGTTTTCCTTGAGCTAAGAGGAGCTCTATCCAGTTTTAGCTTAATTTTCATCTTGTATGGTAGTTGACAACTTTGATCCCATTATCAATCTTGCATAATAGATCAAACTTTCATCAATAGTAGCTAATCATATGGGGGATCCAAAAATCAAAAACTTTTCAGTAGAGAAATAGATTTACTTCAGTAATTTTAAGTTTGCTGAATGTAGGTTTGCTCTCTTAGTTCTTGCAGGCAATCTGCTGGCTTCTGGGAGCTCCTAGTTGGGTGTTAAGAACTACTTCTCATTCACCATCTAATGCTGTGGAGTAGTAAACAGTAAATTTCAGCGCATCTTCAATTTCAGGTGTCTATATTTATAGCTAATCTAGGTATACTTTGCCATATTTTCATGCATTCAGCATTTGGAGTGCACTATGTGCTCATCTACTTGAGAGGTTCTGCTGCTCCTGTGGAAATCAATACCGAGGCAGTAAATAGCATCAGGTCTGCTATTTTCAACATCAGTATTCCTGTGAATTGTATGTCTAAAGTAATCATTAGCTGTGTGGTCAGAGCTACAAAATCTTCAAGTACTGTAGTCTGAAAACTGCATTTTGAATTTTATCTCTGTCCTCTGATAGCAGCGTGTTTGAAGATAGATGTTATCATTTCTCTTGTTTCTAGTAAGTCTATTGTTTTGAACAGTGCATGAAGGATATCCAGGTGGGTGTTTCATGACCTTGGCCTGTGAATTACCCCTTGATGTTAAGGAAATAATTCAGTCTGAAAAATTGATTGATTTTTGCTTTCTTGAATGAAACCTGAGGTAAAGTGAGATTTTTCTTCATAAAAGAGATAATTCTTTTCCTGCTATTATGTTCCGTGAGATATGTTAAACGGGCACCCCAACCAGAGTTCAGAAACACAACTTTTTATAAATTATCTGCCAGCTGGTTTTTCAACATAATAATAACTTCACTGTAGGGATGAATGTGTATGTTCTACTTTTTCATGGAACAAAATCTGAAATCCAGTTTTCAATGACATATTGAGAAATCTAAATTTGGGGTTTCCTTTGTTCTGTGGGTTCTCTAACCAAATAAATAGCATAGAGATTTGGCCAGTCTTGGTCTGTGGGGTCATTGGTCATGGTCCATGCCTCTTCCTAAGTTGCTTATCTGTGTTCTTTGGTTTTGCTTCCAACTAGGAAAAAGTGTGTGGAGGAGTGCTGGGTGTTCAGAGCCCTGTGGCGTGTCAGGAGGACCTGCCAGACCTGTGCAGGATGCAGCCAGGGTGAGGTGAGAGGGTGGCTGCCTTTGCATCCTGTTGCATGAGCAAGAAAAACCTTTGCTCTTGGTCTCAGTGAATACCATTAGTTTTCACTCCTGCTTTGTGTAGCCAGTTTATTTGGATAACAATTTATCTGTGTAACCACTTTATATGAAGGAGTTTGGGCAGGGAGACTGTTCAGTTTATGGTGCTAGAATAGCTGCTTAGGCTTGGCATCTGTTATTAGCCTTCGGCTCCTAAACTACGTAAAGTACTGAATTTGGGATAACCTGCTTTAGCAAATCCAAATTTGTTTATCTGAATTCACCAGTTAAACGCAGCAGAATTGGGAATGCAGCTTCAGTGGACATAAGGTTCTCCAGTCCACAGAACACCTCTGGTTCTTTCCAGAGCCCAATACTGTGTACAGATTCAGTAATAGGGGTTTTGTCTTTAACACCTGCAGTGTGCAGGTAGTGAACAGATTTTTCTGAACTGCTGCTTGAGAACCTTTAGAAAATTGGCTTGCATTTTTACATCTTTTTTTTCTTATCCTAGGAGTATGTTATACAGATTTTTATACTTGTGGAACAGTCTCTTCCTTTTTTGAATTACTAGATGTCTGGAATATTAACACAGCTATTCCTCTTTTTCATACTTTTTGTGAGTACAAGGAATTCTAATATTGAAAAGTACTTTTTTGTTGTTGTTTTTTAAAGATGACAGTTGTGTACTTTGTCCTTGACATTTTCTTGAATTTTTTACTAAGCAAGACTTGCTGGTTCTGAGTAGTTCATTCCCCAAGCTTGTGAATCAGGTCTATGAACCTTTAATTTTATTTATGATCAAGAATATCATCCAAAGGTAGATAATATTATTTATCAAAATACTACTTAGAAACTTTAACCTAAACTAAAATAGAAAGAACAGTACGCAAACCCCACGTAACAGTGTAATAAACTCTTGCATATCAAGTTGATATTGAATTAACGTACATATTGAATTAACTTGAGATGATCATCAAGATGTATTGAACCAAGTGGTAGATATTGATTGAGTCAAGGCTGAGATTAATATTTACCTCAAGGGTCAAAAAATTTTGATGTTTACTGAAATGTGAAGTCAATATATATATATTGTTAATACATTCTGAATGCGTTCAGAAGAAATATGTCAAAATCTGTTCTATAACACTGGAGATCTCCAGGGACACCTTCTTTCCAGCTAATACTACAAAGGAAAAATAAAAAATGGAAAAAAATTACCCAGATTTAATTAGTAAGTCAAATACATATGTGCACACACACCCCCTCCATATCTAGTGATCAGACGGGAGGAGCAAGAACTTTCTAGATGATAGGTGCAAACAAATTCAGCATCTCTGCAAACCCCCAGGGAATTACCAAACCCTCCCTCTCTGCTTTGGTTTCATGGATACAGTATGTTTATGTGGCTGTGCTTTATGTATCATAAATATAAATGAATAAAACTTTAAAAAATCCAGAGATCCCCTGCTCTTCCTTCTGAATACTGTGGTATATATTGCTCTATCTAGAGAGAGAAGAATGGGACAGGTTTATATCAGGAAAGATCTGCTTTTGAGCAGGGCCAGAAGAGGGCCACAAAGATGCTCGTAGTGCTGGAGCTCCTTTTCTGCAAAGACAGGTAGAGAGAACAGGGGTCATTCAGAGGAGGAGAAAAGAGGCAAAGCTCTGGAGAGACCTCATTGTGGCCTTCCAGAACCTAAAGGGGATTTCTAAAAGATAGGGAGAGTGACTTTTTACACAGGCAGATAATGATAGGAGAAGAGGTGGGATGTTATTAAACTAAAAGAGGAGAGATTTAGATTAGATGTTAGGAAGGTGTTCTTTGCTTGGCAAGTAGTGAAGCACTGGAACAGGTCACCCAGAGAAGTTCTGGATGCCTCACCCTTGGAAATGTTCAAGGCTAGATTGGGTGGGACCTTGAGCAATCTGGTTTAGTAGATGTGTGTTAGAACTCAATGAGCTTTGAGGGCCCTTCCAACCCAAGTTGTTTCTATGATTTTTTTTGTTGCTCAGCATATTCTTGGCAATTGAACAAGCAAAACTACTATGGATGTTATTCTTGCCAAACTCTGATTCAGCCGATCAAGAGAGTTTTAGCTCTCTGTTTCACATAAATAACTAGAGAAAGGCCTTCATGGGTCTAATCTGAATGACACCGAGACATATTCATTTGGAAAGAGAAAAGAACTATACCTTTACTCCCCATCTGTAAAATGTGTTGTCAAGTCTGCGTTTTTTCTGAGTCTATTTGTGTGTGAGATCCTTTGTGTGCCATTTTTTTCTCCATATGTCTGTTTAGTTGTTACTAAACTAGAAAAAAAATCACCTTTCATAAAACATGTACAATCTTCTGTTGGAAATGGGCATCTGTCTTATGCATGACTTTGGAAAACTCCCAATTTGTTACACAGAGTGGTTGGGCTTTTTTCCTGAACTCATGCTTTTTATCACTGTGGTACCAAGAAAATCTTAAAAATTATATAGAACAACGTTTCTTATTGTGGTTTAAGATAATGATTGAAAGAAATTGAGGTTAAGTCTTTGCTGACCCATCTGTCTAGTTCTTGCAAATCATTTGTTCTGTCTCTTTACCAATGGGGTGTGACAGTTGCAGTGTGCAGGCACAAATGAAAGGAAAAACTCAGCTTTGGCTTTGAATTGCCCTCTTTCTAAGGTTAAGTCTCACACAAATGGTATTTTAATGAATAGTTTGTATCTCATACAGTTTCATTTGAATGAGCAATGTAGTGATGTTATTGCAACATTGCTGAACACCTGTGCTATTTCCATCTCTCATTAAAATAAAATACAGTAATGAACTGTTGCTAAGGATAAAAGTTGGCTCAGAATGAGATACTCATTCAGCATCTCGTGAATTATGCTGCACCAGAATGGCATTACATTCTTTGCAGAACCAGAAGAATAGGCAAGGGAAACCTTTGAATCTTGCTTGAGTGATGGGGTAAAAGTAACATGAGAAATAAGTGCAGTTCAAAGACTCAATGGGAGACAAAGCCCAGCCCTCTTTAGCACAGTGAAGAGCTAGAAAAATTTCAATGACACTAGTCTTGTTCATTTTTTACTTTGTTTCTGTAAGCCTTCTTGAAATAGATTTAAAGGAACTGTAACTCCTTTTTTTAAGGTCTTTTTGTTTAATTTTCATTTTTTGTTATTTGTTGTCCTCTTAATGTATGCACTCACATTAACTCTTAAAAGATAGTTTAGGCTTTTTTAAGACTGTATCCTGAGCTATGCAGCCAAGCCTTCTTCTATTAAAACACCCAAGGATTTCTTTACAGGCTTAGCTGAAGATATAAGAATTTAAAAAGTTGTTTCTTCCATTTACTGTTCTATGCTTATTCAGCTGCTTCACCAGAGGTTCAAATGTAGGACTGATGAGAATTTTTCCAAAGACTCAGCCCTGTAGGAACAAAGTCAAACCCATTTGAATTATGTATGTTAATCTTTTCCTCCTATGGTGAAGTTGTTTGATTAAGAGTTATTATTCCTAAGATAGTAAGTTTATTAACCCAAAATCTTCATGGTACAAAGGTGAATAAATTAACTTGTCAGCTCATTTGCAGGACTTTTAGGTGTTCCTCCTACTTTGTCATCTTGCTGTGTCATTTTCCTTCTCCAAACCATTCCTTTGTTTTATGGAAGAGATGGTATTATTACTACTTCCTACATCTAGAAAGTAATTTTTTTTTCTGCTCTCCCTCCTTAATTTTTAGTTGTTTGTTTTTAAGTTAATGAGAGTATTGTAGTTTAGCATCAACTCATCATTTTTTCATCATTTTTAAAGGAAGCTTGTTAAGATACGACTGCTCTAAGTCAGGAATATTTTTGGCTATGATCAAAAATAACTAGCAACTAGAGAGTGAATCTCACCTGTTATGCAGAGAACATTCAGTTGTTTGAACCCTAGTTCTGTGTTGCTGAGCAATCTGTTTAAGGTTGTTCTGGTTATGATGAGTTATTAGATATAGATCACACTGTCAGGTTGCCGTGGTTTTCTTGGAGTCAGAGCTCATAGAAATGCAAGATAAAGCAATCTATGAACAGAAAGAACAGCATTTTCCCTTGTTCTTTTTGGATAAAACCCTGCAAGCTTTACTTTCAGAGCTCAGTATTCGAAGAGGGGAAGTGGTCCTGTTCTGTTTACATATCATCTGTTCAAATATGCGACTCTTAGTACCAATAACCCCTTTCTTTTCATGCAGTTTTTAAGTACCTCTGACTTATAATTCTTGCTACTTGCCTATTATTTAACTGATGACAACATAACTCAGTCAACAGCCTCTGGACACATGTTGCCACCCTGTGAGGTTTAGATGACTTTGAAGAGTTATATGTTAATGCAAATTTTGTTTCAACAATTGCATCTTTAGTTAGATCAGAAACTGATTTTTTTTTTTTTTCATTCTATTTCTTAAGAAACCAGATTGACGATTCTCAGAGATTATGGTAGTGTGTTTTTAGCCCAGATATAAAGGGAAGATGAAAAGTTTGAATTTTGAAAGCAATTTTCTTCCTAATTCCCAGGCAGTGGATATAACTAGTCCAGCACCTAACTTTTCCAGCCATGCTGCTAGATCTATGGGACAATTATTTCAACTGACAGACTTTTCCAAGGGAGAAAGCAGGGTAAGGGGAATACTAACACATTCTTATGGTGGTTAAAAGTCTTTTAAAGGCTTACCGATGTAGTACAGATACCATTTTCTATAGGTGAAATTTACTGGTTATTTTCTGCTTTCAGTTGGTCCTTTGTTTTAAATCTAAACAATGACTTTGTGAAAAATAGAATCTACAGAGAAACACCCAGACCATCCGTCAGGCATTTTTCATAATGCACTTTTCTTACTGTAAGTGACAAAGTTCAGGAAGAAATGCTAGATAAAAAAAAGCAAAAGCTTTTATTGAAGACCTTGAGGTGCTATCCCTGGCATCAGTTTGAAGGCAAGAATAAAATCAGGTCCTATAATAAAATAATAGAGGTAAAATTCCATTTTCAAGACTGATTTTTAGCAATTTGAATGCAACTTTTTTCTTAATCTTTGCCCTCAAATAGTAAAGAATTACACTGAATTTCTGTTGTTTTTCTTACTGGCTGGGCTAGTTTCAGCCTTCTACAGAAGTATTGTTGCTGTGGAGTAGGTCTGCATGTGTGACCAAATGCATTTTTATAGATTGAGGAAAAGGAGGAGAGGATGATGTGGTTTTATGCAGACAAAAATCTTCTGCATTTGCACCTGACAGTGTGGATATGATCTACTGGTGCTCAGTCGTTCAAAACCTAATTTTTCCTTCTAGTGAAACAAAAACTCATAAGAAATTACTTGTGCAGAACTTCCCAAGGTGAGCACAAATCCCAGCACAGTTTCCTAGAAAACCATTGCTGCTTGTTTCCAAAGACATCACTGCAAAGATATTATCAATATTGTTGGGTCCAGGAGCACCAGACAGTATTAAATGCCTTTGGGATCCATAGTGAATTTACAGAACATCAACAGTGTTTACATAACAGAAGTAAATATATTAGCTACTAATGCAATGTATACCCTGAGGCAGTATAGTCAGGCTTGGAATGACTTATAGAAGCAGCTTTTCATACCATCCAGAGGATGGGGGCAGCCAAAAATAATCTCAGTGACAGTGTGAGTCTGTCACTGATCTTCAAATGTATCAAGTTGTCTCTACTGTTCAAGCCTGTCTCTAAAATAAGGTCACTGAAGACTTTTGAATGTGTCATTCTGGTTATTGCTTTCCAAGATATGCAGAATCTGCAGTCATGAGAAATGCTGTGGGTTGTGCAATATGTCCATAAGTAGTTAGAGCTTGGTTTCCAACAGGAAGAAGGAATGGGAGCATGAAACAGCTACAGAAACAAGGACAATTTGAAATCTAAATTATTATATTGGTGTTAAAAGGAAAAATAAGGTGATCAATGAAACCACTGTGTTGTCTGAGCGTGAGAAAGCTCCTGGGCTCTGCTTCAGTTTAGATGAGATGGAAAGTACAATTTAGAGCATGAGGCTCTTTCTGCAAATTTTTAGGAGTGCTTCTTTATTGTACTACCTCAATTCTGTATTTTCAAATGTGGTGATTCAGGATGGATAAACATTTTTTGCAACCCAAGCTTAAGGATAAAAACTTAAATGATTTATAAACTACATCTCTGATAATAAATAATGGATAAGTATTTCTCTTCCTAGCAGCTTGTTATGATATGGGGAATTATATAGGATTAGCTTGCAATGAACATGCAGAGAGTTACATGTATAGCACTATGTTCCTAGTCTATTGTGTTATTAAGATTTTCTTTAATATTATTTTCTCTGACTCAGGACTATGAAAGGGAAGAACTGGTGTAGAACCAGGGAGTTATTTTTTCTTATTTTTTAAAACT
Organism: Zosterops lateralis; assembly: GCF_965231275.1. Lineage (NCBI taxonomy): Eukaryota > Metazoa > Chordata > Aves > Passeriformes > Zosteropidae > Zosterops > Zosterops lateralis. The sequence goes on from NC_139763.1 coordinate 113,616,610, forward strand.
TAGCCTTAAAAGAGTAGATATTGCAATTCATTAAATAGTCCTAAAATCTCTTGTGTTACTCCAACCTTTTCAGTTGTTCTGTAGTGCCGAGAGCCCTGTACTCTTCCAGATGGCATTTTAAACCCCGAACCCCATCTAGGTTTAAGGATGGGTGAGAAGTGTTCCCAATGCATCATTGTAACCATCTCCCAGAAAAAGTCACATTGCACCTTTTAAAAACTGCTGCTGCAATAAGCTAATTGTGATTTTACAAAGGAGAAAATAGTGGTAAAACAAATTTAATTGTTAGGATTTTAGCCTGATGTTTTCCTTCTGAAATAAGTCCAATGCTCAATATTGTGAGCAGTAGGAGATATCTAACTGCAGGTGCACACTATCAGATTTAATTAAATTTTTCTTTTCATCTGCATTCACTGCTCTACTCGAGGTAACAATATTATTATAGTCAGATATACAGGTAACAATAATATTACAGTCTTTATATTTCCAAAAGATATATCTTAGCTCATAACTTAAAAGGACCAAATTAACCTCAAATGGCCAAAGTTGTTTCCCATACAACTGCCCTCAAGGACTGCAAAGTATGAACCTCACATGTGTAGTATCTTTCTGGTTTTGCCCAGATCTCAATTTACAGCTGCGAAGAGACAAGTTTAGAAAATTTTCATGGAAAAATAAGTGTTCAGCTGCCCTTGGTGTGATTTTATTTTTTCTGCTTCATCCTGGTATTGGAGACACTGAAATTTTTCAGGGATTTAATTGTTTCTTTTAATACATTGCATAAATAAATTTCAACTAAATAGCAGCACCAATGTTTTTAATGAGACAGAAGAAGATGAGATTAATCAATGTATTTCTAGTATCTGTGTGCTCTGCCTAAAGACCTTGAAAAGGAATTTTTTTTTTAATTCCCAACACCTAAAGCAAACCACCCCAAAAATTACTGTCTCACTGTTATTGCAGTATTTTGAGCTTTGTAGTTCAAAATAAAGAGCAAACATGTTACTTGCCAAATGCATAAAAAGCTTAAACCATAAAATGGTTTCCTTTAATTTTTTTATCTCGCACTACTAAATGTTTGCAATGTGCCATAATAAGGGCACATAAAAGTATATGTATTTGCTGTTCTAATTCAATGACACCAAATTCAAGATCCCCGAGGTAAGGTTAAGCAGGCGCTCGTGTAGTCAGGGTTGAAATTCAGACACTGCAGATATAATCCATCTCCCTGACACATGCAGTGCCTCATTGTGAGACTGCCAGACACAGTCTGCTGAGATGGGAATGTCACAGAATACCAAAACAGGGGGAGATGCAGTTTTGTTCATCATTGCTTTTATCTGCAAATATCCATCTAGCAGTCTACATGCATAGCTATTGCCAGACAGAGAAATATGAATGCAGCACGGAGATGCAGCAGCTAACAGTCACTGAAGTATATGGAGCATATGCTAGGAGTTCAGAATTACCTGAAGATAATTTGGGCAGTTAATCAGGTTAATTGCTTATTGCTAAGGCAATATTTTTTGGTACAGATGCTGAGTCACCACCTCAGTTATCTAGCAGAGATCAATGAAAGGCCTGGTTGTCTAAATCTTCTAGTGAATTCTGGACCTAAATGACAAAAGGGACCCTGAAGGCAAAGAAACTGCACTGTCATCACTGGGGATGCAGGCAGGCAGGCGGCAGGCAGAAAGAGCTGCAGTGGCAGAAAGAAAAAAAAAGCTTTTTTAAAAATATCAAACACTACTGGGTGTACAATTAGTTCTTGGTAATTCCCACTCCATTACACATTTGAAATTTCCATTCTGTGGACAAAAGAAGGAAACCTCTGAACCAGTACAGAGAAATTAAGGTTCCAAAGTGAGAGATAAAGGAGTATGTCTATCCTATGTGTAAGCTGGTTGTATGCAAAAAGCAAAGAAACTTGGTTGTATTTTTCAGACAAACAGATTTCATTGGATTTTCAAATGCCCACGTCAGGCAGCAAAACACGAAGAGTGTTTGAGTGCCCAGAGTGTAGTGGTTTCTACCTGGCATGAGCATAGGCAGTTCTTCTGTAAACTGTTGGAATCCCTGAATAGTTATGGCTCTAATCCGAAAGGAGGAAAGCTTCCCGGGCCCTGAAAAAACACATCCTTTCCGCAGACTTGGCAGAAACTGGGTTGACCATATGACCAACAGGGCTGGAGGGACATGACTGTCTGGGTTTATGTCTGGACATATGGCAAGATTTGCATAGTGATTAAATACTGTTGACTCTAGCTTTAAAAGTGTGTTTTTATTTGAAATAGTGCATCCTTTTTAGGTGTACTGAGCAACGTCTCTGCACAGGCATTTTTCTGCCCAGTTGTAAAAGGCAGCCTTTAGCTAAAAGCACCATCTGTGAGATGAATCAGCAGTTCAGTGACACAGCTGAGGAGCTTGGAGCAGTGGGATGGATGGAAGTAAAGGGCAAGTTTCAAAGTTAGAATATAACTATTGTAAGGATGCTAATAGTTCCCAGGCTTGCCGCAGAAGTTTCACAAGAAGCCTGCAAGCAATTAAAGGTTTTGGAGAAGTGGCAGCAGGTGGGCTGTCTGTGGGGGAAGAGGGAGCTAAAAGTTAGGTTAGAAATTTTGGCATTGGTTTAATGACACACACATATATATCCCCTCCAGCTCAGTTCCTGTAATCAGCCATTTAATTCTGCATCGTGATGGTTTTCAGAGCCTCCGTGGAATTCCCTCCCTCGAGCCCAATACAAAGCCCTAGCCTTTGCAAAGGGCTCTACACCACTGTGGAGCAAACTCAGGGCAGAAAAACTTGCTGTTTCAATTTTTTGGTCATTTCTACTTTTACTTAGGTATGATTTCTCTTTACACCGTCTTGCTCTGAACCCCTTGTTCATCTATTATGTTTCAGAGCTGGAGGGGAAACACCATCACCCCACCTCAGTTTTCTTTATCACTTCTGAGGAGAATAGTGACAACTACATCAACAGTGTAAAGTTGTGCAGTTGTTTGTCTTGTTTCTTCCACCTGCACTAATCTCACACAGGCCTGGGATCTCCAGTGATAACAAGTTCCCAGGAGCCTCATTTTGTATCTCTTCAATTCCTACTGCTGCACATTTTCCCCAAAACATAGTGGTACATTGAGTTACTGGGCATAAAATCAGACGCTAACCTGCTACTGTCACTTAGAAATGGATTGGACTTATCTCTGGTTTTATAAAACAAAGCAGAATATGTCATTTGGTTTTCACCTCAACATCTGTATATTTTGAGTAAGTCTGAATTTTTTAGGTGTGGAAAAATGTGACATATTTTTGCCTATCTTGGTTTTGTATTTCCACATCTAGTAAAAATGCAGAAAAAGTCTGCATCGTGTTTTTAAGAAGCTGACAGGTAGAAATACAAGCATCATAAGAGTTTTCTATTTTTTTCCTTTTTAATCTTTTTCTGGGAATCAAAGAAAAATGTTTTAATCCAAAATCTGTAGATACAAGTATTATTATCAGTTCATCATCAGTAACATTGTCATCAGTTTTTACTTATTTGATCTATGAAAGGTTATTTTGTAGTTTTGTCTCTTGGGAGAGAACATGTGGCAAAGATAATATGTATTTTTTACATATTATGTTAGAAAAAAGAACTCTCCATTTTGAAAACTTTCAGTAAAAAATGAGATACTTTTTTCACAAATAAATGAGTAAGAAGTCCTGTTCTACCAGTTCTGTAGAACTTTTTAACCACCAAAACTCAAATAAGATTCCAACACAGTTTTTCAAACTTAACCCCAAATTCAGCGCTTTTTTTTTTTTTTTTTTTTTTTTTTTTTTTTTTTTTTTTTTATTCTAAAAGTAGACTAAAAGCTCCTGGAGTTTTGTACTTATAAATAAGAATTAAATTTATATTAGAGTTTCCCTCTAGGGATTTAATATTTTGAATTTCATCTGTTCATTATTAAGGATATGATGAACAGGATGTTTTGAGCTCTCATTCTTTAACCATCCTGTCTACTTGTAACCCTTCTGACAGCAAATAAGTACTTACTACCTTGTTTTGCTTTAACATCTTTAAAAAATAATCATACTGCAGTAGCAATGTCTTTTTCCTGTGTTGCTGGATTGACTGGTAGAAGGGAACCACTGTTACCTACACATTTACACACATACCATCATCCATATGAACCCATAGAGAAGTCCAGTTAATACAGATTTCTTTAGAGTGATTTCTTCATGTATTTGAACATGTATTCCAGAAATCCATAGAGGTTAGAAATTCTTAAGGAGAAATCAGGCAGCAGAGATACTGTCCAAGTGATATCTTACACAAGGGCAGAATCAGCAGATGCAGTGTCCATTCAATAATTTATTATGTGGTCACTCTGTCAAAGATCTGTGCTAATTCTTGGTTCACACTGTCTAAAGTGTTTTGAAAGTTAAATTCTCAAAACCTTGTTGTTTCTGCTGTATGATCCACATCTCCTAGGAAAGGCCTTTAAGGGGTACAGAGATTTCAAGTGGCTTTGAACTTGAGGGAGTTAAACACATTTGTGATGTTTTACTTCGCGTTGGTTGTTTTTGATTCAAAATATTGCTGTTAAAACCAAATGGGCATCAAAAATTTCAACAGGTTCTATTTTGTTATGAAGTTCTCTGATGAGAATATGTATTAAGAAAAACTCTGATGTATCAAAAAGAGAGTGTGATGGTGGGTCATTGGTTGGATCGGAAAGTTGAGGCCTGAATGTGGTGTGGCAGGTGTGTCACCCTTCTGAAAAAAGCATATTTGAAGCACCATCTTACAGCTTTTTTAAGGCTCCTGTTTAGTTGCCAGAAAGCTGTGGAAAAGCCAAGAAATTGAAACTGTCATGAAGTATGTTTTGCTTTAATTATCACAGTTCACGAGATGTTGGCTGTTTCTAATATCTCTTTAAAGATAATTTTTTTCTTATGCATTTTTTTCTTCTCTGTCATCAGCAGATTGTTTACTGAAGGATTTTTTACATAAAGGGAGAGAGAGAGACTGAAAGGAGCCCCAGTGAAACAATTAAAAGTGGTTTAAAAATGCTCTTTAAAGTGGTCTTGTCTGCAAGATATACCTGACCTAAGAGAATTGGGAAGGCACATCAGAAACACGTTTGTGTATGTCTTGACTAGCAGCTGATGCTGTTATTTTTGGTATGAATACTGACATGGTTTATTGGCAGGGTGTTGTCTAGGTTTTGTCAGCTGCTGTGTTGCTGCCTTGCAGGTAACCTGTCTTTTGGGGTGACTCCACATTGTTGGGGTTTTCACTCAGGCAAGAGCTTGTGTGTAAATAAAAATGCTCACAGGCTTGATTTTTTTTCTGCTGATTGTTTTTTCTTCTGATTTCCTCTTGACAATTAATAGCTCCACGAAACTACACTGGACAGTATATTTAAAACTAATAATAAAAAAGGGAAAATTGAGACTCCTGAATAGAAATAAAGTTTGGAAAAAAGTGGAAAGTCAAAGAAAAAGCATCAGTCTGCTTGTTCTGAAGCAGCTGCTGTGTTACACAAGCCAGCGGCCGCCAAGGCCTTCCACTTGGAGGAGTCCTGCCATAATTTTCCTGACTCATTGCAAACTTCACCTGGCTTTTATTCGTTAACATAACCTACTGAATGTTTTTTCCATTGAGATGTCCTGAGCATGTAAGCACAGCAGGGGCATCTGGGGACATCTGACTTTTTTTTCCTCCTATCCTACACTTTTCCCTCTTTTCTTACACTAAAGGGCAACAAAGTTCCTGCCACATGTGAGCATAACCATCACAAGAATGCCAAAAGAACACAGCACGTTGTTTTAAAAACAAATGCTGAGTAAAGCAATAATGATTTGCTGCTTATTGTAAAGCTCTGCCAATTTAGCTATTTGTTATGCTCTGAAGATTTACATGGGCTACTTACCAAGACTTTGGCAATGTGGCATGCTGATCCCTTCCTCTCTCTGATTTGTCTGTGCATCCCTGATGGTTGCACATGATTTCCATATGCAGTTGTCTAAAGTACACTGTTTGTGAGGATTTCAGCTGGTCAGAGCAACTGTAGCTGAATTCTAATGATGGGTTTGGAACATGATATAAAACTGAGGTGTTTTATGCTGCAACATTACTGTTACATTAATTCCTAAAGAAGATGCTTGCCATCTCTAAGTCAAACATCTTTATTTCTGATTTCTCTTTTCCATCACAAACTTATTTTGATTTCAGACACAGATTTTGTGGATGTGATGGGTTGTTTTGTTTTTCTTGAAGTATATCTCAACACAAAGTTTTATTTATTTCATAGTCCAGTGCCAGCAAAAGTTTGAATTGATGTCTTAGATTTAAATTCTCCTGCAGAAGACTTGGGATATAGGTATTTGGCACAACAATTTATGAGACAGATTTTAAGGGAAGTGTTAGTTCTATTAATGGAGGTTGTTGTTGTTTTAAGAGGTCTGAAGAGTTTTAGTTGTTGAATTTAGTATTATTGGGTTTTGGTTTTTTGTTTGGTTGGCTGGTTGGTTTTGGACCGTATTTTTTGTTGGTTTAGGTGTTCTGATTTTTTGTTTGTTTGTTTTGTTTCTTTTCCTAAGCCAGCTGAGGATAAATGTATATGGGTGTCTAAGGAAACAAGTAATAGCAACAAAAAAAAAGTATTATCTACTACTCACATGAAAGATGTTGTACCTCTCAAATAAGAAATTGATCCTTCCAGCTAACACTAAGAGCCAATGGTAGCTCACAGAATGGTAGTACAGAGAGAGGAACTGTCTTTATTTTTGTACCTCCACTATTTCTATTTGTGGCTCTTCATTGCATGTATCAGAGCAATTACATCCTATTTTGCGCAATAACATTAGGTTCTTTTAATCAGTTATTTAGTAGTTTTAAAAACCTAAGTGTTGGGTCTACTTCTTTCATGCATTTGTGGACCTGATTCATAGAATCACAGAATCTTCTAGGTTGGAAAATATCCCTGAGGTTATTGAATGCAACCTTTGACCAAACACCACCTGGTCAACCAGACCATGGCACCAACTGCCACATCCATATGTTTCTTGGAGTCACCATCTGTAGAGATGTTCACCATCTCCCACGGAAGTCCATTCCAAAGTTTAATAGTCCTTTCCATGCAGAAGCTCCTCCCCATGTCCAACCTCACCCTCCCTTGATGCAGCTTGAGGAAATTCCCTCAGTGGTTTTCTGGGAGAAGAGGCCAACCCCGAAATCTCACTGAAGTCAGAGGAAAGATTTCACAGATCTTTCTTTCCTTTGATGCTTTGGTGTTTGATTTTCTTTTTTTCCCACCGTGAATGGGTTGTGAAGACAACAAGGTTTTGCTGACAAACGATGAGATGATTCATGCAGATTTGATATGATACTGATACCTGATACTTTGAGGCTGTAAAAGCACACAAGTATTGAGGCATAAGCAGAAATGTGTAAGAAAAATCTGATGACAAGTTGCAGAACAGGGCTGAGGAGCTGTACAGGTGCTGCAGGTCCTTATCTACTCTCCAGCCAGGTCCCAAAGATGCTCATCCTTTTGTTGGGCTGGCAGCCTTGGATGTTTAGGAAGGGTCTGTTACTTTGCTGAGTACCAAAGCAAAAGTTTCTCAATGAGAGAATGCCAAAGGTGATCAGCTTGCCAAAAGGTTTTGATTTCAAACATGTGTGTCTAGAAGGGTGTGGACTTTATGGGGAGGTTTGTGCAGCTGAAATACCAGCACCATGTCTGTATCTGCTTCTTGTTCTCAGTTTCCCTTGTTTTATGTTTTATGCTTAGCAGTCGCCATTAAAATCTTTGTTGCTGTCAACCTTGTATTAATTCACTGTGACATTAAAGCTGGATATTGCTGAAATACAACTAATTAGGCCAAAGAAAGAATAGTGAATATTTTCATAGTTGCTATTGCAAATGACTGGTGCAAATAGAAGCAACCTTTAGGTTCCAAAAATTGTTAGGGCATATTCTGACCTCTTTCTACTCTCTCTCCTAATGTGAAAATTGTCATTTTTGTATTCACACTTGATGTGGAGCAGTTTGGTTTAGATACAGTTATATTTATCTGATAAATATATGTATAAATGCATGTATAAAATGTTCATAATTATTTCAAGTTATCCTCTAATAGTAATCTGAGATTACCTGAAAAATTATGAATGTTGTTATTTTGAGTGTTTTTCTTGAATTTTTTTTTTATAATAATCTGCTAAGACAAGAGAGACGTTGAAGAAATTTAAGAAAAATATAAAAATATTTTAGCACTGACTTTTTTCTAAATTTCTGTTTTGAAAGCCAGGTAATAGTTTATATAGACTGTTCTGATGGTGGTCTCTTGTCAGGAGGCTATCTGTGGAGCATAATGGATTTGCATACAGGTTAACACTTTACTGAAAGAATTTTGAAATATATTTCTATGTGGATTTTGGTGCCTTATTCTTAAAATGTGCTAGATGCTAACATGTCATATGTATTCCTGTTCTTTTCCCAAGTGAAAAAAAAAAAAAAAAAGTATTAATTTAAGAAAATCATGTTGTCTTTGTTTCTATGGCTGACTGTATTTGAGAAAATATTTCTCTGTTTATCATGATGCAGCACAAGTTCCTCAGAGGTGATGTTTTGTTTCTACTGAAGAACAGGTAAAAGTGAATGCTCCTCTTAGCTCCAAATTTAACAGACGTTTGGCTGCTTCCTTCTGATCTTTGGGACAGATACATGTTGGAAAGACTGAAAAGGTATATTGGGCGTGAGCAAGATGAATAAATAAATATTTTCTGGTTCCTCTTCCTTCAGAGTTCTTTTTTAGAAGCAGCAGCATGAAAGATTATTCAGGGCTGTTTGCACAAGGTGCTGAAAATTAAGTAGACTGACACTGCAGAAAATGTAGGAAAGATGGGGAGAGAATAATATAAAAAGGCAACCTGCAAAAGTAAGCATGTGAATGCATTTCATTCTATGTCCTAGTTATTGCTGAATTGTCTTGGAAAATCATCAGATCACGGAAATAAGTCAATGGTGAGTTACAATTTGCTCCAAGCTCCATCACCAAGAACAAATTAAAAAAAAAAAAAATTCAGCTTTTTTTAGGCATTTGGTTTGTTTTTTCTTAGGGAAAGAAGGCAACCAGGAGCAAAGGCACTGTAGGTTAGTGACATAAGCTCACTTTGTGGAAGTGTACAGCTATAAAAATGACCATTGGAAAAGCCACTTGAAGAGGTAGAGAAACTGAAACTCCTTGGAAATAAATACATTTACAGCAGATAGAGACTGTGCTTGTGACATCCCAGCCTTTAGTTATACCCAAGAGCAGAAATAAAAACACATTTTATGGATTAATTAAAAGGTTTAGTAAACAGCACAGGTGTTTTATTTAATCTCGTGTGCACCAGCTAAATCCATTTCCCAAATAGCCTTAAGAGAATACGAACCATCCTGCAAATTCCCTTCTGATACTTGTGGATTTCAGGAGACTTAAGCAGACTTCCAGACATACCCTGGAAGAATCTCTGACAGTATTTTTGTTCTTTTTCCTGTGTCTGATGGCTCATGCTCTCAGACATTTCTTTTCCCCTAATCAATGTTTCTTTCAGAATAGTGTTTGAATAAGGATAGAAGTAATGGCTTTTCCTTTTTTCTTTTGTTTCTAGATATTTTTTTCTTCTCATCAGTGATTCTTTTCTTCCTTTATTATTTGTATCATTAGCAAGCGGGCAGCATAATAGGGCAAAATGTCTCTTAAGACCATGAATTGAGAAAGTCATCACCAGTTTATATAGTTTGTGCTCATTCTGTTGGCTAATTACTTTATTTCTGAATTACTTTTCAGTTTTTTAGGACTAACGACGTGGACAAATGCTTGCAATTATGCAGGAAGATCCCAAATTTTTTCTGTAAGGATTTTTTTTCCCCTGTCCCAAGTCATATTTTCCCTTCAGTTAATGAAAGTTACATGTAGAGTATATCCCCAGAGGATTTACTGGAAAATTTGACAATGCTAAAATAAACAGAGGGTTGTGGCAACATGCTCTGGTGAAAATAAATGCTGTTTCTGTTAGCTCAGCTGTTCAGGTGCAGGAAAGCAGTTCTCTTCCAGAGACTCCTGTCAGATGCCTGTAGGACTTTGGCTCATTTACCATTTAACCTTTCCACTGTGCTCTGCAGAAATCCACACAGCTGCCAAAATGTGATCAGATATTGAGGAAGTCCGAGCTCCCCTCCAGTGTCTTGCCTTTTGCTTGAGGAGACTGAATGAGGGCAACCCCAATGTGGATTTAAGGCACGTGCAGAGAACAGAAGTGTGAGTGGGGGCTGTGGTTAGGTATAGAACACACATTTATCTATTTTTTCTGATAATTTATAGTGATTTTGCTTTCCTCCAGGGGCCAGCAATTGCAAACAGTATTCTATAAGATCTTGTGGAGGACACCAGAAATTGAACCTTCCTGGTTTTCATTCAGATGCACTTGGGTGCTCAGTGTTCCTAAGGAGTAGCTGAATGATATAGTGGAACTGAGTGTTTGCTCTGTGACTTTCTGTACAGATAGCATGTACGTGCTCCCTCCAAAGTTTACCTCTTTATCCCAATCTAATCATTCCAGACTGAAAGTCTGGGATTGTTTTATTTTATATATTTCTGTTATATAAAAAAGCTGGGTGTTGGGGGCTGAAACCATGCAAAGTGAAAAAAAGATAAATAAAATAATGAAGAAAAGTATTGTTATGTCTTTTTCAATGATATTATTCTCCTTCTTTGTTTCCTTTCTACCTATTACACTAATGTATAATGGATATACTATTTAGGTGAAATAGATTTTTTGTACCTACTCAAATATACCGAATAAGTCAGAGTTGAAGTTGATAGTCAGGATGGTTTTTTTTTTTTTTTTTTTTTTTTTTTTTTTTTTTTTTTTTTTTTTTTTTTTTTTTTTTTTTTTTAATTTGAGATGCACAGCAACACCGTCCTTGGAATCTTGGCAAATTTTTGGCATTTACAGAAAAAACTGATCCTTTTCTGTTTCAGCAGTGTGGCTGGAGCTTTGCTGTAGCACTGCTGCCACAGTACTGTGTGCTGATATCCAGCTCAGTTGAGAGAGAAAAGCCAGTGTGTTCATGGAAACAGTGCTTCCTCAGACAAGTGATAATCAGCCCAGTGTCGGTGTCAGGCTGCAATCAGACTCTGATAAGGTTTGCAAATATCTTGAAAGGAGCTGCTCATCTTCAAGTGCTGCAGCTCAAAGCCCAAGTGGAGCAAACCCCAGGCTTGTTGCATGACAGCTGCAGGATTTTGTTGATGAGCACAGCATGCACAGAGGCCACTGCTATCATCGCCAGCAGGAACGGCCAGATGCACTGGGCTGGCCGACTATTTAAAATTTTGCTGCATAACCACAGAACCTAAAAATGGAGCTTAAAAACCCATTATGCATCTCCCGAGCCATGGACTGCCTTTTTAAAGCTTTGAGGCCATTTTTAATCAGTGACAAAGACTTTTTTTAGACATGTCTGCTCTCAGGAACTTCTGTCTGGTTTTTGCCATTCATGAGAACAGAATGAGTCCTGGGGAAGGATAGGGCGTAGGATGGTGATTCAAGCAGAGGGACAGTCCATGAACCCTCCCAGATCTGCCACAGATATGCATGCTCTGCAACTGGAAAAGTCATTTGCTCTCTCTGTGCACTTATTTTTCCAACCGTGAAAAGGGGGGCAATATCTCATCTATAGCTGTAACACAAGGGCTTGTTCCTTAATGGTTTCCTGGTTTATTTTAAGGTCTCTGGGAAGAATAACAACCAATCTGCAGGAATTAAAAACAAAAATAAACAAAGCAAAACCAATAAAAACCAAAACAAACAAACAAGGAAGAAAAAATAAAGCCAAAACCAAATAGGCAGAAGGATAAAATATAGTTAGTTATGCACCGGGCTATCTCTGCAGATACTGTGGTTTTGAGGCAAAGCAATTTGCTTTTGTCTGCTGTAGTGTCTCCTATCTTTGATGATTAAGGGTTTGGGGAAGGCAAAAGCAGGATTCTCCACGTGTTGGCAGCCCTGCCACCATTGTGGCTTGGTGAAGCCAGCCTGCAGTGGAAGGGCCATGTCATGTGCATTACACTTCCTTTCTGTGGGTCTAAAATGACTTTCATGATGGGCCATACTAGAATTAAAATGTGACATAGCCAGAAAGGACCTAATCTGGTGTTCTCTGCACATAGGGCTACAGAATCTCTCTCAGTGGTGTTGTGCAAAGCTCCAAAAGCCTGTTTGATGTAGTTTTACTTCCCTGGTGTGGAAGGAGGCAGTGGCAGCCTGGATGGTATGTAGGGCAGGGAAGACTTTGTCTTCATCTCTGAAACCCAATCAGTATTGTGGTTTGAGATGACAGATTGCAATGTCACTATTTGACAGTTTTAGGCAATTAGTTTATTCAAGTCAATTGTAAAAGACAAACAAAGAGCCCAGCATCTAAAATTTTACATGAGGTTTGATGTTCTGCTTTTTCTGGTTTTTAAGACAGAGTTTTTTCTTTGCTCTATACTTCCCTTGCAATGTTAAATATGGAAGATATGCAGTGAGAACATTTCTTTCTCAGAAAAACAGAAATCCCCTAAGAATCACATAGAGAGAAGCCTCTAAAGCAGTGGGGGTTTCTGTTCTGCCAGACAATTCATAGCTTTTTATCTTATAATAAGTCCTGTGGGGCTGCAGTTGGTCGATATTTCCATTTGGGCACAATCAGTAGTGGAAGACCTTCCTGGAGCTTGCCAGATTCCCAACCGAATCCCCTGGATCCATGTTCTTGTAGGGCAATATGATGAGAGAGTGAGTGAATTTATTAACCCAGTGTGTTCTCACACTCCGTCAGCCCTCAGAGTCTGAAAGGACCAGAGGTTTCACGAAGATTTCCAAGCCCCAGAGAGAAGGGCAGCACCCTCCAAGGGCAGTGGGGATGTCCAAAGCCCCATGGTCACTCACAGAGACTGCAAAAGGTGTAGAATCCTGGACATCAGGCAAAAGGTTTTTTACAGAAATTGTAATAAAGTGTTGGAATGGTCTGCCTGGGGAGGTGGTGGATTCACCATCTCAGGATGTGCTTGAGAAAAGACTGGATGTGGCACTTGGTGCCATGGTTTAGTTGAAGTTACGGTTGGGTTGGACTTGATGATCCTGGAGGTCTCTTCCAACCTAATGATTCTGATTCTGATTCTGATTCTGATTCTGATTCTGATTCTGATTCTGATTCTGATTCTGAATCCATCCTCCTGTTGTGTTTTGCAAGTTAAAAAAACCCTGTATTTAAGATTTTGCCTGCTACTTTCTGTCAGTTGCAGAGCTCATAGCTCTGTCAGTGTCAGGTGGCCTTGGAAAAAGTCAACAGACCATATCCCAGGACTTCACTGCCAGAGCCTGGGAAGTCTGAATTTCCATCCCCTTGAGGGACACACTAATTTTTTAGTAATTGTGAGGACTTTAGTATTGTTATGAAAATTTTACCTATAGGAATAGAAAGTAAAAACTGACACATGGAGTCTGGTTCCAATGAATTTGAAATTTAACTCCTGGAGACCTCTCTCTGAAATAATTGCATGAGATAATATTCCTCTTTACAATTTTTCAGCTTTTTTTAAATTCGTGAATTATAGTGAGACTGCAGCTCCAGGTTTTTATGGTGAAGCAGATCAAATTTGATTCTAAATAAGGAATGACATAAAGATCATAAAATTCATTAAAGGGGAAGAAATAGTACCCTAGAAGAATTAAAAAGCATAGTTAAGACAAAGTAAATTCAAACAATCTTTACCAATGTTTTTCTGCGATTTCTGGTATATTTAGCTTTCATATATTTTTGCTGAAAAATACAGTCATTTATATATTTATGCTGAAAAATACAATCATTAGTCATATTGGTCATGACTAAATTAATATTTTTCAACTAATTTATCTCTGTTAGGACAGTATCATAACAGGAAACTTCAGCTTTTTTGTTCATGCTATGAATCTTGTCTGGCTCAGGAGAGCAGGTTAAATATCTTTGTTTTACCTGTGTTATCTTCCTGAAGCCTGAAGGACTACTTAGTTATAAATATGCAGGGAAAATCTGTTCCAGTACATATATACCTTCTCTGCATTATATCTCTAATAGAAAATGATTGGGAACTGACATACACCGACTTCCAGCAGATAATGATCTGATAAAATTGATACTTCACTTCAAAATGGCTAAAAACTTACACTGTCAGATTGATGTTTATTCCTAAAAGCATTCTGGAGAACTCCCCCTTGATCTTAGATCAGTCCATTGTCAAATTCCTTAAAGGCCACATCATTTATAAATGATATGAACTGCAGATGTATAATTCATGTGGAGCTTAAAATAAGGTTTAAAACATTTGTATTAAAAAGGTAAGGTGATCCTATACTAAATCATATTTATGGCATAATTTTAAAGTATGAAATCTTTCTGACTGAAGTTTAGCACTTCTTAATGTTTTATTTTTTAGAATTTATTAGAAAAAGAGGAAACTGTGACAATGATATTGGCAGACAAGTGGTCTCTTTCTAAAGTCCTTGTGTTGATCTGTCATATTATTTTCCATTAGCTCCCCCTACGCTTTCTGCAGATTGTTTTCAGCCATATTTTTACTAAATGTCTTTGGAAGTGCAGACTGCAGATTTCACCATCATTATTTTGACATTGCAAGCTTAAGGTTAATGGAATTTCTTAGTGGATACAAAGAAAAATAACTACATTTTAAGTTAAACCATCTTGTGGGGATATCCAAATTGCAGGAATCCTAGGAACCATTGCCATTAAAAAGTATATTTAAAAAACCTATTCTGGATGCACTTTCCTAATTTTTTTCTTCCTTCTGATTAAGGTCTAATAAACTTCTAAAACTTATATTCCTTTTCCTACTGCAGAAACCCAACTTTGTTGTTATCATCACATTTCAAGCATCTTTTAATAAATTCTGAGAAGTACAATAACTTTATTTGATATTATTATAATATTCTTATTTTTAAAACCTTAGCCTTAATTATATTACTTGATTATTATACTTTTACCAATAGAAATAGAAAGCAAAAACTGACACGTAGAGTCTGGTTCAAAATAATTTGAAGTTTGCTCCTGGTGACCTCTCTATAGCAAAACATAAAGATTTGACACTGTCTAAGTTCATAAATTACCTTAATTGTTTAAAGGCCATGTAAAGACACGGCTTGAAGATCTGCAAGCATTTACTGATGTGATCATGAGCAGTGTTTTGGCAGTATTCTCTCTAAGATTTGTTTTCTTTGAAGAGTTAGCAAGAGTTACACTTGCTTTTCTTTAACAGCGAAGAAAAATAGCAATAGTAATTGTTTTCTTGTAACACATGATGGACTTTGCCTCAGTGATGGGAATCCTGAAGTTTGCTTTTACAGTTCGTGGGTGCTAGAAGTTAATGGTCTTAAGTGAAAACTGGCAAACTTTCAGGTGCTTCAAATTCAGATGCCTTACCTGAAAAAAAATTGAAGACATTATTTCATCCCTCTTTAGGCACTTACTCTCATTGGATATAGATGTATTTTATATATATATGTATATATATATATGTGTGTGTGTGTATGTATGGAATATGTACATATATATGTATGTATGTATGGCATATATGTACCGGAACAGATTTTCCCTGCATATTTATAACCAAGCTGTCCTTTGGGCTTCAGGAGGATAGCACAGGTAAAACAGATATTCAACCTGCTCTCCTGCTGCCAGACAAGGTTCATAACATGAGCAAAAGCTGAAGTCTGCTACTGTCTGAACAGCAGGAGGAATTTTGCCCCTTAAAAAATTTCCTTTCCTTCTTTTCCCCCTTCACTCTGCTGCAAATCTTGCTTATCTTTGTTCCCAGGATAAGCAAGCACCCTATTGTTGTATCTTGCTTTTCCACACCACGCCCAGTGTGCTGTTGTCTCACTTTCCTCCTCCTTTACTCCTTTGCCACTGTTACCTTTCCTCACACATAAGCACTGGCTATGGAGTGCTGTTAGGTAATCAGGATGCTTCACAGAAGTGCTTCCCTGGTGACAATGTCAATAATAACAACATTAATTTTAAGGCTGAATGTTTAATATTTTAGCAGTTTATCTCTCTTTACCTAAGTGTCACTGCTGCATTTGTAATTTGAGTGTGCTGCCCAGTAATAATACTTGGGTTATAGAAAAATAGGCAATATGTAGAAAAACCAACAATAGACTTGCTATGATCTAGCTTTTTAAGGTGTGGGATTCCTACCATCCCTCTTTTGAAAACTCTTCTCATCTATTGTCCCTAGTTTAGGATAGGAAGCCAAAAAATTTTGAAGTTACTTTGTTCAAGTTCACCCATCAAATTCTTGATCTGCCTCAGTAATTTCCCTCAATATGATTATCTCTTGAAACTGTAACTGAAATATGATAGCAAATTAAAGAAGAGGATATAGCACTGCATGTGTTTATTAAAGCACGATCACGTCAGATAACCTGATATTTTCATTAAATTAGGATTTTAAGTAACTAATTTCATAGGCAAGGAAAATATTGGATTTTAATCTGTGGAGACTTTTGTAATTAATTTGAAATGGTATATTATAAAAAAAATTAGCTTTGTTTAAGAAGATGGAGATAATAAGCAGAAATTTGAGACCAATATCAAATTTTCAAAAGTTTTGATCTTGGAGCTCAAGAAGCTTACAAATGAAGTTCCATTAAGATCACTCCTGAGGTTTTTCTTTCACTATTTCATTAGTATTTTTCACATAGGAAACTGACAGTGACACTGTTCATGATGTTAAATGGTGTTGGCAGTACACAGGAGAGCAAAGATTCCAGTCTGGAAGAACTGGATGATCCCAAGGAATGGTAATACACAGGAAGAGTGGACTTTTTAATTGCCACATAAAGGCTGTATTTTTTGGACCAATATAAAAAGAATTCCTATTTTCAGGTAGAAGTGAACCATTTGGAAGTGATGAAAAGTATGTGTGTAATTTTGGGGATAATTATGTGCTGCCCTTGTAATAAACTAAAAAAAAGGGAAATGGGACTCCAAGGACTACAAAGTGGAGGGGTGGCTGGAAAAATTTAACTCCCTTCTTCAAAGACCTGTGGGATTTAACTTGAAGTAACATTGAATAGTCTAAAATAATTAGAATTATAGCTGTACAATTGACAGAGAAGACACAAGCACCAGCAGTCTTTTTATTTTGTTTGTTTTTGGAAAACAGTGGGGGAAAAAAAAAATTAAAAAAAGAACTTGATTTCCAAGAAGCAAAACTGGTGGTTTTCTGTAATGCCTGTGAAAAGCACCAGATGAGCTGAGCAGGTTCCTATAGGATGTCTGTCAGGAAGGACATGAAATGGTACACTCTGCCTTGGTGCTGCTCACCACTGAGGCTTTGCTCACCTCTCTCACCGTGGTTCTGTTACCATGCCCTGACCATTCCTGCTCTCAGAGAACAGGAATGCTCTGCTTCAGCCTGCTGAGCCCAGGTCTTGCCACAGGGCTTTATGAACTTCTTTCTAAACTCTTACCTCATGCCTACAGAACTAAGCTATTTTTAAATAAGAGTTTAATTACAGAGATGTGGTAATGCTATTTTGCCATGTAAAACAAGTAAATACAGACTTATGTTTGGTGCTTCTACTAAGGTGTTTGTTTCTGCCTTTATACAGGTGACTACACAGACTGTAAGAATGTGAAAATTTAATTTTCAAGTCCATCCTTCTCCTTCTGATCTCTACTGGAAGAATTCTGATCAGTGCTGCTTTTTGTAGTAATTTTCTACTGAGAGAAATGAACAGGTGACCCAGGAGATAGTTTTGCACTAGAGCCCAATTCAACACTACAAATTTGTTTATTTTTAGGTGCCAATCACCGTGATCTACAACTTTCATGTGGATTGAACAAAAATATTGCTCTCCACAGCCACAAATCTCTCATAAATATCTCCATGCCATCTAGTGTGTTTTAGGGAAAAAAAAAAGTGCATATAGAGAGAATAAATACAGAAGTTTTCTTAGTTCAAATGAAGTTAAGACAAGCTACATTATGTATTTAAAGCCATTGTAATTTGTACTTTTCTGAATTATTCTTTTCACGTTGTGGGAGGTGTTGCATCATGAGCAGCCTTAGGTGTCTTACCCCTCACTGATGTACTTGAGCAAAATGCAAACCATGAGGGGAAAATGAGCAGCTGGTGTTTGAGCACCTCTTGCAGGCATCTTTGTGAAACAATTTCAGAGTCAGTTCATGAGGGGGTCACTGGTTGTTCTCCCCTATTGAATGTGCAGGGGTGATGTAAAGGGGAAAATTGAAGGAAAAAAGTCTATTCTCCTCCCCCCCTGCCCCTGATCTCTTTCAAATGGTTAGAGAGGAACCATCATTTTCTCTGGAACTAGCTTTACTCCAATACTAAATCAGACAGAAATTTTGGCTGTTTACCCTGGAGTAGGCAGGGAGGCCTTCTGGTCCTGCCAAGAATTAATCATTGATGGTGATAATAAGATTAATATTAAAGTGTGCATTCTAAAGAGCAGCAGCATTTGGGTTTGCATCACCACCAAGAGACAACTTGTCAAGCTGACTTTTATGGAAAGTTCCTCCAAAGGAAACTAACCAGGAAATAGTCCATGGGTGTGGGAGAGACCACACTGGATAAAGTGAAGTAAAGAAACCTATTTTGCTGAAGTATTCATGACTTGAATAAGCATGTGTTTGAAAGAGACAAGTAGATAGGCAAAGGAACAATTGTTTTCAATGCAGGTTCAAATCTGCTCGTGGTTTATGCTTCTTGGATTAGCTTTAAATGAGCAAAGACTCTATCATTATAACTATTATCCTTCGTCATCATTCTGGACTTCCTCCTCTGTATCTAACAAGACCTAAGTATAGCTTAAGAGGGAAAGTGACATTTTCCCTATCTCTATGGAGAGGAAAATCTGCCAAATTCTCCTAAGTGTAGCTTAAAGAAAAGGAATGTTGATGGAGAGAGAATGGGTAAGAACATTAACATAAAAATAACCTTCTTTGAAGGAGCCCCTCTAATAATGAAAAAGAAAATATACAGATAAAATGCTTTGATAGTGCAGGAGCTGGGCTAACACCAAACTGATATTATCATCATCATCATCAAGAGGAGTTCATCCTGCTGTTGCTATACAGTACAAAGAAGGTTAGGAATGACAAACATAGCCCGTTTTCAAATCAATTACTTAAATTAAATTCCTTTCTATCTCTTCACTTTTGTTCTCACTTCTTTTTATTCATCAACCTTTCTTCCATATATGTGTTAGCAGAGGCATGTGTATCTTTTTTTTTTTTTTTTTTTTTTTTTTTTTTTTTTTTTTTTTTTTTTTTTTTTTTCCCTATAAGGCTTGATTTCAGTGAAGAAGTTATCCTCTGGATGGATTCAGCATTCACAGGCTTAATATTTCCATATATTTCCATAACAGATAACAGATTATTTGGAGCTAATGTGCTTTCTTCCTCATTCTCTCAAACATACACATAACAGGACATTTTAAAAATTATTTAAAATATTGCTTTTATAAGTTAAGGTCTGAGTTATCCTAACTTTATCTGTGCCCAGAAAAAGCCACTTCTGGAAACCTCTGGATAAACCAAAAGTGACAGTTCCATGCTTGTTCATCCTCTTTGCTTTCTTGTCCTTCTTCTGCTTGTTCTGGGATCCAGAGGCCAGTCAAGGAGGAAGGGGAAGACCAGGAGGAGAGGCTTTGAGGAAAAGTTTGCTTATATCAGGATATACTAGGACTGTTCCTTAATTTAATTGATGAAGTGGAAGCTGAATTCGCTAGGACATTTATCCTCTACCATAGGCGGAATCAAAACCCTTTTCCCCACTCTTTGTATGTCTGAGCTTTTAAAATTATTATCTTCTACTTCGTGTACACAGTATGTACTGTTATAAGGATAGACTCTTTCTTTCTCTTTCTTTCTTTCTTTCTTTCTTTCTTTCTTTCTTTCTTTCTTTCTTTCTTTCTTTCTTTCTTTCTTTCTTTCTTTCTTTCTTTCTTTCATTTTTCACCCTCTTGGATTTGGTTTGTATCTCCTCTGCTCCAACATTCCTTTGAAACTTCTGCAATCAATTTGAAGTTGCATTCTATTAACTGAAACAATATATATATATAAAGTGAGTGTAATCTGAGCACAATGCATTATTTTAAGCAGGAGCAGCAGTGAAAAAGCAAAGTATTGTTTACTGCAGCACAATAGAAGTGGTTAGTGCCAGTGGTATCCATTCAGCTTGTATCTACTCAAATAGTATCAAAAACATTTTAGTCAAAAGCAAATTCGGAGGGCCAAACAGGAGAGTAAGAGTCAATAAAAGACATGAGAGAGGAAGGGAGGGAAGAGGAAAGGCTAACAAAAGATAGGGAGGTGAGATGGATAGACCTGTGAAAAGGGGAGGGAGGAAAAAGAAGATGGCTGGCCAGGAAAAGGAAGGTAAAGGGGAAGCAGGAAGAGAGTTTTTATGTGGATGTTTGAAATAAGGTTTGATACCACATTTATTTCTGATACTACTCTCTGTACATACACAGAGATAAGCTTATACTAGACAGAACTGAAAATAATGCAGTGAATGCCTAAAAAAAATCAGTTAACATAACTTTTGCTATAAATGTACAGAATGCCAAATTCTTATGTAGAGAAAATGAGGTGAAACAGAGCCCGTGAGAACTAATTGGAAGGAATTAGTGTGGGGTCTGTATTTTCTGAGAGATTTTTATTTCAAGATGCCAAATCATTCTCGTAATGTACAGTTGTCCTCCATGGCATCACTCACCCAGCCCTAGCATTTTCCTACTGTTTCACTGCCATCTCACAGGCTGCTGTTTCCTCCTTGTTTCTGACTGCTAGACCCAGTGGTGGGATCCTGTGAACTCATTTACAATGCTGGAGTGAGAGAATCCCCGTTCTCTGCTTTTGTAATTATGGAAGCTTGCACTTTATGTGAAGATTTAAAGAGCCTTTTGCACATGCCAGTCATTAATTCAATCCATCAGAAAATAAACATGCGTGTGAACTCTATCCTATTACATTCTGTGGGGATTTTAGTCTGGTTCTTCATTACCAAAAAAATTCAATTAAGGCAAAGCCAGGACAATTACGTTGGTAAAATCTATTTTTATCTTTGAAGTTACAGTGAAAATCCTCTCTCCTGCATAATCGGTAGTACCAGTTATCAATTATTTAAGGAAATAGGTACTTAAATCATAACAGCTAACTAATGTTGTGACTTTTGTGAGGTTTGTCCTAGTTATGTCCTTTTTGAACATAGTAAGTAGGGCTTATACTAGCCCACAAATCCTGGAAATTAATTTCATTAAAGATCTCCCATAGATGCACAGCATTTTTTCGAACAACGTGTTTTGAAACCACCAGCATTCTAGGAGTTAAATCATATTCTGGACATCAATAAAACAGCCACTTATTACTGTACATGGTATAACTATAAACAAATAATGGCTGTAGCCATAGGTAAGCCTTTGAAAAAACAAACCTGTCCATGTGAATTGGGGGCCTTATGCAGAATTGTCTCCTAACATGTTGTGCCATCTATTTCCATCCTCACCTCTGTAAGCAATGTTTGGCCAAGATCTAACTAGGTGATTTTTTTGTTAGGTGGTGTGTCCTGATATTTGTGGGTAGTTTTTAACTGTCCTGAAAAATGATGATCCCATGGTGGATGTTCATGGGAATCCTGTTCGTGCAGAACATCACTGGTTCTTTATCAGTTGCTAAGGACTGTGGAGAGAAAAAAAACTTGGTTTGGCCCTCCTGGAAAGCTTGACTTCATTTTATTTTAGTTAGTTTTTTGGCCATGTAAACCTCATGGAAAATAATGAAAGAAAAGGATAGAGTATCTGAAATTTATCCCTTGAAAAGTAATTTAGTTGAAATAATGGTTAATTCAGTGTCAGAACTGAGGTTCAGAGAGCAAAGCAATTGGCCTCCATGTGTAGATGTAAAATTTGGGGATTTGGGGATGTAGTTTTCTTTCTGAATGGATCCACATTCAGTAAAATGCCAGTTTAATGAAGGGAGAATTTAAAATATTTATATTAAAGCTTCTCAAAGCTTTTTCATGTTGAATCTGTGGGTCAGAACTATTGTGATGACTAGGAACAGGTTAGATTTCTTTTTTTTTTGCCTTGTTTTTGCCTTGTTGCCTTATGTTGCTTCTTGGGCTTACCTAAATATTCCCAGGCTGACTCTTACCCTGTTCTCAACTGAACAAAAACTGCTTGTAAACCAAATATGTCAACCACATAAGATTTTAAATCTCTTTCTGAATCTATGCTTAATATTCAAGGAAAAGAAAGGTATTGTTTCTGAAACATTTCTTTGTAAAAATTGGTATTTGAAGCTGCTCTGGAATTGTGGAATTTGGGAATCAGTTAGTGGTCAGAGTGAGGTTAAATGGAGCAATAAATTTGAAGTTATGATTGTGGTGGTGCTTAAATTCAATTCCAGTTGGGTTTTATAATTTGTGTTTTATAATTCTGTAATTTTTACTATTGTTTAAGATGGCCTCTCCTTCCCTCTCCTTCTCTCCTTCCCTCAGACTTTCCTTCCCCCCCCCCTCAAACCTTCCCGCCAAAATCTTGGTTGTCCTGGTAACCCCATCCCATAATAGTTGTTTACCACTTTTCGGTTACCTGTCAATCTTTAAGTTATATAACTTCCCCACCCCCTCATCATGTATTCCTCCTCCCCAAGTTACCTGTTACTGGTTCAAAAGTTGTGCATCCCCTCATTATACGTTGGCAAAGAGTTTTAATTGGTCCCACGCGATCCCACCCCCGAACCTACTCAATAAAAAGCCGTGCCATCTTGAGGCCAGCGTCTCTCTTCGGAGCGCTGCCTCGGGGACACGCATCCCCTTGTTGCACCTCTTGAGAGTCCCGCCTTTCTATTCTGCGCACCATCCGCACCTTGGTCGAGTTTGCCCACGCCTCTGGCAAAGTGAGCCCCTGGATGTAGTGGCGGCAGGGCTGGCCGGAACTGCACCCATTGGAAAAAGCCGAACCACTGCAAGCTGGTGCCCAACGCGGGGCTGTCACGCGTGGGCGAAGAACTGGCAGCTCGACGGCGACGGCTCTGACGCTGTGCCCTCAATTTGAGAGCCACGTGCTCGAATCCGGTCCGTCGGGACCTTTTACGGATTTTTCATTGTCGTCGCGCCTCCTAGTGGAAGCAGCCTTCAGGTGCGCTCCCGGGAGGAAGAAAAGGGGAGCTCTGCAGCACCCAGCAGAGTCCTTTTCAGTGCGGATCCATCCCCAAACCAGACCGCCGTTTCCACGCAGGAACCAGGGACGGGTAAGCGTGTGAGCCCCTTGCCCTCACCCTACCCAAAAAGGGGGGTCCAGCCCAGGAGAGACTGTCCTGGGGGGATCCAGCCGCGCGGCGCCCGGGGGGGGGTTGTTTTCCTCTCTCGGGTTTTTGTTTCGCGGTTCCTGTTTTTATTTCGTTTTGTTGCTTTATGTTTTGAGTTTTCGCGGCTCTGAGCCGGTCCCAGCAGCGCTCGGGATCAGGGGAAGCGACCCGGGCGCGCCGCGGGAAGAAACCGGGGCCGCGAGATCGGGAGCAACACGGCAGAGCCCGTGGTGTAGTGGTTAGGGTTCAGCGCTCTGACCGCTGCGACCTGGGTTCGATTCCCGGTGAAGCTGGTTGCCCCGGGAGCGGGATCGCGGGACCGGAGTGGCGCTGTGCTCGTCTTTTTGCCGGCCCGGGCGCGGGAGACGTGAGTTCGATTCCCGGTCTGGACCGGGACCGCGGAAGGCGCGGCGAACCCGGCGGGTCCCGGCGCGGAGCCCCCCCGCTTTTTGTCTGCGCACGGGCACAGACGGGGTTTAAAGCGGGCTTTTTTGTTTTACGAGGCACCTTCGGGGCGGAGGCAGTGGGGGGGGCTGCCTGACCGGAGTTTTTAGTGCTGGGATTCGGTTTTTAGTTTATTTTGTGTTGCGGTACAGTTTGGAAGTGAAAAATGGGTGCCAGGCTCTCGGCAGAGGAGAAAGGCATTTTTCGTTGTTTTGTTGGTGTTCTCAGTTTTAATAAGGTTAAGTTTTCTAAAGGAGAACTGAAGCGTTTTGTGCGCATGCTCTGTCTGCATTTCCCCGAAACGAACCCAGAAGTTGTGACGGAGCCCCGATATTGGCAGCCCGTCGTTTTAAAACTTACCAAATTAGCTGTGTCCGGGGACAAAAATGCAGCGAAATACCTGTTCTGGTCGCGGCAAATTCAAACTGCCGTGAAAAACATGAAAGGAGTGCAGAAAGAGCAGTCTCCCGGAGAAAGCTCTGTTTCCCCCCGTTCTTCCCGTTCTGTATCCCGCTCCCCGTCACCCCCCCGCGGCATTCTCAAGGGTGCAGCGGGCATACCCCAGCCCGCCAGCCCTGGCCCCTTCAGGACGCCGCCCCCCCGCCCGGGACAGACGGGGCAGTCTGCCCGGGATGTCCGACGGAGCACTGGCCACGCTCCCGAGGAATTTTCCCTTCCCCAAACCTCCCTAAACAAACCCCGAGTTCGGTTCACTGTTAATGGAGGTGAATGCACACAGAATGCCCGCGCGGAGCCAGGCGGCGCCCGCGCGGGAGGCGCGGGGGGAAAGCCGCTCGGCGCCCGCGCGGGAGGCGCGGGAGAAAAGCCGCTCGGCGCCCGCGCGGCAGGCGCGGAGCCGCGCGGCGACCGCGTGGCAGGCGTCCATGCGGAAGAACCGCATGGCGACCGCGTGGCACAGGCGTGCGGCTTCCATGCGGCAAACGCACGCGGTGCCCATGCGGCAGACGCACGCGCCGCCCATGCGACAGGCGCACGCGGCTTCCATGCGGAAGGAGACCCCGGCGCCGATGCGACAGGCGCACGCGGCTTCCATGCGGAAGGAGACCCCGGCGCCGATGCGGAATGCGCATGCGGCTTCCATGCGGCAGGCGCATGCGGCGTCCACGCGGAAAGCGCGCGCGGCGCGCGCGTGGAATGCGCACGCGGTGCCCACGCGGGAGAGCCGCGTGGCAGCCATGCGGCAGAGGCGCAGGCACGCAGCGCTCGCGCGGCAGAGGCTCGGAATGGCGGCGGCCGCCTGACGCGGTTGTTCTCTTTGTCCGCCCTGCCCGCCGTCCCGCTGCCGGAGGCGCCGCTCGCCGCCGCCGCCATGGCCCCGTTCCCTTCCCCTTCCCAGTCCCCCAAGTTTTCTCCCACCGACCCTTTTCTGTCCCCTTCCACTCTTCCCCGAGGCTGTCCCTGTCCTGAAACCCCTTCCTATGAGCCCCCCACCTGCCGCTCCTCCCGAGTCTCCACCCAAAACCACTCCTCCGAAGGCGTGCCTTTCCCAGACCCTGGCACGCCCCCCTCCCGTCGCAAGCCACCCCCCCTGGTGACGCCCAAGTCCCACCCACTGCCTCCCGGTTCCCACGCCCCTTCTTTCGGTTCCCACGCTTGGGGCTTTGAGGGGGAGGGGTGGGATCCAGGAAGTGATGGTCCCCATGTCCCTTCTATCGCTCCAGTTACCTACAGGAGGGGTAGGGGAGGGCATGAGGAGGCAAAGTGGCAGCAGTTGTCCCAGAATGTTGTCAGGGAACTCATGAAGGCCCTCAAGGAGTACGGCCGCATGAGTCCGTACTTCCTTGGTTTGTTAGATGGCCAAGTTACCGGGAGTGAGGTTGTCCCCCATGACATCAAGTACCTTTTCAGGTGCTTGCATTCCAGAACTGAGTATCAGCTCTGGTTTGCAACCTGGAAAAGGCACTTGCAGGACGCTCTCCCAGGATGGTCAAATGACCCTGACACAGCTGTGGACAATGAAGGGAACATGATAACACTGGCACATGTGATGGGTGAGGGAGAATGGGAGATGCCACAAAAACAAGCTGAAAGCCTCCCAAAGCCGTTGTTGAAGCAAATTGCTCGTGTTGCTGTGAAAGCGTTTTCCACCATGCGGCCTTCCGGCCCCATGGAATCGTATTCAGATGTTTTTCAGGGACCTCAGGAAAACTTCCTGCTGTTTGTGGAAAGGCTAACGGTAGCCATAGAGCAGCAGGAAGAGGACGAAGTGGCAAAGGAGAGGCTGGTCACGTTGCTGGCGTTCAGGCACGCCAACGAAGTCTGCAAACAGGCCATGCTGACCCTTCCACGGATTCCCAAGCCGACATTACAGGACTATGTCGAGGTGGTAACTGAGGTGGTCCCCCTGATGACATCAGCAAAACCTGAAAGGCCGGAACAGCGACGGAAAACCGTGAATGCAGCAACCGCAGCAACCCCAACCATCCATCAGAACAACGCGGCCGTGGTACCAAAAGGGAGGCGTCCATCTGGAAATTCAGCTGACAGGCCTTGCGCCTTGTGTGGCAAGCAAGGACACTGGTGGCAGGCTTGTCCCCTGAGACGGGAGTTTCAGGAATTTAAACAAGCCAAAGAGGGAGGAGGAGGAAATGGGAGGGGAGGACGCTCCCAACAAAAAAACGAATGAGGGAGCGCGGAGCCACCCAGTGCGATGACCCCAATCGGGTGGCCCAAGCCGGGGGAGGAGGAATGGGGAATGATGATTTGAGTTGTACCGGACATGACATTTTAACGGACTTGACTTTTTCTTCCCAGAGGCAGCAGAGGAGCCCTCTGAGAGGGAATTCACCGGACAAGACAAGAGACTCCCCTTTGAGGAGTCCTTCACCTGATGATCCTGACCCAAATGTGCCTGTTCCTTTCGCAGGAAAGTCCTTGACAACAACAAGCGAAGGAGTGCCCTTTCATCTTCAGTTGTCTGATGCCCTGTGGATCCGTGATGATGAATGGCACCGCGTGGCGGTATCTAGAAATAGAGGTACCTGGCACAAAATTGGCACAACATATGTAGTCGTGGGGGATTGTAAACATACCCCGCCGGAGATCGAGATTGTTCCCCAAACCACTCCTGCGGATCCCGAGTGGTTTGAACTCTGGCTCCGCTGCACGACTCCACCCATTTATCTGTCAAAGGGACAGATAGTCGCCCAGGCAATACCATCACTCCCTGAAAGGGTGTGTCCTGAGGGCGACTGCAGGACCTGCCACCCCCAGATAAACACAGTCATAAACATCACACATGACAGACCTGAGGAGGTGTGCAAATTAAGGGTGGGCGGGGAGACCACCACCATTAAAGGTCTCCTTGACTCGGGGGCGGACGTAACGGTGATCCCGGAACACCTATGGCCGTCACGTTGGCCGTTGCAGACAGTGGTGGAGCAAGTTGAGGGTGTTGGAGGCCTTCAATTGGCAAAAAAATCAAAGCACATGGTGCAAATTAAGGGGTCCAATGGGCAATTGGCAAACATCCAGCCCTTTGTTTTGAATTACAAAGCACCCCTGTGGGGGAGAGATGTCCTGGCCCAGTGGGGGGCAACAATTGAATTCCCTGACCCTCCACAAAATCTTTGGGCTGCGGTCACTGAACTGCGCCCCACCCAAAAACTGAATTGGAAAACGGATTCTCCAGTTTGGGTGGAGCAGTGGCCGCTTTCTAAGGAAAAGTTAAAGGCGCTGAATGAGCTCGTGGAAGAGCAACTCCGGAAGGGTCACATAGAGGAGACCACCTCTCCTTGGAACACCCCGGTGTTCGTAATACAAAAATCGGATAAGACCCGATGGAGGCTTCTCCAGGACCTCAGACAAATTAACGAGGTCATCGAGGACATGGGCTCTCTCCAACCAGGGATGCCTTCCCCAGCCATGTTGCCCCAAAATTACAATTTGGCAGTGATCGACATCAAAGACTGCTTTTTTCAAATTCCTCTCCACCCCGACGATGCTCCGCGGTTTGCGTTCTCGGTTCCTAACATCAACCGAGAGGCCCCGAGGAAGAGGTATCACTGGCGGATTCTTCCCCAAGGAGTCAAAAATTCTCCCGCCATTTGCCAGTGGTACGTGTCTTCCTTGCTGACCCCCGTGCGTGCAGCTGCACACCAGGCCATCATCTTTCCTTATGAGGATGATGTGCTCGTGTGCGCCCCCAGCGACGATCTGTTGACGCATGCGCTTGACCTGACAGTGGCTGCACTGGTTGCTGCAGGGTTTGAGTTGCAGGAAGCGAAAATTCAAAAGATGCCACCATGGAAATATCTTGGCCTCGAAATTAATAAGCGGACCATTGTTCCGCAAAAATTGGCGATCAGAACCAAAATTGAGACCTTAGCGGATGTGCACCAGCTGTGTGGGGCTTTGAACTGGGTGAGGCCTTGGCTGGGTCTCACTACCGAGGACCTAGCACCTCTTTTCAATTTATTGAAAGGGGGAGAGGGGCTGAGTTCCCCTAGGTCACTCACCCCGGAGGCACGGAAAGCACTGGAAAAGGTTCAAGAGTTGATGTCCACCAGACAGGCAAATCGATGCCATGCTGATTTGCCTTTCCGATTTGTCATTCTAGGAAATCTGCCGCACCTCCATGGAATGATATTCCAATGGGACAATGGGGTGACCAGCATACCCCGGAAGGACCGAGGCGGGAGAGATCCTCTTCTTATTATAGAATGGGTCTTTCTCAGCCATCACAGGTCCAAGAGGATGACACGCCCACAGGAGTTGATGGCTGAATTGATCCGGAAAGCCAGAATCCGCATTAGAGAACTGGCTGGCTGCGACTTTGAGGTGATCCACGTACCAATTCGGTTGAATTCGGGCCAAATTTCAAAAGCAATGTTAGAGCACTTGCTTCAAGAGAACGAAGCACTTCAGTTTGCCCTGGACAGTTACACTGGACAAATTTCAATCCATCGGCCTGCCCACAAAATTTTTAATTCGGATGCTCAATTTAAATTAAATTTAAGGAGTGTTCAGAGCAAAAGACCGCTCGAAGCCTTGACAGTTTTCACAGACACGTCCGGAGGGTCCCACAAGTCAGTGGTGACTTGGAAAGATCCTCAGACTCAGCAGTGGGAGTCTGATGTTGCTGAGGTGGAAGGATCCCCTCAGATTGCTGAGTTGGCCGCAGTCGTCAGGGCCTTCGAAAGGTTCTCTGAACCATTTAATTTGGTAACTGATTCGAGCTATGTAGCAGGTGTAGTGTCCAGAGCGGAGAACTCAGTTCTCCAAGAAGTGACTAACATTGCTCTGTTTAAGTTGCTCTCGAAGCTAATAAGGCTAATCTCCCACCGAGAGCAACCGTTTTACGTGATGCACACCAGGTCGCACACGGATTTGCCGGGGTTCATAGCGGAGGGAAACAGGAGGGCTGATGCTCTTGCTGCCCCTGTCGCGAAGGCCCCGCTGCCTGACGTTTTCCAGCAGGCAAAGCTCAGCCACCAACTGTTCCATCAGAATGTGCCAGGTCTGGTCCGAGGATTCAAATTGACCCGAGATCAGGCCAAGGCCATTGTGGCGACGTGTCCCAGCTGCCAGCGACATGCAGTCCCAACCTTGCATGCCGGGGTAAACCCCCGAGGGCTGAGCAGCAACGAGGTATGGCAGATGGACGTTACTCATGTCTCTCAGTTTGGGAGGCTGAAGTACGTCCATGTGTCTGTGGACACCTTTTCTGGAGCAGTCTATGCATCCGCCCACACAGGGGAGAAAGCAGGGGATGTCATTAAACATCTTCTCCAAGCCTTCTCTTTCCTAGGCATCCCTAAGGTCATCAAATCGGACAACGGGCCAAGCTATATTTCCAAGGAGTTCCGCAACTTCCTCCAGCAATGGGGAGTAGAACACAAGACTGGCATCCCCTATTCCCCGACAGGCCAAGCAATTGTGGAGAGGACACACCAAAACATCAAAAGAGTCCTCAATCAACAGGGACAAATTCTGAAATTGGAGTCACCCCAAATTCGATTAGCCAGGGCCTTATACACAATTAATTTTCTAAATTGTTCATTCGAACTTATGAATCCCCCAATAATTAGGCACTTTGGAGGGAACCCAAATTTGAAATTAGAATCCAAGCCGCCAGTTCTCGTCAAGGACCCGGAGACCATGAGAATGGAAGGTCCACACGATTTAATCACTTGGGGTCGCGGGTACGCCTGCGTATCGACACCCACCGGACTTAAATGGGTGCCGGCCAAGTGGGTGAGACCTTATGTTCCCAGGGCCTCCAAGGAGTCGGATAATCAGGTGAAAAATGTCACTTGGCGAAGAAAAAGGAAGCCCGTTGGTCCGGAGGAAGAGAGGTCCGCTCCTTCCTTCCCCATTCCTCACTGGCTTTTTGTTGATTAATTTATTTTGTTATATTTTAAGTTACAGGAGAGACCAGTCAGATACCAACTGAGAGCCCCAGGAGGACTGGTTTGACCAACTGTTTGGGAACTGGGGACTCTCAGGCTGGGTCAATTCTGCTGTAAAAACTGGACTTCTAGTTTTGTTTTTGTTATTTATAATTGGAATTGCATTTGGCATCATCCGAAGATCCACCAAAAAGACCATCACTGAAGCCACCTCGTCACTCAGCGTGAACAACGTCTGGGCCAGTGTTCCTCCCGTCGAGGAGATCGAGATGCAGCAACTCTCGCCATGGGAAGACGAGGAATACCCTGACCCAGAGGACTTTTTCACCGGAGACTGATGATGAGAGGTGGCTCACAGAACAGAAAATCTATCCCCCGAACAGACAATACTAAAATCCATCACAAAAAAAATAAAAAAGGGGGAGATGTGGTGGTGCTTAAATTCAATTCCAGTTGGGTTTTATAATTTGTGTTTTATAATTCTGTAATTTTTACTATTGTTTAAGATGGCCTCTCCTTCCCTCTCCTTCTCTCCTTCCCTCAGACTTTCCTTCCCCCCCCCCTCAAACCTTCCCGCCAAAATCTTGGTTGTCCTGGTAACCCCATCCCATAATAGTTGTTTACCACTTTTCGGTTACCTGTCAATCTTTAAGTTATATAACTTCCCCACCCCCTCATCATGTATTCCTCCTCCCCAAGTTACCTGTTACTGGTTCAAAAGTTGTGCATCCCCTCATTATACGTTGGCAAAGAGTTTTAATTGGTCCCACGCGATCCCACCCCCGAACCTACTCAATAAAAAGCCGTGCCATCTTGAGGCCAGCGTCTCTCTTCGGAGCGCTGCCTCGGGGACACGCATCCCCTTGTTGCACCTCTTGAGAGTCCCGCCTTTCTATTCTGCGCACCATCCGCACCTTGGTCGAGTTTGCCCACGCCTCTGGCAAAGTGAGCCCCTGGATGTAGTGGCGGCAGGGCTGGCCGGAACTGCACCCATTGGAAAAAGCCGAACCACTGCATATGATATTGGCATTAAGTGTGCAGACTGAAGTTCTTCAGAGCAACTTATGCAACACAAATATACAGCCTCTATGAAATGGAATGGGAGCTGCATAGTTGCAACTCCAGACCAGTTTTAAAGGTTTATGGCACTATTTAAAATCAATTTTTGAATCCTTTTGTTTAGTTTTGCTACAGCTGATCACAGGATTCTTTTTCTTTGCAAGTTGTGATTGGCTTCAACCCTTCCAGAGCCTTCTAAATTCTGTATTAAATTTAAGATGCAAAAATGCGTAATTTTTGAAATGCTGTGGCTTTAAGAACACTAAATGACAGAGGGTGGGACTGAAAACAAGATTATGACCTGGATTACCCATGCTTTTGACAGATGAAGTTTACTTTAGCAGTTTGGGCCTCTCTGGAATGGAGACTAGAAAAATGCAGTTTTTGGGGTTTTTTTTTCAAAAGGTCCTATTTCCTGTAACTTCATTTTGATCTGGTTTCTTCCTGTACTCATCTCCTTGGTCTCAAGAAAGACTACCTGACTTGTTTATGTAAACCTGATGACAGAACTTGGACAAACAGGAAAGTAAGGAATTCACTATGTTCTCAATTCTAGAAGCAAGGCAAACATATTCCATATTTCAAGCAACATT
This sequence comes from Zosterops lateralis, assembly GCF_965231275.1. Lineage (NCBI taxonomy): Eukaryota > Metazoa > Chordata > Aves > Passeriformes > Zosteropidae > Zosterops > Zosterops lateralis. The sequence continues at coordinate 113,648,494 of NC_139763.1, forward strand.
TGGCTTTAATAATCATTCTACAAAGGGAAGAGATGTTGCTCAGACAGAAAGCAGCATTCATGGGGAAAGAATCAGAAAAGTGGAGAAGGTATATTCAACCCTTTGAGATTTGCTTTCTCAAATGTTAGCTTAAATGGAAAACAGAAACTACATATTGCTGTATAATTTTTTAATAGTCATAGCTTAGCCAAATCCCTAAGGTTAAAATGTTTAAAGGAAATAAGCAACAAAAGAAGTAAAATTAAAACAAAATAGTCTCAAGTGCTCTGTAAAACAATCTTGAAGACTATCCAGAAAGTTGATCTGCTGTTGGATGATGGAAAAGTACTTGACATACAACCAAAGAGCAGTGCCAGTGGCATGGAAGGATACATTTTCAAATAGTCAAGATAAAGATGTGAAGCACAATAATATCTCCCTCTCATGTCTGTAGAATTTAGTGCTTTACAGGGTAAAACTAAGGAAAAATTAAAATCCCTTTTGAGGTGGAGAAAACCGATGCACAGACACAATGTAGTCAAAATTGTGTGTTAGAACCCTAACACAGCTGGAAATCGAACCAGGGTCCCCCTGTGCCCAGACTGGTGCCTCATTTGGTAGGTCATATCTCTCCACAGCATAGTGGGGCAAAGTTCTGTCAATTTTTTTTGCGAGTGCATTTACTTTTCTTGACAATTAGAGAGCTCCTGGAGGGAGAATGCAGATGTCTTTTTCTTTCTGCCATCATGTGCAAAATTATTGGGGTTAATAGTTGAACTCAGCTGGTATTATCAGTTTAGTATTTTCTAGGTATTTACAAAGAGTCCAATGCCTGTTCCAGTTATTTTTGCATAGTGGCAGCAAGATTAGTCCAGTGTGTGTGTAGGATGTTTAAACTTGGGAATTCAGCTGGTGGAAGGAGATGGTGGGAAGCAAGGAGCTAGAATTGCTGACTAGTGTGGGTGCCTGTCCCAGCCCATGGTCTCAGAGCACGAGGATGAGGTGGATGGATACATGGAGGTGGTGTTAACAGTGTTGGAGTGGGCTGTATCCCTCAGGCTGATTCCAATCTGCCAAGTGGCCAAACCCCACAGAGGCTCAGATAAAATAACCCCATGTCACCTCTTGCACTCCTTAGGACTTTCCTTTCTAAACCACTCTTGCAAACCTTTGGATATTTTGAGTCTTAAGCCAGGACTAGGGGTGTGGGATGTGGATGAAGGATCAATCACCCTCTTCAAATTTATGATTATTTTTATAGGTCAGGTGAGGTGTTAGAGTAAATATCTGAAAAGCAGGCACTTGAATAAAGAGTGCACAAATATCTAATGAAAACTTCTGTATCTTTTAGTAATGCTTATATACTTTGTTTCTTTCAAAGGGTATGGGGAGATATTTTTTAGCCAGAAATATGGCCTCTCCAGGTAGATAAGTTTCTGCAGAATGACCTGCAGTCCCAGGGAACCTGCACTGTGAGCAGTTGCCTTGATGAGCCCAAGTGGATCCATGATCAGGATATGCTGGGGTTACTACCACTGAAGAAAATACATTTTAAACAGGTTTACTCTGATTTAGTACTGTCATAGACCTGCATGTGAGACATAAGCCAATCTTAGGCACCTTATTTTTACCAAACCAAGCTGGTGTTTGCTTTTGAAGAGGGAGTGGGAGCAAGTTGCATTTCAGTAGCATGTAACTCTTTAATATTCAGATAGGCATATTTAACTGGCAAGGCCAGAATGTTGCATGTCAAGGTTTAATTCTCTGCTGTACTATAAAATTTCTAGACAGCTTGCCAAAAATCACAGACAAAAAGAGCCATAAATCTCCTCTAGTCAACAGTTTAGATTCGGAGTGACAATGCCAGGAGCCTGCTAAGTCTTAAGGTTTCTTGTGAGATGCATGGATTCAGCTACCATTGTCTTCAGTTCCCTGCTTCAGCCAGGCTTGTGTGGAGAAGATACAAGCAGTCCATTCCTGACTCATAATTTGGATTCAACTTATAGACTACCCAACAAGCAAAGAAGAAAGGATCCAGATTTAAGCACCTTCTTCCCTGGATCCATTTTTATCCCCTGTGGGATAAAAGGGCAGCAGTGTCTGCCAGCAGTAACTATTGATCTCCCACTTTGAAGGTGTTCCTTTGCATGCACTCACTTAAAACAAGACTAGATGCTGGTCTCCTGGGAGAATGCCTTCAGCTCTGGTCAGGCAGAGACTCCTTCTTTCTTTCTCTTCTTTTTTGATATTTCTGTGCTTTAAACAGAGCTGAACAGGAAAGATTAGGAATAAATGTAAAAGTTGTTGAGGTATGTGCACTGAGCATCAGGAGAAAGGTACATCTGTGGGGACATTGCAAAGGAAATTTGAAAACATCAGCCCTGTTGATGGAGGCTTAACTCTACAGGGAGTTTATGTGCCTATGGATAAGGAAATGTCTGAACCAAAACATAAAGTTTTGTGTACATAAATATGTAGACTTCAAATTGAGACTCTTGTTGTTTTTTCCCCTCCACAGGTGAAATTTTTGGATAAATACATCTATAAAAGTTGGATTATTTTACTTTGACAAGTCACAATTATATTGTATCTATCTCTTGCCTGTGATCCTACTTCTCTGTTCTTTCAGTACCAGTTTTAATGTTTTGCACACTGTGTAGTTCCTGTTTCTGATTCAAAGGAGGAAGGATATGAGGCTGGGAATTTATACAGCTTGTGTCTGCAGAGATCTATGTTTCCAAAATTCTTTGGGAAGTATTTACCTTCTGACATATAATGATGTGCTAACATTCAATGGTAATGCATCCTCACATATTAACTGATTCAATGCTGGAAACAAAAAATGCTACAGAAAAACAAAAAGGAAACTGCCTGTTAGGATTGGAGGATTGGAGGCAGGCAACAATCAGGTTGTATTGCTGTGAGTAATGAAAGCTGTGTGACCTGATTCACTGACAACCTGGTCATCCAGAATTTTTAGCATGTTGGTAGGAATTAGTGGCTTTTAGTATTTCTCTGTATTTAAAATGAGAAGAATAATATCTCCGTATTCAGTAAAGTTCCTCATTTCAGGGGATTATGCTGGAGTAAATTGAAATAGCAAGGAAAATGGTCATAGTCAAAATCTCCTCCTTCATTAGAGACTTGAGATCAGTAAAACAGGTGAATGAGAATTAGTTAAGAGGAAATCCAATGTTAATTTGCAAATGCATATCTTGGAATTTTTTTGTTGTTGTTTTTAAGATGTCTGTGAATATCTTATTTCCTGTCATACAGCTGGGGTTTTGTTTTATGGAAGATCAATTCCTTCTTCAAGGGGATGGGAGAAAGAACAAGGACCCTGTCATCTCGTGAACCATCAAGGCATGACCCAGAAAACTGCATGTGTAGATTTACAGTTTCACTTAGAGACAGTTAATTTGCAGTATAAAAAGGGATTAGTAAATTATTTGATAGAGGAGATGATGTTATTCAAATAATTGCTTAGCACTCAGAGACGAATAAAGAAGACATAAAAAGTATTTAGCAGAAAGAGCAGGCAACAAAGTAGATGTGATGGTCTTGAGGTGATCACCCTGGTTTCTGAAGGATTGAGTTGAATGAGTAATCTATCAAACACATTTAAACCTGAAAAATGGAAAAGTTGGTGTGTCTTCAATTTTATTGTGGTCTTTAGGTACCATGACAGGCTCTCTGTTTTGTTAGCATGAAGAATGCCTAATTTTGCTAGTATATTGCTGTTACTGAAACATAAGTGCTGATGGATAACAGCAAAGCAAAAAGGAGATATATTTGGAACAGCCTTTCATGGTTTCTAGAGCTCTTGTACTCCCCCCCTCCATTGTCCTGTGTTGTGGGGAACCAAGCCTCTGAGGGTGCTGCAGAGGGGGTTGGCCAGCCCCGTTACCCTAGCTACATACCTCCTGGTACTGTTAACTGTCTTATTTATGATTGGATGTTGCCTTGTACCCCAGTTCTGTCCCCTGATTGGCCCGTTTTGAATCCCTTCCCTGATTGGTTGATTTCAGATCTTTCCCTGATTGGTGCAAGTTTCAATCCCCTAATTTGTTTATTAACGAACCCTCTGATTGGTTCTTTTTCTCAACTGTTAATCACATTGGCTGTTAATGAAACCCCGCCCCTTTTTGTGAGGGTATAAAACCCTGCTGACTGAGCACCTCAAGGTCTTCGAGTCATCGGCGGGGATGAAATAAGGAAGATTCTAGGAGATCATCTTTGGCTCCCAAGTGATCTTTCTGCGTCACCTGAGATCGCCTCCCCCAGGGAGAGCCACTTCGGCTTAAAAGCCCGGTTCAAGCTGACGGGCTTTCCTTCACAAAAGAGCTGAAATCACTGCACTGGGGTGCCTGCGCCACCTGAACTGAGGCTGCCTCTTTAGAGGCGACTCGCTAGGGAAGGTCACTGCCCCAAGAAGAGCTAGCCAAGCCTCGGCAGGTGGCGACACTGTGTCTCTCTGGAGCCTTCAATAGCTGAAGTAAAAAGCTGAAGAGCTGCTTATGAGCTACTTCAAGAAGAGCAGCAGTGGAAATCAACAAGCTTAAACTTCCACCATATAAATGAACTGTTGATAGGTTAAATCATAATGAGATTGTTTTTCCTTTTGATATTTCCAAATACTATCAGACACCCTGCCCCTTCCAAAAAAAGCCCCAGAAACCACCATTAGGTTATTGTACTTTGACAACACTTGCATTCATGTGTTCTGTAATTAGCTTACAAGAAGTTTTATACATAAACATGGAAATTGTCATGATTTGTTCTCAACTGACATTACTCCCTGCTCTTACTGCAGCTATTCCAGAATAAGAATTTTGAGAAGGGTGAAAAAGGGCTGTTTAGAACTATTTCTGATCTCTCTGGATGACAAACGTGGAAAAATAAAAAGGAAACTCAAAAGACAACCAGTATGGAATTCTTGGATTTATGCTTTACTGACAGTGTAGACTTTTCACTCTATGTACAAGTACAAAAGCTGTGTCAGTGTCAAAAGGAAGGAAATTCCAGTAGACACATCAGTGAAACTGTGTTTTCAATAAAGTGACAGTTAAAATTGTTTTATTCTATTTTGTATTGCATAGGAAATAGGCTTTTAGACAAGGGAAGTCCTTACCTGGAACTAGAGCTATTAAGAAATAAGTTTTGGATAAATAATTGCTTGTAAGGAGAGATACCTGAGGTTGGGATTTGCAATAAATACCTAAGAAAAAGCAGAAATAGATTTTAACAAAAACATAGGAGTTTTTTTAGCCTGTGATGTCACAGACATGCTGAAGTTGAGGCGTCCTTGACAATATCTAACCCTTGAGGATGAACAAATCTGAATTTGAATTCAAGACATTAGAAAAATGAGTAAAACTGAGACAAATTAGAAGCTTGTATTTGTCCAAGACAGCATCAGTTAGGAATCTTAAATGAGATAATAACAATTTAAGGTATCTTTTAAAAGTATAAAACAGATCAATCTTTTAGTAGTAAAACAAGTGTGTGGAGCTGAACAAAAATTGTAAAATGGGGAGAAATAGTAAGTGAAACAACTCAAAAGGAGAATAAAAATGGAAAAAAGTGTCAAGAGAAGCATGGTGTAGAGTGTTATGGGTACGTCAGCAGCAGAGTTATCATGACAGATACAGCCATGGTCATGCCACACATGACAGTGCCTTCTTCCAGAGAAGGAAGGCTTTAATACCAACTGCAAACTGGCCTGGAAAGTATGGAAATTTCTATAAAAACAAATAATCTCTTAAAGGAAAGTTGGGTTTCTTGGTTGGTTTTTTTGGGTGGGTTGGGTTTTGGGGGCTTTTGGGGGGGGGCGGTTTGTTGTTGTTGTTGGTTGGTTGGGTTTTTTTTGTTTTTCTTGCTTTTATTTTTTTAAATTTTTATTCATTTTATGTGTCTAGAGCTGGAAATACAACATATCATTAAAAAGATATAATTAAACCTGTTTCTGGATAATAAAAGTGAGAGTGAGGGTAAGTCTTTCAACTGTTTGAACCAATCCCTTTTCAAATCAAAATGTTTATCAAAACAACTGTCCCTTTTTGTCTAGAATTGACTCATTACCATTGCTTTAAATACCTTTCTTTCTGCAATGATTTTCTTTAAATCCTGAGTTCTATTTCAATCCTGAGTGAACATCATGGTAATATGATATGCTTGTTCTCTGCTTGTACTCATCATTCTCCTGCATATCTTAGCTTCAGTGCATGAGAGAGAGAGAGAGATCCTACAGAAAGAACATAGGCATTTGATTTTGCAGTCAATGTTGTATGTCAATATTAAGACAAGACACCTAAATTCAGTTCTCAGCAATCCAGATTGTAATTCTAATGCCCTAGTTTTAAGTTCTATGCATAATTTTAAAGTAATTTTCCTGACATTTATTTATGAGCAAATTGTTGATGCTTATATAATCTGTAAATGGAGAAATGGAAATTACTCATTCAGGAACGATGGTCAGTTTTGGTTTCAATTATTCCATCACATTATTTTTATTTAGTAGAGGTTTAATTCTAACATGCATGTTAGCTACAGCTTGAGAATCACCTCCATATGACAGTGTTACAGCTGCACTCTGGTCCCAGTATTGTTTGCTTGACCACCATTAATAATATTACAAGCATATTATGCTTAAGAGCTGTATTTGTAAAAACTGAAATATATGATGTATGGCTGTATCTATGGAGCTCTAATTATAGAACAAGCAGAAATGAAAATAATTTATTTTTACTGTCAGTCAGATATAGATTCTCTTGAAGAAATTAGTCAAAATCCTGTTTCAAATTCCCTAATCATTCACAAGACATTTTTCCAGTCCCTCTCTGTCCTCAGGTTTCTGTCTCTTTGTTTTGAGGAGTGGTGAAGAAGTCAGAGAAAAATAAGAAGGGACACTGTCTATTAACTGAAGAGAGTTCAGTGGGATTACCCAAGTAGAATATAATATTCTGTGAATATAACCTGCAGAGGTGAAAATTGCTTAAGGAGTAGTAAGTTCCTGGTGACATCATCAGCATCACATAAAGCATTTCTAGAGAGGGACACCTTTAATATTTGACCTTGATGCAAAAAATATATGAAGGAATTTTATCTGCCTTTTGTTTCTTGTATCTTTCTGTAACCTCGTAAATCTGTGGCTCTGGATGTGCTGCATTTGTTTTTTTGTCAGGACATGAGATGCATGTGATTTCAAATTAGCTGGTCAATACTAGTGCATTAATGCATGAAAAATACCCACATACTTCCTGGTTTCTAAAGACTGCAGATCAAGGCTCCATGATATGGGATAATCAGACCTGCAACTCTTCCTTAAGCTGCACTAGATAAAAAAACTGCCAGTTCAAAATATTCTTGCCTTAGGGACAGGTTCCTGTGGCAAAAACAAAACAAAACTCCCAAATCCAACAACCAAAAAACCCCACAAAACACAAAGGAGATAATCAGAGCTAATCAAACATTAAGAAATATTCACATCAGGTTTACAGTCTGAATAAGAGCTCAAGGCCATCACAGGGTAGTCTTTCATGCAAACCTTAAATTTTTGGGCTTGCTTTGGGATTTTTTAGATTTTTTAGAGAGTTGGATCTTTTTAGTTGTGTATGTCCCTGAAGGAAGTCCCACCTGACCAACAGATCTGTTATACAGAATTTCTGTGTCTTTAGGTTTTAATGCAGCAGGCATGAGGCAGACAGAAATGCACAGTCTGGTCATTTTTGAGCAGCAGTAACGAATACAGGGGGTAAGATGGAAGCAGGTGGTTGCCACAGCAGAGTTTCTTGCCTTAAAGGTTTTGTGAGTGTCATGTCTGCTTTGCACAGCAGCTACAGAGTTGCTGATTTCGGGCTATAGGGCATGTGGCTTTCCAAATGAGGACAGGGCAAAGGACTCAACCTGGTGTGTTGAGGTGCTCAGCGAATCCCACTGTGTCTGCTCCCCACAGCTAAAATCCCATGTCCTGGGACATTTTTCCTGCTTAGATCTGGCCTTTACAAGGCATCTTCAGGAGTTCCCACAGCCTGTCTCAGCATCCCAACCTCTGCAGTGAAACTGCAGCAGTTCATCCCTTACAGCAATGCAGAAAACTGTATCTAAACAGCAGCATTTAGACAACTAAATGACCACTCATTTAAATACCCTCTGGGTCATCCTGGGGACTGATTCTTTTTACAGACCAGCCACACTCAAGACAGTAGCATGGATTACATGATTGTAAAATCAGTGTAAATGGGATCAGAAACAGATCCATTAACTCTAATTAGGGGATGTGGTGTGATCTTATTTCACTGCACTGTATACAGCCTCTGTGGCTGTTATTTCAAGCGACAGACATTTGTTTTCCAGCACTTAATTTGCACATAGAATTAATGGTAATGCATCCAAGAATTGATATTGCTAATATACAGCATTATCATAGCTCTCTCTGTCCCAAGCTTCCGCTGAGAAAAGAATTCCAAAAAGAGAGAGAAAGAGCTCAGACCCAGCGGAATAATGACATTTTCTGTCTTCTATAGTGAAGAATTTCAGCCTGATGAGTGTTAAAAATAGAGACCATTATTTACTTTTCATGGTAGTGGAAACCATTTGCAATGGATTGCACATTTACATCAGGGCATAACATTTGCTCCTCCTAGAAGCAGGAAAATTCTGTAGACGGATTTTTTGCCTGTCCTTAAACCCCTGACCAGCTGACTAACTCCCGAGGTTTAATAGCTGGTAGGCGTCTTTAGGCAAAAGTAAAAGAAACCAGTTCATCAAGGAACTACATCATGCTTCCAACATGTGGCAACATGAGTGCCTCTTCACCATCTGTTATTTGTGTGAGGATTTTATTATGTAAATGACGGTACACACTGCGCCCCAAACAAAGGAAGATGATTCCCCTTACAGTATGTTGCGACTGCCAGGCTTCTGTGTCAGCCCCAAAACAAATAATGAAAGCAACAGAGCCATGGGAGGCAGAATATCTTGGGCTCTTCTACCTCTCCTTTTGAAAGGGAGCAAATGTCTTGATGAATAGTTTGGTTCTGGTGTGTATTGTGACTCAAAAATTCAGATAGTCAATGAAACATCCAGCAGCAGACAGATGGAACTAAATTGAGGTGAGGTTTGCAGGCTTAAAAGAGCTTGAGGTGAGAATCCTGCAAAACTGTGGAGATTTCTAAACTCCCTGGTGTCACCGAGGGCCAAAAATAGGAAACTGGGCTCCTAAATTGTCTGCAACAGATAAAAGGGCTTATGGGATAGGGTTGGAAGTAAAATCCTGCCCTACATCCTGATTTAAAATTTTCCATTAAATTACCAATTTAAATTGAAACATAATTATCTTAACTGGCATATTTTTGGCAGCTGTAATGAGAAAAAAAAGGAAAAAAATCCCTATGCAACACTGGATCAAGTAAAAGCCCATAGGAGTTCTAGCACTGGCCCTTAATCAAAGTCTGCAAAGACACAAAAGCTTTGAGCTAATCTATGCCAAGCCATGTTGGACAGTATGGCATTGCCAAGAGCATCCTTCTGGTGGCATTTAAAGCACCTGGTGCCCTAGGAAAGGAAATCATACCCAAAGCTGTACATTTTATGTTCTCCTTATACCCATCTACCAACCAACAGGGGTTGCTGTGATAGCAGCACAGCATTGCATGGGAAAGAAAACACACCACTCTTTTTATTACATTATTTTTTTTCATGTGTGGCACACAAGTAGTTATCTGTGCACACACTCTTCCTAACTGGGAATTTTGTGTGGTTTAATGTAATTAAAACACTGCTGCATTTATCGGTTTAACTCAAATCTTAATTTGATAATTGGAAAAGATGTGCATTAGGGATTAATTTTTATTCCAGACTAATTTAGATGTCACTGAAAGCAGTGTCAGAATTGACCAGATTGATGATTTTAGGGTGCTTGGTTACTTCTGAATTGTTATTGTGTGATTTCTTATGCCTGTATTTGTCAGCTTTTCCTGACTTAATTATGATTAAGCGTTGAACTTTACAGATGGCCAACTGCTGGTATTGCTGTATTGATCAGTTGGTTTTATTAATGTATTAAATTTTGTGGTTGCAACAGGACCATATTTTGTGATAGAACAGCTAATAGCTGGAGAACTCTGCCGTGAAAGTCCCAATAGCCTTAGCAGGTATTCAATTTTTTTCAATTTATCTTTTTTTTTAATTATTATTTATTTATCAATCAACATCTAACTTCAATAAAGATACATCTGGAACGTTTTCATACTAAAGGACAAACCTGTGTTACTTTTTAACAAGTAGCAGTGAAAAAACAGGATGTGTACAGAAAGAATACAGCTACAACTGATGCCTGGAAGCACAAGTAAAACTGCCTTTTTTTTTCTGAGGTCCTCAAAATCTAAATCTATACTTTCTGTGAGAACTTGTTGTCATGGGTTTTTTTCCAGAATTATAAATCAATGGAAACTGTAATCTAATTCCTCAAGACAAAGTATTTGGTTCAAGTTTGCAAATGTGAAATAAGCTTGCTTTCATCATTTAAGGTGTCAGAAACAGATCAAAATAAATTAGGATATTGATGAATATCTCCGTGTCCTTATCTTTTCCTCTCATAATGCATGTCTAAAATTCAGATGTCATGTGGAGGTAAATTGTTACACAGATGGTATTCAAAACAGCCTAAAAAGTCTTTGTGATGTGGAATGGTATTGAAAATTAGGAAGAAATGTGAAATATATATAGATGTTTTCGTCACACTTTTTAAATCGCTACTTACTTCCTACACATTTCTGAGCCTGTTCTCCTGTTATTCTATGAACAGTGATATTTTCATAAGTATCATGGTTGAAGTTATTAATTTTGTGTCCAATTTACTGCCATTTGAAATTATGCTTTCCACAGTGTCCTGTGTAGAGAGACCCTATCCACATAGCATAAAACTGTATTAAACTGTAACTGTAGAATTTCTGTCATTTATCCAACAAATGTTGTTTTATACACCACATGTATACATATATGAAATTGGTAATTATATTCTGAATCTTAGAAGCGATGTTTCAAACAGGAATGCCAATATTATTTTTCTTGAGATGCAACATGTTGCATGTAACCATAATAATTCATTCCTATATAAATGTTTTTTCTCTACCAGTTTATATATATATATATATATATATATATATATATATATATATACACTAATGGGGAACAGTTACATAATAAACATTCTGTAGGGTTGAAGTCTTCGTAACCTTAGAAGCCTGGAAATGCCATTATTAATATCCCATACAATATTTTACCCAGTCATCTGTTTTCTGTTTCTCGGTGCACTTTGACATGGGGAAAGGAGCCCAATATGCTCACGACTCACTGATTTGAACAGGAGGTGAAGAGCTAGGGAGAAAAAGCATCCCACTCTGGCCATGGTCAAAGCAACAGGACTTCAGCCCAAGGCAGCTGTGCCTTGCAGCTGTCCCTGAAGGTCAGCAGAGAGAGGGCACAGCCACCACTCCCTGGAAGTGAAGAGTTTGCCACAGCCCCCAGCACCGCTAGGATGGCGTGAGTGGGATGCCAGCAGACATCTCTGCAGGGTGTTAAGCTCAACCCCAGCTGTCAGAAATGCCTTCCAAGCCCAGGTCAAACAACAGGGGGTCTTAGGAAGTGTTAAAAGTATTGGCCAGACTTCTGGCCTAGGGTTGTGGAACAACATCTCAGAGGAAAATATTCTGGTCCTGCTTTTTGGACTCTTGGGAAAGTAGAAAATGAAGTTGTGGCTCGGATTTAGTAGTCGGTTATGCTATTTGCACATGCAAAACTCCAGAGAAAAAAACACTAGCAAAATGAAAACAGAGCTGTAAAGGCAAGGCCCTTCCATTCAAAGTTTTCCTCCAGAACGCCAAATGAAGGTATATCAACAAAGGAACTTGAATAACTTCTCTATCTTTAATTCCTGTAAATTTAAGCTGACATTCACACCTCACCTAAATTCTGATACCTGTCTTCTCTTGATTTACATGAGATTAGTTTTGCAAAATAAATTCAATTCCTGATTGCTGCTTGATGGTGCTATCTCTTAGTGTTTCTTCTCTTACTTTCTGGTATCTGTTTTTGTGTTGCTGCCCAGACTCCTCTTTTTCCATGTCCCTAGTCATTTCAATCCTTGTTTTAACACTGTAAAATTTATTATTTCTTTCACAATGCTTTATTTTCTTTCTTCCTGTTTTATTAGTGTACAATCTCCAAGGTACCTAGCAGCTCTTGGGATGGATTAAGTAGATAGAGCATGGTGGAGCGGATATCTGAGACTTAATATTTTTTGTAGCTGTCAATAGCTTTGAGCATGTCAGTTTGTCATTCAATTTCTCTCTTTTTTCTTTCCTCATTTCTAGTAATGCAGATAGAGTTTTCCCCCTTTTGGAGCAAAATGCCATGATGTTCACAAGAGCTATATAGACAGAAAATGGTGCTGGTAACAGCAAAAGAGGAACATTTTCATCATCAGAACAATATGGCCTTAAAGGTGTTGGAAAACTAAAGGCCAATTACTCCCGGAGGTGCATGAGGGAGGCCACTTCCACGGTAATCGGTCTTGTGATTGTGAAGGCAGAAGAGGACCTTGACTGTCTGTATCTGGACTTTGTCAGGCCATTTGTTTGTGACCAGAGTTGTGTCACTACTGTGGTTTTCAATACAGAGATGTTCACTGAGGCATCACACTGATATTTTTGATGTTCCACATTTTCAAAGGAACAAATTTATCAGCATTGATTTGAAATGTCTAGCTGCTTCAGTATGCAATTGAGATTCCACATCGCTGATGTGCAAGGGCATTCATTTTTCACCTACTGGATGTAAAGAGAATGGGACTTCCACCTGGATTGCTGCACCCAGCCCTGGAGGTCCCAGCACAGGAAGGGCAGGGACCTGTCGGTGCCTGGACACTAAGATGATCAGAGGAATGGAGCAGTTCTCCTATAAAGAAGGGCTGAAAGATTTCAGATTCTTCAGTTTGGAAAAGAGAAGTCTTCTGACCTAATTCCAGCCTTCCAGTACCTGAGAGAGCCCACAAAGAAGACAGAAAGAGGCCATTTACAAGGACCTGGAATGACATGACAAGTGGGAATGACTTCAAACTCACAGAGTAGGTTTAGATTAGATATTAGGAGGGGTGGTGACGTCCTGGCACAGGTTGTTCAGAGAAGCTGTGGATGCCCCATTCCTGGAAGTCTTTCTGGACAGGCTGGAAGGGGCTCTGAGCAACCCAGTCTAGTCGTAGATGGCCATGTCGTCAGCTGGGGGTTTGGAACTAGATGATCCCTTTTAACCCAAATCATTCTGTGATTCTATGATTTTCAACACATAAGGCATGTTAAAAAGGAGATGATTTCACCAAAACTTGTTCCTTTTCCCAAAGAAATTTAGTGGAAAATCTTGTCAGGCTTTCATCTCTGAGTCCTGTATTAAGCCAACCCCTTGCAGGTATTTTAAGTCTTTTGGTCTTTCTGCCAAGTACAGCCTTTAGAAATGACCTTTGGACCTTCCACTGAGCATGTTCACAAAATCTGAAGAGGGATCCTGTTCTGGCTGACACATGTGACTTATGAGCCTGAGACCTGAAGTGGTTCTTGCAGGACCATGCAGCCAACCAAGCTGACTCCTTGGGCACTGAATAGCTGGCATCACTTGCAAAATATGCTACAGAAAGCAATGGCTGAAGCTGTGTAGTTACTCTGCAACATCAGTTCTTCTTCTGAGATCTATGGAAAATGTGTGAGTGAGCCCAGTCTGGCTCTTTGCTGACAGGCCAACTGGAATAATTGGTGTCTTTTTTTTGCAGCATTTCTAAGCGAAAAAAGCAAGGCTGGAGCTGAAAGGAGGAAAAATCTCTGCATGGAGTGTTTTGTGTCTAGGGTCAGGACTTTTTGAAGTATTTAAGTCCCAAATACAAATGAAATATCCAACCAACTATAATAGCTATCAGGAGATGGAGGAAAAAATGGAGACGAGAGGGAAAGGGAAACACTTCCAGGGAAGGTGATGCTGTTTGGAAAAAATGTCTCTTACAGTTTGGCATATAGCTGTTAACATGCTCTTGCCAACCTGCGAGTTCATTTGAGGTTTATAGCAAGTTACAGGAAGAATAAAAAGTTAATCATGTGCAGAGCCTTGGTGTTGTATTCTTGCCATCAATTTCAATAGCAGTAATTACATACAGACTGTGAAACGATTGAAGAATGGCACAAACTGCTTTCTACTGGAGTTTGCAAACTTATTTCCACTGAAAGTTTAATTTATGTGGTTTTCATCCAAATTTGAAGAGATAGTGATGTGAGGTCTAAGGACACCATAAGTGGGTTGGGTCTGGGGTCAGACTCTTCTATCAGTTTTTGCCTGCTATAGACATGGGGACTTTTCTCCCTCTATCTAAAAACAAAGCAATATTTTATTGAGGTTCAAACCTGCAAAAAAGAAATAAAAGGAAAAATGGGAGAAATCGATTATGAAGATGGTTGCTCAACAGAAGACTCAACTACATGTCGTAGCCTCTAACTTTTTAACAAATCCCAAAAGTTCCTATTAAATATTTTGGGGATTTGAAGCTGAGGAAATCTATTGAAATACTTTCTGGGACTGGATTAGCACCCCAGACTAAAGATTAATTTAATTTTCTTTTTAAGATTTGTAATTTTTTTCCTTTCTTTTCAATTTGTAACTATGAACTTTACTGTCATCAGCTGAGATAAAAGGTCTTAATGCATCAAAAACTATCACTGACTCTTACAATGAAGAAATAAGCTTGTCAAAAAGAAATCATGTACTAGAAAGTCTTTTCAGTGGATTAAACTTTTTCCTTTCTGTTTCTGAAATACTTTTGAGCGGTAATCACTTCCCTGAAAATCTGCACTTTTTTTGTTGCATATGGCTGCAAACTGGGCAGAGATGTTTTTGTTCTTCACTCTCACACTACTCAAATGGAGTGGCAAATTTTACTCACAGCATGTATGTGCCTTTAGCTACATTATCATTTTTATTAATATATTAATATGCATTTGAGTTATCCTGATACATTGTAAACACACTGAATCTAAGGTATGTAACAGCATATAAAGATATATTATTTGATTTAAAGGACTTAAAATTCAGCAAGAGCATGCTGTAGGTGAGTGACCCTACTTATTAGAGATGAATTTTAACAACTGTAGTCCACAAATTTCTGCTATCCTTCGGGGAAAAGAAAGAAATTGATTGTAGAAGAAAACGTCGTCTTTGCATTCCTTTACTTCTTGTCATTTTTTCTTTGTTTGATATATCAGTTTCTTGTACAATGTTTTCTCCCCTTGTTTATCAAAGGTACTAATTTATGGTCTACTGATGCAGAACAGTTCTTCAAACTTAGAGTTAGTACTTGGCTGTCAGTAAGAAAGATGAGAAGCAAAAGTGTGAAGGATTTTCCCAGGGTAAATCAAGACGTACAGCCACGTCTGTAAGTGGAAAACTTAGGAAGATGTAAAAAGTTGGATTGCAGAAAAGGAGGACAAGGCTATCACTTTTTGCTTGGGAGATAATATAATTAGATTTATGTGTTAAAAATAGTTCTTAGGATTGGTTTATATTCAACTATGCTGATTTGTTCAACATTTTCACTACATAAAATAATGAGGCTTTGCAATAACTTTGGGGTTTGTCTTGCCAGTTGGCCTGCCTCCTTCCCCTCCCTCTTTCTCCTCTTGCCTCAGTTGCAGAGTTATGAGAGATATGGGAGTGAAAGTTTGCCACTGATCCTAATTGGAAGGCTTTTCTCAAAATGCTAGTTCTTTAGCTTTTAATCTTGAGTCATCTGTTCACTAATGGTTGAAACCCCTGGTTTTTTGCCTTTTTTTTTAAATTTTTTTTAAGAGAAAATAAAATTTGTTCAATACTTCTAATGTCTGATGTAACCTAAGTTTACAGAGATTTCATCACAGTTTACAGAGACACGTCTAATATTGTTTATGTGTATGTATCCTACTTACCAACATGGAGATTAAACTGGCCTTGCTACAGTACTGATTTGCACTAGAACTATGTTGCCTGTAGGTACCAGCATGCTAAAGTTCTAAAAAGAGTTGGTTGGTAATTTGAATTTCAACAGGAAAGACAAGAGACACTAGTAGAGGAATTTCTGCATTTTTCTTATAAATTTCTGGGGGGGGGGGGGGGGGGAAGCATCTTGTGTATGCTGTCCTCAGTTTGAATTTATATGACTAAATTTGTAAAATTAAATAAATTTTAAAAGAATGTTTCTATGCTAAGATGTTGCCATGACAGTATTGCTCCTGATATATACTTGAATATTATAGTCATAATACTGTGCAGCACTGTATATTTATGTATTATACATATCCGTTTTTTCTACATTGACTAATCCAGCTTTTGTAATTTATTTTGCTAAAAGATACACTTATTTTATATCTATTAATGGATGTACAAACAATTTATAAATTTAAAACACTAAAATTATTTATTTATGATTTTTAAGTTCTGCTGAAACTACGGTGTAATGATGATATGTAGAGAGTAATATCCTTGCACTTCCTGAGGACTTAGCTGGCAGAGTTGTCAAATTAAACTGGAACGTTTTGTAAGCATATCTTTAATAAATACATATGTCTGTCATGCTTCCCTACTCAGTCTTATAAATCAGACTGTATCTAGCTGTCAAATACTCTCAACTCGGTTGTCCTAATCTGTCAAGTAAAAATTATAGCATCTAGGCTCCCATCCTTCTCAGAAAATATTTATTTGTACCAGTGATATGTCAAGGACACACCATTTTTTTTGATTTATTTTTTTTCCCCAGCAACAAAACCATTAATAGCTGGCTCAAGTCCCTGACGGGAGGGCAGCGGTTAATACATAAAGGGAATTTATAATCTAGGAATGCCCCAGCCAAGCAAAATAAATGCTGCATAACATTAAAAAAAATTCTTGCTACAGGCCAGATATGGAGCATTCATTGTTTTACTCAGAGTACAATAGTAATTTTATGCCATTTATCATCCTCACTCCCATTCATCTACAGATGAACCTCCACTCCTCTGTTGCAATGAGGTCGTCTCTAAGTTTTGTGTCTCTGCAGTGCCTGGTAATTAACCATTACAATTCTAATGACATGTCAGATACATCATAAACTATTGCTGTAGCTTGAGAGAAGGATTTAAATGCACTACAGAGAGTAACAAAGCTGTTGGTTATTCTGCTTCTATCAGCTCTCCCTGAACACAGAGAATGACACCAGAATTTGAAAGCTGGGGGACTTGGACGTGTAGGAAATGAAGGAAGGAATCCTTGGTATTTTTAAAAGAATAAGTCTTTTTATTCCATATGCATGAACAGATGTTAAAGAACATTGCTTGTCACTTGTCTTTTTTAGAAATTTTAGACTGCACTCTACTTAAAATAATTGTTGAACCTCACCTGCCTTCAGTCTAAGATGGGAAGAAAATGAACCATGGCTCTTTGAAATATCATGCCCAAATAATTAAAGAACAAAAGTTTATTTCAAATTTGCAATTCATTCTAGTAATCCTAACAATACTTCTTCATTTTTCTTTTAATTTTTTGTCTCTGAGTAAATTCTCAAAACGGTGGGTTTTTTTTGTTTTTGTTTGTTTGTTTGTTTGTTTGTTTTTTTGTTTGTTTGGTTTGGTTTGGTTTTTTACGTGTGATAGATTCACCTTTATTTTGAGCCTGTGTATTCATGTTTTCTAGTTTCTGTGGTGATCTGAATTGTTTTGACTAAAGGATTTTCTCATGAAATAAGAAAATGTATTTTATTCCCTTTGGGCTGTACTAAAATAGAGACACTTGCCAGTTGCTCAAAATAAAGTTATACAAAACTATAGATATAAAAGTTGGATTCCAATGTGAAGGAGTCTGTGAAGATACTGAACTATAGCCTCAGTGGAAGAAGGAAACAAACTCCAGTAAGTTTTGCAGAGAACTAAGCAGTCCAAGGGGTACAACATATTTTCTCCCCACATAAAGTTATTTTTAAATTAAGTGTAGCTAGTAATCAGCTGCTCTTTCAGGCTGTTTGTTATTATGACAAAGCAAAATGAATAAGTTAAAAACAAGGAAGAGACTACAAGTGGAACAAGCAAGAAAAAGCAAGAGAAAGCAAAAAGCAATACTGAATTTGAAATAAGGTGAAGAAAAAAACACAGGCATTCTCTTCTCTCTTGTATTGTTTCTCTTACATCATTTAAACAGTCCCACACTATAGCCTTCTTTTACAATGCATCTTACAAATTGAGAGGATTTGCAATTTGACTTCTTACTCTGGATATTCTGGAGGATGTACTGATAAGAGAGAAGAAGACCTTTTTCAGAAATCAGGAAGTCTGCTCTTTCATGAGCCAAGGATGAGCAGGACAAGAGGAACATATCAACATGAATATTGAGACATTCTCTAGAAATCTGCCATAGCTGGGCTTGACAAATCTGATTTCTCCAGGACTAATTACTGAAGGGACTGCTTCCAGAAGAAGGGTGATACTTTCTCAATAATAATGACTGTTTGCTCTGGGCCAGGAGTGGAATTTCAGTCAATGTGCTGCACATGGGAAAACAGTGGGAATAACCTGGGGAGGAAGCACATTGCCTTGCAATCATGAAAAGGAGTTAGATCACTTTGGAATTCCCCCAGGTGTATGACAGGGAACTGTACTCATCACAAATGAAATCTTTCATAGGTGGCATTTAACTAGTTATCTCCTTCTCTGACAAGCTGTCTTGTTTAACAGAAAATAGAGTCCTTTTTTTTTTAAACGCCATTATAGTGGTTTTAGTGATATTATTTATAATAAGCTTCTGGAGAATTGAAATATGATAGATGAAGTGAAAAAAAGTCATTCTGAAAGCAAAGTGTTTTTAAAAACCAGAGACCAGAAACTATATAATGAAGGTTGGTTTGGCTTCCCTAGTGTGGGTAACTTTTAAGCTGATATAGCTGCTTGTTTGCTTTTCCTAAAAGCCCCAGGGTACTTCAAGCATAACCATTCAATTTAAGCAGAGTCTGATGAAGAGCAGTCCTATGGACTGTGCTAGACTGTGATGGATGTTCACTGTGATCCTTTCTGCCCTTGAGATCTGTATGTATCTGAATGAGCCACAGACAGCACATGAGAGTTTTGAAACCAGATAATTAAATGACTGCAGTGCTAGTAGGAATAAAGTATTAAAAATATGGATGCAAAGCTAAGGGATGTGGGAGAAAAACAGTGCTATATCTTCAATCTCTCAAGGCAAAAGTTTGAGATATTTAAATAAAAATTATCAGTGACTGATAAGGGGAAGAAACCTTGGATTTCAATCTGATGGAATCAGTATGAAAAACAACAGCAATAACAATGAAGTTTGGATTACTTTTACATTTAGAAAACAAGAGATAAGATAAAAAACCACTTTCTTTCTTGAAATCCGGCTAGTAGTAAAGTATTAAAGTACTTTAATTTAAAATGGTATAGGACAAATGTTATTTGGTTTGTCCCTGCATGTGAACCTTCTTTAAAATTTTACAAGGAAACACATGAAAATTGGGCTGAAGAAAGGCTTACTGTGGATCCAGACATATAAGGAAGCAAGAAGAGAATGTTCAGCTTGAAGAATTCTACTGTTTTTCTTGCGGTAACAGCATTCTTCCTCTGGTTTTGAGAAATCTAATTCCTTTTTGTTATACTCTCATAAATGTGTGGTAATAGTAACTTTAAAGGGCACTTATATGGATTTGCACTCTTGAACCTTTTCCATAATGTTTCATGCAAGTATTTTTTTGCCAAATGAGCCGTTGATGTTCTTACATAGAATTAACTTGGTGATTAAATTGAAGGTATTAGTTGCAGAAAATTCACCATTAACCTTCTCTAGAGAAGGGTGCAGTTCTTAAAAACACATAGTGAATTAATCATCAGCTTGTTTTCCTGAACAAAAACAGCATTTAAAAGAATTTATTGTGAAAGAAGTTCTATCATCCGTAATGAAGTGTTATAAAAGTCCTGAATGATTTCAAGTGACTAACCCCACGTTAGGCCCTGGGAAATGTGTGCTTGGAACAGCTAGAAGTACAGAGGGCCTGATATGAAGCATGTTGAAGTCAATGGGTATTTTCCATTGTCTGCAGTGGACATAAGATTGTTCAATTTCATGGTACGGAAAAAAGTTATTTTATGGAACACACACGCACAAAGAAACAGAACTTGTTCCCTAATTACATGTGCTAGCTTCCTGATGGTTTTTAATGGGAAACATGTGTGCAGTGTGAGGTGAGCACGTTGAATTACCCAGCTTTTTGTAGGGAATTAGTCACTTTTGCAGGGGAACCAATATTTAATAGCAGGAAATGATCAACAGTGCTTCAGTTGAACCTGTCAAAAAGGTGCTGTGAGATATGAAGTTTCATTGGTTTTCTGCATCTTTAAAAACTAGAAGCAGAAGGAGTTAGACTGTCTCAGAATCAAGCATTGAATTTATATGTTATTTTTCTAAATTGGGAAATGGGACAGTGAAAAGTATTTCTGTATAGTTAATGCATATTCCTTTAGCTGCTGATGGAACAGAAAAGAAATTTTAAAATGGTTGCACCCTGCATAGAGCAAGGCTTAAGCAATGAGAAAGGTCTCTGGCAAACTCATGATTGTATACATTAAAATATTAAAAGTCACTAGCTTTTGTGTCCTGAGGAACTGTTTATTCCTCTAGACTATAAATTCCCACCATGGAGATCAGCCTTGGTAAGAGAAATAATTGTCATTTGCTATAAAAAAAGAATTTCAATATTTAATATTCACTTCTTAGGTATAATGATTATTTTAAGCATTTTCTTTTTGATGGACAGAACCTATGCCTTACCATAGTATGTTATCCACAAAGGGAGCATTTTTTAACCACCAGCTAATCCTCCAGCTCTTTTTAATGAATTATTGAAAAACTGATGTTGCAATTGTCTTCTTGCACAGATTGCGGTTATCCAAAGAGCTTTCAAATATATATATATATAGAACCACAACTCCTAAATATAAATATATCTGTGTTAGTTATAATCTTGCATATATCTCTAGCTAATGAAAAGTGTTATTTAAAACAGAGACATTTCTGTCCATGCAATAACTGTGTGCATATGTTGGAGTTTTTTTATATGAGAGTCTTTGAAGACCACACTGGATTCTCCCATTTCGTTTTAGGCGTATTTGCAATTTTTGTTAACAGGTTTTGGAGTCACTTTAATTGGAGTGCTGATTTTGGCTGCCCTAGAGTTAATTTTCTTCATAGTACCTATGTTTTGGATTTGTGCTGAAAGCAGTGCTGATAACACAGGGATGTTTAAGCCATTTCTGAGATGTGTTTGCACAGAGCCAAAGCCTTTTCTGCTTCTCACTGAGGACGTTGGGGGTGTGCAAGAAGCTGGTTGGGGACACAGGGACGGGTCATACTGCTTGTTCTTGTGCTCAGCAATAAAAGTTGGGGGAAGAAAGGAAGGGGAGGATGTTTGGAGTGACGGCATTTGTCTTTCCAAGTCACTATGATGTGTTATGAAGCCCTGCTTTCCTGAAGATGGCTGAACACGTGCCCATGGGAAGTGGTGACTTGTTTCCTTGTTTTGCTTTGATTATGCTTGTGGCTTCTGCTTTACCTGCTAAACTGTGTTTGGCTCAGCCTCAGACCAAGACACTTGGTCACAGCACAGCCCTTGAGGCTCTCTGATAGGGATGTGTTTTCACATCATCAGCATGACATGCTGACCCTGGGTTGTGACATACAGTTCCAAAACTATAGCCTCAGTGGAAGAAGGAAACAAACTTCAGTAAGTTTTGCAGAGAACTAAGCAGTCCAAGGGGTACAACATATTTTCTCTTCAGGTAAAGTTATTTTTAAATTAAGTGTAACTAGTAATTAGCTGCTCTTTCAGGCTGTTTGTTATTATGACAAAGCAAAATGAATAAGTTAAAAACAAGGAAGAGACTACAAGTGGAATAAGCAAGAAAAAGCAAGAGAAAGCAAAAAGCAATACTGAATTTGAAATAAGGTGAAGAAAAAAACACAGGCATTCTCTTCTCTCTTGTATTGTTTCTCTTACATCATTTAAACAGTCCCACACTATAGCCTTCTTTTACAATGCATCTTACAAATTGAGAGGATTTGCAATTTGCTTTTAATTCTTCTAGATGGTAAGGGAGAAGAGTAGCAACTTTAGTGCTTCATTTCCTGACCCTATAAACACTTACGGATTTTGCTTGCTTTCAAGTGCAAAGGCCTACTGACACGCAGAGCAACCACTCAGAGGCTTAAATTTAAGCAGGTATGTAAGTGCTTGTGGAACTAAGGCTTTTTTTATATTTATTGACTGACAGGTTCATTGCCCTACAGGGAGTACTTCACAAGAGTACTGGCAGTGAATTTTTTTCCTTTTGGAAAGCTCACTTTTGGTCTGGCCCTAGTTCCAGCTCCAGAGATTTACGCTGTGGGAAGACCTGGAGCAATGCCACCAAAGGTAGGCTTGGGGCAAGACTGTTGGATCAGCTGTGGCCTGGATGAGGGCTGCAGGGACAGATTCCTTGTGCTGTCAAAATGTGTGTTGCATGTCTTGCATGGCATCCACAGCCCACCCTGGGAAAGACACTCCTGTCTGTGGTAGGGGAAGAGCTTCTGGGGCAGCTTTGAAGACACCAAACAAAAGAGAAGTATGAAAATGGGTTAGAGAAGATGATGCTGATAATTGCATTTTTTATACTTCTTTGGGGAGAGAACTTCAGGGCTACAAGAATTGCCCCAGGTTTAGCTTTGCAGGGAGGCTGACCTGCGTGCTGGGTCTGGGGAGATCTTCACTACCACAACCCTTTCTACAGAGCTTCATTTTCTGGCTTGAGGCTTATACAAGTAAGGAGGGAAACCCATTCAGGTTTTTACACAGGATTTGCTCATGTCATCTGTAGAAAAATCACAGATTTCTTCTTAGGATTATCTTTTGAGGGGATTTTCCCTCTTTTTAATAGCTCCTAGAAGGCCACCTTCATACTGTGCTCCAGGTGAGATGCATTAAAAAATCCTTCCGTTTATTGAATTTGCATGTGTATTTCCTCTTATTAATATTAGTCCACTCACTACCATTGATGGAATTTGTTAATTCATTGAATTCTGTTCCTGAGCTTCTTTGGAGTAAAAATGACTTAATGCAAGACATCTTCATTAGTATCAAACTTAATGAAGACCTAAACAAGTCTGATTTATAGAAGAAGATGTTTAATTTCCCTTTGGTAAAAATCTAAAATCAGATGGTCTATGAGAAACTGTATGCTAAATGGACTGCTCTTATGATCTACTGTTTGATCTTTTGGCATGAGTATTTCTATTAAATTGTACATTCACCTCATAAAGTTCATTCTTTCCTAACTGCATTAGAGTGATATTAGAAATGCTCCTATTAAAATAACACCTTTTTTATTATAGAATGGTCTGCTAATACAGCTACAGCAGAAGATCATCAACCTTTCCATTATAAATATAAATCTCTATTTTCAGGGACTTTAAACTCTGCTATAAATACTCATTCCAGGCTAACATTTGGCATGTAAAGCTGCATCCAAACAAACAAAAAAACCCGTTATTTATTAATCAATTGCTTTAGCCATTTGAATACATCTTAAAGCAGATGAAGTAGAAATAGTTGCATGAGAGATTTTTGTTGCTCTTTTTTCTTTTGCTCTGATATATTCCTAGAGTATAAGAAGGTGGGAAGGGAGGAAGGTGCTGGGGCTGGAAGGTTGGGTAGTGTTTCCTGCTGGCGCCAAGTCAGTTCTCTTAACTGTCTGGTTCTGCTCAGGCCAGGCTGAGTTCAAGGGGCGTTTTGTCTTTGGGTTTTTTTGGGGTTTGGGGCCTTTTCAACCATTAGATTTCTGGTATAGTGTTCCCAAGACACATTAATGTCATACTTGAAAAACTACTTCTGACACCCTGTCAAATTTTCCTTATGAAATAGAAAGTGGTTAAGCTCCTTCTGCTCTCATGAGCTCCACAAAGATCTGAACTCTGAACCTAAGTGTGTGTGAGGTCCTTACCGGGAAAGTTTGAGATGGGATAATCTTGACATCAGACTAGGATGACTGCCCAAGCTCACCATGTGCTTTGGCCATACCCAGTGTGGAAATGTAACATCTTTCTGAACATTAGTACAGTTTTCTCAATTTTTTTTTTTTATTTTTTTCCCCAAAAAAGTAGCTTCAGACATATTTCAGGTTGCATTTCATGATCATTTTAGACTGTCCTGGGTAGCAGCTCTTGCTGAGAACAGTTAATTGTGTCACCTATCCTTCCTGTCCTGGGAGCTTCTGCAGTTCCTGTGCTTGCATAGTCAAGCAGACCCATATGCATGGCTGTGAGTTGGGTTTGGGACAGATAAGATCTCTTTCCATCACATCAAGTGGGCCACAGGGATGACACTCAGCAAAGTACTGGGAAAGTCAGACTGTCCCCCTCTCAGCTGTCCTGGCTCGTTTTACATAAAACAATGAAACTGCAGCAAATGATACTTAAAGGACTCATTGAAAACCTCCCAGAGAGTGACTGCTGTTCCTTGCAGACTGCTTAAAAGGATTTTCTAAAGTTTTTGTTTCCTTGGAGTGTCCATAGGAATAAAATGCCTTGAGGTCCAGATGCCCATAGGAAAATAAAGCCCCATCACCAGGACAATATTGAGCAAATTGCAAATCTTTAGTCTAGGAGCAGCAAAGGCTTGATAGCAATGGGCCTGCCTGTGTTTGACAGCACTGCAGACATCCTTGGTCAGCCAGAAGTCTGTGCATGTGCATCTGGAGGAGAGGGAATGAATGAGCAGTTGTTCCTGATCACTCATAACCTGCAGGAGCAGAGAGGAGACCAAGAGCAGACAAACCCTTCAGACTGCAAACCAAGTCACAAGTGTGTGGGCTCCTAGTCGTTGTCGCTTTTTAATGATGATTTGCTGGGCCTGGCAGTTGCAAACGCTGCAAGTATTTGGTAGCATCAGAAAAGAGTGTGTGGGGGGGATTTCTGTGGTTGCTAAGAGCAACTTGCTCTAGCAGGAGATATTTTATTATGCTCAAAGGTTTATTCTGAAAGCCCCAGGGTTTATAAATTGAAAAGTGAAACAGCACAAGAAAAGGCCCCGTGGCATCTCACAATTAGCTGTGAAATTTCAGAGGCTTTGCCTCAGGCCAGTCCGTGCTCAGCTGGTCTGCAGGGCTTGGCATCACCTCAAGGTGTGCCCATGTCTCAGCTCTGCCAGCACACTTCTCACATCCAGGACAGTGAAGGCACTGCTGGCATTAGAGGGACGCTCCTGCTGGCTGCTGTCAGCCCTTACACCCTCTTTATTATAATACGTTTTTCTCTTCAGCTTCTTCATGGAATTCCATTACTTCTTTTTTTTCCCTGACAGCTGTGTGTGTTCTGGCTCCTCTGTCTCCTCCCCACTCACTCCCTGTGTTCGTGTGCCTCCACTATTGTGTTCTCAGATAACTTTCTCATCTGGCATCCAACTTTTCCAGCACTCACTCAGTGGAAACTGCAGACTCCTTCCTGAATGCTACCAAGGGGGAAAAGAAAAGGTGGTGATGATGGTTAATTCAGGAATGAGTGATGCAAAGTTTGCAGGGCTTTGAGTATGTGTGACTGTATTTGAATCTGTGTTTACTGGGGAAGGAAAAGGCCATGTTAAATAAATCTGAGATATTTCAAATATTTGAGGGTTGTTTTTTTCTTACCCTTTTCTTTTTTTCTTATGAGTTATTGATAAAACCTAGATATGGAAACATAGAATAGTTAAAGAAAGAATATTTAGTTTATTTGGAAAAAAAAAAAAGATGATGCAATTGTTAACAAAAAAAACCTTTTTGCCACACATTTGTAATTTTGTTCAAAATTATGTTCTGTTTGATACTTTAAAAAAGGAGAAAGTGAAAATATCATCATGAAGAGTAAGCATTCTGCATTTCAGATTTGGCCTGTGCAGCTTTATGACCAGCCTAGCTCACATGGACTCGTGTTATATATGGGTAAGGCTTGTTATATTATTATTTGAGTTTATCATCAAGTAAGTGAGACAGGGAGTTATTCATAGGGCCACTCTGTTTAATCCATTTCTTGTCTTAAGGAAACCAAACTAAAGTATTCCCACAAGTATTGAGTGCACGCCGCTGCTTTGACTGCAGTAAAAGACCACCTCTGTTAAGAGGTGATTTATTTTTTCTGTTGGTCTCTTGGGTGACCACCAATGGCAGATTTTCCTGAAGCAATGCGTTCTGAAATATCTTGATTGTGTTTAAAGTATATGTATGAAAATGTGATCTATGGTAAAGTAATGTGTGGCAAAATAATAATATTGATATGTGTATTGGATATATCAAGAGGAAATATGGAAGATATTTTCGTAAGCATATGTTCTACCTTATTTGGGAGAGGAATATTGGAAGGCATGGAACACTTATGAAAATGTATAACTTTTATAGAGTGTTGAAGCAATTTTTCTGATAAATGTTTGGAAAATATCCAGAAGTGTTATGGTACATAAAAGAAAGCAATATGTAACATTTTTTAAATTATTCTTAATATGGTTATTTTATATTCATTTATTTTAGAATATATTGGAAGCATATTTCATAAATATTAATCTTATTTTGTGCTGCCTATGCACACTATTTATATTCAACAAATTCACTTGATCTTCATGAAGTGCATTAATGTATTTCTCCAAATTTATAAATGTATGTGAAATACACAGTACATACATTTGAGAGAAAAGAACACATTTGTACCGATTTTTACTAATCTATCTTGTTCCCAGGACAACACTGACAGAGTAAATCATGCTTTAATATGTCCACAGAAGTTTTACAAGTTAATGTATATACCTGCATTCCTCTATACACACCATAGTTATAAGCAGTGTTTTCACAAATTATATTTATCCTGTTTTGTGAGAGTCTTGGAGAAAATTTACTGAGAAGAATGTCTTTCTACTAAACAAGGACACAGGAAAATAAAAGTTGGTATCTTCAAAACCATTAATTAAATTTTCTTTTCATTTTTATAAGCACCACAAAAGTACATCTTCTCTGTTGACAGATCAGTGCCAAGTTTCATCTGTGGTACTAAGAGCAGAAAACTCTTCTGATGATGATTTTTTCTTTGCATCTCTCTCATTCAAAGAGTGTACCGATGGCATAGGGTTAGTACTTGTTCTGCTTCCTCACATTCTAGAAACCTTCTCCATGCTGCCATTTTGCTTTGCACTGCTTAATGAAATTACAAGGGGTTAAATTTACATTGGGTTTCCCTCTGTTAAGCTTGAGAATTTTGTTTGTTTCTATAAGAGACATTGCTCTAAGACCAGTAGAAAATTGCAGTTACAACTTTCCAGAGCCTGAGGAAGACATCTCATTTGATACTCATTTGCACAAAGTATTTGTGCCTTTCCATTAGAGTCCCTCAGACTGGAACATTTAAAAGACTAAAATACACTAACAAATGAAAATTTAGGTTCAGGTCTACTTTATTATTGTCATTTTTTCCTCATTTTTTCTGTCCAGCCACTTCTTATTTTTCTCTTTCTATCTCTCATGTTTCTGCTTTCAAATTGGGCACCCTTTAATCCTTTCCAAATCCAGAAAGAGAAACTTGAAAGTAGTATTAGCAGGAAAGAAACTTGCAAGAAATTTAGGGGTTGGCCTTTGTTATAATAATCTTATGTTAGCATTTGAACTCATTGTTTGGAATACTTCAATGAAGGGAAAGGGAAAGGGAAAGGGAAAGGGAAAGGGAAAGGGAAAGGGAAAGGGAAAGGGAAAGGGAAAGGGAAAGGAAGGGTCCTTACTTCAGATTTCAGTAGTTCAGAAAAATATATTTTATAGTTTCCTGGGTAATTTCCCAGAAAGTTTTCTGAGACTTACTAAAACAGCACCTTTAGGACCCTTGATTTCCTAATCCAATGGAAGTTCTGTTTGAAATTTTTTCGACCCAGAAATGTTAACCTTTCTCAGAACTTGAGGGTTCTCCTGGGAAGAGAGAAGTGCCAAGGATGCTCAAGATGGGTATTCTCAAAGCCCAGCTTCTGCCTAGAAAGACCAGTCTTGTCCCTTTACCCTCTACTGCTGGTGGAGTGACTAAGAGTCTCCTCCAGGGATGATGCAGAGATCCTAGGATTGGTATTCTCACTTGCCCTTGGAGGACACCCCTGTCTGTAGTGACTACAGGAGAAAGCTTGGCATAGCAGCACCTTCCAAGTCTTTATGATTCCCTTTCTGGCATGCATGGAGACAAGGACCTCAAAGAGTCTGAAAAACAGGTTTAAAAAGAGAGTTTTCCAATGTTAAGTGTTTCATTTAACTACTCTTGAGGGACTTTTTTCCTTAATATCTCAACTGAAGCATAATTGCTGGTATAAAGAAGGGGTTTTTTTGTTTTGTTTTTTCCCCCTTTTTCACCAAATATTATTGCAAATTATATTTCAGGTTAGTATTTAAACCTAAGAAATCGCTGAAGACAGTTTAATCATGATAAGTCTTACCCAAATTTAAAAGGAGAGGTTTTCTCTAAATTAGCAAGGTAAAGATCAATATTCTTAAGAGCAGGCCTATCAAAGGACAATGCTTCTAAAAAGGTGTGCTTTGATTATTATCATAATCAAATTCCCTCAATCGTAGCAGGTACACAGTACCCTTGAAAATCTGGATGGATTTGAACATATATTTCCTTTAAATTTTATGTGAAGATATTTTCTATGTTGAGAGAAGAGCAAAGCAACTGGGGAAGGTTGTGGAGAAGACTCAGGGATGCCTTCTCACTCTCTACAACTCCCTGGATGCTACATGGGTGTAGCCACGTGGGGGTTGGTCCCTTCTCCCAGGTAATCAGTGACCAGACAAGAAGAAAAGTTATTAATTGCACCAGGGGAGGTTTAGATTGTATAGGAAAACTTTCTCCCCAGAAAGGTGTGTCAAGCACAGGAACAGGCTTCCCAGGGGAGTGGTGGAGTCACCATCCCTGGAGGGGTTTAAAAGATGTGTAGATGAGGCACTAAGGGACATGGTTTAATGGTGAGCACAGTGGCGGTGCTGGGTTGATGGTTGGACTTGGTGATCTTAGAGGTCTTTTCCAAACTTAACAATTCTATGACTTCACTGATTGTCCTTTTACAGCTATGGTTTTTATATGAAAAAAATGTTAAGTTCTCCATTTACCAACTACCTTGGGCTATAGCAACACAAATAACAATATTGCAGCCTTTTTATCTAGCTCACTGGGGATATAGACTTGAACCTTGTTTCAAATGTGCTGATAAAAGGGTAGGATAAATGTCCAGAGCTAAATCATTGAGCCACTTCATTTCCTGGGGACTGTAAGAAGTGACTGGCCAAACATTTTATGTCACCAGTTCCTCCTGAAAAGATGAAGATGCTATTTAACTACAAAGGCCATTGCAATTTCTCATTGCACCATAAACTCATGCTGGCACAAGCGTCTGACCTGATGAATTTGTTATAAACATCATCTCTCACTGTGAGAGTCTCACCCAAGGTTCCAGGCCACAAAAGTAACTTCTAAGTTTACTTTCAGCATGGAGGGACTTTCTGCTCTAACTGCAGTCCTGGGGGTCCTAAGAATTCCTTTGCTGTTCAGCTTCAATAACGCACATCTCTATTTTCATGCACTCCCCAGACTATGAATTGTGCTGCCCTTTGCCACAAGCCTGAGGCATTGACTGGCCTTGCATTCTGGCTTTTCTATAGTGTGTGAGGCTTTGTAAAGATCTTGATAACAATTTTTATTTTTTTTTTTTTTCCAGAAGAGAATTCATATATATTCTTATTTGAGTTATGATTCCCTAATGGAGAATTGAGCCCAGAGGCTAGATAGCTAGAAGAGACAGGAAAAAAAATCTACAGGTGAGACTAGAAGACAGAAAAGGGGTTGTCATACACCTGGATGAAGAAGTGACAAGGTGCTCTTGGCACATTACATTTCCTATGGATAAAAAATATTGCCCTTCAGAAAGTTTTGAATGTGTTTTAGAACATTTGTAATCTTGCAGAGCAGTGACACTACCAGAAATGCCATGAATGATGTACACCAACTTTTCAAACCATTATTATAGTGGCATTATTTGGCAGGCAAATGCTGGCTGATCTACTTTTTAGTGGATCAGTGAGCAAACCCCTTTATTTAAGCTTCCTTAACCATGTCCAATATCTTGATTCTTTGTGTTCTTATTTAAAAATAATGGCAATACTTTATACATTCAATATTTTCTATAAAATAATGAAAAAATAATAATGAATTTTTAATTTTGTGATTAATTCATATGTTTTATTAAGTCTTTTGGCACTTAGGGTTCTGGAAACCTCTGCACAGGAATCAATTATGCTTTTGAAAAGCCAAATTGAAAGTTGTATTTGTTTTTATAACAGGGAAAAGGTCACTCAGATTGTGGATGTTGGAACAAAGTAAGTATTCAAAAGGTTCTGTTTTGTAGGATAGTCAGCACTTTCTAATGAATTTATAAAAGCAGTTGACTTGTATTGGTTTTAATATTTTTAACTACAGAATAACAGTATTCTAGGATTAGTCTTACACAAAATTAGTGAAGGCAGGCTACTTTTCTTTAAGATATTTCCATCACATTGGTAGATTCACGCATTGTTATCATCATAAAATTAAAATAATGTAAATGTAATGTTGGTTTCTAGAA
Organism: Zosterops lateralis; assembly: GCF_965231275.1. Taxonomy (NCBI): domain Eukaryota; kingdom Metazoa; phylum Chordata; class Aves; order Passeriformes; family Zosteropidae; genus Zosterops; species Zosterops lateralis. The sequence continues at coordinate 113,679,215 of NC_139763.1, forward strand.
TGAGGTGCACAAAGTGTGAGGTGAAACACAATGAAAGTGATTGGGAAGTGCTTATGTGAAGGTGATAGCTCAGCAACAAAAGGGCAGGATTAAAAGTTAATTAAGAGGAATTATTTTTCTGACACAGGAATATTCTATTTTTTTCAAACCAAGGGAATTATAACTGCAGTACATTACTGCTACATAGACTGCTTGTTAGAATCCTTGTGTTAGCAACAGAGGATTGATCTTATTTTTTCTAGCTTTTTTCATACAACCATGCAATATTTCCCATAACAGAGCAAGCAGTGTTCATGTGGAAGTTTTAAAGAGCCAACTTAAAAACCTTATATTTGATTTGTTGGTATTTTTTTTTCTGTTCTTCTCTAATTATAACCAGAGAATAAATGAAAATTACAACTACTTCAGTCAAAAGAGATTGTGAAACACTTCTCTTGAGTGGCATGAAGGCTCACTTTTGCTCCCATTAGGTTTTTAGTCCCTCAGCAGTGAAAAGGAGTTAATCATCAGTTAGTGTGATAGCATGGTGTTACCTCTTCATGGACTTTTTCCTGGATGCAGGATTTGCACACAGAAAAGTTGTCTGTTACTTCCATGGAACATGACTTTGACTCCCCATAAATGGTTGGAAGTGGCTCTGGCTTTATTCCTGCTGTAGGATATACTAACTTCTACTGCCTGCCTTTGCAAATTCCTACCTAATTAAAACCATCAGGCATGTCCTTCATTGTCACTGTAGGACACGAAAGAAAGACTCCAAATATTTCAGAAGGCAAAGAGCATAGCAAAAGAAGGCTTTATTTTCTAATTCTTACTACCTTTTACAAGGTGTTCCAATACAGACTTAACGTGATTGGTGAATAGGAATGACACCTCTCTAATCCCATTGGTTAAACTGGAGAAACAGCAAAACACCACCTGGAGAAGGATTGTTTTGAGAAAGGAGAGTCGTTTGCCAAGAATGTTTTGAGAAGAAACTTTCCCGAGAAATTTTTATTTGGGAAAAAGTCAGCAGCTGCTAGCAGCCTAAAAATCTTTCAGACTAAAAAGTATCAAGCCCACACTTCATGGTACATTGAATTTGTAATCTCATCAGATGTGGTTGTGCCAGGGTAAGTATTGCACTTGCTTTGGAGGCAGGTGAGCTAAGACCACTGATGCACGTGGTGTTTGTTTATGGGCATGGGATGGAATATGATAAAGACAGACCTTCAGAAACCTATTTTAAGAGCATTAAGTGTAGACCAACCCAGGAGTTTTGCAGAATGCTTCTTTAGGCTGAGGAGCAATGAGAGAGAGAGAGAGAGAAGAGTTAAGAAATGGGAAATTGAGTTGATTGAAGGTTTAATTTAGATGATCTCTAAGATGACAGAAAGAAGATGAGCAAAGAGAGGAAATAGGCTACTCTCACCTGTAATCTATGAGGTTTCTTTGACTCTATTCCTTGGCTGGTGCAAATCAGGATAGCCCATTTGCAGCTGTTAAAATTACAGCAATAGGATTTGGTTCTGGACCTTTTTGCAAGAAGGGTTTGATGGGTTTCATTCACCAGGAAACTTTTCAAGTTCATAGCCAAAAAGAAAAGGCCTCTGCAGTAGAATGTCTGTCTGATCAAACCACCCCTGGATGAGGTCACAGACCTACTCAAAGCCCTGCTCTAGGTTATCTATGGAGAAGATTTCCAGCCTCAGGTGAGTGCCCTGGTCAGCCAAGCTGATAAATTATTTCTGTGTTTTGGGGCATTCATTCCATGAAATTGATTTCCTTCTGTTTCAAAGTATGGTATGAAAAAAGAGAATATTTTGAAATGTCTCATAAAACACGGTAACCTGACCATCATTAGTGTCAATAAAACCACTTTCTCTTGTTTTTTTACTTTGTGATGTGCCTTTGTAATCTTCTGTGTTTCTTTTCACTTTGTACCTCATATTTTATTGTTCTGGCAGTCTTTTTGACTCTTTTTCTCTAACTACTCATGTGTCTTTAGTATGAGAATGTAAGAACAGATTGATTTGCCACAATCCTCTCTCGCATTGCATTGTATTTTTTTTTTCAAGTCTGTAAAAAGGACCAGGGAATTCCTTTGTGCCTAAATTATTTATGAGAAACTGAACAGAATACAGTGGAAGTGTAATCTTTTATTAATAAACCTCTTAGATACTGGCCCTGCTGCAGATGAACTTCGCTAGAGAGGAAATGTCTGTGACAGCCTAGGAATGGCAAGTACCAGACGTGCTGTTCTGGGAGATGAAGCCTTCAGCATGACTGATGTTTTCTAATGCCGCACATGACTGAGGGCAGGACCTTTGGAAACATCGCCTACTAGAATTTCTCCTTTCAAATGTTTCCAAATGAGGCTACTTGAAAAGCAGTGGTACATTTTGTAAGTGGTAAAGAACTAAGAAAAATAGAACTTGGTCTTCTCTCTAAAGCTCCTCAACATTTTTCATTGCAAAATGCTGTGTGCTTTTTCATTCATCACCTTGCAAAGGATAAGCATATATAGAGTTCACCTCACTCTCAAATATCCATACTGCAGCAGCATGGATCATTGAGTCACAGAATCATAGTATCATGGAATCACTGAATGGTTTGGGTTGAAAAGGACATTAAAAATCATCTCATTCCAACCTCCCTGCTGTAGGAAGGACACCTTCCAGTAGACCAGCTTGCTCAGAGCCCCATCCAACCTGGCCTCAAATACTTCCAGGGATGGGGCACCCACAATTTCTTTTGTGTCTATACAATCATACAGCTGCCCAGGGTAGAGGGCACCTTGAAAGTTCCTCTGGTCCAGCTCTTCATGGAAAAGGGGGCCTACTGGAGAATGTCTGGCACCCTGCCTGGTCACATCTTGAACAGTGCCAGGGACAGCAACTCTGACGTATTTCTGAGGAGGTTGCCTCAGTGAGTTCTTACTGTAAAAAATTTCCTTCCTATTTCAAGATGAAACATCTTCTGGTGCAGCTTGTCCTGGTCTTCTCCATGTGGTACGTTGTGTGGAGAGATCCTCTCCATCTTTTTTGTATTTACGTAAACATGACCTTTAAGAGTGATTCTTCTCTCAAATAAAATCGGATTGCTGGAGGTACTAATTATATCAGTTAATCTCCTATTAAGATGTTGACTAAAGGTAAGGCTATGATTCAGATTTGATAAGATTAATTTCCAAAATGAATTATCTTCTTTTTTACCTAGCTACATATAAATCATCAGTAATTAAATTCTGTTTTGAAGTGAGTCTGGATGAGAAATCTAGGAACCTCTAATTTAAGCAAAGGGTATTTCCTATATTTTTTAATCTATTTGGTTATTTGGCCCAGGTCACCCAATCATACACTCCTCAATATCAATTTTTGATTTTGAGGTATTTTAGAGAGTAGAGCAAATCTGTTTGTATTTCAACCTCTCTTTCCTCTGGAAAATAAGTTCAGTTCAAAATATCTGATATTTCTTCACATCTGGATGCTTTAAACCCCAAAGCTAGAATGTTATATATAAAGTATTTTGTGGTTTTAAACTTTGGTTTCCACTCTCCCATATAAATGCAAATAAAATGTTTTCCATTAAAACATCTCTGCCTCGTGCTTTTTTATTGGAGGCATCGGAGACTACAAAGTAGAGTAGCATCCATTTTGATAATACTGCATCTTCACTCTGAGTGCCAATCTAAATATTTCCATCTGTCAGAATTTTTATTTAATATTCTGAATAATGTAAGTTGCAGGAAAAAGGGAACAGTCATTTTTATTTCACTTTCTTTTGCCAGGTTTTGGTGGTCTTACAGTTTCTTTTTGAATTGCAGAAATGTACGTGTAAAGATTTATAGTCCTTTCCTCTGCCAAGATATCTCCTAAAAATCCAAAGATGTAATTTTCAAATGTTCATAAACAAACATATTTTATAAAATTTAAAAGAAAGAAAGAAAGAAAGAAAGAAAGAAAGAAAGAAAGAAAGAAAGAAAGAAAGAAAGAAAGAGAAAGAAAGAGAGAAAATCCAGCTTTCCCCAAACACAAATTCATATCTCTGCTGAAGTGGAAGGAAATGTATAAAAACAATCAAGACACTTTCATTATGGAAATTGTTGTCTTGACATCAGTCTGGAATGCTGCTGCCAACTCTGACATTGTCTAAATGAATATGGTGGATCCAATGGCTCCCAGTTTAGCCAGCAAAAGGCTAAATTCCTGTGGTACTTGCTGGGAAGGAGAAGAAAATTATGAACAAGCAGTTCCAAAAACTGAAAGGTCAAAACATCACATGACAAAGCAAGTTTCAAATTTTAAAACCCCACTTTCTAGTGAAACTAGATAAAGCAGCTCTTGGTGAAGGTTCATCCTTTATGAACTGTTTTATACTTTCATGTAATTCAGCCATTTGCAATTGCCTGACTTAAAGACTTGATATGCAAGGTTACAGTTGAGTGGTTTAGATTGGTTGTTTTTTTTCAGAAAGTCCCTACATCCAGAAGAGGGAAAAAAAAAAAATCTGAGTTTCTGTTGTTTAATTCTAATGTTTATATCATAAAATATTTTCTACTTTTTTTTTTTTTTTATTGTTTTGTCTCTCTTCTTTAAGTCAGATGTCCCAAGTGCCAAGTAATACAGTATCTAATACACAAAGGAATATCAAACATCCACAAATCAAAGCCTGTCCTCTCCTCCAAGGTCTGCTTAGGCGTAAAAGTTAGGAAAATACAGAGAAATCTCCCAGTGTGTCCTATATGAGAGTTCAAACCCCATGAACTCTGTAATGAAAAGTAAATAAATGACTCTGTCTTTCACTGCCAAGCTGTTAATCCATAATGTGGAGTTGGCCTCTGTTGTGTCAACAGTGATATAAATCATATCAGACAAAACAAGAGCCAAGCTGACCCTTTACCCCTTCCTTAAGCCAAATGCAAGCATTTATAATGCTTAAAAACTTTTCCCCCTTTCTTTCCCCCTTTTCACATGTCTCTCACTTGCTGGTTTCTCCCGGGTTGATAAGACCAAATTTACCCTTCTTGATGAAGGGTAAATTTCCAGAGAAGTTTTGTGGTGTAGGAGCCCAGGTACCACTGGAGTTTTCCAATTTGGTTTGTAAATTGTCACATGAACCACTCTCTTGGGTGAGGCACCACAACCACAAAACACACTGACCAATGGCAAATACAGCTCCCTGCATGGAGCTTGGAGTGTCAACACCCTGGCTGTGTTCAGTCAGGACTGCAAGATATAGAAAATTGCTTTAGGGAAGTTCCTGAAAATTCTTAGAGTTATAACGTATTGGGAATGAGATAACTATGTTGTGAAAGTGAGAAGCCTGAAAAGGTATTTCCAAGTGAAGTGGGGACGTGGTTTCAGGATAGGATTTAAATGTGCAAGAACCAAAACTGTTGGCCTGCACTTACAAGGTGAAAAGGTAGGGGAAATACTGGTTCAGGTACTCAAGAGGCATGAGAAAATTCTTCAAGTCACAAATCAGGCTGGCCAATAGACCACCTAACAAATGCAAAGTTCCAGTTCTCACTTGGAGAAACATATATGTTGAGGATATGCATCAAATCAGAAGCAAAAGGATAAAGCAATCAAATCCAGGGAGAAATACATCATGCTTAGCATGGTAGATAAAGGTGAGAATACCTGTAGCAATATGGTTATATCCATACCTATCCATAAGTTTTTGAGAAAGGAAAACCAAAAAAATCCAGCAGACATATGGTGTGAAATTGAGAGAAGGAAAAATGTAAGACAGTGCCTGAAAGAAGTTTGTGAAATGGAGCAGTTTGCTGGACAAGGAAGCAATTATTTTATGTATGGCAGCTGACTTGGCCTGCAAGTAATGCATGTGGCACCTCCTCTAAGGGTAGCAAAGATCCCACAGCAGCATCCAACATCCAGTAATCCCTGACTCAGCCTGGAGATCCTCATATTGCTTAGTCCTGCTTTATCACTGCCTGGTACAACAAATGGTTTAGGGATTGAGCTAGGAATGGATTATTCTGGTGTTGGCAACTGCCTGAAAGTATTGGAGTTTTTTTGTTTTGATAATTTTTTCAGGGGGGTTAGGGATTAAGAAATCCATATTTAGTCAGGAAGTCCAGTAGGAAATCAACAGAAATATTTCCATATTTTTTGTCCATGTGACTACATTATCGCTCCAGAGTTTTTATTTTCTCCTTGCTTTTCAGCTGGTCTAAATTATAATTTTACTGTTGAAATCAATTGTATTTAAACACCTGCCACTTCCAGATGTCCAACATTTGCCAGGTTTTTTCCTGTTGCTAAGTGCCAAGAAAGAAAAAGGGATCATTTGCTAGTCCCTTTGATGAAAAGGAGTGAGAAAATGAAGAAAACCTCTATATGCTGCCTTATGAGACCTCTAAAACTCAGATGCAAAGGAGAACTCAACTACTTCCACTGTGAAAAAGAAGCTTCTATGCGGAGTTCTCTGATAATCCAGAACGCATACTCAACAGAATGAAAGAGAGCAGGATCCTCCATCCCCTCCATACAGCCATTGTGTTTGGCCTGCAACACTTGGAATCCAGGGGAAAGCCATCTTGGAGCTGAAAAAAGTATCACCTGCCCTTATCCTTTTGTAAGTGATGCTTTGTAGTAAATTGCTTTCTGTTTAATTTGGCTTATGCAAACAACACTGCCTTTGGTGAGGCAGCATGACTCCTGAAATCTTCAGCATGAGCAGGATCAGCTTGTACACTTCCTTGCTGCCTCAGAGTATCTGGAGTACTGTCCTTTATGGATAATCCTCATCCATTAATCTAATTATCCTCACAACCAGTGGAGACTTTACATTGGTAAAGACTGAGCTTTGATTCTGAACAGTTTGCTTGAAACACTAAAATTAAAGCAATTCTGGCTGAATTTTATTGCTGCACCTACAAAGCAAGAAAGTAGCAATTATTGTTAATGTTTCATAAGCTCCAGCTTTTTAATCATCTTAACTGCATTGAATTTCAGAAATATTACGATCTGTAGAGTATAAGACCATATTTAACAAAAGAATAAAAAACCTCTTTGTTTGTAGTGTGTATTTTCTTCCATTAAGATTTGGTGAATAGTATATAACCAAAATTATTGTCCAATCATATCTTAGATTAGCTTATTCAGTAATGAGATAAAGAAGCTGTCTGGCAGCAGAATGGGCTTTGGTTGATAAGGAAATAGGTGAATACAAAACAAACAAACAAACAAAAAAGGCTTTAATCACATTTATTTCCTGAGTCACAATGAAAGATTGTTATATTCTAGACCAGTCAGTCAGTGTGACTTTGTGGATGTATGTTAATGAACATGAAAAAGAACCCAAAATATTCTTAGCATCAATCAAGAAAAAACTTGTGAGTTTAATGATCTGGAAAAAAAATAGTAAGAACATTCATTTCTATATTAATATTCTATATTCATGTTTCTAAATGGTTTGCAGCCATATCTTTGGAACAACAAGGATATTAAATTGCTGAGAAGCTTTCTGGAATATTAAAAACTGCAATTCTATACCCAGCAGATGCCAGCCCTTACTCTGTGAATAAAAGTCTCCTCTCAGCAGCAGTTTTTCTTCTATCCCTTTTGAGCCTTCACACCTAACTGTATTCCATGCAGTGACTTAACAAAGAACAAATTTCTGGCCTCTGAAGGCAGTGGAAATGTTCCTGAAAATTTCAGAGCCATCAGAAATTACCTTGGAAAGAACACATGCAAGAAAATCTTGTTTCCAGTTGTGACAGCTATGCATAGATGCCATGTCCATTCTCCAACAAACACCTAGTGCTGGAAGAACTTCAGGGAGCGTAGAAAGGCAAGAGGTGGTGAGCTGCACTCCCCAAGTTCTAGTTACCTGCCCCAGGTGTTTCAGATCTGTTTCTGCCATGCTCTGCCTTTGCTGAATGCTTCAAGCCTGGCATGTTCCAGGAGGAAGATACCTGGAATATCAAATATCTACCCATTTTTTTAAAAAATAAACTCAGTGTGTCTCTTTAATGGCTGTCACTGGTCATCAAAATACACATGCAAGTTTACCTGGAAGACTCATCATAAACCTTTACTCTGTCGTTCCATGCTGTGCTAAGCCACCAGACATGTTCCCCCAGGAAGGATGAAGGTGCATATGTCTGGATATTTATACTCCCTCACCTCAGCCCTGTAAGGGAAGCAGGAATGTGTGGCAGCAAGAGGATCATCTCCCGGGCACCAGAGTTGCAGTGTCATTCCCATTAGCCTTCTGCATTGACTATACCCAAGGATGAAGCCAAAACTGTGACCACCACTTTTGAGGTCATATCAAGGTGTCTCAGATATATGCCAGTACTTGATTCTTCTTTTGGCAATATTGTTAGGAAACACTTTCCAAACTCTGCCAAAAAAGAGGTCGCCTATTCCATAGACAAGGCCTCGTTTGTATTGATTTTCACTGAAAAAGATAAGCTAATTCATCTGTGTGCATAGAACTTATGCCAGCCTAAGTACCACTGAAGTGTTGTAAGGAATTTACAGTGCTTGGCTGAGCCATTAATTTTTATGCTCAGTTTCAGACCAAAGCAGTTTGAAAGAGCTGCATCACAAATGCCTGAGAATCCCTGTTTGTACTGCAGGTATCTCCTTTGCTTTAGTCAAATCATTCCTTATGGCACCAATGTAACACCTTCAGCACCTTTATCTGTACTCTTGGAGATAGAATAAATCTTTTCTTCAAAATTTTGCTTCTGAGGAGAAACACAAGTTAAAACATCTGTGAGAATTCAAGGGAGATTTTTATGAGGAGGGAGACTGTTGCCAAGACCCTTGAGCTGAGAATCTGCTGTAGTTGTGTGCTGCTAAATACTGCAGAGAGTGGAAGGCAGTAGGAAGTTTTCCTCACATTCAGAAACTGGTTGATGAATTATTTTACTTGGAGGCATAGGCAAAGCCCATGGAGCCTAGAAGAGCACCATACCTCCCAGCCAGGGATGTGTCCTACCCATTGAGTTTTCATATCTTCAGTTCCAACACAGAAAAATGCAACAGAAAATATTCCTGTTGGTATCAACAGCCTGATCAGAGATTTAAAAATTTGTGTACTCTCTGTAGAACCCTGAAAGCTGCTGCTGGTCTCTTTAACATCCAGTGGTCCCAAACAGCCGCGGATTGCTTAAGTGGTTGCCCATCACACAAGAATTGTACCATGTAGCTGCCCAGACTGGCCAAGGATAAGCTACTAAAGACTAAAAATATCCAGAATCTTTTGACATTTTAAAATTTCTGAATTCTTTAATGTTTGTTTTATGTTCTTGGATTGTTATACTCCTCCATGATAACACATGACAGCACCCACAAGAACTGGGCTGTTCTTCAGCTTTTATTCTATGGTAAGCTATGTTTTCCTCTGCTATTGATACCTTCTCATTGACCTTGAGTTATCTTTCTATGAAAAAACATTCAGAGAAATATCTAAGACATTTTTTTTCTAGTAGGCAATGTTTATTTCTAAGTATGCCTGTCAAAGTTTTAATGTGACAAGAGGAACTTCGAACACAAACATATAATAAATGCTTAACTTTTTCTTGCTAGTAACAGTAGCAGTTCTAATGCCACAGCACACCAGTGAGACAACAGAATAATAATCAAACTTCTGCTGCTCCACTATACAATAAAATATGACACAAAATCAAAATACATGTTATATTGCAGTGACATGATACAAGAAAAAACAGAATTTCAAAAAAAAAGTTGTTTGTGTTTTTTTTCCTGATCTCATGCCATACTGAAAGAAAGAATAAAAGAGGAAAGACAAAAAAACTACATCTCAATGAAAATTATGTCCTGAACAAAATTTTAGTATTTGTTAAAGGAAAACTGTACTGAATGCTTCAGCTTTGGCAAAACTGTGGAAAACCCTTCCATTACCAATCCTGGGACCAGTAGTTTGTGATTGTGACGACCATCCCTAGGGAAGGACTCTGAAATCCTGCTTAAGGCCCGTTTGCTGTTTCAATAAAGCTCCTTGAAACAGCTTGTAGAGGAGCCTTTGCATCCAAGGTCACTGTTTCAGTGGTTCCCATGGCTAGGAGAGGCAGAACAGCTCCCCTCTTTTACCTGAGAGGGTCCCAACAGAAACTCCTGGGCTCTCACTCCCAGCCAGGGGCAAATTCCTGCTCAGAGCAGAGTCAGAAGTGCCCAGGAGAGAGTTTGGAGGTGTCAGAAAACAAAGCTATCAGAAAGCAAAACTGCAACAGGAACAAAGCTTCTGGAATTCAGTTCTGACTGAAAAAGTCTTGAAAGTCAGATTAAACATTGCCTTTCCTTGTGTTTCCCTGTGCTTAATAAGTAATTTTTGAGGAAGATGAGCTGAATCAGTGAAACTCTTGACTCCACATCTATTTTTGCTCCTGACATGAGGCAGCCTCTCATATTTTGTTGACATTTCAGATTAAAGAGTATCAATGTCTTTTTATGGTTCAATAAAAAAAAATTGTTTCCCTATAGGATCTCTCCTAATTGAGCACCTGTATACAAACAAAAGAGACCTGGATTTTGTTTTAGCCTCGTAAATAAGAAGCCTTGAATGTGATCCAGCCCTTCAGTGAGGGAGCCAAATAATTGACAGTATGGTCACAGCTGGCAGCCACACCAGTAGGGTTCCAAAATATGAGGGGAGGAAGGAGAACAGGTATAAAATATGTGCCTTTTACAGGATAGATTCTCACTAAAACAACATGCTAGTTCTTCAGCTGTAAATCTCAGAACTCTGTGGCTAAAAGAAATAAATCTCTGTATAGTACTAATTCCTGCCTAATGCTGCCCTTTCAGTAGGGACATCCCAAAGTAAAACTCTGGCAGATGTTGCTGATTTTTACCTTTGGCCAGATGGCAGAATCTGATCCTTATCAGCTTAGATTTTGACTCCCAGTAATGCCTATTTTGACTAAATACTTTATCAATAAATTCTTGAATCTGCATGGAAGTTTAAAATTTAGAAATCTACTGACAAACTGAATGTTGAAATGACAGTGTCCAGGAAGTGCTGCAGACCTTTAAAGAATGTGAACTGTGTTTCTCCAACGGATATTCTGATGAGCCTCATCTTTCTCTTCTCACATTTCCTTGAATTCATGCAAATCTTTGAGATCCCCCACTGTGCTGTCTGCCTAGTCAGAACACTTCTTGAGTTGGATTAATAATATTTGGCTTGGCACCAAACAACCTTGAAAGGGTTATGAGTGGAGTACAAAAGCATTCAGAAGCTTTTATCAGGTGTAGTTGTAGGTTTTATTTTAAAGTAAATGCTTAATGTAGTTTCAGTTTCAAAGAGTCTTATTGGGTGCTGGTTTTATTCAGTATGTAATAGTCAAGTCTTGCAACGTCTAAACTTCTTTCAGATGTTCACAAATGGTCTTAAAGAATCTTTTTGTGCTTTTTAAATAAACGTATCCATTCAAAAGATGAATGGACTAGATCTGCTGATATTCAATGGAATGCATCAAGTCTGGCTTTGTTTTGTACATATAAAAGTTTGTGTCTGGCCTTTTTCACGAGTCATATTTTCCTCCATCTGCTTGAGCCTAGATTATAACCTCCCCTACATGAATGTACATCAAAAAACTTTAAAGAGGTACAATCTATAAGTTTTATTATTATAAGAGGACCAGTCTGTAAAAAATTTGGACCAGGGATAGTCAGTAAGAACTAAGCATCATTTCAGGTACTCCATCTTCCTCTGGACTTCATCTGACTGTTTTTATAATGATATGAATACATTTTTCTTTAGAAAAAAAAAATTACCTTGCTTTTGCTCAAGAGTCTCACTACACTTTGCAGGTATGTGAACTATAAGGCAAATCCACAAGATGGAATTTGGGAGTTGAAATGAGAAGAGGAAAAAAAGGTTATGTAGATTTCTTGCTAGCTTTGAGAAAAATTATTAACACTACGCAGAGATCTGTCACATTTACAAACTAATGCAAAAGAAGAGAGAACTGTGCTTTTTTCTCATCTTTCTAGTCTCATAATTCAATACATGGGCTGTACAGTAATTGGCACAGGTTCTGATAATTAAATATCTCATCCTGTTTCATATTAAATTTTCAGAAGAAGTCTGAGAGTGGAGAAAATTTGATGGATTTCAGCTTAAATGAAAGATTTAAGCTAAAATAAAGATCTAGCCACAACGAAAAAAATATGGTTTAGTCCTTGCAAATGTTGAAGAGACTAGGTATCATACTGAAACTGAAACAGAAAAATAGTGGGTGATGGAAAGGCCAGAATAGGGCTGTCAAATTTTAAATTTTAACATATGGACTGCTCACTCCCTGCTCTGGTAGCTAGTCATTCCCAGATGGTGTCTTTAGTGAGTGATGGTGAGGAGGGGAAAGGAGCAGGTAGCAATGGCAATTTTTTGGGTTGGTTTGTTGGTTTCTTAGTTTTGTGGTTTTTTGGGGGGTTTTTTTGTGGTGGTTTTTTGGTGTTGGTTTGTTTTTTGGGTTTTTTTTGGTTGTTTTTTTTTGTTTGTTTGTTTGTTTGTTTATTTGGTTTTTTTACATATATCTACTTAAAATTGTGTTCTATATTAAAAAAAAAAAGAGAGAGAGAGAGAGAGAGAAATACAGGAAGTATGGGAAGAGATAATACATAACTTGGAATATGTGGCTGGAATATGGAACATGAAATTAAGGAAATCCTATTGTTGTGAGCTGATGATCAGAATTTGGATCCAAATCTGAACTCCCCCCTGAGTGGTGAATAATAGTTTTCATTCAGGGCCTTGTTCAGCTCCTATCATGGCTTGGCCCAACAACTGCAGGAAGAAACATCTCTCCAGAATGGGGTTAACTCCTCCTTGGGTGCACAGAGCATCACAGCTCCCCAACACATGCCCAGAGAGGGGCCTGCATGCATTTTTAAATGTATTTGTCTAGATGGAAACCATATGCCAAAGACATGGGGCTTGTGGGTTTAGTGAACACTCAGCTGAACACTGAGTTTATGATGTCAGGGATTATACTGATCTCTTTAAGCCTACATAATTTTTTTTGCAAGAGATTTCTTCTTGTGAGAAACATCCTTAGCTTCTCCTTAACTCTTTGTTGGCAACTATAGCTGGAGTGTGACATGTCCTGACTTAGAGAGTGATTGTACTTCCAGGTGCTGACTCCAGGCTTTTTCTTACAGTGATCCCAGTTTCTCCTTCTCATCTGGCAATAAGAGCTCCCACTCACAGTGCCTGTCTCCATTTTTCCTTCTCATTGTTCCTTTGTGTCCAGCTGTATTTGCTGGGTTTTTCTAGAATATAAGTAACATTTCTTAATATGCTATAATGAACCTAAAAGTTGGTTATATTTCCTTATCATTTCCAGTAATGCCTTGCTGCTTTTCTGAATCTTTCCAGACTAAAGGTTGAGAATATGATCTTATAAGTAAAAAAGAAAAAAGAAGCAAATTACTTGTGTGTCTCAGCTACAAACATAGCCTCTTGGTATGAAAACCCTCACAAGTGTATGAACCTGATCTGTACCTCTTTTGTTATTGTCACAAATCCTGGATGCCATGGCTGCCTTTAATCTCCCAGCTTTGAGAGAAAAATCTCTCACCTAAATCAGAGCTGAGGAGAACAATATGGTGTTAAGAGGCAGCTCATAATGGACAGAGCGAAATTTCTGCTAAAATATCATCACACTTAAAATGTTTCTATTTTGCAATTTTAGACAAGGCTCAATGGCACAATTAAAAAAGTCAAAATGTAGTCCAGAGCTTTGTAAGAACCAGCATTGCATTATATATGTCATGATCATTCTAAATCACTACCACACAGTGGGTAAAATCTCCATTTTTTCTGAATCCAAGGAAACTTAGAGCAGTATTGATTTTCCCTTTACTGAGAAATGAGAGTCACATATTAGAAGTGAAAGCTGCAGACACGGTGTAATGACCTTTCTCCTTGGCTTCTCTTTTCTAACACAAACAGAATTGTTTTCATGGCTAGAGTAGGTATTAAACAGTATATCTTGTAGAATTGGGTTTGCAACTGTCTGTGCTCGTTTTATCCAGTTAGCATACTTATCACAAGAGGGGAAAAAGAAAAAAAAAAAAAAAAAAAAAAAAAAAAAAAAAAGAAAAAAAAAAAAAAAAAAAAAAAGTAGATACAGCTTTTAATTTCTGGAGATATCAGTTCCATCCAGAAAAAACATTGAAAAGGCTCCAGCTGGAGGTCTATTCCATCTGTCTCAGTACTGGAGGGAGGAGGGGCGCTGTCTTCCTGCAATTTTAATGCTGATGCATGATTTAGAGTAATCAGGTTATTTCACTGAGAGCAGAGGACCTTGCTGACCTCTGGCTTATCCTATGTGTGTTTTTCATAGCAGAGTCTCACACATACTTATCTATTAAATGGTTCTTCAGGTCACAGACATGTCAGTATTCTATTTACTGCTTTAATTATACAGAATTTAAACAAACTTATCAATACCTGACATGTTACCTCAGAGGGAAATATCCTCACCATGAAACAGCACAAGAAACTATAATAAACATACCTCAAACAAAAGCTGGTTTCCAACACAGCCATTAAGGGCAGATTTTTTTTATTTTTTTTCCTTTTACACCTGCTGTGTTTCCATCTAACCATCTTTTGTGAAGCCATGTGAAACAATGGTTTGAAGATGAATGGGTTTCCAACTTTTTCATGTTTAATTCCTTTTCCCTTGTTTTAAATCAACTTCAGCTTTCACCCATCCCTGGTTGTCATTCCTGTTAAAGCTGCTCATGAGTCATCAATATGTGCGTGCATGTGTGAATGTGTGTGAATTTATATCCTTGACCAGCTATCTCTGGCTGCTGGAGAAAAACATGGTGGAATTCTCATGGTGGAATATTTGAAATTCATCTCAGTGCAGCCATCCTCTTAGTCCAGCTGCAAGTGAGAGGTGCGCAACAGCACCAAGAGAAGAAAAAAATGCATACCTGAAACCTGGAAGTACATCATAAGAAGTCATTTGTCCCTTACTTTTGTGTTGTTTATACACTTATAAGCAATATTATGGTTTTGAAAATCCAGGAGATGCCTGGCAATGCACAGCAGTGGTAAAAACATACAGTGGCTGGCAGTTTGAATTAATTTGAATGAGTTGATTTTAAATTTCTTCTTGGTGTCTTCAGTGCTTCAGACAGCATCCCTTTTTGGCAAGAAGAATAAATGCACAGTGAGAATCAATATCTGGTACCTTTGAACAAGGAATTCCCTTAGAATGAAAAAAAAGAAATTATTGTAAGAAATTTTGTTATTCTATGTTACTCTTCACTGTGCTGAAGAGCTTTTGACTACGATCTAGGTTTCCCACTACAAACCTAGTCATTATCCAGAACACATAAGCAGTCAGTTCTGAGCAACTTGTTCTTCTGGATCATCAAAACGTGACCAGATGGAGCACACCTGTGCCTCAAATAAACCCCTGAATGTCCAAGGAACTCTGGAGTTTTCTGATCTCTGATTTCTTATAAATTAGCCCATCTGAAAGTGGGATGTATTGACCAAAATGATCAAGAAAACAAGAACCTGCTCAGGCCAGGAAGAGTTTTCACTCTCCAAAGACTCTGGTCCTTGACCAGGTACTCTATACTGGTTTAGCAATTCAAGTGAACTGAGGAACCTCTGGGAAGTGTCTTGGCATCAGCCAAGCCTTGGCACTGTGCAACATGCATTCATGTTTTCTGTTGTTAGAAAATTGTTTTCCTGGTCATTTTGGTCAATACATCCCACTTTCAGACAGACTAATTTATAAGAAGTCAGAGATCAGAAAACTGTAGAGTTCCCGGACATTCAGGGGTTTATTTGAGGTACAAATGTGTTACATCAGCAGGTGATAGGGCTTTGGAATGCCTAGAGAACATGAATTCACCTAATTACATGTAATGTCAATGTATCAGGTGAGTTCCACTTCATTGTCTTTTGGGCATGCAGGTTTCTATTAAATTATGTTACTTTCTCATTTATTATATATAAGTGTATTTTCCCCACTTATTACACATGATATATGTCATATGTTTGAAGTGAAATAAGCAAAGTATAATAAAGTTTACAATTTGTACAAACTGTCACCCCTAATCTGTCAAAAGTGTCATGTCAGGAAAGATGGCTTCCTTTCTTCATGATTTTGTGTCTGGATCTAGCAAAAAATAACATATAAAAATCCAGACAATAGATACAGTAACCAGTAAAATATTACTAAATAAGTATTGGGGTTTTTTTCTGTACATTTCTTCAAGAGTCTATATATATAGCCTATATAATAGACTGGGAGGCTCATGATTCTTGTTCAACTTCCCAGTGATGTTATTTGCTTTTACATATTGAAACAGCTGCATGCTTGTAAAAAAACATAGTAAATTAGAAATGGGAATGTAGCCACTAAACTTTTTAGATTATTCCCTCCATGTTGTGTGACTGTGCTTGGAAACTTTTGCTCCAAAATTATCTTCCCCTGTTTTCCTTTCCCAAATGAATCTTTTGGTGGTCTTGTTACCCAGCCCACAGATACCTGAGTTGTTTTGGGGTTTTTTTAGCATGAAAGCTGAAAAAAAAGTGTCCAGTAGCCCAAAGCAGCCACTCAGGGGGTGGAATCTAAAGCAGATTGTAGAGAAATCCAAGGCTGAGAGATGTTCACAGAAAGAACAACTTGAGTGTACCTAACTGAATCCACAGAAAGCAGAATATTATTCTCTCAACTGGAAGAAGAATTAGGAAGGACAACAATAAAATCAACAAAATTATTTGGGAAAAGCTTTTGAAAAAGCTCCTCATAAAGGGGAGCCTAAGAGAAAAAGGAAAAGAAGTGTGGGAAGAGGAAACACAGGTTCAGAACACAAAGATTTTAGCAAAAACTCCCATACGACGGCAGTAACATGTTGAACATGAGAGGTTGTGGGAGAACTTGTGAAAGCACCTCTAGCTGGGGGCTTGGAGTGGGAGCCAAGCTGCAAAAAGGGCGAGCTGGCTGGCTGGAGCTCTAAAGCCATGAAAAAAGAGTCCTGGGGCCAGATCAACAGGCAAGGAATGGAGCTGCTGCTGCCTCATCACCTGGGCCTGTGGCATAAACTCTCAAAAAAGAATTTCCCCTTTGGCTTCAAGGGGAATACACCGTTACCTTCTGATCCTGGAGGGACTGGGCATGCCCCTTGCAGTGAAAGCCAAGGCTATGAACATACTGCTGACATGGAATAAATTTAGTTTCACCTTAATTGCAAGTTCAGACATGGTTTTTAAGGGATTTTTTTTGGGATTTCTTTGTCTGCCACCATCTGATGATTATCAGTTCCGAGCCTTAAGAATCGCATTAGTTACCAATGTAATTTGTCCTTAATGATCTATTTGTGTATTTCAGTTCCTTTTAATCCTGTTACCGGGAGGTTCTATTGGCTAATATAGAGAAGTAAATATAAATGAGGGTGTAAACTGCTGCTACAGCCACCAAAATGAAAATTACAGAGTTTCTTCATATTTTACAGCACAAGCAGGGTAGCTGAGGTCAGGAGAAGCCACCTTTTGACCCTGTATATTCCACAATTAGAGTTTGTGTCATCTGGGGCTTGGTTATTCATCCTAAATATCTTGTGTATACCACTGCAAAGCTAGTATTATTCCTTGGTCTTTTCCAGCATGGTAGTCCCTGTGCTCCTTTGGTGCCTGAGTATTTGAACAGTTCATATTAAAAGAAGTCTCTATTTTGCCCTTTCTAGGGCAAGAACCTGGGCCTTTATTCTATCTCCATGATTCTTGTACCATTAGGACATCCATTGATTGCTAGTCCTTCCAGGAGCAGCTTCACACTGTATCCATCAGTTACATTTAGTTCCCTTTTTAGTATTTTCTGTCAATACAGCACAATAATACCAAAGTATATTATAGCCAGTTTTACATTGCAGGGCCAAGAAATACAATTCAAGATAAAAAGCTCCCACTAAAGATTTGGAAAACCAAGCCTGCTTGAAGCACAGGGCATATTAGGACATCTAAGGCATACGGTTTTTGTCTGACAAGCTGCAGATAAGAGTAAGATATACATTTTCTAGAGAGCACGGAGTCCTTGCAATGATATGAAAGGTAGTTTTCTGCTATTTTTGGAAAAGCAATGAAGCAGCCTTTAGTCTGCCATTACTGGATGCTTTTGAAGATTGTACTTACATTGCCATTAACAGCCTAAGATGTGGAGTGATGGATAATTTGTTGTGGTTAAAGCTGAGTGTGGTTGTGCTTACAGTAATCAAGTGAATGTCATCCATTTTGAGGAAAAGCATAACACTTAGAGTTTTTTAATTAAGGTATGAGAATGAGTGTTTGCACTTATCTTACTTTAAATAGCAGAACATGAGATACCTGCAGATAATTTGTCACTGTTGTTAAAAGTGATAACATTTACCTTAAAGGAATATTATGCAGCACCCCCTTAACTCATTTCATAGTGAAAAATTCTTAAATGTCTCTGTTTTTCTCTCAATCTGAGCACTTGTGAGGCCACACAGGTGGGTGACACCAGGGATCCAGCAGAAGTTATGACAAAACAACACAAAAATCCTCTTGGAACTTAGAAAACATCACAACTGCTTCCAGGGGTTGGAATGATGTTGCACAGACAACCCGGGATTTCTATTTTTTTCCTGAATTTTAAGTCTGTGACATAGTAATCCCCCTATGTACTTCTAAATGTAATTCCTTATACTTTTCAGACCTGACTAAAAGGAAATAAAATGGTTTATTTTTTGAACTGTAGAGATCTTCATATCTATCTTCAACCAGGCAGAGGCTTTTAGACTCATTGTTCATGGTACTACTAGTCATGGAGGCATCAAAATGTATTTTACATAGAATGTGGTTTTCAACTTAGCAATTCAGTTCCAGAATTGCGGATTCTTCGTGATCTGCTTTGTCTTCCCTTTTGTAGAAGTTTCCCCTCTGTTACAACTCTTTTTTCTGTCCTGTCCCTCTTTCCCTTGTCTTATCATGGGAATTACCTTTGCTCTTCCTGTCCTGCCCCTTCTCTCACATTTGGGTTTGTTCCTCATCAGGTGCTCAGGGGCTGTCCTCAGTCCCCAGGGAGACTGAAGCTGGCCTAAGGGAGGTGAAATCTTTGTAAAATCTGCAAAATCACCAAAGGTGGTGCTTTATCCTCACTTAGATGTCTCATTCAGACCTACCAGCTTGGACAAGCCCATGAAACACTGGGCAGCAGTTGGGTGCTCTGCCTGCATGGGTGTCACCTGTCCCCTGTGCAGAAACATGTCAGTGCTCCCTGTTGCTCCTTCTTTTCATCATATCTGCTTGCTGCCTCTCATCACTAGGCTAATTATGAACTCTGCTGTGCACAAAAAGTCTCTTTGTGGTGTAGGGCCCGCCAGAAGCAGCACAGCATCAACGGGGATGATGACAGTCTTCTAAAATACTTGCCATCAGCACAAATGTGTAATATTAAAATCCCAGAGATATGAAACACAGGAATGAAGCTTTGGAGCAGGTTGTTACCTGTCACATATCACCTCATCAATTTCTGAAACCTGCCTTCTGCAAGGTATTCATCCAAATCATCTTTCAGTCCAGTCCTTCAATATCTTCAAGATACATGTTAAAATGAACCTCCTCCCTGTGGTCATCCATGTAGTCCTTAAGCACCCATAGAAACATTGACTATAAAAAGATAGACTGCTCAGATGGTTTTGTTTTATTTGCAATTGCAAAAAGTAGTTGATGAAAACTGGCTTTTCAGAAGCAGTAGGAGTACCTATAGATAAGTCTCAGCCTTTTATAAATTTGTCCTTTTTTTTTCACTGATAGCCATGTTTACAATAAACAGATTTGAAATATCATTTTCTATTTTCATCAAAACAAATTAGGAAGAGTCGGCTTCAACAATCTTTATCTTAGATAGCATAAAATAATTGCATTTTTAAACTTCCTACTCTCACTTTCCATTCTTCTATGTATTTTACTCATTTCTCTGTGTTGTACTCCCTGAGGACCAATTATATTCTGGTGAAGCTGGATAACCAATATTGTGAATAGTTGATTTTTTACTCTTGGGGTTTAGTGTTATTTCTGTGTCGAGCATACAGACATGCACACACAGAATCAATCACAGTTCTTCATGTCTTATTTTTGTTGTATTAATTACATTCAAAAGCATGCTGCCAATCAAACTGCAATATTGCTTTATGTCTGTAGGTTTTGGAAACCCTATGTGCAGTGACTCAGATGACTTAAAATGCATTTGACACTTAACTTGTGTCAAAACAGCAAATGCAAAGAGTCGAGCTTTTATTTAATATTGCTCTCAGAGCAATTTTTTTATAAATTGCAAAGTCATACAACATAAACACATTGGGAAAATTATATATGTATCTGCAGTTATAAGTATCTGTTGCAGTTAAAGAACACATCTTTCTCGGATTCTTCATTCTTGCGTATGCTGTGATTTCTACAGCAGAGGAAGGGCATGAAGCTGGAGGGGAAAGAAAGGTGAGATCCATTTACAAGGCAGAACTTTACCAGTAAAATTAAAATTTCTTTTGGATCTAAGCAGCTGTTTTTTCCTGGAATTATGTTCCATCCCAAAACTTGCGTCTACCTTGAACGTGGCAGTTTGCAGCACTGGCAAAGTTTAATGGCTCAAGTTTAGGGCAATGGGCCACTCATTTCCCCTTTTCTTGGAAGGGGCTGTGTTTGTTTGAGGAGGTTTTTCTTTTTTAAAAATTATAGTCAATGACATTTGGATAGGCCCTCACCTGTCCAGACATACATGGGTTATGAAAATAATGAAGAAACTTTTTCCAATCGTTCCGCACAAACAAGTAAGCAGCAAGAATTACAGAGTTTGAGCTTCATATGTTTATTTTATTTGTGGAGCAGAAACTACTCTGGGAACAGAAATAACAAGGAGCTTTTTCAAAGCTCACCAAGTTGCTCTCCATCATTTATCACCAGCCTTGGTGAACCAGGGAGGTTCCAGGTTACTGGAAGCTGGCCAATGTGTCCATCCACAAGAAGGCCTTGAAGGAGGGTTCAGGAAACTCCAGGCCTGTCATCCTGACCTGGATGCCTGACGAGATATCAAATAGATCATCTTGAGTGCCACCACACAGCACGCACAGGTGGCCAAGGGATCAGACCCAGCCAGTGTGGATTTAGGAGGGGCAGGTCCTACCTGACCAACCTGATCTCCTTGTATGACCAGGTGACCCACCCAGTAGATGCAGGATGTGTCTACCTGGACTTCAGCAAAGCCTCTTTCACCATTTCCCATGGCATTCTGGCAGCCCATGGATTGGACTGGGTCACTCCTCACAGGTTTAAGAACTGGCTGGATGGCTGGTCCTAGAGGGTGGTAGTGAGTATATGCCACATCCAATTGGTGGCCAATCACCAGTGGTGTCCCCCAGGGGTCAAGCGCTGGGGTCAGTCCTGTTTGATATCCTGATTGAGTCCACCCTTAGTAAATTTGCTGCTGACACCAAGCTGGGAGTGTGGATCTGATGGAGAGTAGGAGGACTCTGCAGGGGAACCTAGATAGGCTGGATAGATGAGCCCAGTTCAGCAGTGTGAGGTTTAACAAGACCAAGTGCTGAGTCCTGCACTTTGGCCACAATAACCCCCTGCAGTGCTCTAGGCTGGGGAAGGTGTGGCTGGACAGTGCTCAGGCAGAAAGAAAGGGACCTGGGGGTTCTGGTGACAGCAGCTGAACGTGAGCCAGCAGTGTGCCCAGGTGGCCAAGAGGGTCAATGGCATCCTGGCCTGTATCAGGAATGGTGTGGCCAGCAGGAGCAGGGAGGTCATTCTTCCCCTGTACTCAGCACTGGTCAGACCACACCTTGAGTGCTGTGTCCATTTCTGGGTGTCTCAGTTCAGGAAGGACATTGAGTGCTGTGTCCAACTCTGGGCCCTCAGTTTAGGAAGGACATTGAGTGCTGTGTCCAGTTCTGGCCCCTCAGTTTAGGAAGGACATTGAGTGCTGTGTCCAGCTCTGGCCCCTCAGTTTAGGAAGGACATTGAGTGCTGTGTCCAGTTCTGGGCCCCTCAGTTTAGGAAGGATGTTGAGATGCTTGAGCACATCCAGAGGAGGGCAATGAGGCTGGTGACGGGCTTGGAACACAAACCCTGTGAGGAACGACTGAGGGAGCTGGGGTTGTTTAGCCTGGAGAAAAGGAGACTCAGAGGTGACCTTATCAGTCTCTATAACTCCCTAAAAGGCTACCTCCAGGTGGAGGCATCAATCTCTTCTCCCAGGCAACCACTGACAGAACAAGAGGACATAGTCTTAAGTTGCACCAGGGAAGGTTTAGTTTGGACATTAGGTAGAAGTTCTTCCCAGGAAGAGTGATTGAGTATTGGAATGGCTGCCCAGGGAGGTAGTGGAGTCACCATCCCTGGAGGTGTTTAAGAAAAGTTTGGATGTGGCACTCAGTGCCATGATTTAGTTGACAAGGTGGTGTTAGGTCATAGGTTGGACTTCACCTCAAAGGTCTTTTCCAACATAGCTGATTCCGTGATTCTGTGACATCCTGTATCCTTTTCTGTCATCATTGAGGATGCTGAATCCAGCAGAAAAGAAGAAAATAATATATTCTAAGAAAAGCCCACAGTCCCAAACCTCTCAACCTGCCCAATTCCTCACCTTTCTGCCCCTGTGCCCTTTGTCCAGCACTGCCCTGTGCACAGGCACCTCAGCCAGGAGTGATCCTAGGATCCAGCAGCTTGGCCTCTGAGAGCAAACCCCGGCCAGCACAGGGACTGAACCACTGACATCTGCCAGCTCAGGGCATTTTCTCTCCCTCTTTTTTAATCACTGTGACATGTTCAGCAGCACCCTGTGCCAAGGCATGCATTGCAAAAAGCATGCTTTGGCACAGGGTATGCCTTGGCATATCTCCATCAAGAAATGAGCACCTCTCACACCACAGGTGGATGGTTCCAATGCAGACAGGTTTGAGCAGCATTTGGAGCTGGAACCACTCATGGAAAGTTCAATGCTTCCAATCCATGCAGAAAGCACTTTCTATTTTCTTGATGACCTGTGGTTTGTGTCTTATCAGAGCATCTTATGCCACAGTATTAAGAATACAAGTGTGCATTTTTAAAGTATTTATCAGGTCTAAAGGGCTGCTGGTGCATTGAAACAGCGGTTAGATTGAAACAAATAAAAACCTGGAGCAAAATTACTGCTTTTATTTCAGCAGTCTGTTTTCATCCTCAAGTTTTTTTTCTAAGAAATGAGAAAGAAGATTTGCTCTTGGGCCCAAGTATGTGGGTTCCAAGGCTTTAAACACTTTGATTCCATCCTGTTCGGTGACATGCAAAACTCTAACTCCTGATGCCTAAGTAGTCTTTTCTATGCTCTCTGCCACCAGGTGTGTCCATGAACATTTAAATCTCCTTGTGAGCATGTTGAACTTCATTGAAATATAAATATTTTTACATAGTCCTCGCTTGTGGTGTGGGTGGCTAAAAAGAAAACAGAGCAAAAGGACTACCTGCAAACTCCCATAAAACTTCAGTTTTGAACCTGTGAGGACAGAAAAGTGAACCTGCTGTAGCCAACATATTTGCAAATAGACACTGCTTTTATTTGCACAGCTCTAATATACACTTTGTATTTATTCTTTGTAAACAGTCCACTGGAAGAGTGTCTATTTAGAGCAATATTTGCAGAAATGGCTATTTTTAAGAAAATACTGCAAAATATTTACAGGTGGAAAATGTAAACTTGGAGTTTCAACCACTTATAAGAGCTGGATTCTAGAAGTGATTTTCATCCAGCCAAGTAGCAGATACCCACCTCTGTTTCAGAGAGGCTTGACATTATTTTGAGGATGGGATAGCCTAAGATCACTTGCAGGTTTGAAGTCTGAGAGTCTTCCTTGCCTAGAAACACCCTGCTAGTGGCAAAGGAACTTCAGTGACCCTTACCTTCCTCTTCTATCTTCAAGAAATGTATAGTGCCCAAAAAGAAAAATACAAAGGGATGTCTGTCTGTCTCCACCTCTTTAGTCAAAAATAGCTGCATTTGGGACCCATGTGAAGAATCTGAATAGATGGATTTATCTGCAGATATGGTGGAGAAAATATTTAAATAATTAACCAAGGAATCTAACTTAGACCAAAGGAGCATGCTAAGTTGTTTTGAGGTGGGTTTTTTTGTTTTTTTTGGGTGGTTTTTGTTTTGGTTTGTTGTTGTTGTTGTTGTTGTTGTTTTGTTTGTTTGGTGTTTTTTGGGTTTGTTTTGTTTTGTTTTGTTTGTTTGTTTTGTTTTGTTTTTTGTTTTGGTTTGGGGTTTTTTTTACATAGCTCTTAAAATTGGAAATTATAGTTCTATATTTAAGAATGAAAGAGTTAAATTTATTTTTGAGGCTTCTTTCCTGAGTCCTTGTAAGCCATATTTCAGAGACTTTCCACATCTGAGCTACATAATCCCTGTAAATAGGGGATTTAAAAGGAAAAGCTGTCAGACCTTTATCTATATGTAATACCAACAGTTTCCATGATAAAAAATGGTTTTCTCTTTTACTATTTTTCCTCTGTCTTTACGCCTAATTTTAGTCTGTCTTTTTTTGTTTATAGCTACCATTTTTGTTAAGTTTTTCTATTTTTCCAGTCTCAGGCTTTTCCATTGTCTTGGCTCTGCAGGCATCAGATGCCTCAAATGTCCTCAATGATGTCCTTCAAAGCTCCAAAATCTATGGAGATGTCCTCTGAAACGTTGCACTCAGCCACACAGCTTTTTCACCACATGTAGGAAGAGAATATGGTTATGGGGATTTACATGGAGGAGAGATGGAAAATTCTTGATTGTTGGTACACAGTAAATGGTGTTTGGTAATTGGTGCAATGGGAGACAAAGGGAGAAGCAGCTGCAAGAGACCTGTAGGAAAACACTAGGATGAAGATCCAAATAAAAAAAAATACAGTTGAGAGAAGAAATGTATTGCCTTTCTTGCTTTTCAGCCTTGGGGGAATAGTGAACTTGCCATTGTTGAAATCTCCCATAGCTTTATTATCAGCTCTGAGTGTTAAGCTACAGAGCGACTCAAGATAGCACGAGCTGTTTTTATGAATTCTCACTTCCCCAGCAGCTTCCTGAAGCCCAGCTCCAAGATGGCTGTGGCTCTTTGTCTCCCAGCCCTTTCATTTCACCAGCACAAGCAGCAACACAAGATCAGATGTGGCGCAGGCAGCCAGCTTAAGGTTGGAAAATATCTTTCAATTACTAAGGGCAAGCTGCTTGTTGCTTGCCAAAAAATTTTAACAATATATAACAAAAACAGAGGAAAGGTATATCATAAAAAATAATCACAGAAATACACATACACACACACACACCACCCCATTTTCTGTTGGAGCATTTCAGGCTGAATACTACATTGCAATATTGCTTTGGTATTTACTTTTTTCAGTCCTGAAGTCGAGAAACAACATGTACAGATAGGAAACTAAAACCCTGAGACTTAAGCTATCACAATGTTAGTCAGGATTTATGTTTTTCAAGCCTGTTCGGAGATGGTCTGCATCCAAGATTTCTATTAACCAAATGGCCAAAGTTCACAGGAGTCTCAGTATTCTGAGAATCCATTTTGGTCCTTCCTTGGCAGTACTTGATTTTATTTCTATTTTCAGCTGAGCACAATAATTCTGTACAGCTGATAGAGTCAGGCTACATTTATTATCAGTCTCAGTTATCAGTTCACAGCAGGGACAGCTCAGTTGTTGCTGGCTGAAACATAAGCCTTGTGTATGGGTTTTATTCTTCCTTTTTTTTTTCTCTCTAGCCCAAAGGAAAAATCAAACTGTGCCTCTTTCTAGCTCATTTCTCCCTAGGCCATTTACAGATTTTACTGTGCTCCTGATTACTGAAGGTAATGATGGATGTTAAATGTGGCATCTCTCACAGTTCATGTTGGTGCCATGCCCATTCAGAAACTTTGTACAATTTCTGCCAGGGTGTGGGTAATTTGCCTCCATCTCAATTAGGTACTTGTTTAGGTTCAAATATCAAAATCCTTTTTTCTCTAATCACAGCATTACAAGGAGGTATGATGCCCTCTTTATTCCCAGACCTAGGCTGCTCTTGGGTACTGAGCAGCTGTATAATATCTTTCTGAAACAGGTAAAGTGTTTGCTTCGTTTAAAAAAAAAAAAAAAAAAAAAAAAAAAAAGGCAAAAGCCTGGACTGCTCAGATGAACTAGGATATATAAGTATAGAACATTGCAGAAATAACAAAGAGGGAGCACCTTTTATCTCCTCTTTAAACCCAAGGTTTCCTCATGTGCTCTGAACCTGCAAGTGCTATTGATTGGGAGATCAAGGTGCTGAGTCTGCCTGTGATTAAGCACTTTGTATTTACTGGTATCCCTCTAGCTAATCAATTCTCCCCACCCTCCACACTCCTTTCTGTTACCCATTAGTGCTATTACACTTCACAGGCTTATGTCATCATTTACATAACAGCCAATCCAGTCTGTGGTGTGTGGTGACTTTAGTAACCAGAAAGCATCACCTTGGCACAAAATAAAAATCCAATAGCATTCCCTAATAAGTTTAGATCACAATTCCATTCTGGAAGCGTTCTCATAAATTACTGCTGAATAGACATGTACTGGAGTCAGTCTCTGACTTTGTCCCAGTGGCTGATTTCCCTTATCTTAAAGCTGTCTTTGCTTCAAGAGGAAAAAAATGCAACTACGCTACATTTCAATTTCAAAATAGGTGATAGTGAGGGAGTTGCAACTTCCAAGGAACTTGTAGGGTTTAACTCAGTCTGAGACCCAGTGTCTGTGCTTGGGAAAGTAGGGCTCCCTCCTCTTACCAAATCTGGCAGCTGGTTAATTCAGAAAACACAGAGATATCTAAGAAAAACTAATTTCTGAGTTTACTTATTCCTTGCTTATTTAGGGCTTTAACTGACTGCTGGGCATTGATTGCTCCTGTGTGAGAGACCTTCTCAGGTCTAAAGTGGCCTAAGATGTACAGCTAACAAAGTCTAAAAAGTTCAAAGGTGCTGCTGAATAGACCTCAACACTTTTGCTGAGCCCAGTAACCACCAGTGTCGGAATTGCTGAGGCATGCAAAAGGACACGGATTTAAGGAAAACCTCTGCAGAAGACCAACCATGAACCTGCTTCTTCCTACATCACTGCTGGAGTCTTGGAAAAGTAAGGTTCCTTCTGCCACCATAGGTCAGGACATGCAGGATCACTTCAGCTAGAGAGGCAGGAATGAGCACCAATTCTCAGCAAGGCAGGAAGCCTACCTGTTCTAGTTTAACTTATTTTGTCCTTGGCCTCAGGACAATTTTTGCCACCCAGGAGAAGCAAAAGCTGACTTCAGAGGTTTGGTCCTTTTTATTTTGCAAGCTATCAATGTTGGAGCCAACCAGAGATGAGTTGTTCAGCTGAGCTCTAATCAACATTAAAGCTCAAGGCAGCAAAGGGGGAAGACTTGGCAGGAAAGCAACTCCTAACACAGGCATTCTGGATATGAAATTAATGACATCTTGTACTTAGTTGAATGGGCAGACCAGAGAGATGAGAGGTGCTGAAGCTCTGTGATAGCTTTGTTCTTTTGAGGACAGTAAAAAAAAAAAAGCCTAGTGCAGGGATTTGGTGGACTGAACCTTACAAACACAGGATATAAGATTGGATACTTACTTTTCTCTGTGTTTGGTGTATGGGACAGACACAAACTGTTCTGAAGTTTTGCAGTGGGGTTCCAGGCTTCAAACTCTGTCCTTGTTACTGACGCTACTTGTTAGAAGAATTACAGCCTAAGTTCAGATGAAAACGAGGGAGTGGATCATTCCACCGCACCCATTTCCCCAAAGTATTTCACATACCTTCTTTGGCCACCAGTATGACATATTATGTGGGACACCTGTAAAGGTAGAAACTACTGGATGTATTTTTTCTGTTTATGCAAGCTTTCTGCATAAAATACTAGTAGTGGCCCTCTCAATTACGTTCAAAACAAGTGCTTAACATTTGTTCTGCTCTGTCATACATGGTTTCTATAATCTCTTCAAAATTAATCTCTTCCTTTTTAGTACATCCCTTATGTCTGAGTGTTTCCAAGTCAAAGTCCAAATATCCTTCAAACATAAGTCAAGTGTCATTCATATAAAGAGCTCTTTGTCGCCTTTGGGATATTTAAGTACTAGTCTGAACCAGATACATTTGTCTTTTAGCATACAGACACAGAATACAAGTAGCATAGGTTTTCTTTTTTTTTCCTTATGGGACTGAATTTATTAAGCTCTTGACCATGAACCACATGTATGTGCAGGCTGCAGGTGGTTACCCTCGGATATTTAATTTTGATGCAAATCTCAAGAAAATGTGGCCAGGCAGCTCCCACTAGAAAAGGGTGTGGTGAATGAATTCGTTTCTTCAAGGACTAAAAAAAATATATGTTCCTGAAACCTCAGAACAGCCAGTAAAAATTGTATGAGCACGTCTCCGTGCAAAAAGTAGTTATTTTAGCCAAGTCATGTTCTCTGTTGAAGTGCAGGTAGCAGATGGCTCTGCAAATGCACATATTGGGCAGCCTGCCACAGGGCATTATTAAGATCTTCAGCCCACAAAAGGACTCACATGAATTATTTTTCCCTACTCAGGCCATATAAAATGCAGCATATGGGGCAATACATGAGCTGAAACTGAGCTGAAAATCCTGGGGCCATCAGATAAATAGCAATAGCCTCTAGGAAAACATGTGGCTGTTAGCACTATGCCATCCAATTGATTCAGAGTGTCACACTTCAAAGAAATGTTGAAATAGCTCCTTAAAAAGTTTTATGGTATTTAAGTACATTGTGGAAAAGAGAAATAATTGAAGCCTTATTTTTAAAACATTTCTGGGTTTTTTAGAGAGTTGTCTGTTTTGTAATGAGGAAGAAGTTTTAAGGTATAATGGAGCAATAATTTGGATATATTAATTTGTTAGTAAGCTTCAGCTTACCATCATAATGAAACCAGAAAACCTTAGAATCATCTCTGAGTTCAGATTCATGGGGTCACACTTGATCTAGCCCACACACCTGACCATCTGCTTGTTGTGCAGACCAGCCTAGAGAGCCTGACTCACTTGGACCATGTCTCCATTTCGCTTGGACCATGTCAGACTCCACTCGTAGTCACTCTTTTTAGTGACATCAATTTTTTTCACTGGGGACTTCATTTTACCTCTTCAAAATTCTGTCATTTTTGTCTTTCTAAAAAACTTACTGAGTATCTGACAGATCTTCACAGTTCACTCTCCCATTAGCAAATAGTTGAAGAAAATGGTTTGGTTTTCTCTAAATTGTGCCAGGAATAGATCACACTTTTATGCCTCTCAGCCTTCTTGTCATAGATTAGTTCCTATTCACATCTCCATGTAGTTAAGCTTGTCTGACAGCATTTTGACTTCTTATCTTCCCAATAACTTATGAGAAATTGCTGCAGGTCTTGCAACCTGTACTACTGCATAGGCAAAAATCTGTTTTATAAACTTCAAAATTCTATTCTGTTTTGATCAGACCTAAGGTGACCTAATAGTCACTAGACCACTAGTTGTCTAGTGACATGGACAGCAAGAAAAAGGAGGGGAAAAACAAACAAAAAATCAACAAAAAAAATGTATGTATTATTAAGAAGAAAGGCATCAAATTTAGAAAGAAACCATGTGCTCATATGGATCCCAGGCTGCATCCCTGTGGGAGCAGCAATAGCGCAAGCAAGCACTTGCTCAGCCTCCAAGCTTCTCCAAGAAGGGGAGCCAGACTCTGCTCTGACAACTCCTTTCTCTCAGCCCTGGTTGTGACACGTCGTAATGTGGAAAACTCTGCAATTCTACTGAGAAGCATTTTCTCAGGAAATGTTCTTTCATTGAGTTTTATGCCAACAGATTAAAAGCAATGTCTAAAATAAAATCTTCAAGGAGATGTAGTCTAGATATAGTCTGATTATTTTTTATGATATACAAAACCTGAAAGCTTTTAGCCAAAAACTTGAAGTTCTGCCTAAATTAAAAAAAATCTGTTCAGACCTCTTCGAACTATTTAGGGATTGTTTTAAGCCTACATCTTAATTAAGGCATTTATGCTCTGGAAGGAACATATGGTCTTAAAACTAATGTCTGAAACATTGGAATGATGAGACAGAGGGAAATTATGTGAAAATACAATTGAAATTCTTGTGTGTTTGTTGCCTGAAGCCAGCAAGCAGAAAAGGAACAGACAGTCACATTGCAGAGTAGAGAACTCCAGTGTCTGCAGCTTGGTATAGAAATAGCGAAAGTTTTGCAATTAAAAGCAGGCACTTTTGAGAAGTTAGTACCAAACAGGAGAAAATGTTGAGGGTAAAAGCAACCTCATCCTCAATAATAGACTTCCAGGCTGCAAGAAAAAGTATACAATGAAAACTCTGCAAGTATGATC
This sequence comes from Zosterops lateralis, assembly GCF_965231275.1. Taxonomy (NCBI): domain Eukaryota; kingdom Metazoa; phylum Chordata; class Aves; order Passeriformes; family Zosteropidae; genus Zosterops; species Zosterops lateralis. The sequence continues at coordinate 113,709,634 of NC_139763.1, forward strand.
ACATTAATTCAGAATAATCTGACTCACATTGAAGGAAAAGATAGAAAAGCTGAGAGGAAATGTAGGGGCAAGTCATAACACTATAAAAGTATAACAAAAAGAAAAAAAAAAAGAAGAAAAAAAAAACAAAAAACAAAACAAAACAAAACAAAAACAAAAACAAAAACAAAAACAAAAAAAAAAAAAAAAAAAAAAAAAAAAAAAAAGGAAACACACAATTGATAAATTTGTATGCTTGGGTATTCCTGGGATAAACAGCTCCATTCTCTGCCATAATTCTGTAATGAATAAGAAGGATACTTGCAAAAAGAGTTCATAAAAATTGACACAGAAATGTCATCTGTTGTGCTGCAGAGATGCTCAAACAATGGGTGCATTTGATCACAAAACCATACAGTTTGAAGAAGGTCCCTTTTTATCATTCTCCAAGATTGAAAAGATATTTCAAAGAAATAAACACTTAAAAATGAAGCTGATCACACTATTGGAGTTCCCCAAGCACAGAATTATGCCAATTCTATTGGGGACTCTGCAAAAAGAGCTGGTAATCATGCAGGGAAGGAGAAGAGAGGAAGAACCACCATTTGCACAGGGTAGGCATATGTAGTCAAGTTTTATCTTACACACTAGATGCAGCATCAAAACCTCTCAGCAAAACAGCTCTCCTGGAATAAATATTTACCTGTACAAATTCTGTGACCTCTCCTTCAAAAGATAAAGATGGGGAGTACTCAATTTATATTCTGTACCCTTCACTCATCACCCTGCCTTAAGGCACAGTCTGAGTGCTGGGATATTATGGCAATGCTGATTGTGAGTAACAATTAAATTTACTTCAAATATTTTGTCTGCAATATCTTTTTATTGGGAATAAACAGAAAGCAAATGCAAATTTGACCAAGACAGATGGAACTGTTGCTGTTTTAAGAACCCTGGAGAACTTGCGCAGCATCAATCCCTTGGTCAACCTCCTCCTGACTAGGTCCTCTCCCACACTGCCATCAGTCCTTGCAATCTGTACTACCCTACCCACAGGGCAAGATGCAGAATTTCTCAAGGTGTCAATTTTGAGACTTCTAATGTTTGTAATTCAGATGTTTCAGAATTTTGTTTCCCTTCTGCAAACACTATAGAATGTGTCTGTATAAAAAGTCTCGCTCTAAGGATTAAGGGAATTTACAATGACAGAGTGCAATTACAGCAGGCCAGTAAAAAACCATCTCATACACCAAAGCCTGACAGTCTGGCACTAGTGTAACAGACATGTCATTGGGAATGACAAACAATTCTGTTATGTATTTTGTTCTTTTTGGTATGTTACAAAGAATAGGGTGATAGATGTGAAAATCCAATTCATAAAGACAACTCTAGTCTCTAGTATGAACTAGAGAAAAAGCCTAGATCAGAAGTCCCAAATCCAGATAACCGTTCTGCATGTAATAAGTGGAAAACCCAGAAACTTGAAGCTTCCAAAGGCAACTAGATGTGGTGACTCTTAGATGTAGGAGGGAAGCCAAGATGAGAAGGTTTTGCTTTCCAATATCTTCCTCCATCTCCCCCATGTTATGACTGTAGAGAAATAAAAAATGTGGAGAAATCTTTATGAATACAGGTGTGATTCACTAGTATCTGCAGATACGTTGTCCATTTTCCCTCTAAGAAGGCAGTTCTAAAATTGTGTAGGGGGGTCACGCTATTACATCTGAAATTTTGGATCTTATGTAAGCAGGAAATTTAAAATAAAAAACTGAAAATTAAAGCAATTGGACCTGACTTAATTGTAATTTGGAGACATGGTCCACCTAAATCCTCCAAGTGTGGAGGATTGCATATACCATTAGATGGATTTCCGCTCTTCCATTGCTCTGTTTCCTGTTGCCACTATTTTCCACATCTCTTGTATGTTTAATATCCTTTGTGGTTTAAAAGGCTTTTACAAATATTTACAGGCTTTGATGTTCTGTACTTGACAGATTAATAACCTCAAACTGTTTAGCTATCCTCTATCTCTTTAAAAGATCTCATTGGATGAAATGTAATACACACTATTGGTTATAGGTTTGAGAATGTTGATAAGTGCTGTGGGAGGAACCAGCTTGCAATAATTCTCTTTGAATCCAAGAACCAGTTTAAATATATTTTTTAACCATTTAAAATATTTTTGTTTGCTTGTTTATTGGTTTGTTTGTTAGTTTGTTTGTTTGCTTTCTTCCCAAAGAAACTATATCGAGTGCAGAAAATTCCATACTTTCACTGGATAATTCAGGACAGACCTTTTACAATCCTCTGTTTCTCCATGTGAACATCACCACTGGATTGGATTTGAAATGTATTTGACCAGCTGAGAATCCCAGAGAAGATATTTCCATTAGTGTGGTGCTGTAAACCTCTCCGGAGTCATCTTCATTTGGGACCACATTCAGCACTGAAGTTGGAAAAGTCCGTGAGAAATCAGAGACTCTGCCAAGTGATTGCCCCCTCAAAAGACATGTGGACCTTAGGGATGAAATAAAAGCTCTAAGACAATTTCTGGAAGTATTCCAGTGAGGAGGGTGCTCTGCCAGGTGCAGCAGGTGGTGCAGTGCATCCCTTTGGGGTGACCCCTGTGCTGGTGCTGAGGTCACAGCATCCTGCCTGGGCTGTTCACTCTTTACTAGCTAAATTTACACTTTGAGAAGACAAGGAAGACTGGGAGGGCAGAAGTGCCCCTAGCTAAGGACAAAGAACGGCAGCATTTCAGCTTTGGAGGCTTTTTGGAGGTGAACAGGCAGTTGCATGTCTGGAAACTCATATACTGTGAATTCCCACACACTGATCCACACAGACACATCTCTTCGCTCTCTGGGGACAGACCAGAGAGCAATCAGTGTCTCTTAGTGGCACCCTGCAGTGGTGGAAGGGGAATATAGCATACATTAACCTAGGCAGAATGACTGGGGCTCTGCTCACTCTTCAGCAGTATGATAGAACCAAAAGATTTCTGATGTATAATAGAGAAGCAGAATTCAACATCTGCAAAGTCAGGCATATCCTCCACATTTCTTGCAAGTAGGAGAGAGTCCATGCAGGGAATGCTTATGCTGTTGTTTCCAAACATACAAACCCAAAACACAAACAAGGTATTACTGCAAGGACCAGCTCAGGCAAAATATGGGAGCAATCATCACACTTCAGAGAATTTCATTTTCTGTCATCTACTGCCAGTTTGCAGACTTTTCCTTTGAAAAGCAAATGGCACAGGGTGTTTTGTGAAAATAGGAGCAGTACTGGCAAGCAAAATAATCTCTGACTTCAGTGGCTGCTGCTTGAAGCCTCAACTGGTGCTCAGTGTCAGTTCTGAGACTAGTGCAGCCTGGAAGAAAACAGGTTTAAGAAAGATGTGAAAACAGCCCTCAAATATCTAATAAGGCTGCTGCAAACAGGGAAAGAATAAATTGTTGTCAAGACCTGCCAGGGAGAGGGCAAAGAATAATGGGTTTAACTTGCAACAGAGAGAGTCACCAAGCGGCTGCTGGGGCGGGCTGTGGGATCATCATTGCTGGGGCTTGTAAGCAGCATCAGAACAGGTTCTCCAGCAGCCATGGGACATTCCTTCTCAGAGTGGGAGTGGGAACCTGCCAGAGACCTTTTCCTACTCCTGGCCTCAATTTCATTGGCTAGGTGTGAAGCATAGGGCCTGAATTCAGTCGCAAACTTCTTTTGAAATACGTACACATGTAAGAATTTTATTATTTGTAGATGGTGGTGAAGAGTGAGGATAAAATATGGAGTGTTCTTTGAGATGTCAGCTCTAAAGCAAGTGTTGAACTGCATAAAGAAGCTTTGTTAAGGACAGCACTTAAGTAATATTTTCTTTTATAACACTAATGGTATTAAAATGTTTTATTTGGGTTTTACTTTAAAATAACACTCTGAGAACTCAGAGTCCCTAGACAGTTCCTCTGCTGGGACTGAATATTGCATCCAACTTAATGCATAAAGTCCAGTAACTATATTATGAGAGGAAAGTGAAAGTATTCCTCAGGATCTTTAACTCTACCTGAACTCATGCATACTGCAGTATTTAACAATTAATTAGGATTTTATTATGACAGTAAATATTAAATAGAATTAAGCTGTTGCTCCAAGCATGAACTGTTTTTCTGTGTATTCCTCTCTCTCATGATGTGGCTGTAACACAGCTAGAGTTGTTATATCAGCCTCTTGGTGTCAGACCTGAGGATGTTCTGGATGTGGAGGAAGCATGGTAGGGTTGTTGGGAACATCTCAAAGCTTAGGATCGCAGGCTGCATCCCTGCAGGAGCAGCAATAGCGCAAGCAAGCACTTGCTCAGCCTCCAAGCTTCTCCAAGAAGGGGAGCCAGACTCTGCTCTGACAAAAGCCAGGCTGCAGGACATTGAGAGGGTCACATGCCTGGCCAAGGACATTTGCCATACTGCAAACAAGAACCCTGAACAAGCAGAACAAAACACATATAGTCAATGCTCTTCACTTTTTAGGAAGATTTCTATGCCTGCTAAACATCTGTTGCCATCCATTTTCTGAATAATTATTATATATTGCTGTAAAATAATTCAGGTTAGACATTTGTCCTAAAGATCAACTTTTAACAAAATGCAGGAGTGTTTATATTAAAAGACATAGCAAAGACCTTCTAAAGGTGCAGATAGAAGTTTGGGATAGCAAAAGCATGTAGTTTTGTGCCAGAAGGTCTGGTTTGGGGTTGCTAATTTGGAACAAAAGTTCAGTGCAGTATGGGATTGAGGAAACACAGATTTATGGCATTAAGTTTGGGCTTTCTGTTCTAAAAAGGTTTTGTAACATATAAAAGAAAGATTCTCCTTAGGAAAATAGCTCATCTGGGAAGAAAGAGGAAAGAAATTTCATTGTTATGAGTTTATACACATGAGTCAAGCTAAGCATATACTTGAGATTTTGTCAGTCGGACTCCTAGCCTTTTGATTTCTGTGAATTATACAGAATGTAAAGGCAAAGAAAAAGAAAAGGTACTCCGAAAAAGGATCTGTTATAATATATACCAATTAATGATGTACTCCAATTAGGTTCATTAAGCCCCAATACAACTGAAGTCTGTGTAGTATTGCACTGGAATGAATTTTGTTCAACTAACCTAAAGGAAAATTTTCTGAGTACATGATTCAGTATTAGCACCTGACTGCATAAATATCTTTTCTTTTCCTAAAGAATAATAAGTACTTTGATCCCATTTATGACTACTTCTTTTGTAGACTCTCCCTATTACATACGTTCAATAAGGCATTATACTTATTAATTTTATTTTATATGTTTGTTGCATATTTATAAGATTTTTTTAATGGGTTTATTCCACATTGAGTGGAATCTCCCATGCATGTGTTTTTTCATGTTGTACATGAAGTGCACCTTCATTATGCATCATCAAACTGCAGTAAGAGTACTGAGACACTAGGATAGCAGAAGAGCATAAGAGATAAATGTTTGCATTTTGGGGGACTATGTGTGGTGTTATGAAACTGAAATGCACCATGTTTCCTAACAATAAGAAAATTCATGTTGCAAGAACCTTTTCTTTTTCCTTACTTCACAGATCAAAAGATTCAATTCAGGCTGAGCAATGTTAAGCTATACCCATAGTATTGATAGATTACATAGTACTCACGTCATTCAAGACTTCCGTTCACATCCTGTGGTCGTATTTTTTCTATTTAGTAGACTGCTAATTTATCATGTTTTATTCATTCAGTTGCTTCACCAGCCTTGTCTACACGTGACTTTTGCAAAATTACATTCTGACTCCTCCAGTCTGGGGGTCGAAACCCCGTAACTTGCCCTATCAATGCCCAAATTTCCCTGTATAAGGCCTCTTTGAGGGCTTTGACTCTTTGCCCAGGATTTGTGGATCCCCAGCAGCCTCTGGGCAGACTATGGAGATGCCACAGCTCTGAATGCATCCACGGCCCTTGTGGAGACCACCAGAGGAGCACGAACATGCGGAGCTCAGGACGCGCTGGCCCCACAGCACACGTGCTGAAATGGGGCTCTGTGCATGCACTCCAAGTCTCCTGGGCTCCACACGATCTGGGCTTAATGGAACATGTGCAGCAGACCTGACTTTTCTCGCAAACAGGTTATCTGTATTTCATGTGTGCAGTCGTTCTGAGATATCCCAGATGCATCAATTTCCCTGCGTTCACATTATCTGGGCAGAAATCCTGGACAGAAATATAGGAATCCTGCCTTTAATGCAAGCAGCACTAGGGGAAGAGGAAATGAGTATGACACTACATTAGCATGCAGTATATTTACACTAAATTGGCTGTTGTAATCTGAGTTGAAGTCATTATTTCTCTACTGGCTGGGCATCACTTCATGCATTATAACGTTATTTTAATTCTGCAGGTTATATCAGCTTGCTTTTTTTCCTCTACTTTCCAGCTGTGAGATGTGCTGCAATTGGATTTTCATGCCATTCCCATCTTTCCACCCCTCTAAAGCGAGAGATTATTAAATGTATGCCCTCTTTCCAATTTCTAGGTGCCTATGAAAGGTGAAAGATAGCATAAACAGGAAATATAATTTGTACGTCCTTATTAATACTGTATCATTTGTCACCTCCTTTGTTACTGTAAGTGTTATGCAGAATCTCATTAGTGGTCATGCTTTCTGGTTTCTGTTCTCTGTTTTAAATCTGTTTCTCATTTCCTGGCTGTTAGTTTTTGCTGGAGGGTTGTTTTAATTTATGGTATTGTCATTCTGGCTCCTATTTGTGGTGTGAGATAATGGTCTGTGTGCATTTCTAACAGTTCTTATAGCCTTTCACGTTCATGTAATTCTTTCTTTCAAGTACTCTCAAGTTCATGTTATTTTGCATAATGCCATTGCTGTCTGGGTAAAAATTATTGCACTTTAAGCATCAGTAAAGGCAATTATCATCTGATTTAGAGTATTTTGAAGTTTGCACTTTAGGTGGAATTTTTTGACACTGGTTTTTTTCCATGCTGGCAAATGAGTAATTAAATAGCTGCACAGATGTTACTGGTGGTCTTTCATGGACATTTCATTGCAATCTATGGGACAGTGCTTTTAAAGTGAGAGATCAGAACATTTGGATTCAGTTTGGACAAAGGAAATCAATGGCTCTTCTCTGTGGCATCAGGAAATAGAATGTTTACCGTGAAATAAGGGAAACTATTTTAATAAACTGGCCAAACCTTCTTTTTTTCTCTTGTTATTATAATTTAGTACCATCCATCATCCATTTAAAAAGGAGAACGGTGTATGAGGGCTGTCAATCTGTAATATTAACTAACCATAAATTCCTCTTCCCAAACACAAAAGTGTCTTGAAGTCATGAGGTCTTGTGAAACACTGAGAAGGGAAGAAGCATTTCCTATTTGGCTTCCTCCCTTTTGGGGCTTATATTTGCATGATCCTATTTTATTCCATAATCACTTGGGATGAACATATATTCCAGTTTAATTCTGTGAATACACGGATTTAAAAGCTCTGGATGTAAGAAGCATGCACTACTTGTAAGATTTCAGTAATGTGGAGATGTTGACAAGTCTGGTGGCTTTTTTTCATTTCTTCACAGGTTTAAGAAAATTGTGTTCCTGTCCTGGTTTACCAAGTGAAGTTCATTAATTTACTGTTTTCTAGCATATGTCCACTTACCATGGTGGCTTTCTTCACCAACACAAAAGCAGTCAGAATTTGTATCCCAGATGTATTTCCAAAGAGGAGTGTCTGAAATCAGCAATTTCAGGTAACAATTCTGAGAGCATTACAGGTAAAATCCAAAATTTTTCTCATGAGCAACCTGAAAAGATGCAGATTGGTGCAGAGTACTCTTCTAAAGTTGATGTCTGCAATCATGCAATATACATATTTAAGTAAGTTTGACATGATCTTATCTTTGATGATGTTCAGAAGAGGCAATGCTGGGTTTGATCTGTTCTTCTGAATGTTGTGCTATTTTATTTGGGCCCTTAAGCACTTCTGCTGAGAAATATAACTTAATTTGATCCAGGAAGCAGTTTCCCGTGTTTTTTTGGCCCTGTGAGCACATTAATAGCACAGCCTTGCATTGGTTTTGGAAATTATGGAAAAATTACTTAAGGCTTTATATAGGTATTATATATTTCCTCCCTGTTGATGTTCATTTCTGTTTTTCCTGATTTTTTTCCTCAGGACCAGTCTATTCCAATTTAAAGAACTAATCTACTGTTTGTCTACTTTATCCTGAGCTTTTGTTCCTTTCACCTGAATCTGAATAAAATATTTTGCTCCTTTACCCTGTCTGGTGCAAACACAAGGCCAGGGGGAATACAAGAGGTGTTCCTCCTTGCAGTGGGTTTGGTTTGCCTTCCGAGTCACAGCACTAATCCCTAATCCCTTCTCTTTCAGGGCAGAAACTTGAACATGGCAGTCAGAACTTACCAATGGGGAATCCACCAAAGGAAAAGATGCCATAGATTTTAATATGAGTAAGATGAAATTATGCAACCACTAATTTTTTTCAGAAAAGGAAATAGTGTGTTGTCATGTCCTTGTTTGGGCTTCTTCCTCCTGGAGATTGCTCCCCTATCTTTACCACAAAAAGCAAGCAAATAAAAATATTCCAACGGAATGCCAACTTGGGAAATATCATCTTGATTGTTTAAAAATTGACAGTCATAAACAGCTGGCAAACTTATGCAATGAGCAATGTTTAGTTTCTTTGGCAATAGTGGAAGAAACTGTTCAACATATAATTATGCAATTATCTATTTTAGAGGAGCTGATGAAGATGCTGGGTGGAATCCTGGTCTCTCTGATACCAGTGGAAATTGGATATTGAAGCGTGATTCCATTCTCTATTGACATAAGTTACTACTTCACACATAAATGTTGGGTTTAGAAAATGATGTGACTAATTAAAAACTCCATGTCAGAAGTATCTAAGGAGACACAGTCACAGATGAACAGTGAACAAGTGTCAATTTGTTAGAACTAAAAATCTAAACATTTTAGATCAAGCAAGCCTAGGCTGTGTTGACAGATCATTGTAGCTAGGCAGCTCCTCAAACAAAACCTGACAAGTTCAATTTTATTAAATTATTTTACACTAAAATAATCTACAACACACTGAGAACTAAGCCTTCTTTTGAGTTCAGTGCTCACTGACTTTGGGCATTTCACATACTTAGGCCAAAACAATCCAGTTAAGTAATCCTCTTTTTGCATTATTTGATAATTTTGTAAATGAGGAAGAGACAGAGCAATATTATAAATTATGAAACCCATGAGAATATAGGTGCAAAGACATGAGGTTATTTAATTTAAAAGGAGAAAAAAATGGGACTCCATTGCTGACACTCTCTCTTTGGACTTGCACAGCTAAGAAAATTCAGTGCATGAGCTGGCAGACCAGAGTGAAAGCTGCTAATGGGAAATCCTAAAAAACCTTCAATGCTGGAGTTGTCTGCTGAGGTACTTGGATAGCCTGACAGCAGGCACTCAGCACAGAAAAGATAAATTTATTCCAGAAGTCATGAAAGGATTCTCAGGGAATAACAGAGCTACTGACCAAAGAAAATATTCAGTTCACATGCATTCTTCAGAAGGTTGTTTCTCCTCCTGGCTTGAAATGTTTTTATTGTAGGTATCTGGCAATTCTGCTGTAATGACAGTGACACAGTGTTGAAGCAAAAAAAAAAAAAAAAAAAAAACAGCCCAACATTAAAAGGATGACTGTCTAAAAAACTGAAGTGGGACCATGAGCTATAAAGCAGTTAAAAAGGAAGAAATAATAGTAAGATTATTTTCAAAGTCCATTAGAAATTCTGATATTAAACTATTGGCAAGAGAATTCAGATTCATTTCTGCTATGGATATGCTCAAAGAACAGAGTCTGACCTCTTTTTTTTTTTTTTTTCTTGGAAGTACTGAGCATTTGCTTCTCCTGCTGACTTTAAATAGAAGCCTTGGGGACTCCATGCTGTTAAGAATGAGGCCTGTGATCATTAGCTGAAGGACCTGTTCATAAAAGGGATTCTTATCTGAGTCCTAGGGCCTCTTTGCATGGGGCTTTTCTTGGAAGAGAAAGGAAATAGATGAGAAAAGAGACAGGCCATACACTAAATTTTTACTACTTCATCAGTCTCTGGCTGGACCTGATGGTTTCCATGACCATTGTTCTGATCTCTTCTTTCCAGCCTTTCTCTCATCTCCACCACCTGAGACGATTCCTGTATCTGACTTTTTGTTCTCTTCCTCACTTTCTTGTCTTCCTTACCACTCTTTTCTCATGCATTTCACTTCACATTTCTCTGATAATTATTGAAAAAAATGAAATTTGGAAAATTGAAACCCTTGATTGTTATGTAATAAGTGTATTAATATCTTGAATGTTTAGTTTGTAATGTAACAACGAGAAGCCACCTTGGTAAGCAAAAGGAGAGAGCTCTTTAAAAATCACAGCCCCCCCAATGCCGAAATGAATGCCGAGGACCAAGAGAGAAGGCTTCAAATGGAGGCGAGGTGCGGGCCTCGCCCCCGGTCTCCCCCCCACCGTGCGGGCGGCTGTCTGCACAATCAATCGCCGCGGGGGGGGGGGGGTCACCCCGGCAGCGCAGCTGGGGTCGCCTCACAGGCCCGTTGCGTCGCAGTCGCTGTCGGCACCGCACAAGGGCCTTCATCCCCCTAAATGCAGACTCAGAGAGCACTCCGTAGCTCCCTGCTCCCGGAGCGAGCCGCTGGGGCGGAGCGCATCCTTGCTGGCGCCGTGCTGTGGCGCGGCGGCGGCAACCTGAAGCGAAAGCGAGAGACGGCATTGCGAGCGCCGCCGAGAAAGCTGAGAGTGAGCAGAGCCACCCGGCCCCGACCCCCGCTCCCGCCGCCATGGGGTCTGGCTCCCGGCGCCCCCGCAGTCCCTGCCCGCAGCCGCCACCATAGGGAGTCTGCCTCGGGCTTCCCAGCCCAAGCCAGCCTCCCCCGCTGCGAAACAGCTCCAACACCGTGGCTCCCGGCTCCCAAACCGCTCCAGCGTGGCACAGCCAATAAGAGCAGCCCGCCGTGCTTCGTTCCCACCATAGCCTCGTCCCGCAGCCACGCTGATAAAACAGCGCGTCCCCCGGCAGCCGTGGGGCCAGGCACCCCTGCCGCCGCCGCTAGGGCCGCGCTCCCGGACTCCCCGCCGCCGACCCCGGCTCCCAAACCGCTCTCGGGCGGCCGCAGCCATTACAGCTGTGCCAACGAGATGGCACATCCCCGGGCTCCCGTGAAGAGCCGCGTCCCGGGGCTGCCAAACCGCTGCCGCGGCAGCACGCCCCGGCCCAAGCCCGGCGCGGAAAACCCCAAAGCCCGCAAAACCACCACGTGGCGCACCCAGCCGGGCGGCCGCCAGACTGCGGCCCCGCTCCAAAAAGAACACGCTTCGTCCCCACCTCACAGCCCCGGCGCTGCCCACCATCGAGACCTCCGAGACGCCATAACTGTTGCAAAACTGCCATGAGGTTGTTAGAGCCTGCAGCCCCTGCGCCCCGGAGTGACCCCGTACATGCAAATTAAAAATCCCAGGTGCATCTCGGGACCCTTTTAACACCAAAAACCCCATTATAAAAATAAACCTAAGTAAAATTTAAACCCACAAGAACCAATACTAGGCCGTGTGTACCCTAGAGAATCAGTGGAACTGATTTTTCCAGGTTTTGTGACTCACTGTAACTTAAAAGTACCAAACCAGAAGTGAGACCCTGAGGCAAACAAAGAGAATTCAGAACTCCAGGAATACTCCCAACGAGGGAAGAGTTCTCCAGCCTACTGAACTTCCTGCTGCAGAGCTGACAAAGACCCTCCTCCTCCAGGGCGCACCGGGCTGCCAAACCCCTCGAGCAACAATTCTAAGAGCTGATTAATAAAGGCATTTTAAGGAGAAAAATATTATCTCTGCCCATTTATAACAATTATTCTGCTTTTTCCCTATCCATTTCTGCCCCTATTCCAAGATTAAAAGGGGGGGAAATGCCTAGCAACACCTCACATACCCTGGGACCCGTGATTAAATTTGCTGCCATTCATTGCTAGCTGTTCTGGACAGAGGGATGGGCAGAATCCAACCTTGCATCCATTGGGTTACCATGGACTAGAGTCCTGCTGGAGAGGCACATTTCTAGCCAGTTGTTTGCATCCTGCCTAGCACAAAGACAGTCACACACACAGCTGGCTGTTCATTATGTCCTATCACAACAACCAAAGGTAATATCATAGTGAATCAGTTGACCATAATTTTTTGGCTTCTATAACTTACAAAGATGAGTGCATTCAAATTTCACTAAATTAATTGTTACATTACTCTGTGATTACTTTGAATTTGTAATTTCTTTCTAAGACATGAAGATTTAAATAATCTGTTTAGTCACCGTTGTTCCATATTAATTCAGTGTTTGGTTAGACTCTGGGCAGACTACAATGTTAGGGTCATTTTAACTCCTGTTTTCATTAACCATTATTATATCTGCTCCTGAACTGTATGCAAATGAAGAGTAGTATGAATTTGTCAGGATTATTGTAACTTCATTCCACTTGTCAGGCATAGCAGGATCCTCTCTAGTTCATTGTTTTGGGAAGGCTGTTCTGCATTTGTCTCTTTAATTTAATTTTGCATGCAGGGCTGGTGGTTTCTGCACTGTAGCCTGTGCTTCCCGTGGGGATTTTGTTTGCTCATGGAATTACCCCTGATGATAGCACCACACATCAGGCCTGCCTGGGTATTCCTTTGTGTCACTGTGCATGACCCATGTGTGTGCCCTATGTTGCTACATCCCTTTAAGAAAACAGTATTATTTATTACCACAATAACTAAAATTCACTGTGCAAGTTGAGGGACAGAAAATGTTCTCTCTCTCCAGAGAACACCAGTCTGCATGGAAAGCAGAGCTGATATAGAATGAAGAAAATCTCGGTGGATTATTTTTTTATTCCTTTTTACATAAATTCATGATAAAGAGAGACATTAATTAGGGCAACACGGTTTTTCCTTTTAACTACATAAAAATACTTGACATAACTGAGCAGTATTTTGTGTTTTATTGTACACACAGAAATTTTTATCTGTCTTGCAGATTATTAGTCTATAGAGAGGCTGATGATAGCACAATGGCACTTGGCTGTAATGGTAGTTTATGTGCTTCCCCCAGCTCTTCCTCACAGCTGGGTTGACTGAATAGAAGAAAAACAATGAATTTTACCCTGGTTACAGTGTTCCAGGTACTTTTCCTCCTCCTTCCCTTCCCCATCTCCTGACAAAAAATGGTAAGTCAACACTAAGCAAAGGTGTCATTATGGTGGCAGAAATGTCAATGCACCCAGCTTCTTGTTGACATGCCTCAAATGCTCTATTTTTCTTTCAGGTTTTTGCAATCATTAGCTTCACTGATGTTTCTCCTGATTTCTTCATGCAGATATAAGTTAAAGTGGAGTGATGCATTTCCTCTTGTTCTTGCCCCAAAATATTGGGAAAGAGAAATAAAAATCCCTAATTGAAAAGCTTTTGATAGAAAAGAAGAACAGTGTGTGAATTTGAAGAAATCTATCAAAGTAGCAAGGAAAGCAGCAAGGAAAGCAGGCAAGAACACCTTTGCTGTCTGGGGATTTCCTTCATTTCCTGGGCTGTCCTGTGATGGAGGATTTCTGCTGCCTGGCCAGGCAGGCACTGTGCCCAAGTGCAGAAAGAGAAGAAGGGGGTCTTCCTTCTACCCACACTCTCTTCAGGAATGCAGATCCTATCAGAACTCTTCTGGTACCTTCCAGAAAAAGGTTGCCCTTTTGGGTTTGTTTTGGGTTTGGTTTTTTTTGTTTGTTTGTTTGGTTGTTTTGTTTTGTTTTATTTTGTTTTGTTTTGTTGTGGTTTGTTTTTGGTTTTTTTCCCCTAAGGATTATTTAAAAATTCTACTGTGTGGGTTGACAAATTTTAACATAAATTATTTAGCAAGTGACTTAAATCTGTTATTGCTAAAATGAAGAGACCCAAACAAACTTGTTCATTTTGCTTTAAGATGTCCAAGTTTTAAACAATAAATGTTTCATAAGCCCATAATGGATGAGGTCAAAAAAGCTTTATGCACTCAACAAAATTGAAGGGCTTCTACTGCAGTCTTCCATTAAGGTAGTATTTATCTACTGTTTCTAACTTCAGTGTCATGCACTAAGAAAAGAGTTTTCCATAAGTAGGGCCTATTTCCTTCTGGAGTGCAATACGGTTGAAGGTTTTATAATCCAGTCTGAAAATGTTCATATAAAAACTTCTATTTTGGAGCAAATCAGAAGTCTAAATTTCTTGGTTTTCAATGTGCTTTTTATGAATGTCATAGGTAGCCTAATAGAGATTCACTTTCTACCTCATAGGGCACCAGACTGAAGCCTGATGGGTTGTTTTTGGGGTTTTTGGGTTTTTTATTTGTTAGTTAAGGGTATGTATTTCTTCATCTAAAAATGAAGCAAATGGCAGGTAACACTGTCACCTCTTTCTTCAACACTTCACACACACCTTTTAGTTTGACTGAAAATGTGTTTAAATAAAGAGTTCAAAATATCCGAAGAGGAGATATTCAGCTTTTCATGAAATTCACTGATATTTGGTTTTCTGCCTTTTGCAAAATTATTCCTCTCATACTTTCATTGTGATTTGAATGGCAGATTTTATTTCTTTTCTTAGAAGGAAAAGCAACAAAACAAACACAAACACTGTAAAAAGCTTCCCAGCTTGCTGCCAGTTAATCTTATTCCAACCATAGCATTTCCAACCTTCCTCCAGGCTAAAAGGAAGGAAAAAAAATGTGTGTTGCAATACAGACAAATGTTGGCAAATTGAGACTTGTTCCAGTGCAAAACAGCATTAATTTCACCTAACTTTAGGCATATAAAAATCCTTTGAGTGTGCTCTCACTAGAGCAAAGAGAGAAATCTCCCGGACAATTCATCAGAGCAGTGCAAAGCAGCTTGTCCTGATTCGTGTGATGCATTTCAGGATGGGGAGGAGGTTTAGGATTAGCAAGAGTCTAAAGAAGAATCCATTTGCTGTTGGGTGCTCCAGCTGCATATCTGGAAGGCAAGTTCCAGCTCTGCCTCATCAGGTGGCACCGCCCATGGCTGCTCCACAAGGTCAACCAAAGTTGACCAAAGTTTCTCAAGGGTCTCCCTAATATCGTGCTAATGTGGGGTGAATTCCCACACAGGAACTTTTCTGCTTCCTTTTTAAAATATTTCTAGGAATTTATCTTGACATCAAATTTTTAGATAGTTAAAATTAGGTGTAAAAGGAACCTCTGAGGCATGAAAGCAGTTCTCAAATATTGAATCTGAAGAAGTTTGTCCTCTGTGCAAGCACATCTTGTGCATAAGACGTTTCAGAGATACCCATTTCTCTCTCTCTGAATTTATATCTGAATATCTCTCAGATATAAATTGCAGATTGCTAAATGGCCACATCCAGCAGCTAAAACAGCTGCCCAAAATGTTAACTGAGCCCTGCAATGAGCTCTAAAAGTTTTGGTTCTGTCATAGGGCACAGAGACCTTCACAGAAAGGAGGAACAGAGCCTCTGATTCTCACTGAGGGCACAATCCCTGAAAGAAGCCTTGGGGAAGTTTTCATCTTCTCTGAGTTTAAAAATGAAGAAATACAATACAATAACTGCTGAACAAGACTCAATGTTCAAAGTTCAACCCTCACTGTGTATACCTGCACTTTCCAGAATAGCAGAGGATCTCATTTTTCTTCTTTTGTGCAATAAGTAGTTAGGTCATTTCAATTCTATCATTCTCATTGTAGCCTTTTGATTTTTAGCATATTTCGTCATTAAACATGAGACATAAAAATTACTTCTTCTAATATTATCAAGATGAATTGTTTGTCTTGCCAACTGAGTGAGTTGAGACATTTATGCTAAAGGTTCTCTTTGTAACCTTTCTCCCCTAAGAAATCCTAGTCTGAAGGGTGAAAAACTCTATAATGTGTTTTGTATAGGTTTTGCTTCACCTTCTTCATTCTTTTCAGTTTTTTCCTCTCTCCATTTCTCTTCTTTCCAGTGCTGCAACATTTTTAATGCATCCAAAACAGATCTTCTCAAGCCAAGAAATACACTTAATCCAAAGAGCAAAACAAAAGAGTGAAGGAAAGCATTCTAAAAATTAACCTCTCCTGTGCTGCTCAGTAGCCTGAAAATTTAGAGAGTGAAGGCATAGCTTAAGTATTTAAAGCAAATTTAAGATCTTAATTACTGAGTTATAAAACCATTGTATTTTAAAATGGAGTGGATACAAAGGAGGAGGAGCCAGTGGGACCATATATACAACTAAAACAAATCATGAATGCATTTTGCAGAATCAGGATACAAATTTTTTCTTTCACTTATATCAACACACAGAGTCTGAGGATTCATTGTCCTCTCTTGCTTTCACATTCAGATGCATTTAATGTCATGCTGAAGGTGATGCACTTGGTATTTAAAGACTAAAGCAAGAATTTGTCCCCATCCTTTTTCAGTTGAATTTAACTTTCATAATATTCACTGCACAGAATGACATAATGCATGCAAAATCTTAGAAAACCTATTTTGACAGTTTCCCTAATAGGCTCTAATTTGAAAACATGGAAAATAAGCTCCAGAAACTAAAACAGGCCTCGATGAACACCTGTAACTGAAACCCAGATGATTCAGTGTTTCAGTGGTGAGGGTTGTACTTAAACCTTCATCTTCTGACTTCCCATGTCAAGTTCTGTTCAAGTCAATTCTGTGCCTGTCCTACTTGCTGACTAAACATTTAAAACCTTAAACATGGTGATCATCATGGTACACAAACCACCCTTTTTTCTTTTTTTTTTTTTTTTTTTTTTTTTTTTTTTTTTTTTTTTATCTCAAAGTGATATTCATCCAAAGTGATATTCATCCAAAGTATTTTAAAATCCATGTTGGGGAACACTGAGGTTTTTCAGATCACGTATTAAACACTGCAAGGAACTGGTTGCTCACCTTCAAAGACAAATATGCAAAGATGTTTGCATGAGAGAAACTGCTCACAGGAAGTCTGAGAGGAAAAAAATGCCTTCTGCTTTAGGAAAAGCGAAGAAGTAAGAGATTACCAAGGTAGTTTCCTGTGAGAAAGGAAGAAAATCCTTCAAATCTTCTTCCTCTCTTGGTTTTCTCTTTATAAGAATTTGTTTTACTTTTGCAAGTAAGTCCCAACAAATCAGTTTGTTCTTTTTAACATATGCTGGGTGTGAATTAGATCCCAGACTTCAACAAAAACTTTGTTCACTGTTTAAAGTTCAAACCTTTCTCACAGATTTTTTTCCTCTCTTTTTAGTAAAGGCCTTTTTCTTTGTTCAAACTTCCATTAGAACTTGGAGGGTGTCTCTTTTCAGACAATGAATGCTTAAAAATCAGCAATAAATTATATTTATTGAGCTTTGAAATTTTGAATGCTGTGCAATGTTTTTTCTATATGGAATTTTCCACTATTGCACAAATGCAGATTTGCTTTCTGGGATAACTTCCTGTCGCTAATATTTCTGCTTGTTATCATGCAGATTTATTGAAACAGTACATTTCTGAAAATCTTTGCTTTCTTGATGCTTGGTGTTTCTCTGATGTCAAAATCAGTGCAGCAGCTGCAAACTGTGTGAGCTCTTAAAGTCACTTTCCACTTTTGTGCATTGGCTCTGACAGATTTGGACCTCAAGAATGCGAAATTGCCCATGCTATAGAAGGCAGTATGATAAAAATTTGGAAGTTTTATGTGGGCACAAAAAAGTTTTTGTAGAACTAATAGATAAAATTTTTAATGAAGAACAAAATTTTGTGTTCGCAGAGGTGAGAGAAAACAAAATTTTAAAGCAAATATGCTGCCAGTTCAATCCCCTTTAACCCATATTACTCATTAGTATCACTGAATGTTAATTTTGAACAGGAGCATTAATTGCCTTACTGCATCCATGCCAGAATTATTTTTAGATTAATGAGAGATAGTTTGAATTAGAGAAACTGGATCTAGAATGGATTTTAACAAGCAAAAATGTTGGTGGGTTTAGCCAGGATTTTGGTTTGGACTATTAGAAACAAAGGACATTTGTGATCCTGTTATTAAGGTCCTGCTGTACTTTCCCAGATGCTGAAGAAGCTGCATTTGGAGCCAAAAACCAGCTCAGTGTCCTGGAGCAGTTGCTGCTGGAGGCCTGGGTCTGCCTTCAGTCGTTTTTCCAGGGGTCTCATGAGAGGTCAGTGGCACCCAGGACTCCCTGAGCAACTCATATTTTGCTCCAACTTTACTTTCTCTTACTCAGGGAATGGGTCCCTCCTCGGAGGAAAGCAGGGCTATAAATGGGACTCTGCAGTCCTTCATTCCCTAGCTTTCTGTGGTCCAACAAACCCACGGTGACAGCAGCCTGGGTTAGTGCAATACCATGATTCAGGGGCAGCAGGCCTTGAGGGGTGAGCCAAAGAACCTAGAGATCACTGAGAAAAAAACAGTTTTGAAGGCTTCTGTTCAGTTTTCAAAAAGAGAAGATACTTCAGAAGCAATGAAAAAGTACACTGCTGGAAAAAAAATCACATAAAACCTGGGGAAAAAAAGCTCATTTTAAAAAGCTTTTTAAAAAGTTTATTTGGGTATTTTTAACCTGCTTTTCAATCTGTTATTTTCAGTCCCTTTAATTCCGGTGATCTCAGCAAACAGGCATTCACTGTGCTCCCTCCACATCTTTTTTATTAATTTTTATTTTTTTACCCCCTCAGATGAATTAGTGAAATGGATAATATAAACATTCCCTGAATGCTTCAGGACCAGATTAATACAGCACACATACACACACACACACCACACACACACACACACTGGCAGGTTGCACTAATTTCCCAACTGCTAAAAAAGTTACTGCAAGAACTATTCAATTTTTGGGTTGTCACCAATGAAAATTAATTGCCCCTTTGGCCCTTTGTCTCACAGCATTACAAGCCAAACCTGTACAGTTCAGAGTTTTTCTCTGGATAAGTTGCTAAGAGATTTCTCCCTTATGAATCAAGTTTTATTTGGACTCTTATAATTGCTAGTGATTTGAATTCTCTCCCCTACAGCTTCTTCTGTGAAGACTAATCAATAGAGTGAAATGATTTATTGGTAGCGCATTAGTTACTCTTGAGGTTTATCCTTGCTTAGGCATCTATCTGCATGCTAGAGATGATTACAAGACAGACACAGTGAAATCTTTAAATGTAATAAAACACCAGCATTTCATTTAAGCTCATTGCATAGCAAAAAAAAATGCAGGTTTTAAGAGCTTTAATATCTGAGTTTGGTTTGTAACATTAAAAATAGCTATATCACACTCTCCTCCTTTGATTCATGATCTGGTCTGTTGCTAAGAAACCCTTCCTCAGGTGGCTTTGAACTTCCTCAGTATTTTCATCTGTAGCTGTACTACCTAGTCGAGCCACAGGATCCTGCTGCTGCCTCGCTGGAATTTTCTTTCCTTGCTGAAAGTGGCACAGCCATTTGTGCAGATAAGAAGCCAATTCATTGGTGTGCCAAAGCACTGTGCTTTGATCCTTGGTATTTCTTGTCTCTTGGTTTTTAAGTGCATCATTTAAGGTTTTATGTAGAGAAAAAGTGTGCACGAGACAGAGTCATGAAATGCTCCAATCTCTTCTGGATCCTCTCTTTATTTTTGTGGCTTGGGCTTGTGCCATAAACAAATGAGCCTCCTCATACTCCCATCCTTGTGCCTTGTCAGAGACTCTGACATGGCAGTCTCTTTCCTTGCTGTAAATCAAAATGTTTGGAGGAGGTTTTTCCCCTTCCTCTTTTTCATGCTTCAAATAAAGCACGTCTCAGGATAGTGGTGATGACACAAAGAGCACCCAGATTGTCAGAGGGAATGGTTTCTTTTAAATATTCTTCCACAGAATTTAAGTGTGCTGTGTTCAGACTGGCAGCTGTTGATTGACAGCCTCAGAAATAGGTTATGCTGAACACTATGTTCCTAACTGCACATGGAATACTATATAAAGTAACCTATCTGCACACCCATATGCATTTAGGTGAATGCACAGCATCTTTATTCATTCAGAAAGCACATTTGTGGTGTGTGCAATGCCATCGTTGCTTTAATCATCACTTTTTTATCAATTTTAACATCTGATAAACATTGCAAAGTTCAGCACATATTGGACTAGAAATAACTCCGAGGGAATATTTATGAATTGTCAAGTTACAGTTTGTTTTTCAAATTAGTGAACTTCAAATCAGTTCCAAAAGAAAGCGGTGATGAAGGAAAAGATCTCCACTAGGAAAAATTAAGTCAGCCGGCAACTAGAGGATAATTCATAGGAAAAATAAATCTGACCATTATATTATGAAATTGCCTTATTAACTGTGTTTGTGATCTGAGATTTTTCTTTTTCCTTCTGCATTGTCTCAATAAATGTCTTTTCTTATAGCGTTTTATACTTTAATATGGATGTGTGTTTATATTGCCATTTTTCTGGCAGAATCATATGCTCAACTAAATCTATTTGCATCTGAGAATTAACATTTGCATATTATGTATTTGTTACTATTGGGTTATACTCTCAACATGTGAAAAATGTCATGTGTTCTTTGACTTCAAGGCAGCTATGCCAAGTGATTTTTTCCATTGTTCAATTTCACTTGGATTTTGAGTCCTTCCAAAATACCTAACAATCTGTGAATGTGGTTTTCAAAAGCACAAAGAAGAAATCAATATTTTTCAAAAAATTGTAGATTTCTGGATAGGCCAAAAATATCTTAGAACTGTAAACCCAAATATTCTCTGCTTCTCCAAACTGTAAATTATACAACTTTGTTATGCTGCATGAAAGTGCTTTGTTTGAAAGATTAAGGCAGGATTTAAAATGTGCTTAGCTTGCCATATTGTGTTTTTATTTTCAGAGAGCTAATGTGGATAAGGAAAAGAAACCAAAGTGCAGAACAAAGTTAGCTTGGATATCCTGTGACCTTGGGGTGTTTGGTGTGAGTGTCTTTGATTTAAGAATTGAATAATAGACAAATAATTTGGAGTTGATCTAATAGCTATATTTAATACTAGGAAAAGGTCAAAACTTTATTAAATTTAGCCATGAAAGTCTCCCTTTCTTCATTTGCAAAAAAAGCCCCTGTTGCCAAAGGTAATTCAGTATCTGCAAACCTTCAGATTAAAAGATGGCTGAAGTTTTAAAACTGAGATTTCCTCTTTGCTGAATAGCTAAAGAATATCATTTAAAGGATGGAAAAATCACTTAATCTGAGCAGGGGGTTGAGGCATTGACTTTACCCAGAAAAACTATATCTGAAACTAAACTTTGCAAGAGATTTCTGGATGTTGCTGCTCAGCTAATTATTTAGACTTCCCTCACCAAAGTTAAATCTAAATGAATGTTGTCCCAACGCTGTTGACAGCATGAAAAAGATGGAACCAGAGCAGAATCTGACTAAGCTTTTTGTATTTTCTCTACCAATCAAGCATTTAGATAGAGTCAACAGTTCCTCTGTCACATTCTGTAGAGGTTTTCTGTTAAAAGAAAAACATTTAGCAAATACTTTTCTTCTTTAGCAGGGTGGAAATGTTTTACCCTAGTCTCCAGCTATTGCTGAAGTACATGCTGACATTATCCTCTGCTTGATTCTATTCACCATTTCTCAATAGGATCTTCTATCTATGACACAAAGGCAGTTGAGGCAGGAGCACACATCAGGAGATGACCTGGCTGTCCTGGGTTGCAGTGTAGGATATACACAAAGTATTTATTCTATCACCATCATGAACTGTTGAAACCAGGTGGGCTAGTGTTTTCCCAAGCCCCCTGCCTCTTCTGCTAATGGCCTTTGAGATGTCTTCTGCTAATTACCTTTGGGGTGTCTTCTGCTAATGGCCCATTAACGCCTGGCCCATGAGTCACAGGTAACTCCCTCCAAGGGTTATCTCTGTTTAATGGGCCATCAAGGACCCACTTCACACTCCTCATCCTATTGTGAGATGCTCTGCCCAGGGGGAGGAGCCAAGCATTCTCACCTGGATATAAGCTGGTATGTGGAACAGTGCAAGGGGCACTTACCCACTGGATTCCCAGAGGACCAGAGCTCCCAGACTTTTCTACAGGATCACTGCTTCAGGAAGAGCACTTCACCTGGACTGCTTCCACCATCTTGCTCAGGTTGTATTCTGACTCTGTCAGTGATCCTTTGTGTTATTGCATTTATTTTATTTTATTTTTACCTTTTTACCTTTCTTCTTATTAAATTATATCTCTGACTTGGAGCCTCTCATTCATTTTGCTTTCAAACCACAACACTGGCCCATCTCCCTGCTCAGAGCAGGCTCAGCCAGACCAGATTGCTGAGGGATGTGTCCAGTCAAGTTTTGAGTAACTCCAGAGGTGGAGACCCCACAGCTCCTCTGGGCAATCTCTACCAATGTTTGACAACCCTTGAGCTGGCTCTGGCTGAGATGGAGTTAATTTTCCCACTGCAGCCCTCACAGTGCTGAGCAGAGAGAAAAGTGCTGAGAACTTGCCAGTGTTTGGATACTGCTGGGCAGTGCTCCCACAGCATCAAGGCCATCAGATGTTGCCTGATGGTGGGAAGCAGAGAATGAACTTTTTCTTTGCCTTTCCTTCCATGTGTGACTTTTATTTTATGCCATTAAACTGCCTTTCACTTGACTGACAAGTGATTTTTTTTATTTTCATGTGATTTTCTTCCTCCTATATTGCTGAAGAGGGAAATAATAGATTGAGTTAGTGGGCACCTGACATCCCTCCTAAGGTCAAACCACTAACACCCTCTCTGTAAAAGTGTTTTCTTTAATTTCCTGTATTTCATTATGTTCAAAATACCTCTTTTCTGAGAGCTTAATGACAGAACAGGATTCTGGCACCATCTTCTTTATATATCCCATCAGTTATTTATACACATTGATAAGATTACCCTGAGCCTTCTCTGCTCCAGGCTGGAGAGTCCCAACTCTGTCTATACTCATTCTAAGTCCTCCCTGTCACCTTCTTGACTTTCATATGTTTAGAAATGGTTTCCAGGATTGTTTGCTCCATCACTTTCCCAGGAATCATGAGGAGGCTGACCAGTCTGTAGTGCTTTGGATGCTCCATCTGGCTCTTCTTGAAAATAGAAGAGCTTTTCTCCAGTCCTCAGGAACTTCCACCAATTGCCACAACTTTTCACAGAGGATTGGCAGAGCAAATTTTACCTGTTGAGACTGAGGTGGGCACACTGAACTTGCCAGTTTATAATTCAGCCCTCTTAATGTCCCCTGTCATGCCATCTCCTGCCCCATTCAGTGGTGAGTCCACAGTTTCCCTGGTCTTCCTTTGCTGGTGAAGGATCTGGGCAAGTCCTTTGTGTTGCCATTCACATTCCTTGTCAATTTACAGTCCAGGTGGGTTGTGACTTCATTAAACCCATCCTGGCAAGGTCAGACAGTGTCTCTATATTCCTCCCAAATCACCTGGCCTTGTGTCCACCTTAATCCTTCCTTTTTACATTTGGGTTTTGTCAGCAGCTCCTTGTTCATCCTCCTGGCTTGGCTTCCTCCTGTACATGGAGATGGACCGTTCTTGAGCTTGGAAAAGCTGGTACTTGGAAATCAGCAACTTCTTCTCCCCTCTTCTCTCCATATCCCACAGCACACTTAGAAGTCAGCCCCAGTGCCTGGCCTCCTGAAGCCTGGGCTTGCAATAATAATTTTTTGCCATTCTCCCTCCTCACAGGATCCAAGACTCTGGCATCTCATGGCCACTGCAGCAGATGTTGTCTCTGTGAGAAACCACCACCCTCTGGCCTATTAAGTAAGAAAGTAGGACACAAATCTGACCTGTGTCTGTGACAGAATACGTTCAAGTTTTTTGAAAATGATTGTGGATGGGGCCTTTGATCTTTTAAAACCACGAGAATTAATCCTTTGGGGCCGACATTATAATGTTTCTGGATTTTTTTTTTTATATAAATTATTTCAGTGCAGGAGGTGAGGGTGAATGGGGAGGAAATAGCTTCAGAGGAGTCATAGGGGAGCCATAAGAAGTCTGTGTGTGAAGCCCAAATCACAGACCAGGTCCTGGGTGGGCCAGCTCTCCACTCTCCATGGTCTTCACAGAGAAGGAATTATTCTAGTTACAGGTAGTTCCCACCCATTCTCTGCCTTAGTTCACAAAAGCCAGATTCCCAGGGAGTACAGGATCAGTACAAGACAGATAGGGAAACAGTGGCCTCTGCAGTCTTGCCTTTTCCACACTGAGGCCAAGTAAGATGTAGACACTGACAGGTCTACACAACACTTCTTTTATTTCAATATTTTAGCAGCTTTGAGACAGAACCATCTGAAGAATACACAAACTAATTTTGGTGGAGATTTTATTATAGCAGAACTGCTTTTCTTAAAAGATGTATAGAGATCTGCAGGAAAGGTGCCGTTTACTTCTATTTATGTGCTATTAAAAATTCTTGGTATGGAGTACAACAATAATTCATTTGTAGATGTAAGAATTTATGTTAAAAGTCCTCCTTGGTTTTGGTTTATATAGCAGGCTCATTATAACACATTGACAAGTAATTTTCTACTTAGAAAAAAAGTTTTATTTCAAATCAGAAAGACAGTCTTGTGAACAGAAAGCAAAGTTTTAAGTGGGGCATATAAAAGTGATGTTAAAACTGATAGTATTGATACAGAAAAAAAAATGCTAGGGGATTTTTCAGAGGAAAATTTTGCAGAGATAGGTCCATTAATAACTTTTTCTGTTTTGTTTTCGTAACACTCTTGCCAAAAACATCAAAAAGTGCTGGAAAAGTTTTGTAAAATCATTTAGCCCAATTTTCGAACCCCTGCCAGTGCAGCATAATTCCTCAGAGAGCATTCTCCACTGTGTTGTCCAAGCTCAACCGCATACAACTCAAACAGTGGGTTTCCACCACTTCTCTTGGGAGATATTTCTACACTATAATGGATCACCTTGTTAGGGAATTTTGTTAAATGTTCCTTCAGTCAGTTTTAATCCATTAATTTTACTGGCATGCTACTGAGTCACCATAATCAGCATACCTTTTTTGCTGGTTTTCTACTCTTCAATCATTTCTAGATGACCGGAGCACACTGTCTTTCCTCCTGGTCATCACTGACCTTGGGTAGCACACCAAGGTTTAGAACATTTCTTTTTTCATTATTTTTACAGGATTGTTTCTGCAGTTATTTTCATTGCTTTGTCAGTTCATTGACTTTCTTTGATATTCTGGGTTTTTTCCTTCCCATTTCCAATATTGTGTCATTTCACCTAGAAGGGACTGGCATTAGATTTGAATTACAGCAATGAGTACTTCTGATTAGTTCAGTCAACTTTTCTCCTTCCTGCTGAAGGAGGTTGTTAAGACATCTATAATATATCCTGAAAGATAGGTTGGCATTTTGCTTGCAAAATATTCTACGTCGCTGGTAGACAGAAGGGTTATTATTAAAAATAAAATGCCATTTAATATTTTGCATTTTATGATTTCACATTGCAAGTGACTTTAATTTTCTGCTAATTTAAACTATGAATAAAACCTTCTTTCTACCTGGATCTAAAATGCTCCCTCCTCACTTAATTATTTGTTTATGGTGTGCAGCCAGTCCCACATGGGGACCTTTCCATGGTCTTTGTTAGGCCATGAGTGGTAAGAAGAAACCACATTAATACAGCACTAATTTATTTCTCTTCTATTTCACATTATACTGCACTCTCGGGTGATACATTCAGAGACCTTGAAGGATGGCTCAAGTTTTGTCAGACATTTGTTTGTCCAGAGTTCTTTCGCATATTCTAAAAGTTAATCTGGCTGGATTCAGGATTCAGTAACCAATTTAACCACTGTAGAAGAATGGGCGTGACTTACACCTTCATTGGGTGTTTTCCATTCATCCCAAACCATATAAATGTGGTAACTATTAATGAATCTGTCCTCTAGCTTTTTTTTTCAGCTACCATCCACTGCAACTCTCATATGAAAGGCATTTTCTTCCTCTGTAAGGAACTGCGAAAAGCCACCCCAGTTTTAAACTAAAAATATGTTTGATTTTGGAGTTCTTATGTTCAAAAGTAATAACAAATTGAATGTCTGAAACATTAATATAAAAATGCACAATGGTTCATGTAATTCCACTAGTAGCTAATTCATTACTGAATTTTAAGAATGGGAGTTTTTTTTTTTTAATGGAGAGAAATATGGAAAGACAGAGCCTTATTTTCCTCATATGAGTTAATCAAGTTGCCTAGTGAAAGATGTCCTGTCCACAGTAAGGGAATTGGAACTAGGTGATTTTTAAAGTCCCTTCCAATCTGTCTATTACATGATTCTATGAAGCGGACACTTTCTAATGCTTACAGGGCTTTTTAAAAATATTGTTTAATTTCTTTATTATTTTTTTTATTTTTTTGTTTTCTAACATAAAAGACTGCACTGAAAGAGAGGAGCCAAGCAAAAGAGAAGCAGCAACATGTCACTTCTCAGCAAAATGCAAAGAAAAATGCAAAGAAATAACACTTGACTGATGGCATTTGGGTGGAGAATGCAATCAGTTCTGTCTCATGTAACACTTGAAAACTTTGCCATGTGGGGATCACCAGGAAAGCTCAAGAGTCATTGAGAAGGGAAACCTGAGTTATCTGATTTATGAACTATGCCTTGCAATCCGCAGAGATAATGCTTTCCATATACTGGGCTTTCCTTTTGTTTCTGACTTCTACCTTTCCTTTCATCAGTGTGTTCATAAGGATACAGCCGCAGGCTCAGAACCAGGACTAAAAGATTTTTTGGGCAATGCCCTTTTGTTTAATTACAATATTAAGCACACATACATACATTGTTTTATAAACAGGAAAGAAGTGTTGAGAATCCTTAATGAGAACTGCTAATCACAGCTTTTTATATGTGTTTGTTCAGAAATGCTAGACCACTTTCCACAGTAATTTAAATCTCTTGCACCCTCACTAATTTTAACAGAAATGGCAAGACTGGGGTGAGAATAAAAGAGGCTGGGACTTGTCTCCAGAGAAAAATATCCAGGTCTGGCATTTGAAGCTGTGCTGTAAAACACTTGCTCAGTTAAGACTGACAAACTTCCTGAAGATTTACATTGTAAAATTTACAATGAGGAAGGGATGCTAGAAACATAAGCAGTTTTTCACAGCTGCCAGTCTTAAGAGCAGTATCTCTGACACAGCCACTGGGAGACATGTCAAAGTGAAGAACAGGTGAAAGAAGAGCATCTGTGGTTTGACAAAGTACTTGACTAATCAAGCCAAAGATGGGAGCAATTTCAATTGCTGCTTGTTATTATGATACAGGAGATTTCCATAGATTATAAAGACCCAGAGCAAGTCCTAGTTTTATGAGGTACTTTACAAAATTTTACAGAGACGTTGAAAGGATAAACCTCAATAATTGTGTGTAATTGCTGGACAGGAAAAAATACATCCCTGGAGTATTTGCAATCATGTTTATGATTACCTGGGCTGCAGTGTATTCACTTTGATAATTTGGACTCAGTGAATCCAGCTAAATCTACTACTCTACTGGAGTAACAATTCCATAGATTTCCTTAGTGTTTGCCTCTTCCATTAACCTCAGTGACAACAGGCAAGATGACTTTTTTCTTATGGATTTACATAGGTTGGCATCACTTTTTTCATCTCCTGTAGCTAAATAGAGTCAGTGAATTAACATTTCCAATGTCATAACAGTATGTAACCAACTATAATCTTTATATATTCTCCTTATCAGTTATTCTGAGTTATCCTGCACTCTCCTCTCCCCAGATTTTGAAAAAGACTCTCATAAAAGCAGCAAGCTATGGAATATGTAGCTCCCAGCACTTTAAAACAGATGATGGGAGTGTAATTATCTTCTGAAGATACGTGGATGATGTGGAAGGAAATTATCCTGGGATCTAAATCCTGGTGTACATACTATTTTAAGGGAGTTAGGAATGACTAAGAGTCACAGTATTTGTTCTATTCAAAGAAAAACAGTTGTGGTTTCACCTCAGTTTCATTATCTGTGGTTTCTTATGAAAGGAAGCATAGTTTTACCTAACATTCGAAGTGTCAAAATTTATTTTCGGATGCAATTGAACACTTTTCCCTTTTTGTTTGTTTGTTTGTTTGTTTGTTTGTTTGTTTGTTGGTTTGGTGTTGGTTTTGGTTTCTGGTTTTGGTTTTGGTTTTGGTTTGGGGTTTTTTTGTGGGGGTTTTTTGTCCACTGCTAGGTTTGGATTAATTTATCTTACACAAATGCTTATGGCTCAGCTCTGACTTCAGATGAACAAGCATCATTCCCAGTGAAGTCAATGGGAGCTGCACTAGGATATTTGAGAGAGCATTTGGGGCCTTTTGCCTTAACCCAACCAAACATGCTATAAATTATTTTTAAACTATATTAGCAGAGAACTAGCATTTCCCCTGTGCAGTTGATTCTGTTTGTTCTGTATCTATTATTGATTTTTTTTCAGGAAATGTTCACAAGTGGAGTCACGTATCAAATCTGATTAGCTGAATTGTAATTACAAAAAATAACTGGCACAGAATTAGGTAGCAGAGACTGGAAGTGCCTTTAGGAATTCAGTCAACTTTATGCCCTTGTACATGGAGAGCAATTTAGCTTTAAAATTTGTACCACAGGTAATAAATCAAATTTAATTTTCAAAGACCCTTTTGTTTAGCATTGGGTTTAAATATAGCATAAGCTATTTCTCCCTCTACCTATAAAAAATGTAAATTATTCATGTTACCTGCATTCAATGACCTCTAGATGAACCTTCCTAAACCACAAATTACCTGCTACAGCACAAGTTCATTCCCAGGCTGTGTGCACAGTGTCTAACTTAATCTTTCAAAGCTACAATTACAGGTTAGGTTACTTTTAGTTTGGCTGCAGCTGATGATTAGTTAGTAAATATGACATTTTGATTGGTCTGAGAAAAATCCTTAAATTAGAGCTTTCTGTTATTATAGAACCAAAAGACTTATAAGGCATCTTTGTATGTGTTGGGCCAGATTGTCAGAACAGTTCTGTGGTCCTCACCTCTGGTGCACAGAATCTATTTGAGTTACTGTCTTAAGATTCTTCTTCTGTTTTGCATAATACACAATACTAGTATTATGCAATAATACTACTATGCAATAGCATTATAGTAATACACTATTATACTATAGTAATAATACTCTTATGCAATAGTATTATTATACATTCCCAGAGGTTCAAATAATATTGTCCTACTGGCCACATAAGTCCTTAAAAGATATTTCTCTTTTATCACTGAGGTCTTTCAATTTCCACAAGTTCCTGAGAAAAGAAAGTAAAATCCCTCCCATGTTTACTTTCTCTTTGTGGCAAAAGGAAGCTTGGTTGTTTTCATTTCTTTGACTTCAATGTATATAAAAAAAAAAACTGCACAGAGAGATGAAATTGGCAAAACTATGGATCTTTGTTGACTGGCTGAAGCTTCTGGAGAAGGGAAAATACTACAAAACATTGATCCGATTGGTTGTGTTGCAATTGTGTTCAGAAAAAAATATAAATTATTTTGATTTACTGACAAAAACCTAAGTTAGCCTGTATAAAATTGGAAATCAACTAGTGTAATTTATTGATTTCACTCTTGCAACCATTTCTCTTATTTCTAATTCAACCATTTGACATGGCGTGGGCCGCCTTCTCTCTGCCTCAGTGGTTTAAGGCTATGAGATATGAGAAGGACTCTGATCATAACCATGTCCACAGTTTCCAGTCTATTGCAGCAACATTTTTGGCAAATCTGCATCTCTCCTTCTCATCTCCTTCTTTAGCCTCAGATTTAGACAGCTCATCCTCTGACTCCCCCATGCAGAGACTGGACCTTGTCCAGGCCCCTGTGGATGGCACCCCAGCCTTCAGGCGTGAAATAGTATTTCAGTGTTCTAGTATTGATAATTTTTTTGCCATCTGGTAAGGAGGCATCCCCTTTCCTTTTGGCCAAGCCTTTTTTAGTCAGTGGGCTGCCTAAATTGACATCGACCATATGGAAAAAGTACAAACGAATAAATTCCTTAAAGAGTGGAAAGTGACAGACACAACTGTAAGGAATCAAACCGATGGATCCATCAGAAACCAGCAAGAGATAAATTCCTCTTCCTTGTTTGTCTTCCCTTTTCCTCTGAATATTAATAGTTTTTTTTAAAGGCAGGAAAAGCAACGTAGAAAGGATAAGAATCAATCCATGCATCAAAACAAAGCAGCCAGAGTAACTAAAGGTTTCTGGGATCTGGCAAAAGATCCAAGAGTTTCTGCAGGCTTCTGGAGTCTGAATGGATGCCTGGGACATTTTGTACTAATATATTTGGAAAATACTCAAGTCACATAACTGCCCCAATGAGTGTGAGCTGTATTGAATGCATTATAAATCCTTGTGCTCAGTCTGGGTCGTTAGCTTCTTTTATCCTGTAGGTTTTTGGGGTTCTAATAAGTGCTGCAGATTGACTGTGACTTCAGAATTCTGTATAGGTGCCTTAGTCTGCCATTAAAATAAGCCAACTGAATGAAGACTGGGCATTTTTGGCAAATGTCAGGATATTTGCTAACTTTTTTTTTTGGGCAGCTAATTAGCATTAAATTAGTACAGCTAATTCAGTACAATTGTCAGTAGTAGGGTGACTGTCTTTATCATAAGCCCATCTGAGTGATACATATATCACTTTGTCATTAGAGACACAAAGGGGTGGCTTGTAGATGTTATCCTTACTGATGGAGTTCCAAGGTATGTAAAAAAGGAAAAAAAAAACCAGTTATGGTAGTCTCTAGATCCTTAGTATTAGATTTCAAAAACCACATGCAATTCAAACAGCCCTCTGAAAACAGGGGATTATTTTTTGTTCCTTAGGATATCTATTACCTTTTGGGTTTGTGTAGCTGTATAGCTGCCCAAGGAACTATAAAATGAAGCCAAAGGACCTAGTAAGTAAAAAATATTATGCAAGTGCTGTTAAAACTCACTTTAATTTGTTGTATAAAGTGCAAGTAATGACTTATTCCACCACTGGAAACTCTGATTTAAGATCTCAAAATTTAGAGCTATGTCTTTCCAAAGCCATCAGCATTTGACCCGAGACCTCTCCAGTTAAGAAAAGTCAGAAAGGCAGACCTTAGATATCCGAAGTTGGATATCAGAAGTTGGGATCCTAAGGTCTGTTTAAACATCCTGGTAGATCTGTTTCCAGAAGTGCCAAGCAGCAAGTTTCCAGTACAAGGCTTTGATTGAAGAGTTTGATTTTGACCCTACAGAAAGAGGTAGAGAGACTTTATAATGAGAGGATGTAGTGACAAGACAAGGGGTAATGGCTTCAAACTGAAAGCAAGTAGAGTTGGATTAGAGATTGGGAAAAATTCTTCCCTAGGAGAATAGTAAGGCCCTGGCAAAGGCTGCCCAGAAAAAATTTAGATGCCTCACCCCTGGAAGTGACCAAGGCCAGGTTGGAGGGAGCTCTGAGCAACGTGGTCTGGTGGAAAGTGTCCTTGCTGCTCACAGCAAGGGGGTTGGAATGAGATGGTTTTTAAGGCTCCTTCCAACCCAAATCATTTTGTGATTCTATTCCACCAGCTGAGCAGAAGTCAGCACCAGCCACTGACAGTCCCATCTTTCAGCCACTGCTCAGGGAGGGCCACAGGGCCATGAAGCTGCTTTGCCAAAACTGCAGCTGCAGAAACACTGTAGATCCTTGACCTTGGACTGACGGAGCTACTCTTGAGGAGGTGAGCCTGCTGGGAGGTAAAACTGCAATACAAAGAGACTGGTAGTCACTAAAGTCACTAAAAAAAAATATAATAATAATAATAATAATAATAATAATAATAATAATAAATATAAAAAAAAAAAAAAAAAAAAAAAAAAAAAAAAACCTACCAGAACACCATTGTTTTCACATTTTCCTAATAAAATGCTGTGGCACTGTAAATCTGGTTTTATTTTATTTGTAATGGCAGAAATGTGTTTATCATAAAATCAAACCCTATTTCAAACTGTAGGCCATAGGACAGTGATATAATTTATGCTATTCAGGATCATGGTTTGCATCACTCCAGTCTGAACAAAAGATTGCAATATGCTACTTAAAATCCCATACTTTTAAAATGCATTATAACACTAAGTACACACTCAGGTCTGTGTTGACACTGCAGTTTGTGGCAAAGTAAATCAGAAAAGTGTAAAGCAGTTAAATGACAACACGTGGAGTAAAGTATGACTATTTGGAATAGTTGTAACAAAGGCTCGGTGAGAAATGGAAAA
The DNA here is from genome assembly GCF_965231275.1 of Zosterops lateralis. NCBI lineage: Eukaryota > Metazoa > Chordata > Aves > Passeriformes > Zosteropidae > Zosterops > Zosterops lateralis. The sequence continues at coordinate 113,741,986 of NC_139763.1, forward strand.
CACAACTGATAAGTCATGGTATAATTAAATGTGCTCAAGTTTCAGTTTATCGAAAATTCCTCTTCTCCATAGTGCCAACACCCAAGTGCCTGTTAATTACATTTAAAATTATGTCTCAGTCTATAAAATTATGTCTCAGTCATGGGCTTGTAACAACTGACTTCCCTCTAAACCAGACTATTTTATTTTGTGATATAAGTATGCATGAGCACTGCATCTCTACAGCAATGTAAATGTGTGTAAAGTTGCAAGAAAGAAATTAAAGTGATTAGATGCATAAAAGCAGTCTTCAATGGCTCAGTTGTATCAAAATTTCCCACACAGATAGAACATTCAGCAATCAAGCATACCAAATTAAAAAAGCCCTACAAACTTATTGTGAATTGCAACATAAATGTTGTTCTTTAATAAATCGTGACAAAGAAACCGTTTTAAAAGATAATGGGATTCACCGTCACATCCAAATAGAAGGTACCATGCAAAAAACTATTCTTTTCTCATTTTCTAGTCGTCTTGGTATGATGCCTGAGGTAAAAAGTGTAGAGATTTGTGGATATAATGTAAATTATGAATGGGGCATTCTGTAATTGCAAAAAATAGAGCCACAAATGTCTGTATTAATAGACCATTTTGATCTGTACACTTGATTTTTCACTTGAGAGGGCAGCAGCTTCATCTTATTCCACTTGAGAGGCTGGATCTCTTCATAATAAGTACCCACTCCACTCTGAGGCATTGAATACGAAGATCAACCACTCTTTGTGGTTCTGCAGTTCCCGTCTGGGAATCACCAAAAATAATTTGAGCAGAGAGGTGGAAGTGGGAGAATCATCCCAAAGACAAGAGGAAAAGACTAAATGCACTTGAGATCAAGAAAGGAGAAAGCTCTACCAGGCTCTGAGCTGAGGCAGCCTCTCACGTTTTCATCACCTTCTATTCATCTCCTACAGTTCTTCCAGGAATATGAGGCTGCAGGATTTTATTTTGAATAAGAGGGGCTATGATGAGATTGCCTCAACCCATTTAAGAAGCCAAACATACAAAATATGATTTAGGATACAAACTGAAACATGCTAGGGATACAAAATTTATTATAAAATTACATTAGGGCGGCTCAATCTGAACAGATCTTTATTTCTCTTTTGTATAAAAACATATTGTACTAGGATCTCAGTGGGGATACATTTTCAGAGCTCATTCACTTTCACAGAGCTACACAAATCTACACCAGGTGAGAATCTTACCTAATATTGATTTTCTTGATAACATTTCAGCAAGGGATTTAATTCGGGATTAAATGTGTATTTCCTCTCTTCCTGCTTATATTGCATTCTCTGTGTGTTCTTAGGATATCTATAGACAATTGAAACAGAGGTTATGCATTGATCAATACTAAAAAAGGAATAAAAGTGGACAGATCTAGTCAAACAAGGTCAATCGAGGCACTAAATGCAGCTCTGAGTAATAAGACATGTTACAAGGGAGTACAAACTAGTGAGAAAGACTTGTGGACATCTATGACTTTTAAAAATCTGGGAAACCATCTTTCTTTAAAATGAGGCATTTCACTGTTGAATGTCTCTAACCAGGAAATACAATCAAAGAGGCAGATAGCCCCAGGATGAAGAAGATTGCTAAAGAATAAATTAAGAATTTGTTGAAAAGCAACTGAAAATGTTTCCTTCAAAGTATGAGAGCTTTTTTATTATTATTATTTTTCAGTCGTCATAATTTAAAAATATCCTCAAGGTGTTTCAAAAGGGGACTAGGAAGCCAAGAAGCTACTGAAGAAGGCCCAGCAGAGGCTGGAAAAGTAGTGAGGGGTCTGGACATTTCTCTTATGAGGAGAGACTGCAGGATTTGGGCCTGGTGAGACTGGAGAGGGCTGACAGGGGAGCTCATTATTGCACACAAATATCTCCAAGGGGAGTGCCAAGAGGTTGGTGCCAGACTCTTTCCAGTGGGGCCCAGTGACAGGGCAAGGGGCAATGGCCACCAACTAAAACATAAGAAGTTTCATCTCAACATGAAGAACTTTACACGGAGGGAGGCAGAGCACTGGAACAACTGCCCAGGGAGGGTGTGGAATCTCCATCTCTGGAGACACTCCAAACCCACTTGGACACATTCCTTTGTCACCCGCTCCAGGTGACCCTGCCTTGGAGTGGATTATTTCCAGAGGGTTCTCCCAAACCAAACTATTCTGTGAAATCTACTTTTCTAACTCAAGCACCATGTAGAAGTTGCACATTATTCTATGAAATCACTGGGGGTCTACCACAGGTAAATTCAGAAAACTGCTTGGGAATAGAGTAGCCATGTGGGTGCTTGAAATAACAATTTTAGAAAAAAAAATCTATATCAAATATCTCACAAATATCTATAACTATTTGAAAAATCAAGAAGCTTGCTTAAATTCCCAATGAACTTCCAACATCTCCCTGGATATGCTGCATATTTGGACCTTTCATCACTCACTAGAGTAGCTTAGCAAAAGTTTAAAAGGAAGATGTACCATAGGGGATACAATTCAGTTAGGGAATTTATCCCATAGAGGAAAAAGAGTCCTCATATCTCAGAACTGGAGTTGCCAGGAGATATAATGAGACAATTTCAGGTCTATTTTAAAGTTTTCAAACTAATATTTTCTTTACTCAGCTTTCAACTAAAAAAAAAAAAAAAAAAATCCCCAACACATATTAAAGCAGAAAGCTTTTAGATAAACCATTTTTATTCAGTCAAAACTGCCAATGTCATAAAGTCTATATTCTAGTCTGCTCTATAAGTGTAGTCAAAGCATTTGTCTGTTCAGTGTTACAGAAGTTCAATGGAAACAAGTGATAGACTTCCACAAATAAAAGAATGGAGAAAAAGAGAAGACCCCTCATTTTCCTCCTGCAGGAAAGGAGAAATTGGCTCCTATTTATCACATACTTAATGGCTGAAGCTGGATGAGAAAGACAAAGGTCTTTTCAACAATTAAAACCACAGTGGTTATAACTCCAATAAGTCTGACAAAGTATGATATTATTTGACATCTAGTATAGTGTGTGGTTGTTAGTGACAGAAAAAAAAACAAAGTTAGCAAGTAAAAGTAATGGTTTAATTTTAGCAACTGTTAGTGGAACAGACTTCAAGGAATCCAGAAATTAAAAACTGAAGAAAGGAGTTGACTACAAAAACATGGGGCAAGGACATGTGTGGGTCCATATTATTGTTGCAGAGGCATTGTCCAGAGACAACTGCAGGTCATTTGAGCAATAACTAGAACGCCTGAATAGATAGATATGATTCTTTAAAAATTCAACCAGTCTACCTAAATCTACTGGGAATTATGTTGGGCAGAGATCTTCTGCACCAGATCTCTGAAGGACTCAGAGTGTTCTCCTCTCTCCAGTGACCAGCAATAGGACACAAGGAAACAGAACTCTGTCAGGAACTTCAGATTGGACACGGGGAAAAAATTTTTCACTGAGGGCACTTGGTCACTGGAACAGGGTCTCCAGGGAAATGGTAACAGCATCAAGCCTGGCAGAGTTCAAGGAGCATCTGTATGTCACTGTTTAGTGACAGGAAGCTCTGCAAGAAGCAGGGACTTGGACTTGATGATTTTTGTGAGTCCATTTCAATTCATGACAGTCTGTGATTCTATAGTGTTGTATCTCACACGTGCACTTGAACGTGTAGATGACATCTCTTTCCTTAACCCTTTTTTAATTCTCTGTGCATTCAAAATTTTTTATTCCTTCCTGAAAAATTAATTACCATACTTGACAACCGTGGCTATACAGGAATTTGCCAGCTCTTAAAGGTCTTTATGTGCCCAACACAAAAGGGGCACATCTTTCCCATCTCATCTGTTGAGCTGAATGGGAAAGCCCCTTCTTCTGGAAAGTCCACCAGAAATTTCTCAGTGAAACTAATGCAACCTGCAAAGCTCCCAACAGTGCCCATGCATTCTATCCACTGCAAGATTCCCTTTTGAGGACAGTGGCTGCAGCTGTTGCAGAGAATTCTTGGTATGAAAAGCTACACAGGTCACCTTTCAGTCTGTTCTTCAGCAGAATGTACACCATTATCTTGAAAACATTGCCTTGGCTTCTCCTCATCTCTCAGTCATGGAATTGAATGTTTTTGACTGTGTTTATTCATTATTGTCTCTTGGGAAAGCATGTAACAGGATGTCTGCTTTACCTACAGTTTTGGGTGAAAAGGCTCACCGTTCTGTTGTTCCATGGGACAACTGTCCTCTCCTGCTGGATGCAACCAATTCCCCATCCATTACTAACTCTCCAGGGACTACTGCAGCACAAATAATATATAAATTCTATGAAGAAATGCTTCTCTTCTAAGAAAGATCTGCCAATAAAGTGTCCCCTTGTCACACTTGGTAAATCTAGATGAATACACTTCAAATTACTGGAGTTTAACTTAGCTAAAACCTATACTACACAGAAGGGTACCAGCCTCAAAGTTTCTGTTTTAAACTTACCTCTATGGTATGAGAAAAAAAACTCTTGTTAAGTTTCATGAGTTGTCTCCTAATATTTGCAATAAAATGTGGCTGAGGGGTGTGATTGTGCTTGATGTACACTGCCCTTAATGCATGGTCAATGCAGGAAATGGTGTTAGGAAGCCTGCACTTAAGCACTTCCTTTAAATATGCATTATACAGTGCCATGGCAGTCTAAACTGGAAAAAAAAGATCTCAATAGTTATGTTTTATTTTGGGCTAAAAAAGGAAATTATTAAAGGTGATGTTTCTGTGATCCAACATTCCTCAAATTAAAAAAAAAGAGAGAGACAGAAAGAAAGAGAATAAGAGGGGAAAAAGCAAGAAATCAATAAAGCAAGGAAGAAAAAAGCAAGCAAGCAAGAACTGCCTGGTAGCCCATAAATAAAGGCCTTCTGCAAGACAGAATCACAAATTCTATGATTTAGAATTTATGCTTGTTAGGGAAAAATATTTATAGCTAAAGAAAATGTCTGATAATTTTTAAATATGAGTGAGCACAAACTAAACAGTGATTAAAATATTAAGAGCTCTGATGTAGAAAGAAAGCTAATAGTAATTAATTTTTTGTTGAAAAATATAATAGAGTAGCTAAAAGATAAGGAAAACTGGGGTCTTTCTGCCTTCCTAGGGCTAGTGTAAAGTTCAGTATTTTGAAAGGATTCAATAAAGAAATTAAACTGTAAAAGCAGCTGTAAATAAAAAGACTTTGAAAAGGGTGGAAATGTCAATCTGTAGATGGATCCACATTACCAGCATTCTCTCTAATCTTACAGGAATGAACTGCTTCATTCAAGAATATACACAGGAGAGAGTGTTTTCAGATTTTAAAATCACAATTTTAAAATATGGTCTAAATTTTAGATCATATCTTAGGAGACCCCTTGCACCTCACATTTTATTTTGACATGGAATGCTGACTTTCCATCATCTCTGTGAACTACGCACTCCTCCCATTAACTGACTTCCCACTTTATCATACTACTATCATTTTTTCCTATCCTTCATTTAGACATGATTTAAGGCACAGTTTGATACCTGTAGGATAAATACTCATGTTCACGAAGGTCATGGGGCACATTCAATTTAACTAGTGTTGGGAATTAAGCATTTAAGTGGAGTGTTTTGAAATGGGAAGGACTCTGCCTAAAAGCCAGCCCTTACTGCTCTGTAAAGAGCAACAGTTTCCATACACGAGGGAGAATTCAAGTGCAAAAGCTCCTGAACTGAGAGTCCATCCTCAGTTTTGTGATGGTGCCCCTTCTTCCCTTGGGTTCAAGAGGATCAGAACCACTGGTGCCCACATCTTCCTCAGCTGTTCAGAGTGGAAGACTCAGATCATGGTTCTGTTATTCCATCCTTTTGACCCAGCTTGTCTAGATAGATTTTAATTTCACTAAGCTGCAGTCCTTTTGAAGGAGGAGAAACTGGGTTGTATTTCAAATTTTGTTGGCTGACACTTCATTGCTATAATGGAACATGACTCATGGCAGCCTTGAGCCAACAGCTTTAACTCTATACATGAAAGCTGTATTTAACACCTATTGTGCCCATCATGACTTTCAAGGTCTTATCTTTTCTGATCTGGCTATTATTCTTCTTTATACTGAACAAACTGAGGAGATAAGATAGCTGCATTGCAAATAGCTGCATTGCAAGATGCTATATAGGCTTCTGCTTATTCCTACCCAATGCCCACCTTTTCCTGTGCACAGACCACTTTATAACTTAAATCATGATGAAACACACGATGCAAGTACAAGGGAAAAGTCTGGAGGAATAATGGGCTTCTATTATTAGAGCTTGACTTCATATTGCAAACAAGTTCTGAGAGAACCATTTACCTATTTCACTGAGGAAACTTTAAATTAATAGACACTAGACAAACTGTCCAAAAGCTGCAAAATCTGAACCTTTTCCAACAAAGTTTATTATTTTGAACATAACTTTCCATAAATCAGCAAAATGTATAAATAATGAAGCGAAGTAATTTGACACGGACAGAAGTGCAGAAATATTTTCAAGAAAAACAGAAAAATTTGGCTCTGTGGTATTAGGATTTCTTAATTTATTCACATGCTGTGTTATATAAGCTGGTTGCTGTTGGTTTTTGCTTGTTTGGTTGGTTGGATTTGGTGTTTTTTCTCTGTCCTAGTTACAATTTCCCACCAATAATTCCATTGCCTGTGTAGGTCAGCGAGAAAACTTATTTGGAAAAACTCTTTGCTCATGGTGTGATTGTGAGAAGCTTCCACAATTTGCTCAGACATTTTGAATGACTCACGTGAGACAAATCTCCATAGTGATTATGCAAAAATAATTCATAAAAATTTATTTTAATAGGATCATAAAACATTTTGGTTTGGAGGAAACCTCTGTAGGTCACTTGGTCCCAACCCTTACTCAAAAATTCTTATGCATGAGCACTACTGATCACTAATTCAAAATGTGGCTTTCATGACTGTGCATTTTAAACTCTCCTATAAACATATCTACAATACATTTCTGGTGATGACACACATACTGATGGGATGTACGTATTGGCAGTACCCAAGTTCAAAAAATGTAATTTATACAATCAGATAAATGTAAATGTTTGGGTAAAATAACTCTTTCTATCTGTTTAGTTCTAGTTACAGCATTAGGGTTTTTTTCTCTAAAATGTGTAACCTTTTGTTTAAAAAAAAAATAAAAATCCAGAGAGTGAGATTTGTGTCAGAAGAGCAAAATTACTTTTGCTTGAAAAGTGAGATTAAAAATGTATCAAAATATGGAAAGGTTATGCTGACCTGAGCAGTAATCAGTATAAAACAACAGATTAGTTCATTTCTGGTTATGCTCCATTTAACTGTTTTCTGCTTGAACCAGCTTTGAAGAGCTGCACGAACATGAAAATTCCTAAGATGAGATGGTCACTCAACTCGCTGTGTCTTCTCCATTTTGAGCATGCCCTTGTGCCCCCCTGCCCTCATTTTACTTCACTGCTCCCTGACTTCTGCTTTTCATGCCATTTTGCAAGGACTACTAGGAACAAGAGAGGGAATGAGAGACAGGAAGGATTATCTTCAGAGCAGAATCTTTATCTGTATCTTAAGAACAGAATTCCCTGTTCAGTGTTGCTTTTTGACTTCAGGGTTTTTTTTTTCCTGTGAATTCATTTACAGTGGAAGAAGTTGAGTGGCAAGTTGATTGAAGAATCTCAAATTTGCAATGCACAGCAGGTAATCAAACATCATTTTCAACCCACCAAGAATTTTAACCTTCAGGAAAGCATATTTGTAGAAAGTTAATATTACATACTGGTATAAAAAATCCAAGCAATTTCTATTTAAAAAAAAATAAAAATAGCTGTTTTACTGCAGCAAGGCTCAAAATCCATATTTATTCCTTTTTTATTTTCATGTTTGAGATATTTTGGATATTTATTGGAGCTTTTCTTCTCATTCTAATATTGATTGATACATCTCTTTATTCACCCAGTAATTATTTCAGGTTTGAAAATTTAAAGCTCTTATTTAGACTAATATAAGTGATTTTTTTAAGAATGAGATGCTTGATGCTACAAGCAATATGGGAAGATCGTCTTGCTTTAGGAGAAGATAATAATTTGAAAAATTATTTCAAGCTCCTATTGCTTAACCTCAACATCAGCATCAGTTTTTTGGAATTTGATTGTAGAAGTTACCTAAGCTTGATGTTTTTCAAAATAAACAAGCTATTTGAGCCAAAAACTCTTCTCACACTTAATAAAATACATTTACTTGTTTTAGTTTTGGTTATTTCATCTGAGTTCACTGAGTTCTTGTGAAGGGTGATTGTCTGTCAAAATATTTTTTCCCAGCAACAAACATTCACAGGACTCATGGAAGTCCTGGTAGTTTAATTTTAAAAAAAATTCCCAAGTCATTAATTAAAATTCATTTTACCAACTTTTCTTTCTGTCAGCTCTAGCGCATCTGATACACCTCCTAGAGCATGTGGTACATCAGCCTGATCTCTGATTATTTTTCCTGGTTTTGTTTTGTTTGTTTTTGTGGGTTTTTTTTGTACAATAGTGCCCAAAGGACCTGAGTTCAGAACCACTTAGTCAGGAGAGCTCTATGTCCCCGCACAAGTCGAGAATTCCACCAAAAAAGCTTTCATTGTGAGTGATAAAGGCATCCCATTTTTATTCCCCATTTTACTCATGCAGAATGGAGTAGAGGGAGATTAAGTGATTTGGCCAATGGTCCCCGGGAAATCTGAGTCCAGAAGTCCTCAGCTTTAATCCGCAAGACTATCTTTCCTCTGCTAGGAAACAGATGTTAAATTGGAAGTTAATTTTGCCATGAATTTTTTTAAGACTTGTGAAAGGCAAATAGTCTCCAAGAATGATTACTTAGCCAGCTACCAGCTCTGCAGTCTTGCATCTTAGAAGTAATTAATTCCATCTTTGCTGGCAGGCTTTAAAAGGCCTTTTGTTTTCACTTACTGATTAATATAACAATCTATTTTGAAAGATATGTGGGCTGATAGGGGGTATCATTTATTTGCTTCAATGGTAGATTTTTGCAACTAAATATATGAAGCTTTTAAGTGTCACAGATTGAAGCCTCCGATGTCAAAGACAAACGTTGGAATTATAAATACAGATCCTCTAAAGTACTCTTAAGTACTGTAATCAGTAACAGAAACTTACATCATTCACTTGCCTCCTTTAAAGTGCTGAAGGTTTTTCCTTTTAAAAACCACAGGCACATATATTGTCAGTCATACATGAGGCAAACATGCAACCTGAGTTAATTCTATAGTTTCTGTTGCTTCATATAAAATTCCCATTTAATGCTAGACTTCAGCACATTGTGGGTTAACTTGGAATTCCACTAGGCCTTCCTCTCTTCCTCTTTTCTGCTATTCAAATCAGTGTTCTGGAAAATTGGCCTCAGTACCAATGACGTACTGCTGAACTTACAAGATCTCAAGAATATCGTACCAGATTTCATTCTTTTGTTGTAGAATTGTTTCCATCTGGGGCCTAGATATAAACTTGGAAAATGTAAAGACCTCTCACTCTGCCTGCCTTCAAAACATTGGCAAATAACCCTCCTTGTCAATGCTCTTCATATTGGGTTAAAACACTGGAGTAAATTATATATCTGTGGGTGTAGGAATTAGTAGCATTTATTGGAAGTTTAATGTACTGCCTAACAATCCAAGTGGCAACAATATACTTTAAAATCAAGCAAAAAATAACACTGAACATAACAGAATAGAAGAGAATGGTAGTAGAGTCTGGAAAGAAATATTGGCCACACGAGACCAGATCTGCTAAAGAGCACAGTTACACACATTTGCAAGTGCTTAATTTATGTAGAGTCTCAGTGTGTGAGCATAACTCCCTGGCTTGAGTCCACATAGCTGTTTTACTAAGCTGGGAACAGAACCACTATTAGCTCCTCTACACTCAGCAAGGGCAATGGTGACTATGTATCTAAACCTGTGCCTCATGCAAAATTAAATTCATGTTCTTTTATTTGCTCTGCACTACCAATGTCTGGTGAAATTGCTTTTGATACAAATACCATCTTTAAAAATATTAGCACTAAGTTTATGCTGGGAAACTAAGCAAATAAAAGGCATAGTTTTTTGGAGGGGAGCAAGTTACTTCAGACTTTTCAAAGTGTCTGCTTGGCTTGTGTTTCCTGGTGTATACAGCAAGCTTTAAGTGTTCATTATTTGACAGCACTGTCACTGCCTCCAGCCTTTGTGCTAGACATTTGTACATAAACTTTTGCATGGGTGTATGTTTCTGTGCCTCCACTACTGTTAGTGCACCAAGAAACATTCTTATGGCTTCTTACAATAAAGACTCTTTTAATACTGAGAAGACTTTTACAATGATAACTGGAATTTGAAACATGCTGTCCTAGGCACTCTAAATTAAAAGTCTTTCTTTTTTTCTCCACATCTCCACAGAGCAGCAATAACTCCACAAGTTATGACCAGTTTTTCTGCTTTATATATATAATCTGTCTGTATAGTGACCCTAATATCCACACAATTTTTAAAGGAAAATGTAATCTCTGCATTCCTGACTGGCAGATATACGTTATACTCCTTTTGTCAGCAACATTGATAGGTTCACAACCAAAAAAAAAGTCTGCTGAGAATGAGTACAAAGACTCTTTCTGTACTTGAGCACACTGACATCTAGTTTCATTAGTGTCCACAGCTTACAAGGAGCTCTGAGGGTGAAGAGCAGCTGTGTTGGGACCCTCCTCAGACACACCAGGGATACTGTCTGCATTATTGAGCAGTGCAGAGCATCTGCTAGTCAGTGCTGAGGACATGACATCCACACACAATCACTCTCCCTGTGTGGGAAATGGCCTTCCAGGGTAGCCTGCTCTTGCAAGCTGAAAGCCACTTGCAGCTGCAGCGCACTGGGTTCATCCCTAGTTCACCATTTTCAAGAATTTGGGTTCCCTAGTCAATGGCCTGAATCATGCTAAAAGGTATCATTCCTATTTTCCAGGGTGTAGGCCTAGGCCAACTATGGCCTTCAAAAAGATTTTTTGTGGTCTCTAATACCACTTATCTACACTTTTCCTTCCAGATGTAACAGTTCTTCTATCTTTTATCTTCCCAAATGTTATTTACTTTGACTTTGCGTGCCTTGAATATGAAGTGAAAGATATGTCTTTGTTTTTCCACAGCATACCTTCCCGAACCATCATAATTTTTTAAAAAGAAAGAGGCATCAGTCTTCTTCTTAAATTTTGCTTTTCTGATTTACTGATGCAGTAAATCTCTTATTCCCTCAGTATGGATAACCTTATAGCTCTGAGTCTCATTCATGCACTTCCTTTCACGTTAACTTTGTTAATTTTGGAACTGGTACAGTCAGTCCTACTTATTAGTTGTCTCACTTGTTTTTTATAATCATAAAATGGATTCTTATTCATCTCCTGCCTGGGAGAGTTTTCCACTGGCCTTATAGAGTGTCTCTGGCTTGTGATGCTGCTGTTGTTTTCCTCTGTGCCAGCAGTGTGTGGCCACAGCTGGGCCTGGCATCACCCACCAGGTAATGCAGCTCATCCCCTGTGTCTGCTCTGGCTTTGGCAAGACAGGGATTGACCAGGGTGGGCTGTGACTTTTGGATGCTGAGTGAATCACAGCCTAATTTTGGTTGGAAGGGACTCCTGGAGGTCACCTGTCCAGATTTCCACCAGCACTACAGTTTATTCCTTGTTTATTCCTTGTGGAACAGGTGACTTCTTTTGCTCAACAATTCATTTTCCAGTGTTTGGGGTGTGCTTCTGGAGGCGTGTGATTCCAGAAATTACCCTCCTCCTAGGAATTTGGGGGGTATAGGTACCTAAAACTTTGAGACAGACTCTTCATTTTTTAATCAATTAGAAGCTTTTTTGTCTCTCTCTCTTTTCCAGGAAAAGGATTTTCTTTGTTTAGTGGAGCTTTAATAAAATTCTGTAAGAATTTCATAATTAAATGTTCAGATTTAGGGGGGGAAAATGAAAGCTATTACATTAATCTTCAAACAATAGACTGATATTACTTATAGAACCTAAGCTAACTTATTTCTGCCTTCCCTTTTTGAAATCTCTGGTTTAAAAATGCAGATTATTAAGAAAATTAAACTTTCTCTGGCAATTTCATGCATTTTGATAACACTGCTGAGAATTTTAACTTCTCAGGTTTTTTTCACTGAGGGTATATCTTTAATTCATGTTGCTTGCTTGTTCAGAATTCAGTCCTAGACAAAAATTCTGACAGAGATGAGCTTCATTCACTGTATAAATAGAATGAACCTGTACAGTAAAATATGAGGCCTTTTAATAATACCAGATCTTCTGTGAGTGCACTGGGGCTTTTTGAAGGCACAATTACTCTCAAGCCTTGTTATTGCTTGTTAAATACTTGAGGTGATGGACAGTAAGTATTGCAGAAGGGAAACTGAAGAAACCCATCCACCTGAGAGCTGAACTACAATAGGAAACAAAGGTAATCAATTGCCTTATATGGAATCATAAAATCATAAAATGGGCTACCTTAAGGGAAGGGACCTTAAAGATTATCTACTTCCTGCTCCTGTGCCATGGGTTGAGACACCTTTCACTAGAGCAGGTTGCTCAGAGCCCCATCCAACCTGGTCTTGAACACTTCCAGGGCTGGGACATCCACAGCTTCTCTGGGCAACCTGTGCCAGGGCCTCACCACCCTGACTGTCAAGAACTTTTTCTTAATCACCAATATAACTCTACTGTGTGTCAGTAGAGTTGAAGCTGTTCTCCCTTTTCCTGTCACTCCAGGCACTTGTAAATAGTCTCTCTCCATCTTTCCTGTGGGCTCCCTTCAGGTATGAGAAGGCCAGAATTACGTCACCAAAAGCCTGCTCTTTTCCAGGCTGAACAATCCCAATTCTCTCAGCCTTTCCCCACAACAGAGCAGCTCCATCCCTCTGATCCCCTTGGTGCCTTCTCTGGCCTGGCTTCAGCAGGTCCCTGTCCTTGCTGTGCTGGGAGCCCAGAGCTGGATGCAGCCCAGCAGAGTGGGGTAGAGGGGCAGAATCCCCTCCCTGCCCTGCTGCCCATGGGCCTTTGGATGAGCCCAGCACACGGGAGTTTATCTACACTGTGCTTTGCTGTGGGAAGTGAGGGAAGTCCTGGAAAGATGACAGCTGTCAGCAGCAAGCTGAGGATCTGGAGCAGAAGAGGAGACCACATCTGTTTAAAAGTGAACTTTTGTCTTTAGTTATCTGCTTAGCAGAAAACACCAGGTGGCAAGAAAAGATTAGTTGCTTATGTCTAACACTAATTAGAAAGGAGGAATCATTCTGTTATTTTGGATGGATCTAGACAGTAAAGTGGAACCAGTGAAGAATTCTGCCATGGCTTCTGAGTTAGCACAAAGTGACTTGTGGTAGCTCAAGAATGATAAAATTGCAGAAAATTCATATTGGAGTCACTCCATGGCCAGACAGAGCCAGCATCCAAGTAGGCTCCAGTTGTTGTCCTTCTGGTTTCTGCGAAAGAATCTCTGAGGATGGAACCATCACTCTGGGAACCTTTGAAGAATTTTCCACCCTTACAGTAATATCTTTTCCTTACTTCCAGCTGCAGCTTTCTTCACTGCAATCCATGAGCATTGCCTCATCTGTACTGAGAACCTCTGATAAAGATTTTACTCTGTTTTCAGTCATCTGAAGAAGAAACAAGTTGTGATTTTTTTCATTGTGTAGAACTACTGGTACAGAGACCTAGGCAAATTCCACAAAACAAATGGCAAAAACTGGGGCACTTCCTGTTTTCCTGCTCAAACAGCACTTGGAAGAAGGGTATGGTGTTGTCATCACCATACAGCAAGAATTTTTCAGGAAGGAGGTGGGGGGAAGTCGGGAAAGAGTGTCCCATCCTCAGTGACTTACTGAAGCTGGAATTTCACCCACAGAAGTGATTACCCGGGCTTCCATCATTTAGGATCCAATGAAAGACTGTGTTGCACACAGTGGTTGGCAGTTCCTGTACAATGGTCCACAAGCAATTGTAGGTGACACTAGGCCATACTGGAGAAAGTCATAAAGCAAAGCAGTTTTCCACTGACAAGACAGCTTCTCCAGAGCTGAAATTAGACATCTGGGGTTTACTGTCGTAGCAGCAGCAACCCTGTAGGGAATAGTAAGGAATTCTTCCTCATGAACTTTTTATTGCTCCTCCTGTGTCTCTCAAGAGTGCATGAAAAGGGTACAAAGTCTCCTTATTTGAAGAAAAACTCTTCCCTGTCTAGAAGAAAGTTTGAAGTTTTGGCAGAACACAGAAAATTACTCTGTAGTACGTACATTACATTGCATATTGTCAAAACCAGACAAGCTTGAGAAGTGGCCCATGGGAATCTCATGTGGTTTAACAATACCAAGTGCCGGTGCTGCACTTGGGATGGGACAACTCCTGGTAACAATCCAGGCTAGAAAGGCTGAGAGAACTGAGATTATTCAGCCTGGAAACAAGGCTCTGGAGTGACTGAACTGAGGTCTTTCTGTACCTGAAGGGAGACTGTAAGATGGCGAGGGACTATTTACGAGGCCTGGAGTGACCAATCAATGGGGAATGCACTCAAACAGACAGAGAATAAGTTAGTTTAGATGTTAGGAAAAAGTTCTTGACAGTCAGGGTGGTAAGGCCCTGGTACAGGTTGCCCAGAGAAGCTGTGGCTGCCCCATCCCTGGAAGTTTTCAAGACCAGGTTGGATGGGGCTCTGAGCAACCTGCTCTAGTGAAAGGTGTCCTTGAACAAGATGATCTTTAAGGCCCCTTCCAAGCCAGGCCATTCTATGATTCTTTGAAAACTAGAATGGAAGAAAAGCAGATATTCAACCTAAAACTTAGTTTAAAATGTAGTTATTATAACTTTTAAAAGGTGGCGTCTCTAGAAACATTTTTATTTTTAAATCTCATTCTAATCACATCTCAAAAATAGCTAACAAATTAGAGATCTTCTTATAAGAGCTACAAAGGCTATCTCATTATTATGAACTTTTAAAGAAGCATCTCCCTCCAAGACCAAAATCAATAAACATATATATACTTTGCCATTATATGAATGTCAAAATCTTTGTTTCTGTTGCAAAACAGGAGAAAAAGAGTTCCAGGTATTACTGATCAAAGCTACCTCCATTTATCTTGACCAGAGCAGTGGAACAAACACAGAGGGAAGGAGTCTGTAAGGAAGCCAACAAGCATTTCCTGTGACATTCCTGTTTAATTTTTCTTTTAATATGGGATTAAATGCTATGTTATTTTAACTGCTTGGAATGCTGAAACTTTACAACCTCAGTTGTGCTGTGGATTTAACACATATTAAAAAAAAAGAATCACAAGTAGTTCTTTTACCCCCTTATGTAACACTTAAAAAGGTTTACAATTTTAACTACATAAGCACCTGCAGAGTTACTTGGGATTCTTCACACTTCAGAGCATTATCTGGAAAATGTATTTATTTCAATGTGAAAGACAAGCTAAGAGAAATTATATTCAGTTCTCAAGTCCCTGTCTAATCTGCATAACTTTTTTCACTCTTTCTCCATATTTAAGCTATTAATGAAATATCAAGTGCTGGAGTGAAGGATATACAAGTGCAAAACCAGATGGATGGCAGTATTTTTTAAAATCATTTTCGGATGGGCTGCAGGACTTGTTGCTTTAGAGTCTACAACAATCCCACAAATTAAAACCATTCCATTAAGTTGATCTCAAAACTTTTTAAAAAGTTCTTTTTAGAACTAAAATGTAAGAATCAAATAAGCATTTCCCTAACTATTGAGTCAGCAATTAGTTCTACAAAATCCATACGCTGGAATCAGTAAAATGCAGATGCCAATACATCAAAGCTGCTGCCCACGCTTATAGACAAGTGTGTACTTCATGTGATGAATCATTGAGTTGGAAATATTTTCTTCTGGTGAAAAGAAGATACTATTTTTCCACTCAGAATTTAAAGCATTTTGAAAATGACAGTTAAAATCTAAACCTACATTTGGGGTTGGGTTGTTTGGGATTTTTTTTTTGGAAATGTACTTGCTGACATTTTTTTAAATTAGATTCTAAAATAAGGAATAATTTATAACTCTGTAAATCTTAGTCAAATTAAACCTGGAGAGAAATAGTAATAGGTTCCAGAAACTCATACTATTTCTATTCATCTGTTGAGAATTTCCCATGTCTAGCTCGAATGAAAACTGAATCAACACAAACATTAATCTGATCTGAAATGAATGCACTGAAAATCTTCAGGATGTATTCTCAGACAACTGTTAGATCAGTTTCTGAGACCAAATAGCTTCTAAAGATACAAAGAGACATTCATCGCTGTGAACACTTTCCTGAAGCAAAGCCCTGAATATATCAAAACTTGTCTACTCTGCAATTCTATTTATGGGACGCTTGCACCATTAAGCATTTCAAACCTCAGGCAGGAGGTTCTCTCAGCAGAAGGTGAAGATATTTCCCATTATTCGTGCTACAGACCTTGCATAATTTATTGCTGCTTTGTGTAATTATTAGGAGCACATGCCTGGGAAGAACTGTGTGGAATATTTAAAGCAGTTCCTTTAGTCATATACAATAAGCCTCAGTAAACTTCCTTGGAAGGTTCTCGCTAGGAGCAGTGAGTTCATTGCTCATCACTATTCTGTTAGAAAGGTCATCTGAAATCCTTCTTCTTTTTTGGTTAGGAATCTTCTGATTTGCAGATTAACTTGATTTGGGAAGACTCCTTTATCCTGATGTTCTGGTTTGGCTTGAATAGCTCAGTCTCTTTGTGATCATTCTGACATACTTCAAACATCCTGAAATTTGCCTACAGAATAATCAGTTAACTCATTAACCTTCCCAGCCTCTCCAGAGAGGCAGCTAAACATGGACAGGGTTTGCTGTGAAGGCTCTCACATAGAGCTGCACTCCAGTGGGCTTTTGGATAAGATTTAGTGTGCATCCAGTCAGCTTGGTGAGGGCAGAGGTGGCTTGGGGCTGCCTATGAAAGACAGGTAAAGGTGTGGTACACACATGTATGTTCAGACATATTTCTAGCACAGAAACATACTTCTCCTAAGGAAAGACTTCCATTCCCCAGCTTTTCTACCATCCCTTTCACTCTACCTGTTCCACTCTGCATTATTCTCTTGCAAATGAATGTCATACATAACATTAATGCATTTCAGCATTACAGGGTTGTTACTTTTAGCCACGGCGTCTCATTGAGATGCCACTGCATCATAAAAAATTCATTTCACTAGTTTGAGAAGAGGGATGTGATTGGATCAGCTCCACATATTACTGCTGAACACGAAATAAAATCATGCTGGTGGATTAAGGAACAAGTAGGGAATTCTAAAAGCAATTTCCAATTTCCTGTTTAAGCTCTAGGATAAATGGCAAACACACCACTTGGGCAGCTACTAGACAAAAGCTATGGAAGTTCTACACTTTTGTTCAGAATGTCACTGGTAATCTTGACTCCAGATTGGAAAGCTACAGATGTTATGAAATAGTCTATTAAGGAGTATTACAGTACTAAAAGAAAGTGAGTGACCAATCTGCAGGTTCTACAGCATCCCTCATGTCAGTGTCTTAATGCTAACGCTTAGAAATAGTCCACTTTGATTTAGTACAGGCTTTTACCTGACTATGGGTGTTGGAAATGGGAAGGGCAAAGAATCTTTTTATTAGTGAGAAATAGTCCTTAAAGGTAAAATACCATCAGTTCCTAGATACCCATAACTCCTTCTATTGGATACTACTTCACTTTCTTTTAAGTTGATGGGAATTTCATTCAGTAGAAAGAGAACTGAACCTGTGGTCAAGCATTCATATATGTGTAGAAAATATAAATATTCTCTGGGGAAACACAAGGTCTATGATTCTTTGGTAAATCCTCATGTGACTACAAAAGGAATCTAGGAAAAACTCCCAATATATTATCTGTTAAGTCTGATTTATCTGTGACTAATGTCTCTTCAAATTTGCCTTTAATATGTTATGCTTTGAAACTTAATTTACTGTCCATTTTAGACTTTGTTTCTCTGGTTTATATTGTAAGCCTTTAAAACAAAGAAAAACAAATCATAGAATAGTTAATCATGATGAAGTTACATTGCAGCTCATGATATAGAAAGTTGTAAATAATGAAGTTTTGATTCATATTTAAATAGTGATTTGAAAACTGCCCTTTGGTATTGAAACACAGAAGAAAGTCTTCATATTTCAGAACACATTGTTGTGGTTTTGAAAGCAAAATGAATGAGAGGCTCCAAGTCAGAGATATAATTTAATAAGAAGAAAGGTAAAAAGGTAAAAGTAAAATAAAAAAAAAAAATACAATAACACAAAGGATCACTGACAGAGTTAGAATACAACCTGGGCAGGATGGTGGAAGCAGTCCAGGTGAGGTGCTCTTCCTGAAGCAGTGATCCTGTAGAAAGGTCTGGGAGCTCTGGTCCTCTGGGAATCCAGTGGGTAAGTGCTACATGCACTGTCCCAAATCCCAGCTTATATCCAGGTGAGAATGCTTGGCTCCTCCCCCTGGGCAGAGCATCTCACAATAGCATGAGAAGTGTGAAATATGTCCTTGATGGCCCATTAACAGAGATAACCCCTGGAGGGAGTTACCTGTGACTCATGGGCCATTAGCAGGAGACACCCCAGAAGTCATTAGCAGAAAACACCCCAAAGGCGTTAATGGGCCATTAGCAGAAAAGGCAGGGGGCTTGGGAAAACACTAGCCCACCTGGTTTCAACAGTTCATGAAGATGGTGATAGAATAAATACTTTGTGTACATCCTACACTGCAACCCAGGACATAATCCACCCCTTATCCTATTACCATCTACATCATATCCAAATCAATACATTCTTACAAAGATATGCATACATATAGAGAATAAAATGTTACACACTGTTCTCATTTAAAATTAGGTCTCCCTGTGGTACACAATGGGTTTCCCCATCTTTCTGCATTACCCACCAAGTGTGACCAGGTCCTTGAGCAAAGACAATCCCACGGATGGGTCTGCCTTTTCCTGAGGCGGGATTAATCCAAACAGTCTTCCCTAAAATGCCTTTCATATGCACTGCAGGGACTTTATCTCCATCCACTGTGCGCAAGGGTTCAGACTGGGCAGGACCACCTCGATTAATAGACCCTCGGGTGTTGACCATCCAGGTAGCTTTGGCTAAGTTCATTTCCCAATTCTTGAAGGTTCCCCGGCCAAGTGCTTTCAGGGTAGTCTTTAGTAGTCCATTGCACCGCTCAACTTTTCCGGCAGCTGGTGCGTGATAAGGAATGTGATATATCCATTCAATACCATGTTCTCTAGCCCAGGTGTTTATAAGGCTGTTTTTGAAATGGGTCCCATTGTCCGACTCAATTCTTTCAGGGTTGCCGTGTCTCCACAGGACTTGTTTTTCCTGGCCCAGGATTGTGTTCCGGGCAGTGGCATGAGGCACAGGGTAGGTTTCCAGCCATCCAGTGGTGGCTTCCACCATGGTCAGCGCTTTCCTTGGCGAGTTTGGGGAAGGGTAATGTAGTCAATTTGCCAGGCTTCCCCATACCTGTACTTCAGCCATCGTCCACCATACCACAGAGGCTTCACTCGCTTGGCCTGTTTGATTGCAGCGCAGGTCTCACAGTTGAGGATGACCTGGGAGATGCTGTCCATAGTAAGGTCCACCCCTCGGTCACGGGCCCATCGGTATGTCGCATCTCTTCCTTGATGACCAGAGGCATCATGGGCCCAACGAGCTAGGAACAGTTCTCCCTTGTGCTGCCAGTCCAGATCCACCTGTGATACTTTCACCTTGGCAGCTTTGTCCACCTGCTCGTTGTTGCGATGCTCCTCATTAGCCCGGCTCTTGGGTACGTGTGCGTCCACGTGTCGAACCTTCACGGTCAGTCTCTCTACTCGGGAAGCAATGTCCTGCCAAATGTCAGCGGCCCAGATGGATTTTCCTCTGCGCTGCCAGTTGGCCTTTTTCCAGCGATTCAGCCATCCCCACAGAGCATTAGCTACCATCCACGAGTCAGTGTAGAGATAGAGCCTCGGCCATTTCTCTCGTTCAGCAATATCCAAAGCCAGCTGGACAGCTTTAAGCTCTGCAACCTGACTCGACCCACCTTGTCCCTCGGTAGCCTGTGCAACTTGTCGTGTGGGGCTCCAAACTGCAGCCTTCCATTTCCGGTTAGCGCCTACAATTCGACAGGAGCCATCAATGAAGAGAGCATATCGTCTTTCAGTCTCCGGTAGCTCATTGTATGGTGGGGCTTCTTCGGCACGCGTTACTTGCTTTTCTTCTTCTTCAGACGATAATCCAAAATTCTCACCTTCTGGCCAGTTTGTTATAACTTCCAGAATCCCAAGGCGATTTGGGTTTCCAATACGGGCGCGCTGTGTGATGAGAGCAATCCATTTGCTCCATGTGGTGTCAGTGGCGTGATGTGTGGAGGGAACCTTTCCCTTAAACATCCACCCCAGCACTGGTAATCGGGGTGCCAGAAGCAGCTGTGTTTCAGTACCAATCACTTCTGAGGCAGCTTGAACTCCTTCATAGGCAGCCAAGATCTCCTTCTCTGTGGGAATGTAGTTGGCTTTGGAGCCTCTGTAACTTCGGCTCCAGAATCCCAATGGTTGGCCTCGAGTCTCCCCAGGCACCTTCTGCCACAGGCTCCAGGACAGACCGTTGTTCCCAGCTGCGGAGTAAAGCACATTCTTCACATCTGGTCCCGTCCTGACTGGGCCAAGGGCTACTGCGTGAGCAATCTCTTGTTTGATCTGAACAAAGGCTTGTTGCTGTTCAGGGCCCCAGTGGAAATCGTTTTTCTTGCAGGTAACCAGATAGAGAGGGCTCACTATCTGACTGTACTCAGGAATGTGCATCCTCCAGAAGCCTATGGCACCTAGGAAAGCTTGTGTTTCCTTCTTGTTGGTAGGTGGGGACATGGCAGTAATCTTGTTTATTATCTCTGTGGGGATTTGGCGACGTCCATCTTGCCACTTGACTCCCAGGAGCTGGATTTCTTGAGCCGGTCCCTTAACCTTACTTCGTTTAATGGCAAAACCAGCTTTCAACAGAATTTGGATAATTTTCCCTCCTTTCTCAAAGACCTCCCCTGGGGTGTTTCCCCATACTATGATGTCGTCGATGTACTGCAGATGTTCTGGAGCCTCACCTTTCTCCAGTGCAGCCTGGATCAGCCCATGGCAGATGGTGGGGCTGTGTTTCCACCCCTGGGGCAGTCGGTTCCAGGTGTACTGCACGCCCTTCCAGGTGAAAGCAAACTGGGGCCTGCACTGTGCTGCCAAAGGAATGGAGAAGGCGGCATTGGCAATATCAATGGTCGCATACCACTTTGCTGCCTTGGACTCCAGCTCATATTGAAGCTCTAACATGTCTGGCACAGCAGCGCTCAGTGGTGGCGTGACTTCATTCAGAGCCCAGTAATCCACCGTCAGTCTCCATTCTCCACTGGACTTACGCACAGACCATATTGGGCTGTTGAAAGGTGAATGAGTCTTACTGACCACCCCTTGGCTCTCCAGTTTACGAATCATCTCATGTATGGGAATTACAGAGTCTCTGTTAGTGCGGTATTGGCGGCGGTGTACTGTTGTTGTGGCAGTTGGTACCTGTTGTTCTTCGACTCTGAGCAGTCCCACAGCAGAGGGGTCATCTGAGAGACCAGGCAAAGTATTCAACTGTCTGATGTTTTCTTTCTCAACTGCAGCTATTCCAAAAGCCCAACGATATCCTTTCGGGTCTTTGAAATATCCATTCCTGAGATAGTCTATGCCGAGAATGCATGGGGCCTCTGGACCAGTTGCGATGGGGTGTTTTTGCCACTCGTTCCCAGTTAAACTCACTTCAGCCTCTAATACAGTCAGTTCCTGGGACCCTCCTGTCACCCCAGAAATAGAGATGGATTCTGTTCCTAGATACCTTGATGGCATCATGGTACATTGGGCCCCAGTGTCAACCAACGCCGTATATTCTTGTGGGTCAGATGTGCCAGGCCATCGGATCCACACAGTCCAGTAGATCCAATTGTCCCTTTCCTCTTCCTGGCTAGAGGCAAGGCACCCCTATTCCTGGTCATGGCATACATTGTTCTCCTCCTCTACGTATGTTTCTGAGGTCCCTTCCAGAGGATCAGTCATATCATCATTCCTGTACCGTCTGGAGTTCTGAGAGACTGGGGCAACCTTGATTCTAGATGGGCTTCTTGTGGTAGGTGTTCCTCTTTTCAGTTCACGTACCCGGGCTGCTAAAAGGGAAGTGGGTTTTCCATCCCACTTCTTCATATCTTCTCCATGCTCTCTAAGAAAAGACCAGAGGTTACCCCGTGGCGTGTATCCTCTCTCCCTGGCTGGGGGACGCCTGCTCCTAATGGCAGAGACTCTCATCGGCTCTGGTGAGATATGGTAAATTTCTTCCTTAAGTTCTTTTAATTTCTGATGGCCTTCTTCAATCAAGCTCCGGACTTGCTCAGCCAGTCTTGTTTCCACAGACGAGACATGGGTGCGAACTGGGGCGATGACAGTGTCCTCGTAAATTCTTAATTTATTAGCCAAGACACCCACCTTGTCCTCACCTTCCCTCCATTGCAGTGTTGCCAGGTAACGTGAGTGCATCTCTGGTCCAAGCCGTGCAAGTCTCAGCCACATCCGTGATGTGCACTGGACATCATCTGGGTTTTTAGGAAATCTCTCGTTTTCTGAAAAAATGATCTCCAGCACAGCCAATTCCCTCAGGCGTTGGATACCTTGTTCTATTGTGCTCCATTTGCCTTGGTGCACTTGGAGATCTTCTTTACAAAGGTATCTGTCTTTCACACTTGTCAGCAGTCGCTGCCAGAGGCTGAGAGGTTCTTGGGTTTTCCCAATCCCCTGGTCAATGACCACATCCCGGGATAGCGATCCCAGTTGCCTGGCCTCAATTCCATCCAGAATGGTGTCATTGGCTGCAGCGTCCCAGATGCGGAGCAGCCAGGTCAGGATGGACTCGTTAGTCTGGCGGGTGAATTCCCTTCGCAGGTCACGCAACTCACCCAGGGATAGAGAGCGAGTGATGATCTCTATCTCTGTCTCCTCTGCTGGCTGCGAAGGTCCCGCTGCATCCTCGTCAGTCACTACACGGACTGATTTGCTCCTTGACTTCTTCTTCTGAGTGGTGGCAACGGCTACTGGTTTAGGTGGTTCCAGTTCAGTGACGGTTTGTGTGGAGATGCTGACAGCACCTTTGGTTCCTTTCTCCTCTGTGACAGTCTGCATAGATGTGGACACCATTGCCTCACTTTTGGCTTCTTTCTCCTCTCCAGTGGTCTGTGTAGATGAGGACACTGTTGTCTTGCCTTTGGCTCCCTTCTCCTCTGTATCGGTCTGTGTGGACGTGGACACTGTTGATTCACTTTTGGCTTCTTTCTCCTCTGCGATGGTCTTTGTAGATGATGATGCGGTTATTTTGCTTCTCTTTCCCTCTTCCTCTTCCTTAAGAACACACTGTATCACACCAGATAGTGTTTTGATCCTAAGCATGGTGCAGAAAAAACAAAAGGCTGTGCAGAGAAGAGAAAACAGGACTAACAACAACATCATACTATCCTTGGTATCAAGAGGGTACTCCATATTTTCAAAAACTGCTGTGTTATGCCTGAAAAGCTGGAAAAAATCATTCTTTACTCCTCCCCACAGGGGCTGAGTGAGATTGTTGAGGCCCCAGATGTAGCATCCTAGACCAGAAAACGAATCCAAAATTGGGTATATATTTTGAATGCTGTTCATTGCCTCGGGGTTTATCAAGCAATGGGCATAATAGACCAATAAGGCAATTTTAGTACCATACCCTGGTCTACACAGGAGCATTAAGACCGACACATAGTGCCCCATGTGTGGAAAAATATAGAGAGATAGATATAAGACACATGTAAGCATGTTGAGCATCATAGCAAACATGTGTCTTCTCAAATACAAAACTGTAGTTCTGACTTTTCTCAGTGCCTCTGCCCCACATTGGGCGCCAAAAAATGTTGTGGTTTTGAAAGCAAAATGAATGAGAGGCTCCAAGTCAGAGATATAATTTAATAAGAAGAAAGGTAAAAAGGTAAAAGTAAAATAAAATAAATGCAATAACACGAAGGATCACTGACAGGGTCAGAATACAACCTGAGCAGGATGGTGGAAGCAGTCCAGGTGAGGTGCTCTTCCTGAAGCAGTGATCCTGTAGAGAGGTCTGGGAGCTCTGGTCCTCTGGGAATCCAGTGGGTAAGTGCTACATGCACTGTCCCAAATCCCAGCTTATATCCAGGTGAGAATGCTTGGCTCCTCCCCCTGGGCAGAGCACCTCACAATAGCATGAGAAGTGTGAAATGTGTCCTTGATGGCCCATTAACAGAGATAACCCCTGGAGGGAGTTACCTGTGACTCATGGGCCATTAGCAGGAGACACCCCAGAAGTCATTAGCAGAAAACACCCCAAAGGTGTTAATGGGCCATTAGCAGAAAAGGCAGGGGGCTTGGGAAAACACTAGCCCACCTGGTTTCAACAGTTCATGAAGATGGTGATAGAATAAATACTTTGTGTACATCCTACACTGCAACCCAGGACACACATACAAAGACTACTAAAAACAATGAAAATCAGACAATCTTTCTTATTCCCCAAGGAAGTGGCAAATTACTTGAATCAAACATGTATAATAAACTACAAAATTGTTTATTCAAAAACCAACCGGGAAAAATATTTTCTCAAGTGATTCACATTCCAGTCCTATTGTTTAAAGGTTTCTTTAAAAGTGGAAATCAACCCTAGTCACTAGAAATAGATCGGATCTTTATTTTCATTTATGAAGGTGGAAGTTTTGTTTGGGCAAGCACACCCTGTTAAATTTAATTCAGATGTATGTTATTAAATCTTCACTGCAATCACTATCCTGGGTAATGGGCCATGGAAACAGACACATTTCCAATTAAACCAGTCATAGGTAGAAGCCAAACCATAGCCTGAACTTAGCAGGATCAGGACATGAAGGAGTGGCGGACGGGTATTTAAGCAGCAGGCCACGACTTCATTAATTAAATTCCATGGGGAACCAACTATCCATCCTTTCTCACACACCAGAACATATATCACGGCCCACTGTGTGTTTGCTTGGTTCCCATTCTTGATCCCCTAGCTTGGGGTAGGCTCTCTCCATGCTTACCTACAGGAGTGAGGTGATGGAGACGCCTCCAGCTGCAGCTGGAGGGAGGAGGAATACCGAGCCAAGGGGAATATCTGTTGTGGAAAATCTACAAGTTTCCTTTCTCTCCTCAAGCAGAAGATCTCATTTGGCATTTGGGCTGCACCTTTCAGTCTGTCTCCTCTGAACACAGTCAAAAACGCTGAAAAAGCATTTTTACTTCTCTTCATGTTTTTCTTTGAACTCTTACTTTTCTCTGACTTGCACTTTCACAAAAAAAAAAAAAAAAAAAAAAAAAAAAAAAAAAAAAAAAAGAGAGAGAGAGACAGAGCAAACTCTGACACTTTGATTCACTTGGACTCAGATCTTACCTTATTTATAGATGGAAACTATCAGAAAAATATGAAGTGTGAAGCAAAACATTTCCTGAAAACCAGATCGGATATTAGAGTTTGAGTGATACGAAGATCTCTAACCCCTGTGGGTAGAGAAAACAATTTTTTACATTTATATGTATGCTTCTCCGAACACACCATAATAAAACAAGCTTATTTTAGTTTGCCAGCTGCCCTCCACTTAAAGGTCTGTTCCACATCTCTCCAGTTCACCGTAAGCTGACACAAGAGACAGGTTAAATTGTACTTAGTTTTCCATCAGGGATGATGCTTTTACCTGCTTTGCTTCTGTGGTCATGGGACAATATGATGGAATAATCCAGTATTATAACCTGCTGCAGCTTTCACGTGTCTCTCACCTACACCTAAAGCTCAGTCTAAATTAGATTTTGAGCAATACAGTTTATGTGGGGATGCAAAAGCTGTTTTACTTCACCAACTGAATCTCTGTAGCTGAAAACTTAGCAGGAGCTCTGGATACTTTACATAATTTTACATATCTTTACATTTTCTTTTTACTACTGCAATACATTTGAATCTGGCAAGTTTGCAATTGGACATGTTGGGTGAAGCTATAACAGGTGTATATTTACAGTCCATCATGATAAATTTAGCACTTGATTTGGTATTTATTCACCATTTCATGTTCTCTTAGCCTTTGTCTATTTCAGGCCATAAATTAGTCACGTTACAGCCCATCAGCTTTGCCTGTTCAGTACAGATTTTCTCCTGAACCTGAAATGTGCATAAAAAGTACTCCCTGTTTCTGCACTCCAAAGTGTAAGCAGAGTCAGTTGTTTAATGTTGTGCCTGCCAGATTATTTCCTCATAATCTTCTATCCTCTACAGCATGCAATGTGACTGTGGGTGATGTAGCTACACATGAAGTCATTGAGCATGTCTTAAAATTCAAACTAAAGCATTTAACTTTTCTTAGCAAGGATCACTGCAAATGGGGACACCCTGCCACCTACACTGAACTTTACCTTTTGATTTTTGAAAAAGTCTGGAGATAGGGATTGAGGCCATCTGGAAAGAAGATCAGCTCAGAAATATTTTCCTCTTGTAAACTTTTTGGCATGATTCATAAACCATTTAGGGTAAAAAAAAAAAAAATAAGAGCCTGGAACACATGGTACTGGAATATCCTGCCAAACACACATTCTGGTTATTTTCTGAACCTGCAAGAAAGAAAAGGCTGGATGGAACAGTAAATTTATGTGGCCTTGCTTTTGTGATGGGACACTATTTCAGAACTTGAGTAAAAATTCTTATTTCAGGACTCCCCACAGAGCAAAGCTATTCTTTGGGAGAGGTTTTTCCCATCAGAATTCATCTAGGTTGTCAGGTATGTGGACATAGAAGTGTCATCTTTTTATATGTGTTTGTGAACTTCAGAAAAATAAAAATAAAATAAAATAAAATAAAATAAAATAAAATAAAAGTAAAACAAGTTTAAAAAAGTAAAATATGGCTGGTTCCCTGGTATTTAGTGACAATAGTTTTTGATAAACATCTTAGGTTTGCTTAAATTTATTTGCAGTAAATTTTAAGAATGACTGTTTCCCTTTGCTGTCAAACTAATACAGATCTTTTCTGGGTGTGTGTGAAGAATGAATGGCTGGAGAAAATTTTAATAGGAACAAAAAGTTGCTGGTAAAAGAGTGTGCTTCCTTTACAAATGCATTACATTTTCAGATTAGCATATCTCATTTAATCTCTGGCAAATCCCCCAAATTTGTAAAACTTGAGAGGTGTTTATTATAGACGTTTTCAGTCAAGCCTGTTCTAATTGTTACTATTATTCATGCAAAAATTATGACCTGGGTTATTTTGCCACTCATAAAACACTAGTAATCGAAATTACATTTTGCAGCGACCTGCTAGTTTCTGACGTTAAACATATACTGACCGCAAAAGGAGGTCAGGCCTGTGTTAAGCACATTTGGAACTGGCATTCTAATCTTAAGTAGCTCTTTTGAAGCAAAACGTATTTTTCACATCCAGACCAGGTATGAATTTAAGGCAGAGCTGTATGAAAAATAGGACTTTTTTCTCATTGTTTACACAGAAAGCCTGGGGAGAAAAGATACTATCATGTTAATCAAATGTGTTCTAATAATGTCTATATATACATGTGTATATATATATAGGTACATATAATATATATAAATCTGTATTGGGATTCATGTAAAAGTTGATCAGGAGCTTTAGGAGCAGGAATGATCTTTCCATCATATCTCTTTCTAATCCTTAGGAATTTAGTGAAGACTCAAAACTCTAGATCAACAAAACCAAGGATATGTTAGAGTTTTTAATTAGCAGGATAACACATATGAGAACTTGCTATGGGATTATGGACAGGATTTTCTCCTGGGGTATTCTCTTGTCTTTACCTATAAAACAGAAGAAATTACTGGTAAAGAGGCTTTTGTCATCTTAGTGAGTAACTTATGCCACCTGAAACCATTGAAATTTCTCCATCTAATAGGAGTACGTTACTAAGTCATGTAGCAGAAAGTACCAGTAGCATCATGATTTCCTGCCTCCAGACATACAGCATTAGGAAAAGGTTTCTGGCTCATTGTACTTAACACTTTGTCATTATTTAGTTTGTGATTAAAATAACTTTACTGACAGAATATATTTTTGGTGTTAAGGTCAAGTGAGCCAAATATTTAACCAGATTCCTAGAGAGTGATGCCTATTTTCAGGTGATTGGGTAAAGGAAATGTGGCAAGAAAAAACAACTCAGCAAATTTTTAATGACCTGGGTAACAATGTGTTAAATAATTATATTGATGCATTCAGGAAGTGTTAGAGCAGCTTTCCCTTTCTCTTTTTCTTTCCTTTCTCTCTGATACACAATAGCAGTTGGTCAGTTTGGTGCACTCTCTATATAAACTGTTCCAGACATCTTGCTATGACAGGGATTAAATACCTACATATAAACCAAGGAGGGCATATCAGGAGAGAATTTCTTGGGTTCAGAATGACTCAGAAGTATTCAGTGGTGTCCCTGTTAAAAATGGGCAGAGATAATATTTTTCTCCTTAAAATGCCTTTATTAATCAGCTCTTACAAGGGTGGCTCGAGGGACGGGCAGCCCTCCCAGGTTTACCCTGAGGAGGAGGATCTTGTTCAGCTTTGCAGTCTGAAGTTCCTGCAGAGCTGGGAACTCTTCCTCATCGGGGGTCCGACGAGTTCTGGTTTTCATTGGGTTGGTTTGGGGTTACAGCAAGTTACAAAAAATTGTTCATTAATACTTTAGGATATACACGGTTTAGTACTGTCTTTTGTGGGTTTAAATTTTACATTGATTTGTTTTTGTAGGGGTTTTTTGGTTTTAAAAAGAGTACCAGGTTACATTGGGGTTTTTAATTTACATGTTGGTGGCACGGGGTCACCCGGGGGGGTGATTTCTCAATTGGCACCACGTGGCCTCATGGTGGTGGGAGGTCTTGCGGCGGGAGCCACAAGCCATTTTGCGGTGGGAGAGCGGGGATGGGACGGTCACGCCACAGAGCAGGAGTAGGCTCTGGGAGCGGGCCAGGCCAGCCTGAGGCGAGCGAGCCGCCCGGGGGGAGGGAAGCGGCAGCCGCGACGGCCGGGAGCAGGGGTGGCGACTGTGGAGGCATACAGCGTGGCTCTGGTGGTGGCGGCAGCAGTGGGTCGGGCCAGCTCAGCAGCCCGGGGGTTTCGCAGCTCCGATGGTGGGGGGGGGCGTGGCACACAGGGGAACAGGGACGGCCACGCCGGGCTGCCCCAAGGCAGCCTTTTCGCAGCAGGGGTTGCGGGTTCAGGAGCACAGGAGTTTTCTGTGCCACCACGGCGCCCCGGGAGCAGCAGCATGGCCGGTGGCCGCAGTGACGGCGGCGGGCGCTTTTGCTTTCAGTTTTCCTCCAGTGGCTGGGGTCTCTGCAGCGGGTGGGAGATCAGGCCGGACCCACGCCGGCAGCCGTTCTGTGGCAGGAGCGGCAGGCTCAGGCCAGCATCTCGGGGGGGGAGGGGCGGCAGCGCCAAGGCCACACGGGCTCCCCCATGGGCCTGGCGGCGGGGGGCGCAGGTCCGGCATCTGTGGGGGGGCCACTGCAGTCTGGCAGGCGTGGGACCTTCTCCTCCCATCTCTAGCTGCTTGGGAGGGTGCAGTTTTCAAAGAGCTCCCCCTCTTTTTGCTTACCAAAGAGGCTTATCATTGTTGCATTACAGGAGTTTACAACTATAAACAATTAAAATATTAATACATTTATTATACAATAATTAAGGGTTTTAACACTCTAAATTTTCAACATATATGTACTTAGGAGCCTTCTAATTTTTATTTTTTTATCCCGGTGACACATCTGACAGGGCAGCCCACGGCTGTATCTTGCCTTTCAGTTCTCAGATGGCTCTGAGATCCCAGCTCTCACTGCATCTACAGCAGCAAAGCCCTCACTGGACGTCAGACTGAGAGAACAGAGAACTTAGCCTCCCTTTTTGATGATACTGGCTGCTCCAAGCCCTCTGGGTATCACTCAGGGATTGCCACCACAGAACAGACACCCGAGTGGCTTCAAGGTCTGCTGCTGCTGACCTTGGCAGCAGCTGGCAAAGTTGGCACCAGGGAGGGCAACATTTGTTTGGTTTGTAGATTTGCTTTACTGGTTCTTTAAGATTCTGTGTGCATGAGGACTAGTCAGAAAGGAAGAGTCATCAATTGTCTCTGATAGAAGAGCACTTCAGTGTCCTGGTGTCGTATTTTGGTGAAGAAATTGGAACGACACTAACTTCTCAGAAAGCCAAGCAGGCAGCCAAGGCGGTGGCACCAAGCCATACCTGGCTGAAGCTCAGGCTTCAACCCTGCATCTAAAGCTAATGGGCAGAAATCTGCAGGCAGATAACATCTGGCCTTCAGTGTGATTTGCAAAAGAAGGTTTCCCAACATTTTTATGCTAGAAGGGTACTCAGTGAGATGAGGATCTCAGAAATCTCTGTGCTAAATGTACCTGTAATGAGATATTATCACCTCCTCAAGCAGTTAGCTGCTAAATAGAGGAGTCTTAGCAAAGGCAGTCTCTGCAAAGGCAGTCTTTTATCCTTCTTTAATAGATTAGGAAATGAGGTGATCAAACAATTTTCACCATAGTCTTTAAGAGCTTTCTGAAAAGGAAAGAATTGAATGCAACTCATCTCAGTTCCTTGACTCTAAGGTCATCCTTCCCTTCCTCTTCCCCCCTAGAGTTTTATTACAAAGACTGCATTCACAAAATGTATCAGCCTTTACCTTTTGGTGTAAATACTCCTAAAACTGAAAGCCGAGCAATTACTTGATAAGCACAGCCCATTTTTGCAAGGAGGCTCCAAACTTGGTCTCCCCTGCAGGCAGTTTTGCTGTGGTGTGTGAAACTGCAGCATTCACAAGATTATACTGGCAGGAAGGGGAGCCTCCCTGCTGTAGCTGGAACTGAAATCATTTACCCATGGTAATGATTTTACCCATGTTTTTAGAGCTGATAAAACACATAGTCATGCACACATTGGAAAAGAGAGGGTTCCAAAGTCAGGAAATACTGAGAAAGCATGATTGTTAAAAGCTGTATAACCCCAAGGTTTTGAGACAGATTCTCAACTTTGGGGATTGGTAATACACAGAGACACAATGTCTGTCACTCATTTAAATGATGAAATTCTATAGCTTTTTTCCTTTTTTCCCTTTATTTTAATAGTTATACTTGATGTAGTAACTTTGTTACAGTTTGCACACTGTCCCTTTTTTAGTAAAGTATTTTAAAATGCCTTAATTACTGAACTGCTCATATTTACATTTGCAGATCCAATTATTACAGGACTGAGGGATTCATTTTTAAATTAGATGGTCCCAAGTTTACTGCAAATGCATGTACAATTAACTTTGCCTAATGAGATACAACCACCAAATTTAGAACCAATCTAAATAAGATGCTTTTTTATCTGATGCAGTAAAGGTGTTCTTTATGAAGCTGTTATAGTACTTATTTGTATGAAAACTATTTTGTTCTACACATAGTATAAATCAGTGGAGAAAAACAAGTTTTACAGATTCCAGCAATAGCAAAAGTGTCAAGGTTTGAGTGGGCATTACCTCTTCATACTGGAATAGCTTCCTTTGCCCATCTGTAACAAATAATATCCACTCAGTGTATGTGTTATAAATATATCAAATGTACAACAGTAGCTTTATGTGTGTGAGTGAGCCAGGGAATGTGTGATCAGCAAGCCATTGTGAGGTGCTGGGAGAATGCACTTCATGAAATGGATACGTCAACATAGCTGCCAAAAGCCCCAGATGATAATTTCAAAAGGGTTTTCAAATATTTATGGGTCTTTGGGGGACCTATCAAGACCATTCACTTTCCAGAAAAAAGACCAATGTAATCTGAAGAAAAAATTGTTATTCTGGCCACCCAGCTGCACCAACTACGTGAGATATATTGATATTACTTGCATGTAGATATGTCAAAGAATGGTTTCCTTAGTACATCAGGTTTGCAAATTTGTCATGGAATATATCAAAATCCAAATTCAGTACTGGAAAGTTACATTTGCTTAGAAGTACTGTAGTCACTGAGGAGACACAAACTATTTCACAGCCTTCCTTGAAGCAGGGATAAACAATTTCAGACTTTAAATCTCTTGAGCCCCCTTTCCCTTCTCCAAATGGAAAAGTCAAACACCTGTATATCTCAAATAGGAGCAAAACCTACTATGAATCAACAGTGTCTGTTTCATAGGGAATACTTGTGTTTGAATATAGTAAATTACAAGCTCCACATAATGATCTCCAGGATTGTTAGCGTGGGAATACACTTTGGTACTACTTATGAAAATAACTAGAACAACCCATTTTCTTTGGTTTCAACAGCTACAAGTAAACACCACTTTCTGAGGCAGCATGAAAGGAGAATAACAGGTATTTTAGTGTTTGAAACTAAATTTAAAGATGTTTTAATGCACTCAGAGCTGCAAATCTGGTAAAGAGCTTTCTTGTCCATCACGTAATTAAAAAATATATTTACTTGTAGAGACAGATGGAGAAACCTCAACATCAAAGTACTTTATTGGCCATCTACCATTGCTTTACCTTCTACTGCAATAATGAATGATGTCACTACAGTTTACTGTCCCAATCTGATTTTCTTCATAGACTAACAAAGGTATTAAATTTCCACATCCAGGATTTTTTTTCTCCTTCATTCCAATAAGTTGTTGCAATTATTTATACGGATTATGCAATTATATATGGATTTAACTCTTCAGTGGAATAGTATCAATTGAATTGGGTTTTGTTTTGCAGACAAAGCATAAAAGAATGTCTTCCTCTCTCCTAGGAATTGTTCTGCCACCTGATTCCCCATGGTCTTATCTTTCTCTTCCTTTTCTGTTGGGCTTAAACATCCCCTTTCGTTTAGTACTTTCTATTTCTACACTGAGATAAATATATTCTATCTAAATCACAGAAAATGTGTGTCATCAGATTTGCTCTCTGATCTCATTTCTGTTGACCTGTATCCACCAAAGGTCTACCTACATTCATTTCTCTGAAAGCTCTTTTGGCTGTCTTAGCAAATTTATTGCTTTTGCCTTTTAGAAAAATTGGAGCAGCACGAATGAAAAGTATTCCTTTTCTGAACTAAAAGAAGAAGTGTACTGGATATATTTCTTCTTTCTTATTCAATCAGCTGCTTGTCTACTTCCAGAAAGATAAGATAGCTACATTAAAAAGTTACAAATCTAGAAATATAGTTGCTTTCTGTAAAAGACAAGTTTTCTATTCTCTATGGCAGCAGAAATAATCAAATTATTAATTTCTGCATACTATATAGGAGTATAGCATAGGACTACTTTTTTTAAGGACAAAAGAAAGAGCATTGGACAAAACTTATCACAATCATCAGAAAATATGAGATAACTGGTTAAAATTAAGAAAATAAAGGTGCAGTCTGACCATTTTCAAACAAATCGCTATTAAGTTTTGCAATATTTTTACTCAGGCACTGCTAAAGTATCCATTTTCATTAAAAGGAAGAAAAGTACAGGAAAAGAACAAGGGAAAAAATGTTTTTACATCTCACTTTGAGAAAAAGGGGAATCTATTATTGTCTACATGCTGCCAATTTACGCGGATCATTTCTATTATTTTCATGTTGATAAGATGCTATTTTAGCCCATCATATTTAGACTATATTCAGGATAATTTGACCTGGAATTTATACTGTAAATAAAGGATACAGTTATTTATTTATTTATTTATTTATTTATTTATTTGAGATTATTGAAAAAAAATTCAATAATTATATCCTTGGGGTCTTTTTCAGCCTAACGTTTTTACATAAGGTTGCAAATCTGCATGGAACGGTCTGAGTTGGAAGGGACATTAAAGATCATCCGGTTCCAGCTCCCTGCCAGGAGCAGGGACACCTTCCACTAGACCAGGTTGCTCAGAGCCTCAGACACTATAAGGGATGGGGCAGCCACAGCTTCAGCAAGAGACCTCACTACCCTCACATGGAAGAATTTCTTCCTAATACCTCATCTAAACCTACTCTGACTTTGAAGCCAGTCCCCCTGCTACCCCACATGTAAAGAGGAGCTAAAGTGCATCAGCTCCTAGGAACTGCCTCAGTGTCAGACTTTCAAAGGAAAGCAACAACATGGGGACAATTTCTTTCATTACACCACCAGTGTCAGATCTGAATCAAGTTTGCAGGTCTTTGCAGGGCCACAAAGACAAACTTCACAAAACCTCATCTGCACTTTTCTGGATTAATCCACAAGGAAATCTTCCTCTTGTTGCCCTGCAAACATCCCTCACACAGACATCATGCTTTCCTCCAGGAGAGCAGTAAGAGAGTTTCTCCACCAGCCATGGCCACAAGCAAAGTGCATCTCATATGTAGGGTGCAGCTCGCAGGAGTGCACACCTTGCAGCTCTCAGCTCTCTCAGCCTAACAGCAACTTCCCCTTGGATTTGTGATCCAGACACTGAGCACCTGCAGAAGGTGCTAAGCCCAAATAAATTCCCAAACAAAACCCCCAGCCTCTGATAATGTGTGAAAAGCCAGTGTGTGCACAGAGCTGGGTGAGGTTTAGTTAAATTCACTGAGCTGTTCACAGAAGTCAGAGCAAGGAGAGGACAAGAAATTTGTGTTGGGGATGGTGGGTGCTAAGGAGATTGTGTGATATGGTTGCCAGTTATAGCAGAGAGCAGAATTCAATGACCAAGGAGGTCTCTTTTATCTTTATACTCTCACATAAGTGTCAAATAGATTTAAGCAAGTGTTAGGAATTACTATTTTTGATCTTACCCTGCCTGTCACGTCGGGACTTGCAAGAGGTAAGTAGATCCTACTCTTTATATTGCATGGTGCTTCATAGGTCACATATCACAACTTACTACTTGTCCTACAGATTTATAGAGACACTCTAAAACCCAGAAATTAGAATTTACCCTTCTTGCCATTTGAATCTCACCATAGGCTTGCTCGCAGTGAACACTTAGAAATTGTGCAGCAAAGAAAGAAAGAAATATCTCACTAACAGAAAACAGACACACATTTCTAACTGTACTTATACTTCCAGGAACACATTGTAACTCAAGACTGATTAGAAAGGGAAGCAACTTTGAAATTCTGCCAGATATTTTCCAGCATGAATGACTCCCTTTCTGTCTCACACACAGAACACACCAAGAAGCTGTGTTGCATGCTGCAACAACCTCCTATTTCAGCCTGAAGAAACTGTCACAGATAAGGCAAGAGATATGCAATATTGTAACCATTATTTATTCTAGATTAATGAAAGGGGAAAATAGCCCTTTTAGTTGCAGCTTGCAAGCAGAAAAACATTAATCTTACAGAGCTCAGACTGTCTATTGTATTCACAATATATTAGGAGTTAGCTGATCTATCAGCTGAGGTGAATTATTACATTGGCTTACAGTGATATCAGTTTTCATTATAGGGCAGTCATCCAAGTTCTCTCCTACTCTGTTTGCACATCCTTATTTCTTTGCTTTTCCTTTACCCTTTGGATCCTCTCCTGCCAGGAGGTTGGCAGGGTGAATATATTGGGGATTTTTTAATGTCTGAAATGCATGAAGAATTAGAAGATCAACCAATCAAATAAATTATTTTTTCAGAGAATTTGTCAAGCCTGTACCACACCTTCCTTTCACTGACCAAACCTCCTTCTCCTCGGACTAAAGCATGCAACAGCTTGAGTAGACAGGGCAGAAAGGAAGGTTGGGGGTGTTGGTTTGGTTGGCTGTTCTTCATTTGTTATTATTGTTGTTGTTTGGAGTTAGCTTTGTTATCTTGCTTTAATTCTTTGATTTCTTTTTTTTTTTTTTAACTCCATGTTACACAATATTGACTCTACTAGCTAAATTAAGGAAGGTGTTCCACAGAGAAATTTGTAATCCTGGATTTATACAGTACGTGATTTCAGGACAAAAAGACAGAAAAGATGGAAGAAGGATGGAACAGCAGGCTACTGTCTAATAGAGGTGGCTCAGAAAATGCCCTCAAGGACATATTTTCTAGCCTTTGACACTGCAAATCTGTAAGCATGGCTTTGGACAGAGTCTGAGCAAACCCATGGATCCTACAGGACCCTCATAACAAAGTTCACTCCAGCATCTCAGCAGCTGTCCTCCAGGATGTCCCTGGGGCTTCTCTTTCTGCCTCCAAAGCTTCAGGTTTTGGGACAGGAAGGCATGGAATGTGCGTGGGAGGGTTTCATATATTTACTTGACAATATTTTCATGTTAAATTGGCAATAGCACTTGACTGGCAGCAATAGCAGTCCCTCCCTGATGTAGCTTAGTCCTAATCCATGGGCAGCATCTGTACCCATGTTAGACAATGCTGACTTTTCAGTAAGGCTCTTGTAGGTCTGGAGCCCGGAGACAGCAATGGTCACTGCATGACACCTCCCTGCAGGTTTCCTCAGCTGCCCAGGGGCTTCTGAGTGGTTACCAAGTACAACTGGGGGATCACTCAATGATCAGAGTGGTTTTCCATATGAGAGAGAGGCTGAGTCTTTAAAATATGTCTGTGTATACTTATACGTAGACATACATGTATGTGCACGTACAGGAGCTCTGGCGGGTTTTTTCCTTACTTAAAGCATTTATTTCCCTCCTCCACCCTCCCCTTGCTCCCCTTAGAAATCACTGTCTCTCTCTGATGGCTTGCCTGCCTCAAGCTGTATTATATGATTTTTTGGGCAGAATTTCTTGTGCCTTGCCTGTGTTTGAAGAGGAAGCAGCAAGCACCTCAAGTCTAAATAATGACGGTAATCATTTCCAGCAGACAGACAATTTCTTCCTGGCTGGCTATAGTCTTCAGCCAGACTCTTCAGCCAATGTAACTGGCAGTCCTGATATTTCCTCTGAG
Source organism: Zosterops lateralis (assembly GCF_965231275.1). NCBI lineage: Eukaryota > Metazoa > Chordata > Aves > Passeriformes > Zosteropidae > Zosterops > Zosterops lateralis. Next base: position 113,779,031 of record NC_139763.1, read on the forward strand.
CCTGGCACAGTGTTAGGATGCTTAGCAGTGTTCTGGATGCCAATTTATCAATTTATTCCCTAAAGCAGTTTGATTTTGTTGCATATGAAAATATATACTTATCTATTAAAGGAAATACAAGTGGAATAAACCAGGAAATATTAAAACACAGCAGGATGCAGTGAGATATGGTGTTTCTTAAACAGTAGCAGTAATCCTAATAAAATGCAGATGCAATCATGTTAAGGGAGCAGTGTGGTAATAAAAAGTGAAGAAAGGAGCAAGGTGCACAAAAAATGAACAGCCTTCGGGTGGCAGAATGACTCTGAATTTAGCAAAGGCATAATGTGGTGCCTGTTACAACTGAACACATTTGCTTCCAAAACGTAAAATCAGTGGGTGGACTGCTTTAATGCCTGGAGTAACTCCACCAAATTCAATGGAACTATACCCACTCTGAATGTAGCTCTGTACAAGAAATACAATATACTGTAGACGTGAATAAAGTCAGTTGGACAGAATTGGAAAAAAAAAAAAAAAGCATTCATGTGTATTTCCTTAAATGCATTTAAAATTCATGGTCCTTTTTGTTTGTTTTTCAAGAATATTCACAGCAATCATATTTTGGTCACAGAAAGCAAATATCTAAGAAATGCTGATCTTTTCAAGTTTTGTAGCTCTCCAGGAAATTTATTTAGTTTCTGTCTTATGTCAGTTTTCCTAGTGGGGATTTGAAACAACAGTATGTGACAAAAGAAACCAGTTCCCAAACACCACCAGCCTTTTATTCTCTCTTTGTACATTATCTAACACAATGAGAAATCTGCTACACAACATAGGGTTGTCTCAGTTACAGATAATAATAATTATTATAACTACAATAGACAAATAGGAAGATATATTCTTTAAAAGTAAATGATTTAAAGAATAATGCAATCATCAGGCACAGTCAACATGGGTTCTCAAAGGGAAAGCCCCATTTTAACTCATTTGATGCCCATCTGTGATAAGGTCATCTGCCTAGTGGATGAAGGGAAGGCAGTCAATGGAGCTTTTCTGGATTTTGGTTAGGGTTTTGATACTCTCCCTCACAGAGCCCTTTTGGACAAGCTGTGGGATGAGGGGGCTGGGTGAGGAACTGTCTGAACAGCAGTGTTGTGGCAGTAAATTGGGATATATCTGATTCCCACAGGGTTCAATTTTAAGACCAGTTCTGCTCAATGTCCTTATCAATGATCTTGGTGAAGGAGTTGAATGCACCATTAGCAGGTTTGCCGCTGAAACCAAGCTGGGAAATGGTGCTGGCTCTCCTGAGGGACAAGATGTCTTGCAGAGGGATCTTGATAAATTGGATCACTGGGCTGTGATTAATAGGATGAAATTTAACAAGTCAAAATACTGGATTACACACCTAGGATCAAAGAATGACAGACAATGTAAATTGGGAGGGGAATGTCAGGAGGGCAGCCCTGCAGAAAGGGATCTGGGGTGTTGCTCAGCAGCCTCAGTTTGAGCCAGTAGAGTAAACCCCATTCCAGGTGGCATCAAACTAGCTGGTCAAAAGAGGGTGACATATCCCACTGTATTCAGTGTTGGTGCAGCCTCACCTCATGCTGTGTTCAGTTCTGGGCCTCACAATTCAAGAAGAATGTTAAAAGTTCTTTCCTGCCATATGGGGGAAGGCTGAGAGAACTGGTTTTGTTCAGCCTTGAGAAAAGAAGGCTTAGGGGAGACCTTATCATCATGTTCCTGTATTCAAAGGGTGGCTACAAAGAAGAGGGACATCCCCTTTTTACAGGAGCCGCACAGAAACTATTTGGGGTAATGATGCAAGTTACCCTTGAAGAGATTCTGATTGGACAAAAGAGGAAAATTTTTTCACAATGAGAGCAATCAGCCATTGAAATACTCTTCTCGGGATGGATTCTCCAACATCAGAGAATTTTAGCATTTGACTGGACAGGGGAATACATCATCTTGGCTTTTGCCAAGTAAGTTTGGACCAGATGATCTTTAAGGTGCTTTCCCATGTGGGATGCCACGACTCTGAAAATGCATCCAGAGGACAAGAAAGCTGGTGAAGGGGCTGTACAGGATGTCCCATGAAGAGCAGCTAAGGACTTTGGGCTTGTGTATCTTGGATAAAAGGAGATAACTTCATTGTTTTCTGGGGAGAGGAAATGGAGAGGGGACTGCTCAGTTTTTCTCCAAAGGAATCGGGGAGAGAAATGGTTTGAAGATACACCTGAAGAGTTTTAGACTGGGCATTAGGAAACTTTTGTTTACCGAGAGGGTGGTCAAACCCTGCAATGGGTTTCCAGAGAGATTGATGCCCCAAGTTTGTTGGTGTTTAAGAGGCCTTAAGAGGTACAATGCCCTTGATAAGATGCCTGAACTTTTGGCAAACCCTGAATCTGTCAGGAAATTAGACTGGATGATCGTTGTAGGTCCTCTCCAACTGCAATCACCTAGAGATGAGTCTAAACTCTTCCTACTTGTGTTCAGAAATAGTGTTTATCAATAACCAAAACAAGTGTGCAAAGTAGAATAATCTGAAAAAAACCCCATCTTTTAAGGCCATTACAAAAATGAAAAAGTCAAACTCTTTTTGGTAGTGGCAGAATATGAAACAAGAAGCAGAAAAATAAAAATTCCGGCTTGAAAGGTTCAAAATGGGCATTAGGAAAATCCTCCTTGCTGGAAGAGATGTGCTGCCATGGAACAGGTTACACTGGGACTCTGTGAAAGCTCCATCTTCAGAGCCAGACAAAGCCATGGTTGACCTGAGCTAATGCTGGCAATAATCCTGCTTGGAGCAGGGATTGGGACTAAATGACCTCTTCAGGTCCCCTCCAACCAACATTATGATTCTATCATTCTGATGTCTTTTGGGTTTGGTTTGGGGTTTTCTGTTTGTTTTTCATTTCTCTGGGCGCCTTTGACTGACTTTTGGCCCTAAGCAGTCTTCTTCCTCACTCTGCTCTTAAACTGCCATGGCTTCACATTTCTGCACTTTTTAACTCTCTGGAAAACTGACCACGAAATGAAACAAAAAGTTTCCCTGTTCATTGACTCATTCTGTGTCTGTAAGAATTTCTCACAAATATCAACTGGACACAAATACAAACCAGAAGGTCTAAATGGCAAGCCTGAGGAGGCACTGTCTTCAGTTGTGCAGTGGTTTACATGTTATGTATAAACAACCAAAAATCTCAAGTAATGTTTGGGGTTTTGTCCTGGAAGAGGGACAGAAAAAGAGAGAACTATGCTCTCAAATGTCTTCCAAAGCAATTAAATTTAACACTAGGGTATAATAAAGAAATAGTCAGATGATTTACATAGAGATGCTCATTTATAAGAGATCTCAATTAGATTCTGGATAAGGCATGTGGATTTGACTTTCTAGGGGTGCAAGATATAGGAATTTTCTGTGCAATCTTGTAGTTGTCTCTTTTTTGTACAAACAGGTCACGATATATTACAGCTTTAAAAGAAACTATAGACTGTATTTTGCTGTGTCAAAGATATAAAGTCAAGGCTTCCTCAAACACATCCATATATGCAATTGATATTTTACAGGATGTGTATCACTGTTATTCTCTCAAAATATTCCTAGGAGGAAGTTTAGCACTCTGAATAACACTGCTGTTCCCATTAGGCATGAAGGAAGAGGTTTTTCTTGAAAAGAAACTTCCTTTTAAGAAGCGATTCCTAATTGTCTGAAATGGTTCTAATAGAACTCACTTTCAATTAGCGTTCATGCTCCTCCTCTTCGAAGACAGCTCAAATCTATGAAAAGGTGAATGACCCAAGAGATTCTCCTCAGAAAACCAAAAGCCTCTGTGGTCTTGCTTGATGCTCCTCCTTAGCCAACTGTATCTAGTTTAACTGAGGCTGTGTTGAATCTTCTTTGTCCTCTTTTGATATTAAATGTCTTTCCTTTGGTTTTGTGCCCTTTTAAAATGAACAATGTGTTCAGGTGTCTTTATCATGCATTCTTTATTCTTTTTTCTCTGAGAATGGTTCAGCTTGTGCATATTTCTCTGTCTAGTGAGCAACCTTTTGGAACTGCTTCTTCCAATGTAGGTCTCTCATGTTGTTCAGACTGGATGTTACTGATAAACTTCTACAGGCTAGAAGATTTTTTAAATAGGCTCCCCATGCCTTCAGGCTTCAATTCCATAAAGGTGAAGCCTTTTCCTGCACTGCTATGAAAACCAAGGTGTTTTAATGGAATTCTATATAAATATAAATAGTCAAATCCCTTAAAAATACCATTAACACACAATTTTAAGATGAGGTTTTCTATAATTAGAGGACAGGATGCATACATTCAATACATTCATTTCAGTTTCCCATCCCAAAGGTCTCTTTGTCATTCAGCACAGGGTGCAACACAAAAAAGGCTTGAATCAGAGTCATATTTTAATGCTCTGCTTTTCTTCACAGCCTCAGATGAGCAGTTGTATTCACCTAAGACATTCTTCTCACCAATCAGACCTTTGCTCATGTAAAAGCTAGGAAAACCTACAGTGACTTTAGCATTAGGTCTTTCTTGTTCTAGGCATGAGCTCATCACTGATGGATATTTAAAACTTTCTTTTTTCTATTTATGAGTCTGTTTTTACTTGGTCTCATAACAATGACATTTCCAATTACCCTCACATTTAAATTTTGATACTGTAGTAAATTCTCTTAAAATAAAGACCCTAGACCCAGGAACATCTAGTCTGTGACTACTTAGCCTGCTGAGATTATTAGTGATGTGAAGGAGTGATTTCAAATTCCCCTTGGCTTTTCAAATGCTACTGAGCACAACTGTAGGAATGCACATTGATCTGCAAAATGAGAATGTGAATAATGCAAAAAGAATGAAAATTTGGGTGATGTAAAAAATCTTCTCTGACCTGCCTGGCAACAGAAAACCAGATTATTTGCATGTTATCATGAAGAACGTATACCTCTATCTCCAGAAATCAATTCTCCAGCTGATTTTCTTTGTTGTTGGAAGTGGGAGGAGCTTAAAGACCAGGGAAAGAAAGTGGAAAGTGAAAAGGAATTTTTAGTTCATTGGCAAAAATAACCTTTTGTCTATAATTCCTCTGAAAACAGGCAAATATGTTTAGGGTTTGTTGTTTTTTTTTTTCTTGTGCACTCACACCCCAAAATGGATAGAAAAGCACAACTTTCTTGATATCAAACAAAAAAAAGGCACATCTGATAATAGTCAGCAGAGACTGTGATGCAATAAAATGAATTCAGTATATGGCAAATGTTATTTGTGTTATCTGTCACTCACAAAAATATAATAAAAAACCACACACACCAAAATCTAACATTGATCTTATGGTTACACATGGATCTGTATCAAAGTCATCAGTCTGAATGCTCCATCTTTGGGAAAGTTCAGTATGGATTTAAAGTTTGTGGTTTCCTGCTGTCTCCATGAAGAGATTCAGCCAAAGTTTTGGTTCCAGGCACTCTTGAACACTGTCTTTAAAACGTATTTTAGGCATTTATTATATGGCATAAAGAAACAAACAATAAGAAAGCCATATTTTAGATTTAATTTAATTTTTAACTCTACTGGCAATTCTGAAAGACTCCAAGCACACATAGGTAGACTTACTGGAGCCTCTTTTACAAGTGCAGAAGTGGTATTTTGGTGCTCATATTTGTTTGATAATCGAGAATCCTTTTAGTGCCAATCTTTGCAAAGAAGACAGAAAATTGGGTCAAGCATTTGGTTATTTGAGGTTTGAGTGAATGGTGAGTGGCCAGAATTCCAATTCCCCCTCTCATAATATCAGCAGATTTTACTCCCTTTTAAAACTATTTCAGCTTCCACCCTGCCTCCATCCACCTCATTGCTTTCGACAGTTTCAGTAAGATTCTCTGACTGCTTTTGCAAAGGATGAACGTGACTTCCTCAGAGCTCAGTAAATGCTGAGTTTTGCATATGGGGAGCTCAGGATAGGCTGGGGTAGGGTTGTTTTACTGAAGGAAGGGGAATGGAGGAAAAGTAAGTGATGGAGCTGCATGCTGAGGAGAGCCCTGGAGAGCCAGATTTTCAGCCCATTTATTACTTTTTGGGATGAGCGAGTTTGTGAAATCACTACTGCTCATAAGAGGGAGTATTGTGACCTGACATTATGGCTCCTGCTATTTCAGCTTAGCAGTGGCAGTAAAGGCTGCTCATTCTGCCACTCCTGGAGCCTGTTATCCTAGAAATTGTTCTACTTCACTGTGCCTAAAGCCTAGGTTTGCTGGTAAGCCAAGAGCCTAATAGTACTGGGTTTGCAGAGATTGGTCCAAAGGCACAGGGAAATGTGTGCTCACACATCCATTGCAGTTCCCAACACAGGCGTTTCCTCACTTGTCTGGGTGGAGCTGGACAAGTCTGATGTCACTGTAGGATGCGAAAGAAAGACTCCAAATATTTCAGAAGGCAAAGAGCATAGCAAAAGAAGGCTTTATTTTCTAATTTTTACTACCTTTTATAAGGTGTTCCAATACAGACTTAACATGATTGGTGAATAGGAATGACACCTCTCTAATTCCATTGGTTAAACCAGAGAAACAGCAAAACACCACCTGGAGAAGGATTGTTTTGAGAAAGGAGTGTTGTTTGCCAAGATTGTTTTGAGGAGAAGCTTTCTTGAGACATTTTTCCTTGGGAAAAAGTTAACAGCTGATAGGAGGCAAAAAATCTTTCAGACTCAGAAATATCAGACCCACAGTCTGGCAACTTCATATTTTCCATCCTCAGTGGCTTTGCCTTTCTGGTAGAAAAAACCCTTTGTGCAAACCAAATTCTGCTCTCACACTGGAAGAGAGTGGCCCAACCTCCTGGTTTTTTGGAGCAGTAGCTGGGAAATGACATCCCGCAGGATGTCCTGCAAGACTACTCTTGCGCTGAAACACTGAATATATTGCTGCGTAAAAATCCATGAAAAATTATGAACCCAGCAGTGGCTGTTTTCCCTCTAAAATTTCTTCAAGAGCCCACAATTTCTCCTCTTCAGGCTTTTCTCATATTTACTGGAACATTATAATTTCATCTAATAACTGTGTAACCCTTTAGCAAAACCTCATTCTTCTGCTTGTCCTCTGGTTTGAGATGCCCCTGTTTGACTCACTGTGCATCCTTCACAGTTTTTATTGGGTTTTATTTGAAGACGGGGTGCTTAAAAGAGCCAAGATCCAAGTCCTCTTAGGAGATCTGTCATTTCCAAATCCTCTTGGAGAGCACCTACCTTCTACCACTTCAGTTTCCAGCTTTGAGGCTAGAAAGCTGGAGGCTCTTACTGAACAGATCTCAATTAAAGCATCAGCAGACCTCAGCTAAAAGAAAAGGAAATTATTGACAAGTTCTGTTGTAGAGTCATCAAAATGCAATGCAAATGCACAAGTGTCTGAATCTGCTTGCTTTGGCATCTCAATCTACAAATCAAAATTGTCATATGAAAGTGATCTTTTTGGATCTCCTGCCTTCCAGATGGCATTTTTCCCACATGATCCTGACATGCACTAGCTCTGTCACACTTGAGCAGTCCTCTGAATGGAGTTCTCTAAACTAGCAAAATTAATTGGAGGCTTATTTCCGGATAGAATAATGTCCTAACTCTATCTAAGGCTGTATCCTAGAGGCTTGTTGATTTGCCATTTAGTGAGGAAGGTTTTTGGTTTTTTTTTCATTTGTCCCCAGATAACTGCTTTTCTTAGAGATATTTAGACTGTCAGGGTTGATATGATCTGAGAAACTTCTCAGCACAAGCTCCAGAATGCAGCACCCCACCTCCATGGGAAATGACTGATGACTTGAAAGGGTACTTGGATCATGCTGCCTTTTTCCTAGAGTGAACTGTTCCTAAAATCACAGGTAATCTGGTTTTGAGCATCTGCAAATAACAAGAAGCTGACAAAGTGAAATCCCCTCCCCTCTTCCCCAGACTCACCTTTGTTAAACCTTTGGATCTCTGCTACTTTCCTGATCATGTGGCTTATTTAAAAATGCCCCACTGTGTTATCTGGTTTTTTCAGACATCGGGAGGTGTGCTTGGTGTTTAAATAGGTCTAAATACGGAGAAGTCAGTCTGATGTAAAAGCAGAAGGAGCTTACACTTATGGTGGTAGCAATAATGATGGTACAACATCACAGAATGGCTCCTGGAAGCAGACAAATGTCAAAACAGCACGAAAAACCCCTCTTGCACACTGTTAAGACTGCCCAGAATTCTCCCAGAATAACATACACAATCATTTTGATGAATTCAAAGCTAATATCCATGTCAGTCCTTTACAAAAACAGCTAGTTTCAGACAGAAACTAATGTAGTGTCTTGTTTAAAAATAAAGAACTCATCCCTTGCTTTAGCAAATTTTCTCTCTGGCATTTTGCTGTTCTTGCCTGAAAACATGCTGTGTGTAAAATGGTGGCGTGAAAGGGTTAGCAAGTTGAGACACAGTAATGGACATTGTTGGGGATAGAACAGCACTTTTAGTTGCCCAGGAGAAGGGTGTGGGAGAAGGGATGATCTTTGGAGAGCTAGCACACCTCAGTGGAAACTGCATGTACTGCAATGAACAGCGCGTTTTTAACTAAATTAATCTGTGTTGCCTTAACACAGTCGTGCATATTCCCTGGCTACTCAGGTTTTGATCTTATTTTTGCTCCATTATCATAAGTGGAATTTGTCAACACATTTATTTTTAACCCACTGGGAAGAGCCTCTTCAGGAGGATAATATCTCAGGCAATAACACTGGGCTTTCTGCACAGCCTGCACTTTACTCAGTAGCCTTTCAAAAGCAATCACTGACCCTGGAATGCTGATAGTAGTTACAGATTTAATTTTTCAGAGCTGTCCAGTCCCTAGCATTCCAGATTAATTCAGTGGGAACTGTGGCTGGATATCCCTTCCATGACTCAGGCCTTGAGTTTACTGGAAATAGTAGTGAGCCTTCACAGTCTGCTGCTACCACAGATCCTGTGCCTTGCAAGGCTGCAACCTCCACGTTCTTCACTGCTGGTTCAAGCAAATGGTTTTGGAATGGAATGGAATGGAATGGAATGGAATGGAATGGAATGGAATGGAATGGAATGGAATGGAATGGAATGGAATGGGATGGGATGGAATAGAATGGAGATGCACACATCAAATAACCACGTGAATTAGCAGAAAAACCCATTCCTGACCAAAACTATGGTTGGTAGAAAAGCTCATGGAGTAGAGTGTTGTGTTTGGGATTCATCACCTTACACTGCACATCTGCACTATAGTGAGGATAGATGCTAAAAAAAATAATAATGATCATGACAATAATAATGGTCTTCAGTGTAAACAGAGAATCATTTCTTCCTTCCAGTTTCCTCAATACGTAGTATAAGGAACCAATATGTAAACTGATTTTTTTTAATAGGTTCATGCATATAATAATTATATGGGTAGGAGATTTGCTAGCAAATGCTTATCCTTTATTTTTTCATCTGACCACATTACTCTTCTGTGTGTCTGGTTTTCAGTTCAACTTCAGCCTTGATTATGAATTCTATGCTATTGCCTTCTCACAGCAATATGTTCTGTGAAGACCTGATTGACTGTGGGTTTAGTTCACCTGCCACTGAAATCCCACAGAAGCCTTTCCTTTCCCAATAATCTTAGCAATATGAATTATCCCAGTGTATGCAGAAAATTATTTTGACTAGTAGATGACTTCTTTAATTGTCTCACCTTTGAAGTTCTAATTGGGCAGCTAAGGTACAGGAATCAATTCTGAGGGCATTTGAGGGACTCTTTCACTGCTGCTCCTGGGCCTGCAAAAAAACCACAAGGCTGTGGCAGTGATGTTGGAGCACCCATCTCAAGGAGATTCAGAAAAACATTGTTTCCTAAGGTACCTAAATACTTTTGAAAGTTCAAACTGTAATTATTCAACAGGACACAATCCCTGGTGGGGGTGTTTTTATTACTCCTTTTTTAATTTGTTGTAAAGAAACTGATTCATTACATCAGCTCTATTCCTGACACACACCCCACAATGAAACCAGGAATGGCAGGGAATCCAGAAAGATAATGAGACTTAATAATACAGAAATATGTGGAAATACTGATCATCTATAGCATGATACGCAGGAACATCAGGTTGAAACTATATAAAGTTTCAAAATCTACTATTGAAAAACAGAACCAGCATCTTTCTCCTTTCTTTTCAATAGTACAAATCTATTATATTCTTCCTTACAATTTAATCACCTTTAGGCAAATTTCAGTTTTGAAATCATTAATACTTTGAAGCAGATGTTGGTCCCAAAAATGACGACAATAAAACAAAGATCTATAGTTTCTTATACTTCTTAAATGAGGCTCAAAAATGAAGTTCAGATGCCTCTTCTTTCTTATTTTTTGAGACATTCATAAATGTCCTTTAAGAAAATACTGAAGAATGTGAAAGGTGCCAGTTTGTTACACATGGTATGTGGTTTTCAATACTGATTCCCAAAACTTGGAATAAAACATAGTCAATTTCTTCCTTACAATTGTCCTTTCTGGCACAATGACTACTTGGCTGTTCCTTGTAGTAATAATTATTGACAAAGGGACAAAGCATGGAGCAGTCAGATTTTGCCTCACTGCTAGTTCCCATAATTTGGAGCTCTGATGTCTTTGAAATAGTAAAAGATATCCATAATAGACGTGATTTCTAAGATCTTCTGTAGGAGTTCTTTTCAAAAGCTGCATTGTTTCCATGGATGCTGCCATATAATCTAATTATTCCTGATGGGTTGCCTATTGTACCATAGGATTCTTCAAAGGAAAGGAGAACAGCAAGGTAGATCATTTGAGAAAAAAATCTTTTATTTGTTTAGGACAATGTTTCCCAAAAGCTTTATCTGGGAAGGAAAAGAAATCTCTTCTGAGTCTCCTTTCTTTCAGAATTCAAGTTGCTAATCATATAAAGCGGCTCTGTGTACTGTATGTTTTATCTTTTCCTTTCATTGGATGACAGAAGACATTTCAGCCCCATGTTGGGATGGGGTTTTTTCCCACTGAAAAAATTAAAACATTTACATTGTAGGATCTACTGTAGACAACTAGGGTAAAGCAACCCCAAGCAGTCAGGGAATACAAGCCAGGCCCAACACCTGCAGCCTGTCAAAGGAATTATTCGACTCAACTCAGTTGGAATCTTTTTGTGGTAAGACACACAGTGGTGCAAAGGAGTTGATATTTACATCCACCTCATTAAAGTGAATCAGTTTCTTATTATCACTGAGTCACAAGTTCCTAGACCACATGATGAATCTCACTTGGTCTGTGGTGTGTGCAACTGAACTGGTTTTGACCTTGGGCATTGTGCTAATGAGTCCCGTTGCATGTACTGTTTCTCAGGACACCTTTGCACCTGCTTAACTAGGCTCTAGCCAGTTTTTCCCAGGGAAAGGCCTGGAAATATACTTCATCATGTCAAATAACAATATCCTGAGTACATGAGCATTATCTTATCTTGCTGTGCATGAGTAAATAAATGAATGCTCCCCTTATAAGGCACCACACTGTAACAATATGGCTGTGTGGGAAACTAATGAGTGCTAGAGTGGGAAAGGATGGAAACTCAGAACTGTTTCTTCCCATCATCCACTCCTGCCTTAGAGCTATTACCATGGTCCTACTATTTTGGGAAGCTAGATTCTGTGTTTTGGCGTTTTGATAGCCTTCTATATATATGTGAAATTATTTACCACTATTTAAATGCTGTCTTCATTTGTATAGTCTAAAAATAAGAAAAAATCTTTATGGATTTTCTTTTACATGGCCTTTCAAGAGCACTCATATTTCTAAAAATTACTTGCATTGCTCCTATATTTTCATTATTCTTATAAGATACAAAGATTCTCCCAAAGCCCTACTCAGGGCTTATTTTTTCCTTATGTGACAACTATCCATAACATTTGGTGATAGTCTGCATTGATAAATGGTATTCAGCTAGTAAACTTCTGCTTTTAGGTAGAGGCAGCTCAGCTTTGTTTCCTCCACTGTTTACCAACAGAGAATTCAGAGCTCTAGTTTTAAAATCTGTTCAGGATCCAGAAGGAGCAGCAACAAATTTCCAGCCTATGGTGCTCCTTAGGGAAGGACTCTCTGAGCAACGTGGACCTGAACTTCTGGAGGAGGGAGGGGGAAAAGTGAGGGGTGGAATCAAAGCTGAGTATATCTTGGGAAAATTAATGGAAATTTTTGAAGTCTGTAGTCAGTGGAGCTGAAGGGGAGGCCAACATTCTTGTTCTACACAGCCCAGAGAGAAGCTAAAATTCTATATATTTTTCCCTCCTTCCTGTTTTTCTACAATTTGTTCATCTGCAATACAAGGTAACAGTATTACACTATTTAAACATGTCTATTTTGAGTCTAGTTCCTCAGAAACAATATTTTTCAGTAGCCAATATTCTTGCCTTTACAGATAAATTGCTTGCTTTAAATTAAGTGCTTGGATTTCCTTTTGGCTAGGGCTTCAGTAATTGCAGGGATGGAAAAGTACTAATGCACTGAAAAATGTGATGTGCATTCAGCCCCTGAGAGGAGTATAATCTGCAGGGCCCATCTCCTTTGAAGGTTCTCTCTCCCTTGTGGAAAGAAACCACATTCTTTCCTCTAGTTCAGCCAGTTTCCTCTCACGTGGAGCCACGTCAAAAGGAGGTAAAGACGCCTCTCCAGATAACAGCTGCTATCATGGAAGGATTCCATTCAGACCCTGCAGAACTAAAAAACGAGGACAAGAGAACACCACATCCGAGGTGAATTTGTTTCCAAGCGGGGCGGGGGAGGGTGTACCTTCTACACCTAAATCCTCTCCCAACATGTGGATCTCTTATGTGTGTATTCAATCAATGGAGGCAGAAAGTAGCAAATATCTGGAACAACATAGCTGTAGAATCTACTACAATGAAAAACTCCAGTTCTAAATTTATTGTATCTAAACTTTATTTATCTATGTTGGAGTACCAGTTTGGGGTAGTAAAGCTGAGGAGATTACAAAGTAGTAGTAGTATTAAAAGCATTGCAATATTAAGCACTGTTTTCCAAGTATTAGGAAGTTACAAGGAGGGACAAAATTACAGCTTGATATCAAAGTCCAGAGAAGCTGAAATCTGAAAAGCTGCATTTTAAGAAGCAGACATCCTCTCAAGGCATGATTTACTTCTAATAATCTAAAACAGTAGGACATACAGAAGAAAAAAAATGTTCTCAGATTATGCTATTGGATGACTTGATCTAGCCAGAAAATATGGAATACTTTCATGGCATATATACCTATTTTGGGATGATACTAGATTTCAAGTTTTCCAAAGGGACAATCTTCCTACAGCAGTATTTTCTTTAGCTTAATTTATTTTTTTCCCCAGAAAAGCACATTCATACATGGCTGTGTTCAAAAAGCACAACATGATTCAGGAAAGGTGCTTGGAAATGCTTTGGGAAGGCTGTTAAAAATTTTGGAATAGATTTCCCAGACCATGAGCTGTAAATAAAGAACAATCCTACTACTGTGTGGTATCAACATTATAAAGAGGCAGAAATTCAGAATCCTGTAGAAGATACTCATGGCTACTTAGGCTCAGAGCAATTATGACATTGTAAAACTTTTCATTTTATTAGGTGCCTAAATATATTACAATTTAGTGATTTTTAGTTGCTCATTTCTGTGTAAGCAGAAATATTTTCATTTGATACATATTCTCTTATTCACAATACCTTTGACTTCCCATAACTACTAAATCTGAAAAGAAATTTGCCACAAACTTCCTATAAATCTCCCTACAATCTCTCCTGACAGTTGTCATGGAAAATGGGTCGCCTTGAACAAAAGTGCTTTTTATCACACACTGTTCATGTGACCTCTGAAAATAAATTATATTTTAATTACCTGGAATCATGGAGTTATTTAGGTTGGAAGGAACCTCTGTAAGATTTAAGGTCACTGGCTGTACTCAAGGCAGGATCAAAGTCAAGCCAGTCTACTCTGAGGTTTCTTTGTCGTGTGGGTTTTTTATGCTTCCATAGCTGGTGATTCCAGAGCCTTCCTGAGCACTTGTACCAGTGTCTGGCCCATTGTCATTGTAAATATTTTTTTTTTCATTATACTTAACCTCAGTTTCCCATGTTCCAGCTAGTCTGAGCTGTCCTTTCTCTGGGCACCTCTGACAATATTCTAGTCCAATCTTTACCCATTAGGTATCTAAAGAGAACAGTTAGATCTTCTGCTTGGTCTTCTCTGAGTTGAAAAAATACAGTTCTGTCAGCCCTCCCTCATACTTCATGTACAACTAAATAGTTTTATGGAAATAGAGGAAGAGAACTTGAAAATCACAGGAAGAGGAAAAGGAGGGAGATAAATATTTAGAGGAAAAAAAAGTGACAAGAAGACTGATGTTGGTAGATGAGAAAAGACATTGAGAAATGTCTCCAGGGAATCCTGAAGCAGCAGGAAAAAAAATTAAAAAAAAAAAGAGAAAAAGGAGGACATAAAGCAGAAAATGTAATATACAGAAGAGGCCTTAGAAGTTGAAGAGTTATAGAGGTGAGAAATGGGTAGGAAATGGAGTGGCCACTCCTATACCATTGTGGGAGAGGTAAGGGACGTGCCTTCTGAAAAAGACACTTCTATAAGTGGACCTATATCTTCGTTTAAAGTTCATTTCTGCCTTAGAAAGAGGAGGATGAAGAAAAGCTTTCTGGGTAGAGATGTTTCATGAAGATGACATGACTGGTGCAAAAAATGAATGAGCACTGGAGCCTGCAAAGCAGACATCTCCTTCTTAGCTCCTGTTACATTTGCAAAGTCTACAGAAGACTCTCTTATTTTCTTTTCACTTGCAAAATCTACAGAATGCAGTGGATCGGCTTTCCAATGGGTGCAGCTCGGCCAGCCCTGCCGCCACTACATCCGGGGGCTCCCTTTGCCAGAGGCGTGGGCAAACTCGACAACGGTGCGGATAGTGCGCAGAATAGAAAGGCGGGACTCTCAGGGTGTGCAACCAAGGGATGCGTAGCCCCAAGGCAGCGCTCCGGAGAGAGACGCTGGCCTCAAGATGGCACGGCTTTTTATTAGGTGGGTTCAGGGGTGGGATCGCGTGGGACCAATTAAAACTCTTTGCCAACGTATAATGAGGGGATGCACAACTTTTGAACCAGTAACAGGTAACTTGGGGAGGAGGAATACATGAGGGGGTGGGGAAGTTATATAACTTAAAGATTGACAGGTAACCGAAAAGTGGTAAACAACTATTATGGGATGGGGTTACCAGGACAACCAAGGTTTTGGCGGGAAGGTTTGGGGAGGGGG
Organism: Zosterops lateralis; assembly: GCF_965231275.1. Taxonomy (NCBI): domain Eukaryota; kingdom Metazoa; phylum Chordata; class Aves; order Passeriformes; family Zosteropidae; genus Zosterops; species Zosterops lateralis. The sequence continues at coordinate 113,794,353 of NC_139763.1, forward strand.
GAAGGAAAGTCTGAGGGAAGGAGAGAAGGAGAGGGAAGGAGAGGCCATCTTAAACAATAGTAATAAATACAAAATTATAAAACACAAATTATAAAACCCAACTGGAATTGAATTTAAGCACCACCACAACAGAAGGCTTTCATTGCCTCCAAAGTCTACAGAAAGTTTTCTTTTCCTCTTTCATGTCTTTGTCTGAATCTCGAAAGAATCATGACTATAGGACAGCAGCCTTAAGTGACAAACTTGGCACCTTTGTTTCAGGGTAATAGCAAGTTCTAAAGAACATCCTCTTCCCCTCACCCTAAGCTGAGGTTTATTAAATTTTTAGGTAAAAAAGGGCTACAAATGTAGTGGAACAAGGTCAGAATTCAAAGTGCTCTTGACATAATGGTAGAGGCAGAAAATAGCAGGCTCCTAACTTTTCTAACCTTAAGACTATTCTTCTATTCTCTACCCCTTCACAAATTTTATGATGGTTTAACCCGATTCACTAATGAAGTTGCTCTGGATGGATATTAAAGTGAAAATAGCTCTACAGGTTCTTAATTTTACAGCTTCTCTTTTTCATTCTTTATCCTGGTGAATATTCATGTTTCTTACAAAAAAATAATGGAACGTAAAGTTGAAGAACATAGAAATTAAACTACAAAAGATATTCTTGCAATATAATATAGATTCTTTTGTATCTTTTTAGAGGAAACATTATTAACAGACATTTGAAAGGAATTGAAATGTAGCTATTCTCACTATTTGACCTTGAAGAGTAGATTCAAGCCCATTAATAGTTCTTAAGTTATGTTGCTCCATGGTGCTACTTTTATTCCTCAACTATACATGTAAGAAATACATGTATCAAATACACTCTGCCATTAGACAAATGCCATTGGAAAAGCTGGGCTATTTTTCAGCAGCAAATCTTTCTTCCGGAAGAACTCCCCACCTTTCCCTTTGGCTGCTCTAATAACTATTTGGAACGATTTAGTAAGTATACTATATTGTTATTTTATTTTTAACTTTCATTATTAACTCTAAATGTTTTAATATTGAAAGTGCTTAAAGCCATGTGAAAAAAATCAGTGAAGCTTTTCCAAAGATTTTCCTGTGATACTTAAGTGCTTGCTCCAGTTGGTGTAGAGGAACAACAGAGCCAACCATGACTATTTGACCATGAAGTGGCCAAAATAATTATTTGCTATATTCTTGATTGTTTCCTTTAGTTTAGCGTGTTCTGTCGTCCCTGAATTTCTTGCCTTCAAGCTTCTCACGCTGCTTCATGTAAACAATAAGTATTCTTAGAAATTATCTGTATGTTTTGCATTCTTGTTCTCTGAGAGAGAACTTGACTGATGGTCATATTGACCAATGGAGTCAGGAGGTTGTAACCTCCTTGGGCCAATCTTGGCCCTCTGTACAAAATGTATATAAGCCTTTGGAGTCAGATAATAAAGAGCTTTCCATGTTTCACCAAGCTGCTGCCTGCTGTCCTCTGTGAAGGTCCACTCCCACGTCACAACGTGTTGCCTCTCTAAAGGCTGGGATAACAGTGCTCAGCATTGTTGTAAGCAGGAGGGCAAAGAAATGGTTGAAGTGAAGCACTGAAAAGAAAATTGTGTCAGTCCCCACGTAACTATTTCACCAAAATATTGTTATAGTCATCTCTGAAATTATTGTCAGATGAGTATTGAGATTGGATTTCTGTGTTGGATACTGTGCAAACCTTTACCAGGGTTGATGTAGTTTGTAAATTCTTGGTTATTCTACAGTGACTTTGACAGTGTGCATCAAAGTGCAACACAATGCTCTGGATTAAACCAAGCATTTAAAAATCATTACCAAACAATATAGTGTGCTGTGCCAAACCACTGATCACACGTTTAATGATGCAAATATATTTCCTTTGCTCATTCCTGGTCTTACATTAGAAAATAACCATTTGAAGGAATGAAAGTTAGCAATCGTTAGACAACCACAATTTTAGAAGGTGGAATCCTATTTTCAGCCATGCACTGTGAAAGAGGTTTCTTTCCCACAGGAAGGAAAGCCTGACAACCCAATGTCTTGGGGTCAGTTGAGAGGCAGCTCCTAGGAGGCCAAGGCTAGCCAAGGCCATCAGCCCTGGCAGCTTTTCCTCTGGGAGAAATCCCCTGTTATTCACAGTTTTAGAAGGTATAAACCAAATTATGGTAAAGGAAGTTGATGGAAAAGAAGGACTCTTTCCCCTAGGAAAGAAAGCCTTACAACTCAGTGTCTCACAAGCAACTGAAAGGCTGCCAGGAGTCCAAGGCCAGCAAGACCTGTCATTCCGGGCTTTCATATGGGAGGAAACCAAGAATGTTTGCAGCTTTAGGAGTCAAAATCCCACTTTCAGCCCTGGGTGCCTGGGCAGAAATGATGGATTTTTTTCCACAGGAAGGAAAGCCCAGCACCACAGTGTCTTGTAGGCAGGTCAGAAGTGCCCCTCAAGAAACCAAGGCCAACCTGAGCTGTTGGTACATTCAGCTTTCACCTGGGAGAAATCCTTTGAGGTTCCCAATTTTAGGAGGCAGAATCCCACTTTTAGCCATAGGCACCTGGCTGTGAATGATTGCTCTTTCCCACAGGAAGGAAAGCCCAGCAATACAGCATCCCATGGGCAGTTGAGAGCTGGCTCCCTGGAGTCCAAGGCCAGCCAGAGCCACTGGTCCCTTGTACAGATGGCTGGGATAAATAAAGTCAGCTCACCAACGGGCAGCATTCAGTCTCCTGGATGGATGAGAAATACATGCTTCCTTTCTGTGTAGGATTTGTTTGGAGTTTTTTCCCATTTACATTTCTTTGTATTCTGGTTTTTATAACAATGCAGAGTATTTAACATGGTGTTGTGAGCTGGTGCCAGCCAGCAGGTGAACTATCCAGCTGCTTGCTCCCCCACAAGTGGGACATGGGAGAAGAGAGGAAGAACAAGAGCAAGAAAGCTGATGGGTCAAGCTGAACAGAATGATCACTCATCCTTTTTTGCCATGGGACAAACAGGTTGCTCTTGGGTAAAATCCCAATTAAATGTAAATTAGCTGGCAATTAAAAGGGCTGCCCAGAGAAGCTGTGGATGGCCTGCATGGTGGCTGAAGGGAAGATGGGAAGAGCAGCATGAACAGTCACAGCGTGCATCAAGGTACCCTCTTACTCCTGCTCTCCTCTTTTCTGGGTGATTACAAAACAAACAAAGAACCGGTTTAGGCCAAGAAGTCCTTGATAACAAAATTCATATCCCATAATCAGGTGCAAGGTGCAGACAGCCACCAGAGGCATCTCCTGGAGGCAGTGGTGACTGGGAACAATGGAAGGGGAAAGAGGACCCAGGAGCTGAGATACATAGGAGTGTTTTTCTGCCTTTTCTCTGCAGTTTCTCTCAGATAGGTACCTGGATTTTAGGATGAATTTCAATAAATTTTAAATGGGAAAAAAATACAAGTTTAAAGAAGGTAAGAGAAGGTTGAAGGCAATTTTGTTTAATTAAACCTATTTAAGTTGACAGAACTTAATGAAATGTACTCAAGTACTTTGGAAACTAGCTCTAACACTTCTGAATCATCTTTAGGGGTTTCCTAGTTGACTGGGGAAGCATAGCCATAGCATACAAATTGAAATATGGAAAATGGGTAGACCTGGAGAGTCATTGAATATGCATCCTTGTTAGAACAGTTGAGGGAAGAAAGGCAGCTAGCTCTCAGATTGAAAGGATGTGTCAGTTCAATCTTACATTAAATTGCAGAAGACAAAAGGAAAAAATGCACAAAATCAGCAAGGGAGGGACTGAAATTTTAGAGAAAATTATCAGAATCCAAAACTTAACTCAGGATGATACTCAGAAGGATTAGGATGGAGTCACCAGGTACATATGTACAAATTGAAAATAAACAAGAAGCAGAAGAGCACAAAAGTTTGGGAAAAATGAATTCAGTGCAAGTTGGCCACATGAGTCATTCCTGAAACACCTTATCCTAAGATATCTGTGGGAGTGTGTTTTGGCCTTTCCAAACAGTTTATATTATATTGTTCTATTATTCTATTGTTCTCCATTTTGTTCTTTCTCCCCTCAGGATATTTTTGGCTCCCAAGCTTTGTATCCTGCCTTGGAGACAACTTCCCATTGGTCACCTTTTCCCGCTTCTTTACTTGTTTACCAGTCATCTGTAATCTGTCCATCATTCCGAGTTATGTAACCCCTACCTGTCAATCTCCCTGAGGCCGGCAAAGGGTGATTGGCCAGGTTTCTTTGTTCCCTCCTCCTCTTGTTAAGTTTATTGGTTATTAGTGATGTAATGGTCTGATAAGCCACACCTCGCTGTTTCCCCATTGGTTTCTGTTTTACCCGCCCCCCCCCTGTATAAAAACCCATGCATCCTGGTGCACGGGGTCTTTTTGGGACCTCAGCCCGGGAGAATAAACTCTCAGTGGTTTGACCCCGAAAAGTCCTCTCTGATTTCTCCGCTCGGTCGCTTTGGCTATCGCTTGTTTGGCTGCAAGAACCCTTGGTTGTGGGTGGCACAGGGCTGACGGTGACCGGCACCGGTTGGGAGATCGCAGCTCTCGAGGAGCCCTGATAAGACTCCTCCCCGCAGATATCCCTGTTAGTAGATGTCACCTCAATTAAAAAGGTGGTGATGATCAGCATCAGTTTGTTATGACTTCATACAGAGCACTGACCTCAGTATGGCACATTAGATCCAGTGTGGGCAAGCCAGAGAAGATAAACAGGGGACAGCAAGAATGAATTACTTTATCGTCACAGCCCATGGGAAGAGATGCAAAACTGCACTTTATATTCCTGGAAAAAGAACGTGGGCAGTGGCTGTGAAAGCAACAATGTGCAGGTGTGAGGACAGTGTGTCACCATAATGTTCTGTTACACAAAAGTTTGATGGAAACAATGACAAGTCATTCAATTGGAGAAGAAACAGTTATCTTGTCTCCAATTATCAAGACTCTGTGTGAAAATAAAAATCCAAAATATCAAAACAGCTATGGAGATAAAAGTTCCAGAAACACCCTTTTTTCTTTTTCTTTTTTTTTTTTTTTTTTAATTATATTTTTTTAATTAAAATCCAGAGTGTAAAAGCTGCTCAGTGGTATTACAGGGGTAACTCAAGGTAGGAGAAAGATTCATATGGCCATGCTGCACAAAATCCTTGTAAACTCTGTGCCACCACAAGGGATTCACTCCAACTCATGGAGCTTGTTTGAAGTAGCTGCCTATGTGTCAGATGAGATGCAGGATTCTTGTCACCTCAGCTTGCAATTACTGTGTCCATGGTTTCCTGTCTTTCAGCTTCCAGGATTGCACAGCCTAGAACTTGGATCACAGCTTCAGAAAAAATCATTTGCAGCTTCTCCTTCAATTGGTTTATTCAACTGTGTATATTTGAAAGGCTGAGGATTAGACAGTCCAACAGTCAGAATTACTTCAATAGACTATGAGTAGTTCCAGAGAGTTAAAATATTGCTATTGTCTTCCTTGAAAAACAGGGATGTTAATTTATTGAAAATTAATACGCAGTTAAACTGTGGGACATTCACTACAAGAATTGCATGAAAATGGCAAAAAAATCCAGCAGAGAAAAAAAAAAAACACAACCGGGGCAATTTTTGCTTTTATATTTTTATTTTTTCTAATTATTAAATTAATATTTTATGATTTTTTAATGGTGGTGCTTGGAATGCCATTTTATTTAGATAAATTATCAAATCTCACTAGATCACTAAAAAATCAAGCCACTCAAACAACTCAGGATTGCTCTGCTCCAGAATCAAGAGCCGTCTCACAGGTAGCCTGAGCCTCACTCCCAAACCAGCCAACTGGATGACTTTGCCCAGCTGGGCAGACAAAGCACCTTGTCTTAGCCAGACTCTGTTTCTCCACCACTCAGCCCCAGCCAGAGGCTCAAACCGAGCATCCAGGGCCATGTTCCCCAGCTGCTCTGTGACATCCTCTTGCCATCCAGAGTCACTCAGCCCTGTCTGGCTCACCACAGTCTCTCTTCCCTGGACAGCTCAGAGGTTTTCCCCAGGCAGCCAGAGCCACTCAGCCCCAGCCTACCAGCAAAAGATCCCCCCTGCCCAGCCAGTCAGTCACCCCTGTCCCAGCCAGACAGATTATCCAGCCAGGCACAGAGCTCACCCTGGCCAGCCAGCTGGAACACCAAGCTGTTGTAGTGTGCATTTTGGGTTTTCTAAAATGTTTGTAATTTTTGGTATTAAGTTTCTGTAAGTGTTCATCCACCCCCACCCATTTCCCTTAATGACTGTAATCAAGCCACATAATAGGTCCGAGCCATCCCTATTGTATGTCTCTGATAGCTTGGCCTAGGCCAATGTAGACCTATTGTTTGTTATCTGTGGACACTTCCAGGTACTTGATGGCTCTCCAAGCCAGGTGGCTCTGCCAGGCCTCGGGTAACATCCACATCCCTTTTTCCCCTACATGTCGAAGTCCAGCCCCCTGTACCTAAACCCCTCCCCTTCATTTCTACCTGTAACGCCCATGTTGATAAGGGCAAGCCAGAACTTTCGCAACCACTCACGCTTTGACCACCTGGGCCTTCGCCCTGAATAAACCCTCCTAAGCAACACCAAGTGTGAGTCTGCTCCATTCTTCCAAGCAAGGTCACGTCTCTGTCTGAAATCTGGACCCAAAGGATTAACTCGTTTGTATGGTATCTGAAGAGCAAAGCTAGCCGGACAGACAAGCTCAGAAGGACCATACCCAGCCTGTCCTTCCAGCCAGAGCTCCTTTCTCTGGGCAGCCAGCCAGAGCAGTGCTATTCACAGCACAGGATTAGTATGGGAAACCAGACACAAGCCCTACTGAAGTCTATACAGACAGCATTGTCTTACCTTCTGCAATGATTCATCTGTTTCAGCACGGAGGCCAATCAGATTGGTCAAGCATCATTTAACCTTAATGAATCCATATTGACCATTCTTGCTCATCTTGTTTTCACTCATTTTGCCCAGAGACAGCTTCAAAGAAGACATGTTTCATCATTTTCCCATCAACTGAAGGGAAGCTGACATGTTTGTAGGCCCCCAAATCATCCTTCTTCCATTTCTTTCTGTAGATGTCATGTGTATTATTCTCCTGAAATGTGTTCTTCCCTCACCTCTGGTACGGGGAAGTTTTCTCTCCTGAGCCCCCAGGTCTGCATTCCACTGCTGCCTCCTCCATGCCCCTCAGGATCTCAGTCTCCCTCTATGCTGTAGTCTGTGTAGCCATGGTTTCCATTAAGACTCCTCACCAGACACTGAGAAATGTTATCACTCCATATCTCCCCACCACAAACCTCTGGGATTTGTGCTGCACAGGTCCCTCAGCTCAGCAAGTGGCATTGTTACAACTCAGCTGCACTTTGCATGGTTACAGCTTGCTCTGAAGCTGCTGAGCCAAGTATTTCCCAAAGCCTCTGCAACATTTCCCCCTCAGTTTTCTTGCACCATTACTTTCATCCTGTTTTTCTCAGGGCTTTGTGCCTGTAAATCTCAACTGTGCTGTTAAGGGAAGTTTTCATGGGAATGAACAATTGGTTTTGAAGTGTGGGAACAACAAGGACAAAGTTTCCCCTCTATGATGTTTTTTAGTACATCTCATAAAATCCAACCACACTGTACAACAGAATAGATAAGCTATTTAATTTTTTTATTATTTTGCATATTTTAGCACAATTTAATTTATTATTGTTTTATCACTATTTGACTCCTTGTTTGATTCATTAAATATAATTACTTTTTAAATTTTAATTTTTATTATGAGTATTATAATTTTATCATTGGATTATCTTTTTTCCAATAATATGCACAGTTGGAAATCAACTGAAGTATGGTATTTGCACCTGATCACCACATTCCAGTCAGCAGTGAAAGCATAATAAACAGCCAAAAGGGAGATTAAATGAATACTTATGAATGCAGCATAGCTGTGTCATCCTGCTAGACCCCCCCATGGAAAGAGTCTGCAGCTCACTGAGGATTAAACATCCTTAGTAGTTCTTAGTAGTGCCTTAGTAGTGCCTCAGTAGTGCCTTAGTAGTTCTACACAGTCATAGGATCATGAAGTCATTAAAGTCTGGAAATACCTCCAAGATTAATGAGTCCAACCTTTGAGCACCACTGTACCAAATAAACCATAGCACTAAGTGTCACATTGAGTCATTCCTTGAACAATTCTAGGGGTGGTGACTCCACCTGGGCACCCCAATTCCAATGCCTAAAAGAACCAGAGCAGAGCTTTGAGGTCACTTCACATGCTCTGCTCTCCCAGTGACCTTCCCAGGCATACCATGGCTCCTATTACACCCTGCTCCTCTACCATGGCTGCACTGATCCCGGGACACTGCAGGAGGCCCCTAAACAGGAAGGAAAACATATTCATAAAGAAAAAAAAAAACAAACAGACACACAAAAGATTCTGCCCAGAAAACCAAAATGGCCCTGGCAGGGTGCAGCTGCAGCCACAGGGTGGTGTTTGGGTATGAGAGGAAGGATAGAAGGAACATCAGCTATCCCTCTTCTGCAGAGTTTTCTTGCTCTTCATTTTCCATTATGGTGAAATAACTTTTGGTGATTAAAAACTGCATGCAAAAGCTGTTTCCCCCATCAAATGAAGATGCTATTAAATGCCTACTTGATGGACGATGCTGGTGAAGATATTCCATGGCTAGGAATGTATCAGCCCACAGAAGCATAGCCATGGTTGTATGGTGTTCCTAAACAGGCCAACCATGTCCTCCTTGCAGCAGGACCAGCCAGCAAGAGTGCCATGCCATATTCACAGCCACATCCCTGCTGCAGCTGATTTGGCTTGGTCAGCTCAGGGTGCATTGTCTTCCTCTACCCAACCATCCCTCCTGACAGATGCTCCCACCTCCAACCCAACCCAACCCACAGGATTTTGTTGCCTTATGGCTGAGTGGGCCTTTCCTTCCTCCCTGTTTGGTTTCCTCCTGGGACTGCTGACTGGGGACTTCACCTTCTCACAGGAATGGAGATGTGCAGGGAACAGGTACACACATGGCCTTCTCTGATCAGATAAACTCCTGTAACCCAGTGCTTTATCTTCCTTTATGTTCTCAGTTAGGGATAAATCTCTTGGATAGCGTAGATCTGTGCTACTGGAGGAAATAGCTCAGGTGGTGACAGGTCACACCAGCTGGAAATTCAAACCTGTTTCCTTGCTGCCCTTCAACAGTGAGACCCTGTTAACTGCAACTGCCTGTAATCCCTTGTTCACTGTTAAATTCACTCCTTAATCTTCTATATTTCACATCTGTCATGAATAATTACTTCTTCAGTTTATTTACTCATTTTTAATTCCCGTGTGAATTAATTTGTGGTCCTCCTGATTTCTGTACCACTCCCCTGCCCTTTGAACTATCATGTTAGATGTATTAAAGTGTATAGATTGATAAACAGAGTCTTTGTTGTCAAATAGAGATAAATCATCCTAGTAACTTATATCTTTTGGGGTTTTCTTTCAAGGTAAATAACTATTCAGAGTATCTTGCTTTTCCAGTATTCTCTAGACATTCTTATTTGTATCTCCCCTTAGCAAATCCAAGTACTTACTTTGGCTTTCTGTCCACAAGAAATAGAAATGTCATTTTTGCAGCCTCCTCACCCTGCAATAGGTTTGTACCTGGCCAGCTGATGACCATCAGAGCCTGAAAAGCGCAACCAGCAAAGGTACACTTGTGAGGTTTTGATGTGTTTCTCAGCTGGCTGAAGCAACCCAAAGAGCTGCTCTGCCCTGCTTGGAGTCACCTCTCCTGTACTGTGCTTCTCCGTTCCCAGCCTCCAATTTCCAACATTTATCCTTGTCCTGTCTCCTCATCACTCAGCCCAGCCACCTGTTTCTTACTCTGGTACTATCACCATCCTCAGGCTCTTCCTCCCAGCTCCTGCCTCCTGCAGTCCCTGCACAGCTCCTGCTCCCAGCCATCCAGCCTCAGATGGGGTAAAAGTAGTGTCTTGCCCTTCAACAATTGCCTGATTTCTTCAGGATCCTTAATCCCAGATCCTTAGCTCTGTACAATTGGCCCTCTCTGATGTATGATCATGACTCACCATTTCAGCATCTGGCTCCTCCCTCCCCTGCCAGTTGTAACTTCTGGACTCAGCAGCCAATGTTGTCTGCCAGACACAACATACCTCGTAGGTCTACTCCCAAATTCCTTTTCAGTTTTTAACATCTAAGTCTGTAGCTCTTCCTTATTTAGAATTGCTGCGCACTAACTTAGGAATTCGGAGATGTCACTATTTTATCAATCCTATCTATAAACTGGCTTACAAAGGCAAGCTCTGGTATGCTGGGTTATTATATTTTTGTCAATCAAGATATTGACTTTTTTTTTTTTTTTTTTTTTTTTTTTAAACAGAGGGCTGTGGCAAGATCAAGCAGGAAAACAACACAAGCTTTCTATTTGGGATTTGTGCTTAAACAACAAGACTCATATCCCTCATTATCCAAGAGTTTTCCCTCTTAGCAATTATTCTAAATTATGTTCTTCCTTTCACAAAGGGCATTTGAGATGCTTAATACCTCTGCACCTAGAGAAGCAAAACTGCAAGACCTTAACAAAGGATAAGGGTGTGATAAATAACCAGGAGAAAGCAATTCAGGGTGCAGTCCCTTTATCAGATTGTAGAATGGGCCTGCAGCCTCTACATTAAATCACAGACAGGACATGCCAAAATTCCTAAGGTTTATTGGTAAAAATATGGCCACAGAGCATAATTGCAGGCATGTGAAATGCATAAACCAGGTCTTGTCCACGTGTAACACACTCAGCACTTCTACAGGGGTGCAATAATCCAGCTACCATTGAGACAGAATGAAGGAAAATACCTTAGAGGAGGGTGTTGCAGGACTCAGAGCAGTTGGAGTTTGAAGGGAAACTGTTAACAGTTTTACCTAGAGAAATGTTATTTGATCAATTCTACCATCTTGAAAGGAGAGACATGAAGAGGAAAATGGAAATACATCTTGGAAAATATACCTGCTTTCCTCCTATTTTAGATAAGCATTCCTTGTTCTGGGTTTCTAGATTTTTAGGGGGGTTGGTTTTGGTGGGTTTTTGTTTGTTTGTTTGTTTGTTTGTATTGTTTGGGTGTTTTTGTTGGGTGTTTCTCTTTTTTCTTTTTTTTTCTTTTTTTTTTTTTTTTTTTTTTTTTTTGTGGGTTTTTTGGGTTGGTTGGTTTCATTTGGGGTGGTTTGGGGTTTTTTTGTTTGGTTGGGTTTTGGGTTTTGGGGTTTTTTTTAATATTAATCTAGTACCAGTGATACTGAAGGGTCAAAGATTTCATCATATATGTTATTTAAGCATTGAGTTATAGCTACCTTGAAAACACTTTGTGCAAGCTTCAAATGTGACCAGGGAAATCATTTGGAGATAGAGCCTAACACGCAGAACACAAAGCAGAGCTAGTTTATTTGAAGACAGATGGAAGTAATTCCTAAAAAACCACAAGAGTTCAGGAAGTGTTTCATTTGAAGACTGTATTTGCCCTGAAAAGCAGAGAGTACACTGGATTAGACAACAATAAAATGATTACTCTTTGGCATTTTTTTTTACCAGACAGAAGGTGGCAATTTCTTAGATATTTTTTGTGTCGGTTTTCTGAGATTTTCCAAAAGCTTTTCTGATATGCTTTTAGTAAAATTTTCGCTTAAGAACATAAGGAGTTACCATATTGGATCAGATTTGTGATCCATCTGGTCTGGTAGTCTGTCTACAATAGCAAATAGTACCAGACGTCAGAAGAAGGTGCAAAAACTACACAGTTGACAGAGGTCATTTCAAGCCTTCCCTTATAGTCAGGGCATAGTAAAAGGATTTTTAAACCCTTAAAATAATTTGTCTGCATTAAATAACTCTGAATATCTTTATTGTTGCTGAAAATGGTCAGTCCTTTCACGTCCTTCTAAATGGCTTCCAGAATTGGCTTCCATCATCAGTGTATTTAACAGCCAAACAATACTAAAAAAACTTTCTTCCTTTTACATTTGTGCCTTATATTTTCATTAACTGATAGTTATATCAGTCAGTGTCTCACTGCATCATTGAAGGTCTTAAAAACAGATGGACTTTCTCTCACTCTTTCTACTCCAGGCATTGTTTTGTGTTTATTTCTCTCACTCTTTCTCTTTTTACCTTTCCAGAGGAGAAAAGCCCAGTTCCTTTCTGCTCCTTTCGGTGAGATGTTTCCCTGTGTCTGATAATTGTCTCCATGCTTTAAGGGAGCAGAGTGCAGCAGGAGCCCATTTGACACAAAGTGCAGCTCCAGGAAAAGACAGGACAGGAGCAGAGGTGTCACATAAGAGCACAAGGCTTTGTTTTGCAGGAGGAAGAGGAAGAGGACATGAACTAAATTCTGTCCTACAGAAAGCAGGAAAAAAAGAAGCCAAGGTGAGGTGGTGAACAGTCTCCCAGAGAGGCTACATGAGGTATCCTAAACTCTACTGCTTTTAAATCTGCCTTGGCTAGGAACACTGTGAAACAAGCCCAAATTTCAGGAATGCAGAACTTTTCCAGCAGTAGTGACCATGGGCTGAGTGGAAAATATCATCTCAATAATGAGACAGCCTGAAAACCAAAAGCTTCTGTTAGAGGCTGTTCAGAATGAGCTAGTTCTGAATCTTATTCCTGACTGTGATCACTGTTGTTCTTCTTGAGCTACTTTCTGACTGGAGGAATAAATTACTGGATTCAGAAATCTTAAACAAGTCCTGCCATTGAGAGTGAAAAAACAAATCTTCAGATTTTACCAACTTCACTGTGTTTCTGCCAGCTCAGATAAATTCTTCCAAGCTGCTGCCAGTACCACTGCTCAGCAACCATTGAAAATAACTTTAAATAATGTCCCAAGGCTGTGCACAAAAGAGATGCCATTGCATACTGCAAAATAATTCCTGGAGGCAAATTTGAATGTCTCTCTCCATTTCTTCTTAAACTGAGGAATTAGACTAAATTTTTGAAAGAAGGCTCAAATGTTCCCTCTGTGCCTCATTGTTTCTTTGGCAGGCAGATGTAGGAAAAGTTGCCACTTTTGTTTTTATAGAGTTTTCACAAGTGTAACCAAAGGATTTTGGTAACATGAACTGAGCAAATAAATTACAAAGTGCAGAAGAGAAAGAATTGCACTCCTATGTATTTACTTGTTCAAAAGTAAAATGACACAAGCAAATGAAGAGCCACAAAATATTAATTCATTCATTCAGAGGAAGGATGTAGTGTCACGACCCACTCCGGTCCCTCGATGGGTCTTCAAGGGCCACGACCTTCCCTGGCGAGCCGCCCTTAGCAGGGCAGCCCCAGCCCAGGTGGCACAGGCACCTCGGAAAGTGATTGCTCTTTTGTGAGGTTAAAGCCTGGCAGCTCTTCCCAGGCTTTGCTGCTGGTGCAGCTTCTTGAGGCAGGTCTCAGGCAGCGCCGAAGAAAGACAGGAGGCAGGAGTGATCTCCAAAGATCTTTTTTATTCGAGGGCTCGAAGATTCGAAGACCCCGAATGGGGCCAACTGCCAGGATTTTATGCTCCCGGGGAGGGGGCGGAGTTTTACATGACAACCAATCGGGTATAGTTTGGAAACTTTCTAACAAATGGGGTTGAGAATGGAAACTTTTAACCAATCAGGGGGAGGCTAATAAACAAATTAGGGGATCGAAACTGAACCAATAGAAAGGGAGAACTGCAGAACCATAACAACCAATCACAGAACAGAAATTAACATAAACTCCTTCAAAGTTTGTATCCCTCCAAGGGAGGGCTGGGTGCACCACTCTATCTGAGTCCGGTTCAAGGGTACAGTCCTCTACAACTCCCCCTTTCTTATTTATTAAAAAGATGTGGCTGGAGAATTTCTCCAGGCATTTAATTGTGCAACCCAGCATAATTAGAACAATCAACATAATGACAAAAATCCAAAGAATACCATTCAAAACAGTCGCTGCCCAGCCTTTAAGTCCCCAATTTCTAAAGGGATTGTCTGACCAATCATCTTGTTGTCTCTCTCTTTTTAATTCTTGGACCGCTCCCTGGATCGCTTTGGTTTTTGTCTGGATGCTCTCTCCATGGCTGGATAAATTAAAACAGCATAGTCCTTCAAATTCTTTCGCAGCCATGTCCATGGGCAAGGAGTAGAAAGTCTATGGCGGCCCAGTTTTGAAGACTGGCCTTCCTGGTGGTTTCTTCATCTTCAAGGAGGTCGCTTAAGACAGCAGTGGTGAGATTTGCTTGTTTTCCAAGCCAGCACTCTAGGTGGGAAAGCTCACCTAATACCTTGGCTGCTGCCACCCAAGGTAGAAAAATTGACATGAGGACTTGCTTTTGCCTTGACCAATCAGTAATTTGGCTGTCACAATCACTTTTTAGAGTTTCCAATTGTTTTCGTTTTCGGATCTGATTAACCTTTTTATTTTGCCAATCGTGTACCATGGTGGTGTTTGGTGTCAAAATTGTCAATTTTCCTAGAGTGCACTGTCCTGGGTTGCAGTGTAGGATGTACACAAAGTATTTATTCTATCACCATCTTCATGAACTGTTGAAACCAGGTGGGCTAGTGTTTTCCCAAGCCCCCTGCCTCTTCTGCTAATGGCCCATTAAGGCCTTTGGGGTGTTTCTGCTAATGACTTTCGGGGTGTCTTCTGCTAAGGACCCATGAATCACAGGTAACTCCCTCCAGGGGTTATCTCTGTTAATGGGCCATCAAGGACCCATTTTCACACTTCTCATGCTATTGTGAGATGCTCTGCCCAGGGGGAGGAGCCAAGCATTCTCACCTGGGTATAAGCTGGGATTTGGGACAGTGCATGTAGCACTTACCCACTGGATTCCCAGAGGACCAGAGCTCCCAGACCTCTCTACAGGATCACTGCTTCAGGAAGAGCACTTCACCTGGACTACTTCCACCATCCTGCTCAGGTTGTATTCTGACCCTGTCAGTGATTCTTTGTGTTATTGCATTTATTTTATTTTATTTTTACCTTTTTACCTTTCTTCTCATTAAATTATATCTCTGACTTGGAGCCTCTCACTCGTTTTGTTTTCAAACCACAACATGCACGGACCTCCTTGAAGACGTGCAGGTATTCCTGCCCATACCCTGTCTCCACAAATCAAAAACACTCCTTTCGGGAGTACCCTGGGTTGACGAGTGGACATAGACAATATGTGAGAGGTGTAATTACACCAATTTTCTCTTATATAAACTTTGTTATTTGGGGAAACATCCAATTTATAAATTGATTTTTGTAGTCTTCTCAGATCCAAATCTTTTTTGCCTCTCCTATAGAAAAAGTTTACACAATAGGTCGCTTTGGAGGACTCCAAAAGATCCAGTTCCTGGGGCTCCTCTGTTGCATGCGGCAAAATTCCTGTCCACTCATCCCAGGTGTCAATCGGGTTGGGCAGTTTCCCTGTGAATGGGTATTCATGTCCCTGTAGTGGGACCCCCACCAGGCATGATGACAAGGGGTTTTGGGCATCGCCCATAGACAGGCACATGCTCTGTTGTTTGAGAGCTTTGGCGAGAGTCACCCAGACATTCTCTTTTGGTTGGTTAACAATCCAAGCATCCCTGGATGTGATCAGAAGGAGCATCCAGATTCCAACAGGCATCCAGGTGGTGGCTGTCATGCGATCCATTCCCATTTCTGGGCGAGTTTTGCGACTGTTTCCAATTCTATAAATAAAAAAATCAAGGCAAAATAAGTATTCAAATAAACATCACTGTTCATGCAACTCCCCTTTCTAAACTTAAAGTTTAATTTTTTTGGCAAAGGTAAGGGATGAGGATAGCAGAGGGGAAGGGTGGAGGGGAAAGGGATAGCAGGCAAATCATGCCCTGAGTGTTACAGTCTCTTTAAGTTATCTTCTTTGGTGTCTTGAGTAATTTCTCTTTTGCTGTTTGTAGCCTGGTGACTGGCCGGTGTGTTGTCTTTGCTGATCTTAGTTTTCTTTTTCTCCTCTTCCATGCTGCTGTTTCTGGAGACTTCTCTCCTGCTGTGGAAATCTCAGCAAGACTTGGGTTATCAATGTCAGTATCGGTCAGGGGTCCAATATAAGGTTTTATATTTTTAGCTAGGAGCCATTTGGGACCTGATGGGGTTGACACGCAAGCACACCCTCTTCCCCAGGTAATCAATTGATGAGGTCCAGATATCTGATGTGATTCTGGATCCTTAATCAACACAGGCGGCTTTTCAGTGAGCTTTGCTCGGGCCGAATTTGAAAAGTGCCTGATTACGGGGGAGTTAGGCTCTGTGGCAGAACAATTTAAGAAATTTATAACATGTAAGGCCTTACAGAGTCTCTCAATGGGAGACAACACTTCTGTACCTCCCCGCTGTTGATTAAGAACTCCCTTGATTGTTTGATGGGTTCTTTCAACAATTGATTGCCCTGTTGGAGAGCGTGGTATACCCGTGTCGTGTTGAATGCCCCACTCTTGAAAAAAGGTCTTTAATTGCTTTGAAGCATATGCAGGCCCATTATCAGTTTTTACCTTCTTGGGGACTCCCAGTGTAGCAAAGGCTAAATAAAAATGTCTCTTCACAAATGTGGTGTTTTCCCCCGCATGAGCTGAAGCAAAGACAGCTCCTGAAAATGTGTCTACTGACACATGAATGTATTTCTACCTACCAAAGGCTGGAAAGTGGGTGACATCTGTTTGCCACAGCTCATTACTGTTCAGTCCCCTGGGATTAACTCCTCTATCGAGGAAGGGGACTTGGTAGGCCTGGCATTGTGGACATGATCCCACCACTGCTTTGGCTTGTTCCCGGGTAATGTGGAATATTTGGGTCAAAGCATGAACATTTTGGTGGAAAAATTGGTGGGACAATTTGGCTTGCTGAAAAATGTCTGGCAGATTGGGTGTCTGTGCTGCCATTGCCAAGGCGTCTGCTCTCCTGTTGCCTTCTACGATGGCACCTGGAAGGTCAGTGTGTGATCTTACGTGCATGATATGAAACGGCTGCTTCCTGTGGGAGATAAGAAAGACCAGCTTAGAAAGCAGTGAGTATAAGTTTCTGTTGGACACCTCCTTTAAGCAAGAATGTTCTGCCCGCATAGCTACACCTGCAACATATGCCGAATCCGTTACCAGATTAAAAGGTTGGTCTTTGAATTTCTCGAAAGCTCTGACTACGGCGGCAAGTTCAGCAATTTGTGGGGACCCCTCCACCACAGGGACATCAGACTCCCACTTCTGAGTCTGGGGATCTTTCCAAGTCATCACTGACTTGTGAGACGATCCTGGAGCCGTCAGTGAAAACAGTCACAGCTTCCAGGGGAATTTTGCTTTGGACAAATTTTGGAATCAGATTAAAATTAGTCTTAAATAATTTGTGGCCAGGAAAATGAATGGAGAGTTTTCCTGGGTAGCTATCGAGGGAGAACTGGAGGTTGTTGATGTGTTGGAGCAGAAATTCCAGCTCCTCAGCCGTGGCCAATGGAACATATATGCACGAAAAATCACACCCTGCAAGGGAGCAGAGGCGTGGCCTACCTTTGCGGATCACCGCCGCAATAATTTCTTGGGGGGTCGTGATGGCCTTGTGGGGTTGTGCATGTTGAAAAATCCACTCAAGGATAAATAAAGGATCCTTGAGCTGGCTGTCCCATTGAAAGATTAGTCCATAAAAATGAGGTGCTTTACCTAGCACTGCGTAAAGAAAAGGTAAAGATGGGTCATACCTACGTGCTTGACGGGAGGACAAGGCTTCCTGGACTCTGGCAACTGCAGCTCGTGCCTTGCTCGTCATGCTCCTGGGGGAATCGGGTGCGCTGTCTCCTCGCAGCAAGTTCAAGAGCGGTGCCAAGTCTTCTGAGGAAATTCCCAGGAGAGGCCTCACCCAGTTGATGGATCCGCAGAGTTGCTGCATTTCGTTGAGGGTCTTTGGGTTGGTGTTGATGGCGATCTGTTGTGGAGTGACGGTTCTCTCGTGAACTCGCAGTCCCAGGTAGTTCCAGGGGGATGTGAGCTGCACCTTGTCCGATTGGATTTCGAAGCCGTGTGCTTTGATGGCGTCCATGGTAGCTTTTAACACCTGATCTAAGTCAGTCTGGTCTTTTGCGCATACCAACACATCATCCATGTAGTGTAGGATCACTGCATCAGGGAATGCTGTTCTCACTGGGGATAAGATTTTGGCAACATACCATTGACAGATTGAAGGTGAATTTTTCATCCCCTGCGGCAGTACCAACCAATGGTACCTCTGGAGTGGTGCTTGTCTGTTTGGTGATGGAACGGAGAAGGCAAACTTCGGCGCATCTGCTGGGTGGAGGGGAATTCCAAAGAAACAGTCTTTGATGTCAATGACAGCCAGAGGCCAATTTCTAGGAAGCATTACAGGTAAGGGCATTCCTGGCTGCAAGGGGCCAAAATCCTCCATTACATCATTTACCTTTCGAAGGTCCTGCAACAACCTCCATTTGTCTTTCCCAGGTTTTTTAATAACAAAAATTGGGGTGTTCCATGGGCTGTTTGAAGGGGCAATGTGCCCTTTTGCCAATTGTTCGTCAACCAGGACCTGTAGCGCGCTTAATTTTTCTGTTGGTAGGGGCCACTGATCAACCCACACTGGTTGACCTTGTTTCCAGTGTAGCTTTATGGTGTTACAAGCGCGCTCCTCAGCAACCCCCACTAAAAATCCCTCGAATTGATGGTGAGTGTGGCCCCCCCATTGGGACAGGACATCCCTTCCCCACAAAGTGATGGGAGCCCTCACAACAAATGGCCTCACTGTGGCAACTTTGCCCTCAGGTCCACTGATGACAACATTTCTTTTGCCATTTCATTTGGAGATGTTGCCACCCCTCCAATTCCTGAAATGAAGCCAGAGACCGGCTCCAGCTCCCAGTCTGGCGACCACTCAGATTTTGCCACCAGAGTGACATCTGCGCCTGTGTCCATCATCCCCAGTCTCTTTATTTTATTTCCTTTTGAAAATAAAGTGCACTGGTAGATGGGTTTTTGCGTTCCCATGACCTAAGTCCATAGCACCATAGGATTTCCAGGTACTATGTCTGATAGATTCCTAGGTAGGAGAAAAGCCTGTGCAATGGGAACTCCTGCCGCTAAAAAGTATGAATAGTCTAGACACATGATGGAGACAAAAATTTCTTCCCCTGGCTCTAAAGTTTGGACCTCAGGGATCACTGCTAATTCAGATGGCTTGTGCAGCAGATCCTCTATAATTAAAATGTCAAAAGGTCCACTGAGTGGTGCTTGCTTCCCAGTACCAATCTTATAAATAGAGTCATCCTCAAATTGGATGGAGAGGTCACTTACCAACTCGCGCCGGGTTCCCACCTGAACCTGGGTGTAAAGGTCGTCTTCTTCTGCTGGGGGGAAACCTCTGACACTGGGATCTTCTTGCTGTGAGGGAACTGGTCGTCTGTGGGCAGGGTCTGATGGTTGGTCTGCATCGGCGAGGTATTTGCTGTTGTCGCGCGGCGCCGTCCCGCGCTCGGCTTGCTGTTTCCCTGCTTCCACCACCGGTTGGGGTTGCTGTCAAGCCATTGATGGTCCCTTCTGTGGTCCACAATAGTCTCTTTCTGTGGGCATTCAGCAATGAAATGGCCAAAATCTCCACAGTTAAAACATCTTTGTTTGTCTTTGGCTGAAATGACCGCGAATGCACCTGAAACACCTTGTGCGATGCCCTGTGCCACAGCCTGAGCGACAGTATTTTCTGTGGAATGGTGTTTGATACACACCTCTATCATTTGGTCAATGGTCGGTTTTGAGTCAACAGGCAGGGCTTGAAGGGTAGGTTTTGTGGTGGAGTTAGCATTTAAAAATGCCATTTTTACTAACATTTCCCTGTGGGCATCAGGGCTTTCTAACTGCTTTTCCAGAGCTGCTTTGAGCCTATCCACAAATTTTGTGAATGACTCCTCCACTCCTTGTTTTATAGAGGTGAAACTCAACATTGGCACATTCTCATCAGGCACTAGAAGGAGAGACTCTTTTGCCGCATTCGATATTTCTCTTAAAGCGGAATTGATCTGTTGGCTTTAAATAATTTCCTTCTCCAGCAATTTGCTCTAATATTAAATTTGGTCTATCAATATCATTTTGATACGCTGTTGCTAAAGTCACCAATCGTCTTTTCCAATTGCGTTCCCATAGCATATATTCTGCGGGGGTTAATAAATATCCAGTTATGTTCCGGATATCATGAGGCAACAGCGTGTGTGCAGCAAAAGTGGCTTCCAACAAGTGCCTAAAGTAATGTGACCCACAGCCGTGCTCTTTAGCTGCTTTATTAAGTTCTTTAAGTTCATTGAATGGCATGGCATGCCAGGTGACCCTGCGTGCTTGTCGCCTTCCTTGTCTTACAATAATTGGTAAAGCTGTGATCTTATTTGCACTCTCCCAGTCATTGTCCTTGATCGCCTCCTCTCTCGTTCTTGCCCAGTGGTCCTCATACTCAATGTCCATCAATGAGGACTCACTGCTATCATCGTCTGAGGAGGGTATAGAAAGCTTAATATTTTTCTTGCACTGTGTCCGTTTGGGAGACATTTTGGCATTGTTAGTATTTGAAGCCAAGATGGCTTCCTTCCGGTCTGTGTCATCGGCACTTCCGGTGCCGGGAACCGGGGGTTGAGCCATGGGTGTGGCCTCTGTCCGGGGGGTGTGGTCAGGGGTGGGACTTTCTCGGGGGGCGTGACCGGGGGTAGGGCCTACCGCGTCACAAGGGGAGGGACCCGTCGCAGTTACACCAATCGGCGCGATGGGATGGGGATTGGGGAGAGGACCTGACACGCCCACAACCTGGGATGACGTCACCAAGTAGTGGCCATTTTGAGGACTAAAGGCAGGAAAACTTGGAAAAGAGGGAGGCAAAATGGCGGGGCTGGCCACATTGCCGGCGCCATTTTGTGCAGTGCAAGAACCAGGGAACTGTAAATCTGAAACTTTTGGAGGGGGTACAACTGGGTACGTGGGCATGGGAAGGAGGTTACAGGGAAGGCCCAAGGCAGTGTGGCCAGCACTATCCTGGGAAGGGTAGAGAGGGGGTTGGGGAGAGCCCAAGAGATGGTAGCTACCCGGCGTAACATTGCACGACGCACTCACCAACCCACCCTCTGATGGGGAAACGGGTTTAAGAACACGGGGTGAGGGAAGAGGGGTAGGGGATTTCAACTGGGGCCCTTGAACACCCTCCGATTTCTTTCCCGAACTGATTGCCTCTAAAGCCTTAATTATCAACTTAAACAACAGAAAAAACTTTGCAACAGACAAATCCCCTTCCAACTATACAACTGTTAACTTGCTCCCCACCATATCCCAAAACTTATCAGAATTAACAGAATCCAACTTAACATGCGGAAATTGAACAAAAATCCACTTAACAAAATTCTTCAAAACCACCCTCCTAAACTTAAAATTCTCCCCAACAAGGGTACGTTTAACTTGGATGTAAAACTCCTGCTCAGGATGGGTAAGCGATGGTCGGCTAAGTTGATTTCCCATCCTGCCTTCACTCCCTCCCAATTGGCAAAACTTGAAAAGAAAAAATAAAGCCCAATGAACTCAGTTTTTCTTCGCTAGATAGCGTGGGCAACACAAAACCGATGGGAGGTGGCCACCTGGTTCGATCGGCTGCAGTCGGCTGTGGTTTGCAGGTCCCGATCGATGCCCCTGACATAGCTCCTGCTAGAACGCAGGGGGGTCCGTCAGAGGAGCTAGGCTGCCCAAGGCCGTGTCTTCACCTCTTGAAAGAGGACGGCTCACTAGGGGTACCACTGAGGGAGATGCCCCACTTTGGGCTCCAGCTGTCACGACCCACTCCGGTCCCTCGATGGGTCTTCAAGGGCCGCGACCTTCCCTGGCGAGCTGCCCTTAGCAGGGCAGCCCCAGCCCAGGTGGCACAGGCACCTCGGAAAGTGATTGCTCTTTTGTGAGGTTAAAGCCTGGCAGCTCTTCCCAGGCTTTGCTGCTGGTGCAGCTTCTTGAGGCAGGTCTCAGGCAGCGCCGAAGAAAGACAGGAGCCAGGAGTGATCTCCAAAGATCTTTTTTATTCGAGGGCTCGAAGATTCGAAGACCCCAAATGGGGCCAACTGCCGGGATTTTATGCTCCCGGGGAGGGGGCGGGGTTTTACATGACAACCAATCGGGTATAGTTTGGAAACTTTCTAACTAATGGGGTTGAGAATGGAAACTTTTAACCAATCAGGGGGAGGCTAATAAACAAATTAGGGGATCGAAACTGAACCAATAGAAAGGGAGAACTGCAGAACCATAACAACCAATCACAGAACAGAAATTAACATAAACTCCTTCAAACCTTTGTATCTCTCCAAGGGAGGGCTGGGTGCACCACTCTATCTGAGTCCTGTTCAGGGGTACAGTCCTCTACAATGTAGAATGAGTAATGGATACTGGATAGCAGAAACACTGAGAATATCTGTAAAATATTATCTTTTGAGTATACAATTCTGAATTGTTTTAGTTATTGGATTTAATGCACATGATTTAATTCCAATACAACATAGGGAAAGATACAAAAGTCCTCCTTCAATTAGTGCATATTAACAGTACAGTTTATATGTCTATATTCAGGCTTTTGCATTAAACCATGTTAAAGATTCCAGCCTAAATGCCTTAGTTGGTGGGATGCTACTGAGATGTAGAGTTTAGCAGGATCATGGAAGGTTATTAGCACTGATACAGATAAAAATCCATCACAAGGTCTTTTAGTATGACTAGACAGTTGGATTATAAAAAGTGTCAAGTCTAAGGATTTCAAAAGTTTTTGAAAAGGACAACTTTGCTTCTAAAACAAAATTACAAGTTCAATAAAAATTTAGGTTTTTAATTCTGCTGCACAAAGGCTTCAATTTAAAAACACCAAAAATTACCTTTATTGAGCTCTTATTTTTCTTCTATTTACTTCTATACTACTGATCTTAGATGTGAGTTGGAACTTTTTTTGTAATTATTACATTAAATGTAATAAGTAGTGTGTTTGTAGTTGATCATTCATTGGTAAAGAATTATAAATCATGCTCAGTTTTATTATTGTTTCAATAACTGATAAGACTCGTTTTGTCATTGCTCACTGATAAGTTTAACCAGTTACCTGCAATTTAGCCAGCACTTTGGTGCAAAGACCTTTAAAACAAAGGGGTGGAGAAAAAACACTGAAATAATAATGTAAATAATGTGATAATGTAAAATGTAATGTGGTGGAGGACTACCAACAAAAGTAGATGTTTATGTCTACAGGTATTAGAGAGCAAGAAAAGAAGAGTGGTAACTTCTGTGTGTGTGAAGGAAAAATATACCAAAATACTGCAAGCACAAAATATGTTTTCACACGTGATATGGGAGACTTCATTTGAAAAAATATTTACAAGATTTTGATACCAGGAAAGCTGTGTGATGTCCATTTGTGCAATCACTGGGGGTTTGTTTCTTTGTTTTAGTACTTGGCTTTCCTTGTTCAGTTCACAGGCTACCTGGAACTGGCCAAATTCACTACTCTTTGAGGTTTTGTGTTTTCTTACCAAGTTTACAGGATGAGATCTTCATTATGCCCTCTTTTCAAACTCTCTCCTAAAACACAAAGCAATGCTTGCTTTTATTAATTTTATTAATTTATTAATTAACCTAGGGTCTTGTTTCAATTCACTAGTTCTTCCATCTGTTAGTGCTTACAGTAATTTTAATTCCATTTTTACAGGACCTCTCTGAGAAGACAGACAGAGGGGGCTTATGTCCACTTTACAGATGGTCAGCTGAGTCACTGAAAGTCGAAAGTTTCCACCCATTTTTGACGCCCGTAAGGCTTTATTTTGTGGAGTATTTAACATTATGTTAAACATTATTCCTTGATGTTTAACCTAGATACCTAAACATTATCGTTATACCTAGATACCTAACATTATAGTTAGCACAATACTTAAAGTTCAACTTTCACCAACTTTATTTTACTGCTGTGTGCTCTTTGTTTTCTGCAGGTTGGATTTCAAGATGTCAGACAAGAAACAGGTAAAGCATGACTAGTGTGAAAAACTGAAAATACTAGGTAAAAAAAAAAAATAATAATTCTTGTTTAAAATAATTTTCCACTCTCACTGTGAACTTCCCCCAATGAAATTGTTTCCACTCAAGTGCCTGGGTGCAAACTCATGTAACAGGTCATGCTGGACAACCTGAATAATACGGAGTTCCCTGCCCTTGCCATAACACACATTCATTAATATCAGCATTCATGACAGGTTTCTGCAGTCAGGGGATGTTGCTGCAGTGCCAGGGATTTTGTTAGGTGGAAGGTACTGAATACAAAAGGTTAATTCTAGTAATTAGTTGATGATAGATTAGGACCATGAAAAGCTGCAGAGAACATCAATATGAACATTGAAGAATGTCCCCAGGGCCATTTAATCTAATTCAAGAGTCAGAGTAATAGCTGAAGTAAAGGAAAGCCTGGCACCAAAAGTCAGCAAAGTAGAAACAACATAGACAAGGTCTGATGGGCTCTTTTAGTCAGAGGTTTAGAGTGACTGAACCAAAGACAGCAACAGATAATTGACTAGTGGATTGTAAAATATTAAACCAAAATATACTACAGGACAAATCTATGAGGAAATGCCACTAGATTTTGATGAAAAGCTCTTGCATAATTAGGTTATGCAGCACACTGTATGGATTGCCTCTGGAGCAGCATCTTGCCTGCCTTCCATCTGTGATCTCTTCAATACTGATGGAGTCGAGTTGGATTTTGATTTCATCAATCTAATCAGTATTGTGCCTTAGTTTTGGCTTTCCTGCCATTCATCTTATTGCCTTTGCATCACATACAACATCTTTTTTCAAGTTGAAGCCCAGTGGTATAATAGTGAATGTGCCACTGCAGAGACTTGTATGACTGGTAGAATCTCAAATATGTCACTCCAGGAATAAAAATAGCTTCGGTTCAGCTATTATTGGGGGAGTTTGCTCTACTTGAATGAATTATTATTAATTTAAATATTTTAAAGTACCAATTCAAATAATCTAGTGTGAGTAGAGGGAAATAAAACATTTTTGTTTACTAAATTATTCCATTGGTTTTTATGCATTTTATTTTATTGCATTACATTTTATTTATTTTATTGTATTTTATGCCATTTTATATAAATGACATTTTTGTTCAGAAATGGTTATTTTTCCATCTATTTAAAAAATGGAAATTTTTTTTAATATTGACTATGTTTCATAGGTTTAAGATGTCAGGCTATGATTTTTAATCAGGTTTTTTTTTTTTTTTTTTTTTTTTCCCTGTCCTTTTCTCCCTCTGTTTTACTTTAATGGCCTTTCCTCAGCCTTATTAATTCCTCTCTTTCTGTATGTTCTCTGCACTTGGGGACCTTTGGGCACAGAAGTTATGCAGGAATATAGGTGAATTTGGGGGCAATATTTTGTGTTCTTTAAGTGTGCCGGATAGAATTTGCTCCCTTAGAAACGGATAAAAATGTCTCACATTGGTGAGGGCAATGTGCAAACTGGGGGCAACAACCCAGAGTTGCCTATATGCCAGCCAGTAATTCCTCATCTTTCTTTTTTTGGTCGTAGCCAGGTGGGGGCCAGCCTAAGCCCCCAGGCAGGTAGTGACAGAACGAGAGGACACAGCCCCAGGATGCACCAGGGAAGGTTGAGGTTGAATGTCACCAGGAATTTAATCATAAAAAATTGTTAAACACGGGAACGGACTGCCCGGGGAGGCAGTGAAGTCACCATCCCTGGAGGTGATCAAGAAATGATCCCCAGAGGAGTTTTCCAACCTAAACGATTCTGTGAAATATCCTTTAAGGACTCCGAAGAGGGATGCCGAGGAGTGCTGTGTAGCTCCCCAAGGGATAAGCAGCCAACTAACACACGGAGGCGAGGGGCGGATGCTCTGGCAGTGCCGCCTCTCTCTCGCCCCGGCCCCGTCGGTCCCGAACCACCTGGCCGGGCCCCACCTCATTCCCGGGTGGTTCTCCGGGCGCTGCATCCAGCGCCGAGCAGCGCACAGAGCCCGCCAGCACTGTAGATCATCCCCAGCACTCCACGGAGGCTCCTCCTCTTGTCCCCTGCTGGTCGTTCCGCGGCACCTGCCTCCATCCACTTTGGAACGCCTTGCCCCTCACCCTGTCCCTGCCACGCCACCGCACACCGGCACCGCGCCGGCCCACAGCGCGACACCTCCCAGCACACGCCATCCATCCTCCGGCACACACCATCCATCCATCCTCCGGCACACCGAGCCCCTGCATACACCATCCATCCTCCGGCGCGCCATCCCGGCACTCCATCCCCATCCACGCCACCCCGGCACTCCATCCCCACTGGCCCTCCCCTGCACGCCGCTCCGCACCGAGGCTCCCATTGCGCCTCTCCGCCGCCAGGGAGCGCTGCGAGCTCGCCCGGGAGGCTGCGGGAGCGCCGGGGCGTGGTCGGCGGCACCGCCCATGGCTCCGCTCCTCCCTGTTGCTCGCTGCTGCTGATGATGGCAGAAGAGCTTTGCTGCCGTGCCAGGCGGCGCGGAGGCACTCGCACACACGTTCCGCGGGAATTGCTCTTCCTGCTGGCTCTAATCACGCTCGATCTAACTTGAATTAATCTAACCTCTAGCTCTGAGGCTTTGGTGCTTTTGGTTCAAAGCTGGAAAAGCATTTGCCTACTGAAAGTTTTGGCTTTTCTTGAGGCCGCTAACTGCTCTAATCGCGCCTCTGCCTACAGGCTTGCTTCTGCTTTTCCCGGAGAGACCGACCTTAGCACAGCTCATTCCTGGGGTAAAGAGCATGTACTGTAAGGACAGATATTGGTGATGAGATTGTAGCCACCCTCCCTTCAAGAGAGAGCAGGTTGCCTTGGGAACAGCAGCGGTTGCATCCTTGGGCAGTGTCTCAGAGTTCATATCTCCATAAAACTGCCTCAATTTAAATTAAAAGCAACTCTGTCTTCAGTGGATAATTTCAGCTTGGGATCTGCAGCATTCGAACTAGATCGTTGAGCCAGGCAAGTGCAAACTCCTCACGCAGGCAAGATCACAAAAAAGTATGTGTATGCAACTGACCTTGATAATCACAGCCAAATGGTTTGTGCCTTTGGTGAAACTCAGCCCTTGGAGCTTTTGGCTTGATTGTCTAAGCAAATTAAGTGATAGGGCTGTGTGCTTATGTGTGTATATATATAAACACCTGTCTGTCTCTTCCATCCTCTGACCAATTCAGGTAATTGGTCAGAGATGTCAATGTTAATCATTTTAGGCAAGTTCTGTGGAGACAGATAGTCTAATATAGAAAGAGGCTGAACTAGTTTACAGCTCAGGAAAGGCTGCATCTGGCATCCCTGTTACTGCCTTATTACACAGCAGAGAACCCACACATTGCAACATTAATCCATAGAAAAGCAGGATGCATTGGTTCTGCTGCTCTCCTCATTATTATTTGGTTTTTCCTACTTCTCATCTATGAGAGAGCTTAGAAACTTAAAACTCAAATACTTGAGAGAAGAAACACAACAGAAGCAAGAGCACTATGACTCACTCTTCTGGTTACCTGCAGGTCAGGAAGTGGTATCTGACTTCAGACACAACCTGAACTCGTCAAGGTAGGAGAGATGTTAGCTCAGAAACACAGCAGGAACTAACAAGGGGAAAATATATCATATCTTGCCAGTTGTCAAAGAATGCTATATCCAAGCTTGGAAAAATGACAGAGCTCAGAGAGCTGGTCATTGAAAAAGTGCCTCACTGAAATGGGTCCTATGGTAAAAATGCTTGGTTCTGTCTGTGGCTGTGAAATAAAGCTAGATTAACTCTGGTTACACATTTCTATGTGGAGGCATTATGTGCAGCTATCTTCCTTCTTGCATCCTAAGTGATAACAACTTGGAAGATCTAGAAAATTAAACGTGTAAGATTAAAGATATTAAAGACAATATTTTACTATTAAATAAAATTTATTGTAAAGAATATGTTAAACTACAAGAGAAAAAAATAGCTCTCAACACAGTGAAATTGTTTTTCAAGACTAGCTGCATTTTGGTAAGACAGAGCTAGGCTTAAAAATATTTTTCTCAAGAGTTCTTAAATGAGCTGTAATTTCTTTTTAAAACACAACTTTGGTCTCTCTGAGCCCATGGTTAAGTATATGTCAGCAATGCTTATCCTTGGAGAATTCAGGCTCTCACATCATGTGGATTCTCAAGAGGAAGAAATCAGCTCTACCCTGCTGCAAGGCAGAGGGAAAATTCCTTTCCCCAGGTTTCAGGGAGAAGGTAAATCCCATTCTCCAGGTGGAGAATGATCTGTCATGTGTGGGTTATCCGTGCTGGGAAGGGGCATACCAAGTTTCTTGAGGCTCTTTCAGGCATTGTGGACTAATTCCTAATGACTTTTTTTAAAATTAAGGTTCCCACTCTGTAATTAGTAGGGTTTGCAAGGTAGAACTTCTCAGTAGCCTCGTAATTTCAGGCCTTGCTGCAATAGAATATCCATACCTAGGGAGCAGCAGCTGCCAGCAGCAATGACAGCTACAGAGCCTGCTTTAAACCAGCTGTGATTTGAGGCACCCATTATCACTGCTTTCTGGTGTTGCAGAGCAGCCTTTGGTTTCCAGTCAGATTCCACACAGAGACAAGGCTTGTGCAGCCTCACTGTCATCACCACCTCTTTAAGCCCTAACAGAGAAATGTCAGACATAGAGTTACATCTACAAAATCTTGTGTCCCACAGGTTTCCTGGAAAGTGGTGAGCAGATAGTGCTTTATTGCTCAGCGACGCAGAGCTGTTCCTCTTTCTGAGAAACATGTCAGGCTGCTGAGTGAGTAGCATGTCTAGACTTTGAATCAGACACAGTATATGAGATATCTTGCCTAGCTTTCGTGTAAAACACTTGGAATAGGAACATTACAAGAGAGATACAGAAGGTATGAAAGCTGAGATGAGTGTAGCAGGAGGCCTCAGGCAATACAGGAGAGAGCTACATGTCTTAGGTGACTTCAGAGAACACAGGAGGAAATGGAGTATAGAGATGGTTAGCATGAGGGAAAAAAAGAGAACCTGGGAGCACTGCAGCATTGGTTTTATGGGATAAGAAGAAACCAATACAGAAAATATAGAATAGCCGTATAACATGGGGGGAAAAGATGGAAGAGGGGAGGCTTTCTATGTCTTGCTACTCACAGAACTATCTTGTGCAGATCCCACATAACAGGATCTGTGGGGCACTTACAAAAAATGTGGGAATACCTGATCAAGCACAAAAAAACAGTTAACTCCTGTAAAGAAAAGCAATCAAGTATATCTTAGGAGAATGGAATAGACAGTGATCACTAGTGTAAATGAAGTCCTAATAGATGTCTGGTTGCTATGGATTTTATGCAGGTGATCTACTTCCTTTTCCTTTTTTGCTCACATTGCCAGCTTTACTGTGACAGTCACTGCAGAAGGAAATGCTGTTCTGCCTGAGGAACATCAGAATGCAAGCACAGAGTACGATGATTCCAGTGTCCCACAGCAGCCTTCTGGTAGGAACCCTTTTTTTGGTTTCCACATCATCAGATGGCTCAGTTCCCCTTTTCTCTGACCACCAAAGGCTGGCAAAGGGGAGCACAGAGGAGAAGCAGTTTTGCTTAACTTGTTCTGTTGGTGATGGGGCAGTAAATCCCACATAGTTCAGGAGTTCATGTGAGGGTAATAGGGCAAGCTGGTACCTGAGGGCTTCCCATTTCACACTAGTCACAGTCTTGGCAGCCTGTGGCTTCTTCTGTGTGAGTGGTAGCAGTGAAACCACAAGCACCTTTTTTTGCCCATCTTGAACATGGGTGCTGATAAAGGGGCTCAGCTGAGCAGGGTTGTGGGGAAGGTAGAAGAGGGCTTTGCATAATGGTTTTGTACATTCATACAGTGCTCTGAAATCCTCAGGGGATAAAGCATTGCTCTCCTCAGCCTGAATCACATGGTGCAAAAAGATGTATTTCTTATATGCAACTATTAAGAAATACAAATTTCTTATGAAATACAAATATGTTTTCTGCCTAATGAGTAAGGCGTAAGATCATGTAATTATAGAATATGCTGAGCTGGAAGGGGCCCACAAGGATCATCAGCCCAGCTCCTTGCCCTGCACAGGACAGCCAAGACTCTCACCACGTACTTGAGAGCATTGTCCAAACACTTGTTTGATGTGGCCATGATTTTTTTACAATTAATATCGTGGAACTTTTTTTACTATTAATGTAATTATTAAAGGCAAAGGAGCTGTTTGTTAAAGACAAAGGTGGTTTTGGGGTTGGGCTTATAATAATTTATGATTAGTATTTTTTCCCACAGCTGCTTTGGTGAAAGCAAGCCAAAGGCACTGTGGCAGACCTAAGACTATCTAAGGATACGTCAATCACTGCTCTGTTGAATCGCGGGTTCCCCCGGCGTTTCAAGTCAAACTTCGGGAGAGAATGATGAATCCCAGCCCTGATGAAATGGTTGATGCAAGCCTAGGCAGGAGTGTGGCAATGCAGGCTGTAATTGGGAAAAGGCACCGGTGGAGGTCAGTGTCTCCCAGGGACAGGCTCAGAGTGCCCATCGCTGCCTTCCCTGCTCTGCTCAAAGACGCACCTGTGGCTCCCCCCGCCCAGTTCTGAGCCTCGCTTAACTTCGTTTTGCTTCTCCTCATCCTTTCAGGGATGTGAGTGTGAGCCATTCAGCCTTGGCATTCAGCCTTGTCACAATACAGGTGCTGCTGAGTCTGACCAAGAACAAAACCTTCCAGAGCCTTTGGGATGGAATGCAGGTTTCAGGCGTCTCCAAAATCAGGCAGCACATGCATGTGGCTGTTTCAGGTTAACTACACGCCTCTCACCCTGTGTGCATGCAATGAAGATCAGTCCCTGTGCACGAGATTCTTTAGCCAAAAACTGTGTGTTTTAAGATCCCACCAAAAGCCAGACTAATTTTACAAAGGACATAAGCAAGGCCATGTTGTAACACTGAAACCAGGTCAGAAACTCAGACTTTTAAATAGGAGGGGAAATCGCGTGGTTAAAACCTAATTGTTGTTTTATCCAGTTTCCTAAATCCTTGTCAGTATCTCCATGTGCTTGTGCCTGCAGTATCAGAAGTGCCAGGAGAGGTGGACTTTCAGTTTCACGTGGACTTCGAATGAAAGGGAGAAAAATTCCCTGCTTTTGTACACAATAAAAGTGCAAACTGTCCCTTCAAAGGTACACAGCAGGGTACTAAAATATGTAAAGGTAATTGCCAGCAGAGTTTGGCTGCCTGGCTGGGTATAGCTGCTTTGGAGACACACAAACTCTCACAAGCACATGGAGATCCCAGAGGGGAAGGAAATGGATGACAGCAGCTGGATGAAACGTGGCCAAGAGAAAAGCTGGAAAATTCAGGCTCTTTAGTCCAGAGAGGAGGCATGTGAGAAGAAACACCGCTGCAAAGGAGGAAATTAGTCTTTTCTTCTGCATGGACTTAAACTGCAAGTTCAGAACTAAAAAAAGTTCTCCATGAAAAGCAAAGAGATGTTTTGGGATATACTAAAGAGTTACAAAAAAATCCAGTGCTCAGCTTGGAAAAAACAGGTTATGCCATGTGACTGAGAGATAGGGCTTCAAAGGAGAGGTGCAAAAAGGAATCCAAGCAAGAAGTCAAAGTAAAAAGGAGTCAAAGTCTGAGTTGAAATTGAAGTCAAAGTTGAAGTCAATGAAGTTGTTTATTTTCCTCTCAGTTCAGTTTTATATACTGTTGCAGCTCTAAGCAGTTACAGCTCTAAGCAGTCACATCCTCAAGCAAGACTTTCCCCCTGGTTAGAGAATTAGCCTATTTTTTGCATTACTTGGCAGCCTTACAAAACTACATAGTTTTAAAAACCTTTATATGTGCATATGCTGTACTTTCCCAGTTCTTCTCATATCTATGGTCACTTATCCCATGGCCTGTATCACACCAAGGCCAGGAAATCATTAAAGTCCATTGTGCTCTCTGTTCTGTCCCCCATTTATTTCTCCACAAGGTTAGAAAAATGGCTGTTGACATAGTTGATCCTGCTTTGGCCAGCAGGAGGGCAACAGACCCTCTCAAAATCCTTCATGGGCTGTTTTTATCATCCATTGATACGACATAAATCCTGAGTTTCATACCTCAGGATCTATTGACAGCAAAAGCAGTTTTAATCAATGAAGCTTTATGTTTTGTTTTGGTTTGGTTTGTTTCTTGCTTAGATGGGGTATCTTCTAAGGTTTAAACTTTCTTAAGTATTCAGGCAATTTATCATCTCCTAGGTAAGTTAGTGGAATTCTTCATCCATCTGGGTGTTAGTGGGAATTCCTCATTATGTGCAGCTGACATGTATGTTTACACATTTATTTTGAAAGATTGTCTGAAAGGTAAGAATAAACCCAAAATCTTCCTTTCTGTCCCTACAACTTACACACATATATTCCAAAGAAGACAAAGAGTTTTGGACATAATATTATGAAGTAAAGTCTCTGTCATTCCTTTTTCTTCTCTAAGGGATGCCCACTGCGGTAAATCATTTTCCTTGGCTACCTCTGGAGCAGTGTTGGATGATGGGAAAGGTGTAGAGCACAGATCTATTGCATGCAACTGAGCTGAAATCCAGCACAGCTGCAGCAGGAGAGATTTTGGGTCACAATTGCCCAATTTTTGACAATTTTTCTTGTCCTGTTCTGTACAGAAGTCAGTTAGGAAGGTATTAGATAGAATAATCCTTATCTGTATGCTTCAAAATTTTGTCTGTCACAGACACAAGATCTTGGCACTGCTGTCATGAAAAGAGAGGCTCTTCTACTTCTTCTCTATTCCTGCACTTACCTGCAGATCAGAAATAAAGCATCTTCCTCTAGGTGATCAAGATTTAATTTTGCAATTTTCCATTGCAAAATTCTTACACTTATTTTACTACTCTAGAAATTCACACTACTAAAAGATTCATAAAGTGTTCTTTGTATACTCTTTGCAGACAAGTTAGAACCCTTAAATGAAAAAAAAAAAAAAATAAATAAACTGCCAAACAAACAAAAAAAACCATATAAATTTTGGGAAAAAAAAAAAAAAAAGTGAGATTGAGTGTTTAGTTGTAGCAGGCCAACTGACACTCATCCCAGCACAGATACAGTAAACTGCCATGCACAGGTATGGGAAATAAGGAAATTAAGAGATTAGGGGAACCCTAGATGGGAGTGAGAGGCAGAATCATTTCCCTTGTAGTTAAAAGTCAGAGTTGTCTTTGAC
Source organism: Zosterops lateralis (assembly GCF_965231275.1). Taxonomy (NCBI): domain Eukaryota; kingdom Metazoa; phylum Chordata; class Aves; order Passeriformes; family Zosteropidae; genus Zosterops; species Zosterops lateralis. The sequence goes on from NC_139763.1 coordinate 113,827,631, forward strand.
TCTCTTGAAACTGGTGATATGAGATTTCCTTCATCCCTCCCTCTCTAATCAAGGAATGTGTAATAAGTAAATATTTAATCAATTTGATTAATTGTTCTGGTGTTCTTGCAAAGTGCTGTGAGCGCCATTACTGCAAAATCCTGGATAAAAAAAATTATGGGGAATAGCTACATTTTATTACAAAACAAAAAAAAGTCTGTTCACTTAGTGTAAGGCAAAAGACAGGCAGAAGGGTTTCTGATTAGTGTCTGGGCTCCTGATTAGGGGTTACTAAGCAACACTAGGCCTGATTTTAGCTCTGCATTCCTCCTTGGAATGCAGTGTCTGTTAACACTCAGGTAAAACTGGGCTTATTGTATACATTCTTCTGGCATCAAAGGCCTGCCCTGGTGCAAGTGAAACAGTGATTCCTTGATTTTCAGGGGGAGGTTAACCCAAGCAACACACTTTACTGAGCATGCCTTGATGGGTGAGTTATCACTCTGCCCAAAAATGGCATGCATTTCGTTTCACAGCTTCTTGTGGTTTGAAAGCAAAACGAGTGAGAGGCTCCAAGTCAGAAACACAATTTAATAAGAAGAAAGGTAAAAAGGTAAAAATAAAATAAATGCAATAACAGAAAGGACCACTGACAGAGTCAGAATACAACCTGAGCAGGATGGTGGAAACAGTCCAGATGAGGTGGTCTTTCTGAAGCAGTGATCCTGTAGAAAGGTCTGGTAGCTCTGGTCCTCTGGGAATCCAGTAGGTAAGGGCTCCTTGCACTGTTCCAAATCCCAGCTTATATCCAGGTGAGAATGCTTGGCTCCTCCCCCTGGGCAGAGCATCTCAGAATGGGATGATGAGTTGTGAAGTGGGTCCTTGATGGCCCATTAAACAGAGATAACTCCTGGAGGGAGTTACTTGTGAGTCACGGGCAAGGTGTTGATGGGCCATTAGCAGAAGACAGCCCAACACTAGAGCACTGCCCCACTTGGTTTTAACAGTTCATGAAGATAGAATAAATACTTTGTGTACATCCTACACTACAACCCAGGACACAGCTGTATTTCCCTCCTTTTTTTCCTTTTCCCTGCCTGCTCCCTCCCATCCCATGCCCTGCAGCCTCTGTGCTCCTATTGGGGATGCTTATTTCTGTTCATTCCTCAGTGACAAGACCTACTAGGATATGTCCTCATACAAATGCTAATGCAAGAATTACTTGGATGAACTACACTGAAACAATGTGAGACTTTCTCAGGTGTTTTCCCTAAACACTTTTCCCAGGCAGTATTCCATCACCTGAATTATGCTGCTCTCAGCCACAGCTCACTAACTTGCCCTAAGGCCTAGACAAAAAAAAAAAAAAAAAAAATCAGCAGAACAAGGTGCCCCTTTGGGATTTGGAAGAGCACAAAACAACTTCAATGCAGACACTCTTCTACACTTGTCCAGAAGGAAACCTCTTCTCATAGCTCATTGGGATCCCAGTGTAATTCACCTTAATGGAGTGAAATAGCCATGGGATGTGTCCCCAGAAATCCCAGCAAGTGCTGACATGGTAACTGCTGTAGTGCTTTTGGAGTGGCTGTCCTTACCAGTTACACAATTAACTCAGCAAAGACTGTTTGTACATAGAGAAAATCCTTCCTGACAGGATTCTTGTGTCCATTGAGATCATTCCTCAGAACCTACCTGTCCAAATTTACCTCTGTAAAATGAACTGCTGAGAAGAAGGAATATTTCCTCTGATTTATTAAAAAAACTATGGATATTGATCTAATACCAATATCCAACTATGACGGACAAAGACTCTCTAACAGTTTAAAGTTAGAAAGTGTATGTTTATTACGACGCCGGGCAGCATGTGGGATAGCTCCCAGAAACACACGCGCAATTTACAGATCATCACAGTGTCTTTTATGTACAGGAGCACTGAATACACAAACTACAAATGCATATTCATAGCTCTGATACCTCCCATTCCCCGCTTCGTATGGTAATTAGCCCAAAGAGCCATCAAGCATGCGTAGTTTGTTCTTTGAAATGGGTCAGTGGTCTTTTTTATAGGGTGGGGTCCCAAAATGATGAAGTAAGATTGTCTTCCTCAGCTCTGACTTTTTAACCTTTAGTGTTCGTGACAGCTAAATCCTGTTTTTTCCCAGGACTGTTTGATTTATGATTGTATTGTGTTCATGGGGTCTATTGATTATTCAGGATGCAAAAGCCTAGTTTGACAGCTTCTCTGATTTATCCAAGATTTATCAGTTCCTTCAGTCTGGCTTCTGTTAGCAAAAGGGAAGTCCTAGCTACATTATCTCAGCACTATCTATTTTGACTACAGTCTTTAATTCTTCTAAATCAATGCCTCACTCTGTTTGTGATAACTTTTGTAAAAAATTGTCAGTGTAATCAATATGACAGAGGTGGCTGTTGGTGACTTCTCTTTCCTGTGCCAAGTGTGTGCTGGTAGTGAGCTGTATAAAACACACTGAATTCAACATCATGTATAAACATTCCACAAAGTTTCTATTGTCATTGGTAAAAACCAGCTCTTTGCAATTCAACAAAGGGAAAGTCCATGGTCTAGAAAAGTGTCCCCTCACTGCTAATAAACTTGGATTAAATGCGTATGATTTAATTAATTCAATTTCATAAAGCTGCATTCTGGTTTTGCTTGTGCAGCTTGCATGCCTGAGAAACACACTGGCAGGCTCCCAAATAATAAGCAAATACAGAGTATTCCAAGATTGGGCATGTGCCACCAACAGAGCAGGGACAGCCAAATCTGCAATAGAAATGTCTGCAAACTGCTGGAGGAGAAAAGCAGTGCCAATGCTGCCCGTTCCCGAGAGAAAACACAAACCAACAGAGTGTCAGTTTATGCGGTGCTTTATTTAGGGCCCGGGAACCTGAGGACTAATGTCTCAAAGTCAGGGTCCCAAGTTGGTTACAAAAGATGCTTATCTTTTATACCTTTGTTACAAGTCTTACTTCATCAGCCTACATACAGTCTCCTACGTATTTTACTTTATTCATCTTACAGGTAACCTTTCTAAAGGCTATAAATTTTGCATGCTTGCTCTAGCTAAAATAAAGGTTAATTCTCTAAGCTTAACTCCCACCATAGAAAACACTTTATTGGTAACCATGTAATCATATTTCACAAGTAATTTGTATACCTATATGTACTACATGCTCTACTAAGTCCTTTAAACATTGTTCCTTACATCAGCAGATTCTCAGGCCTCATTTCTCAGGTTTGGTTCCCATGGGCCTGCACAGGGACCAACTCCTTAGCCTAACTACTGCTAACGGAGGCCTTATGGCAACACCAAGGCAAAAATCCTTTAAATAAAATCCCAGGCCCACAGGTCCCACTGCAGACCTGTGGTTTGAGAGGTGGGAGAGAGGGAGAGATGAAGTGAGTATTCAGCAGTCTGAGAAAAAAAAAAAAAAAAAAAAAAAAAAAAAAAAAAAAAAAAAAAAAAAAAAAAAGCAGGACTTTTCAACAAATCCATTATGTTCTTACATAAAGAAAATAAAGTTAATTTTCTTCTAATATTCTTCTCAGAACAACTGTATTTGTCAATGTATTTATCAATTTGTTTCTATTAATTTGCTTGCAATTCAACTTGAAGTATACATCCAACATGGAAAAATTAGAAATGGAAAAATCAGAGCTGTGATAACTCACATTTGATAAGGTGAGAAAAAACAATAATCGGGAATTTAGAGGGCAATTGTGAATAACCTGAACTAAAGTTAACCATGACTGCTTTTGCCTATAACAGCATTCTTCTCTGCTAGTTTTTTAGTAAATTGTTTTTCATTTACAATTTTTAAACACTGGAATAATTACCAAGGAAAAACTTTTAGACTGACTGCACTTTCAAGTGAAAGTACAGTGAGGTAGTATTTAGTCTTTGCTCTGAAAATAGCTATTCTGGTACAAACATTTTTTATACTGATTGTGAATTCAGATTGGAAATAAATGCTGTTGTAATTATGCTATAATTAATTGTGCTAAATATATATTATAGTAAATACATTATAATATTATAATATAGTATATATAATATACTATATATATTATATATTATATAATATTATAATAAATACAGTAAGTAATGGGGATGATATCACTCTTTTAATTATATTGGTGTTTGCATTTTTCTAGCACAAAGGGAGTACCACAGGCACATTCCATTGTTAGATAAGTGACTCTGGTCTGATTGCAGCAAATGCAATGCTTTGTGTTTAAAGCTACAAGTGGTATCACTTCAGCCTTACCATGGACTAAAAGCATTCATGTGGGCTCTTTTCATGGTCTGTAGTAACTTGCTAAGCCATGGTGATTCAGTTATGAATTTGAGCTGGAAGGGAAATAATTTAGAGTACTGTGACAATGGTGCTGCAGCTGTGAGAATACAAGGATAGGTTTTACATTACATTTACAAACCCTAACAAAATAGCACCATCACCTAAACCAGGCCTGCGGGAGAATCAAACAATGAGTTGTAACTGCTCAAATAAATGAGGACTGTAAAGAGAATCAGTGTGGTGGGGATACAGCTGAGGATCAGACTGGAACACAGCACTGTTCCTTAGGGCTCATGTGAATGTTCCACTTTAACTCCGAGAAAGTTTTGGTTGAGGAAAGTGCCCTCACTCAGAAATGCACTTCAGCATGTACTTGAATTTCACTAAAAGCACTCGGATTCAAGTTTGAGCTTAAAACTAAACATAGGCCTACATGTTTTCCTGCAAGGGGGACACTGATTTGAAGGCTGCAAGCCATGCAAGTTAACCTCTTTTGAAAGCCAGCAAAGCAGTGCTGAAGAAGGGAATAAAATTAAATCTTCAAAACCAAGGAAGTATTTGGATCGTTATGTTTCAAGTTGAAAATTGTGGACCTCAAAGTGGAAAATCCCAGCGAGATAACACAGGAATGACAGAAACTCGCTAATGTCAATAAAGATGAATCACCTCTGTACCAGGAGGTGGGGGAGAAGGGAGTAGGATTGCCCGAAGGTAACCTAATGCTGAGTAGCATGGCAGAAATCACACCCCGGTGAGGGGACCACAGACAGCTTTTGTGTGATGGGCTAGTCGCTAATCAGAGCACATACAGAAGTGCATTAGTTATGTAACTGAAAGTTGAGTAATGAACAAATTATCGTTCAGCTACAGGCTCTCCAGAGGCATGCTAGCTTTAGGAACTGTGGCCTAGCACCCCGCCTGTGCAGAGCAGCATTAAAGGCTGGAAGGTGGGTCTCAGCTCTATGTGCTCCCTGTCTCCTGCACTCTAAGAACAGACCTTACCTCTCTTTGAGAGTCAACAGTGATATAACAGAGATCTGCTGCATCCCAATGAAATTATATAAATTGTACAAATTAATCCCAAGGTATTTTTTGATGATACAGTTTGTTTACTGCTTGCTGTGGTTTTTTAAGCCAAGAACTGGGTATACCTGATAAATTGTTTAATTTGGAAGAGCTGATGGAAGCAGGGTCTTGCCAGTGCTCTGAGAAGCTTACTTTCCTCATTGAACCTCACATGCAAACTATCCTGGCTACTCTAGATGTGTAAATAAATAAACCTGGGAAGAGCAGCATCAGCTCCAGGAGGCTGCTCAGTCTTCCTGTTAAAGCCGTAACATACTGGGATGTGTTCACATGTAGGGTGAACACTTACAGTCAATTACACTCAATTTATTAGATTAGGTATGCAGAGGAATGGAATAATAGCAGAGTCATATGGTAGAGGAGGTTTACCATCTGTTGTCTGCCTTTAGCAATGGACCAGTTCCTACTGTGGACAACAAAAAATAGGAGCAGTAAAAGATAAATGGAGTATATGCTTTTAAATTCCCAGATGGGACTTTGGCTCCAAAATCTCAATTTACAATCACACTCTTTTGTAAACAAACTGAATTATTTTCCAGGATTTTACAGCTGAATAGATTTGCTAGTGGGCTCTTATTAATTACATTTAATAGTCTTCTGTTAGAAGCCTGTGCAGAGTGTGCCAAAGGGTACAGGCTAAGGGAAAAGATTCAGATAATGCAATTGACAGCAGCAAAATTGTGCCGAGTTCATTTTGGCAACCATTCATGTGTATACACTGAGATTTTTGTATTTTAAAAAATGTATCTGTGCATAAATACTAACTGGCTGAGGAGAGGCATATGTGACAAACACTCTCAGGCAGCATCACTAGGCATCTAAACCTGAAATCTGAGGACTAAAACTTATACTCAGGAATTTTATTCGGTTATTAGTCAATAGTGCCACCCTGGATGAGGTGAGGATCCTCAAGAACCAAAATGCCATTTCTAAGCAACACAGCACCCCATTCTTCAAAAAAGGTGCAGTTTAGCCTGATGTCAAGCCTACCACAAAGCCTCATCTGCTTTTAGAAACCAAAATTATCACCACATGCTTCCCTAATGGCCATCTGCAGTTATGCTTTATATCCACATTGTGGTTTTTTTCCTTTAACTTGTGTAAATGAAATTTGCCTTCTCAAATCTCAGGCCTTTCTGCCTCTGTGCTGCAACTACCAAAGTTTCATTTATTTATGGAAACAATCAGTTCTGAGTAATTTTGTGACAGCTTCTCAGATCTATGACATAACAAAATAAATACAGCATTAGTAGTGCTGCAGCTGGTCTGGGAGACTGACTTTCTGGGATCAGTTGATATCCCTTATTCTTGCTTTTCCTCCCTCCCTTAACTGGGGATTGGTCTGGGGTGGGGAGAAGTTGTTTGCAAAACAGACCTTGACCTTGTCAGCAGCAAATAATTGCTGCTGAACAAGCAATCAAAGGCCATTTCTGGGAATCTTTTCAAGAATTTTGAATTGGGACTGCATTTGCCATCTGCATTTCTCATCTCTTTTACTACTGTGACTATTCCAAGAGCTTATAAACTAGATTCTCAGACTCAATCTACCTACTGATGGTCAAGTTTGCCAGTTCCTGTTTCTGTCCTCCACTAAACACTCACATTTAGAAGTACAGACTCTAAAATTTTAATATTAACAGCTGAACCAACACCATCCTTACCCTTTAAAATTCTATTATTGTTAAAAAAAATAAAAATAAAAATAAAAATTAAAAAAAAAATGAGATGCACCATTTTAATCAAGAGATAGAATCATCTATAAGAATGGTTCCGAAGTGAAATATTGAGTAAATCTATTTGATAAACTGAATTATACTAAAAGATTTTTGCATTTCCCTTCCTTTTAACTTGAGAATCTCGATCCCATCTGTAAGCAAAGATAAATTAATTCCTCCAAACTAATCCCAAGAGAATAAAAGTCCTAGTAATATATCCACCTGTAGGTGTATGTGCATAAAATGTAAAGTTATATTATTTCACATGTATTTGTGTGGAGGTTTTTCAAATTTGTGTGTCTGTTTTTGACCACATTATTCTACTGTAATTTCAGAATGAAAAATTATTTGCTGTTGCATCAATGTCATGGGAAATTCTCAAATTGCCAGAAACATCCTTCCCTCCATTTGACCTCACCAACATGTACATTGGGACAGCTTGGTGATTTTGCAATCTTTTTACCATAAAAAGAGATGTGAATTCAGGGACTTACTGACTTAACTTGCCCATTTTTTGCTGTTTTTCTACAGAAACGAGCCTCTTACTATTATACCTAAAATTTCTGTATATGTCTACCTGTGAGTCCTCCCTGTTCCTCTCAGGACATGCCAGCCAGTTTAATTTCACAGACACATATAAAAGGTCTCAAAAACAAAGCATGTAGTTTGAGTGTCATTACAACAAACAGAGACTCTAACAATTAACTTTTGAGGTTGCTGTGTGAGCTCAGACCTTACAGTACACTTGAGTTTACCTGGGAAAGAAGAGAGACAAAGGGCAGGACTCTCCAGCAGCAGGAAAAGCACCCATGTCAGTCAGTCATGCATAGGACAAATATGCAGGAATACAAGTTGCCCTAGTTCTAGTGCTGCCTGAGTGGCCTGTAGGTGTACATGATGCTCTTTCTGGTCCCAGTACACTGCCTAGAAAGCAGGATTAAAGACTGGTCTGGCTTTGGTTGGGTGTTGTTTGGTGGCTGTGAGCAGTGCTCAGGTATCTGAGCTCTGCCATGGCACTTTCTATGTGACTCTGCCCTGTACTTCTCCAAGTGACTCTTTGGTCTTGCAAAGAGTTACATAGAACAAAGTTTACTAGTGGCTGCAGTATAAATTCACCCAGTGTAACCTAGCTGGTAAAACCTGGGATTTATGTCCTTGAACTTACTCTGATGGTGGGCTGAGAACAACAGAGTGTATTATATTGTGGGTGTTTATAGGCTGCTAAATCAATACACTGCTGAAGGGGAATCTTCCACATCATTTATAAATGATGGTGAGAGATGTGCTCTCAGCAGCACAGCTGCACATGCAAAGTGCCTCCATTGACTTCTGCACTGTTACACACTTTGCAGCATGATTAATTTAACCTGTCCCCTCTCATGAACTGCCCACACCAACATTTACTGTTCTAACCAGAGACAGAGCTGTTGCAAAGGACTGCCTTCCCAATTCAGCCTTTCTAATAACAGGGAAACAAAAGCAACTACGAAAATCAGAAGATATTAACATCAGAACTTCTGTTCCACACCAGACCTAGACCTACATCCAGGACCTACACCTATATCCAGGAATAGATGCTCTCTGCTGATAGAAAAATTTGCACTCCTGCTTTTTCACAATATGTCAGGTTTCAGATCCATCACAGGTCTCCTCCCCTAGCTTTGTAATTTGGTGTTAAGTACTCAAAACGTTGACTCCTGTACTCCACACTCGTCTAACTTTCTGACCCTGAAATTTATTATGATTATTATTATTATTACAGCACATTATGGCCTACAGCTGAACTCTGTTTGAAAGTCATCATGGAGCTGATGCAAGAAATGAAAGGAGTCAAAAGCATGAGTGTGGGCACATCTACTGCAATATTACCTCAGTACACAATGAGAGGAGGAAGTATGGGTGATCACAGATAACCAAGAAATCCTAATCAGAATAATGAACAAATTAATGACAGAATAATACCAGACTGGTCAAATCCAAAAAGAAATCTGAAACAATGAAAATATAATCATTAAATACTCAGATGTTTTGATGAAGTTAAACCGTGTTTTGACAGGTGGATGATAAAAGCATTTAACTGAAGTTATAAAAGAATTAAAGTTTCATGGAGCAGTTTTTCCAAGTTAAGAGACTTTCTATTCAGAGCCTCACCACCCTCACAGTAAAGAATTCTTCCTACTGTAGTCTAAACCTACTCTCTGTCAGTTTGAAGCCATTCCTCCTTGTCCTGTCACTCCAGGCCCTTGTAAATAGTCTCTCTCCATCTTTCCTGTGGGCTCCCTTCAGGTACTGGAAGGCCACAATCAGATCACCCTGAAGCCTTCTCTGTTCCAAGCTGAACAATCCCAGTTTTCTCAGCCTTTCCTCACAGGAGAGGTGCTGCATCTCTTTCCTGCCCACTGATGAATATATAGAATAAACAAAACAAGTTGAACTGTCAACTCAATGAGACACATTCCTTTTCTTTGAATCCAAAGTTTGGTTGTAACTTATTCCCACTTTTCTGACCCCATACAGAAGGTACACTGGGCAGGTCTAAACGTCAGTCAGTAAATTTGTGTATTTTCCTAATACAAGCTGAATCAGAACATCCTTCTGATGAATGGGAATTAGCCAGGTTCTGGAACTCACAAAAAACAGGTGGTTTTGAGCAAAGATGAGTTTAATTGGTCGTTTCAGCAACTTCTGCCCAAACATTAGAGCTCATTTCCTCATAGCAAGTCCTTTTGTAATTGAAGTTACTTTGACAATAGAGAGATAGGTTCCTTGTTGATCTAGTGACCTAATAAACCACAACGAACAAGGAGCTGCGAAACACCACCAGCAGCCGTCTCTCCTCTAGCATTTTTCCCAACATTAGACTTTTTCATGAGAAGCAAGCGAGCCTGTAAGATTCTGCACTTAATAGGATATATTTATGCAAAACTGCTGTAAATGGATAACCCAATAAAAGTCCACATTCCTCTCCAGTTGCTTTGTGCTTTCTTTGTCCTGATCAGAACCTTTGTCTGACAGGGCTAGCACCAGTAGCTCAGCAGAACTGCACCTGGCTGGATTTTGTACCTGGTCCTGACTCATAAAGATTGTCTGGGAAAGTTTTTAAACGTGAGAAACAGCCATTAGACACAAGGATCACATCATCAGTCTGACAAATCGAGGAAGTTCTTGCCGGGTTAGGATGCATAACAAAGGGCATAGAGGTATATTTAAAAAGTAAATGCGTATGTATGATGAGTTACATACATTTCACAAGCAGCAAAACTAAGTCTGTGAAAGAATCAGTTCTCGCAGGACTCCACCCTGACGAAAACAGCAAATAAGCAGCAAGGTATGATGAAGCAAGCAAATGAAATCAAGGCATACACACCCACCATGAGTTACTTCCAGCATTTCTATGATCATACATAACCGAAATGGATGAAATCGGTTTGTTGCACTGTGAAGTATGAATCTAACTAATAAAACTGCTGCATATTTATTTTTTGAGACAGGAGTACGTTTCAGCGCAGCAGTTTTTTGCTGGGAGACAGGGATGCATGTGGACAGCATACCAAATCATTCTAGAGAAACCCTCCATCCAGCAGGAATGAAACGCAAGATTTTTTTTTAGCATTTTAATTCTTTATGGCACCCTCATCCTCTTTCTTCTTTTGTTTTCTTCCTGTATGTTTTGATCGCCGATCTCTCTACTTTTTCCCCTTTTGATTCTCTCTTCTCCTGATGCTCTGGGCGGTATCGCCAGAAAAAAAAAAAAAAAAAAAAAAAAAAAAAACAAAAAAAAAAAACAACCCACACCACAACTGGCTCTGCTCCTGTTATCTGGTGCTAATGATGCTGTAGAGAGCGAATGCCTGGAGTTCCTGTTGCTGCGAACAGCCCAGCTGCGTGGAAGAGGCTGATAGGAGCAGCCCCTCTTCTCATGATGCTTATTTTAGCTTATTTACCAAGGCTTATTTTAGCCCTGGTAGCCAATATAGCTGCTACCGATGACGGCGGGGGGCTGTGTTACTAGTGACAAACTTTGAGTGGCAGTCTGCAAGCACAGCGATACCCGTTAATACACGGGAAATGATGCGCGGCAGGTTTCCTTGGCTCCTAACCACCCCACCCCCCCCCCCCCCCGCGCCCAGCCACGGCGCTGACCTCCTTTTCCTCGCTGTGGGGAGGAGGGACAGAGCTGGAGGATGGCAATGAGGTTGCTGGGTTACCCCTCACTTCCATATCCTGCTCCGCTTTAGCGTGACTCGCGGTGGGGGAAACCACTCCGCGCGTTTTTAGCAGGTTATTTTTAGCCCGCGTAGATTTTTTTTTTTTTTTTTTAGATCCGCCAGCTTGTTAATGAATCGCTGAGGTGGGAATGCCATTGTTCGACCCGGTCGGAAATCAGAATTCCCAGAAAGGCTCACATCTCATTACCAGAGGCAAATAGCGGCATTTGTTATTCCATGGATTGCACCTTTTCAATTGCTCCATCGCCAGCCCCGGGCTGTGTCTGGGCGTGCAGGGCCGGAGGGAAAGGATTTGCCTCAACCTTTTGGTTTCAGGCTGTTCCATTTGTTTTCCTAGAGGATGAGAGTGCTTTGGCAGGCTGTTGAAGTTTTTTGGGTTTTTTGTTTGTTTGTTTGTTTTATTTTTATTTCGTCTGGCCAGCTCCCTCTCTGTGTATTGAACCCCTCTCAACGAGCCGGTTTTGTGTACGTGGAAAGGAAAAGGGGAGGGGGGAAATCGTGGAAAAAATATGGAAAATAATTGCTTAATAATTTACATGGTCAACATGGATGTTTTATCTTCATTGTGACCTTTCTTTCCACCAAGCTGTTAGTTACCAGCCCTTGTGATGGGGTTTTCCTTTCTCGTTCTCTCTCTCTCTCTCTCTTTTATTTTTCCCCTGCACGATGAAATGTGATTCGGAGTTCATTTTGCTAATCAGTCCTCCTTTGACCAAAAAAGTGCTTTACGGAGGCTTCACCCAGCTTGATGGTATCAGATTTTAGTGTGAAAGTGTTACATTCCTGACTGCCCTACACTGTCTTTGTATTTGATGTTGCCTGGGAAGACAAATGGGATACTTAGAAAGAATAATCCCATCCAGGAAAAAAAAAAAAAAAAAAAAAAAAAAAAAAAAAAAAGGCGCGATAAACAAAAAGATAAGGAAAAAAAAGAAGAAAAAAAGAAAAAAAATATGACATTAGAATTTCAGCTTTCTTTTTTGCATGCTTGATTCCACCTTTCCATCCATTATATTAATTTTCTTTTACTGTCGCTGCCCTGTATTTTTTTTTTTAAAACCTTTGATTTACTTCAGGTTTGATACTACTTCCTGACATGTGGTTTTAGCTGAAAAAAGCCATTCTCTAAGCCTCTGAAAAATCACAAAACGCCCTTTTTTAAATATATATAAAAAAGTTACTCTGAAAGACAGCTGTAACTTTCACCTTTCACTTCTTGCTGTAGTTCATGACGGAAGTAGCTCATGCTGGAAAAGCTGCTTGAATCATTTGAGAATCATAAAAGCACTCTGGATTTTTATATGTGTTTATTTATTTATCTTTTATAGCATATGGATAAAGCCTGCATCTTTAAACACATCTTTTATTTTAAATGCTGCTTTTCCCCTGCCTTTACTCTTTTCTGTAATTGTCTTTTCTGAAGGCACTTGAGGGGGAGGAGGACCATTTGCATCACTGTAGCTTTTTGTCTGAATGCAGTTACACTGCCACAAGATAGTACAAAAATGTTGACTAATTCTTAGAAGAAAAAAGACATTTAAAACAGTATTTGCTGTGAACTGCTGACATACATCTGAAAATCTGAAGGAGTCTTTTTGGTAGACAGTCAATTCTTAATGTAAAAAAATCAGAAACATTTTTAATACAAAAAAAAAAAAAAAAAAATCCCTCTGCCCATGTCAGTAGTGATAGTAACAACAAAAAACCCCACTCAAAATATTAGAGCATTCTTCTGTTTTGAAAGTTAGATTTATAAAATAAGTAGAACCACATTTTGATTAATATATCAGAGAATCTCTTTGTTTGCATGCAATATAACATCTGTGTTAGCTGTTTCGTTGCCTTGATTTTTTGTTTTCTTGGAAGAATGGGCTTCTTTTACATTTTTAAGGGCTGCATTTTTATTATCTTCTATTTCTCTGCTTTTGCCTCTTAATTTTTCCTTAAACAGCCTCACTTGCTTTAGAGAACAGTTAAGAACGCGAAGACCTTCAGAAAAGGAGCTTTTAAAATTAATTATTCTCAATATTATAATGTGTATATATATTTAAAAAAAAAAAAAAAAAAAAAAAAGTTTGCATTTCTAAGCATCCCTCCTGGTCTTTCAAAGCTGAAGCTGGCATCTGTGTTGGCTTGAATTTAAATGGTCCCTGCAGGCTCTTTAACTCAAAGGGTTATTTTATTCATTTGGTTGTTTCGTATTTCTTCCCGGAGGGTAACTACAAACCCAGCTCTTGTATTTGTTTACTTGCCTCACTTTGTTAAAAGATTACGTCTTCACCAGCGCTTAGGAATTTATTAGTGCTTAAAATGCATTCAAATTGTCAAACAGTTTGCCTTTATCATTGCATTTTACCTGGAGCGATTGTTCCCCGTGTATCCCTAACAATGAGCTCTCTGAAGGGGGGAACGCACCGAGTGAGCTGAGCAGAGGGAGCAGGGAAGTGTCAAACCTCATTTGTTTGGCTTTATTTGCTTCCGTTAATGTTGCCTTCCTTTGTACAGCCCGCGGTCAGCATCTCCAAAGGCAAGGGATCCTAACTGGGCACCTGACCTCCACATCTACTAAAATATGTTACTGGCGCTGTTTGACGGGGACAAACCCACCTCCCAGGCTGTGTTTCCTCCACAGTTCCCCCCATGGCCAATCCAGCGTGTTCCTCCGCAGTGCAATGGAAGGACAGGCGACATTCCCCAGCCGAGCCCAGAGAACCTCCTCATTCCATCTGCCCGCTTCCCTCTGGCTGATTACAGCTCCCAACGCCCATCACTGGCCCCAACAGTGGTGCCAGTAGGTTTTTGAGGGGTTGTGCGGGAACAGAATTCCCTGAGGAAGACCTGAGCTGAAGAAGAGGGAGATGTGGTACAGAGTAAGACCAGGGGAGTCCTGAGTATTCAGCATCACTGAACTGCACCTCCCTCTGTCACACCCAAAGAGAGCAACCTCCAGACAGCAAAGTCTGCTTGCCTCTTGTAAAACATCCTCCTGAATTCCATGCCTGCAGTTACAGTGGCCAGAGAGGGAGAATGGGTGAGAAAACCATCACTGGAGATGTTGGAAATGCCAGGATGAGCTTTGCTCTGGTTCTTCAGCCTGCCCTCTCCCAAGGCTGCTCTCAGCTGGTGGCACGGCAGCCCCACAGGCAGCCTTCTCCACCCAGGAAGTTCCACAGGGTCGTAGAGCATTCCTAAAGCACATAAAACAAGTGTTACGATCTCCTAGTCCGTGTTTCCAGCCTGACCAACCTTTGATGTTTATGAGCTGCGTTCTGCTCAGCGGAGAAGTATCTGATAGTTTTATGCCGTGTTCTACTCGGCGTTAATCATTAATTATTTGATAGTTTTATAACCATTAAGAAGTATAAGAGATGGCAAATATAAGAGGCAAGCAATAGAAACATAAGAGTCAGCATCTGGCTCAACCTTTTCCTTCTCTGGCAAGAAAGAACAGCAAGGGAGAGTTTTTCTTTGGTTTGTTTTTTTAGTGTATGTTTATCTCACCTGTGATCTTGAAGAAACGACTAGGAAAAAAAAAGAGGGTTATATTTGTGCCAGTGCAGGCAGGTTTGAAGTATTTCTGGGATGAATCTTGAACTAGATCCTGAGGAAAAAAACTTTCTTCTTCATAAAAGTAACGACACTCCCTGTAGCAGCAACAGATTGTTACTGGTGTCAGAGGAGAAACTGAAGGCTAGTGAGAGGAACTGCTGTGCTTGGGGCGTACATAAATACTGTAATATTCAAAATAGGCCACCCAGTTCCCATCTGTATGTGAGCAAATAGACAGTGGAACATGACAGGGGCAGAGATAGCTGAATATGAGTTGGTGAGGGGAAGATTTTGTGGTCTTGACTTTAAATCCATGATGCAAAACATAAGTCCATCACAACACCAAGGCTGCTTTGACTGTCTGAAGAGACACTAACCATTTCTAAACTGCTCTGAGAGACTTACACCGACAGAGTAAGGAAACTGATTTTATTAGATTTATTTTACTCTTGTATTTATTTTTTTTATTTTAAATAATTGTTGTGGAGCTTCATGGTAAGGTTTTAAATTGTGAAGTGTTTTTTTTTCTTAGGTTACAAGAAAATCTTGTAGATAAGCTGCTGTCATCATTTTTCCCCAGTTCAGCAGATACAATCTTGTTCTCTAAATCCATGTATTAACATGTCTTACTTCCAGTTTAATTAATTTGATCACAGCACATTTCCTTTAGTGGCTTTCCATTACTTTCTTTCCCCAGCATGTCATAAATACCTCTTGTGTTGGTTCTGCATTGGTCAAGACTTTATCTATATTTTCTTACATCCTGTCAATTTGTTCACCTTCTTGGTCTCTGCCTTTTCAGATGGCATAATCTTTTATTGTACATAACACCTTTTTTGTCCTTTGATTATCAAAGGACATTATTTGGTTATCTAAGTAGCATCAAAGACACCCACACTACCCCCCCCCAAAAAAAAAAAAAAAAAAAAAAAAAAAAAAAAAAAAAAAAAAGTAAGACCACTAAGTGAATTTATTCTACATCCTTGCTTAAAGGCTCTCCCAGGAAACATATCAGTTTGCTAGTAAGTAGACAGTTATTACTTGTATAATAATCATCTCCTTCCATCTGCTTCCTAACCACCTTAGAAGGACTTAGTGTTTTTTTCCCTTACTGGACATTGTTTAATTCTTTGCAGGCATTATCTAAATGACAATTCTGTGCCATACCTTTTGTTGTTTTGGTTGTTTGTTTGTTTGTTTTTTCCAAAAAAATGGTATTCTCTATCTGCAGGGAGAAGCAGGGTGTCTATATTTCTGGTTGAGACTTATAAATGCTTTGGTTTAGTTCTGATTTGTCTGTGCTGCTAAAGGATAATATAAATAAGATACTTAACTTCAGGTCAGCTAAAGCAAATTATAAACATTTGCTTACAAAAAAAAAAAAAAAAAGGGATCGTTTATAGAGCACTCTGCCTTGCTCACCCCATTAAGATATCCCTGTCCCAGTCTTCAGCCACCAAAAGTTGCAACACACAGAAAAGCAGGAATAAGAAGAAGAGCTGTTCTCCTTCCTTCCCTTTTTTGGTCATTTCTGTTCATCCTGAAGCTGATGAGCACACTTTGAGATTGCATATTTCAAGGTGCAAACTAGAGAAGCTGAGCTGTGGGGA
Source organism: Zosterops lateralis (assembly GCF_965231275.1). Lineage (NCBI taxonomy): Eukaryota > Metazoa > Chordata > Aves > Passeriformes > Zosteropidae > Zosterops > Zosterops lateralis. Next base: position 113,844,122 of record NC_139763.1, read on the forward strand.
CAGTTCTTGTTTTGCTTTTTCTGCTACTGAAGTAGTAATCTCCAACAGAGGGAAAAGAAAGGCATTCAGAATAGTACCATCTTAAATGACTGACAAAAAACATACCAGCAGGCTCCACCCTTAAGAAGGGCCTATTATGAAATAAAGTCACACTTAAAATGAATTCTGTTTGACCTGCTTTGAGGTTGCAATGCCGGGTCAATTATCATTGGAGTAATGTTACTTTGTGGTAAAATGACAATGCTGTATCTCCACCAAGACAACTTATCTTGAGAACTTTACTTTTATCTAGTTGGGTTCATGATGACAGATTAATTGCACACCTTTCAGAGAGCCAAAAGGAAACACTTGCTTCGGAGAACAGAGTAGATGTCACTTAGGACATAGATCAATATTTTGTTATGCATATGTACTGGATGAAACAGGGCCATGACTCATAACTGGAACCTTTTAGACTGCATTGTAGCCACAAACAGACAATGGCCTTCATAATCTTAACAGTCTTTCAATAACAGGTTTAGCTAAAATAATAGAATTGTTAAGGTTGGAAAAGACCTCTAAGATCAAGAGCAGCTGCAAGCCTAGTACCAGCATCACTAAACCATCAAGAGTCCTCAAGGGTCATAACCACATTTTTTGAATACTTTCAGGGGCAGCGACTCCACCACTTCCCTGGGCAGCCTGTTCCAGTGCTTTGTGAAGAAATTTTTTCCTGATGTCCAATCTAAACCTCCAGTGGTGCAACTTGAGGCCAGTTCCTCTTGTCCTGTCTCGTTTACCCTGGGAGAAGAGGCTGATGCCCACCTGGCTGCACCCTCCTGTCAGAGAGTTGTAGAGAGTTGTAGAGAGTTATAAGGTCTCCCCTGAGCCTCCTTTTCTCCAGGCTAAATATCCCCAGCTGCCTCAGCTGCTCCTCATCAGCCTTGTGCTCCTGACCCTTCCCCAGCTCAGTTCTCTTCTCTGGACACGTTCCAGAACCTCAGGGTCCTTCCTGTGATGAGAAGCCCAAAACTGAACACAGGAATTGGGGTGTGGCCTCACCAGTGCCCAGCACAGGAGAATGATGACGTTCACTTTACCTGATATAATATTCACAACCACACTGCCTGCCTGACCTTTTTTGGGGGGGCTGTGTCACAGCTTCCTGAGCCACCACAAATTGCTGCCTGAGGGATGACAGGAAGCTGAACCTTGCATGGGGACTCTCTGACCTATCTGAGCCCTGTGGGAGCTCAGCTCTTCATTCCAGAGGTGCCAGGACTTCTCCTGCAGCCTGTGTTTAGGTGAAGTATTGCTTAGGTGAAATATCAAAGAGCCATCAGCAAAACTTATGATATAAAAGTGTGCTCAGGTGCCTGAGAGGGGAAGGTCTCAACCCTCATCTGTCCTGATGATTCTTTTTGTCTTGCTAAATTGTGGGATTTGCCTAATCCCACCTCCCCAGGGCTGCAGGGCACTGAGCACTGCCCAAGAACAAAGGAGTAGCAGGGAGTAGTGAGTGCACACGGGAAGGGAAGGGCCAAGACTGCTGCTTTTCATGTCCTTGCAGACACAGCATTAGCCTTTGCTACGCTGTACTGTAAACAGATCTCTGAACTTCCAGGGAGAGGTCATAAAATGCATTAAATTGTCCTAGGAAATGGACTGTACAAACTCCTATAACTTTTCCTGCACTTCACTGTTTCCTGTATGATGAGGGTAAAACAAAGGGTTTTGGCAACTATAAGCTATTGATTTTAGTTTTTCGTACTGTCCCTTTCAGGCAAGCAAATATTTAATCATACAGTTATTCAGATGAAGCAAATTGTCTAGAGGTTTCAACAAACAGCAAAACTAAGACTCTGGCTGTCCTGCCTCTCCACTCTCCTCTCCACGTCAGGCCATTTAGCTTTGAACTCCTGAATATATTTTGCTCATCCTTCTGGAGCATTTCACTAATTGATGAAACATTAAAATATAATTCAGGATGACATTCATCACTGAAATCTGACTTAACGACTTAACAAGAGTCAATAAGATGAAAGCATGGAAAAAAGGGGAAAAACGCTTTCAGAAAAAACTCTAAAGTACATAATTTGAAAAGCAGGTTTTGGGGTTGGTTTGTTTGTTTGTTTGTTTGTTTGTTTGTGGGTTTTTTGGTTGTTTTTTTGTTTTGTTTTGTTTTTTTTTTTGGTAGAGGAATACTCACAGAATGTCCCCAGATACACCAGAATTCTGCAATAAGTGCCACACACAATAAGCAGTGACATTGTTCCAGTTTGCCATTAGGTTAGCAGTGCTAGACTTCCAGCGAGGTGCTACTTCCTCTGGGCAAACACTTTCCATAGGCTCTCTGGAGAGCCGTTCTAAACAGGTTTCACTGTAAACAGTTACGCAAGACTTTACAATGGTTATTGGCTGTAAAAAATACGTGTTCTCCACACTGGCAGCATTTTTTTCCTGGGCTAATGTAATTACATAGCACTATTGAAACCAACCCAACCTGTTTATACAGTAGGAAGGGAAATTACATAACCCTACCTAAAAAACCTGAAAACAAATCACAAAAACCAACCAACCAACAGGAAAAAAAAAAAAAAAAAAAAAAAAAAAAAAAAAAAAAAAAAAAAAAAAGCTGAAAAACCCAAGTGAGATTTTCACAATGATGTGATGCTAAAAGATCCAGCAACTAAAAATGCATCCAAGTAGACCTGAAATACAAACTGGAACTCACCCTTACGATGGGACACTGTTTAAATGCACTGGACAGGGAAAGAAAATCTGCAGAGAGGACACCTGCATGTATGAGAGGGGAGTGCTTCTCTTTGAGTCAGCCAGCAATATCCACTGCTGTCTCAAGCAGACACATCATACATTCCCTTCCAGAAACTGGTGAAGTTCTGCACTGAAGGTTGTTCCACCTTTACTTTTACATCCATGGGGGAAGGCTCCTTCAGAACATCCAGCCAGAAACATTACCCTGAATAAACCCTGCGGTTTCCCTGCGCCAAGGTCTGTGCCGTACCCAGCCGGGTGTGGCTGCAATGAGGAGGGCAATGAAGGGCAAAGGGTAGTTTCTGTCACACTTGTCAGTGCAGTAGGAAAGGGGACTTGCTCCGAGGGTACATGACCAGCACCCAGGGTACAGGATATGGAAAAGGAAGTGGCATCCACCTCAGAACAGGCTAGGAAAATAATGTAGTAGAGCCAACCAAAAACTTATGAGTAAAATACTTTACCACGTATCCTCAAATACTTAGGCTGAATTCAAACAAACAAACAAACAAAATCTTCTTGAAACAAATGAAGCTAAGAGTATTTTTATTTGGGTCATTTCTGCAGGTCTTCTTCCCAGTCTATCAGTTGCAAACACATTCTGATTTTTTTTTCATTTTTAATAAAAGATATGTTTTTCATGACAGTAGAAGCTGACACATAAGAAGACTGAGCAGCACAAAGCTTCAATCAGATTGGAGAAAATAATAATTTTGCAACAACCTCATGTGTAGTGACAACACGTACAGAATCTCTGTAACTGTGGGCCCCAGCACACAGATCCTCCGTGTTATTTAACTGTTTTGTTGGCAACAACAGCAGACAACACTGAGCTACCTTTAAGGAACCTGGCTGTAAGAACTGTTGCATTTGCCCTAAAACACCTCAGCTCCTATGTGAGCAGACTTTGCAGCCCTGAGCTATCCATCTAGGCTTTCCCAGGAAAGGGGAGTGCCAGACACCTACACGAAAAACAGAAAGCAGCCAGCTGAGCACAGAGTGTCTCATGCTGGTCAAGAGTGAGACAAGGAGACAAGACATCTCAGCTACTGACTCCACACAAGAGCTGACAGACCTGAAATAGCACCTTCCTGCCTCTTCTTGAGCTCTCTTCACAAGCTTGCCTCAGGCTTCCTAAGAAAGGGTAGTTTTCACAGATTACAGAGAATCCTGCCTCAGGGGTTCTGGGATTTCATCCCAGGAAAGGGCTTTCAGTATTTTGCTGGTGGCCAGGGAATGTCAGCAGTGCCAGCCAGGAGAAACCTGGCTGCCTATTAGGACAGGGGCAGCTGAGTTGCAGTTCAGGAAATGTCACGGGAGTCTTAAGTGGTAGGTACAGGCACCAAAGAGACTAGTGAGTGCTAAAGCACCGTTTATGAATGCCTTGCACAAATGAAATAACCCGGAAGTTGACAATGCAGTCCAAGGCACCACCAGCTACTAGTTCTTCACTGTTAAAACTGATCTGAGTAGGATTAAGTATGAAAGCTCATTGCTCCTGGCATGCCTATGATTAACTTCCCATTCAGTTGTACTCTCCAAAGAGCTCCTTCCAGTATCTGAAAGGCCCTACAGGGAAGATGGAGAGGGACTTTTCATCAGGAAATATAATGATAGGACAAAGAGTAATGGGTTCAAACTGAAAATCTTCAGCTCAGCCGCTAATGATGCTTTTCCTCATCACTTCTGCAAATCACATCTTTTTTTTTCTTTTAAGGAAAACGTCCTTCAATCATCCCTGTGGTGAATAAAAGCTCAGAAAAATAGTTTGCAAGAGTATGAATCTGTATTGTCTATTGCATTAAACGTTCTGGCCAACAGACATTGCACTTTTACTGCCATCTGCATGGACAATGAAAATCTGAATACAAATAAATTTGAATACAAATATATAACTAAGAAAAGACAACACTCATTTCTATAAAGATGAATCACACGATGTACTTCTCTTCTGGGCTTCGAAGCAAGCAAATCTATTTTATATTACATGGATTTTGCATCCTTTTCACAGCAAAAATATAAAGCTTTAAGCCTGGGTTAACTCTAACCACCATTGGTCAGGGACTGCTCTTCCTTCTTTCTCCTTTCTCTGTTTCAAAGTGATGCAAACATCCAAGTAACCGCCGAGAAAAAAATTATTCGAGGCAAATTATTTTTCTAAGCCTTAATATTACATAGAGACAAAGGTGTAAATTGCTGCCCTCTTAAATCGTCTTCGCTAAAAATTGTCTCTCCAAAAAGAGGATCGCGGCAAGGTGTGAATTTTACCCCGGGTGCAACTGGCACTTGACTGAGGTGCTAAATGGGAAAGCTGTTATTTTAACTAGAAACGAGAGTGGCTCTCAAAAACATTACCTTGATTTAAAGATAATTAAACCTCAGCTACCGTTGGATAATTTTTCCTTCACTCCTTACTTTCCCCGGTAATGGATTGTGTTTAGTTATCACTATAAAAAGGCCGTCAGCGCACGAAAGCTGAGTTGGAAACAGCCCAAGGTTGCAGAAGAAAAGGCAAACCCGGTCACAAGGTGCACTCCCTGGGGAAATCGAGGTGAGGACAGGGGTGGTGATCCCTCACTGGATCTGTCCCAGTGGGGAGGTTGGAAAGCTGCTCTCAGGACACTGCTCCGGGCTCTGCTGGCTGGGACAGAACACGCGAGCTGCACTCTAAGCTTTATCATCAAGTGCTCAGCGCTCTGTAACTTTGCCTTCCCAACTCCTTTGCTGTAACCATCCTGAGTTGATGAGAACTTAATGTAGACTATCTCTTGACTTTGGCAGCTATTTTCAGCACATCAGCCTGACTTGCCCCAGGCAGGTTTAACTAATGCCGATAAGGACAGTTAGTGCCAAAAAGCTCAGCAGGACAAGCGCCCGCGAACAGGGCACAAATGCCAGTATAAGCAACGACAAAATTTATTTTGGAGAAAACGTCTGAAGAAGTTAGACCTTCCCGTTCACACAACTCTAAATAAGTGCCAACTTAAACTGATCCCAGTTGACTCTCGGTCCTTTCCCTGCCTGCCGCCCAGCCTTTTTTTTTTTTTTTTTTTTTTTTTTTTTTTTTTTTTTTTTTTTTTTTTTTTTTTTTTTTCCATGCTAACTGGCCTGCAGGCAAATAACCAGGAAATACTTTAGGGAGCTCAGCTCATCTTTGGGCAGCCTGCCTTCCTAAACTGTCTTATTCATTGGTGTCCTGAGCTCCAGTGCCAGCACAAGTGCACACACATGGGAGTTTGGGGCTTGGGGGAGAGCAGGATTGTGGCACCTCCAGTTTAAATGATCAACCTCCGTGTGGGTTCACACTGAACACCAACAGCCTGCAAACAGAAATGGTCCTGTCCTCCTACCTCAATTCCCCAGTCCTGGCCAAACATTCCCTCATGGCGACTCTGGCCTGGACTACAGAGTAAAATGATGGAGTTTGCTGATCCATCCCTTTTCCAGAAGAATATGTGTCCCAGATATAAATGCAATGACTAATAACTAGAAATCCAGACCCAAAGTCGCAAGGATATTGTTTTCTCCTTCTGTTTATTTTTCTTCCCTAGTTTTTCCCCTTCTTACCCTTCTTGAGAGATGTTGCTATCCACTTCAGGAACCATATGGTCCTCTGGAGAATTTTATCTCAGGTATCGCAATGGCTGATAACAGCAGCTCCTCCTGCACAGGACAGAAACTGAAACAGAAAACAAGCTTGTTTTCTTTGTATGGCACGGGCATGTCCTGTGTGACCTGTGTAACACAAGCATGGATGATTTCCATTTCACTGCTTCTGTAGGTCAAGCCTGGGAGTAACTTCATTTGATGCTCTTTCACCCATCCCCTCAAGAAAGTAAACCCATAGTAACTTCACTTCATGGAAGGTCAGGTAGATAAGGAATTATATAAAATTTAGAGAAGAATTTTATGTTTTATTTCAAGTTATCTGTAAGTTCAGGCTGAGACCGATGTAAGGGTAGTACGAAGGGTTTAACATTAGACACATGAGATGGATTTTTTATATTTAACATAGAACATAAGATTCTTGAGCATGGGACAGCATTCTCCATAACAGATATGAGAAATAATTTTCCATTTGCAAAGTGTGTGTGGGTCTGGACTGCAGAGCTCTGCTCTGGTGGATAAATTTTCCTTTTTGACTGGATTCTACTTTCATCCTGCAGCCTTATTTGGGCTTGATTCAAAATGCTAGCACTAGCAGAAGTCTGTTCAAAACATTTTGAACCTGACCTTTTCTTTTGTGAGTGGTCATTTTCACAGTTATCTCTTTCTCCTATTGTCTTCAGTGTTTCAGGAAGTATAGGTCACTAAAAATCTACAGAATGGCACATCCTCTAATAAACCTGCTAGTTTTATGTCTTTTCAGCTGGACCAATGTTTGCGGTGGAGAAGCAGGGATTTTTTTTTGTTTGTTTTTCTTTTTAAAAATAATTATTAAACCCTGTACTGCAGGAGTGTGAACTTGACTGCCTCAGTGTTGCTTTTGATTTAAATAAGACCAGGAATAGGTCTGTCTAGGTTAGTCAAAATGTGGAGCTCCTGCTTTCTAGATGCAGTACAGTATTAATTTAAATTACTAGCTAGGATTAACTTCATAGGGCAGTGAGCATCTCCATTCTAATGACAAATCATTTTCTCTTTCTTTAATGACTGTGATTGCCTCATTATACTTTCCATGGTATATAATTTCTGTGTTGACACAAGTAGATGTACAGCAAAAAACCTCACTCATCCAGTCAGCCTGGGATATTTGACTCACATTACCCTTTAAAGTCTTCAGCACATATAAAAAAACCAGAAGAGTGCAAAATCTTAATACCCCTACTTTGAGGTTCAGGTTCCTTTAGCTCCAGATTACATGAATAATTTCTTTCCCTCATTAAAAGAAAAGACAGTTCTGTTCTGTCATTAAATAAAATGCTTGAAACCTCCAAAATTGAAATTCTATGCTTTACGTATAGTATCCAGCATCTTATTGGGTAGATTTGTTTTTAAAAGGAGATCTAACAGAAACTGTGAGTTGTCATGTCCTTACAAGATGTAAGCACTATTTATCTGAACCTTCCTGGAAAACGACAATGCATTTGGCCTACTTGTCAAAAAACTAATTCTGAGCTGGCAGGTAAAAGCTGCTGCTTTACTCAGAGCAACCAACCATTTTGAAAGACTTCAGTGCATGTTCAGATTTTCATAATTCCAGCAGAAATGGAGACATTGCCAATTTCAGCACTAGAAACCCTTTACTGAATGAAAGGTGTAGCACCTCCTTTTTAGCAAAGTGCATCTGAAACAAACCCTCTATGATACCCACTTAATCCAGTGCTTTTGACAGGGCAGAAAAATTTGGTTTCTAACCTCTCACCTCATACATACAGAATGTAATAATATAAAAAATGTATTTTAACTTTATTTATTATGGGCCTCACAGAAAAATAACAAATGGTAACACTTTCAAAATTTGTTTAGAATGCAAATCTGGATTGCACAGATTTTATGTAAATATTTGGTCATGGGGACATTTTCCCGATAGAGACAGAGCTGTGGACATAACAAAGGGCATGGTACCAATACTGCTCAACCCTTTCAAGTGTCAGAAGCACATTTATGTCAAACAGCTTTGCAATTGCAGTCCATTGTAACACACACATGGCAATAAATTAGTGGAAAGTAACCCCCATCACGTGCACTTTGTCTTCCGATAAACGCGCCTGACGGTTTTGCTGCATGTGATGCACGGGTTTTTTTGGAACTGGCGAGGGCTGCTATTTCAGACACCACGCTACAGAACCATAGGCTGCTCTGTGCCCTTTTGCACACACTCTCGCCTCCCTTTTGTCTCCTGAACCAGTTTTCCGCAATCCCAGATCTTTCACCGGCAAGACGTGCGCGCCGCACAGGAGCGCAAAAGGCACCGCGTTGCTATGGGGACCGAGACAAGTCCGCTCGGCGCTCGCAGAAATCGCAAGGGACGGGCGCTCCTGAGGGGAGCGGAGCCCTGCCCGCCGCACCCCGGGCATCCCTCCGGCTACCGTGGGCAGCCTCCCGCCGCTCGCACGGCGCGTTTCGGGTCCCGCCCGAGCCGTCGGCCGGGCAGACGGTCGGAACGCGGGGAGCCCGGGCCGGCCCCGGAGGCGCGGAAGGCGGGCGCGGCGGACGGCCCCGGGCCGGCGGCGGGCGCAGGTGCCGCGGGCGGGGCGGGCGCTGCGGAGCCGCGGTGGGGCGGGAGCGGCCGGAAGTGACGGGGCCGGGCCGGGCCGGGCTGATTCACCTGCTGGGCGGTGCGCAGGGCGCAGCCCGGGCACAGAGCCGGAGCCGCCGCCGCTCGGTCCCCGCCGCGCCATGGAGCCGCCGCCGCTGCTGCTGCTCGGGGTGTCCCTTGTGCTGCTCTGCTCCGCAGGTGGGCGCGGGTGGAATGGACGGGACGGGACGGGACGGGACGGGATGGGATGGGACGGCACAGCACCGACGGGGAGAGAGGGGAGGGCCAGAGGCGGCGGGTCTGTGGGGCTGGGGGTGAGGGGGCTGCCGCCCTCTCGGTGTCCGCCCCGGGGCTGGGGTGCGCCACACGGAGCCGCCCCGTGCGGCTGTGGTGGTCCCCCGCGCCTGGTGAGCGGGGGGGGGGGGGGGGGGGGTCGTCTCCGCCCTGTGTGTGAGTGTGTGTGCGGGTCTCCATGGCCCGTGTGTTTCCTCGTCCCCACCAGCCCCTCTGCCCTGCCCGCCCTCAGCCCAGGGCGCGGTGCCCGGGCGGGCGCTGGCGGCGTGGCCGCGCCGCGGAGCCGACCTGGGCTTTGTTCGCCCTCAGCGCGGCTGCCGAGCTTTATCTGTTGCCTCCTCCCTTCTCCCCTTCCCCCGCCGCCCTCCCGGGCCGCCGTGCCGCCCGCCCGGTGTCTCCCGGCCGGAGCGGCTCCTGGGGCGGGCTGGTGGCGGAGTCGGGGAAAACCGACGGGGAAAGGGCAAAAGGAGGAGAAAAAAAAAAAAAAAAAAAAAAAGTTAAAGGCCAACCTTGCCTGCCGTGTCTAGCACCTCCAGCATCCAGGCTGGCTCTGCTTTTGAGGGGGTGGAAGGGGCCGGGTGGGTCCCGCAGAGCCCTCGGAACCCTGTTGTCCAGACCCGATGGCCACGATTGAGCCCTGCGGGGGAAACGTGAGAGGATTTGAGGGTTGGGAGGAAAGGAGTTAAATTAGATGGACCTAAACGCGTGTGTTTTTTCTGATGAAAGAAAACAAAGGAGTAGATAGTCTCAAACAAAAAAAGCAATCAGCCATACCCGGAACCCGCACATACCAAATGAAACGTGCCTGGGCTGCTAAAGAATTAGGCAGATGTTTTTCAAATACTAGATATTATTAGGTTTCTGTAACGAACTTGGCTGCCATATCAGTGTTTCCTAAACATATCTCTAAAATAAAAGGAAGTTTTCACTAAAGTTGACCCGAACTTACGTGAAACTGTAAAAGGTGACAAAACACCTATGGAGGTTCAGGTTCACAGTAAAATGTGTATCAGTTGTGTCAGGAGGTTAGGTTTTATTTCCTATTGAAATGTTAATGCCTGTGTCGAAGTCACTGCTGTTTTAGGAAATTACTCATGGGATCAAAATTCTGTGTCTGTAATGGAATGGTGAACTCTGATCTCCTGGATGAAAGGGAGTAGGTAGTTCTGCATTAAATGTGTTTCCTGAAGCAGAGTTAGGGACGAGGTAGATGCTGTGTAAAAACTGTGAGTTACTATTTAGTTGACAAGGTTAGCCATCACAATTTATATCAAAACACTTCACATAAAAAGAACTTGTGGTGAGTAGAATTATATGTGCTGCATTTGCACTGCTAGGTTATCAAAGTCTATGATTATAAAAGATTAGGAATAATTAACATATGAGGTATAAAGTGTAAAATTCTGTTCAATCTAGAACAGAATTTTACACTTTAGTTCTGCTGGAGGATACAGGTGTCTTCAGACCTCAGTGTGAACTTGGGTGACTTTGTATATAAAGAAGTATTCCTAATAAAAAAGCACATAACTCTTTTGTTCAGTGACTGTACCCTAAAACATATATTTCACGGTCCTCTGAAGGAAATAATTGAATGATCTGTGTATCATAGGAGTTGATATGTCCTCTGAGCTAGCTTGTGTTTTTTCCCATCAGACTGAATTACTGTTTCTGGGTCTGTGCTGCAGGTAGACATTACTTCCTTCACTGAAGGAGCAGATGTCAGTAAGTTGCTGTTCTCCATATGGACCAAACTTAGAGGATGCCATTTTTTGTGCAGCTAAATGAAAGCTGATGTCAGTGAAGCATTGCCTAGGTGCTGAGGTTACTCGAATTTGTGGTGGTTGTGGTTTAACCGTAGTAACAAACTAAGGACCACCTACGTGGTCACTTGTTCGCCTTGTGTTGAGATGAGGGAGAGAATTGGAAGGGTGAAACATGAGAAAATGTGTGGGTGGAGATGAAGACAGTTTAATGGGGAAAGCAAAATCCCGGCATGCAAGCAAAGCAAAAGAAAGAATTCATTTGCCTCTTGCCATGGGCAGGGATATGCTCAGCCGTCCCCAGGAGAGCTGGGGCTCTGTCACACAGGGGGGTGAGGTGTCAAGAGAAACATTGTCACTCTGAACATCCCCATTTCCTTCTTCACCCAGTTGTATTCTGTGATCGTGAGGTGATGTGGTGTGGCACTGTCTCTCTGCTTAAACAGTACTGGGGAAATAATCTCGTTCTGTTTGGTGCAAATTCAAATTTGTCTGCGGTTTTAGATGGCTGAGAATAACGATGGGCACTGAACTTGTGACCCTGATAAAACAAATATGATAATCATTTACAGCTTTTAAACTTCCGAAAACGTCTAATGCCAGAACACAAAATTTCAATAATTGAAATGTTAACATAGCCAGATTATACCTTTACAAAGATAGATGCTAAAAAATGATACTACATGCATAGTGACCCATTTAACCTTTGGAGGAATATTTTACAAAACAGTAATGCTGTGCATATAAATGCCCCAGCTGAGAGCGAGTTTGAGTAGTGTTAAGGTAAATAACTGGGCAGGAATTTCTTTAGTATGTAGTGGTATCTTTTCTTGCTGCTTCCCATAGTAGGTTTTGTATTAATTTTGGTTTTTTGTTTGTAATGGTAATACAGCTGGTAATTTTGTACTGTGTTGAAATTCTGCACTGTGTCACGCTTTATTAATAAAATTGTAAGCTTTTAAATAAAATCAAAGCTCTGGTAAACTCTTAGGAAAAGCTGTGGTTATCGCCCTGCTGTTAAACTTGCAAAAGTAATTCCAATATTGTGCATAGGGAAGTCATGCATGGCATGGTAAGTCAGCATTTGATGATTAATACACTTTGCCAAATAAGCATAATAAGGAACTTAATCCTGTTCATGTTTTTATGCATGCAATAGGATCTTGCAAAAGCTTAAATTATAAAGTGTGACTACCACAGAAGTTTAATGATCAGTCCTATCCCAGTCTTTTAGTTGCTAAACCTGGTACACTTCGTCTGTTGGCAGTAATTGTAACAAGATGCAGGGTTCAAGTTCTCCTAAAGTCTCCACTGATGTGAGAAGTTACCTGAAATTCAGGACTCGTTCCCTGGATCTTAGAGTTTTAAGAAGTATGAAAGTCTTTAACCAGAAATTACTTAATCAACTGTTAGTCAACTGCTGTGACATCGACCATGACATTCAAATTAGAGATTTTGCCTTGGCTAATCTGTGTTTCCCAGAAGGTATTTTATGTGTTGAGAATGCTGCTGCAGAGATTATTTTAGCTTGTCACTTCAGTGTCCTCTGACTGTCCCCCTGTGTTGCATCAAACTTCAGCCTCCTCTGTCTTCGCTCCCAGTTCTTGCCTCTTCCACAGCCAAGCCCACTTAACAGACTGATGAAACCACCCCTCCTGAATGGCTGGTTTAGCTTCTATTGCTGCTTTACAAAAAATACTCATGTTTTTATATGAGCATATGTATGCTTTGCTACTGACTCCATTCGCACTTCAAGAAAGTAAATCTATATTTAAATCTGCCTCAGTATTGGAGCATATTAAAGCTCCTTTCCCACAGTGCCTGCAGAGATTTGTACAGGCTAGGAAGCTTGTTTTGGGCCCCAGTATTGTTTCTCAATACTTCTACTTCCAATTTCATCATTTGGATGCTTTTGTAACCTTGTAGTGACAGAGATCATTTTTGGTCTTGTTGCAACTTCTGGTCTATTTCTTGAAACTTCTAGATGCTGTGTGAAACATTATAAATTTGGAGAAATTTTAACAACTGTGTAGCTCATGGGCTTGGAAGAGTGTATGTGTCCCCATCCCCTCTATTACAACAATTTTGTCACTTTATTTTTTTCTGTTTATTTCTTTTCCTCCCCCTGCCTTTTTAGGGAATTCCTCTTTCACCACTTTGCACCTTTGCATCCCCTGCACCTTGCAGGGGATGGCTCAGAGAAAAGTCTCTTCAGCCAGTTGCCACGGGAGTAAATTCTGTGTAAACCTGTTTCAGTAGCAGCTGCAATATAAGGAGCACCTGCATCCTCGATGGTACTTTCCTTTACATTTGTAAATGGGTCTCAGTTGGTGAAAAGTTTAATTTTTTAACTGGTTAGATTACACGATTTGAAACAAAAAAGTGTTTTGCCACCAATTTGTCCTGGTACAGGGCAGGAAGGATGGCATAAGAGCATTAGGAGAAAAACTTGTTCAGTTTGATCAGTATTTTCCCAAAGTAGGGAAATACCTGTAAAATCTTGGCTTGGAGAGAGCTTAGTTGAGGAATAAGACTACATGGCTAAATCAGGCAATCAGTCAAATGTCTGAGTGTCACCTCAAAGATTATTTTTGCATCCCATTTGAAGTTGTACCTGGCATTCATCTGGCTCCATGGTGAGCTACTTCAGGGAGTTTAGGAGTTATGAAAAGAACGAATTTTTGTGAGCTCAGTTTTCTGCCTATTCCTTTTCCTGATCTGATTCAATGAGTTCAAGTTTAAATTACAGCAAGGAGGTGTTGGCTGGAACCTCAAATGCACATGGGTGGAATATATTATTGCTGCTGTTTATTTATTAAATCATTTAGATGTCACCTACTTACTGTGTCATGTATTCAGAACGTGATAAAGGGGGAAGATTTGGAGCTTTATTGGTTTTACACTAGAGCCATTCACTGGTACTCTGATGTCCTTTAGCTGCTGTCAAGAAGCATCTGAGTTACTTGATGGTTGCAAATTTTGTAATTGCACTTGCTGCTACAGTTTTTAACAGATTTGTTTTTTCATGCGCTACAGCTAAAGCCTATATGCTTAGTGTGCTGAAAAATGATTATTCAACAAGAACTATTTGGTGTGTTGGAGAGGAGGATGAGGATTTGATACATTCTCGACAGTTTGAACTTGTGCAGAATTAGTTTGTATAAGGAAGTTTCCTGTATTCACTTATCATATTCCCTTATTCATCTTCAGTTCTTTGTTTTAGATGTATTAACAGTATAAACTACAAGGAATATTTAATCTCAGTTATTTTAAGACATGTAAAAATTAACTTATCTATATAGATATATATATATTTAAAGTCACCCTAAATTTTAAAGTTATTAGTTAACTTAGGGTGGATATTCTAATTCTTTGGGCTGATTCCTTTCTGTCTGTTACATGGTGGGAGTGGGGCAGGGAGGGAAACAAGAGCAGGCAGACAAGACATTTTTCTCTGTCATTGTGATGCTTCACCTTTATATTAAAAAAACAAACAAACAAACAAACAAAAAAACCAAACAAAAAAACACCAACAAAACAGCAACAAGAAAAGAGCCCAAAATCAACTCTGTGCTACTGAATCAAATAGTTGTCAATCTTAATGCAAAACTTGCATGTGCTGGTAAAAAAGCACTGCTTGTTCAGTAGCTCGGAAGAGCCAAAGCCTCTTTACTCAAGTGAAAATAATATCACTGCTCAGTTAAGTGTTGGATTGTAGTGAACTCCCTGATGCACTGACTGGCAGATGTGCCCAATGCGTTCACACTGCCAGCGAGCTGCTTCCTTCAGCTCCCTTTAAAATGCCATCAGATTGGCAGGAAAAAGATCGAATCCTGTGTCTTGATTGCTTAGTGACTGTGTAAGTTTCCAATAGCCGACAGTAAGGGGAAAGTGACTTGCAGAGCTAAAGGCAGAACAACCTGTGCAGTTGGTGTCGACTTGGAAGAGGAGGGACAGGATTCTGTGTGAGCAAGTCATGCCAGGATTTCAGCTCTGATCTTTTCGTGTGTTCATTGAACACAGTGGTTGTAGTGGTTGGTCTTCATTTCATTTGGCACTTCTCAGTGCTCTTTCTTGGTGATTCCTTAAAGGCTCTGAAGTGTCACATTATACCTGCCCCCATTACAGATGTGATGTGGTCATATCTGGTGCGTGGCTTCGTGTCTGCTGTGGTTGCCCCTTCCAGCGGTGCCATTGGATTCCCTCTCCCTTGGCTTGTGCCAGAGCAGCCTCGTGCAGCTGCTGCCAAGGTCCATCCAGCTGATACCGCTGGAAACTTGGAGCTCATCTATATCTGCTTCTGTGATCTTCTGTATCTTCTGGGCTGAACACCGCTGCTCTGCGTAAGACGAATCTTAATCCCGGTTTGTGTTACACTGTCCCCTCCCCCTTTCGGCTGCCTCCAGAAAGCTTATCATTCCCCTCAGTAAGGAGATCTGAATGCCCCCTCTCTGCACTTGATAAGCACGTCCCTCTCAGGAAGGTCATCAGCCAGCAGTTGCTAGGATACAGGCTGGAGGCTTTGGGTTTAGCAACCCAAAAGCTCCAAGAATGTGCTGAACAAGTAAGGGGCACAAGGACAGTTGTGAAAGGAAAGGGATGTTGGAGAGAATGTGAAGGCAGAGGGTGTATTGAGGATAAAATGAAGTTGTGGGTAAATAAAAAAAAAAATAATTGAAGTTGTAGCTTGTGATTTTTACGTTTTCATAGTGGCATAACTGTTTCAGCTGATCTCAGTGGATTGTGGTGGGGAGTGAAATCATGTTCATGCTATGTATTTGCAGAGTTGGGGTTATTGGTAGTTTTGTTTATATGAGCCTTAAAGTTAAGATTTTTTTTTTTTTAATATAGATTGGGAGGGTCTGTAACTTGTAGCTTAATTGAGCAGTGCCTTTTAAATGGGGTAAGGGTATTCTGCATACATGAATTAGAGTTATTTATTAATTTAGTGCTGTATTCAGACATCCAGACTGGAAGATTTTTTAATGTCTTTGAAGAAGTGTGTGTAGTCAGTTTCCTGTCTTTTTTTTTTTTTTTTTTAACTCGTGTGATTTGACAGAGGATCTGTGGATTCAATTAAATGTGCCTCAGAAAAGTGGTGTTTCTCCCCAACCTTGCTCAGAAGAAGTAAAATTTGGAAATACAAACTCACTCTTTTGAGACCCAGTAGCAGAGTTCACTATCCAGGTGGTAGAAGCTTCCCAGGCTTATTCCTACATGTAGGGGAATTTTTTAAACAGCCCTGTTGTTTATTCAGCCTTCTCGTTGTAGTTTATGGCAAAAACTTATTTCATGCATATAAGTCTTTTATTTGCACCATCTGTGGAAAAAGTGTTCTGAAGGCTGGGAGTTTGGTCACTCAGCCTCTTTGAGCTATTGATGAGGTAGCTGAGATGAAATGTGCAAGAGAGAGTTTTAAAATCTTGTCCCTACTAACATTAAGTATATAAAACTCTAGCTCTTTTCTACAAAAATTGCTGTGTGGATTTGGTTTCCTGAACTGTTTTTGTATTTAGTCCGGGACTAAAATAATTAGGAAGGAGGAGACGTTGTGGAGCCAAGTTTCTCCAAGGTGAGTGCTTTTATTCCTAGGCTGTGTTTACTTTCTCTGGCTCTGTAATCTGTATCTTTTCAGCACAGTAGGAGAGCTTCACTAAGATCTGTGACTCCAGTTTAGAGAGTACTGACCTGAGAGGTCTGAAATGCAGGCGTGAATGTCTTTTGTCTTCATTTTACTGTCTTTGAGGATTAACCAGTGTTCTGCCTAGTGGACTTAGGCTAGTGTAGAAAGGCAAGTTTTTATCTTCTCTCTAACCTTTTTGCATTGGGCCTTTCTGAGGTTTAAGTAGAAGAGTACTTGGCACATTAATGTCACTAGCCCTGGAAATGTTAGGTTTAAGTGGGCTTATCCCTTTTGCTAAATTTTTGGGGGTGTTTTTACCACTACAGTGAACTGTGCTTATCTCTGAAGTTTGTATCAATGCATTGTGTGATAACAACACTTAGGGTGTGAAGCATTGGAAAAATGTGGTCCGTGGAGCACGTTAAACAGTAACTGTTTAACACTTGATATTAGCAGGACAGTACTTTCTTTGTCAGGAAAAGCTTTGTGATTTGCCTTTATCAGCTTGGGATTATCCTTAAAACTGAATTCTTTGTGGAGTTCTAAAATTAGAACGTACTAAAACCAAACCTCTCTAGATACATGGATTCAGATGCAGTAATGCTGTGACTTTTTCTTCTCTTGTTTTATTTACTGCTGCATTGTTACTTAGCTTTTGTTAGTTCCTGACGAATTTCTTGCTTGTTTTACCTCCGTTAAGGTTACTGTGAAACCTGAGTATTCTTAGATCTCTAAATACCTGGCTAAATTAATAGGATGTGTATTGAGCTAATATGTGTTTTGGAATCTGTCATGAAACATTTTTGAGTTTCATTCTCACATCAAAAATCCCAAGTCTATTGAATTTGCCTTCTAAGGGGAAGACTTTTTTTTTTTTTTTAATCCTTCTATTAAACTTCCTTTTTATTGACATTGTTCCTTTAATATTTACTAAAGGGTAGTGTTTGGGGACTGTTCTTTGTGTTGCAGAGTTTGACATGCGAAGAGTTAGAGTCAGCGAAGCTTCATAGTTTATTTGGGCCCAAGCTTCTGAAAGCTGTAACTGTGCTGGGTAAATGTAGAAACTGAGAATCCAAATCTGAAGCTGGGTCTTTTTTTTTCTAAGGATTTTTTTTTATTATTATTATTTTAACTATTTGAGGAGGGGTCTCGCTGATAAATTTAGGATGTGGTTTTGCTTTTCACTTGTGATGAACTGTGGAAAAACATCATAAGTGCAACTTTGTGGCCATCCCAGCTGTGCTGATGTGTCTCAGCTTCTGAGTGCTGCAAAAACCATTAAAAATAAGTAATGCCAAATATTTCCCTTTATTCCTTTGTGAAGGCAGCTTTTAATCCAGTTACTCGATCAGCAGGACCCTGCCTTGCAGGCAGCAGTGCCTTTGGCTGCTGAGAACGCTGATGTTTGGTATTGTGAGGAGGCAGGGCACGATTGTGGAATGGTGGCTGCTTGTGGGAAACTTGTGTTTGTGTTAGATCGTGCCAGTAAACACCGGGAAATCTCCTCAGCCAGGCACTCCTCTGTGTGTACCTTCCTCCCTGCACACTCCCTGCTTGCCGAGGGTGTAAACTCGACTCACTCCTACAGGGACTGAGTTCAGAAGCGCTGGTGTGTGAACGAAATAAGGCGTTGTAGAACTTCTGTCCTAGCAAAGGTGGGAAAGGGGAGAGTCGGGCAGCTTCCTTCTGTAAGGTCATTACAGCTGGTTGAGAAAAGCAGGAGATGAACTGTCGAGAAGAGGCGTATACAAAAGTAAAATGGGGATGTTGGGGAGTTTTTGAGATTGAAATCTGCCCGTTGAAAAGATTTGTTCACAGGTACGTGTCTAATCTGCATTTGAAAGAAAAGTTTGAAGTGTCTCTTAAGTGAATTTTATAGCTTGTGGCTCTCAAAGCACTAATGTGCATTTCTGGTTGTGGTCATTACTTGCTATTTAAGGACACATTCTGTGGAAAAAAGCATTTATATATTTAGAGCTTCTGCTTGTTTGCAGTCAGGTATTGGCAAACAAGACTGGTTTTGGAAAGCCTGGTAGTAAAGTACTCTGAAGATGCAGTTGCAGGTGGATCACAGTACAGCAGCATCTCAGAACTCAACTCTTTCTCTATGTGAGTCAGTGTCCTATTCCTCATCTAGGGAGGGACTGTCTGCTGGGTTACATAACCCTTCTGTGGCCCTGCCCTATCTGATGCCAGGAACAGTCATCCCAAATTTAGATGCACACTTACATTTGTGTAAGCCAGCAGTGCAGAATTTCAGTGTGTCCTGATTAAATAAGAAAATATTAAATGCTTAAGTAATTTAAAACTTTCCTTTAATCTAATACTTTGCTTTCTGTTCTTTATTAGTATATATCACAGCTCTGCTTATGTCTGTCTTGGAATGAAGAAAGCTTTGCTCCTTTTTAATTTTTTTGTATGCTTTCTGTTTTGAAGATTTTTATACTAGAAAACAGCTTCTATCAGATTCCACAAAATATTTATTTTTCCCTAGGTTATTCTTAATAATAATGTAGTTTGCTGAACTCGGTTCTACTTGAATGATACTTAAAGGTAAGCTCAGATGTTCAGAAGGAAAGACTTTTTCTAAAGACTGTCTGCAGGTTTGCACCCCTTCAGAAATCATATGAAAAACTTGTTTAATCATACAGATACAGTTTGCAATGCTCTTTAGGGTCAGTTCCCCAGAAAAAGAGTATTTTTTCCACCTTAAGAAACTTAAATCTGAGAGTTCAGAATCCAAGTAGTGTATTGACGTCTTACTTCTTCTAATGTAAACTTTTGTAAGGGATAATACTTATTTATTCTTCATCAAGGGAAGGATGCTTGTCTCTTCTCATCTAGTCACAAATATTCCTTCTTTTGTTTGCCACAGCTGAATATGCACATGTTCTCTTTGAAAAATACTTTGAAAACAATATACAGTCACTTGGATCAGGTGCACTTCAAAATTGACTTTTAGGGGTTTTCATGAAAGCTTGTTACGTGTTTCTGACTCTACAATTTGTAGTGATTTATTTGCTGCAGTTAGAAATTAGATATTTTAATGTTAAGCATATTTGAATAAGTGGGATAAACAATATGAATCGCTTATCTGTGTCTAAAACAGAAGAGGTGTCTGAAAAGGGTCTGAAATTTTATCCATTAAGCCATGCTAACCAAAACAAATACAAACCTTCCTTCAGCTTGTGATAAAATGTTTGCCTATCATGCACTAGCAGTTGGATACCACAGTGGATCCACTCATGTTTTGAGGAGCATACTAGGGGAATGAAGTAAATAGAATCTCCCTGATTTGAGTGGAAAGTGAAGGGATAAATCTTAGGAAAAATGGGGAAAATGTCATCCTGTCACTGTGTGTGTTGGCTTCATGTAGATCTTTAATGCAGTTGCAGAATTGTGTGTTGGACCTGACCTCAGTCACATCCAACCTTCTGCTCCAAACAGCATCAGCACTGAGTACTTTGATCTTCTCTGTATTAGCTATCACCTGTCCTGTTTTTTCTCTCTGATTCTTTACTGCTCATGTAATAGTGGAAGGTTTTCATGTGGCACTGGAGTCCCATGCTGCTTTCAGCTCTGTTTGTGTTTTGACTTCCCTGGCAGGGGTGCTGCATGCCTGGGCAATGTTTGTGTGGTCTTCCCCTGGTAGGCTGTTCTTGCTCCTTCCTCCTTAGGCCAAGCTGCTGATTGATCTGTTTATTTTGCTGGGTTTTGAGATGTACTCCTTGTGCGGTTAGCAATTGCACTTAAATACCCTCCCCCCAGAGTTTTCTTGAGCTTTTTTGCTTTTTAGAACTGGATCCTACTGAACTCCAGCTACTGGGTAAGCCAGTCTGCCCGTATGAAGTGCAGGGTCTATGCTGGATTTGCCTTCCTCCTCTCAGGATTTTAAACTTCACTATTTCATGGTTAAGGCTGCTGTTGATCCCATCCCCAGCAAGCTCTTAGGTTTTTTCCTTGACAGCAATTTCAATAAAGTATCAAGTGGGGATTGACTCACTTAGTTCTGTTTTTCCCTGAAATCTTTCAGAAAACTCTTAGGTTTTGTCTCGTGCTGTGTTGCCCTCTAGTAGATGTCACAGAGGTGAAATAGTAACCAGTCTCTGTCATTTTTAGAGAACATTGGAACAGTTTTCATCAGTTTTCTTACCCTAGTCAGGTGATTTGTGACAAACCTTGACTGTGATGTTGTCCATACCTTCCCTTTCTTTTAATTCTGCCGCACAAGCTCTTAGCCAGCCTGTTGCTTGTCCTGTAGAACAGCTTTCTGTGTTCCAGCTGCTCCTTCGGGTGGAGGGCAGGTCACCTGCTGTTGTTCACTTCTGGCTTTGTTAAAAAGCTTTTGTCCATTCATGACAAAGTGCCAGTCGTGTAAACTGTCCTGCATGTCTCACTCTGGTGTCAGCTCTGTGTGCTGTAGGTGCCTTCCCTGTTGATATGCTTTATCCTCACCAGGGTCTCTCTTCCTTCAGCCAACCTGGCCCAGGTACTTCCCATAGCTCAGTCTCTATTCCCTCCTTGCAAAGTTCAGTTAACATTCCCTGGGAGGTCTCTCATTTGCAGTGCTCATCACCAGCTCTGATGAGGTTGTTCATAACCTGCTTCCTCGAGTGGATCCCCCCTCTGACTTGGAGGCCCTTGTTTCTCAGGGGCACTTGTGGCCATAAAAGTTAAAGTGCTTCTTGCAGTGCCCATCCTGTAGTGAGTTCTTAATTTGAAGGATGTGTCTCCACAAGCCTTTTTCTCCTCATGGGAAAAGAGCAAGGAGACTAAATGTCACCTGGGATCCCATGTCCTCCTTTGCCCTTGGAGTTTTCTAGTCATGTTTGATTTGCTCCAGGTTTCTGTTAATAGCAAGTAATAAATCATTAACTGGGAAAAGAACAAAAAAGAAAAGAAAAAGGCACTAGTGGTGATGGTAATAAGGGTCGGGGGAGCCTTGACAATATCTGATGTGTCAAATCTGGCCAAGCCTTCTTCTCCAGCATATCTGGCAGCAGATGTGTGTCTTCCCTGCAGAACGGATCTCCAGCTAGTATTACCTGCCGCTCCCTTGTGTTGCTAATGCTCAGTCCAAGCCCAGCTAGCTCTGACATGTACCTTAATTGAAATGCTTGCTGCTTGCATGCTGATGCTGACTCAAAAAAAAAAAAAAAAAAAAAAAAAAAAAAAAAAAAAAAAAAAAAAAGTGGAAAAAAGCTTTGTGTTTGCAGCCTTAGTGTAAGAAAAAGACCATGGAACACTAGTATAATGAAAAAGAGGTGTTGGGAAATGTGCAGTAAGAAAGTAATTGAGATTTATGGAAAAGCTGATAATTAGAAGGCTCAGACTCATGTTTGAGTACCTCTGTTAGCAGCTGGTGTGTGATGGAAGCTTCACGTGTAGGAATGATTGTTGGGTGTTACCCTGAGGATTGTGTGCTTTAGCTTTCATTGATAGGCAGTCATTGTGCATGAAAATACTACTTGGACTTCACAAGCATTAAAAATCAAAACTTTAAAAAGATTTTTATGGCAATCTTCTAGTTTGGGCAAGACTCTTCAGAAGAGGCTGTTGGGTTCTACTTTTATTTGGCACATGGTTGCTATGTTGATTTATATGTTTGGATCAGAGAAATGAGTGCTGCAGTAGAAACTGAAATGTTTGCTATTTCTGGCTTTTAAAGCACCTGGACCAAGCTGCCAGGCAGTGAGCGATAGGTGTAATGACTGGAGTCTAGTTTCCTAGGAGTGTGTCTTTGAAATGTAGTATTTCCAGCTCTTAGCAGAATTTTTCTTCCCAGTTGCCACTTTCTCAGTGTTCTGTCGTGAGACTGTGTATTGTCCACTTTGAAATTACACTCACATGAATTGTCTGGCAATGAAGAGGCAAGAGATAGTGGAAGAATCTAATGCTTCTTAGCTATGTCAGTACAAATGAGTACTTGGGGGACTTCTAGTTGTACTGGACTGTTATTTCTGCTTTTATATTTGTTTGGAATTGTCAAAGAGATGAACAAGTAACAGCTGAAGAGGGAGAGAAATAAAACATTGATCGTACAAGTCCCATTTGTTTAGAAAAGTAGTCAAAAAAATTAACATACGGATACTCATCTGTCCAGTTTGGTTTAGCCATGTGTTTCAGCAGGTATCAACTGAAAATAGAGTAGTAGGGATGTGTCATAGTCCTTAGAGTATGAATTCTATTACCTACTATCTGCTGTGAAAAAGCAGAGTGTTGCTCTTACATGAATTATTGCCCCATTTGTGAAACTCTCAGCAGGTTCTCTTGTGAGGAGGGAAAACAAACGTGTGTACTGTGGTCTTTTGTTGTGGAACTTCAGGTGGCAAAGTGACTGTGGCTGGAGATGCTGCCACAGAGCAGCAGCTCTACTTTAGTGATTCAGTTCAGAATGAAAACTTCTAATTTCCCAGGTTACAGATTTGAGGCTTTTAAGGAAGTAACATCATAATGTATTTAATTATCAGTCACTTAAACTCTACTTGAGTTCGCATCCCTTTCCTCTAATATAGGAACACTGAAGATGCAGAAATGCAATTTGGAGATGAACTTTGAGAATATTGTATTACAGTTCCCTAAGCTGTAAGGCCATGGGAGAAAGGGAAACAGAAGAGTATGGAAGTCGCCAAAAAAACAGTTCAGGAATTTACATTAATAATGTAAATGCTACTGTGTGTTATGTGAACATGGATGTTCTTGAAATCTACCCATAAAGAGAAGTAGTGGTAGTGTTGTCTGCTTGTTCAGAGGTTTAGAATGGCTAGTTTGGAAATCTGAAAAGATTCTTTAGGAGGTGTGACAAGTCAACTGGTACTCATGGAGATCACTATTATTTAGGGGACAGTATTAATTCAACTTAGTAGCAGAGAATTAATTGTTCAGATCTGTTTACTGTGGTCAAAAAAGAGGTGGTACAGACCTGTTAGAGTTGTCTTTGAAAAGGTATAAATTGTTGGTAAGAGACATTGCATGTAAATCCCTTTCCTACCTCAAGTTGATGTGGGTTTTTTTGGTAGATATTTCTTTTCTTTCTTTTCCCCCCTCCCCCCTTCTCCTAGACTGAAGGTAATGTCATGAAAAGTAATACCATGAATGGTAGGAAACATAATAATCCTACCTATTTTGTTAGTAATCAACTATTGTGAAGGCCTTTTCTTGCAGGCTGTAGTCTAGAATTTAGTATGTCAAGTGATTCTTCTTTCTAAAGGATTTTTTTAAATAGCTGTTAAAGATGCCATTATTTTGTCATCAGGAAGAGAATGCAAAGACTTGCTAGAGAGCAAAATTTTAATAAAGCAGAAGAATATCCGTGGAGTCCCTTCCAACTCACCATATTCGATGATCTACTGCAGAATCTCCTCTATTGTACTGGAGCTCCTCTACTATATGGAGAAGTGCAAGTTAGAACATAAAAGCACTGTGTAAAATGATTTTGAACTTTTTTATCTGAGGCTGTTACTTTATATCTGTAAAAGACACAAATCCATCTATCTTCCTCTCCTGATGGCCTTGCAGCTCTTGTGGCTGTGTTCCCATCTGTGTGTCCATCAAGCAACTGGCACACATAAAATGACTGAAAATCTGAGCTTGGTTTCCAGCAAGGTGGACAAAGCAGTGGATGTAACAGTGCCAAACCTGTTTCCATCATGAGCAAAGGGTATGCTTTCCACATCCTGGCTGTGATGTACACTTGATATAAGAGAAGCCTGTGCTTGTGGTGAAATAGGGGGAATCTTGCTTCGGGCTTTCTGAATAGCTTTTTTTTGTGTCACTGTATGGACTCTTTTTCAGGGTTGAATTGACGAACATTTGTTGTTTGGAAGTGTGTTTGCCTAGAGGCATTCAGATAAAGATTGCACAGCCTTTTTAGAGAGGACTGAGACAAGCAGAAAAGGCAAACAAATGGAAAAAACTCATTGAGATTTTTGGAAAAGATTAATTTGTCTTCTGTCTCCCTGTAGATAGAGGAGCCCTTATAACTCAAGGCAAAGTAACTTACTTCCAACCCAGGACTTCTCAAGAATTCTGTCTATCCTGACAGACTACGTTGCTGTTCCATACTTCCATGTTACGTTGCTGTTCCATACTTCCATGTTACGTTGCTGTTCCATACTTCCATGTTACGTTGCTGTTCCATACTTCCATGTTACGTTGCTGTTCCATACTTCCATGTTACGTTGCTGTTCCATACTTCCATGTTACGTTGCTGTTCCATACTTCCATTTTACAGTGAGGAAGTAATGGTAAGGTCATTATATAGTGACTTGAAAACCTGCTGCTGAAAATGTTTGGCTTAGATTTGTGTGGGATGTGAATTGTGAGGGGGGAAAAAAAAAAACCGGAAAAAAAAAAAAAAGGCTTGAAAGATGTAGCTGGCTGTTGGATGTAATTCCAAATGAGTAGCATGGGACATTGCTCTGTGTTGGGTGACAGGGTCTGCACAGGCTCTCCTCAGCAGTGACAAGTCTGACTGATGGTGTCATTTCTATAGGAATTTCTATTTCACAGTGAACAACTGTGTGTGACTTGTTTTCAAAACATAAAAATATGTTTTTATAGGTCTGACAAGAAGCCTAACTATAACTTCAGCTGACCAGTCAATGTTTGAAAAAGCACAAGGAGAGAAAGTTACATTACCATGTACTTTTGAACTCTCGGAAGAAGATGAAGGCCCACTAGATATTGAGTGGGTATTGATACCAGCAGATAATCAAAAGAGGGAACTAATAGTAAGTAGAGATTTCTGTTTGCACATTGTTAATTCAGTTGTTCAAGTAGGTCAATGTATGAGTTTTGTTACTGACTTTTTAAACTTCCACCTTTTCAGATTGGGATGCTTGTGATCTTAAATTGCTTTGAAGCACCAGTCACATGAAATCTAGTGGAAATTTTGAAATACCAGATTAAGGATGAAATGCTAAGACATTTTTCACTATAAACCTGCCTTCTAATGAAGAACTCCCAAATTAAATACACTTCAGTTCCAAAAAGCAGACTTTGCTTTTGTTACCTGCATTATCTTCCTTATTAAAAACATATTTGTGAAGACTTGATTTTAAATATATGAACTCTTTTAGTTATTAATGCTTTCCTGTCTTTGAAAGCCTTATAAGTAAGATGATTCATATTAGTAGGCAGATTTTGCAGAATTAAATTGGAGCAATTCTAAACAGTTTTCTTTCAGTCAGAAGTCAATGCTGACATATTGGTACTTGGTCAGGTGTTTGGTTGGAGTATTCACTGTAATGCTAAGTGTGATCATATTTTAAAGATGGGTATGTTTAACTCTTTTTTTATTACTGGGGTTAAAACTATAGAAAGAAACTTGAGAATTCAAAGAGTAAATTATTTTAATTGTTTGCACACTAAGTGGATTTCTGAATCATATTTTTTTTTTTTGTAGATAATTATGTATTCCGTAGACAGGGTTTATGATCAATATTATGCTGCTACAACTAGGCGAATGCAGTTTAGTAATCTTGATCCCAAGTCTGGTGATGGTTCATTGGATATCCTGAATTTAAAAGCGGCAGACACTGGCACATATCAGTGTAAAGTGAAGAAGGCTCCTGGAGTTCAAAGCCAAAAAATACAGTTGACTGTACTTGGTAAGATCATTTCTTTTCTTAAATTTTCAGTGATGTTTTTTATGTGCCTATTTCACCCTATTTCCAGTGTCTGAAATGAAAGCTCCAGTTGGGCAGTGTTGGGCTGAATCTGTAGTGATCATGGTCATTATCGAGGCCTTGGGAGGGATGGGCATAATCCTGTTCTGGGAAATGAAGGGAATGATATTTAGAATAACAAGCATTTTTAGAAGTTCTGCACCTGACTTGTGTTTCACAGAAAAATCATTCTGTGAGTTGAAACGGTTTGTGGCACCAACTTTGCCTTTCACAAAAGGGACTGGCTGCTAGAATACAAGTAGTAAACATTTTGATTGTGACTGTTACTAATCCAGTGATGTTTTGTTTATCAGTAAAGCCAGCACGGACTAAATGTTCCATTGAAGGATCGCAGGAGATTGGAAAGGACGTTACCTTGAAATGTGTGTCACAAGAAGGATCCCCACTTTTGTCTTATGACTGGAGGAGAGTATCTGGCACACAGCATCTTCCTGCCACTTCTGTGTTGAGTACTGTCAAACTCTGGAATACTTAAAAAGATTTTTAATAGTATTTTTGACTTGTAAGCATCTAGGGGTTAGTTTTACTGTAGAGGAATCAAGATTTAATGTCACTTCTGCCCTCTAACAAAACTGACTTTGAAACAAGCTGGAGTTGATTCTGGTTTTTAATTTATGCTTGGAAATGTTTCAAGCTTCAAGTTGAGGTTCTTGCCAATAGGCTGCAGTATGATGTTCACCTGTGCCCAAATGGTGTCAGTTCTCCTTACTGATGGTTTTGTTTTTGTGCTTAAGTGAACAGTAGGGAATTCAGATATAGCTTCAATTTGATTTAAAACACACACACACACACAAAATCAATTTTTTGTAAGCTTCTGCACCCTATTAGAGTATGTAATATCTTAAAACAGAGATCCCTAAAAATCAGTAAAAGGAAGAACCTAATACTGTTTTTCATTTTGAATTTGACTCCTGGTCTCCTATTTGATGTCCCTTATTTCTTGTTTTGACAGTGAATCAGTTGATCATTAATGTCCTTCTCTGTACCACTCAAGAGTTTAGGCTACTAAACTCTTTCTCCATATCCCAAATTTGGCTTATGGTAACAAAAAGAGCAATTGGCAATATCAGTGCTGGATAAGAATATTCTTGAGTGGTAAATTGTGCAAGAGTGACTTGTGAGTCACTAAAAGCCATGTTAGTTTTGGGCTTGTGCATGTAGTTTTTGAGACACTGAGTGTGTTCTGAAGAATCTAGACAGTTCCTATTTTGTTCAGCAGATAGGGCAAGTCAAATGCTGTGGAATACATTTCTAGCTGGGTAAGACTTTTACGAACAAAGCATTCTACAGCATGATAGTATTAATTGGTTTAATTTGGATGTTTTTCAAATGGCATTTTTAAGTTAAGATTTCAAGTATATGCTGGTTTAATAATTCTGTGATGTTAAATATGGAATTATACTTAAGAAAATGGTCAACTCTACCTTCTATTTTTTGTAGATAAAAATACAGGGGAACTTCTTCTGAAGAACGCCTCTCGAGAGTATTCTGGTAGATACAACTGTGTGGCCTCAAACAGAGTTGGCACAGATGAATGTTCTGTTGAGCTGAATGTCACCCCTCGTAAGTGTTTGCTGTGCAACAGTCACACAGTGCTTTTGTATTAAAACTGAACAGTCTTTTTCTCTCAACTCCTAAAAGGTTAAAACCCCCAATCCTGTTATGTAACTTGTGGTTGCCACTTCAAGTCTTACTCTTTTAAATGCATGTGATTGAGTACTCCCCTTCTGATTCAGTGATGTATTATTGACTTGCCTCATGTGAAACACACTGGGCTTAATGTTCAAAGAAAGGTCTTTTGATTATGACTTTTAACAAACAGTATTGTTATTTGTCTATTCCAGCCGTAAATACAGCTGCTATCATTGTTGGAGCTATTATAGGAACTCTGCTGGGTCTCTCTGTATTGTGTTCTATCATCTTCTGCTTCTGTAAGAAGCACAGAGAGAAGAAATACGAGAAAGAAGTACATCATGATATCAGGTAACAACGTGTCTCTAGTTTCTGAGCAGTATTATTGGAAGATTAACTTTTAAATATGTATTGCTGCAAATAAGTTACTTAACAGCTGAGATTTCTATCTTAATCTGGAAAGCTTATTATAACACACTAATGGCTTGTCAGAGAACTTTTTGTGGTTTGTCTAATTTCAGCAAACATTTTAGGGGCTAAGAATATTGAGGGTTTTGGGAGAGTTATGTTACTTTAAAGGAAGATATAAGGATATTTTAGACTACTGAATTAGAAGAGAAAAAAACAAAACTGAATATTTGTTTTAAAGTAATGGTGACTGAACTCTTGTATTATAACTGACTTTTTTTTGTTGTTGTTGTTTTTGTTCATTTCAGAGAAGATGTTCCACCTCCAAAGAGTCGCAGTTCTACAGCTCGCAGCTACATCGGCAGCAATCGTTCTTCCCTGGGCTCAATGTCTCCCTCCAACATGGAAGCATATACCAAAACTCCATACAGCCAAGTCCCAAGTGAAGACTTTGAACGTACTCCTGCTCAAAATCCAGCCTTTGCACCCTCAAAGGTAGCTGCACCTAATTTGAGTAGGATGGGAGCTGTTCCTGTGATGATTCCAGCACAAAGCAAAGATGGGTCGATAGTATAAAATATTAATTTAAAAGCTGTTTTTTGAAAGTGTTCATCGTAAGTATTAGAGAAAACTACTGTGTTCCATCCCTCTTTTAAACACTGGCATGAAATTTTCCTTGAAGAAAATTTACAAGTTAGTTTGAAAAGCCACCAATTCTCATATTTAATTTTAAACTTATTTGCATATGACGGTTGAACTATTTGCTAAAAGCATTGAAGTTCACAAATAAATATCAGACACTGAAGGTATTTAGACCTCTGGTAGGTTGCTGAGGAGGCTCTGACACTGTCAGCTGATGTACAGTTCTGAATGTGTAACAGTGAGACACTGTTACAGGTGAGAAGTAACAAAAGCATTTCATGTGTAGACTATGAAGTTTCTCAGAGTTCCTGAGACTTTATTCTTTTGTGGAATAACAGAAATTTTAACTTGGCCACTGTCTGGTATAGTTGCAGGGGGCTGAAATACCAGGGATTATTTTGAATTCTGTTCAAATTGAGTATTTATATGGTTGTTTAACCTGGCGATGTTTGTTTGGAATACTTGAGCTCTTATTGCAGGGCCAGACAGTTACTTAATTGGTTCAATTAATTTAATTAATCTGTTCTGAATTTAAAATGGCAGTGAGTGGAAGTGTGACAGGAAACCTTGCAGGTTCTTTGAAGCGCAATTTTTTATACAGTAACTAGTTCTGCTCCTGTCAGAAATTAATTCCTATGTTATTTAGTGCAAAAGGTCCTATCAGGATGTTGGTAGAGGTATCTAAGCTCTAAAACCTAGGACCAGCTGTTACTGTCACAGTAAGAATGAATTAATGTATCTCAATACATTTATAAATGTATCTTTTAAGTTAATTGTACCTTGCATTTTCCAATACCTGGTTAGATACTAAGGCAATGCTCTTAGGTTTTTTTCCCCAAGCAATTTCCTAGAAGCTCCATGGGGACTTGATGAAACCTGAATAAGTAACTGGTATTTGATGACTGTCCTCTTGCTCTAACCAGTGTGGAAACAACTTTTCTCACAGCTAAGAAGCAGTCTGTCCTTGTTCAAGATTCTCTCTGGCTGACAGCATTTTCTGAATTTCAAGGAGTCCAAAGCTTGTTTTTTCTTGCCTCTTTAACAGCTCTAAATATTCTGAACCAATGTTCAGACTGTGAAAAGCAAGAGTTTCATGTAGCTGAGAGGAAATAACTACCCAGAATTGTTGATACAAATCTCATGTTGTGAGATTTGAAACGCTTCTTCCCAGTTTTGCAAACTTAAAGCAATACAGGAGAAACACAACAATTCCTTGTCTTACTCTCACACGTATTTAAGGAATTCTGGTGGCTTCTGATGTCTGTTGTCATATACCTGCAAAAGCTCCATTTTTAACTCAGTGCAGTTTGAATCTGAATTATTTTTTCCTTCCTGTTTTCTACTTTCTTTATCTTGTGCTGGGGAGCAGTGTGGGGAGAGCTCTTTTAGCTTACTCTAGCTAGAGATGTTGAACTGCAAGGTATTTTGGAAAACTGTAAGTGCATTAGAGTATGTACATTGATGTTGATGAAGGAAATATCTGAATAGCCTGTTGAAAGATGTTGGGATTATTTGTGTGTAGCAACAGTGAGAGAAAACAACATTACCCCAGACTTCTAGGTTTAGTATCTGCTTATCTGTAGCTGCCTACAGATCTGTGATGAATTCTTTGGCTTACTACTAAATGCTTGTCCTGTCTGTAAATAGGTGCACAATTTTTGGCTGGCACTACTAATGTAAAGAAATTCCCCATGGCAGTGGTTGCTACAAGGTCATCTTTAAGCTCCTTACAGCGCTAACAAGTTCATGATTTTAACATACCCTTCATACTGAATTTAGAAACTTGAATGGCTATTAAGTAATATAGAATTAGTTTTACAAATTTGGGACTTTTTTAGATTGTAAACTGATACTGTTAGAGATCAAATTTTTTATCTTTCATGTGTGCCTTGTCAATAAACTTTGCCTGATTGTAACTTCAGTTTTTATGAAATTTCTGGTGCCTAAACATACTGTATGAACAGGTGCTTAGATGGTACAGTTCTTAAAACATGACACTGTGATCTGATTTCTTGATTCTTATGTACTATTTATACCTCTTCATGCCTATTTTTGGATGTGAACTTCAGTGTCTCTCTCTGTATTGTTCTGTATTTCAAAATGTCACTTTACTCCTTCAATTGCTAATTATGATTTGAGTGTTTGTGTTCCTGAAAGCTCTTCAGTTGTTGTACCAAATAGAGGGATGATTGACTTTTATTTATGTGATAAATAATAGGTTTAGTAAATGTGCCAAACATAGCTTCTGAAGAACTATAGATGAGGAGACATCTTTTTACATCCAATTATTGTGTTAGAAGAGATTTCCAAGATGTTAATCATACACTGATTGTTTACCTTGAAACTAAGGCCTTTCTTAATGAAAAGGATATAGTTTCTACAAATACAAGTTTGAGTGCAAGACTAAACTGAATCACAGACTGAGAGAGAGCTATAAACCTAAAGAACCAGGCAGCAAACCTACTAAATTTGGTTCTAAGCCATCTGTGGACCTGTGTGTTTTTTTGTGGTTTCAGTTTTTTTATAAATTAATTTTTTGTTTGTTTTTGGTTTGGCCTGAGACCCTGTAACTTATAGTCAGGTAAGCCCTAGAAACCTTTCTCAGTAAAGCACGTGGAGCAGAGTTTACACGTGCTTGATGCTCTGTCCACTTGTGCAGAATAATAAATGGGCAGAAGGAGAGCCTGATGTGCCCTCAGCGCCTGGCTGTTAAGCTTGGCAGCCTTGACAGTGTCTTCCTATTTATGTAATTGCATGGAAAAATGAAAGAAATGGAATCTGACACAGTCCTTATCTGAAATATAGAACCTCTGACTTGGGGTAAAACTCTGCCTCAAGTTGCTATCATCATGCCTTTTTGGGTGGATGCAACACTACTATGAAAACATAATACTACTACTATAAATTATTTCTTTTGTCACTAGATGATTCACTTACACTAGATTATGATTCTCAAAAGTAGCTACTATATTTTAACAGTAATTTCTAGCTGTGTGGGAGATGAACTGGTTTAAACACATGAGGTGTCCGATGTTGACAGAGAGCTCTGCTGACAGAACGCTTTTAGGAAGTCATGGCAGCTGATAAGCTGATATACCAGTTAGGAGGTGGCATTTTTAATGTCTCTCTTTTTTTTTTTTTTTTTTTTTTTAAGGGGTTGGGGGGAAGGGAGGGAGGGAGGATGCTACCATTGTGTAAATACTCTTAAGTGAGCTCAAGAAACCTCTAGTTAGTGTCATGACTGTAAAATTGCCTGTTGAGGACTACTATATATAGAAAGAAACCCCTCAATTTTAGCATGGTGTGAATAAAGCGTTAGACTTGTAATACTGTGGAGGTTACGTTACACTTGTCCATACATTTACAAGATTTTCCATCAACTTTCTGCAGTGGGTATTTAAAGATACTTGTGTGAAACTTCCTTCCCTAAAAACAAATACTTCAGAACTGTGTGGTGCACAGAAATGCCTTGTTGGAGGGGTGAAACATGACTTTTGAAAGAAATGTACAACACATACGTTTTTCTCAGCTCTTGATAGTCTCATTCATATTAGATGTATGCTTCCTGTTTAATAGTGCAAATAAGACTTCTGAATTGCAAGTTTTTCTGTAATGCTGAATATTGTATATTACTGGTTTCCCTGACAAGCTTTTAGTTTTGTTCTGAGCAGTGTATATATTCGGGATCATTCTAGGTCTTTATTCCAGTCTGAAGATATTATGCTATTTGTGTCACTTAAACCTTGTTTTATACACTTTATAGGTGCTTTTTGGGGCCCTTTGTTGAATAGTCCCCTAGCACTGAGATATAGCTCAGCTGAAATCAGAGCAATAAACAACTTCCTGGGATCCAAAATGTGATGTTATGTTACACTTCTCATGCACAAAGCATGGACTTTGAACATTGATATGAATTTCAGTATGAGCTTTTATATTCACACTTTTGGGGGAATGGTATTTTAAAATACAGGTATTGTGAGTGAGTTTGTAAAAAAATAAAATCCAGAATTTTAAAATGCTGTAGTTCCATGACAGACTTGTGTACTTTTTGAAATAAAACTGTTGGAGAAAACAGTAGTCTGTCTTTATTTTAAAGCAGCACTTGTATATGGCTTCAGCTTTTTCTTAATGTAATTGGAAGTGAACCAATAAATATGGCTGTGTATACCACACTGGCATGAATAATTTTATTTATTGCTTTTTTCCCCCTGCTTCCAAGGCAAGTAAAGCTTTAGATATTTTAAAAGATGCACTTTTAGGTAGGGTTTTTAAATTGTAGATATAGTTATTCTGAAACAAAGCTGGAAAGGAACTATAGATTAGATTTCATCCCTCTTTATTTTAGGTAGACAAAAATTCCTGAAACTGATTAATCTTTATCTTTTAAAGTTCAAACAAGCAGGTTGACAGCACTCAAAGTATGTTGATAAAATGCTCTAGGTTTTTATTGTTAATGTGTTAATTTGCATCTCTCTCAATTTTGATGAAGCTGATTCAGGATACTCTGACAAACCAACTGATTATTGTCCTTGTAATTTTACCTGAGATTAATGTGATTTCTCCAATGTCATCTTGGGTGGAGATCCAAAGTCTGGCATGTATTCAGTTCATATCATTGGAAGCATAATTAGCTTACATTTGCTCATAATGTATGCATGTTCGTATGTTATAATGCATGCCTGTCTTCATATATTAATGTGTTCTGGGCCAGGCCAGATGTTCCAGTCACTTTTTTGTATATATAAAAACCCAAAACATGTGTACACATGTTAAATGGTGGATAAACCTCCAGGATTTTTTTTTTTTAATTTCAAATTAAGGCTCATGCTTAAATAACAAAGGAAACCTAATAAAAAAAATGGACGTTCAGATCTGTCTCTATTTATAGAGTTCTAGAAAAGCTTTCTTACACTCTTTTTAACATTCATGTCAAGTCTTGGGAAAGGATGGAGGTGTTTAACTTGGAGTGGCAGTTTTGTCACAGATGGCTCTTGCATGCCTCAGCTGCTCCTCAGGTCTTTTATTTGGAGGGTAGGTGACTGTGAACCAGAAGCTGAGTGCTACCTCCAGCTTGTCTGGAATTCCAGCAAAACAGCTGGAACTTTCCTGAGTGTCCTAACAAAACAGAGAGATCCTTTATAAAGGACTTCTGTGGTCCTTTATATGTGTATGAGACAATGCCTGGATAAATGTTATAAAAGGCCGGGATGTTTGTTTCTTTCTCTGAACATCTTGGCTGTGTCTTTTGAGCTTACTGTCTCTCATTTGTTTCCCTGATGGAGCAGCCTGAGTTCTTTCAAAGCTCTTTGATTATACTGATAGGCAATTAATTGCTAGGCTCTTCTAAAAAGGAGATAATAACATCAACTTAGCCTTGTTTCCTATCTGTAAAATTCACAAAACAGAATACTTTGTAAAGAAAAGAGCTGATTAAGTAGCAGAAACAAGAATAGGAGGAAACAAAGCTATGAATGTTGCCTACCTTTCCAAATCTCAGCTTATTCTAAAACTACTTTTAGCTTGTGTATGATTGTAGGTGATGTCTCAAAACATGAAGACTTGCATCTTAATATAAAAATAATGTGTGTACTTGAGTTAACAATTATTCTGTTGCTCTTCTTAATTTGCTTTAGGCTTTTTGCAGAATGTTGCAGGAACAACTACCAGGAGAAGAGTATGAACCTTTAATTTTATAAAATAACCACTCTGGCAGAAAACTGGCCTGGAGGATTGTGTTGTTCCTGAATCTGATTTCCATTCAAAGTCAAGTTTCTGTAAATAGGGAGCCTTTAAATATCTTTTGATTTTTGTATCATTGGAAATCAAAGTTAGTATCACTCTTGTAAGTTGGTGTTTTGAAGACTTCAGCTTCCAGCTGTCAAAGGTCAGGTTGCTTTGGATATACAAAGTCAACAGTATTTAGTAGCAGCAGCTGCTATTTGGCTCTTGATTTTTAATAAAGTTTCTTTTGGTCAATGCTGTCTGGAGAAACAATGAAGGATAATTGCACTGTATTATTTGGGAAACAAAGCAGTGGAATTCCTACAGGAACCTTGCATGGTGCTAGGGTTGATGGATGGATCGAGCGGGGGAGGGGAGCAGCTTTGTAAGGAATTTGAGCTTGTTGGTTACACAACTTGATTATGTAACAGTTTTAAAAAGTGGCGATATTAGAAGAGACATTACCAAAGATAAAATTATGTGCTTTCAGATGTTAATCTAATTTTGTCTTGAGGGAAAAAAATCTCTGGAGACAGCGTGTCCATTGGGAAGTGCAGGGAGCTGCGCGATGCCTTGACAGTTGTCCCACTTCCAGGGCTGGATGCCGTGGAGCTGCAGGCAGGACAGAAGCTGAGTGCTGTACCTGAAGGGTATTGTACTCTCTTTCCCAGAGAGTTTTTCCTAATTGCAAAACAGGGAGAGGAAAGCAGTGAGTCTGATTAGTTCCTGTGGAGTTTTGTACCAGGGATGGGAATTCTGGAAACGTGCATGAACTTTCCAGCTTCTTGAAGTCTTTCCCTACTCTGGTTAGTAGCAACATCTGGCTTAGAGGTCTTCAGAGTCTGCAAAACATTCACTGCTTAAATTGCAGGGCCTTGTACTCTGCCTATGATCCATAATTTCTGCAGGTGATGTCTCTGGTTATATTATTACTAACAGTGCTGTATAAAGAGGCAGAAGAAAGTAGATTCTCCTGAACACTCCAGATGGGGTAAATGGTGACAGCTCAGCTTTTTTGTGCGCTGGACACAAACACATCTCCAGGCGTGTGGTGGTCACTTGGGTTAGAATTTGCTATGAAGGAGTACTGAATCAGATGGTAAAGAGCTATAAAAGTAATTCGGTGCCATTAGTAAATAGCTTCCAATTATGTCAGGTTCTGTGTGAGTAGGAAAGCAACTTGAGCTTTTGTTTCTTGTGGCCAGTTGGCTGCTGTACAAGTGCAGTAACAGCTCTTTACAACTTGTGACTTGTCCTAGTCAGTGATTTGTAATTGAAACTATTATCCCATCCAGGGATCTGAATCTCCCTATTTTGTGTCACTTAGTAATATTTTACCTGTGAAACAGCAGTTGGGATTAGTCAGATTTCAAGGAAGGTAAAGTGTGCAGCAGAGCATTTATTCCCAATATTTAAGGGCTCTGATTGCAGTTCCAGCCACTCACAGATGACTCCTCAGGCAGCTGAGTGGGTGGTGTTTCCAAGAAACTATTTGATGAAGTCAAAACACTTATCCTGTGTCTTACTTAGAAATCCGAAATTAATTTTATCTTGCTCTCCTACAGCTGTTTCCCAGTTCAATAGCTCAGGTGAGAGGGAAGCTGATATCTTAGACTAGGAATAAAGGCAACTGGTGGGAATACATAAAACTACTGAATTGTTTTGACTGTTAAAGAAAATGCCAATTCTGGGGCACAGCTGGTGGTTCATGAAACACGTCAAAAAGCTTATGTTGTGGCTGCTAGCACTGCACTTCTCCAGATAAATAAAATGCTCTTCCATGTCACTTCCGATCTTGTAACTGTCAAGACCAGAAACTGTTCATCTCATCTGTAAAATACAAAATAAAGCTTGCAATTAGTTTATTTTCACATATTCTTCCATCTCTCTTGTTGGTACATGAGAAAAATTCAGACTTACTAAAAGGACACAGCTTGAAATGAGCTGTTTGGTCTTGCCCTGGTTTCGTCCTCGTACTCTGTAATTCAAGAAGTTGCTTAGGCATTGCAGTGTCTTTTGCTTTGGACTTGAGTTGTGGTTTGACCTCTTTAGCTAGCCTATTTAATTTAATGGTCTTGTATTCCTGTTTAAGATGGGAAAACTCACTGTGTTTAAAACACACACAAAAAAAATGCTGTGGGTTCCCATACTGTCTCCAGCCCATTTGGAAAAAAAAAAAAAAAGCCAAAAAGCTAAATATGAGTGTTTTGTATGGAAACAGAATAATAAATGCTGTGTTTGGGAATCATGAGTGTCTCCCACAGCTGATGCTTTTGCAGCCTCTGTCCCCATCTCTCTGTACCTAAATGTGACTGACTGTTTGGTGCTCTGCAGTGACTTTCTAAGAATGTTTCCCAACAGAAAGCTGAGGAATCCTCCAAGGTGCCAGATGGTTATTTTCTTATTGTTTACTCAGGAAAATAATTGAAGTGAGAAATCTGCATCAGTTAAACCTTTTTTCATTTATTTATTAATTTATTTATTTTTTGATAAGTTCTAACCAAAAGCTCTAGAAATGTATAGGTGAGTTATGAATGTAATTTTTTATAAGTTTTAACAGTTGTGATGAGATACACTGTATCATCTGTACACACACTGTTGCTGGGATTGAAGTACGTGCTTCTACATCCCTTTTATTTACCAAAAAAATAGGTGTAACTATTTCCCAGTTGCCTAGTATGAAGCAGACTTTAAAGCTGCTCATTAAAATGTCAGTATTTTTCAGACCGAAGTTAAGGTCACCAATGATGGTTCTTCATTTGCAGCTCATTTAGGGGAAAAAATCCTCAGCTCGATCATCAATGTGCCTATTGGCTTTCATTTAGCAGCAAGACAATGAAAATTGTGATTCTTTTGCAGATAACCTACAGCAGTGATCTTGCTAGATTTGCCTACTAGAAAGGCATTAAAGTTCTAGACAGCAATTCTATGTTTTTGAAATCAAGGTTATGTTGCTACTTGAAGTATTTTAGGTGTATTATGTTAAGTATGATCTTTGCACATCTGAACTGGGTGGGCAGGCAGGAATCTCACCTAACCCACTAAAATCCATTATTCCCAGATGAAAGGGCTAGAAGGAGGGTTGCAGCCTTTATGCTCAACAGTCCCTTTTGTTGCCTATTAGAAATTATCATAGTTTCCCTGCCCCTGGTGTTACCTGAGCAAGCTGGGATTTCAACTGACAGTGAAAATTGGGTTGTTACGTTCTACATGAGAATTTAATTCTGTCAACATCTCATGTCTGTGCCAACCATATGAGCTAGTTCACTTGCTGCTGGCTTTACAGTTTGTACATGGAGGGAAAATTGCTGAACAGGCAAGGAGACCGAGAACATCCTAAAGCCTGACATGGCTGACAGAAGTTCACTCACCAGCAATAAAAACAATAACAAAAGAATCCCAAGACAGAGGACTCTGATTAATGAGGTGGAGAGTTGGGGTTGGTGTCCTGGCTCTGTCATGACTTAGCTGGGTGGTGGGGTTTTTTTGGGGTTTTTTGTTTGTTTGTTTGTTTGTTTTAATTTTCTATTGGCGTTGACATTTCCTCTTGGTTCATCATCTTTCATAGCTGTTAGAATGGAGTCTTCTGTTGACTCTGTGACTTTTGGAACTAGGGTTTTCCCATCACACTGTCATTTGTTTTAAAGCTATTCTTGGTGAGTCTTTTCAGTCCACCAGATGCCCATCTAGTACTTTTTTCCATTTCTTTCATAATCTTAGGAAATTTTGAAACAGATGTATTTAAAGATAGTTGTCTTGATGAGACCATCTGTGGTTGTCTCTGTCCCCTGCTACTTCCTGGTTTTTAATTCTGTCCTGGCAGGAGTCACTCTTTCAGTACTTCTGGTGCTCCTTGAGTATTTCAGGTTGTAGGAAAAACAGGAGTTGAGCAGATCCCATTTATGGGGCTTCCTGAGGGTGAGAGATCCCCCAAAGCCCATTGCCAATGTGTGTGAGTAGTGTCCTCATCCCTCCACTGGGTCACTTGGTACTCCCTCACCACCTTTTCCCTGCTGCTCACTGTAGGTGTCTTGGAAGGTATTGTCAGAATGAAATACAGACTCCAGATGTGTTGGGCATTTTCCTTCACCATTACTGACACTGGAGGTGTCTAACCCTGTGTGCAACAGGCTGAGATATAACCAGAGAGCTGGAAATCTCCTTGGCATCACCTGGTGTTCAGTGTTTTATGTGATTCGCCTACAGCTTCCCCCTAATATTGCTGCCTGACCTTCCTCTTTCTATCACATGCTGCCTTTTTATTCCAGCCTGTGCTATGGATTTCACTACTGGAGCAGGACAGAGTTTTAGGCAGGTTTTTGTTTTTTTCTGAGTGTGGTATGTTCTTTTGATCACGCTTTTGTGGAGGGTCATTCTTTTTACTGTCACTTTCTATCACATTTTCTGTTCCTAACCAGTTTTACTCGCTTCTGCTTTAGGCATGAGACACTTTAAACTCCATTTCATACAGTGTATTTCAAACTTGGCCCCTGGTTTTCCAGCTTAAACTTAATGAGGTTATGGTTGCAAGTACCTGGGCAGACAGTAGTTTCTTATTAACTCATAGTTTTCCTTGCACGATCCAAAGGACTTACCACATCTTGTTTATAAGTTACAACACTGGAGGGGTGGATGTTTTAATTTTTTTATTATTATTATTATTATTATTATTTATTTATTCTTTATCACAGCTGCATGAACAGCCTCTAGCTGCATGCTAAGGTTCACTTGCCAGACTGCACTTTTTTTTTTTTTTTTTTAATTGCTAGAGATTTGCTTGGATGAGAAGGAAAGGCAAAGAAAATCAAGACTGGAAGTATCACGGCAGCGGAGCAAGGGAGAACAGATTGTGTTTGCCTTTCTAGCTCATTTAAGCATGAGATTTTAAAGAACACTTGCTTTTCCAAACACCTGGGGTATGAAGGACTATTCCCCTGTCCCAGCTCATCTCTGTGTCATGTAGCAGAATTTTCTCCATAAGCAGGGTATGCTAATGGTCTCCTGACTCCTTCATGAAATGGAGCAGAGGAGCTTGATGGAGAGACATCATTACATGAACCTCTTCTTGCCTGAGAAAAGCTGGATTTATAGATGTTTTGGAGTGTAAGAGCACTGTTTCCTCAGGCTCTTCCGGTAGAATAGGATAGAATGAACTGTGTGTGGAGCAGCTAAAATTTATTTAGAAGGCACATGCTTGCTGGTTATTAACTTGAGAACTATAAATGCAAGAGGTGGAAATAGCAGCATTGTGCAATCCATGGTGCAGACAGGAATACAAAAAGGACACTTCTGATCTCAGTGTTCAGTCTCAATTACTGCAGCTCTTAATATTCCCTGGAACAATAATTATGTGAACAATAGCCTGAATGAAGTTCAGAGAACAGCAGGTTTCTCATGCCAGGTAATGGCTTGAAATAGAAAGAAGTCAGAGGTGATGATTTCCTGCCAAGCAGAACTTGCTGCTGCTTTGAGTTACTATTCCAAGCCAAGTTTTGGGAAGTCACTCAGTTCCTTTTACTGTCACTTGCAACTGGAAGATTCCATTTGATGTGTAATTCTAATGGCAGTGTGACAGTGTGCAAAGAAGAAAGTGAGATGTTGCAGAAATGGCCTGAGTCAGTTGTTTTAATTACTGGCCTTATGGAGAAACTGTTGTGGCATTGAGGCATGTCTGAAAAATCTGTGAGGATGGGTGTAATTATATAAAGGCCTGTAATAAGCTGAAATTTGGTAAGAAAATGAGATGTTTCCAGTAAACACAATACATCCGTATACATTTATGGATTATTAGTTAGGAAGAGTTGTTTTCTGGCGTATTATCATGTTTGCAGAATTAATACGGGTGACTGTTGGCAGCGTTTAGGTAATGGCAGCATGTAGAAAGTGCACTTTGTAGCATGGAGATGTGACAAAAATGCTGAGTTATCATTTTTCTTACAGTACCAGTCTTAGAATATGGACCCAAAGAAGTACAAAGCTGATAGAGAACTGTAACTAAAACAACAGTTATTTTTAAATTATCTTTGTACAAAACATTATCCTCAGAAAAGTCAATAACAATAATCAAAGGAGCTAGAACTGATTTCTAAACAAGTGGTGAAATGAGCAAGTGTGCAGGTTGGGATGAGGCACTTGGAGAAAACTGAGTGTTCATGGCAGTAAACAGCAGAACTGCATTGTACTTTGACAATGCCAAGTCACTGGCATGAAACATTCGGTGGATTTTGACAGGTGCTTTAAAAGTGCAATGCAGTAGGTCTGCACTGGGAAATCCATGAGATACTGAAAATTTCCTGTCAAGTTAAATTTCCAGTTATTTATAGTCCACTGCTAAATGAAGTTTCAATTTTCTGCACCACTGCATCTTTTTGCTGTCAGGTATAACCCTGAGTTGGGTGATTATCTGAATAGTGCATTTAATGACCGTATGCTACAGTATCTAGCCTCTTGTTCATGTAGATTAATGATATTCTTTCTTTTTGTAGTATGACATCGCACACAAGATTGGTGACATAACAGTGGTATAAACACGAAGAAACAGGCATCAGTTTTTGCATCACTTTCCACTATGGTGAAACTGAAGTACATTATGAAGTGCTGGGTATTTTTTACTTGATCTCACTTTAGATTCAAGATTTTTAAGTAGGCTGTATTCACTTTTGTAAGTACCAATTTTTTTTTTTCTTTTTCACATTTTTAATGCAAAGTTTACAAAGCCACTCGTGACGTTTTTCTTTCTACTTTTGTGCTGTGAAAAGACTGCACCATCCCTTCCTTCTGCTTCCCCCATCCCATTCCTGGAGATGCAAAAAATTTTGAAATTAACACAATCAACTCAGGTAGCACAAATATAGCCTTAAGTAGTGGGGTGTTAAAGAGATTGTAATCTGAAATAGAGTAGTTTTGAGTTTTCCTAGCTTTCTGGTCTGCTGATTTCATAAGGAAGTGTGTCTTTTATTGAATGCTGTAGTGATACTCATGAGGGCTTACAAACTGTGTACAAAATGTGCTGTGTTTTGAGATTGTATATATTTTATAACACTTAATAAAATATACTTGAATGGTACAGTTAACACATGCTTCAGCATGATCTGTTGATGCAGGTGGTGGGGTAAATCCATGTCTGTGCACTTCCTTATTCCTTCTGCTCCCCAATTTACCGTGCAGGAGTAAATTCCAGAGGGAAGAAGAGTATGTTCTTTAAACCAGGCTGGTTATGGGGTCTCCATTGCCTCCTGCAGTGTGAAGACTTTGGGTATTGATTTCATAATGAAAATATTAATTTACTTAACCATGTAAGGATAAGACCACTGTAATCTGATCTAATGGACTGATATTTACTAAATCAGTTTTTGGAGCGTGGTACCCTGCTGGTACTTGGGCATTTTTGGTAACCCATTACCTGCCACAGTCCACATAAATCAGAGCACACAGGGAATTTAGGCAGTAGCAGTGAGCACGTGTAGACTCAAACCTGCCTTTAACTACATCTGCCTGTGCTCTTGAGAAATACCGGTGCTGGCTTCCAGCTATTGTAAATACATAGTTATTAATTTAAACCTTAATCTAGGGGCATGTGTTATGCTGTGGTCTGAAGGCAGCCACATCACAATCCATTGTGAAGCTGGTGGTTATAATGCTGAAAAGTTATTCAATTATTTTGGCTTTTTTTTTGAGAGGAGCGCATCTAATTCTGGAATAAACTCAGATGCTGTTAAGCACAAGTTCCATTTAATGAGTTTTGTCACTGCACATGAGCACTCAAGTAAAACAGCCTAAGGAAACAGGAATAACTTCTTGAGAAAAATAGAAGTGTGTAGGGTTTCTAAATAGCACAGGTTCAAGTAGCCAATTAAAAAAAAAAAAAAAAAAAAGTTCCAAATCTAAATTCAACATTGTAATTACAGAAAAGATACTTTGCCTTTAAGAAGTACTTGTCTTTGTGCCAAAATTTCCTTCCTTATTCTCTCCTTTGACTCCTTGCTGCCTAAACTTGTCTCTGAGTGAATCTGGCAAGTAATTAATCAGGGTAAAATTCCATTGAGATTGGTATGAAAGTTGCCTTGTCAAGGAACAGCAACTGCCTGTTCTCTTCAGTATATGTTCTGTAATAATTTGTAGACAGAATTTACCTTTTTTGCTATTGTGTGCTTCATATAAGATGAGAAAGTGTCTTGTCCTGCTCTTAATGACCACCATCATCTAAGTGGTTAATTGCTGGTGTTTGACAGTCAGAGAAAGGTAGGAGTAACTATGCAAGCTGATAGTTTTGTTTAAAAAGTGAATTTGTAGAACTCTTTTTCTGCAGAAAAGTTTGGAAAATGTGCTGCACTAAAGGATGTCCTTGAAGGAATAACTGAAATAAACTTTTTTGTACTTAAATTCCGATCTAAATCAATATATATATATTGTAATATATATATATATAAAATTGCTGTCATTGAAGGTAAAACTGTGTCAATTTTGCAAAGAAAGTTGCTTTTTTTTTGGTGGTGGGGTTTTCCCCCCCCCCCAAGAAATTAGCAATTGTAAAACTCCCTTGTGATCTCTCTGAGTAGTTGCTTGGCTAATCCCTATGTTCTTACTAGATGTCCAGATACTGAGATTTTTGGAAGGTGCTTTGTGTTGGGCAGTTAGTCCAGAATTCAACCCTGGCTGAGGTCACCAAGTACAGGCTGCTAACTTTGTGGTATAAGCAGGACATGAGTTTGAAAGTTTGTCTGATGCCACACAGAAAGTCTGAAGATTTATTCTCTCTCTCAGTCTGTTCTCTGCCACCTTCCTTCCTCAGGCTTGAAAGATAGGATGGTGTTCTGGGTTGACGGTGCCTCCTATCCCATATCGTGGACTACCTTGTTATGTCTAACAGCTGTCCCATTCCGTCCCCCCCCATCCCCCCCTTTCGGGGGGAGGGCTGGGACTTTTTGCTGTTGGCTCTGCTGGCACTTGCTCTCTCTCTCGGCTGCTTCGTTTCGCTTCACTCGCCGCTGCTTTTTCTTTCCACTGCTTGTTTTTCGCTGTTTCCACTTTTTTTTCTTTTCCCTTTCTTTTCCCCTTCTCCCCCGCTCCCCGAAGTTTTGACCGGCTCTGGACCTGACCAGACCTGAGAAGTCCGAGGATCTCCGGGGCCCACGAAAGAAGCCGAAAGAAGCTCTGCGCCCTCCCCCTCACAGTAACCTGAGCTTTTTTTTTTCCTTTTCCCTTGTGTCGGGGGGTGTTTTTTTCATTTGTCAATAAACCGGTTTT
The DNA here is from genome assembly GCF_965231275.1 of Zosterops lateralis. Classification (NCBI taxonomy): domain Eukaryota; kingdom Metazoa; phylum Chordata; class Aves; order Passeriformes; family Zosteropidae; genus Zosterops; species Zosterops lateralis. The sequence continues at coordinate 113,888,093 of NC_139763.1, forward strand.
TTCCACTTTGTTTGAGAAATTCCTTCCCAAACCCAGAGCTGGGGGAGGGGTGGTAGAGGTTTTGTTATTAGGGGATTCCTTTGGAGGTTCTCCCCTAATTTATCCTAAACCAGGACAGATGGTTAAGCCTGGGGGTTGTGCCTCTATAGATTATTGTGGCTGTTTTGGAGTGGCTGGAGATATCAGGGAGAAGTTTTACTTGGTATTAGTTATTTTTTTCAACCGTATATCCTTTGTAATACATAGAACAGGTTGGTCACACATGGTCAGCAGGTGGGAAACTCCCTGACTCTTGTGCCAACACTATTAAATGAGAAGAAGTAGTGCATTTCACCTACTTTACTTCTTGTCAGGGCTTGCTTGTTACAAAGAAAGCATATGTTTGTTTGGTAGCTGTGCTCCTGTTCACACTCAGAAGAATCTCTGCATGCTGGCCTAGACCTGGAGAGTCACAAAGCCTGAATGTCACCAATAGCAGCTGTATCTTTGCTGCAAAGAGATTGACTAGAAGTACTTTCCCTCCGTCCTTGCATACAGCATTGTTCCACCAAATGGGAGTTGTGAGACTGAGCTGCTCCTTCTCTCCATTTAGTTCAGACCACTTCAGAAACAGTTCTGTGTCTCCCAAAGCCATGATAATTGCAGGTGTCTGAGGAGCAGTGCTGGGCTCAGCCATTCTCATGCTTCCTGGGATCTTCTCCCTGGTGGCCAGGCCTTTCAGTCACGTGGAACTTTGGAACAAGTGTGTCCTTACTGAGGTTGGTTCTGTGTGCTCTGTACAGTGTAAGATGAGCCATGCAGCTCACCAGGTGAACTGTCCCATGCTCAAGGTGGGATTTGGATTCTAACAGCGCCCTGCAGGCAGCGTGGCTGCAACAGGCTCGGCAGCTATGCCAGTTTCACATTGCTGCAGCTGTATCCACGTCTGAAGTGGGATTTCTGTAAGTATTTGCATTAAATGAAGAAGCCTCCAATCATGACCCTGGCTTGTGCCTTTTGAATGGCAGCATTTGGTACGCTGCAGAAAGACTTGCCCCAGCCTGTCCTGACTCTTCTTTCCTGGCCTTGGGTTCCCTCCTCTCTTGTCAGCTAAGCACTGGTGCAGCTGCCGTGAGCCACATCAGAGACACAATATGGTTTAAAATTGCTTACATATGGTGAAGGGTAGTTTGAACTCGGGCACATTCATCCTTCAGTTCAGCAGGCAGCTGCACTGGTATTTGTGCTGACACCAGGGGAAGGAGGCAGTGTGAAAGTGGAAAGAAGGATCAAAGTACAAGAAAAAGGCAGACAACAAACGACTTTCAGCAGTGGGGCTAAAAGGGCCCAAGGCACTTAGCTGCCCTGCTCTGCCCAGGGACTTGGCCCAGGCAAATTCCAGAGGAGCTTTCCAGCTTCAGTGCTCTGTGATCCTGTAAAAAGGATGCATGTAGCCAAATTCTCTCTGCATTCAAAAAAGGTTGATCCTCAGCTGTGGTGCTCAAAGCTACAGACTTCCTCAGCTTTTGGCACTGGTGTTTCCAGCCACCTCTACCCTCCTACCACATGCAGAAATCCTTTATTCTGAGTAGGACGCACAGCTTGCATGATATTGCATGTACATCCCATTGCCTGCCTTCCTGGGTGTTTGTAGGGATGCAGAGTGTGTTCCCAGGGCATCCTGCTCCAGTCAGTGCCAGAACAAAGCACACCAGCAGTGCTTGCCACTTTCTTTTTAAGACTTAAAGGAGATGGTAGTTGATAATGCTGATGTTGTCTTCAGCTGTGAGCTTGCAGAAAATGTATGCAGTTATTTCCTGTGACTTTGAAGTAATTCCTAAGGCACCTTGTGGAGCATCCACATGGGCAGATGTTGTGGTTTGAAAGCAAAACGAATGAGAGGCTCCAAGTCAGAGATATAATTTAATAAGAAGAATGGTAAAAAGGTAAAAGTAAAATAAAATAAATGCAATAACACGAAGGATCACTGACAGAGTCAGAATACAACCTGAGCAGGATGGTGGAAGCAGTCCAGGTGAGGTGCTCTTCCTGTAGCAGTGATCCTGTAGAAAGGTCTGGCAGCCCTGCTCCTCTGGGAATCCAGTGGATAAGTGCCCTTGCACTGTCCCACATACCAGCTTATATCCAGGTGAGAATGCTTGGCTCCTCCCCCTGGGCAGAGCATCTCACAATAGCATGAGAAGTGTGAAATGGGTCCTTGATGGCCCATTAACAGAGATAACCCCTGGAGGGAGTTACCTGTGATTCATGGGCCATTAGCAGAAGACACCCCAAAGGCGTTAATGGGCCATTAGCAGAAGACACTCCAAAGGCCATTAGCAGAAGAGGCAGGGGGCTTGGGAAAACACTAGCCCACCAGGTTTCAACAGTTCATGAAGATGGTAATAGAATAAATACTTTGTGTACATCCTACACTGCAACCCAGGACAGCAGAGCACCTTTGGCTTCAGCAGCCGTGCAGGTAGTGACTGCCACTGCAGTTCCCTCACAGGCTCCAGCTCTCCTGTGTTACTGACAAAATATAGATGGGCCAAACACAAACAAAGGGAAATAACTTACTTCAGTCTCAACTCCAGTAGCATGTGGAAGGTAAAGAGGAAAATCGTTACTTAAAAGGAAGCCCCAGTATCTTTCACTATAATTCAATGCCACATTCAGAGATTGCTTGTTGAAATCTGCATGCTGGAGACCCAGCTCACTGGGTTTTAACAACCCTGTTAACATAGCATAGCTCACCTTTAGCATCTTGCATTCCAGTTCATTTCTATTCCTCATATGACTTCCATTGTTTATAGGAAAATGGGATACATTAAGAATCTCAAGTAATTTATTTTGAATGGCTTCCTTTTGCAATACAGTGCAGGCTGCATTAAAGCTCAGGAGGCAGCTTGACGTGAGCTGACACTGGATATGCAAACGTATTTACAATGAGTTGTATGTGCCATGTTCTTTATGAATAATCTACCTGTTACAAAGTAAGTGACATTAATTACAATTATCAAAACATAAGCCAAGAAAGTTTGGGCTGGCAAAAATATAATAATGAGATTACTGCTGTTTTCATTAACACTGGGTCACTTCTGCATTTTACCATTTCTGAGTATCTAACTTGACAATGTCTTCTCTCTGTCTTCATGATTGAGTCATAATTAATGCAATAAGAATTTGCTGTCCTTACAGAGAAATAGTGCTCCCTTCCTTTTTCCTCTTGTCAGGAATCAAGCTTTTCCATAACTTCCACTAGTCTTGCTTCTGAGGTTAATGGAAAAGAAGGTGGAAATTCTAATAAATCTCACATCATGCACTAACATGTAGTTGAGATGCATGGAAACCTTGCAGAACTCCTCAAAGGAGTGAGTTGCTGAAATTGGGATGGGGAGCACTAACACTAACCAAATCCTGTTCTATGACAGACAAAAAAGTTTCACACTTTAAAATCCATAATTCCGTAATTTTTATCCATGTTTTTATCATTTAAATCAGGAACTAGGCATTTCTGTGATGGGTGTGTTTAGAAGTAGCTAGGCTAGTTTCAAATCTTAGAACAAAATTTTAGAAGGTTAACTGTCTTTGACAGTGAGAATTGCCTGTCATAATCCCTCCACATGCAAAATGTTGGTCAGAAAATTGCTTCAAGCATGCAGTCCCAAAACATGGACACCATGCCCTGTGGTGCTGGCTGCCATCCTGGGTGGTTCTAGTCCCAGGGGTGAACCAGAGCTGCCTCTCCCCCAGATCAAAATCTTGGCCTTTTGTGAGAAGTTTGGATTGCCACACAGTTCCAAGCTCTTGCTCCTGACCATGTGCTGCAGGAGGCTGGGGAGGTGGGGTGGTTGCTTTCCTAGGACATACCAAATGTCCTACATTTTGCTCAAATATTTTTGGGAGTTGAATTTTGAGGGGTTTTTTCCTTAAAGAAAGAGGAATCCTTTATCATCTCTCAGTGCTGTATTTAAATGACCAGTGTTAATATCTGATAGCTGTTTGTCATTCTAGGGCCTCTGCTTTGGCTTCAGTGCAAGAAACTAATGGGGATGGATTAAATAAGCTTGGGTGGGCTTTTGCTGGGGTTGATTTGGTGAGTGTGTGTGTATACAGTTTCTACTATGGCAGCAGAACAATCTGTTAGCAGAAAGGTGGGTAGATAATACCTTCAGCTGTTCCATCTGGATACAGAAGAGGAGGAGATGCTGCTGGGAAGCACCTGGGTAGAGCAAAGGTGTGGTAAGCAACAGGTCTGTCGATGTCACAAGATACATTCCAATGGCTGGTGTGCAGACCTCTGCAGGAGCTGCTCTTGGCCTAGTTCGTATGGAAATGCTAACAAAAATCCTGTATTTGCAGCATGAAGTATAGTAATGAAAATCGTTACACATGATTTTCTACACTGCTGATAAGAAGAGAAAATGGTAATTTTATGGTAAGTTTAGTCTTTCTTTTAAAAAGAACATGTAAGAAAGCAACTGTGAGACATCAGGGGGGTGCACTGGGCTCCTCTTCCACCCACATCCAGGAGACAGTGGTGGTATGGGCCAGAAAGGGGTCCTGGAGGTTTTTGAATGCCTTGTGACATCAGAGTTTTCTGCAAAAGTGAGGGTTTTCAGCTTTCCCAGACTCCCTGACTACTGCTGTAAATGGACAGAAAACTCATGTTTTGCCTTTTTTTACTTTTAGTAGCAGGATAATGGCTGACACAGCATGGAGCTTCAGGGGACCAAGGGGAAAATGGGATTCAGAACCACTTTCCCTGCCTCCTAGAGAGCAGGATCCACTGAGGATCAACTCCACTCATCCTTTTACTTGGAGAGTAAGCTTGACTGTTGCTCGACCTAAGACAATGCTATTACTATTCATAAAAGGCATTGTACTTGAGTAAATTGTTGTCTCATTGTATTACACTAAAGAGCCACATTTTGGCACGTCAGTGAGTTGCCTGGAGGAAGGGAATGCATGGAAGAAGATGGAGGATGTGTCCTACCCTGCGAGTGGTGTCGGGTTCTGTTCCGTGCCGAGTGTTCTGGCTGGGCACTGTGCTTCCATGCAGAAGAATCAGGATTAAGTCTGTCCTACTGTGAGATGATTCATGTGTGGGGAATGTGCATGCTCAGAAACAGTGAGAATTCAGGAGTGCATCACTGGAGAGAGGCTTGTGTTGAGAATCAGCAATAAAACAATAGCTGAGCAGGGAAAAATGTATTTAATAAGAGGAATTTGCAGTTGAAATCTTAAGCAGTTAGGATTGCTTGTCTGACCATTTCTGCTAAAGTTGCTGCTCTTCATTCTATTTTTAAAATGTCTTTAGGTACACTGTTTATTTTTGGATTTTAGATTCATATACATATTTATGCATATTTACATTACACCTTTCATGTGTATATATATATTTTAATTATGCACTCTCTGAGGTGTTTTTTCCAATTTTACTACGTGATTTTACTTTAATACCATGTTAGCATTCACATAATACTAAAATAGGGCTGGATACTTAATGTAACAGCAACTAGATGTCTAATTGTTATTTCCTTTATCTAAAGTATGACGGATGTGAGCTAATATTTGACCAAATAAAAGTGTTGCCCAACTTTGATATTATTCATGCTTTCCCAGAGATGTTAATATAACCCTGTAATTGGCATAAATTCTCTCCAGCAATGAGCACCATAGGAAATGCACTTTGTTTGTTACTTGTTTTTAAGGCACAGTAGAAATTCATAGGATATAACAGGCTGTGCATTTGAGTGTGGCTGATTTTCTCTCTGTGCAATTGATTTATTCTGATGGGAGAAAGTAATATCAGGCTTAACATATTTCTCAGTAGAGAGCTTTCTGAGAAAGATCTTCATTGGGGTATAAGTGCATCATTTCCAAACAGCATGTTATGTTAAACAGACACTTTCAGAAAATCTGCATTTGAACTCTACCCTCCAGAAAAAGAAAAAAGAAAAAAAACCCAAAAAACCAGTCCTTTTGCTTCTTTTGCTTAGATTCCAGTTCTTGTCTTCATAGTGAACAACTGAGGCATGATAACATGGTTCTGGTATACAAGCCCTGAAAAATAAGATTTATAAAGCAAAAACACAACTTAGGCTGGGTTGTCTTCAGCTTGTCAGTTTGACTTCTGTCTGAGCAGAAGAAAGGCTCATGCCACTTCAGAACTGCTTAGAAACTCTATGTGTAACTTGTTTATAGCATTCACTTCACTGTCCCCTGGCCAGGTAACCTTACCATGCACTGCAGACCCAGGTGTGACTGGTGGTCAGAGGTGCTGGGCTGGTGAGAACTGGTGTGTTGTGCTACTGGAAGAGAATGGCAAAAAGGCCTCATCACCTTCAGCACAGCCAACTGCTGCATGAGAGGCAGTCTCTAAAGTCTCATGGACCTTGCTGCTGCTTTCCTGCTGGCCAGTTTCCCCTCTTTAACCTTCCTGCCTTTCTCTTTTTTGGGTTTGTTTGTTTGTTTGTTTGTTTTGTTTTGTTCATTTTTCCCTGCCAAGCAGCTTCACTGCTAGAGCCAACATATGCCATAACTCATAGATGCTGCTGCTGAAGCTCTGTGCCTCTAAATTTGTGCAGCAAGAACCTTTTTGTTCCTTTTTTGTTTCTGTTGGGCCCAATTTAGGTAGGCAGTGAATCTATGGGAGGTGAGGCTAGAAAAGCACTCAGCACTTTTTGCTGAGTTCCATGCTGCTGGATTGTTGGGGAATTTTTTGTGTTGTTGTTTTTGTTTTTGTTTTGGTTTGGTTTGGTTTTTTACCTCCCATTTAATTTGACTGGAATTGAGGAACAAAGAAAGCCAAATCCAAACCATTGTTGGTCAGGCAACAAGATGTAGCTAAGAATGAAAACTGCAGCTTCATTAAAAGTGATGCAAAGGATGTGCTGTGATTGTCTGTGGAAATGTCTGTCAGTCAAACCTAGGTGCATTATGAAAACATCAGTTTCCATCAGATTCACTACATAAGCAGCTCAACCTCCCAAGACAAGTTTGCATTCGTTTATATTCATTGGAACTGTTGCTATTTGCAAGTTAAAATGTTTTTGGCAGGCACCAAAGAGAGAAATGTGGTTAGTTTCTTCTTGCCAATTATCAGTTCTGTGGGATATATCATACAGCTACCTAAGAAATCTGACAGGCTTCATAGAATCAGCCTCAAGCTAATTAGTGATGTCAGTGTTTTTCAAATGACTGTTGATATTATTGCTGTACCTGATCCAGGGACCGTCACCCTGTATATTCACGAGATATGGCAAAGTGTCATAGCCATGAATCCAAAATTCTCTGAAATATTAATATATTTCTGTCCTTTTATCTCGTCTCTACTCCTCTATGCCCAGGTTGTAATCCTGTTTTATCTTATGGATTTAGTTAATGTTAACTTAATCTATGTAACTGAAGAGAAAAAAACCACATGGCAAGACTCCCTACATTAATGGCTTGATATACATTCATGATGATGAAGAGACACAGGCAACTATGAAGAAAGTGCTAGATTCTGCAGTCTTGCTGTATCTCATGGTACTTGATTTTGTTTCCCTTTATTCTTGAACTGCTGGAATTAATTAATGAAAGGGCAATTTTGGGTGTGAAATACTTGATGAAGAATATGGAACAACCATACAAAAGTAAAACAATCCCATAAAACCAAAAAAACCCCACAGTATTTTGTATACAAAAACCCACCACGCACACATATGAACATGTGCATTGTTGTTATTCTTTATGATATTGTTAAGAAATAGGAATGTAGTAAGGTAGAAATCTAACAATGTTCTTCTTTCAGGTTAACTTTTGTTAAAGTATTAAACACACTCTTATCACTAACAAATAATATTGCTAATTTTGTGGCAGGCTTGAGTCCAATGTTCTGACCCAGACTGGCGTCCCTGTGTTAGACACTACAGGAAAACAGTAAGAAACCTGTCCTACCACATAGATCCTGCAATCTAAACAATAATAAATAATAATAAATACAACCAAATGCTGAGAGGTGGAGCAGTGGGCAGATAGTTGTCTTTATTTTACAGAGGGGGAATCAAGTGAGCAATCAGTTCAGTGAGATATCACAGATTGAAGAGGGGCCCTGCAATATAGAAAGATTATTCCAAACCAGGCTTCCTGTATCAAAGTCCAGAGCATTCAGCAGGTCAGAATTCTTCCAGCAACAAGAGCTGTGGGAGCAAAAGAAGAGAAAGTATACCTAGGCATTTGTTGGAGAGGTTGGCAGAATTGTGAATCATTAGGTAGAAAGAGGAAATGGGAAGCTGGAGGATAGGATTATGGAAAAGCTAAAAGGAAAGCTTTTAATCTATGAACCTTCCCTTCATGGATAGTTGAGGTATGACTGCCAAAACACAATGTTTATTTTAGGTTTATTCCCAGGAGGAGACTTCATAAAAAAATGTGTGCATCATATTTTTTTCAGTTTTATTTCATCAGCTGTTGGAAAGTCTGTGCTGTCTCTTAGTTTCTGGAGATCAAAGTGTAGGCAGTGAAAAATAATCTAATCTGCCACTTTGGAATAATTTGCCACAGCAGGCATTCCCAGTGCAAATCAGAGTACAAATCAGATGGTGAATCAGTGATCTCAAAAGAGGATTACTTTGGATTAGTTGTCTATTGAAGCAGGCACTTTGTACAATGCAGCAGACAGCTCCAACATGAGCCAATTCATTGCTTGTTTTTCAGGGTTGTGGTTTTTGTTTTTTTTTTAAGGAACATTAGTTTACCAACGGATTTTTGTACACTAATTAACCGTATTTGACAATGTTTGTGTCTAGAAGACAGATTATGTGACAGTACCACTAAGTAAATTTAATAACCAGACTTTCAGGAGAGGGAAGAGGCTTGGTAAGAAGCAGCCCAAGCTGCATTTTGCTTGGCAGCAGGTTTAAACACTGGTTTGAAGGTTCTATCTTGAATGTCCATTTCAGCCTAGAGCTTGATTTGTGAGACAGGAGACAATTCTTTCTGCCCATGGTTCAGTTCTACTGCTCCTCTTGTTTCAGGATGTAATGTTTTAGTGATGCTTGAATTATAGAATCATGGAATGGACTGGGTTGGAAGGGGCCTCAAAGATCATCTAGTTCCAACTCCCCGCCATGGGCAGGGACACTTTCCCCTAGACCAGGTTTCTCAGAGCCCCATCCAACCTGTCCTTGAACAATTCCAGGGATGGGACAGCCACAGCTTCTCTGGGAAACCTCTGCCAGGGCCTCACCACACTCATAGTAAATAATTTCATCCTAATCTCATCTAAAGCTTTTCTGTCTCAGTTTGAAGTTGCTCTTCCTTGTCCTGTCACTCCAGGTAAATAGTCTCTCTCCATCTTTCCTGTGCTCCCTTCAGGCACCTGAAGATCACAATTCGGCCACCCCAGAGCCTTCTCTGTTCCAGCCTGAACAGTCCCAATTCTCTCAGCCTTTCCTCACAGCAGAGCTGCTCCATCCCTCTGATCCCCTTGGTGCCTCCTCTGGCCCGGCTCCAGCAGGTCCCTGTCCTTGCTGTGCTGGGAGCCCAGAGCTGGATGCAGCCCTGCAGGTGGGGTCTCAGCAGAGCGGGGCAGAGGGGCAGAATCCCCTCCCTGCCCTGCTGCCCACGGGCCTTTGGATGAGCCCAGCACATGGGGGTTCCTGGGCCATGTCCAGCCTCTCACCCGCCAGCACCCCAAGTCCTTCTCTCCAGGGCTGCTCTTGAAGAAAAGCTTTAATACCATTTTACTGATAGTATACATTGCTAAATTAATCTGCTTTTCAGTTTCATGAGACTGGTATAAGTAACAAGGTGATTATAAACACCACTTATCCATGTATGAACACAATGCCCCCTTTCTTCAGGTTAATGTTTAACTCCATCATGCTGTAGCTGTAAGGTCATTACACAATCAATAGTTTTGCCACCTCCCTGTTTACCTGGCTTCTGGACATTTATTAATAAAGATTAAGCTGTTCTTGGCTGCATTTCCCATGTCACAAAGTTGGCATGTTGGCTTATGAAGCACCATCTATCCAGAACCAGTCTCTGGGGTAGACTTTCCTGTCCCTGTATATCATTACAAGTTACCCAGGTAACCTCTACAAAGTAACTCCTGTAGGGTTAGTATAAACCTAACCCTGACCTTAAACTTAACCAAGTGCCTAAGCAAATGTTTCATTTGTACTTATGAACAGTCCTACTGAAGTCACAGGTCTGAAATTCTGCATGTGATTTTCCCAGCCATGTATTATTAGTTCATTATACAGAAAGCAAAAATCCAGTCTACACACACATATGATATGTGCATATTATATGTACAGACATGTACATACATATGTGTCTACCTGTACAAAAGATAATGATGTATATAGCAGCCTACTAACAATCAGATACATTTTTGAGCATTACACAGATGTTTTTGACTCCAGGCTCTCCTGACTTCCTTAGATGTGTGTGCCAAAAGGTACGAATAGGTCATAGGAATGAAAAGGCAATTCACAGAAATCCATCATCCACACAATATGGCAATAAGGCAAACCTGTGCTGAGTACATATAAATGCCTAATAAGGAGACAGCCATAATATGACTGTGTGACATCTGATTTTTTTTCTGGTGTTTAAAGGTAAGTGGGCTGTAATTGACAGACTGAATTGAATATACAACTGAATATTATATGCATGTAAAGAAACAACACAGTCTGTGCCTGATGATTCCCTGGTATCATGCATCCATGCATTTTTGATCTTGTAGAAGTTTTTTTGGTAGTTGTTTGTTTGTTTGTTTGTTTGTTTGTTTAAGGTGCCTAATGACAGTATGTGAAAGGACAGGAAGGCATATTGCTTTATAATTTATTCCTAGCTGCAGTAACACTATCCATATTAAACATCAATCTTCTACTGTTTTGAAATGTACTTGGAGAAATCAGCAGCAAATAATACCAGCTATTCCTTATACCTCTTCCATTCCCAGGGCATTAACTTGTTATGTTTCCACCTTGGAAGAGGCAAGGGAATTTAGAGTGATAGCTGCTCAGCAGTCAGTGCTACGCACAGAAATTTGAACATAAGCATATCTGCTGCTCCAAGCTCTCTCCTGGGGCTAAAAAGGCAGATGGATATTATATTTTGCTGTGGTAAGAAATTGTACCTGTAAGAATAAGAATAAAATCATTAAAACCTGAGGTAGATTCTGTTTCCTGAGCTCCTGGATGTGTTTGGGCTTAATGATATCTATGAAGCACTCATAAATGCCAATACACGGAAATTTTCTGACCTTGCAGCTTAAGATATTGTTCCAGGATGGTGAATAGTTTTCACCATCTATACTGTCTTGTCTTATCCCAGATGTGTTCAGCTCTGTTCAAGCAGGACAATGTCCTGCTTGCTGTTTGCTCCAGCACTGTCACTAATTCTGGTAGAGCTTGGGGGGGGTTCATCAGGAAAGGGAGGGACAGCACCGAGCTGCTCGGCGTGCTTGGAATGGGAGGGAAAGGAACCCGCAGCAACTGAAATGTACCACCAGAGAGAGCTTTTGTCTTGCTGACTTTTATCAGGGACGCTGTACTGCAGCTCTCTGCTCACAATGGAAGGTTCTGTAAGTAAGTGTTGAATCATCAGGTGGAGAAGAAGAAACGAAATTCACACCACTGATACCATTTGAACTGCACATGTGATCCTTTGAAGTGATCAGGACAGCTGGTAGGGCTGATGTCAGCCAGGGGAAAGCTGCTACGAGATCAATGTGTCCTATCTACAAGGCCCTGGTCTGACACTGATTCCTCTGATTTTGGCTGGTACAATCTAGAGGGGGGCACTCTGGGAGTGATGGGGCTGCCCTTGGAATTGAGTGGGGACTTGTGCTGCACATATCTCTTTTGCCATGAAATAGATTCATAGCATTACAGAATCACACAGGTTGGAAAAGGCCTCCAGGAGCATCAAATCCAACATTTGACCAATCAAGCTCAGGCATTACCTTCCTCTAGGAATATCACTTTTGGTTTCCATGGCTGACACATTACGCAACTGCAAATGTTTGTCAAATGTATGCGATCACACCTTCATTGAGCTTTGAAATAATATTTCTGATTGCTCTAGATTTCTTAAGCAGAGAGATTTCTAAAGTGGAGAAAAACAGCTTCCATGAAATGGATATAACTTCACAGAAAGTTTTGTTTCACATTTGTCTGTGTTGTAGAGCTGGAATATATTTTTATCTGGTATTTTTTGTGGCAAAATACCAGCATTGGCTCAGGAACAGAGGCAGGTAGGTCAAAGCTCTGAAGCTTTGTTTCTGGGAAGTGCCAGCAGATGTTTGCATGTTTCCTGGCTTCCTTCCTGAGTATTCAGTTCTGCAAAGATGATATCAGGCAAAATGGATGATAACTGGGATCCAGCATCTCCAGTAGCCTTGTGGTTTGAGAGGAAGCATCACCCTCTCTGTCCTCCCCACCTCCAATATCCCTTCTCCACTTTTATTGCAGAAGTGTGTTTGCAGTTTTAAAGGTGAGCAATACCATCATCATGTGAGCCTCCTGATACCTGTGTGAAGTGGATGGAAACCTTCACTGAGGCAATGGAATCATCTTCGTTCTCACAGGAAAATGATTGTTATCATCCAGATCTTTCACTTAACTGGGCCACACTGCTCCTTCCCATGCTAAAACTTCAGGCACTGCTGGGAATAGGTGTGTTCAGGCCTGTAAAGAAGAATTTCTCACTGCAGGTAGAACAACTGCAGTTGGCTCTGTTCTCTCCCAGAAACTGTCTAATCCTAGGAATTTCTTAGTGTCTTACATACTCCTCATTTCAATATCTCAGTGTACTTTTTTTTTTTTTTTTTTTTTTTTTTTTTTTTTTTTTGTGGCAAGAGATCAAACAGCATATTAAATAGCCACCAAAGCAACACATGTCCTCCATGTGGATTATTCTGGCATGTTATGTCAAGCCAGCTTAATTACAGATTGTCTTTAATGCCGTGTTGCAGGCTTTAATTTTGTGTGTGTGTGTGTGAGACTAAATAAATAACAACATTGACAAGACTAAAAAATTTGTGAAGTCCTAAAAAAGCTAAGCTATTCATGTTGTGGTTTGGGATTCATGTAGATAGGGATTCAAACTTCAGTGGTTCCAGCTAGGAATGGGTGACTATGATCAAGTCTCCCGGTACAGAAGCAGGTTCTAGTTTATATGTGTGCTCAAAAAAACCATATTGTGGCAGTAGATGTATTCCAAAGTAGCTTTCAAAAATGTATTTTAACAAAAATGGACCTCTTAAATTTATTCCACCCTAATTTTCACCCCAGAGTGAGCTCTTTATTTGTGATCGTTGCACTAGCTGCTTGCTGAGAATCCAGGCAAGGTTTTCCAGGCCTTGACATCAAAGAGGACAGACACATTGCCGGACTACTTGATTGACCAGGTATGCAGTCAGAGCTGATCACGTGCAAAATTCATCAGCTCCAAGTGAGGTTATAGAGCTGCTACATGTTTCTGGACAGATCTGGTCTAGTGTCTGAACATGACACAACAAGGAAATATCTTTAGTTTTTCCAGTTTTAGTTCAAAATCGTGAGAGGTGCCTTAAAACCAGCAATAAGGTGCCATAGGAAATGCAGCATTTGGAGTTAAGTTTGCAAAATGAAGCGTTCTGGTTTGCCACACTGCAGTTAAAGTCAGCAAAGCAGTGTGGTGTGTCCCTTTGTGGTTAGTCACGATGAGACAGTCTTTGCTCAGACCATCACATATGGTTCTTCTCTACGCTTTCTTCCTCCTCCCCCTCATTCCCACAATAGATGGAACTCACTGAATGAGCAACCAAAGATACTCTTTTAACCTTGCTCAGTGTTTGAGCAGTCTATCTGCTGCTGCTCTGAGAAACAACAGGTACATGCAGGGGCCCAACAAGCTATGCTCATCCTGAGCAACTTCCAACCCTGTTTTGGGGTGATTCCCATCTGTGCTTCCTCCTCAGCTGACTCCAGTGCTCACCACTCTTGGCTGCTCAGGGAAAGGGTTTTGCCAGCACAAACCTCTCAGGGAAGCTGGATTCTTTGCCTGGGTGCTCAGGGAGCTGGTGCTGAGGGCTGGTGGCCTAAAAGTGCTTCAGGAGGAAGGACAATGACCTGACAGCAGGGCTGAGGGCTTTACCAGAGCACCAAGAAGCAGCTCCTGGTCCCAGCCTATCTCCAGCACTGTCAGGACCTTGCAGCCTCCTCAGCTTTTCAGGGCAAGAGCTGATCTCTGACTCACTTTCTTTCAACGTGAGCCAGGTAAGTTTTGACTTTATTCAACATCATAAATCATAGTGGTGGTTGTCTCTGTTGTGAGACAGCTATGAAAGGAACAGACATTCCTCACCTGCCCCTTTGGTGGCCAAAAGGTGTCCTTGCCTCACCAGAAAAGGCAAGCAGACAGTGCCAAACTAGCAACTGAGGGATCATGTTGTGATCAGAGGAGTCTGAAATCTGCATTGCTGGGCAATGATATTTTCCCTGCTTATATCAGCTGTGTAAAATGTGTAAATTTTCCCCAAGAGATAATATGCAGCTACAAGCAAGTTTTCAGAAAAGATTAGTCTTGCCTCAATCACACCTTTAAAAAGGCCTACGATCAGCAAATGAAACTGAAATGTTAACAAAGCCCTACAGAAAATGGCACTGTGCTGAAGAATTGATGCATTGAAGTAGAAGGTTAATATAAATAATATAAATGATGACTAAGCTGTGTGTTTTCAGCAGGGTGAAAAGCTGCATTTCACAGCAACACAGTGTCTGGGGGAATAACCTCTGTGAGAATACGAGGAATATCAAAGCTAAATTGGCAAAGCCTTGAGCTGACCTTCACAATGAAGTAACTTCCTCATGAAGACTTCCTTTGGCAGGGCCTGCTCAGGTCTTGTTGAAGATGACAAACCATGGGGACAAACCTTTCAGCCATGCTTGTTGTGAAAGGACAAGGAATAAAATGAACCAGGCTCTAGTTAGATGAGACACCAGAATGAAATCTTTTACAATGAGGGTGATGAGGCCCTGGAATAGATTGCCCAGGAAAAGAGTAGGTGCACCATCCCTGGAAACATTCAGGACCAGGCTGGATAGGGCCCTGAGCAATGCAGTCAAGTCAAGGTGTTTCTCCATGGCAGATGGCAGGAGGCTGGAACAAGATGAATTTTAAAGTCCCTTCCAACCTAAACCATACTGTGATTCCATGACACTGAACCAGATCTCCCACTGGTGGGTTTTTTTTTTTTTTGTTGTTTTTTTGTTTTTTTTTTTAAACAGATCCAGTGCAACTGTGTCCCACTAGATCTGTTTTAAAGCTCTTTGGCCAGACAGAACAATAAATGTACTTGTGACTGAGATTTGCAGACATACAGGTGTTGTATTTACAGATAAATGCTTACTGTGTGCAAGTTACCTGCTTTTAGAAGAATATTTTTCTCATCTGACTTTTTCTCTGTGGAAAACACCAGTTGCTAAACAACATACAGTATAAAACCAGAACTAGTAAAGAGATCACATTTACCATGATGTGGCAACTGAACACCAAAATGCTGAATTTAAACATTAAGCATTTAATTTTGATCAATGCAGTTAATTAACAGATTTGTTGTGGTTGTAGAATAGGATGCCACAGAAATAAGGGGATGGATAAAAGCAGCTGGCCACTAGTGTTATTTTTGTGGCACTGAAAGAGCATTACATTACTAGGAGTGCTATAACTGGTCTGCTTTTCCTGTTGGATCAATGTCTTTCTTTGACCCACACACCAAAACTGGAAGGCTTCTCTGAGTGCTGTGTTATTTTAACACATACAAAATCAAGCACAAGCCAATGATCTTGGCCATTTGCCACACTGAGGGAAAACAATGCCAATTGTTCACGAACAACAGGCCTGGCTTGTCCCTGTGGCTGAGCCCAAGGCCTTCTGGAAGCTCTGCCGTGGGTCACTGTCACCCAGCAGAAAAAGATGCCCTTGGGACAGGCTGTTCCCACCCCCAGCCCCCTCCCTGCAAGCCCAAGGCCAGGTTGGTGGTGGGCAGTGGGAGACAGCACAAGGACAAGGCCAGCTCAGCCCTGCTCCTCTGGGAGCAGAGATGGAGGGAAAGAGTCCTGCACTTGCTGGCAGAAAACCAGCTCTTGGGGTCTGTGTTGGGCTCTCTGAAACCACAGAATTGCAGCTTCACTTGGGGAGGGCTGAAAAAGATGTGGTTTCCTCCTACTCGTCCTTGTCCCCCACATCTCAGGGTGAAGTCTCAGCAGAGTCAGCCGCAGAAGAGGCTGATGCTGACAGAGACTCACTGAAAGCCCTGTGTGGATGCTGACTGCCTCCTCCAAGGGCAGGATCCTGTTAGTTACTGCTGTGAGAAATCTCATTATCTTTTTTTTTTTTTAAGCTAAAAAAAGGAAAAAAAAGGCCATGCCTTTTCCTTCCTGTTCCACTGCCGCCCAGTATAAAGCACCAGCACCTTTCCTTCAAAAATTACCTCCTTCCCTTCTCAAGAGCTGATTATGAAGAGAAAATACAATTTTTGAGAACTGGCCAGTTTGAATGAAACTGCTGTAAGGGAAACCTTTACAAGTACATACTGTGATAAAAAGATAAGTGCTCATTTGCTGCTGGGAAAAACATTTACAAGAGGATTTCGGGCTAATGAAGATGAGTTTGACCTGCCTGCTGGTTAATGGTGTAGGAGAGTGCAACTTTCCCATGACTGCATTACACATTTTTTAAAGGCCTTGCCTTGCCTTGCCCTGCCCTTCAGGTACTGAAAGTCCACAATTTGGTCACCCCAAATCCTCCTCTGTTCCAAGCTGAACAATCCCAGTTCTCTCAGCCTTTCCTCACAGCAGAGCTGCTCCATCCCTCTGATCCCCTTGGTGCCTCCTCTGGCCTGGCTCCAACAGGTCCATGTCCTTCCATGATGATATTAGGGACAAAGGACAAAACAAATAAGGACAATTAAGACAAGAATGGAAAATTTCAGTCACTTAGTCCAACATGCTGCTCTCACAGATATTAATTAAACTATTAAACTTTAGAAACCCCCACATGAAAGCTGTCTAGATTTCTCACCACACTGCTTCAAGAACCTTATTTTTCCTGATTACTAGATCATTTTGTTAGGTTTCAAGAGGAACTGTGCCAGCTTATACACATTTGTTTCTATATCCCCACCCTCCTTCAGTGTTTGAGCTTTTTCCATCCCATTCATTTGCAGAGTATACTAAAAAAGAACAATCCAGTCAGAACATTCCCAATTCTCTCAGCAGAGCTGCTCCATCCCTCTGATCCCCTTGGTGCCTCCTCTGGCCTGGCTCCAGCAGGTTCCTGTCCTTGCTGTGCTGGGAGCCCAGAGCTGGATGCAGCCCTGCAGGTGGGGTCTCAGCAGAGTGAGGCAGAGGGGCAGAATCCCCTCCCTGCCCTGCTGCCCACAGGCCTTTGGATGCAGTTTTGCAGGGTGCTGTTGCTTGCTAAACAACCCTTTGTACTGAGAGAGGAGAAATATTGCACCTTCCAAAGTTATTTGCAGGTTGGCACTGTATTATTCCTTCACCTGTCTCCACACTGAAGGACCAACTGTCCTTAAATACAGTCACCTGTACAAAGGCCTTGGTAATCTTTAACTACACAAAGAACTTAAGTAGTTGTAAGGGCATTTCAAACGAGTAATGGCACTTCAAACAAACCTCTAGTCAGAAAGGAGCACAAGTGATTTTCGAAAGTGCACTCTACATAAACATCTAGTCAGAATCTCCTTTTAAAGCCATCTGGGGAGAGAAGGCCATAATTATTTATTTCAATTCACAGCTCTAAACAGAATAATTTGCAGCCTATGATCTTTTCACTTTGAAGGCTGGCTGCCTTGGATTTTGAATTCTAATTATTTTACCTGCTAGAAGCCAAAAACCTGCTACTTCTCCTGCCCCAATCCCCTTAAACTGACTTCCTACAGGTTTGTTTTGGGTTTTTTTGTTTGTTTGAGTTTTTTTGGTTTTCTGTTTTTTTTTTTTTTTAGCAGATTAGCAAAAATCATTGAAAAGGTGAAAATCCTGAAATTTTTTTGATAATTTCTTCTCGCTTTAGGTGGATTTAAAAAGTCCTATCATTTAACGTTGGTATTTGGCTTAGCAGAATATTTATTTTTTTCTGCTTTATCTGGAAGAAAAAATATTTTAAAGAGGAAATACTGGACATGTTCTGCTGAGGACCTTGGACCAAACTGGTGTTATTAAATAAGAAGTTAGGCTATCCTTGGCTAATCAACTCTGCCTCTAGCCATGTTTCTTCACTTATGTGATACAGCAATCCATGCTACCATGAGAGTAACATACACTCTTATATATATGCATGCGTTACACACAGAGATATTTTTTATCCTTAATAGAAATCAACGAAGGCTGCTATGTACTTCAGTGACCACAGAACCAACACACTTGCTTGAAAGCGTTATAAATGCAATGGCAAAAAAATCTGATTAATAAATAAACAATTTATTAGAAAAATGATCCCAATCACCGACAAAGAGAGAAACCACAAATAGGACGGGCAGCGCAGCACTGGGTGGACAGGGATCCGCACCCTAAGGTACAGATTCTCCAAATCCACACGGAGCGGACTGCAGCTTGGGGTTTTATAGGGTTTTTTGTATCCCAAGGCAAAACAGGTGTGGGGCATAGTTCAACAAATAGTCCAAATACATCTTTGAATGGGTTTCCCGGATCCCTTGAACTTTGCAAATTGTATTCCAGGAAGGTTCTTTTCACACGCGGATTGTGCTCGTCGGTCCACGATTACATCGATGTGTATTCTCGGCGAGGAATTCCTCTTCGTTCCGGGAGGAATTTCTCCATCTAGGTATAATGTCGATTCTTACCTCGGTTGGCCAGTTTCTTTGTCCATCCTGATGGCCCCTGTCCTGCTCTTTGTCTCAGGCTGAAAAGCGGTTGCTGTTTGGGCAGCCACCTGGCTTGGGAAGAATTTTTAAAACAGACTATACCTTTTCACATTTTTATATTAACACCAATCCAACATATATTTCTGTATTTTTCATCACGAATTTTTACCACAATTTCACATTTATCACAAAAGTATCCAGAATACACAGAAAAGCTCAATAAATTTTCAAATAAGAGGCAGGAAAAATTCTTGCCCATGTTCTCATGATAGATAGATGTGAATGTATCTCATCCATTGTGAGTATGGCCACACAGACACCCCAGGTGACTTAGACTGCAAAGGTCACCTCTATCCCATAGCTCATTTCTGCTTCATCTCATCATTGCACACTTTTGAAATTAGGATGAAGATGAGGATGAAGATTGTTAAAAATGGGCGGAGATAATATTTTTCTCCTTAAAATGCCTTTATTAATCAGCTCTTACAATGGTGGCTCGAGGGGTTTTGGCAGCCCGGTTTGCCTTTGAGGAGGAGGGTCTTGGTCAGCTCTGCAGCAGGAAGTTCAGCAGGGCTGGAGAACTCTTCCCTCGCTGGGAGTCTCCCCGGAGTTCTGAATTCTGTTTGTTTGCCTCAGGGTCTCACCCCTTGTTTGGTACTTTTAGGTTACAGCGAGTTACGAAAACTGGACTAATCAGCTCCACTGATGCTCTAGGGTATACACAGCCCAGTATTGGTTCTTGTGGGTTTAAATCTTACTTAGATTCATCTTTATAGGGGGTTTTTGATGTTAAAAAGGGTTCCAGAATGCACCTGGGATTTTTAATTTACATGTACGGGGTTGCCCTGGGGGCGCAGGGACTGCAGGGGCTCCAGCAGCCTCATGGCAATTTCACGAGATGGCTGCGCTCGGGGAGCAGGTGTCTCAGAGGTTTTGCGGGCTTGATGGTGGCGGGAGGGGTGTGTCTGCTTTTGGCGGCTCCGCAGCGGGAGCGGTGTGGGAGCGGGGGTCGGCAGCAACCGCGGGAGTATACGGCATGGCTCCGGCAGCGGCGGCAGCAGCAGGAGTTCGGGAGCAGTGTGGGAGCCGGGAGCCGCGGTGCCGGCAGCTGTTCTGCGGCAGGGGAGACCCCCTTGGGCTGGGAAGCCTGAGGCAGACCCCGCCCCCGCTAGCAGCCGTTCTGAGGCAGGCTCGGCAGCCGGTGCCGCATGGCTGCGGGCGTCCGCCCCCCCCCCCCGGCTTCTCGGCACTCATGGCGGGCGAACTCACTCCGGCATCGGGGGGGCTGCTGCAGTTTGGCAAGCGTGGGGGGGCTTCTTTTTTTCTTTGTCTGCTTGGGGGGCTGCAGTTTCTAAAGAGCTCCCCCCTTTTTGCTTACCAAGGTGGCTTCTCATTGTTACATTACAAAATAAACATTCAAGATATTAATACACTTATTACATAACAATCAAGGGTTTCAATTCTCCAAATTTCTAACATATATTTAGGAGCTTTCCAATTTTCATTTCTTTCAGATGCTAAAGTTGTTGCAATAGAGGTTCACTTGTGAGCTGCTCCAGGACCAGTCTCTGTAGGCCTTTTGTTACTACAGAGGGTTTTGCTCAGAGGCATCTTCACGTGAAGTCAGTAGAGCACCTCAGTGAATAAGGTACTTGCATTCACTTCTTTGTTGTTATGAGTAAAACTAAATGCTACAATGAGGGTTTTTTTAATGCTAGCCTAATGCCAAGAGTACATTTTAACTGAAAAAGGAACTGCTTGATTCCTGAGTTACTGAGGTAGATGGAGAGGACAGGAGAGAACTGCACAAGCCTTCCCTTGTTGGCCATTAGGTCATTATTAATAATTAGGCACATTTTTCATCAGTGCTAAGTCATATTTTCCTAAAAATAACATATTTTGAACATTTTCTTAGTATGCAGGTAAGGACTTTTTCAGCCAGCTCTGGGCTTGACATCCAATTTCTTCCTGATTTTCCACCTTTTCATGTCCATGCTTTACTCTTGAATCCTTGAGCTACCAATAAATTGCTCTGTCAACAACCCTACTCCAGCCTGCAATTTTGCCTCTCTTTGTCATGGTGCTGTCTCAGTGGCAGCACCTTTTCTGACACCTGAGCTGGGGTTAAGCATCTGACCCTGGCACAGAGGAAGGTGAGGGGGTGAGTGAAGGAGGAACTGGGGAGTTACCAAGGTGTTGGAGGGGAAGAGAGAAAATTCTCAGGTGTTACCTGCAATTTCGCTGTTGTTCATGCCAACAGAGGAACGTGGCATTTGTCAGACTCTTCATGGTGACTCAGGACCACAAAGGACAGCAAACAGAGAAAAAATACTCCTGGAGAAAAGGACTGGGAGGTGTCTGATGTGGCTCCCTTAGGAAAGGCCTTTGGAAAAGAATTAACTATGTAACTGCAACCAGCAAATTAATTTGTTCTCAGTAATTGAGAAAAACAGTCCTTTAAATAAACATTTAAGCAGATGGTAGACAAACATTCCAGCAGGTTTAAAGACTTCCTGGCAATGGGAACCCTATGAGATACAAATTAAATGGAGGTGAAAAACCTAGTGAAGTTCTGTCTTCCATTTCACCACAGGATCTGCCATTGACTTGTGATACTACTACATGAGCAAACAATAGTAATTTAGCAGCATCTTTGGTTTTTTTCCACTCTGCTGCAGAATTTAATCTACTTTGGGAGCTATGGCCATTGGCATTCCTACTTCCCTTTATTCCAACACACTGTCTTAACATACCATCCTTATGAAATCATTTCTTTAGAACTTGAAGCCAAGCGATGCTAAGACATTTACTATTGCAAAACAAAAGTGAACAGAGGGCTGTTTCACACAACACAATAAAAAAAGACATTTTAAAAACCAGCTTCCTTACAGACTTTATGAATTTAAACTCTGGCTTTTCTTTAGCCAGAAGCATTATGATTTTGAGGTGTTTTAGAACCACAGCTATTGTGTGGAAGTTTCCTCGACAAAAAGCCCAACCAACTTTGACAGCCTCAATGCTATTTCTACAGATACAGCTCCCCTAGTGTAGCTGCAGTTACACGTCATCAATTTTATATGCAGTAAAAATCAGAAATAACAGTTCAACAGTTAATTCTTTCTTAGAAGCAAAAATCCTGGCGGGGGGTAGAAATAAAATAAGCAATCTGCTAATCTGAAAAAAAAAAAGAAAGTAGCAGATTGCTTTATTACTTTTCCCTCAAAATTAACTACAGTATTTAAATATGTATATCTAGGTCTCAAAGCTGCAAAACAAATGTAAATGCTACTGCGATCCATTCCATGTCTGCCACGTGGAATCAGCATTTCCCATTTTGACAGAAACAGTTGCTTTTCCCTAGACTGTGTTATCACAGAATCCTAGACAGGTCTGTGTTGGAAGGGACCTCAAAGGTCATCTTGTTCCAACGCCCTGCCGTGGGCAGGAGTAACTTCCACTACCCCAGGGTGCTCCAAGCCCTGTCCAGCCTGGCCTTGAACACTCTCAGGGATGGAGTAACCTTTGCCAGTGCCTCATCACACTCACAGTAAAGAATTTTTTCCTAATATCTAATCTAAACCTACCCTCTTATGTAGCAGAAATATAAAATCTCAACCAAACAAACAAAAAACATCAGTTTTGTTCTGAGGGTTTGATTAATTAAAAAGCAGCAATAAACCCCAAATTCCCTTCCCACACTTTCTGGACATGGCTTGCTAGTGTGGAAACCTGCACAGGCATTATCCATGTTGCTAGCAGAATGCACCTGCCCAAATGAGTTCCCAAACTGGGAAATAGGGACAACATTGTTCTAATGCAGTTACAAAGTTGCTACTAAAAACCAAGATTCTGCATGAAAATAATAGATTAAGATATTAAATGGGTCTATAACTGTGGCGTGCTATCACACAGATCTCATCTGGATCAAGATGCCTCGTTGTGAATTTAATTATTACCTAACCCACCCCAGATGCAGCTGGGATCTCCAGGCATTGCAATACAAATAAAGTCACAAAAGGTTTCAAAATTCCATTTCAGTGAATGTTTTATTTGTAATATATTCATGTGTTAAAAGAATTAAGTTTCTACCCTTTATCAATAGCAATTGCAAAGAAACCCACAACAGACGACCCCCAAACTGTAACAATTCTACCTGTTTTCAGAGAGTATTAATTAATACCCTTCTGTTAAGTGACAGTTTCTGGTCAGTTCTTGTAACCATTTTAAGAAGCAATAGCTTCTAATGCAAATGAAAACTAGTAAACTTTAACTATTAGACCCTCAGACTGGATTTTATTTTAACACTAGAATCAGAGTCACATAATGGCCTCGGTTGGAAGGGATCTTAGAGATCATCTTGTTCCAAATCCCTGCCATGGGCAAGGACAACTTCCACTGGATGACACTGCTCAGAGCTCCATCCAGCCTGGCCTTGAACACTTCCAGGGATGGGGCAGCCACAGCTTCTCTGGGCAATCTGTGCCAGGGCCTCACCACTTTAACAAGGAAGATTTTCTTCCTAATATTTGATCTAAACCTACTCTCTGTCAGTTTGAATCCAATCCCCCTTGTCCTGTCACTCCAGACTCTTGTAAACAGCATCTCTCCATCTTTTCTGTGGGTTCTCTTCAGGTACTGTAAGGCCACAATTAGGTCACCTCACAGCCTGCTCTCTTCCAGGCTGAACAATCCCAGTTCTTCAGCCTTTCCTCATAGGAGAGGTGCACCATCCCTCTGATTATCCTGTTCTCTCTCCAACAAGTTGATTGATAGGTGTTCATACCCCCAAACACCACTTTTGCAAATCCAAGCCTTCTCCTCTTGGACTTTTTAAAGACTGCTCACTCCTTACTCTCAAAATACATCCACCTCTGAACTGGATTCCCTAAGATTCAATGTTTCATATACAGAAGCAACTCAAATTTAATGCAAGATCGAGACAAACAGCTCACATTTAACTCAATATTTACACCACACAGATTTTCCAGCGGAAAAGAAATCCTCCACATATGCGATGGTTTGCACATTTTCTTATAGCCATGTGTGTCCTCTTGAACTCCTCTAAACTACAGATGTGCTGCAGCAAATGCAGTTCAGAGCTGACAGACATTGGGGTACGCGTTAACCCCCTGTGGAACTTGGGCCTGAGAAAAAAGCTACATAATTTTTAAATATATTTTTAATTTTAATAATCTATTTTTTCAGTATGTGTGCCAGGTGTACGCTTTCCTTTCCCCCAAAGTCACAGTCAGAGGCAAAGCACGAAAAAAATTGCTTCTCCATGGCTTACGTGTCCCTAAAGTCAGCATTCCTAATTATAATTCCTCTTAAACAAACAAACAAAAAAAAATATCCCCCTCAACCTTGCCTGGATCAATAACCTACCTAACGTAACAAAAATAAAATGCTTCAAATCATAGGAGGGACTTCAAAGTGTAGATGTTCTGCATTTAATTCCCACAAAAGCTACCAGAATTGTAAAGTAGAACTTAATTCTCCTCAGTCTGCTCAGACACCTGGGGAATGCTATAATTCAGCCTCCCTCAGACTGCATGATGGCCACTTGAACAGGTCGGAGTGACAGAACCCCAGAATGGGTCAGGTTGAAAGGGACCACAGTAGATCATCTGGTCCAACTTCCCTGCCCAATCAGGGTCATCCCAGAGCACATGGCACAGGATTGCATCCAGGTGGTTCTGGGCTCTCTCCAGTGAGGCAAACTCCACACCCTCTCTGGGTGATCTGTTCCAGTGTTTGGTCACTGCACAGTGACAAAGTTCTTCCTCATGTTCAGGTGGAACTTCCTGTGCATCAGTTCCTGCCCCTTGTCTCTTGTCCCATTGCTGGGCACCACTGAGCAGAGCCTGGTCCATGCTCTGACCCCTCCCTGCAGGCACTGATGGACACTGATGGGGTCCCATCTCAGTCATCTCTTCTCCAGGCTGAACAGCCCCAGTTCCCTCAGCATTTCCCCATAAGAGAGATGCTCCATCCCTTCATCATCTCTGTAACCTCTGCTGAGCTGCTCCAGGAGCTCCATGGACTGAGGAGCCCAGGACTGGACACAGCACTCCAGATGTGCCTCACCAGGGCTGAGCAGAGGGACAGGGATTCCTGACCTGCTGGCAATGCTCTTCCTAATGCATCTCTGGATCCCATTGGCCTCCTTGGCCACGAGGGCACTGCTGGCTCAGGGATAGTCTGCTCTCCACCAGGATCCTCAGGTCCTTCTCTGACCTGACCCTTATAGCTTGGTACTGAATCAACAAGGTCTCTACCAACAGACTTGCACATGGAGATTAATCCATCTTCTGACAACTCGAATCAGCGATTTTCTAGGGCCCACTTGCATACACAAGCAATGATGCTTTGTTTTTTTCCCCCTCCTGAACCACAAAATACTCAGATAAGCTCAAGCCCCTGCTCATGCATTTGTGGAAGGGCTTTGGAACAGCTAGAGGATATGGAAAGAATCAATAAAAAGTAATAAAAACACAAAACCAACCTGTCCTATGACACCCAGTTATCACTACACATAGGTCAATCACTAAACCTACTTTGAACTTTGGCTTATGTCTCAGCTTGAGTTTAAAATCAAACCTAAAGCTTTTTTCATGCTATTCATGCCTTCGGCTCAGCTACAGAAGTTACTCCATTTTCACTTAAAGAACCAAAAGCACAAAATTTGACTTTTAACTTTTTTTGTGTGTGTGTGTCTGTATTTTCCACTCATTCTCCCCCACATTTTTTCAGTGCAACTCAGCAGCTTTCAGCTATGTAAATGCAGCCCTGCAGTATTTTTGGGAGAGACTAAGATTTATTGCCATGGTAGTCTGATAAAAGTTTTAAAAATGCAAAGGCTGTTCTGATTTATAATGTACCATTACTACTTGCATTTCAGAACTTTATCAGTCTGATCCAACTTTATAAAGAAATCATAACGAGGCAGTGTAGTATTACAAATTTATTGAGTTTCATCAAAGTAATTTTTCAGCATTGAAAATTTCACACATATAAAACAACTTCAACTTCTATGCATTAAAATCGAAGTATGGATTATTATTTTTTTTAATTTAAAGCAAGCGCTGTGCTTTTTTTTAAACATCTCATGAACCAAATTCTTCAGTTATAAAGCTGATAAAAATAAGTGGTACACCACTAGAGTTTTTTCTCCAACATGTGAAATTCATCTCTTTGGGAAATAATGCTTTTTAAAATTGTATCATGAAAGATACTGACCTGAAAAAGATAAACAATCATACACAAGGCATAAATGTTACACAGAGTAATTGAGACATTTTACAAAGAGATCTGGAAAGGTACCTAAAATAGTGATATTTATTTAGTAAAAAATTTCAATAATAAAATATTGCTCATAATAAATAAGAAAACATGAGTTTCATTAATACTGTTCTCCCCTTAAAGCTCTCTTGGATGTAACATGATCAGACCTGATCAAAAGTCAAATTTTTATTTTGTCCTCTGTATGAAGGAGGCAGCTTTACAGGCTTCAGGTCATTCTTTGCTAGAAACAATTTTACCATCAACAAAACACAGAATTCGTTTCAAGGCTCATGTGTAGTTATGGGAAAGAAATAATAATCCCCAAATGTGAATAAACCATATTTCAGTAGATTTTAATAGCCAAAATATTTGCCCTTTTTGTTAAGCCCCAAGTGGAATAAGACTTCCCATGGATTACGAATACAAAGAGAAAGCTGCCCAAGTTTTCTCCAAAGCTTCTAAATATGGGTGCAGCTGTACTGAATAGGGACAGTTTGCTCTAGGGGGGCTGGAAGGTACCTCCCTTCATATGGGTACATTGGATTTCATCCCTGTTCTTCCCATCTGCAGGCAGGGCAGTTTGGAGCAGTTCTTCAGCAGCTGCTCGATGGCAATGTGGCGCACGTTGAGCTCAGAGGCCAGCGAGTCTTTCTCCTGCACCTGCTGTGTCAGCTCCTCAAACACATCTGCAACAACAGCACTGGGTCAATGCACTTGGTCCCTGTACTGACACAGGCTTAGGGAAACACTGACAAACAACGCTGAGGAAGAGGCACAGACATTTAAGTGGGATCACGCACAGGAACTCTGCTTTTCCTGGCTCCAGCACAGCTTTGTATGTATTGCAAACTGAACAGCATCACTTTGTTTCTAGTTATAGACACCCTGAGCCAAGGAGGACCAGTTTAGAACTCCAAACAAAGCTGACTCTGGCCTGGATCAGCAGGACGAGGGAAGAGATCATCCCTCTGTGCTGGGCACTGCTGAGGCCACACCTCAAATCCTGTGCTCAGTTTTGGGACCCTCACAGCAAGGACATGGAGGTGCTGGAGCATGTCCAGAGAAGGGAACAGAGCTGGGGAATGGTCTGGAGCACAAGGCTGATAAGGAGCAGCTGAGGGGACTCAGCCTGAAGAAAAGGAGGCTCAGGGGAAACCTTATCATTCTCTACAATTGACTGACAAGAGGGTGGAGCCAGGTGGGATCAGACTCTTCTCTCAGGTAACAAGTGACAGGATGAGAAGAAGTGGCCTTAGTTTGCACTAGGCAAAGTTAGATTGAAAACATTTCTTCATGGAAAGGATTGTCATGCACTGAAACAGGCTGCCCAGGCAAGTGGTGGAATCACCACCCCTGGAGGGATTTAACAGACATGGAGATGTGGAGATTTAGGAACCACTTGGTTTAGTGAGGGACTCAGCAGTGCTGGGTTAATGGTTGCACTTGATGATCTTAAGGGTCATTTTCAACCTTAGCAATTCTATGGTTCTAGTCAAATTCTTAAAGAGAATACTGTGCAAATTTGCAGCACCAAAGCAGATTAAAGCTGAAAGCACCTAGAAATCTCTCTATATCACACACTTCCATGCAACACAAGAGATTTCAGTTAAAAACTTAAATGACAGAAAGGAATCAAAATTTCTTTTTTAATATCAGAGCATTTTTAATGACAAAGCACCACAAACTCAAAACAAAGACTATTGAAAAATTCTCACCCTGGATTTGCTTGAGCAGTTTTTCATTAAGTTGCTTTAACTCTCCTAGAGTCATTGTAGTCACTGCAACAATAAAAATCTGTTATTACTACTACCAAAGTCACATAAGCATCCCTAAGCAGACTCCTATTTTCTCGAGATTTCTCCTATTTGCATCCTAATAATCAACAGATGCATGGCAGTAAGTCAGAGATAACAGTATTTATCACTCATTTGAGGAAAGTCTGAAAATTCTCTTTTTAATGTTGATACAGGCAAGGATTTACTCCATTAGGAAACCCTCTCTTTAATGTCAAAAAGGTTAAAAATCAAGCCCTGAAAACAGTAGCATTCAGAATCAGAACTGCTTGGCACATTTAACTACTCCACCCTCCTCTCAGTGCAAAACATGATTTCCCCAGTGCAACCCCTCCAGGCAGATCTGTTTAATTGTGGGCAAGGGGACAATTCTGAGCTATGTCCTGCTACAACTTGCAGCCTGCAAGAAGCAGCTTCCTGACAGAATTTTCAGCCTGTGGCTCCCTGTTTTGGTTACCCAAGTCTGTGCTTTATGCATACAGGAATAACATACACAGTTTCCAGCGAGTATCTTAGTGACAAATGAAGGACAATCCTGGCTTGATATGAAGACCAGCATATAAAAATAGGTTTCCTTCTGTGCTCCTGGTGATAACTACGAGATCCTTTGTATCATTCAAAAGCCCTTCTGTATCATCCTCACAGAAAATATACCTTAAGCCTCAGAGGAGGGAACTGTGAAAGTATTCTTCACTGACCTTGATCAACAGCAGGGAAGCAGCGTCCTGCTTCCTAGGATTTCCTCAACCCTGCAGTGGGCACACATGGTGCCATGCCTGCTACTGAGGTGCCCCTGTCACCACGGTGAAAAGTCACAATCTGAACACCGCAGGTGGCATGAGCTTTAACACCTTGCAATTCTAAACCACTGTTCTTAAACTTCAGCAAGCTGTTTCTGCTACAGCTTAGCAAAGCTCTCATTGCCTACTTGAGAGAAAAAAAATGATGCTGCAGCTTTTTTTTCCAGAGATTTCTCTGTGCAGAAGATTTCTACATGGCAAATTTAAAGTCCAGAGTTCTGAAAAAGATGGGGTTTAGCTACCCACTGGATTATTTGATTATCCTAAGCCTTGCCTTTCAAACTTTCTCACAGCTGGCAGCTGTGGGATGTTAAACTGCTGACAGTACTGCCAAACTAAATAAGCTGGCAATAGCTAAGACTTGGTACTTGAGACATAATCCCAGCTAAGATTAAAATAGGTTCACCTTTCTCTTCTATCAGCCAGGTAAAATGGTGCTCCTTCCTATCTTCAGCTATCAACAAACCTGAAAAGTCCCTTCTCACACCTTACCTTACCACCCTTTAAGAACTGAAAACCCTGAACCAAATTTAATATAGTAATCAACAGCTAAAAATGTCAAGATTCCCCCCCCCTCCTTTTATACCAGTGGTAGGATGTTACTTCCTCATTCTTCAGCATTTTCATTAACATTTTGTCATCTGGCAGACAGGCTGGTTCACATGTTTCACTTGAGTGTTTTGAGATGGGACTGTTTCATGACACATAATTCTGATACAGAAGGGAAAGGGAGAAAGAATGGAGCACTGAATTTAAGTGGTAAAACATTATTCTATCCACAGCTGAGGTAAATTCTGAAGAAATACTGGCCAAGCTATTTACAGTTCCATTAATACTTTTTTTTATTTCAGTAGATAGCTATATTGTTAAGAGTGAAAGCATTGCAGTACCTAATTCTGTACCTAATTCTGGCAGTCTAAGTTTTTGTCTAACATAGAAACTTTATATAATCATAGAGCCTCCAAAATAAATGGCTTTTAAAGGTAAACACTGCAAAATACAAGCAAAAATGCCGCAAAGCTGCATTAGGTAGTCATAACAGAAGAAAAAACCTGTTATTGTACTCAATGCAGATTTATGTTCCCATCCCAAAATCAAGAGTTGGAGATGAATTTCAAGTCACTAACTTCAGTTAGACAACCCCATAAACAAGGTCAAGCTTCCCTAATTCCTGTTATATGCTGTCCTGATTTATGTAATCCCAATTCACGACTCCAGCAGACAGGTGGTCAAAAAGCCCAGTGTGTCTGTTTTGATTTATGGCTTTAAGGCTATTAATTCACTACAAATGCAATGTGACGCATCATGCAGCAGTTAAGTAAAATCCTTTCATAAAGAATGAGGAATGACTCAGCTTTGCAAGGACAGAATTGTCAGTTTGTTTAAAAAAAAATGGGAGGCTAAAGAAGCCAATTCCAACTTTTTACAGTATCTCTTTCTCTGACTCTTCTGACATTCTGATTCCACTATTACCTTGTTGTTCACCACCTGTTTTTCCTTGGAATATTTTATCAGTGCTTTTATTTGCTTTCTCAGGTCTTTTGAAGTTCAGAAACCCTTTCCAATTACTTTCCTCATCTACAGAAGTAAGAGTGGACATACACCAGCTCAGGACGAAGTATTGCCCAAAAAGCAGGATGATAACAGCACAAACCTCTAGGAATCCACTCCTAACACATTTTATGCAGCCTGATTCCAGAGACACTAGAATATCCTAGATTTTTCTAAAGATTTCTTCTAGTGATCTTCTTCAACAACAGGGAAACTAATTTCCTCTTATTTTCATTATCACCACAGTCATCAAAAGATAGCTCAGGTCTTCTGCTACAGCCTAAAAGAAGACATGGTGGCAGAAGGGCCTTCCCAACTTCTTATGCTCAACAAACACAAGGGAAAAACAAGTCCAGTAAAATGCACAACAAAAGTATCCTACTATTAAGATTATTTCACAAGTTTGTTCTGCTACGTGACCTCTAATTTCCCCACTTGCTTAGGGCAGGTCTCTGTGAAATGTAACTCAGGGCACTGTGCAAGTTCAATAAGAGAGATTTGCAGGAGTCGAGTAACCTCCACCTCCACAGGCAGAGAGTAATAACGTATTGAAACGACTTTTTTTGCATAAATTAGACATGTCCTGTATCATGCTGGGCTACAGCTAAGAGTAAAATAAAATAAAAAAACCAAAAGAAACCCACAAACATAAATCAGCCAAACCACCCCGTTTGCTCAGGCAGGTAACTCTTTTTTCCCCCCACTGATTTTACATGCTGGACTCCAGGATGAGAACTAATGCCCTGTGGGAGACATGAAGGGGTCAACAGGTATTTGAAAGAACTCCCTTGCTTGCTAGGCTGTGTGTAAATGGATGCATACTCACGTTCCTCCCTGCTGTGCTGAGGATGTCTCCTATGAACACTGGCAAGTGAATCACCTTCAGCTTTTTCACCCTTCTGCACTTGGCTGCGGTTGGGCCACAGAACGCTGCTGCAGCAGAAGGCAGCACCGAGTCTGAAATCTCTGGGTTCTTTTGGTTCCAGCAGAGTCTGTGAGCAGCTTGAGATGCCTCCAGATTTCCCATCTATCCATTTTGCAGAGTATCTAGGGACTGGGGAGTCAAACTGTGTCAGTAATTTTCTGTCAGTCTTATGTCTGAAGCTAAAAAGCTGGTGTTGGGAAGGTTTTGAGCTTTCAGAATCAGAGTCTAAATCCTTGTTTTGTGCGTATTGTATGATCCGGTTAATTTTTTTGCTCAAGATATTTTTTACTTCTGCATAAGGACTTTTAGAGAGCTTTGATCGTGGACAGTCCTGATTTGCTATTAAGTGGAACTTTTCAAAGCAGTCTCTGTGCCCCCTTAAAGATCTTGTATGTAGAAGGTCTGACTTTGGTACTCCTGTGAAGACACAAGAGAAAGAAGTTCACTTACTGCTAATTTTTTAAAATCTTTACTCACAAGCAACCGAGAAAACAAACTTTAGTGATGCTTTCCTATCAACAGCCTTATCACTGAAGCAAACAAGGGTACCTCACAGTCCAAAATTTGTGAGGTTTCCCTCAGGCTTGAGTCTTTGTCATGCAAAGTGTTTTGCACACCATAACCTCTAGAGCAGGACTCCAGTGTGTGACTCTTGCATGGTGACAGAGATGAGGCAAACTGACAGCTCCACACATGCTGCATCACACAAGTGTATAAGCTGAATGAGTAAAATAAATCCAACTGTGTATCAGCAAGCTCTATAGAACGATCCTGAAGAGTATTTTGACAGCACTCGTACAAGCACCCATCTTTTATGCATAATGTTATGAGCCATCTGCTCAAATACTGCCGAGTGCAGGCTTGTCTCATTCAAGTGGTCAAACGTAACTCAGATTTCAGTCATAGTTTATTATTTTGGTGTAATATACCAGTGCAAAGGTACACAAAGGTACCACTGCACTGGTACAAACCTGCAGCCTAGCCAGAGAAGGAAGGTCTAATACTGGCAATGCTTGCCAACATTAAACTGTCCTGAAATTCATTTGAGGGATGCTGGTTTTGGCTGGGACAGAGTTAATCTTGATCCCAGTATAATATGGGGCTGTGTTTTTGATTTGTGCTGCAGTGTTTTCATTATCACTGAGCAGGGCTTACACACAGTCAAGGCCCTTTCTGCCTCTCTCACTACCCTGACAGCGAGAGGGCTGGGGGCATGCAAGGAGCTGGGAAAGGACACAGCTGGAACAGCTGATCCCAGCTGAGCCAAGGGATATTCCACACCATACGGCATCAGGCTCAGTGTATAAAGCTGGGGGAAGAAGGTGGAAGGAAGGAATGTTTGGAGTGATGGTGTTTGTCATCCCAAGTCACCATTATGCACGACAGAGCCCTGCTCTCCTGGGGATGGCTGAACACCTGCCCAACCACAGGGAGCAGTGAACCAATTTCTTATTTTGCTTTGCTTGCATGGGCAGCTTTTGCTCTCCCTTTGAAACCGTCTTTGTCTCAACCCACAAGCCAAAACTCTCTCCCCATCCCACTTTGGTTAAACCATGACACCACACAAGATGGATGTTTATTCTCCTCTTTGCTCATCCTCCCTCAAAGGCTGTACAAATAGCTACAGCAGGTAACTTAAACCTCTAAGTAACTGCTAGTGATTGACAGGTTAAAAAGGAACACAATCTGTGAAGTTCTGCAGTTGATGAGTGAACACAGATGGTATGAGAAATGACTATTCCAGAAAGTTAATAGTGCCCCAGTACAAAATTACTTTCTGCAGCTTCAGTGGGTATTTATTTTTCTTCAGATTCACCTACACAGCAGATTCAGAATCC
The DNA here is from genome assembly GCF_965231275.1 of Zosterops lateralis. NCBI lineage: Eukaryota > Metazoa > Chordata > Aves > Passeriformes > Zosteropidae > Zosterops > Zosterops lateralis. The sequence goes on from NC_139763.1 coordinate 113,921,155, forward strand.
AAGTCCAGAGTAATGAACAGTTTGTAATTTATCTCAGTACCCCATATACTACTTGGGAGGTTCCCAATACAATGAAAACTAATTCTGTCTAACAAATTTGTCACTTCAAATTGCAGTAATATACATGCAAACCAGAGGCTGAGAGTGCTTCATGCCGAAGTATTTAAACCAACAATGTAACTGGACCTCTGAACTTAGGTAACATGAACCAACCTGCAGCCATCCTACCTTTTAGCCATTAAAAGCAACTAAAATAAAAGAAAAACCTCGAAATACAACACATAACAAAATCTGGTAAACAAAGACATTTACAGACTTTTAGAAGAAAGCTACATGTTACAGCAAGTCTCAGTTCTATCTGATTTACTCTCTTAAATTCTTGTGGTAAAGTGCAATCTCACCACCCCAAACAATTAACAAATGATACAATGTTTGTTTTAAAGTCACTGAATGACATGAAACCCCATAGTACTCTCAAAACTAATTGGAAAAGGTAAATTTTTTAACATGAAACTGTGAAAACAAATCCAAGCACTTCATTTTGATTATATCACTTGCTGGTAACTGCTGTTTGAAGTTGGCGAGCTCAAACATCAAGAGCAGCCATTATAAATTGTTGATCTTCCACTCTTAGGGCAGCACTGAAACTTAAGTGCATTATTTTCAGGCTGAGTTTCTGAGAGTGCACACAATTTATGGCACAAAATGTCTAAAAAACTGGAAAATAAAAGAAAACAGTATTGGAATTTATTTTTTTCTTAGCAGCAGGGAAAAAAAAGTAAAGTCATGAAAACAGATGTTCCTTCTGTTCATGAGGTAACTATTAGAAGATACAAAATTCACATACTACCCAGAGGCACCTTTTAAGAAAGAAGTTCTGGAGTAAACTTCCTTTCAGTGGGCAGTCAAGATTCTCACTCCAAAACTCAAAAAACTTTTCAGCCTCTTTCAGCAAACAGATATTCACCAACTTTTCTTAAGCTCTGCATAATCTGCTGCCTACTTGCTATGCTATTTTACCTATCTTTACAGACACTTAAAAAACCCCAACAAACATTTCTACTGAAAACAAGAAAGACAAGCCATTTGCTTTCACACTTATCAGCACCATTTAAATAGAGCAAGCCTGCTTAACTCAAATAGCATGATGGAAACCTTAAATCTTTAAGCCATCAAGGGAAAGCAAACACTGTCAAGTGAAATTATAAGGCAAATATATTCACAACACTACAAAGCCTAGAAAAACCAAAGTGATTTGTTCAGTGCTTTTTACCCAATGGATTCTTCAACATTCTACTTTGCTGCTGCTCATAGTGCTTTCTTTTACTTACAGAAAATAAACAATGGGCTGAAAACCCGGTTTTGCACAGTTTTCCATACAGTAGTGCTCAAGGAACCCACCTAACAAACACATTCACACAACAAATGACAGAATAGTGATGGTATCGCTTAAAAAATAAATTCCTTTGAGACTGCTTCATTATTTCAATGAGAATAAATGCTACTCATGCAGTAGGAGAGTAGAGTGAGACCACATAAAATAGCCAACACACAAATTGTTACACAAAAAGAGAGCAAGCACGACTTCATGAAGCCCCAACTGAATTATGCCCAAGTCTTAAGGTTATTCAAATCTTTCCTTCTGATGAATTTATCTTTTAAGAGTTCTAAACATTGCTAACTTCCCCATTCTAGAGTCATGCTGCTCCAAGAGATCTCTTTATGTGAACTCAGTAATAACAGTGCCTGAAATGAGCAATTACTACAGAAGGAAAAAAACATGCTACTTCAAGAGTTCAAGCTTTGCTATTTATATGCCACATACTGGCCACAGTGTCCCTATTTCTGTGCACAGGGCAGGTTATTGTGAAACATTTCCAGTATACAAGATCAGAATTTACATCCTACCCCTTCTCTTACTCCACTGCAAAAACGCCCAAAGGTGCCTTATTTAAGCAATCTTGAATAAAGTAAGGAACTGAAAATGTGCAAAACCAAACCACTTTTGTAGAGAACTGCTAACAGACCTGCTTCAGCTTTCACATAACTGGCTTGGAATTTTACTGTAACAACCACACAGAAAACTAAAACAACCATCAATCTCTCTTTTATCCTAAGGAGACAATTAGGCCTTTCCTATGCAGAGAACATCAGCGACAACCTTCTGGAAGAGCTGAGCAGGGACAGCAGCTGCTGTGCCAGCACAAACTAGCAATCACATACCAGAATTACAGCAAGTAAGGGTACAGTTCTTAGGAACAAATCCTTCTGTTGTGGGCAATACCATCAGCTTTATGAGGCAGAAAAGATATCCATTTCTTTTTGGGAAGACTTCATACTCCACTCAGATTACTTCATGTTTTTCCCTTCATCACAACTGCAGAAAAAGCTACAATCTGGCGAGCTGGCATGGAGCAAGTGATATATAAAGATGATGTGATTTTATTGCTTTATTCAACACTCTACATCAGGAGATGAATAAAGCGTGGCAAGATTTCTGTACAAAACAAGAAGCAATACTGTAATTTTGATAAACAGCTATTGTGAGTTTCAGGGATTTTCACAGGGTTTCAGTTCCATCTCCACATTTCTGCTTGCCAATATCAACCTGAATCTTTCCTACTTTTTGTCTGGTTCTTCAAGTCTGCAATCATAAACCCATCAACGTTTTCCCCCCTCACATTTGCAGGTGTGTGTACATTTGCCCCTTGCCTTACTCTCCAAGAACAGGATTGCAGACTATGTCCAAGTATGTCCTACACTTCAGATTTATTCTTTCACAGAAGGAAAAAAACAAACTTCAAAAAGCAACAAAAAACCCACAATCACACAGAGTAGAAAAGTTTTATCTTCAGGGAAAAATGAAAAAATATCCCACAAAATTCACTAATTTCTAGAGGGCCATATCTGATAAACTTAAGACAGCAAAGATGCTATTAGGAAACAAGCTCATGCCAGACATCGTTCCTCAAGTGCACATGGCCCTCAAACCCCCAGACAAATCATAAAACAATGTAAGCACTTACAATCCATTAATTGTTTCTGATTCTAGGAACTCATGTGTCCTAGATGAAATATGAACAGATCACTTCACTCAACAGTATCTCTGTATATTGACTTGAAGAACAGGACCTCCTACATAAGTGTGTAATGTTTAGGCAAAAAAAAAAGTCAACCCAAATCCTATTTCAATTTGTAAGCTATGCAAGGTAGGCAGTCCAAATGACTCCTAATCCGCTCCTACAAAGTAATTTTGTAGATGTATGACTAGCAATCAGGCAGTTTAATACACATTTTTGTAACTTCCATTTATTCATAACTATAAAGTAGCTGAAAGCAGGGAGAATATTTACCAGATAACCACGTAAGCAATCATATCTTAACAAATTCTACTCCATTTTATGGCATTTGTACTTGAAAGTAAATGAGTTTCTACCAGAATTAAGTTTCTTTGCTTTCTGGGTTTTTTCAGGATAAGAAACCTACAAAGACTTCTTTCTGCCTTTGCAACTGATTCACTGAGAACTATGTATAACTCTTCTTCATTATAAAGACACAGAACTGAATTGAAATGTTTGCTCATGTTTATATGAAGCTGGCTAGAATAGTTGTCTTATTTGGAGATTATAATAGTAACCAACAAGTCCAATTCAAAAGAAAAGTTCTTGAATACCAAGATTATTCCACATCCCTCCACAAATGTTTCCACAGAAGAAAATAAAGCAGTGGTCATTAGCCTGCTTGTTTATCTTCAACAGTGGGTTTTTTTTTCATTTCTTTGCTATTCTCTTAAAAAAAAACCCCAAACAACCAAACATCTCATTTGGTCCTTCAGATTCTTCAGTTGGAAATAACATTAAAGAAAGCCTGCATTCCCTTCTTAGCAATTATAAGTGTAATGCTGTAAACGAATTGTTTTTTGCAATGGTGAATAGCAGCTGAAGTGGAAAACCCCCCTTGAATCTAAGATGAACTAAAATTAACAGGAATACTTGTAGACTCATGAATAGTCAATGATAAGTTTGTACTACGCCATTGGTTACTTGAAGCCCCTTTAAAGAATTCACAAGTACTTATGGGTAAGGTCTATATCTGACTCTAGTTTGAGTTAGCTGTGGAGACCTGCCTTCACAGCCAGTGAAGAAATGCTTCTGAGGCACAATTCACCTCATCTGAAACAGTGAGCTCCAGAGGGATTTGAGACAGACACCTCTGCTCTTCTCCTTTAACCCTAGAGAAGGTAAGAGCTCTTGCCTGTGGCTGCCCACTTTCAGAGCCCAGGTCATCACTGTGTGTTCTGAGATGCTCCAGTGCTCCCCTCAGGAGCACTGTGTCCACAGGGATGCTCAGCCAACTCATGGAACAGCTCCTGCACATCTGCGAGTGTCCATAGGAGCACAAGGACCACTCTGAGCTCCAGTGTGGTTTTACCTCGTGTGCAGAGACCTGCACCAGACAGAGAGGCCTCACAAAACATGAAATGTTCATGTCTATCTATTTTAAGCCACTGCTGCATAAGCTGTTTACCAGGAGTGCTGAAAGAGGGGGGTTCCCAGAAAAGCAGATCCCAAGACCTGTTCAAAATGCACGAAACACAAGCAGCTCATGATAAACTAAGACAACAAGTTATCCATGCAACTAAATGACAAGGATGGGGAAAACTGATATTCTCCAGCTGTACAATTCTGCCAACACTGAAAAGCAGGATCATTAGAGATTTGTATATCTGTACATCTGCTTGACAAGTATAAAGCCAACTGCTATTTTTAAGGGTTTACATGCAATCTCGTCTGAGAGTTAAATCTTATGATTTATTAGACTGGCTAGAGGGAAAATGCCAGTGCCATTCATTAACTTCTAAAACCAGACACTTTGTAAAGACTAGATATTATCTTATTCATAATTTAAAGTTCTGTCTTTGCTATCATATAATGCCAGTACTTTCCATACATCAAGTGTGCACACAAATCACCTCCCACTTAATTACTTTCAGCTCATTTGTATTTTAGCACAGAGCAAAGATACCAGAACAGAGATCCAGCTGGCCTCTTAAATATATTTTCAAGAATCATGTTCCTTATATACTACTTTACTAAGAAGAGTTTGCTACTGTATTAAACAAAGCAATGCATTCTGATGAAAACTTCATTACAGAAAATATTATGTTACATACTTTAAGAAAAAAATCAGTTAAATAGACCCAGAAGAGAATGGAAGTCATAAGCCAGTATTTCTGGTGGCTGAACGATGCCAGGTAACATAAATAATCAATTACCTCCTTTGCATGGACAAACCTCCCCAATGTACACATTACGAATGCAAAAATGTACTTATTGAACCAGCTCCACAGCCTGACATTACTCAGTGGTACTCGTACAGCATTCAGAGTAAGAACGGCATCTCCAATCATGTTCAGACTTGAATTTGTAGTTAAGAGCTTTAGTGGAAACTGCAGCTAATTTCACATGTCCATTCAAATTTGCACAAATGAGTCATAGCCCTGGCCTGAAAATGCTACCTTGAAACAAGTTCTTATCTGTCTACTCTAAAGGGCAAGGATATAAATTTTTAGCTTTTATTGCCAGAATTTTACTGTTTATAATTTCATTAACACTGAAAAAATAAGGATGTGTAATATTCTGGAACAGAATTAAATCAAGCAGTGATTTCCACTTCTTTCAACTATACCTTACAACACATTTTATTTCAGTGAGATATTTTTCTGTAGGGTGTAAAAATAAAAAAAAAAAAAAAAAAAAAAAAAAAAAAAAAAAAAAAAAGAAAGAAAGAAATCAGAGTATCTGAGTGCTTACCCCCTCTTTTTTTTTTTTTTTTTAATGAACACAGAATGAAGATATTATACAAGATTTTATAGACCTTAACAGGAAAAAAGCTACATGGTGAGACAGACTTATTTGTAACATCCTTGTCTCAGCCTGGAGACTGAGATGCACTAACCTGATGCTGAAAGTGCCTCAAAAGCTGAGTCTATCAGCACTTTAAAGGACCATGGAAACCCAACTACTTCAACATAAATCAGGGGAATGGATGCCCAGCGCTTACACTGTCTCTTATATTACAGGACCTGGGACAGGAACTGTCATTTGCTATTCAGCTGTTCAGCTCTAAACAGAAATGGAAGTGAGCCAGTTTGCTTGTCATCCAGCATTCTCCAAGATGTTATTGTAGTTAGCAGCACTGGACAAGCAAAAGAGTAAAAAGTCATCTCAAACAATCACATTTTCCACTTCTATAACCATTTGTCTCCATTACAACCCTTGAGTGTGAGAAAACGCAGGTTTTAAAATAATTCTGTATTAAGAAATACCAGCATAAACCCACTTAAAGACAGATACACTATGTGAAATAATGCAAAGGTAAGCCATAATTATTACAGAATTCCAAGTCTGATGTTTAAACAAAAACATTCAAGTATTAAGATCCTGAAGCTGGGATTTCCACAGGTGTCCAGAGGATCCCAGAATGTTGGGAAAGATGAGACAAGAAAATGCCATGGGCAGGGGCACCTTCCACCAGACCAGGTTGCTCAGAGCTCCACCTCACCTGTCCTTAAAACACTTCCAGGGCTGGAGCATCCACAGCTTGGAAATGCTACAACTGGAGTTTCACACCACCATATGCAGGCAGAGGATTTTGGTTTTGTTGATGTATACATTTACAGACAGTTTTTACACATACACAAGCACATATTTTTGAGTTTTCATGCATTTCTCCTCAACTTTGAAGTACCACTGCAGATTTGTTGTTAGTAGTCTCTGCTAGCAGAGTTCAGGTCATAATTTTCTCATATTCTAATGTAATTAAAAAGAAGAACTTTGTTTCTACTAACACACAGCACACGATTTCCTGGCTTATGCAAACCAGTCACGTATGAATTTAAAACATTTCCTGTTTCAATCCACTGATGACTACTGTGACACCTACTCAGAAAAGCAAACAATGCACGATCCCTGATGTTCACTTCATCTGCACAAGGCAAGAAAAAGCCAACATCAAACTCCAGCAGATCCTCCCCACCAGGACATTCTAAACCCCATGCTGAACTTTAAAAAGACCGTCCACAATCCGCTTCATTTTTAAAAACGTTTAGTATTTCGCATGTAAGTACTTTGCATATTTTAAACTTGAAGAAGCACATTAATGTTCTATTGTGTTATATCATCTGACTACACATCTTCAGATACAAAAGTTAGTTTGGCAATAGAAGTCTTTAAGCGTAGCTTAGTCCACTCAGCTATCCGGAGTGTGAATCCTCAAACTAAGCAAGCCAGATGAGCCAGGGCAACAGGAAAAAAATACTGCCCTTTCCAGAGACAACACTGCTCCCACCTCTTTTAGACTGAAGACCAGAACCACTAAACTCTCCTGAGCACGTTGCTCTTTCCTTGTTCAAGAAAGATTGATGACATTTAACAGGGTTAAGTTTAAACCTGCATATTGGCCTTAATGATTCCAATGCCCAGGTTCTCTTTTCTTCTGCCCTTGCTACCAGTCTTCCTGTCAGCTTCAGAGAAATAGATCCTATAATCCACATGCATCACTCCTGAATAAATTCTGGGACAGACACCACAGCTGATCTCTCAGTTACACTCAGACCAGCAGTTTCTGTGAATTAACTGAACTTAGCAAGAATCATAATCACAGATTAGGCTAAGATATCGTTTTATTGCACTAAAATACTAAAAATCTACTATTAGAAAAATCATGATGGAGACCTGATAGCTGATAAAAACCAAAGTATGACACAGTAACTGACTTCCTTATTTAGAAATTCAGCAGTTATTTAATCAAGACAGACAACAGATTAAGCTTTCTGTAGAGCAGCATTCTCTATAAAGGACTATAGGAGAAACTCAATTTTCCCCCCCCAGTTATGGAACATTACCAAGATACTGTCCAAACATAATAAAGGTTACAAATAAACATTCCAATGCCAGGAAAGGAATGGCTGGCCATGTCACAACACTAATCCAGAAAGGAGTAATTTTCAGACATGGGGATGGTCTCCAAGTCCCCCATTTCTAACTCCTCCTTTTACTGACTCAAGCCAATCAACATCACCACCACTGAGACACAGGTAAGCCTGTGTCAGCTGCTGAACTCACAGATGCCAGGAGATGCAAAGATACTGATGACACCATACTTACACCATCACTAGATTACACCGTAATTAAGTGCAGCTCAGTAAATTAGACTTCTGCAGTATTTTGTTCATAGACACTTGAGAAAGTCTGTTTCAGCTGCATCAGTTCCCAGCACATGGATTTGCCGTGTCCAGGCTTAAGCAGTCAGATGCTGCTGGCATAAGGGGAAACAGAATTGTCCTCATCAGTTTTATTAAAGCATTACAAATATGACACCCCACTAAAAAAAGAAAGCTTGGAAGCCTACTTCCAGAATTTCATACCTAGACTCACAGATCAGAAGTATTTAGGTCAGAAAAAACCTTTAAGATCATTGAGTCCGACTGCAAACCTGATTGCCAAGCCCACTGTTTGCCCTTGCACATCCATCTGTAATACTCCTTCCTATCCTGACCCAGCTCCTGCTGCAGACTGCACGGTCTTTCACCCAGAAGGTGCCATACATTCCAGTTAATTCAGACAGCACTTAACACATGGGAGTTAACAGGGTGCTGCAAACAGTGGGAGTACTCAAGCATCCTGCAGGATGCTGAGCTGTGACTAATAGCCTGCCTGCTCTCCACCAGCATCTATTTCCTGCCTCTCCGAGGGAGCAGCTCCACATGCACCTCAACATCAAAAATGAGCAAGCCTGTCTTAGCTGTTCTGTTGCATGAGTATCTTTTTAGAACTGCCTAACTCACTTCCTGAAATACTTCATATATGTATGGGTTTTAATTGCTGACAGTTTTAAATATGATGCTCAATAAAAAGACTCTCTCTACCAGCAAGATCTACTTACACTCATTTGTAAGTGTGGGATAACACATCTACAAGAGTTGGTATGACTTGCTGATTCTATTCAACAAGTTTTAATGCATGTGAACTCCACTAAAACACAATCAGGAGGGTCAGTATGAAAACACCCAATGTAACCTTGTGTGTTAGCGAATTACCCAGCTCGTGCTGTACCCAGGGCTGCCAGAGGACTTATTTTAGATGCCTAAAAATCAATCTTTGTCACAAAAAAATACAGGAGTGTAGAGATATGTCAAAAGTAGGGAAAGTGTGACCACAGACATGGTAAAGAGCTGAGTCATGCAGTAGTTCAGCTAAAAAGCCTTAGAATTACTATATAAAAAGCCACTGACACAGCCTCTGCCACCTTTAAGCCTTCCCTCCCTGGGAGCAGTAACAGGACATCTTTTCAAAGTGGCACACAAAAGACAGACTATCACAAACTGAAGCACTTTGATGCAAACATGATCAAAGATATGGATACTTTTATTATGCAAAATAAAAGAATTGCAATGGCCCGTGTAACTTCAGGGGACGTTTTATCACTACTTTATTCCAAGCAGCCTCCTTTTAAAATTAACTGGAAATTTAGAAGATTATGCAAAGCTTTGCACAGATTAAGTCTTTCCTACTCTCAAGGCTATTTAGAGCAAAAAATCCCAAAACCATTCCACTTAAAACACACAATCACTTTGTAAAGTCACAGCCATAACAAGCAGCTCTGATAAATCCATAGTTTATCTCAAACAACAGAGCACAGGAACCATCCAGTAATTTTTTTAATGTGTTGTATCACTTTCAACACTTTCAAAACAGGACTAGATTAGTAATGTAATGGAAGTATTTAATTCTCATTGTGTTGCTATGTTTCTAAAGCCTAGAGAGAGAAACACCGTCTCTCCATGTTGAGAAGTCTAAACCTAACATTCTAAAACAACAAGAAAACACAGACAGACTGACAGGTTGTGTTAGGTTAGACTGCTACCTTTGAGTTTTAACAAAAAGTGCAAGTACACAGGCATGTTGTCTCTTCTAAACAAAAGCAAAAAACATGGCAATTACTTCTGAAGTATCAAAGTATTGTTCAGATTAACATACACTGCCTTTACTAGCAACAAAAGTCTCCAACTGTTATCAAGAAATGATAACATAAATGATGGGAACCATTCACACTGTTGAGATTTTCATATTCAATTGCCTCACAGCAACATAAATTACTCTGGGTAGTCATATCTATATATAATTGGTGGAGACGACTCCATATAAGTGGAAGAAGTTACTTTGTTGCTCCAAAGCCAAGCAGTTTGACTTTAAAAAGAGACAAAGCTAATCTACTGCTCATTCAGGCATGGAGAAAAGCAACAAGATGGGGAAATTCTTTACCAAAACAGGTTTAAATTTTTAAAAATACTATTCTGGAGGCCAAAATGAGTTTACAAGATTAGGCTTTTAAAAGATGGTCAGAATTTCTACTCCTTAATTTGCAGACTTTAGGAAGCTTTGATAATGAATCCTGCTTTATCATATAACACATACCAACATTTTATAAAAACAAAAAGAAATAATCCCCTGAACAGATCTAGTGAAAGTAAAGTGATCTGCTTCCAAAAACACCAATATTATGCTATAAAATTTGCAATTTAAGCTTGTTCGATACATAGACCCCCTCTAATTACTGAGCAAACCAGCTGAATAAAGGCAGAAGGTGATTCAGATCCCGAGTTCCATATCTGAGGTCTAACACCAGAAGGTGGAATAAACACCAGGGCATTCCAGAGGCTCTGGAAAGAGGGGTGCTCGCCTTCACGCCTGGAGGAGCAGTGCCCACCCTTACAGGAAAGGAGCTAGAAAGCAAACGGGTTTAAAACTTTCCACAGACAGACGGTTTCCAAACCCACTGGAACTCCACGGGAGCTCCGGGCAGAGCCGGCTGTGCCCTCAGCCCCGGCAGGGCCCCTCTCCCAGCCTCACTCACCTTCGATGTTCAGCTCGAAACAGACATGGCAGAAGGAGAGCGTTTCCTTCTCGGTGCCCAGCTTGCAGACGCTGCAGATGTTGTCATCGTCCAAGTCGATGCTCACGAACTGCTCCTCGTTCATAGTGCCCTGGGGAGGGGGACGGCGCCAAGGGGCGGGAGGGTTATTGTTGCTCCGCGCCCGTACAGGGGGAGAGCAGGGGTGGAACGAGGGCGGGAGCGTCCCGGCAAAGTTTTCCCTTTAGAGAAACTGAGACCAGGCCGCACAGCGAGGCCGGCACGGATCGAGACTTTCCCCTTTCCTGGCCCGAAGGCTGCCCCGTCCTGTCCCGCCTTGCTCTCCAGCACCTCCATCACCAGCTCCATCATCGCTGCCCATTCCATCCCTCTCTCCCTCTCTGCGCGCCAGCGGCGCGGACGCCCCGCCACCGCCCGTACCGCGATATCTCCGGCTCTGCCCCATCCCCTACCGCAAATCTGATCCCGAATCCCGTCCCCGCTCACGGCCGCCCCCACTCCGCTTTGTCCGGCCGGCCGCCCACGCCGCCGCCGCCGCCGGAGCTCTCGGCGCCGGGCACCGCCCGCCTCTTCCGGCCGCCACCACGGCCCGGCGGCACGGGGGGGAACACCGCGTGGCCCGGGCCGCGCCCCACCGCCCCCGAGCAGCTGGAGTCGCCTCGGAGCAGGACAGCGAAGCGGAAGAAACGTGAAGCTCGTATTTCTCCGGCCCTCTGAGCGGACAGGGCGGCGGAGAGCGGCGGCGCTCCCCCCCCCCCCCCCGCAGCCCGCAGCAGTTGGTCTGCGCCGCGCGGGCGGTGTGGCGGCGCTGCCCCTGTGGCGGCTGGGGCTGCCCGGCGGGGTTCGCCCACAGGGCCTCCGCGCCTGCTGACAGCGTCAATACTGAGCGCCACAGGGTGGTTAGGTTTGGTTAGAGATCGGGGCTAAAAAATAAAAAAGGCACCGTGATGGAAGGAATATCTATTCCGTTCAGAAACTGGTGTTAAAACCCGGTCAGGGCTCTGCCGGCGCTCCGAGGATGAAGCCACAGCCAGTGACAGAATGGCAGATTTTGGGTACGGTTTGAAGGGCGCACGGAGGGTCATTGGTGCCACCTCCCTGCCCAGGCAGGGTTATCCTGAAGCACAGGGCACAGGATTGCGTCCACACCGCTCCGAAACATCTCCAGTGGGGAAGACTCCACACCCTCCCTGGGCAGCCTGTTCCTCCAGCATGTGTTCACTTGCACAGTAAAGTTCTTCCTCAAGTTTAGGTGGAACTTCCTGGGCGCCAGTTTTTGCCCGTTGCCTCTTTTTCTGTTGGTTGGGAAAACCGGGAAGAGGTCGATCGTATAGTCTGGGGAATTTCCACAACTGATAGAATTACGTCCAGCTGTCCTGGGTTGCAGTGTAGGATGTACACAAAGTATTTATTCTATCACCATCTTCATGAACTGTTGAAACCAGGTGGGCTAGTGTTTTCCCAAGCCCCCTGCCTTTTTCTGCTAATGGCCCATTAACGCCTTTGGGGTGTTTTCTGCTAATGACTTCTGGGGTGTCTCCTGCTAATGGCCCATGAGTCACAGGTAACTCCCTCCAGGGGTTATCTCTGTTAATGGGCCATCAAGGACACATTTCACACTTCTCATGCTATTGTGAGGTGCTCTGCCCAGGGGGAGGAGCCAAGCATTCTCACCTGGATATAAGCTGGGATTTGGGACAGTGCATGTAGCACTTACCCACTGGATTCCCAGAGGACCAGAGCTCCCAGACCTTTCTACAGGATCACTGCTTCAGGAAGAGCACCTCACCTGGACTGCTTCCACCATCCTGCTCAAGTTGTATTCTGACTCCGTCAGTGATCCTTGGTGTTATTGTATTTATTTTATTTTACTTTTACCTTTTTACCTTTCTTCTTATTAAATTGTATCTCTGACTTGGAGCCTCTCATTCATTTTGCTTTCAAAACCACAACACCAGCACATTCCTACATGTCAAAGTGGGATTATTTATGGGAGAGCTAAGTCATCTTCCAGAGGCTCCTGTGCTGAAAAACATCTCTGCAGTTTTAATTGCTTCTTTCACTGTTTTCTTGGGGTGTTTTCTTTGGTTTTATAAAAAAAAAAAAAGATAAATGGATATTGTTATAAATTATTAAGAGCCAATTCAAAATAAAAGAATTTATTTAACAATTTACCAAGATTGGATTGCAAAGCCACAATAAAATCAACATCGATCGAGTGTCGGGTGGATAAGGTTGACAGCCACAACGGTGCTATCCGACCGTACCCACAAATGCTGGGTATTGGTGTCCGGTTTTTTCCGTCCGGAGGCTAGGATTATTGAGACAGTCCGAATATTCATGTGTTTGCTGGATTCTGAAAGGATTTCCCATGTAAGTCTCAAAAGTTTTCCTGGACCCCCTCCTTTGGGGTGCAGATGAAAAATTCAAATTATTCATATGGTTCTGAGCTCTTGCTTCCCGTGAGTTCTGAATTTTCTCTCTGGGTGCAGGTGTTTTCCAAGATAAACATCAGGCTCTTAAGCAGATGTAGAGTCGACATTCCTCATAGATGTGTGGGCCATTCTCTGGCCAGACTATGCTACTTCTGTGGCAAATGAGGTGTTCCACAGGTGCAAAGTGGGTCCAGGAACTGTTGAGATGTCACTGGTAACTTTTCTCTTTAATAGTCCATGCTTTTTAATACAACAATTTTATACACAAATTTATATTCTATATCTATCACAGATATGGTGCCATCCAGAGGGACATTGCCAAGCTCAAAAAAGTGGCCCATGGGAATCTCATGATGTTTGACGAGATGAAGCCCAAGGTTCTGCACTTGGGTCAGGGCGTCCCCAGTACCAATCCAGGCTGGGGATGGACAGACCCAGAGCAGCCCTGGGAGAAGGACCTGGAGGTGCTGGTGGGTGAGAGGCTGGACACGGCCCAGGAACCCCCGTGTGCTGGGCTCATCCAAAGGCCCATGGGCAGCAGGGCAGGGAGGGAATTCTGCCCCTCCGCCCCGCTCTGCTGAGACCCCACCTGCAGGGCTGCATCCAGCTCTGGGCTCCCAGCACAGCAAGGACCTGCTGGAGCCGGGCCAGAGGAGGCACCAAGGGGATCAGAGGGATGGAGCAGCTCTGTTGTGGGGAAAGGCTGAGAGAATTGGGATTGTTCAGCCTGGAAAAGAGAAGGCTTCAGGGTGACTTAATTGCAGTTTTCCAGTACCTGAAGGGAGCCCACAGGAAAGATGGAGACAGGACTATTCGCAAGGGCCTGGAGTGACAGGACAAGGGAGAATGGCTTCAAACTGACAGAGAGTAGGTTTAGATTAGATATTGGAAAAATTCTTTACCGTGAGAGTGGTGAGGCCCAGGCACAGGCTGCCTGAAGAAGTTGTGGCTGTCCCATCCCTGAAAGTATTCAAATCCAGTTTGAGTTGGGGTTTGAGTGACCTGGTCTAGTGGAAGGTGTCCCTGCCATGGCTGGAACTAGAATATCTTTGAGGTCCCTTCCAACCCAGTCCATTCTATGCTTCTATGATTTTCTAGGGAAAAAAAACCAAACTGCGCTGTGCTTGAGTTCCATCCTTTACTGCTCTTAGGCAGCAAGTTGACTTTAAATTTGCTTCTCTTGGAGGATGAGGGAGCATGTTTCATGACAGAACTCATTGGAATCTTCCTCAAATTGTTTCTGCCACAAGCTGAGAACTGGATCTGGGAGAGGGGATGCATTTCCTCTCCCCTCCTCATCTGCTTTTTTGATGAAGGATAGCAAAGAAGTGGCACCTTGGCTTCGCTGCAGAAGGAATATTAAGACAGAAAGAGGCACATCAGCTTGGGGTGGGAGATTTAGAAACAGAAAGAGGACAAATGATGGTAGAGCTTTATAAGAGCTGTAATTATTGAAGTATTTTCCCCTCCAGAATCTGATGTCTATTGAGTCTCAACAGCTCGTTGCCACAGTGCAGCAGCAGCTGCTGTGAAATCCAAGGGCAAAAAAGTCATGAATCTTGTTAATAAATGACATGTGGGAGACAGTATGGCTCTCAGTAACTGAGCTGCTTTTCTTGTCAAATATTACTCTAAAATATAGAGGTCATTGCAATAAAAATAGTGAAGGAGAACTAATGTTTCAGGCACAAATTTCTGATAAAAGCCAGCAAATACCAAGATGAACATTGCAAAATTGTAGCTGCTGCCTGTGGTGTGGTTTATGCGTATTCATACAGTTGTATTTCCTCCCTTGGTTTATCAGTGCATGTAATTCTAGCTAACAGTTTACTTACACTGGGAAATTATTTTAGTGGGTGTGGAGGGCCCTGCTTCTGAAGAGGTCATTGAAAGGGTCATGAACCCTGCACTCCCTTGGAGAGCAGATAGTGCATGAGCACCCCCCAGCTATGGATTGGCTACCCGTTCTGTTCCCTGGTTGGTCAGTTCTGTATCCTTCCCCTGATTGGTCAAGTTTCGATCCCCTAATTTGTTTATTAATGTTCTCCCTGATTGGTCCATTTCCTCAGTTTGTAACCCCATTGGTTGTTGGTAAAACCACACCCCCTTTGGTAGGTGCATAAAACCCTGACAGCCGAGACCTTTGGGGTCTTTGGCCCGTCGGCGGAGATGAAGTAAAGAAGCCTCCCAAAGACCATCCCTGGCGCCTGTGTTTCCTTCTGTGCCGCTTGGGATCGCTCCCTCAGGAAGAGCAGCCTCCAACTGCTATAGAGCCTTGTCCAGACTGATAGTCTTGGACTTCACAAAAGAGCTGAAATCCACCGAGGTGCCCTGCACCACCTGGGCTGAGGCTGCCTTACTCAAGGCAACTCGCTAGGGAAGGTCGCTGCCCTCAGAAGAGCTAGCCAGAGGCAGAGGCGGGTGGCGATAAGTGGGAAACAAATCTGTTCTGTCTTTCTGTGTTTCTTTTTCCTGCCTGAGTTTGCGTTTTCCTAACAGGGAGGCTTTGACAGTGATCATGTTTCAGTAATTCCCACTGCTTCGCCTTCCCCCAGCTGCTTGGTCACGTTCCCACACTTTTTTTCTGTCTGTTTTTCTGTGTTTGTGAGGTGACACGAGGAGCTGATTTTAAGGAAGAGAGTTACTTCTCACTGTGCTTCACAGTGCAGCCCTACAAGCACTGGGGAAAGACAGCTGAGGGGGAAATGCATAGATGACAATGAGTATTCTGGACCCTGTGTCATAAAATCACAGCTTGAGCTTCATCAGGGTCTTCCCTCCAAATACCGAAATGTTGGTGATGAAAGCTGGTGGCAGTGTTTTATAGACATACTGAGTTCCAGGTTTTGTGAGCAAAGATTTAGGAGTTCCAAAGCTAAAAGGCATTTTGACTGAAAAAGACAGTGTTAAACAGGAATCCAGGGGGAGGTAGGGCAAAATACCGCAGTGGAGAAAGTATCTGTGTAGGTTTGTATATTAAAAGATACTCAAGAAATGAGAAAAGTTTGTCAAAAAATTTGGATGTTAAACTCAGACTAGGTGAAGTAGGTCTGCCTCCCTGAAAATTAAGAAGTAACGTATTGAAATCAGCCTGACTTTGTCTGCCTTCTCTGCTCTCTCCCTTCTATTCTCCCCTGGGCTTGGGGATATTTTTCCTCTTGGTAGGTCAGGCAACTGTGGCTTTTCCAGGCACTCTGGCAGATCTTCATGTTCCTCAGGAATTTCTGTCTGCAGTTAATAAACACATGTATTTTCTCCAACTCATCTGTTTTGCTCTTTTTTTTTTTTTTTTTTTTTTTTTTTTTTTTTTTTTTTTAATTTTTCGTATTCTGGTGGATTTTTTCCTATTTTTTTTACTTGTTGCTGTCCCCTTTTTTCTACAGATCTTTTGTTCTTGTGTTCTCTGACCTTTCCTAGTTTATTTTGTCTTTCACCCCTGGTAGACAAGTATAGATAGGAATGGTTTGCTGTACCCCCTATCCTGTTCCCACCTGTCTATTTTGTGACCTGTTATCTCTTTTTATTCTCCTGGTCCTCTTTCACCTCTCTTCAGTGTGCAACCTTTACTATTATGTCCTATTTAAAATCTTTATTGACTGGTCTTTTCCTCCTTAGAGTGTGGAAAGACCTAATTGAAAAGGGGTAGTTCCACATTCTCTATCCCTGCCATTTCCTTTGTGTTGGATCTGGTAATCCCATGGCTGCTGCAAGATGAAATGAGTCACTGAGGTGATTCAAAAGAGAAGAAAACAAAATTAAAAAGAAAAATCAAAGCCTTTCCTCACCAGCTCATTGAAATCTCTCTATATTCAGCTATATCACTGCTAGATGTGGTGTAAGGGTTTTTGGGGTGGGAATGCAACTGACCTTTCTCTTGCTCCTAGTCCTTCTGTTCCTTCATCCAATCTCTTTGCTTCATCTTCCCTCCAGGCCCTGATCTCATGATCCTCTTTTTTGGCAGCAAGGTTGGCTGAAGTATTCACTGCTTCTACCCATTTTCAACCCTGTTTTTTTTAGGGATATATGCTGAAAAGTAACCAGCATCTGTCAGATTCCTGTTTGGTTTCCTGCATGACTGCCCAGACCCTCAAGAGAGCGGTGGTAGAGTCAGTTTGAGCCAGCTGTCTGAATACCTGAATACCTAGGTAAAGACAGCCTAAGTCTTTCTTCTGCCTTTTTCTGGCTTACTCTTCTTCCCCTTGTGACTGTTTTTCTCCTGTCCCTTTCCTCCATGTCCTGCCATATGAAATCACACAGTTTCTCCACTAGTCTTTCTGTGAAACACCCCTGTCTGTGCTGTAGCACACTACCAGACTTTATCTCTTATCTCTTCTTTTTCTCCCCAAGCTCACTGAACTTCATGCCTTCATTAAGATCTCCTCCTGTGGAAGTTTAGTTCTGTCCATTAATCAGTGGCAGAGGATATAAGGCTGTTCAGAACACCCAGTAAACTCAGCACTGGACTTGAAGAGACACTGCAAAGGCAAATTTCAAAAGCTTGCCATAATACCACTGGTCTGATTCAGAGATGTCATCTCAGCAAAGCAGTGAGAAAAGGGTGGGTTACTCATTGGTTTTTTTGGCTTCATGATTGGCCTCTGAAATGGAACATCAAGCTAGTGTGGAAAAGTATTCCTTGGAAAGTCATGCCCTGTATTTTTTGAGGTTAAAAAAACAAATCTGCCACTCATCTAATAGGCCACAAAATGAAGGAAACTGAGCCAACCTCAAATTACAGGGAACTCATAGCAAACAAGGGTGGAGCAACAATGTGTGTCTTATAAAGAAAGGCTTGTAGCAGGTTGCTGACTACAGTGGATCAGAGACGTGTTGGATGGGTAGGTGTGTATTCAAACAAGTCATGAATGAGGCACAGAGGAGGGGAGTGACTTCTATGCCTTCACACTATGGTGAAAGGCTTTCTAGTAACTAGTTCATCCTGATCTTCTATTCAGAGGAACATACACAAGATTTCTTAATCTCATTGATTAATTCTAATGATGAAATAGCACTTAATTCCTAAGTGGTGGTTATGCATTCCTTTTTCATCCATAGATTTAGATATCCTTTACAATGCCTCTTGCCCCTTTAATGATCAACAATGCTCTTTAAAGCTCTTTAGACTTCTTTTTCCAAGGATAATGGAATGTGTTGTCCACAGCCTTGTTTCTGGCACAGCCTCATTTTCCTCCTTGATCATCACAACAATCCACAAAGTTGTGGATGTCTGCAAGTCACAGAAAGTGCTGTCCCGAGCTGAGCATGCCTTCCTCTTGCCCAGATCTCAGCCCGCTAATTCCACCTGAATTTCCCTTGACCTCTCAGTATCATCTGACAATGCAAGTCATTACATCATTTCCAAAATCAAGATTTCATATTGGATTTTGTGTTTTGTCCAGTGTGCCTTCTAAGTCTTGGCTATTTCTCTTAAAGCAGCTGATTCTTGTTAATCAGGATCTGTAATACATCCCCTGAAGTCCTTCCTCATGGCTGTGAGCCTGTCTCTAGATGTCTTATCCATGAATTTGGCATTGACTCATATCTGACTGTGGTGATTCACAGCTCTTCTCCTCTGTTGCTGGCCTATCTTTTCATGCCCAGTTAAAATCAGTACCTTTTTGCCACCTCCTTGAGGGCAGCTACCACAGCTTATGCTTGGCAGAGTACATTCAGGTCCTGTTTTTTTGCTGTCACAAATCTCTCTTTCTCCCTCCTTGTACTGTAAATGCCTCACTGCCCTTCCAGGCATTTAGGTCATTAAATTGAATAGAATGATGCCTTAAGTTTTAGCTTTCATATTGTCTAGATTCTCTACTGCATCAGTATAGAACTCTGAACTTCATATAAAGTGTTAGAAAGTTCTCCTCACAGTTTAGTTAGGCAGAACAATCCTTTTCCAACCCAAGAACCAGGGACACCATTGCAGCTTCAGGCCCAAAAAGTATAAACAGCTAATTGAGGAGAGCAGTCTGAGGATGGGACTTCAGAACTTGAAGCTGTAGCTGGACAATTAACCCCAGTATGTAAATGGACCAAAATTTATAAAAGTGTGAAAATGTGTGACCCATCATCCATCTTGGGTGGAGCCTTAGCCAGGCTGTTGTACTGCCCAAGGTGTATCCTTTGAAGGCCCTTTTAATAAATACCTACTTTATTCCTTTAACACTGTGTAGCCTCTGTTCTAGGTAGCCTCTCAAGGCATCAGACCTTGCAGTCTCTGTGGAGCTATACATGAACAACCTGCCTGTAGTGTCCTGTTTCTCTCTACATGTCAGTTAGGAGATTCAGCCTTGTTGACTGTCCCAGTGTCCCTGTCACTTCACACCTCAGCTATTACCAACTTCTCTGTGGGTCTCCTGTGGCTTCCGCTGTGTTCTCCGAAAGCTCATTTGGAATTGCACTGCGAGGATTACCTTCCTTGCTGACATAATGTCTGTGGCTCTCTTCTGGCTTTCTGCTTCATCGGCATGAAAGGCAAACTCATTGTCCTCTTCAAAGTTTCTGCAGTTTGACTCTGCAGTGACTCAGCGTTGTTGTCTCATTGAGCACAGCCCTCACTGCTTTCTGTCAGTAACACTTGTCTTCACTGTCTCGTTAGTCGTTTCTCACGCAGCCACCTCTGGCCTTTTGACAAAGTGCCTGCTCCTTTGCTGGAACTTCCTCACAAACTTCAAAGAAATTAGTTTGCGCTGTTATCTCACCCAAGATTAATTTCTGCATCGCTGCCCAGAGCTGAACGTGTGAAATGCAGTCATTGTGCTCTGTACCCTCCATTCTCTTCACCAGCTTTGCTCCTCCTATTTTTGCAACCTACAAATTCTAGGCTTCTTTTTTATTACAAATACTAATGCAGTCCTTAACAAGCCTTGCAACCACGAAACTGTGGTCTCCTGAAAATCACTTAAGGTATTCTGCTAGTTTCATTTTGCTTGAGTAAAAGTTTTGTGAAAGTTTTAGCTAACTGATAAATAATATTACATGAGAAATTTTGAGAAGAGGCAAAGTGCCACTGGCTCCTTAAATGTGAGCACAGAAAGCCCTGATTTTTGATAAGGAGAATCTTTGTGATAATATGTTGTAACAACATCAATACAGCATTATGAAACCTCCATATACACCCACAGCATTATGAAAGTTCTGTGGTCTTTAATGGCTTTCCACATGTTGAAATATCAACATGAAAAGGAGCAGAGAGATGTGTATCACTACCTAATACACACATTAAGAAGTGGGTTCTGAAGAATGTTGTTGTTTCAATATCTTGGCAAATGCTCTATGCTTTCCTAGACGACTGGCAGCATCAGTTGTGCTATTGGAATACTGAGTGTGCTGTCCTCATACTACAGTCTTCTGTAGCAGCAAATGCAAGGAAAACATCAGCCTCATACTATCCTCACAATTTCTTTTTAATCCTAAACTGTTCTTTAACAAGATATCAGAAGGGGCTGATCAATTACATGGTTCCTTCCCCTATTCATTTCCCAGAGTAAAAATTCAATAGATTTAAAAAAAAAAGAGGAAAAATCAGATACCTGTGTAAAATTGTATGACAAACTAAAAACATTTAGTGAAGGTTGTTAAAAATGAATACCACCTTCTCTTTCACTGATGTTGTTTGAATTATTTCTTCTCTATCCTGTATTTTGGTGATAATAATCATCCCAGTGACAGGATTCCTCTGTCATGGTAAGGTTTGACTCAAGAAACACATACCCACTTGAACTGCATGGATTTTTCACTACAACTCCAGTTACTGCTGCAACACAATCATCCTCTTTGGAAACTCATTTAACCAGTGACACTGCTGCCCTTTATGCTTCTTGTTGCTGTCACTGTGTTTATACACACACACACACACACACACACACACACACACACACACACACACACATTTAAACATTACTGCTTCAACAAAAAGAGTTGATAGGGGATCAGAAGAGATGTACTTGCAGAAACAAGCAGCAGTATGAATTTGCACTTGTGTGGATGATGATCCCACCATAATACTCTGGCCACTGAGGTTCCCTGTTGCTTCTCCTGTGTGTTTATGTGGAGATAGTTTCGTTGTAGCATGAATGTTGTCCTCCCTTCTGTCAGAGTCTGTCCAAGGATGTGTTATGCCTCACAACTGTCTCCGATGGTTGAAGACCAAGACCCCCAAAGAGAGTGGGGAGAGCCTCTGGCCTGGCTGAGGTGGGGCACTTGCTGAGGACTGATATGCATCTCCACGAGAATGGAATGCAAGAACAATAGTAGCTCATTACAGTGCACTCAGCTGACTATACTGACCGTGCTAGAAGGGTACAGCTTGCCGCTTGTTCTTGAGCACCCAACTTTGACGCAGGTGCCTGCCTTGGCCCTGTGCCCTCTTTGGCTCCATTCCACTCACCTTGGTCTTCTTCCTGACCAGCCTATAAAGACTCTGCAGATCCCATGCACCCTTTGTGTACACCCCACTGGAGAAGATCGCATCTATGGGCATCTCTACGTCTTGGGGACCGCCGACTCTCCACGTTGGTAGCTATAACCACCTTACCCTCTTTCTCTATCTTTCTCACTATTCTCTATTTTCTTTCCCTACTATTGCATTGTGGGCACTAAATAAAAGTGCATTTTTTGTTTAAGCAAAGTGGTTTGTCCCCTGTTGTGTCTTTTGCGCTTTGAGATCTCCAAAACGAACCATCAGGTTCCCCGCATATGTTTGCGGACCCTGACACTTTTGTGCAGGTTATTGGCTTAGCCCTACCTTCCAGCTCCTGTGGGTGTGTTTGGGTGTATTTGCACCAACTGTACATCCAGAAACTGCCTACATCAGCAGGAGGAAGAGTTAATACCATACCAAGGTGTTAAAAGAGACCATTACTAATCCAGCCTAGCTGCTTAAACTTTGGAGAAAATGAAAAACGAGGGACAATGTGGGCAGTCAATTTCAGAATCATCTGAGCATGACATGCTGCAGTATTTGTAATCACACACTCAGCTGGGGCTGGCTGAGGTAGGAAGGTACCTCAGGAGATTGCCTGGATTACTTCAGGAGATTGCAGGTCAGCCAGAGCAGGTTGCTCAGGGCTGTGCCCACCTGGATTTTCAATACCTTCAATGTTGTCGACTGCTTGGCCTCTTTGGGCACCCTGTGCCAGTGTCCAACCACCCTCACAGTAAAAAGTCTTTCCTTATGTTTCAGTGAAATTTCCCTTATTTCACTTAATACTTACCCATTGCCTCTTGTCTTGTTGCTGGATACCACTATGAGCAGCCTGGCTTTCTCCTCTTCAGTCCCTTTGTCAGGTCTTTTTACACACTGAAGAGATCCCTCTGAGCCTTCTCTGCTCCAGGCTGGACACTCTCAGATCTCTGTGTCTCCTTGTGGGACAAATGCCTTCAGTCACAGTTTGTCTCCGGTGACGCTACTCCTCTATTGCAGTGAGGAGCCCAGTGCTTGACCCAGCCCTCCAGGGTGTTGATATTCTCACCAGTGCTGAGGAGAGGGGAAGGATTGCCTTCCTTGACCTGCTGGCAATGCTCTGCTTAATCCAGCTCAGGAGGCTGTTTGCCTTCCCTACAGCAAGGGCACTTTGCTGGATTTTGTTCCACTTCTCCACCAGAGACCTCAGCTCCTTTTCTACATAGCTGTTTTCCAGATTGTCTTAGTGCATGGGGTTATTCCTCCTGGGGTTCAGGACTTTGCTCCTCTGTGTCAAACTTTGAACGTCAGTTAATTTCTCCAGCCTGCCAAGGACCATCTGAAGGGCAGCACACTCCTCCCAGTTTCGTGCCAACAGCAGACTGGCTGAAGACACACTGCCCCATCATCCAAGTGGCTGATGAAGATGGTGAACAGTTCTCGGGTTTAGTCTGGTTGTTTCTTCACCCGAGATTCCAAGGCTGGCGGTTCGTGTGGGCATGAAGGGAGTGATTTTCCCTCTTGACCTCTGAAGGATTTAGGGTCTGCTGTCTGACACTGTGTCTCTGTGTTCTGTGCTGAGCTCGGTGCTCGGTGTTCGGCATTGTTTATTAGTTCTTATCTTACAATTCTCAGTGTCCAGCCAAGATGTTCACAGCATCTTGGACATGATGTGACTCCCCGTCTGTCCGGTCAAGGTGTTCACAGCAGCCTAGACACGAGGTGACTCCCCCTTGTGATGGGAGGTCGCTGCCTCTTATACAGATAACTACGTACTCATTGTTTACAATTCTATGCCAATGTCTATCACCTATACTAACAGGGTCATGTCTACTCTGATCCAATCCACTGAAACTACTTTGTGTCCACGTCACTACAGAAGAATGGATGCCAAGGGAGAAGAAGAAGAACACAGGGCTCCACCCTAAAACCACCATCTTGTCCCTTTGCATCAACATTCTAAAAACCCAAAACTACAAAATCTTATGCACAGTGATAACTACACTACTCTCAGTAACACCTTTGTGACTTGCCATTCTTCCGTTAGATGTTTTTCTCATGGACCAAAATCAAAGATTGTGTCTTCCTGGGCTCTGTGCCAGGCAAACCCCCTGTACAGACCCCAGACCCTCTTTTTCGGGTCCCAGGCCTCTCTACCGAGGTCTGTGACTTCCCAGGGCACCCAGAGGGATGCCCTGGACTCCAACAACAGTCTTGGTTCTGCATCAGTCCCTGGGCTGCACCTTTAAGGATTGGTTTCCAGCTGAACTAACTGCTGCTGATCACAACTTTTTGAGCCCAGTTCCATCAGTTTTCGATCCACCTCATGTACTTTTAATTAGTCCATATACCACCAGTTTCTCTAAAAAGATATTGTCAGAGACAATGTTGTAAGCCTTGTTAAAATCAAGATAAAGAACACCACTGCTTGTACCTGATCCTCTCAACTAGTTATTTTATGGAAGAGGCATTTCAGGTCATGAGGCATGATTTTCCTTTCACAAATCCTTGCTGGTAGTTCATGTCCTTCATGTGTTTGGAAATGATTTCAAGGATTATAGGTCCCATCCTCTTCCCAGAGATCAATGGGAGGCTGACAAACCTGTAGCTCTCCTTCATGCACTTTATGGCCCTTTTTGAAGTTAGAAGTGACATTTGCTTTGTTCCAGTCTTCAGAAATCCCTCCTGATTGCCATAGCCTTTCAAAGATGATGGAGAGTGGCCTCACAGTGACATTGTCCAGCTCCATCAGCAGTCATGGGTGGGTCCATCAGGTATCAGAACTTTGGGTATGTCCAGATTGTTTATTTGGTTTTTACTGGTAGTCAAAGGCATTCCATAGCATGGCCTTTTACATGCCCTGTGTCACCAGATCCCTTGCCCTGTTAAGTAGTGAGCTCCCATTTTTCCTGTAGAAGCTATTGTTGCCCTTCACATCCCTCACCAGACTCAACACAAGGTTGTTGTATTTCCTGACCCTATCCCTGGACACATCAATTCCTGACTATCTTATTGATTCCATTTATCAGCCTCTGGAAAATGCAGGTGGTGCTCCATGCAGCTGCCCAACACCCATGTTGTCTCTAATAAACTTAAGGAGAGGCAAAGGCTGTGTTTAGTTGTGTCTTTTTACTTAATTAAAATTAAAATGACACATCACTCTATGTGCCAGCTGAGCCCCAATCTCCAAAGAGTGCCAGTTAGTATTGGGCTCATTATTGACAGTGGCCTAGTTTCCATTGATGGAGTCATTAAAGGTTTTAGTCTGCAAAGTCAGGAAAAAATGGTGGCTGATAGTCCTGATCAGAAATAAGGGGAGAAGAAAAAAGGCTCAAACCCAACCTGTTTTGTTAATCTATCCATGCACATGAAAACAGCACAGCAAGATAGGGGAATTAATCCCATTTCAAATCAGATGCCTGCTGATTCTATTTAATGAGCATTATGTCTGTTTCTTTTTTAACCCTAAAATATCTTAATTCATATAACAGCATTTTGCTTTTTAAAAATTATTATGTTTTTCATCAATCCTGTTAAGGTACTTGCTTCTGCAGCTGGACCAAAGATGGATTGCTAACTACTATCTTTACTGCCAAACCACATGCTAAACTTCATTCATGTGGAAATACCCAGAAGATGGAATTAGCACAGGGTCCTGTGAACATTGGTACCAATGAAATTTCCTACAGATTGTACATTGTGAGTAAACTCTGGTGTTGGAAGAAATAAAGTTAGGGGAGATTGTCTTTGAGCTGAGACATTAAAAACATCTTTCTCTTCACACATCTTTACTACTCAATAAATATTTTATACCCTCACACTGTACTCTTATTCTGTGTAGATGCTCTGTCAAGATCTCTCCACCCTATGTGCCCACTTTCATTAAATTTGAGAAAAAACTATTGGGAGTTTTGTCTCACTGCCAAATAAGCCTAAAATTGGAGAAAGATCTAAAACCTATTAGCAGAGGTTAAGGAGGGGCATTTTTCGCTCCCCTCTGCCAAAGGCCATGTCAGCAGAATGAGTGTGTCATGTACCATTCAGTAATGTTTATTTCCCTTGATAGCAATGCTTACATAGAGACCAGGATAATGAAGAAATAATGATCCAATTTTATTGATTATCAATATTAACTTGATATTCAGATACCTATATAGTGATATTAGGGGAAATAAAAGTATATTAATGTATATTTTATTATTCAGTATAGACATCAGCTGTTATCCTAGTACTGTTCATTCTCTCAGCATCTAGTATATTCATTTTTTGTCTGCTTCCTAATTCCTGGGGAAAAAAAAAATCCTAATTCCCTGAAATGTCTTTATCTTGGATGATGTCTAGACATTTGTTAAAAAAATATAGAACATGTTAAAATGGGTACAGACTTCATTAAAAAATACATATACATATACATGTACATAAACATATACAGGTGTCTGTGTAAGGGAATGCCTGCAGCAATAATTTGCTCAATTCTCTTCAGCCTAGACGTCCTCATCATCCTCTGTTGGTTTATTAGTTTACTTTACAAGCCAAGGCAGCCTATTCATGTATACAAGCAGCCTAAAATGTTCCCTCAATAGAAAAAACATGCAGTAGCATATTTGCAAAATACCTGATGTTGTGAATAGGAAACCTGTGGCATTAAAGATCAGGTAAATAAGGCTAATGCATTTTTTATATTTTTCATTTTGCATTTCAGACTTTGAACCTTGGGATCAGTGACTTGCATTATTTATCATCATCTCAAATCTTTGCTAATTTTCCATGTAGTTTGAATGATTCTTCCTTCTTCTGTGCAACAGCTTAAAAGGCAAAATGGTTTTTTTTTCGGCTGGATGAAACAAAAGCTTTGCAATTCTCCCTTTTACTATGATGTATGTCGTAACAGTGAGAAAAGAATACAGGTCTGCCAATGACGGGCGGTCATGATTATCAGAAGGCTTAGAAGTGACTGGAACTACGGGAGGTTCCCACCTGTAAATATATGTCAGGCATAAAGCCATGTTTCAGTAAACCAAAGCTGCACTCTGTGGAGCAGAGCAGGGAGAGGACAGACACACCACAGTGGCAGCATGGCAGTGCTGACCTACTTGAGCAGGCTGTGCAGCAACCAGCATGCAGCTCTGGCTCTGTTTCAGCAAGACAGTGTGTGACCTCCCAAATTGGAATGCAATTTGAAACATTAAATGACTAGACATATATTTTGGCAATGCAGTTATTAACTTTTGACTTTATCTCTGGCCCACAAGGCCACCTCTTACATCACAGTGATGCAATGCCTGTGAATTGAAAGTCAATTTTCTGCCAGCCAAGGACACTGGCTGCAAAAAGCAGGCATAAATGCATGCAGAGGGGAGATAGTCTCATTAGTTCTTCCCCTGACTCCCTCATTCTACCTACCACCTCTCTTTGCTAAACTTTCTCTCTACCATCTGCTCACACATCAAAAGCCCTTAAAGCACCACTTCATTGGGAAGGGAAAAAAAGTGCAATTATGTATCCTGACCATAAGGACTGGTCTTGCTAGGAGAAACTGTCAGAAATTTATTCTTTAGGATGTTTCTGGGCAAAGTGAACAAATAAACAGGTGTGTAAATAGCACTGCTACTCATTTTTTGAAGGAAAAGGTAACAAATGTCTTCAGGAAATCTTCCGCAAAGTCTGAATGAAACTTCTCTTGCTTTTCAGTGCAGGTTTGCTTAGATCTTGTTTATATTCAGCAGATATACAGGATTTAGAACTAACATTTCACAAGTCTACCAAATGCTCTGTCAGCTTTTAATATTTCTGGTTAGTTTTTTATTTTAAAAAATGGTTCACTCTTTCTCTATCCTTCCTGATATATTTATCAAAGGCACATTTTTGTACCAGCTATAAAAATCCTAGCACAGAAAGATTGTTGATCTAGAGGTTTTCTGGATCTTAAGCATTTAGGAATCTCTTTCATAACTAGAATTAAATTATTGCTGAGTGTGGGAGAGGCCAAGGTAGCATGTTTCTCTGTTGAATTGCAGCAGGTTTTGCACATAACGTGATCCTGAATGCAGCTGTTTCTGACTGCTCACATTGGGAAAAGCACCCAAGAGACATTAATGCCAAAATCTGGAGGGAACTACCCAGCTGAATAGAGGCAGAAGCAACCAAAACTATTAGAACATGATTGGAAGGACTAGTAGGATACAGCTGGAAGAAAGTCGAAATCACAGCCTGCTATTGGCAAGTGACTTCTCTCATGAGTATTGCAAATTTTGGTGCTACCATGTAGTTATACAGCTCACTCGCATAAAGCTTCATTAATTCAGCTAAAGGATTTAGCTGAATTTCAGTGGGTTTTGGCCCAAATGGTAGTCGTCCATTCAGTTGTTGTCCTTCTCAGTTTTCCATAAACTATCTCACTTGGATGTATGGAAACTTCCTGTTACTTGCTGCAAATCACTTGGTACTCAACCAATGTGCTAATGGAGAAAACTTGGCCAAATCCAGAAAACTGAAAATTGTACAAAATACAAATTAGTAAGTTATGGAGAGCTCCCGATCCTCTTCAACACCTCAGTAGTGTCATTCTGGCTTATATTTACATTTAAGAGCATGAGAGAGCCTTGAGGGTGTTTTGTTTTTCATCACTTTCTCATCTCATAACTATGTTTTACTCTTTTCTTTCTTTAGGGTTGTTACAGCACACTTGATGCTGAAGTTCAGCAAGTGAAGTGTTAACATCCAAGGGAGCCTGCCTGACTTGCATGCTGATGTTAATGGAGCTGTGAATTGTGTCATATTAGCCTCATTTGCTTCCCATATGCTTACTCTCATTTTCCCCTCAGAAGCTGCAACTTCACTTTTTGTCTTAATTTGTATGGCCAAAATGCAGCAAGCTTAATTACCAATTATAACCTTGCTCATTTAAAGGCTAAGTCAACTGGAAACAATGCTAAAAAGTGTTTCCCTTGAGGAGGACTGAAGGCTTTGTGTTAATTTTCTTCACATATTTTAATTCGTATAAAGCACTGCGTAACTTACAAGTTAATCTCCCGAAATGGTGTTAATTTTAAATCAAAATGACACGTGCCCATTCATGGGATGGCAGCCTCAGAAACCCGCCTTGTCTTCCTTCTTCAACTTTGACCTGCCCTGCAAAGTTATCTCTCCCTGGGAAGCTCTCAGTGGAGCACCAGAGCACCCAGGTCTGCCAGCAGCTTTTTGTTTATGGCCACCTTTTCCTGCTTTACATTTTAGCTGCCTGACTCGTGCTATTTTCTAGATCCACCTGTGATACTTTCACCTTGGCAGCTTTGTCCACCTGCTCATTGTTGCGATGCTCCTCATTAGCCCGGCTCTTGGGTACGTGTGCGTCCACGTGTCGAACCTTCACGTTCAGTCTCTCTACTCGGGCAGAAATGTCCTGCCAAATGTCAGCGGCCCAGATGGGTTTTCCTCTGCGCTGCCAGTTGGCCTTTTTCCAGCGATTCAACCATCCCCACAGAGCATTAGCTACCATCCACGAGTCAGTGTAGAGATAGAGCCTCGGCCATTTCTCTCGTTCAGCAATATCCAAAGCCAGCTGGACAGCTTTAAGCTCTGCAACCTGACTCGACCCACCTTGTCCCTCAGTAGCCTGTGCAACTTGTCGTGTGGGGCTCCAAACTGCAGCCTTCCATTTCCGGTTAGCGCCTACAATTCGACAGGAGCCATCAGTGAAGAGAGCATATCGTCTTTCAGTCTCCGGTAGCTCATTGTATGGTGGGGCTTCCTCGGCACATGTTACTTGCTTTTCTTCTTCGTCAGACGATAATCCAAAATTCTCACCTTCTGGCCAGTTTGTTATAACTTCCAGAATCCCAGGGCGATTTGGGTTTCCAATACGGGCGCGCTGTGTGATGAGAGCAATCCATTTGCTCCATGTGGTGTCAGTGGCGTGATGTGTGGAGGGAACCTTTCCCTTAAACATCCACCCCAGCACTGGTAATTGGGGTGCCAGAAGCAGCTGTGTTTCAGTGCCAATCACTTCTGAGGCAGCTTGAACTCCTTCATAGGCGGCCAAGATCTCCTTCTCTGTGGGCGTGTAGTTGGCTTCGGAGCCTCTGTAACTTCGGCTCCAGAATCCCAATGGTCGGTCTCGAGTCTCCCCAGGCACCTTCTGCCACAGGCTCCAGGACAGACCGTTGTTCCTGGCTGCAGAGTAAAGCACATTCTTCACATCTGGTCCCGTCCTGACTGGGCCAAGGGCTACTGCGTGAGCAATCTCTTGTTTGATCTGAACAAAGGCTTGTTGCTGTTCAGGGCCCCAGTGGAAATCATTCTTCTTGCGGGTAACCAGATAGAGAGGGCTCACGATCTGACTGTACTCAGGAATGTGCATCCTCCAGAAGCCTATGGCACCTAGGAAAGCTTGTGTTTCCTTCTTGTCGGTAGGTGGGGACATGGCAGTGATCTTGTTTATTATCTCTGTGGGGATTTGGCGACGTCCATCTTGCCACTTGACTCCCAGGAACTGGATTTCTTGAGCCGGCCCTTTAACCTTACTTCGTTTAATGGCAAAACCAGCTTTCAACAGAATTTGGATGATCTTCCCTCCTTTCTCAAAGACCTCCCCTGGGGTGTTTCCCCATACTATGATGTCGTCGATGTACTGCAGATGTTCTGGAGCCTCACCTTTCTCCAGTGCAGCCTGGATCAGCCCATGGCAGATGGTGGGGCTGTGTTTCCACCCCTGGGGCAGTCGGTTCCAGGTGTACTGCACGCCCTTCCAGGTGAAAGCAAACTGGGGCCTGCACTGTGCTGCCAAAGGAATGGAGAAGGCGGCATTGGCAATATCAATGGTCGCATACCACTTTGCTGCCTTGGACTCCAGCTCATATTGAAGCTCTAACATGTCTGGCACAGCAGCGCTCAGTGGTGGCGTGACTTCATTCAGAGCCCGGTAATCCACCGTCAGTCTCCATTCTCCACTGGACTTACGCACAGGCCATATTGGGCTGTTGAAAGGTGAATGAGTCTTACTGACCACCCCTTGGCTCTCCAGTTTACGAATCATCTCATGTATGGGAATTACAGAGTCTCTGTTAGTGCGGTATTGGCGGCGGTGTACTGTTGTTGTGGCAGTTGGTACCTGTTGTTCTTCGACTCTGAGCAGTCCCACAGCAGAGGGGTCATCTGAGAGACCAGGCAAAGTATTCAACTGTCTGATGTTTTCTTTCTCAACTGCAGCTATTCCAAAAGCCCAACGATATCCTTTCGGGTCTTTGAAATATCCATTCCTGAGATAGTCTATGCCGAGAATGCATGGGGCCTCTGGACCAGTTGCAATGGGGTGTTTCTGCCACTCGTTCCCAGTTAAACTCACTTCAGCCTCTAATACAGTCAGTTCCTGGGACCCTCCTGTCACTCCAGAAATAGAGATGGATTCTGTTCCTAGATACCTTGATGGCATCATGGTACATTGGGCCCCAGTGTCAACCAACGCCGTATATTCTTGTGGGTCAGATGTGCCAGGCCATCGGATCCACACAGTCCAGTAGATCCGATTATCCCTTTCCTCTTCCTGGCTAGAGGCAGGGCACCCCTATTCCTGGTCATGGCATACATTGATCTCTTCCTGTACATATGTTTCTGAGGTCCCTTCCAGAGGATCAGTCATATCATCATTCCTGTACCGTCTGGAGTTCTGAGAGACTGGGGCAGCCTTGATTCTAGATGGGCTTCTTGTGGTAGGTGTTCCTCTTTTCAGTTCACGTACCCGGGCTGCTAAAGCGGAAGTGGGTTTTCCATCCCACTTCTTCATGTCTTCTCCATGCTCTCTAAGGAAAGACCAGAGGTTACCCCGTGGTGTGTATCCTCTCTCCCTGGCTGGGGGACGCCTGCTCCTAATGGCAGAGACTCTCATCGGCTCTGGTGAGATATGGTAAATTTCTTCCTTAAGTTCTTTTAATTTCTGATGGCCTTCTTCAATCAAGCTCCGGACTTGCTCCGCCAGTCTTGTTTCCACAGACGAGACATGGGTGCGGACTGGGGCAACAGTGTCCTCGTAAATTCTTAATTTATTAGCCAAGACACCCACCTTGTTCTCACTTTCCCTTCATTGCAGTGTTGCCAGGTAACGTGAGTGCATCTCTGGTCCAAGCCGTGCAAGTCTCAGCCACATCCGTGATGTGCACTGGACATCATCTGGGTTTTTAGGAAATCTCTCGTTTTCTGAAAAAATTATTTCCAGCACAGCCAATTCCCTCAGGCGTTGGATACCTTGTTCTATTGTGCTCCATTTGCCTTGGTGCACTTGGAGGTCTTTTTTACAAAGGTATCTGTCTTTCACACTTGTCAGCAGTCGCTGCCAGAGGCTGAGAGGTTCTTGGGTTTTCCCAATCCCCTGGTCAATGACCACATCCCGGGACAGCGATCTCAGTTGCCTGGCCTCAATTCCATCC
This sequence comes from Zosterops lateralis, assembly GCF_965231275.1. NCBI lineage: Eukaryota > Metazoa > Chordata > Aves > Passeriformes > Zosteropidae > Zosterops > Zosterops lateralis. The sequence continues at coordinate 113,953,350 of NC_139763.1, forward strand.
AGAATGGTGTCATTGGCTGCAGCGTCCCAGATGCGGAGCAGCCAGGTCAGGATGGACTCATTGGTCTGGCGGGTGAATTCCCTTCGCAGGTCACGCAACTCACCCAGGGATAGAGAGCGAGTGATGATCTCTATCTCTGTCTCCTCTTCTGGCTGCGAAGGTCCTGCTGCATCCTCGTCAGTCACTACACGGACTGATTTGCTCCTTGACTTCTTCTTCTGAGTGGTGGCAACGGCTACTGGTTTAGGTGGTTCCAGTTCAGTGACGGTTTGTGTGGAGATGCTGACAGCACCTTTGGTTCCTTTCTCCTCTGTGACAGTCTGCATAGATGTGGACACCGTTGCCTCACTTTTGGCTTCTTTCTCCTCTGTGGTGGTCTGTGTAGATGAGGATACCGTTGCCTCACTTTTGGCTTCTTTCTCCTCTCCAGTGGTCTGTGTAGATGAGGACACTGTTGTCTTGCCTTTGGCTCCCTTCTTCTCTATATCGGTCTGTGTGGACGTGGACACTGTTGATTCACTTTTGGCTTCTTTCTCCTCTCCAGGGGTCTGTGTAGATGAGGACACTGTTGTCTTGCCTTTGGCTCCCTTCTCCTCTATATCGGTCTGTGTGGACGTGGACACTGTTGATTCACTTTTGGCTTCTTTCTCCTCTGCGATGGTCTTTGTAGATGATGATGCGATTGTTTTGCTTCTCTTTCCCTCTTCCTCTTCCTTAAGAACACACTGTATCACACCAGATAGTGTTTTGATCCTAAGCATGGTGCAGAAAAAACAAAAGGCTGTGCAGAGAAGAGAAAGCAGGAACAACAACAACATCATACTATCCTTGGTATCAAGAGGGTACTCCATATTTTCAAAAACTGCTGTGTTATGCCTGAAAAGCTGGAAAAAATCATTCTTTACTCCTCCCCACAGGGGCTGGGTAAGATTGTTGAGGCCCCAGATGTAGCATCCTAGACCAGAAAACGAATCCAAAACTGGGTATATATTTTGAATGCTGTTCATTGCCTCGGGGTTTATCAAGCAATGGGCATAATAGACCAATAAGGCAATTTTAGTAACATACCCTGGTCTACACAGGAGCATTAAGACCGGCACATAGTGCCCCATGTGTGGAAAAATATAGAGAGATAGATATAAGACACATGTAAGCATGTTGAGCATCATAGCAAACATGTGTCTTCTCAAATACAAAACTGTAGTTCTGACTTTTCTCAGTGCCTCTGCCCCACATTGGGCGCCAAAAAAATGTTGTGGTTTGAAAACAAAACGAGTGAGAGGCTCCAAGTCAGAGATATAATTTAATAAGAAGAAAGGTAAAAAGGTAAAAGTAAAATAAAATAAATGCAATAACACAAAGAATCACTGACAGGGTCAGAATACAACCTGAGCAGGATGGTGGAAGTAGTCCAGGTGAAGTGCTCTTCCTGAAGCAGTGATCCTGTAGAGAGGTCTGGGAGCTCTGGTCCTCTGGGAATCCAGTGGGTAAGTGCCCACTGCACTGTCCCAAATCCCAGCTTATATCCAGGTGAGAATGCTTGGCTCCTCCCCCTGGGCAGAGCACCTCACAATAGCATGAGAAGTGTGAAATGTGTCCTTGATGGCCCATTAACAGAGATAACCCCTGGAGGGAGTTACCTGTGACTCATGAGCCATTAGCAGGAGACACCCCAGAAGTCATTAGCAGAAAAACACCCCAAAGGCGTTAATGGGCCATTAGCAGAAAAGGGCAGGGGGCTTGGGAAAACACTAGCCCACCTGGTTTCAACAGTTCATGAAGATGGTGATAGAATAAATACTTTGTGTACATCCTACACTGCAACCCAGGACACTAGACACAACCTCATAATAAGACTAAGATGTTAGGCTGTGTTTAACATTCACTCTGGTTTGCCCCTCTTTGATTATTTGACCTAGAAGTGTTTTATGGACACCACTCTCTCTGTGATGGATAAATAAACAATGGCTTTGTCATTTTTTGAGGCAGAACTGAGATTTTTTTCCCTAAGTGTCTCTTTTCCTCTTAATTATACCATCCTTTCTCTAAAAGTATGAAGGTTTTCTTTTGTTCTGTTCAGCTTGAAGGGATATGATTGTTCTTTTCTAGTACACTCTGCAAATGAATGGGATGGAAAAAGCTCAAACACTGAAGGAGGGTGGGGATATAGAAACAAATGTGTATAAGCTGGCACAGTTCCTCTTGAAACACAGCAAAACGATCTAGTAATCAGGAATAATAAGGTTCTTGAAGCAGTGTGGTGAGAAATCTAGACAGCTTTCATGTGGGGGTTTCTAAAGTTTAATAGTTTAATTAATATCTGTGAGAGCAGCATGTTGGACTAAGTGACTGAAATTTTCCATTCTTGTCTTAATTGTCCTTATTTGTCTTGTCCTTTGTCCCTAATATCATCATGGAAGGACATGGACCTGTTGGAGCCAGGCCAGAGGAGGCACCAAGGGAATCAGAGGGATGGAGCAGCTCTGCTGTGAGGAAAGGCTGAGAGAACTGGGATTGTTCAGCCTGGAACAGAGAAGGCTTTGGAGTGACCAAATTGTGGCCTTACAGTACCCGAAGGGAGCCCAGAGGAAAGATGGAGAGAGACTATTTCCAAGGGCCTGGAGTAACAAGACAATGAGGAGTGACTTAAACTGATAGAGAGTAGGTTTAGATTAGAGATTGGGAAGAAATTCTTCCCTCTGAGGGTGATGAGGTCCTGGCACATGTTTCCCAGAGAAGCTGTGGCTGCTCCATCCCTGGAAGTGTTCAAGGCCAGGTTGGATGGAGCTCTGAGCAACCTGGTTTAGGGGAAGGTGTCTCTGCCTGTGGCAGGGGCCTGTAATGCAATGATCTTTCAGGTCCTTTCCAACTGAGGCCATTCTATGATTCTGTGATCATGGTGTACATATATAAAACACACAAATGGAGATGAAGCTATGGTGCAGGCAATATATGTTTCCCTTTCAGCAGTTTTTTACATTTCAGCCTCCTTTTTTCATTCCACCTGATATTTTTATTTAATTCTTAATTCCTGGGATGCATATGACATTTTTTTTTTCTTTTAACCAAAGGAGTGGCTTACAAATCCCTGTTAAGATCAGGGATTAATCCCTGTTAAGAGCACTGCATTGCACTGGTTGAAAAACTGGCAGGCAAGAAAAAATGATTTAGAACTGTTGAAAGTACCTAGAGGGGGATTTTTCCTATGTAGAAAGATCTACATAGTGTCTTTAAATGTTGGTTTTAAGGGACTTTCCTCCCTGGCTGTTACCAAGGGAGCTTGCTCTTGGGAAGAGCTGGTGCTTTTGGAAGCACTGTGCTAGAAATTCACATTTGTGCACCTCTTACATTATACTGGAGGTGATGGTGTGGCTCAGTAGTCATCTTCTGCTCTTATATTTTTCAGTATGTATCCATGCCATGAAAGCTCTGCACACGGTGTTCCAATATGCTTCAAAATAACACATTATGGGGGTTTTGCAGCAACACTGGCATTTCTGTCACCTATGCCCCACTCTGCAGTGGATGGATCATCTTAGTGCCTAGTGATTCCTCTAAGCTTTTTGCTTCATGGTGCTCAGCACCTTGTGTGAGGATTAAATTCTGAGAGTACAGCAGGTGTGTCCCTAAGTTTAGCTGCTCTATTTATAGTGTTTTCCTGTGAGTATAACACTGCAATTGTCACTCACACTGTCTTCCTCCAATTCTGCATGGCACCAGGCTGGAGACATAAGAAACATCCTTTTATGCATATGGCCTTCTTGGAGAAATGAAAATTTATTGCCTAAATGGCATCAGGTGTAATTAAACAGAAAAAGCTGTTTAATTACAGCTGTTTAATTAATCAATATATATAAGGGAATTTAAAGTAAATGGTCATCAGGAAATTCTGAGCTGAATTTTAATATACCAGTACATTTTATTTGTTAATTTGTATGTTACAGTGATAAATTTACATCAGGTTGCCTGTGAAAATGATGTACAAATTCATAGAGATATTTTATGCACAATATAGTAAACAAAAATAAAAACACAGGAGAAGTGATTATTTTCTTTCAAAATCAGTCATTAACCTCCCCTTAACTGCCCTGTAATTGGTAGCATAAGCTGCAAGAGTACACAGACCAGTGCAATCATTTATTTTGTTCTGAAGCTGGTGAAGGGCAGACTGTAGTAAATAGTTTTGGGGCAAAAAAATGCAGCAAGAGACAAGAACCTCCGAATCTTATTTCAATTGATGTTTTATGTATGGGAAATGTTAGCAGTGGTGTGGTTAGTGATACCTATTTGCAAAAGAAATTCTTGTGGACCCCTGAAAGCAGCTTTGTTGTTGTACACTGTGCTTTTAGTTCTACAGCAGACACAGGTGACAGAGGGAAAGTCAGCAGAAAACAGCAGAGGTCAAAACAGGAAATCATCTGTGCACAGACCATGTCCTTGCCCTTTGAGGAACCTTTGCAACACCTCAGCAGTGTAAAAAAACATCAGTAAAACTGGAAGGAGGTTTTGTTTTTTCAAATTATTTGTTGCTTAAGGAGAGTGATAGTCTATTGGTTTAGATAAGTTGACATTTTGAAGACTTTCTTGACAGCAGAGGTGCAGAAATGTAATCTGCTGGTTTAGATAAAAACTTAGATTTTGTAGCACCACTTTATAAGAGGGAATTAAGATTGCAACTAATTTTATTGCAGCTAAATTACATTAAATGCAAGGCTCTGTCTTTTAAAACAGAAGCTTACTCCATTTTTTTCCCCTGGTGATGACATAACATTTACATTTCCACAGGTAATGAACTAGATCTTTCAGCAGATCAGCCCCACAGAGGCCTCATTCCCAAATCTAAAGTGTTATTTTTCTTTCCATCTGCTCCATGTAGAGCTTGAGGTAAGCTGTTCTTAATGTCTTATGAGGATCACCATTTCTTGAAAGCAAATGCACATTTCATTGTCTTCTTTAAACACACAAGATCTGATTACTACCTGCCATGACTTCTTTGCTGCAGTTACCATTACCGCTTTTAATTGGTAATTCACCAGTTTTATAGATGAGGTTTTCAAGCCCATAAAACTCCAGGGAGCTCACTCTTTGTCTGAATGGTTCTTCTGAGGATACAGGAAGACTCAACAATGTTATTCACACCTCACAAAAGGCCATGGAAAGCCATGTCTATTACTTTTAAACATTTTCACAGTCAACTGCTCCTTCCCGTAACAATGTTTATTTCTTATTAGTCCTTAAATACATTCCAGATAGGAAATTAAGTAAGTGCCAAGGAAACACACAGCTTTTTTTCTGCCAGGGATCTCTCACAAAGCAATTCCCTTGCCCTCATCTTCCTAAAGTGTTGTGCCTTAGTCTTTGCAAAGGATTAGCATAAAATATCCATATTAAGGGCCAATGGATGTGTCTCTCAGTTGTGGAAATGAGATCAGCAGGATGCAGTTGCAATGCCCTCCCAATTCAAAGGTCTCTTCAAGGGTTGAGCCTCTGGGGAGTGTTTTGCTCATGGGTTTTGCATGGTGGTGCCTCCCTTTGGAATAGCCACCTGTCAGCACCCAAGATGCTGGATCAGGATCTCAAGAGGGACTCTTTACAAGAAAGAGCCTGAAGTGACAGGACAAGGTCAATGGCTTCAAACTGACAGAGAGTAGATTTAGACTAGATATGAAGAAGAAATTCTTTCCTGTGAGGGTGGTGAGGCCCTGGCACAGGTTGCCCAGAGAAGCGGGTGATGCACCTTCCCTAGAAGTGTTCAAACTCGGGTTGGATGGGGCTTGGAGCAACCTGGTCTGGAGGAAGGTGTCCCTGCCAATGGCAGGGGGTTGTAACTAGCTGACCTTTGAGATCCCCTCCAAACTAGGCCATGCAATAATTCTGTACATCAAAGGGAAGACCCCACTGCCCGATTTGGAGCAGAAAGCAGCCAGTGAATGCTGTGGGTCAGCCACAGAATGGCTAAACACAGCTCAGGCAATGCCATCTTGAGCTGTGTGTCTGGGTGTGAAAAAAAGCCAGGCTGTGGAAGTTATGGGGATTGGCACACTGGGAGATGAAGGTCAGCTGCTGCTTCTCCTGACTCTTTTAAGCATGATCATGGGATGCAAATGCTCTTACATGTTCTGGAGTGATTTCTGTGTTTCCAAACACCTCAAGGCACACCTGACACCCCACCCGTTCTTCTGGGCTGCAGTAGGCTCTCTACACTCCTAAAACATTCCAGGTACAGCTCACAGATTTTTCGGCTGTCTCTTCCCTGGTCATCCTGCATACCTCTGCAATATGGGTCATTTTCCAGGCTTGGACATGACCAATTTAGTCTGGGTTATAAAGGGGCATGAGAAAAAATAGAATAATAGAATCATAGAATCACTTCCTGATTTGGAAGAGACACACAAGAAGGACCAAAGTTCCAATCTTGACCCTGCACAGCACAACCCAAGAGTACTACAATGAGTTGAAAGCATTCTCCAAACACTCCTTGAATTCTGTCATGTTTGATACTGAGACTACACCCTCGGAAGCCTATTCAAGTGCCCAACAACACTCTGCGATGTAAAGCCTCTTCTTAACGTCCCATGAAAACCTTCCCGGACACAGCTTCAGGCCATTCCCTTAGAAGCTCTCACTAGTCACGAGACAGAAGAGAGCAGTGCCTGAGACATGGCATATTAACACGGGTAAGCTATCAGGAACTGCAAGCTCTCTTTTGCCGAGAAAAGCAACTCTGCACACAGAGCTTGGGGCCTCTCAGAGGGGGTTCTGTAACTTTGCTTGCAGCAGCACCTTGGTGTGTTTTCTGTGTTCTCCAAGTGAAAATAAGGCTGTCCGGAGCCCGTGGTAGCTCCAGCTGCTTTGGAACACATTCTGCCACACTTGCTCTTTCTGCATGTCTCTAGCAGCCAGAAAGCGCTGTAAAGCGCTCTTTTCTCGAGAAAAGCAACACTCAGGGGGACTTCTGTAACTTTGCTTGCAGCAGCACCTTGGTGTGTTTTCTGTGTTCTCCAAGTGAAAATAAGCCTGTGCGGAGCCCGTGGTAGCTCCAGCTGCTTTGGAACACATTCTGCCACACTTGCTCTTTCTGCACGTCTCTAGCAGCCAGAAAGCCCCGTAAAGCGCTCTTTTCTCGAGAAAAGCAACACTCAGGGGGACTTCTGTAACTTTGCTTGCAGCAGCACCTTGGTGTGTTTTCTGTGTTCTCCAAGTGAAAATAAGCCTGTCCGGAGCCCGTGGTAGCTCCAGCTGCTTTGGAACACATTCTGCCACACTTGCTCTTTCTGCATGTCTCTAGCAGCCAGAAAGCCCTGTAAAGCGCTCTTTTCCCCAGAAAAGCAACACTCAGGGGGACTTGTGTAACTTTGCTTGCAGCAGCACCTTGGTGTGTTTTCTGTGTTCTCCAAGTGAAAATAAGCCTGTCCGGAGCCCGTGGTAGCTCCAGCTGCTTTGGAACACATTCTGCCACACTTGCTCTTTCTGCATGTCTCTAGCAGCCAGAAAGCCCTGTAAAGCGCTATTTTCCCCAGAAAAGCAACACTCAGGGGGACTTCTGTAACTTTGCTTGCAGCAGCACCTTGGTGTGTTTTCTGTGTTCTCCAAGTGAAAATAAGCCTGTCCGGAGCCCGTGGTAGCTCCAGCTGCTTTGGAACACATTCTGCCACACTTGCTCTTTCTGCATGTCTCTAGCAGCCAGAAAGCGCTGTAAAGCGCTCTTTTCTCGAGAAAAGCAACACTCAGGGGGACTTCTGTAACTTTGCTTGCAGCAGCACCTTGGTGTGTTTTCTGTGTTCTCCAAGTGAAAATAAGCCTGTCCGGAGCCCGTGGTAGCTCCAGCTGCTTTGGAACACATTCTGCCACACTTGCTCTTTCTGCATGTCTCTAGCAGCCAGAAAGCCCTGTAAAGCGCTCTTTTCCCCAGAAAAGCAACACTCAGGGGGACTTGTGTAACTTTGCTTGCAGCAGCACCTTGGTGTGTTTTCTGTGTTCTCCAAGTGAAAATAAGCCTGTCCGGAGCCCGTGGCAGCTCCAGCTGCTTTGGAACACATTCTGCCACACTTGCTCTTTCTGCATGTCTCTAGCAGCCAGAAAGCACTGTAAAGCGCTCTTTTCTCGAGAAAAGCAACACTCAGGGGGACTTCTGTAACTTTGCTTGCAGCAGCACCTTGGTGTGTTTTCTGTGTTCTCCAAGTGAAAATAAGGCTGTCCGGAGCCCGTGGTAGCTCCAGCTGCTTTGGAACACATTCTGCCACACTTGCTCTTTCTGCATGTCTCTAGCAGCCAGAAAGCGCTGTAAAGCGCTCTTTTCTCGAGAAAAGCAACACTCAGGGGGACTTCTGTAACTTTGCTTGCAGCAGCACCTTGGTGTGTTTTCTGTGTTCTCCAAGTGAAAATAAGCCTGTCCGGAGCCCGTGGTAGCTCCAGCTGCTTTGGAACACATTCTGCCACACTTGCTCTTTCTGCATGTCTCTAGCAGCCAGAAAGCGCTGTAAAGCGCTCTTTTCTCGAGAAAAGCAACACTCAGGGGGACTTCTGTAACTTTGCTTGCAGCAGCACCTTGGTGTGTTTTCTGTGTTCTCCAAGTGAAAATAAGCCTGTCCGGAGCCCGTGGTAGCTCCAGCTGCTTTGGAACACATTCTGCCACACTTGCTCTTTCTGCATGTCTCTAGCAGCCAGAAAGCGCTGTAAAGCGCTCTTTTCTCGAGAAAAGCAACACTCAGGGGGACTTCTGTAACTTTGCTTGCAGCAGCACCTTGGTGTGTTTTCTGTGTTCTCCAAGTGAAAATAAGCCTGTCCGGAGCCCGTGGTAGCTCCAGCTGCTTTGGAACACATTCTGCCACACTTGCTCTTTCTGCATGTCTCTAGCAGCCAGAAAGCGCTGTAAAGCGCTCTTTTCTCGAGAAAAGCAACACTCAGGGGGACTTCTGTAACTTTGCTTGCAGCAGCACCTTGGTGTGTTTTCCGTGTTCTCCAAGTGAAAATAAGCCTGTCCGGAGCCCGTGGTAGCTCCAGCTGCTTTGGAACACATTCTGCCACACTTGCTCTTTCTGCATGTCTCTAGCAGCCAGAAAGCGCTGTAAAGCGCTCTTTTCTCGAGAAAAGCAACACTCTGGGAAACCTCTGTAACTTTGCTTGCAGCAGCACCTTGGTGTGTTTTCTGTGTTCTCCAAGTGAAAATAAGCCTGTCCGGAGCCCGTGGTAGCTCCAGCTGCTTTGGAACACTTTCTGCCACACTTGCTCTTTCTGCATGTCTCTAGCAGCCAGAAAGCACTGTAAAGCGCTCTTTTCTCGAGAAAAGCAACACTCAGGGGGACTTCTGTAACTTTGCTTGCAGCAGCACCTTGGTGTGTTTTCTGTGTTCTCCAAGTGAAAATAAGCCTGTCCAGAGCCCGTGGTAGCTCCAGCTGCTTTGGAACACATTCTGCCACACTTGCTCTTTCTGCATGTCTCTAGCAGCCAGAAAGTGCTGTAAAGCGCTCTTTTCTCGAGAAAAGCAACACTCAGGGGGACTTCTGTAACTTTGCTTGCAGCAGCACCTTGGTGTGTTTTCTGTGTTCTCCAAGTGAAAATAAGCCTGTCCGGAGCCCGTGGTAGCTCCAGCTGCTTTGGAACACATTCTGCCACACTTGCTCTTTCTGCATGTCTCTAGCAGCCAGAAAGCCCTGTAAAGCGCTCTTTTCTCGAGAAAAGCAACACTCAGGGGGACTTCTGTAACTTTGCTTGCAGCAGCACCTTGGTGTGTTTTCCGTGTTCTCCAAGTGAAAATAAGCCTGTCCGGAGCCCGTGGTAGCTCCAGCTGCTTTGGAACACTTTCTGCCACACTTGCTCTTTCTGCATGTCTCTAGCAGCCAGAAAGCACTGTAAAGCGCTCTTTTCTCGAGAAAAGCAACACTCTGGGAAACCTCTGTAACTTTGCTTGCAGCAGCACCTTGGTGTGTTTTCTGTGTTCTCCAAGTGAAAATAAGCCTGTCCGGAGCCCGTGGTAGCTCCAGCTGCTTTGGAACACATTCTGCCACACTTGCTCTTTCTGCATGTCTCTAGCAGCCAGAAAGCGCTGTAAAGCGCTCTTTTCTCGAGAAAAGCAACACTCAGCGGGGGTTCTGTAACTTTGCTTGCAGCAGCACCTTGGTGTGTTTTCTGTGTTCTCCAAGTGAAAATAAGCCTGTCCGGAGCCCGTGGTAGCTCCAGCTGCTTTGGAACACATTCTGCCACACTTGCTCTTTCTGCATGTCTCTAGCAGCCAGAAAGCCCTGTAAAGCGCTCTTTTCTCGAGAAAAGCAACACTCAGGGGGACTTCTGTAACTTTGCTTGCAGCAGCACCTTGGTGTGTTTTCTGTGTTCTCCAAGTGAAAATAAGCCTGTCCGGAGCCCGTGGTAGCTCCAGCTGCTTTGGAACACATTCTGCCACACTTGCTCTTTCTGCATGTCTCTAGCAGCCAGAAAGCACTGTAAAGCGCTCTTTTCTCGAGAAAAGCAACACTCAGGGGGACTTCTGTAACTTTGCTTGCAGCAGCACCTTGGTGTGTTTTCTGTGTTCTCCAAGTGAAAATAAGCCTGTCCGGAGCCCGTGGTAGCTCCAGCTGCTTTGGAACACTTTCTGCCACACTTGCTCTTTCTGCATGTCTCTAGCAGCCAGAAAGCACTGTAAAGCGCTCTTTTCTCGAGAAAAGCAACACTCAGGGGGACTTCTGTAACTTTGCTTGCAGCAGCACCTTGGTGTGTTTTCTGTGTTCTCCAAGTGAAAATAAGCCTGTCCGGAGCCCGTGGTAGCTCCAGCTGCTTTGGAACACATTCTGCCACACTTGCTCTTTCTGCATGTCTCTAGCAGCCAGAAAGCACTGTAAAGCGCTCTTTTCTCGAGAAAAGCAACACTCAGGGGGACTTGTGTAACTTTGCTTGCAGCAGCACCTTGGTGTGTTTTCTGTGTTCTCCAAGTGAAAATAAGCCTGTGCGGAGCCCGTGGTAGCTCCAGCTGCTTTGGAACACATTCTGCCACACTTGCTCTTTCTGCATGTCTCTAGCAGCCAGAAAGCCCTGTAAAGCGCTCTTTTCCCCAGAAAAGCAACACTCAGGGGGACTTCTGTAACTTTGCTTGCAGCAGCACCTTGGTGTGTTTTCTGTGTTCTCCAAGTGAAAATAAGCCTGTCCGGAGCCCGTGGTAGCTCCAGCTGCTTTGGAACACATTCTGCCACACTTGCTCTTTCTGCATGTCTCTAGCAGCCAGAAAGCGCTGTAAAGCGCTCTTTTCTCGAGAAAAGCAACACTCAGCGGGACTTGTGTAACTTTGCTTGCAGCAGCACCTTGGTGTGTTTTCTGTGTTCTCCAAGTGAAAATAAGCCTGTGCGGAGCCCGTGGTAGCTCCAGCTGCTTTGGAACACATTCTGCCACACTTGCTCTTTCTGCATGTCTCTAGCAGCCAGAAAGCGCTGTAAAGTGCTCTTTTCCCCAGAAAAGCAACACTCAGGGGGACTTCTGTAACTTTGCTTGCAGCAGCACCTTGGTGTGTTTTCTGTGTTCTCCAAGTGAAAATAAGCCTGTCCGGAGCCCGTGGTAGCTCCAGCTGCTTTGGAACACATTCTGCCACACTTGCTCTTTCTGCATGTCTCTAGCAGCCAGAAAGCGCTGTAAAGCGCTCTTTTCTCGAGAAAAGCAACACTCTGGGAAACCTCTGTAACTTTGCTTGCAGCAGCACCTTGGTGTGTTTTCTGTGTTCTCCAAGTGAAAATAAGCCTGTCCGGAGCCCGTGGTAGCTCCAGCTGCTTTGGAACACATTCTGCCACACTTGCTCTTTCTGCATGTCTCTAGCAGCCAGAAAGCGCTGTAAAGCGCTCTTTTCTCGAGAAAAGCAACACTCAGGGGGACTTCTGTAACTTTGCTTGCAGCAGCACCTTGGTGTGTTTTCCGTGTTCTCCAAGTGAAAATAAGCCTGTCCGGAGCCCGTGGTAGCTCCAGCTGCTTTGGAACACATTCTGCCACACTTGCTCTTTCTGCATGTCTCTAGCAGCCAGAAAGCCCTGTAAAGCGCTCTTTTCTCGAGAAAAGCAACACTCAGGGGGACTTCTGTAACTTTGCTTGCAGCAGCACCTTGGTGTGTTTTCTGTGTTCTCCAAGTGAAAATAAGCCTGTCCGGAGCCCGTGGCAGCTCCAGCTGCTTTGGAACACATTCTGCCACACTTGCTCTTTCTGCATGTCTCTAGCAGCCAGAAAGCCCTGTAAAGCGCTCTTTTCTCGAGAAAAGCAACACTCAGGGGGACTTCTGTAACTTTGCTTGCAGCAGCACCTTGGTGTGTTTTCTGTGTTCTCCAAGTGAAAATAAGCCTGTCCGGAGCCCGTGGTAGCTCCAGCTGCTTTGGAACACATTTTGCCACACTTGCTCTTTCTGCATGTCTCTAGCAGCCAGAAAGCGCTGTAAAGCGCTCTTTTCCCCAGAAAAGCAACACTCAGGGGGACTTCTGTAACTTTGCTTGCAGCAGCACCTTGGTGTGTTTTCTGTGTTCTCCAAGTGAAAATAAGCCTGTCCGGAGCCCGTGGTAGCTCCAGCTGCTTTGGAACACATTCTGCCACACTTGCTCTTTCTGCATGTCTCTAGCAGCCAGAAAGCGCTGTAAAGCGCTCTTTTCTCGAGAAAAGCAACACTCAGGGGGACTTCTGTAACTTTGCTTGCAGCAGCACCTTGGTGTGTTTTCTGTGTTCTCCAAGTGAAAATAAGCCTGTCCGGAGCCCGTGGTAGCTCCAGCTGCTTTGGAACACATTCTGCCACACTTGTTCTTTCTGCATGTCTCTAGCAGCCAGAAAGTGCTGTAAAGCGCTCTTTTCTCGAGAAAAGCAACACTCAGGGGGACTTGTGTAACTTTGCTTGCAGCAGCACCTTGGTGTGTTTTCTGTGTTCTCCAAGTGAAAATAAGCCTGTCCGGAGCCCGTGGTAGCTCCAGCTGCTTTGGAACACATTCTGCCACACTTGCTCTTTCTGCATGTCTCTAGCAGCCAGAAAGCCCTGTAAAGCGCTCTTTTCTCGAGAAAAGCAACACTCAGGGGGACTTCTGTAACTTTGCTTGCAGCAGCACCTTGGTGTGTTTTCCGTGTTCTCCAAGTGAAAATAAGCCTGTCCGGAGCCCGTGGTAGCTCCAGCTGCTTTGGAACACTTTCTGCCACACTTGCTCTTTCTGCATGTCTCTAGCAGCCAGAAAGCACTGTAAAGCGCTCTTTTCTCGAGAAAAGCAACACTCTGGGAAACCTCTGTAACTTTGCTTGCAGCAGCACCTTGGTGTGTTTTCTGTGTTCTCCAAGTGAAAATAAGCCTGTCCGGAGCCCGTGGTAGCTCCAGCTGCTTTGGAACACATTCTGCCACACTTGCTCTTTCTGCATGTCTCTAGCAGCCAGAAAGCGCTGTAAAGCGCTCTTTTCTCGAGAAAAGCAACACTCAGCGGGGGTTCTGTAACTTTGCTTGCAGCAGCACCTTGGTGTGTTTTCTGTGTTCTCCAAGTGAAAATAAGCCTGTCCGGAGCCCGTGGTAGCTCCAGCTGCTTTGGAACACATTCTGCCACACTTGCTCTTTCTGCATGTCTCTAGCAGCCAGAAAGCCCTGTAAAGCGCTCTTTTCTCGAGAAAAGCAACACTCAGGGGGACTTCTGTAACTTTGCTTGCAGCAGCACCTTGGTGTGTTTTCTGTGTTCTCCAAGTGAAAATAAGCCTGTCCGGAGCCCGTGGTAAGCTCCAGCTGCTTTGGAACACATTCTGCCACACTTGCTCTTTCTGCATGTCTCTAGCAGCCAGAAAGCACTGTAAAGCGCTCTTTTCTCGAGAAAAGCAACACTCAGGGGACTTCTGTAACTTTGCTTGCAGCAGCACCTTGGTGTGTTTTCTGTGTTCTCCAAGTGAAAATAAGCCTGTCCGGAGCCCGTGGTAGCTCCAGCTGCTTTGGAACACTTTCTGCCACACTTGCTCTTTCTGCATGTCTCTAGCAGCCAGAAAGCACTGTAAAGCGCTCTTTTCTCGAGAAAAGCAACACTCAGGGGGACTTCTGTAACTTTGCTTGCAGCAGCACCTTGGTGTGTTTTCTGTGTTCTCCAAGTGAAAATAAGCCTGTCCGGAGCCCGTGGTAGCTCCAGCTGCTTTGGAACACATTCTGCCACACTTGCTCTTTCTGCATGTCTCTAGCAGCCAGAAAGCACTGTAAAGCGCTCTTTTCTCGAGAAAAGCAACACTCAGGGGGACTTGTGTAACTTTGCTTGCAGCAGCACCTTGGTGTGTTTTCTGTGTTCTCCAAGTGAAAATAAGCCTGTGCGGAGCCCGTGGTAGCTCCAGCTGCTTTGGAACACATTCTGCCACACTTGCTCTTTCTGCATGTCTCTAGCAGCCAGAAAGCCCTGTAAAGCGCTCTTTTCCCCAGAAAAGCAACACTCAGGGGGACTTCTGTAACTTTGCTTGCAGCAGCACCTTGGTGTGTTTTCTGTGTTCTCCAAGTGAAAATAAGCCTGTCCGGAGCCCGTGGTAGCTCCAGCTGCTTTGGAACACATTCTGCCACACTTGCTCTTTCTGCATGTCTCTAGCAGCCAGAAAGCCCTGTAAAGCGCTCTTTTCTCGAGAAAAGCAACACTCAGCGGGACTTGTGTAACTTTGCTTGCAGCAGCACCTTGGTGTGTTTTCTGTGTTCTCCAAGTGAAAATAAGCCTGTCCGGAGCCCGTGGTAGCTCCAGCTGCTTTGGAACACATTCTGCCACACTTGCTCTTTCTGCATGTCTCTAGCAGCCAGAAAGCGCTGTAAAGTGCTCTTTTCCCCAGAAAAGCAACACTCAGGGGACTTCTGTAACTTTGCTTGCAGCAGCACCTTGGTGTGTTTTCTGTGTTCTCCAAGTGAAAATAAGCCTGTCCGGAGCCCGTGGTAGCTCCAGCTGCTTTGGAACACATTCTGCCACACTTGCTCTTTCTGCATGTCTCTAGCAGCCAGAAAGCGCTGTAAAGCGCTCTTTTCTCGAGAAAAGCAACACTCTGGGAAACCTCTGTAACTTTGCTTGCAGCAGCACCTTGGTGTGTTTTCTGTGTTCTCCAAGTGAAAATAAGCCTGTCCGGAGCCCGTGGTAGCTCCAGCTGCTTTGGAACACATTCTGCCACACTTGCTCTTTCTGCATGTCTCTAGCAGCCAGAAAGCGCTGTAAAGCGCTCTTTTCTCGAGAAAAGCAACACTCAGGGGGACTTCTGTAACTTTGCTTGCAGCAGCACCTTGGTGTGTTTTCCGTGTTCTCCAAGTGAAAATAAGCCTGTCCGGAGCCCGTGGTAGCTCCAGCTGCTTTGGAACACATTCTGCCACACTTGCTCTTTCTGCATGTCTCTAGCAGCCAGAAAGCCCTGTAAAGCGCTCTTTTCTCGAGAAAAGCAACACTCAGGGGGACTTCTGTAACTTTGCTTGCAGCAGCACCTTGGTGTGTTTTCTGTGTTCTCCAAGTGAAAATAAGCCTGTCCGGAGCCCGTGGCAGCTCCAGCTGCTTTGGAACACATTCTGCCACACTTGCTCTTTCTGCATGTCTCTAGCAGCCAGAAAGCCCTGTAAAGCGCTCTTTTCTCGAGAAAAGCAACACTCAGGGGGACTTCTGTAACTTTGCTTGCAGCAGCACCTTGGTGTGTTTTCTGTGTTCTCCAAGTGAAAATAAGCCTGTCCGGAGCCCGTGGTAGCTCCAGCTGCTTTGGAACACATTTGCCACACTTGCTCTTTCTGCATGTCTCTAGCAGCCAGAAAGCGCTGTAAAGCGCTCTTTTCCCCAGAAAAGCAACACTCAGGGGGACTTCTGTAACTTTGCTTGCAGCAGCACCTTGGTGTGTTTTCTGTGTTCTCCAAGTGAAAATAAGCCTGTCCGGAGCCCGTGGTAGCTCCAGCTGCTTTGGAACACATTCTGCCACACTTGCTCTTTCTGCATGTCTCTAGCAGCCAGAAAGCGCTGTAAAGCGCTCTTTTCTCGAGAAAAGCAACACTCAGGGGGACTTCTGTAACTTTGCTTGCAGCAGCACCTTGGTGTGTTTTCTGTGTTCTCCAAGTGAAAATAAGCCTGTCCGGAGCCCGTGGTAGCTCCAGCTGCTTTGGAACACATTCTGCCACACTTGTTCTTTCTGCATGTCTCTAGCAGCCAGAAAGTGCTGTAAAGCGCTCTTTTCTCGAGAAAAGCAACACTCAGGGGGACTTCTGTAACTTTGCTTGCAGCAGCACCTTGGTGTGTTTTCTGTGTTCTCCAAGTGAAAATAAGCCTGTCCGGAGCCCGTGGTAGCTCCAGCTGCTTTGGAACACATTCTGCCACACTTGCTCTTTCTGCATGTCTCTAGCAGCCAGAAAGCCCTGTAAAGCGCTCTTTTCTCGAGAAAAGCAACACTCTGGGAAACCTCTGTAACTTTGCTTGCAGCAGCACCTTGGTGTGTTTTCTGTGTTCTCCAAGTGAAAATAAGCCTGTCCGGAGCCCGTGGTAGCTCCAGCTGCTTTGGAACACATTCTGCCACACTTGCTCTTTCTGCATGTCTCTAGCAGCCAGAAAGCCCTGTAAAGCGCTCTTTTCCCCAGAAAAGCAACACTCAGGGGGACTTCTGTAACTTTGCTTGCAGCAGCACCTTGGTGTGTTTTCTGTGTTCTCCAAGTGAAAATAAGCCTGTCCGGAGCCCGTGGTAGCTCCAGCTGCTTTGGAACACATTCTGCCACACTTGCTCTTTCTGCATGTCTCTAGCAGCCAGAAAGCGCTGTAAAGCGCTCTTTTCTCGAGAAAAGCAACACTCAGCGGGGGTTCTGTAACTTTGCTTGCAGCAGCACCTTGGTGTGTTTTCTGTGTTCTCCAAGTGAAAATAAGCCTGTCCGGAGCCCGTGGTAGCTCCAGCTGCTTTGGAACACATTCTGCCACACTTGCTCTTTCTGCATGTCTCTAGCAGCCAGAAAGCCCTGTAAAGCGCTCTTTTCTCGAGAAAAGCAACACTCAGGGGGACTTCTGTAACTTTGCTTGCAGCAGCACCTTGGTGTGTTTTCTGTGTTCTCCAAGTGAAAATAAGCCTGTCCGGAGCCCGTGGTAGCTCCAGCTGCTTTGGAACACATTCTGCCACACTTGCTCTTTCTGCATGTCTCTAGCAGCCAGAAAGCACTGTAAAGCGCTCTTTTCTCGAGAAAAGCAACACTCAGGGGGACTTCTGTAACTTTGCTTGCAGCAGCACCTTGGTGTGTTTTCTGTGTTCTCCAAGTGAAAATAAGCCTGTCCGGAGCCCGTGGTAGCTCCAGCTGCTTTGGAACACTTTCTGCCACACTTGCTCTTTCTGCATGTCTCTAGCAGCCAGAAAGCACTGTAAAGCGCTCTTTTCTCGAGAAAAGCAACACTCAGGGGGACTTCTGTAACTTTGCTTGCAGCAGCACCTTGGTGTGTTTTCTGTGTTCTCCAAGTGAAAATAAGGCTGTCCGGAGCCCGTGGTAGCTCCAGCTGCTTTGGAACACATTCTGCCACACTTGCTCTTTCTGCATGTCTCTAGCAGCCAGAAAGCACTGTAAAGCGCTCTTTTCTCGAGAAAAGCAACACTCAGGGGGACTTGTGTAACTTTGCTTGCAGCAGCACCTTGGTGTGTTTTCTGTGTTCTCCAAGTGAAAATAAGCCTGTGCGGAGCCCGTGGTAGCTCCAGCTGCTTTGGAACACATTCTGCCACACTTGCTCTTTCTGCATGTCTCTAGCAGCCAGAAAGCCCTGTAAAGCGCTCTTTTCCCCAGAAAAGCAACACTCAGGGGGACTTCTGTAACTTTGCTTGCAGCAGCACCTTGGTGTGTTTTCTGTGTTCTCCAAGTGAAAATAAGCCTGTCCGGAGCCCGTGGTAGCTCCAGCTGCTTTGGAACACATTCTGCCACACTTGCTCTTTCTGCATGTCTCTAGCAGCCAGAAAGCGCTGTAAAGCGCTCTTTTCTCGAGAAAAGCAACACTCAGCGGGACTTGTGTAACTTTGCTTGCAGCAGCACCTTGGTGTGTTTTCTGTGTTCTCCAAGTGAAAATAAGCCTGTGCGGAGCCCGTGGTAGCTCCAGCTGCTTTGGAACACATTCTGCCACACTTGCTCTTTCTGCATGTCTCTAGCAGCCAGAAAGCGCTGTAAAGTGCTCTTTTCCCCAGAAAAGCAACACTCAGGGGGACTTCTGTAACTTTGCTTGCAGCAGCACCTTGGTGTGTTTTCTGTGTTCTCCAAGTGAAAATAAGCCTGTCCGGAGCCCGTGGTAGCTCCAGCTGCTTTGGAACACATTCTGCCACACTTGCTCTTTCTGCATGTCTCTAGCAGCCAGAAAGCGCTGTAAAGCGCTCTTTTCTCGAGAAAAGCAACACTCTGGGAAACCTCTGTAACTTTGCTTGCAGCAGCACCTTGGTGTGTTTTCTGTGTTCTCCAAGTGAAAATAAGCCTGTCCGGAGCCCGTGGTAGCTCCAGCTGCTTTGGAACACATTCTGCCACACTTGCTCTTTCTGCATGTCTCTAGCAGCCAGAAAGCGCTGTAAAGCGCTCTTTTCTCGAGAAAAGCAACACTCAGGGGGACTTCTGTAACTTTGCTTGCAGCAGCACCTTGGTGTGTTTTCCGTGTTCTCCAAGTGAAAATAAGCCTGTCCGGAGCCCGTGGTAGCTCCAGCTGCTTTGGAACACATTCTGCCACACTTGCTCTTTCTGCATGTCTCTAGCAGCCAGAAAGCCCTGTAAAGCGCTCTTTTCTCGAGAAAAGCAACACTCAGGGGGACTTCTGTAACTTTGCTTGCAGCAGCACCTTGGTGTGTTTTCTGTGTTCTCCAAGTGAAAATAAGCCTGTCCGGAGCCCGTGGCAGCTCCAGCTGCTTTGGAACACATTCTGCCACACTTGTTCTTTCTGCATGTCTCTAGCAGCCAGAAAGCCCTGTAAAGCGCTCTTTTCTCGAGAAAAGCAACACTCAGGGGGACTTCTGTAACTTTGCTTGCAGCAGCACCTTGGTGTGTTTTCTGTGTTCTCCAAGTGAAAATAAGCCTGTCCGGAGCCCGTGGTAGCTCCAGCTGCTTTGGAACACATTTTGCCACACTTGCTCTTTCTGCATGTCTCTAGCAGCCAGAAAGCGCTGTAAAGCGCTCTTTTCCCCAGAAAAGCAACACTCAGGGGGACTTCTGTAACTTTGCTTGCAGCAGCACCTTGGTGTGTTTTCTGTGTTCTCCAAGTGAAAATAAGCCTGTCCGGAGCCCGTGGTAGCTCCAGCTGCTTTGGAACACATTCTGCCACACTTGCTCTTTCTGCATGTCTCTAGCAGCCAGAAAGCGCTGTAAAGCGCTCTTTTCTCGAGAAAAGCAACACTCAGGGGGACTTCTGTAACTTTGCTTGCAGCAGCACCTTGGTGTGTTTTCTGTGTTCTCCAAGTGAAAATAAGCCTGTCCGGAGCCCGTGGTAGCTCCAGCTGCTTTGGAACACATTCTGCCACACTTGTTCTTTCTGCATGTCTCTAGCAGCCAGAAAGTGCTGTAAAGCGCTCTTTTCTCGAGAAAAGCAACACTCAGGGGGACTTCTGTAACTTTGCTTGCAGCAGCACCTTGGTGTGTTTTCTGTGTTCTCCAAGTGAAAATAAGCCTGTGGGGAGCCCGTGGTAGCTCCAGCTGCTTTGGAACACATTCTGCCACACTTGCTCTTTCTGCATGTCTCTAGCAGCCAGAAAGCCCTGTAAAGCGCTCTTTTCTCGAGAAAAGCAACACTCTGGGAAACCTCTGTAACTTTGCTTGCAGCAGCACCTTGGTGTGTTTTCTGTGTTCTCCAAGTGAAAATAAGCCTGTCCGGAGCCCGTGGTAGCTCCAGCTGCTTTGGAACACATTCTGCCACACTTGCTCTTTCTGCATGTCTCTAGCAGCCAGAAAGCCCTGTAAAGCGCTCTTTTCCCCAGAAAAGCAACACTCAGGGGGACTTGTGTAACTTTGCTTGCAGCAGCACCTTGGTGTGTTTTCTGTGTTCTCCAAGTGAAAATAAGCCTGTCCGGAGCCCGTGGTAGCTCCAGCTGCTTTGGAACACATTCTGCCACACTTGCTCTTTCTGCATGTCTCTAGCAGCCAGAAAGCGCTGTAAAGCGCTCTTTTCTCGAGAAAAGCAACACTCAGGGGGACTTCTGTAACTTTGCTTGCAGCAGCACCTTGGTGTGTTTTCCGTGTTCTCCAAGTGAAAATAAGCCTGTCCGGAGCCCGTGGTAGCTCCAGCTGCTTTGGAACACATTCTGCCACACTTGCTCTTTCTGCATGTCTCTAGCAGCCAGAAAGCGCTGTAAAGCGCTCTTTTCTCGAGAAAAGCAACACTCTGGGAAACCTCTGTAACTTTGCTTGCAGCAGCACCTTGGTGTGTTTTCTGTGTTCTCCAAGTGAAAATAAGCCTGTCCGGAGCCCGTGGTAGCTCCAGCTGCTTTGGAACACTTTCTGCCACACTTGCTCTTTCTGCATGTCTCTAGCAGCCAGAAAGCCCTGTAAAGCGCTCTTTTCTCGAGAAAAGCAACACTCAGGGGGACTTCTGTAACTTTGCTTGCAGCAGCACCTTGGTGTGTTTTCTGTGTTCTCCAAGTGAAAATAAGCCTGTCCGGAGCCCGTGGTAGCTCCAGCTGCTTTGGAACACATTCTGCCACACTTGCTCTTTCTGCATGTCTCTAGCAGCCAGAAAGTGCTGTAAAGCGCTCTTTTCTCGAGAAAAGCAACACTCAGGGGGACTTCTGTAACTTTGCTTGCAGCAGCACCTTGGTGTGTTTTCTGTGTTCTCCAAGTGAAAATAAGCCTGTCCGGAGCCCGTGGTAGCTCCAGCTGCTTTGGAACACATTCTGCCACACTTGCTCTTTCTGCATGTCTCTAGCAGCCAGAAAGCCCTGTAAAGCGCTCTTTTCTCGAGAAAAGCAACACTCAGGGGGACTTCTGTAACTTTGCTTGCAGCAGCACCTTGGTGTGTTTTCCGTGTTCTCCAAGTGAAAATAAGCCTGTCCGGAGCCCGTGGTAGCTCCAGCTGCTTTGGAACACTTTCTGCCACACTTGCTCTTTCTGCATGTCTCTAGCAGCCAGAAAGCACTGTAAAGCGCTCTTTTCTCGAGAAAAGCAACACTCTGGGAAACCTCTGTAACTTTGCTTGCAGCAGCACCTTGGTGTGTTTTCTGTGTTCTCCAAGTGAAAATAAGCCTGTCCGGAGCCCGTGGTAGCTCCAGCTGCTTTGGAACACATTCTGCCACACTTGCTCTTTCTGCATGTCTCTAGCAGCCAGAAAGCGCTGTAAAGCGCTCTTTTCTCGAGAAAAGCAACACTCAGCGGGGGTTCTGTAACTTTGCTTGCAGCAGCACCTTGGTGTGTTTTCTGTGTTCTCCAAGTGAAAATAAGCCTGTCCGGAGCCCGTGGTAGCTCCAGCTGCTTTGGAACACATTCTGCCACACTTGCTCTTTCTGCATGTCTCTAGCAGCCAGAAAGCCCTGTAAAGCGCTCTTTTCTCGAGAAAAGCAACACTCAGGGGGACTTCTGTAACTTTGCTTGCAGCAGCACCTTGGTGTGTTTTCTGTGTTCTCCAAGTGAAAATAAGCCTGTCCGGAGCCCGTGGTAGCTCCAGCTGCTTTGGAACACATTCTGCCACACTTGCTCTTTCTGCATGTCTCTAGCAGCCAGAAAGCACTGTAAAGCGCTCTTTTCTCGAGAAAAGCAACACTCAGGGGGACTTCTGTAACTTTGCTTGCAGCAGCACCTTGGTGTGTTTTCTGTGTTCTCCAAGTGAAAATAAGCCTGTCCGGAGCCCGTGGTAGCTCCAGCTGCTTTGGAACACATTCTGCACACTTGCTCTTTCTGCATGTCTCTAGCAGCCAGAAAGCGCTGTAAAGCGCTCTTTTCTCGAGAAAAGCAACACTCAGGGGGACTTCTGTAACTTTGCTTGCAGCAGCACCTTGGTGTGTTTTCTGTGTTCTCCAAGTGAAAATAAGCCTGTCCGGAGCCCGTGGTAGCTCCAGCTGCTTTGGAACACATTCTGCCACACTTGCTCTTTCTGCATGTCTCTAGCAGCCAGAAAGCCCTGTAAAGCGCTCTTTTCTCGAGAAAAGCAACACTCAGGGGGACTTCTGTAACTTTGCTTGCAGCAGCACCTTGGTGTGTTTTCCGTGTTCTCCAAGTGAAAATAAGCCTGTCCGGAGCCCGTGGTAGCTCCAGCTGCTTTGGAACACTTTCTGCCACACTTGCTCTTTCTGCATGTCTCTAGCAGCCAGAAAGCACTGTAAAGCGCTCTTTTCTCGAGAAAAGCAACACTCTGGGAAACCTCTGTAACTTTGCTTGCAGCAGCACCTTGGTGTGTTTTCTGTGTTCTCCAAGTGAAAATAAGCCTGTCCGGAGCCCGTGGTAGCTCCAGCTGCTTTGGAACACATTCTGCCACACTTGCTCTTTCTGCATGTCTCTAGCAGCCAGAAAGCGCTGTAAAGCGCTCTTTTCTCGAGAAAAGCAACACTCAGGGGGACTTCTGTAACTTTGCTTGCAGCAGCACCTTGGTGTGTTTTCTGTGTTCTCCAAGTGAAAATAAGCCTGTCCGGAGCCCGTGGTAGCTCCAGCTGCTTTGGAACACATTCTGCCACACTTGCTCTTTCTGCATGTCTCTAGCAGCCAGAAAGCCCTGTAAAGCGCTCTTTTCTCGAGAAAAGCAACACTCAGGGGGACTTCTGTAACTTTGCTTGCAGCAGCACCTTGGTGTGTTTTCTGTGTTCTCCAAGTGAAAATAAGCCTGTCCGGAGCCCGTGGTAGCTCCAGCTGCTTTGGAACACATTCTGCCACACTTGCTCTTTCTGCATGTCTCTAGCAGCCAGAAAGCACTGTAAAGCGCTCTTTTCTCGAGAAAAGCAACACTCAGGGGGACTTCTGTAACTTTGCTTGCAGCAGCACCTTGGTGTGTTTTCTGTGTTCTCCAAGTGAAAATAAGCCTGTCCGGAGCCCGTGGTAGCTCCAGCTGCTTTGGAACACATTCTGCCACACTTGCTCTTTCTGCATGTCTCTAGCAGCCAGAAAGCACTGTAAAGCGCTCTTTTCCCCAGAAAAGCAACACTCAGGGGGACTTGTGTAACTTTGCTTGCAGCAGCACCTTGGTGTGTTTTCTGTGTTCTCCAAGTGAAAATAAGCCTGTCCGGAGCCCGTGGTAGCTCCAGCTGCTTTGGAACACATTCTGCCACACTTGCTCTTTCTGCATGTCTCTAGCAGCCAGAAAGCCCTGTAAAGCGCTCTTTTCCCCAGAAAAGCAACACTCAGGGGGACTTCTGTAACTTTGCTTGCAGCAGCACCTTGGTGTGTTTTCTGTGTTCTCCAAGTGAAAATAAGGCTGTCCGGAGCCCGTGGTAGCTCCAGCTGCTTTGGAACACTTTCTGCCACACTTGCTCTTTCTGCATGTCTCTAGCAGCCAGAAAGCGCTGTAAAGCGCTCTTTTCTCGAGAAAAGCAACACTCAGGGGGACTTCTGTAACTTTGCTTGCAGCAGCACCTTGGTGTGTTTTCTGTGTTCTCCAAGTGAAAATAAGCCTGTCCGGAGCCCGTGGTAGCTCCAGCTGCTTTGGAACACTTTCTGCCACACTTGCTCTTTCTGCATGTCTCTAGCAGCCAGAAAGCCCTGTAAAGCGCTCTTTTCTCGAGAAAAGCAACACTCAGGGGGACTTCTGTAACTTTGCTTGCAGCAGCACCTTGGTGTGTTTTCTGTGTTCTCCAAGTGAAAATAAGCCTGTCCGGAGCCCGTGGTAGCTCCAGCTGCTTTGGAACACATTCTGCCACACTTGCTCTTTCTGCATGTCTCTAGCAGCCAGAAAGCACTGTAAAGCGCTCTTTTCTCGAGAAAAGCAACACTCAGGGGGACTTGTGTAACTTTGCTTGCAGCAGCACCTTGGTGTGTTTTCTGTGTTCTCCAAGTGAAAATAAGCCTGTGCGGAGCCCGTGGTAGCTCCAGCTGCTTTGGAACACATTCTGCCACACTTGCTCTTTCTGCATGTCTCTAGCAGCCAGAAAGCGCTGTAAAGCGCTCTTTTCTCGAGAAAAGCAACACTCTGGGAAACCTCTGTAACTTTGCTTGCAGCAGCACCTTGGTGTGTTTTCTGTGTTCTCCAAGTGAAAATAAGCCTGTCCGGAGCCCGTGGTAGCTCCAGCTGCTTTGGAACACATTCTGCCACACTTGCTCTTTCTGCATGTCTCTAGCAGCCAGAAAGCGCTGTAAAGCGCTCTTTTCTCGAGAAAAGCAACACTCAGGGGGACTTCTGTAACTTTGCTTGCAGCAGCACCTTGGTGTGTTTTCTGTGTTCTCCAAGTGAAAATAAGCCTGTCCGGAGCCCGTGGTAGCTCCAGCTGCTTTGGAACACTTTCTGCCACACTTGCTCTTTCTGCATGTCTCTAGCAGCCAGAAAGCCCTGTAAAGCGCTCTTTTCTCGAGAAAAGCAACACTCAGGGGGACTTCTGTAACTTTGCTTGCAGCAGCACCTTGGTGTGTTTTCTGTGTTCTCCAAGTGAAAATAAGCCTGTCCGGAGCCCGTGGTAGCTCCAGCTGCTTTGGAACACTTTCTGCCACACTTGCTCTTTCTGCATGTCTCTAGCAGCCAGAAAGCGCTGTAAAGCGCTCTTTTCTCGAGAAAAGCAACACTCAGGGGGACTTCTGTAACTTTGCTTGCAGCAGCACCTTGGTGTGTTTTCTGTGTTCTCCAAGTGAAAATAAGGCTGTCCGGAGCCCGTGGTAGCTCCAGCTGCTTTGGAACACATTCTGCCACACTTGCTCTTTCTGCATGTCTCTAGCAGCCAGAAAGCGCTGTAAAGCGCTCTTTTCTCGAGAAAAGCAACACTCAGGTGGACTTCTGTAACTTTGCTTGCAGCAGCACCTTGGTGTGTTTTCTGTGTTCTCCAAGTGAAAATAAGGCTGTCCGGAGCCCGTGGTAGCTCCAGCTGCTTTGGAACACATTCTGCCACACTTGCTCTTTCTGCATGTCTCTAGCAGCCAGAAAGCGCTGTAAAGCGCTCTTTTCTCGAGAAAAGCAACACTCAGCGGGACTTGTGTAACTTTGCTTGCAGCAGCACCTTGGTGTGTTTTCTGTGTTCTCCAAGTGAAAATAAGCCTGTGCGGAGCCCGTGGTAGCTCCAGCTGCTTTGGAACACATTCTGCCACACTTGCTCTTTCTGCATGTCTCTAGCAGCCAGAAAGCCCTGTAAAGTGCTCTTTTCCCCAGAAAAGCAACACTCAGGGGGACTTCTGTAACTTTGCTTGCAGCAGCACCTTGGTGTGTTTTCTGTGTTCTCCAAGTGAAAATAAGCCTGTCCGGAGCCCGTGGTAGCTCCAGCTGCTTTGGAACACATTCTGCCACACTTGCTCTTTCTGCATGTCTCTAGCAGCCAGAAAGCGCTGTAAAGCGCTCTTTTCTCGAGAAAAGCAACACTCTGGGAAACCTCTGTAACTTTGCTTGCAGCAGCACCTTGGTGTGTTTTCTGTGTTCTCCAAGTGAAAATAAGCCTGTCCGGAGCCCGTGGTAGCTCCAGCTGCTTTGGAACACATTCTGCCACACTTGCTCTTTCTGCATGTCTCTAGCAGCCAGAAAGCGCTGTAAAGCGCTCTTTTCTCGAGAAAAGCAACACTCAGGGGGACTTCTGTAACTTTGCTTGCAGCAGCACCTTGGTGTGTTTTCTGTGTTCTCCAAGTGAAAATAAGCCTGTCCGGAGCCCGTGGTAGCTCCAGCTGCTTTGGAACACTTTCTGCCACACTTGCTCTTTCTGCATGTCTCTAGCAGCCAGAAAGCCCTGTAAAGCGCTCTTTTCTCGAGAAAAGCAACACTCAGGGGGACTTCTGTAACTTTGCTTGCAGCAGCACCTTGGTGTGTTTTCTGTGTTCTCCAAGTGAAAATAAGCCTGTCCGGAGCCCGTGGTAGCTCCAGCTGCTTTGGAACACTTTCTGCCACACTTGCTCTTTCTGCATGTCTCTAGCAGCCAGAAAGCGCTGTAAAGCGCTCTTTTCTCGAGAAAAGCAACACTCAGGGGGACTTCTGTAACTTTGCTTGCAGCAGCACCTTGGTGTGTTTTCTGTGTTCTCCAAGTGAAAATAAGGCTGTCCGGAGCCCGTGGTAGCTCCAGCTGCTTTGGAACACATTCTGCCACACTTGCTCTTTCTGCATGTCTCTAGCAGCCAGAAAGCGCTGTAAAGCGCTCTTTTCTCGAGAAAAGCAACACTCAGGTGGACTTCTGTAACTTTGCTTGCAGCAGCACCTTGGTGTGTTTTCTGTGTTCTCCAAGTGAAAATAAGGCTGTCCGGAGCCCGTGGTAGCTCCAGCTGCTTTGGAACACATTCTGCCACACTTGCTCTTTCTGCATGTCTCTAGCAGCCAGAAAGCGCTGTAAAGCGCTCTTTTCTCGAGAAAAGCAACACTCAGCGGGACTTGTGTAACTTTGCTTGCAGCAGCACCTTGGTGTGTTTTCTGTGTTCTCCAAGTGAAAATAAGCCTGTGCGGAGCCCGTGGTAGCTCCAGCTGCTTTGGAACACATTCTGCCACACTTGCTCTTTCTGCATGTCTCTAGCAGCCAGAAAGCCCTGTAAAGTGCTCTTTTCCCCAGAAAAGCAACACTCAGGGGGACTTCTGTAACTTTGCTTGCAGCAGCACCTTGGTGTGTTTTCTGTGTTCTCCAAGTGAAAATAAGCCTGTCCGGAGCCCGTGGTAGCTCCAGCTGCTTTGGAACACATTCTGCCACACTTGCTCTTTCTGCATGTCTCTAGCAGCCAGAAAGCGCTGTAAAGCGCTCTTTTCTCGAGAAAAGCAACACTCTGGGAAACCTCTGTAACTTTGCTTGCAGCAGCACCTTGGTGTGTTTTCTGTGTTCTCCAAGTGAAAATAAGCCTGTCCGGAGCCCGTGGTAGCTCCAGCTGCTTTGGAACACATTCTGCCACACTTGCTCTTTCTGCATGTCTCTAGCAGCCAGAAAGCGCTGTAAAGCGCTCTTTTTCTCGAGAAAAGCAACACTCAGGGGGACTTCTGTAACTTTGCTTGCAGCAGCACCTTGGTGTGTTTTCCGTGTTCTCCAAGTGAAAATAAGCCTGTCCGGAGCCCGTGGTAGCTCCAGCTGCTTTGGAACACATTCTGCCACACTTGCTCTTTCTGCATGTCTCTAGCAGCCAGAAAGCCCTGTAAAGCGCTCTTTTCTCGAGAAAAGCAACACTCAGGGGGACTTCTGTAACTTTGCTTGCAGCAGCACCTTGGTGTGTTTTCTGTGTTCTCCAAGTGAAAATAAGCCTGTCCGGAGCCCGTGGTAGCTCCAGCTGCTTTGGAACACATTCTGCCACACTTGCTCTTTCTGCATGTCTCTAGCAGCCAGAAAGCCCTGTAAAGCGCTCTTTTCTCGAGAAAAGCAACACTCAGGGGGACTTCTGTAACTTTGCTTGCAGCAGCACCTTGGTGTGTTTTCTGTGTTCTCCAAGTGAAAATAAGCCTGTCCGGAGCCCGTGGTAGCTCCAGCTGCTTTGGAACACATTCTGCCACACTTGCTCTTTCTGCATGTCTCTAGCAGCCAGAAAGCGCTGTAAAGCGCTCTTTTCTCGAGAAAAGCAACACTCAGGGGGACTTCTGTAACTTTGCTTGCAGCAGCACCTTGGTGTGTTTTCTGTGTTCTCCAAGTGAAAATAAGCCTGTCCGGAGCCCGTGGTAGCTCCAGCTGCTTTGGAACACATTCTGCCACACTTGCTCTTTCTGCATGTCTCTAGCAGCCAGAAAGCACTGTAAAGCGCTCTTTTCTCGAGAAAAGCAACACTCAGGGGGACTTCTGTAACTTTGCTTGCAGCAGCACCTTGGTGTGTTTTCTGTGTTCTCCAAGTGAAAATAAGCCTGTGGGGAGCCCGTGGTAGCTCCAGCTGCTTTGGAACACATTCTGCCACACTTGTTCTTTCTGCATGTCTCTAGCAGCCAGAAAGTGCTGTAAAGCGCTCTTTTCTCGAGAAAAGCAACACTCAGGGGGACTTCTGTAACTTTGCTTGCAGCAGCACCTTGGTGTGTTTTCTGTGTTCTCCAAGTGAAAATAAGCCTGTCCGGAGCCCGTGGTAGCTCCAGCTGCTTTGGAACACATTCTGCCACACTTGCTCTTTCTGCATGTCTCTAGCAGCCAGAAAGCCCTGTAAAGCGCTCTTTTCTCGAGAAAAGCAACACTCTGGGAAACCTCTGTAACTTTGCTTGCAGCAGCACCTTGGTGTGTTTTCTGTGTTCTCCAAGTGAAAATAAGCCTGTCCGGAGCCCGTGGTAGCTCCAGCTGCTTTGGAACACTTTCTGCCACACTTGCTCTTTCTGCATGTCTCTAGCAGCCAGAAAGCGCTGTAAAGCGCTCTTTTCTCGAGAAAAGCAACACTCTGGGAAACCTCTGTAACTTTGCTTGCAGCAGCACCTTGGTGTGTTTTCTGTGTTCTCCAAGTGAAAATAAGGCTGTCCGGAGCCCGTGGTAGCTCCAGCTGCTTTGGAACACTTTCTGCCACACTTGCTCTTTCTGCATGTCTCTAGCAGCCAGAAAGCACTGTAAAGCGCTCTTTTCTCGAGAAAAGCAACACTCAGGGGGACTTGTGTAACTTTGCTTGCAGCAGCACCTTGGTGTGTTTTCTGTGTTCTCCAAGTGAAAATAAGCCTGTGCGGAGCCCGTGGTAGCTCCAGCTGCTTTGGAACACATTCTGCCACACTTGCTCTTTCTGCATGTCTCTAGCAGCCAGAAAGCCCTGTAAAGCGCTCTTTTCCCCAGAAAAGCAACACTCAGGGGGACTTCTGTAACTTTGCTTGCAGCAGCACCTTGGTGTGTTTTCTGTGTTCTCCAAGTGAAAATAAGCCTGTCCGGAGCCCGTGGTAGCTCCAGCTGCTTTGGAACACATTCTGCCACACTTGCTCTTTCTGCATGTCTCTAGCAGCCAGAAAGCGCTGTAAAGCGCTCTTTTCTCGAGAAAAGCAACACTCAGGGGGACTTCTGTAACTTTGCTTGCAGCAGCACCTTGGTGTGTTTTCTGTGTTCTCCAAGTGAAAATAAGCCTGTCCGGAGCCCGTGGTAGCTCCAGCTGCTTTGGAACACTTTCTGCCACACTTGCTCTTTCTGCATGTCTCTAGCAGCCAGAAAGCCCTGTAAAGCGCTCTTTTCTCGAGAAAAGCAACACTCAGGGGGACTTCTGTAACTTTGCTTGCAGCAGCACCTTGGTGTGTTTTCTGTGTTCTCCAAGTGAAAATAAGCCTGTCCGGAGCCCGTGGTAGCTCCAGCTGCTTTGGAACACTTTCTGCCACACTTGCTCTTTCTGCATGTCTCTAGCAGCCAGAAAGCACTGTAAAGCGCTCTTTTCTCGAGAAAAGCAACACTCAGGGGGACTTCTGTAACTTTGCTTGCAGCAGCACCTTGGTGTGTTTTCTGTGTTCTCCAAGTGAAAATAAGCCTGTCCGGAGCCCGTGGTAGCTCCAGCTGCTTTGGAACACATTCTGCCACACTTGCTCTTTCTGCATGTCTCTAGCAGCCAGAAAGCGCTGTAAAGCGCTCTTTTCTCGAGAAAAGCAACACTCAGCGGGACTTGTGTAACTTTGCTTGCAGCAGCACCTTGGTGTGTTTTCTGTGTTCTCCAAGTGAAAATAAGCCTGTGCGGAGCCCGTGGTAGCTCCAGCTGCTTTGGAACACATTCTGCCACACTTGCTCTTTCTGCATGTCTCTAGCAGCCAGAAAGCCCTGTAAAGTGCTCTTTTCCCCAGAAAAGCAACACTCAGGGGGACTTCTGTAACTTTGCTTGCAGCAGCACCTTGGTGTGTTTTCTGTGTTCTCCAAGTGAAAATAAGCCTGTCCGGAGCCCGTGGTAGCTCCAGCTGCTTTGGAACACATTCTGCCACACTTGCTCTTTCTGCATGTCTCTAGCAGCCAGAAAGCGCTGTAAAGCGCTCTTTTCTCGAGAAAAGCAACACTCTGGGAAACCTCTGTAACTTTGCTTGCAGCAGCACCTTGGTGTGTTTTCTGTGTTCTCCAAGTGAAAATAAGCCTGTCCGGAGCCCGTGGTAGCTCCAGCTGCTTTGGAACACATTCTGCCACACTTGCTCTTTCTGCATGTCTCTAGCAGCCAGAAAGCGCTGTAAGCGCTCTTTTCTCGAGAAAAGCAACACTCAGGGGGACTTCTGTAACTTTGCTTGCAGCAGCACCTTGGTGTGTTTTCCGTGTTCTCCAAGTGAAAATAAGCCTGTCCGGAGCCCGTGGTAGCTCCAGCTGCTTTGGAACACATTCTGCCACACTTGCTCTTTCTGCATGTCTCTAGCAGCCAGAAAGCGCTGTAAAGCGCTCTTTTCTCGAGAAAAGCAACACTCAGGGGGACTTCTGTAACTTTGCTTGCAGCAGCACCTTGGTGTGTTTTCTGTGTTCTCCAAGTGAAAATAAGCCTGTCCGGAGCCCGTGGTAGCTCCAGCTGCTTTGGAACACATTCTGCCACACTTGCTCTTTCTGCATGTCTCTAGCAGCCAGAAAGCCCTGTAAAGCGCTCTTTTCTCGAGAAAAGCAACACTCAGGGGGACTTGTGTAACTTTGCTTGCAGCAGCACCTTGGTGTGTTTTCTGTGTTCTCCAAGTGAAAATAAGCCTGTCCGGAGCCCGTGGTAGCTCCAGCTGCTTTGGAACACATTCTGCACACTTGCTCTTTCTGCATGTCTCTAGCAGCCAGAAAGCTGCTGTAAAGCGCTCTTTTCCCCAGAAAAGCAACACTCAGGGGGACTTCTGTAACTTTGCTTGCAGCAGCACCTTGGTGTGTTTTCTGTGTTCTCCAAGTGAAAATAAAGCCTGTCCGGAAGCCCGTGGTAGCTCCAGCTGCTTTGGAACACATTCTGCCACACTTGCTCTTTCTGCATGTCTCTAGCAGCCAGAAAGCGCTGTAAAGCGCTCTTTTCTCGAGAAAAGCAACACTCAGGGGGACTTCTGTAACTTTGCTTGCAGCAGCACCTTGGTGTGTTTTCTGTGTTCTCCAAGTGAAAATAAGCCTGTCCGGAGCCCGTGGTATCTCCAGCTGCTTTGGAACACATTCTGCCACACTTGTTCTTTCTGCATGTCTCTAGCAGCCAGAAAGTGCTGTAAAGCGCTCTTTTCTCGAGAAAAGCAACACTCAGGGGGACTTCTGTAACTTTGCTTGCAGCAGCACCTTGGTGTGTTTTCTGTGTTCTCCAAGTGAAAATAAGCCTGTCCGGAGCCCGTGGTAGCTCCAGCTGCTTTGGAACACATTCTGCCACACTTGCTCTTTCTGCATGTCTCTAGCAGCCAGAAAGCCCTGTAAAGCGCTCTTTTCTCAGAAAAGCAACACTCTGGGAAACCTCTGTAACTTTGCTTGCAGCAGCACCTTGGTGTGTTTTCTGTGTTCTCCAAGTGAAAATAAGCCTGTCCGGAGCCCGTGGTAGCTCCAGCTGCTTTGGAACACTTTCTGCCACACTTGCTCTTTCTGCATGTCTCTAGCAGCCAGAAAGCACTGTAAAGCGCTCTTTTCTCGAGGAAAAGCAACACTCTGGGAAAACCTCTGTAACTTTGCTTGCAGCAGCACCTTGGTGTGTTTTCTGTGTTCTCCAAGTGAAAATAAGGCTGTCTGGAGCCCGTGGTAGCTCCAGCTGCTTTGGAACACATTCTGCCACACTTGCTCTTTCTGCATGTCTCTAGCAGCCAGAAAGCGCTGTAAAGCGCTCTTTTCTCGAGAAAAGCAACACTCTGGGAAACCTCTGTAACTTTGCTTGCAGCAGCACCTTGGTGTGTTTTCTGTGTTCTCCAAGTGAAAATAAGCCTGTCCGGAGCCCGTGGTAGCTCCAGCTGCTTTGGAACACATTCTGCCACACTTGCTCTTTCTGCATGTCTCTAGCAGCCAGAAAGCGCTGTAAGCGCTCTTTTCTCGAGAAAAGCAACACTCTGGGAACCTCTGTAACTTTGCTTGCAGCAGCACCTTGGTGTGTTTTCTGTGTTCTCCAAGTGAAAATAAGCCTGTCCGGAGCCCGTGGTAGCTCCAGCTGCTTTGGAACACATTCTGCCCACACTTGCTCTTTCTGCATGTCTCTAGCAGCCAGAAAGCGCTGTAAAGCGCTCTTTTCTCGAGAAAAGCAACACTCAGGGGGACTTCTGTAACTTTGCTTGCAGCAGCACCTTGGTGTGTTTTCTGTGTTCTCCAAGTGAAAATAAGCCTGTCCGGAGCCCGTGGTAGCTCCAGCTGCTTGGAACACATTCTGCCACACTTGCTCTTTCTGCATGTCTCTAGCAGCCAGAAAGCGCTGTAAAGCGCTCTTTTCTCGAGAAAAGCAACACTCAGGGAACCTTCTGTAACTTGCTTGCAGCAGCACCTTGGTGTGTTTTCTGTGTTCTCCAAGTGAAATAAGCCTGTCCGGAGCCCGTGGTAGCTCCAGCTGCTTTGGAACACATTCTGCCACACTTGCTCTTTCTGCATGTCTCTAGCAGCCAGAAAGCGCTGTAAAGCGCTCTTTTCTCGAGAAAAGCAACACTCTGGGAACCTCTGTAACTTTGCTTGCAGCAGCACCTTGGTGTGTTTTCTGTGTTCTCCAAGTGAAAATAAGCCTGTCCGGAGCCCGTGGTAGCTCCAGCTGCTTTGGAACACATTCTGCCACACTTGCTCTTTCTGCATGTCTCTAGCAGCCAGAAAGCGCTGTAAAGCGCTCTTTTCTCGAGAAAAGCAACACTCTGGGAAACCTCTGTAACTTTGCTTGCAGCAGCACCTTGGTGTGTTTTCTGTGTTCTCCAAGTGAAAATAAGCCTGTCCGGAGCCCGTGGTAGCTCCAGCTGCTTTGGAACACATTCTGCCACACTTGCTCTTTCTGCATGTCTCTAGCAGCCAGAAAGCGCTGTAAAGCGCTCTTTTCTCGAGAAAAGAACACTCTGGGAAACCTCTGTAACTTTGCTTGCAGCAGCACCTTGGTGTGTTTTCTGTGTTCTCCAAGTGAAAATAGCCTGTCCGGAGCCCGTGGTAGCTCCAGCTGCTTTGGAACACATTCTGCCACACTTGCTCTTTCTGCATGTCTCTAGCAGCCAGAAAAGCGCTGTAAAGCGCTCTTTTCTCGAGAAAAGCAACACTCTGGGAAACCTCTGTAACTTTGCTTGCAGCAGCACCTTGGTGTGTTTTCTGTGTTCTCCAAGTGAAAATAAGCCTGTCCGGAGCCCGTGGTAGCTCCAGCTGCTTTGGAACACATTCTGCCACACTTGCTCTTTCTGCATGTCTCTAGCAGCCAGAAAGCGCTGTAAAGCGCTCTTTTCTCGAGAAAAGCAACACTCTGGGAACTTCTGTAACTTTGCTTGCAGCAGCACCTTGGTGTGTTTTCTGTGTTCTCCAAAGTGAAAAATAAGCCTGTCCGGAGCCCGTGGTAGCTCCAGCTGCTTTGGAACACATTCTGCCACACTTGCTCTTTCTGCATGTCTCTAGCAGCCAGAAAGCGCTGTAAAGCGCTCTTTTCTCGAGAAAAGCAACACTCAGGGGGACTTCTGTAACTTTGCTTGCAGCAGCACCTTGGTGTGTTTTCTGTGTTCTCCAAGTGAAAATAAGCCTGTCCGGAGCCCGTGGTAGCTCCAGCTGCTTTGGAACACATTCTGCCACACTTGCTCTTTCTGCATGTCTCTAGCAGCCAGAAAGCGCTGTAAAGCGCTCTTTTCTCGAGAAAAGCAACACTCAGGGGACTTCTGTAACTTTGCTTGCAGCAGCACCTTGGTGTGTTTTCCGTGTTCTCCAAGTGAAAATAAGCCTGTCCGGAGCCCGTGGTAGCTCCAGCTGCTTTGGAACACATTCTGCCACACTTGCTCTTTCTGCATGTCTCTAGCAGCCAGAAAGCCCTGTAAAGCGCTCTTTTCTCGAGAAAAGCAACACTCAGGGGGACTTCTGTAACTTTGCTTGCAGCAGCACCTTGGTGTGTTTTCCGTGTTCTCCAAGTGAAAATAAGCCTGTCCGGAGCCCGTGGTAGCTCCAGCTGCTTTGGGAACACATTCTGCCACACTTGCTCTTTCTGCATGTCTCTAGCAGCCAGAAAGCGCTGTAAAGCGCTCTTTTCTCGAGAAAAGCAACACTCAGGGGACTTGTGTAACTTTGCTTGCAGCAGCACCTTGGTGTGTTTTCTGTGTTCTCCAAGTGAAAATAAGCCTGTCCGGAGCCCGTGGTAGCTCCAGCTGCTTTGGAACACATTCTGCCACACTTGCTCTTTCTGCATGTCTCTAGCAGCCAGAAAGCCCTGTAAAGCGCTCTTTTCTCGAGAAAAGCAACACTCAGGGGGACTTGTGTAACTTTGCTTGCAGCAGCACCTTGGTGTGTTTTCTGTGTTCTCCAAGTGAAAATAAGCCTGTCCGGAGCCCGTGGTAGCTCCAGCTGCTTTGGAACACATTCTGCCACACTTGCTCTTTCTGCATGTCTCTAGCAGCCAGAAAGCGCTGTAAAGCGCTCTTTTCCCAGAAAAGCAACACTCAGGGGGACTTCTGTAACTTTGCTTGCAGCAGCACCTTGGTGTGTTTTCTGTGTTCTCCAAGTGAAAATAAGCCTGTCCGGAGCCCGTGGTAGCTCCAGCTGCTTTGGAACACATTCTGCCACACTTGCTCTTTCTGCATGTCTCTAGCAGCCAGAAAGCGCTGTAAAGCGCTCTTTTCTCGAGAAAAGCAACACTCAGGGGGACTTCTGTAACTTTGCTTGCAGCAGCACCTTGGTGTGTTTTCTGTGTTCTCCAAGTGAAAATAAGCCTGTCCGGAGCCCGTGGTAGCTCCAGCTGCTTTGGAACACATTCTGCCACACTTGCTCTTTCTGCATGTCTCTAGCAGCCAGAAAGCGCTGTAAAGCGCTCTTTTCTCGAGAAAAGCAACACTCTGGGGAAACCTCTGTAACTTTGCTTGCAGCAGCACCTTGGTGGGTTTTCTGTGTTCTCCAAGTGAAAATAAGCCTGTCCGGAGCCCGTGGTAGCTCCAGCTGCTTTGGAACACATTCTGCCACACTTGCTCTTTCTGCATGTCTCTAGCAGCCAGAAAGCGCTGTAAAGCGCTCTTTTCTCGAGAAAAGCAACACTCTGGGGAACCTCTGTAACTTTGCTTGCAGCAGCACCTTGGTGTGTTTTCTGTGTTCTCCAAGTGAAAATAAGCCTGTCCGGAGCCCGTGGTAGCTCCAGCTGCTTTGGAACACATTCTGCCACACTTGCTCTTTCTGCATGTCTCTAGCAGCCAGAAAGCGCTGTAAAGCGCTCTTTTCTCGAGAAAAGCAACACTCTGGGAAACCTCTGTAACTTTGCTTGCAGCAGCACCTTGGTGTGTTTTCTGTGTTCTCCAAGTGAAAATAAGCCTGTCCGGAGCCCGTGGTAGCTCCAGCTGCTTTGGAACACATTCTGCCACACTTGCTCTTTCTGCATGTCTCTAGCAGCCAGAAAGCGCTGTAAAGCGCTCTTTTCTCGAGAAAAGCAACACTCTGGGAAACCTCTGTAACTTTGCTTGCAGCAGCACCTTGGTGTGTTTTCTGTGTTCTCCAAGTGAAAATAAGCCTGTCCGGAGCCCGTGGTAGCTCCAGCTGCTTTGGAACACATTCTGCCACACTTGCTCTTTCTGCATGTCTCTAGCAGCCAGAAAGCGCTGTAAAGCGCTCTTTTCTCGAGAAAAGCAACACTCTGGGAAACTCTGTAACTTTGCTTGCAGCAGCACCTTGGTGTGTTTTCTGTGTTCTCCAAGTGAAAAGAAGCCTGTCCGGAGCCCGTGGTAGCTCCAGCTGCTTTGGAACACATTCTGCCACACTTGCTCTTTCTGCATGTCTCTAGCAGCCAGAAAGCCCTGTAAAGCGCTCTTTTCTCGAGAAAAGCAACACTCAGGGGGACTTCTGTAACTTTGCTTGCAGCAGCACCTTGGTGTGTTTTCTGTGTTCTCCAAGTGAAAATAAGCCTGTCCGGAGCCCGTGGTAGCTCCAGCTGCTTTGGAACACATTCTGCCACAACTTGCTCTTTCTGCATGTCTCTAGCAGCCAGAAAGCGCTGTAAAGCGCTCTTTTCTCGAGAAAAGCAACACTCAGGGGGACTTCTGTAACTTTGCTTGCAGCAGCACCTTGGTGTGTTTTCTGTGTTCTCCAAGTGAAAATAAGCCTGTCCGGAGCCCGTGGTAGCTCCAGCTGCTTTGGAACACATTCTGCCACACTTGCTCTTTCTGCATGTCTCTAGCAGCCAGAAAGCACTGTAAAGCGCTCTTTTCTCGAGAAAAGCAACACTCAGGGGGACTTCTGTAACTTTGCTTGCAGCAGCACCTTGGTGTGTTTTCTGTGTTCTCCAAGTGAAAATAAGCCTGTCGGGGAGCCCGTGGTAGCTCCAGCTGCTTTGGAACACATTCTGCCACACTTGTTCTTTCTGCATGTCTCTAGCAGCCAGAAAGTGCTGTAAAGCGCTCTTTTCTCGAGAAAAGCAACACTCAGGGGGACTTCTGTAACTTTGCTTGCAGCAGCACCTTGGTGTGTTTTCTGTGTTCTCCAAGTGAAAATAAGCCTGTCCGGAGCCCGTGGTAGCTCCAGCTGCTTTGGAACACATTCTGCCACACTTGCTCTTTCTGCATGTCTCTAGCAGCCAGAAAGCCCTGTAAAGCGCTCTTTTCTCGAGAAAAGCAACACTCTGGGAAACCTCTGTAACTTTGCTTGCAGCAGCACCTTGGTGTGTTTTCTGTGTTCTCCAAGTGAAATAAGCCTGTCCGGAGCCCGTGGTAGCTCCAGCTGCTTTGGAACACTTTCTGCCACACTTGCTCTTTCTGCATGTCTCTAGCAGCCAGAAAGCACTGTAAAGCGCTCTTTTCTCGAGAAAAGCAACACTCTGGGAACCTCTGTAACTTTGCTTGCAGCAGCACCTTGGTGTGTTTTCTGTGTTCTCCAAGTGAAAATAAGGCCTGTCCGGAGCCCGTGGTAGCTCCAGCTGCTTTGGAACACTTTCTGCCACACTTGCTCTTTCTGCATGTCTCTAGCAGCCAGAAAGCACTGTAAAGCGCTCTTTTCTCGAGAAAAGCAAACACTCAGGGGGACTTGTGTAACTTTGCTTGCAGCAGCACCTTGGTGTGTTTCTGTGTTCTCCAAGTGAAAATAAGCCTGTGCGGAGCCCGTGGTAGCTCCAGCTGCTTTGGAACACATTCTGCCACACTTGCTCTTTCTGCATGTCTCTAGCAGCCAGAAAGCCCTGTAAAGCGCTCTTTTCCAGAAAAGCACACTCAGGGGGACTTCTGTAACTTTGCTTGCAGCAGCACCTTGGTGTGTTTTCTGTGTTCTCCAAGTGAAAATAAGCCTGTCCGGAGCCCGTGGTAGCTCCAGCTGCTTTGGAACACATTCTGCCCACACTTGCTCTTTCTGCATGTCTCTAGCAGCCAGGAAAGCGCTGTAAAGCGCTCTTTTCTCGAGAAAAGCAACACTCAGGGTGGACTTCTGTAACCCAGCCTTGCTGCTGCAGCAGCACCTTGGTGTGTTTTCCTGTGTTCCTCAAGTG